>NC_135254.1:5509612-8009612 GCF_964204865.1 Styela clava
CGACGTCGGTAGCGATTGTGAATACTGGAGCGACCGTGTTCATCTCTCTGATGTTGGGCTGAAGCTCTATATGAAAAATTTGGAGCGTGTAGTATCAAATATAATGGAAAAGGGTTCCAATGAAAAGAAAAAGGTTATTACATTTGGTACTTTTACTTCAGATTCACAGGGAGCGATAGATGAAAGGACCAACAAGGAAACACTTAAGAGAAAAAGAAGACAACGGAAAACAAGAAATCTCCGAATCGGGTAACTTCTATAATTAACGATTTCGCGGCGTCAGAAGAGAAATTTGCAGACCGCGACCAATAAGAAGAAGAACACAAGCATCAGCAATAAGACTGGATCACCAAAGGCACAAGTAACTATATCTGGTGCAAATTTATACGGATTAGTTTTTCAGGAAGTAAAGATCTCGCGCAAACTCGAAGAAATTGGATGCGAAAAGACAACACACAAAGTCATGCGGACAAAGAAGAAAGGCGTGGAATGCGAGAAGAAATTGTTGCCGAAGGGTAAGACAGCTAGGCGTAGAAATAATAGTTTTTCGTCTATAGAAAGCAAACCTTCTATCGCTACCGTAATCGTGACTCGTAGAAGAAATCAAGAGGTAGGAAAGGGAATATGATGGAAGACATGACTGCGAAACAACAAGCAAAATGCGACAGAAAGACAATATCGGGATCACAGGTAATCTCTCATGTCAAAGGTCAGACTTCGAGTAACACCATTTCTCGTTCAGGTCCCCTCATTTCAACTGCGAAGACCACAATCTCAGCAAATAGACGAGACGACGAACAACAGACCTTAGACTGTAAAAACTATCCTGACTTTGTGCACGTAAAGGCATCATTTTATTCCGGTAAAATAATCTCAACTATTCAATATATTTATTTAACGCTTTGAACTCTGAATCCCCAGAACGACGCTAATCCCTCACCCTGACCTCTCACGGCGTCGCGTCGATGCGTTAAAAGTTTGTAATACCCCAAATTTTAAATAAATGTAACTTCTAAACCATTAGATATAAGATGGTCTGTAATATGTCATGTAAAAGCTTATCTAGTCTTTTTATTTATAACTGGCATCATTTTTTACGAGATGTTTTAATGAGATGTGTAAGCCTATTTTTAGTCCCATCTACTAATTTTTTGTAGTTTGGTAAGATTTGACACCTTTTTTAGAAAAGTGTCATCAATATATGTAAAATTTTAAAAAGTATACAACATTACTCTTCTGGGGATATACGGATGACTCTTTCAGCTTACGCATAACTCATTTTATTGCAAAATTTGTGCTATCGATACCATGGTTTGTGAACGAAATTGATCAACTATTCAGACGCCATGTTTGCCTAACGCTTTGCGTAAAGTAGGTTGCGCATCTGGTAGTTCACAGCTTGAATTCAGATTGTGCTATCATTGCATCAGTATCATATCCTCGGCCGCAGATAAAAACTTTATATTCAGACGAATCTTGATCGAACATAGATAACAATTGTTAGAAATATAAAGGCCATTTTATATATGTTTATTAATTGAATATGGGACGCAAATGAATGGCCAAAGTGAAATATTTGATTCTCATGCGTTTATGAGGTTCCGCGGGAAACATCAAGCCTAATTCTTCACCGTTGGATATCATGAATATTGAAAAAAAAAACTGATAATGGGAACGTGGAAGACATGGCAACACCGATAGCTCACCCGGTCAGTTTTATACATTTTGCGGCCTCATTCGATTTTCGAAATTACTGCATATGCGCTACATTCTTGTTATTGCTATATTTACTATGGATTTTGAACGAATCCTTTTTCTCGATAAAATATTGGATAGTATTCATTCATCGGAAGATACATGCAATACCACTGCATATTGTGTTTTAGTCGAACAGATTTTAAGGCTGGATGTAAATTCCCCGTGTATCGTTTACAAGTCGTTGGTCGCTTCACGAGTACGAACTTACGTGAATGACGTTACGAGCTTACGTGAAAGACGTTACGAGCTTGCGGGAAAAAGTGTTTTTTGTATGGAACGTAACGTGCTACTTGACGACGTAATTGCGTAACGGCGTGAATGTGTTATTTACGTTGTCGTTACGTTATAATTTTAGGTATAAATACTACGGGAGGCTCTTGGCTAGTCTTCGAACTGATATTAGGACTAAAATAAGGAAAATTGGAAAAAAATAATCGCCTAACCTGTTACCCATGTTACGTTCCCATGTCCGCCATCTTGGTTCCCCTAACTCGGGAGCACCCTGCTTCGCTTGGTGTGAATATATTTGTAGAATGTGATCTGACGGTACGGTAAACTGTACTGCGAACAGACGTGTCCATATATTTGAGCGTAGCTCTCTTGTTTCACATATAGCCCACCGAGGAGGCGCTCACGTATTGAATTGAATGTCTTCAATTAAATCGACGTGTAATAAATTCTTGTTGCAAGTTCTTATAACCTTGTATTTCTTTCGCGAAAAATATATCATTAACTTATTCTTGCCGTTCAACTTCAATAATAAACTGGTACAGACAGTTGTGTGCAAAACAGATGAAACACATTATTCCATGGGTGTGTAAGTGTAACCTTTAATACTTGGAATTATTCGCACGTACCTGATTAAACTAAATTAAAAACACGATATTTGTGGGCCGCTTTTGTAAATAAGAGCAGTACTTTGAGAAAAGCTTGGAAATCGCCTTCATAGTAAAATTGACAGTTTAGGCACTAAATATGAAGGGGATGACACTGTTCCGATCACAATTATTTTTGTATTTTCAATGTAAAGTCCATTGCTAAGCTATGATATAATTGTTCTTCTATGAATTGTGTATCAACTTTCAATAATATCATATCATATAGGTATCATCAATGATATAATATAACCTGTGGTTGTCGAGTAGGCTGTATTGCACGAAATGTAGATTGCGCAATTCAGTTGACTGTTACAGATACAAAACGAGAGTCTACATCTCCAGGACGAGAGCAGGATGATCAAAGAATTTAACCAGCTGGTCTTCGCCCAATAAATTCAAATTATTAATTATAATTCGTTCCATTTGTACGTTGCCTGCCACAGTGTTGCGTCTCGATTACGTTACAAATACGATATTTTGAAGATAACTGCAAAAAAGAATATATCTAGAACTTGGAAATATCTAGTAATTTAGGTTAAGAATACAATAAGATTCATATTTTAAGTTTTCAGATTCTGGTATCGGGATGAGAGGATATCGCACTCGGCCAATCTCGTATGCAAAAGGAGCTTTTGGAAAGCAAACCGCCTACCTGAGAGCGGAGCTAGATGAAAGAAGAAGACTGCTGCTGTTGTCGGACAGTAATGCTAGGAATCTCGTGCATTCCCGGGTATGTACTTAAAACTATATCTAACTATAAAATCAATGTAATATACAAGAACAGGGCGACGATGTCTAACAAAATTATTGAATTTTGTGACAAAAACTCTTGCATACAAAGTTATACATTTGTAGTGCTATTATGATAATAATTAAAATCGCGCTTCAGTCAAACAACTGCTGTTGCGCTTTCCATGATTAGGTAACCAATGAATCAAGCGATTTTGGTAAAATGGGAGCATGATTGCGTGGTAATTGTGACCCAATATGTAAGAGCTAGGAGTATTTTTACGTTTGTCACAGTGCGGTAATCAATTTGCAGACCTGTGCGCTGCATTATAGTTTACCATAAATATCGATATCTGCATAAACTGAACAAAATAACTCGTCATATTATTACGAATAAATATCATTTAATTTTGTCTAAACACTGATACACGCTTAAACTTGTATTACAGGTAGTCGTTCCCTCCCTATCTTGTCCATTCACATTTTCCGCCATCTGCTTGCCGGGTGCGGATATGTTTGATGGAGCGAGAGAATTGAGGCATTCTACGCCATTCCCTAGCATTACTACCTGGTAGTTGCGCTGGGGACGAACGACGTTGCCAATTGCCACGGGAATTGTTTTTTTTTTCAACTTCCGCAGGGTTGCATGGAACTTCCTAGAAGAGTGTAATAAAGCTTCCGGGTTCCAAGGTAAGTTTAACGACATATTTAGTAGGTCGAGTGCGAGTTTAGTCATATAAGCAGTGTAGGATTTAAACGATGAGAATCCTGCAGGGTGGTCCAAGTTTGTTGACCTCGCGGGCCACACTATTATTTTCGTATTGTTCGCGGGCTACAAATAATATAATAGTGCCAATAATATAAACAGTGCAATACAAAACAAGCACTTTTATTGATTAAAAACATCAATCATTATTTGTCATTTAAACTTCTTAACAGGAACAGAAAAAGTGCCGTAAGGAGTAAATGTATTTTTTGATTATCACCAACATAACTCGCAGACGTAAACAAGCATTCATGTTTACAAAATAACTGCTGATCGATTGATTGCAGAATTTTACCAAATTCGAGATACAGGTGGGTAATTACCAGGCTTCTCCATGAGACATATTTTTCTGTCCCATCCCATGGGATTCCCATTGGAATACAATTCAACAAAAATTGTTAAATTTAGGTTTAGCGTCTATTAAATAGGACTACAGGTACGAAAAGACACTTTGTTATATTCATAACTATTATACATGTGTCCATCAGCCCCCTCGCGAAGTATATTGTTAATGCTGAATATATTTTGCCTTTATAACTAACAAGAGAGCTATGCACAAATGTATGGACACGAAGTCCATAACGAAGTTTTCGTGTCCCACGGGAAATACAAATGTGTGCTGCCACATCCCATCCTATAGGACGTTTCCCATGGGAATCCCATTAACCCCTTCCAATGGACAAGCCTGGTGATTACTAATTTTCTGACATATGGGCAGCATTTTTTGCAAATAAATTTTAGGCTGTTTGCAAAAACCCATTGAACAGAAATTATATTATTTGGCCATTACATTATTATTTAGTTATCAGGCGAAGCCAGCCTCGGCTAATGGATTCTTCATTCGAATTTTAGTTTTCCATGCAGCCAATTTTGTTAGCATATATACCCGACCAAAAAAAAGGAAAGTTAGTTAACAATTTAGACTAGCCAAGCAAGCACATTATTCAACTTTAACTCTGGTTATTTTCATGACGAATCAATATCAACCAAATGCGATTTTTGTTCGGGTTCGCACAAATGCGACGCGGGTCACAGATAATCAAGCGGTGGGCCACATGTGTCCACCGGGCCCAGGTTTGGACCACCATGCTCTCGGGCCAAGCTAAGCTATCCCATTTGTAAGGCCCTTTTTAAAAATGACATCCCAAACTCCACGAATTGCTAATAAATTGCTAATAAAACAAAATTGATTATTCTTTAATTTTTTTTAATCAACGGGCCCACAATTCGACAATAGTGAAAAAGTACAATAATTCTCAGATTCGTTGTTCTTCTTTTGTATAGTGTAGCTGTATGCCGGATATGTTCTTATATTTTTAGGAAATAAAGGCATGATATGGTAGAACTGTTCATTATTTATCGCTCAAATAGTGTCAAATTATCATTTTGGGGGGGGGGGGGGGGGTAGAGTTTTTTAATTTAAACAAATCAATTTATAAAGCTTATTTAATCATTTAACCCATAAACTGAAAATATTTGCGAGAATTATTATTCTAATTAAAACGAACAAATTCAAGATACATATAGGATCTAACCGGCGAGGTCCTGAAGCAAGCTTTTAAAACATAAAAGCAGTTTAAAACGAATGATAATTCAAAATAATCGAGCTCTAAGGCAGCGTGGTCCAAACCCAGGCCCGCGGGCCACATGTGGCCCGCAGCGTCATTTTCTGTGACCCGCATTGCCTTTGCTGAAGGCTAATCAAAAAATCGAATTGGGTGTTGTTTCGTCATAAAAATAGTCAGAAAATCTTTTCGACATCTTGTTACATCACTAATGTCAGTAAATTGACTAGTGTTACGGCTAGCCGAAGCAACTAGCAAAGTTGAATAGTGTGCTTGGGTAGTCAAAATTGTTCACTGACTATATATCTTTTTGGATTGGAATATATTTCAACAGTTTACTAAATAACTAACTGAATATTAATGTTATGGCCTGAGAATATAATTCCGTCCGGTGATGTTTTGAAACCAGCCTATACAGCAGGGGTTGGGAACCTTTTTGGTCAAGAGAGCCCTAAAATATACATATTTTCAATTGCATTTCCGTGCGAGCCATATAACATTTCTTCACTTAATCAGGCCTGAAACGTTTACTCAAAAGTCAACACATTCCATGTCAATATACATTCAATGTGACTTCTGATGCTGCATGTTGTCGCTGCGGGCCTTGAACGGTTGCTCACATGCAGCCCAAGTTGAAATCTACGATACTCATCACCCTTTTTCGTTTAGGCATCTCCGTGGTATTTTAAAACTCTATCGCTTTGTGATGTCACAATTTATGTTCTAGAATCCCCATGTTTTGTCACAATGGCCGTCTGGTAATTCTCTTACATAACATAGATATGCGCTGGGCCCGCGTTGTCAAACGTATTGGGAATTTTTTGCCAAATTTGGCCATAAAATAGTTTGGAGTCTAGTAACAATAGTAAGCTTAATCTTAGAATAATAGATTTTTCTGGGAGCCATATGCCGTCACCAAAAGAGCCATATATGGCTCGCGAGCCATGGGTTCCCGACCCCTGCAATACAGTATTACAAAAAATGCGTCTAATATGTCAGAAAAATTAATAATTACTCTCATGTACCTTACATTTAATAATCAATCAATCTTCAGTTATGAAAAATATAATCTAAAACGACATTTTGCTATCATGGGAGCAATGAGCATCTCCCAATTTAAAGGATTTCAAGGGAGTGTTTGTTGTGCATTGCATTTTTTACCTATTTCTGACGCGATTGTGGCCCGCGAACAATGCAAAAATAATTTTGTGGCCCGCGAAGGCGACAACCTTGGACCACCCTGCCCCAAGGCCTACCTAAGGGACCCACTCGGCCTACCTTGACTCCAGCTAAATTTGGCAACCGGTGAGTGGTAACACTGTGTAGCAAAATGAAAATTAATCTTTGTGTCTAGTTTTTTCCTAGATTTCCTGTTAGCCTTTGATATTTAGATTACATTGATTGTACATTGAGAGAATTCCATCAATTTTAATTAAATTTTTTTTTCGTGAAAATGGGGGAGATTTCCACGAAATCGGAGTTTCGCGATATAAAACATCGAAAATTTTCAATAAACATATAACATACCCTGGTGCTATTTTGTATTTTTGATATTTATGAAATGTGTTCCTTGTATTCTATATGTAAAAAATATTGGATGAGTTAATAATACAAACTGATTCTTAAGATTAATCAAAAAAGGATATTTTTAATATGAATTTCCAACCACAATGTTGAATCGGTATTTATATAAATTAACGTTATTTTCCTTCAGTTTCGGGGCGTAACTAATAAGAAAATAGTAATCAGAAGCCAGAACATTGTATTTTACCCAGTATCAGCAGTTTTGGTCATAGTGGTCGTATGTAGGCACATTACAGTATGATGCTTTTTTTATTTCACAAAAAATAAACTTTAAAATCGGGTTTATTGTTAATCACCTGCTAATATTTGATTTTTTCCAGATTTTGTTGGCAGAAATCTTGCCCCAGGCCGGCCGTCACACTCTCGTTCACATGGCCAACGTTGTCCTTGAAAAGATAGATTCGATGCTTCAAAGTCGCTCTTGGACCTCGACGTCGGTAGCGATTGTGAATACTGGAGCGACCGTGTTCATCTCTCTGATGTTGGGCTGAAGCTCTATATGAAAAATTTGGAGCGTGTAGTATCAAATATAATGGAAAAGGGTTCCAATGAAAAGAAAAAGGTTATTACATTTGGTACTTTTACTTCAGATTCACAGGGAGCGATAGATGAAAGGACCAACAAGGAAACACTTAAGAGAAAAAGAAGACAACGGAAAACAAGAAATCTCCGAATCGGGTAACTTCTATAATTAACGATTTCGCGGCGTCAGAAGAGAAATTTGCAGACCGCGACCAATAAGAAGAAGAACACAAGCATCAGCAATAAGACTGGATCACCAAAGGCACAAGTAACTATATCTGGTGCAAATTTATACGGATTAGTTTTTCAGGAAGTAAAGATCTCGCGCAAACTCGAAGAAATTGGATGCGAAAAGACAACACACAAAGTCATGCGGACAAAGAAGAAAGGCGTGGAATGCGAGAAGAAATTGTTGCCGAAGGGTAAGACAGCTAGGCGTAGAAATAATAGTTTTTCGTCTATAGAAAGCAAACCTTCTATCGCTACCGTAATCGTGACTCGTAGAAGAAATCAAGAGGTAGGAAAGGGAATATGATGGAAGACATGACTGCGAAACAACAAGCAAAATGCGACAGAAAGACAATATCGGGATCACAGGTAATCTCTCATGTCAAAGGTCAGACTTCGAGTAACACCATTTCTCGTTCAGGTCCCCTCATTTCAACTGCGAAGACCACAATCTCAGCAAATAGACGAGACGACGAACAACAGACCTTAGACTGTAAAAACTATCCTGACTTTGTGCACGTAAAGGCATCATTTTATTCCGGTAAAATAATCTCAACTATTCAATATATTTATTTAACGCTTTGAACTCTGAATCCCCAGAACGACGCTAATCCCTCACCCTGACCTCTCACGGCGTCGCGTCGATGCGTTAAAAGTTTGTAATACCCCAAATTTTAAATAAATGTAACTTCTAAACCATTAGATATAAGATGGTCTGTAATATGTCATGTAAAAGCTTATCTAGTCTTTTTATTTATAACTGGCATCATTTTTTACGAGATGTTTTAATGAGATGTGTAAGCCTATTTTTAGTCCCATCTACTAATTTTTTGTAGTTTGGTAAGATTTGACACCTTTTTTAGAAAAGTGTCATCAATATATGTAAAATTTTAAAAAGTATACAACATTACTCTTCTGGGGATATACGGATGACTCTTTCAGCTTACGCATAACTCATTTTATTGCAAAATTTGTGCTATCGATACCATGGTTTGTGAACGAAATTGATCAACTATTCAGACGCCATGTTTGCCTAACGCTTTGCGTAAAGTAGGTTGCGCATCTGGTAGTTCACAGCTTGAATTCAGATTGTGCTATCATTGCATCAGTATCATATCCTCGGCCGCAGATAAAAACTTTATATTCAGACGAATCTTGATCGAACATAGATAACAATTGTTAGAAATATAAAGGCCATTTTATATATGTTTATTAATTGAATATGGGACGCAAATGAATGGCCAAAGTGAAATATTTGATTCTCATGCGTTTATGAGGTTCCGCGGGAAACATCAAGCCTAATTCTTCACCGTTGGATATCATGAATATTGAAAAAAAAAACTGATAATGGGAACGTGGAAGACATGGCAACACCGATAGCTCATCCGGTCAGTTTTATACATTTTGCGGCCTCATTCGATTTTCGAAATTACTGCATATGCGCTACATTCTTGTTATTGCTATATTTACTATGGATTTTGAACGAATCCTTTTTCTCGATAAAATATTGGATAGTATTCATTCATCGGAAGATACATGCAATACCACTGCATATTGTGTTTTAGTCGAACAGATTTTAAGGCTGGATGTAAATTCCCCGTGTATCGTTTACAAGTCGTTGGTCGCTTCACGAGTACGAACTTACGTGAATGACGTTACGAGCTTACGTGAAAGACGTTACGAGCTTGCGGGAAAAAGTGTTTTTTGTATGGAACGTAACGTGCTACTTGACGACGTAATTGCGTAACGGCGTGAATGTGTTATTTACGTTGTCTTTACGTTATAATTTTAGGTATAAATACTACGGGAGGCTCTTGGCTAGTCTTCGAACTGATATTAGGACTAAAATAAGGAAAATTGGAAAAAAATAATCGCCTAACCTGTTACCCATGTTACGTTCCGATGTCCGCCATCTTGGTTCGCATACTTCGGGAGCACCCTGCTTCGCTTGGTGTGAATATATTTGTAGAATGTGATCTGACGGTACGGTAAACTGTACTGCGAACAGACGTGTCCATATATTTGAGCGTAGCTCTCTTGTTTCACATATAGCCCACCGAGGAGGCGCTCACGTATTGAATTGAATGTCTTCAATTAAATCGACGTGTAATAAATTCTTGTTGCAAGTTCTTATAACCTTGTATTTCTTTCGCGAAAAATATATCATTAACTTATTCTTGCCGTTCAACTTCAATAATAAACTGGTACAGACAGTTGTGTGCAAAACAGATGAAACACATTATTCCATGGGTGTGTAAGTGTAACCTTTAATACTTGGAATTATTCGCACGTACCTGATTAAACTAAATTAAAAACACGATATTTGTGGGCCGCTTTTGTAAATAAGAGCAGTACTTTGAGAAAAGCTTGGAAATCGCCTTCATAGTAAAATTGACAGTTTAGGCACTAAATATGAAGGGGATGACACTGTTCCGATCACAATTATTTTTGTATTTTCAATGTAAAGTCCATTGCTAAGCTATGATATAATTGTTCTTCTATGAATTGTGTATCAACTTTCAATAATATCATATCATATAGGTATCATCAATGATATAATATAACCTGTGGTTGTCGAGTAGGCTGTATTGCACGAAATGTAGATTGCGCAATTCAGTTGACTGTTACAGATACAAAACGAGAGTCTACATCTCCAGGACGAGAGCAGGATGATCAAAGAATTTAACCAGCTGGTCTTCGCCCAATAAATTCAAATTATTAATTATAATTCGTTCCATTTGTACGTTGCCTGCCACAGTGTTGCGTCTCGATTACGTTACAAATACGATATTTTGAAGATAACTGCAAAAAAGAATATATCTAGAACTTGGAAATATCTAGTAATTTAGGTTAAGAATACAATAAGATTCATATTTTAAGTTTTCAGATTCTGGTATCGGGATGAGAGGATATCGCACTCGGCCAATCTCGTATGCAAAAGGAGCTTTTGGAAAGCAGACCGCCTACCTGAGAGCGGAGCTAGATGAAAGAAGAAGACTGCTGCTGTTGTCGGACAGTAATGCTAGGAATCTCGTGCATTCCCGGGTATGTACTTAAAACTATATCTAACTATAAAATCAATGTAATATACAAGAACAGGGCGACGATGTCTAACAAAATTATTGAATTTTGTGACAAAAACTCTTGCATACAAAGTTATACATTTGTAGTGCTATTATGATAATAATTAAAATCGCGCTTCAGTCAAACAACTGCTGTTGCGCTTTCCATGATTAGGTAACCAATGAATCAAGCGATTTTGGTAAAATGGGAGCATGATTGCGTGGTAATTGTGACCTAATATGTAAGAGCTAGGAGTATTTTTACGTTTGTCACAGTGCGGTAATCAATTTGCAGACCTGTGCGCTGCATTATAGTTTACCATAAATATCGATATCTGCATAAACTGAACAAAATAACTCGTCATATTATTACGAATAAATATCATTTAATTTTGTCTAAACACTGATACACGCTTAAACTTGTATTACAGGTAGTCGTTCCCTCCCTATCTTGTCCATTCACATTTTCCGCCATCTGCTTGCCGGGTGCGGATATGTTTGATGGAGCGAGAGAATTGAGGCATTCTACGCCATTCCCTAGCATTACTACCTGGTAGTTGCGCTGGGGACGAACGACGTTGCCAATTGCCACGGGAATTGTTTTTTTTTTCAACTTCCGCAGGGTTGCATGGAACTTCCTAGAAGAGTGTAATAAAGCTTCCGGGTTCCAAGGTAAGTTTAACGACATATTTAGTAGGTCGAGTGCGAGTTTAGTCATATAAGCAGTGTAGGATTTAAACGATGAGAATCCTGCAGGGTGGTCCAAGTTTGTTGACCTCGCGGGCCACACTATTATTTTCGTATTGTTCGCGGGCTACAAATAATATAATAGTGCCAATAATATAAACAGTGCAATACAAAACAAGCACTTTTATTGATTAAAAACATCAATCATTATTTGTCATTTAAACTTCTTAACAGGAACAGAAAAAGTGCCGTAAGGAGTAAATGTATTTTTTGATTATCACCAACATAACTCGCAGACGTAAACAAGCATTCATGTTTACAAAATAACTGCTGATCGATTGATTGCAGAATTTTACCAAATTCGAGATACAGGTGGGTAATTACCAGGCTTCTCCATGAGACATATTTTTCTGTCCCATCCCATGGGATTCCCATTGGAATACAATTCAACAAAAATTGTTAAATTTAGGTTTAGCGTCTATTAAATAGGACTACAGGTACGAAAAGACACTTTGTTATATTCATAACTATTATACATGTGTCCATCAGCCCCCTCGCGAAGTATATTGTTAATGCTGAATATATTTTGCCTTTATAACTAACAAGAGAGCTATGCACAAATGTATGGACACGAAGTCCATAACGAAGTTTTCGTGTCCCACGGGAAATACAAATGTGTGCTACCACATCCCATCCTATAGGACGTTTCCCATGGGAATCCCATTAACCCCTTCCAATGGACAAGCCTGGTGATTACTAATTTTCTGACATATGGGCAGCATTTTTTGCAAATAAATTTTAGGCTGTTTGCAAAAACCCATTGAACAGAAATTATATTATTTGGCCATTACATTATTATTTAGTTATCAGGCGAAGCCAGCCCTTTTTAAAAATGACAACCCAAACTCCACGAATTGCTAATAAATTGCTAATAAAACAATATTGATTATTCTTTAATTTTTTTTAATCAACGGGCCCACAATTCGACAATAGTGAAAAAGTACAATAATTCTCAGATTCGTTGTTCTTCTTTTGTATAGTGTAGCTGTATGCCGGATATGTTCTTATATTTTTAGGAAATAAAGGCATGATATGGTAGAACTGTTCATTATTTATCGCTCAAATAGTGTCAAATTATCATTTTGGGGGGGGGGGGTAGAGTTTTTTAATTTAAACAAATCAATTTATAAAGCTTATTTAATCATTTAACCCATAAACTGAAAATATTTGCGAGAATTATTATTCTAATTAAAACGAACAAATTCAAGATACATATAGGATCTAACCGGCGAGGTCCTGAAGCAAGCTTTTAAAACATAAAAGCAGTTTAAAACGAATGATAATTCAAAATAATCGAGCTCTAAGGCAGCGTGGTCCAAACCCAGGCCCGCGGGCCACATGTGGCCCGCAGCGTCATTTTCTGTGACCCGCATTGCCTTTGCTGAAGGCTAATCAAAAAATCGAATTGGGTGTTGTTTCGTCATAAAAATAATCAGAAAATCTTTTCGACATCTTGTTACATCACTAATGTCAGTAAATTGACTAGTGTTACGGCTAGCCGAAGCAACTAGCAAAGTTGAATAGTGTGCTTGGGTAGTCAAAATTGTTCACTGACTATATATCTTTTTGGATTGGAATATATTTCAACAGTTTACTAAATAACTAACTGAATATTAATGTTATGGCCTGAGAATATAATTCCGTCCGGTGATGTTTTGAAACCAGCCTATACAGCAGGGGTCGGGAACCTTTTTGGTCAAGAGAGCCCTAAAATATACATATTTTCAATTGCATTTCCGTGCGAGCCATATAACATTTCTTCACTTAATCAGGCCTGAAACGTTTACTCAAAAGTCAACACATTCCATGTCAATATACATTCAATGTGACTTCTGATGCTGCATGTTGTCGCTGCGGGCCTTGAACGGTTGCTCACATGCAGCCCAAGTTGAAATCTACGATACTCATCACCCTTTTTCGTTTAGGCATCTCCGTGGTATTTTAAAACTCTATCGCTTTGTGATGTCACAATTTATGTTCTAGAATCCCCATGTTTTGTCACAATGGCCGTCTGGTAATTCTCTTACATAACATAGATATGCGCTGGGCCCGCGTTGTCAAACGTATTGGGAATTTTTTGCCAAATTTGGCCATAAAATAGTTTGGAGTCTAGTAACAATAGTAAGCTTAATCTTAGAATAATAGATTTTTCTGGGAGCCATATGCCGTCACCAAAAGAGCCATATATGGCTCGCGAGCCATGGGTTCCCGACCCCTGCAATACAGTATTACAAAAAATGCGTCTAATATGTCAGAAAAATTAATAATTACTCTCATGTACCTTACATTTAATAATCAATCAATCTTCAGTTATGAAAAATATAATCTAAAACGACATTTTGCTATCATGGGAGCAATGAGCATCTCCCAATTTAAAGGATTTCAAGGGAGTGTTTGTTGTGCATTGCATTTTTTACCTATTTCTGACGCGATTGTGGCCCGCGAACAATGCAAAAATAATTTTGTGGCCCGCGAAGGCGACAACCTTGGACCACCCTGCCCCAAGGCCTACCTAAGGGACCCACTCGGCCTACCTTGACTCCAGCTAAATTTGGCAACCGGTGAGTGGTAACACCGTGTAGCAAAATGAAAATTAATCTTTGTGTCTAGTTTTTTCCTAGATTTCCTGTTAGCCTTTGATATTTAGATTACATTGATTGTACATTGAGAGAATTCCATCAATTTTAATTAAATTTTTTTTTCGTGAAAATGGGGGAGATTTCCACGAAATCGGAGTTTCGCGATATAAAACATCGAAAATTTTCAATAAACATATAACATACCCTGGTGCTATTTTGTATTTTTGATATTTATGAAATGTGTTCCTTGTATTCTATATGTAAAAAATATTGGATGAGTTAATAATACAAACTGATTCTTAAGATTAATCAAAAAAGGATATTTTTAATATGAATTTCCAACCACAATGTTGAATCGGTATTTATATAAATTAACGTTATTTTCCTTCAGTTTCGGGGCGTAACTAATAAGAAAATAGTAATCAGAAGCCAGAACATTGTATTTTACCCAGTATCAGCAGTTTTGGTCATAGTGGTCGTATGTAGGCACATTACAGTATGATGCTTTTTTTATTTCACAAAAAATAAACTTTAAAATCGGGTTTATTGTTAATCACCTGCTAATATTTGATTTTTTCCAGATTTTGTTGGCAAAAATCTTGCCCCAGGCCGGCCGTCACACTCTCGTTCACATGGCCAACGTTGTCCTTGAAAAGATAGATTCGATGCTTCAAAGTCGCTCTTGGACCTCGACGTCGGTAGCGATTGTGAATACTGGAGCGACCGTGTTCATCTCTCTGATGTTGGGCTGAAGCTCTATATGAAAAATTTGGAGCGTGTAGTATCAAATATAATGGAAAAGGGTTCCAATGAAAAGAAAAAGGTTATTACATTTGGTACTTTTACTTCAGATTCACAGGGAGCGATAGATGAAAGGACCAACAAGGAAACACTTAAGAGAAAAAGAAGACAACGGAAAACAAGAAATCTCCGAATCGGGTAACTTCTATAATTAACGATTTCGCGGCGTCAGAAGAGAAATTTGCAGACCGCGACCAATAAGAAGAAGAACACAAGCATCAGCAATAAGACTGGATCACCAAAGGCACAAGTAACTATATCTGGTGCAAATTTATACGGATTAGTTTTTCAGGAAGTAAAGATCTCGCGCAAACTCGAAGAAATTGGATGCGAAAAGACAACACACAAAGTCATGCGGACAAAGAAGAAAGGCGTGGAATGCGAGAAGAAATTGTTGCCGAAGGGTAAGACAGCTAGGCGTAGAAATAATAGTTTTTCGTCTATAGAAAGCAAACCTTCTATCGCTACCGTAAAGGCCGGTATACACGGCAGTAGTAATACTCACCGCACAGCGACTCTCCGCACTGTGCAGTGTGCACGGAACCACAGTTCTGCGCAGTGTACTGTGACGTGAGGTCAGGCGGGAAACGGACTTGTCCTTCGTCTTTTGTATTATTTCTGTTTTGGATATTTTGGGGATCGTTGCAAGATTAATTTTATTAAAATGGGTATCGTATCGCGAAAAAGAATAAGTCGTTTTCGGTCACGGCGCTACAAGCAGTACTTGTACCGACATCAGCTGAAGTTATTGTTTGTGGTTCTCTGTATTAGATTAAAAGAGGATGAGCGCTGTGTCGGCAAGAGATTGTGGATGCACCCAATACTTTGCAGACGAAAGGAACATGGTAATTTTTTTTCACAATACACTAAATGCATACGTCTCAGTCTCACGAAGCCTATACTCACCTTCTTTGCCTGCCTCTAATTTCAGGAGAATACTACAGATTGGTTAGGGAGATGAGAATGGAAAGAGAAGCCTATTTTAAACAGTACTTCCACATGACACCATCTACATTTGACCGTCTTTTGAATATGATAGAGAGCAAGATTGTGAAACAAACTACAAATATGCGTGAACCAATTCCGCCTGAGGAACGACTTGCAGTCACTTTGAGGTATTTTGAAATAGGGTTTTAACCCACAGTATGAGTGAAATCGTGATTGATTGATTAAAATATAAATGAACAGTACCTAACGTTAGTCTACATATGGTAGTTTATAGCTAAATACAACATTATATATTTTTCAGATATTTGGTGACGGGGGATTCATATCAGACCATCGGGTTCTCTTACAGGATTCATAAAACGACCATATCGCGAATTATTCCAGAAACCTGCGCTGCAATATGGGATTCCCTGCAGCCTGTGTTCATGGCAGTCTCAAGTGAAAATCAGTGGAAGATTATTGCAAACGATTTTAAACAATTATGGCAATTTCCAAACTGTGTTGGAAGTATTGATGGGAAACATGTTGTCATACAAGCTCCTGCAAACAGTGGTTCATCATTTTTCAACTATAAAAAAACTTTCAGTCTGGTACTGCTTGCAGTTTCAGACGCAAAGTACAGATTTATTTACGTGGATGTTGGAGCGTATGGACGGCAGAGTGATGGGAATGTTTTTGCTTCATCATCTTTTGGAAAAAAACTCCTGGATGGTTCATAAGACCTGCCAAAAAGCACCATATTGGAAGGGATGATGGAGCCACTACCACACGTTTTTCTTGGTGACGAGGCTTTTCCCTTGAAAACCAATTTGATGCGTCCTTTTCCAGGTACCGGATTATCAAGAAGGTCCCGTATTTTCAACTATCGCCTCTCGAGAGCTCGCAGGGTTGTGGAGAATGCCTTTGGCATTATGGTATCTCGATTCAGAATTTTCCGCAGGCCTATATGCGTATCACCAGCCAGAACAGACCATATCATTAAAGCATGCACAGTCCTTCACAACTTTCTTAGATATGATTCTAATTATTTTGAGGCGGATTTCGTAGATCACGAGGTCAGTGAAGGTGCAGTGCAGTGGAAGGCCGAAGAAAATTCAGCAATGTTAAATATCAGGAAGATTGGAAGGCCGAGTGCGAAGGAGGCAGTAAAAGTTAGAGAACAATTCAGCGAATATTTTGTTAGTGAGAAAGGGGCACTGCCATGGCAGGATAAATATGTGTTCTCGAGTGGTCGAAATGCGATCTAAATGCACTATCCCCCCTATCATTCTTTGGTTTTATTGCTTCGTTTCACCTTTTCTGAATAAAAAAAATTTTGCTTCCGACTTGGTTAGCGGAATCTTTCATCTTGTTTTTATATATGTTGCCGCAGTGGAGATAATAGCAACTACGAGGGTAAATCACCAGACTGGTTGACATTTTAGGTACACTATTGGGTTAGCACTTACAGGGATGTACGAAAGCTACTGAGCAATGATATCTAGTTGGCAAGATTTAAAACAAAAAAAATATTCAGGAAAATTTATATTTAAGTAATATCAATAGTTTATTCAATGGAGTATTTAATTTCATTAATGAGATTCATGACTCCAACTTTGAACCTCCATCTTTTTTCCACACTCATCGTCTTAACCTCGTGAGCCATGCTCAACAAGAAGAGTTCATCAGGATCTTCCTGTATTTTCTCTAAAAACAAGAAACATTTATATATATATATAATTTTGGTTTGATACGTACCAGTAAGTAGATATTTTTTTGAGTGATCTGAAGCATAAATATTTCACCAAAAATTATTTACACAAATGAGAAAGTCAACAATTTAAACTAAAATAATGTAGGTGTCATGGTACTCGTGTAGTACGTGAATCAAGATGCCAGACATCGGAACATAGTATGTGTACCAGGTTAAGGTTCAACCCTAATTTCAGATACAAATACTACAGAAGGCACTTGGCTAGAATTCAAATTCTTAACAGAACTAAAATAAGGGAAATTGGAATAAAATTATGTCCCAACCTGATACACACACTACGTTCAAAGCGTCCGCCATCTTGGTTAACATCGTACGGGAGCGCCAATTATTTTGAAATAGCGACTCAAGATGGTTTCCAGGCATCCAAGTTATGAACCGCGATTCACTTTATAAGAATCACTGCTCGACTTGACTTACCTGATGACTGCTGCCATTTTTCTAACACAGCACTGAGGTCATCCCGGCTGCTTTTACGCTTTTTTGCCACAGGTGGTTGAAATTGGTCTGTTTCATCTGCTAAAAAAAGAATGGCATATTCGATCATATAATAGTATAGAATTCAAAAGCATTTTTTCAGAAAAGCGAATACAACTTATTTATTGCAACAGTGCATGATATTAGGGTATTTCATAATACAGTATTATACGTCTGACAATTAAAATTTATAAAATATTTTAAAATCATATTTTGGTGCTTACCTGATACCGCTTCCAATGTAACATCAACATCACTCGAAGATGGTGTATCCGGCATTGGCAGGTTTGATGTTGTACTGTAAATGTTTGTGCAGAAAGACGTTATCTTGTACTTACATTACAGTGCCTAATTTTGGTCACTTTATACAAAAGAATGTTCTGAGCTACCTAAGTACTGATGCCTAAATTACACAGACATACTGTATAATAAGTTTAGGATTCTGAACATAGCTATGAGAAAGAACACAGATGTTAAATATGTATAAAATGTCCAAATCTATTCAACATCAATTTTGTTCGAAATATGTTCAACTATAATTTTTTACATTTCCTAATTCTTTGCCTCATATTTTTTAATATGAAATCTAATTTGGAAATTGATAAAGATACCATACTCAAAAATAAAATTTTTGTATAAACTTCGAATAGTACATTATTTAGTGTTGGAACCCTGAAAGTTACCTTTATGCATATCCTGGTCAACTACAAAACACGATTCTGGTCTAAACTAACAGCCTTTCCTTGGTAAAAGCTTTATTATCAAAAGATACACTGACAATATGTAGAAAATGCAGGCTCCTTCCTTGTTCAAACACCCACCTCCTCATGGCTGTAAACGGTTCAAGGAACTCTAAGGATCTCATAAGGCTCCACTCAACCCGATGACTTGCCGCCGCACCAGATTTCAATTCTGCCCTTTTCTTCTTTTCCCTCCTATATTTATCTCGAAGGTTTTTCCACTTATTCTCGCATTCTTGCCCTTTACAGAATATGAAGAGGAAACTAGCTAGTTCTTTTAGCAAAACATAGCACTTTCTTTAAAGGCGATTCAACTAAATTAACCAATACCGATACCTCGTAATCTAGTCATCATTTAGCTTATTTACATCGATTAGGCTACTATCATTTTCAGCAGTATAAAACAATTCATTTGCTGCAAAATTGGACTAGTTCCTGACAAGCCATAGGCCAAGTCTAAAAAACTTAAGTACTCTAATCAGACTACTTACATGGCATACCCATCTCTCGAGCTATCTCTGCCCAAGCATTGCCTTTGAAATCCTTTCGGCGGTACGAGTCCTGTGTGGTATTATACAGGCAAGGATATTCCTCAACTAGAGCAATGAGTTTTTCCTCCATATTAAATTAAAACTGACTATCGCACCTATTCAATTGCTGAAAAAAATCCAAATTAGTGAAAGCTCGATGATTTGAATACCGGTAGTCTAACGATATTGTCAGATTGTAGTAAACCATAAGAACACACTACCCAGCACAAAATTAATTACCATGGGCGGATAGGTACCGGTACCGGTACCATGTCCGAACCCGCAGGTACTACTACTATCTGCAGATGATACAAATCGCTCCAGTAATTCTGAACTTCTACACTCTGAAGCCTATAGGCTAGTTATAAAAGCCAACTCGAAAACCAGGAAAATAGTTCAAAACTTTCACTTATCACATGAAAAACAACCAGTTTCCCTTCGGAAACCACCAAGACGAGCGGAGCAAGACTGTCAGTACGGCGAACTGCGTTCAGAAAACGCTACTCGAGCGTTCGCCAACGTAGATAAACTCAGCGCAGACCACCGCAGACGAATAAAATAAAACAAACAAAGAAAATACGGTGCGGTGAGTTTGCACACTGTCGTGTATACCGGCCTTAATCGTGACTCGTGGAAGAAATCAAGAGGTAGGAAAGGGAATATGATGGAAGACATGACTGCGAAACAACAAGCAAAATGCGACAGAAAGACAATATCGGGATCACAGGTAATCTCTCATGTCAAAGGTCAGACTTCGAGTAACACCATTTCTCGTTCAGGTCCCCTCATTTCAACTGCGAAGACCACAATCTCAGCAAATAGACGAGACGACGAACAACAGACCTTAGACTGTAAAAACTATCCTGACTTTGTGCACGTAAAGGCATCATTTTATTCCGGTAAAATAATCTCAACTATTCAATATATTTATTTAACGCTTTGAACTCTGAATCCCCAGAACGACGCTAATCCCTCACCCTGACCTCTCACGGCGTCGCGTCGATGCGTTAAAAGTTTGTAATACCCCAAATTTTAAATAAATGTAACTTCTAAACCATTAGATATAATATGGTCTGTAATATGTCATGTAAAAGCTTATCTAGTCTTTTTATTTATAACTGGCATCATTTTTTACGAGATGTTTTAATGAGATGTGTAAGCCTATTTTTAGTCCCATCTACTAATTTTTTGTAGTTTGGTAAGATTTGACACCTTTTTTAGAAAAGTGTCATCAATATATGTAAAATTTTAAAAAGTATACAACATTACTCTTCTGGGGATATACGGATGACTCTTTCAGCTTACGCATAACTCATTTTATTGCAAAATTTGTGCTATCGATACCATGGTTTGTGAACGAAATTGATCAACTATTCAGACGCCATGTTTGCCTAACGCTTTGCGTAAAGTAGGTTGCGCATCTGGTAGTTCACAGCTTGAATTCAGATTGTGCTATCATTGCATCAGTATCATATCCTCGGCCGCAGATAAAAACTTTATATTCAGACGAATCTTGATCGAACATAGATAACAATTGTTAGAAATATAAAGGCCATTTTATATATGTTTATTAATTGAATATGGGACGCAAATGAATGGCCAAAGTGAAATATTTGATTCTCATGCGTTTATGAGGTTCCGCGGGAAACATCAAGCCTAATTCTTCACCGTTGGATATCATGAATATTGAAAAAAAAAACTGATAATGGGAACGTGGAAGACATGGCAACACCGATAGCTCACCCGGTCAGTTTTATACATTTTGCGGCCTCATTCGATTTTCGAAATTACTGCATATGCGCTACATTCTTGTTATTGCTATATTTACTATGGATTTTGAACGAATCCTTTTTCTCGATAAAATATTGGATAGTATTCATTCATCGGAAGATACATGCAATACCACTGCATATTGTGTTTTAGTCGAACAGATTTTAAGGCTGGATGTAAATTCCCCGTGTATCGTTTACAAGTCGTTGGTCGCTTCACGAGTACGAACTTACGTGAATGACGTTACGAGCTTACGTGAAAGACGTTACGAGCTTGCGGGAAAAAGTGTTTTTTGTATGGAACGTAACGTGCTACTTGACGACGTAATTGCGTAACGGCGTGAATGTGTTATTTACGTTGTCGTTATTTACGTCACTTTGACCTAGCCTCGATTTTGCGACAAAGAAATATTACGAATAAAAATGCTTCTGAAATTTGAATGGTGCAACATAATTTTAATTGGCAATGATACGCATTAAACACATTGATATAACATTCTTATATTTGTTACTACGGGATTTATTTAATATATTTTATTGTGTTACGTAAACGTAGTTCCTAAATTGGCTGTAAGACCCACTTGATAATGAATTGTACCAAGCTCCTTTGATTAGGTGCATGATAACCTTGAAAAAATACAAACAAATTTATAGCTTTTCAATGTACTATGTTGGACCTTGACATATTTATTGAGCGTTTAATTCAAATAATTTTACATTGCCATCTCTTTACAGTGTGGAATCGCCGAACGCTATAAAAAGTTCATATTTTCATCAATATGAAGGTGGGGAAAATCACTGCAATGAGGTATATACGATAGATATTTTTGTAGATCCTTTGCTTTGGATGAAAAAATTTGATCCGGGTCGTAGCGAGTCATGGAGCGAACTAGCATTTGCTATTTTCACCAAAAATTTGAAAATCAAGAGGTTTTATTACAATAACAAATCTGACATACTGCGGATGAAAAATGAAAGATTGTATAACCCACTTCCACCAAAATATGACCAATCGCTTTTTGCTAATTTGAGCTCAAATTATAATTTGCCAGTATCGGAAAAAAGCAAATGTAGCCAAAGTTGTGAAAATGCAGAACAACCTAAGCTCAGAGATCAATACTTTACCGATTCGAATAATGCTCCGAATCCGAACCAATTTGTAACTAAATATGACTGCAAATATTTTCATAATACATGTCCCAGGTACAAATACAGATCGAAGTATAAATGCAATTATTGTAACCGAGCGATTTCTACTAACGTTCCACGCTCAGAAAACAATGTCGATTTTCGCGATACAAACAAATCTCTCTCGCAGAAGTAACAAAATCGATCTCCGCGAAGAAAAGTAGCAACCGTTCAAAATTAGATACGGCTGTGGTTTCTGACTTCCACGGTAACCAAGCGATTTCTACCAACGTTCCACGCTCAGAAGAAACACATATTTCGCAGAATTAACAAAATCGCCCTCCGCGACGAAAAGTAGTAACAGTTTGAAATTAGATGCGGCTATGGTTTCTGACTTTCACGGTATACCTTTTCGGTGTGATATTCACCTTCCCAGACATTCCCCCGAAAACGAAAGCCCTCATTCAGTCAAGTCGACACATACCTCTGATGACGAGCAACAAAAATCTCCGAAACCCAATTTTACATCAGGATTTCATGCATCAGATTTAACCAATGATTGGGGACAATGTAGTAATTTGACTAAAACTGTTTTTCCAAAACCGAATCTCCACTCCACACAACAATCACAGAATAAACTGTATAAACCTCGTAGTGAGGCTACCTCAACTGCCAACAAAAAAAATCCTAGATAGAAGTACACCGGACATGCCATTACCAATAGTAGAAGACTTCGATAGTTTTAGTTCTGAGCAAAATGATTTTGAACCACGTACAAGAAACACGGAAGGAAGTAAAATTCACAAGTGCTGGAAGCCCCTCGAACAGCTGGCATTAAACACGGAATTCATGGTTTCGGAGAAAGATTGGGATGTTATATCTCGATCTGTAAAAAAGCGTACAATTACCTACAAAGATTGGAGCGATAAAATTAGGGAAGGTTTGAAAATTAGCTTATATTGTTCCTTATTGTTCTTTTGCATTTCGACGCCATACGTTCACGGCGATGTGAAACACAATACCGTAATTTCTGCACATTTAAAAGGAGAACGTCGACAAAAAATATTGATAAATACGAAGCCCCGTGAAAACTACTTGGATAACCTGAACAAAATTTCTGATAAGGTTTAGCGCTCAGGAAACAGAGACAACGCACCATCAGTTAGTGTTTTGAAAAAGGCAAGATTTGAATGTAGGAAGATTCCTCAGTTGGGGTCAAATCAGTGGAAATCTTTGCAAGTGCTACGTGAACGGCAACTAAAAATGACTCGAAGGAAAATAAAATCAGAGGAACTTGAAGAAATAGATTACCAAGAAAACATAGTTTAAGTGAGCGATGTTCAAATACATGGACACGAAAGCCCAAACTAAGTAGTATGAGTATTCAATTTGACGCAGTAGACAAAATCACACACACAAAAAAACGAATCTTTTAGAGCAGGGGTGTGCAACCTTTTTTACAGGCGGGCCAGATACAAATATCTAGGTGAAGCCGCGGGCCGCACGTTTATTTGAGATAGCTTTTCGAGTATAGTTGCAATTGGTGCAGTAGATAATGATAAAAGATATTTTTTCATAAAAAGAACAAAAAAATGAATCATAACAAAAATATAATATAAAAACGATTTGAATGTCCACTTTGTGTCAAACAATTACTGTCATGTTAAAAAGTTCAATTCGTTCACACGTCTTCCTCCAAGTTCGATCGGAATTTGAATACGGAAAGCTCCTCTGAGATAAATGCTCTTTCTGATGCAGCGGATGTTGCTGGGACTCAGAGGTACCTGTGGATGACAACTGCGATGTTTGGATACGTTTTTTTGTTTTGTTGCCACAATTGCAACATTTCTTCGTGGGTCGCAGATATGACAAGAGTTCTGCCATTCAAATATTTTGATATCTCAGCTGAAGCCCTTACCTCCCTGGTCAATTCATCAATGTCACCACCAGTCACTTCAAGGCTACCCATACCATCACTGATCAGATTTTCAATACATGCTCTATCATTTCTATGGAAGAGTTCTTTCGCTATTCCGGTCTGTTGGACTGCAGACTGTTCCATCTCTGAGGTGTAAAATTTTCTACTCCAAACTGAAACAAGTTTTTTACTTTTCTTGATGCCCCTTGCTTCAAGTAAATAAAAGTAATGAACGCAATAAATGAGAGAAAATGTACAGAAGTGGTCCAAATGTTGCATTTGTCCTCAACCCGCGCAAACGAGCGAGAGAAGGACACTGTAGAAATAAAGTTAAGTTTGCGGCGTTGCAGCAACTCAGCAAATCAGTTTGTGCATATGTATATGTGAAGAACTTGTCACAAAACATTATACCTTGTTTGCAATCCAAGTCTTAACCCACCCTAAGTATCGATTCCAATGCACTGGAATCCATTCCACGAGGAATCGAATCTGGAGTCGATTCCGCCATCCCTAATCACAATTCGAGAAAATATCAGTGGGACTCCTGCTGCTGCATTACCGATGATTGATATTTTACATTGGGTTTATATTTTGTAACTTTCAAAGAAATACACAAACTACTGGTTTCATCTTTCAAGCTACTTCTGTTACGAGACTTAATAAAGTTCATAATAACTGAGAACAGAGATTCACAAGCATATGTAAATAAAAACATGGAGAGTAATGCAGTTGCAAAGTTTTTAGGACACGAAACTTTTTCGGGAATTGCATTCCAATCACGCAATAGTTCATTTTCTGCTCTCTTGTATTCCCTTCCCTAGACCCAAATCGTTTATATTTCTTTTGAAATCAATTTATAACAGTAAGTTAGCAAGTAACTCTAACCAACATAAGCTGTACAGCTTTATAAATCAAGCAGAAATGAAAAAAAGGGTAGCACAGACAAACTGTATTACGTAAGAATGCAGCCAAATGAAAGCTACGCTCTTCTCGACAAAATTTTTCGAGAGGTTACTCATTTGTTACGCCATAATATATTTTTTGTAGCCATATGTCATGAAAGGGAAAAAAGAGTTTAAATAAATAACGAATTGTTAACATACGATAATGAATAAATGAACAACTAGTTTCATCAAATAATTCACAGTCTTTAAACTTTTTTTCTGAAGGAGATGATCTCGTTTCCGAGGATTCACTCGCGTGCCGAATAAATGGGCTCGCGTGCCAAGTTTGGCACGCGTGCCAGGGGTTGCCCACCCCTGCCATAGATATTCTACAAGAAGTTGGTAATGATGACATTATTTACATTGATGCCACGGGAAGCATATTGAAGCCGCTCGTAGACAAAAAACCTTTTTATATTCACAAAATTGTCATACGTCATCCTGTTAAAGGTAATCCACCACTGGCTGTTGCGTCTCGTGTGACAAACGAACACCACACCGCATTCATCAGTAATTTCATTGCGTGATTTCGCAGAGACCAGAGTCGTTGTTACAGTTCTCCTGCGGGTCGTTTAATTATTTGAGACGGAAGTGTCGCCTTGAAAAATTCGATCCTCAATGCGTTTATGGGTGAAAGCTTGGAAGACTATATCAACCGGTGCTATGCCGTAATATCGGGTTCAGCTTCTGCAGAAATATTCGAAAAAATTTTTCGGAGACTTTGTGCTAGCCATATTATGAAAAATTTCAGTAGTTTATGTTCAACGCTGGATTGAAAAAATGAGGCAATGTACGTTTTAGGAATGATTGCTTCATCTGGGAATTACTACGAGTTCAAGAATTTGATGTACCATCTTTGTATAATTCTCATGTCTAAGTATCTTGAGTTGGCAGACAGAAGTTGGCAATACCTAAAGATGAAAATGAATCGCGGAAAGCTTTCGGAGGATTTTCCAAATTACGAAGAATCCGATGATATTGAAACAAATGAATGGTCTCATAATCGTAATCAATTTGATAAGCATTTGTCTGAAATTATTAAACAAGCTGGCACGGCAATTAAAAATGCCCATTCCGACCGGCTTAACCCATGCTATAATCCAAAAATTGTTCTTTCACTACGTAAATACTATTTTCCCAAGATCGCTCTATTGACTGGCCTCATTCCCAAGATCGCTCTATTGACTGGCCTCGTGACTGGGAATTTGGGTCGACACGGGAAAACAACACCATATCAAAGATAATCCAAACTGTATAGCCTCCTTGAAAAATCAACTGTCCAAAGTTTGACTAAACATAATAGAACTCAAGTAATTATGGAAAAAAGTCAGCAAGAGTTGAAACGAACGCGTCTTCGCAACCGCAAATATACCCGTCTATAGATGAAATTGCCACAGTATATGAAAATTCACACCCAGCCTTAATTCGCGAATAGAACGACAACAGAGTTGTAAAAAAATACAGGAAGCGCAAACTACAAACGTCACCAAAAAAAGTTATTGAAAAAAAAAAAGATACGGGGCTTGATCGATCTATTGGCAAATATATGCAAGCACCCAAGAAAGCGATGAAAGATGTTTCTAAAATGCGAGTAATGGAGTCACTAAATGATGGATTTATTACAAATGTTGGGGATGTTATCACGAAAACAGAGACCATAGATAAACGATCAACGACACCGAAAACTTTTTTTGAGGCGTCTTCGGGAATAAAATGCGTAAAGGAAGATTCTCCACCTCCATTAGTCTCTGTGACTTTCAATCATATGTTGTTTATGATGAAGAAACGCGTAAAAATTTGATAAATCCCGGAAAACTAATTGACAAAGATCACATCGACAAATCATTCTTAATTTTGGCATCTCAATTTCCTGACGTTGACGGACTTCAAAGCACTACTGCTTATGCCAAATGTGCGTAACCCGCTTATACACCTCGAAAGCCATTTGTTCAGATCATCCATGTCCACGCGCGTAACAAAAACACTTGGCATTGGGTCGCTGTCTCTAATATATTTTGTGACGAGCCGGATACAGTATATGTTTATGAAAGTCTACTCTCTGAAAACGCCTACGATTTAATTGATGAAAGTAACATTTCAAAATTGCTTTGACCAAATGGCATTATAATCTGCGTGAGATTCCCGAAAGTTCAGTGTCAAACATCTGGCCCACATTGCGGCGCATTCGCGTTAACTTTTTGTATAGCTCTCTGCTTCGAGGATAAACCGGATGTAATACTTGCATGCA
Source organism: Styela clava (assembly GCF_964204865.1). NCBI lineage: Eukaryota > Metazoa > Chordata > Ascidiacea > Stolidobranchia > Styelidae > Styela > Styela clava. The sequence continues at coordinate 5,537,284 of NC_135254.1, forward strand.
AAGAGAGCCTCCGCAGCGATATCGCGACAATGATCGACAACAATAAATTTTTCAAGTTCCATAACAAGATTCATGCTAGACCGTTTCCGCCATTGATGTTCAGTATTGCTACCTTTAGTCAATGTAAACTCGCGTATCTAAACAATAAGCTCATGGTTCAGTGCACATCGTGTCAGAGTTGGTACCACGAAGAATGCATTCCGACGGCCATTCCAAGAGAAGCAATAGCAAATTTAGACAAATCTTGGCGATGTGATATATGTCCCTAGAGGGGGAAGATTTGTGATTAAATTTGTTTGCTATGAACTAATTTTCCTTGGCACAAACCATTTAGTTAAAGACCCTGTCGTCCATATTAAAATAACATAATTATTAACTTAATTTAAGCCCATTAGATATATCGTTCATTTCGGGTCAAATTGTATTGTCAAAAATTATCAAATTGCCATTTGAACCAGGGCTGTGCTGTTTGGGAAAATTTACAATCGACTACGAGTCGAAGAAAATTTGAATCTGGGTAGGAAAACGGTTCTTGGCTCTGGAGGAAAATTTTGACATCGACTACGGCTATTGACCCCGAGTGGGCATATATTTTTGGCTTCGACTCCGGGTTAGAAAACTTTTGACATCGACTACGACTCTAGGTGGGTGAATATTTTAGCTCCGACACCGGGTTAGAAAACTTTTGACACCAACTACGACTCATGACTCTAGGTGGCTGGATATTTTGACTTCAACTCCGGGTTAGAAAACTTTTGACAACGACTCTTGACTCTAGGTGGCTGAATATTTTGACTTCAACTCCGGGTTAGAAAACTATTGACATCGACTACAACTCTTGACTCTAGGTGGGTGAATATTTTAGCTCCGACTCCGGGTTAGAAAACTTTTGACATCGACTACGGCTTTTGACTCTAGGTGGGTGGATATTTTAGCTTCGACTCTGCCTTAGAAAGTTTTGACATCGACAGCGGCTCTTGGTCCTAGCTGGGTGCATGTTTTGACTTCGAATCTGGGTTAGGAAACTTTTGACATCGACTACAGTTCTTGACTCTACGTGGATATAAATAAATTTGACTCCGACTCCTGGTGAAAAAAAAATTGACTTCGGCTCTGGGGACCATGTGGATGTGAATTTCGACTTCGACCCATGTGGATGTAAATTTCGACTTCGACCCAAAAAAATCTTCTTCTCGGAGTCAAATTTTGATTTTCGTAAGCCTTCTTTATTAGACTGTAAGGTACTTACTTTCTGTAGAAAAGTTTGAAATTTCGACTCCCGGCTTCAAAGCGTGCAATATTTTCCAACAAAAAAGCAACATGCCGGCCACTAAAGGTAGCAAGAAAATGTCGAGCCACCAAGAGGCGTTTGCTGCGTAGTGGTCCGTAGCTTCTGTGTGTACAATGGCTGGAGAGGGACGGCAATATGCCGATGTTGCGGCACAAAATGTCCCACAGGATATATCATGGATTGATAGGTCTGGTGACCTCAGCTTTAAAATGCAAAGGCAAATCAAGAGGGATGAGTTTTAGAAGTTTTTAGAGGACCTGGGAATAAAGGTAGAGGAAGTAGATGGCATAGTCCAGTACCCAAATCGGACAACTGAGGTAAGTTTTACAAACAGGCTGAAAGCGCTCCAAATGGACCGTATGCTGTGGAAATTGAAGCAAGAGGGCAAGCGCCTACCGGCTCATTGTACCAGACAAACTACCATTGTACGTGAATTGGGTGCCAACTAAAATGAAGGATAACTTAATAATGGACTACATAACAGAAAACCAGACTTGATTGCACAACTAAAGGACAATAAAGGAGTTAAAAAAGGATCAAGGCGAATAATCATTAAAAGGGGAACATTTGGTTGCGAATCCAATTAAAAGTTATATAAACATAAGAGGGTTTAAATTATTTGTGAAACATCCTGGTCAATTGGAAACATGCAGTTATTGTAACGAGCCGGGGCACATGAGGTTTCAATGCCCTGAAAAACTAAAAAAAAAAAAAACAGAAATAATCTTGCGAGAACAAATTGAAAACCAAAATTTAGATCCAAAACAAACAAGCAACACGAAAAATCCGTTACCAGAAAAATAATTATCTGGCCAAACCAGTTGGGCGGAAAGGGTAGAAATAGAGGAAAGAAGCAACAAGGGATTATCATTGGAGTAGGAGAGTACAAGTGTGACAGTGGAGGATACAATGAAAGGTAACGGGAATAAAATTTGGCATGGGGATAATATAATAACAGGCAAAGAGGCAATTCATGACAAAATAGAATCTGGATACCCCACGGGAGAAATTGATAGACCAGAACGGGCGACGCCCGATGAAACAATATCACGACAACAAAAAGCATGACCATATAAGGAAATCTTCGTGTGCGGACGAAGAGACCTCGTGCGCATCAGACGGGAACGATCAAAACAAGGTGGGGTTCAGGTCGACGGAGTTATGCGACAGTTCCAGCGACAATTCCAAAATTTGTAATACCGTACTGTTATCAGATCATTTACCTGTTGAAATAATTATTGAACATTGGGGCAATATTACTAGAGGCCCCTCTTACTGGAAATTTAATAATAATTCATCTAACAACCTTGAGTTTGTTGAGGGAATACGATTAATGTCAAAAAAATGGTTTATAGAGCTCAAAAATGCGAAAGATGAGAATACTTTGAAAGTATGGGACAAAATAAAAGATAAAATTAAGCATTGGAGCTCATATTGCGGGTAAAAAAGCTAGAAATAAGGAAAGAATAGAAGAAAAACATTTGAAAAATAATTATGAAAACTCTTACCAAGATATGCTAAAACATCCTTTTTGTACGGAACGTAGAGAAAACTTTATGCAATTGAAAACTACTTTACAAATTTTTGAGAAAAACAAAATGCAAGGTCAAATTGTAAGATCAAGAACTAAATGGTCAGAAAAAGGAGAAAAGCCGTCAAAGTACTTCTCAAATTTAGAAATATATAGGGGCAAACTGAAACTATTTAAACGTTTGAAAACACAAAACGGAAAAATTGCGACAGATTTAAAGGAAATACAGAGGGAACAAAACCCTCTATTTTGAATCACTATATAGAAAGAAACAAAATTTAGATTACTCAATCCAAGACAACTTGTTACGTGGATTGGAAAGGTTTAATTCTGAAGAAAATAAGGTAATCTTAGATAAACAAATATCTGTAGAAGAAATAGACATGGCGTTCAAATCTATGAAGCTAAATAAAGCCCCAGGTCTAGATGGACTCGCAAAAGAATTTTATAACATTTCGTGGCCAACTTTCAAACTCATTCTATTTAGATTATTTAGTGTTTGCTTAAAACATGGGAAATTATCTCGGTCTATGAATATGGCGGTAATCACTTTACTATACAAAAATGGAGAAAAAGAAAGTATAAGCAATTGGAGACCAATTTTATTATTGAATTTTTATTACAAAGTCTATGCCAAAATATTAGCAAATAGATTAAAAATTATTATGCCTACACTAATACACCCATATCAAACTGGATTCCTTTATCAAAGATGTATACATGAAAACCTTATTTGTTTAAGAGATGACATTTTTTATGCGAATTCGGATGGGAAAAATTTGGCAATCTTATCCATTGACTGGCAAAAAGCTTATGACAGTTATGGAAAATTATGGAACGATTGAATTTTGGAAAAAACTTTATATCTATGATAAAAATACTGTATACCAAAACTAACGCTGTTATTCTTACAAATGGATATTTAGGACAAAAAATTTATAATTGAAAGAGATTTACGTCAAGGTTACCCTTTGTCACTATTATTATATTCATTCGTAGCGGAAACGTTTGCATGTAGCGTAAGATGTAATCCAAGAATCGATGGATTCTATATCATTGCGAATATTGAAGAAAAATTTAAAGGTTTTGCAGATGATGCGACGATTACGACTTCTAATATAGCTTCACTGTATGAAATTTTACAGTAAGTTAAAAATTTTGAAAATGCCACTGGAACACTGATTATTAAAAAAAAATCAAACATTTTATTTTGCGGACATTTGAAACTATGAAAATGCCATAAAATGAAAGTTGGTTTAAAGTGCAAGAAAAAATCTGCAACATAGTCAATATTTGGAAGCAAAGAAATATGAGCATGACCGGCAGAATTATTATAGCCAAGACTTTTATTTTATCAAAAGTATGGTACTTATCTGCTTTCGAATGTGTGCCAAAAAACATTTTGAAAAATATTACTAAACTAGTTTGGAATTTTATATGGAGTGAAAAACGTGAGTTAGTTAGTAGAAAAATATGTTGCTGTAGTAAACAGTATGGTGGACTAGGATGTATTGATATGGAAACACAAATTAAAAACATACAAATTAAATGGATATTTTGGTTATTAAAAGGTAGTAGAGCACCATGGTCATCCAGAGCAAGAGTAATTATTAATAAGTATGACAAACGACTAGTAACCTCAAATTTAGAAACGCTTCATCTTTCGATTCATAATTATGAAAATAGTAAAATACCTAAATTTTATACAACAATCGTTAATCATTTTAAAAGTTTGAACTTTTCGAGAAAACCTATATTTGTTAAAAAACAAATAGTGAAAGAAATATTATGGTGAAATCCTCTTATCCAATTGTCTCTTCACCCAGAACATGTAGGCAATTGGATAAGAGGAAATATCATTTATATTAGAGACATTTTTTAAAAAAACTGTGTTAATATTGCAGCTAGTGTTATTGGTCATGCTAAATGGAACTCAATTTAATAGTAAAAAAATGTATGAGAGAAGAATTTCAGATTTCATAATGTAAATAGTAGAGGTGTTACCAATAGAATGGAAATTGTTATTATTGCAACCAGATCCTCATGATAGTGTAGAAAATGATATTCTTAACCATTTTGATTTTGAAGAAAATCCTACAACAAAAGAATTGCATATAATGTATGAAAAAAAATACTGGCATGATAATTTTATTAATAAGAAAGTATTTCATATTGGTCAGAGGTATAATATAACTGTGGACCAGCGGTTCTCAACCGGGGGCCCTCGGCCCCCTAAGGGGGCCACAGAGGAGTTGGAGGGGGCCACAAGGATGGACTGAAATCTGAATTTACTTTCACTTTAAAAGAAATCTCACAGTTTTTCCTAGTTTGCTGCTCAACAAGGGTATTTCGCAGGGTGTTTTCGCTCTCTTTTGTGCAAATTGTTTTAACATAATGGGATTTGGAATCTATCAATGAAAATAACCCTATTAATACCTCTGGAATATTAAAGTGGGGGCCATGAGTGCCAAAAGCCTCCGAAAGGGGGCCACGAGTCATAAAAGGTTGAGGACCACTGCTGTAGACGATATAAAATGGATAGATATCTGGAATTAATATATTCCCAAAAAGTTACAAATTTTAGGATGGAAAATAGCACATATGGCATTGCAAACAGGGGATAAAATGAGGCATTGGGTAGATGGTGATGATGGGCACTGTCAGCTGTGTAACAACAACATTGTAGAAACTTGTAAACATTTATTTTTTGAATGCGTTTATGTTAGACAATAGACCTTATTCATTAAAAACCCATCCTACGCGCAAAAAGAAAAGTGATGTAAAAAAAAAATATTTAACATTAGCTCTTATGGGGAATGTGATCACCAGAGCAGAAATTTGAATTTTATGTAATTTTCTAGATATCTTTCATTGTATACGTGAGCAGTTTTGAGGATAGAATATTTTTTACCCCTTTTTTTGTTTTTTTTTCTCATGATAAACATGGTCAAGATTTTTGATAATCGTTCATTGAAATTTTAAAGAGCGCGGTGTTTCCGATGACGTCATTCTCACTAGACCATGAGATTCTGCCAACGCGCCGTGCTCTGTGGGATATGCACTCCAAGTGCTTGTGATAACAGAATACCGGTACCGGGACCACAACTGGCGTTCAACGAAAGACCTATTTTGGTTTTAATTGGATGTTATATATTTCCTGAATTCCGTGTAACTATGCACATTTCTGGTACACCTTTCAAAATCCAATGGCCTAACTGGGTTCATATGTTGACACCATGTACCTATCCCAAATTGGTGATGTTCAGGGCTGGATTTAGACCATGAGAGGCCCCTTCATATTTTTGAGCTCAGAATTTCCCTCTAAACAACACCACATTTAATTGCTTAAAATTTAAAAATATGAAACCCATTCATGGGTGTAAATTTTTAATTAAAAGAATAAAAATTTACTTGAGGCAGTTTTGCTTTCAATTTCTTTGACCAAACATCCGCTACAGCCATACTTTAACATAGAAACTTCCAGCAGAATGCGCATAATTAATAATTTCCCTTATTATGATGCAAACGACGCAATAATGACTGTTTACAATGTGGTTGAAACCAGTTAGGTACAGAATTTTCTACTCTGAAAAGCTTGATACATATATATACTTTTGGTAGGGTTTAAACTTGTCAAGTTTTCAAAAGAATTACAAACTTCGAAACCGAATTTCGAGGCTCTAGGTTTCATTCTGCCTAGCCTATTGGTAAATCCAGCCCTGGTGATGGTCCCTACAGCAAATTTCTGGCCCTAATCACTCAGCAGAGTGAAATAAATGGTTTTCAGCATTTATTAGCAAAGATAGATATTTTATTCAAACATATAGTTCAATTTAAAGCCTGTATATTGGTATTATAAATATATGTCCCATTATTACTGCATTGTGAGAAGTCTTTCCACACTATCAAGTCTAGACTATGAGGTTTTAGCGTCTTCCAATGTCCCAGATAGAAACTTCAGTCTTCATTTCGCATATTCTTTTCATAAATGCCATTAGCATTTGAAGCTTGACTGATTCCAATGTACCTTTCCCATTGTTGTTTAATGTAACCCTAATTGTTTAATGTATCCTAAATGTGACTTCAAATTTTTTTCTCACTTCAATCATCACATGTTTGAATACCTGAGCTGACTGCTACTGATTTGTTATTAGTTTACAATTTTTTTTTATATAAATTAACTGTCGTACTTGCTAAATATCCACTAAGTGAAAATCTACAAAAAAAAGCAGTGGTTTAATAATGGACTACATTTTTAACCGAATCCAAAAATATTCTGTAACTTAGTCAACCCTTCCTCCAAGGAGTTTTTGTTAAATTGTTCAAACATCTTAATTAACTGTTAATCTTGATAGCAAACATGTGGGGCAGGGGGGAGCTGACTGTGATGGTCGTATCGCTCCCCCAGTCTATACCGAATAACTGTGTGTTTTGTATATAATTTTTATTGATTGAATGCTTGTATTCTGGTTGACAAAATAAATCTCCCTCTCGTATTCAGTCATGTTTTTTAACCTAGTTAGGAGACCGGTATTGTACCATTATAGGTTGGAGATATTCATCTTTTTTGTATACCGGTACCGTACAACTTATCCTGCCTATTGGCATGATGGCCAACATTTTTGTTCGTAGGCCTATTTCAGTAGCCTATTTAGACTAAATAATTCAGTTTTCACCTCTTGCAGCCTTGGTACGGTACCGGTAGTTTAAATAACACGTCAGCATGCCTTCAGTAAATGATTGCTAGCTGTACAGGTATAAATGCGTAAAACCAGTAAACAAACGTGATAGAAATGGTATGGGTTATACATTGTCAATGTTGAATGCTTCCAGTACCGGACTTAAAGCGACATTAGCGCCGCATTTGCAGCACATATCCCACAGAGCACGGCGCGTTGGCAGAATCTCATGGTCTAGTGAGAATGACGTCATCGGAAACACTGTGCTCATTGAAATTTTAATGAATGATTATCAAAAATCTTGACCATGTTTATCATGATAAAAATATTAAAAAAGATGTAAAAAATATTCTATCCTCAAAACTGCTCACGTATACAATGAAAGATATCTAGAAAATTATAAAAAATGTAAATTTTTGCTTTGGTGATTACATTCCCCATAAGAGCTAATGTTAAAAAAAATTTTTTACATCACTTTTCTATTTGCGCGTAGGATGGGTTTTTAATGAATAAGGTCTATTCTGGGAATGGTGTAACATTGCACCTCCCCAGTACAATATTAAAAGTATAATTTTCCTACAAAATGTAAAACCAATATTAGGACTGATCATTGCGTGTGCAAAAGGGGCAATATGGGATTTTCGAAATTATATTATATTTGAAGAAGGGCAAACTTACCAATCAACCATGCAAACAATTTTCAAATGCAAGCTGAAAGCTGCCATCAAATATATGGGAGAAGGAACAAAATTGAAAAAAATAAGCGATGAAACCATTGATGTATTATTTGATAAATCTGTTATGCTTTAAATATGTATATAGTGTTATTTCATTTAAATTTCAACGGTATCTACCGTATTTATTGTATATCATCAACATGGATAGAAAGTAGAAAAACCCTATAATCATGGTATGGAAGTTTTTCTTATTCCTATCTAATTTATTGAAAACTTTCGTAAAGCTATAAGTTTATCATCCCCGGAGGCCACGACTAGGTGCCCAAATTGTAAAAAACACATAGGATCAATAAGCGACCAAAAACAGGCCTGTTGCTTCAACTATGAGCATGAATTCGAAGTCTTCCGCACATGTTGCAGAGATGATAGGCTCATGATAGCCCCAAAAAGCTCGATCGATTTTCACCAGCCAACTGTTTGCCTAAATTGCGAAGAATTAGCAATTCCAGTGGATTGCTGTCATACGCTAACACCGTTAAACAAATACCAAAATAAGAGAAAGTGCCCAAGATGCCGAGAGGAATATAAAATTTCATATTCTACCAATGAGGGACCGAATTAAGATGCAACGCCATGATCGCTATTGACGAATATCAAAAAGAAGGAAAATGCCCTAGATGTACATGTAGGGAAAAATATAACATACCCCACGAGTAATGAACAGAATAAAGGCCATAACAGTGAATGTAAACGGTTTAAGAGGACATACTAAGAGGTCTGCCCTTTTTGAATATTTTAAGTCACAACAATATGACATAATGTTTTTACAAGAAACACATAGCCAAGTTAAGGACGAAACGAAGTGGTCTGAAGAATTGGAATAGGGTCACGCTATTTGGAATTCTTACAATAGTCAATCGGCAGGGGTGGGAATCATAATAAATACGTCCAAAAACAATGTAAAATTCCTAGGGACAAAGTATGACAATAAAGGCAGAATCCTAGTGGTTAATTTATAAATTATGGAAACTAGATTCACCCTGGACAATATATATGCCTATACCTCCTCCCCAGGAGTTAAGAATATCCAAAAAGTCAATTTTTTTGTTTAAATGTGCAAATATTTGGTAACATCATACAACTTAATTTTAGCAGGAGATTTCAACATAACCATAGATCCGAATAATGATAAGCGGCCTTCCAATTCCAAGCACCCTCACCTGCAAAACACACTCAAGAAGATAGTTCAAAACTTTCATTTAGAGGACACCTTTCGAGCCATCAATCCAAAAAATTCACCTTTCACCACGCCCTTGGAGCGGCACGGTTGGACAGGACATATATCAGTAATTTGACAGTAGTAGATAAAGCCTACCACCTTTCAATTTTGTGGGCAGACCACGACGCAGCTGTATTGGGAATAAATTTAAAGAGTATAGAAAAAAGAGGCCCAGGCATATGGAGAAATAACACAGGTCATTATAATGATAAAATATTTTTGCAAGAATTTGAAGACCACTGGAGAAAATGGATCACTTCAAAAGAATATGTGAATTGCAATTGGATCGAATGGTGGATTAACATCAAGACAAGAATCAAAAAGCTCCTCATTAAATTTGGAGCAATAGTCAGAAGGAGAAAGAAAGAAGAAAAAGAAAGGCTGGATATACAACTAGACGAAACAAGGATAAGATTGAACAAAGGAGAAAAGGTACTGTCTCAAATAATACAAACAAAATTAAAAAAGATAATTAAAGAACAATCAATCAATTTTGAAAGTATCAGAATGAAATCTAAAATAAACAATCTCACCCCCTCCCCAAAAAACCTACAATTCTTCTTTTCCAAAATCAAAAAGAGACATAAATAACAGAAATCAAGTCCCTAAGAGACATTGTTCAATCAAAAATTAAGAAAAAATTAGATATAGTAGAACGTTTTATACCTCTCTATATAAGAGAAAGAATACATACCCAAAAACTCAAGAATTCTTTATATCATATATCAAACGAGTGTTTACAGAACAACGGAAAGACCAATAGAAGGAAGACCTCTCCATACCAGAAATAAAAAAGGTGATATCGGAAATAAAACCCAACAAGTCTCCTGGACCCGATGGCATAAGTATTGAATTCTATAAATCTTGTTATCATATCATTGAAAAGCAGCTACAACTGATTCTAAACGAAATGTATTCAACACCTGACCACACAGAAACTGCTAACGGAGTCATCCACCTCATTTTTAAAAAGGGCGGTAATACTGATATTAACAATTATAGACCTATAACACTTCTAAATTATGACTTGAAAATTCTGAATAAAATCCATTCTAACAGAACAAAGAACATTCTCCCGGATATAACGCACCCCCACCAATTTTCGAAACTTCTGAACAAAATCATCGACTTAAACCTTCTTCTAAGAGATATAACTGCAGACACCAGAAAAAAGGATCAATAATTTCCCTGGATTTCCAGAAAGCCTTTGATTCCATACATCATGGTTTTATGTTCGCTACTCTACACAAGTATGGTATGCCAAACAAATTCATTAGTTATATTAAAGCCATCTACCCCGGACCAAAATCTAAAATACTAGTAAACGGACATCTTTCTAGAAAGATTACACTCCAAAGAGGCGTAAGGCAAGGGGATCCCTTATCAAATGTACTCTTTACACAACGGATTCACTATTACAGGCTATTAACGAAGACCGAAATATCCACGGAATTAGAATCCAAGGTATAAAAGAGGAAATCAAAACACCAGCATTTGCGGATGACACCGCTATCACCACCCGAGACGAATTGTCCGCGAAACGAGCCATTGATATGGTAAAGCTCTATGGGAACGCATCTGGTATGGTTTTAAACTTATCCAAAAGCAAAAGTCCGTGTTTTGCGAGTAACCAATACGATCTACAAATAAACTGGATCAACTCAGTGCAGATCGTTGGAATTCGGTATGGAAATGTAGCGAATGGGAAAGTATGGAATGACAAAATTAATGAATGTAAGGAAATCTTACATAACATTGGACATAGATCGTATAACTTAGAGGAACGGAAAACAATAATAAATCTATAATACTCCCCAAAATGATCTAGCTCAAACTGAACCACTCGGACCCAAACACAAAGATCAAATTCGCAAAATAATCCAGAATTTCTTATTGCCAAATAGAGAAAATATTGCCAAACAAAGAAGATATCGATTTCAACATACTAACCCTGGCAAAAATTGAAGGAGGCATCGACCTACCCAATATACCTTTGATTTTAGACCTTCAACTTGGTAAAATTATCTTACAGCATCTACAGAAACTCCATGGCGACATCGAACAAGACAAATTTATTTACCCCAGAATCGACCAGCAAATTGGACTGTTAATGAGAAACTACATCGGCGACAAATTCAATAATTCAAAACGCACACTACAACCCCACTTATGCATTGGAAAAAAAAACTCGACATAATAAAGAAATATGAGATCGATATAAATGAAATCCGCACAACTCCTATACGAGCAATTTACGATCGTATTATCCATGACCAGAAGCCGAAATACGCGGGGAAACTAATGACGACGAAATGGGAAAACGTGACAAACAAACTACTAAGTCAACAAGAGATGATACTTGATTGGAAATGCGCGCACCACATTTTGCCTACTCGAGCAAAATATTGAGTCAGATTTGCTTCCGGGACAGACCTCGGCCCATGGTGCCACAATAGAACTGAAACCGGAAGACACCTGTTCAATGAATGCAAAGAACCAGCCAAACTAATGGCAACTGCGATCTGGATCTGGGCAGAATCAAACGAGACGACTGCACCACCAGTCACCACCAAAATAACAATAGACTACAACTTTGGAGATTTTATTGAAAATAAGAAACGAAACAACCTATGTATTCTTCTATCGAAAATGAAACAATGCATTTGGAATGAAAGAAACCTGATAACCTTTAACAAAACGATACCAAACTCGAGAAGAGTCTTCAACAAGTTTAAGAAAGAAATAATATGGCGCCACAAAATAGAAAAAGCTAAAGAAAAGAGTTTCGATATTAATCTACAAGAAGAAATAAAGACCATCGAACGGCTGAACGAGAGAGTTTTGAGAGATCTCGGCATCACTTGAGCGCAAGGACATCAACGAAGGCTACAGCCAGGGATGGCCATTTCCGAATACTAAACTATTCCGAATACATTCTAAAATAATGTTTTCGAATCTGGAATTCCGAATACATTCTAAAATCGAAAATAACACATTTTTGTTTTAGTTGATTAAAACCCAGTAAATTAGGAAATAAGCTCCAATAGAAATATCAGAATGAAGCCACAAACCAACAGTATATGTACACAAAGTGATTGATAGTTTATAGCTATCAATAAAAAAATAGCAACTTCAGTTTATTAAAATTATTCACTTTGTACAAATGACCATATATGAAAAGCTAGCTAAGGAGTTGTCCGACGCTTTCTATCATTGGTACCATGATATTACGATAATAGTCAAGTCTATTGACAAAAATATTACTTGTATTCAGATGATTGTGTATATTTTCTGAGAGTAATAAAATTTTTTGGCAATACAGGCAACAACAATCAAAAATCCATTATGTCTTCAAAAATTATAATATTTAAGCCTAGAGTATTCTACTAGGCTACCTACCAGTATATTTGTATATTAATTTATGTGAACCATATTGTTATTGTGTGTAACATATTGTTGTGTTTGGAATTAGAAATGAATTAGTAGAGAATAGATGACCACCACTGCCAGAGCGCAGCCTGGATTTTCGAATTGGGAAATTCCCATTGCCGCCTGTAACACCCACCGCGATTCCACGCTCGTTAAAAGAGCCGTCTTTTCAGCGTATAATGATCATTTTGTTACGTAAAATATTCAATCCATGACAACTACGAGATTCTAAAATATCATTATATATTAATTCAATGTGTCCAACGTAACTCGCGGTTGCTTCTTCTTACGTCAAAAAAAACATTACTATTCGATCCACGGCGATCTGTGACCTAAAATTACGAGATAAACTGCCTGATGTATTTAATTTTAATACGTATTTTTGCAATCTTGCCAACTCGTTATCGCCGTTAGAAAAATCTCAAATAATTATATAAAATCCTGTTAAGTGTAGAGTATAATTCATTTCATACAATGAATATACATATAAAGTTTAGCAGTGAATTAAAAATACATATTCATCGCCGCGATTATGCCACCTGTTAAGAGTCGACTTTTACAACAAATAATATAACAACGAATATATATTTTTCTGTTGTGCAAAGTGATGAATTCGTGACCGACACGGGCATATTTTAAATGCTTGCTTTATTAATTTATTGTCTTCAATTTAACCTGCGGTTGCGTCGACAAAATAAAATCCTCACCACTCTTATATACCATTGCAATCCGCGGTCATAAAAATAAAAACGTGAGGTAAACTGTCCGATTAAATATTGTTTTGATCCGTATTTTGCGAATTCGGCAGATTTTTAGATGTACTTGTTAATGAATATTAATAAATATGCTGTAATATCTCAGAGTAAAATTTATTTCATTACAATAAAATTGATTGAATATACTTTAGATTAATTATATTATATACATCCTCACAACTCGGGAAAAAGTCGCGTTTTAAACCTTGTATAGTGTTAACAGAAAATATTCGACGGCAATTTAAAGTAATGAATAATCAGGCAAATCCCGCCTTCAATTAGTGACGATATGTTTCTAAACGCCGACCAAACATAATGTGTGCCAGAGGCACACGAAATTTTGCGATTTTCACTGCCTAGAAAAGCGTTTTTTAAATTTTCGCGGGCCTCAATAAAACTTATATTGTTTACAGTTTTATTTTCATTATTTTAAATTGTCCCTTTTCAATCAAAAAGTTGCGTTGTCTTTAGAAACTCGCCGCCGCTGAACGTATTTATCAGATTCACAATTCCGTGCGCGTACAAAAATAAAATGAATGTTATCGTTATCGTGGAACAAATTTGTGGAAAATTTTATAACGCAACCGTAAATAACCGAAAATAACGCAACCGTAAAGGCGTTTACAGGCCTAAATAACTTGTTACGCTGATGAATGATGAAAACAATCACGCGCAAGTTTCTATCGAGAATGTTGTCATTCAACGGAAACGTCTTGGAAGCGGCGTCGAAAATGTGTGACGTCACACAAATATCCGATATTCTTATGAACGTGAATTCCGATATTCGAATGACGAGATATTCGAATACTTTATTCGAATTGGCCATCCCTGGCTACAGCCATTGTCTCTGACAACAGCCAAGATACAAAATTATATAGAAACTGAACTGCATCCCCAGTTTTGAAAAACACCCCAGTTGAAACGCCTCTCCAAATCGAAATAACCTTTGAGTCGAATGCCTTAACGATCAACAGAGATAAAGATCTCTCATCACCCGACGATCGTGGAAAAACTCACGGAGCGTTTCTAACAGTAAATTCGCACTGGGGTAATATTACCGTGTTGCAGATATGCACGAGCGTGTATGTGTGTGCATACAGATACCCTGATTTGCAAACTATTATATGGCACCCCTACTCAAGGACATCCGATAACTGTTGCGAGTGTACCACCCATATAGAGTACAAACCTGACTCGATATACATATATATATCTACTCGAACCACTCATGCCCAAATAAAATAAAAATACACTCTAAGCGATAAAGCCTCACCGACAAGCCCAACCCAGATTCAGTAACACGTATACTCGAACATCTATTCTGGGTCAGTGTTTTGTATTGCATAACATTTCTACGTTAGCCTTTATATAGTGGCGGCGCGTCAATAGGTTGTTTTTTCGGTATAACAAAAAATATTCGAAAAATACCTCGATATCGGTTGCACAGACTGTCTACACTAGCCATATTTTCCCGACATGGTTCATTTTTCGCTCGCAAAGCCTTCGCCGAACGTCGACGGGGCGACGCCGATTTTGCCCCGGTTGCTCATTGTATATCGTATTCTCTCTTTTATCTTCCACTCGCCGCGTTTGTCTCGTTTGTTTTCTGTTTCTTTTACTAAATAATCGTGGCCGATCGGGGCTAGCCCCGAAATTATGACGACGTTTCTTACAACAACGTGTTGACATATTCACGCATTCCTTCTCGTTCGTTGGTTGCTTGAAGAGTTGATAGTTTCCTCGCCTTCGTTTTTGTCGCTTGTTTCGCTATTTGAATCAGTTAGAGACCTTTAGTCCATTTGCTTTCGATTTTCCACATTCCTTTCGAGCTCCTCACTTCTTTCCGGCTTCGCATTTCTTAGCCTTAGACCTCATAATGAATAAGGTTGATGTACTACTTCGCACTCCGTTTTCGCAGCTGCCGCTGGAACAAAAATTAGAGGTACAACGTCTTGGGCCTTATCAACCAAAAAATTGTTCACTGGAACAATGAGCATATATACAATGAGTGGAAACTTGCAAAGATTTGCTCATTGTGGCATTGTTCCCTGCATTTTTTACGTCGTCCAGCTAAATGGTTCGTTGCATATTAAGAAAACGCATTGCTCACTGCCAAAATCCCTTGCTTCAGCCGAGTCGGGTGCGAAATTGGCCGTATTGAGGTCTTTAATTCTTCAATAAATATTTGGTTTTGGGTTTCCAAGTATGGTACGCTGAAAGCATACAACTATGAGCATATGCTTATTGGGAATGCATATCTATTAGACAGAAAACGTATCTACAGAACAGAATATGAACCAGTCGCCGAGAGGAGTGCGGTTATTTATGTATTTATTAATTGATATAACATGGGATTTACATATTTATCCAAGGGGAGAAGAAAGCCGAAAAGAAGGCCCAAATATATTGCGAACCACGGCCTCTCTCAATCATAGCTCTGTGCTCCATATGAATCACATGGCTCTGCGAGCTATTCGTTTACTTATTAAAAATACTGATTTTACCTATAAATTACTCTGGGATATCTTGCCATTGCAAACAAAAGCCAGAAATTGGAAGAATAGCAGGGAATGAAATGTGTGTATTATGTCGTGGAGAACCTGAGTTTATTTCACATATTTTCATGTATTGTAATTTTACAAAAAATATTTATGAAGATTTTGTTTTAGATATATCAAAATTGATTAGAATACATTTTGTTATCAATATGATTCTTGCATATTATTTATTTTAACGATCCTTATTATAGTCATATAGATACTGTTGATTTGGATGCAATTATACTTTTGTAATCAATAGTGAGATATAAAATTTTGACCATGAGAAATTCTATTATATTCGAAAATAAAACACCACATTTTGCCTTTCTCAAAAAGCAGATAAAAATGGCCATAATATGTAGAAAAATATAGAGAATTATAGAATAAACAACCCATTTGAGAGGGAATTGAAAAATTCATGTAAAGCATTATTTTAAAAAGAAAATTATATGTTTATGATATGTATTTTATATTTACTAATTTTATTTTTATTGTTTTATATTAATGCATTTAATAAAATAACCTAATTATGGTATGGATTACTACTGGAATTGAACAAAATAAATACTGGATCATGGATGCAAAATGGAATATAAACTTATTTATATTATATATATTATTTTATATTTACCGTAATTAAAATCACTCATTGAGTGAACGAATGAGCATACTGTAATGCTTATTGGGAATACATACCATCTATTAGGCAGAAAACTTATCTGCAGAACAGAATATGAACCAGCCAAGTGGAGACCTGGGATATTGTATTCATTGATATAGATAGAGATAGTTTATTTTGAAAAGTCCACAATCTGACAATGCAAACAAATAAAAAATGAAGAGTTCTGGAGAGCGAGCAAAACCTTTAAAAAAGTTTAAAACACGATGAGTATCATGTGCCTGCTGTGTTATAGCAAGTAGTAATGTGTAATGAATTTAATTCACTGTGGTAAATGAATTGCTATCTTTTTATTTGTTATGAGCACACTTGCTGGAACTCCATAATCTATTATTTTATTTTTTAGTAACACTTTTTATAAAAATATCAAATTGTTTATCATACTTGCATCCATATTTCGCCCTAAATTCCATTCTATGACACTTTCTCTGTATCCAAATATCTACCAGTATGTACATGACATTGACCAGGACCACATTATTTATTTTTTAGTAATACTTCATTTAAAAGTATCATAATGTTTATTATAATTGCTATTCTAGTATTTTATCAGTTTTTTGCCTTAAATTTCATTCTCTGATACTTGCTCTGTATCCAAATATCTATATGTATATGAGCACTTTATTTATTTTTTAGTACCGGTAATACTTATTTTAAAATAACCTATTGGGTATCATTGCTATTTCAGTATATTATCAATATTTCGCCTTAAAATTCATTCTATGTTACGTGCTCTGTAGCCGAATATAGATATGTACATGAGCACTTTATTTCATATAAATATATATCTGCTGGAGAAGGGTCAAATCCTGATCATGTATTATTGTGTGTTACTATCCTCCAAATCACTTGTCAGTCATAATCAAGTATTATAATTTGATGTGTTCAAATTATAGTGTATAACGAAATCTACTCATGATTTCATTACTATTATCAAATGTTTATAACTAAAGTGCTATAATAATAGAATTTTCCCCATCTTTGCTTAAAAAAAAAACCATGTCCTATTACATTCATTTTTAGTAGACAAATTTTCCAAATAATAGGTATCCTCGCTAACCCATTTTTATGCAGTTGATATGCAATACATGTCAACTTATCAGCTGAATAAAGGATGATCCTAGAACGAAACATGATTATTTAGTACTTTCCAAATCAAAAATTCTTGTGAATAATGTATATAGTGAATACGGTATATGAGAGGTATAGAAGAATTTAACACCGAACCTGTTAAATGACCCCAAATGTTGTAACGTTGTCTCCCAGTCAAACACCTGAGCATCTGTTTTTTTTTTATTATAATTTATATATGTTCATGGTTTGACAAACGAAATAAACTGACTTCTGGACTTGGCTAATTTTATACATATCAAAACTTGTAAATATTTGCATGTCAAAACTTGTCATTTATTTCGTTCCATCCATGTATTTTCCACATGTTTTTCCAATAAAACATACTGACGCCTTACTACTGTTATTTGTAGCTTATTATTGTTAGGTAATTATTTTTGAGATGGGGCGCAAGACTTCACAAATTCTAAAAAGGGATGCGGCTTGAAAAGTTTGCATGTAGTAGACCCTAACCTGGTACACATGGTTCCGGTGTCTACCAACTGGGTTTACATACTTCAAGAGTACCTTTTTGTATTACAGTTGTGAAACAGTAAAAGCTGAATGTCGGTCTTATTCCATCCGTAAAGTTACCAAAAACTCCACAAAGAATGAACAATGTGTATTATCGATGAAATGAAAAGTGACATATAAAAAATACAGAAGCTGTAGAAAATATTTTGCATTACAGAAAAATTAGTTCACATATTGAATATTTCACATTACAAAAAAAATGTTGCTCCAGAAGTATGTGTACCAATATGAAGGTAACTAATTTTGTTCGCCTACTTTATATCAAGTTGTGTAAATGGACTAAATTCTATCGGTAAGGGGATATTCACTTGTGTAACACAGACAATTCCCGAACTTTTAATAGAACAAAAATAAGGAGAATCGTAACCTAACCTGGTACACATACTACGAGTACCGAAAAAACAGCCCACATAGTAAAAGCAGTTATGGAAATACTTTACATTACAGAAAAATTAATTCACATAGTAAATAGCAGACGAAGAAAATATTTTGCATTGCAGAAAAAATAGCTCACATAGTTAATAGCAGTCATGAAATATTTCTCACTATTGATTACAAAAGTATAATTGCATCCAAATCAACAGTATCTATACGACTATATAAAGGATCGTTAAAATTAAATAATATGCAAGAATCATATTGATAACAAAATGTATTCTAATCAATTTTAATAATCAATATTTTTTGTAAATTCACAATACATGAAAATATGTGAAACAAACTCAGGTTCTCCATAACATAATACACACATTTCATTCCCTGCTTTTCTTCCAATTTCTGGCTTTTGTTTTCAATGGCAAGATATCCCAGAGTAATTTAGTCCCAGAGTTATAATCAGTATTTTTAATAAGCAAACGAATAGCTCACAGAGCCATGTGATTCATATGGAGCACAGAGCTATGATTGAGAGAGGCCGTGGTTCGCCATATATTTAGGCCTTCTTTTCGGCTTTCCTCTCCCCTTGGATAAATATGTAAATCCAATGTTATATCAAATAATAAATACATAAATAACCGCACTTTCATATTCTGTTCTGTAGATACGTTTTCTGTCTAATAGATATGCATTCCCAATAAGCATATGCTCATAGTTGTATGCTTTCAGCGTACCATACTTCGAAACCCAAAATCAAATATGTATTGAAGAATTAAAGACCTCAAGTCAAGATAATACGGCCAATTTCGCACCCGACTCGGCTGAAGCAAGGAATTTTGGCAGCGAGCAATGCGTTTTCTTAATATGCAACGAACCATTTAGTTGGACGACGTAAAAATGCAGGGAACAATGCCACAATGAGCAAATCTTTGCAAGTTTCCAGTCATTGTATATATGCTCATTGACTGGAACAATCCCATGACGGAGGAAAGCGTCGGCGTACATTCTGCGCAAAAACTTGGTATAAAAAACACGAATGGTTGTGTTACAGCGAGGACAAAAATGCACTTTTTTGTTTTTATTGCCTACTTTTTGCTACCGCCCGTGACTCGCGTTGGTGTAAATTTGGTTTTAGAGATCTTAAACATCTTTCCGAGCGTGCCAGGGATCATCAATCTTCTATGGAGCATCTGGACAATGCAGTAAAATACCGAACATTCGGAAATGTTAATATTGCAGCACAGTTGGATGAAGGACGCGCGGTTTCTATTCGTCGGCACAACCAAAACGTCGAGAAAAACCGCCATGTTCTCGGTCGATTGATAGATGTTTTGAAGTTCATTGGTTGTCACGAGCTGTCCCTCCGTGGGCACGATGAACGGGCTGGCTCTTCTAATAGAGGGGTATTTTTGGATATGGTGGAATACACCGCATCCCTAGATGTATGTATTGAGAGATCATCTTGATGCCGCAACTGTTTCGAAAGGGACATCTAAGGATATCCAAAATGATTTGCTCGACTCAATGTATAAAATTTATTTACAACATTTGGCTCTGGAAATTGAGAATTGCCAGTTCCTTTCGATTCAGTCTGACGAGACAACTGACATCACGTGCGTTTCCCAACTGGCTGTGATTTTTCGGTTTGTGAAAGAAGGTAAACCTACCGAGAGATTTCACAGCTTTGTACCAATCGTTGATCGCACGGCTTGCGGGATATCGGCTGTACTGAAAGAAGTGTTACAGCCTTACAACGCGAAGTCAAAATTGATAGCTCAAACTTATGACGGCGCGGCAGTCACGAGTGGGTCGAAACATGGTGTTCAAGTTTATATAAAAGAAGATTTTCCTCATGCGCATTTTTTACATTGTTATGCGCACCAATTTAACCTCGTTATTAAAAATATGTGTCTTGATACCCCTCTCGTCCGTATATTTTTTGCAAATGTTCCGGGGTTTTCTTCATTTTTTTCCGTTTCGCCGAAGCGCTCTGACCTCCTTCGCCAGATATGTAGCCGCCGTCTCCCAGCTTGTGCACCAACACGTTGGAACTTCCAATCACGCGTGGTGCAGGGCGTGTCCGAAATTAGGTCTGAGCTCATTTAGTGTTTCAATGGCATTCAGAGCTCTCCGGTTTGGGACGAACGCTCTGTGAGGGAGGCGGCAGGTCTAGAGCTTCTGCTAGAAGATGGTGAGTTTACATTTTTTCTCCACAATATTCTATCACGTGGATGTATTATACGGCGCATTGCAGTCAAGGCTAATGAATGGAGCGTCTGTGCAGTCGTGTATTTCAGACTTCTGCGATGCTGTATCTCGTATCCGGGAAACAATAAAATACGACGACACACGGAGTGCTTCTTTACGCCGCGGGCAAACAACGCAGCGTTTGATTTTGTCTGCAAAGGAATGCTGTGACATTCTGGTGAAACAAATAGGCGATCGTCTGCGCACTGAACACCTTGCCGCGTTCTCTTTGATGAACCCCAAAAAATTTTCAAAATTTGCACGTCAATTTCCCATCCATCTGTTGGCTACTGTCTCCAAATTTTACCCCATGATAAACGTGGGTAAATTGGAAAATGAATTGCGATGTATATACACCAATCAAACTTTTTTGAACACCACATCAACTTGCGCGCTCCATGGGTTCCTCATAGATAACACTCTAGTAACTACCTTTGCGGCGTCTGCAAAATTTCTGGACATCATTTTGACGACGCCTAATTCTTCCGCCGACGCAGAGCGAACATTCAGCACGCTGAAGCGTATTAAAACGTATCTCAGAAACACAATGAAGCAAGATAGATTAAATTCCTTGGCTGTTTTATCCATTCACAGAGACGTTTTTTCTGGGATGCATGACTTTAATCAGCGCGTTATTGAGCATTTTGCTTCCAAGAAACCGCGGCGTGTTGCATATATGTTCAAGCAGTAGAAGTCTAGCAGCATATATATCTATGAGTGAGCGACGCATGTCCTTATCTTTGCATTACTTTCCTTTCTTCATAGTAACGTTTTAAACCTTATTTTAGGTTTTGTCTGCTTTCCCGAAGTTTCTGTTAATATGTCATTGTATTTATCTGGGTAAATATTGCCTTTCCTTTTGAAAGAGGTTTCAAAATAAACTATGTCTATATTTATTAATCCCTTGACTTGGACCGGTTTTAAAGACACTTTCTTATCGTTAAAAATTGTCGCTTTTGCCGATTGGTTGTTACCGATGGAATGGTTTTTATACTCATAAAATGATGGGAGAACTTACAGCGCTCATCCTGTCCCCGTAGATGGGGGTGACTTGGTCCCGCAGTAGCTTGCCCCGGTTGTCAAAATGACCACGCGCCGCCACTGATGCTCAGTAATATTTATCATGCGACTATATACGATGCGGAGTGTACAAACGCTAACAAAACAATATCGGTGAATGTTCGGATCTAAAGTTACGATAGGAAAAAATAAAACGAGACATTTTGATACAAAAACGAGAATATCGGTTGGAAACCGAAGACTTATCGATCGAGAGTTAGGGGATCCCCCAAAACAGAAACTGCGGCTTCGATCCATCCGACTGTAACTTATTTATAAGTCACTCACTTAATCTTGACGCGAGACAGCGCCGTCAGAACACAGAAAAACGCAGGAAGTCGCACGATGATTTTCGAAGCAATAAAAATCTGTCAAAACCAAGTCAATCGTGTCGGTAATTCAACATAGGGAGAAATTTCCGGAGCTACACGGGGTTGGGTTTGATAAGTACGGTGATCGAATAGCCGCGGAGCCCCTAGATTTCTCTCATGGGGCACTTTGAGAACCTATGATCTAAGACAGTGGTTCCTAAACTTTTTTTTTCGCGACCCCAATTTTCATAAAATTGAAGCCCACAGATACTCGCGACCCCACAACTAGAAACGCTGAGCAACGTCAGAAATCAGTACTGTATATCAGTTTATTTACCTCAATGTGAACAATGTACCTGTATATCGACTGTAAGTGGACGTCGACGGTGAACATCGGCCCAAAAATATACGAACGAGTCCGGCAATGCGCCGGAAAACAGGGGAACCTGCGGAAGATTTGATAACACATGGCATCGTATGAACACCACAGTGGGAAAATCTCATAGATCAGAATTATAACGATTCTTTGGCAAAACATAGACGGACTCTTTGGCAGTCTGCGAGAAATTATGTTGGTTTGTAAATTTGTATCAGTGTAGCCGCTTGATTATGGAATATTCAAAGCAAAGTTACTTTATTTGGTGATCGGCCCTTAATTAGGTGTTTGACAAGTTTGATATCGATTACCAGGCGGTGTCTTGGCGAAATATTTGAACTCTGGGTTTCGATCAGTTGCGAAAGCGCTTCGTTAACTTGCGATTGCGTGTTTTGTCCACATCGCCCCCACAAAAAAGTAAACATTTTCGTATTGCAATATTACGCATTCAGACGTTTAATACATAATTTCGAAGCTTTCCAAGTAGTACACAATACCACAACAAGTTCCAGCATAATAAAAGGCACATGAAAGATTGATACATTGTAGATACAAGATACATTGTACAAAAAATAATAAAGACGCTGTTGGAATATACTAAGTAAGATTCAAAATGTATGTATA
This sequence comes from Styela clava, assembly GCF_964204865.1. NCBI lineage: Eukaryota > Metazoa > Chordata > Ascidiacea > Stolidobranchia > Styelidae > Styela > Styela clava. Next base: position 5,560,780 of record NC_135254.1, read on the forward strand.
TTTAGAAGCATCTTACTATTTCCGAAGTATCATACGCTTCCTTACAATCTACCACATTTTATCAAGTCCGTCTATGTTTTGCCAAAGAATCGTTATAATTCTGATCTATGAGATTTTCACACTGTGGTGTTCATACGATGCCATGTGTTATCAAATCTTCCGCAGGTTCCCCTGTTTTCCGGCGCATTGCCGGACTCGTTCGTATATTTTTGGGCCGATGTTCACCGTCGACGTCCACTCACAGTCGATATACAGGTACATTGTTCACATTGAGGTAAATAAACTGATATACAGTACTGATTTCTGACGTTGCTCAGCGTTTCTAGTTGTGGGGTCGCGAGTATCTGTGGGCTTCAATTTTATGAAAATTGGGGTCGCGAAAAAAAAAAGTTTAGGAACCACTGTCTTAGATCATAGGTTCTCAAAGTGCTCCGTGAGAGAAATCTAGGGGCTCCGCGGCTATTCGATTACCGTACTTATCAAACTACTGAATTGGCTATTCCGTAACTATTCAAAGAAGCAATAACAGTAATTCAAATATGACATTATCTATAAGCAGGAGCGCAGCCAGGATTTTTTAAAGGGAGTGGGCAGGATTCAAAATTGGAATTGGAAATTCCCGGGCAACATTATTCGCGATTAGACCACTCGTTAAGGAAAGACTTGTTCAGTGAATAACGAGTTTTCTGTCGCACAAAATATTCAATCCATGGCCGATGCGAGCATTTATAATGTCATGTCATAATAATTTGATTGTTCATCGTTACTCGCCTTTGATTCGAGATTACTATTACGATTACTGAAATGAAAAATACTATTACGATTCTAAAATAACATAAAAAAACGTGGTAAACTGCCAACTATAAATAGACTGGAAGCTTATATTTGCAAATTTGAGTTGTTCTCTCAGCACACAAGATTAATTAAGTTTGATTAAGATATTTGTGTCCGTCCCGATTAAATCAAATCGTGACTAACTGGGCGGCAGATCACAGCGATTTAGCCAATTCTACCAATTTGGGACGTTCTTATAACACTGACTCCGCCATATCACAGGTCTGCCACTCAGATTCCTTTTAGGATATAACCGTCCCAAGATCTATACAAAAAACGGATTGAAATTTATTTTTTGCGAAATAGAAAATTGATTAATAATCTTTACAATTATCTTATATATCGTCACATATTGAGCAGAAATCGCATGGGGCTCCATCGGTAAATTTAGAATGGATAAAAAGGTACATCGAGCGCACAATTGACTGTGTTTCGATTTTAGTGACTACGGTATAATTTCCATAGATAACATGACATAACACCGAAGTTTGTGATTTACAATGTCTAAAAAAGCGTTTTTAATCTGTCGAGAGTCTGCTCAAACAAAACATATGGTGTTATCTTCCGTTTAGGTATTAGTTTCAGTAATTTATAATGCCGCTTTTCAATCAATAAATTTGGGTTGCGGATTCACCTCTTTATTATTTATTTTTCGCATGTTGTCGCCGATGATTTTGATATACTAACTTGTTTTTCACGCTGAGCTCACAATTTCGCACAAGAACAAAAAAATATTTATCCTCATCCCCGTGAAACAATAGATGCACATGCCGAGGAAAATCTGTGATTTAGAGAGAACAAACCCCCGCATAAAGATGTTTGCGGTCTAAAAAACACGCCACACTGACGAAAACAATCGGCGATTTTACAAACAACAATTTTACCAAAATGCAATCGCGCACGTTTTGAGTGACTTAAAAAAGGTTTAGCATTTCAATTAAGTAGAGTAATTTTAACTTACTCATGAATAGTAATCGGTAAATAACAATGTGTTTTTTGTTTGCTTCGTTTTTAAAATTTATTTGTGGGACTCCGTGAAGAATAGTCAACATCTTCAAGGGCTCCGTAACATCAAAAGTTGACAAACGATGACAAATATTGCCAATTCTACGTCACTGTCTACTGATATCTATTACTACGTTTGCAAGGCACATGCTCAAGATCTTATTATTGTCGTTAGTTGTTTCGCTTCATTCCAACCGGTGCTCAATGAGTCCATCGAACGTTTCAATGTTTACTATACAACACATATGGTTGACGTAACACAGAGCGAGTTTCATTTGTCATACCATGAAACACACAATGCATGCATAAATATCTAAATAAACAGATGACTGGGAGGCAACGATACGACTTTTTGGGTGCTTGAATATTCGCTTATCTATAAAGGGGCCCATTCACACCATTGCGTTGATGCACGGCGCGGCGGTGTGGCTCAACGGGCTAAGCGTTAGGAATACGCTCGCCACCGCACCTCTAATTACTCTGCGTGGGTTCGCAGGTTCGAATCCCATGCAGGGATGGTTATGTGCGAGAGGATTGCTGGACTCCTCGCCGTCGTTGGGTGGTTCACGTAACCGCTGGTCGGTTACGGCTTCCTCCACCACCAAGTCCATGCTTCCGAAAACAAACAATACAGTAAAAACTAATCCCATACCCGACTTGAAATGGTAACCGGACGAGAGGCCGTGGTTCGCCATATGGATAAGCCGTCTTATCGGCTTTCCTCTCCCCCGGGATAAATATGTAAATCCTATCCTACCTTCAAACCTTGTTTGTTTAACTTAATCGTGCGTTGCTGCGTTAACGCATTTGGAAGAGAAAACTTTTTGCGTTGGCCTTTTTTTTGAATTCTGATTTGGTGTTTTCATCGTATGAACTTCGGTTTGTCCGGGAGTGATGATTTTTTGTTTTCTGAAAATGTTCTTTTTCCTTCAAAATATTTATTGAAATGTTTTGGTGTTTCATTAACTTTTTAAACTACTAACCCGAATCAACAAGCGTTGTAGGTGTCGCTGCCTGAAGACCTCTTGAGGTCCCTCGTGTCACACAATTTATGTTAGTTTTCACTTGTATTTGTAATATTTTTTCCTATAATATGTTGAAATTGTGTTGACGAATAAATGATGATTGATTGATTGACAGTAGGTTGCTCATTGCACAGCTGGGTGTGTACAAAGCTGTAAGTTTGCTCATATAATCAGAGTGCCGGTACCGTTCGGTATGTGGCACCTAAACTTATTTTGTACAGTAGACTACATTATACGCACAAACGTTTAAAAGAGATCGTACGGTGAGAATAGGATTTACATATTTATTCCTGGGAAGAGGAAAGATGGCTTAGCCGTTGTCGAACCACAGCCTCTCGTTGGGTTACCATTTCATGTCGGGTATGGGGTTAGTTAGTTGAGTACCGGTAGCCTAGAGTGGGCAGATTCCAGGTTTGGTACCGGTATCATTACTATTAAATTCCATATCAAATAAAACTTTTTGAATTTCCATTTTTGCCTGTTGAAATTTTTTGTTCGGTAATTACTAAACGTCTGCACAAGAAATTGAGCAATTATTTCAGCATCATTTTGTTCTGGAAATGACATAAAAAAAAATAGAAGTAGGTATTGTTTCGTCACTTTGTAATATTACGTAACTGTACTGTTCATCTCAAATAATTCTAATTATCGATATCTTTACTTTTGTGTCTATCAGAGTTTTGTAGTAGCAATAAATTAAATATAAATAGTAATTAAATACTACTTTATTAATTAGGCGTAAAATGGCCTAATCGAGATTCAAGCTGGAAGAAGACTCTCCCAGCTCCTCTTGCACTTGGATGTCATCATCATTTTCATAAACAACGAGGGTGACATCTTCAGGCACACTGCTAGATGTTCTAAAATTAAGCACGGGCCATATGTCACCTCATACTCATTACTTAGTACGGAATCTTTGTTTTTTACAGGTCAATGATGCTTACAGGATGGGAAAAACAAGTTTTCAGTTCATTGTTTTACCTCGTTTCAAATAAAGAGTTTTGTTGCTATGAAAGTGTCATTTTATTGACATAACAGTATTCTTGGCGGAGTGTATATTTTACGAAGTTTTAGTCAATTTTTGTAGAAATTAAAATAGGGCTTTTGTAGTAATGAAATACGGTATAGGCAGAGTAAATAAGTTTTCCCCACCTCCTGTTTTCGCTGTACGAGTTCAAAAACTCTAAACTACTCATGAACTCCCATCTTTTTTTACACCCACCCCCTACTCTCAAACGCCCCCTGTCTTTTTTCTCTCATGTACCTATCTTTCGAAGACTTCCACCTTGTCTTGCATTCTTTCTCTGTTGAAACAACAATACCGGCAATGTTATTTCAGGTTATATTTGACTCAAAATAACTGTATCTCCGGAATGCAATATACGCTTACCCCCCATTCGCATTCCCTCGCCAACCTCTATCTACGCTTTTTCCTTCAAAATCTTGTTCCTGTAATCCATCGCCCCAACCGCCCACAAAACAATCCTTCTCCCTCACCAACTCTATCAAGTGTCCAACGTCCATTTTTCCGTTCTGCGTAACTTTTCATTGGATTTTTATAAAATAGAAGCAATATTGCAAAAAACAATATCGATCAAAATAAAAAACAATAAATAACATGTCATTTCAGATCACTCTATAGGACATGCATTTTTATAAATCATAGAACATTATTGCAATAAACAATATTAGGGGCTCCCGAAGTATGCGAACCAAGATGGCGGACATCGGAATGTAATATGTGTACTAGGTTAGGGTTAGGCCATAATTTTAGGTATAAATACTACGTGAAGCTCTTGGCTAGTCTTCGAACTGATAATAGGCCTAAAATGAGGAAAATTGGAAAAAAATTATCGCCTAACTCTAACCTGTTACCCATGTTACGTTCCGATGTCCGCCATCTTGGTTCGCATACTTCGGGAGTACCCAATATTAATAAATTCCATAAACCATTTCATCATATCTATAAGTCAACAATAACAATGTCATACCACACGATTTTATACATATATTATTTTAACTAGTCTTTTTATTAGATTTTTATAAAATAAAATAATATTGCATTGAACAATTATTCAGCACTATTGTTTGCAATGGCATATTGTAGTTTTGATCCCATTATGGTACGAAAAAATCTCACATTCTATATATATATATATATTATATAGCATATAAGAATAATAAATGCACCAATGATATAAGAAAAAAAAACACATTAGACAGTTTACAGCAAAAATCAAATAATCCAAGTTTATATAAATAAATGCCATTTTCTTTTGTGTATAAGAATTTTATCATTTTTTTTGTGACATATATTTCTCATTGTCACAGATAAATTTATGGGAAACGTCGAAAATTGCTTTATGTTTCTGGATTCGGCATCTATATATAAAGAAGCGTACAATTAATAAAATGTATATCAAGAATGTTATCAAAGCCCATAAAACATTGTTTGATGGAAAGGTCAAAATCTGAGTTTTCTGTCTTGAAAATAATCCATTGGTCTATCTCAGACCAAAATTTACTGGTTACTTCACAATAATAAAATAAATGCAAAAGGGTTTCAATATGTAATTTACACAGGTTTGTTTCTACTAGTCCAAATCCATATAAAACAGTTTCATTTGAAGATATCTCAGTTTTGTCTCGATATTTGATGAATATGATTTTGTAAAATATTTATTTCACTGTACACTAGGAATAAGTATAAGTTTATTTCGATCTCCCCTAAAAAAATACACGAAACTAACAATGAACACAAAACATAAGAATGAACACACAGAGTAATGGGGAAAATCAGGACAACAGGCAAAACCTTAAGTAAGGTTTAAAACACGCAGAAATGCATGTGCCTGTTCACCCATTTCACGCACACAAACATATTACAAAACCAAAACACGAACGTATATCGTTCGGGCGTCGTCTAACTTATGTAAGAAACAAAGGTGTGGTAGATTCCAAACTGTTTACATCGAACGGACATGATTAGGTTGTGCCTATGTATCGTTTCAAATTTGTTTTTCGTGAGACCCTTAGAGCGAACAAATAATTTGATTGACGTAATCGTAAACAATTGCCAAATAGTGTATTAGGTGAAAACAGTGTCAGCAAAAGTAATAAATGAATTATAATGGTTTATATGGAATTCTTCATCATAAATAAAATCCGACTTAGTGCTGTGCCTGGTCACTCTGTCATTTATCTTCCTTAGTATTTTTGTGATGCAAGTACGTAAAATTGAAATGACAACGAGCCTTCAGGCAGTCTTCATTATTCAAATCCTATTCTTTCGTTGTCCATCATTTAGGATGTTAACAGTTTCTTACTTTTCTATTCCATTTGTTTCCAGGTTCAATACCGGCAACCAAGTTGTTATCTTCGGTTCCATTTCAGAGCCGCCAACACGTCCATCCCGCACCGCGTCGTGTCTCGACTCCATATTAAAAGATTCTTGTCAAATATTAAAAGATTCTTGTCAAAAGGATTTGTATTTGTTTGGGGGAACAAAAATTTTCATTATCATTTTATAGGCATTTTTGCATGAATAATATTCAGTGGTGGTAGAAAGAAATTCACTGAAATCAAAATCACAAAATTCAACGTATGATTGAACAATCTCATTCTTTTTCTCAGGAATACTACCTATGATTTTGTAGTGAGTTCTATAATCAATAACATCATACTGCATGTAATATTTATCAAGTAGCTTAAAATAAGTATAATACACATTGTGAGAAACTAAATGCTTCAATTTAGTCATACCATGTTCTTACCAGGTTGAAATATAAAGAGGTTTACTACTATATTGTAACTGTCTATTATACCAAATGGATTGATTAAGTATTGGTACATTTATAACAATACCTTTATAATCATAGCAGTATAACAAGAGAGCTATGCTCAAATATATAAATATATGGACACGTGGAGTCACATAATTTTGATGACGTCATAGCGAAAAAAAAAGTAATAGCCTTCTGAAGAAATTCTTTATCTTTAACCACTGAAAATCTCAAAGCAGTTGGTTCAGTATTCGAAGAGAAAAGCGATTTCTTTAAAACGTGTTGATGGAGACAAATAATAACAATAACAACAAAATTTTCAACAGAGATATGAAATCTAGATCCTTTAAAAAAATCCGTTCTGCCTAATGGAAATTTCCGCGACCTTTGACCCCCGAAATATTCTTCCTATACTTTATCCTTGCAAAATTTTCGGGGCTATTTTAAGAGTGCTTTTGCGAGTTGGCGCCTGTGAAATGGGGTATGTGTTTCAAACCATCATTATGATTCATCGCATACAACAATCTGTTTTCTAAAAGTACCGTTAAAGAATTTTAGCTTAGTCTATCACAGCTATTTCTACATTAATTTTTATTACTGCAATTAAATTAAAACTCCTAGGAAGACAGGGTGATTGAATTATCTGATTTACATTTGAGTTTCCAAAACACAACTGAAAACTAACGAATAGAGTTCAAACATGCGAAAACGTTGTAATGTTTACGACCACGCTTGAAAATCTGTCTGAGTGAGAAAGGTGTCTGAGCGGATGCGAAAAGGGAGCATTGTTACGTCACTTTTTGCAATTTGTTGATTGGCCAACGTCACGAAGTAAACAAGGAAGTCGATGCTCGGAGAAAGGTTCATTTACTAGGTTTGCGATAGTTCGCAGATGACAACACGAAATTTTCCCGCCATTGTTACGTAACAAGTGAACCGTAACGCGCTGGTTTTGACTGAGAATGCCACGTGCTCTGTGTTTCGGTATTTACTGTCTGATTCGAATCGCGTCATATCAACATAAACATGGCCCATCCACCGGAATTGAGGAAGTTTATGGATAAAAGATTGAATTTGAAGTTAAATAGTGTACGATCTGTTACGGGTGTTTGGCGAGGTTTCGAACCTTAAATGAATCCAGTTGTGGGTGATTGAACAGAGCACAGATAAGACGGGACCACTGCAACTGTTGGAATGGTAGTCGTTCGTGGAAATTTGATATTAATGTAAGAAGCATTGGAACGGATACAATGATTTCAAATTGAACTAATCGAAAATGACAAAATAATCCGTGCCACCAATCCATGATGGTGCATAGACTATAATGAAACATTCAATCTATTTACCGAGCTTGTTTTTTTAGTAACAATTTTTTTGTCACTGTTGTTTTTGCGATGAGATTGAACTACGGCATCACCATTTTACGACAACGAGGTTTTTTTATTCCATATTTTCGTAGGAAAAGCAATGTTGTGATACACATACCATAGACATGCATTCCATCCTATCAATTCTATTTTTTGTTTTGTGTGTTCACTGTTTTTAAGAACATTGGCTTCATTAGCACCAGCATTGTTTTGATTTGTTTATATGTAGGCTATCATTCACTGTATCACATTGTCACCAATGCCAAATCAATGTAGTTTTCATTGTTTTTGACCCTTCTCGTCACCTTATCACATTACATTACACCTACACACGTTGTCATTGAATTGGTCCTTATTAGCTTGAGTATTTTAAAAGTGAACAACAGCCCAAAAGTTATTACATTCGCGCATGTTTGTATGCTTATTTCTGGCCCAAGCCGTGTTTAACAAAGTTTATGTTTTTTGTGAATGCGTGTTGGTGAGCGGGCACATGATACTCATCTTGTTTTAAACTTTTTTAAAGGTTTTGCTCACTCTCCGGAATTCTCCATTTTTCATTTGTTTGTGTTGTCAAATTGGTGAGTTTGGAAATAAAACTATCTATATAAGTATGAACACCCCCAACGCAACTCCGTTGGATTATGTTACGCAAACCTGTGCGTCAGTGTGAATGTGAACAGGCCCTAACCGAGGTCATTTTTCTCGCACAAACGATATATATATTGACAACACTGTTATAATATTATGGCAGGCAATGTGGTATAATGAAAAATATTGCCGTATAACAGTACGGCACACTATACAAATCGGGTGACATTGTCCCGTTACAGAGAAACCCATTTTACAGATGATCAGACACCCCTTCTTTGGGAGTTGTCTGGACATTGTTGTCCCTCAATATCGGTAATAATACAGTATAATGAAGTTTCGCAAAAAAGTGCAATCTAGTAACGTCATCATTGAATTCCTAGGGAAAAAATAATCCGATTTACTGAAGGAAAATTTTTTTTATTGTAGCGTTCGAGAGTTTTTAGCAAAAAACAACAATTTTGATCATGTGACGGCCACGATTAATTTAGATTATTATTGAGACAAGCATGGCGCGATATTACTCATCTGACGTGGTGCCAGACGCCCCTCGTTCGTGAGACACATAGAGTTTGTTTTATTTAGCCAAATGGAGGGGAATTCTTGGAATTTGGATAGTGTGCTGCTTTACTGTATAAAATACAAAGATGCCTTTATGACCTCTGATCGGTTTTTCAAATCTCCTTTCACCGTGGAACTCCATTTTTATGTTTTTATTTTATGCTAGTATTTTTTCGCATCAAGTTCATTTCCGTACGAACCGTATCTGAAACAAATAACTGGCTCACTAATCCCATACCCGGCATAGTGCCACGAAGTTTTTGTGACATGCCTCGTGGCGTCTGGCATAAACCTGGATTAGCTGAGCAGCCACTAAAGAACTGTAAATTACTTTCACAGTCATACGGTACCGTACCTGATTTTAGCTTAATCCACCTCTATTTGAGTGAGGTTATCTATCCGGAGGTTTTGTTGAGTTAGAAAATGATTCCTAAATCAGCAGAGCTGGTAAAGGCCACACAGTCAGATCGTCTTATGACATCATTCGATCGCTTTCAACAAAATGGGTTTCTTTGTGATTTCGCCGTTGAGGTTGGTGGAAAATCATTTCGTGTTCATCGAGCTGTGTTGGCAGCCTCTTCAGAATACTTTGAAGCCATGTTTTCAAGTAACATGAAAGAAGTTAATGATGGCCACGTTAATATGAAGGATGTCGATCAGGATGGGATCGCACAATGCATAGAGTTCATGTATAAAGGAAAGGCAGATTTGAGAATGGAGAACATTCAACATATCCTGCAAGCATCCCATTTTTTACAAATGTTAGATTTGATGAAATATTGCTTTCAGTATCTTCAATCACATATTTCCCCAATGAATTGTCTTTCTGTTATGATATTGGCTGAAACTTACAATCGCCAAGATGTAAAAGAGTTGGCAGAACAAGTTGCTGTCACCGATTTCAAGTCTGTGATTCCTTCACAGATGTTTCCATCCATTAAAAGATCGGATCTCTTGCGTTTCTTGAAAAATGAGTCTTACCAAACAGTATGGCAAGCTGTCAAAACTTGGGCAAAAGGAAACGGTGATGCCGATATTTCTAATTTCATAGTTGACACAGGAAAATTCCCATTCAAATTCATTCTGGGAACAGTGCTAGAGGATCCACTTGTGAAAATGAACGAAACTTCAAGGAATACAATAATCCATGACTTATTTTTGGATGTCAATAATCTTGAAAACAATCTCGACATTGACAACTGCTTTATTCTGAAAAATCTAGCTGAAAGTTACCAAGTCAATGATCCGTCAACAGTCGCTATTTTAATTGGATTTTTGGAGTCTCATTTTGAGGAGATAGTTGAGAAAAATGAGTTCTGCCATATCAGCAAAAATGATGTTATGAAGCTTCTGGGATCATCCAATACAAAATGCAATTCTGAGAAAGTAAAATGGCATGCGGTCATCAAATGGGTCAAATATGACATTCAAAAAAGAGAGACAGATTTCCAGGATCTATTTGAGCATATTGACCTTGAAAAATTTCCAGTAGAGTTCCTGAAAACAACAGTACGATATGATCGATTGGTCAGATCTTCTGAGAAGTGCAAAGATAAACTAATGGACGAAGTAATGTCAAGGGCTCCTACCAAGCAGCATGATCAAACTACAGACACGGAAACTTCAAGCCAATCATCTTCGAATCGATCCAAGTTATCAAGCCAGGGCTTGAAATCGCAAGCAACTGCCAAAGGACCAAGGAGAGGCAATTTGGATTTGAAAAGTAAGTTTTCTGCACTATATCTTGGATTTCATCGATTTCTAAACCAAATACAGGGCCACCCCACAAAAACAGGACTCAGGTCATTCAGAACATATTTTAAACATAACATAACTTGCGTGCAAATCTTCCTAGATTACTGAACTTCTGGGTAATTTTTACACAAACAGAAGTTCAAGTGTTAAATAAATTTTCGTATAAGCAATTATGATATTTATGAGTTGTTTTATTATTCTGATCACCTTGTATGGAATCCTTCTGCATAAAATGGTTGACTTTTAAGCTTTTTCTTATCATTATTTTACTGAGTTTTATTTTTGATTTAGGGGGTGGAATTTCTCAGCCTCAAAGAACAACTACTCCTGGTCTTAGAATTATCAACCAACAACCTTCCGAGGGGAGTTTTTCTGTGGGATTCTTGCTGAAATCATTACCAGGACATTCCGAATGTGGTACTATTGTGATCACCTACCTGTTTCCTCCTGGAAATGTAAAGGTGAATCAAAAAAAAAAATTTTCTTCCAGACTTTCTTGCCAATCAGGTACAAGCTTTGGTATCTGGATAAATATTCTCATATCCACACGTTTTTTTACACAAACTATTTGTTTGGAAATACCAGGCAGCCAGCGGGCCACAAAGCAATTTAGTGTGGCGCTTGTCAAACTCATTTTTCCCATCAAGCATAAAATCCTAATATGACAGTCCATGTTTGAAAAGCTCTGCACATGGGAAAATACATAATGTTATATTTATTGCTCTCGTCGCTGCGTTAAATCTTTTGCCAGGTGCTTTTATTACTGTAAGGCTAAGCGATAGCCACATTCTCCTCTCTTGCCTTTTCCGCTGAATTTTTTGTGTGGCCCAGCTAGGTGTCTAAAGTAGGTTATATGGCCCATCGACAAAAAATATTGCATACTCCTGATATATACCAAGAAAGTGCAGCTGGCTAAACTATTCATACCCAACTTCACATAGTAACCATATATTGGGTGACTATAACTCTTATTCACCTGAGCCGCAGTTGACTTGAAATTTCAAGAATATTTTTACTCTATACAAATAGACGAGCCTGGTTATATATAAAAATGGTTGATTAATATTTTATTTATTAAGTCCATGCTTCCGAAAACAAAAACAAACAAAAAAAATAACTAACTAATCCCATACCCGACATGGAATGGTAACCGGACGAGAGGCCGTGGTTCGCCATATGGTTAAGCCATCTTATCTGCTTTCCTCTTCCTGGGATATGTAAATCCTGTAAATGTATATGTAAAATGTAAATCCTATCCTTAATATCATCATCTCAAGCTATGAAATATATATTTTAGGGGGTTTCCTATGAAGGACAAAAATTTACGGAATATTTGCCGGGGATTGATGATAAACAAGAAATTCGCAGTTTGCTTGAGCGGGCATTCAATGCAGGAATACTCTTCAAGATTCTGGAAATTAGTCTTGGTCGAGGGCAAATCATATGGAATGACGAATTCCCTCACAAAACAAACAAGACTGGAGGTTCCAAGAAGTAAGTGATATTATATAATAAACAAGGCTCAGCAGTTTGGCACATATTAGAAATACAGTTGCCACCACGTCTCTGATCAACCTGCGTGGGAATCGCAGGTTTCGAAACCTGTAAGGCAGTGGTTCTCAAACTTCTTGGTATTGCGACACCCTCCCAAAATATGATCAAGTTGCGACTCCCCGTGCAAAACGTCGTGATACCTTTTAATAAAAGACTTGCTTTGCAATGACTTTCATTAAAATTATACCTGAAGAGAACTGCCGTGGTGTCAATATTGAGTCGTTCGAATCAACGCGTAGACCAAGTGCTGAGCGTCGCTCAACATTGCTCGATATGCCCATGTTCATGAAAGGATTAGAAATGAATGATATGCATGGCTCGAGCTGACCGACTCGGTGTTTGTGATGTCATAATTAGAACAGCATTGAATGACCCGTGATGTTAGTGAGGTCACAAATAGATAAGATTGATTGTTACAATAATTAATATATTGTCATCTTCAGTTCTCAAGTGTGATTCAAACGAGACTTTGTCTCTGTACAGCAGGTACAATTCCACAGTTTCGCGACGCCCTAGCGAAATTGAAACTACTCACTTAGGCCTCGCGACACCCCCTTTGAGAACCATGGCTGTAAGGGACAATTATGTGCGAGAGGATTGCTGGACTCCTCATCGCTGTAGGGTGGTTCACAAAACTGCTAGCAGGTTATGGCTTCCTCCACCATCGAGTCCATGCATCTGAAAAATGGCTAACTAATCCAATACTTGAAATATACTGAACTGACCCGACGAGACCCTGTGGTTCACCATAATATGATTTAGCTGTCTTATCGACTTTCCTCTCCCTCAGGATGAATATGCAGAATTCCAACTAACACCTCCTTAAAAATATGACTCCTACAGGCCACACACGTTCCCACAGTGAGGTCCAAAGCACATATTGGAGAGGTGCCATCTTGGTGATATAATAATATTTGTGGTTACAGTAAAAATTGGATGCTACTTTATCATGAGGCCTACTACCATAAAATTATGTAGCCTACCCAGGTGCAACAAGTAACGTGTTTATTACAATCAAATAAATGTATGGAAATGTGTGATGTCCACGAGGGAGGAATAATACAGAGGTAGACCCCAAACTTATATATCCGACATAATTCAATTTGGGGTATCACTTAAAAAACAGTTACAATACCATGGGTGGTATGAGAAATTTGAATCAGTTACCTGTGTCAGATGCATGGATTTGATGGGTAGCATGTTGTAACTGACCAGCTGTTAGCGGTACATGAACTGAACCACTCTAAGGATTTACATATTTATCCCGGGGGAGAGGAAAGCCGACAATACGGCTTATCCACATGGCGAACCACGGTCTCTCGTCCGGTTGCCATTCCAAGTCTGGTATGGGATTAGTCATATTGTTTGTTTTCGGAAGCGTGGACTTGGTGGTGGAGGAAGCCGTAACCGACCAGCGGTTACGTGAACCACCCAACGACGACGAGGAGTCCAGCAATCCTCTCGCACATAACCATCCCTGCATGGGATTCGAACCTGCGAACCCACGAAGAGTAATTAGAGGTACGGTGGCGAGCGTATTCCTAAGATCAAGGAGTCTTGATAATTCTCTTACAGATAATTACAGGATTCCATCCTGTGCAGTGTAATCAGAAGACGAGTGCGTTTCTAACTTTCTAGTGCTTGGCACAATGCACCAACTTACGAGCCAAATAATAAGCAAACTAATTCATTTCAAATTTTACAGATAATTACAGGATTCCATCCTGTGCAGTGTAATCAGAAGACGAGTGCGTTTCTAACTTTCTAGTGCTTGGCACAATGCACCAACTTACGAACCAAATAATAAGCAAACTAATTCATTTCAAATTTTCTGTTTCAGTAACGGATATCCTGATATGAATCATGTGAGGACACTTCTAATTGCGCTGAAGGCAAAGAAATTTCAATAAAAAGACCTTGCCAACCAGAGGACATGCTTAAATACTAAATGACATGTAGAGCTTTAATGGCCGAAAAATTAAATAATTACTGGAAATAGCATTATTTTTACCAGAAATTACCTTGTGTTGAAATCGTGTCTTATCTTTATTCAATCAAAATAGATGCTGCCAAACGCCGTAATACTTCCCATATATGCTATTAATGCACTTTAATGCCAAATACACTGCAGGCCAGAGATCTCAGATTCAAACCCCCATGCCTGCACCTCAGCCAATGCACAAAAAATGAGAAAACACCCAAAAAAATATATCTGAGTAAACAAATAAAAATACTACTCTGATTTAGAGCCGATGTATGTATAAAAAGGTGATAGGGCTATGAAATGGGGAGATGATCATGAGTGTGCTCTGCTGTAAAAGGGGAGCTACTGAATGTGGGATGACTAAGACTTATTATTCCGCTTATGTCTCCAAATTGAAACGCATACAGGGTTTATTGGCTATGATAACAAACGAAAAATGTTCTCTTTAATTTATCTTTATTTATGTTTTTCGATCACTAGGATATTTGGCCATTCCTAGTTCAGCATTGCCAACCCATTTTCGGCGCTCAGGGTCATTGCTCACTACTTTAATTAATTTTTTATCTACGGTGCCCGATCGAACGTGTTTTATAATTCTGGTGTTTAAATATCGTTGCCAATCATAGTCATAACAATTATTTTAAAATTTTATATTTTTCGTGTTTATCGTATTCAACAGAGAATTTAATTTCAATACCATTTCATATAATTATGCCTTTTTGGTTAGTATATTCTATTAATAATTTAAATATGCAAATGTCAGAATCAATGTGCCAGAGAATGTTCCTATGTGTTATCTTAAGATGTGACGTTTCACTCAGTGATCGTAACTACAAATCGCTGTTTTCGTACAATGCAGGGATTAAGTAAAGAAATTATCATAAGGGAAAATGCCCTGGTACGAATACTACGGAAGCACCCATATTTTTATCTAATGCTGCTCAGTCAAATTGTTTTATCCTCTTGTTGTATGTTAATTGGATATTCAAAACATTTACCTACTTTTAAATCATTCTTAAAATTATATATTTTTTGTGTTGATTTTGCTTTGTTCTATTAGTGATTTAATATGCAAAAGCCAAATAATGCTATAATCTACCTGTCAAAGAATAACTGATCGTGAGCCGTTTTAACCTAAATGATTTTGATTGCGATATATTATTCTCAATATACAAATTTTTTCGTAACCAATAATTTTGCTTTTCCAATTTCTTCACGTAAACATCTATAGTTCCAGCACAGCAATTCTGATAATAATTAACTTTGATTTTCTTTCTACTTATATTTGTTTACATTATGCAATAGCAATCATATCTTCAATTTTTTGCCTGTGTTGTTCATTTATGCTTACTGCCTCTACTTTTTAATCATAAATTGACTTGATTTTTCCCAGTCTTCAAAGTACTGTAGTATTTTTTCTTAATTCAAATCTATTTTTAATTAGCAATATTCTCAATCACTGTATATTATTAATAAAACATTCCATCGCATACTGTGCAGTTATCAGCTTGATTTTACAATAAAATAAACTTTAATATTATTTGATAAATCTTACTAGCTAGGAAGTATTAGGTCAGGGTGGTCCAAGTTTGTTGGCTCTGGATTATTTTTGCATTATACATGAACAACTCGGTAGAGAGAGTTTAGGGACACAAACATATCTTTTTAAGGATTCAGAAATCATTCATAACAGGAAAATGTATAGCTGCAAAGCAGAGTGCATTTACAAATGGTCGTTAAAATCTCCTTAATGTTGCTGCAACTATGCTGCAAAATATACATTATGATTGCAAATAAATTCATTTCATAACATATTCAGGAAATGAAACATAGGGAGGCTCTATACCACACAATAGTGCGAAGAATAGGTTAATACTGCAATACAAAGCAAACACTTATGGTACGAACACATTGATCAGTATTTGTAAAGCTAAAAACATGTAAAAGCCACCAAACCTGCAAAAGTCTTTCTATATCTACATTTAGTGTGAGATTTCAAACTCTTCATGACGAAAAAAGTGACACAACACTAGTGAGTGATATTAGTGATGTAACAATATGTTAAAAGAATTTCCGGTTAATTTTATGAATAAAAACAATATCAAATGGGATTTTCGATTACTCTCAGAATCCGACGCGGGCCACATAATGGAGCGACGGGCCGCATGTGGTCGGCGGGCCTGTATTAGGTATTTTAAAATCTATTATGATTATTACTGTTTCGCCTTCTAGGTTGCTTGTAGTTTTTCCATAGGATATGAATAATATTCATCGAATCGTGCTAAGCGTTAGGAATGCGCTTGCCACGCACCTTTAATTGCGGTACCTTGCGTGGGTTTGAATCCTGTACTGTACATAATTATGTGTGAGAAGCTTGCTGGACTCTTTGCCGCCGTCTATTATGGTTTCCTCTAATCGCATACATTTCAAATGTCGCTGTAATTGTATCAGTTGTGACTTATTCCTAGGATTTATTCATTTTATCCCTCATTTAATTATATTTATTCTAACCTGTAGCGCTGTAGGTGTCGCTGCTTGAAGACCTTCTTAGGTCCCTCGCGACTCCGGTCACGCAAAAACATGATTAGTACTGTAATTTATTCATTATGTCACTTTATGTTTGAACGTGTTTTTTTGTGATGACAAAATAAACGATTGATTGATTGATTGATCCTCCACCATCAGATCCATGCATTTAGAATAATTGGCTAACGACTCCCATACTCGGCATGGACTGGTAACCGGACGAGAGGCCATGGTTCGCCATATGATACCGGTAAAGCTATGTTATGGACTTCCCTCTCCCCAGACTGGATTCCATGACAGGTGCACGTCAGAGGGTGATAGCGCTCCGCGAAAATGCACGCGAGCATAATTTGCAAGCCGAAAATTTGCAATTGCTTGGAAATGAAAACCGGCTAATATGGCGTAAAATGATACCGACAAATTGTAGATCAACAACAGCCGACTATACAATAGTTTGCAAGATTTGGTCCGATCGAAAAATGCGTAACAAAAAGTACCTATATTTACCTCGGCGGTGAGGCGCATTGTGCTAACCAGGGATAACCAAACTACAGATAGGAATACGCTCGCCACCGCATCTCTGATTACCCTGCGTGGGTTCGAATCTCGCGGGGGATAATTACGACGGACGAGAGGCCAGGATTTGCGCTACGGTTAAGTCGTCTTTTTGACTTTTCCCTCCCCGGGATAAATATGTATATCCTATCTTGGCTCGGCGGTGTGGCGCATTTTGCTAAGCGTTAGAAGTACGCTCGCCAACGCACCTCCGATTAACCTGCGTAGGTTCTCAGGTTCGAATATCCTGCCGGATTTATTATGTGCTAGAACCTGAAAATATTTTGTAGAATTTCAGACAACTCTACAGCAGTTAGCCCTAACCTACCAAAAATAGTGAATACGAGTGAAGCTGACTCTGATAACGGTATCATTCCCCCCAGTCTATATTGAAAAACTTTGGGTATGTTGTTTGTATATATCGCAATGCTCGCTTTTTTGGTTGACAAAAATAAACCTCCTCTAAATGTTACGCCGAAGCCGCCTCGAAGACTCCAGAGAAAGAAGAAACTTCCGTCGCAACAACAAGACCGCGTACACTCTTCCTGACGACCACTCAAGATCTGGACTTTCCTCGCCTTCTCGACATCTTGAAGAACGACTCGTCCACCCGAAAGTTTGTCGACAACATAACGGGACTCTTCGAAGGTCGAAAGGGGCAATGGATTTGCACCTTCGCTGCTACGGAAGATCCCAACTCGAGCTGCCGCGAACAATTTTTGAAAGTAACGAACGGCCAAATCCGAACAGCAGAAGGTAACATCACAGTCGCACTGCCAACCGAGGCCCCAACTCGAATATCTATTCGGTGGATACCAGGGGAAACATCATACAACGAGGCAGTATCAAAAATTGAAGAACTTGGATGTGGAAGCGTGAGGAATGCATTCAAAAACTGTTATAAAGGTACGTCTATCTATAATGGTCATACTACCTTTTTTATTCAAAATTTTAAAAGGGACCGTTTACCCGATTATGTGGTAATTGGTGGGAACAGATGTAAAACCTACCTACCCCGAGAGTTATACGTACCAACATGCGGACGATGCTTGCAGGCTGGACACAACTACACCGAGTGCGAGAGTGAAGCCGTTCGCCGTTACTGCAATGTCGTGGGTCATATTCAAAAAGACTGCCCATCAAAAAAGAAAGACTTTCCATCTCTTTCTCTACCTACATGGACAATTCCACGACGTAGAAGATTGGACGGCAAACCCACCTCATTTGAGTATACAACGTGTGAACAACAATAGTGTCACACAACCTGCAATGACATCAACAAAGATTTCGGAATTACACAAACAAAATGATCAAGACGACGTACAACCTTCATCGACTGCTCAAAACACACCGGATATACCATCCACGATCGACCAAGATGTCTCACTACCTGAAATTACTATGGGAAATACCTCGAACGGCACCACAACTAACAGCATGCTTGACAATAGGATACCGGAAAATGATTTGGTCTCGGATTTACACGAGTTTTCCTCTTCCACCGGTTCTAATGACCTAAAGGAGATTAATAACTGGTCGGAGTGCGAAGATCCAGGAAACGTCTTGAGCCCTCTGTCGACTCCACCTAATCAACTACAACAAAAACCAACCCGGCAGTCATCGAGGTTGAAGCAGACTTCAACGATAGGCAACACACCTTTCCACCCTACATCAAAAGGAAATGCCTACGTGAAGGTAATGCTACGCAACATCGACCCTTGTGACTTATCAACAACTTCCGTTTTCGACAGCACACCGGACGAAATATCCTCAGCCCCAGCCAACCTTGAATACAATAAATCAAATCCAAAGACTCCGGACTCAACTCAACCAAAATTGGACAATAAAAGATACCGTGACGACACCACATCATCCGATTCCTCTTTCTCAACTTCCTTGGAAGTTAAGTTAGTTGGAAAAAAGAAAAAATAGCAGTGAGTAAAAATTCGGACCCACAAAATCAAATTCTTACTCTGGGACATTTATTTCGGCCTTCAAAAATCACTTGTATTAAAACGCCCAGTTGATGGCATTAAACTCAACAAAATTCGATTATACCATCTCACAAATAGCGGATGTGATGAAAGGAAGTCTACCTCTTTATGTGGTACATAAAATGGTGATCTCTATGGCAGAGAGATTTGATCCATAAAACTTCCGTCGGCATAATCTGGGTATGAAGGCATTCGGTCTGGATTCCAGACTTGTCGTCCTGATCCGTAGAAATGAAAAAAAAAAAAAAAAAAAAACACAATCCTAGTTTTATACAAGAGAGCTATGCTCAAATATATGGACACGTAGAGTCACATAATTTTGATGACGTCATTTTATCTTTAACCACTAAAAATTTCAAAGCAATTGGTCCAGTATTCGAAGAGAAAAGCGACTTTTTAAAAACGTGTCAAGCGGTACTGAGTTAGCAGTCAGGCAGCATCTTACCTGTACACTGTAGGCCATATACGGTAATTGATCACAGAACAGTTGTTCCCTTGCAAATTTTATGTTGTTTACACTTTAGGACAGATAATTGATCACAGAACAATTCTTCCCTTTCAAATTTTATGTTGTTTCCAGTAGACTCTCATCAAAATAAACAAATATAGTAGGCTACAAGTGCTACAACGCTTGCATTACTGCACTGGTAGGACCGTGAAAGAATAAGTTACGGTAATTTCATTGTGGTAAGACACCGGTACCGGCACCAGTTAGCAGTCAGGCAGCATCTTACCTGTACACTGTAGGCCATATACGGTAATTGATCACAGAACAGTTGTTCCCTTGCAAATTTTATGTTGTTTACACTTTAGGACTGATAATTGATCACAGAACAATTCTTCCCTTTCAAATTTTATGTTGTTTCCAGTAGACTCTCATCAAAATAAACAAATATAGTAGGCTACAAGTGCTACAACGCTTGCATTACTGCACTGGTAGGACCGTGAAAGAATAAGTTACGGTAATTTCATTGTGGTAAGACACCGGTACCGGCACCAGTACCAGTATCGTACTTACGTACTGAGCTACCAGTACCGGTACCGAACCTGTAGGTCTGATATTCCGTTCCGCATACGATACCGGTAGGCTATAAAACTTGCATTGCAGCATTAGTAATACGGCGGAAGGAATAAGTCAATTTCACTGCGTTACGGTACCTGTATGGCAACTTACCAGTACCGACCTACAGTAGCTGTAGTACTGAGCAAGACAATCGATCGCGAAACCGCTTGAAATAAGTGTAAAACAGTGTTCCCATGAGTAAAAATAAATACCGCGAAATTTTGTATGAAATATCATATCTCATAGGATGCATATAAAATTTAAGAATAAACAAAAGTAATAGCCTTCTAGCGAAATAATTAATCTTTAACCACTGAAAATTTCAAAGCAATTGGTCCAGTATTCGAAGAGAAAGGCGACTTTTTAAAAACGTGTCAAAGAACAACAACAACAACATAATATTGAAACGATCGTTATGTCCACTACGTGTCCAAAAAGAACTAGACATAATTTGTAAGAATCTATGACTAATTGTATAAATTTTTATTTTTCTGCTATAATTTAAAAACATATAAATTAATGAATATTTACTGATAAACATGGGAAACTTTATCTGGAATCAACAATGGAATAATAGGAATTGCTGGATAATGTTTACGAATATATTTGTTTATTATATGTAACTATGTTCTATGATTATTATTTTTTCATCATTTATTTATTTTTACAAAACTGTTATGAATCCACAACGTGGACCTTTAAAAAAATAAAATAATATAAGCGAGGCAATCGATTGCTCTTTGCGTAGTAAGGTATTTCGATGATGTTTTAGATTCAGGAAATATGAAAGAAGCTTTCCAATCATCCTAGCATTGATATATACCCGTGGTGGGCAATGGGTTTTCTGAGTGGGCCAGTCACAGATTACAGTACCGGTACCGGTATAGACTTGCTGGGCCAGAGGCTTAAAACTGGATACTGCAACGTGAATATGCATACTGAAAGTGTGAATAACGGGACAGGGGCTGACAAGTAAAGTCTAATGCATACGGTACCGGTACCAGTACCGTCAACTTTAGATTCTGACCGTTTAATTGTTATATAATATCATTTTTAAAGTTTGATGAAAGTGGAAATACTAATGTGAATCCGCATTTTCGTACGGTATCGGTACTGAGGCAGATTTAACAACAAGAATCTCGGTTCAACCTTCATTAAGTTGAAGGCAATTGCAGGAACACTAGCTCAGGTAGATGATGCAGCTTTTATCTATGTCCCAACTAGGTTTCAGGAATTAACATAAAGATTTGATTTCTTAAGTTTGGGTACGGTGCCCAGTGGATACAACATGAATGTTCTGGCGTGTACAATCATAACGCCAGAACATTTATGTTATACCCACTGTTTCAAATTGTGGAATGCGTGTGGAAAGTTTTAGCAGTTTTCTAAATGACCGTCTTATGCATTGTCATTTTTGGGGCTAGTTCACTAAACGCCGCCAAGTATTTCTAGTTGGCGTGACATAACCATTCTCGCATATGTCATTTCTAACTTCCATCTGACTAGGCCATCCAAAAATTATGTCACTACGAATTCTCAGTGACGAAATACTGCCCGTCAAAGTATACGGATTAGTAAAACGCGCGGACGATCAAGCAAGCTAAAACATTTGTGAATCACTTATATGAATTTTCCCATTTTAAACATAGACTGTGGGCCACATAAAACTAGCTTCTCAATTTGAAGCAAGCCGACGATCAAAGTTTGCATGAAAAATATAAGTTTATTGAAAATAAATAAATTCTATTTTTTATATACCGGTATTCTAAATAATACTAAAATTGACTATTATTTTAAGATGTCATTAATTATGGAAAATTTTACAGAAATCATAGAATCCACCAAAGATGTATTCCCCTGCCTTGACTGTGATGAAAACTTTTCATCAGGACCCAGTTTGGGAAAGCATATGTTTTTGCACATTGACAATGATAAAAATTCTTATTGCACTGAAGAATTAAATGAATATGCGACTAACAATCAGGGATGGCCAATTCGAATTAAGTATTCGAATGTATTCGAATATCTCGTCATTCGAATATCCGAATTCACGTTCATAAGAATATCGGATATTTGTGTGACGTCACACATTTTCGACGCCGCTTTCAAGACGTTTCCGTTGAATGAAAACATTCTCGATAAAAACTTGCGCATGATTGTTTTCATCACTCATCAGCGTAACGTGTTATTTAGGCCCGTAAACGCCTTTACGATTATGTTATTTTCTCTAAAACGAAAATTTTCCACAAATTTGTTCCACGATAACGATAACATTTATTTTATTTTTGTAGGCGCACGAATTGTGAATCTGGTAAATACGTTCATCGGCGGCGAGTTTCTAAAGACAACGCAACTTTTTGATTGAAAAGCGGCAATTTAAAATACTGAAAATAAAACCGTAAACAATATAAGTTTTTTTGAGGCCCGCAAAAATTTAAAAAACGCTTTTCTAGGCAGTGAAAATTGCAAAATTTCGTGTGCCTCTGGCACACATTATGTTTGGTCGGCGTTTAGAAACATATCGTCACTAATTGAGGGCGGGATTTGCCTGATTATCCATTACCTCAAATTGCCGTCGAATATTTTCGTGTTAACACGATACAAGGTTTGAAACGCGACTTTTTCCCGGGTTAGGAGGATGTATATAATATAATTAATCTAAAGTATATTCAATCAATTTTATTGTGATGAAATAAATTTTACTCTGAGATATTACAGCATATTTATGGATTTTTCGAACGGTTTTATCTAAAAATAATCAGAGTGGCAGCATTTCGATCGAGCGAAGTCACTGTTAACAAGTATATCTAAATATTTGCCGAATTCGCAAAATACGGATCAAAACAATATTTAATCGGGCAGTTTACCTCGCGTTTTGATTTTTATGACCGCGGATTGCAATGGTATATAATAAGACTGGTGAGGATTTTGTTTTGTCCACGCAACCCCAGGTTAAATTGAAGACAATTAAATTAATAAAGCAAGACATTTTAAATATGCCCGTGTCGGTCACGAATTCATCACTTTGCACAACAGAAAAATATATATTCGTTGTTATATTATTTGTTGTAAAAGTCGACTCTTTTAACAGGTGGCATAATCGAGGCGATGAATATGAATTTTTAATTTACTGCTAAACTTTATATGTATATTCATTGTATGAAATGAATTATACTCTACACTTAACAGGATTTTATATAATTATTTGAGATTTTTCTTACGGCGATAACGAGTTGGCAAGATTGCAAAAACACGTATTAAAATTAAATACATCAGGCAGTTTATCTCGTAATTTTAGGTCACAGATCGCCGTGGACCGAATAGTAATGTTTTTTTTTGACGTAAGAAGAAGCAACCGCGAGTTACCTTGGACACATTAAATTAATATATAAAGATATTTTAGAATCTCGTAGTTGTCATGGATTGAATAATTTACGTAACGGAATGATCATTATACGCTGAAAAGACGGCTCTTATAACGAGCGCGTTACAGACGGCAATGGGAATTTCCGATTTCGAAAATCCTGGCTGCGCGGCAGGCAGTGGTGGTCATCTATTCTCTACTAATTTATTTCTAATTCCAAACACAACAATATGTTACACATAATAACAATATGTTTCACATAAATTAATATACAAATATACTGGTAGGTAGTAGAATACTCTAGGCTTAAATATTAGAATTTTTAAAGGCATAATAGATTTTTAATTGTTGTTGCCTGTATTGCAAATAAATTCTATTACTCTCAGAAAATATACACAATTATCTGAATACAAGTAGTATTTTTGTCAATAGACTTGACTATTATCGTAATATCATGGTACCACTGATAGAAAGCGTCAGTCAACTTCTTGGCTATCTTTTCATATGGTCATTTGTACAAATGAATAATTTTAATAAACTGACTGTGTCACAAGTTGCTATTATTTTTTATTGATAGCTATAAACTTTGTGTACATATACTGTTGGTTTGTGGCTTTATTCTGATATTTCTATTGAAGCTTATTTCCTAATTTACTGGGTTTTAATCAACTAAAACAAAAATGTGTTATTTTCGATTTTAGAATGTATTCGGAATTCCAGATTCGAAAACATTATTTTAGAATGTATTCGGAATAGTTTAGTATTCGGAAATGGCCATCCCTGCTAACAATATTGCTGGAACTAGTCAACATACCAACTCTGCAGAGATTTGTGTAGAATATATTACAGGTAAAACTTCTTCACATAGTGGAGCTAAAAAATGTAGAGGAAGTGGTTTTGCTAATGAAACTAATCGTGAGCAAACCAACACAACCACTGAACTGGACGAGAAATCACAAACCCAGTCACTTGTTAATACCAACATTGGACCGAAGTCAAACTTGCAAAGCCACAGTAGGATAAAACATATAGTTGCCAACAATGTGGGAAGAGCTTCAAATCGAAGCAGAAATCAGACAGGCATATAAAGGTTCATACTGGAGAGAAACCTATATTTGCGAACGATGTGGAAAATGTTTTTTACGATTATCTCAATCACAAGAGCATGAGCGAACTCACACTGGAGAAAAACCTTATATTTGTCAATTTTGTGGAAAGTCTTTTTCCCATTCATCTGGTTTATTCATGCATGAGCGAACTCACACTGGAGAGAAACCCTATATTTGTGAACACTGTGGAAAATGTTTTTCACGATTATCTCATTTACAAGAGCATGAGCGAACTCACACTGGAGATAAACCTTATGTTTGTACACAATGTGGAAAGGTGTTCTCACGTTCATCCACTTTATCTGAACATGAGAGAATTCATACTGGAGAGAAACCTTATGTTTGTAAACAGTGTGGAAAGAGTTTTTCACGATTATCTATTTTACATGAGCATGAACGAACTCATACTGGAGAGAAACCTTATGTTTGTAAACAATGTGGAAAGTGTTTTACACAATCATCTCAATTACAAAGGCATGCACGAACGTAGTTTATTTTATCACATACCAAAAGTACACAATAGACAAAAATAATTACGAATCACATATAAAACAATACTTTCAGTGTGAAGGGAGGCGCGATAAACCAGAAGAGGTTATCGAGCAGCGTCACCCTGGGGGAGTGAGTCTAAAAATCAAATCATAGTGAGAAAAAAGTCAAACAGGATACTAGCAAAAGTCGTGAATAATAAATAAAATAATAAAGTCGAGACGGCCTTTTTACACATTTAAGTGACCGATATCACGGTGTCACTCTAGTTAATATGAGAATGTGACTCCCGACACCACTGGTCGAGGTAGCCATGGTAACAGCAGTTGGTTATTGAATAACAAACAGAAAGATAAAGTCGAGTTAGTTATTCCAATCGATGCGAAAATAGTGTTATATTTTGACGCCGTACCGAAGTACGACATGGGAGGGTAGAGACCGCCGGAAAGTATAAGTGAATTCAGTAGCACTCAGAATTTGTGTGATTTTTAAATATAAAATCGTAGGTCTCTACCGAAGGTGGAGGCAGATGTAAACATGAAAATGGGCAAAAAAGCAGTAAAAGATAAGCATTTTTCTGGTAAATGCTAAGCTATTAATCATAGGATAGATCCAGTACAAAAGCGCATGAGACAACAAAATGCACTAGAAATATACAAATAGGATGATGAGAACCACTATAGTACCGGTAAGGTATCATGCTATATTAGTTAAATAAAGCTGCACTTGATAAATACCAATAATTGATAATAATATCTTAATAAATAACAATAATACGAGTTAACGCTTGTAGTATTAAGAGATAGTTGTTTATTAACTCTTTGAACTCTGACGGCTCTGAGCGAAGTTACTCGCTCACCCTGAAGGTTCGCGGCGCCGTATCGGTAGAACAATAAAATAAGTCTAAATACTGGCTATTTGGCACGCTTATAACTTTTTATAAATTATAGGTAGCACGTTGTGTGACATTTCAATCGAAAGGAAATTTTATCGTGCATTCAGAATGTATTTTCCATTTTGAAATACATTTTGTCAAATTTAATAAAATTGACCCTAATCTAACAGTGATTTTTCTGCATGTACGTGAGTTTTGGCTTGAAATTTGGTTATTTTGGTACAAAATATACTGCCAATAATTGATGTTCATAAAGAGTTTTTTATAAGCTTTTCGTTGATATTCGAATTACTATTGTGGCTGCCATATAACCAATTTTATATTTAAATATTCAATTGTGTATCATTGTGTCGGGTGAACAACTTCGATAAGCGGCCATGACGCACTGATTACGCAGCTACGCAAAAGTCGATCACGTGACTAACGTCATGAAGATGTTGATAAGTACGTTCGAAACGTATTGCGTGGCAAAATGCGCAAGATAACTGTCACGACGACGTTCTCAGTGGGACATCGGTCGCCGAGATTCGATATGATATTAACCCTGTATGGATTGAAGTCCGACGTCGAGTAATGCGTTCAGTAATAGCGAAGTGAAGGAAAGTTAATATCGTCATATAAAATTTCACGTGGAAAA
Organism: Styela clava; assembly: GCF_964204865.1. Lineage (NCBI taxonomy): Eukaryota > Metazoa > Chordata > Ascidiacea > Stolidobranchia > Styelidae > Styela > Styela clava. The sequence goes on from NC_135254.1 coordinate 5,587,867, forward strand.
TGTTTTATTCGCCCATCAGTATTTGTTCAAATATCAACCAAAATAAGTACTTGCCTGCTCTGCAGATCAAAATATCTGATTGTACGAATGTTAGGCGAAGCAAGTGGATGAATCAATATCTGAGAGAACTAATAATGCAGAAAGAGCAACTCTTATTCCAACAAGATCATATGCGTCGCCAACCGCAAAACGCCAGTTCTAATAATAGATGCGTCGTATGCAGCAAAATTTACATTATTGCCAAAAAACCAATCCAGCTGCTAAAGACAAAGCGTTGCTGAAACGATGCGAGACAGTATATAAGTGCAAATACTGTAATGAGTACCTATGTATAGGTAACGAAACCTACAACCATTGGTATAACTGGTACAACAAAGTGCAATATTGGATTTAGAATGTGTCTTTTATCTGCATAATATTTTTATGTTCTTCATTGTTCCGGGCACAATAAAGTGCAATATTCAATTTGAAAATTTTAGCAAGCCGTCTTTTATGTACATACATTTTTCATGGCCTTTAATGTTCCGTTATTTGCTAAAAAAATCACAATCTTGTTCATATTGCGTTCACGTAACCACAACTTAATGGGGCTTGAGCGGGCAGTCAAAGTCAAGGCGTAGTGCGAATTTTGAATGCGTAGCATCGGGTTAATTAATTACTTCCTGCGGACATTTAAATAATAACATCTCGACGTAACGTTATTGCGGATATCGTCACGTTTTGTTGCATTTGCGTAATATACGTAAAGTTGTGCGTGACGAGACGTAGCCTCTCTTCAATGAGAATATCATTTTGACGCAGCGTCGCTGTTAAATCTACAGATAATCTAATATTTAGGCTTCCCGCTGCTTGTCAGCAGGAAACCTATTGTATTCCTGTGTTTTATTAGGCTTCCCGCTGCTTGTCAGCAGGGAACCTATTGTATTCCTGTGTTTTATTATTATTATTATTATTATTATTTATTTATTTATTTATTTATTTTTATTATTTTTTTTCAAATTGGTCCTACAAACTTGAAATTCACCTCAAATGTGCAGAAGTTCTCAGCTAGCAATAAAATGCAAATTTTATGCATGAGTGACCACGCTTTCACGCTCCATTGAGCAAAACGCGTCTTCGGTTTTTTTGCGATTTCTCAAAATTGATACATGGTATTGGGTTGAAATTCATAACAATGATTAATGGACATGTTCCGGATACGATATGTCAAGGATACGCATGAGTGACCTCGGCGATACGCTCCAGTGAGCAATATAGGATTTTACATTTTCATCTTCTTCTCGAGAACGACACTACTTAGAGACTTGAAATTTACATCACATGCAGATAATGAGTCCCCCATCATAAATTGCAAATTTTATGCATGACTTACCACGCTTTCACGCTCCAGTGAGCAAAACGCGTCTTCAGTTTTTTTGCGATTTCTCAAAATTGATACATGCTATTGGGTTGAAATTCATAACAATGATTAATGGACATGTTCCGGATACGATATGTCAAGGATACGCATGAGTGACCTTGGCGATACGCTCCAGTGAGCAATATAGGATTTTACATTTTCATCTTCTTCTCGAGAACGACACTACTTAGAGACTTGAAATTTACATCACATGCAGATAATAAGTCCCCCTTCATAAATTGCAAATTTTATGCATGACTGACCACGCTTTCACGCTCCAGTGAGCAAAACGCGTCTTCAGTTTTTTTTACGCGGGAAGCCTGTTAAAGCTGCACGCAGCTCTAGTTATTATTATTTATTTTTATTATTTTTTTTTCAAATTGGACCTACAAACTTGAAATTCACCTCAAATGTGCAGAAGTTCTCAGCTAGCTATAAAATGCTAATTTTATGCATGACTGACCATGCTTTCACGCTCCAGTGAGCAAAACGCGTCTTCAGTTTTTTTGCGATTTCTCAAAATTGATACATGCTGTTGGGTTGAAATTCATAACAATGATTAATGGACATGTTCCGGATACGATATGTCAAGGATACGCATGAGTGATCTCGGCGATACGCTCCAGTGAGCAATATAGGATTTTACATTTTCATCTTCTCCTCGAGAACGACACTACTTAGAGAGTTGAAATTTACATCACATGCAGATAATAAGTCTCCCATCATAAATTGCAAATTTTATGCATGACTGACCACGCTTTCACGCTCCAGTGAGCAAAACGCGTTTACAGTTTTTTTGCGATTTCTCAAAATTGATACATGCTATTGGGTTGAAATTCATAACAATTATTAATGGACATGTTCCGGATACGACATGTCATGGATACGCATGAGTGACCTCGGCGATACGCTCCAGTGAGCAATATAGGATTTTACATTTTCATCTTCTTCTCGAGAACGTCACTACTTAGAGACTTGAAATTTAAATCACATGCAGATAATAAGTCCCCCATCATAAATTGCAAATTTTATGCATGACTGACCACGCTTTCACGCTCCAGTGAGCAAAACGCGTCTTCAGTTTTTTTTACGCGGGAAGCCTGTTAAAGCTGCACGCAGCTCTAGTTGTACATAAAATTTGAATGGCTCATCGTAAAATCGTTTTGGATACGTATATAAAAAGCTATTCAAATTCTCCACATATACTGTCGATTGAATATGTAGATATTTAGGCAAGAAGTCGAAATTCTTCATATTAAATATTTGTTATCATACAATAATTTCATACGCACTTTCAAATTGACAATTTTACTGAAACATCGTATATTAGAGCACCGATATTTACAATGTAATTAGTCCCAATAACAAGCTTTCATGCAATATAAAATTTATTTAAATACTCATTGTGGTTCTTGAGATACGAGATCATAAAGTTGATTCCCTCCGACACGAAAAACAACTCAAAGATAGGCACTTGTGTGTGACTGTATGACCACGGAAATCTGAGTTAGATTGGAGGTAAGAAAACTGGCGATAAATAAAGCAGTTCAAAAATTCTATAAGATTGCGCACATCAACATATATAGAGTATAACAAGAATAGGGATGAATTATGATGATTCCACAGTAACATTGCAATATATAAAATACAACAAGCATTTAACAGCAAATAAACAGGTCTCTTCATTACAGGCAGGTTGTGGATCGAGTTGAATATGACCTTGATGGACACAAAGCAAGGATAAAATATGAAACAGCGACTTGGAAAATTCAGGTGGGTTGGTATTTTTATAATTAAATTTGAAAGTCATGTAAGATGACTCACGTAGGTCTTGGGGTAGACTGTTCCAAATTGAAACACCTTGATATTTCAAAGAATTTTGGGATTTGCTTAGTGAGAAGCGAGGTACAAAAAAATTACTCTTTGTTGAGGAGCGGGTGTTATATTTATGCACTGAAGTTAGGGTGAGAAAATACTGGTCGAAAGCCGCTGGCAATTGATTGTTTTGGAATTGGTGCATAATCTTAGAAATTTCTAGTTTGTAGATGTCATGTAATTTTAGTACTCTATGCTTATAATATAGATTGTTTAAATTGGAACGTAAAGGTGCCCAAGAAAGGATTCTAATGGCCCTATTTTGTAAGACTTCCAATTTACGCATGTTTACTTTAGCTGTAGAACCCCATGCCGCTATGGCATACTGAATGTGGGCCTGAAAAAGTGCGAAGTAAATGGTTCTTAGTGTGGTATCCTGTAAGTAATATCTAAGCTTACCCAGGATCCCTACCGTTCTTGATAGTTTTCTATGCAAATCAGCAGTGTGGGTGTTCCACTTTAATTGGTGGTCGATATTGAGTCCTAGATATTTATAAGACTGGACTACTTCTAAATTTCTGCCATTGATTCCAATTGCGAGGTTGGGGTATCTAGTGTGAGATTTTGAACTGAACACCATGACTTTTGACTTGTCTATATTCACTGTTAGCTTGTTGCATAACATCCATTCATAAATTTTATTTATTTCAGTGTTCATATTTAGCTGAAGTGTAGTCGGATCCTTCGCGCTGGTGAGCAAGCATGCATCATCTGCAAATAGTTTACTCAAAAGATTCGAGCTGTTGGAAAGGTCGTTTATGAAACATAAGAACGCTAATGGGCCAACTACTGAGCCCTGAACAATTCCGCAGTGGATGGGTAACATTGGGGATCTATGGGGATGGGGACCTATTTCAACAAATTGATACCGGCCTGTCAGGTAATCGTATAACAGTTTTCCTGCATTACCCCTAAAACCGTAATGTCTTAACTTGTGAATGAGAATAGAGTGGTCTACGGCAGGGGTTCTCAAACTTTTGGTGTTGCGGAGCCCCTGAAAAGGTTGACCATTATCCGCGGAGCCCCAAAAGAAATGTTAAAATTGTAGCTTTCCGATAAATATTCCTGAGTAAGTTAAAAGTACTTAACTTAATTTAAAGGCTAAACCTTTTTTTAATGGGGTTAATGCAAGTCATAAATAAATCAAAATTTCAAAGATAAATTATATATACTCTTACTAAAGCTGTAAATTTGACACTTGACAAACATATTAATAAACTAGGGGTCGAATCTTTTCTCTTTTGACATTTTCGGAAGTCGTATTTTGCCCAGATCTTGTGATTTTTTTAACGGCGATATCTTGCTTAATAATAATCTCGAGTGCAAAAGAACAAATCAAGTTTGACAAATTCCAAGATCGCAAAAATACGACTCCAATTTATTCATAGGTGGCAGTTTATCACGTATTTTATGTTATTTTAGAATAGTATTCCTTCATTTTAGTAATCCTAATAGTAATCTCGAATGAAACTTGAGTAACTATGAGTACAATTGAATTATTACGACGAGACACTTTAAATGCTCGCATCGGCCATACATTGAATATTTTACGCAACAGAAATCTCGTTATTCGTTTTTTATAATCGCAAAGAATGTTGCGCGGAAATTTCCTATTCAAATCCCCACCTCTTGAGAATCCTGGCTGCGCTCCAGCTTATAAATAATGTCATTTTTCGATTCCGCCTCTTTGCCATATTTCGAGGCTATAATGTTGTCAAATTTTATCAAAGCTGTTATTGTTTCTTTGAACAGTTACAAAACTAGTCATTATTTTAAAAAGTAATCGGATAGCTCACGGAGCCCCTAGGTTTCTCCCGCGGAGCCCTGGGGCTCCGTACGGAGCACTTTGAGAACCTATGGTCTACGGTATCAAAAGCCTTTATTAGATCTGGGAAGGCACAACAAACATACTCGCCTTTGTCTATTTTATCATATATAAATGATGTCAGATCAAGGATAGCATGACTGGTGGAGTGTTTGGTCTGGAATCCAAATTGACATTTGTTTATCAAACTGAATTTAGTACAATAGCTCATCATTCTGGTATACAACAACTTTTCCATTATGATGCTAATTGAAGATAAAATAGAGATTGGTCTATAATTTGAAGGGTTGTTTTTTTTCCCGCATTTAAAAATTGGTATAACTCTAGCAAGTTTTAATGAAGAAGGAAATATACCTAAATTGAATGACGAATTGAAGAAATTACTCAAAGCTGGTGATATGATATCAGCAACTAATTTCAAAAAATAAGAGGAAATACCATCCGGTCCAACGGCTTTACCCTTTTTCAGGTCCCTGATTACACAGAGAACTTCTAAAGGTGATGTTGACTCAAGAAAAAAAGAGTTCTGTAAAGGGACACCCAGAAATTCAGCATTTGATTTGGTACTATGTGGGATTTCATCTGCGAGTTTTTTCCCTATAGAAGAGAAGAATTTGTTGAATTCAGTGGCCACATAGACGGGGTCTGTCACAGTAGTACCATTTTCCAATTTTAATTCTGAGACGGTGGGGACCTCTCTTGTCTTAATTTTTATAATCTCATTGATGGTTTGCCATGTGCGTTTGACGTCTCCTCTGTTGTTGACTAGAATATTGTGGTAGTACTGCTGTTTCGATTTCCTTAGCAAGTGTGTTAAAATATTCTTATTTCCCGCATTTAAAAATTGGTATAACTCTAGCAAGTTTTAATGAAGAAGGAAATATACCTAAATTGAATGACGAATTGAAGAAATTACTCAAAGCTGGTGATATGATATCAGCAACTAATTTCAAAAAATAAGAGGAAATACCATCCGGTCCAACCGCTTTACCCTTTTTCAGGTCCCTGATTACACAGAGAACTTCTAAAGGTGATGTTGACTCAAGAAAAAAAGAGTTCTGTAAAGGGACACCCAGGAATTCAGCATTTGATTTGGTACTAGGCTTGCATGTAATTTACGGATTTACGGAATTACGGAATTATTTCGAGTTACGGAAGCGAAGTTACGAATTACGTAAAGTCGTAATTATTGGTCGAGCGCTTTCGCGATTGAAACGAGCTCTCTTCAGAGCAGTCAATTCCGTCGATTGTAAAAAATTAAAGTTTAAGTAAAAGAAGTTAGAGTTCCGGTATTCGCAGCCGTTTTTCTCTCTCTTGTTAGGCAGATGGGGAAGGCATAACGCGTCATTTACTAACCTATTATCAACTTATCTAGGATGGCCAATGTACATATTAACCGTAGATAAGGAATAGAATTGTGTGGAGACCGATGGACGTCAACACACCTGGTTTCAACTTCTTCGGGTGAAATGACTAAAGAATGTAAGAAATCAACTTATAAAACATGATCTATTTGTAAATGCCGTGATAATTAATGTCGCGCTTATCAAACAGCAATATAAAGACGGAAGAGAAATTGCGTAATGAACCAACGCAACTCAGTCTTTTCGGCATCGGTAAAGCGATTGAGACGGCAGAGAAACAACAATACGACGGGATTTCCCGTGTTTATTCTGCGAGAGATCCATTTTCTATTACAAAATCTTGATGTTCTGTTATCGATTTTATCGTTATATATCTGTCCGGACTTGGCATTGCTCAATATGTTTTTCGCAATGCCTCGCAATATTTCGGCCAAATATGATTACCTGTCTTTACCAAATGCGGCAACTTATTTTGATTTATCGTCGACTCGAATACCACCGGCACTCGACCAAACTCGTGTCAATCTTGGCAAATAGGATTGTCGACTTGAGTTAGAAAAATAAATTAATATTTTCATGAGTGCAAAACAAATGTCACAAAATGCATTGTTTTGCGATATAACTTTGTATTTTCGGAGAAGGCATGTCATATAAGTACGGTAGTTTAAATAATGCGCGAATAATTAATATTTGATCTAAATTTATCGCAAATAATGTTATAACTTTTAGGCCGCGAAATGATTTAATGTAAAATGAAGCATGGAATTCGGAATATCGTCAATAACTCGGCATCAATAATTATTATAAAATGCTAACTAAGTTGTAAAGTCGGATATTGTAAAAAACGGTGAAATAACAAGTCTTCGTCGCGAGGCAAGCGAAAGTATGATCGAACGAGAGAATACGCTTGTAGTTGATTAATAAATTAGCAACCCGGAATTTTTATTTAATACGAAAGTCGAATTAATACGTTAATACGATTTTAAAAAAGTGAACTATCGTTTCCTAAATATATTACCAGTGTTGGTAATGATAAAATTGATCGCATAAAATTTGGTGATAAAGTGGTTAAAAAAAAATCAAAGCTAATAGGCCGCGAGCCGAGGCCATTTATCTTTCAGTTTCGTAGCGCACATGAGGTAACTACCTGAAAATGATTTTAAAATGTTACTTAGAAATTTAGTAACAGATATTGCCTTGTTCCCACTTCCAAAAGTTGCACGTTTTACAGAAAAGACGCTTTTACTACAATAAATATGTGTTACCATCTGTCCTATTTTCTCTGCTTTTCCGGTATCATGGGCCAATGAACGCAGACTTCTGCATGACGTAACAAACAAATTAGTCAGCTGTAGGTGGATCCCCATTGGTCGGATGAATATCAGATGTACTACTACTGCGCACTTTTGCGTTGAGTAGCCTTTCCATAGTTTTTTTTTCAGTTATTATTAGTTCATTTATTCTAAGGAGGTGTTGAAAAGTATGAGTAAGATATTAAACGCTTGTATATTCTTACCATAAATAGCAATTTTAGTTGAGCATTAGCTCATAACACGTTGTTAAATAGGTACGGTGCGGTAACTCCAAGGAAGGCTAGACCTAGAATAATATGTCACAAACAACGATATTTTCTGGATTGCATGAAATGTTTATGATTAATTTATTGACTTTTCTTGACTATTCGGCAGACTTATACTACTATACAGGCCATAGCATATTGGAAATAAAAATTAATGGCTGTTTCTGTAATGCACGGTTGTGTGAAAGAGAAGAAAATAATTAATTTTACTAATGTCGGTTGGTCTAAATCTATATTCATAGAGTAGACAAGAACCTGGGAAGCAATGATAAGTTATGCCGGAGTGGAAAGAAAAGTAGCATTGGAAACGATTGAGAGGTGAGAAATCAAGTTGTAGACAGACAGTTGATGTTTTAAAATATAACTATAGTCCATACTCATACTGTCATAGGGCATTTCAGACTGTGATATATCAAATTTTAGTGTAGATATAGTCTAGTAATGGTATGCAAACACTGCTGGACTGTAGTACATGCAATGAGCATATATACGCTCATTGAGTACATCAGATAAAATGCATTATGTATTCAAGGTATTAGTTAGTATTTAGTGGTATTTTTACACTCATGCTGTTCCCAATATGATTTTCTTCCTCATTTTAGATACTGCACTACAAAAGAAAACAGCAATGTTCCACCAATCCGACCTAACGCAGGCTCTAATCCCTGCTGCTATCAGTGCTATAAAATGGATTAAACAAGAAGTTTTGAAGCGTAAAGGTATATGAGAATCATAATAGTTGCAAACAGCTTAGATGGGCTATTCATATTGAAATACTTTAGCACTTTTGCCCATCAAACTCATGTTGGAGACTTACTTCATTGAGGTTTTCAATTCATTTTTTTCTCAACTATGAAGATCTTTTGAAGTTAACGAGGCATCAATAAATAAAGCTGAGAAATTTGTTTGTTCACTGTATGAAGAGGATATGAAGAATGTAAATGATACCAGGGCACGTCTATTTAACACTGGCAAACATAAGGATTAAATTCTTCCACCCAACAATAATTCACTGAAGAAGCATGTGGCCCTCAAATCAGTTCTTGAGTTGGCAAACTGCAAGTGTAAGAAAAATAGTCAAAATAATTTATGCAAGTGTGCCAAAATCAACTTAAATTGCACAGATTTTTGTTTTTGTATTGACTGCAAAATCACAGTACACTTATAGAGGAAAAGTCGATTTTCGAGATAGTGGATTTCGAAAACAATTCAGAAGAAAGTGAATTAGATATTGCAGTTGATTTAATAAGTATCATTTATTTGTTTTTTATTTTCGGACATTTGTTAGTGTCGTAGTCCTGTTTCTAGAAATAATATTGCCTTTGTTCAAATACATAACCACATAAACTAAAAAAAGACTAATTGTAATATTTCTGTTCACTGTTATGTACATATTGTACATTTATTTAATTTTCTTGACTTTTCTGGAAAATTTCTAAGTGAGAAATAACTAATTTAATTGTGTTTTCGTGCTAACGATGTTAATTTGTGACTTCATTGCTTAAAAATAAATACGTTTGATAGCTTCTATAAAATGGATGTAGCTTTTTATGCTGTTCTTGTTGTAAACTGCTTGTGGTTATTACATAAGATTTATTCGCTAATGTGAATCAGCGTTGTTGGTGTCGCTGCTTTCGAGGTCACTCGCGACTCCTGTCACACAATTAAAGTATTTTTTGTTGTTGGTTACATGTATGCCATATTTTTCGTAATCTACCTAATAAATTATGATTGACTGAGGAAGTCCGATTTTGGTCAGGCAAAACATTACAGGAATACATTTGTGTTAGTGTGCTGTAGGGCTCTCGAATTGCATAGTTCTTATGTATGTGTTGTAAACTTATGGTTAATGAATTTCCGGGAACCTCCTATATTCAATTTCGCATCAGGATTGTGGAACAAGCGGTAATGCGTTCATTATGCTCTTTTTCACACAAAACTGAAGAATTTATTTAGTTACCAGATGTGCGCTACGAAACTCATTTTCTGGGCGTTTTCAAGGCTTCGTCTCACGGCCCATATCCGTGGTAAGGATCTACAAGTGTTTAATAACTTACTTATACATTTTTTTAACAACGTCTTAGCATAACTTAACTAATAATAACTAAACAGGGCTATGGAAAGGCTGCCCAACTCAACGCAAGATCGAGCAGTAATAACTAATATTCATCCGCTCGCTAACAGCTGATTCGATTCAATTGTTACATCATGCAGAAGTCATTGTTCATTGCCGAAAATGTAGAGAATATAGGACAGATCGTAGCACATATTTCTTGTAGTAAAAGCGTCTTTTCCGTAAAACGTGCAACTTTTGGAAGTGGGAACAAGGCAATATTTGTTACTAAATTTTTAAGGAACATTTTAAAATCATTTTCAGGTAGTTACCTGATGTGCGCTACGAAATTCACGTTCTAGGCGTTTTTCAGGGCCTCGGCTCGCGGCCTATAATACAAAAGATAAAAATCAGAATAAATTTATTTTGAATTCACTCCTTATATTTATCTTTAACATCTGTCGCCGGCGTGTAGTACTGCCGGGAATATGAAAACCAAACTTTGATGTCCCATTCGGAATAGAAGTGGATTAAATTGGTTGTTATGATAGGTTTAAATGTGTGAAAAAAATATCGCAATTACGGGGTCATTACGTAATCGATTTGGCCGTAATTACGGAATTGATTTTTGTCAATTACGTGCAAGCCTATTTGGTACTATGTGGGATTTCATCTGCGAGTTTTTTCCCTATAGAAGAGAAGAATTTGTTGAATTCAGTGGCCACATAGACGGGGTCTGTCACAGTAGTACCATTTTCCAATTTTAATTCTGAGACGGTGGGGACCTCTCTTGTCTTAATTTTTATAATCTCATTGATGGTTTGCCATGTGCGTTTGACGTCTCCTCTGTTGTTGACTAGAATATTGTGGTAGTACTGCTGTTTCGATTTCCTTAGCAAGTGTTGAAACCGCCTCGCATTTGTTTTCGTTTATTTCACACTTGACTGATTTTGTGATTTGCGTATTCTGCGATTGCAACATAACCTCACACATTGATGTTGCCATGTTTCTAGTATTGTTTTGTAATTATTTCTAGGTTTGTATTGGGCAAATTTAATGCTGCTCAAGTAGGGTTTAGTACTAGTGTAATTTATGATATTTTTCTGATGACAACCTACCCCAATTTGCAGACTGTTAACAAATTAGAACATATAATTATGCTAATTTGTCCTGTGTTGCTAGGCCAGCTCTCTTTGTGTTCTTGCTTATTTCTGGCAACGCTCGTTCTTTCGCTCGCTGCTTTCCTGGCGGGAATGTTGGCAGTGATTATCTGCTCTCCAGTTTTGTTAGATTTTTAGTTGTTTAATGTCTCAAGGAACCGGGTTTTTAAGTCATATATTCAGTAAAAGTTACCTTTGAATCTTTCCCAGCTCTATTCGCGTTTAGATGTTCGTTATTCTCAGTAGGCTAGGAAAACAGTTGCAAGTAGTTATTTCATGATATTTTGTGTGTTTATTTGTTAGATCTGATCAAATATAGAGCTAGTTAAAATAATAGCTTCCAGTCAAATAATTGGTTGTTCTTTGAGTTGAAGGCTACATCGTCAAGTAAGTCTTTGATTTATCGTATTTTATGCTTTATTTAGTGATATGAAACTGCAATTTTAAGGTAAACAATTGTGCTGTATTTTTGGCTTTTTCAATTAATTTGTGATTCTAAATTGATAAATATTGTGCTTTTTAAGTGCTAATTAGTTAGATGTTTGGTAAGTTTTATTGTGTGACATATTTTGAGACTGTTTTTCATTTCTGTTTAGAAAACCGTACTACGTACTTGGTACTATCGTGCTACATTCAATCGTACGTACACTGCATTTTAAACGTACCTTTTTCGTGACAACAAGAAATTTCAAAAGGCAATTTGTACGCGTATTTTTATTGTGGAGTCTCGAAACGATTCAGAGAGCAACCGTCCGTTAACGCGTGTTGGCGCTAGATAGCGACTCCGATTTGGCGCCTACAAGTGTGTTAAAATATTCTTATATTTTTTGAAGTAATGACGCTGCGATGCGTTTCCGTTCAGAAACATTATTCTGAACATGGCGTTTTTGTGTTTGATGGACTTGCGAATTCCCCTGGTTATCCAGGGCTTGGAATACAATTTATTTTCTCTGCGTGACAGAGGGCGTAATGGTGCGTGCTTATTTATCAACCACTTAAAATGGCTAAGAAAGAGGTCAAATGAACTAATAAAATTTTCTTTGGATAATATACCACTGGCATAATTTCTACACATCATCTCAACTTCCAATCTGAATGTGTCGGCAGAAAAATTTGCCATGTCACGCTTCATGCGTGTTTTTGTTTGGACTTGAGCACTAGTTGTTGATAAAGTACACATAATAGGAAAATGATCGGTGAGATCACTAATTATAATAAATGATGATGAGCATTTATCATTTATCCACTTTGCATGCCCATGAGCGAAGACATACTTGAAAGAATCTTCATGTCGGTAAACAATGTGGTAAGGATTTACGCAAATATCCCAGTTACTTTTCATTTAATGTAGACAATGTAATATTTATTGTGCTTTGAAAACTGGGAGTGTTAATGATCAAATGCTAATGACGGTAACATAATGAAGGACTAGAGACGGAAGTGTATATGGCAGTGGTTCTCGAACTTTTTTTGCTCGTTAAAAGTCTTTGAACAAGTTATTCCGCAAATGTTAATGCGATGTATGTGACTGTTTTGAAAAACAATTGGGACATCGCTCCCTTTTTTTCCTTCTACGCGCCTCACAATTGGGGGTTGTGGTAGAAAAAGCTCCTTAAAACTAAAATATTTGTTAGACATTCCCGTCTTATTTCAGATATTCACATTCCATTATTTACATTACGTCCACATATTTTCAACGTCTTTTTGAATAAAAATACTATCTGCAGCTTATTCTATAAAAGGGGCGCGGTTCAAAAGGTTTGAGAACCACTGGGCTAGAAAATTGTTTTAGTGGCTTTTGTACCGATGATTGAATAGAATTTGCAAACCAAAACTTGCTCCCCTGTTAGCCTAACTAAGCGCGCAAGTCAACATGGTGGAAAGTGGAAGTCTTGTTTACAAATACATTATTCAGATTTGCTGTGTTTGGTATTGTTCACAAACTTATCACAACAATGCTTCTATGGAGCCAATTAAGGATATTAGGACTGATTCTGCAATGCTGCACTGCATTTTTTTTTGTGTGTTTCTAAAAGCAACGATATGTCCTCTCGCTTTCTACTTATACGGATTTGTGCTATAGACAACCAAGAATTCCATAGGCATACCCAGTATTTGCAGTATTCAAAATTGGCTTTATTTATATATTTATTCTGGTGATCTCTCTATAAATCCTAATTGGATACCAACATGTGGTTCAAATTTTCATTTGTCAGAATTTTATTACATTCAATTATCTACTTTTTTGGTGGGCAGGCATTGTACGCTTTTCAACTTTATGCCCGTCTCCCAGGTATCTCCGCATTTTGTTTTGTCCGTTTACCCTTTGTATTGTTCATGTCAGAGAACCAAAATAAATGACTGGTTGATTATGACACAATATAATTATACTGTGACTATCACCCTTACTACAACGACAAGGCAAATGCAATAATATCACCAGCCTAATACTGCATACTCGCGTCTCACAAGACTGTCCGTTGCATGCATGCCTATGTGTAATACGAATAGCCTTAGTTTCCAAAATTCAAAACGCTCCACGGCACACCTGAGAATCTCTTGAGGCACACAGTATGGAAGGGATGGACAAAATTTTTTTAATATAAGAGCCGCATGCATAGACTTACCATACGTCCCGCCAAGGTGAATGCGTTATTTTGTTTGTTCCATTGTTAGGGAACCCATCACATGTAAAATCAATACTAATTGGTCCTGCTGACTTTTACGTGAAAGTAATATTGAACAACGTCTTTTTGACGAAGGTGTTATCTACAGAAAAGTATGATTAGGCAAATAAGTAAAGTCTCAGTGCTTGAAAGCGGCAGACTATTTTATTATTCTTTCTTCCTTTTGTTGTACATGAAAAATCTTGTATCGTTAACGTCAATTCCTTTCCATTTTTCGAACTGAACCCGATATTTAGACAGAGAATATGCACATAAACTCTCGACAATATGGTCAATGAAGACACCCGGGTTTGCTTTAAATGTAGGTTTTTGTAGTAAAATCGGAAAATGTTAAGTTACAAAATCACAGCTAAGGGGTCGTTGGAGGCGTCCCGCTTTGAAGTCCCAAAAATATGGTAACCCTAGATATATAGTCAATGCAGTGCAGGACATATCGCACTGTTACTGAGACTAACCGCAATAAAGCTACAACAAACCGCCAACGCAGCATCAAACATTTGATCATTGTGATGTAAGATTAGTCGTTTGACTGATTGAACTTCAAATTCCACGCTACGATTTTCTTTTTAAAACACAATTTACGCTACAGTTCCTCTTAATTAAATTTGAATAATAATTATTGCCGGCGAGAAGAGCCGCATAAAAACTTCAGCAAGCCGCAAAACTTTATCGGGGCCGCATAGTTGCGCTGAGCGTTGTGGTCATTTGTCTAACTTCATAAAAAAGGTTTACGATCACGTAACTGTCTCTCAAAAACGTGCGATTCATTGAAAATCTTGTAAAAACTTTCGCACTCGCACATTCTCGATATCTTACGCACGATCGTCGTTGAAGACCACCATCTAACCACTTGCAATCGTCAGGATAGAATAAGATTTACATATTTATCTCGGGGGAGAGCCGATAAGGCGTCTTAATCATATGGTGAACCACGGCCTCGCATTCGGTTACAAGTTCATGTCGGTATGGGAATAGTTTAGTTCAGGGGTGTGCAAACTGCGGCCCGCAAAGAAGAATTGTGCGGCCCGCCGAGAAGTGCCAATTTTGAAGGATGTGCCCTCGAAACGAGCTCTTAGTTTTATTAATCTGGAACGTGTGTGCAAATCGACCTCCTTGCTAGGGTTGGACTTTCGGACCAGTTTTTGAAATCCCGGTATTGAGCCGTATAATCCCGGGATTAAGTAAAAAATTAAAACAACTTGCACGGCAATAAAATCACGTATTTATTTCGTGTAATATCGACGCAGAAATATTGGAGCATCTAGGGCAGTGGTTCCCAACATTTTTTTTTTATTGCGGCACACTATATAGCTTTCTGGATCTACCCATTAAGAGTGCGATAGTCGAACGCGAACGAATGGTTAATAGTTACCGATTAGAGCTGTTTTCTTAAATTAATGCAAACTTCGGAGCACCTCACATTCTTGTAAAAGTTGCGCGGCCGCACGGGTAATACGTGGTCTTCAAACGCACCGCTGATCACGCGCTTGGGTTTTGCTCGTCCTTCCACGTTACGCCCTTATTATTATCGCATTTATTCTCACTTTTTTGTTACAATCCAATAGGTTTCTTCAATTGCCAAAATCATTCAATAGTGTTATTGTCGGCACTTGCGAGGGAAATGAAAGTGGCAAACAAACTGTATTTCATTACAACAATTAACTATTATCGCTGAAAACACTAAATAGCTTTAAAGTTGTTATAAACAATTTTCGGACCTCCTGAAGTATTCGGATTAATGCATTTTCATTCTGTTCCGATTACGGAAACTCCTTCGCAAGTAGAAAATTCTTTATTAAGGTACACATGGTAAAAAGAAATAACAGAGAAATACCGAATAAAAATTACAATTTTTTTGTATCCAGAGGCTTTCGTAGGTAGAGTTTCTAGGAGCGGCCCGCGGCTCCACCCAGTTACTCGTATTTGGCCCGCCTTCAAAAAACGGTTGCACCCCTGGTTAGGTCAGTTTGTTGTTTTCGAAAGCATGGACCCGATGGTAAAGGAAGGAAGCCGTATCCGCCGACCAAGAGTCCAGCAATCCTCTCACACATAACCACCCCCGAATTTTTCATTGTACGAGAAAGTTGGTGCTTTACTAACACGTTGAATAGTAATAAATTTTGACGAATGGGCCCATGATTACTCAGCGTGGGTTCGCAGGTTCGAATCCAACTGAGATTATTATATGTAAAGAAAATGCTAGACTTCCTGGGATAAAATTATATCTTATCTCATTCACTCGAACGGCTTTATAAACGTTGAAGGTCGATCCCATGAGGCTTCCACCCTCAGTGAAACTAAAATTACCGTTTTCTCGTAATTTGTATGTGTTTTCTACTATAGGAATGAATAAATTGAGTTGACTTCGAAATTGTCACCTAGTCTACCTAGCAAAAACATTTACACAAAATATTAAAATAGTTTAGTAATGGTAAAGCACAGTGGCGGCGCGTCAATAGGGCCAACCGGGGCAATGCCCCGGTTGTTTTTTCGGTATAATAAAAATATTCGAAAAATACCTCAATATCGGTTGCACAGACTGTCTACACTAGCCATATTCTCCCGACATGGTTCATTTTTCGCTCGCAAAGCCTTCGCCGAACGTCGACGGGGCGACGCCGTACTAAATCATCGGGGCTAGCCCCGAAATTATGACGACACAATGCCGACGTTTCTTACATCAACGTGTTGACATATTCACGCATTCCTTCTCGTTCGTTGGTTGCTTGAAGAGTTGATAGTTTCCTCGCCCTCGTTTTTGTCGCTTGTTTCGCTATTTGAATCAGTTAGAGACCTTTAGTCCATTTGCTTTCGATTTTCCACATTCCTTTTGAGCTCCTCACTTCTTTCCGGCTTCGCGTTTCTTAGCCTTAGACCTCATAATGAATAAGGTTGATGCACTACTTCGCACTCCGTTTTCGCAGCTGCCGCTGGAACAAAAATTAGAGGTACAACGCCTTGGGCCTTATCAACCAAAAAATTGTTCACTGGAACAATCCCATGACGGAGGAAAGCGTCGGCGTACATTCTGCGCAGAAACTTGGTATAAAAAACACGAATGGTTGTGTTACAGCGAGGACAAAAATGCACTTTTTTGTTTTTATTGCCTACTTTTTGCTACCGCCCGTTTCTATTCGTCTATTCTATTCGTCGGCACAACCGAAACGTCGAGAAAAACCGCCATGTTCTCGGTCGATTGATAGATGTTTTGAAGTTCAGTGGTTGTCACGAGCTGTCCCTACGTGGGCACGATGAATGGGCTGGCTCTTCTAATAGAGGGGTATTTTGGATATGGTGGAATACACCGCATCCCTAGATACAGTATTGAGAGATCATCTTGATGCCGCAACTGTTTCGAAAGGGACATCTAAGGATATCCAAAATGATTTGCTCGACTCAATGTATAAAATTTATTTACAACATTTGGCTCTGGAAATTGAGAATTGCCAGTTCCTTTCGATTCAGTCTGACGAGACAACTGACATCACGTGCGTTTCCCAACTGGCTGTGATTTTTCGGTTTGTGAAAGATGGTAAACCTACCGAGAGATTTCACAGCTTTGTACCAATCGTTGATCGCACGGCTTGCGGGATATCGGCTGTACTGAAAGAAGTGTTACAGCCTTACAACGCGAAGTCAAAATTGATAGCTGAAACTTATGACGGCGCGGCAGTCACGAGTGGGTCTGTTCAAGTTTATATAAAAGAAGATTTTCCTCATGCGCATTTTTTACATTGTTATGCACACCAATTTAACCTCGTTATTAAAAATATGTGTCTTGATACCCCTCTCGTCCGTATATTTTTTGCAAATGTTTCGGGGTTTTCTTCATTTTTTTCCGTTTCGCCGAAGCGCTCTGACCTCCTTCGCCAGATATGTAGCTGCCGTCTCCCAGCTTGTGCACCAACACGTTGGAACTTCCAATCACGCGTTGTGCAGGGCGTGTCCGAAATTAGGTCTGAGCTCATTGAGTGTTTCAATGGCATTCAGAGCTCTCCGGTTCGGGACGAACGCTCTGTGAGGGAGGCGGCAGGTCTAAAGCGTCTGCTAGAAGATGGTAAGTTTTCATTTTTTCTCGCTTTTTTCTCCACAATATTCTATCACGTGGATGTATTATACGGCGCATTGCAGTCAAGGCTAATGGATGGAGCGTCTGTGCAGTCGTGTATTTCAGACTTCTGCGATGCTGTATCTCGTATCCGGGAAACAATAAAATACGACGACACATGGAGTGCTTCTTTACGCCGCGGGCAAACAACGCAGCGTTTGATTTTGTCTGCAAAGGAATGGTGTGACATTCTGGTGAATCAAATAGGCGATCGTCTGCGCACTGAACACCTTGCCGCGTTCTCTTTGATGAACCCCAAAAATTTTTCAAAATTTGCACGTCAATTTCCCATCCATTTGTTGGCTACTGTCTCCAAATTTTACCCCATGATAAACGTGGGTAAATTGGGAAATGAATTGCGATGTATATACACCAATCAAACTTTTTTGAACATCACATCAACTTGCACGCTCTATGGGTTCCTCATAGATAACACTCTAGTAACTACCTTTGCGGCGTCTGCAAAATTTCTTGACATCATTTTGACGACGCCTATTTCTTCCGCCGACGCAGAGCGAACATTCGGCACGCTGAAGCGTATTAAAACGTATCTCAGAAACACAATGCAGCAAGATAGATTAAATTCCTTGGCTGTTTTATCCATTCACAGAGACGTTTTTTCTGGGATGCATGACTTTAATCAGCGCGTTATTGAGCATTTTGCTTCCAAGAAACCGCGGCGTGTTGCATATATGTTCAAGCAGTAGAAGTCTAGCAGCATATATATCTATGAGTGAGCGACGCCTGTTCTTATCTTTGCATTAACTTTCCTTTCTTCATAGTAACGTTTTAAACCTTATTTTAGGTTTTGTCTGCTTTCCCGAAGTTCCTGTTAATATGTCATTGTATTTATCTGGGTAAATATTGCCTTTCCTTTTGAAAGAGGTTTCAAAATAAACTATGTCTATATTTATTAATCCCTTGACTTGGACCGGTTTTAAAGACACTTTCTTATCGTTAAAAATTGTCGCTTTTGCCGATTGGTTGTTACCGATATAATGGTTTTTATACTCATAAAATGATGAGAGAACTTACAGCGCTCATTCTGTCCCCGTAGATGGGGGTGACTTGGTCCCGCAGTAGCTTGCCCCGGTTGTCAAAATGACCACGCGCCGTTACTGGCAAATTTACTATGTAAGGTAAAAGGGTTAATGGCGCCTTTGGACAACTGGGTCTTTTGCGCCAAATATCAAAAAGAGTAGTCAGTATGATACAATAAAATAGGTTCACAACTCTCGTTTGGTGGATATAGAAAAGTTAATAATAAATGGAATCAAATCAGGAACACTGAAAATACAAATAATTTCCCAGGGCACATTCATTTTTGCTGCTTCACGTCTTAATTCGCATCGTAAGTTATTATACTTGGAACAATATAAATTAAAATGAAAAACAGTTTCATTTCTGTCACATCGACTACAGTGCCCTGTGGGTTGTAGCCCTATTTTAAATAAATGATAGTTGAGTCTGATATGTCCAGTTTGAAGCCGGAAAAATACTATTTCTTCTTGGCGGGAAAAATTGAAATAGACAGTCTTTTGGGCTATATGAGTTTGAAAGTTCCTATAATGGCTTGCAGTATCGTTAGCTTAGTATGTTAAATTCCATTTTGCAAGACATGCTTGCTTGCACAATGTCTTAGCTTCCTTCAATGACCGTTGGAGAACAGCATTGATGACAATTCCATTTGCTCCGTCTTTCGCCAGTCGATCCACTGCCTCATTACCGTTAATTCCAATATGTGCTGGTATCCACAGAAACTTGATATCAGTCGTGTGACAAATGATAGAATGAAGTAGTTGTATTTTTGTCGATAAAAGATGTTTAACATCCCAAATATTCTGTATGCTTTCCAATGCAGAAAGACAATCGCACAATATTAATACTTTTGAAGACCTATTTTGTGATATCCATATCAAACTTCGATATATGGCATATAATTCCGTACAGTAGGAAGTAGCCAATGAATCGAGGCGGAATTTATTCGAAACGTCACAATCTGGAATAAAAAAGACAGCACCACGGCGAGTTGCAGATTTTGAACCGTCAGTATAGATCTCCAGATAGCCTGGATATTCCATTTCAATATACTCCAAACATTGTAACACAACACTAGTAGGATTGTTGGATGTAACAGACATAGTTGTAAAACTGTATCCACTTCAGGCGGAGGTATATTTCAGGGTGGTATGGGGAAAAATTTAGTGCTATTGACAACTATGTTGGAAAAAATTCGAGAGATTGTAAGCATATTAAAGGTTACAAAGGGATCAGAGTCTGGATAATACTCATGCCAAGACTGCTTAATGAGTGATTCATTAGGATGATTCTTGTGAGAAAAGAGCAGGCATTTGTATGCAAGGCAGCAGTTAAGATGTTGTATATGGAGCGGCATTTCGTAAAAGGCCTCTTGAAGTGATATTATCGGAGTGCCCTTCATAGCGCCACAGCAAATACGTAGACACGTATTTTGTATTTTTTGCAATTTCTGTAAAATCCACGGCGAGATAAAATGGTAGGCTTCAATGCCATACATCAATATTGATCGAATGAGTGCCCTATATAGTGATAGGAGAGGTGCCTTTGCACATCCCCAGGTTGTACCACTGAGTAACCGCAATATATTATTTTTTTTTTAGACATTTCTCATGTATGTACTCGACATGTCTTTTGTAATTGAGTCTTGAATCAAACACAACGCCCAAATATTTAAATTCGGATGTGACAGGTATTACTGAGTCTTTGATTCTAAGTTGGATTGTAGGGATTTTCTTGCGCTTGGTAAAAAGCATAATACAGGATTTTGTGGTGGAAAGTTTAAACCCCCACCTATCACACCAGGTTATTATGGCATTTGAGGAAGCTCGAACTTTTGGTACTATTTCCGGGATATGCAATCCGGTCTCCCAAAAAGCTCCATCATCAGCAAAAAGTTTCACCAATGAAGGGACTTTTGTAGTAAGTCATTGATCATAACGGAAAACAGAATTTGGCTGAGAACACTGCCTTGAGGAATACCGTTTTGTAGGAAATTTGTAGCAGACATCGACGAATCTACTCTGACTAAGAGCGTGTTGTGAGAAATGATCTAATCCATCGATGAATCATGCCACGTACTTCAATTTTGAATAGTTTATATAACAGACCCCCTCTCCACACCGTGTCATAAGCCTTTTCAATATCTAAAAAGACTGCAATCACATACCGCTTATTTCCAAGGGCTTTGTATACTTCATCATGTAGAGCAGGGGTCTCAAACTCAATTTACTTGGGGGCCACTGGGGCAGAGTCTGGATGAGTCCGGGCCGCATCAGGTTTTCCACAATAAAAGCTTAGCAACTCGTTTAAATTGTATTCCTTGTGCTCTGCAACTTTAACTGTGCAAATAAAACATGTCGGGATGCTCCTGTGCTCAACAACGAAATATTGCATTTCCCAGTTTTTTGAAGTTGTCTGTGCTCATCACCAACTTTTCTGTTTACTGAAACTTCACTTCCAACGACACGTTTAGGGATGTACGAAATTATAAAATTCCATCTTGTAATAACTGTTGCGCTGATGTTTCAATCAAGCATTTAGCCGATGTACAGTGATGTTTCGCCACATGGGAAACATGGTTACAATGTATCAAGATAAATCTAAGCGTTAGTTATTGTGACATCAAATCATGGAACACTGTTTTTAAATTATTTCAGACGGTCCCGCGATCTAATATCAGGCCTACAGGTATGGTGCTGGTAGGTTACCGCACCGCATATTACTTCCAGGGGATAGATGATAAAATATTTTGTTTTGACCTACGTGAGAGTTTCCCTTTTTCGGCCACGAAACACTTACACTTTTTTTATATCTCCTCGTGGAACACCAAAAAATGAAAGGGTTAAATTGATAAAGAAAAACGGTGCAATGAAGCGGTTCCCAAGGGTTTCGCCGTGGCGAGTTGCAAATGCGCGACAAACTTTCAGCATTTCAAAGTAAAACCAGGTAGGGATTGAGGAAAAACGGTTGACCTTTTGCCTTTATTATTTAGACTTACCTGTTTGTGTTTAACAAAACCAAAAGAAGTACTGTAAATTTGATAATGAAATCAACAGTCAAAAAGCTAAACCGACAGTTAACGAAAATTCCACCACCTTACTCAGTTAGCACACTTTTAGCCGACGGTGACGCGATTTTAAACGGTCATTCGGGCAACAACCTCATGATTCTCAGATCGCCATGGTGACTGATTTAGATGTATTTTTGATTCCTTTTCCACGCAACACTCGGAAGATTCTCGCGGAACATTAGTGTTCCGCGGAACACAGTTTGGGAAACGCATGGTATATTAAAAGCATTAATCATGCTAAGTGGCTTGCGGGCCGCACTGACATTAAACTTTAATACCAAGGCGGGGGTCACAAACTATCATCCCGCGGGCCGCGAGTTTGAGACCCCTGATGTAGAGCGAGAATTTTATCCGTGGTCGATCTGTTACTTCTAAATCCACTTTGACTTGAATTCAATAGATTATTCGTGGAGGAACAATTTAATTCTATAATTATTCATACTCTCTCAATCAAGTTTACAAAGATTGCTCGTGAGAGCAATCGGTCTATATGACGCTGGATCATGATTTGGTTTGTTGGGCTTCAATATTGGAATAACAACTGAATGTTTCCAGGGGGTGGGGACACGACCAGAAAGCCATATTGAATTAAAAAGTTGCAGTAAAATATCCAAGCATTCTGTAGACAGATGTCGAATCCTCTGATAGCATATTCTATCACAGCGTTTCCCAAACTGTGGAGCATCTTCGAAGTGTTCCGTGAAAAAGGAATCAAAAAACGTCTTAAATAGTCGCCATGGAGATCTATGGTAGGGCTTCCCAACCTAGGGGCCGCTAAACGAATTTTAAGGCCGCAAAGAGTACACCAATTTTACAAAACATCAAAAACGCATATTCCGGATTGTTTACCATTATTAACGAGGACGAGGGGCGCAAAAATTTTTAATATAATATAAATATATTATTATTAAATATATATCTATATTAAAAGAGATCGCGAGCTCAAAAGTTTGGGAAGCCCTGAAGTTGTCGCCCAACTGACCGGTCAGTGTCGCGTCACCATCGGCTTAAATCGTACTAACTGAGGAGGGATAGTGGCATTTTCGATAACTGTCGGCCTAGCTTTTTCACTGTTAAGTCCATTATCAAGTTTACAGCAATCATTTTGGTTTTGCTATAGGCCAGGGATGGCGAACCTTTTTCGATGAATGGGTCAAAAATTATAATTTTATTGCGGAACAGAAGAGAGTGGGTCACAGATATTTAATTCACGTTTATATTTATAAGAAACTTCAGAAACAAATCTTATAAGCTGGTGTTGGTGTAGTTTTGGGCTTTACTTATGCAGCACTTCTATCAGGGACTTTTTATGGCCCTCGGTTTTATGATATTAGAGTGCGAAAAAAACGCATATGAATTACCAAAAACGTTTAGGATGATGCGTTAAATTATTTTACGGTTCTAGTGTTTGGAGGTAATTCCGCTTTGATAGTGTTAAAATTTTGGATCAGCTTCCAACCACATTAAGGTACTTTTACACTGCCCCATTGTAATATCAGATTTCTAGATTTTTATTTCAAGTCTGAAAGATTTTGTTTTCACAACGGCATTGTAGGCGAGAAACTAACTAAATGCAAAGTAGCATCTAGTTCTCGTATATTCCCTAAAACAGTCTGCAGATGCAATTCCAAAAAAGACAGGCGTTGCTAGAAATGAATTGCATAACGGTACACAGCGGTGCATACACGCGTACAAGATTAGGGGTTTTAAAAATTACCGTACCGGCCCGAAACATTTTGAATATGATCGATCGCATCCCTCCCTGACTGTCCAACTGACGGGACATCATAATAGTTTAGTTATTGTTAGATTAATTTAAGGCCGGTTTTATCAATTTTTATCACTGATATATTAGCATTTTATTTTATTCGTGCCTTCGCTTGGCGGGACAAATAAAACGCGGTGGGTCACTTTGTGACCCGCGGGTCAGTGGTTCGCCATCCCTGCTATAGGCAAACGAGTAGACCTAAAGAATAAAGACAAAGGGTCAACTCTTCTTCCTCCATCTCTGCCTGGTTTCGAACTTCGAAATGCTGAAAAAAATTACTCATTTTCGCTAAACTCTATTAAGTAGATAAATGCAGCGAAATTGCAGCAAGTACATCAGTCAGTCAGTCAGTCGTTTATTTTTCACCAAAATGAACATACACGTAATGCGAACAAAAATTAGAGAAAACATAAATAAAGGCATTTCATGGTGAAGGGTGACGCGAAAAAACCAATGTTGGTTATCTAGCAGCGACACCTGTGATAAATGTCTAACTTTCTATCTCCATTAGACGTAACATTAGAGGCAAACACTACGTAATGGAGAGTAAACGACATAGAATGGTAAAATGAATTTATTGATTCATATACACACCATTTAAATTAAGAAACATTGATAATAAATGCAACATGTAAAATATTCAATCCTATTTTAAGTATTTTAACACAATTCTGTTAGTTTTCGCCGCGCATTTGACAACTTTTTCTTTATCAATTTTACCCTTTTATTTTTTGGTGTTCCGCGAGGCGAGATAAAAAGTAGAGGTGTTCCGTGGCGGAAAAAGTTTGGGAAACGCTGGACTCTGATACATACATCAGCTTCATGGCGACCCCCGCATCTTACGCAAAGCTGGAAGCTCATACAGTTTTTTTTTCACATGGCCATATCTATGGCATTTAAAACACCCCACAGGTGGGGGATCATAAATTCTCGTTCTAAATCTCATGTAAAATAAGTTGATGTAGCAGGAACACGCTCAGTCCTAACATCAAGGCGCACACCAGATGGTTTCATACCCGCTTCACCATTAATTTGAAAACGTCTTGCATTCGTCACATATTGTGATTTAAGAGCCTCTGTAATTTCTTTGTCAGATATATCAACAGGCACCCCACTGATTACACAACGTCCGATAAAGTCCCGTTTATGAAAGAATGTTGCCCTAATTGGAATGTTTACCTCGTCAGAACCTAGTTTTTCGCATTCTAGAACGGCTTTGATCTGTTCCGGAAAAAGGTTTTCTATCAATAGATCTCCAGATGATAGTATTTTAGCATTGCCATAGTTCCCAATTAGCGAAATCAGACATGAATTAACTTTGATTGGATTATAAGTACGCATGGATTTAGCAGTACCCTTGATTAAAACATTGCTTTTAGTCTGTTTATGGTTTTCGTAAGAAACCACAGACGACTTTATCCTACTCGAAGGTTCAACATCATTGCTATTCCCATTCTCAATTAACTTTCTTTTTGATGAATACCTTCCATACCGTTCCCACCATCACTCATGTTAAAAAGTGGGGTAGGATGACGTTATGCCAGTATACGCTCACTACACAAAGTAATAAATGTTCACATCCCTTGTCTTGTCCTCTTTCCAAGGTCACCGTCGATTGGAAAATTGTAAAGTCCAACACGAACACGTCCTTTCAGGCCGAGCTCTCGATACCTGGCTCAGACCAGCGCAGAAAAGACCTCACACTACCACGCCCTGAACCGAATGTAATTAAAGTATAATAGTAAATAAATAAAATAAAACTATTTATCTCCTTGCTTCAATATTAATTTAATTGTGATCATTTTAATCTGCGGTTGTGTTGACGAAATAAAAGTAATACTACTCAAAAAATATCACGATAATCCGTGGACACAAAAATGCGTGGTAAAAGGCCCGATTATTACTTATCGATTTTAATCGGTATGTATGTTGATGGGTATTTGCCTGTCTGTGTGTATGTCTGTTAGATGCACGCGATATCTCACGGAAGCGGAATCGAATCTGCTCCAGATTTTGCATGTGCATTCATCATATCTCGGACCAAAAGCCTATTGATTTTGGGCGAATTATGTCGTGTAATTAGCAAGTTATTAATTAATTGTTGATGGGTCTTCGGTCTCTGACCGATATTCTCGTATTTTGTCTTGATTCGTTTTTTTGTGAACTCGACAAATCTGAGCTGTTAGTACAACACTTACAATCAGTGTTCCCTCTAAGGTGTGCGCGCGCACACAGCTTTCAGAGGTTGCGCACACGCATAGATTTACTGCGCACAGACGTTTCGATGTAATGTAACAATGTTCTTTTTTCACCCTTTATTTGAATTCAAATAAAACCATCTGTTACAATTAATTTCATTTATTATTTTCCATGTATGTTCATTGTTATCTACTGATAACATATAGCCCCCCATTAAAGCATTCACAATCTATAGAAAAACTTATTGAATAACCAAAATTTTCTTAATAAGCCCACTTATTACGCGGTTAGAACGCCAAAATTTCTACATTGGTTTTTGCACAAATGTTAGTCATTTCCAAAAAAGTGCGCACACACCAAAATTTCTGCGCACACATACTACAAAAATTAGAGGGAACATTGCTTACAATACAATTTTATTTTGATCTTTCGTCTACAACTTGACAACACAGAACACAAAATAAAAACACAGACAAAGGCGACGAAAAGATCGGGAAAATGGGCAAAACCTAAAGAAAGGTTTATAGCGAACGCTGCAAGCGTTTGTGCCCATTTACCCACACTCACAAAAGTGGAAAACACATCACAGCAATTATACGGAAAATTATTAAACGGCATGTACATAAACACGAGAAAGTAAAATTCACGGGCAAAGCTTACTTGTAGAATTATACATAAATTTTGATGAGCGAAAGTGTTGAAAACAATTTTAAGTCGTGTGAAGGTGCCTTTGCCGAAATGCAAATCCCAATAATAGCATTTAGGTGATCAGCTTCTGTTTTACTTGGAGAACAAACAAAGTGTAAACAAAACAAAAAGTAGACAACAAACATAAAAACTCGTTTCGGGCGTTGCTTTTTGTGGATGGAATTTAGATAGTTTTCATTCAAAAATTTGAAATCCTGAGCATTGGCAAATGATGGTCAGTCATTAAATTAACATAATAGGATAGATCTGACACCAGTTACCGACCCAAAGTCTTGAGTATGCATGCCTTTTCCGTGAAATACATTGAATCAGGCCTCGCTCCTCCTGTGTCCAGTTCAAATACCATGTTACCTCAATATTATTACCGGTACCATGTAGAATTATTCAAATTTCTTTTAACAAAATTCTTCCGTTGTCTATCGTTCCGAGTATAAACTGTTCCTGACTTTTACCATTTGTTTCCAAGTCCTATAACCGAGTTTTATTATCGTATCATCGCAAAGACGTCGAAACGTCCATCTCGCACCGCGTCCTGAGACGCCACTTACGACGCTCCAGTACTGTACGTATACCAATGTGGAGGCAATAAAGCAAAAAATCCTAAGGGAAAATCCCTTGATACGTATACTACAGTAGCACCCGAAATTTTGCGATTTGTAATTTCTAAAAAAGCTTTTTTAATCGGTTTCGGACCATCATAAAACAAAACTCATGGTGTTCTCTGTTTAATTTTTAGTATTTTGTATCGTCGCTTTTCAATTCAGAAAATTTAGGTTGCCACCATTGACACCTACTAGAAAAAAAAAACTATTTCTTGTTGTTCGAGCTCGCGAGAAACACCACTTAGGTAAATATCCACGCGTGTGCCGACGCCGTGTTTTCGTCGGAAATCCAAGTGAGTTGTGAAATCCAATCATTTGATTTAGCATTCACCTGTTACCAAATTTTCAAATAGTAAATTGCTATTTTAATAGTTGAATATTCGAATATATGCCCAGCCCTACTCAGTATTCAGTAATTAATGACTCAATTAATGTTATGTGAATAAACTTTTCTTTTTATGTTTTATGTAAATTCTAACGTAAATCGTAACTTGGCTGATGGCTAAGTTTCGCAAAAACGTTTGCCGCCCGCAGTGACTTTCCGGCTCGTTCCGGACTCATTCAAACGCCCCGCGGACTCATTTGAGACCGCGGACTCGGGTTGGGAAACACTGCTTTAAAAGTTCATGTCTTGTGACAGCGTGAATTGAAATTGCAAGATGGTCCATTAGACACAAAATGGCGTCCGATGTCCGCAGAACGGTCAGTGACGTCATAGCAAACAAAACTCACAAAGCTAACAGAAATATTTGAAATGGATAAAAGTAATACCCTTCTGGAGAAAAATTTCATCTTTAACCACTAAAAATTTGAAAGCAATTGGTCCAGTGATCGAAAGGAAAAGCGGTTTTTTAATATTTCCACTACGTGTCCTATAACGAGGAAAACAACATAATATTGAAACAATCGCTATGTCCACTACGTGTCCAATAATTTCCACGCTGCTTGATGGCTGTACTGTTGTTGGCTATTTACTGATTATCTGCTACCTAGTTCTGACACTGGGATGTATATCCTAAATAAAAACAAAGGCATGCAACTATGGCATACTATGTCGGTGAGCACAACTATCTTGTCCTCCCTTATCATTTTTTGTTATACAGTATTAGCAAAATAAAACAAAACTTTTTTTCCGAATTTTTCACTAGCGCCCATGCGGGTATAATTTTATTATAAATCTCACAGTATCTGCAGAATAATAAATATGTAAATCGTATAACGTCCAATGAAAGCGACAAGGGGGATAACTGGCCTTATCTGTTTGTCAACTAAGTCCTTCCATTCCAAAATTGATGCTCCAGCAGCTGCTGAAATTACAATTGGTAAATCACCGTTAGGTTATGTATAAAAAGCCATTGTTACGGGAAGACACAAAAACTGAATAAATATTCAATAAAGTCGATACTTGAAGTAAAACCCATTTCGAATATTATATATGCCATATGTAATATTTCCGCGTAGGATTAATTTCGAATAAAAAAATTCAACTACAGTTGCTTCAGCGACTAAAAATCGACTGCACTTTGCCTTTGCGCACATAAGTTACGTTGCTCTGTCGTTTCGGATTTAGGGAATTTAATATGAAAACAGCTCTACAAATAGCCTAACATTCGTTTATGCCCTAGTTTTATAGAACCTAAAAAAAGATAACTCTAACTAACGGTGCCGGTATGAAAGTTAGTCTTTGTTCTGTTGTTTGTTTTCACTGTTCCTCTGTCTCTCCGTGTGAATGTTTGCGCCACAGTTCTAACTTCTTACTACCGTACCGCTATATTAAAGTTTGATAAGTTTTGAGCCTTATTGTAGAATATGCTACCGGTATCTCAACGTTTATTCATTTATATCCGAGCATTATCAAAATTTGATCCTAGTCCTATTAGATTATATCTGGCGCGGCGGTGTGGCTCAACTGGCTAAGCGTTAGGAATACGCTCGCCTCCGCACCTCTAATTACTCTGCGTGGGTTCGAACCTACCCCCCCCCCCCCGCTTTTAATTTTTTTTTCTGAAAACTGAAAAAGTTGCCGATAACGCGTGCAATTGCCTTCTGCTAAAATTGTCGATTGCTTTCATCAGCGTGTTATTTAGTCTGTAAACGTGTTTACGTTAGTGTTTATTCTCTCTAAATCAAAAATTTGGGCCACGATAAACATGATAATTATTTTATTTTTGTACTTGCACGGAATTGTGAATTCGACGAGAGTTATTATACGTTCATCGGCGCCGAGGTTCTAAAGACAAATGGAGGAGTAGATCCGTGACAATATGAGTTTTATTGAGACCTGCGACAGTTTAAAAACGCCTTTTTAGACATTGAAAATCGCAAAATTTCGTGTGCCTTCCGAACACATTATGTTTGGTCTGCATTTAGAAAACATATCGTCACTGAAATCGCAGCACTGTTAATTGTGGGCGGGATTGGCCTTATTATCCATTACTGTAAATTGCCGTCGAAAATTTTGTTTTCAACATTATACAAGGTTTGAAACGGGATAATTTTCCCCGGGTTGTGGTGATATATAAAAGATAATCAATCAAATGTATATTCAATCAAAATTATTGTGCTAAAATAAATTTTAACCTGAGATTTTACAGCAGATTTATGGATTTTTTGATGTTACAAGTCCTGTAAATAAGGATCAAGCTTTATATATTCGGGCAGTTTACCACACTTTATGTCCGCAGATTGCCGTGGTAAAATTGTGAAGATTTTATTTTGTCGACTCAACCGCTGGTTAAGACAATAATAAAGCAAGACATTTTAAATATGCCCTTATCGGTCACGAATTGATTAATTTGCACAACAGAAAACTCATTATTCATTGTAAGCTCTTTTAACAAGTGTCCTAATCGCGGCGATGAATATCTATTTTTGATTCAACGATATACTTTGAATGTATTTTCATTGTACGAAGTAAAATTGTACTCTACGGGATTTTATATCAGTTATTGAGATTTTTCTAACGACATTAACAAGGTTCGCGAGATTCCAAAAATACGTATTAAAATTAAATACACCCGGCAGTTTATCTCAGCCTGATATAGGTTCAGACGCTAATTATAACTGATTCCCTCAAGTTTCAACCTTTTTTTTTTCAACAAAACAATACCCCAACGATTATTATCGCTAAAATCGTTACCGAGTAATTCACAATTTTATATACGGAATTTGCAAACTCGACAGATTTTGATGGTGTCACGCCATACCTAATTATTTACCGCTAAAACGCTTCAAAATACAACACATGTAATAATTTATAATGATATTAGGCACAACAATTCGTAAATGAGCTAGTAAGCATTGTTAAGGGCAAAATTCATGATTGAATTTACGTTCTACTCTTGTTTACAATTCAACACTCCCCCGGCCATGCATGGTGGGATTAAATTTTTACATTTTCAAAACATAACTTGTCCAAGGATAGAGCTATGGCTAACAACATTTCACTAGGCATTCGGAGTACAAAATCTGTAAAATTTATTTTAAATACCTCGTCATACGTTTATAATTTACAAAACGTTCATAAATTTACAGAATGCGAATTACGTGTTAAAGCAAAGCGGCGCAGGTCACGTGGTACCGGGTATTCGAATAGTGAAATGCCATTCGAATATTTTGATATTCGATTCAATATTCGGATATTTTGCCCAGCCCTAGATGGGACATTAATATATAAGTCATCGGAACGGCCATTACTAAATTAATTTACTTGCTAGGAGAGAATTACTGGGAAATTTGGTTGTATTTTAATCACTGGTTTCACCGGAAAGCTCAGCTTTTCATTGATAGGCGAGCGGCTGATAAACAATTTGTATGAAGAGATTACAAATTGTTTTAGTCTCATACACATCACATACCGTAGTCATAGATTTAATTGCTAACTAAATTTTATGACATGGTCAGTGTTTGCAACATGTGAAAATTTTATCATTAATTTTTTTAGATATTCCGCATCCTAAAATAACCTAATCAGAAAAGTGAAATATTTGTATCTAAGCAATATTGTCAGTCAGTGATTACTAAGCCTAAAAATACTTTCAACTAAGGAAAATTCTATTGAAATCATGGAATTCAATGAAAATGTATTTCCCTGCCTTAACTGTGATAAAAACTTTTCATCGGGGCCCAGTTTGGAAAAGCATATGTTTTTGCACATTCACGATAAAAATGGTTATGGAACTGGATATTCAAACGAATATGCGATTGGCAGCATTGTGGATACTGGTCTTCCTATCAACTCTGAGGAGCATAATAGAAAAGCTATTACCAGTAAAACTTCCTTACAAAATGGTGGCGAAGACAAACCCGATGTTCTTCCTCAATGTCAAGAAAGTGGTTTCATCGATGAAACTGGAACTTGGAAAATTTCAAATTCACAAACTAACAGTGGAGATAAATTGTTTGTTTGCAAACAATGTGGGAAAAACTTCATATTTAAGAGGAATTTGAAGGTGCATATGAAAATTCATACTGGAGAGAAACCTTTTAATTTACAAGATCATGAGCAAACTCATACTGGTGAAAAACCTCATGTTTGTAAACAGTGCGGAAAGTGTTTCGCACAATTATCTCATTTACAAGTGCATGAGCGAACTCATACAGGAAAGAAACCTCATTCTTGTGAAAAATGTGGGAAGTGTTATGCACGATTATCTAGTTTACAAACACATAAACGATGTCATACAGGAGTGAAACCATATGTTTGTAGACGATGGGGTAATGACTTTTTAAATATATCTAGTTTACGTAGTCATGAGCGAACTCATACCGGAAACAAACGTTATTCTGTGAACAATGTGTGATTGTCGTTTCAAGCAAATTTCATTCACATAAATTTCAATTCATGCATACACAATGTCGGAGAAAGCTTGGAGTGAAAGATTTACAAAAACATGTCCAAGAATACAAAGAAGTGAATTGCAATGCAAATATAGATTGTTCTTTTTAAAATGAGTGTTTTTACAATCATTTTATGTCAAAAGTTATTTGATATCTTATTATTTTTTCCATTTAGAGCAGGGTGGGAAGTCCGTACCTTTAGCCTGCTATTCCGACATTCTTTGCTTAAATGAGTTTGGTTTCTCTTTTGTCATGGAATCAGGTTATTCCATATGAAAGCAGCTCTCTGAATACCCAAAGAGTGATTTACGTTATATACAACGTGAGAAAATATGAGGACAGTGTGAAGCCTGGGTGGTCAGAGCTAATATGTGTCAGTGTTTCAGATAGGATAGGATTTACGTATTTATCCATGGGGAGAGGAATGCAGATACGGCGGTGTAACCATATGTCTAACCGCGGTGAGTTGCCATTCCATGTCGGGTATGAGATTATTTATTTGTTGTTTCAGGAAGCACACACAGTCTTGATGGCGTTACGGCGGCGAGGAGTCCAGCAATCCTCTCGCACATAACTATTTCCGCATGTGAAAAAAGCGTCACTGAAATGAATAATTTACAAAAGAATTGCAATCCAAATATAGATTATTGTTCTTCTAAAGATGTGAGTGTTTTTATGTCAAAAGTTGAATACAATCTTGATAACACTTTATTTTTTTCCACGGGGGAGGGTGTACCTTTCGCCAGCTATGCCAACAAGCAGGGATGTCCAATTCGAATATAATATTTGAATGTGTTCCTATATCGTGACTTTCCGAAACTTTAAAGTTGCTCAATATCCCAGCGCTAACATTGAAAAAAATTTACAATTATTTTGTGCAACGCGGCAATAAATTAAGCACTTTAATATTTTAAAGAAAATATTTTCAATTATTATCCTATATTTCCACATAGTCAAGATAGTTTATGAAGCCACGGCAATAAATCAAACTGTTGTTTTTCGTGCTTTCCAAGATACAACTCAATCCAGGTACATGTAATGTTTATGTAAGGTCCATTTCCTTAGAAGCAAGAAAATCAAAAATAATGTGGAGTATGGTGACCCTACCAATGGCAAAACCTTCCATCTTAAATGTTGCACTTTTTAAACCTTATCTGAGTTTCTGTCTGCTCTCATGATTTTTTCGTAATCATTTTTTTTTATTGCCTATTATGCTGATTAGGGAATCTAAATAAACTCATACTTATTAACCTGACAAGATCATAGACAAAAAATATATGGATATACAGAGTATCAGATCAAAGTAATATATTCCAAATTTGGCAGTATTGGCAAAAAGTAATTGGTAAAAATATATGTATTAATAGGAAGTCAGCTATAATTATGGTGACAACCTGAAACAGAAACTGTCAGAATTGCTTTACCAAACAAGACATCATCCAAGTTCAACCGGTTTCATGATAGTTCATGTACCGGTAATCGCTTATTCAGTAGTTGATTATAACTGTAAACTGTTCCATCACCCAACATATAAGTGAAAAAGTCTCCACAAGATACTGGTTTCACTAGTACAATATTCGGCACTCCAGAAGTATGTGTAGTGTACCAATATGGAGTAACTAATTTTGTTTGCCTACTTTACATCAAGTTGTGTGAAGGGACTGAAACCTATGGACGGGGTGCGTTTATTCACTTCGATAACACAGACAGTCCCGAAACTTGTAATAGAACTAAAATAAGGAAAATCATAATGAAATTATGCTCTAACCTGGTACACATACTACGGGAGTACCTGGTACACATACTACGGGAGTACCCAATATTCTTTATAACTCTAATCAGATACTAAGCTTGTGGTAATACATGGAGATACCTGAAAAATTCAAGACATTCTCAGGTGCTCCTGAAGTATGCGCACCAAGATGTCGCATAACCTAACCCTAACCTGGTACATAACCTGAGTTCAGGTTGTGCGCCATCTTGGTGGATACATCCTGAAATTCTTAAATGACACAGACAATTAGATTTACTAATCACATTCTGAATTCTCACGCCAGAGAATTCACTTTTGGGTTAAAATATGAACACCTAGAAGAGGACTGCATCTTATGAATATTCAATGAAATACTGTATTTTTTGGCTGACAACTCTACACCCAGCAAATATGTTGATCATGATTTCAACCAGGGCATCTTTGTTTATTTCGGTAGAATCATGATCACGCAAAGAAATAACTATTAACAATAAAGCGGGTGAATGATAAAGATGTTCTTGAAATTTTCAATATTGATTTTAGTTCGTCATCAAGGAAAAACACAAAATATCTATTCTAACAGTCATTGTTTTGACCAAAACCACTTACTTCCCTAACAATAGCTAATGACAACAAATTAAAAGTAGAGTTACAATTGAAATTTTTCACTTGTTCAAACATATTTCCCATCTATTTGTAAATCAAATAGTTCAATAGTCTATTTTGCTCTGGAAGAGTTTTAGCTGAGGTAGATTATAAGTGGTTTCCTGTACACTGAAATAACAACCTTGTGCAAAATAGAAAAAAAATATTGATTTTCGTGTTTGTTAGTGCGTCATTATTCTAACACCAGTCATTGTTTTGACCAAAACCATTTACTTCCCTAACAATAGCCAATGACAACAAATTAAAGGTTGCGTTACAATTGGAATTTCTTGTTCAAACATATTTTCCACTTATTTGTAAATCACATAGTTCAGTAGTCTACTTTGCTCTGGAAGAGTTTTAGCTGAGGTAGATCATAAGTGGTTTTGTAGACTGAAATAACCACCTTGTGCAAAATAAAAAAATATTTTGAGTGTGTGATATTATGCACACGAATCACAAAATATATTTACATAACATTTTCAATTCAGTAGTCGACTGAATGGACTAAAAAACTAAAACTGGACAACAAATTAAAGGTAGTGTAACAATTGGAATTTTTGCACTTGTTCAAACATATTTTCCACCTGTAGTGATTAAACCTACAAAAAAATTTTGAGCGTGTGATATCATGCGCACAATCACACAATTATATTTTACATAACATCCTCAGACTTATTTCCCAGTTTGGAAAAAAATGCGGGTAAACTTGTTTGGTCATCTACTATTTTCATCCATGAGCATGCCCTAGTAAAACATTTTTCACAAACTCCTACCACATTATTTACATTTCTCTTTGGTATGAATTAGCTCATGCACATGTAATTTGTGTAATCGCGCAAAGCTGCTACCACATTGTTTACAAATATAAGGTTTTTCTCCAGTATGAGTTCGCTCATGCACCTGTAATGTGTGTGATCGTGCAAAGCTTTTACCGCAGTGTTTACAAATGTACGGCTTCTCTCCGGTGTGAATTCGTTCATGCTTACGTAGTTTAGCTTTTTCTGCAAAACTATTTCCGCATTGTTCACAATCATAAGGCCTTTCTCCAGTGTGAGTTCGCTTGTGCACATTTAAATGAGACGATCGCGAAAATCCCTTTCCACATTGCTTACAAGAATAAGGCTTTTCCTTAGTATGAGTACGCTCATGCTCTCGTAAATTGGATAATCGTGCAAAAGCTTTTGCGCAGTATTTACAAACAAAAGGTCTATCTCCAGTATGAGTTTTCTCGTGTCTACATAAACTAGTTAATTGCGTAAAACCTCTTCCACATTGTTTACAAACGTACGGCTTTTCTCCAGTATGAATTCGCTCATGAGCGAGCAAAGTGGATGATCGTGAAAAGCCCTTTCCACATTGTTTACAAACATAAGGCTTATCTCCAGTATGACCTCGTACATGCCTATTTAATTGACCTAACTGCGAAAAACCCTTACCGCACTCTTTACAAATGTAAGGTTTCTTTCCAGAATGAGTTCGGTCATGCACACGTAAATGAGATAATTGCGAAAATCCCTTCCCACAAATTTTACAGACGTGTGGTTTCTCTCCAGTATGAGTTCGCTTATGCACATTTAAATAGGATGATTGCGAATAACTCTTCCCACATTGTTTACAAATATATGGTTTCTCCCCTGTATGAGTCCTCATGTGCACTTTCAAAATATATTTCCCTTTCAATTTCTTCCCACATGTTTGGCAAACATATGTTCCATCTCCACTGTTGGTTTCGACAAGTGACTGGATTTGTAACTTCCCTTCTGATACAGGAGTTATGTTAATTGGCCCACTGTTATCTGAATTTTCAGTTTGATGAATCAAACTGCTCATTAAATATTGTGCTTTAACATCGAGTTTCACTTCATCCCCACGTAGTAAATAACTTTTTTTTGTGATAACACTCCCACAATGATCATCTGAGTTGGTTGGCTGACTAGTTCCCACAGTGTTACCAGATTCATATTCATCATCATGAATAAGCGATCCTGAATGATGGAAAGTTTTCATCACAAATAAGGCGGAGGAAAAGGATTCTATGATTTCGATATAATTTTCGTAATGTAGAATATCTAAAAATGAGAGTAAATATTTTGCATTCATTATCATTGAGGTCATCTCAATTTTGTAGCATGTACTGAAAGCATAGACTAGGTATTTTAGTGTGAAAGCATAACCTAGGATATATTCCCCTTAGTGCGACTAGTAAATAATATAAACATATGAGTGAAAAAGTCTCGATGCGATACCCGGTTTCAATACCATACTCTATACTGCTCTAATCAGATACAGAGCTTGTGTTGATAAGTAACATGAATATAACTGAATAAATCAAGACATTTCCGAATTGCTACCTTTTGAGCACACAGGTACGGAGACAATTTATAATTTTTTTTAACAGAATACATACTGAAATATTAAAGTGAAACAGGAAGTCTATTAGATTTACTAATTACATATGAATTTGATGAGTTGGGCTAAAAATATGAACATTTAGAAGAGAATTGAATCTTCTAAGAATATTGACTGCTGTAATCATTGAAATACTGTATTTTTGGCTGACAAGTGTTTCCGGCTTAGGGCATGTTTGTTTGTTTTGGTAGAATCATACACAAAAAAATAGCTATTGACAATAAAGTGGATGAATTATGAAGATGTTCCTGCAATTTTAAATATTGATTATCATGTTTGCTAGTGCTTCACAAAATACCTAGTCTAACACCAGTCATTGTTTTGACCCGAACCATTTACTTCCTTAACAATAGCCAATGGCAACAAATTAAAGGTAGTGTAGCAATTGAAATTTTTTCACTTGTTCAAACATATTTCCCATCTATTTGTAAATCAAATAGTTCCGTAGACTATTTTGCTCTGAAGAGTTTTAGTTGAGGTACTGTACACTGAAATACCCAACTTGTTGCAAATAAAAGTGAATCCACAAAAAATTTTTGAGCGTGTTGTATTATGCACACAAATCTTAAAAAAGATTTCAAACAATATTTACATATCATATTAGGACTTAATTCCCAGTTTTGGAAAAAGTAGGTTACACAGGTTATACTTGTTTCATCGTCTTCTTTTGCGACCATGAATATGCCTTCTTAAAATATTTTTCACATTGCTCACAAACATCGCAAAACCATACGCATTAGTGAATGTTTAGGTAAACATATATTCCAGAGAGGAAGGACAATAGTTGTATTCATCTGACGTACTCTTCCCACATTATTCATGTTTCTCTCCAGTATGAGTTCGCTCATGGACTCGTAATCCAGGCAATCGCGTAAAGCTGCTACCACATTGTTTACAAATATAGGGTTTCTCCCCGGTATGAGTTCTCACATGCACTTGTAATGTGTGTAATCGCGCAAAGCTTCTACCACAATGTTCACAAATGTATGGCTTCTCTCCGGTATGAATTCGTTCATGCTTACGTAGAGGAGATTTTTCTGCAAAACTATTTCCGCAATGTTTACAAACATAAGGCTTTTCTCCAGTGTGAGTTCGCTGATGCGCATGTAAAAGAGACGATCGCGAAAAACCCTTTCCACATTGTTCGCAAGCATAAGGTTTTTCTTTAGTATGAGTTCGCTCATGCTCTCGTAAAGTGCATATTCGTGAAAAAGCCATTGCGCAGTATTTACAAACAAAACGCTTGTTCCCAGTATGAGTTTTCTCGTGTC
This sequence comes from Styela clava, assembly GCF_964204865.1. Lineage (NCBI taxonomy): Eukaryota > Metazoa > Chordata > Ascidiacea > Stolidobranchia > Styelidae > Styela > Styela clava. The sequence continues at coordinate 5,626,222 of NC_135254.1, forward strand.
TACGTAAACTATTTAATTGCGAAAAAAATTTTCCGCATCGTTCACAAACATATGGCTTTTCTCCAGTATGAACTCGCTCATGAGAATGTAACTGAGATGATCGTGAGAAACCCTTCCCACATTGTTTACAAACATAAGGCTTATCTCCAGTATGACTTCGTTCATGCCTATTTAGGTGAGTTAACTGTGAAAAATCTCTTCCACACTCTTTGCAGATATAAGGTTTTTTCCCAGAATGAATTCGTTCATGTACACGTAAATTAGGTAATTGTGAAAATCCCTTTCTACATATTTTACAGACATACGGTTTCTCTCCAGTATGAGTTCGCTTATGCACATTTAAATAGGATGATTGCGAATAACTCTTCCCACATTGTTTACAAATATATGGTTTCTCCCCTGTATGAGTTCTCATGTGCACTTTCAAAATTTGCTTCCCTTTCAATTTCTTCCCACATGTTTGGCAAACATATGGTCCATCCCCACTGTTGGTATCAACAAGTGACTGAATTTTTAACTTCCCTTGTGATACAGAAGTTATGTTAATTTGTCCACAATTATCTGATTTTTCAGTTTGATGAATCAAACCGCCCATTATACATTGTGCATGAACATCGAGTTTCACTTTACCCCCACTTAGTAAATAGGTTTCCTTTGTGATGACATTCCCACAATGATCATCTGAATTGGTTGACTGACTAGTTCCCACAGTGTTACCAGATACAAATTCATCATCATGAATGGGTGATCCTGAATGACGGAAAGTTTTCATCACGAATAAGGCAGAGAAAAATGTCTTAGTTGGATCCTTTGATTTCGATATTATTTTTCTGTAATGAAGAATATCTAAAAATAAGAATAAACAAATTCTTTTCCATTCTATTTTTTGTGTATTGTTTTATTTTTTGCGTATGGATTGTAATAAAATCCATCTATCTAGATATTTTAAATTTTTCAACTGCTGGCCATTATCATAAAAGTCTTTTACGTTTGTGTTTAACTACTTAAAAGTTCCTTGAAAGCACAGACTAGGTATTCTCGTTTGAAAGCATAATCTGGAAATTTGGTAACCTGGGATATATTTACACCCTTGGATGGGACTAGTAAATAGAAATATTTTTATCTGTGTCACAAAATAAATATAAACAACTCGGTATCGATATTGAATACCAGACAGCATTCCAGGATTCCTAACTTTCCAGTTAAGCTTCCACAGAAAAATATAGATAGATCATATCATTTAAAACTTGTTTCATAAAAAATTGAAGATCTTTTATAAAAAGACGCCGTCACTAATGTAAAAGTGCGAGATTCAAGCATGTTCCGATCGTTAAGTATGTTGATAGGTATTTGTCTGTCTGTTAGACACTTTCGTCGGTTACGCGATATCTCACGAAGGCGAGGTTGAATCTGCTCTAAATTTTGCATGTGCATTCATCATATCTCGGACCAGAAGCCTGGTAATTTTGGATGAATCATGTCGTATAATTAGCGAGTTGTTGATTAATTTGTGATGAGACACGCAGTATCGCTATTGAGTCAGAGTGAAGGATACACGCCGCTAGATTGATAAGTTGGCGGTCTCCGATCGCTATCTCATTCCAGTCAGGGTTTGAATTTCCAGCGCGATCTGCATTCCTCACACCAACTGGATAATTCCAATTTCCTTATTTTGAGTGTAGCATTGGCGATGTAAATCATTTGGTTCAATTGTGTCCCACAAAAGAGGGGCGTCTTGCACGACAGCAGGATATATTCGAATTCTCGAATATATTCTAAATTATTCATGGCCATCACATGACCAAAAAAAAATAAATTTTCTTGAGTAAATCGGATTTTTTTTTTTTCCATAATTCCAATGATAATGTTTTAAGATTGCGCAAGACAATTAATTTTTGGTTCTTATTTTCATACTCAAAATAATTTATACCTTATCCCGCTTTTTTGGAAATAATTTGGATAATGGTTTGGTTTGTATTCAAAAGTATGGACTTTTTACTAGGATGATTTTGTGCTGCACAAAATATTCGAATCCATGACCAATACCACTATTTAAAATGCCTTACCGTGTTAATTTAATTCTATTAACATAACTCAAATGTTAGTAAATCGGGCAGTTTACCACACATTTTGTGTCCAAAAATTCTCATAGTATGTTAGAGTATTAATACTTTTATTACTTAGTAAATATGAATCAAAAATTAATAATATCTGGCAGTTTAACACACATTTTAAGTCTACAGATCGCCGAGTTTTATTATTTTGTAAGTACAAATCCGACACATTTCATGTCCAAAAATACCAGTGGTATTTGGTATCAATACTTTCATTATTTTATAAATATGAATATAGGAATCAATAACTAATAATATCGGTCAGTTTACCACACATTTCCATGTCTACAGACTGTCGATACAACCATGAGTTACGTTGAACAGAATTAAATTAATACAGCATGACATTTCAAATGCTGGTATCTGTCGTAGATTGGATTATTTTGCGCAACAAAAAATCATCCTGGTAAAGGATCGATACTTTTAACTATCGTTATCAAAATTATTTGCCAGAAAGCGGGTAAAAGTATTTTTCCTAATAAATCGACTTGTTTTTTCGACTTGCAACTATTCATTGGATATCGAAACAATTACGGCAATAAATAATTGTCGAAATGAATGTGTTGAATAAATGCCTTGTAGAAAAATGTGGGCAATGTCCACCTACGCAAACATGGAAAAGTGTCGTAACACGAAGGACGGTCGCACAGAATATGAACAATCAAAGTGCCGATTCTATTTCATAGTGATTACAATACGTGAGAAAGCTTAACAAGCCTGCTCCCAGCCCTTTTACTTTTGAGCATCGTTTTAAACTTTATGTTTTCTCCAACCTCTGACCACCTTTTTAGATATACCAAACTCTCTTTCTGCTTTCATGTTTCTGTGTTCATCTGCATAGTCCACTACTTTAACTTGAAGCCTGTTTCATAACTCTTTTTTTTTGCCACTACTCATTTTTAGGGCATTTTTTAGATGTGCAAGTTATCTGTAGATCTATGATTTAATTCAGATATAGTCCTAATAAATTTTTACTAATGTTATAAAAAATATTTTACAAACATTCTCTTCAGTCTTTCGTCCTATTTTACGCGCTAGTTCATTTACTGTAATGGTGCACGTGCAGAAGACAAAGTGGTTTGTTTGCGTAAGCAGTAATTAATGGCGGATGATTTGTGCAATTGTTGTACAACGCTGAGCAGTCGCATGTGCGTGTGCGCTCATGAAACTGTCTCGCATTGGTATGTACGTGCATGCACCCGTATTCGATAAAACAACAATTGCAATAGCACATTTCCACTACAATTCGCGCATATAACGCTCACCCCTAATTTTTTATTAAAATTTATTAAAACTCGAATAAATACGTTATATCCGCCCAATAAGGCGACCCCAGAAAATTAGGTTAAAAACGTAGGTCCTGAAAATCGACTTATTAGCCGGAAAATACGGTACTTGCAATAGCCGAAAACTTTCAATTCTGTTCCGACTTGGTGGCGATTTGCACTTATGTTGAGCGGATTGGTCGCACCAATATTTTTTTAAAAAAATATAAGGAAAAAATTGCGACCTATCTGCGAGTATGAACGGTTTCATCGTCAAAATGCCATCAATTAGTAGAAGGCGATAACAATGTATATTATTTATCAGAGTGATAAAGTGCAAGATGTCATACGAGATTTGAATAAAACCTAAAGTTCTGAATTACAAATTCCGTAAAAATATTGAGATTTCACAGTGCGTCATCAAGAGTTACGTCAACATCACGTAGATCATTTTTCGCTCACTTCCGAAACGACGTCACACTGCGTCGCGGAAATGAATTTTGACGCCCCACATAACAGCGCCAAATTGACATTTTCCGTTCAGATAAAGACGGCAATCTAATGTAATATTTTTGTATCCTGTTCGGTCCATGTATGAATATATGCCAAAATCACATTAAAGAGAATACGTGTCTTACTTAATCGACGACGTCAAAAATTGAATATATAAGAACTAGAAAAATTCCAGTGTCCATACTGACTTAACAATTATTTTATGCCTTGAATTCGAAATGGCAATTATTGAATACAGCTTGGGTGAGCGAGTGAAAAATTAGTATAATTCCTAACAGAAATCCTGGGCCCTATCTCAATGTTAAGATGACAAGATTAAGTTGAAGATTAAACTTTACAATTGGGTTCGCCGTATGCTTAATATAAATTCATCACTAATAAAGATATCACCGTAACATAAAAACAAAGCTATCCGTCGAAAATATTAATATTTCAAAGCAGTGTTAACTCTAAGCGAATTATGAGTGCGAAAGTGCTTCGCAGTCGAAAAAAAAAGTGCGAAAGTGCTTTTGCCGATTTTAACAAGTTAGGTGCTCTAGCCTTTCATATAACCCATTTAACACGGCATAGATACTCGAAAAAGCGCTCCTCCGGTTAATATTATGAATTAAAGAGAAGCCTTTCCGTTAACTGAGTTCCCTTTAAGCGAATTCATGTTTAATTAAAACAAGCGAATTCATCGGCAACGAAAAGACATCTGCTAACACTTGCCGCGAACAAAACTTTCATGCAATGTATCACGATGTCAGTTGCTTACTCGCGTGAACAGCGAAGGCTTTCACATTGGTTACTCCTTCCATCTAACAGACAACGATTGATACACGTAGGCTGGAAACCATATTAGTTACAGGGTGGATCATTTGTACAAATCCCGTGCAAAACAATTCCCCCCCCCCCAAAAAAAAATATAAATAGCAATCAACTAATTAGGGGTAGGTGCGCTGGAAATTCAACTTTTCGATTTATCCCTAAACCTAATCTGATAATTATTAATTTGTGATTTTGAACCACTTTGAAAGTCTCCACCCGCTGTTTTAAAAGATAGGTTAACCTACGTTCCCTCCGAAATATTACACAGGATACTCCTCTGTTTTAGGAGATAGGTTGACCTACTTCCTTTTAAACTTTTTTCTCCGAAATATTACACAAGATCACTTTGAAAATCCTCCCCTTTCGTGAGCTAGCGTGACCTAATTTCTCATTTACATTTATATTATACTATTTCAGAGCTGTCGACATGCCTTGTGTTGCGTGCGAGTTAGTTTAAATCAGGCAGAAAACATCATATATTGGCAAAATGTTTAGTAATGTCATGTACTTTCAGCATTCATAAATAGCACTCTTTGTAATGCTGCTGACCTAGTATCAAATATTCGCATCACAACGCCACTTGCGAGGTTTCCATATATTTCAATTACACTAATAGGAACGATGACACCAAAGGGTTTTCTTTTGCGAAGGTACACGAAATATAACCAGGGTGATTCTTGAAAAAAAACATGAATATAAAAAATAAACGAATGATATGATAGTGGATCCCAAATAATTTTGAGAGTGTCTCGAAATACCAATCCATTTGATAAATAATTTTTATTCGACCACATGAACGCTGATATACGCATTCTCAGATATCGGACATCCAGTCGCGATGTTCAATCGTTCATATGCACAAATCTCACATTAATAGTAATTGCTACCCACGTTTGTAAAGTTTAGAAACCAACAAACAGAAAATAACTTATCCTAAAACATAATTAAAACTCAGTCGGCAATAAATTCGTCGCCAAGACGATGCCATACAAAACAAAAAAGATTTGGTCGGGAGAGTTACCTTAGATGACTGCAAAACAACGTTGTTTTTTAAGCAGAATGTAAAACAATCAAATTAAAAAACGGGAGTTACGACGCCCTTAACACATCGTGTGTATTAAACTTCCCTGGTAAGTACTATTATTATTGTACTTATACACCTGTTGGAGTATTTCGGACAATTTCGAATTTAAAATTAATGAAAACCCGACATATAATAAAGACGCAAAAGTAAAATGAACATTTATTGAAAAAGTTATTATTTAAGAAAGACAGCATGATCGTACAATTCCGCCCAAACCTCGATGTTCGCAAGTGAGATGATAAATAAATACTTCCCTGTATTCGAGCAATTAACTTTAGCGTATCGTTGTTCTGCCAACAAACAGCCGGGTGCAAAATATTTCCGTCCTGTGATATGCTCACAAATATTCTCGATATTAATATCATACCCTCGCGTATGTACTTTCTATTAGCTCTTTAGTGATCCCTTCCATCCTTGGCCAAGTCATGTTTCGAATATGTGAACATTTTATTCGACCATACATGGCCGGCGGGATGTTAAAATTGTAAAAACAAGAGAGAGTCGCAACAATCGCGAATTTCGTTTTGTCGCGCCTGTTATCGTCGAAAATGATTACATTTGTTGTATTTTGAGGCATTTAAGCAGTAATAATTAAATCATCAAAATCGTCAAGTGAGATTTTGAAATTGCAAATTCCATAAATAAAATTGTGAATTACTCGGTAACGAATTCAGCTTCAATGACCGTCAGGGTATTGTTTTGTTGAAAATTATAATTAATGTAAGAGCGCCAAAAACATACAGTCCATACCGATGCGACTGCAATTTATATGGCCGCACTTGGTGTGGCGCGTTTATTAATAGTGTAAAATAAATTAAACGAATATCAATTATAACCAAGCCTGTCAGCGTGTTTATTTTCTATGGGCAAGAATCGTAAAATACCATCTTGAGACAAATTCACTTCTATTATAAAATCTAATTTTTCAGTTATTATCGTTATACAAATAACGTGTGGCAACTTTTTAATTTATCGTCGACCAAAAAACCGCCCCACACTCGTCCAAACGTGTGTCAAGCTTGACCGACAGGAACAGATTCATCGACGACTTTAATTAGGGAAAATATGTATTTTGTTGGGAATGCAAAATAAATGTAACAAAACGCATTTTTTTGTGATAAAACTTTGTATTTTCGGAAACGGATTGCCGTGAAGGGTAAAATTTGATCTAAATTAATCGCAAAAATGTTTTATTTTAAATGTAACAAAACACATTTTGCGATATAACCTTGTATTTTCGAAAACGGGTGTCCTGAAAAATAAAATACGATCTAAATTAATCGCAAAAATGTTTTATTTTAAATGTAACAAAACACATTTTTCGCAATACAACTGTATTTTTGGATACCGGGTGTCATGAAGAGTAAAATATGATCTGAATTAACCGTAAATAATGTTTCATTCCAAATGTATCAAAACGCATTTTTTTGCGATATAATTTTGTATTTTCGAAAACGGGGCGTCATGAAATATATTAATCTAATGTTTTATCTATCGTCTAACTAACGTCTGGTACACATCATTTTCGGGGAGAACTCTAGCCCGCGAAACGTCATTTAATTTAAAATAGAGAATGTCCCACGCATTCCAAAACGGAAAATCACCAGTAAGTCGACAGGAATTCAACCCTCCGGATTCAGTATTCTATATCCCCCGTGTCAGAAATTTCTGAAGATTGGAACAAAGAACCCGCCAAACCGCCGGGGAAGAAGGGGAGTATTTTTTGGACTAATAATTAGGGCGTGACATTATCAATATCGTCAAGAAACTGGTGAATTTTCAAATTCCATAAATAAAATTGTGAATTGCTCGATAACATTTTAGCTATAATTATCGCCGGGGTATTGTTTTGTTGAAAACATGTTGAAACTTGAGGGAATTAGTTACAATTAGCGCCTGACCTCTATTAGACATTCGAGCACTCGAAAAAAAAAGCACTCGAGTCCAATCTTTTCAGCATTAAGTCGCATACGTAAAATATCCTGTAAAAGAAGTGCTGTTCATTAACGTTATCTCGTCCTATGACCACGCAGAAATGCCTTTATTGCCGAATTATTCAATCACTATTTTAAATCAACATTCAGGATTGGCACAATTTCATTATCGACAATAATATTACCATTCGCATAAAATTGGGGCCGTAAATTTACAAATCTTGATAGGTAATATTAAAGCCAACGCAAATGTTAATTTGAGTCCTCAATGTCTTCAACAGCTGTTGCCCGAAATATAAAACTTCGATGTCCGCCGACCCGCAAGAATTCATATTTGTAAAAAAGACAGGGCGGGAATATAGATTAACAAAACCTGGATATCGCCGCCAAAACGATCGGTGACAAGAACAATTAGCGATTACAACGGAATTAACCAGTAAAAAGGCTTTGTTGCCGATTTTTTAATGTTTCAACCGACGTTCCAAAAATATTTGTTATTTGGTTATTGGTTAAAAATATTCAATTCAATAAAATATTGAATTTTGCCCACCCGTACTCGCATATCAATGAGAAATAGTTGTGTAAATATCGCAAAATGCCACATGCTTTCAACATTGTGATTACAATAAAATGGCACTTAATGGTATTTTGTGAATTTGGTGATTTTGCAAATCTGTGACATGCTGCTAAAAGTTTTGTCTGATTTGAAAATCGTGCACTTTGGTCACAATACATCCAAAGTGACTATAACACTTTACTAACACTTTTATAGTCATTTTGAATTCAACGATAAAATTGATAGTCACATGACCACTTTCGTTCAAAGAAAGGCACTGGTAGTAATCCAACATCTGGTTTCAAAGACGCGGAGCCTTTTTGCGGGAGAAGCGGAGCGTTTTTGCGGGAGAAGCGGAATCGGTGTGCTTGTATAATAATCATATTATAAACAAGAATTTTGCCGTTAATGCAAAAGCTTTATCTCCTATGTCTGCATCTCATAGGTTAGAATTCCGGTAAATATCGTTATGATATGCAGAATTGAGTTACAAAAGTACTAGTATGTTACTTATTTGTCAACTTAATACTTGAAAATATTTGTTAACTTTGAATTTTTATTCCATTCAAAATCAGAAAAAAGTGCTATTTCTCTTCAAAATCGGAAAAAAGTGCTATTTCACAGTCCCTAAAAAAAGTTGCGAAAGTGCTTCGCAATTTTCGCAAAAAAGTGCGCTAATAGTGAACACTGTTTCAAAGACTTACAATACAAGCCTATTCAAATATTTCATTGTAGATTAAAACGGTGTGCAGCAGATATATTTACGTTTGTATTTCCTGATTAAAATGACTAATGTGTTATTATTATACTGATCCGATGTAACGAAAATACCGAACAAAAGCCGTTACCGTTTCAAATGATGCATTTTCGTCGCGACGTTGATTACATCAACATCGGGGTCAGTCGACATAGTTGACCTTGCAGTCTTGCCCGCCCCCTCTCGATTAAATTCTATAATTGTTCTTTTCCATTTATTGTAATTTTTTACCTTTTCTTGATATATTCGGAAAATAAACCATTATCTGTCTATCACCTGCATAGGTAGTCTCTTCCTTTCTGTGCTTTGCGGTTAGAGCTCGACCGATATCACCTCTTGACACCGATAACGATGTCAGCCAGCTAGTGGCCAATAATGTGGCCAGGATAATGATCAGATGGCAAGAAAAATAGATTATTTCAATAGTAAAAAAAGTCCGATTGACCCGAAATTTGCGGGGAATGTAAATTACTCCCAGAATGTTTTACCGAGCCATTTTGGCGCCTTTTTGACAATAAATGGTCGAGTTATTGACGAAAATATGGTGATTTTGTCCGAAGTTAGGCACCTCTACGATAATATATTCCAAGTTTGACGCGAATCAGGCAGGGTTATTGAGCAAAGTATAGTGAAATCATACAAAGTTACTAGGGATGGGCCGGGATTCGGATCCGGACTCAGATTCGATTTCGAGTCCACGTCATTTTTACCGAGTCTATAATCAAATTTGTTTTTGCTAATTTACACCTATATTTGTACTTTTGCCTCTATATATCTCACTACATACCCAAAACTATTGATCGCTTATAACAATGATGTGGTGCCAGTCGCCTTCAAACTATCTATCCATTTTTGTATACATGTGGTACACAATAAAATATGTGTTAGCGCAATATTTTTGGGACTTTGATTCGCGTAAAAATGAAACATGGGAATCTCACCAATACCTCTTTAAATTGAGTTTATTACATGCAATCCTTTCTCTAAAAAGGGAGCAATGGAAAGCATGGAGAGTATTAGAACGTTTACATGAACTACTAAATTGCAAGCAGATGTACCACATTGTATTGACGACCGAGTGTCATTTCTCTACCATTTGCACGCGCGACATAGTAAGTTTACGGCTAGAAATATCTGGAATTATGGGAAAGCATTGTAGTCAAAAGCTTTTTGTCTTTCATACTGACATGTAAGAATTTCTGAATAGCCGCCCAGGATTGACCCAAGGTGGTGGGCTGGAAATTCAGTTCACAGGCAAGGCGCACATTGAACCACGTTTACGTTTGTACTATGGCCGCCAAAAAAAAGAGGAAAAATATATTTTTAAAATGAATCCACAGCTATCTGCGGAACCATTAGGCAAGAAATATGAGCTACGACGTATGTTTGTGAGCGCATGATGCAGTAGCATGGTCAAAAACGTGTTTGGCTGCTTTTACATTGTGACGTCACGGGCTCGAAGGATTCGATTCTTCAACCTATTACTAGGATTTATCAACTCCCTGTAATGCCGGACTCGTCCCATCCCTTGAAGTTACCCAATTTGGCAGTGTGGCTCATCGTGCTAAGCGTTAGGAATACGCTCGCCACCGCACCTCTAATTACTTCGCGTGAGTTCGCAGATCCCATGTGGGTTGATTATGTGTGAGAGGATTGCTGGACTCCTCGCCGCCGTAGGGTGGTTCACAAAACCACTGGTTGGTTACGGCTTCCTCCACCATCAAGTCCATCTTCCGAAAACAAATAACAAATCCCATACCCGACATGGAATGGTAACCGGGCGAGAGGCTGTGGTTCGCCATATGGTTAAATCGTTTTACCGACCTTCTGGATTCTTCATTAAATTAACCTATTTAAATGTCGGTCGTGCATAAATCACGACAAAACACCGATTTGGCAATTGGCAACTTTATTAAAATTACTTTCGTTCAATTCACGAAACAGAACTCACTTGCAACAATGATTGTTGTTATTTATTGCTGGGCATATATTTTTATATTTCTCGACTGCTTACAATTTTTCTATTTTGAACGATGTTGCCGTACCAAATGGAGAAATTTGAAATAGTCAAATCGAATGAATATGCTTTTCGTTAATTGCCATTTTTAATAAATTTAATTGAATTACATTTCCAGCATTTGACGCCATGAATTTACGCTCCACAGACAATTGTTGAAGCGTATATTTTAGCCGATATTGATCCATCGAACAAATTATTTTCGAATCTACGCCAACTTGTCGGCGCCCGAATGTCTGGTGTCAAATCTGTAACGACGATGCAACATGTAGTCGCTCACTTAATAACAGCGATGCAACCAGGGTTGTCCAAAACGATTCGAATATCAAAGTATTCGAATACCTTTTCGGCTGTTTTTCGAATAATTCCGAATAGTAGCCACTTTTCGCCGTAAACGTGGTGTTTTGTTTTATGGGAATCTTCAAACGACTTTTACGCTGTCTCACGTATTGTAATGACGATGGAATAGAATCGGCACTTTGTTTATATTCTGTGCGACCGTACGTCGCATACGTTTGCGTGGGTGGACATTGCCGACATTCGTCTACGAGGCTTCTAATTTACAAATTCATTTCCATTATGTCAAAAAATTGACAATTACCGTATTTCCGGGCAATAAGTCGCTTTTCTAGGGGGGCGTCTAATTGAGAAAGTATGTAGTTCTATGTGGCCTGTTTTTATTCGCATGAGTCTTCTCAAGCATGATTTGTGTAACCTTATATTTGGGTCTTAGGGTCTGCCAATCATGATATTTGATCGCAGACCGGTTATCGTTACTTCAATAAAGAAAAACACGGCCACCGAGATAAAGTGATTTGTGACCCTTTCGTTTTGCCGATTCAGCAGAACACGACAGGGACAGGAAAACACAGCTGTGAAATAACCCGTGGACGTAGAGTGTAGTACTTATCATCACATTCCAAAATTATTTCAACATTCGGGTTAATAAGTTGTCCAAAATGATTGCCGTTTTACAACTTAAATTTACCACTCAATTGTTAAAAATAGTTAATTCGGTAATATGATTCTACCAAACTAACATGATCTGGTTCTAAACATATAAAATTATTAGCGCATATCAGCATAACTGAACAACAGGGACACAATTTTTCTACCCGTCTTATTGGGGGCCTGTATGGAAAAACCCCTTTTTTTGAGTGCTAAAAATAGACATCGTCCTATTTGCCATGTGGACTTATTAGCCGGGAAATACGGTATTTATAGCCGTCATTGTTACGATATCCAATAAATTGTCACAAGTTGGAAAAACAAGTCGATTTGTTAGAAAATAATTTCTGGCAAATAATTCTGATAACGATAGTTAAAAGTATCGATCCTTTACCAGGATGATTTTTTATTGCGCAAAATAATCCAATCAATGACTGGTATCAGCATTTAAAATGTCATGCCGTATTAATTTAATTCTGTTCAATGTAACTCATGGTTGTATCGACAATCTGTGGACATAAAATGTGTGGTGAACTGACCGATATTATTAAATATTGATTCCCATTTTTATATTGATAAAATAATGAAAGTATTAATACCAAATACCACGGGTATTTGTGGACACGAAATACGTGGTAAACTGCCAAATTGTAATTAATTTCGGATTCGTATTTACAAAATAATAAAACTATCACAATTCTAAAATGCAACGGCGATCTGTGGCCTTAAAATGTGTGGTAAACTGCCCGATTTACCAACATTTCAGTTATGATAATAGAATTAAATTAACACGGTCAGGCATTTTAAATAGTGGTATCTGGTATCGGTCATGAATTCGAATATTTTGCGCAGCACAAAATCATCCTAGTAAAAAGTCCATACTTTTAAATACAAACTAATGGCAACCATTATCCAAATTAGTTCCCAAGAGCGGGATAAAGTAAAAATTATTTTTCTGTCTTGTGACAATTTTTCGTGAGTACGAAAATAAGAATCAAAAACTAATTATATTCGGCACAATATCACGGCAATCTGTGGACATAAATTGTGTGGCAAACTCGCGATTAATATTAATTTTTGATTCCTATTTTCGTATTTACAAAATACAACGGGGATCTGTGGACTTGGAATGTGTGGTAAACTACCCAATTATAAATAGTTTTTGATTCCTATTTTCATATTTATAAAATAATAAAAGTATTATTACTCAAACATACAACGGCGATCTGCGGACTTAAAATGTGTGGTAAAGTTCCTGAATATAATTAATTTTTTTCGTATTTTTGTACTCACGAAAAAAGTTGTCACAAGTCGGAAAAATAACTCATACTTTATCCCACTTTTTGGCAAATAATTTGGATGATGGTTGGTATTTAAAAGTATGGGCGCTTTACTAGGATGATTTTGTGTTACGCAAATATTCAAATCCATCATCGATACCACTATTGCCATATTAATTTAATTCTGTTAACATGACTATACTGCAATAATCTGCAAATATGAAATGCCTGGTAATATAATTCAATGGTGATGGTTTTAGATTGCGCTTTTTGTTAGTTTACTGTGCAGCTTCAATTTATCGATATCGGGAGACAAAATCCGCCAGACGTCCATCGAAGGAGGGATATTCGATCACCGTTAAAATAGGTTTCTCTAAAACGAGAGATTGTCTCTCGATCTGTAAAGTGTGCCGTACTGGATATTGATCCATCGAACAAATTATTTTCAAATCTACGCCAACTTGTCGGCGCCCGAATGTCTGGTGTCAAATCTGTAACGACGATGCAACATGACGTCGCTCACTTAACGGCGATGCAACATGACGTCTCCGAAGTGAGCGACGTCAAGTTCAACGTGTGCGTCAGATGCTATTATTGTGATAAAAAAAAAATATTTGAATTTCAATTTTTTATCGGGTCTCCTACGACATCTCGCAATCAGTCTAATTTTCTATATACATTGATAACATCCTCTATCGAATGACGCTATTTTCACGAAGTTAGCATTAGTAGAAGTCACGATTTGAGCCGCTCGAAAACAGAGTGTCAATTTTATGCTAAAGCGTTATTTTTTTAATTAATGAATTAAATTGCGCAATTGAATATAATAGCAGATTTAGATATATAAGTCTTCACTATAGAAACTGCCATGGGCACAATATGACGCCATTCAGTCGAGATATAAACGATTAAAAATTTCATCCGAAGTTACAAACCATCCGAAGTTACCTGCTTTTACGGTACCGGTACACTGCTTTTCGTTACCAACTAATATATCTAAACATTCTGACCGACCCCTTTCAACTTGTATAATCTATCAATGTGAATTGTCCACACAAGAGTTTTATCAGAGGAATTTTTCCTTATATTATGTCGATTCGAATCTAGTCCCGTGCCACTTACCGGTACATCACCCACGTGTTTGACTGGCTGAGTGAAATTAATGCCGATTTGTCAGAAACTTTTTATAAGACTCAATTTTGAAAACGTTACCACCAGAGTATGCCAGTGAGCCACTAAAATTATTGAGAGAGAGAGTTTATATTGGCATTAGGTGACTCCGACTATAATCAGCTTGACGAAATATTTTGAGAAATATAAAATTATTAATATGGTGTGGCATAATCTTTATTCGTTTTTTTATTTGTTTCTAGTTGTAATAGAATAATAAAGATCTATCAACCAATCAATGAATCATCGACTAATACTTATATATTGGAAATGCGATACAACGTGATCTGAATAGCTCAGATTCGAATTCTCAATCACAAAAATACTTATCAAAACAAGGTATAATTAGGCACTATACCACACGCTTTCATGTCCACGAATTGTCGTGGTGTTTTGGGAGTAGTAATGTTTTTATTTTATCGATGCAACCGCTAATTAAATTGAACACGATTAAATTCATTAAGCAACGCATTTTCAATACGCCATATCAGTCATGGATAGATTACTTTGCGCAACAAAAAATCAATATCCAAGGATCGGATGTTGTTGATCGGCTCTTTGGCATAATCGCGCGAATTGAATTGTAGTCTACGTTTTTAGCAGATTTTAGGTCTTTCTGAGGGCAATATCGAATTCACAAGATCGCAAAAATAGGCATCACAACTAAATAAAATATAATCGAGCAATTTATCTCTCATTACCCGTAAAAACCTGCAAGAATCTTTCCATATCTACATTTGGTGTAAGATTTCAAACACTTCACAACTAAAAAAGTGTTTCCGCAAATGTGAGTGCTTTCGAACATCGATAATATTTTCAAAGCAAAATCAAACCTTGGAACAAAAAATTCTTTTGTCACCAAGACAACTTGCCGCCCACATTTGGTTACAAATCTGTTTGAATTCGTCAGCTTTCTTTTCAAACTCATGTATACAAATTCACTTGCCAAGCCCATCATTCAACTTGCCTAGTGTAGTTACCTCATCTGGACTAGCCATAAAACTAGTCAATTCAGTGACATTAGTGGTGTAACATTGCATCGAAAGATTTTCTGGTTCATTTTATGACGAAACAATATCAAATGCGATATTTTGATTACTCTCCGAATGCGAATGCGGGCTACAAAAATAAAGCTGGGGGCCACATGTGAACTGCGAGCCTGAGTTTGGACAACCCTGCTCTATACATTAACTGTGCATTGCGCGATTCCATCTGAGTTGAAGTATTCTTCACATGCCTGCCCAGTAGAGCCATATACTGATGACGCATTTGCCCTGAGGCTGGTTTTCATTATGATTTGTGATAATCAAATTTGCTCTCAATCACACTATAATATGAAATAAACCAGGTTTTACTGCAGCATAATGCGATATTGTTTTACTATACTACCGATAGAGCATTAAAACCTAACCAAATCCTAAATCTAAACTGCCCCAACTGTGGTATTATTCCCATACAATAGGTATAACATAGTACTGTTGTGCTCTAATTTCTATTCGTGCTTGCCCTGTTTTCATTGTTTACGGCGTGGCGCATGAATATTTACGGCTGGTCTACGTTCCGCTGTTCTGGAGGTAACACGTGAATTTGATGCTGTGCTCTATTTTATCGTAATCGTGCTTGCCCTATTTTTTTGTTTTGTTTACAAAGTGGCGCATTAATATTTACGACTGGTCTACGTTTCGCTGTTCTAGAGGTACCGTAACACGTGTGTTTGATGCTGTGCCCTGTTTAAGAGTAAATGTCAATTGTTGTTTAACAAAGCTCCAACCAAGCATAATAAATAATAACCGCTCAATAATACAGACGAATTATTATGTTATGTCCTGCGGGCGTTTTCTAATGTTCCGTTTTATATCAAGCGCAGGCATGCCGCACATCCGTGTGTTTTAGGCCAGTATGGTCTTTGTGCGTACACCCCGTCTTCAATATTGATGAGTACTAACTCTTTTATATTGCTTTTGCGATACGAATAAACATACATACAAATCCTCGCATCATCTGCCACTGTTCGCCTGCCAACATGGCATCGCTGCTTGAAACGAGCCTCATGGGCGAATCCGATCGTCTTTCTTATGTTATCAAGTCGTTGTTGCTTCTAATTTTCAAGTTTCTAGACATTAAGGTGTCCCGGAATGGTTTAACACAAAGTTGGCAACCCTATCGGCTCCGGGGGCCACAAAATTATCTTTGCATTGTTCGCGGCCACGATAATAGGTAAACAGTGGTACAATACAAAACAAACACTTTTATCGCGCAAACACACTGATTAGTATTTGTCATTTATCAAGCTTAAACATGCAAAAACCACGAAAAAACTTACTAAAACCTGCAAAAATTTTTCCATATCTACATTTGGTGTAAGATTTCAAACTCGTCATAACGGAAAAAGTGCTTCCGCAAATGTAAGTGCTTTCGAACATCGATGATAATTTCAAAGCAAAATCCTAACTTTGGAAAATCCTATTCTTTTGTCACCAAGATTCCTCTATTTTATCGTAATCGTGCTTGCCCTATTTTCTTTGTTTACAAGTGGCACATTAATATTTACGACTGATCTACGTTTCGCTGTTCTAGAGGTACCGTAACACGTGTGTTTGATGCTGTGCCCTGTTCAAGAGTAAATGTCAATTGTTGTTTAACAAAGCTCCAACCAAGCATAATAAATAATAACCGCTCAATAATACAGACGAATTATTATGTTATGTCCTGCGGGCGTTTTCTAATGTTCCGTTTTATATCAAGCGCAGGCATGCCGCACATCCGTGTGTTTTAGGCCAGTATGGTCTTTGTGCGTACACCCCGTCTTTAATATTGATGAGTACTAACTCTTTCATATTGCTTTTGCGATACGAATAAACATACATACAAATCCTCGCATCATCTGCCACTGTTCGCCTGCCAACATGGCATCGCTGCTTGAAACGAGCCTCATGGGCGAATCCGATCGTCTTTCTTATGTTATCAAGTCGTTGTTGCTTCTAATTTTCAAGTTTCTAGACATTAAGGTGTCCCGGAATGGTTTAACACAAAGTTGGCAACCCTATCGGCTGCGGGGGCCACAAAATTATCTTTGCATTGTTCGCGGCCACGATAATAGGTAAACAGTGGTACAATACAAAACAAACACTTTTATCGCGCAAACACACTGATTAGTATTTGTCATTTAGCAAGCTTAAACATGCAAAAACCACGAAAAAACTTACTAAAACCTGCAAAATTTTTTCCATATCTACATTTGGTGTAAGATTTCAAACTCGTCATAACGGAAAAAGTGCTTCCGCAAATGTAAGTGCTTTCGAACATCGATGATAATTTCAAAGCAAAATCCTAACTTTGGAAAATCCTATTCTTTTGTCACCAAGATTCCTCTATTTTATCGTAATCGTGCTTGCCCTATTTTCTTTGTTTACAAAGTGGCACATTAATATTTACGACTGATCTACGTTTCGCCGTTCTAGAGGTACCGTACCACGTGTGTTTGATGCTGTGCCGTGTTTAAGAGTAAATGCCAATACTTATACTAATATGTGAGCTGATTGATGGTGTGATGTTTGGGAAGTAAGGCGCCTCAATAATAACAATTGTAGTTGCTAATAACACGGAGAACTATAACAATTAAATAATAGGTGAGTCAATTGTTGTTTAACAAAGCTCCAATCAAGCATAATAAATGATAACCGCTCAATAATACAGACGATTTATTATGTTATGTCCTGCGGGCGTTTTCTAATGTTCCGTTTTATATCAAGCGCAGGCATGCCGCACATTCGCGCGCTTTAGGCCAGTATGGTCTTGTGCATACATCCCGACTTCGGTATTGATAAGTACTAACTCTTTTATATTGCTTTTGCGAAACGAATAAATATACATACAAATCCTCTGTTCGCCTGTCAACATGAAATTGCTGATTTGAACGGGCCTCATGGACGAATCAGATGGTGTTCCTTTTTCATACGTTATCAAGTCTTCTTGTCCTTTCTCTTTAGATGAATATTGTTACAGGCAGAAATTTAACTTTCGTGAATTAACCTATTAATTTTAAGTATTCTGGTCCCGATAAACATGTTCAGACTTGGTCTCGTTTATTTATTTGTTTATTTATATTAAGCGTCACTGACCGAGAGAAAGTTTGAAGTCTTGGCAATGCTGGTGCAATACTCTCTTATATCAGCTGATTTGTATTCATGCCCTTGTTATTCTTATTGTATTATACTAAATGTCCTATTTATTAGTGTGGGAGACAGTGCAATGAGGCCTGGTCACATGAATTTCTTTGTTAGTAGCTGCGATTACTTTGCGGCATTGAGTTGCAAATTGTAGGGTTTTGATTATGCTAATTTAGAATTGTTAAGATGTTTAGGGTTATTTAGTAATATAGGTTCTAATTGAGTTGTATGTCGAAGGCTAATTATACTCTTTTATTGTTTTTGTGTCTTGTAGCTAAATTTAAGTACTGTTGTTGGGTTGGAGACACAAATATATTGTAACCACACATACAATACACACCATACATTTACATACAGACATCAAGTTTTTACATTCACTGTGTTACACTGCCGTTATACTTGCTGTGGAAATTTATCTATCTACTGTGGAACTTTTAACCTGATTCAGTGATTGTGGAATTTTACTGGACTGTGACTTGTATATACTGTAAATAGACTTTCATTACAAGTTCTTTCATACAAGTTGGATGTGTTTATGTGTGCGTTACTGCTGTGTCGAGAGTTAGCTACGGAAGTAGATTGACAAGACAGCCCAATAATCAGAAATAGGACCTGTAGAACCTCTTAACTCTACATTAAGTTACAATATAAGTCTCGACTGTTGTCTCGAAAGTTTAAAGTCAAGTGAAGATGTCAACTGTTTCTGGATCAACTACTAAGTCATGTATGTCTGAAAGAGCAAAGGCAGAGAAGAGATTGCGACTTGCAAATCTGAGAAAGCAACAAATTCTGAAGCAAGCTGAGTTGAAACGTAAGCAACTTGAATTAGATTCTCAAACTTTAGCAGCCGAAGCAGATGCTGAAGAAGCTCAAATTGAGTATGATATGCTGTCAAGTGTTAGCCATTCAAGACGAGGCTCAGTTATTGACGGCTCAACATTTTATGGATTTGAAGCTCAATCTAGTTCTGAGAAAGTTGTCAAGTCAACTCCGATTACTGATCATTTGAAGTTATTAAGTCAAGATGATGTGGCTGATACGTCACTTCCGCCTCCTATGAAACCATCAAATGTGTCGGACTTTGATCCAGAGAAAGCAAATAGAATCTTGCGGCAAATTTTTACTCCTATGGCAAAGGATGACAAAGGATGTATGTTGGATCCGAACGTTCCATTCATATCAAATGAGAATCAAATTCCATCACCTGCGAAGAATTTGGTGAGTGATATTATGCATGATCATAGATTTGATGCCAGTACAAATCAACATCTCATTCGCTTGATTCCCACTGAAGTGCCGAATGTTGAACCTGTAAACAGGTCAGCAGCCCATGAAATTAAGATTGAGTCACCGGGTACTATAAGAAGCCATGCTAAGATGGAATATGGTATGCCGGATCACACTATTCATGCGATGGCGCAGCTGACGCAAGCTTTACAGGGAGGAATGCTGAATGTAGCAAATATCATTAAGCAAGGTTTAATGTTCCCTCATATTAAGATGACAACATTTAAAGGAGAAATTCTCAAATATACTGAGTTTGTTCGAGAGTTCAATACTTTTATTGGTTCGAGTCAATTGGATGTTGCTCAAAAATTGAATTGTTTGATTTCCAATTGTGAAGGTTCTGCTAAAGAAGCAATATTGTCATGTGGTTCTTTACCTGCAGAAAGAGGTTATGAACTGGCACGAAGTATTTTGCATCGAAATTATGGTCAGAGGCATCTCATAATTGATGCACATTTGCAATTACTTACTGAAGGTCCCTCAATAAAGGCAAATGATGTTAATGCATGGGATGAATTGGTCACCCAGGCACGGAATTGCCTCATTGTATTCAAGGAATATGATGCCAGATGTAGTTTGGATGATTTAACTACATTAAGGAAGATTGTAAAGAGATTTCCAATACAACATTTATGGAAATTTGCTCACATTGCTAATGAGAAGTACACCAATGGAGATATTGTCAATTTTGATACTCTTCTTACATTTATGGAGACAGTTTCAAATGTGAATAGATCTGGATTTGGTAAGCTTGCACTGGAGACACATAAAGGAAAGAAATATGTTGACAGTCCGAGTCAGCGGGGCAACCGCAGTGTGTCATCAATTCTTATTTCTGAAGAGTCATCTTCTAAAGCACCCACAGCTGATCCTAAGTTGAGTAATGCCACGTTGAGAAAACCACTACGAGAGTGCGTTGTGTGCAAATCTGATCATCAGTTGTGGAGGTGTGAAGAATTTAAGAAAAGGAAAACCAAAGAGATGTTCGAGGTTGTTTCCAGGAACAAGTTGTGTTTCAATTGTTTGCTTCCAGATCATTTTGCAAGCCAGTGCAAGTCAAATTATCATTGTAGAGCACCAGGTTGCAATAGAAAACATCACACACTGTTGCATGTTAATAAGAAGCCTGATTCAGTGAAACCAAATGGTAGTACAGATGTGCAATTACCTCAAGATGTGGGGTCTAATGAGGCCGGAGCTACGACCGCCAATGAGGCCGGTGTAACTTCGACTCAGTTGTGTGCTACTGAAGTTAAACCTGCCACCTTTATAAGAAGAAAGGTGGTTCCTGTGCGAGTATGGGGAACCGATAATCAATCATACGACACATATGGATTCATTGATGATGGCAGTAATGTTAGCATTATCAAAACTGAGCTTATGAAGAAACTTGGTTTACAAGGCAACAGCGACCCACTCGTAATTAAGACGTTGGGTGGAAAAATTGAACATAAATCAAGTCCTGAAGTGTCACTGAATATTCAAGGACTCAATGAAACTAGGATTATTCAGATGCATGGAGTTCGAGTGTTGGACGATCTTCCCTCGGATTTGGAATGCAACATACCGTCTAATAGTGCGATGGCGAAATACGAATACTTGAAAGATATCAATTTTCCAAATGCAAAGAATGCAAAGGTTGAAGTCCTGATTGGTGTAGATGTGCCTGAAGCTCATGCGTGTTATGGAATGCGACGTGGGAGTAATTCAGAGCCATTTGCTGTGCATACTGGTCTTGGATGGGCATTATTCGGGCCAGATGGCAAATTTCATCAACCAAGTGTAAAACATCTTGATTGGATTCATTTGGATAATGAAGAATTGCATGTTCAGATGGAGCAAGCTTTTCGGAATGAATTAAAGGATTCTAATGTCAGCGGATTTGACACTTTACCATCTATTGAAGACAAACAGGCTTTAAAGATCATGAATGATTCAATTTGTAAAGTGAATGGAAGATATCAAGTCAAGATTCCATGGAGGTCATCTGATATCGAGTTGCCTGATAATAAGCAAGTTGCTGAAAGAAGATTTGAGAATTTACAGAGACGTTGTGTCAAAGATTCTGGATATTATGAAAAATATAAAGCCAAGATGGATGAATACATCTCTAAAGGATATGCTAGTAAAATTGAAGACCAAGATTTGATACACAAGAAAAATACATGGTATATTCCTCACCATGGAGTTGGAGGAAAATTCCGAATTGTTTTTGACGCGTCTGCCAAGTGTAACGATATATCATTGAATGACAATGTTTTAAGCGGGCCACCGGAAACAAGCCGTTTGTTTGGTGTCCTTACAAGATGTCGCGAAGAGAAAGTTCTGATCATTGGTGATATTTCTGCAATGTATCATCAAGTTTTGGTTGCACCGGAAGACAGAGATTCTCTGCGGTTCCTTTGGTGGCAAGATGGAGATTACAATCAACCAGTTGCAGAGTATCGTTGGAATGTTCACATTTTTGGTGGCCCTTGGGCTCCTAGTGTATGCTGTTATGCCCTGAGGAGAGTTGCTGTCGACAATCGAGATCAAATGGACAAGGAAACTTTAAGTGCAATTAATGAAAATTTTTACGTCGATGATTTGCTTCGGTCAGAGCCAACCGTGGAAGATGCAGTTCATCGTATAAAGGATTTGTCCTCTCTTCTTGATGATTCGGGATTTCATCTTACTAAGTTTTTGAGTTCTCAACCTGAAGTTTTGGAAACTATCTCTGAAGCAGATAGATCACCTACTACAATAAGTTTTAATTTTGAAGAAAATATGTCACAGAAGGCATTGGGTTTACTGTGGGATGTATCTACTGATGCATTTCGTTTCGAAGTCAATATTGAGCAAAAACCATATACAAGACGTGGATTGTTAGCGATGCAAGCACAGATTTTTGATCCTCTTGGTATTTTGGGTCCTTTTTTGTTACCTATGAAGAGATTACTTCAACAATTATGTGCAGAGAATTTTACCTGGGATCAACAGTTACCTGATAAAGCTATTGAATTATGGAAAAAATGGATGGTTCAACTTCCTGAATTTAGAAAAATTTCTGTGCCAAGATGGTTCAGAGGCTCTAAATATGGTGATTGTACAATGCAGTTGCATACATTTTGTGACGCCTCTGAAGTTGGTCTGGGAGTTGTGAGTTATGTTCGAGTTGAAAGCAAGGATGGCAATATACATTGTGAGTTTATTGCTGGGAAATCGCGAGTTGCACCACTGAAGTCTATTTCAATTCCTAGACTTGAGTTGTCTGCTGCTGTCATTGCTGTGAAACTAAGTGCAATGATTCAAAAAGAGTCAAAATATAAATTTGATGAAGTCACATTTTGGTCTGATAGTACATCAGTGCTGCAATACATCAATAATGTCAAAACAAGATTTAAGATATTTGTTGGAAATAGACTTTCTGTAATACATGAGCATTCTAAACCAAAGCAATGGAGATATGTTGGCACTAAAGAAAATCCAGCGGACTTGGCATCAAGAGGAGTCATGCCTGAGAAGTTAAGCAAGTGTGATTTGTGGTTCCAGGGTCCTGAATTTTTAGGAAAGAGTGAAGATTATTGGCCAGAAAGACCAAAAGTTTTGCCAATGAGTGAAGACAATTGTGAAATCAAGAAAACACACCAGATGTTTGCTATAACACAGGAAACGATTGAGAAAACACCAGTCTTTTTCACGTTATTGAAGAGATATTCATCTTGGAGAAAATTACAGAAGTCAGTTGCATGGTTGACACGTTTCAAGAAATGTATATCATGGAAATTTGGTCATGCTAATAAACCTGAATTTTGTAAGGAAGGTTTAACTGTGGATGAAATAAATGCTGCGACTCATGACATATTATATCTTGTGCAGATGGAAATGTTTTCGGAAGATGTGTTCAAGATGGACAAGAATTCACCATTGCGAGCTCTATCACCTTGTTTGATTGGGGCTTAATATGTGTTGGAGGTAGACTACAGCGATCTACTTTACCTGATGAAAGCAAAGATTTGTAGCAAGAAGAGGTCCTGTATTGGAGTTGATTTCTGACAACGGGTCAAATTTTACTTCTGCGAATAAAGAGTTAAAGGAAGGACTGAAACGTTGGAATCAGTCTGTGCATGAAACCCTTAGTCAAAAGGGAATCAAATGGAAATTTAACCCTCCTGCTGCGAGTCACTGGGGTGGGTGTTGGGAGAGAATGATTCGATCTGTAAGGAAAATTCTGACTACACTGGCAGGGGAAAGACAACTGGATGATGCTATGTTTTACACATTTCTCACTAAAGTGGAGAGAATTCTGAACAATCGACCGATTACACCTGTTGGAGACGATTGCAAAGATCTTTGTGCATTAACACCAGCTATGCTATTAACTGGTCGTATCGATCCCGATTATCCGTCGGATGTATTTGTTAAAGCAGATGGATATCGAAAGTCTTGGAAGTTGGTGCAGTTACTGGCAAATCAATTTTGGTCAAGGTGGACAAAAGAATATCTGCAAATTCTTCAATCAAAGCAAAAGTGGCATCAACCAGCAAAGAACTTTTCTGTTGGAGACTTGGTTCTGGTAGTTTATGAAGATACACCGAGAGGTTCGTGGCCAATGGCAATCATCGAGGAAACGTATCCAGATCAATTTGGTATGGTTCGACGTGTTCGAGTCAGGACTGCAAAGTCTTCATATGTTCGTGATATTCGCAAATTGTGTCATCTTGAAGCTGTTTAATAATTTCAATTACTAGTGAACATTTCATGTTTTATTATGTTTAATATTGAAGTTGAAATTTCCTGTTGCCTGTAATTTGAATTATTTATAATTAACTCTGTTTTCCCAGAGTTACTTAGAGGCCGGAATGTTACAGGCAGAAATTTAACTTTCGTGAATTGACCTATTAATTTTAGTTATTCTGGTCCCGATAAACATGTTCAGACTTGCTCTCGTTTATTTATTTGTTTATTTATATTAAGCGTCACTGACCGAGAGAAAGTTTGAAGTCTTGGCAATGCTGGTGCAATACTCTCTTATATCAGCTGATTTGTATTCATGCCCTTGTTATTCTTATTGTATTATACTAAATGTCCTATTTATTAGTGTGGGAGACAGTGCAATGAGGCCTGGTCACATGAATTTCTTTGTTAGTAGCTGCGATTACTTTGCGGCATTGAGTTGCAAATTGTAGGGTTTTGATTATGCTAATTTAGAATTGTTAAGATGTTTAGGGTTATTTAGTAATATAGGTTCTAATTGAGTTGTATGTCGAAGGCTAATTATACTCTTTTATTGTTTTTGTGTCTTGTAGCTAAATTTAAGTACTGTTGTTGGGTTGGAGACACAAATATATTGTAACCACACATACAATACACACCATACATTTACATACAGACATCAAGTTTTTACATTCACTGTGTTACACTGCCGTTATACTTGCTGTGGAAATTTATCTATCTACTGTGGAACTTTTAACCTGATTCAGTGATTGTGGAATTTTACTGGACTGTGACTTGTATATACTGTAAATAGACTTTCATTACAAGTTCTTTCATACAAGTTGGATGTGTTTATGTGTGCGTTACTGCTGTGTCGAGAGTTAGCTACGGAAGTAGATTGACAAGACAGCCCAATAATCAGAAATAGGACCTGTAGAACCTCTTAACTCTACAAATATATATGATCCAATACTTTCAGTCGATGCCAAAATATTTTGCACATATGCAGATTAGATATATACGTGGATTACACAAATGAGGCAATAAACGCACATATTGTTATTGCAAGGCATAATTGTACCTTTCTATTTATCAATGATGGCCTAAACTGATTCAGTGCCCAATGTGAAACACATTATGATTAAATCTGGGTAGAGACAAATTTAATAACTGTGAGATTTGAGATTTAATAAAATAAAATGAATTCGTCTTCACAAGTGTTAATCTGGATAAATGTTGCCTCAGCACTATTTTGGGTACAGAAAAACGCAAAAATTTCGCGTGAACGCCGCAACCGTTTGAAACCATTACAATATTTGCCTTCAGCATTATAAACGGTTTTGAATGTTTCATATCCACGCTAAACATTGTCATGAAGTCGAGTAGCATACCAGAAATTGGATGTGCTGTATAAAGCTCCCGCCAAAAGACACTTTCGCCAACGCTCAAAATTAATATTTATCCAGTTTGGGTTGGGGGTTAGGAATGGATATTGCGTTGGACATCATTCCTAACCCTAACTCCAGCCAAGTACACGGCTCAAACCAACCAAGCATCGTAAGATTTGCAAAAAAGATGCTATTTAATTAATTATTAGCGATGGCTCACAGCAATCCGCTCGTGATAAAAAGATACGATTGATTAATTAAAAAGGTCCGACATCTTTGTAAGAGGACAAGGGCTGACGATTTTTCTCTCGAGTTTAGCAATGATTGCTCGACTCACGTAGACGGTACTATTTACTACTACTATGAAATTGAAAGTAGAAATATGTGAATGGACAAATAACACTGTGCAACAAATTTGAAGTGAGAAAAAAGTACAAGCCATATAAGACCGGTTTCGGTGTAAGAAGAGTATGCTGATTTCAAATCTGACATTTATTTCCCTGGATTAGGTACCATTTTCATGCATTTTATTATTCTTTATTTTGAAAACAAGAGAGCAATGCTCAAATATATGGACACGAAAACTATTTGCAATAAATGCATCACGCTGTTAAACCGGCAAATATTTTTTGCATTGATGAAACCGCGACCACCATATTTCATAACATGTTGAACACTATTGGAAAGATTGTAATGCTTTTTTATTAGCATATTGATGTTGTTTACCGCAGAACTGTAATGAAAAAAGGCTAAAAGATGAGCATAAACATTGCAGCTGTGCAAGCGTACAAAAAAATGGAATAAGTTAATTTGACTGCAAATGCAGTAAGAGTAAACATGTAAATAAACTTGATATGATTTGGCACATACCTACGTCATTGACTGTACAGTGGTCATATATTTCATTCTCACATCTGCAAATTGCAACAATTTGATTTTTAAAATAGGTGAGTAGGCTATCGATCAATTTATATTGATAAAACTGAACAATATAACTACTGAAATAACTAATCCCATACAGCCATACCAGACTTGGAATGGTACCTTACCGGTAACCAGACAAGAGGCTGTGGTTCGCAATATGGTTAAGCCGTTCTATAGGCTTTCCTCTCCATCGGGATAATTATGTAAATCTTATCCTTTTTTTAAAGTCTCTTCCTCTGCATATTTCTGTATTTACTGATTTATGTACACTAACCTGCTGCACATGTTGAAATTTTTGTGAAGTTCCTTCCTCTGCATACGGTACCATACGTATTTATGCAAATGTTGTTTCCAAAAAAATGTAACGAAACAGCGAAAAATCAGAAAGGCATAGCAGCTGTGCAGACATGCTGGCTCATTACAAAAACTTAATTTCAATGCAGGCACACACTCTAAACAAATATAATTAATGCAACTAGTACAGTAATAATACTGTACTAGTCTACCGATATCGTACCTGTACAGCTGTACCGGTACGTACCGTAACGGACTACGGTACCGGCATCGGTAAGACGGTACGTAAACCTGTAAACGGTACCGGTACGTGCCGTACAGGCCACAGGGACTATCATAGCTTTCCCAGCTATCGTACCGGTACCGGTATCACTTTCGCTTAACACGGGAACCACAGTCTACAAATACTGAAATATATGGAAAGTGAACATTGATTGATTGATTGAACACCGAGCGAAACAGTACCTCAAAAACCTTTCATTGCGGGTACCGGTAACCCCAAACATCTCGATTCCCATAAACAACTCTTAGCGGAGCAAGAATTACGATCGCTTCTCAGTTGATATGCCTTCGCGCAATCGCCACAAGGTGTCACTATTTTTTATTCTGATCACTTCTTTGAACAAAAAAAACGAATCTCTCGAAGTCCACAGGAAATTTTAAAATAAATAAAAGTAATAGCCTTCTGGAGAAAAATTTTATCTTCAACCACTGAAAATTTCAAAGCAATTGGTCCAGTATTCGAAGAGAAAAGCGACTTTTTAAAAACGTGTCAAAGAACAAGAACAACAACAACAACAACAACAACAACATAATATTGAAACGATCGTTATGTCCACTTCGTGTCCAAAAACACCGAATTCACCAGTTTAAACAAAATTTGTTCTCTTCACCCTCTTGTGTAGAGTGTCATCATCTTTTTTTAAATTCCAGCAGCAGTCTGCCAACATACCAGTGTTCCATTTTCCTTCAAAACGTTTCTCTATTAATGCAATATCCTGATGGAATCTTTCGCCATGTTCATCACTCACATTGTCAAAATTCTCAGCAAAAAAATCCAAATGAGAGTGGGGCACATGAACTTTTAGAGACATGTTACATCCCATATCATAAAAATGACGCAGTAGATCATTCACAACTTGCACATAGTCTTCTGAACGATGTTTTTCCAGGAAGTTATCGCAAACTTTCTTGAATGACTCGAAAGAACATTTTTCTTTTCACGTGAGATGTGTGTCAAAAGTTTCATCAAAAACAATTTTTCGAATTTGGGGACCTATGAAGATAGCCTACCTTCTTTTTTAACTTAGCTTGGCTTAAAGAAGGAAACTTTTATGCAATATATGCAAAGGCAAAGGAATCCTTGTCCAGTGCTTTCACAAACTGAACAAACCGAGTTTAATATGCAAAGGTGGTAAATGGATTCTATCACTTTGCAGAAGTGGGTTGTGTTTGATGTTTTGTTTCCCTTGCTCAATTTCATCTCTAGAGGGCCAGTGCTTGCGTACATAGTATTCAACTCTTGCTCTAGAGTCCCATAAGCACAAGAAGCAAACAAATTTAGTATAGCCTGGCTGAAGGCCAGTGAGCATGGCTATAACCTTGGAATCTGCACCACTGCTTGAACTCCACATTTCCTTATCAGGGGGTTTTGGTACAGGTAATTCTTTTGAGTGCTCAACTGGGCGCATGTAGCAGAATTTGCTTGGATCATTTTTGCACTGTCTTGAAGATATCGTCAAAGACTATACTACATCTAAAGACATGCATCAAATACAGGTTTTGCGGTTTGAGTTATATTGATGCGGGCTGCACAGAGAACTCATGTGGGGCAACTCTGGAGATTCCTGCCGCTGTTGCGAAGCGCTGAGGTTGGCGTATTCGGCCGATATGTCTATGCATATACACGCAAATATAGACGAATAGTTACCAAAACAACCATTGAAGATGAATCTGCCTCAGCTAACTTTCATATTGAAAAAAGCATGTTTGTAAGAAAACTAAACTTTTTGTTGCTGCTTTTTTCACCTAATAGTTTTAAGTTTCTTTTTCCTTGATATTTTTTAGCCTACATTAAAAATATAATACACATAATATGTGACCGCAAAAATGACAGTAACCCATTTTTGACGTTTCTACTGAAATTCACAACTGTGGTAATTTTGCAAAAACTATACCTAATTCAACAAAAAGAAAGCCAGAAATAAATTTTCTACGTTACTAAGCATACAAAAATTGCTGCAGATACCCTGTACTTTTTTAGTGTTGCACAGTGTAATTCGTACAATTGGGATGCAGGTAAAAGTCACTATGACATTCATGTTAATACATTTTGTTAGTTTAAAATTATATAGTAGGAGTGTTAAGAATACATGCGGATCTTTTGTACAAAGCCCCCACCGAAGAAAACGCTTGAAATTAGTAATTATCAGGGTTATCTATTGGAATCCGGATGGGATAGCACACAGTTGTATTTTCCATGGGACACGAAAACCGTATGATTTTCGGGGAAATGATGGTAAAACATTATGTTATAGATTTCGTGTCCATATATTCGAGCATTGCTCTCTTGTTAGTTATAAAGAGCAAAATATATTCAGCATTAAAAATAGACTTCGTGAAGGGACTGATGCACACATGTATAACAGTTATGAATATAAAGTTAACAAAGTCTGTAAATTTTGTTGCTTTGCATGTTTCTTCGTACATGTAGTCCTATTTAGTGGACGCTAAACCTAAATTTAACAATTTTTATTGAGTTTTATTCCAATGGGAATCCTATAGGATGGGAATGGGACAGAAAAATATGTCCCAATGGACATGCCTGGTAATTATCCAGTTAGGGATAAGAATGCAGATTGAGCTGGAAATTCAAATTTCAAATCATTCCTAAGCCTAACTGTATAATATTAAATAATTGGTTATTTTAAAACGTGGCGTTTTTTTCTCAAATTTTGCATTAGTGGCGGGGGCTTTGTCCAAAAAATCCAAAGTGTGATGATTTGCTAGTAAAAACATTTCTTTGATAAAAGTTCCCACTGAGCAAAATTTTCAATCCGGTTTCAAATTTCGCAGACTGCACCCTGGACTGTACCACGGTAAAAGAATTTTTGAGTCTCTGATAATTGACCTTTGTATTCTTATTAGCTTCGATTGTAATTTGATTGTGAGAATTCGAATTGAACGGAAAACTATTATACCAAACCTCGTCAGGTAGTGTTATAGTTTTCCCAGTTGAAGAATGAGTTTCACCGTTCGAATTCTGTAAAAAATATAATTTGAGATTAATTTGAAAACGTACTAAATTCAAATATTCGATGGCAATATATATCTAGACCTGGCATGGGCAAACTACAGCCCGCGGGACAAATCCGAACTACTGGGTACCTCAATCTGGCCCGCCTGATGCTGCCACAGCTAAACTGAAACAAAATTTTGAGGTTTTAGCTAAAAATAGCTCAAGGAATTTGTTGAGACTGCGGTTAAATTTAGTTTTGGCACGAGGCTTATCGTTTTCCACCTTCGTTTTGTAACACTATAAATATTGTTCATAGAATTAAACTTTTTACGTCACACTTACATGGCCCGCTAGATTAGGTGGGCAAAATTTTTGGTCCCTGGTTTAAAATCCTCGCCCAACCCTGCTAGACACATAAACTGTAATATTCTGATAGAATGTGAATGGAGGTTCATGCTATTTGAAGAACAGATTCTTCCAAGTTCAGGATATCCCACCCCTGCGATCCTAATCGATATTGACCCAGTCTCAATCGATATCGACACGAAGGGTACATTTAACAGCCTCGGCCACGTTCCGTCATTGCTTTATAATATAACAGTGTTATTTTCCCGATATTATATGGCGTTCATTAAAGAAACAAATGTTCAAAATATTGTTTAGAAAAAAGAGGCAGCCGGAGCGCGCCAATTAATCTTCCGTTGAGTATGACCTCGAATTCTAAAGGGTTTTCGTGATAAATTTTGTCATGTCGAAGTCGTGAAATTTCAATAAATAATTGCACGTTGGTAAAATCCCCTACTGCCCTTATTCATTCTGTCAACCAATCCATGAGGTATCGTGCCAAGATATGTAGGCACACATGTAGCCACTTTAGTTCTTGAAACATCAAAATAACTTAATTCTTGTAAAAATAGTGAAAAACAAAATTAATTAATACTAAAATTACAATTATAAATTCCGTGAAATCGAATTTCGAAAGTTATTATGTTTTATTAGTATTATTTAATTTGTTTTTCAATATTTTCACATGTATTAGGTTATTTTGGTGTTCCAAGAAATAAAGTGGCTACACACACGCCAGGGCCGTAAAATTCTGATAAAATCTTGAAGTAGAGCTAATTACTGACCCGATATCCCATTCCTGTCCAAAATGATCTATACTCAAGCCCAAATGTTGTCCGTAGATAAGCCATCATTGAACGGAAATGCTCCACATCATAAATGTTGGCAAGTTGTGCTCCTCCGGCCGCTTTGCAAAGTTCTTTAGCGTGTTCAAGACTGACGTTGTAGGAAGGGTACACAAATGCTTGGAAGCATTTGGAATTGTATTCAAATTTACAATGACCTGAAAATTGAGAAGGCAATAGATAATTCTCTATCTATAGGGTTTCGGTGCGACAAATCACTTATCCTTCTTCTATGCCTTTGCGTCGGTAAAAAGTCAAGATTATATTTTGCAACCAGTGAAAAAGTCAGTTTTGCATAAAATACGAAAAAAAAAAAAAATCACACATTTCAACTGGGGAAGGGAAGCGACACCCGGTGGGTCCGTATGCATATAATACAAAATGATTTCGCAAGAGTGAAGACCCTAAATGATTTAAGAGCCTTGCTGCACACTCCCAAAAATATATTTCTCTAACGTTTCGTCATATTAAGGCCAGACTTTCTCAGATATAGATGATTCAACTACATTAGATTACTCCTATTTTCAATTATTTCTGAATCTTGTGGAACCTATTATGTATGTTCGAGGAAGTCTGACCTTGGTCTGACAGACAGAATATATTTGGTATTATCCGCAGCAAATCACTTACAACAAATAATCTATAGATTTACTCGGTTTTACAAATATAGTTTTGTATTTTTTGTATAGACAAATAAATGTAATTGCACACGATTTTGGGCAAATTGATAGAAAATTGGTATTTTAGAATTTCCCCACAATTTTAAAGTAATCCCATCCATCAGATAAGATAATTGCTTATTTGAAGTATTTACGGCGTCTGTGCGGTTTATGTATGGGCTAAGCGTAGTGCCATTGGGCAGCCGCCCCTTGCGACAGGTTAGTAATCAGTAGTTTGTATTTCCAAAATACTAAATTGAAACAGAGAGAGTGAGAATCTATTTCATTTGTCAAACCACGAAACACGCATTATATGCAATACATATAAAAATAATAACCCGCGAAGTTGGAACTAATTTTTTAGCTATTATTTATAACTAATAAAAATACATGTATTTTATGAAATTAAAGGTTTTTTGAAACTTCAGATAAAGGCTAAGCAGGATTCAGGTGTAGCAAAATAATGTACGAACTCCCCAGTCACATCTGATTTATTTTGTTTTCGTTGAAATGATGTGTTGAAGGATTAATTGCAAAGTCGAACAGTGAATTTTTTCTAGATTGCAGAAAATAAATTTTAACTTGTATGTCAGGCGAAATAGTTCCAATTCTCGATATTACAATTGTATAAATATGAGGTATTTGGCTAAATTAAAAAAAAAAAAATAGGGAGCTTCAGAAGTATGTGCACCAAGATGGCGCACAACCTCAACCCTAATCTGGTACACATGCTACATTCAGGTTGTGCGCCATCCTGGTGCACATACTCAGTTGTTACGTCATAATATATATTTTTTGTAGCCATATGTCATGTAAGGACAAAACGTTTAAATAAATAACGGATTGTTAACAAACGTGATATCACAGAGAGAGTTTAATTCATGCTACTAACTGCAGAGCTGTCCTTTTGCATGTTTACCAAATATCGAAACAGACTGGATTTCACACTTGTCAATAGAGTTGCGCTTTATATTCTTTTGTTCGTTTCACTATACGGCTCATTGATTTTTTGATCTTTTAATGTTTTGTGTTATTGCACAAGTTCAGTAATCATTAAAAAAATTGCAAGGGGTCCGTCACGGAATTTTTTCCAAAAAGTTTGGGAACCACTGTAACTAGCCGAAGATCCTTTTAAAATTGAACAAATAACAAAACTATGAAGATATGAAAGGGAGGCATACTCTCCTTGAGAATGTCACTGGGTTAGACATAATTAAGGTGACTGCCTAATTATACGATACGCTCGTATGCCGAAAAAGGTCGGAAACCGCAGGGTTATAATTATAAAAAGACTCGATAAAATACTATTTTACGATTTTAATATATTACAAGTCAAGTTTATTTTTTCCAACAAGTAAAAAATATCACTCGAGCACAAATTATGAGAAAATTCTAATTACACTGGGAAAGGGAAGTCTCGAGGAACCAGACCTGGTTACTAACACGCGTCCGTGGTCGTGAAAATTTTTTTCCCGATGACGTTATGAACAATAAAGAAAAACATAAAACAACTTGTATCATTTTAGACATAACATGATGCAAAGGGTTAAATTTCGGAGGGAAATGCCCACGCCTCGCAAAACTAATTATTATCATTTATTTATGTGGTCATAATTCATCGTGAGTTATGAATGCATATTATGACGTAATTTTATCTCTTCAAAACCGTTTGTTGCGTCACTATTTTCATAATGATTGAAATTCATAATATTATGACATCATAGCATGGCGTTGCGAATTCCCAAAATGTTTCCCCGAGCATAGATTTTTTTTTTTTCAGTAATAATTACAAATCCCGGTGTTTTTTCCTCTCGTATCTTCAGATCTTTGTATGTTGTTGAACGAGAGATTTTTCGCGGACTAAAAACCTTCTTTGCGGATTTTGCTCGACGTCCAGAATTCCACATTTCAAATTTGCGAGTAGTCTGAAATATGATCGTTGGGCCTTAAGATTGAATAGCGGCGCTAGCGCTCGAATTGTCATGTGCAGTGCTCTTCAACCGGGTATACTGTATACCTAATTGTGTACCAGACCATTCGTAGGATATACGACTGATAAAAGGTATACGAAGGGTATACAACTGATAAAGGGTATACGAAGGGTGTATAGCCTAAATCAGGAATTGTAAGCTCTAATATAATAACTTTTAAAATATTCAATTAGAGACAACAATGCAAACGCGAAGCATATGAAGTATAAAATGTCATTCACGCAATGAACCGACTTGAGCACATTGTTACATCACAAATTATGTAGATAATTCAGGCACGTGTCTGGGTTTTGATGATTTCGGCTGCCGTGCACGTCGCTTGATCTGCTGAAGAAAAAAAAATGAATGAA
Organism: Styela clava; assembly: GCF_964204865.1. NCBI lineage: Eukaryota > Metazoa > Chordata > Ascidiacea > Stolidobranchia > Styelidae > Styela > Styela clava. Next base: position 5,660,855 of record NC_135254.1, read on the forward strand.
TTACACTATGTTTTACGGGAAGTCGTGTATTTTGTGAATACGATAAGGAATAGTTCAAAACAAACGTGACTTTTCTCGAAACTGTGTGAAGAACAGCCGCCACTTTCAAAGAACTTCTTCTACATTCAGAAGTACGGTGGCTGTCCCGAGGAAAAGTTCTTTTCCGTGTGTTTGAACTTCGCGAGCAATTAGGCGTATTACACTAATAGAGGAGACCAAAAAAACACCAAGTTTCGCAATATATATTGGGTTGCAAAATTAGCGTACATGGCGTCGATTTTTGATCGTTTTAATCAAGTGAACGTCAGTCTTCAAGGAGATGATATATTTCGATCAGCGATATCAATGCTCTGAAGAAGAAAATTCAACTCTGGAAAAGCAATGCTTCTTCAGGAAACTTCATTGACTTTCCTCTTTTAAATCAATATTTGAAAGAGTCCGGGTGGGAGTTTGAGGTCGTTTCAACGATAAATACCATGTCTACCCTAACTGTTGGTCATTTGAACTTATGGGGTGATAAATAATGCTTTGTACTTTCCTGAAGATAAAAACACCTGGATAGACGTCTGGAGAAAAAAAACTCGTGGATAATGCAGCCATTTACCAGTGAACCAACAGAAGACGAAGAATTGTTGGAACTCCGGGAGTATTTAAATCAAAGTATTTCATTCCGCCAATTGGATTACTCGGGAGTTTTGGGTTTCTCTTTTTGAATTTCCCCGAGTACAAAAATCTGACAGAAAAGACCTTTGCTCTCCTGGTACAGATGGCTACGACTTATTTGTGTGAAGAAGGGGTTATCAGTCTTGTTGAAATCAAGTCGGAAAAGCAAAACTCAATACTTGATATTGATTCACTAATGCGGGGAGCAATTGAAAAGGAACTAAAACCCTGTTATGGACGAATTGCCAAAACTATACAAGAACAAAGAAGCCACTGAAACTAAATTAACATTGTCTTTACATTTTTTACACATTTGGGTGTTAAATTTATTGCATCTGTGAGTAAAAACTGAAAGAAGCATTTTTAATTACTCGCCCCGCCACCTAGATTTTAGTTCTTTTCAATATGTGCCTAACATTTAATGTTCATTTTAGCTTGAAATAAAAATTGGTATTTGTAAGGTATACGAAGTTCTCGAAAAATTGTAAAAGGCGGTAGAAAAGGTTGAAGAACACTGGTCATGTGATTTAGGGACAGAGCTACTGTGTCTACTTCCGCTTTAAGGCGATAGTTTCCGCCCTTTTTGATATACTACAATACAGTATATAAAAAATACAGTCTGATAGCAGAAGTGAAGTGCTCTAATTTTTCATATAGGCCTATACTGTCCCAAATGTGAATAATGTTATAATCTAAATTAGAAACATTTTATTTTAGCAAGGAGATACATAGAAAAATTCAAAACACAATCTCGTTAAACAAAAGTTTGTGTTCTGCTGGCAAGGTATTCTTGTTGTCTGTTTGAAAAATCAAGCTTAAATCTTTCATTTTTCAATTTTATTGGTGACAGCTGTACAGAATAACAGTTTGTAGAGTTTAAACTAGTTTTTTGTGGTTTTGGTAAATGAAAAATGGATCTACAATCAAAATAGCTTGTCCGAGCGACTCAGTCAGATTGCCTTATGTCATAATTTGATAGGTTCAAACAAAATGGGTTTCTTTGTGATTTTGAGGTTGGTGGAAAATCTTTTCGAGTGCATCGTACTGTCTTGGCAGCCTCTTCAGAATACTTTGAAGCCATGTTTTCAAGCAACATGAAGGAAGTTCATTATGGCCACGTTAATATGAAGGATGTCGATCAGGATCAGACAATCGTCTCGATATAAAACAAGAAGCCGAACAGTTCGTGATAACTAATTTCAAATCTGTTATTTCTTCTGAGATGTTTCCATTCGTCACCAAATCAGATCTCTTGCGTTACATGAGAAACGAGACTTACCAAACATCATGGGAAGCTGTTATGTTTTCGAGCTTGTCCATACTGACAAATTTCCATTTAAATTTCTTCTGCAAACTGTCCTTGAAGAACCCATTGTAAAAAAAGAATAAAACGACTAAAAATTCAGTGATTACCGCCTTATTCTCTGAGGTAAAAAAGATGGAGACAGGTCTCGAAATTGAGTGCTTTACTTTGAAGAACCTGGCTGAAACACATCAAGTTAATGATCCGAGTGCAGTACGAAATGTGATAACTCAATTTTTGGGGGCAAATTTCGAACGGGTTATAAAGAAAAAAGAATTTCTTGACATAAGCAAGGATGACATAATGGCACTTTTCAAATCTTCAAGCACAAAATATTCTTCCGATGCTGTCAAATGGGAGGCGATGCTAAAATGGGTGAAACACGGTGTCGGAAGTAAAAGACAAATATTCCCAGACTTGTTTAGTTTTCTCAAACTTGAAGATTTATCTCTTGAGTTTCTAAAGGAGACAGTCCGAGTTGAACCCTTGGTTAAGAAAGCAGAGAAATGCATCGACATGCTCATGGAAGAAATTTTCTCTCGCGCTCCTGCAAAAGTTATTCAACAAAGTAAAACAAACAAAGATATTTATTTATAAAAAATATTTGCCCTGGCCATACGAGTGCATCTTGAACCAGTGGTTCCCAACCTTCCCACCCCAGCTGACTGATAACGTCAAATAAAATGACCTCACAAATCAAAATAGGCAGAGGTCAATTTGCTTTGCAGAAAAAAGAAAGGCAAAAAAGGGCATTCCCAGGACCAGTGGTTCCCAACGTCGATCGATGGGACCAGCGGTTGGGAACCGCTGTTTAAAACAGTGGTCATCAAGCACTTTTGCTTTTGTTAATTCATATCTATGCTGGAGTGTTTAAAATAAACTCTGAATGGGAGCTAAGAATTTTTTGTTTGAGAATTGAGATTGCTATAAGTACTATAATCCGGTCCGCGACACTTCACTGTATTATAGTAACAAAACAGCTGTTTTGAAGAATATATATTCCTTATCACATTATCCGCTATGCAATCACACCTTCCCTTCCTCAGTAAAACTGTAAATTATCATTTTCTCGTAGTTGGTGCCTGCGATATATTTTTTACTGGTTGAAAAAAATAAACTTGACTTGACTTCCCAGTTGCTATTTCAAGTACATTTGAATTGTGCGAATATTTGCCAACATATAGACTTATTCAATGTTTCAGTATGAATACTTAATACCCTATTTTTCGTTTTGCTAAGATTAATAAGCATATCCTTTTTGTTTACAGGTGATCCAACTCCTATGCTCCCTGGCCCCAATATTCAACAACCGGTTCCCCTACACTTCAATTTTGGTGGGTTTTCCATTCTCATTTACTATTTGAATATGATTTAAGATTTGATGTGTTATACTAATATTGCTCTTCAACCAATCTCAGCATTCATTAGAATGAGTGCTAAGTATCAACTTATAATCATTATGTGCCGAAATTAGTAAGTAATGATCTTTCCGTCTGATAAGTTAAAATTGAAAAGTTTCTCTCCTTGTCAGTTAGGCACCAATGCTCGCTTATAATTTTATTTGGTTAGAACCAGGTCATGTTTGTTTCGGTAGAATCATACTCACAAAATTACCGGTTCTTCCTACAAGGCCGTAATATAGTAATACAGAACTTGTAGTTTCTTTCATTTTGCTGAGATAAATAAATATGTTACTCTTGGTAACAGGAAATTCAAGTTCTATGTTCGGTTCCTTGGATAATCAACAGAGTCCTCAGAGTCCCCCTCCAGAAGGATTGGAATGTTTTGGTAAGTTTATTGCTCACCCACCAGTTATTTTATACAAAAAATTTTGTGTTTGTACCAATAAGGAGGTAACTAATTTTGTTCGCCTAATTTACATAGAGTTGTGTAAAGGGACTGAAACCTATGGGCAGGGGGTATATTCACTTGGCTAACACAGACAGTCCTCGAACTCGTAAAAGAACTAAAATAAGGAAAATTGGGATAATATTATGGCTTAACCCTAACCTGGTACATAGGGTATGAGAATACCAAAAGTTTAGGGATGAAGAAATACGCTTTCTTATCATGGAAATTATGTTGTAAATTTTGTACATGTTGGTGTTTGTTGTTTTAATTAGCAGAGCTTAATTTAGTTTTTCTTATACTCAATATATTGAACTAGATGTTTCTTTGTTTTCTTGAATTTATTCAAGGTGAGAGACAGCAATGAGGAGGAGGGGGAATTCCACTACGATCTCTATTATCAACATGGGTGAATGTGCCGCCATCTAGTGGTACAATGACAAAAAAACACGAATGAGATGAAATTGCTATCACCCACACATTTCCTACTAGTGTTCTTAATGAAGTCAATGCGCCACTTTCAAAATTTACAAGGGTGATGACTAGGTTTAGTACATGTCTGGGTTTAGCTTGGACAGTCCCGCCCTGTAAACCTAACTGTACCGGTCATGCAGTGTTGCAGTCAAAAATATTTATTATTTAATATTCATACAAAATTGTTTTTTTTCAACGGATACAGCTCATTTATCAATGATTTGTGACTGACTTCACTAGTTCAGTGAGAGAGAGAGGATTACTTATAAGTTATATTGTTTTGTCATGATTATTATATGAATAATCTATACATCTAACAGTAACTTTACTGCCGTTAAAATAATTAAAATGCTGAAAAGAAATTGCACGTTTTCCAATGATTTTGATAGTACTAATTAGAATGGAATATTGGATTTGTTCGATCAGCGCTTTCCTGGTTTTTTGTTTTATGTAAATGGTTATGACCAATGGTGTCAGGCATGTGGATGGAAAGTTGATATTGAATTGAACTTGTGTTGTTGCAACTTGATTTGGTTAGCTGGGATAACTTATGTCTAGCTGTATAAGCAGAGCTGCAATAACGTCCTTATTTTGAAGGATTTGTCTTTATTTATAGTAATTTTACCCTTATTTATAAGAAACGTTCTTATTCTAACATGTGTCCTTATTTTTGTCCCCATTTTATGGGTAGATGTTTTAATATCAGGCACTTACGTAATAACCATTCATTACGTAATAATAGCAAATTGATTGACACAATGACAAAACAATAGCTTATCGGCCAAAATCAGTTTGTGTAACTTAAATGAAAATACAACTTAAAAGTGAGATGGAACAGATTGTATCTAAGAATAAAGAACTGCATGAGCAAATCCCTTCTCGTATAAAATTTGATTAGACACGGTCGCACTGGCATGAATACATTTTGTGTATTACATTTCGTTATTCTATCATTATGTTTCCCCGATGTCCTTATTTTTGGCTGCATATCGATAGCATCCCTGTGTATAAGATATTCGGGAATTGATAAAACGTTGGCGACTGGTCATATTTTTTGCTCTGGAGTGAATTTGTATGAAATTTTCTAAAGAGGAGTGATATTTAATTGTCTACTTTTATAGAATAATTTGACACATATATGTTGCAAATGATAATTTTGTGTATTTGGTATTCAGGGATTTTTATTACATGCTTGTCAATTCACTGAATATTTGCCGAATAATGAGGTTGGAGAAGAACTTTATCAAATGCTCGTACAAGCGTTCGACCGAGGATTGATTTTCAAGATGGAAACAAAGAACGGAGGAAGAATAACATGGGATGAGGAAATACTCCATACCACCGATTCGTCGATGGTATCAGAAGAGTAAGTAACCTCAGCTGTTATTGGCGTTAGGACAAATATAGAACCAGGCCTGACTAGGGGGTGCAAATAGAAATTGCATTCAAACTCTTCTTGCATTATGTAAAATAATTTATTTTAGTAACAGGCATTAAATGTATGCCCATAACCCAAATAGATTGGGCAATACATATATTTTTCAAATCAAAGCATGATGTTTGCCACAAAATACATCGAAATATTTCACTCATATATGTTTTCTTGCGAGTTGTTGTCTGGCACTAAATTCAGTTCAATATTCCCTTTTTTCTTATTTTAACATTAATAATTTCAGAGATCAATATCAAAGCATTCTTGGAGCATTGAACAACATGGGAATCAATCAAACATGGAATTGACTTTTCAGTCTTCAAATAACTTCAATATGAAATAGTTTCTTGAATATTCAAAGAGATTTTTCGAATACAATCCATACCAGGGCTGGGCAGATTTACGGTCATCGGGCCGGATAAGGCCCATCGAAGTGTTTCATCCATTCCACTTCTGTCAGCTGAAATTCCAACTATGGTTTTTATGGATAAAAATTTCCATTGAAAATAACGTCATAATGACCCCAATTGTTACATTGTGCTTCCTGTTATTATATAAACATTAGCCTAGCTGTTGGAATAGCTTTTTAGAATTGTTTTTTTATGTTTAGTTTTCCTATTAGGTGTTGACACTCTGGTCCATTAACAAAGTCAATTATTGCTTTTGATCCACTCAGTAAAGTAATTGCCCACCCAGCTTTATTACCCTAGGGAACCCCAAGTAACACCCCTGTTACATGATCTTTAGAAACCTGTAGAAATGAAATGTTTCACAGCGCACCCCGACGTTATAGATCATAGAACCCCTAAGGCCCAATGTTACTCAACAGTACAGCTTTCGTGCACCGATCGGCCGGTTAGGTGGCGCTCCAGAGTATTGTTTATCATGGTGTGTGGGATTTTTGACAAGATCCTGGAGGACCTAGAAACATCGGATCATATATGAAGAACGACGATCGGTGTCAAATAAATGGTGAGTTGGGGTCTTAGTTGACGTGATATAGATTACTATGTTGTATGAATTGAGAATCTAGAGTGAATACTGACCCGACATACTAAGGTCTACATTTGATGTATCACCGGTGTCACATCGGGATTAGTCATACAAATGGAGAAATTCAATTTGCATGTGACACCGGTGATACAATAATTGCAAGCATTCACATTATAGCCTTGAACTTCCCTTTTTCTTGCTTGGTCAGGCCACTAACCATATGTATTCATTTTTCTAGAACATGGCATCGATTGGGCCAAGCAGCTCGCGGAGAACTGGAATCACAAGAGTGTACAATGCTGATGATATTCTTGTCATTTTGAACTGCGATGAAAGTGATGATAATAATGGTGGATGCACTAGTAGTGGGTCAGATAGTGAATACGATATCAGAAAAAACGAAAACAACGGCTCCCAGGTTCATAATATTTTTAAATAATGATTACATAGTTTCTTTTTTTTGAAGAAGCATTACACAACTGCTTACGATCAATTATCGCTCACAGACACAAAAAATATCTTCTGACAAATATCTTGATCACTCATTGATCGAAACAATAAATAATGTTGTTCTTTGTTTTTATTTCGTCATATTTCATTTTACAGATTGAGTCCGAAAGTTCTGACGACGACGTTCTATTGGCGAATCTACGAGTGCAAAATCAAAAACAAAGCCAAATAGAAAATGCAACCGACCGCAATGAGTTTCGGTGGAAAAAGAAGCACTTCGATAGACCTGATGCAACATTCCTCGGTCCACAATTAAATCCTCCAGCTGACATGATTGTAGATACGCCATTGCGTTATTTCCGACGTTTTGATACAGAGGAAATGCTGCAACTTCTGACAGAACAAACAAACCTCTACAGTGTTCAAAAGAATGGTGTTTCGGTCAAAACGAACAAAAAGGAAATTGAGCAGATATTAGGAATGTATTTGCACATGGGTATAGTGCAGATGCCCAGTGTTCGGATGTATTGGGAAACTTCAACATTTTATGAGCCAGTGAGTGGAGTTATGTCTCGCAACCGCTTTCAAACATTGCTGAGAACTCTACATTTTGTAGACAATTTGACTGTGTCTGACAACGAAAAACTTTCTGACAAGCTATGGAAGATTCGTCCGTGGCTAACAATGTTCAGAGATGCATGCTTACAGGTTACAGCCGAGGAATACAACTCTGTTGACGAGATGATGTGCCAGTATAAAGGCACGACAAGTTCCATACGTCAGTACCTGAAGAGTAAGCCTCATCTGTGGGGTTTTAAAATCTGGGGAAGAGCGGGTATAAGTGGAATTCTTTAAGACTTTGATGTCTACCAGGGTGGTACCTGTGAACGCACAGAGTTAGGACAAGGTGCGGACAATGTTCTCAACTGACATCAACATTGCCATACCATGCAAACTACAAGATATTCGCTGATAACCTTTTTAGCAGCTTTCCACTCATCCAAAAATTATCAGAGAGGGGAATGCAGTATGTTGGAACCGTGAGAAAAAATCGCCTACCCAACTGTAACCTGGACGATGAAAAAACATTAAAGAAGAAAGGCAGGGGGGAATATGACTTCAGAGTTGAAGAAAACAATAACATAATAGCAGTAAGATGGTATGACAACAGGGCAGTGTCACTACTATCTTCGTACGTGGAGTGGAGCCAATTGATCAAATCAGACGATGGGACAGACGAACGAAACAGCATGTGCACATAGCCATGCCTGCTATCGTTCAAGAATACAATAAGTTTATGGGAGGTATTGATAAATTGGATTCATTTCTTGCAAAGTACAGGTTCCGAATGAAATCAAAAAGATGGTATCTTTATCTCTTTTGGCATTTTATAATGGTTGCTATTGTGAATGCCTGGCTCTGGTACCGCCGTGATTGTGCTCTGCTCCATCTTACAACGCGATATATTATGAAACGGAGACATTTTCAAGCAGCAGTCGCAAGTGCTTTGATCAGGGTTGTCCAAAACGAATCGAATATTCGAATGTATTCGAATATCAAAGTATTCGAATACCTTTTCGGCTGATTTTCGAATAATTCCGAATAGTAGCCTCTTTTCGCCGTAAACGTGGTGTTCCCTTTTAACGGGAATCTTCAAACGACTTTTACGCTGTCTCACGTATTGTAATGACGATGAAATAGAATCGACACTTTGATTGTTTATATTCTGTGCGACCGTACGTCGCATAGTGTTGCGACACATTTGCACGTTTGCGTGGGTGGACATTGCCGACATTCGTGTACGTGGCTTTTAATTTACAAATTCATTTCCATTACGTCGAAATATTGAGAAAGTATGTTTATTTTATTTCTATGTGGCCTGCTTATTATTCGCATGAGTCTTCTCAAGCATGATTTGTGTAACCTTATATTTGGGTCTTAGGGTCTGCCAATCATGATATTTAATCGCAGGCTGGTTCTCGTTACTTTAAAGAGAAACACGGCCACCGAGATAAAGTGATTTGTGACCCTTTCGTTTTGCCGATTCAGCAGAACACGACAGAGATAGGAAAACACAGCCGTGAAATAACCCGTGGACATACAGTGTAGTACTTATCACATTCCAAAATTATTTCGACATTCGGGTTAATAGGTTGTCTAAAATGATTGCCGCTTTACAACTTAAATTTATCGCTCATTTGTTAAAAATAGTTAATTCTGTGAGTATGATTCTACCAAACTAACATGATCTGGTTCTAAACATATAAAATTATTAGCGCATATCAGCATTACTGAACAACAGGGACACAATTTTTCTACCCGTCTTATTGGAGGCCTATATGGAAAAACCCCTTTTTTGAGTGCTAAAAATAGACATCGTCCTATTTGCCATGTGGACTTATTAGCGGGGAAATACGGTATTTATAGCCGTCATTGTTACGATATCCAATAAATTGTCACAAGTTGGAAAAACAAGTCGATTTATTAGAAAATAATTTCTGGCAAATAATTCTGATAACGATAGTTGAAAGTATCGATCTTTGTTGCGCAAAATAATCCAATCCATGACTGGTACCGGCATTTAAAATGTCATGCCGTATTAATTTAATTCTGTTCAACGTAACTCAACGTACTCGACAATCTGTGGACCCAAAATGTGTGGTAAACTGACCGATATTATTAAATATTGATTCCTATTTTTATATTGATAAAATAATGAAAGTATTAATACCAAATACAACGGGTATTTGTGGACATGAAATACGTGGTAAACTGCCCAATTATAATTAATTTCGGATTCGTATTTACAAAATATTAAAACCATTATAATTCTAAAATGCAACGGCGATCTGTGGCCTTAAAATGTGTGGTAAACTGCCCGATTTACCAACATTTGAGTTATGATAATAGAATTAAATTAACACAGTAAGGCATTTTAAGTAGTGGTATCGGTCATGGATTTGGATATTTTGTGCAGCACAAAATCATCCTAGTAAAAAGTCCATACTTTTAAATACAAACCAATGGCAACCATTATCCAAATTAGTTCCCAAGAGCGGGATAAAGTATAAACTCTTTTTCCGACTTGTGACAATTTTTCGTGAGTACGAAAATAAGAATCAAAAACTAATTATATTCGGCACAATATCACGGCAATCTGTGGACATAAATTGTGTGGCAAACTCGCGATTAATATTAATTTTTGATTCCTATTTTCGTATTTACAAAATACAACGGCGATCTGTGGACTTAGAATGTGTGGTAAACTACCCGATTATAAATAGTTTTTGATTCCTATTTTCATATTTATGAAATAATAAAAGTATTATTACTCAAACATACAACGGCGATCTGCGGACTTAAAATGTGTGGTAAAGTTCCCGAATATAATTGATTTTTGATTCGTATTTTTGTACACACGAAAAAATTGTCACAAGTCGGAAAAATACCTCATACTTTATCCCGCTTTTTGATAAATAATTTGGATAATGGTTGGTATTTAAAAGTATGGGCGTTTTACTAGGATGATTTTGTTTTGCGCAAATATTCCAATCCATCATCGATACCACTATTGTCGTATTAATTTAATTCTGTTAACATGACTCATGGTACCGTATAGAAAATATATACTGCAATAATCTGCAAATAAGAAATGCCTGGATATTTGGCAAGGTTGTAACTTTAGATAGCAGTTATTCCATTGCTTATTGTATGGAAATTCCTACATACATTTAGATAAGCTTCAATTAGTGGATTTTATTTCCGAAGTATTCAAAATTTCATATTCGAAAAAAATAATTTCGAATGTATTCGAAATAGTGAACTATTCGATATTGGCCATCCCTGGCTTTGATCCATGTCAATACTGACACCCGTCGCGGGAGACCATCGTCTGAAGTTGAAGAAATTTGCAGCCCCTCAAGAAAAATTTCCATGGCCCCATGTGAAGATATTCGCCGAGACAAATACGCACACGAAAATTGAGAAAAGGGGAAGAATCAAATTGTGTGAACGCAATCAAACAAATACCAGTTGTTTAAAGTGTAAAGTGAGACTTTGTTTTGTCAAGGGCCGCAATTGTTTTATGACTTCCACGCCTGAGGAATTGGAACAATTTGTTATTCTCAGGGAATTTTTCTGTAGTTTTTTTAAGTGTTTATATCATGCTTGCTTTTAAGCGCAAATGATTCGCCGATATTGCTCTTTGAGTTCGTTCGTTCAATGTTGAAATAAAAATGTGAAACTTCAACTTGTTTTGACTAGATTTTTCACATTTGTATACAGTGTAAATCCTATTGTAACACATATGTCACATTTGAAAAGGGGGTTAAATGAGGTCAAAGGTTAAAATGGTATAAATATTTGTTCAACATGATTAAAATGGACTAAGAATCCCAAATATCAGATTTTTCCTTCAACTATTTCATTGTCTGGGTTCCCCGGGGTTAATTACTCTTTTCGAATCTGCCAAAATCAGACAGGGTTTTCAAAAAACAGAAACAAGGACATTTGGAGCACAATCTAGAGCAGACATGGGCCAAATTCGGCCCGCTAGGTAATTAAATCTGGCCCGCCTGATGATGCCACAACCAAATTTTGATGTTTTAGTTAAAAATAGCTTAAGGAATTTGTTGATATTGTGGTTGAATTTAGTTCTGGCACAAGGTTTATTGTTTTCCACTGTTGCTTTTGAAACACTGTAAATATTGTTCATAAAATGCAACTCTTTAAGTCATACTTACATGACCCGCTAGTCTAGGTGAGCAAAATTTTTGGTTCCTGATCCAAAAACCGTGCCCACCCCTGATCTAGCGGGTACATGAGTTTTGTGCAAAGTGTCCTGGATTACTGAAACTTTTCGGTACAATCATACATAAAAAGAGTTCAAATTTTTAGTCATCCTGTACGATTCCAAATACATTTTGAATTATTATTCTGAAACTTGGGCCGAATCAATATCGACAATATTCAATTTTGGGAGCTCAGAAGTATGTGCACCAAGATGGCACACAACCTGAACATAGTATGTGTTGTTGTACAGAATAACCTAGATGAATTTATTTTTTTAGTACCAGAAGTTAACTGAAATCAAATATGTATGTTTGTAAAGCTGAAAATTGTAGATTGCTAAATTAGACTGGCTTTCCAGAAGTATGTGCACCAAGATGCTGTTCAAAACGTGCTGCTACTATTCTGCCATGATGAAATCTAATCTAAAAGGTTTCTTCTTTTCTCCCAATATGTCGTTATGCTGGCTCCCAATATGTCGTTATGCTGAAATTTTTCGAAATTCCCAAAATAATCCACGAGGAGGCGTAAAATGTTTTTTTCTATTTTATTCTCTCCGATACCCATTTTAAATTTATTAGACGTTCAATACCGGTGTATTAGCAACTGAAGATAATTGTTCAACTTTTTAGTGATTTTAGTGGAAGTACAAAACCAATTTTAATTATCATATATATTTTCATTAAAAGTACCAAAAAATGCACTATGTTTGGTATTAAATATGGCCAGTTCAAAACGTGCTGCTACTATTCTGCCATGATGAAATCGAATCTATAAGGTTTCTCCTTTTCTCCCAATAGTTAGGTTAGATCGATCCAGTATCACATGCTGAGTCAGTAATCCTAGAAACATGGTGCAGGGCTGAGAACGTATGTTGGGGTGTAATTTTTTGACCAGATCTTGGAGGCATGCGATCTCCTTTTGTAACATTGAAAACATAAATTATGCAAAAGGTTTCACTCCGGTATGAGTTCGCTCATGCGCACGTAAATTTATTAAATCTGAAAAACTCTTTTCACATTGTGTACAAGGATACTGTTTACGCTGTTGTAAACTAGACAGTTGTGAAAAACCCTTTTCACATTGTTTGCAAACATAAGGCTTCTCTCCGATATGAATTCGCTCATGCCTATGTAAATGAGATAATCGTGAAAAACACTTCCCATATTGTTTGCAAACATAAGGTTTTGTTCCTGTATGAGTTCGCTTATGCTCTTGTAAATGAGATGATTTCGAAAACCACTTTCCGCATTGTTTACAAACATAAGGTTTCTCACCAGTATGAGTTCGCTTATGCACATTTAAATGCCACTCTGATTTGAAATTCTTTCCACATTGTTGGCAAACAAAGGTTTCATCTCTACTGCTGGTTTGTAAATTTGACCCTGGTAACATTCAATCGCACACAACTGATTTTCCAGTTTCAGCTTCATCACTCAAACCACTTTCTCGACATTTTTCTTCGCCACCTCTTTGTAAAGAAGTTTTACTGATAATGTCTTTTCCGTAACGCTTCTCAAGAGTTGGTAAGCTGACTATTTCCCACAATGTTGTTGGTTGCATATTCGCATAAATCTCCAGTTCCATCATTAATGTGCAAAAACATATGCTTTTCCAAACTGGGCCCTGATGGAAAGTTTTCATCACAGATAAGGCAGGGAAATACGTTTTCGGTCTATTATGTGGGTTCGCAGGTTTGAATCCCATGCAGGGATGGGTATGTGCGAGAGGATTGCTGGACTCCTCGCCGTCGTTGGGTGGTTCATGTACCCGCTGGTCGGTTACGGCTTCCTCCACCACCAAGTCCATGCTTCCGAAAACGGACAATACAACTAATCCCATACCCGACTTGGAATGGTAACCGGACGAGAGGTTGTGGTTCGCCATATGGATAAGCCGTCTTATCGGCTTTCCTCTCCCCCGGGATAAATATGTAAATCCTATCCTATTTTTATCCAGATGTAATTTTTCCGCGTAGGAGTAATTTAATAAAATCCTGAACAGTTGTTTTAGCGACACATTCACAGCTCTATCCCAATACCGGTATTGTGAGATATGTTAGGTTGCTCCAGTGTTTTGGATTTAGGAAATCTCTTAAATACCCAATACAATGATTTATGCAATACAGAATGCAAAAAAGACGAGAAAGTAGTCTGAGCCGGAGTTAACTGTACAGGTAGGTACCGGTACCGTACCGGTGGCGGTACCGGGGTCTGGTATAGTTTAGTACCACATGTACTTCTAGTTGGCCTGGCTAAACAATTTTTGCATATGTCATTCCTAACCCTCACCTGACTGAGTCACCCAAAAATTACGTCATTTTAAGTTTTTAACGTCACTGTGGCGTAATAAGGCCCACCAGAGTATGCGAATGATCGTCCAAAACGCGCAGACGATAACCCGAAATCGAGCAAGCTCTTTCTCTTGTTTTCTCGTCACAACGACATGAGAGACATCGCCGGCCTTAGCGAGTTCGTTATCGGCAGCGCAGATGCCATCTCGGGCGATCGTAATTATACTTTGGCAAGCCCTAAGACGTGATGGTGACGTCGTAGTGGTGTAATTTTTGGATGGCATAGTCAGCTGAGGGTTAGAAATAACATATGCAAAATTCGTTATGCTACGCCCACTGGAAGTACCTGTGGTACTAAACTATACTAGACCCCCGTACCGGTAGGAACTGCAACTTATGTAGCCACAAGCGGTACGGTACCGGTACCGTAAAACCGGCTAACTTCGGATGATTTCACTATATTTTGAACAATATCTCTGCCGCATGTTGTTCAATTGAAGCCAAATTTGAAATATAATACATTGTGGCTATTCTCGTCATGGTCAAATCGGTTTCACATCCACCAAAGCATTTTTTCATTGAAATTATTGACTTTATTCGTCTATTCTAAAATTATCTAACTTCGGATGGCCGCTTTTCTCTTTGAGTCACCTCGCCGTGAGAGAGAAATGTCTGCGTGAGCAGTGACGCATGACAACGTCGCTGAGCAGACCTTACGCCGCCTCGACGCGTTATGCGTGATGCATACTGACGTTTGTACGTGACGCTACTCTTGCCTCTTCGCGAAGCTTAACTATTTATTTCTGCGTCCTTTATTATAACTCTAACTTTATATATTTCACCAACTACTACTAATTTATTGCAAAATGCTGGTTCGTTCTTTTATGATCGTTTATTTTTAATGCAAGAAAAGGTTTAACAAAAAAAAACGAAGAATTGAAAGTACCTAACACTGATGGAGTGAAATTACAATATGGAACAAGTAAAAATTGAACAAAAATTAGGCAATTAAAAATAAACGGATAAATTGAATGAAACACTGACAAAAGTAAAAATTGAAATTAAAATGCAATATGGAACAAGTAAAGAATGAACAAAAATTAGGCAATTAAAATAAACGGATGAATTGAATGAAACATTGACAAAAAAAAAAATTGAAACAAGTAAGGTATGAACAAAAATTCGAAAAAACAGATAAATTGAAATAAACGCTGGCAAAATTAAGAATTGGAATCATTCCCACATGGGTTAGACGGGTCGGTGCAACAGTTCTTGTGGAACCAATGTGTTTCGCTGCAGCTTTCGCAACCGACCCATTCATCCTCAGTTTCAGTCTTTCCATTTGGATCATTCCATAATCCACAAGCAGAACAGGTGTCGACTTTAGCATCACTTTTCTGATTTTCCCAGAGCTTCCCGTTGATCGGCTCGGCAGAGGTTCCTGCCCGGTGTGATTTTGGATCCTCTTCTACGTTTAACTTGATTTGTGTCTGTGGAATGTAATGACTTTAGAAATGTGATTAGAGTAGACGTAGCTTGGTCGTCTATTTCTTGTTTATTAACATCTGAAGATTGACATTCGATAGGTCGTAGTTTTGACAGCACCGCAGTGGGGTTAAATGGGTGGATCCCACAAGCTCGGTTTTGGGAAGACATTTCAGCCGATTTTTGGAAAAGTTTTTTTAATAAGATGGGGAAATGTTCCTTCGGGAAACCACAAATTCGTGATTCAGCCCTCCATTCGGCTACTATTTTTCTCCACTTTGCTATTAGTGGGGAAAAAAATGAATAATCGAGAGGCTGTAATATATGAGTGCTGTTGGGCGGCAGACAGGTAAAATAAATATTGTTTCCATCCGCCAATTCAACAACCTCCATGGTTAAGTGGGATGACAAATTGTCACCTACTAGCATTTTGTCGCCGTCAAGTTTGTCGCAATATGGGAGAAAAACCTCTTTGAACCAGCGGATGAAGGTTCTGGTGTCAAACCATCCGCTGGGTGTTGCGTCGTATATCGCATCTTCAGGCCCATCAGTGGTCCAATACTCGTAGATGTTTAAAGCAGAATAGACAATCATAGGGGGCAAAAGGCTTCCAGCGGCCGATCCACAAAACATGATGGATATCGAGCTTTTCGAAAAATCTCGAATCATCTCCACTCTATTTGTACCGGTTGAAACTATTGAACGTTTTCTGCCCGGATCGTCTCGAAGATTCGTTGCGTCGTAATTGAAAATGTTTGTTGCAGGTAAGCGAGTCGCAATTTCTTTAATCTCGTCGAAGAATTTTACTATTTCTTTTGACCCCACGGCTGCACGAGTTCTTTTAATGTTTGAGGCAACTCTTTTGGATAACCGCTGCCTTTTGCAAAAATTATCCACCCACATCGGGTCGGGTTTGTTGTTGGGGAACGTAGGAGAACATATTCCCTTTGAATCCAAATAATTTTTGACAATGTTGCACATGTCCTCCGGTCCAATGGGATATCCCCCACGTGCAATGATTTCAAGGCTCTTAGCAAATCTCTTTTCCTCCTCATTTGATAAACCAGTCGGGCGACCAATACTTTTAGTGTGAGTCTTCTTCATTTTGTCGAATAATGTCGACCTTTTCACGTCATGGCGTTTAGCTGCTTTCGCATACGACATCCCTGCCTCAACATCAGCCATAGCCTTTTGCAAGTCCTCGCTATTGCAGGAGTTGTAAGTTCTCTTTGGCATCGTATTGATAGATCAGATATAATATGTTTACAAGTAGATAGACAAAGTCAAATGACTAAAAACGGCAAAAAGAAACTTCAACACCTTTTTTTCATTTTGCGCCTTACCTGTATGTGGTCCAACCTCCTGCTGTGTGCACCTGCGCAGAGTTCCACGCTCAAGATCTTATTATCATCGGCCAATCGTAAACAGACATATCTAATCATCATGATTCTATAGAAACTTCTAGAAGTTCCACGCTCACCTGTTTAACGTTCCATGCTCAAGATCTTATTATCATCGGCCAATCGTAAACAGACATATCTAATCATCATGATCCTATAGAAACTTCTAGAAGTTCCACGCTCACCTGTTTAACGTTCCATGCTCAAGATCTTATTATCCTCGGTCGATCGTAAAGAGACATATCTAATCATTATAGTCATCTAGAAACTGGATGTTTATCAGCCTAACGTGTTACCAATTGCTATCTATCGGTGTCGGAGAAAGTATGCAAAAACAGAAATCGACAAATTTCATATGCATCAAGCGTATGTATACGCATTATTTTTAAATAAAGAACATATGACTGAGACGATAGTGATGTTTTTGTGGGATTTAGGGACAAGGCTCATGGATGTCCTCAAATTTTAAATTTCACAATACTGGGCGCCGCGAGGTCTGCGTTCAAATGTCGCGGCGAGTTACGCACGAGCTACGCAAAGTGACGTCTATGAAAAGAGAGAAAGCGATTTGCGTCGTTGACGTCACGCTGTACGTAATCATCAAAACGTCGAAATTTTGATGCAATTTTTAAATCAAAATAATCGATTTCACTCGAATCTCGTACGACACCTCGTGATCACTGTATTTTTTTGTATACATTGTGTACGCTCTCTAGCGCTTGGCGGTAATTTGGCGAAAGTCGCGTCGGTAGAAGTCATGGTTTGAGCCGCTCAAAAAAAAGGTGTCATTTTTTAGGTAGGACAGATTCATATATGTAAGGCCTTACTATAGAAACCGACAGAAGCACAATATGACGAAATTCAGTTGAGATATGAACGATTGAAAATTTCATCCGAAGTTAGAAGGCATCCGAAGTTAGCCGGTTTTACGGTACCGTAAACGCAGGTAACTTCGGATGGTTTGTAACTTCGGATGAAATTTTCAATCGTTTATATCTTGACGAAATTACGTCATATTTTGCTTCTGGCAGTTTCTATAGAGAGTCCTTATATATCTAAATCTGTTATTATATTCAATCGTCTAATCTTGACACAAAAAATCACATTTTAGCCAAAAATTGACACCTTGTTTTTGAGCGGCTAACATAGCGAATTCTGCCGACGCTAACTTCACTAAAAGACCGTCAATCGCTAGAGGGCATACACAATGTACAAGGAAAATTACAGTGATCACGAGATGTCGCGTGCGATTCAAGTAAAATATATTATTTTGATTTAAAAATTTCGTCAAAATATCGACGTTACGATGCTTACGCTGAACGTGACGTCAACAACGTGATTCAATTTCGCTCCATTTAACGCCGACGTCACATTGCGTAGCTCGTGCGTAACTCGCTGCGACATTTGAACGCCAGACTATGTGGCGCCACGTGTAGTTAAATATAAAGTGAAAGCTCCTACCTGATCCTAGTCACCAAATCCTACAAAAACTTCATTATAGCCCCAGTCATATGCTGTTTATTCTTTGTGAATCCGTTTAAAGCACATCAAATTTGTGCGTTAATATTTTTGCATTCATTCTCCGAACGTATAGATGTTGTGGATACGTAAGGCTAATGAACAGCCAGTTACGCGTATCTATACTATCACAATGATAAAGTATGTATGTTTACGATGATAATATCTTAAGCGTAGAATGTTGCACAGGTGAGCATGGAACTCAGGTGCACTCAGTAGGAGGTTGGACCACATACGAGTAAGTCGCAAAATGAAGAAAAGAGTATCAAAGTTTCTATTTGGTGTTTTATCCGTTTCATGTCATTTGACTTTGTCTATTTGCCTGTGAATACATTATATCTGAATTATGAACACGAGCCACAAGCTCCACCGTTCCATTTCCACTGCCATTTTTTACTACCTATCG
Organism: Styela clava; assembly: GCF_964204865.1. Classification (NCBI taxonomy): domain Eukaryota; kingdom Metazoa; phylum Chordata; class Ascidiacea; order Stolidobranchia; family Styelidae; genus Styela; species Styela clava. The sequence goes on from NC_135254.1 coordinate 5,679,908, forward strand.
TAATTCATGATTCTTTTTTTTTATTATTTTCATTCGTTTCATTTTTGTTTCGTATTAAAAATTGTTTTCCACTTCCATTTTTACGACTTAGTTTATGCGTCTGTTTTTTTTATTTTCATTTGTCCCATGTTGTCTCATTTTTGTTTTGTATTAAAACGATCATATTAGCAAAATCTAGCACTTTCATGAAATTAAGAATAGTCAGAAGTAAAGGCTTTAGTTTTGCGAAATGTCAGAAATAGCGATGGGCAAAATTATCATAAATTATTACATGCGTTGTGTTTTGAAGCATTTTAGCGGTAATAATTATGGCGTGACACTGTCAAAATCGTCGAGTAAAGTGCTGAGTTCGCAAATTCTGTAGATAAAATTGTGAGTTAGTCGGTAACGATTTTAGCTATAATAACCGTCGGGTTATTGTTTTGTCCAAAAAAAAAACGTTAAAACTTGAGGGAAATAGTTATATATAATTAGCGTCCGACCCGCTATTAGGGCCAAAAGCCTTATGACAAGTATAAATGCATAACGGCCGATTTATTCAATTATTATAATAAATAAAAATTCAGGATTCGTGCAATCGCAGGTGCAAAGCATAAGAACGTCAATCATCGTCTTAATAAATATCTCCATCCCGGTGTCGATAATAATATCACCGTTCTCTTTAAACTCGAACGATTAATAATATACAAACAGTGATAAGATCAAAGCCAACACATAAGATAAAAATCAGAATAAAATGAATTTGGGTTTTGAAATCAGTCCTTCTTGTCTTCAAGAGCTGTTGCCGATGTAAACGCACGGGTATACCAGATCAATGACATTGAGCATGCTGCTAATGTCATTGACCAGATATATAAAACTTCAATGTCCGCCGACCCGAAAGAATTAACAATCGGAAACAAATAAAACGGCCGTCATAGATGAACGTCAGTGTGCGACACGCAAAACGGATCACGGCATCGTAAGTTCTACGCAGCGATGTTATCACGCGTCACTGATCACGCAGACATTTCTCTCTCACGACGAAGTGACGCAAAGCGAAAAGTGGCCATCCGAAGTTAGAAACATTTGGAATACAGATCTGCAGACAAATAAAGTCAATAATTTGAATGAAAAAAGGTATTGACTGATATGAAACCGAGTTTATCGTGAAGAGAAAGGCTTCATTGTATTATATTCCAAGTTTGGCTTCAATCGAACAATAAACGGCGGAGAAATTGTTCATAATATAGTATACGTGCCCACGACAAAACTCCTTAGATTGCGGCGGGTACGTTGATGTACTCCACTGTTTTATTTAGCAATCGATCGCAAACTCTTGGTCTAGTTTTTCCGGGTTTTAGTTTATTGATAAGAAGTCTTCTTGGAGATTAACATAAGCGACGGTAAATCTCGCTTTCGTTTACCATGGGAATTTTATTTGCGGCGGAACGAGGGAGTGTTTTTGAAATTTATGCAAATTTCGGTGTTTTTTGGGTGGCAATAGAAGACATATTATCTATTCCATCTACCAAAGTATTTTGAGTTAGATAACGAGATTGCTACAGCAATATTATGCTATTGTTTGCCAACCAAGAAGCGGTAACAGTAAAGGATTTAGCGAATATTTCTATTTTTTATCACGGTTTGAAGTTTCAACACCCAAGAAAAAAAATGCCTTTTCTCTATCCGGTTTGTGACTCAGACCACCCCTTTTAAAAAAAAAATTTTTTTCAATCGCCAATTGCAAGCTCTTCAAATAAGCTTTCCAACGAGCCGTCAGTGGGCAGCAGAGGATCATTACTTTTTCGTTAGTCGATCGATTAGTTGTGGGGATACAAATGCATAAAGTCGGCGTAGCAAATACGGTTATTTAATGAAAAATAAATATTGCATGGAAAGGGTTAAAGAGAACGGTGATATTATTATCGACACCGGGATGGAGATATTTATTAAGACGATGATTGACGTTCTTATGCTTTGCACCTGCGATTGCACGAATCCTGAATTTTTATTCATTATAATAATTGGATAAATCGGCCGTTTTGCATTTATACTTGTCATAAGGCTTTTGGTCCTAATAGCGGGTCGGACGCTAATTATATATAACTATTTCCCTCAAGTTTTAACGTTTTTTTTTTTTTTGGACAAAACAAAAACCCGACGATTATTATAGCTAAAATCGTTACCGACTAACTCACAATTTTATCTACGGAATTTGCGAACTCAGCACTTTACTCGACGATTTTGACAGTGTCACGCCATAATTATTACCGCTAAAATGCCTCAAAATACAACGCATGTAATAATTTATGATAATTTTGCCCAGCGCTATTTCTGACATTTCGCAAAACTAAACCATTTACTTCTGACTATTCTTAATTTCATGAAAGTGCTAGATTTTGCTAATATGATCGTTTTAATACAAAACAAAAATTAGACAACATGGGACGAATAAACTAAGTCGTAAAAATGGAAGTGGAAAACAATTTTTAATACGAAACAAAAATGAAACGAATGAAATTAAAAAAAAAAACAATGATGAATTAAGATAGGTAGTAAAAAATGGCAGTGGAAATGGAAAACAATATGGAACGGTGTAGCTTGTGGCTCGTGTTCATAATTCAGATATAATGTATTCACAGGCAGATAGACAAAGTCAAATGACATGAAACGGATAAAAACGCCAAATAGAAACTTTGATACTCTTTTCTTCATTTTGCGACTTACTCGTATGTGGTCGGTCCAACCTCCTACTGAGTGCACCTGAGTTTCATGCTCACCTGTGCAACATTCTACGCTTATAATATTATCACCGTAAACATACATACTTTATCATTGTGATAGTATAGATACGCGTAACTGGCTGTTCATTAGCCTTACGTATCAACAACATCTATACGTTCGGAGAATGAATGCAAAAATATTAACGCACAAATTTGATGTGCATTAAACGGATTCACAATGAATAAACAGCATATGACTGGGGCTATAATGAAGTTTTTGTAGGATTTGGTGACTAGGATCAGGTAGGAGCTTTCACTTTATATTTAACTACACGTGGCGCCACATAGTCTGGCGTTCAAATGTCGCAGCGAGTTACGCAATGTGACGTCGGCTTTAAATGGAGCGAAATTGAATCACCGTCACAGCGTAAGCATCGTAACGTCGATATTTTGACGAAATTTTTAAATTAAAATAGTATATTTTACTTGAATCACACACGACATCTCGTGATCACTGTAATTTTCCTTGTACATTGTGTATGCCCTCTAGCGATTGACGGTCTTTTAGTGAAGTTAGCGTCGGCAGAATTCGCTATGTTAGCCGCTCAAAAACAAGGTGTCAATTTTTGGCTAAAATGTGATTTTTTGTGTCAAAAAATAAATAAGATTAGGCGATTGAATATGATAACAGATTTAGATATATAAGGACACTCTATAGAAACTGCCAGAAGCAAAATATGACATAATTTAGTCAAGATATAAACGATTGAAAATTTCATCCGAAGTTACCTGCGTTTACGGTATCTCTCTCCTACCGAGATCATTGCGACAGGAAAACGAGAGAAATGACTGTTCGATTTCGGGTTCTCGTCTGCGCGTCTTGGGTGACAGTTCGCATGGTGTGAAGGGCTGTATTACGTCACTGTGACGTAATTTTTGGATGGTGTGGTCAGGTGGGGGTTAGGATTGACACGTGAAAAAATTGTTATGCTACGCCTACTGGAAGTATGTTAGGTACGAAACTACATGAGACCAGTTGTCTTGTTGGTGCATTTGCAAATAGTTGAGCACTGAAAACATGCTCAAACATAGACTGTGGGCCATATAAAACTAGCTTCTGTGAAATGGCTGACTTCGGATGATTTCACTATACTTTAATCAATTACTCAGCCGTTTGTTGTCCGATTTGCGTCAAACTTGAAATATATAACATTGGTGTAATTCTCTGTACATGCATTTAATTTTCTCGTCGATCAGATCATTTTTTATGTCTTAATTGTCTCATTTTTCACTACGCCACTAAATATCTATCTTCGAATGGGGAATCACCTCCCTGCGTCACCGCAACTCGAGTGAAAAGTGCGTGCGTGAAGACAAAACACGCTTTATGTCGTTGCGTAAATGCCAGATATTCAATCCACGTCGCGAGCGGCGATGATAATGACGTCCGTGCAGTTTCCGGTGCGGCACTTTCAAGTTGATTTTATTCTAAAACGTTTCGTTATATTTTCGATTATCGTAACTTTAGATCCGAATACTCACGGGTCAAAGCCGATTTCGTTATAGCCGAAATTGTTTTGATAATGTTTGCAATGTGGCACGTGTTGATGTAAAACAGTGCACAAGTTACCATTCCTCAAGTATTATTCACTCCAAGTATTATTTACTCCCACCTGTCCGTTATGACATTTGCTAGAAATAATCTGAAATGTTTTATTCCCGCTTGTATCGCCCTAACAAAATTAAAATTAAATACTAATTTTTTTTTGTAACAGCTGTAAAAGACGTGTATGTTTTTGTTCACCGCCACTCGAATGGAAGCCTGACAAACGTAAATAAAATAAATATATATATTTTAGGATGAGAAACACGATTTTCAATTAACATTGCTGGCCGATGAACTCATTCAGTAATAGTTCTCTTCAAATGTACGCGAAATATCTCACTCAGAACAAAGTTTAAATTAAATTTCAATCAAAATTAAATATCATCTGAGACGTCGGTAGCTGATTCTTTATACAATCATGCCGCGGTGTACAATAACTTAGTCGCAGCGCAGGTGTGCTGTTGAAAAATTTCAAAATTGTCACGAATTTTCAGATATACGATCCATTTAAATTCGCGCATAATAGAAACTTAGGCTATTCAGTGGAAAACTGAACTCGCGGTTTGGGGGAGAATACGCCACACATCATCTCGAGTGAGCGTAAAAGAGTGTGTTGTGCCGAATTTGAAACATACGACGGCAGATAAGTAAAAAAGTCAATCACGAAAAATTCATTTCCATTTATTTGTTGTTATTTGGAGTGCCGCATAAACGCATTCGGCAGTTCGCCGCCGAAAACAACGATTCAACAAACGTTCAATTTTTTTTTCGGTAAATCGCTCTCTTTTTCCGAAACACGTAAATCTGATTCGAATCGATTCAGAAAAGATGCGATTCGAATCGATCCGTAAATCCGAAAGTGGCATCCCTATCGGCGACGCAACATGATGTCGTCTTCAAAGTGAGCGACGTCAAGTTTAGCGTGTAGGTCAGATGCTATTATTTGAATTACAATTTTTTCTCGAGTCTTCTGCGACATCTCGTGATCAGTCTATTTTCTATATACATTGATAACACCCTCTATCGAATGACAGTATTTTGAGGAACTTAGCATCAGTAGAAGTCACGATTTAAGCCGTTCAAAAACGGAGTGTCAATTTTAGGTTAAAACGTGATTTTTTTAATCAAAAAATAAATTAAATTGCGCGATTGAATATGATAACAGATTTAGATATATAAGGCCTTGCTATAGAAACTGCCAGAAGCACAATATGACGTAATTTAGTCGAAATATTAACGATTGAAAATTTCATCCGAAGTTACAAGGCATCCGAAGTTAGCCGGTTTTACGGTTCTCATTTAGAAGCAAGCTGACGATCGAAATTTGCACGAAAAATATAAGTTTATTAAAAATATTATTGCTTCTAATAAATTTCATGACAATTTCATGGTCAGAAGTGCATAATACTGAAATTTACCATTGTTTTTAGATTTTATTTATTTTGGAAATTGTTACCAAAGACGCATTTCCTTGCCTTAACTGCGCTGAAAACTGTTCATGTTTTTGCTCATTGACAATGATGAAAATTCTTATCGCACTGAAGAATCAAACGAATATGTGACTAACAACATTGCTGGAACTAGTCAGCCTACTAACTCTGAGGAGAATTGTGGAAAATATATTACAAGTAAAACTTTTTCACGTTGTGTAGCTGAAAAAAAAATAGAGGAAGTGGTTTTGCTAAACCACTAAACTGGAAGGGAAATCACGAACCCAGTCACTTGTCCATACCAACACCGGACCAATGCCTAATCTGAAAAGCAACAGTGGAGATGAATCATATAGTTGCAAACAATTAGGGAAGAGCTTCAAATCAAAGCGGAATTTAAACAGGCATATGCGGATTCCTCCAAGAGATAAACCCTATATTTGTAAACAATGTGGAAAATGTGTTTCACGATTATCTAATTTACGAGAGCATGAGCGAACTCACACTGGCGAAAAACCTTATGCTTGTAAACATTGTGGAAAGGATTTTTCACAATTATCTAGTTTACTTAGGCATGAGCTAAGTCATACTGGAGAGAAACCTCATATATGTAAACAATGTGGAAAGTGTTTTTCTCGATTATCTCATTTACAGAGGCATGGAAGAACTCATACTGGAGAAAAACCTTATATTTGTAATCAATGTGGAAAGTGTTTTACGCGATTATCTCATTTACAGGGGCATAAGCGAACTCATTGCGGCAAAAAACCTTGTGCCTCTAATCAATATGGGGAGAAATCACATGTTTGTGAATATTGTGGAAAGTGTTTTACGGAGTCATCTAATTTACATGTGCACAAGAGAACTCATACTGGAAAGAAACCGTTCGTTTGTAAACAATGTGGAAAGAGTTTTTCACAATTATCTATTTTACGAGCGCATGAACGAACTCATACTGGAGAGAAACCATATTCTTGTAAACAATGCGGAAAGAGTTTTTCACAATTATCTGGTTTACGAGCGCATGAACGAACTCATACTGGAGAGAAACCATATTCTTGTAAACAATGCGAAAAGTGGTTTTCATATTCATCTGCTTTATCAATACATGAGCGAACTCACACTGGGGAAAAACCTTTCATTTGTGAACAATGTGGAAAAAGTTTTACGCAATCATCTAGTTTACTTGTGCACAAAAGAACTCATACTGGAAAGAAACCTTTTGTTTGTAAACAATGTGGAAAGAGTTTTTCACAATTATCTAATTTACGAGCGCATGAACGAACTCATACTGGGGAGAAACCTCATGTTTGTAAACACTGTGGAAAGAGTTTTTCACAATTATCTGATTTACAAGCGCATGAACGAACTCATACTGGAGAGAAACCTTATGTTTGTACACAATGTGGAAAGGCTTTCTCACGATCATCCACTTTATCTGAACATGAGAGAATTCATACTGGAGAGAAACCACATATTTGTAAACAATGTGGAAAAAGTTTTTCACAATTATCTAATTTGCATGTGCATGAACGAACTCATACTGGAGAGAAACCTTATGTTTGTAAAGAATGTGGTAAGCATTTTGCACATTTATCCACTTTGCATGCCCATGAGCGAAGACATACTTGAAAGAATCCAAATTACATTGGTATGAGCAAACCTAACTGTGTAAACAATGTGTGATGCGCTTTTTAAATAGACTTCGTTTACAAAACAACATAGGCAGGAAAACAACAGTTTGTGTGGGTTCCTTACATATTGGATCGTTTGGAAGACGTTTTCCTTATATTTAATCTAATCATAATGCAGGTATAAGCTACTCATATTCTTTTGAAATTTTGATTGAATTTAAAAATAAATAGTTTAAAAAGTCAAAACTTTGGAAATGTTCTACGAGTTTTAAAATATATTCTGCCATATTCATTCGTGCGTTTGGCTTTATATTAAGAGAATAATAAATGACATTAATAGTTAATTTGAGAGAAAAGCAATATTTCAAAAGTTCAGTTTTTTGTTCTAATTTTGTTCAGTTTTTTTTAAAATAAGATCTTGAACAATTAGCCAAACACAGCAATGATAATCCAATTCGGATTTTACCAGATGATGCTAGCTTTAGTTATCAGATAAGTCGATTTCAATATATTTTTTTCGTTTGTTTTTGTATAAATTTTTGTGCGTACATGTTGTAATTTTATTTTGTAACACCATAATTCGATAACATTGGGGCGGAATTTCTCAACTTAAACTCACATATGTCAGATGACTAATTTTTTTTTTTTGAAAGTCTGAAATTAACCGATGAAATTAAATATTTTTCATTTAATGTGGACAATGTGATATTTATTGTGCTTTGAAAACTGGGAGTGTTAATGATCAAATGCTAATGACGGTAACATAATGAAGGACTGAAGACGGAAGTGTATATGGCAGTGGTTCTCGAACTTTTTTTGCTGGTTTAGTGTCTTTGAACAAGTTATTCCGCAAATGTTCATGCGATGTGCCTGTTTTAAAAAACGATTGGAACGAGGTTTTATCGCTCCCTTTTTTCCTTCTACGCGCCTCACAATTGAGGTTGGGGTAGAAAATTTTTCGCGTGGCCGTGAAGCTTATTAAAACTAAAATATTTGTTAGATATGCCCGTCTTATTTCAGATATTCACATTACATTTGTTCCATTATTTACGTTACGTCAACATATTTTCAACCTCTTTTTGAATAAAAATACTATCTGTAGCTTATTCTATAAAAGGGGCTCGGTTCAAAAAGTTTGAGAACCACTGGGCTAGAAAATTGTTTTAGTGGCTTTTGTACCGATTGGATTGGATAGAATTAGGAGTAATTAGCAGTAGGATAGGATAGGATTTACATATTTATCACGGGGGGGGGGGGGGGGGAGGAAAGCCGATAGGACGGCTTAATCATATGGCGAACAACTGCCTCTCGTCCGGTTACCAGTCAAGGTCGGTTTTGTGATTAGTTAACCAGTTATTTGTTTTCGAAAGCATGGACTTGATGGTGGAGGAAGCCGTAACCGACCAGCGGTTACGTGAACCACCCTACGGCGACAAGGAGTCCAGCAATCCTCTCGCACATGATCATTCCCGCATGGAAATCGAACCTGCGATCCCACGAAGGGTAATCAGAGAGCGTATTCCTAACGCTTAGCACGATGCGCCATACCGCCGAGCAATTCAAAATCGGCTTCATTTATATATTTATTCTGGTGATCTCTCTATAAATCCTGGTTGGATACTAATATGTGGTTCAAATTTTCAGTTGTCAGAAGTTTATTTTTTTTGGTGGGCGGGCACGTACATTGTTCGCTTTTTAACTTAATTTTGAGTTATGCCCGTCTCCCAGGTAACTCTGCATTTTGTTTTGTCCGTTTACCTTTTGTTTTGTCAGAGAACCAAAATAAATGATTGGTTGATTATGACATAATATAATTATACCGTGACGATCATCTTTACTACAACGACAAGGCAAATGCAATAATATTACCAGCCTAATACTGCATACTCACGTCTCACAAGCTTGCCCGTTGCATGCATGCCTATGTGTAATACAAATGGTCTAGTTTCCAAAATTTCAAACCGCTCCTCGGCACACCTGAGAATCTCTTGAGACACACAGTATGAAAGGGATGGGCGAAATTTTTCAGTATAAAAGCCGCGCATGCACCAAGTCACAAATATGTGAAAGCCGCATGATTTAGGAATCAATAATATTAGAAAACTGTGAACTAAAAACAAACGTATATTAACAGTATTGCAAAGTATATATTGCGATGCCATATAAGAAGAAGTTGACTTGTGTGTTTCCATCTAATCTGAAAGTTTTGTGATATGTAGTCAATGCAGCGCAGGACGTATCGCACTGTTACTGAGACTAACCGCAATAAAGCTACAACAAACCGCCAACGCAGCAACAAACATTTGATCATTGTGATGTAAGATTATAAATTCCACGTTGCGATTTTCTTACAGATCCTCTTAATCAAATTTGAATAATGATTATTGCCAGCGAGAAGAGCCGCGTAAAAACTGCAGCGAGCCGCAAAACTTTATCGGTGCCGCACGGTTGTGCATCGTGCTGAGCGTTGTTGGCACCTCTGGAGGGTCATTTGTCTAACTCAGGGGTGCACAACCTTTTCTCTTTAGACGGCCGCATTATGTTTTTGTAAAAAGTCTACGGCCGCCAGTGGGATCGAGATTTTTTATGAGCTTTATTTATTAATTATAGAATTGGTATTCATTGATAGATGTTATTGACTTGCGTCTAAAACGTGCATGAAATGGTAAGAGTTAAACATATATGAAAAATCAAAGTTTTTAGTGATCAGTATTTTATTGCATCGGATAATTTTAATGAATGAGAGATATTCAGATTTCATATACAGTCGGAAGGGTCGACACTTACTTCCGCTGAGAATTACTGTGATTCCGAAGTTGTTGACAACGCAACAAATATTTACTTTGCTTATTACGTTATAATTGCTGATATTATTCGTCAGCGTTTATAACTTTGCAGGCATTGGATAAATATCTTCCCGCAGATACTCCTTATCTCACATCCTTTAGCAGCAGCGTACATCAGAATTAAATGTTCTATTTCTTGCAAAATTGTGCGTTTAATCATATAAACGCGTAAGTTCCTAATCGATCATCGACAACAGGCCTTTTCAGGATTAATTAAAGAATTTATACTTTAGACAATAATTTTGCGAAGCTTTTTTCATTCAAGTCACTGATTGATTCGGTACGCTTGATGTGGTCATTTGGACCGTTAACATCGATTGTGTCTGTAAACTATATTTTTGAAAATCCCTATCCGCTCTTACACTCGTACGTTTTGTGCCTCAAAGACTTGTTTTTTTCCCGCCCTGACCTGGGTGTCCTCTGTTAAAAACTCGTCAACTAATCCTTGATCTTCGGTGACGAGACGCTTGAGATTATAATAGAGCAAATCTGCAACTTAAATTTTGGACTGAAAATAGGAGAGTAACTACTGAAACTGAAAACGATGTTATAAAATATTATCCCCATGACTTTTGTTTCGGGATCCCGCAACAACAAAAAAATAGATTACGTGAATCGCCAAAATTTAACAATTAAATTTCTGTGTTGGAAACTATATCACAATCACCGATGTTAAAAATTTATTTATGCACACATTGTACCTTCTTACCTATTCTTGAATTACTGTCAGGTATTGTGATGATAGGACCGTTTCACTACGTTTTTTAAATGTCCACAGATATATTATTACAGAAGCAATGATGCTTTCTTTATGTCTTTGGTCGCGAGTTACGTCTAACACAACTTAATCAATATAGAAAGACAATTTAATTTCTGGTATCGGTCATGGATTAAATATGTTAAGCAACATAAAAAATCACTATGCGCTGAAAAAGCCTGGCGTCATTGCGATCAGGTTTCGAACAATAGTAACTTCGTTTCATGCACGCTGAAAATAATTCTAATTTCATCTGGAATTAAAGAACCGTTTACTTTTGACGATATCCCGCTTAAGAGATATGAAAGAATATTTACAACTGTTACTTTTTTATGATACTGATAATTCATTTCCATTTCAGACATAAGTACTGCTACGATTTTCCGTAACAGTCAACCAACATAAAACAAATTGTTTTGCAGTAACACAAACTGTAACACACCAGCACGGCCACAGATTTTACCTTCGATGGCCGCAGGCTGTGCACCCCTGGTCTAACTTCATATAGAAGGTTTACGAGCACGTAACTGTATCTCTCAAACACGTGCGATTCATGGAAGATCTTGTAAAAACTTTCGCTCATCCTCGATATCTTACACACGATCGTCGCTGAAGAAAACCACGTCTAATCACTCGCAATCGTCAGGATAGAATTCAATTTACATATTTATCCCGGGGAGTGAGTGGGAAGTCGATAAAGCGGCTTAATCATATGGCGAATCACGGCCTCTCACGAGGAGTCCAGCCATTCTCCCGACTCTCTCACATAACCACCCACGCATTTCTCGTAATACATTGAATTGTAATAAATATTGGTGAATGGATCCCTGATTACTCTGCGTGGGTTCGCAGGTTCGAATCCCACTGAGATTAATTGATGTTTAAAAAAATGATAGACTCCGACGACTGGACCACTGCATGCAAGTCCAAGGACGCGTGATCGTCAACTGTAGAGGAGACACAGATTTTTTGACATGATTTAGTTCAGAAAATAAAATGTTAAAGATGGTGGTCACAGAAGCGTTATTTATTTTTCAATACTTCATTAGTAGATGAGTTACACTTGTTTCACAAAAATGGGGTAAAAAAATATATAAATTTTGCCCATCTGACAGTCGAACGAGATAAAGAACTACATTGAGAATTGTTGAGATGTCATATTTGATTCAGTGAATGATAATCGAGTTAATTTTCGTGTTTCTTGTTGCGAAAAACCCAATATTCAGAAGTGTCAGATTTAGGCACACAAAGGTTCAATATCATAATCTTTTATTGTGAAGAAAAAAACTATTGACGGCAAATATAATGTAATATTTATTAGTAAATTGAGGGCGGACTAACAATGCATTTAGAGAAGCGTATTGAGAAAAAGTTCAAGAATCACTGTCCTAGCAGGGTAAATAAATCGGATTCAATACCCTTCGCCCAATATGTGAGAAATAATGCCCAATAAAACAATTATTACTTTCACTTATTTTCTAATGTAAATTAAAACACAGAAAATGTTATAATACTTAATCACATTCCAACAATAATCACGATGTTACTCAAAATATAGACAGGTCCAGCTGTTTGATGCACGAATGCGCGTAGCTGATATTATGTACATAAATGCCAAAATTATCATCATAAGAAAACTACGTGGATCATTTAAAAAAAAATTTTAATTCAATTTTACTTTTTGAAAACAATAAAAGTAAATTTTAAAATCATTGCGATTCAATTATTTTTATCCTTGGGTAGGATTTCTTTTCTACATTATTCATGCTTCTAGAGTTTTTTGCGTGTGTGAATCAGCAAATGTTTTTCTAACGATTCTTTCCACATTGTTTACAAACATAAAGCCTCTCTGCAGTATGATGAGTTCGCTCATGCCTGTGTGAACTGGATACATGAGAAAATTCCCTTTACACACATAAGGTTTCTCACCTTTATGAGTGCGCGCCCTTACCACGTTGTTTACAAATATAAAGTTTTTCTCCAGTATGATGACTTCGCTCATGCCTATGTAAATCGGTTGAATTCAAAAATTTCTCTCATGAACATATAAATTAGATGATTGCGAAAACCCTTTACCACATTTATTACAAACATATGGCTTCTCCCCAGTATGAGTTCGCTCATGCGCTTTCAGTGTAGATAATTGCGAAAAACCCTTTCCATATTGTTTACAAACATAAGGTTCCTCCAGTATGAATTAGCTCATGAGCAGACATATGAGATAGTCGCGGAAATTTTCTTCCACGTTGTTTACAAACATAAGAAATCTCTATAGTATCATGAGATTCATTAGTTCGCTCATGCCTAAGTAAACTCGATACATGCGAAAATTCACTACCACATTGTTTACAAACATAAGGCCTCTCTCCAGTATGAGTTTGCTCATGCACTTGTAAATTGAATAATCGCAAAAAAAAACTTTCCACACTGTTGACAAAAATAAGGTTTCTCTCTAGTCCAATGAGTTCGCTCATGTCTATGTAAACTCGATACATGAGGAAATTTACTCCCACATTCTTTACAAACATAAGGCTTTTCTCCGGTATGAATTCGCTCATGGACATGTAAATTAAATATGTGCAAAAAACGTTTACCACAGTGTTCACAAACATAAGGTTCCTCTTCCGAATGTGTTCGCTCATGCACGTGCAAACCAGTTGATTGCGAAAAGTTCTTGCCGCATTGTTTACAAACATAAAGCTTCTTTCCAGTGTGAGTTCGCTCGCGCCTATGTAAATCAGATATGTTTGAGAATCTTTTACCACATTGTTCACAAACACAAGGCTTTTCTCCAGTATGAATTCGCTCATGAACATTTAAAGTAGATGATAGCGGAAATGCTTTACCACATTGTTTACAAATATAAGGCCTCTCTCCAGTATGAATTCGCACATGCGTTTGTAAAGTAGATGAATACGAAAAAGCCTTCCCATAATCTTTACAAATATAGGGTTTCTTTTCAGTATGAGTTCGTTCATGCACACATAAGTTAAATAAATTCAATAAATCCTTTCCACCTGGTCTACAAAGATGAGATTTATACTCACAATGGGTTTCTACATTTGACCGAGCTTTTGTGTTGGTGTGAACAAGTGACTGATTTTGCAACTTTCCGTCCAGAAGAGAGGTTACTTTTATTTCATGACAATTACGTGGTTTGTCAGTTTTATCAATCGAATCAGTTTGTATACAGCGTGGATGAACTTTAGATTTCTCTTCGCCGCAAGTTTGTTGAATATATTTATTTGTTATTTCATTCCCACAATGCTCATAATAGTCGGTAGGATGAATTGTTCCCACGTTGCTCTTAGCTGCATATTCGCTCAAATCTCGAGCTCCATCATTTTTATCATGAATGTGCAAAAACATATGCTTTTCCAAGCCGGGTCCTCATGAAAAGTTTTTATCACAGATGAGGCAAGGAAATACGTCTTTGATGGTTTCTTTCATTTCTAATTAAGTTTCCATAATGCAGAATATCTAAATATGAATAATAAATGTTGGCATTTTGCATCATTGAGCATTGTAATAGAATAAAATAAACAATGTTAACATATTTGTGATTGACATAATACGCTGGGAAAATTTCATATCTTCGATGAAAAGCTATGGTCTTCAGTGTCATACAAATCTACCAAACGTACAATGATGGTCATATTTTTTGAGACTTAGACCGCGCGCAAATGTGTTCATGTAACTAAAAAGTAAAGTGAAGCGTCGTTATGCGTCTACCGTACGTGCCGATGACCAATTAAACAAACGAGGATATCGGTCGGAGACCGAAGACCTATCGATCGCCCCCCAAAAAAAAAAATGATTAATTAATTGATAACTTGCTAATTATAAAAAAAGAAAAAAAAATATTAATCAATTGATAACTCGATAATTCATCCAAAATCAATAGGCTTCTGGTCCGAGATATGATGAATGCACATGCAAAATTTGGAGCAGATTCAACCTCGCCTTCGTGAGATATCGCGTTCATCTAACAGACAAACGAACAGACACACCTATCAACAGACCATAATACCTATCAACATACTTCATGCGATCAAGATCGATCGATATGTATACCGGACAAGCCAAACAAAGTACAAGTAACAGCGCACGCATATCGAGTTGTTAATTTATTAATCAATATGTGGGTGCCCCTAGGGCACGGCGTTGTAAAGCCGTCGTTCTCAAAAAATAGTCTAATTGCAGTTTTTTTTTAACTTTTGTTTTGTTTCAACTATAATGTTAGCGCTTTTAAGTTCAAGGCACGTTTACGAAGTCGAAAGATTGAGTGAATTGGTATATAATTGACACCATATTGTCAAATGCAAATAAGCTATAATCACCTTACCCTTATTTCGTTTTTTTTTGGCGTAATCAGTATTATGGTGCCCCGAGGGCATGGCGCCCCAATGACGTCTAATTACAAGTCTTACACCTTTTGTTTCGTCTCAATGATTGTGTTTGCATCAATTTAAAAATAATTCTAAGTCCAAATCATGCTTGTGATGTCGAAATATTAACTAAACTCGATAATATTAACTGCAATTGGCAATTTCTGCTCTGTATGTTTAAACCTATTTTAGGTCAGTGAGCAAAATTATCTTGTCCTACATATTATCTTATTTTTTTAAAAAACAAAATAAATACAACAATGTATTGCACGGTATTATCAGCAAAATTATTACCGATTCTTACAGTAGCGTGCATGTGGGTATAATTTCCTTAGAATTTTCCCAATCTTCTGTGTGTTTGTCGTTTGTGTTTTGTGTATATTTTTTTGCGGGAAAATCTGAATATACTTATAGAAACTCAACAGTGTCTGCAGAATAATGAATATGTAAGTCGTATCACGTCCAATCAAAGCGACAGGGCGGATAACTCGACTACCTAAACTGTGTTGGCGAGTTGTTTGTCAACTTAAAAACGTCCATCCGCAAATTGATGCTTGAACGGCTGCTTAGATTACAATTGTTAAATCATCGTTAGGTTATGGGTAATGATAAGCCATTGTTAGGGAACAAAAACTGAATAAATATCAAAGAAAGTCGATACTTGAAAGAAAACCCTTTTCAAATATTATATATATATATATACGCGAATGTAACAAACTTTCAGGCTGTTTTAAAAGTATACAACAGTCCGAAAGTTTATTACATTCGCGTAACTACCTAACCCTAAGTATAGGCGCGGCGGTGTGGCTCAACGGGCTAAGCGTTAGGAATACGCTCGCCACCGCACCTCTAATTACTCTGCGTGGGTTCGCAGGTTCGAATCCCATGCAGGGATGGTTATGTGCGAGAGGATTGCTGGACTCCTCGCCGTCGTTGGGTGGTTCACGTAACCGCTGGTCGGTTACGGCTTCCTCCACCACCAAGTCCATGCTTCCGAAAACAAACAATACAGTAAAACTAATCCCATACCCGACTTGGAATGGTAACCGGACGAGAGGCCGTGGTTCGTCATATGGATAAGCCGTCTTATCGGCTTTCCTCTCCCCCGGGATAAATATGTAAATCCTAAATCTATCTATTTTTGTGTGTGTTTATTTTTGAACCAAGCCTTGTTTAACAAGATTTGTGTTTTTTGGTATGAATGCGTGTTGGTGAGCGGGCACATTATACTCATCATGTTTTAAATTTTTTTTAAATGTTTTGTTCGCTCTCCAGAATTCTCCATTTTTAATCTGTTTGTATTGTCGGATTGTGGAGTTTTCGAAATAAACTATCTACATATATATGCCATATGTAAATTTTCCGCGTAGGATAAATTTTGTATAATAAATTATTCTACAGTTGCTTTAGCGACCAGAAATACGACTGCTTTTTGTCTTTGTCTACATAAGTTAGATTGCTCTGCCGTTCCGGATTCAGGGAGTTTGAATATGAAAACAGCTTTCCAAATACCCTAACATTCATTTATGCTCTGGTCTTGTCTATAGAACCGAAGAAAAGATAACTCTTTCAAATATTATATAAAGGAAGTTTCTAGATTATTGAAACTGTTAGTGAGGAAATAGTAGTAGTGATCACAAAATTCAGGACTTAAGGTAAAGTACATGGTAGCCTTTGATTAGAGTGACTCTAACAATACCGGTACAGTATCTGTGATCCAGTTGCTTTCATTCATGAATATGTGATAATCGCATGGTTTTTCAAACTTGTGATCGTGCTTCTTAGTTGAATTTTAATCATAGGCTTTTCACCAGAAAGCTCAGCTTCTCATTGAGCGGCAAGCAGCTCATTCACAATTTGTATAAGGAGATTACAAATTTTCCTAGTCTCATAGACATCACATAGTCATAGATTTAACTGCTTTTTACTGCACTAAATTTTATGACAATTTTTTGGATATTCTGCATCATGAAATAAGCTAATCACAAATGTGAATTATTTGTATCTTAAGCAATATTCAGTGATTGTGAATTGTGATTATTTTTAGATAAGGAAAATTCTATCTAAATCCTGGAATCCGCTGAAAATACATTTCCCTGTGTTATCTGTGATGAAAATTTTTCATCTGGGTCCAGTTTGGAAAAGCATATGTTTTTGTACAATCACGATGAAAATGATTATGGATCTGGAGATTTAAACAAATATGTAACAAGCAACATTGTGGAAACTCTTCGGCCTAAATAAACGATCATCTAGTTTACAAGATCATATACTAACTCATACTAAAGAGAAACATCATGCTTGCAAACAATGTGGAAAGGGTTTTTCACGACTATCTAGTTTGCAGAGGTATGAGCCAGTCTGGATTTCATGGCTTTTTTGAACGAGAAATCGGGCGTGCAATCAGAAATTCCCGCGTGCAAATAAGAATTCCTGGCGTGCAATTATAGCTCACGACGTGCAAAACAACTGCGCTCGCGTGCAACTGACTTTGACATCAGATACCTCTCAATACATCCACGTAAAATTACCGGTATCGGAAAAAAATACGTTGAATCAGAGAAAAAAATGGACTTTTGACCTTTGACCCCAAACATTATTTCTACAGTTTGTCGATAATTTTGAGAGTGTTTGTGCGACTTTGGATACAGGTACTGTTCAGTACATCCGCGTAAAATTATTGGATAAAAAATACGTTCAGTACATCCGCGTAAAATTATTGGATAAAAAATACGTTGAACCAGAGCAAAATGGACATACTTTGTCATTAATTTTGGTAGTGTTTTTACGTAGAATTAATGGATAAAAAATACGTCAAATTAGAGCAAAATGGACGTTTGACCTTTGACCCCAAACATTATTTTCATACTTTGTCACTAATTTTGGGAGTGTTTGAGCAACTTTAGATACTGGTACTGTTCAGTACATTCGTGTAAAATTATTGTATGAAAAATACGCTGAATCAGAGCCGTACTTGGCCATTGGTGCGGAGGCGATCTTTTCGTCAATAACTATTCTCACGGGATTCCTATCATTCAACACGATATGGACCTTTCCCCGAGCATCGACTTCCTTGTTTACTTCGTGACATTGGCCAATCAGCAAGATGCAAAAAAGGACGTAACAATGAGAGGAATTTTTCACGGGTCAAAGGTCGGAGAAAGGTCCATGGTCTTTTTTGCTTCGCAATATTTCGACCAGACCAAATCTTGCAAGCTGGTATTTGTCAACAATTGTGGAGTTATAATATTTTGGCATCTTTATATTACTGGATTATTGATTTTAAAACCATTTAAACCGATTTACATTGGTGAGCAATTGCAAATTTTCGGCGTGCAAAATTGATTTCGCTCGCGTGCATTTTTGCGGAGCGCTAGCGCCCTCGGGCGTGCACCTGCCATGGAATCCAGTCTGGGGTATGAGCGCATTCATACAGGGAATAAACCGTATATTTGTAAACAATGCGATAGAGCTTTCTCGGATAAATCCAATTTACGTATACATGAGGGAACTCATACCGAGGACAAAGTTTAGTTGTGTTATCAACGGGTTTTCAATGAAAATCATTTATACTAACGTTTCAGGCATTCTGTCTACCTTTTGATAACTATATCTCCTAATTAATATGTTGTTGAATGTATTTACGGTGTAGCCGTCTGCCGATCACGATGTGATGGTATTTGACATTAAAGTACCATGCTGTTAATTGTCTCTGATCTTTCAAAAAGCTGATAAGGCCCAACGTCAGAGCGTGTTTTCAACCACTGTACTTCAGAGAGAGGTCACCGACTGGTCACAAATTTGGGTAACATTTAGTGATTTATGACCCTGAAGTTTTGCCGTTTCTGGTTGAGAAAAGGCAAGACAATGACAGCAGTTAACCATGTAGAGCTGTTCTCATCACTTTTAATTCACTGTTTTTCCGGATATTTGAGATAATGAATTGATTAAGATTCTTTCTACTTCTACTAACGCTATATTTCGTTGGATTGGGCATGCTTCTACCGAAACAAGCATGATCTGATTCTAATAGACTTTGCTAAATGAAATTCAAACTTAAAATTAATATATGTGAGAATTATTACTCAGTTAAGCATAAAATAAAGATTATTATTTTTTTGATGTTTTCTATGTCAATGCATAATACGCACCCCCTTATTTTGAACTCCAAGATTGGCCTCAAAGGTGCGTATTATACGTGGAGAAATACGATAATCCCAACTATTGTTTAACAGCGTATTATTTTCCACACTGGGTAAGGTGGATTTTGAGAGTTTGATCAGAGCAAAATCCCTAGCAATCAGTCAGAAGTCCTCAGACCAGTGCAGATTTCACAGATGAATGTTGTATTCAACCCACTTTTGGAGTTGGCAGGATCAAAAACCAGTGCAGATTTCACAGATAATCTTGCATTCAACCCACTTTCCAAGTTGGCAGGAAAACAAACTCAGATTCGGTAGCTTTTGTCGAAGCCTGGTTGGGATATAATATGCATATTTTTCCCCGAGGGAGAGGGAAGCCGATAATATGACTTCATCGTATGGCGTTCCACTGTGTTTTCCCCGATTACCAGTCAGTTGTTTGGTTTCAGATGAACTAATCGAAGGTAGAGGAAGCCATAGCCGGCCAATGTTTATGTGAACTACCCAATGGCGGTGGGGAGTCTTATTTGCTCCATGGGACTCAAACCTGCGAACCCACGCAAGGCAATCGGAGGTGTGGTGACAAGCGTATTCCTACCTTTGGGTTGATATAAGTATTCTATTCACCTGTTATGAAATTATGTCTGCAAATTCACGCTATCAAATTTTAAATTCACCTTTTTGATTTAAAGCATTACGTGTGTATGTTTATTTGGCTCAAAAGTTGACATAGGATAGGATTTACATATTTATCCCGGGGGAGAGGAAGGCCGATTTGGCGGCTCAATCATATGGCGAACCACGGCATCTCGTCCGGTTACCATTCCATGTCGGTTTTGTGATTAGTTAGGTATTTGTTTTTCCGAAGCATGGACTTGATGGTTGAGGGAGCCGTGATCGACCAGCGGTTATGTGAACCACCCAACGGCGGCGAGGAGTCCTGCAATCCTCTTGCACATAACCATCCCGCATGGGATTCGAACCTGCTATTTACTTTAAACGTGTCCATATATTTGAGCATAGCTCTCTTGTTCATTATGGACTGCCAACACCAACAGGGATAAAATAAAACACTGGTTCATTAATGAACCAGGTATATGTGTAATGTGTGAAGATAATATTGAGGAAACTGTATGTCATTTATTTTTAGAGTGTGAGTCGACCATAGATTTTTGGCAATGGTGTTGCATAGAAAATAATAGGAATACTATTTTAGCAAATTATTCGGAGTGCAAATCCAAATTAATTACTATAATATGCGGAAAATCAACAATATGGGAATATCGAAATTCAGCAAAATATGATGAAATAGTTAAGTAAAAGTAGTATGCATTTAATATTCAAATGTAAACTGATAGGAATTATAAATTTATTAAAAGCAAGTGAAAGAGATGATTTATTATTATATGAACACATGGATGATCTCATACATAGATCAATCATGATGTGACGTTTTCTATGCAACATCAACTTAAATGCAGAATATATGAAAAGATTTGAATGTCTGAATTTTGGTCATACATAGGTAGTATATAGAAAAGTGCCAAAAACCCACTTTGGTTGTTTTCTGTCCAATTTTTCTTATTTCAATGCAAAGTTAACTAATTCTATTAATTAATGATAGATATATAAAATGTGCACGAATTGGATGATGACTGTATGATAATATGGATTAACGTATTTTCAATGGACATACATTAGATAATATACGATACGAAATTCTGGTAATGGTAATTTATATTTTAAATGTCACATATTAATTGTTACTCAGATTATTTGAACTTGTGGGGAATGTGTTTGAAATTATAAAACTGTTTACCGTAATTGAAAAAAAAATAATAACTACTACTAATTCGACACTAAAATCTCTATACGAAAATTCCGTTTGGCATTGGAATTTATTTGGCAAAAAAAAAAGATTTGAGTCAACATATGAGGAAATTACTTACAATTTAAATTACGATGAATACTGCCATGACAATTCACATTGATAAATTATACAAGTTGGAAGGCAGAAAGGGGTCAATCAGAATGTTTAGATGTATTAGTTGGCACCGAAAAGCAGTGCAATATCGGTACCGGTATTACCGTACTGTATTAAATGTACCGGTACTGTAAGTTACCTGCGGTGTGATTTTTAGCTCGTTGTGTTAAACATTTCTTGCTTGATCAGTAACTTTAAATGGAATATCATCAGTCAAGCAAAATATGTGCCACAGGCTTTTTTGCAGGACATACTGATCATGATTCAATAGTGTTTTCCAGTTTGTGGAAACAATAATGGCCGATTGGCTGTTACATAGTTTCTGACCTTTCATGAGTAGAAGTTCATTCATGAGTAGAAATAGATTATAGTGAGATAATACACTCATCTAAAAATAATAAAGTTGGGTCATGCAATATATCAGTTCTGTGATTTCAAGAATACGCTTTACGCTGAGACAACATCACTGAGACAGTCTGGGTCTCAATATCGGCAATGCGCAATAACTTGTCTACAGTTAGACACTTTGACAGTACCGTACCGGTGCATAGAATGTTAGATGATGGCGGTACGGTTACCAGTAAGCTGTCTTGCTGGTGGTTATTTAATGCGCTTGCAAACATTCTATTTTAAGACACCGGTAAATAGCAAATATAGGATTTTCATATTTATCCTTGGGGATAGATATTATGATCAGGGATGGCCAATTTGAATAAAGTATTCGAATATCTCGTTATTCGAATATCTGAATTAGCGTTCATAAGAATATCGGATATTTCTGTGACGCCGCTGCTTTCAAGACGTTTCCGTTGAGTGAAAACATTCTCGATAGGAACTTGCGTGCGATTGCTTTATCAGCGGACGTGTTATTTAGGCCATAAACGCCTTTACGATTGTGTTATTTTTTTTAAAACACAAATTTTCCACAAATTTGTTCCACGATAACAATGATTTTATTTTTGTACTCGCACAGAATTGTGAATACGGAGAGTACGTTCATCGGCGGCGAGTTTCTAAATAAAACGCAAATTTTTTTATTGAAAAGCGGCAATTTAAAATATGGAAAATAAAACCGTAAACAAAATATGTTTTATTGAAGCCCGGGACAGTTTAAAAAACGCTTATTTAGGCAGTGAAAATCGCAAATTTTCCACATTATGTTTGGTCCGCCTTTAGAAACATTTGCCTGATTATCCATTACCTTAATTAAATTGCTGTCGAAAATTTTTGTGTTAACATTATACAAGGTTTTTTACCGGGTTGTGAGAGTGTGTATAATATAATCAATCTAAAGTATATTCAATCAATTTTTATTGTGCTGAAATAAATTTTACTCTGAGATTTTACGGCAGATTTATGGATTTTTGGATGGAACGGTTTTATCTCAAAAAAAAATCGGAGTGGCGGCATTTCGATTGAGAGGAGTCAGTTTTACACATCTCAAATTTGCCGAATTTGCAAAATACGGATCAAAACAATATATAATCGGGCAGTTTACCACACATTTTTATTTTTATGTCCGCGGATTGCCTTGGCATATTAGAGTGGTGAGGATTTTGTTTTGTCGACGCAACCGCAGGTTAAATTGAAAACAATTAAATTAATAAAGCAAGACATTTTAAATTTGCCCTTATGTCACTTTGCACAACAGAAAAATATATATTCGTTGAAAAAGTCGGCTCTTTTAACAGGTGGAGCAATCGCGGCGATGAATATGTTTTATTAATTTACCGCTAAACTTTATATGTATATTTATTGTATGAAATGAAGTTGTACTTTGCATGATTTTATTCCATTTATTGAGATTTTTCTAATGGCGATAACGAGTTGATAAAAGATTGCATAAAAATACGTATTAACGCCGTGGACCAAATAGTAATGTAATAGAAGCAACCGCGAGTTACGTTGGACACATTAAATTAATATATAAAGATATTCTAGAATCTCGTAGTTGTCATGGATTGAATAATTTACTTGACAGGATGATCATTATTCGCTGAAAAGACGGCTCTTTTAAGGACGGTGGAATCGCGGTGGACGTTACAGGCAGCAATGGGAATTTCCGATTTTAAAAATTCTGGCTGCGCGCCTGGCAGTGGTGGTCATCTATCCTCTAACTCATAGGTTCTCAAAGTGCTCCGTACGAAGCCCCAGGGCTCCGTGAGAGAAGCCTAGGGGCTCCGCGAGCTATTTGATTACTTTTCAAAAGACCGACTTGGCTAATTTTGTAACTGTCCAAATAAGCAATAACAGCTTTAATAAAATTTGACAACAGTATAGCCTCGAAATATGGCAAAGAGGCGGAATTCAAAAATGACATTATTTATAAGCAGGTGCGCAGCCAGGATTCTTAAGAAGAAGGGGGGATCAAAGTTGGAATCGGAAATGTTCGCGCAACATTCTTCGAGAATAACCCTTTCCGTGCGGTGGGCACGTATACGTACCCACGACAAAAGTCGCTAGATTGCGGCGGGTACGTTGATGAACTCCACTGTTTTATTTAGCAATCGGTCGCAAACTGTTGGTCTAGTTTTTCCGGGTTTTAGTTTATTGATAAGAAGTCTTCTTCGAGATTAACATAAGCGACGGTAAATCTCGCTTTCGTTTACGACGGGAATTTTATTTGCGGCGGAACGAGGGAGTGTTTTTGAAATTTATGCAAATTTCGGTGTTTTTTGGGTGGTAATAGAAGACATATTATCCCTTCCATCTACCAAAGTATTGTTTCTTGAGTTGGATCACGAAATTGCTACAGCAATATTATGCTATTGTTTGCCAACCACAAAGCGGTAACAGTAAAGGATTTAGCGAATATTTCTATCTTTTATCACGGTTTGAAGTTTCAACTCCCAAGAAAAAAATGCCCTTTTTTCTATCCGGTTTGTGACTCAGACCACCACTTTTAAAAATCTTTTTTTCTTAATCGCCAATTGCAAGCTCTTTAAATAAGCTTTCCAACGAGCCGTCAGTGGGCAGCAGAGGATCATTAGTTTTCGTTAGTCGATCGATTAGTTGTGGGGGTACAAATGCATAAAATCAGCGTAGCAAATACGATTATTTAACAAAAAATAAAAATCGCATGGAAAGGGTTAAGAAAAAAACTATTTCAGTGGATAACGAGATTTCTGTTGCGTAAAATATTCAATCCATGACTGATGCGAGCATTTAAAATGTTCTGTCATAATAATTTAATTGTGCCCATCGTTACTCACGTTTGATTCAAGATTACCATGAGGATTACTTAAATAAAAAATTACTATTCTAAAATAACATAAAATATGTGATAAACTGCCAACTATAAATAAATTGGAATCGTATTTTTGCATCTTGTGATTTGTCAAACTTGATTTGTTCCTTCGCACTCGAGATTATTTTTAAGCAAGATATCGTCGTTACAAAAATCCCGAGGTCGACGTTAAAACTCAATGAGTTCAATATACAATTGTGCAATCCATGAGCGATGCGGGCATATTTAAAATGACTTGTTTATTGGGTTAATTGTGTTCAATGTAACCTGCGGTTGTGTGACTCACAATGAAATACCATTACTTCTCAAATTACCATGGCAATCCGCGGATATGAAATGAGAAACGTTCACTTGTGGACTACCGTATATCCTGAACAATGCTGTTATAATGAGGGCAACAAAATCATATTGCCCACAAAAGAACATATTTATATACCTACTACCGGTGCCAAAAGTTTGATAAGATATTTGTGCCCGTCCCGATCAAATCATAATCGTAATAATGACTGATTGCATGGCAGTGTTGTAGATTATAGCGATTTAGCGAAATCGACAAATTTGAGCTGTTCTTGCAACACTGACTCCACCCTCTCGCAGGTCTACCACTCAGGTTCTTTGCAAGATATCACCGATTAAAAAATCACAAGGTCTGGGCAAAATACGAACGATTGTAATTTATGTTATTGCATGCGGCTCCGTTGGTAGTTTCAGAATGGATAAAAGGTACCGTATATGATCGCAAATAGGCCGAGTTTAAAACTCAAAAAAAAAAAAGTTGCCAAACTAAGGGACCGTCCTATCTGCGCATAACTCAGATTGCACCAAAAAATCAGCTCATTCGCGCATCTGAATTTGATCACGCAACGAGATAATATTATGCTGACTTGCCGCACACACACGATCGCTTGTGAAGGTGGATTGTCTTATCATACAGCTGATAGCTTGTACAGTCTGTGATTGGTTTGTTTTCGCTCGCTTGTGCAGGTGTGATTGTCTTATCATACAGCTGATCGCTTGTTCAGCACATGCTGCTTGTACAGTGTGTGATTGGTTGGTTGTCGCTCGCTTGTGCTTGTCTGATCCGACGTGATCGCTTGTACAGTCTGTGATTGGTTGTCACACACTTGATCGCTTTCACTTGCGTGTTTGCGCTATTAAATAGTCTTGTCATTTATCGTTCAGTCCAGTTTTAAATTTGAATTTTGTTTCTTTTACATAACAGCAACAGTGTCGATTTAAGGCCAGTTGTTTCGTGGTGAAAACGTAATTATTTGGTGCGCTATCGCTCGTAGAGGCAATTAACGGCGTGCGACTTTTAATAACTTTACAATATGTTATCCGTTAAGGGGCGGTGATAAGGACTCTTATCGAAATTAACCGCGTTGTGGACGATCAAAGGAAATTCTTTTATGCTGACTCAGGGACTCTCTTAAACTCCCGACAACAATCCCTTCCACTAATACAAATCACGACGCATGAAAAGCAATATAGACTTTATTAACATGAATTTACAAGTGAGAGTTACGAATAAAAATCTACGGCCGTCTCTAACAAACAGAAATGATGAACTTGAGAAATATTTGTGTTACAGCAATTCTGTTTTCTTTCTGCGCCTTTCATAAGGCGTCTGGCGTGTTAAGATTCGTAGCGATTTATGAGAATGTGTTAATACAGTGTTATTTCTTTCCTTGAAACGGACAAGGGACGAAATTAATCGCCGTTTTATGCTGATTCAGGAACTCTATTTTAAACTCCCGACACAATCACGACACACTGAAAAGCAATAAAGACTTTATTTAACATAAATTACCGGTAATAATCCACCTACGGCCCTCGCTAACACGCAGAAATGTTTGCGTTACAGTAATTTTGTTCTCTTTTACGTTTTTCTTGAGATGTCCGGCGTGTCACGATTCGTAGGACCGGCTTATGTGCGATTTTTTATAAAATTGTTGTTTTAAGGCCGTTTTTAGGGAGTCGTCCTATTCTCGATATAGGCGTAATTTCGGGAAAATACGGTACATCGCGCGCACAATTGTGACTGCGTATCGATTTCAGTTACCACGATGAATAACCAAAGAAAACCTAACATAACACCAAATATTGTCATTTACTCGTACAATGTCTAAAAAAGCGTTTTAAATCTGTCGTGAGTCCGCTGAAACAAAACTTATAGTGTTATCTTCCGTTTTGAGTTTTAGTTTCAATATTTCATAATGGCGCTTTTCAATCAAGAAATTTGAGTTGCAGATTCAACTCTTTATTAATTATTTTTAGCATCTCGTCGCCGATGACTATAATATATATATTATCATGCTTTTTACATTGAATTCATAATTCCCCACGAGAACAAAAAAGCAATTATTGTCGTCATTGTGGAACAATACATGTATATGCCGGATGAAATTTTTGATTTAGGGAGAATAAACACCGACGTAAAGATGTTTAAGGTTTGACGTTTCATGCTGACGAAAACAGTCGGCAATTGTTGTAACAAAATGCAATCACGCAGCGACCTTTTAGGTCTTACAAAAATACCAAAAGGAAAAAGATTCGACCCCTAATTTATTAATATGTTTGACAAGTGTCAAATTTACAGCCTTAATATATATAATTTATCTCTGAAATTTAGATTTATTTATGACTTGTATTAACCATATTAATAAGAAAGGTTTAGCATTTAAATTAAGTAAAGTACTTTTAACTTACTCAGGAATATTAATCGGGAAGTAACAATTTTAAAATTTATTTTAGGGCTCCTTGAATAATAGTCAACCTCTTCATGGGCTCCGCAACACCAAAAGTTTGAGAACCCCTGCTCTAACTTATTGCAAATATCACAATATGCTAAGCATAATAACCACAAACTATCAATTACTTTGTATACATATACTGTTGGTTTGTGGCTTTACTCTGATATTTCTATTGAAGCTTATTTCCTATTTTACTGGGTTTTATAAACTAAAACAAAAATTGTGTTATTTTCGATTTTAGAATGTATTCGGAATAGTTTAGTATTCGGAAATGGCCATCCCTGATTATGATGTCTCAGTCACATGACCTACCCCTATCTTTTGTCCGGTTTGCGTTAGGTATTTACATGATAGCAGCACACGATTATCAAATGTGCAATGGCAAGCGTTTTTTGGATTTTTTGCAGAAAGTCTACACTGCCAAGAGCCCCCTCCAAGAGTGTAAATATAATATGAGAGTGTAATATAATTATATCACGCTTTCAACTAAAAATACCTAGCCTGTGCTTTTGAAAAAAATTTCAGTGCAAGTAATTATTCATATTAATAAAATGCCTATTATGATAATGAATGCAAAATAATTTACCGTATTCTTCTTTTTAGACATTTTAGGATACAAAAATTACAAATTATATCAAA
Source organism: Styela clava (assembly GCF_964204865.1). Classification (NCBI taxonomy): domain Eukaryota; kingdom Metazoa; phylum Chordata; class Ascidiacea; order Stolidobranchia; family Styelidae; genus Styela; species Styela clava. The sequence continues at coordinate 5,708,039 of NC_135254.1, forward strand.
ATCATAGTATTCAATATATTTTCCTGCCTTTTTGGTGATGAAAACTTTTCATCATTCACGATCACTTATTGATAATGGTAATTATGGGACTAAAGATTTGGATCAATATATATCTGGTAAGATTGTGGGAACTAACCAGCATTCCAGCTCCGATGAGCATTGTGGAAATGTTATTACCAGTGAAACTTCTTTACCTAGGGGTGATGAAGAGAAACTCGATGTTCACGCACAATATATAATGGGCGGTTTGGTTTGTCAAACTGAGAAATCAGAAAACTGTGGGCAGAACCAGTCACATGTTGATATTGAAATAAAACCTGATTTAAATTTACAAACCAACAGTAGACATGGACCATATGTTTGCCAAACATGTGGGAAGGAATTGAAGGGGAAACAAAATTTGAAAGTGCATATGAGAACTCATACAGGAGAGAAACCATATATTTGTAAACAATGTGGGAAGAGTTATTCGCAATCATCCCATTTGAATGTGCACAGGCGAACTCATACTGGAGAGAAACCGTATGTCTGTAAGATATGTGGAAAGGGATTTTCGCAATTATCCCATTTACGTGTACATGACCGAATTCATTCTGGAATGAAACCTTATATTTGTAAAGATTGCGGTAAATGTTTTTCCCAGTTAGCTGCTCTAAATAGGCATGAACGAAGTCATACCGGAGATAAGCCTTATGTTTGTAAACAATGTGGAAAGAATTTTACTAGACCATCCACGTTACATTCTCATGAGCGAAGTCACACTGGAGAAAAACCTTATGTTTGTAAACAGTGCGGAAGAGCTTTTCCAAGATTGAAAAGTTTATGTAGACACGAGAAAACTCATAGTGGAAATAGGCCTTTTGTTTGTAAATACTGCGCAAGGGCTTTTTCACGATTATCCACTTTACGAGATCATGAACGAACTCATACTAAAGAAAAACCTTATGCTTGTAAACAATGTGGAAAGAGTTTCACTCGTTCAAACAATTTACAAGTGCATAAGCGAATTCACACTGGGGAAAGACCTTATGTTTGTGAACAATGCGGAACACGTTTTGTAGAAAAATCTACTTTACGTAAGCATGAGCGAATTCATACTGGAGTAAAGCCGTACATTTGTAAACACTGTGGTAGAAGCTTTGCCCGATCACACACATTACGAGCGCATGAGCGAACTCATACTGGAGAGAAACCGTATATTTGTAAACAATGTGGTAGCAGCTTTACGCGATTGCCTGGATTACAAGTGCATGAGCGAACTCATACTGGAGAGTAACATGAATAATGTGAGAAGAGTACGTCAGATGAAGACAACTATTGTCCTTCCTCTCTGGAATATACATTTACCTAAACATTCACTAATGCGCATGGTTTTGCGATGTTTGTGAGCAATGTGAAAAATATTTTACGAAGGCATACCGTAAAAGCGCCTAACTTCGGACAGTTCCTAACTTCGGACAAAATTTTTGAACTGCCATATCTTGGCTAAAACGCGCCGTATATTGCTAATTTTAATTATTATAGGTTGCGCTGTTATATCTACATCTATTCTCATCTTTTTTAATGTTGCATAATTATTTTTTTGGTAAAAAAACGGAAATTTTGCCGAAAATTGACTGCCCGGCATTCAACGGCGCAGAGCGTCGCTCCTACTGAAGCTATCATCGTCAAAATACCATCATTCGGTAGAGGGCGACAACAATGTATATAATATATTTGAGTGATCGCAAGATGTCGTACGAGATTTAAATAAAACCTAAAATTCTGAATTATAAATTCCGTAAGAATATTAAGATTTCACGCAGCGTCAAAATTACGTCAACCTCACGTAGATTATTTTTCGCTCACTTCCGACACGACGTCACACTGCGTCGCGGAAATGAATTTTGACGCCAGACACAACGGAGCCAATATGACAATTTCCGTTAAGATAAAGACGGCATTCGAATGTAATATTTTTGTATTTTGTTCGGTCATGTATGAATATATGCCAAAATTACATTAATGAAAATACATGTCACACTTAATCGATGCCGTTAAAAATCGAATATATAAAACTATGATAATTCCAACGTCCATATGGCACAGTGCACTGACTTAACCATTATTTTATGATTAGTAGTCGAAATGACAGTTATTGAATACGGCCTGGGTGAATTTTATTCACTCGAAATTAAAAATAAATTTATTCTCCAACAAATAAACGGGACCTACATGTTTACAAGATTAAGTTGAATTTTAAATTGAACTTTACAATCGGATTTACCGTGTGTTTGATATAAATTATCATTTATAAAGATAACCGCGCAGAATAAAAAAAAGCTATCCGTCGAGAATATTAATACTTCAAAGACTTCGATAGAAGCCCGTTAAAATACTTCATTGTGGATTGAAACGGTTTGCATCAGATATATTTACGTATGCATTTCCTGATTAAAATGACTAACGTGTTATTATGCTCATCTGAAGTATCGAAAATAACGAACGAAAGATGTAAACATAGGACGACGGAAGTTTCAAATAATGCATTTTCGTCGTGACGTCAATGTTACGTTACGACGACGATCTAGCGTCTTATCTTCACGCAACGACGTGATTACGTCATCCGCATCGGAAGCCTCTTTCTCTCTGTGCGTCGCGGTTACGCAGTGAAGAAAATGACTGTCCGAAGTTAGGGCAGTGAAGGATAACGGTCAGATGGCAAGAAATATCGATTATTTCAATAGTAAAAATAGTCCAATTGAACCGAAATTTGCAGGGAATGTAAATTACCGCACGAATGTTTTACCGAGCAATTTTGGCACCGTTTGGACAATAAATGGCCGAGTTATTGACGAAAATATAGTAATTTTGTCCGAAGTTAGGCGCTTTTACGGTACTCATGGTCGCAAAAGACGATGAAACAAGTATAACCTGTGTAACCTATTTTTTTCAAAACTGGGAATTAAGTCCTAAAATGATATGTAAATATATTTGAAAATCTTTTTTAAGATTTGTGTGCATAATACCACACGCTCAAAATTTTTTTGTGATTCACTTCTATTTTGCACAAGGTGGTTATTTCAGTGTGCAGGAAACCACTTATTATCTACCTCAGCTAAAACTCTTCCAGAGCAAAAATAGACTACTGAACTATTTGATTTACGAATAGATGGAAAATATGTTTGAACAAGTGAAAAATTCCAATTGTTACGTTACCTTAAATTTGTTGCCATTGGCTATTGTCAAGGAAGTAAATGGTTTCGTTAAAATCAATGACTGGTGTTAGAATAGGTATTTTGTGAAGCACTAACAAACATGATAATTAATATTTAAAATTGCAGGAACATCTTTATAATTCATTCACTTTATTGTCAATAGTTATTTTTGTGTATGATTCTACCGAAACAAACAAACATGCCCTAAGAGGGAAACACTTGTTAGCCAAAAATACAGTATTTTATTGATTACAGCAGTCAATATCAAATTGTTATTGATTTATCATTTTTTTTTATTATGAAATACATAAATGCAGAAATGTGACTATTTGTGGCAATATTCTTAATAATTGGTATAATATAAAATGTAATCTGTCAACCTTTTTTTATGCCAGAAGAGTTGTTTTGGTTCAGTGACTGTATGGTCCTCCCAACCTCCTATCAATTCTGTTGTTAGTCGATTATCCATCTTTTACTTATTGAATGTTGTTTTTTGTTTGATTTGTTGGGTAATGACTGGATACTTGATTTTTAGATATTCTGTATTAAAATCATGGAATCCACTGAAAATCTATTTCCCTGCCTTATCTGTGATGAAAACCTCTCATCAGGGCCAAGATTGAAAAAGCATATGTTTTTGCACATTGACGATGGAACTGGCGATTTGAATGAACATGCAACTGATATGCCTATCAACACTGTGAAGGAGCATTACGGAGAAGTTATTGCAAGTAAAACTTCTTCACATAGTGATGGTGAAAAGAAACCATATGTTCTTGTGCAATGTCGAGAAAGTGGTTTGATCGATAAAACTGGAACTGGGAAAATTGATGTAACCTATATAAACACTAACATCAGACCAGGGTCAAATTTACAAACTAGCAGTGAAGATAAACGAATTCTTTGCCAACAATGCGGGAAGAACTTCAAATCAAATCAGAATTTAAATCTGCATATGAGAACCCATACTGGTGAAAAACCTTACATATGTAAGCAATGCGAAAAGGCTTTTACACAACTATCTCATCTAAAAGTGCACAAGCGAACTCATACTAGAGAAAAACCCTATATTTGTAAACAATGTGGAAAGTGTTTTACACAATCATCGAATTTACGAGTGCATAAGCGAATTCATACTGGGGAGAAACCCTATATCTGTAAACAATGTGGTAATAGTTTTTCGCAATCATCTAGTTTACAAGATCATATACTAACTCATACTGGAGAGAAACCTCATGTTTGCAAGCAATGTGGCAAATGTTTTTCACGATTGTCTAATTTACAAGTACATGAGCGAACTCATACTGAAGAGAAATCTTATGTTTGTGAACAATGTGGAAAAGTTTTTTTGCAGCCGTCCGGTTTACATGTGCATAAGCGAACTCATACTGGGGAGAAACCTTATGTTTGTAAACAATGTGGTAAGAATTTTTCACACATATCCAGTTTACATACCCATGAGCGAATTCATACTGGATAGAAACCTCAAATTTGTAAACATTGTGGCATCTTTGTTTTTATCAAGTTTATGTGTGAATGAACAAAGTCACACTTGAAAGACTTCTTATGTCTGTAAAAAATGTGGTAAGGATTCGCGCAATTACTTCATTTAGATTGGTATGAGCAAACTCACACATGAAAAAGACCCGACCCTGTTTACAATTAATGATGAGCTTTTTGAGTAAAATTCATTTACAAAAACAATTTATACTGACAACATAAGGAAGAACCCACATGTTTGTGTAAAAGGTTTCTTAAATAATGGATCGTTAGAAAGACGTTTGTCCTATGCTTGTAAGCAACGTAATGCAATAACCTAATTACAATGCAGGTATAATTTACTTGTGTTCTTTTGAAATTTTGGTTGAATTTAAAAAGTCGAAACTTTGAAAATGTTTTTATACAAGTTTTGAAATATTTTCTGCCATATTCATTCGTGCGTTTGTTTTTATACTAGGAGTATAATAAATGACATTAATAGTTATTTTATTGGCCATTAGGCAATGTGGGATACCGTATAGTCTTTAGATCCGAAATCCTTTAAACTGCGATGCCAACATTGTTAGACAATTCGAGAAAAGAAATTTTTGTACTATATTTTGTCCTTATCGTGACGGAGGAAAAAATACATGATTTTACTTATTTTTTTAACAAGCTAATTTAATTCCAAGTTTCAAATAACCAATGAGATTAAAATATTTTTCTCTTGGTGTAGAATATGTACTATTCATTGTGCCTTGAAAACTTAGATCGTTAATGATGATGACGGTATCATAATGAAGTGAAGGGCACTTTCACAATTGTAAATTGATTTTTACAAATCTATAAGCCTGCTTTCATGAACCAGCAAATATGTATTGATCAATTTGGATATCTCTAGAAACAGATTTATCGCTATACACTTTCATGTGCATTATGAATTTTCTTATCAGTAATTGCTATCGTTTTCCCGAAGAGAAATTCACATGCTAAAAAGCACCGCCAAAAAATTTTGTCGAATTTTTTAAATATACTTTCACATGTAATAAACGTTTCAGTGTTGTGACACAAAAATTCTGTTTAGGGGTAAACACAAAATTGTTCAGGATGCTTAAGTATATTGTGGAGGTACCATAGACATCTTAGCACTAGGCAGCATGCAGCAAATGAGACAGAGAGCTTAACAGTGACGTCATAACTCATAAATATCATTTTTATTGCGTTTTATGTCGATGGTCATTTGAAATATTCATTATTTTCTAGATATTTTGCTTCATGGAGAATTATATCGAAATTACAGAACCAAAGACATATTTCCCGGCCTTCATCTGGCCAATTCGAATATCGCGACCTTCGAATCTTGTGTTTATCCTTCTCCAGGAGTGCGTAACACGCAGTGGCGGCGCGTCAATAGGGCCAATGCCACGGTTGTTTTTTCGGTATAATAAAAAATATTCGAAAAATACCACAATATCGGTTGCACAGACTGTCTACACTAGCCATATTCTCCCGACATGATTCATTTTTCGCTCGCAAAGCCTTCGCCGAACGTCGACGGGGCGACGCCGATTTTGCCCCGGTTGCTCATTGTATATCGTATTCTCTCTTTTATCTTCCACTCGCCACGTTTGTCTCGTTTGTTTTCTGTTTTTTTACTAAATCATCGGGGCTAGCCCCGAAATTATGACGACACAATGCCGACGTTTCTTACAACAACGTGTTGACATATCCACGCATTCCTTCTCGTTCGTTGGTTGCTTGAAGAATTGATAGTTTCCTCGCCTTCGTTTTTCCACATTCCTTTTGAGCTCCTCACTTCTTTCCGGCTTCGCATTTCTTAGCCTTAGACCTCATAATGAATAAGGTTGACGCACTACTTCGCACTCCGTTTTCGCAGCTGCCGGTGGAACAAAAATTAGAGGTACAACGTCTTGGGCCTTATCAACCAAAAAATTGTTCACTGGAACAATCCCATGACGGAGGAAAGCGTCGGCGTACATTCTGCGCAGAAACTTGGTATAAAAAACACGAATGGTTGTTACAGCGAGGACAAAAATGCACTTTTTTGTTTTTATTGCCTACTTTTTGCTACCGCCCGTGACTCACGTTGGTGTAAATTTGGTTTTAAAGATCTTAAACATCTTTCCGAGCGTGCCAGGGATCATCAATCTTCTATGGAGCATCTGGACAATGCAGTAAAATACCGAACATTCGGAAATGTTAATATTGCAGCACAGTTGGATGAAGGACGCGCGGTTTCTATTCGTCGGCACAACCAAAACGTCGAGAAAAACCGCCATGTTCTCGGTCGATTGATAGATGTTTTGAAGTTCATTGGTTGTCACGAGCTGTCCTTCCGTGGGCACGATGAACGGATTGGCTCTTCTAATAGAGGGGTATTTTTGGATATGGTGGAATACACCGCATCCCTAGATACAGTATTGAGAGATCATCTTGATGCCGCAACTGTTTCGAAAGGGACATCTAAGGATATCCAAAATGATTTGCTCGACTCAATGTATAAAATTTATTTACAACATTTGGCTCTGGAAATTCAAAATTGCCAGTTCCTTTCGATTCAGTCTGACGAGACAACTGACATCACGTGCGTTTCCCAACTGGCTGTGATTTTTCGGTTTGTGAAAGATGGTAAACCTACCGAGAGATTTCACAGCTTTGTACCAATCGTTGATTGCACGGCTTGCGGGATATCGGCTGTACTGAAAGAAGTGTTACAGCCTTACAACGCGAAGTCAAAATTGCTCAAACTTATGACGGCGCGGCAGTCATGAGTGGGTTGAAACATGGTGTTCAAGTTTATATAAAAGAAGATTTTCCTCATGCGCATTCAATTTAACCTCGTTATTAAAAATGTATGTCTTGATACCCCTCTCGTCCGTATATTTTTTGCAAATGTTTCGGGGTTTTCTTCATTTTTTTCCGTTTCGCCGAAGCGCTCTGACCTCCTTCGCCAGATATGTAGCCGCCGTCTCCCAGCTTGTGCACCAACACGTTGGAACTTCCAATCACGCGTGGTGCAGGGCGTGTCCGAAATTAGGTCTGAGCTCATTGAGTGTTTCAATGGCATTCAGAGCTCTCCGGTTTGGGACGAACGCTCTGTGAGGGAGGCGGCAGGTCTAAAGCGTCTGCTAGAAGATGGTGAGTTTTCATATTTTCTCCACAATATTCTATCACGTGGATGTATTATACGGCGCATTGCAGTCAAGGCTAATGGATGGAGCGTCTGTGCAGTCGTGTATTTCAGACTTCTGCGATGCTGTATCTCGTATCCGGGAAACAATAAAATACGACACATGGAGTGCTTCTTTACGCCGCGGGCAAACAACGCAGCGTTTGATTTTGTCTGCAAAGGAATGCTGTGACATTCTGGTGAATCAAATAGGCGATCGTCTGCGCACTGAACACCTTGCCGCGTTCTCTTTGATGAACCCCAAAAAATTTTCAAAATTTGCACGTCAATTTCCCATCCATTTGTTGGCTACTGTCTCCAAATTTTACCCCATGATAAACGTGGGTAAATTGGAAAATGAATGTATATACACCAATCAAACTTTTTTGAACATCACATCAACTTGCGCGCTCTATGGGTTCCTCATAGCTAACACTCTAGTAACTACCTTTGCGGCGTCTGCAAAATTTCTGGACATCATTTTGACGACGCCTAGTTCTTCCGCCGACGCAGAGCGAACATTCAGCACGCTGAAGCGTATTAAAACGTATCTCAGAAACACAATGAAGCAAGATAGATTAAATTCCTTGGCTGTTTTATTCATTCACAGAGGCGTAATTTCTGGGATGCATGACTTTAATCAGCGCGTTATTGAGCATTTTGCTTCCAAGAAACCGCGGCGTGTTGCATATATGTTCAAGCAGTAGAAGTCTAGCAGCATATATATCTATGAGTGAGCGACGCATGTCCTTATCTTTGCATTAACTTTCCTTTCTTCATAGTAACGTTTTAAACCTTATTTTAAGTTTTGTCTGCTTTCCCGAAGTTTCTGTTAATATGTCATTGTATTTATCTGGGTAAATATTGCCTTTCCTTTTGAAAGAGGTTTCAAAATAAACTATGTCTATATTTATTAATCCCTTGACTTGGACCGGTTTTAAAGACACTTTCTTATCGTTAAAAATTGTCGCTTTTTCCGATTGGTTGTTACCGATGGAATGGTTTTTATACTCCTAAAATGATGGGAGAACTTACAGCGCTCATCCTGTCCCCGTAGATGAGGGTGACTTGGTCCCGCAGTAGCTTGCCCCGGTTGTCAAAATGGCCGCCACTGAATTATGCCCTAACCTGGTACACATACTATGGGAGTACCCAATATTCTTTATAGCTCTAATCAGATTTTAAGCTTGTGGTAATACATGGAGATAACTGAAAAATTCATGACATTCTCAGGTGCTCCTAAAGTATGCGCACCAAGATGTCGTATAACCTGAACCCTAACCTGGTACATAACCTTAGTTCATGTTGTGCGCCATCTTGGTGCGCATACTTCAGGAGTTCCCTTTTTCAAAGCGTTATCTTTTGAGCCCACAGGTACAATTTATTATTTTTTCAGTTGAAATATCAAATTGAAACAGGAAGTCGATTGGATTTACAATTAATTGTTTTAGCCAGAGCCACACACAGGTACAGAAACAAATAGAAAAATTACATACTGAAATGTTGAATTGAAACAGACAATTAGATTTACTAATCACATTCTGAATTCTCACACCAGAGGATTGAGTATTTTATGAATTCAGTGCCACTTTTGGGTTAAAATATGAACACCTAGAAGAGGACTGCATTTTATATGTACATTCAATGAAATACTGTATTTTTTGGCATCTTTGTTTATTTCAGTAGAATCATGATCACGCAAAGAAATACCTATTAACAAGAAGAGAGCTGTGCTCAAATATATGAACACGTTAACCAACCGGTACCCACAAAAAATTCAGAGTTTCGCGTGGAAATAATTTAAAGAATCAAACCGGGCAGCCAGTGTTCCCATGGATAAAATATTAACAGCGAATTTTTAGACGAAATATCAGATTTATTGCGATATTTAGAAATAAATAAAAGTAATAGTCTTCTGGCAAAAAATCAATCTTTACTCACTGAAAATTTCAAAGCCATTGGTCCAGTAGTCAAAGAGAAAAGCGATTTTTTTAAAAAAAATGATGGAGACAAATAATAACAATAACAACAAAATTTTGAAAACAATCGTTATATCCACTACGTGTCCAATAAAGCGGGTGAATGATAAAGATGTTTCTGAAATTTGCAATCTTGATTTTAGAGTTTTTAGTTCGTCATCAAGGAAAAACACAAAATATCTATTCTAACAGTCATTGTTTTGACCAAAACCATTTACTTCCCTAACAATAGCCAATCTCAACAAATTTAAGGTAACGTAACAATTGGAAATTTTCACTTGTTCAAACATATTTTCCATCTATTTGTAAATCAAATAGTTCAGTAGTCTATTTTGCTCTGGAAGAGTTTTAGCTGAGGTAGATTATAAGTGGTTTTGTACACTAAAATAACCACCTTGTGCAAAATGGAAAAAAATTTGAGCGTGCAATATTATGCACACAAGTCACAAAATATATTTACATAACATTTTCAATTCAGTAGTTGATTAAAACTGGTAAACTGTTCCGTCACCTAACATGTTCCTGAAATTTTCAATATTGATTTTTGTGTTTGTTAGTTCGTCATTGAGGAAAACACAAAATATCTATTCTAACACCAGTCATTGTTTTGACCAAAACCATTTACTTCCGTAACAATAGCCAATGACAACAAATTAAAGGTAGTATAACAATTGGAATTTTTGCACTTGTTCAAACATATTTTCCACCTATTAGTGATTGAAACTACAAAAAAATTTTGAGCGTGTGCCACAATATATTTACAACATCTTCAGACTTATTTCCCAGTTTGGAAAAAAATGAGGTTACACAGGTTAAACTTGTTTTGTCATCTACTTTTTTCATCCATGAGCATGCCTTTGTAAAACATTTTTCACAAACTCCTACCACATTATTTACATTTCTCTTTGGTTACAAATATGAGTTTTTTTTCCAATATGAGTTCGCTCATGCACGTGTAATGTGTGTAATCGTGCAAAGCTTCTACCGCAGTGTTTACAAATATACGGCTTCTCTCCGGTGTGAATTCGTTCATGCCTACGTAGTTGAGCTTTTTCTTTGAAACTATTTCCGCATTGTTCACAATCATAAGGCCTTTCTCCAGTGTGAGTTCGCTTGTGCACATTTAAATGATACGATCGCGAAAAACCCTTTCCACAATGTTTACAAAAATAAGGCTTTTCCTCAGTATGAGTACGCTCATGCTCTCGTAAATTGGATAATCGTGCACAAGTTTTTGCGCAGTATTTACAAACAAAAGGTCTATCTCCAGTATGAGTTTTCTCGTGTCTACATAAACTAGTTAAGTGCGGAAAACCTCTTCCACATTGTTTACAAACGTACGGCTTTTCTCCGGTATGAATTCGCTCATGAGCGAGTAAAGTGGATGATCGTGAAAAGCTCTTTCCACATTGTTTACAAACATAAGGCTTATCTCCGGTATGAATTCGCTCATGAGCGAGTAAAGTGGATGATCGTGAAAAGCTCTTTCCACATTGTTTACAAACATAAGGCTTATCTCCAGTATGACTACGTACATGCCTATTTAATTGACCTAACTGCGAAAATCCCTTACCGCACTCTTTACAGATGTAAGGTTTCTTTCCAGAATGAGTACGGTCATGCACACGTGAATGAGATAATTGCGAAAATCTTTTACAGACATGCGGTTTCTCTCCAGTATGAGTTCGCTTGTGCACATTTAAATTGGATGATTGCGAATAACTCTTCCCACATTGTTTACAAATATATGGTTTCTCCCCTGTATGAGTCCTCATGTGCACTTTCAAAATATGCTTCCCTTTCAATTTCTTCCCACATGTTTGGCAAACATATGTTCCATTTCCACTGTTGGTTTCGACAAGTGACTGGATTTGTAACTTCCCTTCTGATACAGGAGTTATGTTAATTGGCCCACTGTTATCTGAATTTTCAGTTTGATGAATCAAACTGCCCATTAAATATTGTGCATTAACATCGAGTTTCACTTCATCCCCACTTAGTAAATAACTTTTTTTTGTGATAACATTCCCACAATGATCATCTGAGTTGGTTGGCTGACTAGTTCCCACAGTGTTACCAGATTCATCATCATGAATAAGCGATCCTGAATGATGGAAAGTTTTCATCACGAATAGGGCAGAGAAAAAGAATTCTATAATTTCGATATAATTTTTTGTAATGTAGAATATCTAAAAATGAGAGTAAATATTTTGCATTTATTATCATTGAGGTCATTTCAATTTTGTAGCATGTACTGAAAGCCTAACCTAGGATATATTCCCCTTAGTGAGACTAGTAAATAATATAAACATATTAGTGAAAAAGTCTCGATGCGATACCCGGTTTCAATACCATACTCTATACTGCTCTAATCAGATACAGAGCTTGTGTTGATAAGTAACATGAATATAACTGAACAAATCAAGACATTTCCGAATTGCTACCTTTTGAGCACACAGGTACGGAGACAATTTATAATTTTTTTTAAACGAAATTCATACTGAAATATTAAAGTGAAACCGGAAGTCTATCATATTTACTTATTACATTATGAATTTTCTGAGTATTTGATGAGTTGGGCTAAAATATGAACATTTAAAAGAGAATTGAATCTTCTTAGAATATTGACTGCTGTAATCATTGAAATACTGTATTTTGGGCTGACAAGTGTTTGTTTGTTTCGGTTGAATCATACACAAAAAAATAACTATTGACAATAAAGTGGATGAATTATAAAGATGTTCCTGCTATTTGCTTTGCAAAATAACTAGTCTAACATCAGTTATTGTTTTGACCAGAACCATTCACTTCCTTAACAATAGCCAATGGCAACAAATTAAAGGTAGTGTAACAATTGAAATTTTTTCACTTGTTCAAACATATTTCCCATCTATTTGTAAATCAAATAGTTCCGTAGACTATTTTGCTCTGGAAGAGTTTTAGCTGAGGTAGTGTACACTGAAATAACCACCTTGTTGCAAATAAAAGTGAATCCATAAAAAAATTTAGAGCGTGTTGTAATATGCACACAAATCTTAAAAAAGATTTCAAAATATATTTACATATCATATTAGGACTTAATTCCCAGTTTTGGAAAAAATAGGTTACACAGGTTATACTTGTTTCATCGTCTTCCTTTGCGACCATGAATATGCCTTCGTAAAATATTTTTCACATTGCTCACAAACATCGCAAAACCATGCGCATTAGTGAATGTTTAGGTAAACGTATATTCCAGAGAGGGAGGACAATAGTTGTATTCATCTGACGTACTCTTCCCACATTATTCATGTTTCTTTCCAGTATGAGTTCGCTCATGGACTCGTAATCCAGGCAATCGCGTAAAGCTGCTACCACATTGTTTACAAACATAGGGTTTCTACGGTATGAATTCTCACATGCACTTGTAATGTGTGTAATCGCGCAAAACTTCTACCACAATGTTTACAAATGTATGGCTTCTCTCCGGTATGAATTCGTTCATGCTTACGTAGAGGAGATTTTTCTGCAATACTATTTCCGCAATGTTTACAAACAAAAGGCTTTTCTCCAGTGTGAGTTTGCTGATGCGCATGTAAAAGAGACGATTACGAAAAACCCTTTCCACATTGTTCGCAAGCATAAGGTTTTTCTTTAGTATGAGTTCGCTCATGCTCTCGTAAAGTGCATATTCGTGAAAAAGCCATTGCGCAGTATTTACAAACAAAAAGCTTGTTCCCAGTATGAGTTTTCTCGTGTCTACGTAAGCTATTTAATTGCGAAAAAAATTTTCCGCATCGTTCACAAACGTATGGCTTTTCTCCAGTATGAACTCGCTCATGAGAATGTAACTGAGATGATCGTGAGAAACCCTTCCCACATTCTTTACAAACATAAGGCTTATCTCCAGTATGACTTCGTTCATGCCTATTTAGTGAGTTAACTGTGTAAAATCTTTTCTACACTCTTTGCAGATATAAGGTTTTTTCCCAGAATGAATTCGTTCATGTACACGTAAATTGGGTAATTGTGAAAATCCCTTTCTACATATTTTACAGACATACGGTTCCTCTTCAGTATGAGTTCGCTTATGCACATTTAAATAGGATGATTGCGAATAACTCTTCCCACATTGTTTACAAATATATGGTTTCTCCTCTGTATGAGTTCTCATGTGCACTTTCAAAATTTGCTTCGCTTTCAATTTATTCCCACATGTTTGGCAAACATATGGTCCATCCCCACTGTTGGTATCAACAAGTGACTGAATTTTTAACTTCCCTTGTGATACAAAAGTTATGTTAATTTCTCCACAATTATCTGATTTTTCAGTCTTTACATTGTGCATGAACATCGAGTTTCACTTTACCCCCACTAAGTAAATAGGTTTCCTTTGTGATGACATTCCCACAATGATCATCTGAGTTGGTTGGCTGACTAGTTCCCACAGTGTTACCAGATACAAATTCATCATCATGAATGGGTGATCCTGAATGACGGAAAGTTTTCATCACAAATAAGGCAGAGAAAAATGTCTTAGTTGGATCCTTTGATTTCGATATTATTTTTCTGTAATGAAGAATATCTAAAAATAAGAATAAACAAATTTTTTTTTCATTCTATTTTTTGTGTATTGTTTTATTTTTTGCGTATGGATTGAAATAAAATCCATCTATCTAGATATTTTAAATTTTTCAACTGCTGGCCATTATCATTAAAGTCTTTTATGTTTGTGATTAACTGCTTAAAAGTTCCTTGAAAGCACAGACTAGGTAAACTCGTGTGAAAGCATAATCTAGAAATTTGGTAACCTGGGATATACTTACACCCTTGGATGGGACTAGTAAATAGAAATATTTTTATCTGTGTCACAAGATAAATATAAACAACTCGGTATCGATATTGAATACCAGACAGCATACGCAAGATTCCTAACTTTCCAGTTAAGCTTCCACAGAAAAATATAGACAGATCATATCATTTAAAACTTGTTTCATAAAAAATTGAAGATCTTTTATAAAAAGACGCCGCCAATAATGCAAAAGTGCGAGATTTGAGCATGTTCCGATTCGTAAGTATGTTGATAGGTATTTGTCTGTCTGTTGGACACTTTCGTCGGTTACGCGATATCTCACGAAGGCTCCAAGTTTTGCATGTGCATTCATCAAATCTCGGACCAGAAGCCTGTTAGTTTTGGATGAATTATGTCGTATAATTAGCGAGTTGTTGATTAATTTGTGATGGGACACGCAGTATCGCTATTGAGTCAGAGCGAAGGATACACGCCGCTAGATTGATAAGTTGGCGGTCTCCGATCGCTATCTCATTCCAGTCAGGGTTTAAATTTCCCGCGCGATCTGCATTTCTCATACCAACTGGATAATTCCTAATTTTGAGCGTAGCTTTGGCGATGTATAAAATCATAACTTTATACAGAATCCTAAATTCAAATTTGTTAATAGCATTTTAGGATAATAAGAAACAAGGCAAAGTGCTTTCCAATGCTGTAAATTCCGGTTTTTAAAATTACTGATATGGAAATTTATATTTTCATCAGTACCAGTATGTCTGTATATATTATTATGTCACTTTCAATAATACTTGATTTTTCAACTAGCATTTGCTGGTATTAACTTTTTTCTTTCAACACCAAGGATAGCATGAAATCTAAGGTCCAATGGCGCAAACAATTACCCTGTTCCACTTTCCAAATTCCAAGAATGCCCTTCATTTGGTTCAATTGTGTCCCACAAAAGAGGGGCGTCTTGCACGACAGCAGGTGCATCATATCGCACAATACTTGTCTCGAATATATTAATCACATGACCAAAAAAAAAAATTTTTCTTGAGTAAATCGGATTATTTTTTTTCGTAGAATTTCAATGATGATGTTTTAAGATTGCGCAAGACAATTAATTTTTGGTTCTTATTTTCATACTCAGAATAATTTATACCTTATCCCGCTTTTTTGGAAATAATTTGGATAATGGTTGCCATTGGCTTGTATTCAAAAGTATGGACTTTTTACTAGGATGATTTTGTGCTGCGCAAAATATTCGCATCCATGACCGATACCACTATTTAAAATGCCTTACCGTGTTAATTCAATTCTATTAACATAACTCAAATGTTAGTAAATCAAGCAGTTTACCACACATTTTGAGTCCACAAATTCTCATAGTATGTTAGAGTATTAATACTTTTATACAGCCAAAACGTGTTTTGCTGCTTTTACATTGTGACGTCACGGGCTCGAAGGATTCGATTCGAGTCTTTAACCTATTACTAGGATTTATCAAATCCCTGTAATGCCGGACTTGTCCCATCCCTAGAAGTTACCCAATTTGGCGGTGTGGCTCATCGTGCTAAGCGTTAGGAATACGCTCGCCACCGCACCTCTAATTACTTCGCGTGAGTTTGCAGATCCCATGTGGGTTTATTATGTGTGAGAGGATTGCTGGACTCCTCGCCGCCGTAGGGTGCTTCACGTAACCGCTGGTTGGTTACGGGTTTCCGAAAACAAATACCTAATCCAATACCCGACATGGAATGGTAACCGGGCGAGAGGCTGTGGCTTGCCATATGGTTGAGCCGTCTTATCGACTTTCCGGATTCTTCATTAAATTAACCTATTTAAATGTCGGTCGTGCATAAATCACGACAAAACACCGATTTGGCAATTGGCAACTTTATTAAAATTACTTTCGTTAAATTCACGAAACAGAACTCACTTGCAACAATGATTGTTGTTATTTATTGCTGGGCATATATTCTTAAATTTCTCGACTGCTTAAAATTTTTCTATTTTGAACGATGTTGCCATGCCAAATGGAGAAATTTGAAATAGTCAAATCGAATGAATATGCTTTTTGTTAATTGCCATTTTTAATAAATTTAATTGAATTACATTTCCAGCATTTGACACCATGAATTTACGCTCCACAGAAAATTGTTGATGCGTATATTTTAGCCGATATCTGGATATTGATCCATCGAACAAATTATTTTCAAATCTACGCCAACTCGTCGGCGCCCAAATGTCTGGTGTCAAATCTGTAACAACGATGCAACATGACGTCGCTCACTTAACGGCGATGCAACATGACGTCTCCGAAGTGAGCGACGTCAAGTTCAACGTGTGCGTCAGATGCTATTATTGTGATAAAAAAAAAATATTCGAATTTCAATTTTTTATCGGGTCTCCTACGACATCTCGCGATCAGTCTAATTTTCTATATACATTGATGACTTCCTCTATCGAATGACGCTATTTTCACGAAGTTAGCATTAGTAGAAGTCACGATTTGAGCCGCTCGAAAACAGAGTGTCAATTTTATGCTAAAGTGTTATTTTTTCAATTAATAAATTAAATTGCGCAATTGAATATAATAACAGATTTAGATATATAAGTCTTCACTATAGAAACTGCCATGGGCACAATATGACGCCATTCAGTCGAGATATAAACGATTAAAAATTCATCCGAAGTTACAATCATCCGAAGTTACCTGCTTTTACGGTACCGGTACACTGCTTTTCGTTACCAACTAATATATCTAAACATTCTGACCGACCCCTTTCAACTTGTATAATCTATCAATGTAAATTGTACACACAAGAGTTAATATCAGAGGAATTTTTCCTTAAATTATGTCGATTCGAATCTAGTCCCGTGCCACTTACCGGTACATCACCCACGTGTTTGACTGGCTGAGTGAAATAACTGCCGATTGGACAACACTAAAAGGCTGAAGGAAGAAACGGATGAAGTGGAGGGAAAACGGAAGTTGAAGTGTTCCCAAAGGTGAAAAATTAAAAAACACTAAAAGGCTGAACACTAAAAGGAAGAAGTGGATGAAATTTCTTCCGACGGGTAGTTAGGTGGCTGAAGTCACTAAAAAGCTGAACACTAAAAAGAAGAGGTGGATGAAATTTTTTCCGACGAATAATGAGGTGGTTGAAGTCACTAAAAAGCTGAACACTAAAAGGAAGAAGTGGATGAAATTTCTTCCGACGAATAATGAGGTGGTTGAAGTCACTAAAAAGCTGAACAGTAAAAGGAAGAAGTGGATGAAATTTTTACCGACGAATAATGAGGTGGTTGAAGTCACTAAAAAGCTGAACACTAAAAGGAAGAAGTGGATGAAATTTTTACCGACGAATAATGAGGTGGTCGAAGTCACTAAAAAGCTGAACACTAAAAGGAAGAAGTGGATGAAATTTTTTCCGACGAATAATGAGGTGGTTGAAGTCACTAAAAAGCTGAACACTAAAAGGAAGAAGTGGATGAAATTTCTTTCGATGAATAATGAGGTGGTTGAAGTCACTAAAAAGCTGAACACTAAAAGGAAGAAGTGGATGAAATTTTTTCCGACGAATAAGGAGGTGGTCGAAGTCACTAAAAAGCTGAACACTAAAAGGAAGAAGTGGATGAAATTTTTTCCGACGAATAATGAGGTGGTTGAAGTCACTAAAAAGCTGAACACTAAAAGGAAGAAGTGGATGAAATTTCTTTCGACGAATAATGAGGTGGTCGAAGTCACTAAAAAGCTGAACACTAAAAGGAAGAAGTGGATGAAATTTTTTTCGATGAATAATGAGGTGGTTGAAGTCACTAAAAAGCTGAACACTAAAAGGAAGAAGTGGATGAAATTTTTTCCGACGAATAATGAGGTGGTCGAAGTCACTAAAAAGCTGAACACTAAAAGGAAGAAGTGGATGAAATTTCTTCCGACAAATAATGAGGTGGTTGAAGTCACTAAAAAGCTGAACTCTAAAAAGAAGAAGTGGATGAAATTTTTTCCGACGAATAATGAGGTGGTTGAAGTCACTAAAAAGCTGAACACTAAAAGGAAGAAGTGGATGAAATTTTTTCCGACGAATAATGAGGTGGTCGAAGTCACTGGTTGAAGTCACTAAAAAGCTGAATACTAAAAGGAAGAAGTGGATGAAATTTCTTCCGACGAATAATGAGGTGGTTGAAGTCACTAAAAAGCTGAACACTAAAAGGAAGCAGTGGATGAAATTTCTTCCGACGAATAATGAGGTGGTTGAAGTCACTAAAAAGCTGAACACTAAAAGGAAGAAGTGGATGAAATTTTTTCTGACGAATAATGAGGTGGTTGAAGTCACTAAAAAGCTGAACACTAAAAGGAAGAAGTGGATGAAATTTCTTCCGACGGATAGTGAGGAATACTTGAAAATTTAATATATTAGGAATTGGGTAATTTAATGTTTGTTCTGTTCGTATTTATAAGACAATGTCCTCGTGGATTCGTTTTTTGGTAATTTTTTGTATGTTATGCTCAGTTCGAGCCTGGCGAATTGAAGGCCATGACATTCTCGTTATATTCTTTTTAATTTTGATGTAATGTGCAAACAAATTAATATATATATATTTTCATATCTAGCTGTTCTAGATCAACAAACCTTGTAATTTATAATATGTTTGTGGCCCACCTCAAAATGCCTCTGAGGCTTACCAGTGGCCCATTGGTTGAGAACCAGTGGTCTAACAGGACTTCGATTTGACTAATACATCATTATTCAAAGTCTTCGTGCGTGAACTGCTTGCAAAATTTATAAAAACAGATATTAAGTTAAAGGAATGAAATACGGAATCAAAAATAAATTATATTCGGGCACAATATCACGGCAATCTATGTACATAGATGTGTGGTCAACTGCGCGATTATTATTAATTTTTGATTCCTTTGTTCGTATTTACAAAATACAACGGCGATCCATGGACTTAAAATGTGTGGTAAACTGCCCGATTATAATTAATTCTTGATACATATTTTCGTATTTATAAAATAATAAAAGATATATATGCGGACATTGAAGTGCCCGAATATAAAAAAAATCCATTCGTATTTACGTACTCACGAAAAAATTGTCGCAAGTCAGAAATATAATTTATACTTTATCCCGCTTTTTGCAAATAATTTGGATAATGGTTGGTATATAAAAGTATGGACTTTTACTAGGATGATTTTGTGTTGCGCAAAATGTTCAAATCTATGACCGATAGCACTATTTTAAATGCTTGCCGTATTAATTTAATTCTGATAACGTAACTCATGGTATATAAAAATATATCGCAGTAATCTGCAAACATGAAATGCATGGTAATATAGTCATGTTGTAGATAACAGTTATTCCAGTGTTTATTGTATGCAAATTCCTTCATATACTATAGATCAGTAGTCGGCAACCACCGGGCCGCGGCCCATCGCCGGTCCGCGGAAAGGTCACTACCGGTCCGTAGAAAGGTGACATGAAAACGTACAATGCCATTGTTATCTTCATGTGAGGTTGGGTTTTTAAAATGGCAATTACAAAAACGACAGATCGAAGTGGTTTTAACGTAAGAAATGCGTTACGTGAATAGTATCACCTTCGTTTTTGAATGTATTGTCAACATACATTTTCTAACGCATATTATTTATTAGATTAGTTCGTTTGTATAAAGGTGGTCCGCCAAAATTCTGGTCAGGCTTTACCGGTCCGTTACTGAAAAAAGGTTGCCGGCCACTGCTATAGATCATTGATTTTCAACCGGCGAGAGACCTCCGGGTGTTCCGCGGAAAATTGCTTTTTTGCAGTATTATGATGTCATAATTGATATTTAACCGTCCGATGGATTTATATAAATTTCACAAAGCGCGGTTCACAACCGCTTCCAATCTTGCTATTATTTTCTACTACCTATCTTTGCGGAATGAGTTTTTTAAGCATGACCGGTCTAGGGCTGTGCAAAATATTCGAATAGCGAATACAATATTAAAATATTCGAATGCCATTTTACTATTCGTATGTACAATACCACATTATCTGTACCGCTTTGCTTGGGCACGGAATTCACGCCGGTAAATCGATCGCTTGGATTACGCGAGAATTCACCCTCGGCTTCCACTGTTATTTTGCAAAAAGCGTGCCGACACTAGTCCGTAAATGTAGAAACGTCAACCCAGATAAGATATCTAAAATAAAGTTACCAGCCTCCGCATGCTTGACCCGAATAGAAAATCATTTTCGGAAATTAAGAGTTACAAAGACGTTTTCGATACATGGTGAAAACGGCAATTTTAGGACGTCAGAAAATTCGAGTTATATAATTGGTACTCCTGTAATATGCGAACCAAGACGTTGGACACCAGAACGTAGTATGTGTACCAGGTTAGGCCAAAATTTTGTTCAAATTTTCCTCATTTTAGTTCTATTACGAGTTCGGAGACTAGCCAGGTGACTCCTATAGTATTCGTACCTGAAGTTATGGCCTGACCCTAACTTGGTACACATACTACGTTCGTGTGTCCGCCATCTTGGTTCACATACCACGGGAGTACCATATAAATAGCATAGATTTGAAAATGGCGAGTCAGAGTTTTGAAAAGCCGGTATAAAAACTTATAACCAGATAAGAAATGACAGGCCATACTCTCTTTTAATGGACTTTCTAATAGCTCGGCGTGTATTTTTAGTGATCCATTTCATCCTTGACCAAATAATGTTTCAAAAATGTGAACATTATACTCGACCATGGATCATCGGAATTGACTACATTTGTTGCATTTTGAAGCTTTTCCTGCAGTATTAATTAGGGCGTGGCATCATCAAAATCGTCAAGTGGAGTGTTGAATTTGCAAATTCCGTAAATAAAATTATGAATTTCCCGGTAACGATATTAGCTATGATATTGGTCGGGGTATTGATTTGTTGTAAAATAAATGGTGACTTGAGGTGATTAATTCTAATTAGCGTCTTCCCTTCTACTAGGTACGAAAAGCACTTGGGCACAAAATTGTTTACAATTTTTTGGTATCAGGTCGCGTATGTAAAATATCGTTCAAGAGTGCTGCCAAACGACAACGTAGAAATGCCTTTATTTCAGATTTTAAATCGACATTCTTTATTCACGCAATCACAGCTTCACAGATTTATCTAATCACAGTATCAAATTGATTTATTTCGAAAATAACACTGAGCCTAATAAAGTCAATTGTCGTCTTAATATTAAATGTGTGCATCCCGCTGACGATAATGATAATATTATTTGCTTAAAACTGGGACGTTTAATTTGCAAACGGCGATAAGTTAGATCAGAGTCGGCGCAAAAGATAAATATCAGAATACAATTAATTTGGCTTTGAAATCACTCCTTAATGTCATTAAAATCTGTCGCTGATGTGAACTCATAGTTATATCAATAATATGAAATCTCGATCTCCGCCGACCCACGGGAATTAATAGTTGCGCAAAAGAACAAATGGCGGGAATTTAAAAACGTTCAGGGGGACAAAATATCAGCGCATATGACGAAATTAACCAGTAAAAATCGCTTTGTTGCCGATTTTCAATGTTTCTATTAATTTCCAAATCTACCTCCGACGTTCTGGACCCTGCTGCGTATAAAAAATATTCGGTATTTGTTAAGAATATTCGAATTATTTGATTCGAAAAAAATATTCGATTTTGCCCACCCTTTTCTTGGCCGCCATAAGAGTATAAAAACACAAAAAATGGAGAGTCGTCGAGAAAGAGATGCGTGTTTGTCTCTCTCAATTAAATTCCAGCCAGAATAAAAAATTGAAACTCATCGAAACAGGCCCAGATATTACATTAAAATACCATTTCTGTTCCTAGCTCATCGGTAGCTCTGAATCGGAATATGTGTAACGTCTTTTCAAGCTGAAGTTGACAAGCTAATATTAATCTCGTTAATTTATTTTTTTCCGAAATGATCGATGTCAGTTAATTGCATAATATAGTTTATTTCCAAAAATCTCATTTGGTGTTCCGTCACAATTTTAGAATAAAAAAAGTGTTCCGCGATACAAAAAAGGTTGAAAATCACTGGTGTACGAGGTTAGGGATCAGATTGTGCGACATCTTGGTGCGCATACTTCAGTAGTACCAATATTTCAATTTCAACGAAGTTTAAATTAAATTTCAATCAAAATTAAATGTTTTCTAGAAGTCGGTATCTGATCGTTTATCAATTCATGTCAAGGCGTACCATAACTTAGTCGCAGAGAAGGTGTGATGTTGCATATTTTTAACAAAATTGCAATGAACTTTCGAGTATACGATCCATTTAAATTTGCGTGTGATAGAAACTTAGGTCATTCAGTGAAATACTCAACTGACAGATTGGAGGAAATTAATTACCCACACAGCACGTCAGCATCTCGAGTGATGATCAGGGTGTGTTGCGCTGAACATGAAAATGAATGAAGGCAGATCAATAAAAGTAAATAACGAAAAATTCATTTACATTCCCGTCTGGCAATTGGTGATATTTGGAGTGTTTGTTTTTCTTCGCTAAATGGCTCTCTTTCTTTCGAATCGCGTAAATCAGATTCGAAAAAAATTGCGATTTGAATCGATTCAATTCATAAATCTAAAAGGGGCATGCCTACTCATCAGTCCGCTTTCAGGGTCTTCATCCAATCTCACTTCCGTCGGGATATGTTTTGGCTATTTAACTCTCCCAATGTTCGGTATTTTAGTGACTTCAACCGCCTCAAAATTGATGAGACAAAATATCATCTAACCCTAACGTACTTCTTCCTTATAGTGTTTAGATTTTTAGTGACTTCAGCCACCTCACCACCCGTCGGAAGAAATTCCATCCACTTCTTTCTGTTAGTGTTCAGCTTTTCAGTGACCTCCGCCACCTCATTATCCGTCGGAAGAAATTTCATCCATTTCTTCCTTTTAGTGTTCAGCTTTTTAGTGACTTCAACCACCTCATTATTCGCCGGAAGAAATTTCATCAACTTCTTCCTTTTACTGTTCAGCTTTTTAGTGACTTCAACCTCCTCATTATTCGTCGGAAGAAATTTCATCATCAACTTCTTCCTTTTAGTGTTCAGCTTTTTAGTGACTTCAACCACCTCATTATTCGTCGGAAGAAATTTCATCCTCTGCTTCCTTTTAGTGTTCAGCTTTTTAGTGACTTCAACCACCTCATTATTCGCAAGAAGAAATTTCATCAACTTCTTCCTTTTAGTGTTCAGCTTTTTAGTGACTTCAACCACCTCATTATTCGCCGGAAGAAATTTCATCAACTTCTTCCTTTTACTGTTCAGCTTTTTAGTGACTTCAACCACCTCATTATTCGTCGGAAGAAATTTCATCAACTTCTTCCTTTTAGTGTTCAGCTTTTTAGTGACTTCAACCACCTCATTATTCGTCGGAAGAAATTTCATCCACTGCTTCCTTTTAGTGTTCAGCTTTTTAGTGACTTCAACCACCTCGTTATTCGTCGGAAGAAATTTCATCCACTTCTTCCTTTTAGTATTCAGCTTTTTAGTGACTTCGACCACCTCATTATTCGTCGGAAAAAATTTCATCCACTTCTTCCTTTTAGTGTTCAGCTTTTTAGTGACGTCAATCACCTTATTATTCGTCGGAAAAAATTTCATCCACTTCTTCCTTTTAGTGTTCAGCTTTTTAGTGACTTCAACCACCTCATTATTCGTCGGAAAATATTTCATCCACCTCTTCCTTTTAGTGTTCAGCTTTTTAGTGACTTCAGCCACCTAACTACCCGTCGGAAGAAATTTCATCCACTTCTTCCTTTTAGTGTTCAGCCTTTTAGTGTTTTTTAATTTTTCACCTTTGGGAACACTTCAACTTCCGTTTTCCCTCCACTTCATCCGTTTCTTCCTTCAGCCTTTTAGTGTTGTCCCTGCCGATTTGTCAGAAACTTTTTATAAGACCCAATTTTGATACCGTTGCCACCAGAGTATGCCAGTGAGCCACTAAAAATTATTGAGAGAGAGAGAGAGACAGTTTATATTGGCATTAGGTGATTCCGACTATAATCAGCTTGACGATATATTTTGAGAAATATAAAATTATTAATATGGTGTGGCATAATCTTTATACGTTCTATAGTTTATTTGTTTGTATTTTTTCTTTTTTCAAGTACCATAATCGATTTATGTCTCGCTATTTGGACACGTCAGTGTACATAACAATCGTTTCAATACTATGTTGTTGTTTTTGTTAGTATTATTCTTCCTCTCTTTCGTCATGATGAAATCGCTTTTCTCTTCGAATACTGGAACAATTGCTTTGAAATTCGCAGTGGTTGAAGATTGATGTTTTTGCCAGAAGGCTATTACTTTTACTTATTTCAAAAAATTCTGTGGATTTCAGATTTTTATGTGTCAGAATAAAGAATAGCGACACCTTGTGAGGTGTCCATATATTTGAGCACAGCTCTCTTGTTTTTCCTCCGATCTTATCATGTCTCCGCGATTGTGTGTACGCACGTGCGTGCTTTAACTAGTTGTAATAGAATATTAATGATCTATCAATCAATCAATGAATCATCGGGCTTATTTTCGGGAGATGTATTTTATTTTCATTTGTCAAAAACAAAATTACAAAGTAAGGAATTACGAGATTTTTCGAAATAGGGAGAATATAAAAACCGATATTCATTTATTTATAAATAACACGTTTTCTTCTCTCTCGTTTTAGATAAATCATTTAAAACGTGTAGGAGAGCTTTTTTGCTATCGACTAGGTCAAAAAAATCTCGCGCCCAAATCATTTTTAAAATCAGGACTAGGTACCATTCTCAGTGTAGGTCTTTATGTCAATGAAACACGGTATTATGTATGCCATGTTATTTTATAGTAGTAATACCCTATACAGGTTGGTCAAAGGTTTATCGGCTCCGGGGGCCACAAAATTACTTTTGCATTGTTCGCGGGCCGATAATAATGGGTAAACAGTGTAATATAAAACGAACATTTTTATCGCACAAACACACTGATTAGTAGGCTATTTGTCAGTTATCAAACTGAAACATGCTAGAACCACGAAAAAAACTTACTAAAACCTGCAAAAATCCTTCCAGATCTACATTTGGTGCAAGATTTCAAACACTTCATAACTAAAAAAGTGTTTCCGCAAATGTGAGTGCTTTCGAACATCGATAATATTTTCAAAGCAAAATCAAACCTTGGAAAAAGATATTCTTTTGTCACCAAGACAACTTTTCGCCCACATTTGGTTACAAATCTGTTTGAATTCGTCAGCTTTCTTTTCAAACTCATGTATACAAATTCACTTGCCAAGCCCATCATTCAACTTGCCTAGTGTAGTTACCTCAGCTGGACTATCCATAAAACTAGTCAATTCAGTGACATTAGTGGTGTAACATTGCATCGAAAGATTTTCTGGTTCATTTTATGACGAAACAATATCAAATGCGATATTTTGATTACTCTCCGAATGCGAATGCGGGCTACAAAAAATAAAGCTGGGGGCCACATGTGAACTGCGAGCCTGATTTGGACTACCCTGCTCTATACATTAACTGTGCATTGCGCGATTTCATCTGAGGTGAAGTCTTCTTCACATGCCTGCCCAGTAGAGCCATATACTGATGACGCATTTGCCCTGGGGCTGGTTTTCATTATGATTTGTGATAATCAAATTTGCACTCAATCACACTATAATGTGAAATAAACCAGGTTTTACTGCAGCATAATGCGATATTGTTTTACTATACTACCGATAGAGCATTAAAACCCAACCAAATCCTCTGCCCCAACTGTGGCATTGTTCCCATACAATAGGTATAACATAGTACTGTTGTGCTCTAATTTCTATTCGTGCTTGCCCTGTTTTCATTGTTTACGGCGTGGCGCATGAATATTTACGGCTGGTCTGCGTTCCGCTGTTCTGGAGGTAACACGTGAATCTGATGCTGTGCTCTATTTTATCGTAATCGTGCTTGCCCCATTTTCATTGTTCACAAAAGTGGCGCATTAATATTTACGACTGGTTTACGTTTCGCTGTTCTAGAGGTAACACGTGAATCTGATGCTGTGCTCTATTTTATCGTAATCGTGCTTGCCCTATTTTCTTTGTTTACCAGTGGCGCATTAATATTTACGACTGGTCTACGTTTCGCTGTTCTAGAGGTACCGTAACACGTGTGTTCGATGCTGTGCCCTGTTTGAGAGTAAATGTCAATTGTTGTTTAACAAAGCTCCAACCAAGCATAATAAATGATAACCGCTCAATAATACAGACGAATTATTATGTTATGTCCTGCGGGCGTTTTCTAATGTTCCGTTTTATATCAAGCGCAGGCATGCCGCACATCCGTGTGTTTTAGGCCAGTATGGTCCTGTGCGTACATCCCGTCTTCAAATTGCTTTTGCGATACGAATAAACATACACACAAATCCTCGCATCATCTGCCACTGTTCGCCTGCCAACATGGCATCGCTGATTGAAACGAGCCTCATGGGCGAATCCGATCGTCTTTCTTATGTTATCAAGTCGTTGTTTCTTCTAATTTTCAAGTTTCTAGACATTAAGGTGTCCCGGAATGGTTTAACACAAAGTTGGCAACCCTATCGGCTCCGGGGGCCACAAAATTATTTTTGCATTGTTCGCGGCCACGATAATAGGTAAACAGTGGTGCAATACAAAACAAACACTTTTATCGCGCAAACACACTGATTAGTATTTGTCATTTATCAAACTTAAACATGCAAAAACCACGAAAAAACTTACTAAAATCTGCAAAAATCTTTCCATATCTACATTTGATGTAAGATTTCAAACTCTTCATAACGGAAAAAGTGCTTCCGCAAATGTAAGTGCTTTCGAACCTCGATAATAATTTCAAAGCAAAATCCTAACTTTGGAAAATCCCATTCTTTTGTCACCAAGATTCCTCTATTTTATCGTAATCGTGCTTGCCCTATTTTCTTTGTTTACAAAGTGGCACATTAATATTTACGACTGATCTACGTTTCGCCGTTCTAGAGGTACCGTACAACATGTGTTTGATGCTGTGCCGTGTTTAAGAGTAAATGCCAATACTTATACTTATATGTGAACTGATTGTTGGTGTGAATGTTTGGGAAGTAAGGCGCCTCCATAATAACAATTGTAGTTTCTAACAACACGGAGAACTATAACAATTATATAATAGGTGAATCACTAATTTTGTTATTTAAAAACGCGGAGGTTGTGTTTTTTTCAAATGTCACATTTTTGCATTAGTAGTGGGGCTTTGTACAAAAGATCGAAGAAATCGCCACAGCCCTGGTTTAGGTGCTGCACGTACACGGCTCAAACCAACCAAGCATCGTGAGATTTGCAAAAAAGATGCTATTTAATTAATTATTAGCGATGGCTCACAGCATTCCGCTCGTGATAAAAATATAACATACGCCTGATTAATTAAAAAGGTCCGACATCCTTGTAACAGGACAAGGGGTGACGAATTTTCTCTGAGCTTAGCAATGATTGCTCGACTCACGTAGACGGTACTATTTACTACTACTATGTAAATGGACAAATAATTCGTACCATTGGGATGCAGGTTAAAGTCACCATGACATTCATGTTAATACATTTTGTTAGTTTAAAATTATATAGTAGGAGTGTTAAAGTTGGGTTATCACGGAGCATTTTTCTGGTTTAATTTTATTGTACAAATTTTTTTAGAATTTTTGACGCTTTCCGTTTACATAAAATCGACTTAATTTTTAAAAGTCGACCCGTCAGGAATCGAACGCTAATTAGTATGGCCCCGTGATGACGTAGCAGTGAGAACTCGTCAACGGAGTTTTGCATTAGGTTAAAGGCATTTTTGGTACTTCGCAATTTTATTTTGGATGGTGTGTCGGTTCTATTGGGCATTGCAGTTTAAAACGGTGCAGTATGTTTTAACATATACCAGTATTTTAAAATAATTTCAATGCAGTGTTGGCAATGACTGTGAACTCAGCGAACTGCGGTCAATTAGACTACCGTGTACCGGTACCGTACTTGGTATTTCTGCTGAACTATTACCGGTAGGGCCTACAGTATTAGGGTACGGTACCTGCGGTACGGCATTGACAGCATATTCTAATATTTTAGGTATTCTTTATATATGAATTATTTAAGTTTTACACTCTTTATCGGGTTCTGTTTTCTCTTCTAAATCTATAATCCAATATTTTTTTATTACATTGCCAGTGCACCATACCTAACACCTGAACACTGTTACACCAACCTGCCAACTGACCAACAAACCTAGCAGCAGTATAGTAAATCAAAGTTATATACCGGTATTGACCGTGCATCAGTAATGCCTAGCCGTTGTGTAATTGGAGGTTGCTCCAACACTCATAGAGATGGAGTGTCATTGCATATTTTTCCGAAAAATCAAGCAAGAAAAAAATTGTGGGTTAAATTTGTAAAACTAACCCGGTCTGATTTCTCGTTTCAAACACACAAAAGACCACTAATCTGCAGTGATCATTTCAGTCCTGAAAGTTATGTTGAGAGAATGAAATATTGTGATGAGGGCAGCCAGAGAGTTTTAAGTGAAGTTGCAGTGCCTTCCATTAAAAGAGGCAGTGATTTAGAAAAGAAAAAATAAAGATATGTGGTGCAGAAAAGGGAGGGATTGGTGGTTTGTAGAAAGAAATTATTCAATGACAGGTCAAGTTTTTATATATTCATATTTATCAGTTTTTTTTTTCAGATCGCCAGTGGCTTTTCACATGATGAAGCTTCGTCATCACAGGTACAGTATTATTTTCTGTCATTTAGGCAGCTGACAGAAGGTTAGAAAACTAATATAAGATCAGGCTATTGTTATTCCTCTAAATTTTTTTTCAGCAAACACCAATTTAACAAAATTATGATCCATAAGATACTGTGTGCAATAAAACAGTTGAGCGGTATAAGATTATGGTCAGTCAAAAGCATTCATTGCAGTTTATTTTGTCAAACAGTTTAGAGATAAATTGTTAAACTGTTGCCATTTCAGACAGTTACACAGCAGTCTAAGCAAACTCAGACTTTACAGAGACGTGGAAATTACAGTAAAGGTTCAGAACTAGACATATATTCAGGTTATATATTATTGTGGAGATGCTTCTTTCTAATTATTAAATATCTGTTGCAGCATGCCAATCCAGCATCCAATTAAGATCAGTCGGCTTGCAATGTGATTTGATAGCTGCACTTCCATTGCAGCTGTTCAAATCACAGGAGCAAAACATGGTTGTCGACTCCGACTCGATTTCTGAAATGGATGACGACTCAAGTACAGACAGTAGCTCTGACTTGATTAGTGTTTCAGATGAGTCATGCAGTGCGTAAGTATCAATCCTTGGAGGCAAATTTTATAGACATTTTCATTTAACTTTTAATTAATTTCTAGAGAAGGAGAGTCGTACGAAACTGTAAAGGAAAAATACATCGTTAGCCGACATAAGCTTTTGCAACTCTTTGCTAGTTGTGAAAAGTGCTCAGGAATTTGTGCCGTCGATGTAGAAAGGGTGGTTGGAACCATGGTGGTAATCCAAGCCATTTGTTGCCAGTGTGGGTATAATCGGCATTGGGAAAGCCAGGATTCCATTGGTGGTATATCAGAGGGAAACATCCTCTTGTCTGCTTCCATTTTGTTTGGAGGAGTTTGTCCCAAAAAAGTATTACGATCGCTTTGTAACTCAGGCATAAGAACCATCGCATACAGGTACATTTTTATTACAAACAATTTGTTAGGTAATATGTATTTTTCATATTCATAACAAAAATGGAATATTTATCAGTGAAATATTGAATTAGACAAATTAATTTATTGCTGTCCATAACATTATAGTATTTGACATTTCCTATTCAGTACATATCAACGACACCAGGATAAATACTTGCAGCCGGTGATTGTTGCATCCTGGGTTGAACAAAGAGCGGCATTGCTGGCGGAGAGGAGAGGCATGCCATTGACTATAGGTGGTGATGGCAGGGCTGATAGCCGAGGTCATTCTGCCAAATTTGGATGCTACACTATCATGGACCTAAAAACAAATGAAATAATTGATATGAAACTCATCAGGTAAGTTGTAGTGTATATCCAAAATCAACATAATTTCTGTTTTCATATCAATGTTTACTATTCGTTATTAGAAAAATGAAGTTACGAGCAGTAACCATATGGAGTTGGAGGGTTTAAAGAGAGGTATAGATGCACTTTTAGAAGAGGGAATAAGAATTGGCGAACTGATAACAGATAGACACCCATCTGTGACGAAATGGGTTTGTGAGAATCTGGGACGAAGCATTTTTTTGACATTTGGCACATTGCCAAAGGTTATTTTTTTTTATTTCATCAGTGCCATATTTTAAATTTCTGGACTCAGTTGGCATAAAATTAATGTTTCAAAAATCTTATATATTGCATTTCAAATTTTTGTAGGTCTTGGTAAAAAGATTGACTCAAAGGCTAAACTTACTGATTGTGGCATACTGCAAGAGTGGAGGCGGAGTATTATTAACCATTTGTACTGGTCGGCGGGTAGCTCGGGGGGCGATGGTGACATGGTTGAGCAGAAAGTCATGAGCCTACTTCGTCACATCCGAAATGTTCACACAGGACATGGGAACCTATACATGGAATGTCAACATGCACCTTTAGGTGATGAGGAGGAAAAAAGGAAGAAATGGATTCTTCCAGGTAGTAAATAATATAAGAGTTTTAATGGATCACGATCCAGTAAAAATACTGTAAAGTTTTTGGTGATTGCGGTTTGTCTTATATATCACTTTTTTAATAGGACAGAGAGCGTATGATGAATTGGAGAGTCTTTTTGATAACTTTAGGTTCAAAAAAGACATCCGAAAGCTCTCACCATTAGATCAGACATCTGGATTGGAAGGGTTCCACTCCCTATTGAACCATTTTGCTCCCAAGATGCTGTCGTATGGTTACAAAGGAATTTTCTGCAGGTGAGTTCCATAAATATTCCAATATCTGAAACAGAATAACGAGTTTTAACGGTGGGTATGTTTATTCTAGAATGTTATTAGCGGTTCTACACCACAATGCTAATAGTGGAAGACCTCAGGCAAAAACAAAGGATGGGTGCCTGCAATATGAGGTCCTGTATCCTAGGGGGAAAATGGGACAGCACACTGTTCGAAGAGTACGCTTTGAGCCGTGTTATGGTGAGTCCGTAAAATATAAAACGTTCGACTTGAAAAACAGAAGTATAAGTGATTCACTTATCTTTTTCACAGCATATGTGAAAGTCTTGCTTCAGAAAGTTATTTCAGAGGTTGATGGCAGTTCAACCACAAGCCAGGGTGATCTGTCACTGATATCATCACCACCACCAACCTTGTCTTCCAGGTGTGAGAGGCCAGATAAGCAGCTCGCAAAACAGGAGCTTCAAAGCCGTTTTAATAGTTAAGTATTGACAACTAGGGCTGTGGAGCCGAAAAAAATTCACGCAAGCAATTTCGGCTCTAACTTTTCAGGAAATCAAATTTGCCTTATGCAAGCTTTTGTAGTTTTAGAAAATTCAAATGTAAATTGCTATCACTATTAAGAAGTTAAAATGAAAAGAGAGACTAATCTATGCAAATTAGGCCATTTAAGTTTAAAATTCGTATCCAAAGGTCAAAAAAACATGTCAACCTCGGCTCCACAGCCCATAGTTCATCAAATGCAATTTGTCCGTTCGCCCTTCTTGGTTTATTTTTCATCATTTGTTTCATCTTCTGATTTTCTGGTAATTATTTTGTGCCAATAAATTTTTTTCTCTGAAATCTCCATTGTTTCAACGCCTCTTGTTATAAATATTGGGTTGGCCCTAAAAAGGGCCCTTTTTCATGCAGTTCGCTGAGAAAAATATTTCTAAGGTGAAGGTGGTTGAAATCCTGTGTATGAGGGGGATTCAAAATGTTCTCTTATCTTCCTACCCTGCCCCAACACCACTCCACGAATGATCGGTAGGAAGTGTAACGGTTACGCCTGAAAAAATACAACCAATAAGATCGAAAGAAATGACAGATAAACATGTTTAAACGTAACATAAACTTACTCATTTGGAGCTGCACTGATTTTGCCCCAGATCTTTGGTAAGTGGCTTCAAGAACAAAAACATTAAGGCATATTGGTTCAAATCCAGGATGATCAACAATGCATTGAACCTCAATTCCATGCTGCGTAGCCAAACGTTCCGAAACTCTTTTGACTGCTGGGGCTTCGTGACAACAAATGCATGATGCTGGATTGGATTGTTCAGAGCAGTGTGAACAAAAACACCTGCAAAAACAAGTGCGCTAGAATTGTATGGATAAAATGAAATACTGCTTTATTGGAATATGATTATTCAAGTTATGTTTAACTGATTCTGGATGTAAGACTTTTTATCAAACCATTACTACTGTAGTAGAAGACTACCAACACTTATTGTAGTACGGTAGCCTACTGTAATTATCAACGTACCAATCTGTATTGCCCAGACGTTCATGATGCAGCTCTTTTTCAGTGCTACTGACTTCCAGTGCAGTAAGCTCTTCAGCAGTATATTCAGGTTCGTACATGAACCCCCCCCCCACACACACACACACACCACCTGCAATATACATCTCATCCTCCTCATTACTGCTCTCATATTCGCTGCCACTCATCTTTGTTTCAATTTCAAATTGTTTATACGTATTTGATTTTATGATTAAAAACCATTAATGTGAACTTGTACGAAGTTGCTATAAATAACAATTTGAAAAACTGTGTCTTAGATAAATATCACATGAAACAATTTGAATTATGAAAATGAAAGCCTACCGTACTCTACCAGCGATGCGTTTGTAACATACAGCATCATCTCTTGGGCGCCTGACTACATGGGAATCCCACAGCTGTACATTTCTGTTCTATACCGCAATACTGTTCAACTATAAATCAAACTTCGCGAAAAAGAAATGGAATTAAATATAGAAATCGCGGTACATACGACGTGACTACAAAATCTGGAATGAGTTCTCACTACTACGTCATCAGAGGCCGCGTCCGAACTTGAGTCGATTTTTGCTGATGCGGTTTTTAAAAATTCGAATCTCGAAAATTAAGTCGATTTTATGTAAACGGAAAGCGTTGAAAATTCTAAAAAAATTTGTAGAATAAAATTCAACCAAAAAAATGTTCCGTGATAACCCACCTTTAAGAATATATGCGGATCTTTTGTACAAATCCCCCACCAAAGAAAACGCTTAAAAACAGGATTATCCATGGGAATGGGATGGGACAGCACATAGTTGTATTTCCCATGGGACACGAAAACCGTATGATTTTCGGAAAATGATGGTAAAACATTATGTTATAGATTTCGTGTCCATATATTTGAGCATTGCTCTCACGTTAGTTATGAGGAGCAAAATATATTCAGCATTAAAAATAGACTTCGTGAATGGACTGATGGACACATGTATAACAGTTATGAATATAAAATTGACAAAGTCTGTAAATTTTGTTGTTTTGCATGTTTCTTCGTACATGTAGTCCTATTGAGTGGACGCTAAACCTAAATTAACAATTATTATTGAATTTTATTCCAATGTGAATCCTATGGGATGGGAATGGGACAAAAAAAAATATGTCCCCAATGGACATGCCTGGTAATTATCCAGTTAGGTATAAGAATGCAGATTGAGCTGGAAATTCAGAATTTCAAATCATTCCTAAGCCTAACTGTATAATATTAAATAATTGGTTATTTTAAAACGTGGCGTTTTTTCCTCAAATTTTGCATTAGTGGCGCGGGCTTTGTACAAAAGCTCCAAGGTGTGTTGATTTGTTAGTAAAAACATTTTTTTGATAAAAGTTCCCACTGAGCAAAATTTTCAATCCGGTTTCAAATTTCGCAGAATGCACCCTGGACTGTACCACGGTAAAAATAATTTTTGAGTCCTTGATAATTGTATATTCTTATTAGCTTCGATTGTAATTTGATTGTGAGAATTCGAATTGAACGGAAAACGATCATACCAAACCTCGTCAGGTAGTGTTATAGTTTCCCCAGTTGTAGAATGAATTTCGCCGTTCGAATTCTGTAAAAAATATAATTTGAAATTACTTTGAAAACGTACTAAATTCAAAAGACGTTTTACGGCTTTTTTGTTAACAAGTTACTTGAAAAGCAGCCATGGTATGAGTGGAGGGAGGTTCTATGAACTGCGATGGCAATATATATATCTAAACCTGGCATGGGCAAACTACAGCCAATCCGGGACAAATCCGAACTGCTGGGTAATTCTATCTGGCCCGCCTGATGCTGCCACAACTAAACTGAAACAAAATTTTGATGTTTTAGCTAAAAATAGCTCAAGGAATTTGTTGAGACTGCGGTTAAATTTAGTTTCGGCACGGGGCTCATTGTTTTCCACTTTTGCTCTGCAACACTGTAAATATTGTTCATGAAATAAAAAATTTTACGTCACACTTACATGGCGCGCTAGATTAGGTGGACAAAATTTTTGGTTCCTGGTTCAAAAATCTCGCCCACCCCTGCTAGACACATAAACTGTCATAATCTGGTAAAATATGAATGAAGGTTCATGTTATTTGAAGGCCAGATTCTTCCCGGTTCAGGATATATCTTTCCTGGGGTTCCAGTCGGTATTTGCCCAGTCCGGATCGATATCGACACAATGGGTACATTTAACAGCCTCGGCCACGTTCCGTCATTGCTTTATAATATAACGGTGTTATTAGCCCGATATTATATGGCGTTCATTAAAGAAACAAATGTTCAAAATATGGTTTAGAAAAGGCAGCCGGAGGGCGCCAACTACCGTATTTCCCGGCGTATCAGTCGCTTTTCTAGACCCAAATTTTTGGCCTGATTTTGGGGGGGTCGTTTTATTGGGCGAGTATGATAATTTTATGTTTTGGTGTCGCCTCATTATGTATTAGGTAATGTTCGTCTATTGTGGACGCAATCGAGAGTTGAACACAATTAGATTAAAATTTAAAGACAGTTTGAATTCCCGTAGTTATTATGGATTGAATATTAAGCTACAAGTAAACGCCAATATAGGCTATTTTAACCAATGCGCAAACGCGGCGAACGCTTAAAAGGCATTGCATGGTAATTTAAGATTCCGATGTTGATGCGATTTTACTACCCCGACTTATTGGCAGGTTATATGCAAAACCCTTTTTTTATGCTTAAAAACGGGCCTCGTCTTATTGACCGGGTAGAATTATTCGCCGGGAAATACGGTGATCGTTCGTTGAGTATGACCTCGAATTCTAAAGGGCTTTCGTGATAAATTTTGTTATGTCGGAGTCGTGAAATTTCAATAATTAATTGCAAGTTGGTAAAATCTCTTACTGCCCTTATTCATTCTATCAACCAATCTATGAAGTACCATGCCAAGATATGTAGGCACATATGCAGCCACTTTAGTTTTTGAAACATCACAATAACTTAATTCCTGTAAAAATAGTGAAAAATTAATACTGAAATTACAATTATGAATTCCGTGAAATCGAATTTCGAAAGTTATTATATTTTATTAGTATTATTTAATTTGTTTTTCAATATTTTCACATGTATTAGGTTATTTTGGTGTTCCAAGAAATAAAGTGGCTACACATACGCCAGGGCCGTAAAATTCCGATAAAATCTTAATTAGTAGAGCTAATTACTGACCTGATATCCAATTCCTGTCCAAAATGATCTATACTCAAGCCCAAATGTTGTCCGTAGATAAGCCATCATTGGACGGAAATGTTCCACATCATAAATGTTGGCGAGTTGTGCTCCTCCGGCCGCTTTGCAAAGTTCTTTAGCGTGTTCAAGACTAACGTTGTAGGAAGGGTACACGAATGCTTGGAAGCATTTGGAATTGTATTCAAATTTGCAATGACCTGAAAATTAAGAAGGCAATAAATAATTTTATATTAATTGGGTTTCGGTGGGACAAATCATTTATCCTTCTTCTATGCCTTTGCATCGGTGAAAAGTCAAGTTTATTTTTTCAAACCAGTGAAAAAGGCAGTTTTGCATAAAATACGGGAAAAAAAAGATAATCACCCATTTCAACTAAGGAAGGGAAGCCGCGAGGAACCAAAGCTGGTTATCGACTAGCGACACCCGGTGGGTCCGTATGCATATAATGCAACTGATGTAGCGAGAGTGAAGACTCTTAAGTGATTTAAGAGTCTTGCTGCACGCTCCAAAAAATCTAGTTCTCTAACATTTCGTCATACCAAGGTCGAAGTTCCTCAGATATATATTACCGCCCCGTGCAGCACGGTATAATCAGTAATTAGTAGTTTATTTTTCCACCATACTAAATTGAAACAGAGAGTATGTTTCATTGTCAAACCATGAGACACGCAATATATGCAATACATATATAAATGATAACCCGCGAAGTTGAGACTAATTTTTAATTATTATATATAACTAATAAAACAATACATGAATTTTTATGAAATTAAAGGTTTTTTGAAACTTCAGATAAAGGCTAAGCAGGATTCAGGTGTAGCAAAATAATTTACGAACTCCCCAGTCACATCTGATTTATTTTGTTTTTGTTGAAATGATGCGTTGAAGGATTAAAAAAGTCAAAAGGGGTCAAAAGGGATTGTAGAGAATAAATGTTAACTTTATTCCAGGCGAAATAGTTCCAATTCCCGGTATCACAATTGTATAAATATGAGGTATGAGGCTAAATTTTAAAAAAATAAGGAGCTCCAGAAGTATGTGCACCAAGATGGCGCACAACCTGAATCCTAACCTGGTACACATGCTACAATCAGGTTGTGCGCCATCTTGGTGCACATACTTCTGTGGAGTTCCAAAAACAATGCATTATGAGATGTTTCTTGTAAATGCTATTATATAAAAAAAAATACACAGATTTTATTGGTAAAAGAAAGAAAGGAAAACACCAAATATCTGACGTCTAATTAAAACTAAATGCCTACTTTTACAGACCATTGGCTACGAGTTTTGCGGGAATTATGTTAGACAAGACTCTGGGAAGCAGTAAATCATTGACAAATAAATTTTTTATTGTATGCCTTCGGTTCAATTCTGATTTAACTTATACTATATTCAATAACAAAAATTTCAAGATTTACTTTCAAAATGTTTAGTTTAATTAAGGAAATCCACTCTAAATCAATATGCATCTGAAACAAATACCTGGTTCAATGTCCAATACGGATTGGTCGCTGACCCGAAGACTGTTACAGTCCTTCGTGACCCCTTATCGATTGCAATGAAACCCTGACGTTATTCCTTATGTGTATATTTCGATTTTTTCTCTAATTCCGGTATACACTTTTTCTTGCATGATTAAAATAAAATATCTCAATCTGGTAACCGGACGAGAGACCGTGGTTCGCTATATGATAGCTCGACTTCCACCGCAAGGGATAAATATGCAAATCCTACTCTAAATTCTGATACTGATGCTATATTTCACAAACCTTTGGCTGTCAAGACGTCTATGCTCGCCTTCTCTGGATTGAGGGCCATTGTTGTGATTATTTCATTCATTTTTTTAATTTCCCTCTGCATTTTAATCAGTCTTAGATCCGTTTGGCGTTGCGTGCGTTTTTATTATTATTATTATTAAAAGTTATGGCGCTTTTAAT
This sequence comes from Styela clava, assembly GCF_964204865.1. NCBI lineage: Eukaryota > Metazoa > Chordata > Ascidiacea > Stolidobranchia > Styelidae > Styela > Styela clava. The sequence goes on from NC_135254.1 coordinate 5,746,307, forward strand.
TACCAGGATTATGTGCGCCAGACTGAAAATAATTTTCTGACAAAAAACAGGTCCACAAAAGCCGTACACCATAGTGTAAGTAACACGCTACTTCAAAATAAATTGCAGTTCAAAATTCCCTACGATACGGAATTAATGTAAAATATAAGCCACACGGAAAATTATATACGTATATAACATATGTCTATATTAAACTGCGGGTTGAATAAACAAACCTAATTACATAAGGAATAACTTTTGGATCAGACAGTACGTATTTAATTCGAAATGGAATATTTAAACCAGGGGTCACCAACCTTTTCGAGGCCGAGGGCTACTTTCTGGGTACAGATTAAGCCGCGGGCTACCAATTCAATGTATATTTCTAAAAAGTCGCGGCTGTGTGGCCATCATTAGTGTGCTAAGCGTTAGGTTTGCAGGTTAGAATCCCATGCGAGGATAGTTATGTGCGAGAGGATTGCTGGACCCCTTGCCACCGTTGGGATGGCTTCCTTCGCCATCAAGTCCATGCTTACGAAAATAAATAAATAACTAATCCCATACCCGACATGAAATGGTAACCGGACGAGAGGCTTGGGCTCGCCATATGGTTAAGCCGTCTTATCGGCTATCTTCTCCCCCGGGATAAATATGTAAATCCCATCCTATCCGGAGTTTATGTTAAAAATGTTGATTCACAAAGATAGGTTGAACGAAACAATGGTCTCGTAAAATAGAATTGCTGTATGATTTGAATTGCGAGCTTTTTCTGCCCGTACTGCGCTGACCAGTGGATAGTTAGCGCGGTAGATTGCGTGACAAGCCGTGAATATATTTTCGCTTTGCCGTCGCTACAATCGCCCCACAAATGAGACACGCGCAGGCTGTTTTCATGGTGGTAAAAATATATCCACCCCCATTCATCGAGAAAATGGTGGGTTTTTCTGCCATTTTTCTTTGAAATCAAGAATTATATTATTGCTGCTCCAAAAACCAACGGACAAGAAAAAGCGCGGGTTCGTGGTAAATGATATCAGTGTGATGTCATAATTGCAAGAGTGTTAATTGACCCGTCACACTACTGAGATCAAATAAAAATCAGGTTGATGGCTACAATATTTAATATAGTGCCATTCCTGATTCCCATATAAGTGTGATTTACACAAGAATAGCAGGACAAAATTTATTTGATGTAGCTTACTCTTAAGCGCCGTTATTAAGCTTAGTTTGAAACAGACCTGCGGGCGACTCATATGGTCTTCACGGGCGACTTGGTGCCCGCGGGCAACGCGTTGGTGACCCCTGATTTAAACTATGTGCATTATTTATCAAAATATTTCTTTCATTAATATACTTTGGACAAAATAGTAAAAAATGGGCTACAGTTTCTTGTACAGAGCAAGTATCGCATTCGCCATCTGGGTGACAGCCTATTTTAAAAAGATGGTGGGAGAGCCTGCAATGTCCAGTCTGAATATAATTGATTGGGGATCGCGTTAGAGAAAGGTTCGGATATGAATCTGCTGTCGGAATGAACATTTTGAAATGTGATGCGATGGTCGACGATTGGTATTCAAATTTCCATTTATTCAAACTTATACTTCTAATTACAGTTTTTGCCTCTTGTACTGTATGTGGGATATTGTCGATAGCGGCGTCTCCAATGCACGATCTTGCAAGCTGATCCGCTCTTTCATTTCCCAATATGCCCACATGACCTGGAATCCAAATATATTTGACGTTGATACCTTCTTTTCTCAAATTAATAAGTATACAAATTATTCGCGCAACCAGATGGTGAGATGAACTATTGAAACATTCGATACTTTTAAGTGCGCCAAGACAATCCGAAAGAATCAGTACTGAGGAAGGGCGATTTATGCCTATCCATTCCATTGCCATGCTTATTGCATAAAGTTCGTCAGTGTATGACGTTTGGGTTCGTGGTAATGAAAAGGTCATAGTAGTTTCACTCTGTAGCACGTAAAAAGAACAGCCAACTCCTTCCTCTGTTTTAGATCCGTCAGTGTAAACATATGTATAATGTTCAAAGATAGATTGAATATAATCATTACTCACAACCTTGATATTGTTTGTTGCAACCGGTTTTAGTATATTGACGAGTTCACAATCAACAGCTGGTTTTTCTATCGTCCATGGAGCATCGTAATACACTGGATATCTCGATACTTCCAAATTGTTGAAAATATTCGAACTTGTCAACATGTTAAATGTTTTGAAAAGAGGGGAATTGGGAAAGTATTCCTGCCAAGATTCTCCAATTATATGTTTTAGAGGATGATTATTTATAGAGATGAGGTTCAATTTATAATTGAGACAAAGCTGCAGATGTCGGATATGTAAATTTAATTCTCCCGTAGCTGCAATGGAGGTACTTTTCATAGCGCCACAGCATATTCTTAGACACTGGCTTTGTATTAACTATATCTTTTTCAGGTAGGAATTAGGAGCAAAAGAGTAAGCTTCCATTCCATATTCATAAATAGGTTTTATTATTGATCGAAATAAAGCGATAAGAGCTTCCTTGGAGGCGCCCCATGATGTACCCGTAAGAAGCCTTAAAATGTTTATTCTTTTCAGAGATTTCTCATATATGTAGTTATATGATGTTTGTAAGACAGACGTTTATCAAAAATAATTCCCAGGTATTTAAACTCTGATTTTACTGGAAGCACTTGACCACCCATTTTCAATCTAATATTGTGTAATCGTCGTACCTTGGTAAAAACCATGGCTGTTGACTTCGTTTTTGAAATTGTGAAACCCCACTGTTGACACCATGTACTTATCACGTCTAAAGATGATTGGATTGAAGCTTCTATTTTCCTAACTTGTAGGCCCGATTCCCAGATTGCTCCGTCTTCCTAAAAAAGTTTACATACTGATGCCGCTATGTTAGCGGGTAAATCATTAATGAAAAAAGAATGGGACTGATCACACTGCCTTGCACAATTCCATTTTCTTGTTCGAATATTCTGGATAGAGTGGATCCGATACGAACTTGAAAATTTCATTTTTGAAGGAAAGATTTTATCCACACGAGCATACGTCCTCGAATTCCGAGTGCGTGTAACTTCGAGATGAGTCCACTACGCCATATCATATCGTAAGCGCGTTGGATATCTAAGAAAACGGATACGACATGTCTTTTGTTATTGATTGCTTTATACACTTCATCGTGCAAACATAATATGTTGTCAGTTGTAGATTTTCCACGACGAAAACCTGCTTGATCATCACTTAATATATTATTTTTAGTTAAAAACCATTGTAGTCTTTTTGCTATCATAGTTTCCATAATTTTACAAAGATGACTGGTTAAAGCTATAGGTCTGTAGGAATTTGGCGAGGTAGCCGGTTTATTAGATTTAAGTATGGGTATTATAGTGGAATGCAACCATTTGCTTGGAACATAGCTAGACGCCCAAGATTTATTATAAAATGACAAAAGTGTCTTCATCGAAATGTCGGGAAGGTGTTTGATCATGTCGTAACATATTCCGTCTTCACCAGGGGACTTATTCTTTTTCGATGCCAATGCCAACTTTAACTCTTCTATTGAAAAATTTGTATTAATTTCGCTAGAAAAGTTGCTTTCGATTGAAATAGATCTAAAAGTGTTCCTTTCAAATTCTGCCTTTCGCGAAATAATTCCTTGGCAGTAGTTATCAGTACTACTAACCGAGTTAAACACAGATCCCAGCATATTAGCCTTATCCAAGTCAGTTGTTAAAATTTTATCAGCGTCATGCATGGTAGGTATATTAATATTATTATGACGGGAAGTGCCGGTGAAGCTTCGAACAACATTCCAAACTGTTGACAGACTACTCTGCTTATTCAACGAATTACAATATTGTATCCAACTATTTCTTTTGGTTTTTAGAATTATCCGTCTACATTCCGCTCTGCGCTTTTTAAATTCTACTATGTCACTCTGATTCCACGTTCTTTTCCTTTTTAAATATGATGCTCTTTTTAATCTAACAGCTTTATCACATTCCGATGACCACCAAGGAACTGGCGATTTGTTTTTGATATTTTTGGTATAAGGGATGGATTGTTGAGCCGCTTCAGTCAAGCGATGTGATATGTTATTACTAAAAACTTCTACGTCGTCTGATATCAGTAAATCATTGATTGTGTCTATGCATTTTAATTGAAATTTATTTCAATCAGCTTTCTTCAGCGACCAGGATGAAAATTGTATTTTATGAGAGAACTTTACTCAAAGATAGGTTAAAATTATGCAGTGGTCGCTCCCGATGAACTGGTCAGTGACAACCGCGCGACATTTCGAAGCAATATCAAGCGTAGCAATCGATAGGTCCAATAGAGACCACCTATTTATAGCTCTCATGGATATATTCATTCTTGTTGGTTGGGAAGTGTTAAGTATTACTAAATTATTTTCTTCAACGGCATCCATGAGCATATTACCCCGTGAATTTGTCATGGAGCTCATCCACATCCGATGATGTGCATTAAAATCTCCAAAGAACATTGATCTACATGGAAAGTCTCGGATGAATTTGAAATGGCTTTGATTCAAAATATTTCCCGGAGGTATATATACATTGACAAATTTATGTTCATGTATTTCTATGCATTGTACTTCAACAGGCGATGGTGCTTTCAAAGAGATCTCTCTGTAAGGTAACGAGTTTCTAACTATAATAGCCAGGCCACCTCCTGCTATTGATCTATCTTTTCTTATTATTGAATATCCTTTTAAAGAAGGTGAGTACTTCGATATTAAATGAGTTTCTTGTAGTAAGATTATATCTGGTTTCTTTTCTAAATTATATATATACTTCTTAAATTCGTATAATTTTCTGTATATGCTCCTACAGTTCCACTGTAGTACGCAAAAAGAAATTTCCCCAAGTTCCGCCATTAAGTTTCGTCAGAAGCCTTGTACTGAGGCGTTACACTGTTTAAATCAAATCCAAATTGTTTTCCGGCTGACATGGATATTATGGAAGATATGTCAACACTTTCTAGCGAACGAACTAGCAACTATAGTGTTTTGTATGACCTCAGTTAAAAATGCAAAAAATTGAATGGGATCTACAGTGATTTGTGGTCTTTGTTTTGGCACATTTTCGTTTATATCAAGACGCTCTGCCTGTGATTGGTCAGATTTAGATAAAGAATGGGTGATATCTCCTTGTCGTTGTTGATCGGATGTCCTGGAATGTTGGGCACTGCTATCTAGAGAAATGTGAGTACTACCAGTTTCTAGCGTTCTGGTATGGCATGGTGTTTTCTCTGCCAGACTGATGAATGGTGTGGAGACCCGACCGTCTTGTTTTTTCTTTGTTTTTAAAGACGGGAAGTTATCCTGGGACAGAAAAAGATTTTTATTTATCGCGAGCGTAGATTCGCGCACTATGAGAAAGACCGCAATTTGTACAATGTGGTGTAGCATTGCATGATGCTTGTTCGTGTGCTCCGGTGCAGCGCTTCTTACCGCGACAATGTTTACCAATATGCCCATATCTGTTACAATTGAAACACCGTATCGGAGGTGGGTTATATTCATGGGTCTTGAACCTCAGGTATCCAATCTCAACCGTAGAAGGCACAATATTTGTGCTGAAATTCAATAAGACCGTAGAGCAAAGTTCAAAGCCCGAGCTTGTTTTACGTTTTAGTCGCTTTGCTTGTACAACGCGGAATTTAGCAAGTAAGCAAGCTATCTCATTGTCTGTCAAATCTTCTGGAACGTGTTTGATAACGCACTGTCCAGAAAAATCTCGACTCAGGTTTTTTTCCGTTTTGACGAGGATCGACGTTGAAGCGTTTCCTAGATTATTACATGCAATCATGGCGCTAAATTGCTTCGTTGTGACGCATTTTACGAGCAAGTCGCCAGAAGGTAATGGACGGGTGCTTTCGCATTCACCTATTAATTTCTTTAGAGAATCCGATACAACAAGCGGATTATATGATCGCAATTGACGGCCTGCCTTAGTAGCTTTAATTAGCACACATAGATTTGTGAAATCCACCTGTTGTTGAGAGTTCGTTTGTTCAATAGCAGGTTCTCGGTGGTTTTGTTTGATGATATCACATTGCACATTGATCTTAACCCTTTTTAAGCCTCAAGCCCTGCCCATTTTTTGGGTATTTTTAAACTCATTTTTTTATGTCAACCATTAAGCCCTAAAGCTTTATTCATGGATTTTCAAAAGCGTCTGCTAGAGTTCTATTCATCAATATATCTTTAAAACACACCCCTCGAAAAAAATTTTTGCAAAAAAATTTCTAAAAAAAAATTGGATTTTGAGATATTCTGTGTACAGTAGAGGGTTAATAATTAATTCCTAATTAATTAATTTTTTCTTCAACGTTTTCGTCAAGTTTTTCCTAACATAACAATACCAAAACGACTATTATAGCATAAATGGTTATCACTCTGAAATTCACAATTGTATTTAGTGTATTGTCAAGTTCAAGGTCAAATTACCGATACTGATGACGTCACAGCTCTTATTATTACTGCACAGACCACCCCCAATGCAAAAAAATTAAATTTTTTCGACGGAAATGCGCGTAGAACGGCGTAAACAATCTCATACGCGCATTTACGCGTTAAAATTACCATTAATTTTACGTTTTTTTTACATACAAAAAATCTCCATACCTCTGCCAACTATGGAGCATTCGAAATCATATTTATCAAAACAACACAGCGCCAGGGATGGTCAGGGATAGTTAGTATGACTGAAAATACATGCTAAAACAATAATAAGTCGTTACAAAGGAGTATTTCCTGTCTGAGCTGAGTCACATTTTTCAGACGTCTGACAGGTGATTTTGAAATCCAGGATATTTATACGATTCGCACTTTGCGTCACGGCTGGAAGGTTTTATCGCTTCTCTCATATCAGGGCATTACGTCGATAAACAGCTAAGAGCGATATTGACACTATAAGTACCGAAATTTAAAAACTATAAAAAGTACACCCATATGGGCGTTCCGGCTGTACAAGAGAGCTATGCTCAAATATATGGTCACGTAGCGCCACCCAATGGCAATAATTTTGATGACGTCATAGCGAAAAAAAAAAGTAATAGCCCTCTGGAGAAAATTTTTATCTTTAACCACTGAAAATTTCAAAGCAATTGGTCCAGTATTCGTAGAGAAGAGCGATTTTTTAATGATACTGACGAAAGAAAAAAACAATACCAACAAAATTTTGAAACGATCGTTATGGCCACTAAACGTGTCCAAGAAATGTGAATAAAACATAAAACGATCCATTTCCCACGACAGTTAAAAAAATTGTAAAGATACCCAAGAAGTTTTCCTCATACAGTATAAAATATGGTATTTTTATGCTCCAAATCACTCCCAAATTTATTTAACTTCAACGTGTTTTTATTACAGTGTCAGTCATTTGAACTCAGCGATAAAGTTCGGGATCCGAAGACATATCAGGTTTCTTAATTTTACGCGCCTAGGGGCGATCAGATAGAGTTGCAAAATATTTAAAAAATGCTTCGTTTGCGAAAAATAGTTAAGATAAAATAGTGATAGAACAGGTTTTTATTCATTTCTAAGAAAAATGAAGCGTTTGCAAAATAAAACACGATTTTGGGGCGAGACTAAAGTACGGCTGTACATCTGGCATTATATTATGAAACGACGCTAAGCTTAATGAAATGCAATGCCTTTGGCCTTATTAAAAGAAAGTATAGTTGCAACATAGGCTTTTTCATATTCGCAAATTGGGTGTTTAATGACTCGTTTTCGACTATATCAAGACCATAGTCAGTTTTTCAATAGAAGAAAATTAAACTCACTCACTTCCTCTCTTTCTCAGAAGCGAAACTTTGAACAATTATAGTCTAGTCCAGGGGTGGGCAACCCCTGGCACGCGTGCCAGATTTGGCACGCGAGCCCATTTATTTGGCATGCGAGAGAGGCCTCGGAAACGATATCACTCTTCTACAGATAAAAAGTTTCAAGACTGAATTATCTGATGAAACTAGGTGTTCGTTTCAATCGTTTATTCAATATCGTTTGTTAACAATCCGATATTTATTTAAACGTTTTGTCCTTTCATGACATATGGCTACAAAGAAATATATTATGACGTAACAACTGAGTGGTGCGCAGCATTCATTTGGCTATATTCTTACGTATAGTTCGTCTGTGCCAACCTTTTTATTCGTCTTTGCTTGATTTATGAGGTTGTGCATCATGTTGGTTAGAAATACTTGCTAACTTACAGTTATAAATTGATTTCGGAAAAAATACAAGCGATTAGGGAAGGGAATACAAGTGCAGAAAACTAACTATTGCGTGAGGATGCAATCCCGAAAATTTTTCGTGTTTAAAAAACTTTGTAATGGCATTACGCTCCACGTTTTCATATACATATATTTGTGAAGCTCTGTTCTCAGTTATGCAATTTATTGAGTCTCGTAACAGGAGTAGCCGAAAGATGAAACCAGTAGTTCGCGTATTTCTTTGAAAGATACAAAATATAAATCCAGCGTGAAATCTCTATCAGCGGTAATGCAGCAGCAGAAGTCTCACTGATAGAAAATGATATAAAAGTAATCAAATCTGTTAATCAGACACATATTTACCTGAATAGTGAACCTGTCTGTACATGTTTCAAAGGTTTATTATTGTGTATTTTTTCTTTGGTAGTAGCAAAGCATTGTTTTTAATTTTGGTCGGCACGCGGAAGAATTTTGTCGTTAAATTTAGTCGATTATGGCACGCGAGCCGAAAAAGGTTGCTCACCCCTGGTCTAGTCAGTGATAAGATTCAAAATTTTTAGAACGGGCTCTCGTTTGTATCGAACTCACAAACAAGAAGTTTCTTGCATTTCAGAAAATGCACTTATGCCATTACTTAAGCTGCATTAACACCACGACGCTTTAAATACATAACTTTCGAAAAAAATCGATAGCTTCAGATGCGGTTGCTAGCGTTACCGAAAACTATGCTTCAAACACCTCGATCGAGTACTCGAGCTAATTTTTTCCATTTTTAACAGTAATGGAACGCACGCAACGCCCATTCTGTTCAGGCCAAGGACCTCGGACATTCGTGGAACACGTTGGGAAAACTGGTGTATTCGTGACTTATAATTTATTATTGGATCAGACATCCGTTATCGAATTTAACATTTCCTATAGTAATATCAAAAATTAGTACTTGGTTGTAAAGGCGTTGAGACTGGCTCACCATGTCATCTGCTAATGTCGACATGGAATGCCAGTCAACAACATACTAGCGAAGATTGGCTGATGATAATGATGATTCGAGCAATGTAAGCAAAGTTAACTATTTTACGATTTTTAAATATTACAAGTCAAGTTTATTTTTTCCAACAAGTGAAAAATATCACTCGAGCACAAATTATGAGAAAATTCTAATTACACTGGGAAAGGGAAGTCTCGAGGAACCAGAGCTGGTTACTAACACGCGTCCGTGGTCGTGAAAATTTTTACGTATCATTTTAGACATAACATGATTCAAAGGGTTAAATTTCGGAGGAAAATGCCCACGCCTCGCAATACTAATTATTATCATTTATTTATGTGGTCATAATTCATCTTGAGTTATGAATGCATATTATGACGTAATTTTATCTCTTCAAAACCGTTTGTTGCGTCACTATTTTCATAATGATTGAAATTCATAATATTATGACATTATAGCATGGCGTCGCGAATTCCCAAAATGTTTCCCCGAGCATAGATTTTCTTGTTTTTTTCAGTAATAATTACAAATCCCGATGTTTTTTCCTCTCGTATCTTCAGATCTTTGTATGTTGTTGAGCGAGAGATTTTTCGCGGACTAAAAAACTCCTTTGCGGATTTTGCTCGACGTCAAGAATTCCACATTTCAAATTTGCGAGTAGTCTGAAATATGATCGTTGGGCCTTAAGATTGAATAGCGGCGCTAGCGCTCGAATTGTCATGTGCAGTGCTCTTCAACCGGGTATACTGTATACCTAATTGTGTACCAGACCATTCGTAGGATATACGACTGATAAAAGGTATACGAAGGGTATACAACTGATAAAGGGTATACGAAGGGTGTATATCCTAGATCAGGAATTGTAAGCTCTAATATAATAACTTTTAAAATATTCAATTAGAGACAACAATGCAAACGCGACGCATATGAAGTGTGAAAAGGGCATTCACGCAATGAACCGACTTGAGCACATTGTTACATCACAAATTATGTAGATAATTCAGGCACGTGTCTGGGTTTTGATGATTTCGGCTGCCGTGCACGTCGCTTGATCTGCTGAAAAAAAAATGAATTACACTATGTTTTACGGGAAGTCGTGTATTTTGTGAATACGATTAAGAATAGTTCAAAACAAACGAGACTTTTCTCGAAACTGTGTGAAGAAACAGCCGCCACTTTCAAAGAACTTCTTCTACATTCAGAAGTACGGTGGCTGTCCCGAGGAAAAGTTCTTTTCCGTGTGTTTGAACTTCGCGAGCAATTAGGCGTATTACACTGATAGAGGAGACCAAAAAAGCACCAAGTTTCGCAATATATATTGGGTTGCAAAATTAGCGTACATGGCGTCGATTTTTGATCGTTTTAATCAAGTGAACGTCAGTCTTCAAGGAGATGATATATTTCGATCAGCGATATCAATGCTCTGAAGAAGAAAATTCAACTCTGGAAAAGCAATGCTTCTTCAGGAAACTTCATTGACTTTCCTCTTTTAAATCAATATTTGAAAGAGTCCGGGTGGCAGTTAGGGCTGGGCATTTTCGAATACCTTGTGATTTCAGAATCGAATAATTTTTTCGAATCGAATCGAATCTCGAATACTTGAAAATATAAAATTGTAAGCGACTTTATCATAGTAATTGGTCCTCTCAACAAATGAATTACTGAAGAGATAGAATAAATCACTCAGATAGATTACTGAGCGTTCACACAGAATAACAAACACGTTTTTTCAATAACTCACCACAGAAAATAGTCATATGTTAGAATTTCGTTGAAAAAATATGACTTCAATGAAAAAAAAATTGGGGAATTCACCTCGACCATTAGCGGAAAGATAAAAACAAGATGGCGGCGATTCGAAATTCCAGTCTGAACCGATTCGAATAATTTACTATTCGATTCGAATATTCGATTCGAAATGCCCAGCCCTAGTGGCAGTTTGAGGTCGTTTCAACGATAAATACCATGTCTACCCTAATTGTTGGTCATTTGAACTTATGGGGTGATAAATAATGCTTTGTACTTTCCTGAAGATAAAAACACTTGGATAGACGTCAGGAAGAAAACTCGTGGATAATGCAGCCATTTACCAGTGAACCAACAGAAGACGAAGAATTGTTGGAACTTCGGGAGTATTTAAATCAAAGTATTTCATTCCGCCAATTGGATTACTCGGGAGTTTTGGGTTTCTCTTTTTGAATTTCCCCGAGTACAAAAATCTGACAGAAAAGGCCGTTGCTCTCCTGGTACAGATGGCTACTTTTTGTGTGAAGAAGGGGTTATCAGTCTTGTTGAAATCAAGTCGGAAAAGCAAAACTCAATACTTGATATTGATTCACTAATGCGGGGAGCAATTGAAAAGGAACTAAAACCCTGTTATGGACGAATTGCCAAAACTATACAAGAACAAAGAAGCCACTGAAACTAAATTAACATTGTCTTTACATTTTTTACACATTTGGGTGTTAAATTTATTGCATCTGTGAGTAAAAACTAAAAGAAGCATTTTTAATTACTCGCCCCGCCACCTAGATTTTAGTTCTTTTCAATATGTGCCTAACATTTAATGTTCATTTTAGCTTGAAATAAAAATTGGTATTTGTAAGGTATACGAAGTTCTCGAAAAATTGTAAAAGGCATACCACGGTAGAAAAGGTTGAAGAACACTGGTCATGTGATTTAGGGACAGAGCTACTGTGTCTACTTCCGCTTTAAGGCGATGGTTTCCGCCCTTTTTGATATACTACAATACAGTATATAAAAAATACAGTCTGATATCAGAAGTGAAGTGCTCTAATTTTTCATATAGGCCTATACTGTCCCAAATGTAATAAATGTTATAATCTAAATTAGAAACTTTCTTTTAGCAAGGAGATACATAGAAAAATTCAAAAAACAATCTCGTTGAACAAAAGTTTGTGTTCTGCTGGCAAGGTATTCTTGTTGTCTGTTTAAAAAATCAAGTTCAAATCTTTCATTTTTCAATTTTATTGGTGACAGCTGTACAGAATAACAGTTTGTAGAGTTTAAACTAGTTTTTTGTGGTTTTGGTAAATGAAAAATGGATCTACAATCAAAAAAGCTTGTCCGAGCGACTCAGTCAGATTGCCTTATGTCATAATTTGATAGGTTCAAACATAATGGGTTTCTTTGTGATTTTGAGGTTGGTGGAAAATCTTTTCGAGTGCATCGTACTGTCTTGGCCGCCTCTTCAGAATACTTTGAAGCCATGTTTTCAAGCAACATGAAGGAAGTTCATTATGGCCACGTTAATATGAAGGATGTCGATCAGGATCAGACAATCGTCTCGATATAAAACAAGAAGCCGAACAGTTCGTGATAACTAATTTCAAATCTGTTATTTCTTCTGAGATGTTTCCATTCGTCACCAAATCAGATCTCTTGCGTTACATGAGAAACGAGACTTACCAAACATCATGGGAAGCTGTTGTAACATGGGCAAGAAGTAAAGACAACGTAGATGTTTTCGAGGTTGTCCATACTGACAAATTTCCATTTAAATTTCTTCTGCAAACTGTCCTTGAAGAACCCATTGTAAAAAAGAATAAAACGACTAAAAATTCAGTGATTACCGCCTTATTCTCTGAGGTAAAAAAGATGGAGACAGGTCTCGAAATTGACAACTGCTTTACTTTGAAGAACCTGGCTGAAACACATCAAGTTAATGATCCGAGTGCAGTACGAAATGTGATAACTCAATTTTTGGGGGCAAATTTCGAACGTGTTATAAAGAAAAAAGAACTTCTTGACATAAGCAAGGATGACATAATGGCACTTTTCAAATCTTCAAGCACAAAATATTCTTCCGATGCTGTCAAATGGGAGGCGATGCTAAAATGGGTGAAACACGGTGTCGGAAGTAGAAGAAAAATATTCCCAGACTTGTTTAGTTTTCTCAAACTTGAAGATTTATCTCTTGAGTTTCTAAAGGAGACAGTCCGAGTTGAACCCTTGGTTAAGAAAGCAGAGAAATGCATCGACATGCTCATGGAAGAAATTTTCTCTCGCGCTTCTGCAAAAGTTATTCAACAAAGAAAAACAAACAAAGATATTTATTTATAAAAAATATTTGCCCTGGCCATACGAGTGCATCTTGAACCAGTGGTTCCCAACCTTCCCACCCCAGCTGACTGATAACGTCAAATAAATTGACCTCACAAAACAAAATGGGCAGAGGTCAATTTGCTTTGCAGAAAAAAGAAAAAAAGGGCATTTCCAGAACCAGTGGTTCCCAACGTCGATCGATGGGACCAGCGGTTGGGAACCGCTGTTTAAAACAGTGGTCATCAAGCACTTTTGCTTTTGTTAATTCATATCTATGCTGGAGTGTTTAAAATAAACTCTGAATGGGAGCTAAGAATTTTTTGTTTGAGAATTGAGATTGCTATAAGTACTCTTATCCGGTCCGCGACACTTCACTGTATTATAGTAACAAAACAGCTGTTTTGAAGAATATATATTCCTTATCACATTAACCGCTATGCAATCACACCATCCCTTCCTCAGTAAAACTGTAAATTATCATTTTCTCGTAGTTTGTGCCTGCGATATATTTTTTACTGGTTGAAAAAAATAAACTTGACTTGACTTCCCAGTTGCTATTTCAAGTACATTTGAATTGTGCGAATATTTGCCAACATATAGACTTATTCAATGTTTCAGTATGAATACTTAATACCCTATTTTTCGTTTTGCTAAGATTAATAAGCATATCCGGTTCCCCTACACTTCAATTTTGGTGGGTTTTTCATTCTCATTTACTATTTGAATATGATTTAAGATTTGATGTGTTATACTAATATTGCTCTTCAACCAATCTTAGCATTAATTAGAATGAGTGCTAAGTATCAATTTATAATCATTATGTGCCGAAATTAGTAAGTAATGTTCTTTCCGTCTGATAAGTTAAAATTGAAAAGTTTCTCTCCTTGTCAGTTAGGCACCAATGCTCGCTTATAAGTTTATTTGGTTAGAACCAGGTCATGTTTGTTTCGGTAGAATCATACTCACAAAATTACCAGTTCTTCCTACAAGGCCGTAATATAGTAGTACAGAACTTGTAGTTTCTTTCATTTTGCTGAGGTAAATAAATATGTTACTCTTGGTAACAGGAAATTCAAGTTCTATGTTCGGTTCCTTGGATAATCAACAGAGTCCTCAGAGTCCCCCTCCAGAAGGATTGGAATGTTTTGGTAAGTTTATTTCTCACCCTCCAGTTATTTTATCAAAAAATTTTGTGTTTGGACCAATAAGGAGGTAACTAATTTTGTTCGCCTATTTTACATAGAGTTGTGTAAAGGGACTGAAACCTATGGGCAGGGGGACTATTCACTTGGCTTACACAGACAGTCCTCGAACTCGTAAAAGAACTAAAATAAGGAAAATTGGGATAATATTATGGCTTAACCCTAACCTGGTACATAGGGTATGAGAATACCAAAAGTTTAGGGATGAAGAAATACGCTTTCTTATCATGGAAATAAATTTTGTACATGTTGGTGTTTGTTGTTTTAATTAGCAGAGCTTAATTTAGTTTTTCTTATACTCAATATATTGAACTAGATGTTTCTTTGCTTTCTTGAATTTATTCAAGGTGAGAGACAACAATGGGGAGGAGGGGGAATTCCACTACGATCTCTATTATCAACATGGGTGAATGTGCCGCCATCTAGTGGTACAATGACAAAAAAAACACGAAGGAGATGAAATTGCTATCACCCACACATTTCCTACTAGTGTTCTTAATATGAGTTTCATGACTTCATAATGAGCATTAAGTCAATGCGCCACTTTCAAAATTTACAAGGGTGATGACTAGGTTTAGTACATGTCTGGGTTTAGCTTGGACAGTCCCGCCCTGTAAACCTAACTGTACCGGTCATGCAGTGTTGCAGTCAAAAATATTTATTATTTAATATTCATACAAAATTGTTTTTTTCAACGGATACAGCTCATTTATCAATGATTTGTGACTGACTTCACTAGTTCAGTGAGAGAGAGAGGATTACCTGTAAGTTATATTGTTTTGTCATGATTATTATATGAATAATCTATACATCTAACAGTAACTTTACTGCCGTTAAAATAATTAAAATGCTGAAAAGAAATTGCACTTTTTCCAATGATTTTGATAGTACTAATTAGAATGGAATATTGGATTTGTTCGATCAGCGCTGTCCTGGTTTTTTGTTTTATGTAAATGGTTATGACCAATGGTGTCAGGCATGTGGATGGAAAGTTGATTTTGAATTGAACTTGTGTTATTGCAATTTGATTTGGTTAGCTGGGATAACTTATGTCTAGCTGTATAAGCAGAGCTACCATAACGTCCTTATTTTGAAGGATTTGTCTTTATTTATAGTAATTTTGCCCTTATTTATAAGAAACGTTCTTATTCTAACATGTGTCCTTATTTTTGTCCCCATTTTATGGGTAGATGTTTTAATACCAGGCACTTACGTAATAACCATTCATTACGTAATAACAGCAAATTGATTGACACAATGACAAAACAATAGCTTATCGGCCAAAATCAGTTTGTGTAACTTAAATGAAAATACAACTTAAAAGTGAGATGGAACAGATTGTATCTAAGAATAAAGAACTGCTGGAGCAAATCCCTTCTCGTATAAAATTTGATTAGACACGGTCGCACCGGCATGAATACATTTTGTGTATTACATTTCGTTATTCTATCATTATGTTCCCCGATGTCCTTATTTTTGGCTGCATATCGATAGCATCCCTGTGTATAAGATATTCGGGGATTGATAAAACGTTGGTGACTGGTCATATTTTTTGCTCTGGAGTGAATTTGTATGAAATTTTCTAAAGAGGAGTGATATTTAATTGTCTACTTTTATAGAATAATTTGACACATATATGTTGCAAATGATAATTTTGTGTATTTGGTATTCAGGGATTTTTATTACATGCTTGTCAATTCACTGAATATTTGCCGAATAATGAGGTTGGAGAAGAACTGGGACCAGATTTAAACGATACGAGGACTTTCGGGCCATTTCATTTGGAAGGACCCTCTTCAACAATGATGTCATAAAGCTTCAATTAAATAATTATGACACCTTTATAAGCCTGAAATGTTATGTTGCATACATTATGGCATCATGAACAAATAATAAAATTATGTAAAATAATTTTTTTTAGTAACAGGCATTAAATGTATGCCCATAACCCAAACAGATTGGGCAAACATATATTTTTCAAATCAAAGCATGATGTTTGCCTTCACAAAATACATCGAAATATTTCTCTCATATATGTTTTCTTGCGAGTTGTTGTCTGGCACTAAATTCAGTTCAATATTCCCTTTTTTCTTATTTTAACATTAATAATTTCAGAGATCAATATCAAAGCCTTCTTGGAGCATTGAACAACATGGGAATCAATCAAACATGGAATTGACTTTTCAGTCTTCAAATAACTTCAATATGAAATAGTTTCTTGAATATTCAAAGAGATTTTTCAAATACAATCCATATCAGGGCTGGGCAAATTTACGGTCATCGGGCCGGATAAGGCCCATCGAAGTGTTTCATCCATTCCACTTCTGTCAGCTGAAATTCCAACTACGGTTTTTATGGATAAAAATTTCCATTGAAAATAACGTCATAATGACCCCAATTGTTACATTGTGCTCCCTGTTATTATATAAACATTAGCCTAGCTGTTGGAATAGCTCTTTAAAATTGTTTTTTTATGTTTCGTTTTCCTATTAGGTGTTGACACTCTGGTCCATTAACAAAGTCAAGTATTGCTTTTGATCCACTCAGTAAAGTAATTGCCCACCCAGCTTTATTACCCTAGGGAACCCCACGTAACACCCCTGTTACATGATCTTTAGAAACCTGTAGAAATGAAATGTTTCACAGCGCACCCCGACGTTATAGATCATAGAACCCCTAAGGCCCAATGTTACTCAACAGTACAGCTTTCGTGCACCGATCGGCCGGTTAGGTGGCGCTCCAGAGTATTGTTTATCATGGTGTGTGGGATTTTTGACAAGATCCTGGAAGACCTAGAAACATCGGATCATATATGAAGAACGACGATCGGTGTCAAATAAATGGTGAGTTGGGGTCTTAGTTGACGTGATATAGATTACTATGTTGTATGAATTGAGAATCTAGAGTGAATACTGACCCGACATACTAAGGTATCACCGGTGTCACATCGGGATTAGTCATACAAATGGAGAAATTCAATTTGCATGTGACACCGGTGATACAATAGTTGCAAGCATTCACATTATAGCCTTGAACTTCCTTTTTTCTTGCTTGGTCAGGCCACTAACCATATGTATTCATTTTTTTTTCTAGAACATGGCATCGATTGGGCCAAGCAGCTTGCGGAGAACTGGAATCACAAGAGTGTACAATGCTGATGATATTCTTGTCATTTTGAACTGTGATGATAATAATGGTGGATGCACTAGTAGTGGGTCAGATAGTGAATACGATATCAGAAAAGACGAAAACAACGGCTCCCAGGTTCATAATATTTTCAAATAATGGTTACATAGTTTCTTTTTTTGAAGAAGCATTACACAACTGCTTACGATCAATTATCGCTCACAGACACAAAAAATATCTTCTGACAAATATCTTGATCACTCATTGATCGAAACAATAAATAATGTTGTTCTTTGTTTTTATTTCGACATATTTCATTTTACAGATTGAGTCCGAAAGTTCTGACGACGACGTTCTATTGGCGAATCTACGAGTGCAAAATCAAAAACAAAGCCAAATAGAAAATGCAACCGACCGCAATGAGTTTCGGTGGAAAAAGAAGCACAACGATAGACCTGATGCAACATTCCTCGGTCCACAATTAAATCCTCCAGCTGACATGATTGTAGATACGCCATTGCGTTATTTCCGACGTTTTGTTACAGAGGAAATGCTGCAACTTCTGACAGAACAAACAAACCTCTACAGTGTTCAAAAAAATGGTGTTTCGGTCAAAACGAACAAAAAGGAAATTGAGCAGATATTAGGAATGTATTTGCACATGTGTATAGTGCAGATGCCCAGTGTTCGGATGTATTGGGAAACTTCAACATTTTATGAGCCAGTGAGTGGAGTTATGTCTCGCAACCGCTTTCAAACATTGCTGAGAACTCTACATTTTGTAGACAATTTGACTGTGTCTGACAACGAAAAACTTTCTGACAAGCTATGGAAGATTCGTCCGTGGCTAACAATGTTCAGAGATGCATGCTTACAGGTTACAGCCGAGGAATACAACTCTGTTGACGAGATGATGTGCCAGTATAAAGGCACGACAAGTTCCATACGTCAGTACCTGAAGAGTAAGCCTCATCCGTGGGGTTTTAAAATCTGGGGAAGAGCGGTTATAAGTGGAATTCTTTTCGACTTTGATGTCTACCAGGGTGGTACCGGTGAACGCACAGAGTTAGGACAAGGTGCGGACAATGTTCTCAACTGACATCAACATTGCCATACCATGCAAACTACAAGATATTCGCTGATAACCTTTTTAGCATCTTTCCACTCATCCAAAAATTATCAGAGAGGGGAATGCAATATGTTGGAACCGTGAGAAAAAATCGCCTACCCAACTGTAGCCTGGACGATGAAAAAACATTAAAGAAGAAAGGCAGGGGGAAGATGACTTCAGAGTTCAAAACAATAACATAATAGCCGTAAGATGGTATGACAACAGGGCAGTGTCACTACTATCTTCGTACGTAGGAGTGGAGCCAATTGATCAAATCAGACGATGGGACAAACGAACGAAACAGCATGTGCACATAGCCATGCCTGCTATCGTTCAAGAATACAATAAGTTTATGGGAGGTATTGATAAATTGGATTCATTTCTTGCAAAGTACAGGTTCCGAATGAAATCAAAAAGATGGTATCTTTATCTTATTTGGCATTTTATAATGGTTGCTATTGTGAATGCCTGGCTCTGGTACCGCCGTGATTGTGCTCTGCTCCATCTTACAACGCGAATTATTATGAAACGGAGACATTTTCAAGCAGCAGTCGCAAGTGCTTTGATCCATGTCAATACTGACACCCGTCGCGGGAGACCATCGTCTGAAGTTGAAGAAATTCGCAGCCCCTCAAGAAAAATTTCCATGGCCCCATGTGAAGATATTCGCCGAGACAAATACGCACACTGGCCAACGAAAATTGAGAAAAGGGGAAGATGCAAATTGTGTGAACGCAATCAAACAAATACCAGTTGTTTAAAGTGTAAAGTGAGACTTTGTTTTGTCGAGGGCCGCAATTGTTTTATGACTTCCACGCCTGAGGAACTTCAACTTGTTTTGACTAGATTTTTCACATTTGTATACAGTGTAAATCCCATTGTAACACATATGTCACATTTGAAAAGGGGGTTGAATGAGGTCAAAGGTTAAAATGGTATAAATATTTGTTCAACATGATTAAAATGGACTAAGAATCCCAAATATCAGATTTTTCCTTCAACTATTTCATTATCTGGGTTCCCCGGGGTTAATTACTCTATTCGAATCTGCCAAAATCAGACAGGGTTTTCAAAAAACAGAAACAAGGACATTTGGAGCACAATCTAGAGCAGACATGGGCCAAATTCGGCCGGCTAGGTAATTAAATCTGGCCCGCCTGATGATGCCACAACCAAACTGAAACCAAATTTTGATGTTTTAGTTAAAAATAGCTTAAGGAATTTGTTGATATTGTGGTTAAATTTAGTTTTGGCACAAGGTTTATTGTTTTCCACTGTTGCTTTTGAAACACTGTAAATATTGTTCATAAAATGCAACTCTTTAAATCATACTTACATGACCCGCTAGTCTAGGTGAGCAAAATTTTTGGTTCCTGATCCAAAAACCGTGCCCACCCCTGATCTAGCGGGTACATGAGTTTTGTGCAAAGTGTCCTGGATTACTGAAACTTTTCGGTACAATCATACATAAAAGGAGTTCAAATTTTTAGTCATCCTGTACGATTCCAAATACATTTTGAAATATTATTCTGAAACTTGGGCCGAATCAATATCGACAATATTCAATTTTGGGAGCTCAGAAGTATGTGCACCAAGATGGCACACAACCTGAACATAGTATGTGTTGTTGTACAGAATAACCTAGGTCCTAGATGAATTTATTTTTTTAATACCAGAAGTTAACTGAAATCAAATATGTGTGTAACCACTTAGTTTGTAAAGCTGAAAATTGTAGATTGCTAAATGAAACTGGCTTTCCAGAAGTATGTGCACCAAGATGCTGTTCAAAACGTGCTGCTACTATTCTGCCATGATGAAATCTAATCTAAAAGGTTTCTTCTTTTCTCCCAATATGTCGTTATGCTGAAATTTCCAAAATAATCCACGAGGAGGCGTAAAATGTTTTTTCTATTTTATTCTCTCCGATACCCATTTTAAATTTATTAGACGTTCAATACCGGTGTATTAGCAACTGAAAAAGATAATTGTTCAACTTTTTAGTGATTTTAGTGGAAGTAGAAAACCAATTTTAATTATCATATATATTTTCCTTAAAAGTACCAAAAAATGCACTATGTTTGGTATTAAATATGGCCAGTTCAAAACGTGCTGCTACTATTCTGCCATGATGAAATCGAATCTATAAGGTTTCTCCTTTTCTCCCAATAGTTAGGTTAGATCGATCCAGTATCACATGCTGAGTCAGTAATCCTAGAAACATGGTGCAGGGCTGAGAACGTATGTTGGGGTGTAATTTTTTGACCAGATCTTGGAGGCATGCGATCTCCTTTTGTAACATTGAAAACATAAATTATGCAAAAGGTTTCACTTCGGTATGAGTTCGCTCATGCGCACGTAAATTTATTAAATCTGAAAAACTCTTTTCACATTGTGTACAAGGATACTGTTTATGCTGTTGTAAACTAGACAGTTGTGAAAAACCCTTTTCACATTGTTTGCAAACATAAGGCTTCTCTCCAATATGAATTCGCTCATGCCTATGTAAATGAGATAATCGTGAAAAACACTTCCCATATTGTTTGCAAACATAAGGTTTTGTTCCTGTATGAGTTCGCTTATGCTCTTGTAAATGAGATGATTTCGAAAACCACTTTCCGCATTGTTTACAAACATAAGGTTTCTCACCAGTATGAGTTCGCTTATGCACATTTAAATGCCACTCTGATTTGAAATTCTTTCCACATTGTTGGCAAACAAAGGTTTCATCTCTACTGCTGGTTTGTAAATTTGACCCTGGTAACATTCAATCGCACACAACTGATTTTCCAGTTTCAGCTTCATCACTCAAACCACTTTCTCGACATTTTTCTTCGCCACCTCTTTGTAAAGAACTTTTACTGATAATGTCTTTTCCGTAACGCTTCTCAGGAGTTGGTAAGCTGACTATTTCCCACAATGTTGTTGGTTGCATATTCGCATAAATCTCCAGTTCCATCATTAATGTGCAAAAACATATGCTTTTCCAAACTGGGCCCTGATGGAAAGTTTTCATCACAGATAAGGCAGGGAAATACGTTTTCGGTGGAGTCTATGATTTCGGTAAAATTTTCCATAGTTAGGAATATCTGAAAAATCCTTGTATGTTTTCTATACTTTGCACCACTGACTATCGCCTACACTAAAAACGATCAAATATATGTACACAAAGGCCAAAACGAAGTAGTAGTAGGGTGACTCTATGCGGAACTCTGGGAATATTTGATACCGTTTGCAGGTATGTATACAATCTGTCTACTACCAGTACGTAGTTCGCAGTCTTCACCTGAATGTCAAAAAGCAACAAAAGCGCCACAAGTCAGTCACCAAGTGTTAAATTTTTAATTTTGAT
Organism: Styela clava; assembly: GCF_964204865.1. Lineage (NCBI taxonomy): Eukaryota > Metazoa > Chordata > Ascidiacea > Stolidobranchia > Styelidae > Styela > Styela clava. The sequence continues at coordinate 5,768,389 of NC_135254.1, forward strand.
GATGTCATTCCACACAAAATGACAAATCTCACAGATAATAATACTAATAAATAATAAAAGTAATAGCTTTATAGCTTTACTTTAATGGCTTTATAGCTACAAATACTATCTTTGAACCATTGAAAATTTCAAAGCAATCGGTCCAGTCGCCATTGAGAAACGCTATTTTTCCACAACAGAAGAAAAAATACTACAGTAACAATAACAAGAGCATAATTAGTTTAACTACAAAACGATCCAATGTAAACTTATACAAACAAAAAGGTTTTCTAGAGAATATACATTATTTTTCTCAACAGTTGAGCCTAAAAATTATGAAAAATCACATTTCTATAGACCTAAAACACCGCCGTAGAAAATGCAAAAAGACGAAAAACTCACCAGGTCTCTCTGTAGCCGAGTTGTCCGCCTCCCCTTCACACTGTCCTCATCTTTCTTGACTTCTATATTAGGTAAATCAATGTTTGAGTATTTGGAGAGCTGCTTTTATATTCGAATTACCTGATTCCAAGACAAAAGATCAACTTGACTCACGTATGCAGAAAGAAGTCAAATGTATAACTATGATACGATTTTTTTTTTGTGCCAAATAAATTCCAATGCCCAACGGAATTTTCACTTTATTTTAAATACATAGTTTTTAAATCCTACTCCCCCCAATACATATGAATAGGAAAAATCAAAATACAGACAAAATTCATACCATTACCACGATGTCATTAATTTAATATAATCCAATATATGCCCAAAACATTGAGTTAATCCACATGCAATCCACTCAGCAATTAGTTGTATATAATTTTAATTTACTGGTAATCAGTTTATTTTTAATTAGCATGAAAAATATAACAAGAATACAAAAATCACACAGAGAATATGGAAAAATCCACGCTTTTGTATTGGGTTTTTCCTATTCGCCATCTATGTTCCATAGTTAATACATCATCCTCTTATGAAAATGATGTACAAATAACATACTTTCAATAATTTTCACAGTATGGTGCTGCATATAAACTTACATCATGATTGACCTATGTATAAGATCATGCATGTGCTCATATAACAATATTTCATTTCTTTCGCTTGCTTTTAGTAAATTTGAAATCCCTACCAGTTTACACTTGAAAATTGAACGCATACTACTTTTCATTTTATCTATTTCATCATATTTTACTAAATTTCGATATTCCCAAATTGTTGATTTTCCGCATATTATTGTGATTAATTTTGATTTGCAAGTATTTTAATTAATATCTATGCAACACCATTGCCAAAAATCAATAGACCAGTCACATTCTAAAAATAGATGACACACAGTTTCTTCAATATTATTTAAACATAGAACACATATTCCTGGTTCATCAATGAACCAGTGTTTTATTTTATCTCCTGTGGGCAACCCAATATGAATTATCTCCCAACATAACTCTTTATACTTGTTTCCAATATTTTTTTCCATATTTTACTCCAATTAATTGCCTTAGTTAGGTGTAATTTATTTAAGATGTATTCCTTATGGTTTTTCAAAAATGTATCATTTTTCTTACTTTGTAAAATCCTATAAATTTGATTAGTGGTTAAGTCTTTCGACCCATTGTACCTATCAATTAATATTCTTGTTTGACCAAATTCCCTATTCTTTGATAAAATCTCTCTCCATTCTATTGGAAGTGCTTCTCATATTTGCCGTAATTCATTTTCGCACTTATTTATCAAGCATTTTTTTCTTAAAGTACTTATTGCAGAGTTTTCTAGCTGGGGGTAGACTCTTTTGGAAATATCGTACAGTGTTTTGCCAAAGATATCACTACGGTACTATTAGACTCTAGTATTTTTTTATGTAAAATTAATTCTACCAGGAAAAAATTACATCAGGCATAAAATAAATTAAATGGGTCTTCGGGTCTTGACTTCCTTGTGTCTTTGTTTTGTAATGAATATCTGGCAGTATTTTTTAAAAATTAAAATTTTATTATTACATCTGTCATCTGTCACAAATTAAAATCAAGATCTCCGAAGAACCCCATCATCATCAAATTCGTCAGAAGATCAACGAAGAATATGGTGTATGGTAGAAAAAAAGAACTCAAAGGCAGCGGATTGTCCATCACTGAGTCCTTGACCCGTAGCAGGCTCAAGCTACTCAGCGCTGCCAAGGAAGCCTTCGGAAAACAAAAAGTGAGCACAATGAATGGGATTATCTACGCTTACCTAGATAAAAGGCGAGTAATATCTTCCTCAAATGATATCACTACTCTCTCTCGTCCCCTCTACTCCAAGGCTGCTGCCCGTTCAGTGGGACCAACCTCAAGACGTAGCGGTAGCCTATGAGCGGAGGGGAACGATTAACTCATTCATAATCTCCATTTTTCTTATTTGAATAGGCTAGTGCTGTCTAATCAATGGTTCTCCATCTTTTAAACATCTGGAAACCTATATAGCCAGACTAGATATTTAACTTATTTTTTTTTCATTTTTATTTTTTACTTTTATTTTGTTGTGCCACTGCCATGAAAACTAATTTAAAATACCCATGTAGAAATTGCCACAAATCAGTTCGAATCAATCAAAAAGCTCTTTATTGTGACATTTGTTCTTCTTGGATACATTTAAAATGTACCAATATTTCTGGACAAAAATATGAAAATCTTGAATCTGAAGCTGATGAAATACCTTGGTGCTGTTTCCTTTGTGAAATAGACTGTATGCCATTCTCTTGTCTCTCTGATTCTGAAATATCTGAGTTATTTGTTCCCCTTCATACAGAAAAAGCTGAAGCCCAGGCACTTGCCAAAATTCTTGATCCTGAATACCTCAACAAAATGTTTCTTGATTCAGCAAATACTGATACTGATGAATTCAACAACATTGATAGTGTTTTCTTGTACAATTGCTCAAATCAATATATCTGCTCCAGTGATGTCAATGCCCTTAAATTCAACGACAGCCTTAAACTAAGTGGTTTCATGACCCTCTCCATCAATATCAGATCTTTAGCCTCTTTCAAAAACTTCACAAAATTTGAAGCACTAGTTAATTCACTGAATTGTAAGCCTCATGTAATTGCTGTAAATGAAACATGGATTGTATCTGGTACAAATGGCCATTTCAATGCACTGGATGGCTATGTTTTTATCTCTAATAGTAGATCTCATCACCGAGGTGGTGGTGTTGGTCTCTACATTCGAAATGATTTGAAATACATTGTCCGCAAAGATATTACTATAATGTGCGAAAAGGTTTTTGAATCTATATTCATTGACATATCATTGGAAAATAAAACAATAACCTGCGGTACTATTTATAGATCACCACTAACTGATGAATTGAACAATGCTAACTTTCGGAATCTCTTGTCCCAAGTTCTCTCAAAGATGAACAGGTTGAATTATAATTATATAATGGGTGACTTCAACTATAATCTTATTGATGAGTCCAATATGAATACCAGCCTATTTGTTGATATTATGCACAACCTGGCCTATTATTCTTTGATAAACTGCCCCACCAGGATAACTTCAAGTTCTGCTACCTGTATAGACCATATCTGGACAAACGTATATGATAAAAAAATTAACAGTGCTGTTTTAGCAGAATGTGTTTCTGATCATCTGCCGATTGTACAATGCTCTCTTCTAGAAAAGCAAATTCAGACCAGAATTGAAACGCTTTATCGCCAGTTTACTTCGTCCAACTTGAATACGTTTAAGAATGAACTGAATTCTATTGATATTGATGACTTCAGCAGCATCCAGGATCCCAACACTTGCTTTGAAAATTTTTTTGAAAAATTCTCCACTGCTTACTCTCAATCTTTTCCTTACAAAAAACAGACAAACAGATCAAACAAACCTTGGTATGATACTGAGTTACGCAAACTCAACAAAGTCAAACAAAAACTTTATAAGAAATTAATAAACAATAAAAACATAAATGACAAGCACAAATTACAGTTCAATGAATGCAGGAACCTTTATACTCGATTGCTCCACAAAAAGAAATCGAATTATTACAAATCTAAATTTGCTTCTCACAAAGGCAACATCAAGGCAGTGTGGAAAACAATTAATGAGCTTATTGGTAAAAATAAAACAAATTCTTGTTCTTTGATTGGACTTGATTGCAGTAATACACAAACTGCAAATAAATTTAATGAACACTTTTCCCAAGTGGCACAAAGCCTGCTTGACTGTATGCCACAACCAGCTGGCTGTGACAAAAATTACATTTCATATCTTGGGAAGCAAGAATCCTCATCCATGTTCTTAAGGCCAGCTACATCATCAGAAATAAAAAATATTATACGCGATATGAAGCCCAAGTCAAGTTTTGGAATCGATGGTATTCCATTTAAAATATTGAAATATGTTCCAGAACATATTATTGATATCCTGACATATATATTTAATCTTTCACTATCTAGTGGATTATTCATTGAAAGCTTCAAGACATCCAAAGTTCTTCCTCTGTTTAAAAAAGGTAGTGTTTCAGATCTTGGAAACTATAGACCTATTAGTCTTTTACCATCGTTTTCTAAGATTCTTGAAAAAATAATGTATAGTAGAATGTCAAACTACTTTGAAATTAACAATGTTTTCCACTCGCATCAATTTGGTTTCCGCAAGCATCACTCCACTGCTATGGCTGCTAATGTTTTGGTACACAAACTGACCAATGCGTTTGAATGCAAACAACATGCAATTGGAATATTTCTTGATATCTCAAAAGCTTTTGACACCATTGACCATTCCATCCTCTTAAGTAAGCTCTATCACTATGGAATTAGAGGCGTTCCATTCAATTGGATCAAGAGCTACCTTCAAGACAGGAAGCAAATTGTGCAATATGACAACTCATTCTCTACAAATATTTGTGTCATGAAGCACGGAGTTCCACAAGGATCTTTACTTGGCCCATTATTTTTTCTAGCTTACATTAATGACATGTCCAGGTGTCTGAAATCCTCTGAGTCGATCATGTTTGCTGATGACACTAACTTGATTCTTCATGGGGAAAACCTTGAAGATCTATTCACAGTTGCAAACCAAGAACTAACCAACATTCATAGCTGGATGTTAGTTAATAAATTATCTCTGAATGCTAACAAAACTAAATTTGTATTATTTCATCCAAGCAAGCATAAAAGTGTGAGTTGTTCAAAAAAACTACTGCTCAATGGCAATGAAATTGAAAGAGTGAAAGAAATAAAATTTCTAGGAGTTATCTTTGATGAAAATCTGTCATGGAAATCACAAATAATGCATGTTATTGGTAAAACAAAAAGAAACCTAGCAGTTTCTGCCAAAGTATCCCAGTGTGTTGACCAATCAGCTCTACTAGCAATGTTTCAATCATTACTACTTAGCCATATTCGATATTGTTGTTCAGTCTGGCTTCATGGTAATAAAACACTTGTCTCAAAACTGCAGAGTATTTGTAATAATTTTTTAAGAATAGTTTTTGGTAAAAGAAAACGTGAAAGTGTAGACTCTTACTTCAAATCACTAAATATACTTAAGGTTGAAGATATGATGAAATTTGAAATATTATCTCTAGCTCACGACTTCCATAATAATGCGCTGCCCAATTGCTTTAATGACATACTTGTCAAAAATACCTCCAACCGAAGAAGTAGTTCTGATTTATTCGTACCTTTCATGAGTAAATCCGTGAGTCAGCATTCCTTGTCTTTTACTGGACCCAAACTTTGGAATTCTCTTCCCTTAAATTTGAAGACGTTAAAGTCCAAAAAATCTTTTCAAAAACAAGTCAAGTCTCATTTAGTTTCCAAATATTAAATATTAAAAATTACTACTGGTGGTATTCGATGACAAAAACTTGGGACACTCCACACTTGCACATTATTGTTTTAATGAAAATGTTGAACAGCTATAATAATATTGTGCCACGACTATAATAATATCTTGCCACGACTTGGCCAGAACTAGTCCAGCACCAAAGAAATGGTATTGTGACATGCATGAGTATATATATATTTTTTTAAATATATAGGTAGCTAACGTACTCGGATGATATTTTCTTTAAATAACTGCACACATTCTATCACTTCACGCTCGTGTTTTTATCTTTTTCTAGCTGTGATGTCCCTATCATACACGCTTGGTCTTATGTTTGAGTGGTGGTATAAGGGTTGTAGATAGTACAATATTGTTCCTGCAAGGTTACTAATTATTGCAACTAGGCGAGCAGTAGAGCTATGTTGGATTCTCCCCTTCAGATTTTAATTTGCTGTGGGTCATTGTAATTGGATGTGGTTTTTATATCATTTATGTATGCATGCGTTTTATGTTAAGGCATGGTGTTTGAGTTGACTTGTTGGCCAAGGTATAGATAGTAAAATTTTGTGTGTTTTTTGCATGGTGTGATAAATTTTTCTCTGTCCCAAGCAGAATGTCATCATAGATCATCTATCCATCGCTATATAATGACAATACATCCCATTTAATTAAACAATTATTTTTTGCCTGTAATAAATAGTTCAGAGCGTTCCCCTTCACCCAATCATTGAAACATCTACTCGCAGTTTTATTTTTTGTTTTTCAGGTTACTTCAAAGTGATTAAATCAAGTAAAACACATAAGGAAAAAAACAAAAAAAGACTCCCGATATCCTGTGAAATAACAACCTCATTCCCATATCCTTGTCTGAAATCAATACCCAAGAATGAAAAACCTCACTTAGACCCTTTGTAACCAATTTATTTCCACATCCTACTTTACTTAATTATAGTAATTTTACTGTTACCGGTAACTTAATTACTTATTACAATCTGGACTATAATTTGGCAATAATAGGCTCTAATTTGGGGAATGAAATGGTCTCGCCCACCTCTTCATGCACCCAATTCTGGCAACTTTGGTTGGGCAACTTGGCATTTGACTCCAACTATAATCAGCTTGGCAATATGTTTTCAATAGAATCTTCCTTTTATATCTTAATTAACGATTAGAAGATCGATCAATTTGGCAATGGCAACCATTACAAAAATATCAATATGGTGTGGCAGATAATTTTTTTTTCTAGTATTTATTTATTTATTTTTTTGTTTACTGTATAGTATACCCTAAATTTATCGCGTTTCATTCTTACTTAAATAACTTCTCAGTGGTTGTGTGTGTGTGTGGCTGGTGGGTGCATGTGAGCGTGTGTGAAATAACTTGATAATTTTAGGTGAGTAAACACGTACCACTTCCTCTTGGCAAAACCTTTCATCTTATATTTTGTACGTTATAAACCTTATCTAAGGTTTTGTTTGCTCCCCTGATTTCATAATCAGATTTTATTTATTTGTTTTTATCTGTCAAATGTATTGTTATGCTGATTATGGAGTCGAAATAAACTTATACTTATATTGCTTAACTTTCTTGTTTCTTTCCGTGACAATGGTTAGTCGGCCATATCACAACGTTAATCCAAAAGTGCTAATTGATCCGTCGCGCAAACATTTCAAAAATAACTTTGAACAGTTGATTTGTATTCAGCAGTATGATAGCGTATGTTTGTCACCAAGGGTATTCATATGGAGGAGAAATAAAGTGAAACAGTTGCCGACGTTTTAAATTTATATACATACGGTACTTCATCAGAGCATGATATGCAAATGACAATAGCGCATATATCGCAAGAAAAAAGTTATCACGGTGTAAAAATTAAATTTTGTGAAATCTCGCGACTATACCAAACAGCATATAATTAAATGATTAAAACCAAACTGTGTTTGGCGCAGCGGTGTGGCTCAACGGGCTAAGCGTTAGGAATACGCTCGCCACCGCACCTCTGATTACTCTGCGTGGGTTCGCAGGTTTGAATCCCATGCAGGGATGGGTATGTGCGAGAGGATTGCTGGACTCCTCGCCGTCGTTGGGTGGTTCATGTACCCGCTGGTCGGTTACGGCTTCCTCCACCACCAAGTCCATGCTTCCGAAAACGGACAATACAACTAATCCCATACCCGACTTGGAATGGTAACCGGACGAGAGGTTGTGGTTCGCCATATGGATAAGCCGTCTTATCGGCTTGACCATCATGAATTTGACGATCTCGCACAGTATGTACGTAGGGAGAACCTGGAATTCCATGGTATTCCCTACACTGAAGGTGAAGATACAGACAAAATTATTGTGCACATAGGAAAATTGTTAGGCATCACTGTCGAAAGGTTGGACTTATCAATATCTCATCGAATCCCCAGGAAAAATAGCTCAATAACTGGACCAATTATTGTCAGATTCACCAACAGAAATAAAAGAAACCAGTTTTTATCCAAGAAATATGAAACTTTTGATGTGAAAGATTTTGGCATAACAGGTATGAAGTCTCTATATATTAATGAAAATCTCACGCATTATCGAAACAACTTACTATATAATGCCAGAGTAGCCAAAAGATCAAAAATGTATGAGAGACTGTGGACCACTAATGGAAATATTTACATAAAAAAAAACAAAGATAGCCCAAGAATCCCCATAACTAAACTCTCTGATATAGAAAAACTATCATAATCTATTTGTGCGTGTAAATAATGTTTTTGACTTTTTTTTTTTTTGGTTAGCAAAATGGCTGATCATAAATTCTGTTCCAATTGTTTTAAAATTTTGTTGAAAAATAGTACCAGTGCTTTTTGCCCTGTTTGTACAGAATCATTTACAAATTTGCCAAAGAAAATGGACAGACAACAGGAACCAGATGCCCCTCTTGATACATCAGATTTCAGTTTTCAAAATGTTAAACTATGTGCATCAATTAAAGCTATTGATGATGTTCGAAATGTCCTGACCCCTTCTGGCTTGACAAAAAATCAACTTATCCTAGCTCACTTTAACATACGATCAATACAAAAACATATTGATGAGTTGTCCAGCATCATATATAATTTAGATTCATCTCCTACAATAATAGCGCTTTCAGAAACCAAACTTAAAACAGATCCCATTGTAAACATTAATATTGATGGGTATGATTTTCTCCATGCTCCAACAAAAACCAACGCTGGCGGTGTTGGAGTGTATTTTAAATCTCACCTAAATCCATCATTGGTCAACAAATATATTTTGGACATCACCGCATGTGAAGAGTTATGGATTGAATTACCTATTTGTACTGAAAAGTCTTCTTGTACTTCAATTATTATAGGCGTAGTGTACCGCCACCCCGGTTCTGATCAATCTGAATTTTCCAATGCCCTAAGCAAAACTTTGTACAATTTGACATTTGACAACAAAAAATATATAATATTAGGCGACATTAACATTAATTTATTGAGCTCTTCAAAATTTACCAGAGGTTATCTTGACATGCTGAGGTCCCATGCCACAATTCCACTGATAACACACCCAACAAGAACTACTAGTTCTAGTGCTACGTTACTGGATCATGTGTACTCAAATATATCGGAAAAGGTTATTTTGCCATTTGTGTGGCAGAATTGTATGACTGACCACTACCCTGTGTTCTGTCAATTCCAACTCAATCATGCATTACCCCATCATCTTCATAGATTAAAAAGAGAAATGAGATACTTTGATGCGGACAAATTTGTTAGGGATGCCCATGAACTCTTCTATTCATATGAGATATCTAGTAGTATTTGTACTGAAAATTTAAATACATATTTTGATGATTTTGTCTCCAAGGTGCTAGATGTCTGTGACAAGCATGCACCACTTAGAAAACTAACTCGAAAAGAGCGTCGACTGGAAAAAAAACCTTGGATTACCTCTGGCATTCTACGCTCAACCAATATAAGAGATAAATTGCACAAAACTCACTTTATTAATGGTTCTAATGAACAAAAGCAACATTATAAGAAATACGCTAACAAATTATGTCACTTGAAAAACAAATCCAAAGAAATGTATTTTGCTGAGTGTTTTAAAAAATATATAAACGACCCCAAAAAGACCTGGAATACTGTTAATTCGCTAATAAATTCAAAATCTAGTAAAGATATTCCCCAAAGACTACTTAATCCTCAGTCAGGGGATATTGTGCATAGTAGTGGGGAAATGTCCTCATTATTCAATATTTACTTCTCGCAGATTGGTCTAAACTTATCTGAGGCATTCCATAATGTAGACGATAGCAAACATCTTGGATACATGGGTACTCCAAATACATCATCTATGTTTATGGAAGACTGCTCAGTGACCGAAATAGTAAATATCATAAATTCTCTAAAAACAAACAAAGCTACAGGGTATGACCATATACCCGCTTATCTTCTCAAACTTCTTGGTAGCATAATCAGCCCTGTACTCTGCGAACTATTTAATTATTCTGTGTGCTTCGGTGTGTTCCCGGATCATCTTAAAGTGGCAAGGGTTGTTCCGGTGTATAAGGCTGGAAAGAAAGAAGATGTGTCTAATTATCGTCCCATATCTATTCTGTCATGCCTTTCAAATATTTTTGAAAAGTTAATTCTTGTGCGCCTGAAAATTTTTTTTGATAAACACTCTATTATAAATTGTCATCAATTTGGATTTCGGAATCAGCATTCTACAAAACATGCAATCTTAGATATTATTAGTAAGTATTATGAAATCGTAGATAAGGGATTATTGGGCTGCAGTATATTTTTAGACCTAAAAAAAGCGTTCGACACGGTTGACCATAAAATACTACTTAGTAAATTAAAACATTACGGCGTTCGTGGCACAGTGAATAATTTGTTCTCAAGTTATCTGAATGGTCGTACTCAATTTGTATCTTTTTCAGCCAATGATTCACATCGTCAATTTGTATCTGTGGGCGTCCCCCAGGGTTCAGTTCTTGGCCCAACCCTGTTTCTAGTCTATATCAATGATGTTGTAAACTTCACCCCAGCCGCCGTAAAATTATTTGCTGATGACACTTGCACAACCTCCATATCTTCCAATGTAACACACTTATCCAGCCTAGTTGTACAAAATCTAGAAAGTATCTCAACTTGGATGAAATCCAATAAATTAACTGTTAATCCACAAAAAACTCAAGTAATGTTAGTTAATTATTCTACTGATAAGATGAAGAAATCTTCATCCATCCTCAATTTTACATTAAATGGCACCATTTTGAAGATTCATGATTTTGTAAAATATCTTGGGGTGTTCATCGATAATAATTTGAAGTGGGACAATCACATTAATTGCCTCAAACTGAAGTTGTCCAGGGCAGTAGGAATAATGATTAGGCTGAAAAGATTTATTCCCAAAAAAATCATGCGAACTGTGTATTTTTCTCTTTTTTATGCCCACTTGCAGTATGGAATTGTGGCATGGGGCTCAGCAGACAGAAGTAGACTTCAACCTATACTAGTGTTACAAAACCGAGCTCTTAGGGTTATGGCTGATGCCCCACTGTACCAAAGAATGTCTCCTATCTATAAGCATATGAATCTTTTAAAATTATATGATGTGTACCTTTATGAAGTTGCTAAATTGATGTTCCAATTTAGGCATAACATGTTGCCAGAGGCGTTCAATTCATACTTTACTGATTGTGGTGATGTCCATTCATATAACACTCGTTCGGCATCTAAAGGAGCATTCTTCATTTCTCGAACCAATTTCAAATTCACCCAAAATTCGATAAAAATTGCTGGCCCTAAAATTTGGAATGAAATACCCGCCATTCTCAAGACATATTCGTATAAAAAATTCAAAGATGAACTTATGAAACACATCATATCAAAATATTGATTGTAATTGATAAGGTTTCCATAGCTAAATAAATATTTACTTATTTGTACAGATGAGTTCAGTCAAGAGATCATTTCTATCCTTTTGTCTGTCTATTGTCATGTGGATTTTTCAAATTGAAGAGTTCATTTGATTAAATTAACATATGATTTGGTATTATACTTCACAATAGTATTCAGTGGTGTTCTCTATACATTTAGAAAAATGTTTTCCATATACATGTCACTGATTTCCTATGCAAAATTTTTCAATTCCCACCCCATCGTTATACTTCTACTCCGTGCATATGCAATCTTACAATCTTCTGCAACTCAGTAGTGATGACTCTGAATCCAACACTTCCAAGTTTTACATCAAATTATACTGTGAATTAGTATCATGCTTCATTGAATTATTTATGTGCAATGTGTAATTAATATTCATGTCACTTCTTAATATGCAAGCCCAAAAGTTCCTTGGCTATGCAATCTATTGAAATTCAGTGCTGATCTACATTTTCAAAGTATTCTTAATATACTGTTATTAAATATTGGGTGATTATGGTTTCATTCCTTCTTATTACATGTTAATTTACTTTCTATATTTCTATATATAAATGACCCAATTATGTTTGCACCTAATGGTATTTGCTTTATCGATTTTAAATAAAATTATCTAATAAAATTTGGATCATGTGTTGGAACAGAGTTGGTTGATTCTGAGGCCGTTATATATAAAACAATCTTTGATGTAACTTAAATTCCATGCTGTAGTTTGATGTTTGTCGATTTGGTCCTAGCCTAGTCAGGGGTAAATATACACTGTATCCTTCAATCCATATACACTTGCAATTCCAATATTCCTGACTTGTGTATTCACAGTGAATTGCTGTTGTTCATATACACTTACAATTCCAATATGCCTAACTTGTGTCTTCGCAGTGAATTGTTGTTGATCTCTCATTGTGATTTTGAAGACTACTGTTTTTTATGTTTGCAATCCTTCACTATATCTACAAATTGTACATTTTGCGAGTTCTACTTTAAAACTCTAAAACCAAAATTTCATTCAGGATATTGATACCTTGGCAACATGAGCTATTTTTTTTTATATTAGATTACTATTATTAATTGTTATTACTCAAATTGTCTAAAATTGTGTTTAAAAAAATTGTTACATTCTTCATTCTCCATTTAAAAAGTTAAGCCAAGCTTATATTACCTATGTGTCACTTGTTCGGCAACATGTGCTCTTTATTTATATATTTGATAACTACCTTAATATTTCATTTATAGTGTCCTAAATCATGTTACATTCCTTATTTTCTATATCATAAAGTTAATGTGCCAATCTTGTATTGCATTCATGATATTTCCTTGTTGACGTGAGCTCTTTATTTGATTTTTTCTTATACTCTATTACTATTATTTAATGTTCATATTCAAAGTATCCGAAATCAAGTTATAAATGTCACATTTCTCATTTTCCATTATATAGAGTTATGCCAACCTCATATTTACCTTCAAGTTACTTCCTCGCTAACATGTGCTCTTTATCTCTGATAACTACCCGTACTATTAATATCACATTTGAAGTGTCCCAAATCATGTTACAAAATGTTACATTCTTTTTTTCTATATCATAAATTTAATATGCCAAGCTTTTATGCATTCATGATATTTCCTTGTTGACATGAGCTCTTTATTTGATTTATTTTTTGATTGCTATTATTAAATGCTCTCATGTAAAAGAGTCCCTAATTGTGTAATAAAATGTTCCGTTCAATTTTTCTATCTTATGAAGCTAATATGCTAAGTTAATAGCTCTTTTTCATTAACCTTTGACCTGCCAATCTCAATACTTCTCTATTGAGATCCCTGGCCAATCTATGATATATTAATCCATTTACTACCAATTAGTGTAAAAATCTGGATAAATGGCCATGATTAATGAATTGTTCTATTTCTATGTACAAACACTAATAATTGATGTTTATTTTTAAAGTGTTCTAAATCATTTCACTTGGTGTTATGAAATATTGCATCCTATTTATTCCTACATTAAGTCAACTGTTGTGTTTTTGCATTAACTTTCTAGATATTTTAATATTGATTGTTTGTTTATACAAAGTTTACAATTTGTTGCATTTTTGAAATGCATTTTTTTGTTGTTTAAACCAAATTCTAATTTGTTTTGATGACTCAACCCATGCTTGTGATTACATGGCACTAGTGTGTGTATAGTAGAATAGAACTCTACCCATATTTGCTTATTCAAAATCCCACTTGATGTGTTTAACTTATACCCAAGTCCATGCTTCCGAAAAAAAAAAACAATACAGTAAAAAACTAATCCCATACCCGACTTGGAATGGTAACCGGACGAGAGGCCATGGTTCGCCATATAGATAAGCCGTCTTATCGGCTTTCCTCTCCCCCGGGATAAATATGTAAATCCTATCCTTATATTCATTCAATAAAACAAGTTACCCGAATAATGGGTAGCTTGTCTGACCTGCTTTTCCATTTTTTTTCGTTTCGATCATTTTATATTTTGCAATATAATTTCAATTTGTGCAAAATCCCATTATCTAAATTTTAGATTCTAAAAGAATGCTTCCATAATTGAAAATGGTAAATTCATGTAAATATTGTACATAGTTTAAATCGTGAGAGACATTGATATATTGACACGAACCTGTTATTTTTATACTTATTTAATATAATTGGGTGTCAACTGACTCTGATGACCCCAAAAGGTCGTATCGTTGCCCCCCAGTCATATACCGAAAACTATTGGAGTTGCTGGTTGCTGTTTGATTACGTTGAACACAATTATTCGTTGTTTGATTTCGAAAAAGTGTCAATGAAGAAGGTAACCGAATATAGAGAAAGAGAAAATGACTGACATTCCGAGTCAACCCGACACAGGACAAATGCCGGTAACCGTACCGGTAAATGTTCATGGAAATGATGAACAGGAACCTGAAAAATATGAATCAAAAAAATTAGACCAATCAAAAACAATTACAGTAAAATTTAAAGAAAACCAGTGGCTAAGCAGGAAAGATGTTATTCAGCTAATTGATGAATACTTGAAAAAAAAATTTTCTATTGCTCAAATATATGAGATGAATAAAAAGTGGGTGGTTACAATGAAGGAAAAGACCTTCATAGATCAACTGCTTACAGGAATTCCCTATAAATATCAAGAACAAGATTTCATGGCAATACCAGAAGAATCAGATCTAACAGAAGTATCTTTAAGTAAGGTACCATTTGAAATCCCCAATGAGGAGATGAAAAAAGTCCTATCAGCATATGGACAATGCAAGTCAGTCAATTTTATTTATGATCAAGATCAAATTGCAACTGGTGTTAGAAAGAGCAAAATGAAATTAGAACATCACATTCCGAGAAAAATTAGATTACCTATTCATTTAACTGGGAAAGAAATATATACTCACTATGACGGTCGCCCCAGAATTGAAGAAAAATATTGTTACATTTGTAAGGCAAAAAACCATAGTGCTACGATGTGTCCGAAAAAATTAGACTGTACCAATTGTGGCGGGAGAGGGGCTCCTCACCTAACTAAACACTGCAATATGCCAAAGATGATACAAGAATTAAGACCAGTTGAAAATATAAGTGGGATGGAACCTTCCAAGAAATACACAGAACAAGAAAGAGATGTTATGGAATTCTTAGATAAAATGGCACATAACAATAACAACCAGGAAACCACTTCAATGGATGTAGAACAGAACAAATCTAGTGAAAGTGCACAAAGTAAAGTGAAGGACACAATTCATCATGATGAAACTCAGATCAAAAAAACTTTCAAGAATAACAATACAGATAAAAGTACTAATACACAGAAAGCAAAAAGCAGCTCAGCCGAAAAAGAGATATTTTCTGAAAAGAAACGAAATGTTAATACGTCAAAACAACAGGGTATGAATTACAAAGTTACCAATAAATTGACACAACAAAAGACTGAGTTAGGAAATGAAAAAACTAAAAGATTAGAAGATATTTCAACAATTGTATTGGGCGACTCTCAAGTTAGAAGAATGGCTCAGGTCTGCAAAATCCCAAACATGAAATGTGCATCACTTACAGGAGGAAAATTTGAGAACGGTTTTGAATGGTTAAAGAAATTAGAAAATGAGGTGAAGAACATTGTGATATATTTTGGGACAAATGAACCCATAGAACAACGGAATGATGTAGATAAACAAGTAGATAATCTGATAGAAATTGCGAAGGAAAAAGCTCAACATGTGTACATAATGGGTATTGTTCCGAACAAAGGCAAATTCAGCAAAAAAGCTCGGAGGGAATATGTTAACGTTCTTCTTGAACATAAAGCACAACAATTGGATAATCATTTTGTTGAACCCCCCCTATGCTTCTTAGCACAAAATAGCATAGAGTATTATGAAGATGATGGTACCCATATCAACCTCAAGGGTGCTCAAGAAATTCTAAATAACCTGGAGAAAGAACTGGGATGGGAAACACCTATTACAAGAAGGAGGAAGTTATCTAGCCCAGAAGCAGTAAGATCCAAAATTCAAATACCCGAAAATGCATACGTAGCAGGCGAGGATTATCAGATTGTCACAACTTGAACTGCTTAAGGTAATATGAAAATGCTTTTGTTCATTGTCTTTTTCGTTATTTTATTTTTCTATTTGGAATGTCGTAATTTAGTGCTTAATACTTGAATTAGAGAATGGGTATGAAAACTAAACTTAACAAAATCAGCATTGCATCATACAATGTTAAAGGTATTAGAAATGAACCAAAAAGAATAGCCATTTTCAAATTTATCAAAAAACAAAAATTGGACATAGTATTCTTACAAGAAACACATTGTGGGAATGAATCTGATGTGAAAAAATGGAATAGGGAATGGGGGGGTATTGGATATTGGACAACCTATTCCAATACTAGGAATGGTGTAGCAATATTAATCAGTAAACAATTAGATATCAATATCAAACAGTGCCAATTTATTGACAATAAAGAGGGACGAATAATATTATGCCATTTCATAGTTGAAAATTATACATTTATTTTAACTAATTTATATTCACCAAATATATTGCAACATAGACGGGATACATTTAAAGAATTAGATCAAAAACTGGAAGAATTCCTTGAAAATAACAATATTTGGAATAGTTATAAAATAATACTGGGTGGTGATTTTAATTGTATTTGTAACTTATTAGATAAAGAAATTGGTTCAAAACTGGTTGTAGATAATAGTGTTAAGGTATTAGAAAATGTTATAGCCAAATATAACTTACTAGATATTTGGCGACACACTCACCCACATGATAGGAAATATACTTGGAGGCAAATTACTAACAGCAAGGATATTCCAATAAGACAAAGGAGATTAGATAGATTTTATATTTCAAAAACCTTGATACCAAATATTGAGAATGCGGTGATACTAGCACAAAGTATATCAGACCATGATATACCTATAATTCACATACATGTGGATGATAACATTAAAAGAGGTAGAGGTTACTGGAAATTTAATGCTAGACTATGCAATGATGAAACTTTTGTAAATGGTATTGACGTTATGATGACCCATTGGAAGAATGAATTTTCACAGTGTAGTGATAATCTGACAATTAGGGAAATGTGGGATAGGATCAAAAGGAAAATTAAGCATTGGGCAATATACTGTGGCAAATGTTTAAAAATTAGGGAGGAAGCAGAAGAAAAACTTGTCATCAATAAATACCAGAATGCTCTGGTTAATTATGAAAAAGATAAGTTCGATATAGAGAAAAAACATAGGGTTGAATTATTAAAAGTAGAGTTGGATAATTTATCAAAAAAGAAAGTGCAAGGGAATATTATAAGAAGTAGAATAAGATGGAATGAACAAGGAGAAAAATCTACTTCTTATTTTTTTAATTTAGAGAAACATAGGGGGCAAATTAAACTCTTTAAAGAATTGGAGACAGATGCTGGTATAATCCTTACGAATATTAATGATATACAAGAAGAGCAGAGATTATTTTACAAAAAGTTGTACACTAAAAAACAGTTGAATGAGGACTTGCAAAATACTTTGATTAGTAAAATCGAAACCAAATTGGAGTATGAAAAAATGATTAATTTGGAATATGGTATAAGTGAACAAGAATTAGATGATGCATTTAAAAGTTTGAAACTAAATAAAGCTCCTGGCCTGGATGGCCTTACAAAGGAATTTTATCTATTATGCTGGAATAAAATTAAAACTATTTTACTCGCTGTATATAGCAGCTGTATAGCTTCTGGACAACTCACCGAAACTATGACAGAGGCAATAATTACTTTATTATATAAAAAAGGTGAAAAAAAAAATTAGCTAATTGGAGACCAATTTCGTTACTCAATTTAGATTATAAAATTTTTACTAAAATATTAGGCAACCGAATTAAATACGAACTCCCCAAACTGATTCATCCAGATCAAACTGGATTTATATATAGCAGAAATATACATGAAAATTTATTGACATTTCGAGATGATATCTTCCATGCAAATTATTCTAAAACTGATCTGCTGTTGTTCTCAATAGACTGGGAAAAGGCATATGATAGTGTAGATAGGGAATTTTTGTTTAAAGTTTTAAAAAAATTTAATATTGGGACAACATGGATATCTTTTATAAAACTAATTTATACAAATACAAAGTCAAGGATTATAACCAATGGATATATTGGCAAGGAATTTATAGTAGAAAGAGGTTTAAGACAAGGCTGTCCACTGTCTCCAATACTTTATACATTCATTGCTGAAGTATTTGCATGTAATATCAGAAGTAATACAGAGATAAGAGGTTTCATAAATATAGCAAATGAGGAACAAAAATATAAGGGGTTCGCAGATGATGCACTGTTGACTTTAAGGGATTACTATTCTTTATGTGTATCCATGAATGTTATTGTACAATTTGAAAATGCATCAGGGACCTATATAAATAGGAATAAATCACAAATTTTGGTATGTGGCAGTTTGATAAACTTGCCAATTATTCAAGTGGATGGCATAAAAGTTTCAAGGGACAATTTATTACTATTAGGTTGTTGGTTTGGTAATGATAAAACTAAATTTGAGAAAAATTGGAATCCAGTCATTAGAAGAATTCAGAATGTTATAAATTTATGGAGGGGTAGAAACCTGACAATGATTGGAAGAACTATTATTGCTAAACAATTATTATTGTCAAAAGTTTGGTATTTAGCATCATATGAAATAGTTCCATACAATGTTATATTAACTTTGAAAAAATTAATTTGGACTTTTATTTGGGAACAAAAACAAGAAAATATAAGCAGAAGTGTATGCTGTGCCAGTAAAATGCAGGGGGGCTTAGGATGCATGGATATAGAAATACAAATAAAAAGCATTCAACTTAAATGGTTGTGGAAATTGATTGATGGTAATAAAGCACCATGGAGTAACAGAGCTAGAAATTACATAAATAACTATCACAATAAACTTCAAACAACTAATTTGGAAATTATCCATCTTAGTTTGAGAAACAATTTTAAGAAATCGATACCTCAATTCTATACAAATATTGTCAATTATTTTAAAGCATTAAATTTAAAAAGAAACCCTTTGCAATTAAGATCTGAAATTTATCAAGAATATATTTGGTTTAATCCATTGATTAAGTTGCAAAATCATCCAGATAATCTGAGTAATTGGATTAAATCAAATATAACAAAAATAGAACATGTTATTAAATTAACATGTAGACAAATTTTAGAAAAAATATATGGAGAAGATAGGATAAGAATGATGGATATAAATGATGTAAAAGACAAAATGAAGAAAGTTATTTTATCTGTTCAAGAAATTTTGAAATCTATTCCCCAGGAATGGAAAAATATATTAAGAGATAAAACAAGCAATCATATCCCCATGTCAAAGGAATTTAAATATGATTTTTCAGAAAATCCCACAACAAAAATATTGTATAGGAAAATATTAAAAAAGTTTAACAGTGACCAATGGAAACAGAAACGTTGTAAAATTATTTATAAATTTAATTTACGAACAGATTTTACTTGGAATAAAGTTTGGGCAAATTATATTCCCAGAAAATACCAGGTACTAAGTTGGAAGATTTTACAAAATGGGATTCCAACTGGAGAACGAATTAGACATTGGGCAGAAGATACAAATGGCAATTGCGTCTTTTGTAATAGAGTCATTGAAAATTGTATTCATTTATTTTTCAACTGTTCTTATATAAAATCCTTTTGGAAATGGCTAAATTTAACAAGTTATACACAGCATAATATTTTTACTCAAGATGTTGAAACTAAATCACTGAATCTAATTATCGCTTGTGGTAAAGCAGCGATTTGGAATTTTAGAAATGGTTTAATATTTCAGGAATTGGAAACATATCAGTCCATACTTAGAACTATGTTTAAATGTGTGATGATAGGATCTTTAAGAAGTATGAATGAATTTGTAAAAGAGGAAATATTAGAAGATGAAAAGATTGATATTCTTTTAGGAAAATCAGTAATGCTTTGAATATGGTAGTTATAGTTTTCATACTTATTATCTGAAATTTATATACATTGAAATAATTCAGTTAAAAAAAAAAAAAAATGTGAATGTTTGTTGTGTTGTAATGAAAATTATGATATATCAGATAACATTGTGGGTGTATAATGTATTATTTCATGTTAAACTTGTTTTAATATTAATTCCTAACACCTGCAACTATCGTTTCTGCAATCACAGACTCTATAATAAAATGTTATTTCCAAGAAAAAAAAAAAAAAAAAGTTTGCATAGACCGAGAATCTGGAAAACGCCTAATAGCATGATGGGCGTTTTTATGATTATTTGTCTAATTCTTTAAATATTTTTGTTTTCCATATTAAATGATAATATCGGTTAAATTTATAATATATATGGTATAACTACTGAAAATGAAAAAAAATGTATGCACAATGGTCACTGGATTACATGGATTGACATTTCATGAATGTGGACACAATTCAAACTAATATGGGTAAATGTATCTGATTAAATTGATATTTTTGATTATTTATATATCATGTATTGTATACTTAACACCTAAATTATTTGGAAATTGGGATTCATGCAATTAAATTGACATAATAATATATTTGGATAAACCAAAACTATCATTTTCATAAATCCGATTTGGCTATGGATTTAAATTTGGCAAAAAAAAAAAAAAAAAAAAAAAAAACTATTTTTTTTGATATTTGTTTATGTGTGCATGAATTGTTTTCTTGGTTTGACAAAATGAAATAAACTCTCTCTCTCTCTCTCTCCCCCGGGATAAATATGTAAATCCTATCCTATTTTTATCCAGATGTAATTTTTCCGCGTAGGAGTAATTTAAAAAATCCTGAACAGTTGTTTTAGCGACACATTCACAGCTCTATCCCAATATTGTGAGATATGTTAGGTTGCTCCAGTGTTTTGGATTTAGGAAATTGGTATATGAAGGCAGATCACAGCTCTCTTAAATACCCAATACAATGATTTATGCAATACAGAATGCAAAAAAGACGAGAAAGTAGTCTGAGCCGGAGTTAACTGTACAGGTAGGTACCGTACCGGTACCGGGGTCTGGTACCGGTATAGTTTAGTACCACATGTACTTCTAGTTGGCCTGGCTAAACAATTTTTGCATATGTCATTCCTAACCCTCACCTGACTGAGTCGTCCAAAAATTACGTTATTTTAAGTTTTTAACGTCACTGTGGCGTAATAAGGCCCACCAGAGTATGCGAATGATCGTCCAAAACGCGCAGACGATCACCCGAAATCGAGCAAGCTCTTTCTCTTGTTTTCTCGTCACAACGACAGGAGAGACATCGCCGGCCTTAGCGAGTTCGTTATCGGCGGCGCAGATGCCATCTCGGGCGATCGTAATTATACTTTGGCAAGCCCTAAGACGTGATGGTGACGTCGTAGTGGTGTACCGTAAAAGCGCCTAACTTCGGATAAAATTACTATATTTTCGTCAATAACTCGGCCATTTATTGTCCAAACGGTGCCAAAATTGCTCGGTAAAACATTCGTGCGGTAATTTACATTCCCTGCAAATTTCGGTTCAATTGGACTATTTTTACTATTGAAATAATCGATATTTCTTGTCATCTGACCGTTATCCTTCACCGCCCTAACTTCGGACAGTCATTTTCTTCACTGCGTAACCGCGACGCACAGAGAGAAAGAGGCTTCCGATGCGGATGACGTAATCACGTCGTTGCGTGAAGATAAGACGCTCGATCGTCGTCGTAACGTAACATTGACGTCACGACGAAAATGCATTATTTGAAACTTCCGTCGTCCTATGTTTACATCTTTCGTTCGTTAATTTTCGATACTTCAGATGAGTATAATAACATGTTAGTCATTTTAATCAGGAAATGCATACGTAAATATATCTGATGCAAACCGTTTCAATCCACAATGAAGTATTTTAACGGGCTTCTATCGAAGTCTTTGAAGTATTAATATTCTCGACGGATAGCTTTTTTTTATTCTGCGCGGTTATCTTTATAAATGATAATTTATATCAAACACACGGTAAATCCGATTGTAAAGTTTAATTTAAAATTCAACTTAATCTTGTAAACATGTAGGTCCCGTTTATTTGTTGTAGATTAAATTTATTTTTAATTTCGAGTGAATAAAATTCACCCAGGCCGTATTCAATAACTGTCATTTCGACTACTAATCATAAAATAATGGTTAAGTCAGTGCACTGTGCCATATGGACGTTGGAATTATCATAGTTTTATATATTCGATTTTTAACGTCATCGATTAAGTGTGACATGTATTTTCATTAATGTAATTTTAACATATATTCATACATGACCGAACAAAATACAAAAATATTACATTGCAACGCCGTCTTTATCTTAACGGAAATCGTCATATTGGCTCCGTTGTGTCTGACGTCAAAATTCATTTCCGCGACGCAGTGTGACGTCGTGTCGGAAGTGAGGAAAAATAATCTACGTGAGGTTGACGTAATTTTTGACGCTGCGTGAAATCTTAATATTCTTACGGAATTTATAATTCAGAATTTTATGTTTTATTTAAATCTCGTACGACATGTTGCGATCACTCAAATAAATTATATACATTGTTGTCGCCCTCTACCGAATGATGGTATTTTGACGATGATAGCTTCAGTAGGAGCGACACTTTGCGCCGTTGAATGCCGGGCAGTCAATTTTCGGCAAAATTTCCGTTTTTTTACCAAAAAAATAATTATGAAACATTAAAAAAGATGAGAATAGATGTAGATATAACAGCGCAACCTATAATAATTAAAATTAGCAATATACGGCGCGTTTTAGCCAAGATATGGCCGTTCAAAAATTTTGTCCGAAGTTAGGCGCTCTTACGGTACCGGTAGGAACTGCAACTTAAATATATGTAAATCCTACCTACCGTGTACCGTAAAAGCGCCTAACTTCGGATAAAATTACTATATTTTCGTCAATAACTCGGCCATTTATTGTCCAAACGGTGCCAAAATTGCTCGGTAAAACATTCGTGCGGTAATTTACATTCCCTGCAAATTTCGGTTCAATTGGACTATTTTTACTATTGAAATAATCGATATTTCTTGTCATCTGACCGTTATCCTTCACCGCCCTAACTTCGGACAGTCATTTTCTTCACTGCGTAACCGCGACGCACAGAGAGAAAGAGGCTTCCGATGCGGATGACGTAATCACGTCGTTGCGTGAAGATAAGACGCTCGATCGTCGTCGTAACGTAACATTGACGTCACGACGAAAATGCATTATTTGAAACTTCCGTCGTCCTATGTTTACATCTTTCGTTCGTTAATTTTCGATACTTCAGATGAGTATAATAACATGTTAGTCATTTTAATCAGGAAATGCATACGTAAATATATCTGATGCAAACCGTTTCAATCCACAATGAAGTATTTTAACGGGCTTCTATCGAAGTCTTTGAAGTATTAATATTCTCGACGGATAGCTTTTTTTTATTCTGCGCGGTTATCTTTATAAATGATAATTTATATCAAACACACGGTAAATCCGATTGTAAAGTTTAATTTAAAATTCAACTTAATCTTGTAAACATGTAGGTCCCGTTTATTTGTTGTAGATTAAATTTATTTTTAATTTCGAGTGAATAAAATTCACCCAGGCCGTATTCAATAACTGTCATTTCGACTACTAATCATAAAATAATGGTTAAGTCAGTGCACTGTGCCATATGGACGTTGGAATTATCATAGTTTTATATATTCGATTTTTAACGTCATCGATTAAGTGTGACATGTATTTTCATTAATGTAATTTTAACATATATTCATACATGACCGAACAAAATACAAAAATATTACATTGCAACGCCGTCTTTATCTTAACGGAAATCGTCATATTGGCTCCGTTGTGTCTGACGTCAAAATTCATTTCCGCGACGCAGTGTGACGTCGTGTCGGAAGTGAGGAAAAATAATCTACGTGAGGTTGACGTAATTTTTGACGCTGCGTGAAATCTTAATATTCTTACGGAATTTATAATTCAGAATTTTATGTTTTATTTAAATCTCGTACGACATGTTGCGATCACTCAAATAAATTATATACATTGTTGTCGCCCTCTACCGAATGATGGTATTTTGACGATGATAGCTTCAGTAGGAGCGACACTTTGCGCCGTTGAATGCCGGGCAGTCAATTTTCGGCAAAATTTCCGTTTTTTTACCAAAAAAATAATTATGAAACATTAAAAAAGATGAGAATAGATGTAGATATAACAGCGCAACCTATAATAATTAAAATTAGCAATATACGGCGCGTTTTAGCCAAGATATGGCCGTTCAAAAATTTTGTCCGAAGTTAGGCGCTCTTACGGTACCGGTAGGAACTGCAACTTATGTAGCCACAAGTGGTACGGTACTGGTACCGTAAACGCAGGTGACTTCGGATGAAATTTTCAATCGTTTATATCTTGACTAAATTACGTCATATTTTGCTTCTGGCAGTTTCTATAGAGAGTCCTTATATATCTAAATCTGTTATTATATTCAATCGCCTAATCTTATTTATTTTTTGACACAAAAAATCACATTTAAGCCAAAAATTGACACCTTGTTTTTGAGCGGCTAACAAAGCAATTTCTACCGACGCTAACTTCACTAAAAGACCGTCAATCGCTAGAGGGCATACACAATGTACAAGGAAAATTACAGTGATCACGAGATGTCGCGTGCGATTCAAGTAAAATATATTATTTTGATTTAAAAATTTCGTCAAAATATCGACGTTACGATGCTTACGCTGGACGTGACGTCAACAACGTGATTCAATTTCGCTCCATTTAACGCCGACGTCACATTGCGTAGCTCGTGCGTAACTCGCTGCGACATTTGAACGCCAGACTATGTGGCGCCACGTGTAGTTAAATATAAAGTGAAAGCTCCTACCTGATCCTAGTCACCAAATCCTACAAAAACTTCATTATAGCCCCAGTCATATGCTGTTTATTCTTTGTGAATCCGTTTAAAGCATATCAAATTTGTGCGTTAATATTTTTGCATTCATTCTCCGAACGTATAGATGTTGTGGATACGTAAGGCTAATGAACAGCCATTTACTCGTATCTATACTATCACAATGATGAAGTATGTGTGTTTTCGATGATAATATCTTAAGCGTAGAATGTTGCACAGGTGAGCATGAAACTCAGGTGCACTCAGTAGGAGGTTGGACCACATACGAGTAAGTCGCAAAATGAAGAAAAGAGTATCAAAGTTTCTATTTGGCGTTTTATCCGTTTCATGTCATTTGACTTTGTCTATCTGCCTGTGAATACATTATATCTGAATTATGAACACGAGCCACAAGCTCCACCGTTCCATATTGTTTTCCATTTCCACTGCCATTTTTTACTACCTATCGTAATTCATGATTCTTTTTTTTATTATTTTCATTCGTTTCATTTTTGTTTCGTATTAAAAATTGTTTTCCACTTCCATTTTTACGACTTAGTTTATGCGTCTGTTTTTTTTATTTTCATTTGTCCCATGTTGTCTCATTTTTGTTTTGTATTAAAACGATCATATTAGCAAAATCTAGCACTTTCATGAAATTAAGAATAGTCAGAAGTAAATGGTTTAGTTTTGCGAAATGTCAGAAATAGCGATGGGCAAAATTATCATAAATTATTACATGCGTTGTATTTTGAAGCATTTTAGCGGTAATAATTATGGCGTGACACTGTCAAAATCGTCGAGTAAAGTGCTGAGTTTGCAAATTCTGTAGATAAAATTGTGAGTTAGTCGGTAACGATTTTAGCTATAATAACCGTCGGGTTATTGTTTTGTCCAAAAAAAAAACGTTAAAACTTGAGGGAAATAGTTATATATAATTAGCGTCCGACCCGCTATTAGGGCCAAAAGCCTTATGACAAGTATAAATGCATAACGGCCGATTTATTCAATTATTATAATAAATAAAAATTCAGGATTCGTGCAATCGCAGGTGCAAAGCATAAGAACGTCAATCATCGTCTTAATAAATATCTCCATTCCGGTGTTAATAATAATATCACCGTTCTCTTTAAACTCGAACGATTAATAATATACAAACAGTGATAAGATCAAAGCCAACACATAAGATAAAAATCAGAATAAAATTAATTTGGGTGTTGAAATCAGTCCTTCTTGTCTTCAAGAGCTGTTGCCGATGTAAACGCACGGGTATACCAGATCAATGACATTGAGCATGCTGCTAATGTCATTGACCAGATATATAAAACTTCAATGTCCGCCGACCCGAAAGAATTAACAATCGGAAAAAAATAAAACGGCCGTCATAGATGAACGTCAGTGTGCGACACGCAAAACGGATCACGGCATCGTAAGTTCTACGCAGCGACGTTATCACGCGTCACTGATCACGCAGACATTTCTCTCTCACGACGAAGTGACGCAAAGCGAAAAGTGGCCATCCAAAGTTAGAAACATTTGGAATACAGATCTGCAGACAAATATAGTCAATAATTTGAATGAAAAAAGGTATTGACTGATATGAAACCGAGTTTATCGTGAAGAGAAAGGCCTCATTGTATTATATTCCAAGTTTGGCTTCAATTGAACAATAAACGGCGGAAAAATTGTTCATAATATAGTGAAATCATCCGAAGTTACCTGCTTTTACGGTACCATGTCTGCTTTTTCACTTTTCTGCCCTGCCTGTTTTTCACAGTTAGACAGTGCTAACTTTTATTATGGTACAGTAAGTTGTCTTGGGGTGTCGTGTAGTCTTGTACCTAACTTACTTATAGTGGGCGTAGCATGACAATCTTCTGACATGGCAATCCTAACCCTCACCTGACCACGCCATCCAAAAATTATGTCACGTCATAGAGCTTGCCAAATACTCGCACGATCGCCCAAAATGGCATCGGCGCTGACGATAAACTGATTAACGTCAGCTACCGTAAAAGCAGGTAACTTTGGATGATTTCACTATATTATGAACAATTTCTCCGCCGTTTATTGTTTCAATTGAAGCCAAACTTGGAATATAATACAATGAAGTCTTTCTCTTCACGATAAACCCTGTTTCATATCAGTCAATACCTTTTTTCATTCAAATTATTGACGTTATTTGTCTGTAGATCTGTATTCCAAATGCTTCTAACTTCCGATGGCCACTTTTCGCTTTGCGTCACTTCGACGTGAGAGAGAAATGTCTGAGTGATCAGTGACCTGTGCTAACGTCGCTGCGTAGAACTTACGGTGCCGTGATCCGTTTTAGGTGTCGCACACTGACGTTCATCTATGACTGCCGTTTTATATTTTTCCGATTGTTAATTCTTTCGGGTCGGCGGACATTGAAGTTTTATATATCTGGTCAATGACATTAGCAGCATGCTTAATGTCATTGATCTGGTATACTCGTGCGTTTACATCGGCAACAGCTCTTGAAGACAAGAAGAGCTGATTTCAAAACCCAAATTAATTTTATTCTGATTTTTATCTTATGTGTTGGCTTTGTGGTCTTATCACTGTTTGTATATTATTAATCGTTCGAGTTTAACCCTTTCCGTGAGGTGGGCACGTATACGTGCCCACGACAAAACTCCCTAGATTGCGGCGGGTACGTTGATGTACTCCACTGTTTTATTTAGCAATCGGTCGCAAACTCTTGGTCTAGTTTTTCCGGGTTTTAGTTTATTGATAAGAAGTATTCTTCGAGATTAAAATAAGCGACGGTAAATCTCGCTTTCGTTTACCATGGGAATTTTATTTGCGGCAGAACGAGGGTGTGTTTTTGAAATTTATGCAAATTTCGGTGTTTTTTGGGTGGTAATAGAAGACATATTATCTCTTCCATCTACCAAAGTATTTTGAGTTAGATAACGAAATTGCTACAGCAATATTATGCTATTGTTTGCCAACCAAGAAGCGGTAACAGTAAAGGATTTAGCGAATATTTCTATTTTTTCTCACGGTTTGAAGTTTCAACACCCAAGAAAAAAAAATGCCTTTTCTCTATCCGGTTTGTGACTCAGACCACCCCTTTAAAAAAAAAATTTTTTTAATCGCCAATTGCAAGCTCTTCAAATAAGCTTTCCAACGATCAGTCAGTGGGCAGCAGAGGATCATTACTTTTTCGTTAGTCGATCGATTAGTTGTGGGGATACAAATGCATAAAGTCGGCGTAGCAAATACTGTTATTTAATAAAAAATAAAAATTGCATGGGAAGGGTTAAAGAGAACGGTGATATTATTATCGACACCGGAATGGAGATATTTATTAAGACGATGATTGACGTTCTTATGCTTTGCACCTGCGATTGCACGAATCCTGAATTTTTATTTATTATAATAATTGAATAAATCGGCCGTTATGCATTTATACTTGTCATAAGGCTTTTGGTCCTAATAGCGGGTCGGACGCTAATTATATATAACTGTTTCCCTCAAGTTTTAACGTTTTTTTTTTTTTGGACAAAACAATAACCCGACGATTATTATAGCTAAAATCGTTACCGACTAACTCACAATTTTATCTACGGAATTTGCGAACTCAGAACTTTACTCGACGATTTTGACAGTGTCACGCCATAATTATTACCGCTAAAATGCTTCAAAATACAACGCATGTAATAATTTATGATAATTTTGCCCATCGCTATTTCTGACATTTCGCAAAACTAAACCATTTACTTCTGACTATTCTTAATTTCATGAAAGTGCTAGATTTTGCTAATATGATCGTTTTAATACAAAACAAAAAATAGACAACATGGGACAAATGAAAATAAAATAACAGACGAATAAACTATGTCGTAAAAATGGAAGTGGAAAACAATTTTTATTACGAAACAAAAATGAAACGAATGAAATTAGAAAAAAAAACAATGATGAATTACGATAGGTAGTAAAAAATGGCAGTGGAAATGGAAAACAATATGGAACGGTGTAGCTTGTGGCTCGTGTTCATAATTCAGATATAATGTATTCACAGGCAGATAGACAAAGTCAAATGACATGAAACGGATAAAAACGCCAAATAGAAACTTTGATACTCTTTTCTTCATTTTGCGACTTACTCGTATGTGGTCCAACCTCCTACTGAGTGCACCTGAGTTTCATGCTCACCTGTGCAACATTCTACGCTTATAATATTATCATCGTAAACATACATACTTTATCATTGTGATAGTATAGATACGCGTAACTGGCTGTTCGTTAGCCTTACGTATCAACAACATCTATACGTTCGGAGAATGAATGCAAAAATATTAACGCACAAATTTGATGTGCATTAAACGGATTCACAATGAATAAACAGCATATGACTGGGGCTATAATGAAGTTTTTGTAGGATTTGGTGACTAGGATCAGGTAGGAGCTTTCACCTTATATTTAACTACACGTGGTGCCACATAGTCTGGCGTTCAAATGTCGCAGCGAGTTACGCAATGTGACGTCGGCTTTAAATGGAGCGAAATTGAATCACGTTGTTGACGTCACGTTCAGCGTAAGCATCGTAACGTCGATATTTTGGCGAAATTTTTAAATTAAAATAATATATTTTACTTGAATCACACACGACATTTCGTGATCACTGTAATTTTCCTTGTACATTGTGTATGCCCTCTAGCGATTGACGGTCTTTTAGTGAAGTTAGCGTCGGCAGAATTCGCTATGTTAGCCGCTCAAAAACAAGGTGCCAATTTTTGGCTAAAATGTGATTTTTTGTGTCAAAAAATAAATAAGATTAGGCGATTGAATATGGTAACAGATTTAGATATATAAGGACACTCTATAGAAACTGCCAGAAGCAAAATATGACATAATTTAGTCAAGATATAAACGATTGAAAATTTCATCCGAAGTTACCTGCGTTTACGGTATCTCTCTCCTATCGGGATCATTGCGACAGGAAAACGAGAGAAATGACTGTTCGATTTCGGGTTCTCGTCTGCGCGTCTTGGGTAACAGTTCGCATGGTTTGAAGGGCTGTATTACGTCACTGTGACGTCGTAGTGACGTAATTTTTGGATGGTGTGGTCTGGTGGGGGTTAGGATTGACACGTGAAAAAATTGTTATGCTACGCCTACTGGAAGTATGTTAGGTACGAAACTACATGAGACCAGTTGTCTTGTTGGTGCATTTGCAAATAGTTGAGCACTGAAAACATGCTCAAACATAGACTGTGGGCCATATAAAATATATAACATTGGTGTAATTCTCTGTACATGCATTTAATTTTCTCGTTGATCAGATCATTTTTTATGTCTTAATTGTCTCATTTTTCACTACGCCACTAAATATCTATCTTCGAATGGGGAATCACCTCCCTGCGTCACCGCAACTCGAGCGAAAAGTGCGTGCGTGAAGACAAAACACGCTTTATGTCGTATAACGTTTGCAATGTGGCATGTGTTGATGTAAAACAGTGCACAAGTTACCATTCCTCAAGTATTATTCACTCCAAGTATTATTTACTCCCACCTGTTCGTTATGACATTTGCTAGAAATAATCTGAAATGTTTTATTCCCGCTTGTATCGCCCTAACAAAATTAAAATTAAATACTAATTTTTTTTTGTAACAGATGTAAAAGACGTGTATGTTTTTGTTCACCGCCACTCGAATGGAAGCCTGACAAACGTAAATAAAATAAATATATATATTTTAGGATGAGAAACACGATTTTCAATTAACATTGCTGGCCGATGAACTCATTCAGTAATAGTTCTCTTCAAATGTACGCGAAATATCTCACTCAGAACAAAGTTTAAATTAAATTTCAATCAAAATTAAATATCATCTGAGACGTCGGTAGCTGATTCTTTATACAATCATGCCGCGGTGTACAATAACTTAGTCGCAGCGCAGGTGTGCTGTTGAAAAATTTCAAAATTGTCACGAATTTTCAGATATACGATCCATTTAAATTCGCGCATAATAGAAACTTAGGCTATTCAGTGGAAAACTGAACTCGCGGTTTGGGGGAGAATACGCCACACATCATCTCGAGTGAGCGTAAAAGAGTGTGTTGTGCCGAATTTGAAACATACGACGGCAGATAAGTAAAAAAGTCAATCACGAAAAATTCATTTCCATTTATTTGTTGTTATTTGGAGTGCCGCATAAACGCATTCGGCAGTTCGCCGCCGAAAACAACGATTCAACAAACGTTCAATTTTTTTTTCGGTAAATCGCTCTCTTTTTCCGAAACACGTAAATCTGATTCGAATCGATTCAGAAAAGATGCGATTCGAATCGATCCGTAAATCCGAAAGTGGCATCCCTATCGGCGACGCAACATGATGTCGTCTTCAAAGTGAGCGACGTCAAGTTTAGCGTGTAGGTCAGATGCTATTATTTGAATTACAATTTTTTCTCGAGTCTCCTGCGACATCTCGTGATCAGTCTATTTTCTATATACATTGATAACACCCTCTATCGAATGACAGTATTTTGAGGAACTTAGCATCAGTAGAAGTCACGATTTAAGCCGTTCAAAAACGGAGTGTCAATTTTAGGTTAAGACGTGATTTTTTTAATCAAAAAATAAATTAAATTGCGCGATTGAATATGATAACAGATTTAGATATATAAGGCCTTGCTATAGAAACTGCCAGAAGCACAATATGACGTAATTTAGTCGAAATATTAACGATTGAAAATTTCATCCGAAGTTACAAGGCATCCGAAGTTAGCCTGTTTTACGGTTCTCATTTAGAAGCAAGCTGACGATCGAAATTTGCACGAAAAATATAAGTTTATTAAAAATATTAATGCTTCTAATAAATTTCATGACAATTTCATGGTCAGAAGTGCATAATACTGAAATTTACCATTGTTTTTAGATTTTATTTATTTTGGAAATTGTTACCAAAGACGCATTTCCTTGCCTTAACTGCGCTGAAAACTGTTCATGTTTTTGCTCATTGACAATGATGAAAATTCTTATCGCACTGAAGAATCAAACGAATATGTGACTAACAACATTGCTGGAACTAGTCAGCCTACTAACTCTGAGGAGAATTGTGGAAAATATATTACAAGTAAAACTTTTTCACGTTGTGTAGCTGAAAAAAAAATAGAGGAAGTGGTTTTGCTAAACCACTAAACTGGAAGGGAAATCACGAACCCAGTCACTTGTCCATACCAACACCGGACCAATGCCTAATCTGAAAAGCAACAGTGGAGATGAATCATATAGTTGCAAACAATTAGGGAAGAGCTTCAAATCAAAGCGGAATTTAAACAGGCATATGCGGATTCCTCCAAGAGATAAACCCTATATTTGTAAACAATGTGGAAAATGTGTTTCACGATTATCTAGTTTACGAGAGCATGAGCGAACTCACACTGGCGAAAAACCTTATGCTTGTAAACATTGTGGAAAGGATTTTTCACAATTATCTAGTTTACTTAGGCACGAGCTAAGTCATACTGGAGAGAAACCTCATATATGTAAACAATGTGGAAAGTGTTTTTCTCGATTATCTCATTTACAGAGGCATGGAAGAACTCATACTGGAGAAAAACCTTATATTTGTAATCAATGTGGAAAGTGTTTTACGCGATTATCTCATTTACAAGGGCATAAGCGAACTCATTGCGGCAAAAAACCTGGTGCCTCTAATCATGTTTGTGAATATTGTGGAAAGTGTTTTACGGAGTCATCTAATTTACATGTGCACAAGAGAACTCATACTGGAAAGAAACCGTTCGTTTGTAAACAATGTGGAAAGAGTTTTTCACAAATATCTATTTTACGAGCGCATGAACGAACTCATACTGGAGAGAAACCTCATATTTGTAAACAATGTGGAAAGAGTTTTTCACAATTATCTGGTTTACAAGTGCATGAACGAACTCATACTGGAGAGAAACCATATTCTTGTAAACAATGCGAAAAGTGGTTTTCATATTCATCTGCTTTATCAATACATGAACGAACTCACACTGGGGAAAAACCTTTCATTTGTGAACAATGTGGAAAAAGTTTTACGCGATCATCTAGTTTACTTGTGCACAAGAGAACTCATACTGGAGAGAAACCTTTCGTTTGTAAACAATGTGGAAAGAGTTTTTCACAATTATCTAATTTACGAGCGCATGAACGAACTCATACTGGGGAGAAACCTCATGTTTGTAAACACTGTGGAAAGAGTTATTCACAATTATCTGATTTACAAGCGCATGAACGAACTCATACTGGAGAGAAACCTTATGTTTGTATACAATGTGGAAAGGCTTTCTCACGATCATCCACTTTATCTGAACATGAGAGAATTCATACTGGAGAGAAACCACATATTTGTAAACAATGTGGAAAAAGTTTTTCACAATTATCTAATTTACATGTGCATGAACGAACTCATACTGGAGAGAAACCTTATGTTTGTAAAGAATGTGGTAAGCATTTTGCACATTTATCCACTTTGCATGCCCATGAGCGAAGACATACTTGAAAGAATCCAAATTACGTTGGTATGAGCAAACCTAACTGTGTAAACAATGTGTGATGCGCTTTTTGAATAGACTGCGTTTACAAAAACAACATAGGCAGGAAAACAACAGTTTGTGTGGGTTCCTTACATATTGGATCGTTTGGAAGAAGTTTTCCTTATATTTAACCTAATCATAATGCAGATATAAGCTACTCATATTCTTTTGAAATTTAAAAATAAATAGTTTAAAAAGTCAAAACTTTGGAAATGTTTTACGAGTTTTAAAATATATTCTGCCATATTCATTCGTGCGTTTGGCTTTATATTAAGAGAATAATAAATGAGAGAAAAGCAATATTTTAAAAGTTCAGTTTTTCGTTTTAATTTTGTTCAGGAGATTTTTAAAGTAAGATCTTGAACAATTAGCCAAACACGGCAATGATAATCCAATTCGGATTTTACCAGATGATGCTAGCTTTAGTTATCAGATAAGTCAATTTCAATATATTTTTTTCGTTTGTTTTTGTATAAATTTTTGTACATACATGTTGTAATTTTATTTTGTAACACCATAATTCGATAACATTGGGGCGGAATTTCTCAACTTAAACTCACATATGTCAGATGACTAATTTTTTTTTTTTTGAAAGTTTGAAATTAACCGATGAGATTAAATATTTTTCATTTAATGTGGACAATGTGATATTTATTGTGTGGGTTCCTTACATATTGGATCGTTTGGAAGAAGTTTTCCTTATATTTAACCTAATCATAATGCAGGTATAAGCTACTCATATTCTTTTGAAATTTTGATTGAATTTAAAAATAAATAGTTTAAAAAGTCAAAACTTTGGAAATGTTTTACGAGTTTTAAAATATATTCTGCCATATTCATTCGTGCGTTTGGCTTTATATTAAGAGAAAAATAAATGAGAGAAAAGCAATATTTTAAAAGTTCAGTTTTTCGTTTTAATTTTGTTCAGGAGATTTTTTAAAGTAAGATCTTGAACAATTAGCCAAACACGGCAATGATAATCCAATTCGGATTTTACCAGATGATGCTAGCTTTAGTTATCAGATAAGTCAATTTCAATATATTTTTTTCATTTGTTTTTGTATAAATTTTTGTACATGTTGTAATTTTATTTTGTAACACCATAATTCGATAACATTGGGGCGGAATTTCTCAACTTAAACTCACATATGTCAGATGACTATTTTTTTTATTTTGAAAGTTTGAAATTAACCGATGAGATTAAATATTTTTCATTTAATGTGGACAATGTGATATTTATTTTGCTTTGAAAACTGGGAGTGTTAATGATCAAATGCTAATGACGGTAACATAATGAAGGACTAGGGACGGAAGTGTATATGGCAGTGGTTCTCGAACTTTTTTTGCTCGTTTAGTGTCTTTGAACAAGTTATTCCGCAAATGTTAATGCGATGTGCCTGTTTTAAAAAACGATTGGAACGAGGTTTTATCGCTCCCTTTTTTCCTTCTACGCGCCTCACAATTGAGGTTGGGGTAGAAAAAGACTCTCGTCCGGTTACCAGTCAAGGTCGGGTATGAGATTAGTTAACCAGTTATTTGTTTTCGAAAGCATGGACTTGATGGTGGAAGAAGCCGTAACCGACCAGCGGTTACGTGAACCACCCCACGGCGACAAGGAGTCCAGCAATCCTCTCGCACATGATCATTCCCGCATGGAAATCGAACCTGCGATCCCACGAAGGGTAATCAGAGAGCGTATTCCTAACGCTTATCACGATGCGCCATACCGCCGAGCAATTCAAAATCGGCTTCATTTATATATTTATTCTGGTGATCTCTCTATAAATCCTAGTTGGATACTAATATGTGGTTCAAATTTTCAGTTGTCAAAAGTTTATTACATTCAATTACCTACTTTTTTTGGTGGGCGGGCACATACATTGTTCGCTTTTTAACTTCATTTTGAGTTATGCCCGTCTCCCAGGTATCTCTGCATTTTGTTTTGTCAGAGAACCAAAATAAATGATTGGTTGATTATGACATAATATAATTATACCGTGACGATCATCTTTACTACAACGACAAGGCAAATGCAATAATATAACCAGCCCAATACTGCATACTCACGTCTCACAAGCTTGCCCGTTGCATGCATGCCTATGTGTAATACAAATGGCCTAGTTTCCAAAATTTCAAACCGCTCCTCGGCACACCTGAGAATCTCTTGAGGCACACAGTATGAAAGGGATGGGCGAAATTTTTTAGTATAAAAGCCGCGCATGCACCAAGTCACAAATATGTGAGAGCCGCATGATTTAGGAATCAATAATATTAGAATACTGTGAATTGAAAACAAACGTATATTAACAGTATTGCAAAGTATATATTGCGATGCCATATCAGAAGAAGTTGACTTGTGTGTTTCCATCTTATCTGAAAGTTTTGTGATATGTAGTCAATGCAGCGCAGGACATATCGCACTGTTACTGAGACTAACCGCAATAAAGCTACAACAAACCACCAACGCAGCAACAAACATTTGATCATTGTGATGTAAGATTTGTCGTTTGACAGTTTGAACTTTAAATTCCACGTTGCGATTTTCTTACTGAAACACAATTTACGCTACAGTTCCTCTTAATCAAATTTGAATAATAATTATTGCCAGCGAGAAGAGCCGCGTAAAAACTCCAGCGAGCCGCAAAACTTTATCGGGGCCGCACGGTTGTGCATCGTGCTGAGCGTTGTTGGCACCTCTGGAGGGTCATTTGTCTAACTCAGGGGTGCACAACCTTTTCTCTTTAGACGGCCGCATTATGTTTTTGTAAAAAGTCTACGGCCGCCAGTGGGATCGAGATTTTTTATGAGCTTTATTTATTAATTATAGAATTGGTATTTATTGATATATGTTATTGACTTGCGTCTAAAACGTGCATGAAATGGTAAAAGTTAAACATATATGAAAAATCAAAGTTTTTAGTGGTCAGTATTTTATTGCATCGAATAATTTTAATGAATGAGAGATATTCAGATTTCATATACAGTCGGCAGTCCGCTGAGAATTACTGTGATTCCGAAGGTGTTGACAACGCAAAAAATATTTACTTTGATTATTACGTTATAATTGCTGATATTATTCGTCAGCGTTTATAACTTTGCAGGCATTGGATAAATATCTTCCCGCAGATACTCCTTATCTCACATCCTTTAGCAGCAGCGTACATCAGAATTAAATGTTCTATTTCTTGCAAAATTGTGCGTTTAATCATATAAACGCGTAAGTTCCTAATCGATCATCGACAACAGGCCTTTTCAGGATTAATTAAAGAATTTATACTTTAGACAATAATTTTGCGAAGCTTTTTTCATTCAAGTCACTGATTGATTCGGTACGCTTGATGTGGTCATGTGGACCGTTAACATCGATTGTGTCTGTAAACTATATTTTTGAAAATCCCTATCCGCTCTTACACTCGTACGTTTTGTGCCTCAAAGACACCAATAATTGTTTTTTTCCCGCCCTGACCTGGGTATCCTCTGTTAAAAACTCGTTAACTAATCCTTGGTCTTCGGTGACGAGACGCTTGAGATTATAATAGAGCGAATCTGCAACTTAAATTTTGGACACAAAATAGGAGAGTAACTACTGAAACTGAAAACGATGTTATAAAATATTATCCCCATGACTTTTGTTTCGGGATCCCGCAACAAAAAAAATAGATTACGTTAATCGCCAAAATTTAACAATTAAATTTCTGTGTTGGAAACTATATCACAATCACCGATGTTAAAAATTTATTTATGCACACATTGTACCTTCTCACACCGGCACGGCCACAGATTTTACCTTCGATGGCCGCAGGTTGTGCACCCCTGGTCTAACTTCATAAAGAAGGTTTACGAGCACGTAACTGTATCTCTCAAACACGTGCGATTCATGGAAGATCTTGTAAAAACTTTCGCTCATCCTCGATATCTTACACACGATCGTCGTTGAAGAAAACCACGTCTAATCACTCGCAATCGTCAGGATAGAATTCAATTTACATATTTATCCCGGGGAGTGGGAAGTCGATAAAGCGGCTTAATCATATGGCGAATCACAGCCTCTCACGCCATTCTCCCGACTCTCGCACATAACCACCCACGCATTTCTCATTTTACGAGAAAGTTGGGGCTTTACTAATACATTGAATTGTAATAAATATTGGTGAATGGATCCCTGATTACTCTGCGTGGGTTCGCAGGTTCGAATCCCACTGAGATTAATTGATGTTTAAAAAAATGATAGACTCCGACGACTGGACCACTGCATGCAAGTCCAAGGACGCGTGATCGGACGAAAAGCCGTGATCCACCATACCGTTAAGCTGACTTATCAGCTTTCCTCTCCCCTGAGATTAAATTACATCTTCTCTAACCCACTCGGACAAATTTATAAGCGTTTAGTGTCGCTGTTCGATAACCATTCCATGAGGCTTCCCTCCCTCAGTAAAACAAAATTATCATTTTCTCGTAATTTGTATACGGTTGTGTTTTTTCTACTATTCAGAATATATATACTGAGTTGACTTCGAAAATTTCAATCAAATAGCTTAGCAATCTATTTTTTGGAGAATTTTTAGTTTAATAACAACAGTGTATCTAAAGCTGAAATGATATAGAATAAGTTTATTTCCAGTATTTTTCGCTGATAAGTGGTTATATGCTTTTAAGCAAATCGGAGGTTATCATTATGTAAACTGTTTTGCAAGGTCTACCTAGAAAAAATATTTACCAAATTGTCAAAAGGTTAGTGATGGTAAAGCATACTAGCAAAGGGGTTTTACAAAAGTCAACTGTAGAAGAGACACAGATTTTTTGACATAATTTAGTTCAGAAAATAAAATGTTAAAGATGGTGGTCACAGAAGCGTTATTTATTTTTCAATACTTCATTAGTAGATGAGTTACACTTGTTTCACAAAAATGGGGTAAAAAAATATATAAATTTTGCCCATCTGACAGTCGAACGAGATAAAGAACTACATTGAGAATTCTTGAGATGTCATATTTGATTCAGTGAATGATAATCGAGTTAATTTTCGTGTTTATTGTTGCGAAAAACCCAATATTCAGAAGTGTCAGATTTAGGCACACAAAGGTTCAATATCATAATCTTTTATTGTGAAGAAAAAAACTATTGACGGCAAATATAATGTAATATTTATTAGTAAATTGAGGGCGGACTAACAATGCATTTAGAGAAGCGTATTGAGAAAAAGTTCAAGAATCACTGTCCTAGCAGGGTAAATAAACCGGATTCAATACCTTTCGCCCAATATGTGAGAAATAATGCCCAATAAAACAATTATTACTTTCACCTTTTTTCTAATGTAAATTAAAACACAGAAAATGTTATAATACTTAATCACATTCCAACAATAATCACGATGTTACTCAAATGCGCGTAGCTGATATTATGTACATAAATGCCAAAATTATCATCATAAGAAAACTACGTGAATCATTTAAAAAAAAATTCAATTCAATTTTACTTTTTGAAAACAATAAAAGTAAATTTTAAAATCATTGCGATTCAATTATTTTTATCCTTGGGTAGGATTTCTTTTCTACATTATTCATGCTTCTAGAGTCTTTTGCGTGTGTGAATCAGCAAATGTTTTTCTAACGATTCTTTCCACATTGTTTACAAACATAAAGCCTCTCTGCAGTATGATGAGTTCGCTCATGCCTGTGTGAACTGGATACATGAGAAAATTCCCTTTACACACATAAGGTTTCTCACCTTTATGAGTGCGCGCCCTTACCACGTTGTTTACAAATATAAAGTTTTTCTCCAGTATGATGACTTCGCTCATGCCTATGTAAATCGGTTGAATTCAAAAAACCTTTACCATATTGTTTACAAACATAAGGATTATCTCCGGTATAATTTCTCTCATGAACATATAAATTAGATGATTGCGAAAACCCTTTACCACATTTACTACAAACATATGGCTCCTCCCCAGTATGAGTTCGCTCATGCGCTTTCAGTGTAAATAATTGCGGAAAACCCTTTCCATATTGTTTACAAACATAAGGTTCCTCCAGTATGAATAAGCTCATGAGCCGACATATGAGATAGTCGCTGAAATTTTTTTCCATGTTGTTTACAAACATAAGAAATCTCTATAGTATCATGAGATTCATTAGTTCGCTCATGCCTAAGTAAACTCGATACATGCGAAAATTCACTACCACATTGTTTACAAACATAAGGCCTCTCTCCAGTATGAGTTTCCTCATGCACTTGTAAATTGAATAATCGCAAAAAAAAACTTTCCACACTGTTGACAAAAATAAAGTTTCTCTCCAGTCCGATGAGTTTGCTCATGTCTATGTAAACTTGATACATGAGGAAATTTACTCCCACATTCTTTACAAACATAAGGCTTTTCTCCGGTATGAATTCGCTCATGGATATGTAAATTAGATATGTGCGAAAAACCTTTACCACAGTGTTTACAAACATAAGGTTTCTCTTCCGAATGTGTTCGCTCATGCACGTGCAAACCAGTTGATTGCGAAAAGTTCTTGCCGCATTGTTTACAAACATCAGGCTTCTTTCCAGTGTGAGTTCGCTCGCGCCTATGTAAATCAGATATGTTTGAGAATCTTTTTCCACATTGTTCACAAACACAAGGCTTTTCTCCAGTATGAATTCGCTCATGAACATTTAAAGTAGATGATTGCGAAAATGATTTACCACATTGTTTACAAATATAAGGCTTCTCTCCATTATGAGTTTGCTCATGCCTATGTAAATTAGATACAGTGATAATTTCCCTACCACATTCTTTACAAATATAAGGCCTCTCTCCAGTATGAATTCGCACATGCGTTTGTAAAGTAGATGAATACAAAAAAGCCTTCCCACAATCTTTACAAATATAGGGTTTCTTTTCAGTATGAGTTTGTTCATGCACACATAAGTTGAATAAATCCTTTCCACCTCGTCTACAAAGATGAGGTTCATACTCACAATGGGTTTCTACATTTGACCGAGCTTTTGTGTTGGTGTGAACAAGTGACTGATTTTGCAACTTTCCGTCCAGAAGAGAGGTTACTTTTATTTCATGACAATTACGTGGTTTGTCAGTCTTATCAATTGAATCAGTTTGGATACAGCGTGGATGAACTTTAGATTTCTCTTCGCCGCAAGTTTGTTGAGAAAAAGCATTGCTCTTAGCTGCATATTCGCTCAAATCTCGAGCCTCATCATTTTTATCATGAATGTGCAAAAACATATGCTTTTCCAAGCCGGGTCCCCTGATGAAAAGTTTTCATCACAGATGAGGCAGGGAAATACGTCTTTGATGGTTTCTTTCATTTCTAATTAGGTTTCCATAATGCAGAATATCTAAATATGAATATTAAATGTTGGCATTGTAAATGGCACCATTGTAATAGAATAGAATAACCAATGTTAACATATTTGTGATTGACATAATACGCTGGGAAAATTTCATATCTTCGATGAAAAGCTATGGTCTTCGGTGTCATACAAATCTTCCAAACGTACAATGATGGTAATATTTTTTGAGACTTTTTTGCTATCATCACTGTAGGTTTTCACGCACACGGCCATTAGACCGCGCGCAAATGTGTTCATGTAACTAAAAACTAAAGTGAAGCGTCGTTATGCGTCTACCGTACGTGCCGATGACCAATTATACAAACGAGAATATCGGTCGGAGACCGAAGACTCATCGATCGGCCGCAAAAAAAAATGATTAATAAATTGATAACTTGCTAATTATAAAAAAACGAAAAAAAAAAAATTAATTAATTAATAACTCGATAATTCATCCAAAATCAATAGGCTTCTGGTCCGAGATATGATGAATGCACATGCAAAATTTGGAGCAGATTCAACCTCGCCTTCGTGAGATATCGCGTTCATCTAATAGACAAACGAACAGACAGACAAATACCTATCAACATACTTAGCGATCAAGATCGATTGATAAGTATACCGGACAAGCCAAACAAAGTACAAGTAACAGCGCACGCATATCGAGTTGTTAATTTATTAATCAATATGTGGGTGCCCCGAGGGCACGGCGTTGTAAAGCAGTCATTCTCAAAAATAATAGTCTAAATGCAGTTTTTTTTATCTTTTGTTTTGTTTCAACTATAATGTTAGCGCTTTTAAGTTCAAGGCACGTTTACGAAGTCGAAAGATTGAGTGAATTGGTATATAATTGACACCATATTGTCAAATGCAAATAAGCTATAATCACCTCACCCTTATTTGGTTTTATTTTGGCGTAATCAGTATTATGGTGCCCCGAAGGCATGACGTCTAATTACAAGTCTTACACCTTTCGTTTCGCCTTAATGATTGTGTTGGCATCAATTTAAAAATAATTCAAAGTCTAAATCATGCTTGTGAAGTTGAAATATTAACTAAATTCGATAATATTAACTGCAATTGGCAATTTTCGCCCTGTATGTTCAGACTTATTTTAGGTCAGTGAGCAAAATTATCTTGTCCTACATATTATCTTATTTTTTTAAAAAACAAAATAAATACAACAATGTATTGCACGGTATTATCAGCAAAATTATTACCGATTCTTACAGTAGCGTGCATGTGGGTATAATTTCCTTAGAATTTTCCCAATCTTCTGTGTGTTTGTGTTTTGTGTATATTTTTTTGCGGGAAAATCTGAATATACTTATAGAAACTCAACAGTGTCTGCAGAATAATGAATATGTAAGTCGTATCACGTCCAATCAAAGCGACAGGGCGGATAACTCGACTACCTAAACTGTGTTGGCGAGTTGTTTGTCAACTTAAAAACGTCCATCCGCAAATTGATGCTTGAACGGCTGCTTAGATTACAATTGTTAAATCATCGTTAGGTTATGGGTAATGATAAGCCATTGTTAGGGAACAAAAACTGAATAAATATCAAAGAAAGTCGATACTTGAAAGAAAACCCATTTCAAATATTATATATATATACGCGAATGTAACAAACTTTCAGGCTGTTTTAAAAGTATACAACAGTCCGAAAGTTTATTACATTCGCGTAACTAACCCTAAGTATCTATCTATTTTTGTGTGTGTTTATTTTTGAACCAAGCCTTGTTTAACAAGATTTGTGTTTTTTGGTATGAATGCGTGTTGGTGAGCGGGCACATTATACTCATCATGTTTTAAATTTTTTTTAAATGTTTTGTTCGCTCTCCAGAATTCTCCATTTTTAATCTGTTTGTATTGTCAGATTGTGGAGTTTTCGAAATAAACTATCTACGTATATATGCCATATGTAAATTTTCCGCGTAGGATAAATTTTGTATAATAAATCATTCTACAGTTGCTTTAGCGACCAGAAATACGACTGCTTTTTGTCTTTGCCTACATAAGTTAGATTGCTCTGCCGTTCCGGATTCAGGGAGTTTGAATATGAAAACAGCTTTCCAAATACCCTAACATTCATTTATGCTCTGGTCTTGTCTATAGAACCGAAGTAAAGATAACTCTTTCAAATATTAAAGAAAGGAAGTGTACCGGTACCAGTATAAAATGTACGGTGCCGGTACCGGTACCGGTAGGTACTGTTTCTAGATTATTAAAACTGTTAGTGAGGAAATAGTAGTAGTGATCACAAAATTCAGGACTTAAGGTAAAGTACATAGCCTTTGATTAGAGTGACTCTAACAATACCGGTACAGTATCTGTGATCCAGTTGCTTTCATTCATGAATACCGTAAAAGCAGCTAACTTCGGATGATTTCACTATATTTTAATCAATAACTCTGCCGTTTGTTGTCCGATTCGCGTCAAACTTGAAATATATTACATTGATGTAATTCTCTGCATCTACATATAATTTTCTCGATGATCGGATCATTTTTTCTGTCTTAATTGTCTCATTTTCTGTGATCTGTAACGACGCAAATAAATATCTAACTTCGGATGGGTGTATCCCCTCCCTGCGTCACCGCAACTAGAGCGAAAAGTGCGTGCGTTAGGACAAAACACGCTTTACGTCGTTGCGTAAATGCCAGATGTTCAATCCACGTCGCGAGCGACGATGATAATGTCGACCGTGGGATTTCCGGCGCGGCACTTTTAGGTTGATTTTATACTAAAATGTCTCGTTGTATTTTCTCTTATCGTAACATTAGATCCGAATATTCACCGGTCATAGTCGATTTAGTTATAGCCGATGATGTTTTGATAGCGTTTTTTACACTCCACAGTCACACCATGTATAGTCGCACAATAAATATTATTGAGCATGCACATGACAGCACTCTTTATTAAATTGACCTATTTAAATGTCGGCCGTGCATAAATCACGACAAAACACCGATTTGGCAATTGGCAACTTTATTAAAATTACTTTCGTTAAATTCACAAAACGGAACTCACTTGCAGCAATGATTGTTGTTATTTATCGCTGGTTATATATTTTTATATTTCAGCAATATTTCTCGACTGCTCACAATTTTTCTATTTTGAACC
This sequence comes from Styela clava, assembly GCF_964204865.1. Lineage (NCBI taxonomy): Eukaryota > Metazoa > Chordata > Ascidiacea > Stolidobranchia > Styelidae > Styela > Styela clava. Next base: position 5,812,600 of record NC_135254.1, read on the forward strand.
ACGTTGCCGTACCAAATGGAGAAATTTGAAATCGAATGGATATGCTTTTCATTAATTGCCATTTTTAATAAATTTAATTGAATTACATCTCCAGCATTTGACGCCATGAATTTACGATCCACAGAAAATGGTTGATGCGTATATTTTGCCGATATTGATCAATCGAACAAAATATCGTTGTTATTTTCAAATCTACGCCAACTCGTCGGCGCCCGAATGTCTGGCGTCAAACCTGTAACGGCGACGCAACGTGACGTCGTCCTCGAAGTGAGCGACGTTAGGGTGACGTCAAGTTCAACGTTTGCGTCAGATGCTATTATTGTGATAAAAAAAATTATTCAAATTTTAATTTTTTATCGGGTCTCATACGACATCTCGCGATCAGTCTAATTTTCTATATACATTGATAACGCCCTCTATCGAATGATGCTATTTTGACGAAGTTAGCATCAGTAGAAATCACGATTTGAGCCGCTCGAAAACGGAGTGTCAATTTTATGCTAAAACATGATTTTTTTAATCATAAAATAAATTAAACTGCGCAATTGAATATGATAACAGATTTAGATATATAATTCCTCGCTATAGAAACTGTCATAAGCACAATATGACGCAAATTAGTCGAGATAAGAACGATTAAAAATTTCATCCGAAGTTATAAACCATCCGAAGTTACCTGCTTTTACGGTATGTGATAATCGCATGGTTTTTCAAACTTGTGATCGTGCTTACATTTTTTTATGAGTCAGCAGATGTATGACAAATTGAATATCATTAGAAAGAGCATTACTACACTATAGACACTCGTGACATTGTGAAATCTTATATTGGTAATTGCATTCCCTAAAGTGAAATTAACCTTGCTAGAAGAGAATTACTGGGAAGTTTGGTTGAATTTTAATTAGAGGCTTTTCACCAGAAAACTCAGCTTCTCATTGAGCGGCAAGCAGCTCATTCACAATTTGTATAAGGAGATTACAAATTTTCCTAGTCTCATAGACATCACATAGTCATAGATTTAACTGCTTTTTACTGCACTAAATTTTATGACATTTTTTTGGATATTCTGCATCATGAAATAAGCTAATTACAAATGTGAATTATTTGTATCTTAAGCAATATTCAGTGATTGTGAATTGTGATTATTTTTAGTTAAGGAAAATTCTATCTAAATCCTGGAATCCGCTGAAAATACATTTCCCTGTGTTATCTGTGATGAAAACTTTTCATCTGGGTCCAGTTTGGAAAAGCATATGTTTTTGTACAATCACGATGAAAATGATTATGGATCTGGAGATTTAAACAAATATGTAACAAGCAACATTGTGGAAACTCTTCGGCCTAAATAAACGATCATCTAGTTTACAAGATCATATACTAACTCATACTAAAGCAAAAAAAAAAAGCTTGCAAACAATGTGGAAAGGGTTTTTCACGACTATCTAGTTTGCAGAGGTATGAGCGAATTCATACAGGGAATAAACCGTATATTTGTAAACAATGCGATAGAGCTTTCTCGGATAAATCCAATTTACGTATACATGAGCGAACTCATACCGAGGACAAAGTTTAGTTGTGTTATCAACGGGTTTTCAATGAAAATCATTTATACTAACGTTTCAGGCATTCTGTCTACCTTTTGATAACTATATCTCCTAATTAATATGTTGTTGAATGTATTTACGGTGTAGCCGTCTGCCGATCATGATGTGATGTTATTTGACATTAAAGTACCATGCTGTTAATTGTCTCTGATCTTTCAAAAAGCTGATAAGGCCCATCGTCAGAGCGTGTTTTCAACCACTGTACTTCAGAGAGAGGTCACCGACTGGTCACAAATTTGAGTAACATTTAGTGATTTATGACCCTGAAGTTTTGCCGTTTCTGGATGAGAAAAGGCAAGACAATGACAGCAGTTAACCATGTAGAGCTGTTCTCATCACTTGTAATTCACTGTTTTTCCGGATATTTGAGATAATGAATTGATTAAGATTCTTTCTACTTCTACTAACGCTATATTTCGTTGGATTGGGCATGCTTCTACCGAAACAAGCATGATCTGATTCTAATAGACTTTGCTAAATGAAATTCAAACTTAAAATTAATATATGTGAGAATTATTACTCAGTTAAGCATAAAATAAAGATTATTATTTTTTTGATGTTTTCTATGTCAATGCATAATACGCACCCCCTTATTTTGAACTCCAAGATTGGCCTCAAAGGTGCGTATTATACGTGGAGAAATACGATAATCCCAACTATTGTTTAGCAGCGTATAATTTTCCACACTGGGTAAGGTGGATTTTGAGAGTTTGATCAGAGCAAAATCCCTAGCAATCAGTCAGAAGTCCTCAGACCAGTGCAGATTTCACAGATGAATGTTGTATTCAACCAGTGTTAACTCTGAGCGAATTATGAGTGCGAAAGTGCTTCGCAGTCGAAAAAAAAAGTGCGAAAGTGCTTTTGCCGATTTTAACAAGTTAGGTGCCCTAGCCTTTCATGTAACCCATTTAAAACAGCATAGATACTTGAAAAAGCGCTCCTCCGGTTAATATTATGAATTAAAGAGAAGCCTTTCCGTTAACGGAGTTCCCTTTAAGCGAATTCATGTTTAATTAAAACAAGCGAATTCATCGGCAACGAAAGGACATCTGCTAACACCTGCTGTGGACAAAACTTTCATGCAATGTATCATGGTGTCAGTTGCTTACTTGCGTGAACAGCAAAGGCTTTCACATTTGTTACTCCTTCCATCTAACAGACAACGATTGATACATGCAGACTGGAAACCATATTAGTTACAGGGTGGATAATTTGTACAAAACCCGTGCAAAATAATTCCCCCCTCAAATATAAATAGCAATCAACTAGTTACGTGCCCTGGAAATTCAACTTTTCGATTTATCACTAAACCTAATCTGATAATTATTAATTTGTGATTTTGAACCACTTTGAAAGTCGCCACCCGCTGTTGTAAAAGATAGGTTAACCTACGTTCCCTCCGAAATATTACGCAGGATACTCCCCTTTTAGGAGATAGGTTGACCTACTTTCCTTTCAAACTTTTTTCTTCGAAATATTACACAAGATCACTTTGAAAATCCTCTCGTTTCGTGAGCTAGCGTGACCTAGTTTTCTCATTTACATTTATATTATACTATTTCAGAGCTTACCCAAAGACCAGTAATTCTAAAATGTCGACATGCCTTGGTTTGCGTGCGATTTCGGGCAGAAAACATCATATATTGGCAAAATGTTTAGTAATGCCGTGTACTTTCAGCATTCATAAATAGCACTCTTTGTAATGCTGCTGACCTAGTATCAAATATTCGCATCACAACGCCACTTGCGAGGTTTCCATATATTTCAATTACACTAATAGGAACGATGACACCAAAGAGTTTTCTTTTGCGAGATACACGAAATATAACAGGGTGATTCTTGAAAAAAACATGAATATAGAAAATAAACGAATGATATGATAGTGAATCCCAAATAATTTTGAGAGTGTCTCGAAATACCAATCCATTTGATAAATAATTTTTATTCGACCACATGAACGCTGATATCAAGTACGCATTCTCAGATATCGGACATCCAGTCGCGATATTCTATCGTTTATATGCACAAATCTCACATTAATAGTAATTGCTACCAAGTTTGTAAAGTTTAGAAACCAACAAAAAGAAAATAACTTATGGTATTCTAAAACACAATTAAAATTCAGTCGGCAATAAATTGCGCCAAGACGATGCCATACAAAACGAAAAAGATTTGGTCGCGAGAGTTACCTTAGATGACTGCAAAACGACGTTGTTTTTTAAGCAGAATGTAAAACAATCAAATAAAAAAACGGGAGTTACCACGACCTTAACACATCGTGTGTATTAAACTTCCCTGGTAAGTACTATTATTATTGTACTTATACACCTGTTGGAGTATTTTGGACAGTTTCGAATTTAAAATAAATGAAAACCCGACATACAATAAAGACGCAAAAGTAAAATGAACATTTATTGAAAAAGTTATTATTTAAGACAACATGATCGTACAATTCCGCCAAAACCTCGATGTTCGCAAGTGAGATGATAAATAAATACTTTCCTGTATTCGATCAAATAACTTTAGCGTATCGTTGTTCTGCCAACAAACAGCGGGTTGCAAAATATTTCCGTTCTGTGATATGCTCACAAATATTCTTGATATTAATATCATACCCTCGCGTATGTACTTTCTATTAGCTCTTTAGTGATCCCTTTCATCCTTGGCCAAGTCATGTTTTGAATATGTGAACATTTTAGTCGAACATACATGGCCGGCGGGATGTTAAAATTGTAAACAAGAGAGAGGTAAAATCAATCGCGAATTTCGTTATAACGGCTCGATTGTTGCGCTTGTTATTGTCGAAAATGATTACATTTGTTGTATTTCGAGGCATTTAAGCAGTAATAATTAGGGCATGACATCATCAAAATCGTCAAGTGAGATCTACAAATTGCAAATTCCGTGAATAAAATTGTGAATTACTGGGTAACGAATTCAGCTTTAATGACCGTCGGGGTATTGTTTTGTTGAAAATTATTATTAATGTGAGAGCGCCAAAAAGATACAGTCCATACCCATACGACTGCAATTTATATGGCCGCACTTGGTGTGGCGCGTTTATTAATAGTGTAAAATAAATTAAACAGATATCAATTATAACCAAGCCTGTCAGCGTTTTATTTTCTGTGGTCAAGAATCGTAAAATACCATCTTGAGACAAATTCACTTCTATTGCAAAATCTTAATTTTCAGTTATTATCGTTATACAAATAACGTGTGGCAAATTTTTAATTTAGCGTCGACTAAAAAACCGGCCCACACTCGTCCAAACGTGTGTCGAGCTTGAACGACAGGAACAGATTCATCGACGACTTTAATTAGGGAAAATATGTATTTTATTGGGAATGTAGAATAAATGTAACAAAACGCATTTTTTGTGATATAATTTTGTATTTTCGGAAACGGGTTGCCGTGAAAGGTAAAATTTGATCTAAATTAACCGCAAAAATGTTTTATTTTAAATGTAACAAAACACATTTTGCGATATAACCTTGTATTTTCGAAAACGAGTGTCCTGAAAAGTAAAATATGATCTAAATTAATCGCAGAAATGTTTTATTTTAAATGTTACAAAACACATTTTCGCGATATAACCTTGTATATTCGGAAACGGATGTCCTGAAAGGTAAAATATGATCTAAATTAGTCGCAAAAATGTTTTATTTTAAATTTCGCGATACAACTGTATTTTCGGATACCGGGTGTCATGAAGAGTAAAATATGATCTGAATTACCCGTAAATAATGTTTCATTCCAAATGTATCAAAACGCATTTTTTGCGATATAACTTTGTATTTTCGAAAACGGGGCGTCATTATTAATCTAATGTTTTATCTATCGTCTGACTAACGTCTGGTACACATCATATTCGGGGAGAACTCTAGCCCGCGAAACGTCATTTACTTTAAAAGAGAGAATGTTTCACCCATTCCAAAACGGAAAATCGCCAGTAAGTCGACAGGGATTCAACCCTCCGGATTCAGTATTCTATATCCCCCGTGTCAGAACTTTCTGAAGAATGGAACAAAGAACCCGTCAAACCGCCGCGGAAGAAGAGGAGTATTTTTTTGCACTAATAATTAGGGCGTGACATTATCAAAATCGTCAAGAAACTGGTGAATTTGCAAATTCCATAAATAAAATTGTGAATTGCTCGGTAACATTTTAGCTATAATTATCGCCGGGGTATTGTTTTGTTGAAAACACGTTGAAACTTGAGGGAATTAGTTACAATTAGCGCCTGACCTCTATTCGGCACTCAGAGCACTCGAAAAAAAAGCACTCGAGCCCAATCTTTTTAGCATTAAGTCGCATACGTAAAATATCCTGTAAAAGACGTGCTGTTCATTAAGGTCATCTCGTCTTATGACCACGCAGAAATGCCTTTATTGCCGAATTATTCAATCACTATTTTAAATCAACATTCAGGATTGGCTCAATTTCGGATTTGCGAACTTTATCACCATAGAAAAACATGAGAAAGTTAATTATCGTCTTAATAAATATCTGCATCACGGTATCGACAATAATATTACCATTCGCATAAAATTGGGACGATAAAAATACAAATCTTGATAGGTATTAAAGCCAACGCAAATGTTAATTTGAGTCCTCAATGTCTTCAACAGCTGTTGCCGATGTGAACCAACGGGTAAACCCGAAATATAAAACTTCGTCCGCCGACCGGCAAGAATTCATATTTGTAAAAAAGAGAGGGCGGGAATATAAATTACCAACACCTGGATATCGCCGCCAAAACGATCGGTGACAAGAACAATTAGCGATTACAACGGAATTAACCAGTAAAAAGGCTTTGTTGCCGATTTTTTACGGACGTTCCAAAAATATTTGTTATTCCGTACTCGTTAAAAATATTCGATTCAAAAAAATATTGAATTTTGCCCACCCGTACTCGCATATCAATGAGAAATAGTTGTGTAAATATCGCAAAATTCCGGAAAATGCCACGTGCTTTCAACATTGTGATTACAATAAAATGGCACTTAATGGTATTTTGTAAATTTGGTGATTTTGCAAATCTGTGACATGCAGCTAAAAGTTTCGTCTGATTTGAAAATCGTGCACTTTGGTCACAATTCATCCGAAGTGACTATAACACTTTACTAACACATTTATAGTCATTTTGAATTCATCGATATCATTGATAGTCACATGACCACTCTCGTTCAAACAAACGCACTGCGTAGTATTCCAACATCTGGTTTCAAAGACGGGGGAGGGTATATGCGGGAGAAGCGGAATCCGTGTGCTTGTATAATAATCATATTAAAAACAAGAATTTTGCCGTTAATGCATAAGCTTTATCTCCTATGTCTGCATCTCATAGGTTAGAATTCGGGTAAATATCGTTATGATATGCAGAATTGAGTTACAAAAATTACTAGTATGTTACTTATTTGTCAACTTAATACTCGAAAATATTCGTTAACTTTGAATTTTTATTCCATTCAAAATCGGAAAAAAGTGCTATTTCTCTTCAAAATCGGAAAAAAGTGCTATTTCGCAGTTCCTAAAAAAAGTTGCGAAAGTGCTTCGCAATTTTCGCAAAAAAGTGCGCTAATAGTGAACACTGTATTCAACCCACTTTTGGAGTTGGCAGGATCAAAGACCAGTGCAGATTTCACAGATAATCTTGCATTCAACCCACTTTTCAAGTTGGCAGGAAAACAAACTCAGATTCGGTAGCTTTTGTCGAAGCCTGGTTGGGATATAATATGCATATTTTTCCCCGAGGGAGAGGGAAGCCGATAATATGACTTCATCGTATGGCGTTCCACTGTGTTTTCCCCGATTACCAGTCAGTTGTTTGGTTTCAGATGAACTAATCGAAGGTAGAGGAAGCCATAGCCGGCCAATGTTTATGTGAACTACCCAATGGCGGTGGGGAGTCTTATTTGCTCCATGGGACTCAAACCTGCGAACCCACGCAAGGCAATCGGAGGTGTGGTGACAAGCGTATTCCTACCTTTGGGTTGATATAAGTATTCTATTCACCTGTTATGAAATTATGTCTGCAAATTCACGCTATCAAATTTTAAATTCACCTTTTTGATTTAAAGCATTACGTGTGTATGTTTATTTGGCTCAAAAGTTGACATAGGATAGGATTTACATATTTATCCCGGGGGAGAGGAAGGCCGATTTGGCGGCTTAATCATATGGCGAACCACGGCATCTCGTCCGGTTACCATTCCATGTCGGTTTTGTGATTAGTTAGGTATTTGTTTTTCCGAAGCATGGACTTGATGGTTGAGGGAGCCGTGATCGACCAGCGGTTATGTGAACCACCCAACGGCGGCGAGGAGTCCTGCAATCCTCTTGCACATAACCATCCCGCATGGGATTCGAACCTGCTATTTACTTTAAACGTGTCCATATATTTGAGCATAGCTCTCTTGTTCATTATGGACTGCCAACACCAACAGGGATAAAATAAAACACTGGTTCATTAATGAACCAGGTATATGTGTAATGTGTGAAGATAATATTGAGGAAACTGTATGTCATTTATTTTTAGAGTGTGAGTCGACCATAGATTTTTGGCAATGGTGTTGCATAGAAAATAATAGGAATACTATTTTAGCAAATTATTCGGAGTGCAAATCCAAATTAATTACTATAATATGCGGAAAATCAACAATATGGGAATATCGAAATTCAGCAAAATATGATGAAATAGTTAAGTAAAAGTAGTATGCATTTAATATTCAAATGTAAACTGATAGGAATTATAAATTTATTAAAAGCAAGTGAAAGAGATGATTTATTATTATATGAACACATGGATGATCTCATACATAGATCAATCATGATGTGACGTTTTCTATGCAACATCAACTTAAATGCAGAATATATGAAAAGATTTGAATGTCTGAATTTTGGTCATACATAGGTAGTATATAGAAAAGTGCCAAAAACCCACTTTGGTTGTTTTCTGTCTAATTTTTCTTATTTCAATGCAAAATTAACTAATACTATTAATTAATGATAGATATATAAAATGTGCACGAATTGGATGATGATATGGATTAACGTATTTTCAATGGACATACATTAGATAATATATGATACGAAATTCTGGTAATGGTAATTTATATTTTAAATGTCACATATTTAATTGTTACTTAGATTATTTGAACTTGTGGGGAATGTGTTTGAAATTATAAAACTGTTTACCGTAATTGAAAAAAAAATAATAACTACTACTAATTCGACACTAAAAAGAGGCGGAATTCAAAAATGACATTATTTATAAGCAGGTGCGCAGCCAGGATTCTTAAGAAGAAGGGGGGATCAAAGTTGGAATCGGAAATGTTCGCGCAACATTCTTCGAGATTAACCCTTTCCATGCGGTGGGCACGTATACGTACCCACGACAAAAGTCGCTAGATTGCGGCGGGTACGTTGATGAACTCCACTGTTTTATTTAGCAATCGGTCGCAAACTGTCGGTCTAGTTTTTCCGGGTTTTAGTTTATTGATAAGAAGTCTCCTTCGAGATTAACATAAGCGACGGTAAATCTCACTTTCGTTTACGACGGGAATTTTATTTGCGGCGGAACGAGGGAGTGTTTTTGAAATTTATGCAAATTTCGGTGTTTTTTGGGTTTCCCGACAACAATCCCTTCCACTAATACAAATCACGACGCATGAAAATCAATATAGACTTTATTAACATGAATTTACAAGTGAGAGTTACGAATAAGAATCTACGGCCGTCTCTAACAAACAGAAATGATGAACTTGAGAAATATTTGTGTTACAGCAATTCTGTTTTCTTTCTGCGCCTTTCATAAGGCGTCTGGCCTGTTAAGATTCGTAGCGATTTATAAGAATGTGTTAATACAGTGTTATTTCTTTCCTTGAAACGGACAAGGGAAGAAATTAATCGCCGTTTTATGCTGATTCAGGAACTCTATTTTAAACTCCCGACACAATCACGACACACTGGAAAGCAATATAGACTTTATTTAACATAAATTACCGGTAATAATCCACCTACGGCCCTCGCTAACACGCAGAAATGTTTGCGTTACAGTAATTTTGTTCTCTTACGTTTTTCTTGAGGTGTCCGGCGTGTCACGATTCGTAGGACCGGCTTATGTGCGATTTTTCATAAAATTGTTGTTGTAAGGCCGTTTTTAGGGAGTCGTCCTATTCTCAATATAGGCGTAATTTCGGGAAAATATGGTACATCGCGCGCACAATTGTGACTGCGTATCGATTTCAGTTACCACGATGAATAACCAAAGAAAACCTAACATAACACCAAATATTGTCATTTACAATGTCTAAAAAAGCGTTTTAAATCTGTCGTGAGTCCGCTGAAACAAAACTTATAGTGTTATCTTCCGTTTTGAGTTTTAGTTTCAATATTTCATAATGGCGCTTTTCAATCAAGAAATTTGAGTTGCAGATTCAACTCTTTATTAATTATTTTTAGCATCTCGTCGCCGCGAAGTTGAGACTAATTTTTAGTTATTATATATAACTAATAAAACAATACATGAATTTTTATGAAATTAAAGGTTTTTTGAAACTTCAGATAAAGGCTAAGCAGGATTCAGGTGTAGCAAAATAATTTACGAACTCCCCAGTCACATCTGATTTATTTTGTTTTTGTTGAAATGATGCGTTGAAGGATTAAAAATTATTATAAGTCAAATGGGGTATTTTTTCTAGATTGTAGAGAATAAATGTTAACTTTATTCCAGGCGAAATAGTTCCAATTCCCGGTATCACAATTGTATAAATATGAGGTATGAGGCTAAATTTTAAAAAAATAAGGAGCTCCAGAAGTATGTGCACCAAGATGGCGCACAACCTGAATCCTAACCTGGTACACATGCTACAATCAGGTTGTGCGCCATCTTGGTGCACATACTTCTGTGGAGTTCCAAAAACAATGCATTATGAGATGTTTCTTGTAAATGCTATTATATGGAAAAATACACAGATTTTATTGGTAAAAGAAAGAAAGGAAAACACCAAATATCTGACGTCTAATTAAAACTAAATGCCTACTTTTACAGACCATTGGCTACGAGTTTTGCGGGAATTATGTTAGACAAGACTCTGGGAAGCAGTAAATCTTTGACAAATAAATTTTTTTCAATTCTGATTTAACTTATACTATATTCAATAACAAAAATTTCAAGATTTACTTTCAAAATGTTTAGTTTAATTAAGGAAATTCACTCTAAATCAAGTTTATGCATCTGAAACAAATACCTGGTTCAATGTCCAATACGGATTGGTCGCTGACCCGAAGACTGTTACAGTCCTTCGTGACCCCTTATCGATTGCAATGAAACCCTGACGTTATTCCTTATGTGTATATTTCGATTTTTTCTCTAATTCCGGTATACACTTTTTCTTGCATGATTAAAATAAAATATCTCAATCTGGTAACCGGACGAGAGACCGTGGTTCGCTATATGACCGCAAGGGATAAATATGCAAATCCTACTCTAAATTCTGATACTGATGCTATATTTCACAAACCTTTGGCTGTCAAGACGTCTACGCTCGCCTTCTCTGGATTGAGGGCCATTGTTGTGATTATTTCATTCATTTTTTTAATTTCCCTCTGCATTTTAATCAGTCTTAGATCCGTTTGGCGTTGCGTGCGTTTTTATTATTAATATTAAAAGTTATGGCGCTTTTAATTACCAGAATTATGTGCGCCAGACTGAAAATAATTTTCTGACAAAAAACAGGTCCACAAAAGCCGTACACCATAGTGTAAGTAACACGCTACTTCAAAATAAATTGCAGTTCAAAATTCCCTACGATACGGAATTAATGTAAAATATAAGCCACACGGAAAATTATATACGTATATAAGCTATGTCTATATTAACCTGCGGGTTGAATAAACAAACCTAATTACATAAGGAATAACTTTTGGATCAGACAGTACGTATTTAATTCGAAATGGAATATTTAAACTATGTGCATTATTTATCAAAATATTTCTTTCATTAATATACTTTGGACAAAATAGTAAAAAATGGGCTACAGTTTCTTGTACAGAGCAAGCATCGCATTCGCCATCTGGGTGACAGCCTATTTTAAAAAGATGGTGGGAGAGCCTGCAATGTCCAGTCTGAATATAATTGATTGGGGATCGCATTAGAGAAAGGTTCGGATATGAATCTGCTGTCGGAATGAACATTTTGAAATGTGATGCGATGGTCGACGATTGGTATTCAAATTTCCATTTATTCAAACTTATACTTCTAATTACAGTTTTTGCCTCTTGTACTGTATGTGAGATATTGTCGATAGCGGCGTCTCCAATGCACGATCTTGCAAGCTGATCCGCTCTTTCATTTCCCAATATGCCCACATGACCTGGAATCCAAATATATTTGACGTTGATACCTTCTTTTCTCAAATTAATAAGTATACAAATTATTCGCGCAACCAGATGGTGAGATGAACTATTGAAACATTCGATACTTTTAAGTGCGCCAAGACAATCCGAAAGAATCAGTACTGAGGAAGGGCAATTTATGCCTATCCATTCCATTGCCATGCTTATTGCATAAAGTTCGTCAGTGTATGACGTTTGGGTTCGTGGTAATGAAAAGGTCATAGTAGTTTCACTCTGTAGTACGTAAAAAGAACAGCCAACTCCTTCCTCTGTTTTAGATCCGTCAGTGTAAACATATGTATAATGTTCAAAGATAGATTGAATATAATCATTACTCACAACCTTGATATTGTTTGTTGCAACCGGTTTTAGTATATTGACGAGTTCACAATCAACAGCTGGTTTTTCTATCGTCCATGGAGCATCGTAATACACTGGATATCTCGATACTTCCAAATTGTTGAAAATATTCGAACTTGTCAACATGTTAAATGTTTTGAAAAGAGGTGAATTGGGAAAGTATTCCTGCCAAGATTCTCCAATTATATGTTTTAGAGGATGATTATTTATAGAGATGAGGTTCAATTTATAATTGAGACAAAGCTGCAGATGTCGGATATGTAAAGGTAATTCTCCCGTAGCTGCAATGGAGGTACTTTTCCTAGCGCCACAGCATATTCTTAGACACTGGCTTTGTATTAACTATATCTTTTTCAGGTAGGAATTAGGAGCAAAAAAGTAAGCTTCCATTCCATATTCATAAATAGGTTTTATTATTGATCGAAATAAAGCGATAAGAGCTTCCTTGGAGGCGCCCCATGATGTACCCGTAAGAAGCCTTAAAATGTTTATTCTTTTCAGAGATTTCTCATATATGTAGTTAATATGATGTTTGTAAGACAGACGTTTATCAAAAATAATTCCCAGGTATTTAAACTCTGATTTTACTGGAAGCACTTGACCACCCATTTTCAATCTAATATTGTGTAATCGTCGTGCCTTGGTAAAAACCATGGCTGTTGACTTCGTTTTTGAAATTGTGAAACCCCACTTTTGACACCATGTACTTTTCACGTCTAAAGATGATTGGATTGAAGCTTCTATTTTCCTAACTTGTAGGCCCGATTCCCAGATTGCTCCGTCGTCTGCAAAAAGTTTACATACTGATGCCGCTATGTTAGCGGGTAAATCATTAATGAAAAAAGAATGGGACTGATCACACTGCCTTGCACAATTCCATTTTCTTGTTCGAATATTCTGGATAGAGTGGATCCGATACGAACTTGAAAAGTTCTTTTTTGAAGGAAAGATTTTGTCCACACGAGCATACGTCCTCGAATTCCGAGTGCGTGTAACTTCGAGATGAGTCCACTACGCCATATCATATCGTAAGCGCGTTGGATATCTAAGAAAACGGCTACGACATGTCTTTTGTTATTGATTGCTTTATACACTTCATCGTGCAAACATAATATGTTGTCAGTTGTAGATCTTCCACGACGAAAACCTGCTTGATCATCACTTAATATATTATTTTTAGTTAAAATCCATTGTAGTCTTTTTGCTATCATAGTTTCCATAATTTTACAAAGATGACTGGTTAAAGCTATAGGTCTGTAGGAATTTGGCGAGGTAGCCGGTTTATTAGATTTGAGTATGGGTATTATAGTGGAATGCAACCATTTGCTTGGAACATAGCTAGACGCCCAAGATTTATTATAAAATGACAAAAGTGTCTTCATCGAAATGTCGGGAAGGTGTTTGATCATGTCTTAACATATTCCGTCTTCACCAGGGGACGTATTCTTTTTCGATGCCAATGCCAACTTTAACTCTTCTATTGAAAAATTTGTATTAATTTCGCTAGAAAAGTTGCTTTCGATTGAAATAGATCTAAAAGTGTTCTTTTCAAATTCTGCCTTTCGCGAAATAAATCCTCGGCAGTAGTTATCAGTACTACTAACCGAGTTAAACACAGATCCCAGCATATTAGCCTTATCCAAGTCAGTTGTTAAAATTTTATCAGCGTCATGTATGGTAGGTATATTAATATTATTATGACGGGAAGTGCCGGTGAAGCTTCGAACAACATTCCAAACTGTTGACAGACTACTCTGCTTATTCAACGAATTACAATATTGTATCCAACTATTTCTTTTGGTTTTTAGAATTATCCGTCTACATTCCGCTCTGCGCTTTTTAAATTCTATTATGTCACTCCGATTCCACGTTCTTTTCCTTTTTAAATATGATGCTCTTTTTAATCTAACAGCTTTATCACATTCCGATGACCACCAAGGAACTGGCGATTTGTTTTTGATATTTTTGGTATAAGGGATGGATTGATGAGCCGCTTCAGTCAAGCGATGTGATATGTTATTACTATCTACGTCGTCTGATATCAGTAAATCATTGATTGTGTCTATGCATTTTAATTGAAATTTATTCCAATCAGCTTTCTTCAGCGACCAGGATGAAAATTGTGTTTTATGAGAGAACTTTACTCAAAGATAGGTTAAAATTATGCAGTGGTCGCTCCCGATGAACTGGTCAGTGACAACCGCGCGACATTTCGAAGCAATATCAGGCGTAGCAATCGATAGGTCCAATAGAGACCACCTATTTATAGCTCTCATGGATATATTCATTCTTATTGGTTGGAAAGTGTTAAGTATTACTAAATTACTTTCTTCAACGGCATCCATGAGCATATTACCCCGTGAATTTGTCATGGAGCTCATCCACATCCGATGATGTGCATTAGAATCTCCAAAGAACATTGATCTACATGGAAAGTCTCGGATGAATTTGAAATGGCTTTGATTCAAAATATTTCCCGGAGGTATATATACATTGACAAATCTATGTTCATGTATTTCTATGCATTGTACTTCAACAGGCGATGGTGCTTTCAAAGAGATCTCTCTGTAAGGTAACGAGTTTCTAACTATAATAGCCAGGCCACCTCCTGCTATTGATCTATCTTTTCTTATTATTGAATATCCTTTTAAAGAAGGTGAGTACTTCGATATTAAATGAGTTTCTTGTAGTAAGATTATATCTGGTTTCTTTTCTAAATTATATATATACTTCTTAAATTCGTATAATTTTCTGTATATGCTCCTACAGTTCCACTGTAGTACGCAAAAAGAAATTTCCCCAAGTTCCGCCATTAAGTTTCGTCAGAAGCCTTGTACTGAGGCGTTACACTGTTTAAATCAAATCCAAATTGTTTTCCGGCTGACATGGATATTATGGAAGATATGTCAACACTTTCTAGCGAACGAACTAGCAACTATAGTGTTTTGTATGACCTCAGTTAAAAATGCAAAAAATTGAATGGGATCTACAGTGATTTGTGGTCTTTGTTTTGGCACATTTTCGTTTATATCAAGACGCTCTGCCTGTGATTGGTCAGATTTAGATAAAGAATGGGTGATATCTCCTTGTCGTTGTTGATCGGATGTCCTGGAATGTTGGGCACTGCTATCTAGAGAAATGTGAGTACTACCAGTTTCTAGCGTTCTGGTATGGCATGGTGTTTTCTCTGCCAGACTGATGAATGGTGTGGAGACCCGACCGTCTTGTTTTTTCTTTGTTTTTAAAGACGGGAAGTTATCCTGGGACAGAAAAAGATTTTTATTTATCGCGAGCGTAGATTCGCGCACTATGAGAAAGACCGCAATTTGTACAATGTGGTGTAGCATTGCATGATGCTTGTTCGTGTGCTCCGGTGCAGCGCTTCTTACCGCGACAATGTTTACCAATATGCCCATATCTGTTACAATTGAAACACCGTATCGGAGGTGGGTTATATTCATGGGTCTTGAACCTCAGGTATCCAATCTCAACCGTAGAAGGCACAATATTTGTGCTGAAATTCAATAAGACCGTAGAGCAAAGTTCAAAGCCCGAGCTTGTTTTACGTTTTAGTCGCTTTGCTTGTACAACGCGGAATTTAGCAAGTAAGCAAGCTATCTCATTGTCTGTCAAATCTTCTGGAACGTGTTTGATAACGCACTGTCCAGAAAAATCTCGACTCAGGTTTTTTTCCGTTTTGACGAGGATCGACGTTGAAGCGTTTCCTAGATTATTACATGCAATCATGGCGCTAAATTGCTTCGTTGTGACGCATTTTACGAGCAAGTCGCCAGAAGGTAATGGACGGGTGCTTTCGCATTCACCTATTAATTTCTTTAGAGAATCCGATACAACAAGCGGATTATATGATCGCAATTGACGGCCTGCCTTAGTAGCTTTAATTAGCACACATAGATTTGTGAAATCCACCTGTTGTTGAGAGTTCGTTTGTTCAATAGCAGGTTCTCGGTGGTTTTGTTTGATGATATCACATTGCACATTGATCTTAACCCTTTTTAAGCCTCAAGCCCTGCCCATTTTTTGGGTATTTTTAAACTCATTTTTTTATGTCAACCATTAAGCCCTAAAGCTTTATTCATGGATTTTCAAAAGCGTCTGCTAGAGTTCTATTCATCAATATATCTTTAAAACACACCCCTCGAAAAAAATTTTTGCAAAAAAATTTCTAAAAAAAAATTGGATTTTGAGATATTCTGTGTACAGTAGAGGGTTAATAATTAATTCCTAATTAATTAATTTTTTCTTCAACGTTTTCGTCAAGTTTTTCCTAACATAACAATACCAAAACGACTATTATAGCATAAATGGTTATCACTCTGAAATTCACAATTGTATTTAGTGTATTGTCAAGTTCAAGGTCAAATTACCGATACTGATGACGTCACAGCTCTTATTATTACTGCACAGACCACCCCCAATGCAAAAAAATTAAATTTTTTCGACGGAAATGCGCGTAGAACGGCGTAAACAATCTCATACGCGCATTTACGCGTTAAAATTACCATTAATTTTACGTTTTTTTTACATACAAAAAATCTCCATACCTCTGCCAACTATGGAGCATTCGAAATCATATTTATCAAAACAACACAGCGCCAGGGATGGTCAGGGATAGTTAGTATGACTGAAAATACATGCTAAAACAATAATAAGTCGTTACAAAGGAGTATTTCCTGTCTGAGCTGAGTCACATTTTTCAGACGTCTGACAGGTGATTTTGAAATCCAGGATATTTATACGATTCGCACTTTGCGTCACGGCTGGAAGGTTTTATCGCTTCTCTCATATCAGGGCATTACGTCGATAAACAGCTAAGAGCGATATTGACACTATAAGTACCGAAATTTAAAAACTATAAAAAGTACACCCATATGGGCGTTCCGGCTGTACAAGAGAGCTATGCTCAAATATATGGTCACGTAGCGCCACCCAATGGCAATAATTTTGATGACGTCATAGCGAAAAAAAAAAGTAATAGCCCTCTGGAGAAAATTTTTATCTTTAACCACTGAAAATTTCAAAGCAATTGGTCCAGTATTCGTAGAGAAGAGCGATTTTTTAATGATACTGACGAAAGAAAAAAACAATACCAACAAAATTTTGAAACGATCGTTATGGCCACTAAACGTGTCCAAGAAATGTGAATAAAACATAAAACGATCCATTTCCCACGACAGTTAAAAAAATTGTAAGGATACCCAAAAAGTTTTCCTCATACAGTATAAAATATGGTATTTTTATGCTCCAAATCACTCCCAAATTTATTTAACTTCAACGTGTTTTTATTACAGTGTCAGTCATTTGAACTCAGCGATAAAGTTCGGGATCCGAAGACATATCAGGTTTCTTAATTTTACGCGCCTAGGGGCGATCAGATAGAGTTGCAAAATATTTAAAAAATGCTTCGTTTGCGAAAAATAGTTAAGATAAAATAGTGATAGAACAGGTTTTTATTCATTTCTAAGAAAAATGAAGCGTTTGCAAAATAAAACACGATTTTGGGGCGAGACTAAAGTACGGCTGTACATCTGGCATTATATTATGAAACGACGCTAAGCTTAATGAAATGCAATGCCTTTGGCCTTATTAAAAGAAAGTATAGTTGCAACATAGGCTTTTTCATATTCGCAAATTGGGTGTTTAATGACTCGTTTTCGACTATATCAAGACCATAGTCAGTTTTTCAATAGAAGAAAATTAAACTCACTCACTTCCTCTCTTTCTCAGAAGCGAAACTTTGAACAATTATAGTCTAGTCCAGGGGTGGGCAACCCCTGGCACGCGTGCCAGATTTGGCACGCGAGCCCATTTATTTGGCATGCGAGAGAGGCCTCGGAAACGATATCACTCTTCTACAGATAAAAAAGTTTCAAGACTGAATTATCTGATGAAACTAGGTGTTCGTTTCAATCGTTTATTCAATATCGTTTGTTAACAATCCGATATTTATTTAAACGTTTTGTCCTTTCATGACATATGGCTACAAAGAAATATATTATGACGTAACAACTGAGTGGTGCGCAGCATTCATTTGGCTATATTCTTACGTATAGTTCGTCTGTGCCAACCTTTTTATTCGTCTTTGCTTGATTTATGAGGTTGTGCATCATGTTGGTTAGAAATACTTGCTAACTTACAGTTATAAATTGATTTCGGAAAAAATACAAGCGATTAGGGAAGGGAATACAAGTGCAGAAAACTAACTATTGCGTGAGGATGCAATCCCGAAAATTTTTCGTGTTTAAAAAACTTTGTAATGGCATTACGCTCCACGTTTTCATATACATATATTTGTGAAGCTCTGTTCTCAGTTATGCAATTTATTGAGTCTCGTAACAGGAGTAGCCGAAAGATGAAACCAGTAGTTCGCGTATTTCTTTGAAAGATACAAAATATAAATCCAGCGTGAAATCTCTATCAGCGGTAATGCAGCAGCAGAAGTCTCACTGATAGAAAATGATATAAAAGTAATCAAATCTGTTAATCAGACACATATTTACCTGAATAGTGAACCTGTCTGTACATGTTTCAAAGGTTTATTATTGTGTATTTTTTCTTTGGTAGTAGCAAAGCATTGTTTTTAATTTTGGTCGGCACGCGGAAGAATTTTGTCGTTAAATTTAGTCGATTATGGCACGCGAGCCGAAAAAGGTTGCTCACCCCTGGTCTAGTCAGTGATAAGATTCAAAATTTTTAGAACGGGCTCTCGTTTGTATCGAACTCACAAACAAGAAGTTTCTTGCATTTCAGAAAATGCACTTATGCCATTACTTAAGCTGCATTAACTCCACGACGCTTTAAATACATAACTTTCGAAAAAAATCGATAGCTTCAGATGCGGTTGCTAGCGTTACCGAAAACTATGCTTCAAACACCTCGATCGAGTACTCGAGCTAATTTTTTCCATTTTTAACAGTAATGGAACGCACGCAACGCCCATTCTGTTCAGGCCAAGGACCTCGGACATTCGTGGAACACGTTGGGAAAACTGGTGTATTCGTGACTTATAATTTATTATTGGATCAGACATCCGTTATCGAATTTAACATTTCCTATAGTAATATCAAAAATTAGTACTTGGTTGTAAAGGCGTTGAGACTGGCTCACCATGTCATCTGCTAATGTCGACATGGAATGCCAGTCAACAACATACTAGCGAAGATTGGCTGATGATAATGATGATTCGAGCAATGTAAGCAAAGTTAACTATTTTACGATTTTTAAATATTACAAGTCAAGTTTATTTTTTCCAACAAGTGAAAAATATCACTCGAGCACAAATTATGAGAAAATTCTAATTACACTGGGAAAGGGAAGTCTCGAGGAACCAGAGCTGGTTACTAACACGCGTCCGTGGTCGTGAAAATTTTTACGTATCATTTTAGACATAACATGATTCAAAGGGTTAAATTTCGGAGGAAAATGCCCACGCCTCGCAATACTAATTATTATCATTTATTTATGTGGTCATAATTCATCTTGAGTTATGAATGCATATTATGACGTAATTTTATCTCTTCAAAACCGTTTGTTGCGTCACTATTTTCATAATGATTGAAATTCATAATATTATGACATTATAGCATGGCGTCGCGAATTCCCAAAATGTTTCCCCGAGCATAGATTTTCTTGTTTTTTTCAGTAATAATTACAAATCCCGATGTTTTTTCCTCTCGTATCTTCAGATCTTTGTATGTTGTTGAGCGAGAGATTTTTCGCGGACTAAAAAACTCCTTTGCGGATTTTGCTCGACGTCAAGAATTCCACATTTCAAATTTGCGAGTAGTCTGAAATATGATCGTTGGGCCTTAAGATTGAATAGCGGCGCTAGCGCTCGAATTGTCATGTGCAGTGCTCTTCAACCGGGTATACTGTATACCTAATTGTGTACCAGACCATTCGTAGGATATACGACTGATAAAAGGTATACGAAGGGTATACAACTGATAAAGGGTATACGAAGGGTGTATATCCTAGATCAGGAATTGTAAGCTCTAATATAATAACTTTTAAAATATTCAATTAGAGACAACAATGCAAACGCGACGCATATGAAGTGTGAAAAGGGCATTCACGCAATGAACCGACTTGAGCACATTGTTACATCACAAATTATGTAGATAATTCAGGCACGTGTCTGGGTTTTGATGATTTCGGCTGCCGTGCACGTCGCTTGATCTGCTGAAAAAAAAATGAATTACACTATGTTTTACGGGAAGTCGTGTATTTTGTGAATACGATTAAGAATAGTTCAAAACAAACGAGACTTTTCTCGAAACTGTGTGAAGAAACAGCCGCCACTTTCAAAGAACTTCTTCTACATTCAGAAGTACGGTGGCTGTCCCGAGGAAAAGTTCTTTTCCGTGTGTTTGAACTTCGCGAGCAATTAGGCGTATTACACTGATAGAGGAGACCAAAAAAGCACCAAGTTTCGCAATATATATTGGGTTGCAAAATTAGCGTACATGGCGTCGATTTTTGATCGTTTTAATCAAGTGAACGTCAGTCTTCAAGGAGATGATATATTTCGATCAGCGATATCAATGCTCTGAAGAAGAAAATTCAACTCTGGAAAAGCAATGCTTCTTCAGGAAACTTCATTGACTTTCCTCTTTTAAATCAATATTTGAAAGAGTCCGGGTGGCAGTTAGGGCTGGGCATTTTCGAATACCTTGTGATTTCAGAATCGAATAATTTTTTCGAATCGAATCGAATCTCGAATACTTGAAAATATAAAATTGTAAGCGACTTTATCATAGTAATTGGTCCTCTCAACAAATGAATTACTGAAGAGATAGAATAAATCACTCAGATAGATTACTGAGCGTTCACACAGAATAACAAACACGTTTTTTCAATAACTCACCACAGAAAATAGTCATATGTTAGAATTTCGTTGAAAAAATATGACTTCAATGAAAAAAAAATTGGGGAATTCACCTCGACCATTAGCGGAAAGATAAAAACAAGATGGCGGCGATTCGAAATTCCAGTCTGAACCGATTCGAATAATTTACTATTCGATTCGAATATTCGATTCGAAATGCCCAGCCCTAGTGGCAGTTTGAGGTCGTTTCAACGATAAATACCATGTCTACCCTAATTGTTGGTCATTTGAACTTATGGGGTGATAAATAATGCTTTGTACTTTCCTGAAGATAAAAACACTTGGATAGACGTCAGGAAGAAAACTCGTGGATAATGCAGCCATTTACCAGTGAACCAACAGAAGACGAAGAATTGTTGGAACTTCGGGAGTATTTAAATCAAAGTATTTCATTCCGCCAATTGGATTACTCGGGAGTTTTGGGTTTCTCTTTTTGAATTTCCCCGAGTACAAAAATCTGACAGAAAAGGCCGTTGCTCTCCTGGTACAGATGGCTACTTTTTGTGTGAAGAAGGGGTTATCAGTCTTGTTGAAATCAAGTCGGAAAAGCAAAACTCAATACTTGATATTGATTCACTAATGCGGGGAGCAATTGAAAAGGAACTAAAACCCTGTTATGGACGAATTGCCAAAACTATACAAGAACAAAGAAGCCACTGAAACTAAATTAACATTGTCTTTACATTTTTTACACATTTGGGTGTTAAATTTATTGCATCTGTGAGTAAAAACTAAAAGAAGCATTTTTAATTACTCGCCCCGCCACCTAGATTTTAGTTCTTTTCAATATGTGCCTAACATTTAATGTTCATTTTAGCTTGAAATAAAAATTGGTATTTGTAAGGTATACGAAGTTCTCGAAAAATTGTAAAAGGCATACCACGGTAGAAAAGGTTGAAGAACACTGGTCATGTGATTTAGGGACAGAGCTACTGTGTCTACTTCCGCTTTAAGGCGATGGTTTCCGCCCTTTTTGATATACTACAATACAGTATATAAAAAATACAGTCTGATATCAGAAGTGAAGTGCTCTAATTTTTCATATAGGCCTATACTGTCCCAAATGTAATAAATGTTATAATCTAAATTAGAAACTTTCTTTTAGCAAGGAGATACATAGAAAAATTCAAAAAACAATCTCGTTGAACAAAAGTTTGTGTTCTGCTGGCAAGGTATTCTTGTTGTCTGTTTAAAAAATCAAGTTCAAATCTTTCATTTTTCAATTTTATTGGTGACAGCTGTACAGAATAACAGTTTGTAGAGTTTAAACTAGTTTTTTGTGGTTTTGGTAAATGAAAAATGGATCTACAATCAAAAAAGCTTGTCCGAGCGACTCAGTCAGATTGCCTTATGTCATAATTTGATAGGTTCAAACATAATGGGTTTCTTTGTGATTTTGAGGTTGGTGGAAAATCTTTTCGAGTGCATCGTACTGTCTTGGCCGCCTCTTCAGAATACTTTGAAGCCATGTTTTCAAGCAACATGAAGGAAGTTCATTATGGCCACGTTAATATGAAGGATGTCGATCAGGATCAGACAATCGTCTCGATATAAAACAAGAAGCCGAACAGTTCGTGATAACTAATTTCAAATCTGTTATTTCTTCTGAGATGTTTCCATTCGTCACCAAATCAGATCTCTTGCGTTACATGAGAAACGAGACTTACCAAACATCATGGGAAGCTGTTGTAACATGGGCAAGAAGTAAAGACAACGTAGATGTTTTCGAGGTTGTCCATACTGACAAATTTCCATTTAAATTTCTTCTGCAAACTGTCCTTGAAGAACCCATTGTAAAAAAGAATAAAACGACTAAAAATTCAGTGATTACCGCCTTATTCTCTGAGGTAAAAAAGATGGAGACAGGTCTCGAAATTGACAACTGCTTTACTTTGAAGAACCTGGCTGAAACACATCAAGTTAATGATCCGAGTGCAGTACGAAATGTGATAACTCAATTTTTGGGGGCAAATTTCGAACGGGTTATAAAGAAAAAAGAACTTCTTGACATAAGCAAGGATGACATAATGGCACTTTTCAAATCTTCAAGCACAAAATATTCTTCCGATGCTGTCAAATGGGAGGCGATGCTAAAATGGGTGAAACACGGTGTCGGAAGTAGAAGAAAAATATTCCCAGACTTGTTTAGTTTTCTCAAACTTGAAGATTTATCTCTTGAGTTTCTAAAGGAGACAGTCCGAGTTGAACCCTTGGTTAAGAAAGCAGAGAAATGCATCGACATGCTCATGGAAGAAATTTTCTCTCGCGCTTCTGCAAAAGTTATTCAACAAAGAAAAACAAACAAAGATATTTATTTATAAAAAATATTTGCCCTGGCCATACGAGTGCATCTTGAACCAGTGGTTCCCAACCTTCCCACCCCAGCTGACTGATAACGTCAAATAAATTGACCTCACAAAACAAAATGGGCAGAGGTCAATTTGCTTTGCAGAAAAAAGAAAAAAAGGGCATTTCCAGAACCAGTGGTTCCCAACGTCGATCGATGGGACCAGCGGTTGGGAACCGCTGTTTAAAACAGTGGTCATCAAGCACTTTTGCTTTTGTTAATTCATATCTATGCTGGAGTGTTTAAAATAAACTCTGAATGGGAGCTAAGAATTTTTTGTTTGAGAATTGAGATTGCTATAAGTACTCTTATCCGGTCCGCGACACTTCACTGTATTATAGTAACAAAACAGCTGTTTTGAAGAATATATATTCCTTATCACATTAACCGCTATGCAATCACACCATCCCTTCCTCAGTAAAACTGTAAATTATCATTTTCTCGTAGTTTGTGCCTGCGATATATTTTTTACTGGTTGAAAAAAATAAACTTGACTTGACTTCCCAGTTGCTATTTCAAGTACATTTGAATTGTGCGAATATTTGCCAACATATAGACTTATTCAATGTTTCAGTATGAATACTTAATACCCTATTTTTCGTTTTGCTAAGATTAATAAGCATATCCGGTTCCCCTACACTTCAATTTTGGTGGGTTTTTCATTCTCATTTACTATTTGAATATGATTTAAGATTTGATGTGTTATACTAATATTGCTCTTCAACCAATCTTAGCATTAATTAGAATGAGTGCTAAGTATCAATTTATAATCATTATGTGCCGAAATTAGTAAGTAATGTTCTTTCCGTCTGATAAGTTAAAATTGAAAAGTTTCTCTCCTTGTCTGTTAGGCACCAATGCTCGCTTATAAGTTTATTTGGTTAGAACCAGGTCATGTTTGTTTCGGTAGAATCATACTCACAAAATTACCAGTTCTTCCTACAAGGCCGTAATATAGTAGTACAGAACTTGTAGTTTCTTTCATTTTGCTGAGGTAAATAAATATGTTACTCTTGGTAACAGGAAATTCAAGTTCTATGTTCGGTTCCTTGGATAATCAACAGAGTCCTCAGAGTCCCCCTCCAGAAGGATTGGAATGTTTTGGTAAGTTTATTTCTCACCCTCCAGTTATTTTATCAAAAAATTTTGTGTTTGGACCAATAAGGAGGTAACTAATTTTGTTCGCCTATTTTACATAGAGTTGTGTAAAGGGACTGAAACCTATGGGCAGGGGGACTATTCACTTGGCTTACACAGACAGTCCTCGAACTCGTAAAAGAACTAAAATAAGGAAAATTGGGATAATATTATGGCTTAACCCTAACCTGGTACATAGGGTATGAGAATACCAAAAGTTTAGGGATGAAGAAATACGCTTTCTTATCATGGAAATAAATTTTGTACATGTTGGTGTTTGTTGTTTTAATTAGCAGAGCTTAATTTAGTTTTTCTTATACTCAATATATTGAACTAGATGTTTCTTTGCTTTCTTGAATTTATTCAAGGTGAGAGACAACAATGGGGAGGAGGGGGAATTCCACTACGATCTCTATTATCAACATGGGTGAATGTGCCGCCATCTAGTGGTACAATGACAAAAAAAACACGAAGGAGATGAAATTGCTATCACCCACACATTTCCTACTAGTGTTCTTAATATGAGTTTCATGACTTCATAATGAGCATTAAGTCAATGCGCCACTTTCAAAATTTACAAGGGTGATGACTAGGTTTAGTACATGTCTGGGTTTAGCTTGGACAGTCCCGCCCTGTAAACCTAACTGTACCGGTCATGCAGTGTTGCAGTCAAAAATATTTATTATTTAATATTCATACAAAATTGTTTTTTTCAACGGATACAGCTCATTTATCAATGATTTGTGACTGACTTCACTAGTTCAGTGAGAGAGAGAGGATTACCTGTAAGTTATATTGTTTTGTCATGATTATTATATGAATAATCTATACATCTAACAGTAACTTTACTGCCGTTAAAATAATTAAAATGCTGAAAAGAAATTGCACTTTTTCCAATGATTTTGATAGTACTAATTAGAATGGAATATTGGATTTGTTCGATCAGCGCTGTCCTGGTTTTTTGTTTTATGTAAATGGTTATGACCAATGGTGTCAGGCATGTGGATGGAAAGTTGATTTTGAATTGAACTTGTGTTATTGCAATTTGATTTGGTTAGCTGGGATAACTTATGTCTAGCTGTATAAGCAGAGCTACCATAACGTCCTTATTTTGAAGGATTTGTCTTTATTTATAGTAATTTTGCCCTTATTTATAAGAAACGTTCTTATTCTAACATGTGTCCTTATTTTTGTCCCCATTTTATGGGTAGATGTTTTAATACCAGGCACTTACGTAATAACCATTCATTACGTAATAACAGCAAATTGATTGACACAATGACAAAACAATAGCTTATCGGCCAAAATCAGTTTGTGTAACTTAAATGAAAATACAACTTAAAAGTGAGATGGAACAGATTGTATCTAAGAATAAAGAACTGCTGGAGCAAATCCCTTCTCGTATAAAATTTGATTAGACACGGTCGCACCGGCATGAATACATTTTGTGTATTACATTTCGTTATTCTATCATTATGTTCCCCGATGTCCTTATTTTTGGCTGCATATCGATAGCATCCCTGTGTATAAGATATTCGGGGATTGATAAAACGTTGGTGACTGGTCATATTTTTTGCTCTGGAGTGAATTTGTATGAAATTTTCTAAAGAGGAGTGATATTTAATTGTCTACTTTTATAGAATAATTTGACACATATATGTTGCAAATGATAATTTTGTGTATTTGGTATTCAGGGATTTTTATTACATGCTTGTCAATTCACTGAATATTTGCCGAATAATGAGGTTGGAGAAGAACTGGGACCAGATTTAAACGATACGAGGACTTTCGGGCCATTTCATTTGGAAGGACCCTCTTCAACAATGATGTCATAAAGCTTCAATTAAATAATTATGACACCTTTATAAGCCTGAAATGTTATGTTGCATACATTATGGCATCATGAACAAATAATAAAATTATGTAAAATAATTTTTTTTAGTAACAGGCATTAAATGTATGCCCATAACCCAAACAGATTGGGCAAACATATATTTTTCAAATCAAAGCATGATGTTTGCCTTCACAAAATACATCGAAATATTTCTCTCATATATGTTTTCTTGCGAGTTGTTGTCTGGCACTAAATTCAGTTCAATATTCCCTTTTTTCTTATTTTAACATTAATAATTTCAGAGATCAATATCAAAGCCTTCTTGGAGCATTGAACAACATGGGAATCAATCAAACATGGAATTGACTTTTCAGTCTTCAAATAACTTCAATATGAAATAGTTTCTTGAATATTCAAAGAGATTTTTCAAATACAATCCATATCAGGGCTGGGCAAATTTACGGTCATCGGGCCGGATAAGGCCCATCGAAGTGTTTCATCCATTCCACTTCTGTCAGCTGAAATTCCAACTACGGTTTTTATGGATAAAAATTTCCATTGAAAATAACGTCATAATGACCCCAATTGTTACATTGTGCTCCCTGTTATTATATAAACATTAGCCTAGCTGTTGGAATAGCTCTTTAAAATTGTTTTTTTATGTTTCGTTTTCCTATTAGGTGTTGACACTCTGGTCCATTAACAAAGTCAAGTATTGCTTTTGATCCACTCAGTAAAGTAATTGCCCACCCAGCTTTATTACCCTAGGGAACCCCACGTAACACCCCTGTTACATGATCTTTAGAAACCTGTAGAAATGAAATGTTTCACAGCGCACCCCGACGTTATAGATCATAGAACCCCTAAGGCCCAATGTTACTCAACAGTACAGCTTTCGTGCACCGATCGGCCGGTTAGGTGGCGCTCCAGAGTATTGTTTATCATGGTGTGTGGGATTTTTGACAAGATCCTGGAAGACCTAGAAACATCGGATCATATATGAAGAACGACGATCGGTGTCAAATAAATGGTGAGTTGGGGTCTTAGTTGACGTGATATAGATTACTATGTTGTATGAATTGAGAATCTAGAGTGAATACTGACCCGACATACTAAGGTATCACCGGTGTCACATCGGGATTAGTCATACAAATGGAGAAATTCAATTTGCATGTGACACCGGTGATACAATAGTTGCAAGCATTCACATTATAGCCTTGAACTTCCTTTTTTCTTGCTTGGTCAGGCCACTAACCATATGTATTCATTTTTTTTTCTAGAACATGGCATCGATTGGGCCAAGCAGCTTGCGGAGAACTGGAATCACAAGAGTGTACAATGCTGATGATATTCTTGTCATTTTGAACTGTGATGATAATAATGGTGGATGCACTAGTAGTGGGTCAGATAGTGAATACGATATCAGAAAAGACGAAAACAACGGCTCCCAGGTTCATAATATTTTCAAATAATGGTTACATAGTTTCTTTTTTTGAAGAAGCATTACACAACTGCTTACGATCAATTATCGCTCACAGACACAAAAAATATCTTCTGACAAATATCTTGATCACTCATTGATCGAAACAATAAATAATGTTGTTCTTTGTTTTTATTTCGACATATTTCATTTTACAGATTGAGTCCGAAAGTTCTGACGACGACGTTCTATTGGCGAATCTACGAGTGCAAAATCAAAAACAAAGCCAAATAGAAAATGCAACCGACCGCAATGAGTTTCGGTGGAAAAAGAAGCACAACGATAGACCTGATGCAACATTCCTCGGTCCACAATTAAATCCTCCAGCTGACATGATTGTAGATACGCCATTGCGTTATTTCCGACGTTTTGTTACAGAGGAAATGCTGCAACTTCTGACAGAACAAACAAACCTCTACAGTGTTCAAAAAAATGGTGTTTCGGTCAAAACGAACAAAAAGGAAATTGAGCAGATATTAGGAATGTATTTGCACATGTGTATAGTGCAGATGCCCAGTGTTCGGATGTATTGGGAAACTTCAACATTTTATGAGCCAGTGAGTGGAGTTATGTCTCGCAACCGCTTTCAAACATTGCTGAGAACTCTACATTTTGTAGACAATTTGACTGTGTCTGACAACGAAAAACTTTCTGACAAGCTATGGAAGATTCGTCCGTGGCTAACAATGTTCAGAGATGCATGCTTACAGGTTACAGCCGAGGAATACAACTCTGTTGACGAGATGATGTGCCAGTATAAAGGCACGACAAGTTCCATACGTCAGTACCTGAAGAGTAAGCCTCATCCGTGGGGTTTTAAAATCTGGGGAAGAGCGGTTATAAGTGGAATTCTTTTCGACTTTGATGTCTACCAGGGTGGTACCGGTGAACGCACAGAGTTAGGACAAGGTGCGGACAATGTTCTCAACTGACATCAACATTGCCATACCATGCAAACTACAAGATATTCGCTGATAACCTTTTTAGCATCTTTCCACTCATCCAAAAATTATCAGAGAGGGGAATGCAATATGTTGGAACCGTGAGAAAAAATCGCCTACCCAACTGTAGCCTGGACGATGAAAAAACATTAAAGAAGAAAGGCAGGGGGAAGATGACTTCAGAGTTCAAAACAATAACATAATAGCCGTAAGATGGTATGACAACAGGGCAGTGTCACTACTATCTTCGTACGTAGGAGTGGAGCCAATTGATCAAATCAGACGATGGGACAAACGAACGAAACAGCATGTGCACATAGCCATGCCTGCTATCGTTCAAGAATACAATAAGTTTATGGGAGGTATTGATAAATTGGATTCATTTCTTGCAAAGTACAGGTTCCGAATGAAATCAAAAAGATGGTATCTTTATCTTATTTGGCATTTTATAATGGTTGCTATTGTGAATGCCTGGCTCTGGTACCGCCGTGATTGTGCTCTGCTCCATCTTACAACGCGAATTATTATGAAACGGAGACATTTTCAAGCAGCAGTCGCAAGTGCTTTGATCCATGTCAATACTGACACCCGTCGCGGGAGACCATCGTCTGAAGTTGAAGAAATTCGCAGCCCCTCAAGAAAAATTTCCATGGCCCCATGTGAAGATATTCGCCGAGACAAATACGCACACTGGCCAACGAAAATTGAGAAAAGGGGAAGATGCAAATTGTGTGAACGCAATCAAACAAATACCAGTTGTTTAAAGTGTAAAGTGAGACTTTGTTTTGTCGAGGGCCGCAATTGTTTTATGACTTCCACGCCTGAGGAACTTCAACTTGTTTTGACTAGATTTTTCACATTTGTATACAGTGTAAATCCCATTGTAACACATATGTCACATTTGAAAAGGGGGTTGAATGAGGTCAAAGGTTAAAATGGTATAAATATTTGTTCAACATGATTAAAATGGACTAAGAATCCCAAATATCAGATTTTTCCTTCAACTATTTCATTATCTGGGTTCCCCGGGGTTAATTACTCTATTCGAATCTGCCAAAATCAGACAGGGTTTTCAAAAAACAGAAACAAGGACATTTGGAGCACAATCTAGAGCAGACATGGGCCAAATTCGGCCGGCTAGGTAATTAAATCTGGCCCGCCTGATGATGCCACAACCAAACTGAAACCAAATTTTGATGTTTTAGTTAAAAATAGCTTAAGGAATTTGTTGATATTGTGGTTAAATTTAGTTTTGGCACAAGGTTTATTGTTTTCCACTGTTGCTTTTGAAACACTGTAAATATTGTTCATAAAATGCAACTCTTTAAATCATACTTACATGACCCGCTAGTCTAGGTGAGCAAAATTTTTGGTTCCTGATCCAAAAACCGTGCCCACCCCTGATCTAGCGGGTACATGAGTTTTGTGCAAAGTGTCCTGGATTACTGAAACTTTTCGGTACAATCATACATAAAAGGAGTTCAAATTTTTAGTCATCCTGTACGATTCCAAATACATTTTGAAATATTATTCTGAAACTTGGGCCGAATCAATATCGACAATATTCAATTTTGGGAGCTCAGAAGTATGTGCACCAAGATGGCACACAACCTGAACATAGTATGTGTTGTTGTACAGAATAACCTAGGTCCTAGATGAATTTATTTTTTTAATACCAGAAGTTAACTGAAATCAAATATGTGTGTAACCACTTAGTTTGTAAAGCTGAAAATTGTAGATTGCTAAATGAAACTGGCTTTCCAGAAGTATGTGCACCAAGATGCTGTTCAAAACGTGCTGCTACTATTCTGCCATGATGAAATCTAATCTAAAAGGTTTCTTCTTTTCTCCCAATATGTCGTTATGCTGAAATTTCCAAAATAATCCACGAGGAGGCGTAAAATGTTTTTTCTATTTTATTCTCTCCGATACCCATTTTAAATTTATTAGACGTTCAATACCGGTGTATTAGCAACTGAAAAAGATAATTGTTCAACTTTTTAGTGATTTTAGTGGAAGTAGAAAACCAATTTTAATTATCATATATATTTTCCTTAAAAGTACCAAAAAATGCACTATGTTTGGTATTAAATATGGCCAGTTCAAAACGTGCTGCTACTATTCTGCCATGATGAAATCGAATCTATAAGGTTTCTCCTTTTCTCCCAATAGTTAGGTTAGATCGATCCAGTATCACATGCTGAGTCAGTAATCCTAGAAACATGGTGCAGGGCTGAGAACGTATGTTGGGGTGTAATTTTTTGACCAGATCTTGGAGGCATGCGATCTCCTTTTGTAACATTGAAAACATAAATTATGCAAAAGGTTTCACTTCGGTATGAGTTCGCTCATGCGCACGTAAATTTATTAAATCTGAAAAACTCTTTTCACATTGTGTACAAGGATACTGTTTATGCTGTTGTAAACTAGACAGTTGTGAAAAACCCTTTTCACATTGTTTGCAAACATAAGGCTTCTCTCCAATATGAATTCGCTCATGCCTATGTAAATGAGATAATCGTGAAAAACACTTCCCATATTGTTTGCAAACATAAGGTTTTGTTCCTGTATGAGTTCGCTTATGCTCTTGTAAATGAGATGATTTCGAAAACCACTTTCCGCATTGTTTACAAACATAAGGTTTCTCACCAGTATGAGTTCGCTTATGCACATTTAAATGCCACTCTGATTTGAAATTCTTTCCACATTGTTGGCAAACAAAGGTTTCATCTCTACTGCTGGTTTGTAAATTTGACCCTGGTAACATTCAATCGCACACAACTGATTTTCCAGTTTCAGCTTCATCACTCAAACCACTTTCTCGACATTTTTCTTCGCCACCTCTTTGTAAAGAACTTTTACTGATAATGTCTTTTCCGTAACGCTTCTCAGGAGTTGGTAAGCTGACTATTTCCCACAATGTTGTTGGTTGCATATTCGCATAAATCTCCAGTTCCATCATTAATGTGCAAAAACATATGCTTTTCCAAACTGGGCCCTGATGGAAAGTTTTCATCACAGATAAGGCAGGGAAATACGTTTTCGGTGGAGTCTATGATTTCGGTAAAATTTTCCATAGTTAGGAATATCTGAAAAATCCTTGTATGTTTTCTATACTTTGCACCACTGACTATCGCCTACACTAAAAACGATCAAATATATGTACACAAAGGCCAAAACGAAGTAGTAGTAGGGTGACTCTATGCGGAACTCTGGGAATATTTGATACCGTTTGCAGGTATGTATACAATCTGTCTACTACCAGTACGTAGTTCGCAGTCTTCACCTGAATGTCAAAAAGCAACAAAAGCGCCACAAGTCAGTCACCAAGTGTTAAATTTTTAATTTTGATGATGTCATTCCACACAAAATGACAAATCTCACAGATAATAATACTAATAAATAATAAAAGTAATAGCTTTATAGCTTTACTTTAATGGCTTTATAGCTACAAATACTATCTTTGAACCATTGAAAATTTCAAAGCAATCGGTCCAGTCGCCATTGAGAAACGCTATTTTTCCACAACAGAAGAAAAAATACTACAGTAACAATAACAAGAGCATAATTAGTTTAACTACAAAACGATCCAATGTAAACTTATACAAACAAAAAGGTTTTCTAGAGAATATACATTATTTTTCTCAACAGTTGAGCCTAAAAATTATGAAAAATCACATTTCTATAGACCTAAAACACCGCCGTAGAAAATGCAAAAAGACGAAAAACTCACCAGGTCTCTCTGTAGCCGAGTTGTCCGCCTCCCCTTCACACTGTCCTCATCTTTCTTGACTTCTATATTAGGTAAATCAATGTTTGAGTATTTGGAGAGCTGCTTTTATATTCGAATTACCTGATTCCAAGACAAAAGATCAACTTGACTCACGTATGCAGAAAGAAGTCAAATGTATAACTATGATACGATTTTTTTTTTGTGCCAAATAAATTCCAATGCCCAACGGAATTTTCACTTTATTTTAAATACATAGTTTTTAAATCCTACTCCCCCCAATACATATGAATAGGAAAAATCAAAATACAGACAAAATTCATACCATTACCACGATGTCATTAATTTAATATAATCCAATATATGCCCAAAACATTGAGTTAATCCACATGCAATCCACTCAGCAATTAGTTGTATATAATTTTAATTTACTGGTAATCAGTTTATTTTTAATTAGCATGAAAAATATAACAAGAATACAAAAATCACACAGAGAATATGGAAAAATCCACGCTTTTGTATTGGGTTTTTCCTATTCGCCATCTATGTTCCATAGTTAATACATCATCCTCTTATGAAAATGATGTACAAATAACATACTTTCAATAATTTTCACAGTATGGTGCTGCATATAAACTTACATCATGATTGACCTATGTATAAGATCATGCATGTGCTCATATAACAATATTTCATTTCTTTCGCTTGCTTTTAGTAAATTTGAAATCCCTACCAGTTTACACTTGAAAATTGAACGCATACTACTTTTCATTTTATCTATTTCATCATATTTTACTAAATTTCGATATTCCCAAATTGTTGATTTTCCGCATATTATTGTGATTAATTTTGATTTGCAAGTATTTTAATTAATATCTATGCAACACCATTGCCAAAAATCAATAGACCAGTCACATTCTAAAAATAGATGACACACAGTTTCTTCAATATTATTTAAACATAGAACACATATTCCTGGTTCATCAATGAACCAGTGTTTTATTTTATCTCCTGTGGGCAACCCAATATGAATTATCTCCCAACATAACTCTTTATACTTGTTTCCAATATTTTTTTCCATATTTTACTCCAATTAATTGCCTTAGTTAGGTGTAATTTATTTAAGATGTATTCCTTATGGTTTTTCAAAAATGTATCATTTTTCTTACTTTGTAAAATCCTATAAATTTGATTAGTGGTTAAGTCTTTCGACCCATTGTACCTATCAATTAATATTCTTGTTTGACCAAATTCCCTATTCTTTGATAAAATCTCTCTCCATTCTATTGGAAGTGCTTCTCATATTTGCCGTAATTCATTTTCGCACTTATTTATCAAGCATTTTTTTCTTAAAGTACTTATTGCAGAGTTTTCTAGCTGGGGGTAGACTCTTTTGGAAATATCGTACAGTGTTTTGCCAAAGATATCACTACGGTACTATTAGACTCTAGTATTTTTTTATGTAAAATTAATTCTACCAGGAAAAAATTACATCAGGCATAAAATAAATTAAATGGGTCTTCGGGTCTTGACTTCCTTGTGTCTTTGTTTTGTAATGAATATCTGGCAGTATTTTTTAAAAATTAAAATTTTATTATTACATCTGTCATCTGTCACAAATTAAAATCAAGATCTCCGAAGAACCCCATCATCATCAAATTCGTCAGAAGATCAACGAAGAATATGGTGTATGGTAGAAAAAAAGAACTCAAAGGCAGCGGATTGTCCATCACTGAGTCCTTGACCCGTAGCAGGCTCAAGCTACTCAGCGCTGCCAAGGAAGCCTTCGGAAAACAAAAAGTGAGCACAATGAATGGGATTATCTACGCTTACCTAGATAAAAGGCGAGTAATATCTTCCTCAAATGATATCACTACTCTCTCTCGTCCCCTCTACTCCAAGGCTGCTGCCCGTTCAGTGGGACCAACCTCAAGACGTAGCGGTAGCCTATGAGCGGAGGGGAACGATTAACTCATTCATAATCTCCATTTTTCTTATTTGAATAGGCTAGTGCTGTCTAATCAATGGTTCTCCATCTTTTAAACATCTGGAAACCTATATAGCCAGACTAGATATTTAACTTATTTTTTTTTCATTTTTATTTTTTACTTTTATTTTGTTGTGCCACTGCCATGAAAACTAATTTAAAATACCCATGTAGAAATTGCCACAAATCAGTTCGAATCAATCAAAAAGCTCTTTATTGTGACATTTGTTCTTCTTGGATACATTTAAAATGTACCAATATTTCTGGACAAAAATATGAAAATCTTGAATCTGAAGCTGATGAAATACCTTGGTGCTGTTTCCTTTGTGAAATAGACTGTATGCCATTCTCTTGTCTCTCTGATTCTGAAATATCTGAGTTATTTGTTCCCCTTCATACAGAAAAAGCTGAAGCCCAGGCACTTGCCAAAATTCTTGATCCTGAATACCTCAACAAAATGTTTCTTGATTCAGCAAATACTGATACTGATGAATTCAACAACATTGATAGTGTTTTCTTGTACAATTGCTCAAATCAATATATCTGCTCCAGTGATGTCAATGCCCTTAAATTCAACGACAGCCTTAAACTAAGTGGTTTCATGACCCTCTCCATCAATATCAGATCTTTAGCCTCTTTCAAAAACTTCACAAAATTTGAAGCACTAGTTAATTCACTGAATTGTAAGCCTCATGTAATTGCTGTAAATGAAACATGGATTGTATCTGGTACAAATGGCCATTTCAATGCACTGGATGGCTATGTTTTTATCTCTAATAGTAGATCTCATCACCGAGGTGGTGGTGTTGGTCTCTACATTCGAAATGATTTGAAATACATTGTCCGCAAAGATATTACTATAATGTGCGAAAAGGTTTTTGAATCTATATTCATTGACATATCATTGGAAAATAAAACAATAACCTGCGGTACTATTTATAGATCACCACTAACTGATGAATTGAACAATGCTAACTTTCGGAATCTCTTGTCCCAAGTTCTCTCAAAGATGAACAGGTTGAATTATAATTATATAATGGGTGACTTCAACTATAATCTTATTGATGAGTCCAATATGAATACCAGCCTATTTGTTGATATTATGCACAACCTGGCCTATTATTCTTTGATAAACTGCCCCACCAGGATAACTTCAAGTTCTGCTACCTGTATAGACCATATCTGGACAAACGTATATGATAAAAAAATTAACAGTGCTGTTTTAGCAGAATGTGTTTCTGATCATCTGCCGATTGTACAATGCTCTCTTCTAGAAAAGCAAATTCAGACCAGAATTGAAACGCTTTATCGCCAGTTTACTTCGTCCAACTTGAATACGTTTAAGAATGAACTGAATTCTATTGATATTGATGACTTCAGCAGCATCCAGGATCCCAACACTTGCTTTGAAAATTTTTTTGAAAAATTCTCCACTGCTTACTCTCAATCTTTTCCTTACAAAAAACAGACAAACAGATCAAACAAACCTTGGTATGATACTGAGTTACGCAAACTCAACAAAGTCAAACAAAAACTTTATAAGAAATTAATAAACAATAAAAACATAAATGACAAGCACAAATTACAGTTCAATGAATGCAGGAACCTTTATACTCGATTGCTCCACAAAAAGAAATCGAATTATTACAAATCTAAATTTGCTTCTCACAAAGGCAACATCAAGGCAGTGTGGAAAACAATTAATGAGCTTATTGGTAAAAATAAAACAAATTCTTGTTCTTTGATTGGACTTGATTGCAGTAATACACAAACTGCAAATAAATTTAATGAACACTTTTCCCAAGTGGCACAAAGCCTGCTTGACTGTATGCCACAACCAGCTGGCTGTGACAAAAATTACATTTCATATCTTGGGAAGCAAGAATCCTCATCCATGTTCTTAAGGCCAGCTACATCATCAGAAATAAAAAATATTATACGCGATATGAAGCCCAAGTCAAGTTTTGGAATCGATGGTATTCCATTTAAAATATTGAAATATGTTCCAGAACATATTATTGATATCCTGACATATATATTTAATCTTTCACTATCTAGTGGATTATTCATTGAAAGCTTCAAGACATCCAAAGTTCTTCCTCTGTTTAAAAAAGGTAGTGTTTCAGATCTTGGAAACTATAGACCTATTAGTCTTTTACCATCGTTTTCTAAGATTCTTGAAAAAATAATGTATAGTAGAATGTCAAACTACTTTGAAATTAACAATGTTTTCCACTCGCATCAATTTGGTTTCCGCAAGCATCACTCCACTGCTATGGCTGCTAATGTTTTGGTACACAAACTGACCAATGCGTTTGAATGCAAACAACATGCAATTGGAATATTTCTTGATATCTCAAAAGCTTTTGACACCATTGACCATTCCATCCTCTTAAG
This sequence comes from Styela clava, assembly GCF_964204865.1. Classification (NCBI taxonomy): domain Eukaryota; kingdom Metazoa; phylum Chordata; class Ascidiacea; order Stolidobranchia; family Styelidae; genus Styela; species Styela clava. The sequence continues at coordinate 5,849,726 of NC_135254.1, forward strand.
TAAGCTCTATCACTATGGAATTAGAGGCGTTCCATTCAATTGGATCAAGAGCTACCTTCAAGACAGGAAGCAAATTGTGCAATATGACAACTCATTCTCTACAAATATTTGTGTCATGAAGCACGGAGTTCCACAAGGATCTTTACTTGGCCCATTATTTTTTCTAGCTTACATTAATGACATGTCCAGGTGTCTGAAATCCTCTGAGTCGATCATGTTTGCTGATGACACTAACTTGATTCTTCATGGGGAAAACCTTGAAGATCTATTCACAGTTGCAAACCAAGAACTAACCAACATTCATAGCTGGATGTTAGTTAATAAATTATCTCTGAATGCTAACAAAACTAAATTTGTATTATTTCATCCAAGCAAGCATAAAAGTGTGAGTTGTTCAAAAAAACTACTGCTCAATGGCAATGAAATTGAAAGAGTGAAAGAAATAAAATTTCTAGGAGTTATCTTTGATGAAAATCTGTCATGGAAATCACAAATAATGCATGTTATTGGTAAAACAAAAAGAAACCTAGCAGTTTCTGCCAAAGTATCCCAGTGTGTTGACCAATCAGCTCTACTAGCAATGTTTCAATCATTACTACTTAGCCATATTCGATATTGTTGTTCAGTCTGGCTTCATGGTAATAAAACACTTGTCTCAAAACTGCAGAGTATTTGTAATAATTTTTTAAGAATAGTTTTTGGTAAAAGAAAACGTGAAAGTGTAGACTCTTACTTCAAATCACTAAATATACTTAAGGTTGAAGATATGATGAAATTTGAAATATTATCTCTAGCTCACGACTTCCATAATAATGCGCTGCCCAATTGCTTTAATGACATACTTGTCAAAAATACCTCCAACCGAAGAAGTAGTTCTGATTTATTCGTACCTTTCATGAGTAAATCCGTGAGTCAGCATTCCTTGTCTTTTACTGGACCCAAACTTTGGAATTCTCTTCCCTTAAATTTGAAGACGTTAAAGTCCAAAAAATCTTTTCAAAAACAAGTCAAGTCTCATTTAGTTTCCAAATATTAAATATTAAAAATTACTACTGGTGGTATTCGATGACAAAAACTTGGGACACTCCACACTTGCACATTATTGTTTTAATGAAAATGTTGAACAGCTATAATAATATTGTGCCACGACTATAATAATATCTTGCCACGACTTGGCCAGAACTAGTCCAGCACCAAAGAAATGGTATTGTGACATGCATGAGTATATATATATTTTTTTAAATATATAGGTAGCTAACGTACTCGGATGATATTTTCTTTAAATAACTGCACACATTCTATCACTTCACGCTCGTGTTTTTATCTTTTTCTAGCTGTGATGTCCCTATCATACACGCTTGGTCTTATGTTTGAGTGGTGGTATAAGGGTTGTAGATAGTACAATATTGTTCCTGCAAGGTTACTAATTATTGCAACTAGGCGAGCAGTAGAGCTATGTTGGATTCTCCCCTTCAGATTTTAATTTGCTGTGGGTCATTGTAATTGGATGTGGTTTTTATATCATTTATGTATGCATGCGTTTTATGTTAAGGCATGGTGTTTGAGTTGACTTGTTGGCCAAGGTATAGATAGTAAAATTTTGTGTGTTTTTTGCATGGTGTGATAAATTTTTCTCTGTCCCAAGCAGAATGTCATCATAGATCATCTATCCATCGCTATATAATGACAATACATCCCATTTAATTAAACAATTATTTTTTGCCTGTAATAAATAGTTCAGAGCGTTCCCCTTCACCCAATCATTGAAACATCTACTCGCAGTTTTATTTTTTGTTTTTCAGGTTACTTCAAAGTGATTAAATCAAGTAAAACACATAAGGAAAAAAACAAAAAAAGACTCCCGATATCCTGTGAAATAACAACCTCATTCCCATATCCTTGTCTGAAATCAATACCCAAGAATGAAAAACCTCACTTAGACCCTTTGTAACCAATTTATTTCCACATCCTACTTTACTTAATTATAGTAATTTTACTGTTACCGGTAACTTAATTACTTATTACAATCTGGACTATAATTTGGCAATAATAGGCTCTAATTTGGGGAATGAAATGGTCTCGCCCACCTCTTCATGCACCCAATTCTGGCAACTTTGGTTGGGCAACTTGGCATTTGACTCCAACTATAATCAGCTTGGCAATATGTTTTCAATAGAATCTTCCTTTTATATCTTAATTAACGATTAGAAGATCGATCAATTTGGCAATGGCAACCATTACAAAAATATCAATATGGTGTGGCAGATAATTTTTTTTTCTAGTATTTATTTATTTATTTTTTTGTTTACTGTATAGTATACCCTAAATTTATCGCGTTTCATTCTTACTTAAATAACTTCTCAGTGGTTGTGTGTGTGTGTGGCTGGTGGGTGCATGTGAGCGTGTGTGAAATAACTTGATAATTTTAGGTGAGTAAACACGTACCACTTCCTCTTGGCAAAACCTTTCATCTTATATTTTGTACGTTATAAACCTTATCTAAGGTTTTGTTTGCTCCCCTGATTTCATAATCAGATTTTATTTATTTGTTTTTATCTGTCAAATGTATTGTTATGCTGATTATGGAGTCGAAATAAACTTATACTTATATTGCTTAACTTTCTTGTTTCTTTCCGTGACAATGGTTAGTCGGCCATATCACAACGTTAATCCAAAAGTGCTAATTGATCCGTCGCGCAAACATTTCAAAAATAACTTTGAACAGTTGATTTGTATTCAGCAGTATGATAGCGTATGTTTGTCACCAAGGGTATTCATATGGAGGAGAAATAAAGTGAAACAGTTGCCGACGTTTTAAATTTATATACATACGGTACTTCATCAGAGCATGATATGCAAATGACAATAGCGCATATATCGCAAGAAAAAAGTTATCACGGTGTAAAAATTAAATTTTGTGAAATCTCGCGACTATACCAAACAGCATATAATTAAATGATTAAAACCAAACTGTGTTTGGCGCAGCGGTGTGGCTCAACGGGCTAAGCGTTAGGAATACGCTCGCCACCGCACCTCTGATTACTCTGCGTGGGTTCGCAGGTTTGAATCCCATGCAGGGATGGGTATGTGCGAGAGGATTGCTGGACTCCTCGCCGTCGTTGGGTGGTTCATGTACCCGCTGGTCGGTTACGGCTTCCTCCACCACCAAGTCCATGCTTCCGAAAACGGACAATACAACTAATCCCATACCCGACTTGGAATGGTAACCGGACGAGAGGTTGTGGTTCGCCATATGGATAAGCCGTCTTATCGGCTTGACCATCATGAATTTGACGATCTCGCACAGTATGTACGTAGGGAGAACCTGGAATTCCATGGTATTCCCTACACTGAAGGTGAAGATACAGACAAAATTATTGTGCACATAGGAAAATTGTTAGGCATCACTGTCGAAAGGTTGGACTTATCAATATCTCATCGAATCCCCAGGAAAAATAGCTCAATAACTGGACCAATTATTGTCAGATTCACCAACAGAAATAAAAGAAACCAGTTTTTATCCAAGAAATATGAAACTTTTGATGTGAAAGATTTTGGCATAACAGGTATGAAGTCTCTATATATTAATGAAAATCTCACGCATTATCGAAACAACTTACTATATAATGCCAGAGTAGCCAAAAGATCAAAAATGTATGAGAGACTGTGGACCACTAATGGAAATATTTACATAAAAAAAAACAAAGATAGCCCAAGAATCCCCATAACTAAACTCTCTGATATAGAAAAACTATCATAATCTATTTGTGCGTGTAAATAATGTTTTTGACTTTTTTTTTTTTTGGTTAGCAAAATGGCTGATCATAAATTCTGTTCCAATTGTTTTAAAATTTTGTTGAAAAATAGTACCAGTGCTTTTTGCCCTGTTTGTACAGAATCATTTACAAATTTGCCAAAGAAAATGGACAGACAACAGGAACCAGATGCCCCTCTTGATACATCAGATTTCAGTTTTCAAAATGTTAAACTATGTGCATCAATTAAAGCTATTGATGATGTTCGAAATGTCCTGACCCCTTCTGGCTTGACAAAAAATCAACTTATCCTAGCTCACTTTAACATACGATCAATACAAAAACATATTGATGAGTTGTCCAGCATCATATATAATTTAGATTCATCTCCTACAATAATAGCGCTTTCAGAAACCAAACTTAAAACAGATCCCATTGTAAACATTAATATTGATGGGTATGATTTTCTCCATGCTCCAACAAAAACCAACGCTGGCGGTGTTGGAGTGTATTTTAAATCTCACCTAAATCCATCATTGGTCAACAAATATATTTTGGACATCACCGCATGTGAAGAGTTATGGATTGAATTACCTATTTGTACTGAAAAGTCTTCTTGTACTTCAATTATTATAGGCGTAGTGTACCGCCACCCCGGTTCTGATCAATCTGAATTTTCCAATGCCCTAAGCAAAACTTTGTACAATTTGACATTTGACAACAAAAAATATATAATATTAGGCGACATTAACATTAATTTATTGAGCTCTTCAAAATTTACCAGAGGTTATCTTGACATGCTGAGGTCCCATGCCACAATTCCACTGATAACACACCCAACAAGAACTACTAGTTCTAGTGCTACGTTACTGGATCATGTGTACTCAAATATATCGGAAAAGGTTATTTTGCCATTTGTGTGGCAGAATTGTATGACTGACCACTACCCTGTGTTCTGTCAATTCCAACTCAATCATGCATTACCCCATCATCTTCATAGATTAAAAAGAGAAATGAGATACTTTGATGCGGACAAATTTGTTAGGGATGCCCATGAACTCTTCTATTCATATGAGATATCTAGTAGTATTTGTACTGAAAATTTAAATACATATTTTGATGATTTTGTCTCCAAGGTGCTAGATGTCTGTGACAAGCATGCACCACTTAGAAAACTAACTCGAAAAGAGCGTCGACTGGAAAAAAAACCTTGGATTACCTCTGGCATTCTACGCTCAACCAATATAAGAGATAAATTGCACAAAACTCACTTTATTAATGGTTCTAATGAACAAAAGCAACATTATAAGAAATACGCTAACAAATTATGTCACTTGAAAAACAAATCCAAAGAAATGTATTTTGCTGAGTGTTTTAAAAAATATATAAACGACCCCAAAAAGACCTGGAATACTGTTAATTCGCTAATAAATTCAAAATCTAGTAAAGATATTCCCCAAAGACTACTTAATCCTCAGTCAGGGGATATTGTGCATAGTAGTGGGGAAATGTCCTCATTATTCAATATTTACTTCTCGCAGATTGGTCTAAACTTATCTGAGGCATTCCATAATGTAGACGATAGCAAACATCTTGGATACATGGGTACTCCAAATACATCATCTATGTTTATGGAAGACTGCTCAGTGACCGAAATAGTAAATATCATAAATTCTCTAAAAACAAACAAAGCTACAGGGTATGACCATATACCCGCTTATCTTCTCAAACTTCTTGGTAGCATAATCAGCCCTGTACTCTGCGAACTATTTAATTATTCTGTGTGCTTCGGTGTGTTCCCGGATCATCTTAAAGTGGCAAGGGTTGTTCCGGTGTATAAGGCTGGAAAGAAAGAAGATGTGTCTAATTATCGTCCCATATCTATTCTGTCATGCCTTTCAAATATTTTTGAAAAGTTAATTCTTGTGCGCCTGAAAATTTTTTTTGATAAACACTCTATTATAAATTGTCATCAATTTGGATTTCGGAATCAGCATTCTACAAAACATGCAATCTTAGATATTATTAGTAAGTATTATGAAATCGTAGATAAGGGATTATTGGGCTGCAGTATATTTTTAGACCTAAAAAAAGCGTTCGACACGGTTGACCATAAAATACTACTTAGTAAATTAAAACATTACGGCGTTCGTGGCACAGTGAATAATTTGTTCTCAAGTTATCTGAATGGTCGTACTCAATTTGTATCTTTTTCAGCCAATGATTCACATCGTCAATTTGTATCTGTGGGCGTGCCCCAGGGTTCAGTTCTTGGCCCAACCCTGTTTCTAGTCTATATCAATGATGTTGTAAACTTCACCCCAGCCGCCGTAAAATTATTTGCTGATGACACTTGCACAACCTCCATATCTTCCAATGTAACACACTTATCCAGCCTAGTTGTACAAAATCTAGAAAGTATCTCAACTTGGATGAAATCCAATAAATTAACTGTTAATCCACAAAAAACTCAAGTAATGTTAGTTAATTATTCTACTGATAAGATGAAGAAATCTTCATCCATCCTCAATTTTACATTAAATGGCACCATTTTGAAGATTCATGATTTTGTAAAATATCTTGGGGTGTTCATCGATAATAATTTGAAGTGGGACAATCACATTAATTGCCTCAAACTGAAGTTGTCCAGGGCAGTAGGAATAATGATTAGGCTGAAAAGATTTATTCCCAAAAAAATCATGCGAACTGTGTATTTTTCTCTTTTTTATGCCCACTTGCAGTATGGAATTGTGGCATGGGGCTCAGCAGACAGAAGTAGACTTCAACCTATACTAGTGTTACAAAACCGAGCTCTTAGGGTTATGGCTGATGCCCCACTGTACCAAAGAATGTCTCCTATCTATAAGCATATGAATCTTTTAAAATTATATGATGTGTACCTTTATGAAGTTGCTAAATTGATGTTCCAATTTAGGCATAACATGTTGCCAGAGGCGTTCAATTCATACTTTACTGATTGTGGTGATGTCCATTCATATAACACTCGTTCGGCATCTAAAGGAGCATTCTTCATTTCTCGAACCAATTTCAAATTCACCCAAAATTCGATAAAAATTGCTGGCCCTAAAATTTGGAATGAAATACCCGCCATTCTCAAGACATATTCGTATAAAAAATTCAAAGATGAACTTATGAAACACATCATATCAAAATATTGATTGTAATTGATAAGGTTTCCATAGCTAAATAAATATTTACTTATTTGTACAGATGAGTTCAGTCAAGAGATCATTTCTATCCTTTTGTCTGTCTATTGTCATGTGGATTTTTCAAATTGAAGAGTTCATTTGATTAAATTAACATATGATTTGGTATTATACTTCACAATAGTATTCAGTGGTGTTCTCTATACATTTAGAAAAATGTTTTCCATATACATGTCACTGATTTCCTATGCAAAATTTTTCAATTCCCACCCCATCGTTATACTTCTACTCCGTGCATATGCAATCTTACAATCTTCTGCAACTCAGTAGTGATGACTCTGAATCCAACACTTCCAAGTTTTACATCAAATTATACTGTGAATTAGTATCATGCTTCATTGAATTATTTATGTGCAATGTGTAATTAATATTCATGTCACTTCTTAATATGCAAGCCCAAAAGTTCCTTGGCTATGCAATCTATTGAAATTCAGTGCTGATCTACATTTTCAAAGTATTCTTAATATACTGTTATTAAATATTGGGTGATTATGGTTTCATTCCTTCTTATTACATGTTAATTTACTTTCTATATTTCTATATATAAATGACCCAATTATGTTTGCACCTAATGGTATTTGCTTTATCGATTTTAAATAAAATTATCTAATAAAATTTGGATCATGTGTTGGAACAGAGTTGGTTGATTCTGAGGCCGTTATATATAAAACAATCTTTGATGTAACTTAAATTCCATGCTGTAGTTTGATGTTTGTCGATTTGGTCCTAGCCTAGTCAGGGGTAAATATACACTGTATCCTTCAATCCATATACACTTGCAATTCCAATATTCCTGACTTGTGTATTCACAGTGAATTGCTGTTGTTCATATACACTTACAATTCCAATATGCCTAACTTGTGTCTTCGCAGTGAATTGTTGTTGATCTCTCATTGTGATTTTGAAGACTACTGTTTTTTATGTTTGCAATCCTTCACTATATCTACAAATTGTACATTTTGCGAGTTCTACTTTAAAACTCTAAAACCAAAATTTCATTCAGGATATTGATACCTTGGCAACATGAGCTATTTTTTTTTATATTAGATTACTATTATTAATTGTTATTACTCAAATTGTCTAAAATTGTGTTTAAAAAAATTGTTACATTCTTCATTCTCCATTTAAAAAGTTAAGCCAAGCTTATATTACCTATGTGTCACTTGTTCGGCAACATGTGCTCTTTATTTATATATTTGATAACTACCTTAATATTTCATTTATAGTGTCCTAAATCATGTTACATTCCTTATTTTCTATATCATAAAGTTAATGTGCCAATCTTGTATTGCATTCATGATATTTCCTTGTTGACGTGAGCTCTTTATTTGATTTTTTCTTATACTCTATTACTATTATTTAATGTTCATATTCAAAGTATCCGAAATCAAGTTATAAATGTCACATTTCTCATTTTCCATTATATAGAGTTATGCCAACCTCATATTTACCTTCAAGTTACTTCCTCGCTAACATGTGCTCTTTATCTCTGATAACTACCCGTACTATTAATATCACATTTGAAGTGTCCCAAATCATGTTACAAAATGTTACATTCTTTTTTTCTATATCATAAATTTAATATGCCAAGCTTTTATGCATTCATGATATTTCCTTGTTGACATGAGCTCTTTATTTGATTTATTTTTTGATTGCTATTATTAAATGCTCTCATGTAAAAGAGTCCCTAATTGTGTAATAAAATGTTCCGTTCAATTTTTCTATCTTATGAAGCTAATATGCTAAGTTAATAGCTCTTTTTCATTAACCTTTGACCTGCCAATCTCAATACTTCTCTATTGAGATCCCTGGCCAATCTATGATATATTAATCCATTTACTACCAATTAGTGTAAAAATCTGGATAAATGGCCATGATTAATGAATTGTTCTATTTCTATGTACAAACACTAATAATTGATGTTTATTTTTAAAGTGTTCTAAATCATTTCACTTGGTGTTATGAAATATTGCATCCTATTTATTCCTACATTAAGTCAACTGTTGTGTTTTTGCATTAACTTTCTAGATATTTTAATATTGATTGTTTGTTTATACAAAGTTTACAATTTGTTGCATTTTTGAAATGCATTTTTTTGTTGTTTAAACCAAATTCTAATTTGTTTTGATGACTCAACCCATGCTTGTGATTACATGGCACTAGTGTGTGTATAGTAGAATAGAACTCTACCCATATTTGCTTATTCAAAATCCCACTTGATGTGTTTAACTTATACCCAAGTCCATGCTTCCGAAAAAAACAAACAATACAGTAAAAAACTAATCCCATACCCGACTTGGAATGGTAACCGGACGAGAGGCCATGGTTCGCCATATAGATAAGCCGTCTTATCGGCTTTCCTCTCCCCCGGGATAAATATGTAAATCCTATCCTTATATTCATTCAATAAAACAAGTTACCCGAATAATGGGTAGCTTGTCTGACCTGCTTTTCCATTTTTTTTCGTTTCGATCATTTTATATTTTGCAATATAATTTCAATTTGTGCAAAATCCCATTATCTAAATTTTAGATTCTAAAAGAATGCTTCCATAATTGAAAATGGTAAATTCATGTAAATATTGTACATAGTTTAAATCGTGAGAGACATTGATATATTGACACGAACCTGTTATTTTTATACTTATTTAATATAATTGGGTGTCAACTGACTCTGATGACCCCAAAAGGTCGTATCGTTGCCCCCCAGTCATATACCGAAAACTATTGGAGTTGCTGGTTGCTGTTTGATTACGTTGAACACAATTATTCGTTGTTTGATTTCGAAAAAGTGTCAATGAAGAAGGTAACCGAATATAGAGAAAGAGAAAATGACTGACATTCCGAGTCAACCCGACACAGGACAAATGCCGGTAACCGTACCGGTAAATGTTCATGGAAATGATGAACAGGAACCTGAAAAATATGAATCAAAAAAATTAGACCAATCAAAAACAATTACAGTAAAATTTAAAGAAAACCAGTGGCTAAGCAGGAAAGATGTTATTCAGCTAATTGATGAATACTTGAAAAAAAAATTTTCTATTGCTCAAATATATGAGATGAATAAAAAGTGGGTGGTTACAATGAAGGAAAAGACCTTCATAGATCAACTGCTTACAGGAATTCCCTATAAATATCAAGAACAAGATTTCATGGCAATACCAGAAGAATCAGATCTAACAGAAGTATCTTTAAGTAAGGTACCATTTGAAATCCCCAATGAGGAGATGAAAAAAGTCCTATCAGCATATGGACAATGCAAGTCAGTCAATTTTATTTATGATCAAGATCAAATTGCAACTGGTGTTAGAAAGAGCAAAATGAAATTAGAACATCACATTCCGAGAAAAATTAGATTACCTATTCATTTAACTGGGAAAGAAATATATACTCACTATGACGGTCGCCCCAGAATTGAAGAAAAATATTGTTACATTTGTAAGGCAAAAAACCATAGTGCTACGATGTGTCCGAAAAAATTAGACTGTACCAATTGTGGCGGGAGAGGGGCTCCTCACCTAACTAAACACTGCAATATGCCAAAGATGATACAAGAATTAAGACCAGTTGAAAATATAAGTGGGATGGAACCTTCCAAGAAATACACAGAACAAGAAAGAGATGTTATGGAATTCTTAGATAAAATGGCACATAACAATAACAACCAGGAAACCACTTCAATGGATGTAGAACAGAACAAATCTAGTGAAAGTGCACAAAGTAAAGTGAAGGACACAATTCATCATGATGAAACTCAGATCAAAAAAACTTTCAAGAATAACAATACAGATAAAAGTACTAATACACAGAAAGCAAAAAGCAGCTCAGCCGAAAAAGAGATATTTTCTGAAAAGAAACGAAATGTTAATACGTCAAAACAACAGGGTATGAATTACAAAGTTACCAATAAATTGACACAACAAAAGACTGAGTTAGGAAATGAAAAAACTAAAAGATTAGAAGATATTTCAACAATTGTATTGGGCGACTCTCAAGTTAGAAGAATGGCTCAGGTCTGCAAAATCCCAAACATGAAATGTGCATCACTTACAGGAGGAAAATTTGAGAACGGTTTTGAATGGTTAAAGAAATTAGAAAATGAGGTGAAGAACATTGTGATATATTTTGGGACAAATGAACCCATAGAACAACGGAATGATGTAGATAAACAAGTAGATAATCTGATAGAAATTGCGAAGGAAAAAGCTCAACATGTGTACATAATGGGTATTGTTCCGAACAAAGGCAAATTCAGCAAAAAAGCTCGGAGGGAATATGTTAACGTTCTTCTTGAACATAAAGCACAACAATTGGATAATCATTTTGTTGAACCCCCCCTATGCTTCTTAGCACAAAATAGCATAGAGTATTATGAAGATGATGGTACCCATATCAACCTCAAGGGTGCTCAAGAAATTCTAAATAACCTGGAGAAAGAACTGGGATGGGAAACACCTATTACAAGAAGGAGGAAGTTATCTAGCCCAGAAGCAGTAAGATCCAAAATTCAAATACCCGAAAATGCATACGTAGCAGGCGAGGATTATCAGATTGTCACAACTTGAACTGCTTAAGGTAATATGAAAATGCTTTTGTTCATTGTCTTTTTCGTTATTTTATTTTTCTATTTGGAATGTCGTAATTTAGTGCTTAATACTTGAATTAGAGAATGGGTATGAAAACTAAACTTAACAAAATCAGCATTGCATCATACAATGTTAAAGGTATTAGAAATGAACCAAAAAGAATAGCCATTTTCAAATTTATCAAAAAACAAAAATTGGACATAGTATTCTTACAAGAAACACATTGTGGGAATGAATCTGATGTGAAAAAATGGAATAGGGAATGGGGGGGTATTGGATATTGGACAACCTATTCCAATACTAGGAATGGTGTAGCAATATTAATCAGTAAACAATTAGATATCAATATCAAACAGTGCCAATTTATTGACAATAAAGAGGGACGAATAATATTATGCCATTTCATAGTTGAAAATTATACATTTATTTTAACTAATTTATATTCACCAAATATATTGCAACATAGACGGGATACATTTAAAGAATTAGATCAAAAACTGGAAGAATTCCTTGAAAATAACAATATTTGGAATAGTTATAAAATAATACTGGGTGGTGATTTTAATTGTATTTGTAACTTATTAGATAAAGAAATTGGTTCAAAACTGGTTGTAGATAATAGTGTTAAGGTATTAGAAAATGTTATAGCCAAATATAACTTACTAGATATTTGGCGACACACTCACCCACATGATAGGAAATATACTTGGAGGCAAATTACTAACAGCAAGGATATTCCAATAAGACAAAGGAGATTAGATAGATTTTATATTTCAAAAACCTTGATACCAAATATTGAGAATGCGGTGATACTAGCACAAAGTATATCAGACCATGATATACCTATAATTCACATACATGTGGATGATAACATTAAAAGAGGTAGAGGTTACTGGAAATTTAATGCTAGACTATGCAATGATGAAACTTTTGTAAATGGTATTGACGTTATGATGACCCATTGGAAGAATGAATTTTCACAGTGTAGTGATAATCTGACAATTAGGGAAATGTGGGATAGGATCAAAAGGAAAATTAAGCATTGGGCAATATACTGTGGCAAATGTTTAAAAATTAGGGAGGAAGCAGAAGAAAAACTTGTCATCAATAAATACCAGAATGCTCTGGTTAATTATGAAAAAGATAAGTTCGATATAGAGAAAAAACATAGGGTTGAATTATTAAAAGTAGAGTTGGATAATTTATCAAAAAAGAAAGTGCAAGGGAATATTATAAGAAGTAGAATAAGATGGAATGAACAAGGAGAAAAATCTACTTCTTATTTTTTTAATTTAGAGAAACATAGGGGGCAAATTAAACTCTTTAAAGAATTGGAGACAGATGCTGGTATAATCCTTACGAATATTAATGATATACAAGAAGAGCAGAGATTATTTTACAAAAAGTTGTACACTAAAAAACAGTTGAATGAGGACTTGCAAAATACTTTGATTAGTAAAATCGAAACCAAATTGGAGTATGAAAAAATGATTAATTTGGAATATGGTATAAGTGAACAAGAATTAGATGATGCATTTAAAAGTTTGAAACTAAATAAAGCTCCTGGCCTGGATGGCCTTACAAAGGAATTTTATCTATTATGCTGGAATAAAATTAAAACTATTTTACTCGCTGTATATAGCAGCTGTATAGCTTCTGGACAACTCACCGAAACTATGACAGAGGCAATAATTACTTTATTATATAAAAAAGGTGAAAAAAAAAATTAGCTAATTGGAGACCAATTTCGTTACTCAATTTAGATTATAAAATTTTTACTAAAATATTAGGCAACCGAATTAAATACGAACTCCCCAAACTGATTCATCCAGATCAAACTGGATTTATATATAGCAGAAATATACATGAAAATTTATTGACATTTCGAGATGATATCTTCCATGCAAATTATTCTAAAACTGATCTGCTGTTGTTCTCAATAGACTGGGAAAAGGCATATGATAGTGTAGATAGGGAATTTTTGTTTAAAGTTTTAAAAAAATTTAATATTGGGACAACATGGATATCTTTTATAAAACTAATTTATACAAATACAAAGTCAAGGATTATAACCAATGGATATATTGGCAAGGAATTTATAGTAGAAAGAGGTTTAAGACAAGGCTGTCCACTGTCTCCAATACTTTATACATTCATTGCTGAAGTATTTGCATGTAATATCAGAAGTAATACAGAGATAAGAGGTTTCATAAATATAGCAAATGAGGAACAAAAATATAAGGGGTTCGCAGATGATGCACTGTTGACTTTAAGGGATTACTATTCTTTATGTGTATCCATGAATGTTATTGTACAATTTGAAAATGCATCAGGGACCTATATAAATAGGAATAAATCACAAATTTTGGTATGTGGCAGTTTGATAAACTTGCCAATTATTCAAGTGGATGGCATAAAAGTTTCAAGGGACAATTTATTACTATTAGGTTGTTGGTTTGGTAATGATAAAACTAAATTTGAGAAAAATTGGAATCCAGTCATTAGAAGAATTCAGAATGTTATAAATTTATGGAGGGGTAGAAACCTGACAATGATTGGAAGAACTATTATTGCTAAACAATTATTATTGTCAAAAGTTTGGTATTTAGCATCATATGAAATAGTTCCATACAATGTTATATTAACTTTGAAAAAATTAATTTGGACTTTTATTTGGGAACAAAAACAAGAAAATATAAGCAGAAGTGTATGCTGTGCCAGTAAAATGCAGGGGGGCTTAGGATGCATGGATATAGAAATACAAATAAAAAGCATTCAACTTAAATGGTTGTGGAAATTGATTGATGGTAATAAAGCACCATGGAGTAACAGAGCTAGAAATTACATAAATAACTATCACAATAAACTTCAAACAACTAATTTGGAAATTATCCATCTTAGTTTGAGAAACAATTTTAAGAAATCGATACCTCAATTCTATACAAATATTGTCAATTATTTTAAAGCATTAAATTTAAAAAGAAACCCTTTGCAATTAAGATCTGAAATTTATCAAGAATATATTTGGTTTAATCCATTGATTAAGTTGCAAAATCATCCAGATAATCTGAGTAATTGGATTAAATCAAATATAACAAAAATAGAACATGTTATTAAATTAACATGTAGACAAATTTTAGAAAAAATATATGGAGAAGATAGGATAAGAATGATGGATATAAATGATGTAAAAGACAAAATGAAGAAAGTTATTTTATCTGTTCAAGAAATTTTGAAATCTATTCCCCAGGAATGGAAAAATATATTAAGAGATAAAACAAGCAATCATATCCCCATGTCAAAGGAATTTAAATATGATTTTTCAGAAAATCCCACAACAAAAATATTGTATAGGAAAATATTAAAAAAGTTTAACAGTGACCAATGGAAACAGAAACGTTGTAAAATTATTTATAAATTTAATTTACGAACAGATTTTACTTGGAATAAAGTTTGGGCAAATTATATTCCCAGAAAATACCAGGTACTAAGTTGGAAGATTTTACAAAATGGGATTCCAACTGGAGAACGAATTAGACATTGGGCAGAAGATACAAATGGCAATTGCGTCTTTTGTAATAGAGTCATTGAAAATTGTATTCATTTATTTTTCAACTGTTCTTATATAAAATCCTTTTGGAAATGGCTAAATTTAACAAGTTATACACAGCATAATATTTTTACTCAAGATGTTGAAACTAAATCACTGAATCTAATTATCGCTTGTGGTAAAGCAGCGATTTGGAATTTTAGAAATGGTTTAATATTTCAGGAATTGGAAACATATCAGTCCATACTTAGAACTATGTTTAAATGTGTGATGATAGGATCTTTAAGAAGTATGAATGAATTTGTAAAAGAGGAAATATTAGAAGATGAAAAGATTGATATTCTTTTAGGAAAATCAGTAATGCTTTGAATATGGTAGTTATAGTTTTCATACTTATTATCTGAAATTTATATACATTGAAATAATTCAGTTAAAAAAAAAAAAAAATGTGAATGTTTGTTGTGTTGTAATGAAAATTATGATATATCAGATAACATTGTGGGTGTATAATGTATTATTTCATGTTAAACTTGTTTTAATATTAATTCCTAACACCTGCAACTATCGTTTCTGCAATCACAGACTCTATAATAAAATGTTATTTCCAAGAAAAAAAAAAAAAAAAAGTTTGCATAGACCGAGAATCTGGAAAACGCCTAATAGCATGATGGGCGTTTTTATGATTATTTGTCTAATTCTTTAAATATTTTTGTTTTCCATATTAAATGATAATATCGGTTAAATTTATAATATATATGGTATAACTACTGAAAATGAAAAAAAATGTATGCACAATGGTCACTGGATTACATGGATTGACATTTCATGAATGTGGACACAATTCAAACTAATATGGGTAAATGTATCTGATTAAATTGATATTTTTGATTATTTATATATCATGTATTGTATACTTAACACCTAAATTATTTGGAAATTGGGATTCATGCAATTAAATTGACATAATAATATATTTGGATAAACCAAAACTATCATTTTCATAAATCCGATTTGGCTATGGATTTAAATTTGGCAAAAAAAAAAAAAAAAAAAAAAAAAACTATTTTTTTTGATATTTGTTTATGTGTGCATGAATTGTTTTCTTGGTTTGACAAAATGAAATAAACTCTCTCTCTCTCTCTCTCCCCCGGGATAAATATGTAAATCCTATCCTATTTTTATCCAGATGTAATTTTTCCGCGTAGGAGTAATTTAAAAAATCCTGAACAGTTGTTTTAGCGACACATTCACAGCTCTATCCCAATATTGTGAGATATGTTAGGTTGCTCCAGTGTTTTGGATTTAGGAAATTGGTATATGAAGGCAGATCACAGCTCTCTTAAATACCCAATACAATGATTTATGCAATACAGAATGCAAAAAAGACGAGAAAGTAGTCTGAGCCGGAGTTAACTGTACAGGTAGGTACCGTACCGGTGTCTGGTACCGGTATAGTTTAGTACCACATGTACTTCTAGTTGGCCTGGCTAAACAATTTTTGCATATGTCATTCCTAACCCTCACCTGACTGAGTCGTCCAAAAATTACGTTATTTTAAGTTTTTAACGTCACTGTGGCGTAATAAGGCCCACCAGAGTATGCGAATGATCGTCCAAAACGCGCAGACGATCACCCGAAATCGAGCAAGCTCTTTCTCTTGTTTTCTCGTCACAACGACAGGAGAGACATCGCCGGCCTTAGCGAGTTCGTTATCGGCGGCGCAGATGCCATCTCGGGCGATCGTAATTATACTTTGGCAAGCCCTAAGACGTGATGGTGACGTCGTAGTGGTGTACCGTAAAAGCGCCTAACTTCGGATAAAATTACTATATTTTCGTCAATAACTCGGCCATTTATTGTCCAAACGGTGCCAAAATTGCTCGGTAAAACATTCGTGCGGTAATTTACATTCCCTGCAAATTTCGGTTCAATTGGACTATTTTTACTATTGAAATAATCGATATTTCTTGTCATCTGACCGTTATCCTTCACCGCCCTAACTTCGGACAGTCATTTTCTTCACTGCGTAACCGCGACGCACAGAGAGAAAGAGGCTTCCGATGCGGATGACGTAATCACGTCGTTGCGTGAAGATAAGACGCTCGATCGTCGTCGTAACGTAACATTGACGTCACGACGAAAATGCATTATTTGAAACTTCCGTCGTCCTATGTTTACATCTTTCGTTCGTTAATTTTCGATACTTCAGATGAGTATAATAACATGTTAGTCATTTTAATCAGGAAATGCATACGTAAATATATCTGATGCAAACCGTTTCAATCCACAATGAAGTATTTTAACGGGCTTCTATCGAAGTCTTTGAAGTATTAATATTCTCGACGGATAGCTTTTTTTTATTCTGCGCGGTTATCTTTATAAATGATAATTTATATCAAACACACGGTAAATCCGATTGTAAAGTTTAATTTAAAATTCAACTTAATCTTGTAAACATGTAGGTCCCGTTTATTTGTTGTAGATTAAATTTATTTTTAATTTCGAGTGAATAAAATTCACCCAGGCCGTATTCAATAACTGTCATTTCGACTACTAATCATAAAATAATGGTTAAGTCAGTGCACTGTGCCATATGGACGTTGGAATTATCATAGTTTTATATATTCGATTTTTAACGTCATCGATTAAGTGTGACATGTATTTTCATTAATGTAATTTTAACATATATTCATACATGACCGAACAAAATACAAAAATATTACATTGCAACGCCGTCTTTATCTTAACGGAAATCGTCATATTGGCTCCGTTGTGTCTGACGTCAAAATTCATTTCCGCGACGCAGTGTGACGTCGTGTCGGAAGTGAGGAAAAATAATCTACGTGAGGTTGACGTAATTTTTGACGCTGCGTGAAATCTTAATATTCTTACGGAATTTATAATTCAGAATTTTATGTTTTATTTAAATCTCGTACGACATGTTGCGATCACTCAAATAAATTATATACATTGTTGTCGCCCTCTACCGAATGATGGTATTTTGACGATGATAGCTTCAGTAGGAGCGACACTTTGCGCCGTTGAATGCCGGGCAGTCAATTTTCGGCAAAATTTCCGTTTTTTTACCAAAAAAATAATTATGAAACATTAAAAAAGATGAGAATAGATGTAGATATAACAGCGCAACCTATAATAATTAAAATTAGCAATATACGGCGCGTTTTAGCCAAGATATGGCCGTTCAAAAATTTTGTCCGAAGTTAGGCGCTCTTACGGTACCGGTAGGAACTGCAACTTATGTAGCCACAAGTGGTACGGTACTGGTACCGTAAACGCAGGTGACTTCGGATGAAATTTTCAATCGTTTATATCTTGACTAAATTACGTCATATTTTGCTTCTGGCAGTTTCTATAGAGAGTCCTTATATATCTAAATCTGTTATTATATTCAATCGCCTAATCTTATTTATTTTTTGACACAAAAAATCACATTTGGGCCAAAAATTGACACCTTGTTTTTGAGCGGCTAACAAAGCAATTTCTACCGACGCTAACTTCACTAAAAGACCGTCAATCGCTAGAGGGCATACACAATGTACAAGGAAAATTACAGTGATCACGAGATGTCGCGTGCGATTCAAGTAAAATATATTATTTTGATTTAAAAATTTCGTCAAAATATCGACGTTACGATGCTTACGCTGGACGTGACGTCAACAACGTGATTCAATTTCGCTCCATTTAACGCCGACGTCACATTGCGTAGCTCGTGCGTAACTCGCTGCGACATTTGAACGCCAGACTATGTGGCGCCACGTGTAGTTAAATATAAAGTGAAAGCTCCTACCTGATCCTAGTCACCAAATCCTACAAAAACTTCATTATAGCCCCAGTCATATGCTGTTTATTCTTTGTGAATCCGTTTAAAGCATATCAAATTTGTGCGTTAATATTTTTGCATTCATTCTCCGAACGTATAGATGTTGTGGATACGTAAGGCTAATGAACAGCCAGTTACTCGTATCTATACTATCACAATGATGAAGTATGTGTGTTTTCGATGATAATATCTTAAGCGTAGAATGTTGCACAGGTGAGCATGAAACTCAGGTGCACTCAGTAGGAGGTTGGACCACATACGAGTAAGTCGCAAAATGAAGAAAAGAGTATCAAAGTTTCTATTTGGCGTTTTATCCGTTTCATGTCATTTGACTTTGTCTATCTGCCTGTGAATACATTATATCTGAATTATGAACACGAGCCACAAGCTCCACCGTTCCATATTGTTTTCCATTTCCACTGCCATTTTTTACTACCTATCGTAATTCATGATTCTTTTTTTTATTATTTTCATTCGTTTCATTTTTGTTTCGTATTAAAAATTGTTTTCCACTTCCATTTTTACGACTTAGTTTATGCGTCTGTTTTTTTTATTTTCATTTGTCCCATGTTGTCTCATTTTTGTTTTGTATTAAAACGATCATATTAGCAAAATCTAGCACTTTCATGAAATTAAGAATAGTCAGAAGTAAATGGTTTAGTTTTGCGAAATGTCAGAAATAGCGATGGGCAAAATTATCATAAATTATTACATGCGTTGTATTTTGAAGCATTTTAGCGGTAATAATTATGGCGTGACACTGTCAAAATCGTCGAGTAAAGTGCTGAGTTTGCAAATTCTGTAGATAAAATTGTGAGTTAGTCGGTAACGATTTTAGCTATAATAACCGTCGGGTTATTGTTTTGTCCAAAAAAAAAACGTTAAAACTTGAGGGAAATAGTTATATATAATTAGCGTCCGACCCGCTATTAGGGCCAAAAGCCTTATGACAAGTATAAATGCATAACGGCCGATTTATTCAATTATTATAATAAATAAAAATTCAGGATTCGTGCAATCGCAGGTGCAAAGCATAAGAACGTCAATCATCGTCTTAATAAATATCTCCATTCCGGTGTTAATAATAATATCACCGTTCTCTTTAAACTCGAACGATTAATAATATACAAACAGTGATAAGATCAAAGCCAACACATAAGATAAAAATCAGAATAAAATTAATTTGGGTGTTGAAATCAGTCCTTCTTGTCTTCAAGAGCTGTTGCCGATGTAAACGCACGGGTATACCAGATCAATGACATTGAGCATGCTGCTAATGTCATTGACCAGATATATAAAACTTCAATGTCCGCCGACCCGAAAGAATTAACAATCGGAAAAAAATAAAACGGCCGTCATAGATGAACGTCAGTGTGCGACACGCAAAACGGATCACGGCATCGTAAGTTCTACGCAGCGACGTTATCACGCGTCACTGATCACGCAGACATTTCTCTCTCACGACGAAGTGACGCAAAGCGAAAAGTGGCCATCCAAAGTTAGAAACATTTGGAATACAGATCTGCAGACAAATATAGTCAATAATTTGAATGAAAAAAGGTATTGACTGATATGAAACCGAGTTTATCGTGAAGAGAAAGGCCTCATTGTATTATATTCCAAGTTTGGCTTCAATTGAACAATAAACGGCGGAAAAATTGTTCATAATATAGTGAAATCATCCGAAGTTACCTGCTTTTACGGTACCATGTCTGCTTTTTCACTTTTCTGCCCTGCCTGTTTTTCACAGTTAGACAGTGCTAACTTTTATTATGGTACAGTAAGTTGTCTTGGGGTGTCGTGTAGTCTTGTACCTAACTTACTTATAGTGGGCGTAGCATGACAATCTTCTGACATGGCAATCCTAACCCTCACCTGACCACGCCATCCAAAAATTATGTCACGTCATAGAGCTTGCCAAATACTCGCACGATCGCCCAAAATGGCATCGGCGCTGACGATAAACTGATTAACGTCAGCTACCGTAAAAGCAGGTAACTTTGGATGATTTCACTATATTATGAACAATTTCTCCGCCGTTTATTGTTTCAATTGAAGCCAAACTTGGAATATAATACAATGAAGTCTTTCTCTTCACGATAAACCCTGTTTCATATCAGTCAATACCTTTTTTCATTCAAATTATTGACGTTATTTGTCTGTAGATCTGTATTCCAAATGCTTCTAACTTCCGATGGCCACTTTTCGCTTTGCGTCACTTCGACGTGAGAGAGAAATGTCTGAGTGATCAGTGACCTGTGCTAACGTCGCTGCGTAGAACTTACGGTGCCGTGATCCGTTTTAGGTGTCGCACACTGACGTTCATCTATGACTGCCGTTTTATATTTTTCCGATTGTTAATTCTTTCGGGTCGGCGGACATTGAAGTTTTATATATCTGGTCAATGACATTAGCAGCATGCTTAATGTCATTGATCTGGTATACTCGTGCGTTTACATCGGCAACAGCTCTTGAAGACAAGAAGAGCTGATTTCAAAACCCAAATTAATTTTATTCTGATTTTTATCTTATGTGTTGGCTTTGTGGTCTTATCACTGTTTGTATATTATTAATCGTTCGAGTTTAACCCTTTCCGTGAGGTGGGCACGTATACGTGCCCACGACAAAACTCCCTAGATTGCGGCGGGTACGTTGATGTACTCCACTGTTTTATTTAGCAATCGTTCGCAAACTCTTGGTCTAGTTTTTCCGGGTTTTAGTTTATTGATAAGAAGTATTCTTCGAGATTAAAATAAGCGACGGTAAATCTCGCTTTCGTTTACCATGGGAATTTTATTTGCGGCAGAACGAGGGTGTGTTTTTGAAATTTATGCAAATTTCGGTGTTTTTTGGGTGGTAATAGAAGACATATTATCTCTTCCATCTACCAAAGTATTTTGAGTTAGATAACGAAATTGCTACAGCAATATTATGCTATTGTTTGCCAACCAAGAAGCGGTAACAGTAAAGGATTTAGCGAATATTTCTATTTTTTCTCACGGTTTGAAGTTTCAACACCCAAGAAAAAAAAATGCCTTTTCTCTATCCGGTTTGTGACTCAGACCACCCCTTTAAAAAAAAAATTTTTTTAATCGCCAATTGCAAGCTCTTCAAATAAGCTTTCCAACGATCAGTCAGTGGGCAGCAGAGGATCATTACTTTTTCGTTAGTCGATCGATTAGTTGTGGGGATACAAATGCATAAAGTCGGCGTAGCAAATACTGTTATTTAATAAAAAATAAAAATTGCATGGGAAGGGTTAAAGAGAACGGTGATATTATTATCGACACCGGAATGGAGATATTTATTAAGACGATGATTGACGTTCTTATGCTTTGCACCTGCGATTGCACGAATCCTGAATTTTTATTTATTATAATAATTGAATAAATCGGCCGTTATGCATTTATACTTGTCATAAGGCTTTTGGTCCTAATAGCGGGTCGGACGCTAATTATATATAACTGTTTCCCTCAAGTTTTAACGTTTTTTTTTTTTTGGACAAAACAATAACCCGACGATTATTATAGCTAAAATCGTTACCGACTAACTCACAATTTTATCTACGGAATTTGCGAACTCAGAACTTTACTCGACGATTTTGACAGTGTCACGCCATAATTATTACCGCTAAAATGCTTCAAAATACAACGCATGTAATAATTTATGATAATTTTGCCCATCGCTATTTCTGACATTTCGCAAAACTAAACCATTTACTTCTGACTATTCTTAATTTCATGAAAGTGCTAGATTTTGCTAATATGATCGTTTTAATACAAAACAAAAAATAGACAACATGGGACAAATGAAAATAAAATAACAGACGAATAAACTATGTCGTAAAAATGGAAGTGGAAAACAATTTTTATTACGAAACAAAAATGAAACGAATGAAATTAGAAAAAAAAACAATGATGAATTACGATAGGTAGTAAAAAATGGCAGTGGAAATGGAAAACAATATGGAACGGTGTAGCTTGTGGCTCGTGTTCATAATTCAGATATAATGTATTCACAGGCAGATAGACAAAGTCAAATGACATGAAACGGATAAAAACGCCAAATAGAAACTTTGATACTCTTTTCTTCATTTTGCGACTTACTCGTATGTGGTCCAACCTCCTACTGAGTGCACCTGAGTTTCATGCTCACCTGTGCAACATTCTACGCTTATAATATTATCATCGTAAACATACATACTTTATCATTGTGATAGTATAGATACGCGTAACTGGCTGTTCGTTAGCCTTACGTATCAACAACATCTATACGTTCGGAGAATGAATGCAAAAATATTAACGCACAAATTTGATGTGCATTAAACGGATTCACAATGAATAAACAGCATATGACTGGGGCTATAATGAAGTTTTTGTAGGATTTGGTGACTAGGATCAGGTAGGAGCTTTCACCTTATATTTAACTACACGTGGTGCCACATAGTCTGGCGTTCAAATGTCGCAGCGAGTTACGCAATGTGACGTCGGCTTTAAATGGAGCGAAATTGAATCACGTTGTTGACGTCACGTTCAGCGTAAGCATCGTAACGTCGATATTTTGGCGAAATTTTTAAATTAAAATAATATATTTTACTTGAATCACACACGACATTTCGTGATCACTGTAATTTTCCTTGTACATTGTGTATGCCCTCTAGCGATTGACGGTCTTTTAGTGAAGTTAGCGTCGGCAGAATTCGCTATGTTAGCCGCTCAAAAACAAGGTGCCAATTTTTGGCTAAAATGTGATTTTTTGTGTCAAAAAATAAATAAGATTAGGCGATTGAATATGGTAACAGATTTAGATATATAAGGACACTCTATAGAAACTGCCAGAAGCAAAATATGACATAATTTAGTCAAGATATAAACGATTGAAAATTTCATCCGAAGTTACCTGCGTTTACGGTATCTCTCTCCTATCGGGATCATTGCGACAGGAAAACGAGAGAAATGACTGTTCGATTTCGGGTTCTCGTCTGCGCGTCTTGGGTAACAGTTCGCATGGTTTGAAGGGCTGTATTACGTCACTGTGACGTCGTAGTGACGTAATTTTTGGATGGTGTGGTCAGGTGGGGGTTAGGATTGACACGTGAAAAAATTGTTATGCTACGCCTACTGGAAGTATGTTAGGTACGAAACTACATGAGACCAGTTGTCTTGTTGGTGCATTTGCAAATAGTTGAGCACTGAAAACATGCTCAAACATAGACTGTGGGCCATATAAAATATATAACATTGGTGTAATTCTCTGTACATGCATTTAATTTTCTCGTTGATCAGATCATTTTTTATGTCTTAATTGTCTCATTTTTCACTACGCCACTAAATATCTATCTTCGAATGGGGAATCACCTCCCTGCGTCACCGCAACTCGAGCGAAAAGTGCGTGCGTGAAGACAAAACACGCTTTATGTCGTATAACGTTTGCAATGTGGCATGTGTTGATGTAAAACAGTGCACAAGTTACCATTCCTCAAGTATTATTCACTCCAAGTATTATTTACTCCCACCTGTTCGTTATGACATTTGCTAGAAATAATCTGAAATGTTTTATTCCCGCTTGTATCGCCCTAACAAAATTAAAATTAAATACTAATTTTTTTTTGTAACAGATGTAAAAGACGTGTATGTTTTTGTTCACCGCCACTCGAATGGAAGCCTGACAAACGTAAATAAAATAAATATATATATTTTAGGATGAGAAACACGATTTTCAATTAACATTGCTGGCCGATGAACTCATTCAGTAATAGTTCTCTTCAAATGTACGCGAAATATCTCACTCAGAACAAAGTTTAAATTAAATTTCAATCAAAATTAAATATCATCTGAGACGTCGGTAGCTGATTCTTTATACAATCATGCCGCGGTGTACAATAACTTAGTCGCAGCGCAGGTGTGCTGTTGAAAAATTTCAAAATTGTCACGAATTTTCAGATATACGATCCATTTAAATTCGCGCATAATAGAAACTTAGGCTATTCAGTGGAAAACTGAACTCGCGGTTTGGGGGAGAATACGCCACACATCATCTCGAGTGAGCGTAAAAGAGTGTGTTGTGCCGAATTTGAAACATACGACGGCAGATAAGTAAAAAAGTCAATCACGAAAAATTCATTTCCATTTATTTGTTGTTATTTGGAGTGCCGCATAAACGCATTCGGCAGTTCGCCGCCGAAAACAACGATTCAACAAACGTTCAATTTTTTTTTCGGTAAATCGCTCTCTTTTTCCGAAACACGTAAATCTGATTCGAATCGATTCAGAAAAGATGCGATTCGAATCGATCCGTAAATCCGAAAGTGGCATCCCTATCGGCGACGCAACATGATGTCGTCTTCAAAGTGAGCGACGTCAAGTTTAGCGTGTAGGTCAGATGCTATTATTTGAATTACAATTTTTTCTCGAGTCTCCTGCGACATCTCGTGATCAGTCTATTTTCTATATACATTGATAACACCCTCTATCGAATGACAGTATTTTGAGGAACTTAGCATCAGTAGAAGTCACGATTTAAGCCGTTCAAAAACGGAGTGTCAATTTTAGGTTAAGACGTGATTTTTTTAATCAAAAAATAAATTAAATTGCGCGATTGAATATGATAACAGATTTAGATATATAAGGCCTTGCTATAGAAACTGCCAGAAGCACAATATGACGTAATTTAGTCGAAATATTAACGATTGAAAATTTCATCCGAAGTTACAAGGCATCCGAAGTTAGCCTGTTTTACGGTTCTCATTTAGAAGCAAGCTGACGATCGAAATTTGCACGAAAAATATAAGTTTATTAAAAATATTAATGCTTCTAATAAATTTCATGACAATTTCATGGTCAGAAGTGCATAATACTGAAATTTACCATTGTTTTTAGATTTTATTTATTTTGGAAATTGTTACCAAAGACGCATTTCCTTGCCTTAACTGCGCTGAAAACTGTTCATGTTTTTGCTCATTGACAATGATGAAAATTCTTATCGCACTGAAGAATCAAACGAATATGTGACTAACAACATTGCTGGAACTAGTCAGCCTACTAACTCTGAGGAGAATTGTGGAAAATATATTACAAGTAAAACTTCTTCACTTTGTGTATCTGAAAAAAAAATAGAGGAAGTGGTTTTGCTAAACCACTAAACTGGAAGGGAAATCACGAACCCAGTCACTTGTCCATACCAACACCGGACCAATGCCTAATCTGAAAAGCAACAGTGGAGATGAATCATATAGTTGCAAACAATTAGGGAAGAGCTTCAAATCAAAGCGGAATTTAAACAGGCATATGCGGATTCCTCCAAGAGATAAACCCTATATTTGTAAACAATGTGGAAAATGTGTTTCACGATTATCTAGTTTACGAGAGCATGAGCGAACTCACACTGGCGAAAAACCTTATGCTTGTAAACATTGTGGAAAGGATTTTTCACAATTATCTAGTTTACTTAGGCACGAGCTAAGTCATACTGGAGAGAAACCTCATATATGTAAACAATGTGGAAAGTGTTTTTCTCGATTATCTCATTTACAGAGGCATGGAAGAACTCATACTGGAGAAAAACCTTATATTTGTAATCAATGTGGAAAGTGTTTTACGCGATTATCTCATTTACAAGGGCATAAGCGAACTCATTGCGGCAAAAAACCTGGTGCCTCTAATCATGTTTGTGAATATTGTGGAAAGTGTTTTACGGAGTCATCTAATTTACATGTGCACAAGAGAACTCATACTGGAAAGAAACCGTTCGTTTGTAAACAATGTGGAAAGAGTTTTTCACAAATATCTATTTTACGAGCGCATGAACGAACTCATACTGGAGAGAAACCTCATATTTGTAAACAATGTGGAAAGAGTTTTTCACAATTATCTGGTTTACAAGTGCATGAACGAACTCATACTGGAGAGAAACCATATTCTTGTAAACAATGCGAAAAGTGGTTTTCATATTCATCTGCTTTATCAATACATGAACGAACTCACACTGGGGAAAAACCTTTCATTTGTGAACAATGTGGAAAAAGTTTTACGCGATCATCTAGTTTACTTGTGCACAAGAGAACTCATACTGGAGAGAAACCTTTCGTTTGTAAACAATGTGGAAAGAGTTTTTCACAATTATCTAATTTACGAGCGCATGAACGAACTCATACTGGGGAGAAACCTCATGTTTGTAAACACTGTGGAAAGAGTTATTCACAATTATCTGATTTACAAGCGCATGAACGAACTCATACTGGAGAGAAACCTTATGTTTGTATACAATGTGGAAAGGCTTTCTCACGATCATCCACTTTATCTGAACATGAGAGAATTCATACTGGAGAGAAACCACATATTTGTAAACAATGTGGAAAAAGTTTTTCACAATTATCTAATTTACATGTGCATGAACGAACTCATACTGGAGAGAAACCTTATGTTTGTAAAGAATGTGGTAAGCATTTTGCACATTTATCCACTTTGCATGCCCATGAGCGAAGACATACTTGAAAGAATCCAAATTACGTTGGTATGAGCAAACCTAACTGTGTAAACAATGTGTGATGCGCTTTTTGAATAGACTGCGTTTACAAAAACAACATAGGCAGGAAAACAACAGTTTGTGTGGGTTCCTTACATATTGGATCGTTTGGAAGAAGTTTTCCTTATATTTAACCTAATCATAATGCAGATATAAGCTACTCATATTCTTTTGAAATTTAAAAATAAATAGTTTAAAAAGTCAAAACTTTGGAAATGTTTTACGAGTTTTAAAATATATTCTGCCATATTCATTCGTGCGTTTGGCTTTATATTAAGAGAATAATAAATGAGAGAAAAGCAATATTTTAAAAGTTCAGTTTTTCGTTTTAATTTTGTTCAGGAGATTTTTAAAGTAAGATCTTGAACAATTAGCCAAACACGGCAATGATAATCCAATTCGGATTTTACCAGATGATGCTAGCTTTAGTTATCAGATAAGTCAATTTCAATATATTTTTTTCGTTTGTTTTTGTATAAATTTTTGTACATACATGTTGTAATTTTATTTTGTAACACCATAATTCGATAACATTGGGGCGGAATTTCTCAACTTAAACTCACATATGTCAGATGACTAATTTTTTTTTTTTTGAAAGTTTGAAATTAACCGATGAGATTAAATATTTTTCATTTAATGTGGACAATGTGATATTTATTGTGTGGGTTCCTTACATATTGGATCGTTTGGAAGAAGTTTTCCTTATATTTAACCTAATCATAATGCAGGTATAAGCTACTCATATTCTTTTGAAATTTTGATTGAATTTAAAAATAAATAGTTTAAAAAGTCAAAACTTTGGAAATGTTTTACGAGTTTTAAAATATATTCTGCCATATTCATTCGTGCGTTTGGCTTTATATTAAGAGAAAAATAAATGAGAGAAAAGCAATATTTTAAAAGTTCAGTTTTTCGTTTTAATTTTGTTCAGGAGATTTTTTAAAGTAAGATCTTGAACAATTAGCCAAACACGGCAATGATAATCCAATTCGGATTTTACCAGATGATGCTAGCTTTAGTTATCAGATAAGTCAATTTCAATATATTTTTTTCATTTGTTTTTGTATAAATTTTTGTACATGTTGTAATTTTATTTTGTAACACCATAATTCGATAACATTGGGGCGGAATTTCTCAACTTAAACTCACATATGTCAGATGACTATTTTTTTTATTTTGAAAGTTTGAAATTAACCGATGAGATTAAATATTTTTCATTTAATGTGGACAATGTGATATTTATTTTGCTTTGAAAACTGGGAGTGTTAATGATCAAATGCTAATGACGGTAACATAATGAAGGACTAGGGACGGAAGTGTATATGGCAGTGGTTCTCGAACTTTTTTTGCTCGTTTAGTGTCTTTGAACAAGTTATTCCGCAAATGTTAATGCGATGTGCCTGTTTTAAAAAACGATTGGAACGAGGTTTTATCGCTCCCTTTTTTCCTTCTACGCGCCTCACAATTGAGGTTGGGGTAGAAAAAGACTCTCGTCCGGTTACCAGTCAAGGTCGGGTATGAGATTAGTTAACCAGTTATTTGTTTTCGAAAGCATGGACTTGATGGTGGAAGAAGCCGTAACCGACCAGCGGTTACGTGAACCACCCCACGGCGACAAGGAGTCCAGCAATCCTCTCGCACATGATCATTCCCGCATGGAAATCGAACCTGCGATCCCACGAAGGGTAATCAGAGAGCGTATTCCTAACGCTTATCACGATGCGCCATACCGCCGAGCAATTCAAAATCGGCTTCATTTATATATTTATTCTGGTGATCTCTCTATAAATCCTAGTTGGATACTAATATGTGGTTCAAATTTTCAGTTGTCAAAAGTTTATTACATTCAATTACCTACTTTTTTTGGTGGGCGGGCACATACATTGTTCGCTTTTTAACTTCATTTTGAGTTATGCCCGTCTCCCAGGTATCTCTGCATTTTGTTTTGTCAGAGAACCAAAATAAATGATTGGTTGATTATGACATAATATAATTATACCGTGACGATCATCTTTACTACAACGACAAGGCAAATGCAATAATATAACCAGCCCAATACTGCATACTCACGTCTCACAAGCTTGCCCGTTGCATGCATGCCTATGTGTAATACAAATGGCCTAGTTTCCAAAATTTCAAACCGCTCCTCGGCACACCTGAGAATCTCTTGAGGCACACAGTATGAAAGGGATGGGCGAAATTTTTTAGTATAAAAGCCGCGCATGCACCAAGTCACAAATATGTGAGAGCCGCATGATTTAGGAATCAATAATATTAGAATACTGTGAATTGAAAACAAACGTATATTAACAGTATTGCAAAGTATATATTGCGATGCCATATCAGAAGAAGTTGACTTGTGTGTTTCCATCTTATCTGAAAGTTTTGTGATATGTAGTCAATGCAGCGCAGGACATATCGCACTGTTACTGAGACTAACCGCAATAAAGCTACAACAAACCACCAACGCAGCAACAAACATTTGATCATTGTGATGTAAGATTTGTCGTTTGACAGTTTGAACTTTAAATTCCACGTTGCGATTTTCTTACTGAAACACAATTTACGCTACAGTTCCTCTTAATCAAATTTGAATAATAATTATTGCCAGCGAGAAGAGCCGCGTAAAAACTCCAGCGAGCCGCAAAACTTTATCGGGGCCGCACGGTTGTGCATCGTGCTGAGCGTTGTTGGCACCTCTGGAGGGTCATTTGTCTAACTCAGGGGTGCACAACCTTTTCTCTTTAGACGGCCGCATTATGTTTTTGTAAAAAGTCTACGGCCGCCAGTGGGATCGAGATTTTTTATGAGCTTTATTTATTAATTATAGAATTGGTATTTATTGATATATGTTATTGACTTGCGTCTAAAACGTGCATGAAATGGTAAAAGTTAAACATATATGAAAAATCAAAGTTTTTAGTGGTCAGTATTTTATTGCATCGAATAATTTTAATGAATGAGAGATATTCAGATTTCATATACAGTCGGCAGTCCGCTGAGAATTACTGTGATTCCGAAGGTGTTGACAACGCAAAAAATATTTACTTTGATTATTACGTTATAATTGCTGATATTATTCGTCAGCGTTTATAACTTTGCAGGCATTGGATAAATATCTTCCCGCAGATACTCCTTATCTCACATCCTTTAGCAGCAGCGTACATCAGAATTAAATGTTCTATTTCTTGCAAAATTGTGCGTTTAATCATATAAACGCGTAAGTTCCTAATCGATCATCGACAACAGGCCTTTTCAGGATTAATTAAAGAATTTATACTTTAGACAATAATTTTGCGAAGCTTTTTTCATTCAAGTCACTGATTGATTCGGTACGCTTGATGTGGTCATGTGGACCGTTAACATCGATTGTGTCTGTAAACTATATTTTTGAAAATCCCTATCCGCTCTTACACTCGTACGTTTTGTGCCTCAAAGACACCAATAATTGTTTTTTTCCCGCCCTGACCTGGGTATCCTCTGTTAAAAACTCGTTAACTAATCCTTGGTCTTCGGTGACGAGACGCTTGAGATTATAATAGAGCGAATCTGCAACTTAAATTTTGGACACAAAATAGGAGAGTAACTACTGAAACTGAAAACGATGTTATAAAATATTATCCCCATGACTTTTGTTTCGGGATCCCGCAACAAAAAAAATAGATTACGTTAATCGCCAAAATTTAACAATTAAATTTCTGTGTTGGAAACTATATCACAATCACCGATGTTAAAAATTTATTTATGCACACATTGTACCTTCTCACACCGGCACGGCCACAGATTTTACCTTCGATGGCCGCAGGTTGTGCACCCCTGGTCTAACTTCATAAAGAAGGTTTACGAGCACGTAACTGTATCTCTCAAACACGTGCGATTCATGGAAGATCTTGTAAAAACTTTCGCTCATCCTCGATATCTTACACACGATCGTCGTTGAAGAAAACCACGTCTAATCACTCGCAATCGTCAGGATAGAATTCAATTTACATATTTATCCCGGGGAGTGGGAAGTCGATAAAGCGGCTTAATCATATGGCGAATCACAGCCTCTCACGCCATTCTCCCGACTCTCGCACATAACCACCCACGCATTTCTCATTTTACGAGAAAGTTGGGGCTTTACTAATACATTGAATTGTAATAAATATTGGTGAATGGATCCCTGATTACTCTGCGTGGGTTCGCAGGTTCGAATCCCACTGAGATTAATTGATGTTTAAAAAAATGATAGACTCCGACGACTGGACCACTGCATGCAAGTCCAAGGACGCGTGATCGGACGAAAAGCCGTGATCCACCATACCGTTAAGCTGACTTATCAGCTTTCCTCTCCCCTGAGATTAAATTACATCTTCTCTAACCCACTCGGACAAATTTATAAGCGTTTAGTGTCGCTGTTCGATAACCATTCCATGAGGCTTCCCTCCCTCAGTAAAACAAAATTATCATTTTCTCGTAATTTGTATACGGTTGTGTTTTTTCTACTATTCAGAATATATATACTGAGTTGACTTCGAAAATTTCAATCAAATAGCTTAGCAATCTATTTTTTGGAGAATTTTTAGTTTAATAACAACAGTGTATCTAAAGCTGAAATGATATAGAATAAGTTTATTTCCAGTATTTTTCGCTGATAAGTGGTTATATGCTTTTAAGCAAATCGGAGGTTATCATTATGTAAACTGTTTTGCAAGGTCTACCTAGAAAAAATATTTACCAAATTGTCAAAAGGTTAGTGATGGTAAAGCATACTAGCAAAGGGGTTTTACAAAAGTCAACTGTAGAAGAGACACAGATTTTTTGACATAATTTAGTTCAGAAAATAAAATGTTAAAGATGGTGGTCACAGAAGCGTTATTTATTTTTCAATACTTCATTAGTAGATGAGTTACACTTGTTTCACAAAAATGGGGTAAAAAAATATATAAATTTTGCCCATCTGACAGTCGAACGAGATAAAGAACTACATTGAGAATTCTTGAGATGTCATATTTGATTCAGTGAATGATAATCGAGTTAATTTTCGTGTTTATTGTTGCGAAAAACCCAATATTCAGAAGTGTCAGATTTAGGCACACAAAGGTTCAATATCATAATCTTTTATTGTGAAGAAAAAAACTATTGACGGCAAATATAATGTAATATTTATTAGTAAATTGAGGGCGGACTAACAATGCATTTAGAGAAGCGTATTGAGAAAAAGTTCAAGAATCACTGTCCTAGCAGGGTAAATAAACCGGATTCAATACCTTTCGCCCAATATGTGAGAAATAATGCCCAATAAAACAATTATTACTTTCACCTTTTTTCTAATGTAAATTAAAACACAGAAAATGTTATAATACTTAATCACATTCCAACAATAATCACGATGTTACTCAAATGCGCGTAGCTGATATTATGTACATAAATGCCAAAATTATCATCATAAGAAAACTACGTGAATCATTTAAAAAAAAATTCAATTCAATTTTACTTTTTGAAAACAATAAAAGTAAATTTTAAAATCATTGCGATTCAATTATTTTTATCCTTGGGTAGGATTTCTTTTCTACATTATTCATGCTTCTAGAGTCTTTTGCGTGTGTGAATCAGCAAATGTTTTTCTAACGATTCTTTCCACATTGTTTACAAACATAAAGCCTCTCTGCAGTATGATGAGTTCGCTCATGCCTGTGTGAACTGGATACATGAGAAAATTCCCTTTACACACATAAGGTTTCTCACCTTTATGAGTGCGCGCCCTTACCACGTTGTTTACAAATATAAAGTTTTTCTCCAGTATGATGACTTCGCTCATGCCTATGTAAATCGGTTGAATTCAAAAAACCTTTACCATATTGTTTACAAACATAAGGATTATCTCCGGTATAATTTCTCTCATGAACATATAAATTAGATGATTGCGAAAACCCTTTACCACATTTACTACAAACATATGGCTCCTCCCCAGTATGAGTTCGCTCATGCGCTTTCAGTGTAAATAATTGCGGAAAACCCTTTCCATATTGTTTACAAACATAAGGTTCCTCCAGTATGAATAAGCTCATGAGCCGACATATGAGATAGTCGCTGAAATTTTTTTCCATGTTGTTTACAAACATAAGAAATCTCTATAGTATCATGAGATTCATTAGTTCGCTCATGCCTAAGTAAACTCGATACATGCGAAAATTCACTACCACATTGTTTACAAACATAAGGCCTCTCTCCAGTATGAGTTTCCTCATGCACTTGTAAATTGAATAATCGCAAAAAAAAACTTTCCACACTGTTGACAAAAATAAAGTTTCTCTCCAGTCCGATGAGTTTGCTCATGTCTATGTAAACTTGATACATGAGGAAATTTACTCCCACATTCTTTACAAACATAAGGCTTTTCTCCGGTATGAATTCGCTCATGGATATGTAAATTAGATATGTGCGAAAAACCTTTACCACAGTGTTTACAAACATAAGGTTTCTCTTCCGAATGTGTTCGCTCATGCACGTGCAAACCAGTTGATTGCGAAAAGTTCTTGCCGCATTGTTTACAAACATCAGGCTTCTTTCCAGTGTGAGTTCGCTCGCGCCTATGTAAATCAGATATGTTTGAGAATCTTTTTCCACATTGTTCACAAACACAAGGCTTTTCTCCAGTATGAATTCGCTCATGAACATTTAAAGTAGATGATTGCGAAAATGATTTACCACATTGTTTACAAATATAAGGCTTCTCTCCATTATGAGTTTGCTCATGCCTATGTAAATTAGATACAGTGATAATTTCCCTACCACATTCTTTACAAATATAAGGCCTCTCTCCAGTATGAATTCGCACATGCGTTTGTAAAGTAGATGAATACAAAAAAGCCTTCCCACAATCTTTACAAATATAGGGTTTCTTTTCAGTATGAGTTTGTTCATGCACACATAAGTTGAATAAATCCTTTCCACCTCGTCTACAAAGATGAGGTTCATACTCACAATGGGTTTCTACATTTGACCGAGCTTTTGTGTTGGTGTGAACAAGTGACTGATTTTGCAACTTTCCGTCCAGAAGAGAGGTTACTTTTATTTCATGACAATTACGTGGTTTGTCAGTCTTATCAATTGAATCAGTTTGGATACAGCGTGGATGAACTTTAGATTTCTCTTCGCCGCAAGTTTGTTGAGAAAAAGCATTGCTCTTAGCTGCATATTCGCTCAAATCTCGAGCCTCATCATTTTTATCATGAATGTGCAAAAACATATGCTTTTCCAAGCCGGGTCCCCTGATGAAAAGTTTTCATCACAGATGAGGCAGGGAAATACGTCTTTGATGGTTTCTTTCATTTCTAATTAGGTTTCCATAATGCAGAATATCTAAATATGAATATTAAATGTTGGCATTGTAAATGGCACCATTGTAATAGAATAGAATAACCAATGTTAACATATTTGTGATTGACATAATACGCTGGGAAAATTTCATATCTTCGATGAAAAGCTATGGTCTTCGGTGTCATACAAATCTTCCAAACGTACAATGATGGTAATATTTTTTGAGACTTTTTTGCTATCATCACTGTAGGTTTTCACGCACACGGCCATTAGACCGCGCGCAAATGTGTTCATGTAACTAAAAACTAAAGTGAAGCGTCGTTATGCGTCTACCGTACGTGCCGATGACCAATTATACAAACGAGAATATCGGTCGGAGACCGAAGACTCATCGATCGGCCGCAAAAAAAAATGATTAATAAATTGATAACTTGCTAATTATAAAAAAACGAAAAAAAAAAAATTAATTAATTAATAACTCGATAATTCATCCAAAATCAATAGGCTTCTGGTCCGAGATATGATGAATGCACATGCAAAATTTGGAGCAGATTCAACCTCGCCTTCGTGAGATATCGCGTTCATCTAATAGACAAACGAACAGACAGACAAATACCTATCAACATACTTAGCGATCAAGATCGATTGATAAGTATACCGGACAAGCCAAACAAAGTACAAGTAACAGCGCACGCATATCGAGTTGTTAATTTATTAATCAATATGTGGGTGCCCCGAGGGCACGGCGTTGTAAAGCAGTCATTCTCAAAAATAATAGTCTAAATGCAGTTTTTTTTATCTTTTGTTTTGTTTCAACTATAATGTTAGCGCTTTTAAGTTCAAGGCACGTTTACGAAGTCGAAAGATTGAGTGAATTGGTATATAATTGACACCATATTGTCAAATGCAAATAAGCTATAATCACCTCACCCTTATTTGGTTTTATTTTGGCGTAATCAGTATTATGGTGCCCCGAAGGCATGACGTCTAATTACAAGTCTTACACCTTTCGTTTCGCCTTAATGATTGTGTTGGCATCAATTTAAAAATAATTCAAAGTCTAAATCATGCTTGTGAAGTTGAAATATTAACTAAATTCGATAATATTAACTGCAATTGGCAATTTTCGCCCTGTATGTTCAGACTTATTTTAGGTCAGTGAGCAAAATTATCTTGTCCTACATATTATCTTATTTTTTTAAAAAACAAAATAAATACAACAATGTATTGCACGGTATTATCAGCAAAATTATTACCGATTCTTACAGTAGCGTGCATGTGGGTATAATTTCCTTAGAATTTTCCCAATCTTCTGTGTGTTTGTGTTTTGTGTATATTTTTTTGCGGGAAAATCTGAATATACTTATAGAAACTCAACAGTGTCTGCAGAATAATGAATATGTAAGTCGTATCACGTCCAATCAAAGCGACAGGGCGGATAACTCGACTACCTAAACTGTGTTGGCGAGTTGTTTGTCAACTTAAAAACGTCCATCCGCAAATTGATGCTTGAACGGCTGCTTAGATTACAATTGTTAAATCATCGTTAGGTTATGGGTAATGATAAGCCATTGTTAGGGAACAAAAACTGAATAAATATCAAAGAAAGTCGATACTTGAAAGAAAACCCATTTCAAATATTATATATATATACGCGAATGTAACAAACTTTCAGGCTGTTTTAAAAGTATACAACAGTCCGAAAGTTTATTACATTCGCGTAACTAACCCTAAGTATCTATCTATTTTTGTGTGTGTTTATTTTTGAACCAAGCCTTGTTTAACAAGATTTGTGTTTTTTGGTATGAATGCGTGTTGGTGAGCGGGCACATTATACTCATCATGTTTTAAATTTTTTTTAAATGTTTTGTTCGCTCTCCAGAATTCTCCATTTTTAATCTGTTTGTATTGTCAGATTGTGGAGTTTTCGAAATAAACTATCTACGTATATATGCCATATGTAAATTTTCCGCGTAGGATAAATTTTGTATAATAAATCATTCTACAGTTGCTTTAGCGACCAGAAATACGACTGCTTTTTGTCTTTGCCTACATAAGTTAGATTGCTCTGCCGTTCCGGATTCAGGGAGTTTGAATATGAAAACAGCTTTCCAAATACCCTAACATTCATTTATGCTCTGGTCTTGTCTATAGAACCGAAGTAAAGATAACTCTTTCAAATATTAAAGAAAGGAAGTGTACCGGTACCAGTATAAAATGTACGGTGCCGGTACCGTACCGGTACCGGTACCGGTAGGTACTGTTTCTAGATTATTAAAACTGTTAGTGAGGAAATAGTAGTAGTGATCACAAAATTCAGGACTTAAGGTAAAGTACATAGCCTTTGATTAGAGTGACTCTAACAATACCGGTACAGTATCTGTGATCCAGTTGCTTTCATTCATGAATACCGTAAAAGCAGCTAACTTCGGATGATTTCACTATATTTTAATCAATAACTCTGCCGTTTGTTGTCCGATTCGCGTCAAACTTGAAATATATTACATTGATGTAATTCTCTGCATCTACATATAATTTTCTCGATGATCGGATCATTTTTTCTGTCTTAATTGTCTCATTTTCTGTGATCTGTAACGACGCAAATAAATATCTAACTTCGGATGGGTGTATCCCCTCCCTGCGTCACCGCAACTAGAGCGAAAAGTGCGTGCGTTAGGACAAAACACGCTTTACGTCGTTGCGTAAATGCCAGATGTTCAATCCACGTCGCGAGCGACGATGATAATGTCGACCGTGGGATTTCCGGCGCGGCACTTTTAGGTTGATTTTATACTAAAATGTCTCGTTGTATTTTCTCTTATCGTAACATTAGATCCGAATATTCACCGGTCATAGTCGATTTAGTTATAGCCGATGATGTTTTGATAGCGTTTTTTACACTCCACAGTCACACCATGTATAGTCGCACAATAAATATTATTGAGCATGCACATGACAGCACTCTTTATTAAATTGACCTATTTAAATGTCGGCCGTGCATAAATCACGACAAAACACCGATTTGGCAATTGGCAACTTTATTAAAATTACTTTCGTTAAATTCACAAAACGGAACTCACTTGCAGCAATGATTGTTGTTATTTATCGCTGGTTATATATTTTTATATTTCAGCAATATTTCTCGACTGCTCACAATTTTTCTATTTTGAACCACGTTGCCGTACCAAATGGAGAAATTTGAAATCGAATGGATATGCTTTTCATTAATTGCCATTTTTAATAAATTTAATTGAATTACATCTCCAGCATTTGACGCCATGAATTTACGATCCACAGAAAATGGTTGATGCGTATATTTTGCCGATATTGATCAATCGAACAAAATATCGTTGTTATTTTCAAATCTACGCCAACTCGTCGGCGCCCGAATGTCTGGCGTCAAACCTGTAACGGCGACGCAACGTGACGTCGTCCTCGAAGTGAGCGACGTTAGGGTGACGTCAAGTTCAACGTTTGCGTCAGATGCTATTATTGTGATAAAAAAAATTATTCAAATTTTAATTTTTTATCGGGTCTCATACGACATCTCGCGATCAGTCTAATTTTCTATATACATTGATAACGCCCTCTATCGAATGATGCTATTTTGACGAAGTTAGCATCAGTAGAAATCACGATTTGAGCCGCTCGAAAACGGAGTGTCAATTTTATGCTAAAACATGATTTTTTTAATCATAAAATAAATTAAACTGCGCAATTGAATATGATAACAGATTTAGATATATAATTCCTCGCTATAGAAACTGTCATAAGCACAATATGACGCAAATTAGTCGAGATAAGAACGATTAAAAATTTCATCCGAAGTTATAAACCATCCGAAGTTACCTGCTTTTACGGTATGTGATAATCGCATGGTTTTTCAAACTTGTGATCGTGCTTACATTTTTTTATGAGTCAGCAGATGTATGACAAATTGAATATCATTAGAAAGAGCATTACTACACTATAGACACTCGTGACATTGTGAAATCTTATATTGGTAATTGCATTCCCTAAAGTGAAATTAACCTTGCTAGAAGAGAATTACTGGGAAGTTTGGTTGAATTTTAATTAGAGGCTTTTCACCAGAAAACTCAGCTTCTCATTGAGCGGCAAGCAGCTCATTCACAATTTGTATAAGGAGATTACAAATTTTCCTAGTCTCATAGACATCACATAGTCATAGATTTAACTGCTTTTTACTGCACTAAATTTTATGACATTTTTTTGGATATTCTGCATCATGAAATAAGCTAATTACAAATGTGAATTATTTGTATCTTAAGCAATATTCAGTGATTGTGAATTGTGATTATTTTTAGTTAAGGAAAATTCTATCTAAATCCTGGAATCCGCTGAAAATACATTTCCCTGTGTTATCTGTGATGAAAACTTTTCATCTGGGTCCAGTTTGGAAAAGCATATGTTTTTGTACAATCACGATGAAAATGATTATGGATCTGGAGATTTAAACAAATATGTAACAAGCAACATTGTGGAAACTCTTCGGCCTAAATAAACGATCATCTAGTTTACAAGATCATATACTAACTCATACTAAAGCAAAAAAAAAAAGCTTGCAAACAATGTGGAAAGGGTTTTTCACGACTATCTAGTTTGCAGAGGTATGAGCGAATTCATACAGGGAATAAACCGTATATTTGTAAACAATGCGATAGAGCTTTCTCGGATAAATCCAATTTACGTATACATGAGCGAACTCATACCGAGGACAAAGTTTAGTTGTGTTATCAACGGGTTTTCAATGAAAATCATTTATACTAACGTTTCAGGCATTCTGTCTACCTTTTGATAACTATATCTCCTAATTAATATGTTGTTGAATGTATTTACGGTGTAGCCGTCTGCCGATCATGATGTGATGTTATTTGACATTAAAGTACCATGCTGTTAATTGTCTCTGATCTTTCAAAAAGCTGATAAGGCCCATCGTCAGAGCGTGTTTTCAACCACTGTACTTCAGAGAGAGGTCACCGACTGGTCACAAATTTGAGTAACATTTAGTGATTTATGACCCTGAAGTTTTGCCGTTTCTGGATGAGAAAAGGCAAGACAATGACAGCAGTTAACCATGTAGAGCTGTTCTCATCACTTGTAATTCACTGTTTTTCCGGATATTTGAGATAATGAATTGATTAAGATTCTTTCTACTTCTACTAACGCTATATTTCGTTGGATTGGGCATGCTTCTACCGAAACAAGCATGATCTGATTCTAATAGACTTTGCTAAATGAAATTCAAACTTAAAATTAATATATGTGAGAATTATTACTCAGTTAAGCATAAAATAAAGATTATTATTTTTTTGATGTTTTCTATGTCAATGCATAATACGCACCCCCTTATTTTGAACTCCAAGATTGGCCTCAAAGGTGCGTATTATACGTGGAGAAATACGATAATCCCAACTATTGTTTAGCAGCGTATAATTTTCCACACTGGGTAAGGTGGATTTTGAGAGTTTGATCAGAGCAAAATCCCTAGCAATCAGTCAGAAGTCCTCAGACCAGTGCAGATTTCACAGATGAATGTTGTATTCAACCCACTTTTGGAGTTGGCAGGATCAAAGACCAGTGCAGATTTCACAGATAATCTTGCATTCAACCCACTTTTCAAGTTGGCAGGAAAACAAACTCAGATTCGGTAGCTTTTGTCGAAGCCTGGTTGGGATATAATATGCATATTTTTCCCCGAGGGAGAGGGAAGCCGATAATATGACTTCATCGTATGGCGTTCCACTGTGTTTTCCCCGATTACCAGTCAGTTGTTTGGTTTCAGATGAACTAATCGAAGGTAGAGGAAGCCATAGCCGGCCAATGTTTATGTGAACTACCCAATGGCGGTGGGGAGTCTTATTTGCTCCATGGGACTCAAACCTGCGAACCCACGCAAGGCAATCGGAGGTGTGGTGACAAGCGTATTCCTACCTTTGGGTTGATATAAGTATTCTATTCACCTGTTATGAAATTATGTCTGCAAATTCACGCTATCAAATTTTAAATTCACCTTTTTGATTTAAAGCATTACGTGTGTATGTTTATTTGGCTCAAAAGTTGACATAGGATAGGATTTACATATTTATCCCGGGGGAGAGGAAGGCCGATTTGGCGGCTTAATCATATGGCGAACCACGGCATCTCGTCCGGTTACCATTCCATGTCGGTTTTGTGATTAGTTAGGTATTTGTTTTTCCGAAGCATGGACTTGATGGTTGAGGGAGCCGTGATCGACCAGCGGTTATGTGAACCACCCAACGGCGGCGAGGAGTCCTGCAATCCTCTTGCACATAACCATCCCGCATGGGATTCGAACCTGCTATTTACTTTAAACGTGTCCATATATTTGAGCATAGCTCTCTTGTTCATTATGGACTGCCAACACCAACAGGGATAAAATAAAACACTGGTTCATTAATGAACCAGGTATATGTGTAATGTGTGAAGATAATATTGAGGAAACTGTATGTCATTTATTTTTAGAGTGTGAGTCGACCATAGATTTTTGGCAATGGTGTTGCATAGAAAATAATAGGAATACTATTTTAGCAAATTATTCGGAGTGCAAATCCAAATTAATTACTATAATATGCGGAAAATCAACAATATGGGAATATCGAAATTCAGCAAAATATGATGAAATAGTTAAGTAAAAGTAGTATGCATTTAATATTCAAATGTAAACTGATAGGAATTATAAATTTATTAAAAGCAAGTGAAAGAGATGATTTATTATTATATGAACACATGGATGATCTCATACATAGATCAATCATGATGTGACGTTTTCTATGCAACATCAACTTAAATGCAGAATATATGAAAAGATTTGAATGTCTGAATTTTGGTCATACATAGGTAGTATATAGAAAAGTGCCAAAAACCCACTTTGGTTGTTTTCTGTCTAATTTTTCTTATTTCAATGCAAAATTAACTAATACTATTAATTAATGATAGATATATAAAATGTGCACGAATTGGATGATGATATGGATTAACGTATTTTCAATGGACATACATTAGATAATATATGATACGAAATTCTGGTAATGGTAATTTATATTTTAAATGTCACATATTTAATTGTTACTTAGATTATTTGAACTTGTGGGGAATGTGTTTGAAATTATAAAACTGTTTACCGTAATTGAAAAAAAAATAATAACTACTACTAATTCGACACTAAAAAGAGGCGGAATTCAAAAATGACATTATTTATAAGCAGGTGCGCAGCCAGGATTCTTAAGAAGAAGGGGGGATCAAAGTTGGAATCGGAAATGTTCGCGCAACATTCTTCGAGATTAACCCTTTCCATGCGGTGGGCACGTATACGTACCCACGACAAAAGTCGCTAGATTGCGGCGGGTACGTTGATGAACTCCACTGTTTTATTTAGCAATCGGTCGCAAACTGTCGGTCTAGTTTTTCCGGGTTTTAGTTTATTGATAAGAAGTCTCCTTCGAGATTAACATAAGCGACGGTAAATCTCACTTTCGTTTACGACGGGAATTTTATTTGCGGCGGAACGAGGGAGTGTTTTTGAAATTTATGCAAATTTCGGTGTTTTTTGGGTTTCCCGACAACAATCCCTTCCACTAATACAAATCACGACGCATGAAAATCAATATAGACTTTATTAACATGAATTTACAAGTGAGAGTTACGAATAAGAATCTACGGCCGTCTCTAACAAACAGAAATGATGAACTTGAGAAATATTTGTGTTACAGCAATTCTGTTTTCTTTCTGCGCCTTTCATAAGGCGTCTGGCCTGTTAAGATTCGTAGCGATTTATAAGAATGTGTTAATACAGTGTTATTTCTTTCCTTGAAACGGACAAGGGAAGAAATTAATCGCCGTTTTATGCTGATTCAGGAACTCTATTTTAAACTCCCGACACAATCACGACACACTGGAAAGCAATATAGACTTTATTTAACATAAATTACCGGTAATAATCCACCTACGGCCCTCGCTAACACGCAGAAATGTTTGCGTTACAGTAATTTTGTTCTCTTTTACGTTTTTCTTGAGGTGTCCGGCGTGTCACGATTCGTAGGACCGGCTTATGTGCGATTTTTCATAAAATTGTTGTTGTAAGGCCGTTTTTAGGGAGTCGTCCTATTCTCAATATAGGCGTAATTTCGGGAAAATATGGTACATCGCGCGCACAATTGTGACTGCGTATCGATTTCAGTTACCACGATGAATAACCAAAGAAAACCTAACATAACACCAAATATTGTCATTTACAATGTCTAAAAAAGCGTTTTAAATCTGTCGTGAGTCCGCTGAAACAAAACTTATAGTGTTATCTTCCGTTTTGAGTTTTAGTTTCAATATTTCATAATGGCGCTTTTCAATCAAGAAATTTGAGTTGCAGATTCAACTCTTTATTAATTATTTTTAGCATCTCGTCGCCGCGAAGTTGAGACTAATTTTTAGTTATTATATATAACTAATAAAACAATACATGAATTTTTATGAAATTAAAGGTTTTTTGAAACTTCAGATAAAGGCTAAGCAGGATTCAGGTGTAGCAAAATAATTTACGAACTCCCCAGTCACATCTGATTTATTTTGTTTTTGTTGAAATGATGCGTTGAAGGATTAAAAATTATTATAAGTCAAATGGGGTATTTTTTCTAGATTGTAGAGAATAAATGTTAACTTTATTCCAGGCGAAATAGTTCCAATTCCCGGTATCACAATTGTATAAATATGAGGTATGAGGCTAAATTTTAAAAAAATAAGGAGCTCCAGAAGTATGTGCACCAAGATGGCGCACAACCTGAATCCTAACCTGGTACACATGCTACAATCAGGTTGTGCGCCATCTTGGTGCACATACTTCTGTGGAGTTCCAAAAACAATGCATTATGAGATGTTTC
Organism: Styela clava; assembly: GCF_964204865.1. NCBI lineage: Eukaryota > Metazoa > Chordata > Ascidiacea > Stolidobranchia > Styelidae > Styela > Styela clava. The sequence goes on from NC_135254.1 coordinate 5,893,427, forward strand.
TTGTAAATGCTATTATATGGAAAAATACACAGATTTTATTGGTAAAAGAAAGAAAGGAAAACACCAAATATCTGACGTCTAATTAAAACTAAATGCCTACTTTTACAGACCATTGGCTACGAGTTTTGCGGGAATTATGTTAGACAAGACTCTGGGAAGCAGTAAATCTTTGACAAATAAATTTTTTTCAATTCTGATTTAACTTATACTATATTCAATAACAAAAATTTCAAGATTTACTTTCAAAATGTTTAGTTTAATTAAGGAAATTCACTCTAAATCAAGTTTATGCATCTGAAACAAATACCTGGTTCAATGTCCAATACGGATTGGTCGCTGACCCGAAGACTGTTACAGTCCTTCGTGACCCCTTATCGATTGCAATGAAACCCTGACGTTATTCCTTATGTGTATATTTCGATTTTTTCTCTAATTCCGGTATACACTTTTTCTTGCATGATTAAAATAAAATATCTCAATCTGGTAACCGGACGAGAGACCGTGGTTCGCTATATGACCGCAAGGGATAAATATGCAAATCCTACTCTAAATTCTGATACTGATGCTATATTTCACAAACCTTTGGCTGTCAAGACGTCTACGCTCGCCTTCTCTGGATTGAGGGCCATTGTTGTGATTATTTCATTCATTTTTTTAATTTCCCTCTGCATTTTAATCAGTCTTAGATCCGTTTGGCGTTGCGTGCGTTTTTATTATTAATATTAAAAGTTATGGCGCTTTTAATTACCAGAATTATGTGCGCCAGACTGAAAATAATTTTCTGACAAAAAACAGGTCCACAAAAGCCGTACACCATAGTGTAAGTAACACGCTACTTCAAAATAAATTGCAGTTCAAAATTCCCTACGATACGGAATTAATGTAAAATATAAGCCACACGGAAAATTATATACGTATATAAGCTATGTCTATATTAACCTGCGGGTTGAATAAACAAACCTAATTACATAAGGAATAACTTTTGGATCAGACAGTACGTATTTAATTCGAAATGGAATATTTAAACTATGTGCATTATTTATCAAAATATTTCTTTCATTAATATACTTTGGACAAAATAGTAAAAAATGGGCTACAGTTTCTTGTACAGAGCAAGCATCGCATTCGCCATCTGGGTGACAGCCTATTTTAAAAAGATGGTGGGAGAGCCTGCAATGTCCAGTCTGAATATAATTGATTGGGGATCGCATTAGAGAAAGGTTCGGATATGAATCTGCTGTCGGAATGAACATTTTGAAATGTGATGCGATGGTCGACGATTGGTATTCAAATTTCCATTTATTCAAACTTATACTTCTAATTACAGTTTTTGCCTCTTGTACTGTATGTGAGATATTGTCGATAGCGGCGTCTCCAATGCACGATCTTGCAAGCTGATCCGCTCTTTCATTTCCCAATATGCCCACATGACCTGGAATCCAAATATATTTGACGTTGATACCTTCTTTTCTCAAATTAATAAGTATACAAATTATTCGCGCAACCAGATGGTGAGATGAACTATTGAAACATTCGATACTTTTAAGTGCGCCAAGACAATCCGAAAGAATCAGTACTGAGGAAGGGCAATTTATGCCTATCCATTCCATTGCCATGCTTATTGCATAAAGTTCGTCAGTGTATGACGTTTGGGTTCGTGGTAATGAAAAGGTCATAGTAGTTTCACTCTGTAGTACGTAAAAAGAACAGCCAACTCCTTCCTCTGTTTTAGATCCGTCAGTGTAAACATATGTATAATGTTCAAAGATAGATTGAATATAATCATTACTCACAACCTTGATATTGTTTGTTGCAACCGGTTTTAGTATATTGACGAGTTCACAATCAACAGCTGGTTTTTCTATCGTCCATGGAGCATCGTAATACACTGGATATCTCGATACTTCCAAATTGTTGAAAATATTCGAACTTGTCAACATGTTAAATGTTTTGAAAAGAGGTGAATTGGGAAAGTATTCCTGCCAAGATTCTCCAATTATATGTTTTAGAGGATGATTATTTATAGAGATGAGGTTCAATTTATAATTGAGACAAAGCTGCAGATGTCGGATATGTAAAGGTAATTCTCCCGTAGCTGCAATGGAGGTACTTTTCATAGCGCCACAGCATTTTCTTAGACACTGGCTTTGTATTAACTATATCTTTTTCAGGTAGGAATTAGGAGCAAAAAAGTAAGCTTCCATTCCATATTCATAAATAGGTTTTATTATTGATCGAAATAAAGCGATAAGAGCTTCCTTGGAGGCGCCCCACGATGTACCCGTCAGAAGCCTTAAAATGTTTATTCTTTTCAGAGATTTCTCATATATGTAGTTAATATGATGTTTGTAAGACAGACGTTTATCAAAAATAATTCCCAGGTATTTAAACTCTGATTTTACTGGAAGCACTTGACCACCCATTTTCAATCTAATATTGTGTAATCGTCGTGCCTTGGTAAACACCATGGCTGTTGACTTCGTTTTTGAAATTGTGAAACCCCACTGTTGACACCATGTACTTATCACGTCTAAAGATGATTGGATTGAAGCTTCTATTTTCCTAACTTGTAGGCCCGATTCCCAGATTGCTCCGTCGTCTGCAAAAAGTTTACATACTGATGCCGCTATGTTAGGGGGTAAATCATTAATGAAAAAAGAATGGGACTGATCACACTGCCTTGCACAATTCCATTTTCTTGTTCGAATATTCTGGATAGAGTGGATCCGATACGAACTTGAAAAGTTCTTTTTTGAAGGAAAGATTTTGTCCACACGAGCATACGTCCTCGAATTCCGAGTGCGTGTAACTTCGAGATGAGTCCACTACGCCATATCATATCGTAAGCGCGTTGGATATCTAAGAAAACGGCTACGACATGTCTTTTGTTATTGATTGCTTTATACACTTCATCGTGCAAACATAATATGTTGTCAGTTGTAGATCTTCCACGACGAAAACCTGCTTGATCATCACTTAATATATTATTTTTAGTTAAAAACCATTGTAGTCTTTTTGCTATCATAGTTTCCATAATTTTACAAAGATGACTGGTTAAAGCTATAGGTCTGTAGGAATTTGGCGAGGTAGCCGGTTTATTAGATTTAAGTATGGGTATTATAGTGGAATGCAACCATTTGCTTGGAACATAGCTAGACGCCCAAGATTTATTATAAAATGACAAAAGTGTCTTCATCGAAATGTCGGGAAGGTGTTTGATCATGTCTTAACATATTCCGTCTTCACCAGGGGACGTATTCTTTTTCGATGCCAATGCCAACTTTAACTCTTCTATTGAAAAATTTGTATTAATTTCGCTAGAAAAGTTGCTTTCGATTGAAATAGATCTAAAAGTGTTCCTTTCAAATTCTGCCTTTCGCGAAATAAATCCTCGGCAGTAGTTATCAGTACTACTAACCGAGTTAAACACAGATCCCAGCATATTAGCCTTATCCAAGTCAGTTGTTAAAATTTTATCAGCGTCATGTATGGTAGGTATATTAATATTATTATGACGGGAAGTGCCGGTGAAGCTTCGAACAACATTCCAAACTGTTGACAGACTACTCTGCTTATTCAACGAATTACAATATTGTATCCAACTATTTCTTTTGGTTTTTAGAATTATCCGTCTACATTCCGCTCTGCGCTTTTTAAATTCTATTATGTCACTCCGATTCCACGTTCTTTTCCTTTTTAAATATGATGCTCTTTTTAATCTAACAGCTTTATCACATTCCGATGACCACCAAGGAACTGGCGATTTGTTTTTGATATTTTTGGTATAAGGGATGGATTGTTGAGCCGCTTCAGTCAAGCGATGTGATATGTTATTACTAAAAACTTCTACGTCGTCTGATATCAGTAAATCATTGATTGTGTCTATGCATTTTAATTGAAATTTATTCCAATCAGCTTTCTTCAGCGACCAGGATGAAAATTGTATTTTATGAGAGAACTTTACTCAAAGATAGGTTAAAATTATGCAGTGGTCGCTCCCGATGAACTGGTCAGTGACAACCGCGCGACATTTCGAAGCAATATCAAGCGTAGCAATCGATAGGTCCAATAGAGACCACCTATTTATAGCTCTCATGGATATATTCATTCTTGTTGGTTGGGAAGTGTTAAGTATTACTAAATTATTTTCTTCAACGGCATCCATGAGCATATTACCCCGTGAATTTGTCATGGAGCTCATCCACATCCGATGATGTGCATTAAAATCTCCAAAGAACATTGATCTACATGGAAAGTCTCGGATGAATTTGAAATGGCTTTGATTCAAAATATTTCCCGGAGGTATATATACATTGACAAATCTATGTTCATGTATTTCTATGCATTGTACTTCAACAGGCGATGGTGCTTTCAAAGAGATCTCTCTGTAAGGTAACGAGTTTCTAACTATAATAGCCAGGCCACCTCCTGCTATTGATCTATCTTTTCTTATTATTGAATATCCTTTTAAAGAAGGTGAGTACTTCGATATTAAATGAGTTTCTTGTAGTAAGATTATATCTGGTTTCTTTCCTAAATTATATATATACTTCTTAAATTCGTATAATTTTCTGTATATGCTCCTACAGTTCCACTGTAGTACGCAAAAAGAAATTTCCCCAAGTTCCGCCATTAAGTTTCGTCAGAAGCCTTGTACTGAGGCGTTACACTGTTTAAATCAAATCCAAATTGTTTCCGGCTGACATGGATATTATGGAAGATATGTCAACACTTTCTAGCGAACGAACTAGCAACTATAGTGTTTTGTATGACCTCAGTTAAAAATGCAAAAAATTGAATGAAATCTACAGTGATTTGTGGTCTTTGTTTTGGCACATTTTCGTTTATATCAAGACGCTCTGCCTGTGATTGGTCAGATTTAGATAAAGAATGGGTGATATCTCCTTGTCGTTGTCGATCGGATGTCCTGGAATGTTGGGCACTGCTATCTGGAGAAATGTCAGTACTACCAGTTTCTAGCGTTCTGGTATGGCATGGTGTTTTCTCTGCCAGACTGATGAATGGTGTGGAGACCCGACCGTCTTGTTTTTTCTTTGTTTTTAAAGACGGGAAGTTATCCTGGGACAGAAAAAGATTTTTATTTACTTGGCCAGATGCTTTTTTTTTTGAAAGATATATAGATTCGCGAGCGTCGGAGTAGTTTAAATTTTTGTTTTTACGAATAATCTGAATTTGATCTTCTTCTTTATATCTCTTACATCCCGCATATGCAGCACTATGAGAAAGACCGCAATTTGTACAATGTGGTGTAGCATTGCATGATGCTTGTTCGTGTTCTCCGCCGCAGCGGGTGCAGCGCTTCTTACCGCGACAATGTTTACCAATATGCCCATATCTGTTACAATTGAAACACCGTATCGGAGGTGGGTTATATTCATGGGTCTTGAACCTCAGGTATCCAATCTCAACCGTAGAAGGCACAATATTTGTGCTGAAATTCAATAAGACCGTAGAGCAAAGTTCAAAGCCCGAGCTTGTTTTACGTTTTAGTCGCTTTGCTTGTACAACGCGGAATTTAGCAAGGAAGCAAGCTATCTCATTGACTGTCAAATCTTCTGGAACGTGTTTGATAACGCACTGTGCAGAAAAATCTCGACTCAGGTATTTTCCCGTTTTGACGAGGATCGACGTTGAAGCGTTTCCTAGATTATTACATGCAATCAAGGCGCTAAATTGCTTCGTTGTGACGCATTTTACGAGCAAGTCGCCAGAAGGTAATGGACGGATGCTTTCGCATTCACCTATTAATTTCTTTAGAGAATTCGATACAACGAGCGGATTATATGATCGCAATTGACGGCCTGCCTTAGTAGCTTTAATTAGCACACATAGATTTGTGAAATCCACCTGTTGTTGAGAGTTCGTTTGTTCAATAGCAGGTTCTCGGTGGTTTTGTTTGATGGTATCACATTGCACATTGATCTTAACTTTGCTTACATTGCTCGAATCATCATTATCATCAGCCAATCTTCGCTTGTATGTTGTTGACTGGCATTCCATGTCGACATTAGCAGATGACATGGTGAGCCAGTCTCAACGCCTTTACAACCAACAACCCAGTACTTATTTTTGATAGTACTATAGGAAATGTTAAATTCGATAACGGATGTCTGATCCAATAATAAATTATAAGTCACGAATACACCAGTTTTCCCAACGTGTTCCACGAATGTCCGAGGTCCTTGGCCTGAACAGAATGGGCGTTGCGTGCGTTCCATTACTGTTAAAAAAGGAAAAAATTAGCTCGAGTACTCGATCGAGGTGTTTGAAGCATAGTTTTCGGTAACGATAGCAACCGCATCTGAAGTTATCGATTTTTTTCGAAAGTTATGTATTTAAAGCGTCGTGGTGTTAATGCAGCTTAAGTAATGGCATAAGTGCATTTTCTGAAATGCAGGAAACTTCTTGTTTGTGAGTTCGATACAAACGAGAGCCCGTTCTAAAAATTTTGAATCTTATCACTGACTAGACCAGGGGTGGGCAACCTTTTTCGGCTCGCGTGCCATAATCGACTAAATTTAACGACAAAATTCTTCCGCGTGCCGACCAAAATTAAAAACAATGCTTTGCTACTACCAAAGAAAAAATACATAATAATAAACCTTTGAAACATGTACAGACAGGTTCACTATTCAGGTAAATATGTGTCTGATTAACAGATTTGATTACTTTTATATCATTTTCTATCAGTGAGACTTCTGCTGCTGCATTACCGCTGATAGAGATTTCACGCTGGGTTTATATTTTGTATCTTTCAAAGAAATACGCGAACTACTGGTTTCATCTTTCGGCTACTCCTGTAACGAGACTCAATAAATTGCATAACTGAGAACAGAGCTTCACAAATATATGTATATGAAAACGTGGAGCGTAATGCCATTGCAAAGTTTTTTAAACACGAAAAATTTTCGGGAATTGCATCCTCCCGCAATAGTTTGTTTTCTGCACTTGTATTCCCTTCCCTAATCGCTTGTATTTCTTCCGAAATCAATTTATAACAGTAAGTTAGCAAGCATTTCTAACCAACATGATGCACAACCTCATAAATCAAGCAAAGACGAATAAAAAGGTTGGCACAGACGAACTATACGTAAGAATATAATAGGCCGCGAGCCGAGGCCCTGAAAAACGCATAGAAAGTGAGTTTCGTAGCGCACATCAGGTAACTACCTGAAAATGATTTTAAAATGTTCCTTAAAAATTTAGTAACAAATATTGCCTTGTTCCCACTTCCAAAAGTTTCACGTTTTACGGAAAAGACGTTTTTACTACAAGAAATATGTGCTACGATCTGTCCTATATTCTCTACATTTTCGGCACTGAACAATGACTTCTGCATGACGTAACAATTGAATTAAACCAGCTGTTAGCGAGCGGATGAATATTAGTTATTTCTGCTCGACCTTGCGCTGAGTTGGGCAGGCTTTCCATAGCCCTGTTTAGTTATTATTAGTTAAGTTATGCTAAGACGTTGTTGAAAAATGTATAAGTAAATTATTAAACACTTGTAGATCCTTACCACGGATATGGGCCGTGAGACAAAACCATGAAAACGCCCAGAAAATGAGTTTCGTAGCGCACATCTGGTAACTAAATAAATTCTTCAGTTTTGTGTGAAAACGAACATAATGAACGCATTACAGCTTGTTCCACAATCCTGGTGCGAAATTGAATATAAGAGGTTCCCGGAAATTCAATAACCATAAGTTTACAACGCATACATAAGAACTATACAATTCGAGAGCCCTACAGCACACTAACACAAATGTATTCCTGTAATGTTTTGCCTGACCAAAATCGGACTTCCTCAGTCAATCATAATTTATTAGGTAGATTACGAAAAATATGGCATACATGTAACCAACAACAAAAAATACTTTAATTGTGTGACAGGAGTCGGGAGTGACCTCGAAAGCAGCGACACCAACAACGCTGATTCACATTTGAGAATAAATTTTATGTAATAACCACAAGCAGTTTACAACAAGAACAGCATAAAAAGCTACATCCATTTTATAGAAGCTATCAAGTATCAAACGCATTTATTTTTAAGCAATGAAGTCACAAATTAACATCGTGAGCACGAAAACACAAATAAATCAGTTATTTCTCACTTAGAAATTTACCGCAAAAGTCAAGAAAATTAAATGAATGTACAATATGTACATAACATAGTGAACAGAAATATTACAATTTACAATTAATCTTTTTTCAGTTTATGTGGTTATGTATTTGAACAAAGGCAATAATATTTCTAGAAACAGGACTACGACACTAACAAATGTCCGAAAAAAAAAACAAATGTATGATACTTATTAAATCAACTGTAATATCTAATTCACTTTCTTCTGAATTGTTTTCGAAATCCACTATCTCAGAAATCGACTTTTCCTCTATAGGTGTACTGTGATTTCTGCAGTCAATACAAAAACAAAAATCTGTGCAATTTAAGTTGATTTTGGCACACTTTCATAAATTATTTTGACTATTTTTCTTTGCAGTTTGCCAACTCAAGAACTGATTTGAGGGCCACATGCTTCTTCAGTGAATCATTGTTGGGTGGAGAGTATAATCCTTATGTTTGACAGTGTTAAATAGACGTGCCCTGGTATCATTTACATTCTTCATATCCTCTTCAAATTCCTCAGCTTTACTTATTAATACCTCGTTAACCTCGAAAGATCTTCATAGTCGAGGGAAAAAAATGAATTGAAAATCTCAATGAAGTCTCCAACATGAATTTGATGGGCAGTTCCAATTGCAGAAAAGTGCTAAAGTATTTCAATATGAATAGCCCATCTAAGCTGTTTGCAACTATTATGATTCTCATATACCTTTAAGCTTCAAGACTTCTTGTTTAATCCATTTTATAGCACTGATAGCAGCAGGGATCAGAGCCTGCGTTAGGTCGGATTGGTGGAACATTGCCGTTTTCTTTTGTAGTACAGTATCTAAAATAAGGAAGAAAATAATATTTGGAGCAGCATGATTTTAAAAATACCCTTAAATACTAACTAATACCTTGAATACATAATGCATTTTATCTGATGTACTAAATGAGCGTATATATGCTCATTGCATGTTCTACAGTCCAGCAGTGTTTGCATACCATTACTAGACTATATCTACACTAAATTTTGATATATCACAGTCTGAAATGTCCTATGACAGTATGAGTATGGACTATAGACTATATTTTGAAACATCAACTGTTTGTCTACAACTTCATTTCTCACCTCTCAATCATTTCCAATGCTACCTTTCTTTCCACTCCGGCATAACTTATCATTGCTTCCCAGGTTCTTGTCGACTCTATGAATTTAGATTTAGACCAACCGACATTAGTAAAATTGATTAATTTCTTCTCTTTCACACAACCGTGCATTACAGAAACAGCCATTCATTTCTATTTCCAGATATGCTGTGGCCTATATAGTAGTATAAGTCTGCTGAATAGTCAAGAAGAGTCATTAAATTAATCATAAACATTTCATGCAAGCCAGAAAATATCGTTGTTTGTGACATATTATTCTAGGTCTAGCCTTCCTTGGAGTTACCGCACCGTACCGGTACCTATTTAACAACGTCTTATGAGCTAGTGCTCAACTAAAATTGCTATTTATGGCAAGGATATACAACTGTTTAATATCTTACCTATACTTTTCAACATCTCTTTAGAATAACTGGACTAATATTACCGGTAACTGAAAAAAACTATGGAAAGGCTACTCAACGCAAAAGCGAGTAGTTGAGTACATCTGATATTCATCCGACCACCGGGGATCCACCTACAGCTGACTAACTTGACTGTTACGTCGTGCAGAAGTCTGCGTTCATTGGCCCATGATACCGGAAAAGCAGAGAAAATAGGACAGATGGTAACACATATTTATTGTAGTAAAAGCGTCTTTTCTGTAAAACGTGCAACTTTTGGAAGTGGGAACAAGGCAATATTTGTTACTAAATTTCCGAGGAACATTTTAAAATCATTTTCAGGTAGTTACCTGATGTGCGCTACGAAACTGAAAGATAAATGGCCTCGGCTCGCGGCCTATAACCAAATGAATGCTGCGCACTTCTCGGCGCACCACTCAGTTGTTACGTCATAATATATTTCTTTGTAGCCATATGTCATGAAAGGACAAAACGTTTAAATAAATATCGGATTGTTAACAAACGATATTGAATAAACGATTGAAACGAACACCTAGTTTCATCAGATAATTCAGTCTTGAAACTTTTTATCTGTAGAAGAATGATATCGTTTCCGAGGCTTCTCTCGCATGCCAAATAAATGGGCTCGCGTGCCAGGGGTTGCCCACCCCTGGACTAGACTATAATTGTTCAAAGTTTCGCTTCTGAGAGAGAGAGGAAGTGAGTGAGTTTAATTTTCTTCTATTGAAAAACTGACTATGGTCTTGATATAGTCGAAAACGAGTCATTAAACACCCAATTTGCGAATATGGAAAATCTATGTTGCAACTATACTTTCTTTTAATAAGGCCAAAGGCATTGCATTTCATTAAGCTTAGCGTCGTTTCATAATATAATGCCAGATGTACAGCCGTACTTTAGTCTCGCCCCAAAATCGTGTTTTATTTTGCAAACGCTTCATTTTTCTTAGAAATGAATAAAAACCTGTTCTATCACTATTTTATCTTAACTATTTTTCGCAAACGAAGCATTTTTTAAATATTTTGTAACTCTATCTGATCGCCCCTAGGCGCGTAAAATTACGAAACCTGATATGTCTTCGGATCCCGAACTTTATCGCTGAGTTCAAATGACTGACACTGTAATAAAAACACGTTGAAGTTAAATAAATTTGGGAGTGATTTGGAGCATAAAAATACAATATTTTATACTGTATGAGGAAAACTTCTTGGGTATCCTTACAATTTTTTAAACTGTCGTGGGAAATGGATCGTTTTATGTTTTATTCACATTTTTTGGACACGTTTAGTGGCCATAACGATCGTTTCAAAATTTTGTTGGTATTGTTTTTTTCTTTCGTCAGTATCATTAAAAAATCACTTTTCTCTTCGAATACTGGACCAATTGCTTTGAAATTTTCAGTGGTTAAAGATAAAATTTTTCTCCAGAGGGCTATTACTTTTTTTTTCGCTATGACGTCATCAAAATTATTGCCAATGGGTGGCGCTACGTGTCCATATATTTGAGCATAGCTCTCTTGTTTAATTAAATTATCTTAAAATATCCGCTTCATTCTTTTTATTATATTCAGTCAATTTGTGGGTGAAATATTTTTCGGAAAGTTTGTGAGTTATGGCTTTTATTCTAGTTCGATTAGCTATGTAGATGCTACTTATATTAAATATTTTATTGACAAACAATATTTGACGCAAAACATTTGAGTCAATGCCAGCGTTTCCCGCCGGGCAGAAATCCCTTATCAGGGAAGAATTTCGTTTATAATGAAATATATATGGAAAAATTATTTTGTATTTGGTGAAATTTTACTAATATTGTTTAGTTATTCAGTATTGTTGTAATACAGGTTCATGGACACATAACAGACTATTTAAATCACATGCCATAGTTCGAGTTTTGAGTCAATGGTCCCCAAACTAGGGTCCGCGGCCCTTTTGGGTTTCGTGAAGCACTTTTGGAGGGTCCGCGAAACAAATCTGTAATATGGCTAATAGCTTGATGATACAAAAATTAAGTGCTTAAATTTGCAAATACACATCTGTCGCCTTTTGCTGCTTTGCAATCACTGCTGGAGACACTGATTCTTCGCTTTCTGTTTCGACCACGCTGCCCCATTGTGATGTCATAGAGCTCTGGGCCTGTGATATCACAGAGAGAGTTTAATTCATGCTACGAACTGCGGAGTTGTCCTTTTGCATGTTTACCAAATATCGAAAAAGGACTGGATGTCACACTTGTCAATAGAGTTGCGCTTTATATTCTTTTGTTCGTTTCACTATTGATGATTGATTTTTTAATGTTTTGTTTTATTGCACAAGGTCAGTAATCATTAAAAAAATGCAAGGGGTCCGTCACGGAATTTTTTCCAAAAAGTTTGAGAACCACTGTAACTAGCCGAAGATCCTTTTAAAATTGAACAAATAACAAAAATATGAAGATATGAAAGGGAAGTATACTCACTCTCCTTGAGAATGTCACTGGGTTAGACATAATCAAGGTGACTGCCTAATTATACGATACGCTCGTATACCGAAAAAGGTCGGGAACCGCAGGGTTATAAATAGACTCGATAAAATACTATTTTACGATTTTTAAATATTACAAGTCAAGTTTATTTTTTCCAACAAGTGAAAAATATCACTCGAGCACAAATTATGAGAAAATTCTAATTACACTGGGAAAGGGAAGTCTCGAGGAGCCAGAGCTGGTTACTAACACGCGCCCGTGGTCGTGAAAATTTTTACGTTATGAACGTTTTACGTTCAATAAAGAAAAACATAAAACAACTTGTATCATTTTAGACATAACATGATGCAAAGGGTTAAATTTCGGAGGAAAATGCCCACGCCTCGCAATACTGATTATTATCATTTATTTATGTGGTCATAATTCATCTTGAGTTATGAATGCATATTATGACGTAATTTTATCTCTTCAAAACCGATTGTTGCGTCACTATTTTCATAATGATTGAAATTCATAATATTATGACATCATAGCATGGCGTCGCGAATTCTCAAAATGTTTCCCCGAGCATAGATTTTCTTGTTTTTTTTCAGTAATAATTACAAATCCCGGTGTTTTTTCCTCTCGTATCTTCAGATCTTTGTATGTTGTTGAGCGAGAGATTTTTCGCGGACTAAAAAACTTCTTTGCGGATTTTGCTCGACGTCCAGAATTCCACATTTCAAATTTGCGAGTAGTCTGAAATATGATCGTTGGGCCTTAAGATTGAATAGCGGCGCTAGCGCTCGAATTGTCATGTGCAGTGCTCTTCAACCGGGTATACTGTATACCTAATTGTGTACCAGACCATTCGTAGGATATACGACTGATAAAAGGTATACGAAGGGTATACAACTGATAAAGGGTATACGAAGGGTGTATAGCCTAGATCAGGAATTGTAAGCTCTAATATAATAACTTTTAAAATATTCAATTAGAGACAACAATGCAAACGCGACGCATATGAAGTATAAAATGTCATTCACGCAATGAACCGACTTGAGCACATTGTTACATCACAAATTATGTAGATAATTCAGGCACGTGTCTGGGTTTTGATGATTTCGGCTGCCGTGCACGTCGCTTGATCTGCTGAAAAAAAAATGAATTACACTATGTTTTACGGGAAGTCGTGTATTTTGTGAATACGATTAAGAATAGTTCAAAACAAACGAGACTTTTCTCGAAACTGTGTGAAGAAACAGCCGCCACTTTCAAAGAACTTCTTCTACATTCAGAAGTACGGTGGCTGTCCCGAGGAAAAGTTCTTTTCTGTGTGTTTGAACTTCGCGAGCAATTAGGCGTATTACACTAATAGAGGAGACCAAAAAAACACCAAGTTTCGCAATATATATTGGGTTGCAAAATTAGCGTACATGGCGTCGATTTTTGATCGTTTTAATCAAGTGAACGTCAAAATTAGCGTACATGGCGTCGATTTTTGATCGTTTTAATCAAGTGAACGTCAGTCTTCAAGGAGATGATATATTTCGATCAGCGATATCAATGCTCTGAAGAAGAAAATTCAACTCTGGAAAAGCAATGCTTCTTCAGGAAACTTCATTGACTTTCCTCTTTTAAATCAATATTTGAAAGAGTCCGGGTGGGAGTTTGAGGTCGTTTCAACGATAAATACCATGTCTACCCTAATTGTTGGTCATTTGAACTTATGGGGTGATAAATAATGCTTTGTACTTTCCTGAAGATAAAAAACACCTGGATAGACGTCTGGAAGAAAACCCGTGGATAATGCAGCCATTTACTAGTGAACCAACAAGACGAAGAATTGTTGGAACTCCGGGAGTATTTAAATCAAAGTATTTCATTCCGCAAAATGGATTACTCGGGAGTTTTGGGTTTCTCTTTTTGAATTTCCCCGAGTACAAAAATCTGGCAGAAAAGGCCGTTGCTCTCCTGGTACAGATGCCTACGACTTATTTGTGTGAAGAAGGGGTTTTCAGTCTTGTTGAAATCAAGTCGGAAAAGCAATACTTGATATTGATTCACTAATGCGGGGAGCAATTGAAAAGGAACTAAAACCCTGTTATGGACGAATTGCCAAAACTATACAAGAGCAAAGAAGCCACTGAAACTAAATTAACATTGTCTTTACATTTTTTACACATTTGGGTGTCAAATTTATTGCATCTGTGAGTAAAAACTAACAGAAGCATTTTTAATTACTCGCCCCGCCACCTAGATTTTAGTTCTTTTCAATATGTGCCTAACATTTAATGTTCATTTTAGCTTGAAATAAAAATTGGTGATATTGTCATAGTCGTTGACGAAAATACACCAAGAAATCAGTGGAAGATGGCAAGAATTGTTGATGTCTATCCCGATGCAGATGGTCATGTTCGAAGAGTTCGAGTTCACATAGGAGATTCAACACTCGATGAGAGAGGAAAGGGTATAAAGGATGTTCTCTTTCTTGATCGTCCAATCCAAAAGTTGATTCTTTTCTTGGAGAGTGGAGATACGGGAGAAGATTCCCGACGAGGGAGCCAGAAATAGACATTGTGAAATTGTAATTTTATTTTAGTATAGAAATAGCATTTCTGGGGGAGCCATGTAAATGATGGCTCAGCCGTCATTTTATTTATTGCCCTTTGTCGCCTCATTGTGGTACTTTAGATTGTTGCGCAAGTTTGTCTCGTGGTTGCGCCATTTTCAGGATTTTGTTGAACAGGCTGACAGGGTTTGTGCTTCTCTGATTTGGTCTAATATATTATTCTTTTTCCATACAGTTAAGATTGTTTAAATGTTAAATATTGAAGTACCTGCTTGTTTGTGATATTATTAGCCGAAAAAATCGGTAAGTCATATTTTATGTGAAGATATTTCTGTATTTAGGAATTCATTTGCTGAGTGTTCCTACTTGCTTAATATATGATTTTCATTCCAAATTCATATTAGTATAGAATAAGTAAAACACTGTGTGGACAAGTTATTGTCTGCTCTTTATTCATAAGTTATTCATGCCTTCTTTATCGTGTGATCAAGTACCGGTAGCCTATACTGTATTTTGCCAATGTCTCTGGTATTTTTAGATCATCACTGTTGTGTTTTGCTTATAAGTTTTACTCTTATTTTAATTGCAGTTTACACACTTCTTCAATTCATTGAGACTTTATATTGGAACATTTCATCAGTCCACTGAGACACTATTTTGGAACGCTTCATAACATCTAAGTTATTTCATTTGGTCATTTTTGAACACGATTTGGAAGTAACATCAAAACATTGTGTTGGACAGTTTCTTGGGGTTTCCAGGTTTCAGTTAGTGCAGCAGTGAGTTAAACGACGGTTATACCTACACGGCGGAACATACGACTGCGGGTCTGCGACAAAAGGGTTAAATAGACTGTTAGATTCGTAGCATCGTGAACAGCGGCCGTAATAGTATACGAAGTTCTCGAAAAATTGTAAAAGGCATACCACGGTAGAAAAGTGTGAAGAACACTGGTCATGTGATTTAGGGACAGAGCTACTGTGTCTACTTCCGCTCTAAGGCCATAGTTTCCGCCCTTTTTGATATACTACAATACAGTATATAAAAAATACAGTATGATAACAGAAGTGAAGTGCTCTAATTTTTTATATAGGCCGATACTGTCCCAAATGTGAATAATGTTATAATCTAAATTAGAAACTTTCTTTTAGCAAGGAGATACATAGAAAAATTCAAAAAACAATTTCGTCAAACAAAAGTTTGTGTTCTGCTGGCAAGGTATTCTTGTTGTCTGTTTGAAAAATCAAGCTCAAATCTTTCATTTTTCAATTTTATTGGTGACAGCTGTACAGAATAACAGTTTGTAGAGTTTAAACTAGTTTTTTGTGGTTTTGGTAAATGAAAAATGGATCTACAATCAAAAAAGCTTGTCCGAGCGACTCAGTCAGATTGCCTTATGTCATAATTTGATAGGTTCAAACAAAATGGGTTTTTTGTGATTTTGAGGTTGGTGGAAAATCTTTTCGAGTGCATCGTACTGTCTTGGCAGCCTCTTCAGAATACTTTGAGGCCATGTTTTCAAGCAACATGAACGAAGTTCATTATTACCACGGTAATATGAAGGATGTCGATTAGGATCAGACAATCGTCTCGATATAAAACAAGAAGCCGAACAGTTCGTGATAACTAATTTCAAATCTGTTATTTCTTCCGAGATGTTTCCATTCGTCACCAAATCAGATCTCTTGCGTTACATGAGAAACGAGACTTACCAAACATCATCTGAACCTGTTGTAACATGGGCAAGAATTAAAGACAACGTAGATGTTTTCGAGCTTGTCCATGCTGACAAATTTCCATTTAAATTTCTTCTGCAAACTGTCCTTGAAGAACCCATTGTAAAAAAGAATAAAACGACTAAAAATTCAGTGATTACCGCCTTATTCTCTGAGGTAAAAAAGATGGAGACAGGTCTCAAAATTGACAACTGCTTTACTTTGAAGAACCTGGCTGAAACACATCAAGTTAATGATCCGAGTGCAGTACAAAATGTGATAACTCAATTTTGGGGGCAAATTTCGAACGGGTTATAAAGAAAAAAGAATTTCTTGACATAAGCAAGAATGACATAATGGCACTTTTCAAATCTTCAAGCACAAAATATTCTTCCGATGCTGTCAAATGGGAGGCGATGCTAAAATGGGTGAAACACGGTGTCGGAAGTAGAAGAAAAATATTCCCAGACTTGTTTAGTTTTCTCAAACTTGAAGATTTATCTCTTGAGTTTCTAAAGGAGACAGTCCGAGTTGAATCCTTGGTTAAGAAAGCAGAGAAATGCATCGACATGCTCATGGAAGAAATTTTCTCTCGCGCTTCTGCAAAAGTTATTCAACAAAATAAAACAAACAAAGATATTTATGTATAAAAAATATTTGCCCTGGCCATACGAGTGCATCTTGAACCAGTGGTTCCCAACCTTCCCACCCCTGCTGACTGATAACGTCAAATAAAATGACATCACAAAACAAAATAGGCAGAGGTCAATTTGCTTTGCAGAAAAAAGAAAGGCAAAAAAGGGCATTTCCAGGACCAGTGGTTCCCAACGTCGATCGATGGGACCAGCGGTTGGGAACCGCTGTTTAAAACAGTGGTCATCAAGCACTTTTGCTTTTGTTAATTCATATCTATGCTGGAGTGTTTAAAATAAACTCTGAATGGGAGCTAAGAATTTTTTGTTTGAGAATTGAGATTGCTATAAGTACTCTTATCCGGTCCGCGACACTTCACTGTATTATAGTAACAAAACAGCTGTTTTGAAGAATATATATTCCTTATCACATTAACCGCTATGCAATCACACCATTCCTTCCTCAGTAAAACTGTAAATTATCATTTTCTCGTAGTTTGTGCCTGCGATATATTTTTTACTGGTTGAAAAAAATAAACTTGACTTGACTTCCCAGTTGCTATTTCAAGTACATTTGAATTGTGCGAATATTTGCCAACATATAGACTTATTCAATGTTTCAGTATGAATACTTAATACCCTATTTTTCGTTTTGCTAAGATTAATAAGCATATCCTTTTTGTTTACAGGTGATCCAACTCCTATGCTCCCTGGCCCCAATATTCAACAACCGGTTCCCCTACACTTCAATTTTGGTGGGTTTTTCATTCTCATTTACTATTTGAATATGATTTAAGATTTGATGTGTTATACTGATATTGCTCTTCAACCAATCTTAGCATTAATTAGAATGAGTGCTAAGTATCAACTTATAATCATTATGTGCCGAAATTAGTAAGTAATGTTCTTTCCGTCTGATAAGTTAAAATTGAAAAGTTTCTCTCCTTGTCAGTTAGGCACCAATGCTCGCTTACAAGAACCAGGTCATGTTTGTTTCGGTAAAATCATACTCACAAAATTACCGGTTCTTTCTACAAGGCCGTAATATAGTAGTACAGAACTTGTAGTTTCTTTCATTTTGCTGAGGTAAATAAATATGTTACTCTTGGTAACAGGAAATTCAAGTTCTATGTTCGGTTTCTTGGATAATCAACAGAGTCCCCCTCCAGAAGGATTGGAATGTTTTGGTAAGTTTATTGCTCACCCACCAGTTATTTTATACAAAAAAATTGTGTTTGTACCAATAAGGAGGTAACTAATTTTGTTCGCCTATTTTACATAGAGTTGTGTAAAGGGACTGAAACCTATGGGCAGGGGGACTATTCACTTGGCTTACACAGACAGTCCTCGAACTCGTAAAAGAACTAAAATAAGAATTGGGATAATATTATGGCTTAACCCTAACCTGGTACATAGGGTATGAGAATACCAAAAGTTTAGGGATGAAGAAATACGCTTTCTTATCATGGAAATTATGTTGTAAATTTTGTACATGTTGGTGTTTGTTGTTTTAATTAGCAGAGCTTAATTTAGTTTTTCTTATACTCAATATATTGAACTAGATGTTTCTTTGTTTTCTTGAATTTATTCAAGGTGAGAGACAACAATGGGGAGGAGGGGGAATTCCACTACGATCTCTACTATCAACATGGGTGAATGTGCCGCCATCTAGTGGTACAATGACAAAAAACACGAAGGAGATGAAATTGCTATCACCCACACATTTCCTACTAGTGTTCTTAATATGAGTTTCTTGACTTCATAATGAGCATCAAGTCAATGCGCCACTTTCAAAATTTACAAGGGTGATGACTAGGTTTAGTACATGTCTGGGTTTAGCTTGGACAGTCCCGCCCGGGAAACCTAACTGTACCGGTCATGCAGTGTTATAGTCAAAAATATTTATTATTTAATATTCATACAAAATTGTTTTTTTCAACGGATACAGCTCATTTATCAATGATTTGTGACTGTATGCTATACTGTGACTTATAATGCTATAAGTTATATTGTTTTGTCATGATTATTATATGAATAATCTATACATCTAACAGTAACTTTACTGCCGTTAAAATAATTAAAATGCTGAAAAGAAATTGCACGTTTTCCAATGATTTTGATAGTACTAATTAGAATGGAATATTGAATTTGTTCGATCAGCGCTGTCCTGGTTTTTTGTTTTATGTAAATGGTTATGACCAATGGTGTCAGGCATGTGGATGGAAAGTTGATTTTGAATTGAACTTGTGTTATTGCAATTTGATTTGGTTAGCTGGGATAACTTATGACTAGCTGTATAAGCAGAGCTACCATAACGTCCTTATTTTGAAGGATTTGTCTTTATTTATAGTAATTTTGCCCTTATTTATAAGAAACGTTCTTATTCTAACATGTGTCCTTATTTTTGTCCCCATTTTATGGGTAGATGTTTTAATACCAGGCACTTACGTAATAAACATTCATTACGTAATAACAGCAAATTGATTGACACAATGACAAAACAATAGCTTATCGGCCAAATCAGTTTGTGTAACTTAAATGAAAATACAACTTAAAAGTGAGATGGAACAGATTGTATCCAAGAATAAAGAACTGCTGGAGCAAATCCCTTCTCGTATAAAATTTGATTAGACACGGTCGCACTGGCATGAATACATTTTGTGTATTACATTTCGTTATTCTATAATTATGTTTCCCCGATGTCCTTATTTTTGGCTGCATATCGATAGCATCCCTGTGTATAAGATATTCGGGGATTGATAAAACGTTGGTGACTGGTCATATTTTTTGCTCTGGAGTGAATTTGTATGAAATTTTCTAAAGAGGAGTGATTTTAATTGTCTACTTTTATAGAATAATTTGACACATATATGTTGCAAATGATAATTTTGTGTATTTGGTATTCAGGGATTTTTATTACATGCTTGTCAATTCACTGAATATTTGCCGAATAATGAGGTTGGAGAAGAACTTTATCAAATGCTCGTACAAGCGTTCGACCGAGGATTGATTTTCAAGATGGAAACAAAGAACGGAGGAAGAATAACATGGGATGAGGAAATACTCCATACCACCGATTCGTCGATGGTATCAGAAGAGTAAGTAACTTCAGCTGTTATTGGCGTTAGGACAAATATAGAACCAGGCCTGACTAGGGGGTGCAAATAGAAATTGCATTCAAACCCTTCTTGCATCACTAGTTCCACAAAATTTCATCACGATACTGATGAACCATGCAATTGAGTTGGGACCAGATTTAAACGATACGAGGACTTTCGGGATATTTCATTTGGAAAGACCCTCTTCAACAATGATGTCATAAAAGCTTCAATTAAATAATTATGACACCTGAAATGTTATGTTGCATACATTATGGCATCATAAACAAATAATAAAATTATGTAAAATAAATTTTGTTAGTAACAGGCATTAAATGTATGCCCATAACCCAAATAGATTGGGCAATACATATATTTTTCAAATCAAAGCATGATGTTTGCCTTCACAAAATACATCGAAATATTTCTCTCACATATGTTTTCTTGCGAGTTGTTGTCTGGCACTAAATTCAGTTCAATATTCCCTTTTTTCTTATTTTAACATTAATAATTTCAGAGATCAATATCAAAGCCTTCTTGGAGCATTGAACAACATGGGGATCAATCAAACATGGAATTGACTTTTCAGTCTTCAAATAACTTCAATATGAAATAGTTTCTTGAATATTCAAAGAGATTTTTCGAATACAATCCATACCAGGGCTGGGCAAATTTACGGTCATCGGGCCGGATAAGGCCCATCGAAGTGTTTCATCCATTCCACTTCTGTCAGCTGAAATTCCAACTATGGTTTTTAGGGATAAAAATTTCCATTGAAAATAACGTCATAATGACCCCAATTGTTACATTGTGCTTCCTGTTATTATATAAACATTAGCCTAGCTGTTGGAATAGCTTTTTAAAATTGTTTTTTTATGTTTAGTTTTCCTATTAGGTGTTGACACTCTGGTCCATTAACAAAGTCAATTATTGCTTTTGATTCACTCAGTAAAGTAATTGCCCACCCAGCTTTATTACCCTAGGGAACCCCACGTAACACCCCTGTTACATGATCTTTAGAAATCTGTAGAAATGAAATGTTTCACAGCGCACCCCGACGTTATAGATCATAGAACCCCTAAGGCCCAATGTTACTCAGCAGTACAGCTTTCGTGCACCGATCGGCCGGTTAGGTGGCGCTCCAGAGTATTGTTTGTCATGGTGTGTGGGATTTTTGACAAGATCCTGGAAGACCTAGAAACATCGGATCATATATGAAAAACGACGATCGGTGTCAAATAAATGGTGAGTTGGGGTCTTAGTTGACGTGATATATATTACTATGTTGTATGAATTGAGAATCTAGAGTGAATACTGATCCGACATACTAAGGTCTACATTTGATGTATCACCGGTGTCACATCGGGATTAGTCATACAAATGGAGAAATTCAATTTGCATGTGACACCGGTGATACAATAATTGCAAGCATTCACATTATAGCCTTGAACTTCCTTTTTTCTTGCTTGGTCGGGCCACTAACCATATGTATTCATTTTTCTAGAACATGGCATCGATTGGGCCAAGCAGCTCGCGGAGAACTGGAATCACAAGAGTGTACAATGCTGATGATATTCTTGTCATTTTGAACTGCGATGAAAGTAATGATAATAATGGTGGATGCACTAGTAGTGGGTCAGATGGTGAATACGATATCAGAAAAGACGAAAACAACGGCTCCCAAGTTCATAATATTTTCAAATAATGATTACATAGTTTCTTTTTTTGAAGAAGCATTACACAACTGCTTACGATCAATTATCGCTCACAGACACAAAAAATATCTTCTGACAAATATCTTGATCACTCATTGATCGAAACAATAAATAATGTTGTTCTTTGTTTTTATTTCGTCATATTTCATTTTACAGATTGAGTCCGAAAGTTCTGACGACGACGTTCTATTGGCGAATCTACGAGTGCAAAATCAAAAACAAAGCCAAATAGAAAATGCAACCGACCGCAATGAGTTTCGGTGGAAAAAGAAGCACTTCGATAGACCTGATGCAACATTCTTCGGTCCACAATTAAATCCTCCAGCTGACATGATTGTAGATACGCCATTGCGTTATTTCCGACGTTTTGTCACAGAGGAAATGCTGCAACTTCTGAAAGAACAAACAAACCTCTACAGTGTTCAAAAGAATGGTGTTTCGGTCAAAACGAACAAAAAGGAAATTGAGCAGATATTAGGAATGTATTTGCACATGGGTATAGTGCAGATGCCCAGTGTTCGGATGTATTGGGAAACTTCAACATTTTATGAGCCAGTGAGTGGAGTTATGTCTCGCAACCGCTTTCAAACATTGCTGAGAACTCTACATTTTGTAGACAATTTGACTGTGTCTGACAACGAAAAACTTTCTGACAAGCTATGGAAGATTCGTCCGTGGCTAACAATGTTCAGAGATGCATGCTTACAGGTTACAGCCGAGGAATACAACTCTGTTGACGAGATGATGTGCCAGTATAAAGGCACGACAAGTTCCATACGTCAGTACCTGAAGTGTAAGCCTCATCCGTGGAGTTTTAAAATCTGGGGAAGAGCGGGTATAAGTGGAATTCTTTACGACTTTGATGTCTACCAGGGTGGTGCCGGTGAACGCACAAAGTTAGGACAATGTTCTCAACTGACATCAACATTGCCATATCATGCAAACTACAAGATATTCGCTGATAACCTTTTTAGCAGCTTTCCACTCATCCAAAAATTATCAGAGAGGGGAATGCAGTATGTTGAAACCGTGAGAAAAAATCGCCTACCCAACTGTAACCTGGACGATGAAAAAACATTAAAGAAGAAAGGCAGGGGGGAATATGACTTCAGAGTTGAAGAAAACAATAACATAATAGCCGTAAAATGATATGACAACAGGGCAGTGTCACTACTATCTTCGTACGTAGGAGTGGAGCCAATTGATCAAATCAGACGATGGGACAGACGAACGAAATAGCATGTGCACATAGCCATGCCTGCTATCGTTCAAGAATACAATAAGTTTATGGGAGGTATTAATAAATTGGATTCATTTCTTGCAAAGTACAGGTTCCGAATGAAATCAAAAAGATGGTATCTTTAATCTCTTTTGGCATTTTATAATGGTTGCTATTGTGAATGCCTGGCTCTGGTACCGCCGTGATTGTGCTCTGCTCATTATTCGCTGTATAATTAAGGTTTAAAATCTACTTAAAAATAGCCTATAGTCTAACTAACATAACTATCATCACTGCCAATGCAACATCTTCGTACCAGTGATATGTCGAACACCGAAACAAACAAGGCTTCCTTCTACGACACCATAAAGCCTATCCCAAAGCCGCGTCTGAGCAGAAGCCTTCCTGATCCTGGCCTCTCTCCAATAGGTCCCATCATACATCAAAAAGAGGGACCTTCAACAAAACCTACAGGAAACAATTCAAAGACACATTGAAATGCTACTTCCAACTCTTATCACCAAGTGTCTTGAAGACCATTTTAACCCAGCGAACACCAGCTCGGATTATGCATCACTGAGCCCTGGGCTTAAAGAATGCATAGAAGACCAAATGCAGTCTTTAAAGGAGGTAAAACAAGACATCGCCTCAATTAAGGAAACCCAGAGTTTTCAATCGGACATGTTCGATAAGCTGTCCTCAAAACAAAAATCGATGGATGAAAAATTAACCATCTATGGTAAAAAAATACGTGAACTTGAGGAACTAGTTTATGACCTGGAGGAAGACCTGGATTATACTGCTGAAAAACTGGAAGAACAGGAAAGGAGGTCAAGACTCGACAACTTAGAGTTTCATGGCCTTGCACCATCAGTGAACGAAGTCACAGATAAACTTGTAATTGAGGTTGGTAAATTGATCAATGTTGATATTAAACCATCTGACATCTCAATCACTCATCGCAGCCCAACCCACAACTCGAACATTCACAAACCTATCGTAGCCAAATTTACCAACAGGAAGATACGGAATAAAATCCTCAAGAATCGCAATTTAATCAGAAGCCCCTCACACAGATCATCCTTAACTAACTTGTCCAAGGCCTTCATTGTGGAGAATTTGACTGAAAAAAATAAAAATCTCTTTTACCAAGCTAAAATTCTCAAAAAACGATGTGGCTATGCTTTCCTCTGGACATCGAACGGGAGAGTATTAGTGAAAAAAAATAAAGATACCAATACCATTTCAATATCTGATGAAGATGATCTGCAAAAAATCAGATAAGTGTCTCTTCTATTTGAACTATTGTCCTATATCTTTTATTCCTACTATGGAAAATTTAAACAACTCAGGCCAGATTTGTAGAGAAATACCCACATCCGCTTGTCATTTTATTATTCGTGTTACTGTTTGCGACAAATTTTTCTCATTTGATCATTACAACTCAATCTCATTTGATAGAAAGCACACACTTATTATCCTAAATCTCCTTCAAATCTATGTGCCCTGTATATGATTTAACCTCTCATCCTTCCCATGTAAACTGGGAATCTACCATTCTTCATACCCATGTTAGTTTACCACCATGTCGGCACCTCCAAATTAATGAGATCAACGAGGTCTCATCCAGCTTTCCACCCTCTGATCTCATTTTAGTGCATTTCAACATCAGGTCACTGCCAAGATATGCTGACAACCTTATCGAATTAATATCTCATTTTCATGTTCTCCCTCATATAATTGCCCTGAGTGAGACCAGAATCATTCATGGAGCCACGTTTGTAAATATCGATATCCCGGGGTACGCGTTTATTCATGTTCCCACCCCAACCCAAGCTGGAGGCGTGGGATTTTACCTCAGAAAAAATTTAGATTACCAAATCATCCAAGATTTTAACTTAGCATTTCCAAACTGCGAAGACTTGTGGATTGAGGTCAAACAAAACTCAAACAACCAGAGCCTAGTAATTGGTGTAGTTTATAAACATCCGAAAAGTAACATCCCATCATTCACAGGAGCAATGGCTCGTGTTCTTGGTGGGCTGGCAATGGCGAAAAGGAAATTTGTGATTCTGGGTGACCTTAATATCAACCTACTTAACACCCATGATAAATCCACCACCAACTATTTAGATATGCTGACGTCCTATTTCGTATTTCCATTGATCACAAAACCTACTCGAGTCACGCCATCCTCCCAAACCCTCATCGATCATATTTATACAAACGCCATAAACCATTGTTCTTCATCCTTTATTTTACTTAGCGATCTCACCGACCACTTTCCAGTAATGTGTACAATTTCGGGTATGAATATTGGCACAAAAACAAAGATCCGAATGAAGCGAGATATGACTAAATTTTGTAACGACTCTTTTAGATCTGAAATTGAATTAATGTGTAATAATTACATGAGTGTTACTCTTACTAGAGAAAATTTCAATAGCTCTTTTGATGATTTCCTGGGTCAAATGAAATGGTTAATAAACAAACACGCTCCATTAAGACCCCTATCACGAAGAGAAAATAAATTATACTCCAAACCGTGGATCACTAAGGGAATTCGCAAGTCCATCATTCACAAAAATAATATGTTCAAAAAAAATTTTTTGAAAGGTAATACACTTCAGCGTCTCCACTTCATAAAATATAAAAATATCTTAATGCACTTGCAGAGAAAATCGAAACAACTGCATTATCGCTATGCCCTCGAGAATAACCGGGGAGATATCAAACAAACTTGGAAAACTATTAACGAGATCATTAAGACTAAGTCCAGAGATGATACATCCATCTCAGAATTGAAACTCGAAAATGGTACCACAGTGACAGACCCCATCATGATGGCCAGTGAATTTAATGAATTCTTCTCAACGGTAGGAAAGAAACTTGCGAATAACATCCCTGGTAGCTCTAACCCTTCTACCGATTTTTTGGGTGTTCCTCTGCAAAACACCTTTTTCCTGGAGCCAACGACACATACAGAGATTCTTCAAACCATATTGAACCTGAAAAATGGAAAAGCAGTTGGCCCAGATGGTATTCCAACTTACTTTCTAAAACAAGTCGCTGATATCATATCGCCAACTCTGTGTCATTTTTTCAACTCATCTTTTAAATTAGGTATTTTTCCTTCATCGTTAAAGATTGCCAGAGTGAAACCAATATTTAAAAATGGCAAAAGAAATGACCCGTCAAATTACCGACCAATTTCCATTTTACCCTCCCTAGGCATCATTTTAGAAAAATTAGTTCATAGTCGAATGCTGAATTTTTGTAAAAAATTTAACTTGATCAATAAATGTCAATTTGGATTCCAAAGCAATCACTCGACCAGCCACGCTATCTTGGACTTAACTTCATTTATTTATGATAAACTTGACAAAGGGGAAATCGTCTGTTGTACTTTCTTAGATCTGAAAAAAGCTTTTGATACTGTCGACCATGCTATTCTCTCTCAAAAACTTAGATATTTTGGCTTTCGAGGTGTCGCAGGCAAGTTATTAAATGATTACCTGTCCGGACGTTATCAATATGTGGAGTTAGATTCTCACAGGTCTTCGTTATTACCCATCCATTACGGAATTCCACAAGGTAGCGTATTAGGACCTTTGAATTTTTTAATCTTCATAAACGATCTTTCAAATTGTTCAAGTTTCTTGAGCAAACTCTTCGCCGATGATGCCTGTCTGCTCGACAGTGCAAAGAATCTAACCTCACTGCAAGCCGAGGTGAACACTGAAATTAACAAAGTGTATAATTGGATGGTATGCAATAAACTTACTGTGAATGTTAAAAAATCTAAAGTTATGTTGTTTGGTCCTAAAACTCGAACCAGACATGAAAACTTTTCAATTAAAATCAGGGGTGTCACACTCGAAATTGTCCACTCTTTCAAATATCTTGGGCTTCTTATCGACGACAAACTAAATTGGAACACTCATACTACTGAACTGCATAAGAGACTGTCAAGAGCAGTTGGAATCCTGGGTAAGCTCAGACATTACGTCCAGGACTCAACTCTCCGAACCATATACTTCGCACTTTTCCAGTCTCATACAGTATGCTATAACTGCATGGGGCTCCGCCACCCAATCAGCGTTGCACAGTTTGGAAGTTTTACAAAATAGAGCAGTTAGAATTCTCTCTAGAGCACCCATTCGATCTAACTTAAACACCCTATACTATAAGACCAGGGTGTTAAAATTAGCCGATATCTATCAACTAGAGATTTCCAAGGTCATGCATCAGTTTCATAGCAACCATTTGCCCGCTGCTTTCGACGATTATTTTGTTTCGCTCAGTAAAGTGCATGATCATAACACACGCTCTTCGACAAGGTCTAATTTATTTGTACCCAGATTTTCTCTAAGCAAATCCCAAAACTCCTTGAAATATAAAGGTGTGGTAACTTGGAATAATATTCCCTTAAACTTACGTAACTGTAGTTATGACACTTTCAAATTCAAATACAAAAAATTCATGCGCTCCCTTTACCTTTCCACTGCCTCTACATCCAGTTGATGTGGTCCCAGCAAATCTTTTCGTCATTGCCAGCTCATCATTTGTCTCGATCCAAATCACCTGTAACAAAACAATGTCTCGTGTAAATATTCGTATTGTATTTTAGCTTATAATTTTAATTGTGTATTCCATACTGATGGGCACAAGCCACTTGACAAGTGTTTCTGTCACCAACACATTGTGGGTTGAGGTAAAGCCAAAAATTATATTACTAAAATTATATAACAAAAAAATATTGCAGGCTTTTTGCCCTACTATTGAGCCCGCTCCTCAATGATCTTGGTCTCCTATTTAGTGTGTAATTTCTTGATATCTATTCTGTTAACTGCCAATGACAAATTCATGCCTACAGTCCAATGCCCATAAATACACTTATTGTTACCATGCCATTTTACATGCCTCAACTGGGATCCAAACTTAATTGGCATCCTTCTGATTACTTTCATTATGGGCAGTCAAGCCTGATGTTGTATTTGTTTTTACTATTTATAATGCCTCGGTAACAGTGATCCAGGTCAATTGTTTTTATCCTTTTGATTAACTTAATTTTTTTTTTTTTAATTTTCCTAGTCTACTTCTATGGTATGATACTCACTTCATTGTGTTGTATTAATACTGCTGAATATTTCGATGTATATTTTCCTCATGTCTATACAATTCCCGTATGTGAATCTTTGACTCCAGCATCAAAACACTTGTTAGTCCAGGTCAACATTTTAGCTTTCACACTACTAGCTTGTTTCTGCCTCAAAGTGTCAATATTTTGTTATTTGCATACTTGATTGGTACGGTATTCTATACTTTTACAATTTGTGTACTCTTAACATCCAGTTTTATTTCAATCTGGACACTTATATGCACACAATCGACTTGTGTTGCACTTTACCGTAGCCGAACTATTTACCTGCCATGACCACACTGCAAGTCTGTTTGGTTCACTTAATAATTTCCATGGTTACCTAGACTGTGGTGCATGGAGTCGATTTTCTTATTTTTAAACGGCGATTGCTTGGTTTTTACCGGGTCGCCTTGACGCATCGATTGCGTTTCTTTATTTATTTATTAAGTAATATATTTTGTTCGATTTAATTATATTTATCACGTTTTTGTTAGACTTCCCCGTGGGTGCCGCCGCTCGATAACCAGAATTGGTTTTCGGCGTCTCCTTTCACCCTGGAATGCGGTCTTTTATATTTTCTTTATTTGTGTATGTAAAATTCGTACTTTCAGCTTGGTGAAGAAATAAATTACTGATTACTCCATCTTACAACGCGATATATTATGAAACGGGGACATTTTCAAGCAGCAGTCGCAAGTGCTTTGATCCATGTCAATACTGACACCCGTCGCGGGAGACCATCGTCTGAAGTTGAAGAAATTCGCAGCCCCTCAAGGAAAAATTTCCAAGGCCCCATGTGAAGATATTCGCCGAGACAAATACGCACACCGGCCAACGAAAATTGAGAAAAGGGGAAGATGCAAATTGTGTGAACGCAATCAAACAAATACCAGTTGTGTAAAGTGAGACTTTGTTTTGTCGAGGGCCGCAATTGTTTTATGACTTCCACGCTTGAGGAATTGGAACAATTTGTTATTCTCAGGGAATTTTTCTGTAGTTTTTTTAAGTGTTTATTTCATGCTTGCTTTAAGCGCAAATGATTCGCCGATATTGCTCTTTGAGTTCGTTCATTCAATGTTGAAATAAAAATGTGAAACTTCAACTTGTTTTGACTAGATTTTTCACATTCGTATACAGTGTAAATCCCATTGTAACACATATGTCACATTTGAAAAGGGGGTTAAATGAGGTCAAAGGTTAAAATGGTATAAATATTTGTTCAACATGATTAAAATGGACTAAGAATCCCAAATATCAGATTTTTCCTTCAACTATTTCATTGTCTGGGTTCCCCGGGGTTAATTACTCTATTCGAATCTGCCAAAATCAGACAGGGTTTTCAAAAAACAGAAACAAGGACATTTGGAGCACAATCTAGAGCAGACATGGGCCAAATTCGGCCCGCTAGGTAATTAAATCTGGCCCGCCTGATGATGCCACAACCAAACTGAAACCAAATTTTGATGTTTTAGTTAAAAATAGCTTAAGGAATTTGTTGATATTGTGGTTAAATTTAGTTTTGGCACAAGGTTTATTGTTTTCCACTGTTGCTTTTGAAACACTGTAAATATTGTTCATAAAATGCAACTCTTTAAGTCATACTTACATGGCCCGCTAGTCTAGGTGGGCAAAATTTTTGGTCCCTGATCCAAAAACCGTGCCCACCCCTGATCTAGCGGGTACATGAGTTTTGTGCAAAGTGTCCTGGATTACTGAAGCTTTTCGGTACAATCATACATAAAAAGAGTTCAAATTTTTAGTCATCCTGTACGATTCCAAATACATTTTGAATTATTATTCTGAAACTTGGGCCGAATCAATATCGACAATATTCAATTTTGGGAGCTCAGAAGTATGTGCACCAAGATGGCACACAACCTGAACATAGTATGTGTTGTTGTACAGAATAACCTAGGTCCTAGATGAATTTATTTTTTTAATACCAGAAGTTAACTGAAATCAAATATGTATGTAACCCCTTAGTTTGTAAAGCTGAAAATTGTAGATTGCTAAATGAAACTGGCTTTCCAGAAGTATGTGCACCAAGATGCTGTTCAAAACGTGCTGCTACTATTCTGCCATGATGAAATCTAATCTAAAAGGTTTCTTCTTTTCTCCCAATATGTCGTTATGCTGGCTCCCAATATGTCGTTATGCTGAAATTTTTCGAAATTTCCAAAATAATCTACGAGGAGGCGTAAAATGTTTTTTCTATTTTATTCTCTCCGATACCCATTTTAAATTTATTAGACGTTCAATACCGGTGTATTAGCAACTGAAAAAGATAATTGTTCAACTTTTTAGTGATTTTAGTGGAAGTACAAAACCAATTTTAATTATCATATATATTTTCCTTAAAAGTGCCAAAAAATGCACTATGTTTGGTATTAAATATGGCCAGTTCAAAACGTGCTGCTACTATTCTGCCATGATGAAATCGAATCTATAAGGTTTCTCCTTTTCTCCCAATAGTTAGGTTAGATCGATCCAGTATCACATGCTGAGTCAGTAATCCTAGAAACATGGTGCAGGGCTGAGAACGTATGTTGGGGTGTAATTTTTTGACCAGATCTTGGAGGCATGCGATCTCCTTTTGTAACATAAACATAAATTATGCAAAAGGTTTCACTCCGGTATGAGTTCGCTCATGCGCACGTAAATTTATTAAATCTGAAAAACTCTTTTCACATTGTGTACAAGAATACTGTTTATGCTGTTGTAAACTAGACAGTTGTGAAAAACCCTTTTCACATTGTTTGCAAACATAAGGCTTCTCTCCAATATGAATTCGCTCATGCCTATGTAAATGAGATAATCGTGAAAAACACTTCCCATATTGTTTGCAAACATAAGGTTTTGTTCCTGTATGAGTTCGCTTATGCTCTTGTAAATGAGATGATTTCGAAAACCACTTTCCGCATTGTTTACAAACATAAGGTTTCTCACCAGTATGAGTTCGCTTATGCACATTTAAATGCCACTCTGATTTGAAATTCTTTCCACATTGTTGGCAAACAAAGGTTTCATCTCTACTGCTGGTTTGTAAATTTGACCCTGGTAACATTCAATCGCACACAACTGATTTTCCAGTTTCAGCTTCATCACTCAAACCACTTTCTCGACATTTTTCTCCGCCCCCTCTTTGTAAAGAAGTTTTACTGATAATGTCTTTTCCGTAACGCTTCTCAAGAGTTGGTAAGCTGACTATTTCCCACAATGTTGTTGGTTGCATATTCGCATTAATCTCCAGTTCCATCATTAATATGCAAAAACATATGCTTTTCCAAACTGGGCCTTGATGGAAAGTTTTCATCACAGATAAGGCAGGGAAATACGTTTTCGGTGGAGTCTATGATTTCGGTAAAATTTTCCATAGTTAGGAATATCTGAAAAATCATTGTATTTTTTCCTATACTTTGCACCACTGACTATCGCCTACACTAAAAACGATCAAATATATGTACACAAAGGCCAAAACGAAGTAGTGGTAGGGTGACTCTACGCGGAACTCTGGGAATATTTGATACCGTTTGCAGGTATGTATGCAATCTGTCTACTACCAGTACGTAGTTCGCAGTCTTCACCTGAATGTCAAAAAGCAACAAAAGCGCCACAAGTCAGTCACCAAGTGTTAAATTTTTAATTTGGATGATGTCATTCCACACAAAATGACGAATCTCACAGATAATAATACTAATAAATAATAAAAGTAATAGCTTTATAGCTTTACTTTAATGGCTTTATAGCTACAAATACTATCTTTGAACCTTTGAAAATTTCAAAGCAATCGGTCCAGTCGCCATTGAGAAACGCTATTTTTCCACAACAGAAGAAAAAATACTACAGTAACAATAACAAGAGCATAATTAGTTTAACTACAAAACGATCCAATGTAAACTTATACAAACAAAAAGGTTTTCTAGAGAATATACATTATTTTTCTCAACAGTTGAGCCTAAAAATTATGAAAAATCACATTTCTATAGACCTAAAACACCGCCGTAGAAAATGCAAAAAGACGAACAACTCACCAGGTCTCTCTGTAGCCGAGTTGTCTCTGGTGGGTTGTCCGCCTCCCCTTCACACTGTCCTCATCTTTCTTGACTTCTATATTAAGTAAATCAATGTTTGAGTATTTGGAGAGCTGCTTTTATATTCGAATTACCTGATTCCAAGACAAAAGATCAACTTGACTCACGTATGCAGAAAGAAGTCAAATGTATAACTATGGTACGATTTTTTTTTTGTGCCAAATAAATTTCAATGCCCAACGGAATTTTCACTTTATCTTAAATACATAGTTTTTGTTTCCATGTTTTTGTTTTTTAATTTAAATCCTATTCCCCCCAATACATATGAATAGGAAAAATCAAAATACAGACAAAATTCATACCATTACCACGATGTCATTAATTTAATATAATCCAATATATGCCCAAAACATTGAGTTAATCCACATGCAATCCACTCAGCAATTAGTTGTATATAATTTTAATTTACTGGCAATCAGTTTATTTTTAATTAGCATGAAAAATATAACGAGAATACAAAAATCACACAGAGAATATGGAAAAATCCACGCTTTTGTATTGGGATTTTCCTATTCGCCATCTATGTTCCATAGTTAATACATCATCCTCTTATGAAAATGATGTACAAATAACATACTTTCAATAATTTTCACAGTATGGTGCTGCATATAAACTTACATCATGATTGACCTATGTATAAGATCATGCATGTGCTCATATAACAATATTTCATTTCTTTCGCTTGCTTTTAGTAAATTTAAAATCCCTACCAGTTTACACTTGAAAATTGAACGCATACTACTTTTCATTTTATCTATTTCATCATATTTTACTGAATTTCGATATTCCCAAATTGTTGATTTTCCGCATATTATTGTGATTAATTTTGATTTGCAAGTATTTTGATTAATATCTATGCAACACCATTGCCAAAAATCAATAGACCAGTCACATTCTAAAAATAAATGACACACAGTTTCTTCAATATTATTTAAACATAGAACACATATTCCTGGTTCATCAATGAACCAGTGTTTTATTTTATCTCCTGTGGGCAACCCAATATGAATTATCTCCCAACATAACTCTTTATACTTGTTTCCAATATTTTTTTCCATATTTTACTCCAATTAATTGCCTTAGTTAGGTGTAATTTATTTAAGATGTATTCCTTATGGTTTTTCAAAAATGTATCATTTTTCTTACTTTGTAAAACCCTATAAATTTGATTAGTGGTTAAGTCTTTCGACCCATTGTACCTATCGATTAATATTCTTGTTTGACCAAATTCCCTATTCTTTGATAAAATCTCTCTCCATTCTATTGGAAGTGCTTCTCATATTTTCCGTAATTCATTTTCGCACTTATTTATCAAGCATTTTTTTCTTAAAGCACTTATTGCAGAGTTTTCTAGCTGGGGGTAGACTCTTTTGGAAATATCGTACAGTGTTTTGCCAAAGATATCACTACGGTACTATTAGACTCTAGTATTTTTTTATGTAAAATTAATTCTACCAGGAAAAAATTACATCAGGCATAAAATAAATTAAATGGGTCTTCGGGTCTTGACTTCCTTGTGTCTTTGTTTTGTAATGAATATCTGGCAGTATTTTTTAAAAATTAAAATTTTATTATTACATCTGTCATTGCTTAACTTTCTTGTTTCTTTCCGTAACAATGGTTAGTCGACCACATCACAACCAAAAGTGCTAATTGATCCGTCGCGCAAACATTTCAAAAATAACTTTGAACAGTTGATTTGTGTTCAGCAGTATGATAGCGTATGTTTGTCACCAAGGGTATTCATATGGAGGAGAAATAAAGTGAAACAGTTGCCGACGTTTCAAATTTATATACATACGGTACTTCATCAGAGCATGATATGCGAATGACAATAGCGCATATATCGCAAGAAAAAAGTTATCACGGTGTAAAAATTAAATTTTGTGAAATCTCGCGACTATACCAAACAGCATATAATTAAATGATTAAAACAAAACTGTGTTTGGCGCAGCGGTGTGGCTCAACGGGCTAAGCGTTAGGAATACGCTCGCCATCGCAGGTTTGAATCCCATGCAGGGATGGGTATGTGCGAGAGGATTGCTGGACTCCTCGCCGTCGTTGGGTGGTTCATGTACCCGCTGGTCGGTTACGGCTTCCTCCACCACCAAGTCCATGCTTCCGAAAACGGACAATACAACTAATCCCATACCCGACTTGGAATGGTAACCGGACGAGAGGTTGTGGTTCGCCATATGGATAAGCCGTCTTATCGGCTTTCCTCTCCCCCGGGATAAATATGTAAATCCTATCCTATTTTTATCCAGATGTAATTTTTCCGCGTAGGAGTAATTTAAAAAATCCTGAACAGTTGTTTTAGCGACACATTCACAGCTCTATCCCAATATTGTGAGATATGTTAGGTTGCTCCAGTGTTTTGGATTTAGGAAATTCGTATATGAAGGCAGATCACAGGTATCTTAAACACCCAATACAATGATTTATGCAATACAGAATGCAAAAAAGACGAGAAAGTAGTCTGAGCCGGAGTTACCTGTACAGGTAGGTACCGGTACCGGGGTCTGGTATAGTTTAGTACCACATGTACTTCTAGTTGGCCTGGCTAAACAATTTTTGCATATGTCATTCCTAACCCCCACCTGACTGAGTCACCCAAAAATTACGTCATTTTAAGTTTTTAACGTCACTGTGGCGTAATAAGGCCCACCAGAGTATGCGAATGATCGTCCAAAACGCGCAGACGATCACCCGAAATCGAGCAAGCTCTTTCTCTTGTTTTCTCGTCACAACGACAGGAGAGACATTGCCGGCCTTAGCGAGTTCGTTATCGGCGGCGCAGATGCCATCTCGGGCGATCGTAATTATACTTTGGCAAGCCCTATGACGTGATGGTGACGTCGTAGTGGTGTAATTTTTGGATGGCATAGTCAGCTGAGGGTTAGAAATAACATATGCAAATTCGTTATGCTACGCCCACTGGAAGTACCTGTGGTACTAAACTATACTAGACCCCCGTACCGTAAAAGCAGGTAACTTCGGATGATTTCACTATATTATGAACAATTTCTCCGCCGTTTATTGTTCAATTGAAGCCAAACTTGGAATATAATACATTGAAGCCTTTCTCTTCACGATAAACTCGGTTTCATATCATTCAATACCTTTTTTCATTCAAATTATTGACTTTATTTGTCTGCAGATCTGTATTCCAAATGTTTCTAACTTCAGATGGCCACTTTTCGTTTTGCGTCACTTCGTCGTGAGAGAGAAATGTCTGCGTGATCAGTGACGCGTTATAACGTCGCTGCGTAGAACTTACGATGCCGTGATCCGTTTTGCGTGTCGCACACTGACGTTCATCTATGACGGCCGTTTTATTTTTTTCCGATTGTTAATTCTTTCGGGTCGGCGGACATTGAAGTTTTATATATCTGGTCAATGACATTAGCAGCATGCTTAATGTCATTGATCTGGTATACCCGTGCGTTTACGTCGGCAACAGCTCTTGAAGACAAGAAGGACTGATTTCATTATCTTATGTGTTGGCTTTGATCTTATCACTGTTTGTATATTATTAATCGTTCGAGTTTAAAGCGACACCGGGATGGAGATATTTATGAAGACTATGATTGACGTTCTTATGCTTTGCACCTGCGATTGCACGAATCCTGAATTTTTATTTATAATAATAATTGGATAAATCGGCCGTTATGCATTTATACTTGTCATAAGGCTTTTGGTCCTAATTATATATAACTATTTCCCTCAAGTTTTAACGTTTTTTTTTTGGACAAAACAATAACCGGACGGTTATTATAGCTAAAATCGTTACCGACTAACTCACAATTTTATCTACGGAATTTGCGAACACAGCACTTTACTCGACGATTTTGACAGTGTCACGCCATAATTATTACCGCTAAAATGCTTCAAAATACAACGCATGTAATAATTTATGATAATTTTGCCCAGCGCTATTTCTGACATTTCGCAAAACTAAACCATTTACTTCTGACTATTCTTAATTTCATGAAAGTGCTAGATGTTGCTAATATGATCGTTTTAATACAAAACAAAAATGAGACAACGTGGGACAAATGAAAATAAAAAAAAACAGACGAATAAACTAAGTCGTAAAAATGGAAGTGGAAAACCAATTTTAATACGAAGCAAAAATGAAACGAATGAAAATAATAATAAAACGAATGATGAATTACGATAGGTAGTAAAAAATGGCAGTGGAAATGAAAAACAATATGGAACGGTGTAGCTTGTGGCTCGTGTTCATAATTCAGATATAATGTATTCACAGGCAGATAGACAAAGTTAAATGACATGAAACGGATAAAAACGCTAAATAGAAACTTTGATACTCTTTTCTTCATTTTGCGACCTGCTACTGAGTGCACCTGAGTTTCATGCTCACCTGTGCAACATTCTACGCTTAAGATATTATCATCGTAAACATACATACCTTATCATTGTGATAGTATAGATACGCGTAACTGGCTGTTCATTAGCCTTACGTATCAACAACATCTATACGTTCGGAGAATGAATGCAAAAATATTAACGCACAAATTTGATGTGCAATAAACGGATTCACAATGAATAAACAGCATATGACTGGGGCTATAATGAAGTTTTTGTAGGATTTGGTGACTAGGATCAGGTAGGAGCTTTCACTTTATATTTAACTACACGTGGCGCCACATAGTCTGGCGTTCAAATGTCGCAGCGAGCTACGCAATGTGACGTCGGCGTTAAATGGAGCGAAATTGAATCACGTTGTTGACGTCACGTTCAGCGTAAGCCTCGTAACGTCGATATTTTGACGAAATTTTTAAATCAAAATAATATATTTTACTTGAATCGCACACGACATCTCGTGATCACTGTAATTTTCCTTGTACATTGTGTATGCGCTCTAGCGATTGACGGTCTTTTAGTGAAGTTAGCGTCGACAGAATTCGCTATGTTAGCCGCTTAAAAACAAGGTGTCAATTTTTGGATAAAATGTGATTTTTTGTGTCAAAAAATAAATAAGATTAGGCGATTGAATATGATAACAGATTTAGATATATAAGGACTCTCTATAGAAACTGCCAGAAGCAAAATATGACGAAATTTAGTCAAGATATAAACGATTGAAAATTTCATCCAAAGTTACAAACCATCCGAAGTTACCTGCGTTTACGGTACCGGTAGGAACTGCAACTTATGTAGCCACAAGCGGTACGGTACCGGTACCGTAAAACCGGCTAACTTCGGATGGTTTCACTATACTTCAATCAATATCTCTGCCGTTTGTTGTCCAATTCGCGTCAGATTTGGAATATATTACATTGATGCAATTCTCTGCACATGCAATTAATTTTCTCGTCAATCGGATCGTTTTTTCTATCTTAATTGTCTCATTTTTCACTACACCACTAAATATCTAACTTCGGATGGGGAATCACCTCCATGCGTCACCGCAACTCGAGCGAAAATTGCGTGCGCGAAGATAAAACACGCTTTACGTCGTTGCGAAAATGCCAGATGTTCAATCCACGTCGCGAGTGGCGGTGATAATGATGACCGTTGGATTTCTGGTGCGGCACTTTCAAGTTGTTTTCATACTAAAATGTCTCGTTTTATTTTCTCTTATCGTAACTTTAGATCCGAATATTCACCGATCATAGCCGATAATGTTTGGATAGCGAAGTCGCACGATAAATATTATTGAGCATGCATATGACCGGATTCTTTACTAAATTGACCTATTAAAATGTCCGCCGTGCATAAATCACGACAAAACACCGATTTGGCAAAAATTACTTTAGTTAAATTCATTAAACGGAACTCACTTGCAAGTGTTGCAACAATGATTCTTGTTATTTATCGCTGATCATATATTTTTATATTTACGCAACATTTCTTGACTGCTTACAATTTTTCTATTTTAAACCATGCTGCCGTTCCAAATGGTGGAATTTGAATCGACAAATCGAACGAAAATATTCTTCGTTAATTGCCATTTCAATAAATTTAATTAAATTACATTTCCAACATTTGACGGCATGAATTTAAGATCTACAGGAAACTGTTGATGTGTATATTTTAGCCGATATTGATCCAATCGAACAAAATATCGCTGTCATTTTCAAATATACGCCAACATGACGTCGTCTTCGAAGCGAGCGACGTCAGGGTGACGTCGGTTCAATGTGTGCGTCAAATTCTATTATTTTGATGTAAAAAGAATATTTGAATTTTAATTGTTTCTCGAGTCTCCTGCGACATCTCGCGATCAGTCTAATTTTGTATATACATTGGTAACACCCTCTATCGAATGACGGTGTTTTGACGAAGTTAGCGTAGTTAGAAGTCACGATTTGAGCCGCTCGAAAACGGAGTGTCAATTTTTTGCTAAAACGTGATTTTTCAATCAAAAAATAAATAAAACTGCGCAATTGATCATGATAACAGATTTAGATATATAAGGACTCAGTATAGAACCTGCCAGAAGCACAATATGCCGCAATTTGGTCGAGATATAAACAATTGAAAATTTCATCCGAAGTTACAAGGCATCCGAAGTTAGCCGGTTTCACGGTACCGTAAACGCAGGTAACTTCGGATGGTTTGTAACTTCGGATGAAATTTTCAATCGTTTATATCTTGACTAAATTACGTCATATTTTGCTTCTGGCAGTTTCTATAGAGAGTCCTTATATATCTAAATCTGTTATTATATTCAATCGCCTAATCTTATTTATTTTTTGACACAAAAAATCACATTTTAGCCAAAAATTGACACCTTGTTTTTGAGCGGCTAACAAAGCAATTTCTACCGACGCTAACTTCACTGAAAGACCGTCAATCGCTAGAGGGCATACACAATGTACAAGGAAAATTACAGTGCTCACGAGATGTCGCGTGCGATTCAAGTAAAATATATTATTTTGATTTAAAAGTTTCGTCAAAATATCGACGTTACGATGCTTACGCTGAACGTGACGTCAACAACGTGATTCAATTTCGCTCCATTTAACGCCGACGTCACATTGCGTAGTTCGTGCGTAACTCGCTGCGACATTTGAATGGTCACATTGCGTAGCTCGTGCGTAACTCGCTGCGACATTTGAACGCCAG
This sequence comes from Styela clava, assembly GCF_964204865.1. Lineage (NCBI taxonomy): Eukaryota > Metazoa > Chordata > Ascidiacea > Stolidobranchia > Styelidae > Styela > Styela clava. Next base: position 5,932,848 of record NC_135254.1, read on the forward strand.
ACTATGTGGCGCCACGTGTAGTTAAATATAAAGTGAAAGCTCCTACCTGATCCTAGTCGCCAAATCCTACAAAAACTTCATTATAGCCCCAGTCATATGCTGTTTATTCTTTGTGAATCCGTTTAAAGCACATCAAATTTGTGCGTTAATATTTTTGCATTCATTCTCCGAACGTATAGATGTTGTGGATACGTAAGGCTAATGAACAGCCAGTTACGCGTATCTATACTATCACAATGATAAAGTATGTATGTTTACGATGATAATATCTTAAGCGTAGAATGTTGCACAGGTGAGCATGAAACTCAGGTGCACTCAGTAGGAGGTTGGACCACATACGAGTAAGTCGCAAAATGAAGAAAAGAGTATCAAAGTTTCTATTTGGCGTTTTATCCGTTTCATGTCATTTGACTTTGTCTATCTGCCTGTGAATACATTATATCTGAATTATGAACACGAGCCACAAGCTCCACCGTTCCATATTGTTTTCCATTTCCACTGCCATTTTTTACTACCTATCGTAATTCATGATTCTGTTTTTTATTATTTTCATTCGTTTCATTTTTGTTTCGTATTAAAAATTGTTTTCCACTTCCATTTTTACGACTTAGTTTATGCGTCTGTTTTTTTTATTTTCATTTGTCCCATGTTGTCTCATTTTTGTTTTGTATTAAAACGATCATATTAGCAAAATCTAGCACTTTCATGAAATTAAGAATAGTCAGAAGTAAATGGTTTAGTTTTGCGAAATGTCAGAAATAGCGATGGGCAAAATTATCATAAATTATTACATGCGTTGTATTTTGAAGCATTTTAGCGGTAATAATTATGGCGTGACACTGTCAAAATCGTCGAGTAAAGTGCTGAGTTAGTCGGTAACGATTTTAGCTATAATAACCGTCGGGTTATTGTTTTGTTCGAAAAAAAAACGTTAAAACTAGACGGAAATAGTTATATATAATTAACATTGAGCATGCTGCTAATGTCATTGACCAGATATATAAAACTTCAATGTCCGCCGACCCGAAAGGATTAACAATCGGAAAAAAATAAAACGGCCGTCATAGATGAACGTCAGTGTGCGACACGCAAAACGGATCACGGCATCGTAAGTTCTACGCAGCGACGTTATCACGCGTCATTGATCACGCGTCACTGATCACGCAGACATTTCTCTCTCACGACGAAGTGACGCAAAGCGAAAAGTGGCCATCCGAAGTTAGAAACATTAGGAATACAGATCTGCAGACAAATAAAGTCAATAATTTGAATGAAAAAAGGTATTGACTGATATGAAACCGAGTTTATCGTGAAGAGAAAGGCTTCATTGTATTATATTCCAAGTTTGGCTTCAATTGAACAATAAACGGCGGAGAAATTGTTCATAATATAGTGAAATCATCCGAAGTTACCTGCTTTTACGGTACCATGTCTGCGTTTTCACTTTTCTGCCCTGCCTGTTTTTCACAGTTAGACAGTGCTAACTTTTATTATGGTACAGTAAGTTGTCTTGGGGTGTCGTGTAGTTTTGTACCTAACTTACTTATAGTGGGCGTAGCATGACAATCTTTTGACATGGCAATCCTATCCCTCACCTGACCACGCCATCCAAAAATTACGTCACGTCATAGAGCTTGCCAAATACTCGTACGATCGCCCAAAATGGCATCGGCGCTGACGATAAAAAACTGATTAACGTCAGCTACCGTAAAAGCAGGTAACTTCGGATGATTTCACTATATTATGAACAATTTCTCCGCCGTTTATTGTTCAATTGAAGCCAAACTTGGAATATAATACAATGAAGTCTTTCTCTTCACGATAAACCCTGTTTCATATCAGTCAATACCTTTTTTCATTCAAATTATTGACGGTATTTGTCTGTAGATCTGTATTCCAAATGCTTCTAACTTCGGATGGTCACTTTTCGCTTTGCGTCACTTCGACGTGAGAGAGAAATGTCTGAGTGATCAGTGACGCGTGCTAACGTCGCTGCGTAGAACTTACGATGCCGTGATCCGTTTTGCGTGTCGCACACTGACGTTCATCTATGACGGCCGTTTTATTTTTTTCCGATTGTTAATTCTTTCGGGTCGGCGGACATTGAAGTTTTATATATCTGGTCAATGACATTAGCAGCTTAATGTCATTGATCTGGTATACCCGTGCGTTTACATCGGCAACAGCTCTTGAAGACAAGAAGGACTGATTTCAAAACCCAAATTAATTTTATTCTGATTTTTATCTTATGTGTTGGCTTTGTGGTCTTATCACTGTTTGTATATTATTAATCGATCGAGTTTAACCCTTTCCGTGAGGTGGGCACGTATACGTGCCCACGACAAAACTCCCTAGATTGCGGCGGGTACGTTGATGTACTCCACTGTTTTATTTAGCAATCGGTCGCAAACTCTTGGTCTAGTTTTTCCGGGTTTTAGTTTATTGATAAGAAGTCTTCTTCGAGATTAACATAAGCGACGGTAAATCTCGCTTTCGTTTACCATGGGAATTTTATTTGCGGCAGAACGAGGGTGTGTTTTTGAAATTTATGCAAATTTCGGTGTTTTTTGGGTGGTAATAGAAGACATATTATCTCTTCCATCTACCAAAGTATTTTGAGTTAGATAACGAAATTGCTACAGCAATATTATGCTATTGTTTGCCAACCAAGAAGCGGTAACAGTAAAGGATTTAGCGAATATTTCTATTTTTTATCACGGTTTGAAGTTTCAACACCCAAGAAAAAAAAATGCCTTTTCTCTATCCGGTTTGTGACTCAGACCACCCCTTTAAAAAAAATTTTTTTTTAATCGCCAATTGCAAGCTCTTCAAATAAGCTTTCCAACGAGGCGTCAGTGGGCAGCAGAGGATCATTACTTTTTCGTTAGTCGATCGATTAGTTGTGGGGATACAAATGCATAAAGTCGGCGTAGCAAATACGGTTATTTAATAAAAAATAAAAATTGCATGGGAAGGGTTAAAGAGAACGGTGATATTATTATCGACACCGGAATGGAGATATTTATTAAGACGATGATTGACGTTCTTATGCTTTGCACCTGCGATTGCACGAATCCTGAATTTTTATTTATTATAATAATTGAATAAATCGGCCGTTATGCATTTATACTTGTCATAAGGCTTTTGGTCCTAATAGCGGGTCGGACGCTAATTATATATAACTGTTTCCCTCAAGTTTTAACGTTTTTTTTTTTTTGGACAAAACAATAACCCGACGATTATTATAGCTAAAATCGTTACCGACTAACTCACAATTTTATCTACGGAATTTGCGAACTCAGCACTTTACTCGACGATTTTGACAGTGTCACGCCATAATTATTACCGCTAAAATGCTTCAAAATACAACGCATGTAATAATTGATGATAATTTTGCCCATCGCTATTTCTGACATTTCGCAAAACTAAACCATTTACTTCTGACTATTCTTAATTTCATGAAAGTGCTAGATTTTGCTAATATGATCGTTTTAATACAAAACAAAAAATAGACAACATGGGACAAATGAAAATAAAATAACAGACGAATAAACTAAGTCGTAAAAATGGAAGTGGAAAACAATTTTTAATACGAAACAAAAATGAAACGAATGAAATTAAAAAAAAAAAACAATGATGAATTACGATAGGTAGTAAAAAATGGCAGTGGAAATGGAAAACAATATGGAACGGTGTAGCTTGTGGCTCGTGTTCATAATTCAGATATAATGTATTCACAGGCAGATAGACAAAGTCAAATGACATGAAACGGATAAAAACGCCAAATAGAAACTTTGATACTCTTTTCTTCATTTTGCGACTTACTCGTATGTGGTCCAACCTCCTACTGAGTGCACCTGAGTTTCATGCTCACCTGTGCAACATTCTACGCTTATAATATTATCATCGTAAACATACATACTTTATCATTGTGATAGTATAGATACGCGTAACTGGCTGTTCATTAGCCTTACGTATCAACAACATCTATACGTTCGGAGAATGAATGCAAAAATATTAACGCACAAATTTGATGTGCATTAAACGGATTCACAATGAATAAACAGCATATGACTGGGGCTATAATGAAGTTTTTGTAGGATTTGGTGACTAGGATCAGGTAGGAGCTTTCACTTTATATTTAACTACACGTGGTGCCACATAGTCTGGCGTTCAAATGTCGCAGCGAGTTACGCAATGTGACGTCGGCTTTAAATGGAGCGAAATTGAATCACGTTGTTGACGTCACGTTCAGCGTAAGCATCGTAACGTCGATATTTTGACGATATTTTTAAATTAAAATAATATATTTTACTTGAATCACACACGACATCTCGTGATCACTGTAATTTTCCTTGTACATTGTGTATGCCCTCTAGCGATTGACGGTCTTTTAGTGAAGTTAGCGTCGGCAGAATTCGCTATGTTAGCCGCTCAAAAACAAGGTGCCAATTTTGGGCTAAAATGTGATTTTTTGTGTCAAAAAATAAATAAGATTAGGCGATTGAATATGATAACAGATTTAGATATATAAGGACACTCTATAGAAACTGCCAGAAGCAAAATATGACATAATTTAGTCAAGATATAAACGATTGAAAATTTCATCCGAAGTTACCTGCGTTTACGGTATCTCTCTCCTATCGGGATCATTGCGACAGGAAAACGAGAGAAATGACTGTTCGATTTCGGGTTCTCGTCTGCGCGTCTTGGGTAACAGTTCGCATGGTTTGAAGGGCTGTATTACGTCACTGTGACGTCGTAGTGACGTAATTTTTGGATGGTGTGGTCAGGTGGGGGTTAGGATTGACACGTGAAAAAATTGTTATGCTACGCCTACTGGAAGTATGTTAGGTACGAAACTACATGAGACCAGTTGTCTTGTTGGTGCATTTGCAAATAGTTGAGCACTGAAAACATGCTCAAACATAGACTGTGGGCCATATAAAACTAGCTTCTGTGAAATGGCTGACTTCGGATGATTTCACTATACTTTAATCGATTACTCAGCCGTTTGTTGTCCGATTTGCGTCAAACTTGAAATATATAACATTGGTGTAATTCTCTGTACATGCATTTAATTTTCTCGTCGATCAGATCATTTTTTATGTCTTAATTGTCTCATTTTTCACTACGCCACTAAATATCTATCTTCGAATGGGGAATCACCTCCCTGCGTCACCGCAACTCGAGCGAAAAGTGCGTGCATGAAGACAAAACACGCTTTATGTCGTATAACGTTTGCAATGTGGCACGTGTTGATGTAAAACAGTGCACAAGTTACCATTCCTCAAGTATTATTCACTCCAAGTATTATTTACTCCCACCTGTCCGTTATGACATTTGCTAGAAATAATCTGAAATGTTTTATTCCCGCTTGTATCGCCCTAACAAAATTAAAATTAAATACTAATTTTTTTTTGTAACAGATGTAAAAGACGTGTATGTTTTTGTTCACCGCCACTCGAATGGAAGCCTGACAAACGTAAATAAAATAAATATATATATTTTAGGATGAGAAACACGATTGTCAATTAACATTGCTGGCCGATGAACTCATTCAGTAATAGTTCTCTTCAAATGTACGCGAAATATCTCACCCAGAACAAAGTTTAAATTAAATTTCAATCAAAATTAAATATCATCTGAGACGTCGGTAGCTGATTCTTTATACAATCATGCCGCGGTGTACAATAACTTAGTCGCAGCGCAGGTGTGCTGTTGAAAATTTTCAAAATTGTCACGAATTTTCAGATATACGATCCATTTAAATTCGCGCATAATAGAAACTTAGGCTATTCAGTGGAAAACTGAACTCGCGGTTTGGGGGAAATTACGCCACACATCATCTCGAGTGAGCGTAAAAGAGTGTGTTGTGCCGAATTTGAAACATACGACGGCAGATAAGTAAAAAAGTCAATCACGAAAAATTCATTTTCATTTATTTCCGTGCCTTAATTTGTTGTTATTTGGAGTGCCGCATAAACGCATTCGGCAGTTCGCCGCCGAAAACAACGATTCAACAAACGTTCAATGTTTTTTTTCGGTAAATCGCTCTCTTTTTCCGAATCGAGTAAATCTGATTCGAATCGATTCAGAAAAGATGCGAATCGATCCGTAAATCCAAAAGTGGCATCCCTATCGGCGACGCAACATGACGTCGTCTTCAAAGTGAGCTATTATTTGAATTTCAATTTTTTCTCGAGTCTCCTGCGACATCTCGTGATCAGTCTAATTTTCTATATACATTGATAACACCCTCTATCGAATGACAGTATTTTGAGGAACTTAGCATCAGTAGAAGTCACGATTTAAGCCGTTCGAAAACGGAGTGTCAATTTTAGGTTAAGACGTGATTTTTTTAATCAAAAAATAAATTAAATTGCGCGATTGAATATGATAACAGATTTAGATATATAAGGCCTTGCTATAGAAACTGCCAGAAGCACAATATGACGTAATTTAGCCGAAATATTAACGATTGAAAATTTCATCCGAAGTTACAAGGCATCCGAAGTTAGCCGGTTTTACGGTTCTCATTTAGAAGCAAGCTGACGATCGAAATTTGCACGAAAAATATAAGTTTATTAAAAATATTAATGCTTCTAATAAATTTCATGACAATTTCATGGTCAGAAGTGCATAATACTGAAATTTACAATTGTTTTTAGATTTTATTTAATTTGGAAATTTTTACCAAAGACGTATTTCCTTGCCTTAACTGCGCTGAAAACTGTTCATATTTTTGCACATTGACAATGATGAAAATTCTTATCGCACTGAAGAATCAAACGAATATGTGACTAACAACATTGCTGGAACTAGTCAGCCTACTAACTCTGAGGAGAATTGTGGAAAATATATTACAAGTAAAACTTCTTCACTTTGTGTATCTGAAAAAAAAATAGAGGAAGTGGTTTTGCTAAACCACTAAACTGGAAGGGAAATCACGAACCCAGTCACTTGTCCATACCAACACCGGACCAATGCCTAATCTGAAAAGCAACAGTGGAGATGAATCATATAGTTGCAAACAATTAGGGAAGAGCTTCAAATCAAAGCGGAATTTAAACAGGCATATGAGGATTCCTCAAAGAGATAAACCCTATATTTGTAAACAATGTGGAAAATGTGTTTCACGATTATCTAGTTTACGAGAGCATGAGCGAACTCACACTGGCGAAAAACCTTATGCTTGTAAACATTGTGGAAAGGATTTTTCACAATTATCTAGTTTACTTAGGCACGAGCGAAGTCATACTGGAGAGAAACCTCATATATGTAAACAATGTGGAAAGTGTTTTTCTCGATTATCTCATTTACAGAGGCATGGAAGAACTCATACTGGAGAAAAACCTTATATTTGTAATCAATGTGGAAAGTGTTTTACGCGATTATCTCATTTACAAGGGCATAAGCGAACTCATTGCGGCAAAAAACCTGGTGCCTCTAATCAATATGGGGAGAAATCACATGTTTGTGAATATTGTGGAAAGTGTTTTACGGAGTCATCTAATTTACATGTGCACAAGAGAACTCATACTGGAAAGAAACCGTTCGTTTGTAAACAATGTGGAAAGAGTTTTTCACAAATATCTATTCTACGAGCGCATGAACGAACTCATACTGGAGAGAAACCTCATATTTGTAAACAATGTGGAAAGAGTTTTTCACAATTATCTGGTTTACAAGTGCATGAACGAACTCATACTGGAGAGAAACCATATTCTTGTAAACAATGCGAAAAGTGGTTTTCATATTCATCTGCTTTATCAATACATGAGCGAACTCACACTGGGGAAAAACCTTTCATTTGTGAACAATGTGGAAAAAGTTTTACGCGATCATCTAGTTTACTTGTGCACAAGAGAACTCATACTGGAAAGAAACCTTTCGTTTGTAAACAATGTGGAAAGAGTTTTTCACAATTATCTAATTTACGAGCGCATGAACGAACTCATACTGGGGAGAAACCTCATGTTTGTAAACACTGTGGAAAGAGTTTTTCACAATTATCTGATTTACAAGCGCATGAACGAACTCATACTGGAGAGAAACCTTATGTTTGTACACAATGTGGAAAGGCTTTCTCACGATCATCCACTTTATCTGAACATGAGAGAATTCATACTGGAGAGAAACCACATATTTGTAAACAATGTGGAAAAAGTTTTTCACAATTATCTAATTTACATGTGCATGAACGAACTCATACTGGAGAGAAACCTTATGTTTGTAAAGAATGTGGTAAGCATTTTGCACATTTATCCACTTTGCATGCCCATGAGCGAAGACATACTTGAAAGAATCCAAATTACATTGGTATGAGCAAACCTAACTGTGTAAACAATGTGTGATGCGCTTTTTGAATAGACTGCGTTTACAAAAACAACATAGGCAGGAAAACAACAGTTTGTGTGGGTTCCTTACATATTGGATCGTTTGGAAGACGTTTTCCTTATATTTAACCTAATCATAATGCAGGTATAAGCTACTCATATTCTTTTGAAATTTTGATTGAATTTAAAAATAAATAGTTTAAAAAGTCAAAACTTTGGAAATGTTTTATTCTGCCATATTCATTCGTGCGTTTGGCTTTATATTAAGAGAATAATAAATGACATTGATAGTTAATTTGAGAGAAAAGCAATATTTTAAAAGTTCAGTTTTTTGTTTTAATTTTGTTCAGGAGATTTTCAAAGTAAGATCTTGAACAATTAGCCAAACATGGCAATGATAATCCAATTCGGATTTTACCAGATGATGCTAGCTTTAGTTATCAGATAAGTCAATTTCAATATATTTTTTTCGTTTGTTTTTGTATAAATTTTTGTACATACATGTTGTAATTTCATTTTGTAACACCATAATTCGATAACATTGGGACGGAATTTCTCAACTTAAACTCACATATGTCAGATGACAAATTTTTTTTTTTGAAAGTTTGAAATTAACCGATGAGATTAAATATTTTTCATTTAATGTGGACAATGTGATATTTATTGTGCGTTGAAAACTGGGAGTGTTAATGATCAAATGCTAATGACGGTAACATAATGAAGGACTAAAGACGGAAGTGTATATGGCAGTGGTTCTCGAACTTTTTTTGCTCGTTTAGTGTCTTTGAACAAGTTATTCCGCAAATGTTAATGCGATGTGCCTGTTTTAAAAAACGATTGGAACGAGGTTTTATCGCTCCCTTTTTTCCTTCTACGCGCCTCACAATTGAGGTTGGGGTAGAAAATTTTTCGCGGGGCCGTGAAGCTCATTAAAACTACAATATTTGTTAGATATGCCCGTCTTATTTCAGATATTCACATTACATTTGTTCCATTATTTACGTTACGTCAACATATTTTCAACGTCTTTTTGAATAAAAATACTATCTGTAGCTTATTCTATAAAAGGGGCTCGGTTCAAAAAGTTTGAGAACCACTGGGCTAGAAAATTGTTTTAGTGGCTTTTGTACCGATTGGATTGGATAGAATTTGCAAACTAAAACTTGCTTCCCTGTTAGCCTGTTGGGGGGGGCAGGGTAGAGGGGGCGGGGGGAAGGAAAGCCGATAGGACGGCTTAATCATATGGCGAACCACGGCCTCTCGTCCAGTTACCAGTCAAGGTCGGGTATGGGATTAGTTAACCAGTTATTTGTTTTCGAAAGCATGGACTTGATGGTGGAGGAAGCCGTAACCGACCAGCGGTTACGTGAACCACCCTACGGCGACAAGCAGTCCAGCAATCCTCTCGCACATGATCATTCCCGCATGGAAATCGAACCTGCGATCCCACGAAGGGATCAGAGCGTATTCCTAACGCTTAGCACGATGCGCCATACCGCCGAGCAATTCAAAATCGGCTTCATCTATATATTTATTCTGGTGATCTCTCTATAAATCCTGGTTGGATACTAATATGTGGTTCAAATTTTCAGTTGTCAGAAGTTTATTACATTCAATTACCTACTTTTTTTGGTGGGCGGGCATTTACATTGTTCGCTTTTTAACTTCATTTTGAGTTATGCCCGTCTCCCAGGTATCTCTGCATTTTGTTTTGTCCGTTTACCTTTTGTTTTGTCAGAGAACCAAAATAAATGATTGGTTGATTATGACATAATATAATTATACCGTGACGATCATCTTTACTACAACGACAAGGCAAATGCAATAATATTACCAGCCTAATACTGCATACTCACGTCTCACAAGCTTGCCCGTTGCATGCATGCATGCCTATGTGTAATACAAATGGCCTAGTTTCCAAAATGTCAAACCGCTCCTCGGCACACCTGAGAATCTCTTGAGGCATACAGTATGAAAGGGATGGGCGAAATTTTTTAGTATAAAAGCCGCGCATGCACCAAGTCACAAATATGTGAGAGCCGCATGATTTGGGAATCAATAATATTAGAATACTGTGAACTGAAAACAAACGTATATTAACAGTATTGCAAAGTATATATTGCGATGCCATATCAGAAGAAGTTGACTTGTGTGTTTCCATCTTATCTGAAAGTTTTGTGATATGTAGTCAATGCAGCGCAGGACATATCGCACTGTTACTGAGACCAACCGCAATAAAGCTACAACAAACCGCCAACGCAGCAACAAACATTTGATCATTGTGATGTAAGATTTTTCGTTTGACAGTTTGAACTTTAAATTCCACGTTGCGATTTTCTTACTGAAACACAATTTACGCTACAGTTCCTCTTAATCAAATTTGAATAATAATTATTGCCAGCGAGAAGGGCCGCGACTACAGCGAGCTGCAAAACTTTATCGGGGCCGCACGGTTGTGCATCGTGCTGAGCGTTGTTGGCACCTCTGGAGGGTCATTTGTCTAACTCAGGGGTGCACAACCTTTTCTTTTCAGACGGCCGCATCATGTTTTTGTAAAAAGTCTACGGCCGCCAGTGGGATCGAGATTTTTTATGAGCTTTATTTATTAATTATAGAATTGGTATTTATTGATATATGTTATTGACTTGCGTCTAAAACGTGCATGAAATGGTAAAAGTTAAACATATATGAAAAATCAAAGTTTTTAGTGGTCAGTATTTTATTGCATCGAATAATTTTAATGAATGAGAGATATTCAGATTTCATATACAGTCGGAAGGGTCGACACTTACTTCCGCTGAGAATTACTGTGCTTCCGAAGTTGTTGACAACGCAACAAATATTTACTTTGCTTATTACGTTATAATTGCTGATATTATTCGTCAGCGTTTATAACTTTGCAGGCATTGGATAAATATCTTCTCGCAGATACTCCTTATCTCACATCCTTTAGCAGCAGCGTACATCAGAATTAAATGTTCTATTTCTTGCAAAATTGTGCGTTTAATCATATAAACGCGTAAGTTCCTAATCGATCATCGACAACAGGCCTTTTCAGGATTAATTAAAGAATTTATACTTTAGACAATAATTTTGCGAAGCTTTTTTCATTCAAGTCACTGATTGATTCGGTACGCATGATGTGGTCATTTGGACCGTTAACATCGATTGTGTCTGTAAACTATATTTTTGAAAATCCCTATCCGCTCTTACACTCGTACGTTTTGTGCCTCAAAGACGCCAATAATTGTTTTTTTCCCGCCCTGACCTGGGTGTCCTCTGTTAAAAACTCGTTAACTAACGCTTGAGATTATAATAGAGCGAATCTGCAACTTAAATTTTGGACTGAAAATAGGAGAGTAACTACTGAAACTGAAAACGATGTTATAAAATATTATCCCCATGACTTTTGTTTCGGGATCCCGCAACAAAAAAAAAATAGATTACGTGAATCGCCAAAATTTAACAATTAAATTTCTGTGTTGGAAACTATATCACAATCACCGATGTTAAAAATTTATTTATGCACACATTGTACCATCTTACCTATTCTTGAATTACTGTCAGGTATTGTGATGATAGGACCGTTTCACTACGTTTTTTAAATGTCCACAGATATATTATTACAGAAGCAATGATGCTTTCTTTATGTCTTTGGTCGCGTGTTACGTCTAACACAACTTAATCAATATAGAAAGACAATTTAATTTCTGGTATCGGTCATGGATTAAATATGTTAAGCAACATAAAAAATCACTATGCGCTGAAAAAGCCTGGCGTCATTGCGATCAGGTTTCGAACAATAGTAACTTCGTTTCATGCACGCTGAAAATAATTCTAATTTCATCTGGAATTAAAGAACCGTTTACTTTTGACGATATCCCGCTTAAGAGATATGAAAGAATATTTACAACTGTTACTTTTTTATGATACTGATAATTCATTTCCATTTCAGATATAAGTACTGCTACGATTTTCCGTAACAGTCAACCAACATAAAACAAATTGTTTTGCAGTAACACAAACTGTAACACACCAGCACGGCCACAGATTTTACCTTCGATGGCCGCAGGTTGTGCACCCCTGGTCTAACTTCATAAAGAAGGTTTACGAGCACGTAACTGTATCTCTCCAACACGTGCGATTCATGGAAGATCTTGTAAAAACTTTCGCTCATCCTCGATATCTTACACACGATCGTCGTTGAAGAAAACCACGTCTAATCACTCGCAATCGTCAGGATAGAATTCAATTTACATATTTATCCCGGGGAGTGGGAAGTCGATAAAGCGGCTTAATCATATGGCGAATCACAGCCTCTCACGCCATTCTCCCGACTCTCGCACATAACCACCCACGCATTTCTCATTTTACGAGAAAGTTGGGGCTTTACTAATACATTGAATTGTAATAAATATTGGTGAATGGATCCCTGATTACTCTGCGCGGGTTCGCAGGTTCGAATCCCACTGAGATTAATTGATGTTTAAAAAAATGATAGACTCCGACGACTGGACCACTGCATGCAAGTCCAAGGACGCGTGATCGGACGAAAAGCCGTGATCCACCATACCGTTAAGCTGACTTATCAGCTTTCCTCTCCCCTGAGATTAAATTACATCTTCTCTAACCCACTCGGACAAATTTATAAGCGTTTAGTGTCGCTGTTCGATAACCATTCCATGAGGCTTCCCTCCCTCAGTAAAACAAAATTATCATTTTCTCGTAATTTGTATACGGTTGTGTTTTTTCTACTATTCAGAATATATATACTGAGTTGACTTCGAAAATTTCAATCAAATAGCTTAGCAATCTATTTTTTGGAGAATTTTTAGTTTAATAACAACAGTGTATCTAAAGCTGAAATGATATAGAATAAGTTTATTTCCAGTATTTTTCGCTGATAAGTGGTTATATGCTTTTAAGCAAATCGGAGGTTATCATTATGTAAACTGTTTTGCAAGGTCTACCTAGAAAAAATATTTACCAAATTGTCAAAAGGTTAGTGATGGTAAAGCATACTAGCAAAGGGGTTTTACAAAAGTCAACTGTAGAAGAGACACAGATTTTTTGACATAATTTAGTTCAGAAAATAAAATGTTAAAGATGGTGGTCACAGAAGCGTTATTTATTTTTCAATACTTCATTAGTAGATGAGTTACACTTGTTTCACAAAAATGGGGTAAAAAAATATATAAATTTTGCCCATCTGACAGTCGAACGAGATAAAGAACTACATTGAGAATTCTTGAGATGTCATATTTGATTCAGTGAATGATAATCGAGTTAATTTTCGTGTTTATTGTTGCGGAAACCCAATATTCAGAAGTGTCAGATTTAGGCACACAAAGGTTCAATATCATAATCTTTTATTGTGAAGAAAAAAACTATTGACGGCAAATATAATGTAATATTTATTAGTAAATTGGGGGCGGACTAACAATGCATTTAGAGAAGCGTATTGAGAAAAAGTTCAAGAATCACTGTCCTAGCAGGGTAAATAAACCGGATTCAATACCTTTCGCCCAATATGTGAGAAATAATGCCCAATAAAACAATTATTACTTTCACCTTTTTTCTAATGTAAATTAAAACACAGAAAATGTTATAATACTTAATCACATTCCAACAATAATCACGATGTTACTCAAATGCGCGTAGCTGATATTATGTACATAAATGCCAAAATTATCATCATAAGAAAACTACGTGAATCATTTAAAAAAAAATTCAATTCAATTTTACTTTTTGAAAACAATAAAAGTAAATTTTAAAATCATTGCGATTCAATTATTTTTATCCTTGGGTAGGATTTCTTTTCTACATTATTCATGCTTCTAGAGTCTTTTGCGTGTGTGAATCAGCAAATGTTTTTCTAACGATTCTTTCCACATTGTTTACAAACATAAAGCCTCTCTGCAGTATGATGAGTTCGCTCATGCCTGTGTGAACTGGATACATGAGAAAATTCCCTTTACACACATAAGGTTTCTCACCTTTATGAGTGCGCGCCCTTACCATGTTGTTTACAAATATAAAGTTTTTCTCCAGTATGATGACTTCGCTCATGCCTATGTAAATCGGTTGAATTCAAAAAACCTTTACCATATTGTTTACAAACATAAGGATTATCTCCGGTATAATTTCTCTCATGAACATATAAATTAGATGATTGCGAAAACCCTTTACCACATTTACTACAAACATATGGCTCCTCCCCAGTATGAGTTCGCTCATGCGCTTTCAGTGTAAATAATTGCGGAAAACCCTTTCCATGTTGTTTACAAACATAAGAAATCTCTATAGTATCATGAGATTCATTAGTTCGCTCATGCCTAAGTAAACTCGATACATGCGAAAATTCACTACCACATTGTTTACAAACATAAGGCCTCTCTCCAGTATGAGTTTCCTCATGCACTTGTAAATTGAATAATCGCAAAAAAAAACTTTCCACACTGTTGACAAAAATAAAGTTTCTCTCCAGTCCGATGAGTTTGCTCATGTCTATGTAAACTTGATACATGAGGAAATTTACTCCCACATTCTTTACAAACATAAGGCTTTTCTCCGGTATGAATTCGCTCATGGATATGTAAATTAGATATGTGCGAAAAACCTTTACCACAGTGTTTACAAACATAAGGTTTCTCTTCCGAATGTGTTCGCTCATGCACGTGCAAACCAGTTGATTGCGAAAAGTTCTTGCCGCATTGTTTACAAACATCAGGCTTCTTTCCAGTGTGAGTTCGCTCGCGCCTATGTAAATCAGATATGTTTGAGAATCTTTTTCCACATTGTTCACAAACACAAGGCTTTTCTCCAGTATGAATTCGCTCATGAACATTTAAAGTAGATGATTGCGAAAATGATTTACCACATTGTTTACAAATATAAGGCTTCTCTCCATTATGAGTTTGCTCATGCCTATGTAAATTAGATACAGTGATAATTTCCCTACCACATTCTTTACAAATATAAGGCCTCTCTCCAGTATGAATTCGCACATGCGTTTGTAAAGTAGATGAATACAAAAAAGCCTTCCCACAATCTTTACAAATATAGGGTTTCTTTTCAGTATGAGTTTGTTCATGCACACATAAGTTGAATAAATCCTTTCCACCTCGTCTACAAAGATGAGGTTCATACTCACAATGGGTTTCTACATTTGACCGAGCTTTTGTGTTGGTGTGAACAAGTGACTGATTTTGCAACTTTCCGTCCAGAAGAGAGGTTACTTTTATTTCATGACAATTACGTGGTTTGTCAGTCTTATCAATTGAATCAGTTTGGATACAGCGTGAATGAACTTTAGATTTCTCTTCGCCGCAAGTTTGTTGAGAAAAAGCATTGCTCTTAGCTGCATATTCGCTCAAATCTCGAGCCTCATCATTTTCATCATGAATGTGCAAAAACATATGCTTTTCCAAGCCGGGTCCCCTGATGAAAAGTTTTCATCACAGATGAGGCAGGGAAATACGTCTTTGATGGTTTCTTTCATTTCTAATTAAGTTTCCATAATGCAGAATATCTAAATATGAATATTAAATGTTGGCATTGTAAATGGCACCATTGTAATAGAATAGAATAACCAATGTTAACATATTTGTGATTGACATAATACGCTGGGAAAATTTCATATCTTCGATGAAAAGCTATGGTCTTCGGTGTCATACAAATCTTCCAAACGTACAATGATGGTAATATTTTTTGAGACTTTTTTGCTATCATCACTGTAGGTTTTCACGCACACGGCCATTAGACCGCGCGCAAATGTGTTCATGTAACTAAAAACTAAAGTGAAGCGTCGTTATGCGTCTACCGTACGTGCCGATGACCAATTATACAAACGAGAATATCGGTCGGAGACCGAAGACTCATCGATCGGCCGCAAAAAAAAATGATTAATAAATTGATAACTTGCTAATTATAAAAAAACGAAAAAAAAAATATTAATTAATTAATAACTCGATAATTCATCCAAAATCAATAGGCTTCTGGTCCGAGATATGATGAATGCACATGCAAAATTTGGAGCAGATTCAACCTCGCCTTCGTGAGATATCGCGTTCATCTAATAGACAAACGAACAGACAGACAAATACCTATCAACATACTTAGCGATCAAGATCGATTGATAAGTATACCGGACAAGCCAAACAAAGTACAAGTAACAGCGCACGCATATCGAGTTGTTAATTTATTAATCAATATGTGGGTGCCCCGAGGGCACGGCGTTGTAAAGCAGTCATTCTCAAAAATAATAGTCTAAATGCAGTTTTTTTTATCTTTTGTTTTGTTTCAACTATAATGTTAGCGCTTTTAAGTTCAAGGCACGTTTACGAAGTCGAAAGATTGAGTGAATTGGTATATAATTGACACCATATTGTCAAATGCAAATAAGCTATAATCACCTCACCCTTATTTGGTTTTATTTTGGCGTAATCAGTATTATGGTGCCCCGAAGGCATGACGTCTAATTACAAGTCTTACACCTTTCGTTTCGCCTTAATGATTGTGTTGGCATCAATTTAAAAATAATTCAAAGTCTAAATCATGCTTGTGAAGTTGAAATATTAACTAAATTCGATAATATTAACTGCAATTGGCAATTTTCGCCCTGTATGTTTAGACTTATTTTAGGTCAGTGAGCAAAATTATCTTGTCCTACATATTATCTTATTTTTTTAAAAAACAAAATAAATACAACAATGTATTGCACGGTATTATCAGCAAAATTATTACCGATTCTTACAGTAGCGTGCATGTGGGTATAATTTCCTTAGAATTTTCCCAATCTTCTGTGTGTTTGTGTTTTGTGTATATTTTTTTGCGGGAAAATCTGAATATACTTATAGAAACTCAACAGTGTCTGCAGAATAATGAATATGTAAGTCGTATCACGTCCAATCAAAGCGACAGGGCGGATAACTCGACTACCTAAACTGTGTTGGCGAGTTGTTTGTCAACTTAAAAACGTCCATCCGCAAATTGATGCTTGAACGGCTGCTTAGATTACAATTGTTAAATCATCGTTAGGTTATGGGTAATGATAAGCCATTGTTAGGGAACAAAAACTGAATAAATATCAAAGAAAGTCGATACTTGAAAGAAAACCCATTTCAAATATTATATATATATACGCGAATGTAACAAACTTTCAGGCTGTTTTAAAAGTATACAACAGTCCGAAAGTTTATTACATTCGCGTAACTAACCCTAAGTATCTATCTATTTTTGTGTGTGTTTATTTTTGAACCAAGCCTTGTTTAACAAGATTTGTGTTTTTTGGTATGAATGCGTGTTGGTGAGCGGGCCCATTATACTCATCATGTTTTAAATTTTTTTTAAATGTTTTGTTCGCTCTCCAGAATTCTCCATTTTTAATCTGTTTGTATTGTCAGATTGTGGAGTTTTCGAAATAAACTATCTACGTATATATGCCATATGTAAATTTTCCGCGTAGGATAAATTTTGTATAATAAATCATTCTACAGTTGCTTTAGCGACCAGAAATACGACTGCTTTTTGTCTTTGCCTACATAAGTTAGATTGCTCTGCCGTTCCGGATTCAGGGAGTTTGAATATGAAAACAGCTTTCCAAATACCCTAACATTCATTTATGCTCTGGTCTTGTCTATAGAACCGAAGTAAAGATAACTCTTTCAAATATTAAAGAAAGGAAGTGTACCGGTACCAGTATAAAATGTACGGTGCCGGTACGGTACTGTTTCTAGATTATTAAAACTGTTAGTGAGGAAATAGTAGTAGTGATCACAAAATTCAGGACTTAAGGTAAAGTACATAGCCTTTGATTAGAGTGACTCTAACAATACCGGTACAGTATCTGTGATCCAGTTGCTTTCATTCATGAATATGTGATAATCGCATGGTTTTTCAAACTTGTGATCGTGCTTACATTTTTTTATGAGTCAGCAGATGTATGACAAATTGAATATCATTAGAAAGAGCATTACTACACTATAGACACTCGTGACATTGTGAAATCTTATATTGGTAATTGCATTCCCTAAAGTGAAATTAACCTTGCTAGAAGAGAATTACTGGGAAGTTTGGTTGAATTTTAATTAGAGGCTTTTCACCAGAAAACTCAGCTTCTCATTGAGCGGCAAGCAGCTCATTCACAATTTGTATAAGGAGATTACAAATTTTCCTAGTCTCATAGACATCACATAGTCATAGATTTAACTGCTTTTTACTGCACTAAATTTTATGACATTTTTTTGGATATTCTGCATCATGAAATAAGCTAATTACAAATGTGAATTATTTGTATCTTAAGCAATATTCAGTGATTGTGAATTGTGATTATTTTTAGTTAAGGAAAATTCTATCTAAATCCTGGAATCCGCTGAAAATACATTTCCCTGTGTTATCTGTGATGAAAACTTTTCATCTGGGTCCAGTTTGGAAAAGCATATGTTTTTGTACAATCACGATGAAAATGATTATGGATCTGGAGATTTAAACAAATATGTAACAAGCAACATTGTGGAAACTCTTCGGCCTAAATAAACGATCATCTAGTTTACAAGATCATATACTAACTCATACTAAAGCAAAAAAAAAAAGCTTGCAAACAATGTGGAAAGGGTTTTTCACGACTATCTAGTTTGCAGAGGTATGAGCGAATTCATACAGGGAATAAACCGTACATTTGTAAACAATGCGATAGAGCTTTCTCGGATAAATCCAATTTACGTATACATGAGCGAACTCATACCGAGGACAAAGTTTAGTTGTGTTATCAACGGGTTTTCAATGAAAATCATTTATACTAACGTTTCAGGCATTCTGTCTACCTTTTGATAACTATATCTCCTAATTAATATGTTGTTGAATGTATTTACGGTGTAGCCGTCTGCCGATCATGATGTGATGTTATTTGACATTAAAGTACCATGCTGTTAATTGTCTCTGATCTTTCAAAAAGCTGATAAGGCCCATCGTCAGAGCGTGTTTTCAACCACTGTACTTCAGAGAGAGGTCACCGACTGGTCACAAATTTGAGTAACATTTAGTGATTTATGACCTTGAAGTTTTGCCGTTTCTGGATGAGAAAAGGCAAGACAATGACAGCAGTTAACCATGTAGAGCTGTTCTCATCACTTGTAATTCACTGTTTTTCCGGATATTTGAGATAATGAATTGATTAAGATTATTTCTACTTCTACTAACGCTATATTTTGTTGGATTGGGCATGCTTCTACCGAAACAAGCATGATCTGATTCTAATAGACTTTGCTAAATGAAATTCAAACTTAGAATTAATATATGTGAGAATTATTACTCAGTTAAGCATAAAATAAAGATTATTATTTTTTTGATGTTTTCTATGTCAATGCATAATACGCACCCCTTATTTTGAACTCCAAGATTGGCCTCAAAAGTGCGTATTATACGTGAAGAAATACGATAATCCCAATTAACAGCGTATTATTTTCCACACTGGGTAAGGTGGATTTTGAGAGTTTGATCAGAGCAAAATCCCTAGCAATCAGTCAGAAGTCCTCAGACCAGTGCAGATTTCACAGATGAATGTTGTATTCAACCCACTTTTGGAGTTGGCAGGATCAAAGACCAGTGCAGATTTCACAGATAATCTTGCATTCAACCCACTTTTCAAGTTGGCAGGAAAACAAACTCAGATTCGGTAGCTTTTGTCGAAGCCTGGTTGGGATTTAATAGGATATAATAGGCATATTTTTCCCCGAGGGAGAGGGAAGCTGATAATATGACTTATTCGTATGGCGTTCCACTGTGTTTTCCCCGATTACCAGTCAGTTGTTTGGTTTCAGATGAACTACTCGAAGGTAGAGGAAGCCGTAGCCTGCCAATGTTTATGTGAACTACCCAATGGCGGTGGGGAGTCTTATTTGCCCCACGGGACTCAAACCTGCGAACCCACGCAAGGCAATCGGAGGTGTGGTGACAAGCGTATTCCTACCTTTGGGTTGATATAAGTATTCTATTCACCTGTTATGAAATTATGTCTGCAAATTCACGCTATCAAACTTTAAATTCACCTTTTTGATTTAAAGCATTACGTGTGTATGTTTATTTGGCTCAAAAGTTGACATAGGATAGGATTTACATATTTATCCCGGGGGAGAGGAAGGCCGATTTGACGGCTTAATCATATGGCGAACCACGGCATCTCGTCCGGTTACCATTCCATGTCGGTTTTGTGATTAGTTAGGTATTTGTTTTTCTGAAGCATGGACTTGATGATTGAGAGAGCCGTGATCGACCAGCGGTTATGTGAACCACCCAACGGCGGCGAGGAGTCCTGCAATCCTCTTGCACATAACCATCCCGCATGGGATTCGAACCTGCCATTTACTTTAAACGTGTCCATATATTTGAGCATAGCTCTCTTGTTCATTATGGACTGCCAACAGGGATAAAATAAAACACTGGTTCATTAATGAACCAGGTATATGTGTAATGTGTGAAGATAATATTGAGGAAACTGTATGTCATTTATTTTTAGAGTGTGAGTGGACCATAGATTTTTGGCAATGGTGTTGCATAGAAAATAATCAGAATACTATTTTAGCAAATTATTCGGAGCGCAAATCCAAATTAATTACTATAATATGCGGAAAATCAACAATATGGGAATATCGAAAATCAGCAAAATATGATGAAATAGTTAAGTAAAAGTAGTATTCATTTATTATTCAAATGTAAACTGATAGGAATTTTAAATTTATTAAAAGCATGTGAAAGAGATGATTTATTATTGTATGAACACATGGATGATCTCATACATAGATCAATCATGATGTGACGTTTTCTATGCAACATCAACTTAAATGCAGATTATATGAAAATATTTGAATGTCTGAATTTTGGTCATACATAGGTAGTATATAGAAAAGTGCCAAAAACCCACTTTGGTTGTTTTCTGTCTAATTTTTCTTATTTCAATGCAAAATTAACTAATTCTATTAATTAATGATAGATATATAAAATGTGCACGAATTGGATGATGACTGTATGATAATATGGATTAACATATTTTCAATGGACATACATTAGATAATATATGATACGAAATTCTGGTAATGATAATTTATATTTTAAATGTCACATATTTAATTGTTACTTAGATTATTTGAACTTGTGGGGAATGTGTTTGAAATTATAAAACTGTTTACCGTAATTGAAAAAAAATAATAACTACTACTAATTCGACACTAAAATCTCTATACGAAAATACCGTTTGGCATTGGAATTTATTTGGCAAAAAAAAAAGATTTGAGTCAACATATGAGGAAATTACTTACAATTTAAATTACTCAAAATTTTTCCGATGAAAACTGCCATGACAATTCACATTGATAAATTATAAGTTGGAAGGCAGAAAGGGGGCAATCAGAATGTTTAGATGTATTAGTTGGCACCGAAAAGTAGCGCAATATCGGTACCGGTATTACCGTACTGTATTAAATGTACCAGTACTGTAAGTTACCTGCGGTGTGATTTTTAGCTCGTTGTGTTAAATATTTCTTGCTTGATCAGTAACTTTAAATGGAATATCATCAGTCAAGCAAAATATGTGCCACAGGCTTTTTTGCAGGACATACTGATCATGATTCAATAGTGTTTTCCAGTTTGTGGAAACAATAATGGCCGATTGGCTGTTACGTAGTTTCTGACCTTTCATGAGTAGAAGTTCATTCATGAGTAGAAATAGATTATAGTGAGATAATACACTCATCTAAAAATAATAAAGTTGGGTCATGCAATATATCAGTTCTGTGATTTCAAGAATACGCTTTACGCTGAGACAACATCACTGAGACAGTCTGGGTCTCAATATCGGCAATGCGCAATAACTTGTCTACAGTTAGACACTTTGACAGTACCGTACCGGTGCATAGAATGTTAGATGATGGCGGTACGGTTACCAGTAAGCTGTCTTGCTGGTGGTTATTTAATGCGCTTGCAAACATTCTATTTTAAGACACCGGTAAATAGCAAATATAGGATTTTCATATTTATCCTTGGGAATAGATATTATGATCAGGGATGGCCAATTTGAATAAAGTATTCGAATATCTCGTTATTCGAATATCTGAATTAGCGTTCATAAGAATATCGGATATTTCTGTGACGCCGCCGCTTTCAAGACGTTTCCGTTGAGTGAAAACATTCTCGATAGGAACTTGCGTGCGATTGCTTTATCAGCGGACGTGTTATTTAGGCCGTAAACGCCTTTACGTTTTTGTTATTTTTTTTAAAACGCAAATTTTCCACAAATTTGTTCCACGATAACAATGATTTTATTTTTGTACTCGCACAGAATTGTGAATACGGAGAGTACGTTCATCGGCGGCGAGTTTCTAAATAAAACGCAAATTTTTTTATTGAAAAGCGGCAATTTAAAATATGGAAAATAAAACCGTAAACAAAATATGTTTTATTGAAGCCCGGGACAGTTTAAAAAACGCTTATTTAGGCAGTGAAAATCGCAAATTTTCTACATTATGTTTGGTCCGCCTTTAGAAACATTTGCCTGATTATCCATTACCTTAATTAAATTGCTGTCGAAAATTTTTGTGTTAACATTATACAAGGTTTTTTACCGGGTTGTGAGAGTGTGTATAATATAATTAATCTAAAGTATATTCAATCAATTTTTATTGTGCTGAAATAAATTTTACTCTGAGATTTTACGGCAGATTTTTGGATGGAACGGTTTTATCTAAAAAAAAATCGGAGTGGCGGCATTTCGATTGAGAGGAGTCAGTTTTACACATCTCAAATTTGCCGAATTTGCAAAATACGGATCAAAACAAGATATAATCGGGCAGTTTACCACACATTTTTATTTTTATGTCCGCGGATTGCCTTGGCATATTAGAGTGGTGAGGATTTTATTTTGTCGACGCAACCGCAGGTTAAATTGAAAACAATTAAATTAATAAAGCAAGACATTTTAAATATGCCCTTATGTCACTTTGCACAACAGAAAAATATATATTCGTTGAAAAACAGAACAAAACAAAATTCTTTCAACAGGTGGAGCAATCGCGGCGATGAATATGTTTTTTTTAATTTACTGCTAAACTTTATATGTATATTTATTGTATGAAATGAAGTTGTACTTTGCATGATTTTATTCCATTTATTGAGATTTTTCTAATGGCGATAACGAGTTGATAAAAGATTGCATAAAAATACGTATTAACGCCGTGGACCAAATAGTAATGTAATAGAAGCAACCGCGAGTTACGTTGGACACATTAAATTAATATATAAAGATATTCTAGAATCTCGTATTTGTCATGGATTGAATAATTTACTTGACAGGATGATCATTATTCGCTGAAAAGACGGCTCTTTTAAGGACGGTGGAATCGCGGTGGACGTTACAGGCGGCAATGGGAATTTCCGATTTTAAAAATTCTGGCTGCGCGCCTGGCAGTGGTGGTCATCTATCCTCTAACTCATAGGTTCTCAAAGTGCTCCGTACGAAGCCCCAGGGCTCCGTGAGAGAAGCCTAGGGGCTCCGCGAGCTATTTGATTACTTTTCAAAAGACTGACTTGGCTAATTTTGTAACTGTCCAAATAAGCAATAACAGCTTTAATAAAATTTGACAACAGTATAGCCTCGAAATATGGCAAAGAGGCGGAATTCAAAAATGACATTATTTATAAGCAGGTGCGCAGCCAGGATTCTTAAGAAGAAGGGGGGATCAAAGTTGGAATCGGAAATGTTCGCGCAACATTCTTCGAGATTAACCCTTTCCATGCGGTGGGCACGTATACGTACCCACGACAAAAGTCGCTAGATTGCGGCGGGTACGTTGATGAACTCCACTGTTTTATTTAGCAATCGGTCGCAAACTGTCGGTCTAGTTTTTCCGGGTTTTAGTTCATTGATAAGAAGTCTTCTTCGAGATTAACATAAGCGACGGTAAATCTCACTTTCGTTTACGACGGGAATTTTATTTGCGGCGGAACGAGGGAGTGTTTTTGAAATTTATGCAAATTTCGGTGTTTTTTGGGTTTCCCGACAACAATCCCTTCCACTAATACAAATCACGACGCATGAAAAGCAATATAGACTTTATTAACATGAATTTACAAGTGAGAGTTACGAATAAGAATCTACGGCCGTCTCTAACAAACAGAAATGATGAACTTGAGAAATATTTGTGTTACAGCAATTCTGTTTTCTTTCTGCGCCTTTCATAAGTCTGGCGTGTTAAGATTCGTAGCGATTTATAAGAATGTGTTAATACAGTGTTATTTCTTTCCTTGAAACGGACAAGGGAGGAAATTAATCGCCGTTTTATGCTGATTCAGGAACTCTATTTTAAACTCCCGACACAATCACGACACACTGGAAAGCAATATAGACTTTATTTAACATAAATTACCGGTAATAATCCACCTACGGCCCTCGCTAACACGCAGAAATGTTTGCGTTACAGTAATTTTGTTCTCTTTTACGTTTTTCTTGAGGTGTCCGGCGTGTCACGATTCGTAGGACCGGCTTATGTGCGATTTTTCATAAAATTGTTGTTTTAAGGCCGTTTTTAGGGAGTCGTCCTATTCTCGATATAGGCGTAATTTCGGGAAAATACGGTACATCGCGCGCACAATTGTGACTGCGTATCGATTTCAGTTACCACGATGAATAACCAAAGAAAACCTAACATAACACCAAATATTGTCATTTACAATGTCTAAAAAAGCGTTTTAAATCTGTCGTGAGTCCGCTGAAACAAAACTTATAGTGTTATCTTCCGTTTTGAGTTTTAGTTTCAATATTTCATAATGGCGCTTTTCAATCAAGAAATTTGAGTTGCAGATTCAACTCTTTATTAATTATTTTTAGCATCTCGTCGCCGATGACTATAATATATATATTATCATGTTTTTTACATTGAATTCATAATTCCCCACGAGAACAAAAAAGCAATTATTGTCGTCATTGTGGAACAATACATGTATATGCCGGATGAAATTTTTGATTTAGGGAGAATAAACACCGACGTAAAGATGTTTAAGGTTTGACGTTTCACGCTGACGAAAACAGTCGGCGATTGTAACAAAATGCAATCGCGCAGCGACCTTTTAGGTCTTACAAAAATACCAAAAGGAAAAAGATTCGACCCCTAATTTATTAATGTGTTTGACAAGTGTCAAATTTACAGCCTTAATGTATATAATTTAACTCTTTTAGATTCGTTTTTTGGATTTTTTGCAGAAAGTCTACACTGCCAAGAGCCCCCTCCAAGAGTGTAAATATAATATGAGAGTGTAATATAATTATATCACGCTTTCAACTAAAAATACCTAGCCTGTGCTTTTGTAAAACTTCCAGTGCAAGTAATTATTTTAATAAAATGCCTATTATGATAATGAATGCAAAATAATTTACCGTATTCTTCTTTTTAGACATTTTAGGATACAAAAATTACAAATTATATCAAAATCATAGTATTCAATATATTTCCCTGCCTTTTTGGTGATGAAAACTTTTCATCATTCACGATCACTTATTGATAATGGTAATTATGAGACTAAAGATTTGGATCAATATATATCTGGTAACATTGTGGGAACTAACCAGCATTCCAGCTCCGATGAGCATTGTGGAAATGTTATTACCAGTGAAACTTATTTACCTAGGGGTGATAAAGAGAAACTCGATGTTCACGCACAATATATAATGGGCGGTTTGGTTTGTCAAACTGAGAAATCAGAAAACTGTGGGCAGAACCAGTCACATGTTGATATTGACATAAAACCTGATTTAAATATACAAACCAACAGTAGACATGGACCATATGTTTGCCAAACATGTGGGAAGGAATTGAAGGGGAAACAAATTTTGAAAGTGCATATGAGAACTCATACAGGAGAGAAACCATATATTTGTAAACAATGTGGGAAGAGTTATTCGCAATCATCCCATTTAAATGTGCACAGGCGAACCCATACTGGAGAGAAACCGTATGTCTGTAAGATATGTGGAAAGGGATTTTCGCAATTATCCCATTTACGTGTACATGACCGAATTCATTCTGGAATGAAACCTTATATTTGTAAAGATTGCGGTAAATGTTTTTCCCAGTTAGCTGCTCTAAATAGGCATGAACGAAGTCATACCGGAGATAAGCCTTATGTTTGTAAACAATGTGGAAAGAATTTTACTAGACCATCCACGTTACATTCTCATGAGCGAAGTCACACTGGAGAAAAACCTTATGTTTGTAAACAGTGCGGAAGAGCTTTTCCAAGATTGAAAAGTTTATGTAGACACGAGAAAACTCATAGTGGAAATAGGCCTTTTGTTTGTAAATACTGCGCAAGGGCTTTTTCACGATTATCCACTTTACGAGATCATGAACGAACTCATACTAAAGAAAAACCTTATGCTTGTAAACAATGTGGAAAGAGTTTCACTCGTTCAAACAATTTACAAGTGCATAAGCGAATTCACACTGGGGAAAGACCTTATGTTTGTGAACAATGCGGAACACGTTTTGTAGAAAAATCTACTTTACGTAAGCATGAGCGAATTCATACTGGAGTAAAGCCGTACATTTGTAAACACTGTGGTAGAAGCTTTGCCCGATCACACACATTACGAGCGCATGAGCGAACTCATACTGGAGAGAAACCGTATATTTGTAAACAATGTGGTAGCAGCTTTACGCGATTGCCTGGATTACAAGTGCATGAGCGAACTCATACTGGAGAGTAACATGAATAATGTGAGAAGAGTACGTCGGATGAAGACAACTATTGTCCTTCCTCTCTGGAATATACATTTACCTAAACATTCACTAATGCGCAGGGTTTTGCGATGTTTGTGAGCAATGTGAAAAATATTTTACGAAGGCATACTCATGGTCGCAAAAGACGATGAAACAAGTATAACCTGTGTAACCTATTTTTTTCAAAACTGGGAATTAAGTCCAAAAATGATATGTAAATATATTTGGAAATCTTTTTTAAGATTTGTGTGCATAATACCACACGCTTAAAAATTTTTTGTGGATTCACTTCTATTTTGCACAAGGTGGTTATTTCAGTGTACAGGAAACCACTTATAATCTACCTCAGCTAAAACTCTTCCAGAGCAAAAATAGACTACTGAACTATTTGATTTACAATTAGATGGGAAATATGTTTGAACAAGTGCAAAAATTTCAATTGTTACGCTACCTTTATTTGTTGCCATTGACTATTGTCAAGGAAGTAAATGGTTTCGTTAAAAACAATGACTGGTGTTAGAATAGGTATTTTGTGAAGCACTAACAAACATGATAATTAATATTTAAAATTGCAGGAACATCTTTATAATTCATTCACTTTATTGTCAATAGTTATTTTTGTGTATGATTCTACCGAAACAAACAAACATGCCCTAAGACGGAAACACTTGTTAGCCAAAAATACAGTATTTTATTGATTACAGCAGTCAATATCAAATTGTTATTGTTTATCATTTTTTTTTATTATGGAATACATAAATGCAGAAATGTGACTATTTGTGGCAATATTCTTAATAATTGGTATAATATAAAATGTAATCTGTCAACCTTTTTTTATGCCAGAAGAGTTGTTTTGATTCAGTGACTGTATGGTCCTCCCAACCTCCTATCAATTCTGTTGTTAGTCGATTATCCATCTTTTACTTATTGAATGTTGTTTTTTGTTTGATTTGTTGGGTAATGACTGGATACTTGATTTTTAGATATTCTGTATTAAAATCATGGAATCCACTGAAAATCTATTTCCCTGCCTTATCTGTGATGAAAACCTCTCATCAGGGCCAAGATTGAAAAAGCATATGTTTTTGCACATTGACGATGGAACTGGCGATTTGAATGAACATGCAACTGATATGCCTATCAACACTGTGAAGGAGCATTACGGAGAAGTTATTGCAAGTAAAACTTCTTCACATAGTGATGGTGAAAAGAAACTCTATGTTCTTGTGCAATGTCGAGAGAGTGGTTTGATCGATAAAACTGGAACTGGGAAAATTGATGTAACCTATATAAACACTAACATCAGACCAGGGTCAAATTTACAAACTAGCAGTGAAGATAAACGAATTCTTTGCCAACAATGCGGGAAGAACTTCAAATCAAATCAGAATTTAAATCTGCATATGAGAACCCATACTGGTGAAAAACCTTACATATGTAAGCAATGCGAAAAGGCTTTTACACAACTATCTCATCTAAAAGTGCACAAGCGAACTCATACTAGAGAAAAACCCTATATTTGTAAACAATGTGGAAAGTGTTTTACACAGTCATCGCATTTACGAGTGCATAAGCGAATTCATACTGGGGAGAAACCCTATATCTGTAAACAATGTGGTAAAAGTTTTTCGCAATCATCTAGTTTACAAGATCATATACTAACTCATACTGGAGAGAAACCTCATGTTTGCAAGCAATGTGGAAAATGTTTTTCACGATTGTCTAATTTACAAGTACATGAGCGAACTCATACTGAAAAGAAATCTTATGTTTGTGAACAATGTGGAAAAGTTTTTTTGCAGCCGTCCGGTTTACATGTGCATAAGCGAACTCATACTGGGGAGAAACCTTATGTTTGTAAACAATGTGGTAAGAATTTTTCACACATATCCAGTTTACATACCCATGAGCGAATTCATACTGGATAGAAACTTCAAATTTGTAAACATTGTGGCATCTTTGTTTTTATCAAGTTTATGTGTGAATGAACAAAGTCACTTGAAAGACTTCTTATGTATGTAAAAAATGTGGTAAGGATTCGCGCAATTACTTCATTTAGATTGGTATGAGCAAACTCACACATGAAAAAGACCCGACCCTGTTTACAATTAATGATGAGCTTTTTGAGTAAAATTCATTTACAAAAACAATTTATACTGACAACATAAGGAAGAACCCACATGTTTGTGTGCATTGTATAAAAGGTTTCTTACATAATGGATCGTTAGAAAGACGTTTGCCCTAGGCTTGTAAGCAACGTAATGCAATAACCTAATTACAATGCAGGTATAATTTACTTGTGTTCTTTTGAAATTTTGGTTGAATTTAAAAAGTCGAAATTTTGAAAATGTTTTTATACAAGTTTTGAAATATTTTCTGCCATATTCATTCGTGCGTTTGTTTTTATACTAGGAGAATAATAAATGACATTAATAGTTATTTTATTGGCCATTAGGCAATGTGGGATATAGTCTTTAGATCCGAAATCCTTTAAACTGCGATGCCAACATTGTTAATTCGAGAAAAGAAATTTTTGTACTATATTTTGTCCTTATCGTGACGGAGGAAAAAATACATGATTTTACTTATTTTTTTAACAAGCTAATTTAATTCCAAGTTTCAAATAACCAATGAGATTAAAATATTTTTCTCTTGGTGTAGAATATGTACTATTCATTGTGCCTTGAAAACTTAGATCGTTAATGATGATGACGGTATCATAATGAAGTTCTAAAGGGCACTTTCACAATTGTAAATTGATTTTTACAAATCTATAAGCCAGGGATGGCCAATACCGAATAGTTCACTATTTCGAATACATTCGAAATTATTTTTTTCGAATATGAAATTTCGAGTACTTCGAAAATAAAATCCACTAATTGAAGCTTATCTAAATGTATGTAGGAATTTCCATACAATAAGCAATGGAATAACTGCTATCTACAAGTTCCAACCTAGCTATATTACCAGGCATTTCATATTTGCAGATTATTGCAGTATATATTTTATATACCATGAGTTATGTTAACAGAATTAAATTAATACGACAATAGTGGTATCGATGATGGATTTGAATATTTGCGCAACACAAAATCACCCTAGTAAAACGGCCATACTTTTAAATACCAACCATTATCCAAATTATTTGTCGAAAAGCGGGATAAAGTATGAGGTATTTTTCCGACTTGTGACAATTTTTTCGTGAGTACAAAAATACGAATCAAAAATTAATTATATTTGGGAACTTTACCACACATTTTAAGTTAGCAGATCGCCGTTGTATGTTTGAGTAATAATACTTTTATTATTTCATAAATATGAAAATAGGAATCAAAAACTATTTATAATCGGGTGGTTTACCACACATTGTAAGTCCACAGATCGCAGTTGTATTTTGTAAATACGAAAATAGGAATCAAAAATTAATATTAATCGCGAGTTTGCCACACAATTTATGTCCACAAATTGCCGTGATATTGTGCCGAATATAATTAGTTCAATGACATTAAACAACATGATAGGCAACTCTGACGTCACTCCATAAGACTACAGGCGAAAGATTGTATTTCATGATACGCTCCAATGCATATATTTCTCGTCGCCGTTCGCGTCCGTTTTCCGCTCGCTTTTGCTACTCGGCGTCTTTTTTACGAGTAGTACCTGCCTTTTTGCGCCTGTAACGAAACAAAATAATCTCTATATCTAAAAAGTTTTGCTCACTTGGAAAGCTGGAATGGCAGGCAAGCTGTAAAAAGCAATTCTGGACATCATAGACGTTTTTTTTTTTATCAGAGAAGATTACAAACGCGATAGCGGAAAGATTTGTGTGGAACATTTTGCAGATAATGACAAAGTCCAAAGTTAGTAATTTTAATATAAGGAATGAATAATACTTAATCTTAATATATGAACCTAAAATTAACAAAAATACTACAACATAAACTCAATGTTTTTTTAATAATTACATTTGTCCTGACGTTTGGCATCTTTTTTGTGTCACCAGCATACTAAGGCCAGGCTGAAATGATTTTATAGTACCAACTCTAACTAACGAGGCCACATGATCATGGGTTAATCTGGATCTTTGCGAAGGTTTAATTAATTCCAGTAATGCAAAAAAGTTACTTTTATCATTTCATTATTATATCAATCATAAAATTCTACGTACAACCATCAAAATCATTTTTGAACAAGCTTTGAATAAGGAAATAATAATACTTAATCTTAATATATGAACCTAAAATTAACAAAAATACTACAACATAAACTCAATGTTTTAATAATTACATTTGTCCTGACGTTTGGCATCTTTTTTGTGTCACCAGCATACTAAGGCCAGGCTGAAATGATTTTATAGTACCAACTCTAACTGACGAGGCCACATGATCATGGGTTAATCTGGATCTTTGCGAATGTTTAGTTAATTCCAGTAATGCAAAAAAAGTTACTTTTATCATTTTATGTATAGAAAAAAACAAATGACAGATTTTTTCGACAAGACATTTCGCACCACATTGCGTGGCATAGGATTGCTTGAATTATTATTGCTAATTCGTTGAATAATTATATTAATATACAAGCACATGGAAATTTTCTGTTCGAATTTGTCATATTGACTGCTGAGCTTATTGTGTTTTTTCATTGTATTGATGGAAATATGACAAATTAAGCAATGTGCTTCAGAATTTTGTGAAAAGCAGAAATGTTGCAACTCCCATTTTCTTTGAAAATGCCACCTTCTTCATGTACTTTGCGTTTAATTTAATCACTCAAGTGTTTTATTCAAGTATTCTTTTGCTAGCTTGTGTATTCTTAATTGGGTCAAAATGTGGACAAAAAAAATTAATATTCCAAAACTACTTTCAGTAAATTGTTTTTTGTGTGAATAATCAATTTCACTTTAAAAGGTTTGAAAAATCTATTACATTTAGATAAAAATAAAATTCCATAATACTATTACAATTATTGTTAAGCGTTCGAGGGCCGCACTAGAAGTTCTCTGGGGCCGCGAGTTTGAGATCCCTGGTCTAGATTGAAGTTGTCCAAAAAATATATGATAGTATTTTATCATGAAGGATGGT
This sequence comes from Styela clava, assembly GCF_964204865.1. NCBI lineage: Eukaryota > Metazoa > Chordata > Ascidiacea > Stolidobranchia > Styelidae > Styela > Styela clava. The sequence continues at coordinate 5,965,032 of NC_135254.1, forward strand.
TATACCCCTTCTGGAATTTCTTCTATAGTACTACCAAAAGTTGATGAACCAAATATAACACAGATGCAGTGAGTTATCCGTAATTCTCATTTTCCAAAGCTGTTTTAAGTATGTCTGGCGTGTTTTGTGCCTTTTTACAAATAAGACCGTTTATGCAATCTTACGCTTTGGAATTTTTAGTTATTTTCCTCAAGTCCCGCAGGATGTGGGGGCCATACACAACTCTACCGGAGGGTCAAATGTCTTTGCATGCCTCCACTAGGCTTGCACGTAATTTACGGAATTATTTCGAGTTACGGAAGCGAAGTTACGAATTACGTAATTATTGGTGGAGCGCTTTCGCGATTGAAACGAGCTCTCTTTAGAGCAGTCAATTCCGTCGATTGTAAAAAATTAAAGTTTAAAAAGTAGAAGAAGTTAGAGTTCCGGTATTCGCAGCCGTTTTTCTCTCTCTTGTTACGCAGATGGAGAAGGCATAACGCGTTGCCATTTACTAATCTATTATCAACTTATCTAGCATGGCAAATGTACATATTAAGCGTAGATATGGGATAGAATTGTGTCGAGACCGATGGACGCCAACACACCTGGTTTCAACTTCTTCGGGTGAAATGACTAAAGAATGTAAGAGACAACTTACCAAACATGGTCTATTTGTAAAAGCCGTGATAATTAATGTCGCGCTTATCAAACAGCAATATGACGACGGAAGAGAAATTGCGTAATGAACCAACGCAACTTAGTCTTTTCGGCATCGGTAAAGCGATTCAGACGGCAGAGAAACAACAAAAAGACGGGATTTCCCATGTTTATACTGCGCGAGAGCCATTTTCTATTACAAAATCTTGATGTTCTGTTACCGGTATTATCGTTATATATCTGTCCGGACTTGGCCTTGTTTTCACAATGCCTCGCACTATTTCGGCCAAATATGTCTTTACAATATCTTTAAGTCTTTACCAAATGCGGCAACTTATTTTGATTTATCGTCGACTCAAATACCACCGGCACTCGACCAAACTTGTGTCGACTTGAGTTAGAAAAGTAAATTAATATTTTCGTGAGTGCAAAATAAATGTCACCAAATGCATTGTTTTGCGATATAACTTTGTATTTTCGGAGAAGGCATGTCATATAAGTACGGTATTTAAATTATGCGCAAATAATTAATATTTGATCTAAATTTATCGCAAATAATGTTATAACATTTAGGCCGCGAAATAATTTATTGTAAAATGAAGCATGGTAATCGGAATATCGTAAATAAGTCGGCATCAATAATTATTATAAAATGCTAACTAGGTAGTAAAGTCGGATAATGTAAAAAAACGGTACAATAACAAGTCTTCGTCGCGAGGCAAGCGCAAGTATAATCAAACGAGAGAATACGCTCGTCGTTGATTTATAAATTAGAAACCCGGAATTTTTAGTTAATACGAAACTCGTATTAATACGTTAATATGATTTAAAAAAAGTCAACTATCGTTTCATAAATATATATATTACCACTTACCAGTGTTGGTAATGATAAAATTGATCACATTAAATTGGGTGATAAAGTTGATAAAGGAAAATCAAAGCTAACACAAAAGACAAAAATCAGAATAAAATTAATTTGAATGCACTCCTTGATATTTGTCTTTAGCATCTGTCGCTGGCGTGTAGTACTGGCGGAAATATGAAAACCAAACTGTCCCAACTGTCGATGTCCCATTCGGAATAAAAGTGGATTAAATTGGTTGTTATGATAGGTTTAAAAGTGTGAAAAAAATATCGCAATTACGGGGTCATTACGTAAACGATTTGGCCGTAATTACGGAATTGATTTTTGTCAATTACGTGCAAGCCTAGCCTCCACAGGTTGTTTTTCTATTGCAAACATTTATGGAGTACTCTAATTATATTTATTGGAATCACACTGTCACTGATATCTCCCCTTCTGCTATAGTTGTCCTGTGAATAAATAATAGGAAATTGAGATTAGACGAATAGTTAAAAGTTTTGCTTTATGTCGGCTTAATTTCTTGATTGATATACCTCTTGTGCTGCAGGAGTCTCACAATGCTTAGACAGGTTTGTCCACAACTTTCACATCTGAAGAAAGAGGAGGGGTTTATTAATTTTCGTTAAGAATAAATAAAGCAGTCTATATGATTTAGAATGGAAAAGCTAAAAAATCCAATATCTCATGTTTTATGTAAAAAATATTTTACTGAATTTGGTATATAAACCAACTAATAAAAGGGTTTAGTCAGAAAATTACAAGCATTCGTGGCTCCAAATACTTGAGAGATCAGTCTATACAATATAGAACGGTATGATTGAAATGTTAGGTGAACTTGTTAACACTTTGATTCAATACGCAAATAAAAGTGAATGCGCAATAGTATGTTACAATAAGCAGCAATCAACAATGATTATATATCCTCTCTGATTAAAAAAATCTAACTGGAGGTGCATGAACTATTTGAAACCATAAGGGGTAAGTAAATATGTAATTTCGGCAATGGGCAACTACGTACCGTACTGAATTAATAACTTCGTAGTATTTGACAAAGGCTGGCTTTCCCACATGTACTTAACAGTGCGATGCCCGGGTGTGATATACAACAATAGTATTTACCTTACCTTTTTACCTTAACTTTCCAAAATATCATTAAAATCGACAACAACTGTCAAAGCAGGCACGAACACCATTCGTGCTACGCCTTGAAAGCAGCACACATCCGCTCGTTTTCGTCTCGTCAAGTATGTGCATTGGAGCGTGCTATCGAATACGATCTTCGGACAAAAATGCCGGAGTTGCGCATCATGTTGTTTAATGTCATTGATTAGTTTTGATTCTTATTTTCGTACTCACGAAAAATTGTCACAAGTCGGAAAAAGCATTTATATTTTATCCCGCTCTTGGGAACTAATTTGTATAATGGTTTGCCATTGGTTTGTATTTAAAAGTATGGACTCTTTACTAGGATGATTTTGTGCTGCGCAAAATATTCGAATCCATGACCGATACCACTACTTAAAATGCCTTACCGTGTTAATTTAATTCTATTATCATAACTCAAATGTTGGTAAATCGGGCAGTTTACCACACATTTGAAGGCCACAGATCGCCGTTGCATTTTAGAATTATTAGTTTTATTATTTTGTAAACACGAATCCGAAATTAGTTATAATTGGGCAGTTTACCACGTATTTCATGTCCACAAATACCCGTTGTATTTGGCATTAATACTTTCAATATTTTATCAATATGAAAATAGGAATCAATATTTAATAATATCGGTCAGTTTACTACACATTTTATGTCCACAGATAGTCGATACAACCATGAGTCACGTTGAACAGAATTAAATTAATACGGCATGACATTTTAAATGCTGGTACCAGTCATGGATTGGATTATTTTGCGCAACAAAAAATCATCCTGGAAAGGATGAATACTTTTAACTATCGTTATCAGAATTATTTGCCTAAAATTATTTTCTAATAAATCGACTTGTTTTTCCAACTTGTGACAATTTATTGGATATCGTAACAATTACGGCTATAAATACCGTATTTCCCGGCTAATAAGTCCACATGGCAAATAGGACGATGTCTAATTTAGCACTCAAAAAAGGGGTTTTTCCATATAGGCCTCCAATAAGACGGGTAGAAAAATTCGCTAATAATTTTATATGTTTAGAACCAGATCATGTTAGTTTGGTAGAATCATACTCACAGAATTAACTATTTTCAACAATTGAGCGGTAAATTTAAGTTGTAAAGCGGCAATCATTTTGGACAACCTATTAACCCGAATGTTGAAATAATTTTGGAATGTGATAAGTACTACACTGTACGTCCACGGGTTATTTCACAGCTGTGTTTTCCTGTCCCTGTCGTGTTTTGCTGAATCGGCAAAACGAAAGGGTCACAAATCACTTTATCTTGGTGGCCGTTTTTCTTTTTAAAGTAACGATAACCAGCCTGCGATTAAATATCATGATTGGCAGACCCTAAGACCCAAATATAAGGTTACACAAATCCTGCTTGAGAAGACTCATGCGAATAATAAGCAGGCCACATAGAAATAAAAGAAACATACCTTCTCAATTTTTCGACGTAATGGAAATGAATTTGTAAATTAAAAGCCTCGTACACGAATGTCGGCAATGTCCACCCACGCAAACGTGCAAATGTGTCGCAACACTATGCGACGTACGGTCGCACAGAATATAAACAATCAAAGTGCCGATTTAAAAAGTCGTTTAAAGATTCTCGTAAAACGAAACACCACGTTTACGGCGAAAAGTGGCTACTATTCGGAATTATTCGAAAATCAGCCGAAAAGGTATTCGAATACCTTGATATTCGAATATTCGATTCGTTTTGGACAACCCTGCTATAAGCCTGCTTTCATGAACCAGCAAATATGTATTGATCAATTTGGATATCTCTAGAAACAGATTTATCGCTATACACTTTCATGTGCATTATGAATTTTCTTATCAGTAATTGCTTTCGTTTTCCCGAAGAGAAATTCACATGCTAAAAAGCACCGCCAAAAAATTTTGTCGAATTTTTTAATTATACTTTCACATGTAATAAATGTTTCAGTGTTTTGACATAAAAATTCTGTTTGGGGGTAAACACAAAATTGTTCAGGATGCTTAAGTATATTGTGGATATACCATACATAGGCGTAGCCATGGGGGGGGGGGCAGAGGGGCCATGGCCCCCCCCAAAATTTTTAAGAATTCCATTCCTAATCCACCAGTTTTGTGGCATCTTGTCTCGTCAAGCGTGTACACCGCAATACAGATCGTTATGACGCTACTAGCAACCACCGTTGAGGCTGAGCGGTCTTTCTCATGCATGAAACGGGTAAAGACATGGCTGCGCTCATCAATGACGTCCAATCGCCTTTCTGATTTGTGTGTGCTTCACTGTCACCGTGAAATGGTCACCGAGGAGAAAATTAATCGAGTTGTGTCGAGCATAGTTGGCGGGAAGCGAAGGATGAACTTTTAATTGGGGCGATGTATTTTACTTATTCAAATTGCGTTGTTAATATTTTTTGTTTCAAATAAAAAATTGTTTATTAATGGATTTTGTATTCACAAAAATCCAGCTGAGTAATTGAATCAGTTTGCTTGGTGACCAACTGTTGTTGTTTTGCGCTTGAAGAACGGGCGCTTGAAGAACGGTGTTTTAAACCCAATATAATTTCTAAAATTTTCAAATTTGGCCCCCCCCAAAATTTTGGGCTGGCTACGCCACTGATACCATAGACATCATAGCACTAGGCAGCATGCAGCAAATGAGACAGAGAGCTTAACAGTGACGTCATAACTCATAAATATCATTTTTAATGCGTTTTATGTCGATGGTCATTTGAAATATTCATTATTTTTTAGATATTTTGCTTCATGGAGAACTATATCGAAATTACAGAACCAAAGACATATTTCCCGGCCTTCATCTGAAAACTTCGAGGCCCAGCGATGGCCAATTCGAATATCGCGACCTTCGAATCTTGTGTTTATCCTTCTCCAGGAATGCGTAACTCGCAGTGGCGGCGCGTCAATAGGGCCAACCGGGGCAATGCCACGGTTGTTTTTTCGGTATAATAAAAAACATTCGAAAAATACCTCAATATCGGTTGCACAGACTGTCCGGCTTCGCATTTCTTAGCCTTAGACCTCATAATGAATAAGGTTGATGCACTACTTCGCACTCCGTTTTCGCAAATTAGAGGTACAACGTCTTGGGCCTTATCAACCAAAAAATTGTTCACTGGAACAATCCCATGACGGAGGAAAGCGTCGGCGTACATTCTGCGCAGAAACTTGGTATAAAAAACACGAATGGTTGTTACAGCGAGGACAAAAATGCACTTTTTTGTTTTTATTGCCTACTTTTTGCTACCGCCCGTGACTCACGTTGGTGTAAATTTGGTTTTAGAGATCTTAAACATCTTTCCGAGCGTGCCAGGGATCATCAATCTTCTATGGAGCATCTGGACAATGCAGTAAAATATCGAACATTCGGAAATGTTAATATTGCAGCACAGTTGGATGAAGGACGCGCGGTTTCTATTCGTCGGCACAACCGAAACGTCGAGAAAAACCGCCATGTTCTCGGTAGATTGATAGATGTTTTGAAGTTCATTGGTTGTCACGAGCTGTCCCTCCGTGGGCACGATGAACGGACTGGCTCTTCTAATAGAGGGGTATTTTTGGATATGGTGGAATACACCGCATCCCTAGATACAGTATTGAGAGATCATCTTGATGCCGCAACTGTTTCGAAAGGGACATCTAAGGATATCCAAAATGATTTGCTCGACTCAATGTATAAAATTTATTTACAACATTTGGCTCTGGAAATTCAAAATTGCCAGTTCCTTTCGATTCAGTCTGACGAGACAACTGACATCACGTGCGTTTCCCAACTGGCTGTGATTTTTCGGTTTGTGAAAGATGGTAAACCTACCGAGAGATTTCACAGCTTTGTACCAATCGTTGATTGCACGGCTTGCGGGATATCGGCTGTGCTGAAAGAAGTGTTACAGCCTTACAACGCGAAGTCAAAATTGATAGCTCAAACTTACAAGTGCAGTTTTAAGTATTCTGTGGCATCTGCAGCTGCCGCAAAACCATGGCGGTATTTCCATACCATGGCCGCTACGGCCAAACTCATGGCAACTGACTTTTTAGCTGCCACAAACCAATGTCGAGCTGCCGTTACCGCGGCAGCAAATTGAAAACCAATGGCAGGTAAAATTTTGCTGCCGTAACCGCGGCAGGTGGGCCGTAAAGACAGGGCTGTCTATTATTGTGACAAATATTGGGTAAGTTGGAACGTTTTTCTTATGGATACAGTTTTGATTGATTTGGGGTTAGGGTTAGGGTTTAAGTAGATATAATTCCACATGATCAAATAAAATCTGGTACATTAATTTGTGAATATACCGTTAATACTGATTACTGAATACTGAATAGCGCTATAAAACCATGGCAAGAGCTGCCGCGGTTCGTTCGTGGCAGGAGCTGCCATGAAGTGGTAAGAACTGCGCCTCCAAACTTATGACGGCGCGGTAGTCATGAGTGGGTCGAAACATGGTGTTCAAGTTTATATAAAAGAAGATTTTCCTCATGCGCATTTTTTACATTGTTATGCACACCAATTTAACCTCGTTATTAAAAATATATGTCTTGATACCCCTCTCGTCCGTATATTTTTTGCAAATGTTTCGGGGTTTTCTTCATTTTTTTCTGTTTCGCCGAAGCGCTCTGCAGATATGTAGCCGCCGTCTCCCAGCTTGTGCACCAACACGTTGGAACTTCCAATCACGCGTGGTGCAGGGCGTGTCCGAAATTAGGTCTGAGCTCATTGAGTGTTTCAATGGCATTCAGAGCTCTCCGGTTTGGGACGAACGCTCTGTGAGGGAGGCGGCAGGTCTAAAGCGTCTGCTAGAAGATGGTGAGTTTTCATTTTTTTTCGCTTTTTTCTCCACAATATTCTATCACGTGGATGCATTATACGGCGCATTGCAGTCAAGGCTAATGGATGGAGCGTCTGTGCAGTCGTGTATTTCAGACTTCTGCGATGCTGTATCTCGTATCCGGGAAACAATAAAATACGACGACACATGGGGTGCTTCTTTACGCCGTGGGCAAACAACGCAGCGTTTGATTTTGTCTGCAAAGGAATGCTGTGACATTCTGGTGAATCAAATAGGCGATCGTCTGCGCAATGAACACCTTGCCGCGTTCTCTTTGATGAAGCCCAAAAATTTTTCAAAATTTGCACGTCAATTTCCCATCCATTTGTTGGCTACTGTCTCCAAATTTTACCCCATTATAAACGTGGGAAAATTGGAAAATGAATTGCGATGTATATACACCAATCAAACTTTTTTGAACATCACATCAACTTGCGCGCTCTATGGGTTCCTCATAGATAACACTCTAGTAACTACCTTTGCGGCGTCTGCAAAATTTCTGGACATCATTTTGACGCCTATTTCTTCCGCCGACGCAGAGCGAACATTCAGCACGCTGAAGCGTATTAAAACGTATCTCAGAAACACAATGAAGCAAGATAGATTAAATTCCTTGGCTGTTTTATCCATTCACAGAGGCGTAATTTCTGGGATGCATGACTTTAATCAGCGCGTTATTGAGCATTCTGCTTCCAAGAAACCGCGGCGTGTTGCATATATGTTCAAGCAGTAGAAGTCTAGCAGCATATATATCTGTGAGCGAGCGACGCATGTCCTTATCTTTGCATTAGCTTTCCTTTCTTCATAGTAACGTTTTAAACCTTATTTTAGGTTTTGTCTGCTTTCCCGAAGTTTCTGTTAATATGTCTTTGTATTTATCTGGGTAAATATTGCCTTTCCTTTTGAAAGAGGTTTCAAAATAAACTATGTCTATATTTATTAATCCCTTGACTTGGACCGGTTTTAAAGACACTTTCTCATCGTTAAAAATTGTCGCTTTTGCCGATTGGTTGTTACCGACGGAATGGTTTTTATACTCCTAAAATGATGGGAGAACTTACAGCGCTCATCCTGTCCCCGTAGATGGGGGTGACTTGGCCCCGCAGTAGCTTGCCCCGGTTGTCAAAATGACCACGCGCCGCCACTGAATTATGCCCTAACCTGGTACACATACTATGGAAGTACCCAATATCCTTTATAGCTCTAATCAGATTTTAAGCTTGTGGTAATACATGGAGATAACTGAAAAATTCATGACATTCTCAGGTGCTCCTAAAGCACCAAGATGTCGTATAACCTGAACCCCAACCTGGTACATAACCTTAGTTCATGTTGTGCGCCATCTTGGTGCGCATACTTCAGGAGTTCCCTTTTTCAAAGCGTTATCTTTTGAGCCCACAGGTACAATTTATTATTTTTTTAGTTTAAAAACTGAAATATCAAATTGAAACAGGAAGTCGATTAGATTTACAATTAAATTCTAAATTGTTTTAGCCAGAGCCACACACAGGTACAGAAACAAATAGAAAAATTACATACTGAAATGTTGAATTGAAACAGACAATTAGATTTACTAATCACATTCTGAATTCTCACGCCAGAGGATTGAGTTTTTTATGAATTTAGTGCCACTTTTGGGTTAAAATATGAACACCCAGAAGAGGACTGCATTTTATATGAACATTCAACGAAATACTGTATTTTTTGGCATCTTTGTTTATTTCGGTAGAATCATGATCACGCAAAGAAATACCTATTAACAAGAAGAGAGCTGTGCTCAAATATATGAACACGTTAACCAACCGGTACCCACAAAAAATTCAGAGTTTCGCGTAGAAATAATTTAAAGAATCAAACCGGGCAGCCAGTGTTCCCATGGATAAAATATTAACAGCGAATTTTTAGACGAAATATCAGATTTATTGCGAAATTTAGAAATAAATAAAAGTAATAGCCTTCTGGCAAAAAAATCAATCTTTACTCACTGAAAATTTCAAAGCAATTGGTCCAGTAGTCAAAGAGAAAAGCGATTTTTTAAAAAAAAATGATGGAGACAAATAATAACAATAACAACAAAATTTTGAAACAATCGTTATGTCCACTACGTGTCCAATAAAGCGGGTGAATGATAAAGATGTTCCTGAAATTTGCAATATTGATTTTAGAGTTTTTAGTTCGTCATCAAGGAAAAACACAAAATATCTATTCTAACAGTCATTGTTTTGACCAAAACCAATTACTTCCCTAACAATAGCCAATCTCAACAAATTTAAGGTAACGTAACAATTGGAATTTTTCACTTGTTCAAACATATTTTCCATCTATTTGTAAATCAAATAGTTCAGTAGTCTATTTTGCTCTGGAAGAGTTTAGCTGAGGTAGATTATAAGTGGTTTTCTGTACACTAAAATAACCACCTTGTGCAAAATGGAAAAAAATTTGAGCGTGCGATATTATGCACACAAGTCACAAAATATATTTACATAACATTTTCAATTCAGTAGTTGATTAAAACTGGTAAACTGTTCCATCACCTAACATGTTCCTGAAATTTTTTAATATTGATTTTTGTGTTTGTTAGTTCGTCATTGAGGATAACACAAAATATCTATTCTAACACCAGTCATTGTTTTGACCAAAACCATTTACTTCCGTAACAATAGCCAATGACAACAAATTAAAGGTAGTTATTCTAACACCAGTCATTGTTTTGACCAAAACCATTTACTTCCGTAACAATAGCCAATGACAACAAATTAAAGGTAGTATAACAATTTGGAATTTTTGCACTTGTTCAAACATATTTTCCACCTACAAAAAAATTTTAAGCGTGTGATATCATGCGCACAATCACACAATATATTTACAACATCTTCAGACTTATTTCCCAGTTTGGAAAAAAATGAGGTTACACAGGTTAAACTTGTTTTGTCATCCATGAGCATGCCTTTGTGAAACATTTTTCACAAACTCCTACCACATTATTTACATTTCTCTTTGGTTACAAATATAAGGTTTTTTTCCAGTATGAGTTCGCTCATGCACGTGTAATGTGTGTAATCGTGCAAAGCTTCTACCGCAGTGTTTACAAATATACGGCTTCTCTCCGGTGTGAATTCGTTCATGCCTACGTAGTTGAGCTTTTTCTTTGAAACTATTTCCGCATTGTTCACAATCATAAGGCCTTTCTCCAGTGTGAGTTCGCTTGTGCACATTTAAATGATACGATCGCGAAAAACCCTTTCCACAATGTTTACAAAAATAAGGCTTTTCCTTAGTATGAGTACGCTCATGCTCTCGTAAATTGGATAATCGTGCACAAGTTTTTGCGCAGTATTTACAAACAAAAGGTCTATCCCCAGTATGAGTTTTCTCGTGTCTACATAAATTAGTTAATTGCGGAAAACCTCTTCCACATTTTTTACAAACGTACGGCTTTTCTCCTGTATGAATTCGCTCATGAGCGAGTAAAGTGGATGATCGTGAAAAGCTCTTTCCACATTGTTTACAAACATAAGGCTTATCTCCAGTATGACTTCGTACATGCCTATTTAATTGACCTAACTGCGAAAAACCCTTACCGCACTCTTTACAGATGTAAGGTTTCTTTCCAGAATGAGTTCGGTCATGCACACGTAAATGAGATAATTGCGAAAATCCCTTTCCACATATTTTACAGACATGCGGTTTCTCTCCAGTATGAGTTCGCTTGTGCACATTTAAATTGGATGATTGCGAATAACTCTTCCCACATTGTTTACAAATATATGGTTTCTCCCCAGTATGAGTCCTCATGTGCACTTTCAAAATATGCTTCCCTTTCAATTTCTTCCCACATGTTTGGCAAACATATGTTCCATTTCCACTGTTGGTTTCGACAAGTGACTGGATTTGTAACTTCCCTTCTGATACAGGAGTTATGTTAATTGGCCCACTGTTATCTGAATTTTCAGTTTGATGAATCAAACTGCCCATTAAATATTGTGCATTAACATCGAGTTTCACTTCATCCCCACTTAGTAAATAACTTTTTTTTGTGATAACATTCCCACAATGATCATCTGAGTTGGTTGGCTGACTAGTTCCCACAGTGTTACCAGATTCATCATCATGAATAAGCGATCCTGAATGATGGAAAGTTTTCATCACGAATAGGGCATTTCGATATAATTTTTTGTAATGTAGAATATCTAAAAATGAGAGTAAATATTTTGCATTTATTATCATTGAGGTCATTTCACTAGGATATATTCCCCTTAGTGAGACTAGTAAATAATATAAACATATTAGTGAAAAAGTCTCGATGCGATACCCGGTTTCAATACCATACTCTATACTGCTCTAATCAGATACAGAGCTTGTGTTGATAAGTAACATGAATATAACTGAACAAATCAAGACATTTCCGAATTGCTACCTTTTGAGCACACAGGTACGGAGACAATTTATAATTTTTTTTAAACGAAATACATACTGAAATATTAAAGTGAAACCGGAAGTCTATCATATTTACTTATTACGTATGAATTTTCTGAGTATTTGACGAGTTGGGCTAAAATATGAACATTTAAAAGAGAATTGAATCTTCTAAGAATATTGACTGCTGTAATCATTGAAATACCCTATTTTGGGCTGACAAGTGTTTGTTTGTTTCGGTTGAATCATACAGAAAAAAATAACTATTGACAATAAAGTGGATGAATTATAAAGATGTTCCTGCTATTTGCTTCGCAAAATAACTAGTCTAACACCAGTTATTGTTTTGACCAGAACCATTCACTTCCTTAACAATAGCCAATGGCAACAAATTAAAGGTAGTGTAACAATTGAAATTTTTTCACTTGTTCAAACATATTTCCCATCTATTTGTAAATCAAATAGTTCCGTAGACTATTTTGCTCTGGAAGAGTTTTAGCTGAGGTAGTGTACACTGAAATAACCACCTTGTTGCAAATAAAAGTGAATCCACAAAAAAATTTAGAGCGTGTTGTAATATGCACACAAATCTTAAAAAAGATTTCAAAATATATTTACATATCATATTAGGACTTAATTCCCAGTTTTGGAAAAAATAGGTTACACAGGTTATACTTGTTTCATAGTCTTCCTTTGCGACCATGAATATGCCTTCGTAAAATATTTTTCACACTGCTCACAAACATCGCAAAACCATGCGCATTAGTGAATGTTTAGGTAAACGTATATTCCAGAGAGGAAGGACAATAGTTGTATTCATCTGACGTACTCTTCCCACATTAATCATGTTTCTTTCCAGTATGAGTTCGCTCATGGACTCGTAATCCAGGCAATCGCGTAAAGCTGCTACCACATTGTTTACAAACATAGGGTTTCAACGGTATGAATTCTCACATGCACTTGTAATGTGTGTAATCGCGCAAAGCTTGTACCACAATGTTTACAAATGTATGTCTTCTCTCCGGTATGAATTCGCTCATGCTTACGTAGAGGAGATTTTTCTGCGATACTATTTCCGCAATGTTTACAAACAATAGGCTTTTCTCCAGTGTGAGTTTGCTGATGCGCATGTAAAAGAGACGATTACGAAAAACCCTTTCCACATTGTTCGCAAGCATAAGGTTTTTCTTTAGTATGAGTTCGCTCATGCTCTCGTAAAGTGCATATTCGTGAAAAAGCAATTGCGCAGTATTTACAAACAAAAAGCTTGTTCCCAGTATGAGTTTTCTCGTGTCTACGCAAGCTATTTAATTGCGAAAAATGTTTTCCGCATCGTTCACAAACATATGGCTTTTCTCCAGTATGAACTCGCTCATGAGAATGTAACTGAGATGATCGTGAGAAACCCCTCCCACATTCTTTACAAACATAAGGCTTATCTCCAGTATGACTTCGTTCATGCCTATTTAGTGAGTTAACTGTGTAAAATCTCTTCTACACTCTTTGCAGATATAAGGTTTTTTCTCAGAATGAATTCGTTCATGTACACGTAAATTGGGTAATTGTGAAAATCCCTTTCTACATATTTTACAGACATACGGTTTCTCTTCAGTATGAGTTCGCTTATGCACATTTAAATAGGATGATTGCGAATAACTCTTCCCACATTGTTTACAAATATATGGTTTCTCCCCTGTATGAGTTCTCATGTGCATTCCCACATGTTTGGCAAACATATGGTCCATCCCCACTGTTGGTATCAACAAGTGACTGAATTTTTAACTTCCCTTGTGATACAAAAGTTATGTTAATTTCTCCACAATTATCTGATTTTTCAGTCTTTACATTGTGCATGAACATCGAGTTTCACTTTACCCCCACTAAGTAAATAGGTTTCCTTTGTGATGACATTCCCACAATGATCATCTGAGTTGGTTGGCTGACTAGTTCCCACAGTGTTACCAGATACAAATTCATCATCATGATGAATAGGTGATCCTGAATGACGGAAAGTTTTCATCACAAATAAGGCAGAGAAAAATGTCTTAGTTGGATCCTTTGATTTCGATATTATTTTTCTGTAATGAAGAATATCTAAAAATAAGAATTAAAGAATAAATAAATAATAAAAATAAGAAATAAATAATAATAATAAAATAAATTCTTTTTCATTCTATTTTTTGTGTATTGTTTTATTTTTTGCGTATGGATTGAAATAAAATCCATCTATCTAAATATTTTAAATTTTTCAACTGCTGGCCATTATCATTAAAGTCTTTTATGTTTGTGATTAACTGCTTAAAAGTTCCTTGAAAGCACAGACTAGGTAAACTCGTGTGAAAGCATAATCTAGAAATTTGGTAACCTGGGATATACTTACACCCTTGGATGGGACTAGTAAATAGAAATATTTTTATCTGTGTCACAAGATAAATATAAACAACTCGGTATCGATATTGAATACCAGACAGCATACGCAAGATTCCTAACTTTCCAGTTAAGCTTCCACAGAAAAATATAGACAGATCATATCATTTAAAACTTGTTTCATAAAAAATTGAAGATCTTTTATAAAAAGACGCCGCCAATAATGCAAAAGTGCGAGATTTGAGCATGTTCCGATTCGTAAGTATGTTGATAGGTATTTGTCTGTCTGTTGGACACTTTCGTCGGTTACGCGATATCTTACGAAGGCTCCAAGTTTTGCATGTGCATTCATCAAATCTCGGACCAGAAGCCTGTTAGTTTTGGATGAATTATGTCGTATAATTAGCGAGTTGTTGATTAATTTGTGATGGGACACGCAGTATCGCTATTGAGTCAGAGCAATGACATTAAACAACATGATAGGCAACTCTGACGTTACTCCATAAGACTACAGGCGAACGATTGTATTTCACGATACGCTCCAATGCACATATTTCTCGTCGCCTTTCGCGACCGTTTTCCGCTCGCTTTTGCTACTCGGCGTTTTCTTTACGTGTAGTACCTTCCTATTTGCGCCTGTAACGAAAGAAAATAATTCTTATATCTAAGAAGTTTTGCTCACTTGGAAAGCTGGAATTGCAGACAAGCTGTGAAGAGTAATTCTGGACATCATAGACGTTTTTTTATCAGAGAAGATTACAAACGCGATAGCGTAAAGATTTGTGTGGAACACTTTGCAGATAATGACAAAGTTCAAAGTAGTGTAATTTTAATGTTTGCGCTTAAACATTGAAATTTCATTTAAAGAGGGTGTCATACAAAACAGCAAAACTGTTTGTACTTCTTTTTACGGTGCTGTGGTACAATTCCATAACACAAAGTTTGCACCTATCGAACTTGCTTTAGTAGGTGAATTTATTAGACATATTACATATTCAGTTAATCGTAGGTAACATTTCTGGTACATAATGCCCCGTAGATAGGTGTCTAAATTTAGCTCATAGCTCACTAATTAATATTATCTTCGACGCAGGAGGTTGCAGGGCTAAAATCAACTTTCAGCTTTACCGATCACCTGACGATGCTCATTTAGTTTGGCTCGAGCAAGTCCTCTTGAAAGACTTGTGTGAATGGGAACTACCTATATGTTTTGCCTTCCTCCGATTTTAGAAGACAAATTTATTCTGAAGGATTTCGCATATAATTCTCATTGACTGTTGGCTGTTTATAATTTCTATTAATTGTGAATTCTGATTATAACAAATAGTTAAAAAAAATTTTACGTAATTTACTAGCACCTTTTTCTTGTCAATACTCCAAGTTGAGGTAGTAAACAAGACAATACATTTATGACATCTGGAAGCAAAATATGCACACTAATTAAAAGTTTGACACATTGAGATAATACACCATGACAGGAAATACAAGTTAAAGATATATATGACCATCACATGGTAATTGAAATTTAAAAAAAATTAATAGGGGCTGTGGAGTATGAAAAGTTCAAGACAAAGAAAAGAACAAAAGTTTATAGCTCATGAACTCTCAATTTTGCCCCCATTGCTTTGTGAAGGCCAATATATTCCGAGTGGCTGAATTGGTTTACCTTTATGATAGCAACGATTTTGTATTCAATATAGCGAGTTTTTTTTTCAATTTATTTGAAGTGATATTATTTCCTAAAGCAATGCTTGAATCGTCTAGATCAGTGGTGTCAAACACATGGGTTTTCGAGAGCCGCATTGCATTTTGAAAAATGTAAAAAGGGCCGCAAACAGTTTTTGATAATGTATAGTTGAAAGATAGTTTCAGTTTGTGACATATATTGTGATGCAACTAAACAGTTGGATTAAGTTTTATTATTTTCTTTAATTTCAAATGCAATTACATATTAATATTTGCATTCCACTATTGCAAGTTACTGTATATTTTACAAAAAATCATAAAATTCTATGTACAACCATCAAAATTATTTTTAAACAAGCCTTGGATAAGGAAAGAATATTACATACACTTTATCTAAATATATGGACCTGAAATTGACAAAAATACTACAGTATAAACTCATTGTTTTTTTAATTACATTTGTCTTGACGTTTGGCATCTTTTATGTGTCACCAGCATACTAAGGCCAGGCTGAAATGATTTTATAGTACCAACTCTAACTCACGAGGTCACATGATCATGGGTTAGTCTGGATCTTTGCGAATGTTTAAATAATTCCAGTATCATTTCATGTATAGATCAGTAAAAAAACAAATGACAGATTTTTTTGACAAGAAATTTCGCGCCACATTGCGTGGCATGGGATTGCTTGAATTATTATTGATATTGATTTTTAGTAACTAAGTCGTTGTATAATTATATTAATATACAAACACATGGAAATCGAACTTGTCATATTGACTGCTGAGCTTATCGTGTTTTTTCATTGTACTGATGGAAATATGACTAATTAAACAGAATTCTTCTTTGCTTCAGAATTTTGTGAAATGCAGAAAAGTTACAACCCCATTTTCTTCGAAAATGCCACCTTCTTCATGTACTTGCGTTTAATTTATTCACTCAAGTGTTTTATTCAAGTATTCTTTTGCTAGCTTGATGTGTATTCTTAATTGGGTTAAAATGTGAACAAAAAAAAATAATTTTCCAAAACTACTTTCAGTAAATTGTTTTCTGTGTGAATATTCAATTTTACTTTAAAAGGTTTGAAAAATCTATTACATTTAGATAAAAAAAAACTTCCAAAATACTATTACAATTATTGTTAGGCGTTTGAGGGCCGCACTGGAAGTTTTCTGGGGCCGCGAGTTTGACATCCCTGGTCTAGATTAAAGTTGGCCAAAATATATAACAGTATTTTATCGTGAATCATGATTATACCCTTTTCTGAATTTCTTCTATAGTACTACCAAAAGTTGATGAACCAAATATAACACAGGTGTAGTGAGTGACCCGTAATCCTCATTTTCCAAAGCTGTTTTAAGTATGTCTGGCGTGTTTGTGCCATTTTACAAATAAGACCGCTTATGGAATCTTACGCTTTGGAATTTTCAGTTATTTTCCTCAAGCCCTGCAGGATATGGGGGCCATACACAACTCTGCCGGAGGGTCAAATGTCTTTGCATGCCTCCATAGGTTGTTCTTCTATTGCAAACATTTATGGAGTACTCTAATTATATTTTTTGGAATCACACTGTCAATGATATGTCGCCAGACTTCTGATATCTCCCCTCTGCTACAGTTGTCCTGTGAATAAATAATAGGAAATTGAGGTTAGACGAATAGTTGAAAGTTTTGCTTTATGTCGGCTTAATTTCTTGATTGATATACTTACTATTTTTGCTATTGCTTCTTGTGCTGCAGGAGTCTCACAATGCTTGGTTTGTTGCACAGGTTTGTCCACAACTTTCACACCTGAAGAAAGAGAGGAGATTTATTAATTTTCGTTAAGAATAAGTAAAGCAGTCTATATGATTTAGAATGGAAAAGCTAATGAATCCAATATTTCATGTTTTATGTAAAAAATGTTTTACTGAATTTGGTATATAAACCAACTAATAAAAGGGTTTAGTCAGAAAATTACAAGCATTCGTGGCTCCAAATACTTGAGAGATCAGACTATACAATATCGTCCGGTATGAGAGAATGTTAGGTGAACTTGTTAACCCTTTGATTCAATACGCAAATAAAAGTGAATGAGCAGTAGTATGTTACAGCAATGAGTATATATCCTCACTGATTAAAAAAAATCTAAATGGAGGTGCATGATCAATTTGAAACCATAAGGGGTAAGTAAATATGCGATTTCGGCAAATGGGCAACTACGTACCGTACTGAATTAATAACTTCGTAGTATTTGACAAAAGCTGGTTTTCCCACATGTACTTAACAGTGCGATGTCCGTGTGTAATATACAACAATGGTATTTACCTTACCTTTTTCTAATTTCTTTTTACCTCAACTTTCCAAAATATCATTAAAATCGACAACAACTGTCAAAGCAGGCACGAACACCATTTGTGCTATGCCTGGAAAGCAGCACACATCCGCTCGTTTTCGTCTCGTCAAGTATGTGCATTGGAGCGTGCTATCAGATACGATCTTCGGCCAAAAATGCCGGAGTTGCGCATCATGTTGTTTAATGTCATTGGTCAGAGCGAAGGATACACGCCGCTAGATTGATAAGTTGGCGGTCTCCGATCGCTATCTCATTCCAGTCAGGGTTTAAATTTCCCGCGCGATCTGCATTTCTCATACCAACTGGATAATTCCTAATTTCCTTATTTTGAGCGTAGCTTTGGCGATGTATAAAATCATAACTTTATACAGAATCCTAAATTCAAATTTGTTAATAGCATTTTAGGATAATAAGAAACAAGGCAAAGTGCTCTTCAATGCTGTAAATTCCGGTTTTTAAAATTACTGATATGGAAGTTTATATTTTCATCAGTACCAGTATGTCTGTATATATTATTATGTCACTTTCAATAATACTTGATTTTTCAACTAGCATTTGCTGGTATTAACTTTTTTCTTTCAACACCAAGGATAGCATGAAATCTAGGGTTCAATGGCGCAAACAATTACCCTGTTCCACTTTCCAAATTCCAAGAATGTCCCTTCATTTGGTTCAATTGTGTCCCACAAAAGAGGGGCGTCTTGCACGACAGCAGGTGCATCATATCGCACAATACTTGTCTCGAATATATTAATCATGGCCATCACATGACCAAAAAAAAAAATTTTTCTTGGGTAAATCGGATTATTTTTTTTCGTAGAATTTCAATGATGATGTTTTAAGATTGCGCAAGACAATTAATTTTTGGTTCTTATTTTCATACTCAGAATAACTTATACCTTATCCCGCTTTTTTGGAAATAATTTGGATAATGGTTGCCATTGGCTTGTATTCAAAAGTATGGACTTTTTACTAGGATGATTTTGTGCTGCGCAAAATATTCGCATCCATGACCGATACCACTATTTAAAATGCCTTACCGTGTTAATTTAATTCTATTAACATAACTCAAATGTTAGTAAATCAAGCAGTTTACCACACATTTTGTGTCCACAAATTCTCATAGTATGTTAGAGTATTAATACTTTTATTACTTAGTAAATATGAATAATATCTGGCAGTTTAACACACATTTTAAGTCTACAGATCGCCGAGTTTTATTATTTTGTAAGTACAAATCCGACACATTTCATGTCCAAAAATACCAGTGGTATTTGGTATCAATACTTTCATTATTTTATAAATATGAATATAGGAATCAATAATATCGGTCAGTTTACCACACATTTCCATGTCTACAGACTGTCGATACACCATTGAGTTACGTTGAACAGAATTAAATTAATACAGAATGACATTTCAAATGCTGGTATCTGTCATAGATTGGATTATTTTGCGCAACAAAAAATCGTCCTGGTAAAAGATCGATACTTTTAACTATCGTTATCAAAATTATTTGCCAGGAAGCGAGTAAAAGTATTTTTCCTAATAAATCGACTTGTTTTTTCTACTTGCAACTATTCATTGGATATCGAAACAATTACAGCTATAAATAATTGTCGAAATGAATGTGTTAAATAAAAGCCTCGTAGAAAAATGTGGGCAATGTCCACCCACGCAAACATGCGAATGTGTCGTAACACTAAGAACAGTCGCACAGAATATGAACAATAAAAGTGCAGATTCTATTTCATTGTCATTACAATACGTGAGAAAGCGTAAAAAGTCGTTGGAAGATTCCGGTAAAACGAAACACCGTGTTTAAGACTAAAAGTGGCTACCATTTGGAATTATTCGAAAATCGGCTGATAAGGTATTCGAATACTTTGATATTCGTATACATCCAAATATTCGATTCGTTTTGGACAACCCTGCTCCCAGCCCTTTTACTTTTGAGCATTGTTTTAACTTTCTGTTTTCTCCAACCTCTGACCACCTTTTCAGTAACACCAAACTCTCATTCTGCTTTCATGTTTCTGCGTTCATCTGCATAGTCCACTACTTTTAACTTGAAGCCTGTTTCATAACTCTATTTTTTGCCAATACTCATTTTTAAGGCTTTTTTAAGATGTGCCAGTTATCTGTAGATCTATGATTTAATTCAGATATAGTCCTAATAAATTTTTACTAACATTATAAAAAATATTTTACAAACATTCTCTTCAGTCTTTCGTTCTATTTTACGCGCTAGTGCATTTACTGTAATGGTGCACGTGCAGAAAACAAAGTGGTTTGTTTGTGTAAGCAGTAATTAATGGCGGATGATTTGTGCAATTGTTGTTGTTGTACAACGCTGAGCGCATGTGCATGTGCGCTCATGAAACTGTCTCGCATTGGTATGTGCGTGCATGCACCCGTATTCGATAAAACAACAATTTCAATAGCACATTTCCACTACAATTCGCGTCTATAACGCTCACCCTTAATTTTTTATTGAAAATTAGTATAAAATTTTGCGCGTTATACTCGAATAAATACGATATATCCGCCCAATAAGCCGACCCCAGAAAATTAGGTCAAAAACGTAGGTCCTGAAAATCGACTTATTAGCGGGAAAATACGGTACTTGCAATAGCCGAAAACTTTCAATTCTGTTCCGACTTGGTGGCGATTTGCACTTATGTTGAGCTTGAGCGAATTGGTCGCACCAATATTTTTTTAAAAAAATATAAAGAAAAAATTGCGACCTATCTGCGAGTATGAACGGTTTCATCGTCAAAATGCCATCAATTAGTAGAAGGCGATAACAATGTATATTATTTATCAGAGTGATCAAGTGCAAGATGTCATACGAGATTTGAATAAAACCTAAAGTTCTGAATTACAAATTCCGTAAAAATATTGAGATTTCACAGTGCGTCATCAAGAGTTACGTCAACATCACGTAGATCATTTTTCGCTCACTTCCGAAACGACGTCACACTGCGTCGCGGAAATGAATTTTGACGCCCGACATAACAGCGCCAAATTGACATTTTCCGTTCAGATAAAGACGGCGTTCTAATGTAATATTTTTGTATCCTGTTCGGTCCATGTATGAATATATGCCAAAATCACATTAAAGAGAATACGTGTCTTACTTAATCGACGACGTCAAAAATTGAATATATAAGAACTAGAAAAATTCCAGTGTCCATACTGACTTAACAAATATTTTATGCCTTGAATTCGAAATGGCAGTTATTGAATACAGCTTGGGTGAGCGAGTGAAAAATTAGTATAATTCCTAACAGAAATCCTGGGCCCTATCTCAATGTTAAGATGACAAGATTAAGTTGAAGATTAAACTTTACAATTGGGTTCGCCGTGTGCTTAATATAAATTCATCACTAATAAAGATATCACCGTAACATAAAAACAAAGCTATCCGTCGAAAATATTAATATTTCAAAGACTTACAATACAAGCCTATTCAAATATTTCATTGTAGATTAAAACGGTGTGCAGCAGATATATTTACGTTTGTATTTCCTGATTAAAATGACTAATGTGTTATTATTATACTGATCCGATGTAACGAAAATACCCAACAAAAGCCGTTACCCGTTACCGTTTCAAATGATGCATTTCGTCGCGACGTTGATTACATCAACATCGGGGTCAGTCGACATAGTTGACCTTGCAGTCTTGCCCGCCCCCTCTCGATTAAATTCTATAATTGTTCTTTTCCATTTATGTAATTTTTTACATTTTTTGATATATTCGGAAAATAAACCATTATCTGTCTATCACCTGCATAGGTAGTCTCCTCCTTTCTGTGCTTTGCGGTTAGAGCTCGACCGATATCACTTTTTGACACCGATAACGATGTCAGCCAGCTAGTGGCCAATAACCGATACCGCATTGCCGATATTGATATAAATCATATTTTGAGCGAGAGAAATATTGGGAAACCAGTTACGCAGGGGCGAGAGCCGTTGCAGCACGCAGCCTGGCGCTTGCCGAGTATGGCCGATATATATCGGCGGTTTACGTCCGATATGATATATCACAAACACGCAATATCGGCCCGAAATATCGGTTGGCAGATATATATCGGTGAATATCGGTTGGCAGATATATCGGTGGAGCTCTAAGTCGCAGTTACGCAGTGAGAAAAATTACTGTTGGAAGGTAAAGCAGTGAAGGATAATGATCAGATGGCAAGAAAAATAGATTATTTCAATAGTAAAAAAGTCCGATTGACCCGAAATTTGCGGGAAATGTAAATTACTCCCAGAATGTTTTACCGAGCCATTTTGGCGCCTTTTTGACAATAAATGGTCGAGTTATTGACGAAAATATGGTGATTTTGTCCGAAGTTAGGCACCTCTACGATAATATATTCCAAGTTTGACGCGAATCAGGCAGGGTTATTGAGCAAAGTATAGTGAAATCATACAAAGTTACTAGGGATGGGCCGGGATTCGGATCCGGACTCAGATTCGATTTCGAGTCCACGTCATTTTTACCGAGTCTATAATCAAATTTGTTTTTGCTAATTTACACCTATATTTGTACTTTTGCCTCTATATATCTCACTACATACCCAGAACTATTGATCGCTTATAACAATTATGTGGCGCCAGTCGCCTTCAAACTATCTATCCATTTTTGTATACATGTAGTACACAATAAAATATGTGTTAGCGCAATATTTTTGGGACTTTGATTCGCGTAAAAATGAAACATGGGAATCTCACCAATACCTCTTTTAAATTGAGTTTATTACATGCAATCCTTTCTCTAAAAAGGAAGCAATCGAAAGCATGGGGAGTATTAGAACGTTTACATGAACTACTAAATTGCAAGCAGATGTACCACATTGTATTGACGACGAGTGTCATTTTTCTACCATTTGCGCACGCAACATAGTAAGTTTACGGCTAGAAATATCTGGAATTATGGGAAAGCATTGTAGTCAAAAGCTTTTTGTCTTTCATACTGACATGTAAGAATTTCTGAATAGCCGCCCAGGATTGACGCAAGGTGGTGGGCTGGAAATTCAGTTCACAGGCAAGGCGCACATTGAACCACGTTTACGTTTGTATTATGGCCGGCAAAAAAGAGGAAAAAAATATTTTTAAAATGAATCCACAGCTATCTGCGGAACCATTAGGCAAGAAATATGAGCTACGACGTATGTTTGTGAGCGCATGATGCGGTAGCATGGTCAAAAACGTGTTTTGCTGCTTTTACATTGTGACGTCACAGGCTCGAAGGATTCGATTAGAGTCTTTAACCTATTACTAGGATTTATCAAATCCCTGTAATGCCGGACTCGTCCCATCCCTAGAAGTTACCCAATTTGGCTGTGTGGCTCATCGTGCTAAGCGTTAGGAATACGCTCGCCACCGCACCTCTAATTACTCTGCGTGAGTTCGCAGATCCCATGTGGGTTGATTATGTGTGAGAGGATTGCTGGACTCCTCGCCGCCGTAGGGTGGTTCACGTAACCGCTGGTTGGTTACGATTTCCTCCACCATCAAGTCCAAGCTTCCGAAAACAAATAACTAATCCCATACCCGACATGGAATGGTAACCGGGCGAGAGGCTGTGGTTCGCCATATAGTTAAATCGTCTTATCGACTTTCCGGATTCTTCATTAAATTAACCTATTTAAATGTCGGTCGTGCAACAATGATTGTTGTTATTTATGCAACAATGATTGTTGTTATTTATGGCTGGGCATATATTTTTATATTTCTCGACTGCTTACAATTTTTCTATTTTGAACGATGTTGCCGTACCAAATGGAGAAATTTGAAATAGTCAAATCGAATGAATATGCTTTTCGTTAATTGCCATTTTTAATAAATTTAATTGAATTACATTTCCAGCATTTGATGCCATGAATTTACGCTCCACAGAAAATTGTTGATGCGTATATTTTAGCCGATATTGATCCATCGAACAAACTATTTTCAAATCTACGCCAACTCGTCGGCGCCCGAATGTCTGGTGTCAAATCTGTAACGACGATGCAACATGTAGTCGCTCACTTAACGGCGATGCAACATGACGTCGTCTTCGAAGTGACCGACGTCAAGTTCAACGTGTGCGTCAGATGCTATCATTGTAATAAAAAAAAATATTCAAATTTTAATTTTTTATCGGGTCTCCTACGACATCTCGCGATCAGTCTAATTTTCTATATACATTGATAACACCCTCTATCGAATGACGCTATTTTTTTAACGAAGTTAGCATTAGTAGAAGTCACGATTTGAGCCGCTCGAAAACGGAGTGTCAATGTTATTCTAAAGCGTGATTTTTTTAATTAATAAATTAAATTGCACAATTGAATATAATAACAGATTTAGGTATATAAGTCTTCACTATAGAAACTGCCATAAGCACAATATGACGACATTCAGTCGAGATATAAACGATTAAAAATTTTATCCGAAGTTACAAACCATCCATCCATCCGAAGTTACCTGCTTTTACGGTACCGGTACACTGCTTTTCGTTACCAACTAATATATCTAAACATTCTGACCGACCCCTTTCAACTTGTATAATCTATTGTCCACACAATAGTTTATATCAGTGGAATTTTTCCTTATATTATGTCGATTCGAATCTAGTCCGGTGCCACTTACCGGTACCGTACATCACCCACGTGTTTGACTGGCTAAGTGAAATAACTGCCGATTTGTCAGAAACTTTTTTCAAGACTCAATTTTGAAAACTTTACCACCAGAGTATGCCATTGAGCCACTAAAAATTATTGAGAGAGAGAGAGAGTTTATATTGGCATTAGGTGACTCCGACTATAATCAGCTTGACGATATATTTTGAGAAATATAAAATTATTAATATGGTGTGGCATAATATTTATTCGTTTTTTTATTTGTTTGTATTTTTCTTTTTTCAAGTACCGTAATCGATTTTATGTCTCGCTATTTGGACACGTCAGTGTACATAACAATCGTTTCAATACTATGTTGTTGTTCTTGTTAGTATTATTCTTCTTCTCTTTCGTCATGATGAAATCGCTTTTCTCTTCGAATACTGGACCAATTGCTTTGAAATTTGCAGTGGTTAAAGATTGATTTTTTTTCCAGAAGGCTATTACTTTTACTTATTTCAAAAATTTCTGTGGACTTCAAAAGATTCGTTTTTTATGTGTCAGAATAAAGAATAGCGACACCTTGTGAGGTGTCCATATATTTGAACACAGCTCTCTTGTTTTTCTTCCGATCTTATCATGTCCCCGCGATTGTGTGTACGCATGTGCGTGCTTTAACTAGTTGTAATAGAATAATAATGATCTATCAACCAATCAATGAATCATCGACTAATACTTATATATTGGAAATGCGATACAACGTGATCTGAATAGCTCAGATTCGAATTCTCAATCACAAAAATACTTATCAAAACAAGGTATAATTAGGCACTATACCAAACGCTTTCATGTCCACGAATTGTCGTGGTGTTTTGGGAGTAGTAATGTTTTTATTTTATCGATGCAACCGCTAATTAAATTGAACACGATTAAATTCATTAAGCAACGCATTTTTAATACGCCATATCAGTCATGGATAGATTACTTTGCGCAACAAAAAATCAATATCCAAGGATCGGATGTTGTTGATCGGCTCTTTGGCATAATCGCGCGAATTGAATTGTAGTCTACGGGTTTTTAGCAGATTTTAGGTCTTTCTGAGGGCAATATCGAATTCGCAAGATCGCAAAAATAGGCATCAATACTAAATAAAATATAATCGAGCAATTTATCTCTCATTACCCGTGTTTCCCCAAAAATTAAGACTTGAGTCTTATTTCAATTTTTCTTCGAAAACAACACTAGGGCTTATTTTCGGGAGATGTATTTTATTTTCACTTGTCAAAAACAAAATTACAAAGTAAGGAATTACGAGATTTTTCGAAATAGGGAGAATATGAAAACCGATATTAATTTATTTATAAATAACACGTTTTCCCCTCTCTCGTTTTAGATAAATCATTTAAAACGTGTTGGAGAGCTTTTTTGCTATCGACTAGGTCAAAAAAATCTCGCGCCCAAATCATTTTTTAAATTAGGACTAGGTAGCATTCGCAGGGTAGGTCTTTATGTCAATGAAACACGGTATTATGTAAGCCATGTTATTTTATAGTAGTAATGCTCTATACCAGGTTGGTCCAAGGTTTATCGGCTCCGGGGGCCACAGAATTACTTTTGCATTGTTCGCGGGCCACAATAATGGGTAAACAGTGTAATATAAAACAAACATTTTTATCGCGCAAACACACTGATTAGTAGGCTATTTGTCAGTTATCAAACTGAAACATGCTAGAACCACGAAAAAAACTTACTAAAACCTGCAAAAATCCTTCCAGATCTACATTTGGTGCAAGATTTCAAACACTTCATAACTAAAAAAGTGTTTCCGCAAATGTGAGTGCTTTCGAACATCGATAATATTTTCAAAGCAAAATCAAACCTTGGAAAAAGATATTCTTTTGTCACCAAGACAACTTTTCGCTCACATTTGGTTACAAATCTGTTTGAATTCGTCAGCTTTCTTTTCAAACTCATGTATACAAATTCACTTGCCAAGCCCATCATTCAACTTGCCTAGTGTAGTTACCTCAGCTGGACTATCCATAAAACTAGTCAATTCAGTGACATTAGTGGTGTAACATTGCATCGAAAGATTTTCTGGTTCATTTTGTGACGAAACAATATCAAATGCGATATTTTGATTACCGGTACCGTAAAACCGGCTAACTTCGGATGCCTTGTAACTTCGGATGAAATTTTCAATCATTCATATCTCAACTAAATTTCGTCGTATTGCGCTTCTGTCGGTTTCTATAGTAAGGCCTTACATATCTGAATCTGCCGTAGCCTCCAATCGCTCAATTTGATTTTTTATCATTCAAAAAATCATATTTTACCAAAAAAATGACACCGTTTTTTCGAGCGGCTCAAATCGTGACTTCTACAGACGCTACCTTCGTCAAATCACCGCCAAGCGCTAGAGAGCGTACACAATGTATACAAAAAAATACAGTGATCACAAGGTGTCGTACGAGATTCGAGTGAAATCGATTATTTTGATTTAAAAATTACATCAAAATATCGACGTTTTGATGATTACGTACAGCGTGACGTCAACGACGCAAATCCCTTTCTCTCTCTTCGTAGCCGACGTCACTTTGCGTAGCTCGTGCGTTACTCGCTGCGACATTTGAACGCCAGACATCGCGGCGCCCAGTTTTGTGAAATTTAAAAATTATGCTTATCCATGATCCTAGTCACTAAATCCTACAAAAACATCACTATCGTCTCAGTCATATGTTGTTTATTTAAAAATATGGGTATGCATACGCTTAATGCATATGAAATTTGTCGATATTTGTTTTTGCATACTTCCTCCGACACCGATAGATACCGTAGCAATTGGTAATACGTTAGGCCTGAAACATGTATCTATACGATCATAATGATTGGATATGTCTGTTTACGATCGACAGATGATAATAATATCTTTAACAGGTTAGCGTAGAACTCTACATAGATGCACACAGCAGGAGGTTGGACCACGTACAGGTGAGGCGCAAAATGAAAAAAAAGTGGCGAAGTTTCTTTATGCCGTTTTTATCCGTTTATTGTCATTTGACTTTATCTATCTACCTGTGAACACATTAAATCTGATCTATCACATTGGTTCCACAAGAACTGTTGCAAAGACCCGTCTAACCCATGTGGAAATGATTACAATTCCTGATTTTGCCAGCGTTTCCTTCAATTCATCTGTTTATTTTTAACTGTCGAATTTTTGTTCATACCTTACTTGTTCCATATTGCTTTTTGATTTCAATTTTTACTTTTGCCAGTGTTTCATTCGATTCATCCGTTTATTTTTAATCGTCTAATTTTTGTTCATTCTTTACTTGTTCCATATTGCATTTCAATTTCAACCTACACCAGTGTTAGGTACTTTCAATTCTTCCGTTTTTTTTTTGTTAATCCTTTTCTTGCATTGAACATAAACGATCATAAAAGAACGAACTAGCATTTTGCAATAAATTAGGAGTAGTTTGTAATAATATATATGAGTTATAATAAAGGACACAAGAATAAATAGTTAAGCTTCGCGAAGCGGCAAGAGTAACGTTACGTAGTAACGTCACGTACAAACGTCAGTATGCAACACGCAAGACGGGTCGTGGCGGCGTAAGGTCTATTCAGCGACGTTGTCACGCGTCATTGCTTACGCAGACATTTCTCTCTCACGACGAGTTGACGCAAAGAGAAAAGTGGCCATCCGAAGTTAGATAATTTTAGAATAGACGAATAAAGACAATAATTTCAACAAAAAAAGGCTTTGATGGATATGGAACCGACTTTATCAAGACGAGAATAGCCACAATGTATTATATTCCAAATTTGGCTTCAGTTGAACAACATGCGGCGGAGATATTGTTCAAAATATAGTGAAATCATCCGAAGTTAGCCGGTTTTACGGTACTCTCCGAATGCGAATGCG
Source organism: Styela clava (assembly GCF_964204865.1). Taxonomy (NCBI): domain Eukaryota; kingdom Metazoa; phylum Chordata; class Ascidiacea; order Stolidobranchia; family Styelidae; genus Styela; species Styela clava. The sequence goes on from NC_135254.1 coordinate 5,993,875, forward strand.
AGCTACAAAAAATAAAGCTGGGGGCCACATGTGAACTGCGAGCCTGATTTGGACTACCCTGCTCTATACATTAACTGTGCATTGCGCGATTCCATCTGAGTTGAAGTATTCTTCACATGCCTGCCCAGTAGAGCCATATACTGATGACGCATTTGCCCTGGGGCTGGTTTTCATTGTGCTTTGTGATAATCAAATTTGCACTCAATCACACTATAATATGAAATAAACCAGGTTTTACTGCAGCATAATGCGATATTGTTTTACTATACTACCCATAGAGCATTAAAACCCAACCAAATCCTAAATCTAAACTGCCCCAACTGTGGCATTGTTCCCATACAATAGGTATAACATAGTACTGTTGTGCTCTAATTTCTATTCGTGCTTGCCCTGTTTTCATTTTTACGGTGTGGCGCATGAATATTTACGGCTGGTCTGCGTTCCGCTGTTCTGGAGGTAACACGTGAATCTGATGCTGTGCTCTATTTTATCGTAATCGTGCTTGCCCTATTTTCATTGTTCACAAAGTGGCGCATTAATATTTACGACTGGTTTACGTTTCGCTGTTCTAGAGGTAACACGTGAATCTGATGCTGTGCTCTATTTTATCGTAATCGTGCTTGCCCTATTTTCTTTGTTTACAAAGTGGCGCATTAATATTTACGACTGGTCTACGTTTCGCTGTTCTAGAGGTACCGCAACACGTGTGTTCGATGCTGTGCCCTGTTTGAGAGTAAATTTAAATTGTTGTTTAACAAAGCTCCGATCAAGCATAATAAATGATAACCGCTCAATAATACAGACGAATTATTATGTTATGTCCTGCGGGCGTTTTCTAATGTTCCGTTTTATATCAAGCGCAGGCATGCCGCACATCCGTGTGTTTTAGGCCAGTATGGTCTTGTGCGTACATCCCGTCTTCAAATTGCTTTTGCGATACGAATAAACATACACACAAATCCTCGCATCATCTGCCACTGTTCGCCTGCCAACATGGCATCGCTGATTGAAACGAGCCTCATGGGCGAATCCGATCGTCTTTTTTATGTTATCAAGTCGTTGTTTCTTCTAATTTTCAAGTTTCTAGACATTAAGGTGTCCCGGAATGGTTTAACACAAAGTTGGCAACCCTATCGGCTCCGGGGGCCACAAAATTATTTTTGCATTGTTCGCGGCCACGATAATAGGTAAACAGTGGTGCAATACAAAACAAACACTTTTATCGCGCAAACATAATTGTCATTTATCAAACTTAAACATGCAAAAACCACGAAAAACTTACTAAAATCTGCAAAAATCTTTCCATATCTACATTTGATGTAAGATTTCAAACTCTTCATAACGGAAAAAGTGCTTCCGCAAATGTAAATGCTTTCGAACATCGATAATAATTTCAAAGCAAAATCCTAACTTTGGAAAATCCTATTCTTTTGTCACCAAGATTCCTCTATCTTATCGTAATCGTGCTTGCCCTATTTTCTTTGTTTACAAAGTGGCGCATTAATATTTACGACTGGTCTACGTTTCGCCGTTCTAGAGGTACCGTACCACATGTGTTTGATGCTGTGCCGTGTTTAAGAGTAAATGCCAATACTTATTCTTATATGTGAACTGATTGTTGGTGTGAATGTTTGGGAAGTAAGGCGCCTCCATAATAACAATTGTAGTTGCTAACAACACGGAGAACTATAACAATTATATAATAGGTGAATCACTAATTTTGTTATTTAAAAACGCGGAGGTTGTGTTTTTTTCAAATGTCACATTTTTGCATTAGTAGTGGGGCTTTGTACAAAAGATCGAAGAAATCGCCACAGCCCTGGTTTAGGTGCTGCACGTACACGGCTCAAACCAACCAAGCATCGTGAGATTTGCGAAAAAAGATGCTATTTAATTAATTATTAGCGATGGCTCACAGCATTCCGCTCGTGATAAAAATATAATATACGCCTGATTAATTAAAAAGGTCCGACATCCTTGTAACAGGACAAGGGGTGACGAATTTTCTCTGAGCTTAGCAATGATTGCTCGACTCACGTAGACGGTACTATTTACTACTACTATGAAAATAAAAGTAGAAATATGTAAATGGACAAATAATTCGTACCATTGGGATGCAGGTTAAAGTCACCATGACATTCATGTTAATACATTTTGTTAGTTTAAAATTATATAGTAGGAGTGTTAAAGTTGGGTTATCACGGAACATTTTTCTGGTTTAATTTTATTGTACAAATTATTTTAGAATTTTTGACGCTTTCCGTTTACATAAAATCGACTTAATTTTTAAAAGTCGACCCGTCAGGAATCGAACGCTAATTAGTATGGCCCCGTGATGACGTAGCAGTGAGAACTCGTCAACGGAGTTTTGCATTAGGTTAAAGGCATTTTTGGTACTTCGCAATTTTATTTTGGATGGTGTGTCGGTTCTATTGGGCATTGCAGTTTAAAACGGTGCAGTATGTTTTAACATATACCAGTATTTTAAAATAATTTCAATGCAGTGTTGGCAATGACTGTGAACTCAGCGAACTGCGGTCAATAGACCTTATTCATTGAAAACCCATCCTACGCGCAAAAAAAATAGATGATGTAAAAAATTTTTTTTTAACATTAGCTCTTATGAGAAATGTGATCACCAGAGCAGAAATTTGCATTTTTTGTAATTTTCTAGATATCTTCCATTGTATACGTGAGCAGTTTTGAGGATAGAATGTTTTTTACATCTTTTTTGATATTTTTATCATGATAAACATGGTCAAGAATTTTGATAATCGTTCATTAAAATTTTAATGAGCGCGGTGTTTCCGATGACGTCATTCTCACTAGACCACGAGATTCTGCCAACGCGCCAAGCTCTGTGGATATGCGCTGCAAATGCGCCCTAATGTCGCTTTGGGTCCGTGTCCGTCCGGTACTGGAAGCGTTAAAATTGACAATCTATAACCCGTACCATTTCTATCACGTTTATTTACTGGTTTTACGCATTTATACCTGTACAGCTAGCAATCATTAAGTGAAGGCATGCTGACGTGTTATTTAAACTACCGGTACCGTACCAAGGCTGCAAGAGGTGAAAACTAAATTATTTAGTAAATACTGAAATAGGCCTACGAACAAAAATGTTGGCCATCTTGCCAATAGGCAGGGCAAGTTGTACGGTACCGGTATACAAAAAAGATGAATATCTCCAACCTATAATGGTACAATACCGGTCTCGTAACTAGGTTAAAAAACATGACTGAATACGAGAGGAAGATTTATTTTGTCAACCAGAATACAAGCATTGAATCAATAAAAATCATATACAAAACACACAGTTATTCGGTATAGACTGGGGGAGCGATATGACCGTCACAGTCAGCTCCCCCCTGCCCCCCATGTTTGCTATCAAGATTAACAGTTAATTAAGATGTTTTAACAAAAACTCCTCGGAGGAAGGGTTGACTAAGTTACGGAATATTTTTTGTATTCGGTTAAAAATGTAGTCCATTACTGCATTCCAACACTGCTTTTTTTGTAGATTTTCACTTAGTGGACACTTAGCAAGTACGACAGTTATTTTATAAAAAAAATTGTAAATTAATAACAAATCAGTAGAAGTCAGCTCGGGTATTCAAACATGTGATGATTGAAGTGAGAAAAAAATTTGAAGTCACGTTTAGGATATTACATTAAACAACAATGGAAAAGGTACATTGGAATCAGTCAAGCTTCAAATGCTAATGGCATTAATGAAAAGAATATGCGAAATGAAGACTGAAGTTTCCATCTGAGACATTGGAAGACGCTAAAACCTTATAGACTTGATAGTGTGGAAAGCCTTCTCACAATGCAGTAATAATGGGACATATATTTATAATATCATTGTACAGGCTTTAAGTTGAACTATATGTTTAATTAAAATATCTATCTTCGCTAATAAATGCTGAAAACCATTTATTTCATTCTGCTAAGTGATTAGGGCCAGAAATTTGCTGTAGGGACCATCACCAGGGCTGGATTTACCAATAGGCTAGGCAGGCTGAAACCTAGAGCCTCGAAATTCGGTTTAAAAGTTTGTAATTCTCTTGAAAACTTGACAAGTTTAAACCCTACAAAAAGTGTATATATATATATTAAGCTTTTCAGAGTAGAAAATTCTGTATACAACAAGTTTCAACCACATTGTAAACAGCCATTATTGCGTCGTTTGCATCATAATAGGGGAAATTATTATTATGCGCATTCTGCTGGAAGTTTCTATGTTAAAGTATGGCTGTAGCGGTTGTTTGATCAAAGAAATTGAAAGCAAAACTGCCTCAAGTAAATCATCATTCTTTTATTTAAAAATTCACACCCATGAATGGGGAGAATAAAAAGTTTAATGCTTTCATATTTTTTTAAATTTTAAGCAATCAAAGGTGGTGTTGTTTAGAGAGAAATTCATGGTCTCATGGTCTAAATCCAGCCCTGAACATCACCAATTTTGGGATAGGTACCGTCAACATATGAACTGAGTTAGGCCATTGGATTTTGAAAGGTGTACCAGAAATGTACATGGAATTCATGAAATATATAACATCCAATTAAAACCAAAATAGGTCTTTCGTTGAACGCCAGTTGTGGTCCCGGTACCGGTATTCTGTTATCACAAGCAGTTGGAGCACATATCCCACAGAGCACGGCGCGTTGGCAGAATCTCATGGTCTAGTGAGAATGACGTCATCGGAAACACCGCGCTCATTAAAATTTCAATGAACGATTATTAAAAATCTTGACCATGTTTATCATAATAAAAATATCAAAAAAGATGTAAAAAATATTCTATCCTCAAAACTGCTCACGTATACAATGAAAGATACCTAGAAAATTACATAAAATGCAAATTTCTGCTCTGGTGATCACATTCCCCATAAGAGCTAATGTTAAAAAATATTTTTTTACATCACTTTTTTTTTTGCGCGTAGGATGGGTTTTTAATGAATAAGGTCTATTGGACTACCGTGTACCGGTACCGTACTTGGTATTTCTGCTGAACTATTACCGGTAGGGCCTACAGTATTAGGGTACGGTACCGTGCGGTACGGCATTGACAGCATATTCTAATATTTTAGGTATTCTTTATATATGAATTACTTAAGTTTTACACTCTGTATCGGGTTCTGTTTTCTCTTCTAAATCTATAATCCAATATTTTTTTATTACATTGCCAGTGCACCATACCTAACACCTGCACACTGTTACACCAACCTGCCAACAAACCTAGCAGCAGTATAGTAAATCAAAGTTATATACCGGTATTGACCGTGCATCAGTAATGCCTAGCCGTTGTGTAATTGGAGGTTGCTCATTGCATATTTTTCCGAAAGATCAAGCAAGAAAAAAATTGTGAGTTAAATTTGTAAAACTAACCCGGTCTGATTTCTCGTTTCAAACGCACAAAAGACCACTAATCTGCAGTGATCATTTCAGTCCTGAAAGTTATGTTGAGAGAATGAAATATTGTGATGAGGGCAGCCAGAGAGTTTTAAGTGAAGTTGCAGTGCCTTCCATTAAAAGAGGCAGTGATTTAGAAAAGAAAGATATGTGGTGCAGAAAAGGGAGGGATTGGTGGTTTGTAGAAAGAAATTATTCAATGACAGGTCAAGTTTTTATATATTCATATTTATCAGTTTTTTTTTTTTTAAGATCGCCAGTGGCTTTTCACATGATGAAGCTTCGTCATCACAGGTACAGTATTATTTTCTGTCATTTAGGCAGCTGACAGAAGGTTAGAAAACTAATATAAGATCAGGCTATTGTTATTTCTCTAAATTTTTTTTCAGCAAACACCAATTTATCAAAATTATGATCCATAAGATACTGTGTGCAATAAAACAGTTGAGCGGTATAAGATTATGGTCAGTCAAAAGCATTCATTGCAGTTTATTTTGTCAAACAGTTTGGAGATAAATTGTTTAACTGTTGCCATTTCAGACAGTTACACAGCAGTCTAAGCAAACTCAGACTTTACAGAGACGTGGAAATTACAGTAAAGGTTCAGAACTAGACATATATTCAGGTTATATATTATTGTGGAGATGCTTCTTTCTAATTATTAAATATCTGTTGCAGCATGCCAATCCAGCATCCAATCAAGATCAGTCGGCTTGCAATGTGATTTGATAGCTGCACCTCCATTGCAGCTGTTCAAATCACAGGAGCAAAACATGGTTGTCGACTCCGACTCGATTTCTGAAATGGATGACGACTCAAGTACAGACAGTAGCTCTGACTTGATTAGTGTTTCAGATGAGTCATGCAGTGCGTAAGTATCAATCCTTGGAGGCAAATTTTATAGACACTTTCATTTAACTTTTAAATAATTTCTAGAGAAGGAGAGTCGTACGAAACTGTAAAGGAAAAATACATCGTTAGCCGACATAAGCTTTTGCAACTCTTTGCTAGTTGTGAAAAGTGCTCAGGAATTTGTGCCGTCGATGTAGAAAGGGTGGTTGGAACCATGGTGGTAATCCAAGCCATTTGTTGCCAGTGTGGGTATAATCGGCATTGGGAAAGCCAGGATTCCATTGGTGGTATATCAGAGGGAAACATCCTCTTGTCTGCTTCCATTTTGTTTGGAGGAGTTTGTCCCAAAAAAGTATTACGATCGCTTTGTAACTCAGGCATAAGAACCATCGCATACAGGTACATTTTTATTACAAACAATTTGTTAGGTAATATGTATTTTTCATATTCATAACAAAAATGGAATATTTATCAGTGAAATATTGAATTAGACAAATTAATTTATTGCTGTCCATAACATTATAGTCTTTGACATTTCCTATTCAGTACATATCAACGACACCAGGATAAATACTTGCAGCCGGTGATTGTTGCATCCTGGGTTGAACAAAGAGCGGCATTGCTGGCGGAGAGGAGGGGCATGCCATTGACTATAGGTGGTGATGGCAGGGCTGATAGCCGAGGTCATTCTGCCAAATTTGGATGCTACACTATCATGGACCTAAAAACAAATGAAATAATTGATATGAAACTCATTCAGGTAAGTTGTAGTGTATATCCAAAATCAACATAATTTCTGTTTTCATATCAATGTTTACTATTCGTTATTAAAAAAATGAAGTTAGAAAAATGAAGTTACGAGCAGTAAACATATGGAGTTGGAGGGTTTAAAGAGAGGTATAGATGCACTTTTAGAAGAGGGAATAAGAATTGGCGAACTGATAACAGATAGACACCCATCTGTGACGAAATGGGTTCGTGAGAATCTGTGACGAAGCATTTTTTTGACATTTGGCACATTGCCAAAGGTTATTTTTTTTTATTTCATCAGTGCCATATTTTAAATTTCTGGACTCAGTTGGCATAAAATTAATGTTTCAAAAATCTTATATATTGCATTTCTTATCTGAAACAGAATAACGAGTTTTAACGGTGGGTATGTTTATTCTAGAATGTTATTAGCGGTTCTACACCACAATGCTAATAGTGGAAGACCTCAGGCAAAAACAAAGGATGGGTGCCTGCAATATGAGGTCCTGTATCCTAGGGGGAAAATGGGACAGCACACTGTTCGAAGAGTACGCTCTGAGCCGTGTTATGGTGAGTCCGTAAAATATAAAACGTTCGACTTGAAAAACAGAAGTATAAGTGATTCACTTATCTTTTTCACAGCACATGTGAAAGTCTTGCTTCAGAAAGTTATTTCAGAGGTTGATGGCAGTTCAACCACAAGCCAGGGTGATCTGTCACTGTTATCATCACCACTACCAACCTTGTCTTCCAGGTGTGAGAGGCCAGATAAGGAGCTCGCAAAACAGGAGCTTCAAAGCCGTTTTAATAGTTAAGTATTGACAACTAGGGCTGTGGAGCCGAAAAAAATTCACGCAAGCAATTTCGGCTCTAACTTTTCAGGAAATCAAATTTGGCTTATGCAAGCTTTTGTAGTTTTAGAAAATTCAAATGTAAATTGTTATCACTATTAAGAAGTTAAAATGAAAAGAGAGACTAATCTCTGCAAATTAGCCATTTAAGTTTAAAATTCGTCTCCAAAGGTCAAAAAAACATGTCAACCTCGGCTCCAGAGCCCATAGTTCATCAAATGCAATTTATCCGTTCGCCCTTCTTGGTTTATTTTTCATCAATTGTTTCATCTTCTGATTTTCTGGTAATTATTTTGTGCCAATAAATTTTTTTATCTGAAATCTCCATTGTTTCAACGCCTCTTGTTATAAATATTGGGTTGGCCCTAAAAAGGGCCCTTTTTCATGCAGTTCACTGAGAAAACTCTTTCTAAGGTGAAGGTGGTTGAAATCCTGTGTATGAGGGGGATTCAAAATGTTCTCTTATCTTCACAACCACACAAGATGGGAGTGGAAATCTTATCTTTCTTCCTACCCTGCCCCAACACCACTCCACGAATGATCGGTAGGAAGTGTAACGGTTACGCCTGAAAAAATACAACCAATATGATCGAAAGAAATGACAGATAAACATATTTAAACGTAACATAAACTTACTCATTTGGAGCTGCACTGATTTTGCCCCAGATCTTTGGTAAGTGGCTTCAAGAACAAAAACATTAAGGCATATTGGTTCAAATCCAGGATGATCAACAATGCATTGAACCTCAATTCCATGCTGCGTAGCCAAACGTTCCAAAACTCTTTTGACTGCTGGGGATTCATGACAACAAATGCATGATGCTGGATTGGATTGTTCAGAGCAGTGTGAACAAAAACAAGTGCGCTAGAATTGTATGGATAAAATGGAATACTGCTTTATTGGAATATGATTATTCAAGTTATGTTTAACTGATTCTGTATGTAAGACTTTTTATCAAACCATTACTACTGTAGTAGAAGACTACCAACACTTATTGTAGTACGGTAGCCTACTGTAATTATCAACTTACCAATCTGTATTACCCAGACGTTCATGATGCAGCTCTTTTTCAGTGCTACTGACTTCCAGTGCAGTAAGCTCTTCAGCAGTATATTCAGGTTCGTACATGAACCCCCCCACACCACCTGCAATATACATCTCATCCTCCTCATTACTGCTCTCATATTCGCTGCCACTCATCTTTGTTTCAATTTCAAATTATTTATACGTATTTGATTTTATGATTAAAAACCATTAATGTGAACTTGTACGAAGTTGCTATGAATAACAATTTGAAAAACTGTGTCTTAGATAAATATCACATGAAACAATTTGAATTATGAAAATGAAAGCCTACCGTACTCTACCAGCGATGCGTTTGTAACATACGGTACAGCATCATCTCTTGGGCGCCTGACTACATGGGAATCCCACAGCTGTACATTTCTGTTCTATACCGCAATACTGTTCAACTATAAATCAAACTTCGCAAAAAAGAAATGGAATTAAATATAGAAATCAGCGGTAAATCGCGGTACATACGACGTGACTACAAAATCTGGAATGAGTTCTCACTACTACGTCATCAGAGGCCGCGTCCGAACTTGAGTCGATTTTTGCTGATGCGGTTTTTAAAAATTCGAATCTCGAAAATTAAGTCGATTTTATGTAAACGGAAAGCGTTGAAAATTCTAAAAAAATTTGTAGAATAAAATTCAACCAAAAAAATGTTCCGTGATAACCCACCTTTAAGAATATATGCGGATCTTTTGTACAAATCCCCCACCAAAGAAAACGCTTAAAAACAGGTTTATCCATGGGAATGGGATGGGACAGCACATAGTTGTATTTCCCATGGGACACGAAAACCGTATGATTTTCGGAAAATGATGGTAAAACATTATGTTATAGATTTCGTGTCCATATATTTGAGCATTGCTCTCACGTTAGTTATGAGGAGCAAAATATATTCAGCATTAAAAATAGACTTCGTGAATGGACTGATGGACACATGTATAAGAGTTATGAATATAAAATTGACAAAGTCTGTAAATTTTGTTGTTTTGCATGTTTCTTCGTACATGTAGTCCTATTTAGTGGACGCTAAACCTGAATTAACAATTATTATTGAATTTTATTCCAATGTGAATCCTATGGGATGGGAATGGGACAAAAAAAATATGTCCCCAATGGACATGCCTGGTAATTATCCAGTTAGGGATAAGAATGCAGATTGAGCTGGAAATTCAAAATTTCAAATCATTCCTAAGCCTAACTGTATAATATTAAAAAATTGGTTATTTTAAAACGTGGCGTTTTTTCCTCAAATTTTGCATTAGTGGCGCGGGCTTTGTACAAAAGCTCCAAGGTGTGTTGATTTGTTAGTAAAAACATTTCTTTGATAAAAGTTCCCACTGAGCAAAATTTTCAATCCGGTTTCAAATTTCGCAGACTGCACCCTGGACTGTACCACGGTAAAAAGAATTTTTGAGTCCTTGATAATTGTATATTCTTATTAGCTTCGATTGTAATTTGATTGTGAGAATTCGAATTGAACGGAAAACGATTATATCAAACCTCGTCAGGTAGTGTTATAGTTTCCCCAGTTGAAGAATGAGTTTCGCCGTGCGAGTTCTGTAAAAAATATAATTTGAGATTAATTTGAAAAAGTACTAAATTCAAAAGATGTTTTACGGCTTATTTGTTAACAAGTTACTTGAAAAGCAGTCATGGTATGAGTAGAGGGAGGTTCTATGAACTGCGATGGCAATATATATCTAGACCTGGCATGGGCAAACTACAGCCCGCGGGACAAATCCGAACTACTGGGTAATCCAATCTGGCCCGCCTGATGCTGCCACAGCTAAACCGAAACAAAATTTTGATGTTTTAGCTAAAAATAGCTCAAGGAATTTGTTGAGACTGCGGTTAAATTTAGTTTTGGCACGAGGCTTATCGTTTTCCACCTTTGCTTTGTAACACTGTAAATATTGTTCATGAAATAAAACTTATTTACGTCACACTTACATGACCCGCTAGATTAGGTGGACAGAATGTTTGATCCCTGATTCAAAAACCTCGCCACCCTGCTAGGCACATAAACTGTCATAATCTGGTAAAATATGAATGAAGGTTCATGTTACTTGAAGGACAGATTTTTCCCAGTTCAGGATACCCCACACCTGCGATCGTAATCGGTATTGACCCAGTCTCAATCGATATCGACACAAACGACATTTAACAGCCTTGGCCACGTTCCGTCATTGCTTTACAATATAACATTAAAGAAACAAATGTTCAAAATATGGTTTAAAAAAGGCAGCCGGAGGGCGCCAATTACCGTATTTCCCGGCGAATAAGTCGCTTTTCTAAACCCAAATTTTTGGACTGATTTTTTTTTGGCGGGGGGGGGGGGGATCGGTTCGTCTTCTTAGGCGAGTATGATAATTTTCATTGTTTCGGTGTCGCCTTATTATGTATTGGGTAATGTTCTTTTATGGTGGACGCAATCGCGAGTTGAGCACAATTAGATTAAAATTTAAAGACAGTTTGAATTCCCGTAGTTATTATGGATTGAATATTACGCTACAAGAAAACGTCATTATAGGCTATTTTAACCAATGCCCAAACGCGGCGACCGCTTAAAAGGCATTGCATGGTAATTTAAGATTCCGATGTTGACGCGATTTTACTACCCCGACTTATTGGCAGGCCTATTGTCATATGCAAAAACCCATTTTTTTATGCTTAAAAACGGGCCTCGTCTTATTGACTGGGTAAAAATATTAGCCGGGAAATACGGTGATCGTCCGTTGAGTATGACCTCAAATTCTAAAGGCCTTTCGTGATAAATTTTGTCATGTCGAAGTCGTGAAATTTCAATAATTAATTGCAAGTTTGTAAAATCTCTTACTGCCCTTATTCATTCTGTCAACCAATCTATGAAGTACTGTGCCAAGATATGTAGGCACACATGTAGCCACTTTAGTTCTTGAAACATCAAAATACCTTAATTCTTGTAAAAATAGTGAAAAACAAAATTAATTATTATTAAAATTACAATTATAAATTCCGTGAAATCGAATTTCGAAAGTTATTATGTTTTATTAGAATAATATTTAATTTGTTTTTCAATATTTTCACATGTATTAGGTTATTTTGGTGTTCAAGAAATAAAGTGGCTACACACACGCCAGGGCCGTAAAATTCCGATGAAATCTTAAAGTAGAGCTAATTACTGACCTGATATCCCATTCCTGTCCAAAATGATCTATACTCAAGCCCAAATGTTGTCCGTAGATAAGCCATCATCGAACGGAAATGCTCCACATCATAAATGTTGGCAAGTTGTGCTCTTCCGGCCGCTTTGCAAAGTTTTTTAGCGTGTTCAAGACTAACGTTGTAGGAAGGGTACACGAATGCTTGGAAGCATTTGGAATTGTATTCAAATTTGCAATGACCTGAAAATTAAGAAGGCAATAAATAATTTTATATTAATTGGGTTTCGGTGGGACAAATCATTTATCCTTCTTCTATGCTGTAACATTTCGTCATACCAAGGTCGGAGTTCCTCAGATATATATGATTCAAATTCATCAGATTACTTCTATTTTCAATTTTTTCCTGAATCTTGTGGAACCGATTATGTATGTTCGAGGAAGTCTGACAGGCGTTACAGAATAAATTTGGTATTATCCGCAGAAAATCACTTAAAACAAATAATCTATAGATTTACTCGGTTTTCCAAATATACGTTTATTTTAGAAGTTCCCCAAGAATCCCATCCATCAGATAAGATAATTGCGTCTTTGAAATATTAACGGCGGCCAAGCGTTTTATGTTGGGGCGGATCAAGCATAATGACATTGGGCAACCGCCCCGTGCAGCACAGTATAATCAGTAATCAGTAGTTTATTTTTCCATCATACTAAATTGAAACAGGGAGTCTGTTTCATTGCCAAACCATGAGACACGCAATATATGCAATAAATAGATAAACGACAATATCGGTGGGAGACCGAAGACTTATCGATCGAAACTGCGGTTTCGATTCATGACTCTATAGTGACACCTCGTGTCCCATCACTAATTAATTAATCACTCGGTAATTATACGACCTAATTCATCCAAAATCAATAGGCTTCTGGTCCGAGATATGATGAATGCACATGCAAAATGGAGCAGATTCAACCACGCCTTCGTGAGATATCGCGTGCATCTAACAGACAGACAGACAAATACCTATAAACATACTTACCGATCTAAAGATCGATAAGTAATAATAACCCGCGGAACTATTTTTTCGCTGTTATTTATAACTAATAAAAATACATGAATTTTATGAAATTAAAGGTTTTTTGAAACTTCAGATAAAGGCTAAGCAGGATTCAGGTGTAGCAAAATAATTTACGAACTCCCCAGTCACATCTGATTTATTTTGTTTTCGTTGAAATGATGTGTTGAAGGATTAATTGCAAAGTCAAATAGTGAATTTTTTCTAGATTGCAGAGAATAAATTTTAACTTGTATGTCAGGCGAAATAGTTCCAATTCTCGATATTATAATATTAGTCATGAGGCTAAGTTTGAAAAAAAAAATTAGGAGCTCCAGGAGTATGTGCACCAAGATGGCGCACAACCTGAACCCTAACCTGGTACACATGCTACATTCAGCTCCAAACATATCCCATACCGCTCCCCCGGGATAAATCCAGTCCAAAAAAATCGTATGTTCATTTTATTTCTCATTTGATTAAATAGGAAATCAAAGCTAAACATGCCCACTGGAGTTGGTTTAAAGCCAACACACCACGTCAAGGTCTCCAGTCTAGGTGTTGGATTCTCTTTACAGGAGAATCCCCAAATCAGATAGGCAGTGATCGCTGAATTGGGGCAAGAGACTGATTTAAAGGCCTATTTATTTTGGGACCTTCTGCCGCTTCGGAAGTGGTCGCTGCACACAGATTGCCAAGGATTTTGTGCACCAAACGTGGTATTCCCTCCCTTGACTCTCTTGATAATTTTACGCTGTGTAACAGCGGAAATACCATAACCAACCTGTGATATATCAGGATTCCTGCAGTGAGCCATTCTTGAGCGCTGAATGAAAGAAAACAGTGTAACATGCGCATGCGAGTGCAATCATACAAAACATGCAGTGAACCAAAAAAAAATAGATGTTTGATGTTTTTTTGCAATTTCATCCCAAACAAGGATATGTTAACGCAGCCATTCATTTTGAAAAGAATCTTTTCAACTAGACTACTTACATAACAAAGGCATTCTAACTACTCAGCCATAACGCATTTGCCTCAATGTGTACATCAACCTTCACACGTATTTTTTTAGAAAATCAAAATTTTTTTTGGATACACTGCGAAACTGCCAAGAAATTGATAGTGTGCACAGAGAAAAAATGAGATTGTGTCAAACAAAAATAGGTGATTCATGCTCATGCAAAAGTGACTTACGAGATCCCAAAATAAAATAGGTGTTCCATGCTCATGCAAAAGTGACTTACGAGATCACCAAATAAAATAGGTGTTCCATGCTCATGCAAAAGTGACTTACGAGATCACCAAATACTGCCTCAAGCACATCTTGCGTCAGAATTCTCAAGCATACATATTCTAGACCATTTTGTAGAAGACGTTTAGCAAGTTTAACCATATTTCTGGTTGTGAAAAGCAATCCTTCCAGAGTTGGCCTAGCTAGAATTCTTTTCTCCTCTCCCTTGTACAGCACCTCCACCTCGTTCTAAAATACAAATCCAACTGGAACATATAATACAACTGCTTTGAAAAATAAGTAGAGAAAATTACTCACTTGCCATTCCAAAAAGTACGGAATGAAGTCCTCTTCAAGCCATTTTAGACGCTCATCATGTGGCGATCTAATTGGGTAGTTTGCGCCACAGGTCACGATCTCAAACCACCTTTAGATTTTAACACAAAACAAGCAAAGTTGAAGATTTTGGCAGACGAAATCCAAAATTTTGGCACATTAAGTTTAAAAGTAAATAAACAACTAATGGTACCTGTCAAAGAGAAGAACATATTCAGCTGTACCAAGGGAACCGTTGACATCCTCCTTTAGTGACTGCCCAACATTCCAGCTTAACACATCCCTTGCAATAGAGACCCTCATCTAAGATTTGAAGACATCATGAGTGAAAATTATCATATTTACTGCATACTTATGGAACTCCGTAAACTAATTCATTTTTCACTTTATGAGAGAATGTGAAATTGATGTGAGTAACAAAACAAGAAATTTTTCGGGGATATTTGCATAAAATCTACTCTACTCACATACCTTTGAATAGGAGTTGAGATCCATATGCACCCTACAGAGTCTGGTTTTATGCAGTGGCTGAGCCTGGTCTAATGTGTATAATTCTTTGATGTGGGTCCAAAGTATATCATGACCCTGTTTGCACATGTACTTTGAAGACCCGGGTTTCGACGAATACAATGAATTTCGGGCAGTCTAAAAAACAAGTTCACGTTTGTAAAATTGCTCATCACAGTAAAGTGAAATAGCATAAATTGATATAATAACATGACATCCCAGACACGGGTACAAAAAAGAGGTAGAGAGGTTTGAAGTTTAAGTTTACCTTCAACAGATGACTAGTATCGGAACAAAGAAATATTGGCTGATCCGGTCTGTATGGATTTGGAGCTGTGAAGTTGGTATAATCAGGCTTTAATATGCTACCATGGATGATTTTGAAGAATCTCCGGTTAGTTGGAGCACCGTCTGCCACTAAAGCATGGATGTGTACGTTGCGGTACTCACATACACCAAGAGCTTCCCAGAACATAGACGCCAGTATATGAGCAGGGGTGGTAGCTGTTGGCCACCAACCTAGAGGCAATGAGATCTCCTTTTTGCCAAATCCAACCAATTTCCCATCGCGAAATACCAAATTTTCTCTCACTAAACAAAATAAATTTGATATCTGATTGAATGTTCGAATTACTGCATACATTGCATTCTTACCTTTCATTTCATCCACAGTAATGTACGCTTCCACGGAAGATGTCAATTTATCGAGGGTCAGTAATGCAAGAGAAGTAATGCCAGGCTCCCCAGAGGCAATATTTCTATTTGAATAAAACTTACTGATTCCAAAATACAGATAAAATGTAATGGTAAATGTAAAGGATGTTATCATAAATATGATATATTTTGCCTAAAGTTACCTGATATTATCATTTTACCTGTATTGTCTCAATGTCGTTGCTGAAGGCAGAGTCAAAACTCCAGAAGTTCTCAATTGTTCATACGCAGCAGGTGATTTAGAGAACATTTCGATCGCCCAATGGATCACATCAGGGTGATACCGTTGGCCTTTGGGATTTGCCTCAGCATTTCGATTTTGTTCTTCAAAAAACATCTTCTGCCATTCATTCATTACCGGTGCCTCAAAGTCAATTAAATTCTGAAAGAGTATATAAAGTGGTAGTGAAATATGAGTAGGGCCATGCATGTAAACACTATGCTGACAGAAATTGGAAATTTTAAACATACAGAAATATCCTTGTGCAAAGTCTCATCGACAAGCATCAAATCGTCAGAAGAAACATCAGGTATGTCACTTCTTTTTTCATATTTCCTGTTGTACACTGTTTTGATTTCATATTTTTCACAGGGACAGCAAGACAGTCTATCTTTCACTGATGATAAATTAAAATGTTTAATATGATGAATTAGAATCCTACAGCATAAGAACACTCTAAGTTAGTACATACAGACTATCTGACAATGCGGTGAACGATAATAGTTGGTCTTCACTAATTCCATATTATCGTTGCTCCAATTCTGAATCGTATGGACTCTGGTGTTTTTGGTTTCTGTACATACGCCAGAACATAGTTGGTAAGCAGCAAGGTCATCTGAAAACAACGAAAGGTCCAAAAATAATTTTCACAGGCGTCATGGGTCTGAAGAAATACAATGAAAGCATAATAAAGATATATTATACCTAGAAATTGAGTCAAAGGAGATATTGTTATATCACAAACATTTAATGAGCCAATATTAACACTCCAACCACTGAAAGAAAGACGAGTAATCTGCATATCTGATGAAACCTTAACACTGAAAAATAAAAACTACATTGGGTAAATGTTAAAAACCATTGGAGAGAGAGGTTGGATGCTCAGCCATTTCAAACGTTTTCTGGAAAAATAGAGACCAATATGCCCAGATTACTATTACCCCCTACTTTGAAAATGTTGTATCGATCATGGATATTCTTCTAATTTAGTGATAGAAATGATGATAAATAGAAAAGATGATAGATGGTCACCTAATAGAAGGAGAAATTTCTTCTTCAGATACATATTTTTCAGCTGTGAAATTTTCCTGATGGATATGGAAAGACCAAGTACCTGCTCATAAAAAAGATTTATTTCATCAACTCTGTTTCAGTAAAAAGCTGAAAAAAGGTATAAACTAAAATATTGCAACTTAATACTTCTCCAGATCGAAGATAGTCTCTCAGATGCCTTCCACAGATGTTGAATTGTGCAGTGTTTAGGCGGGACTAGTAATGGTCTTCGAGGAGCAGGTTGTTTTCTGGGTGTCTAAAGAAAGAGAAATTGAAGTTTAGGTAACAGAAAATAAACAAAAACTTCTGTTACATCAATACATGATTTTTCACCTGTTGTTTTACTTGCTTGGGTAAATTTTCTGTAGGTAGAGCACCTGATCGTAACGTCTTGCGGCTCAAGTGCACTGTGAAGTCATCTGCTCGAAAGTGAGATTCACATATCAGGCAGCTAAAAATTGAATGATTCGTACATAGGTAACTAGTGAAATGTATTTAATATTTGGTAGTGGGTGGATATTTTTCTCCAACTCTTCACTTGCAATATAACCTGGATTGAATTTGAAGTTTTCATTCTTATCGAAAATTTTAGTGCAATGAATTGAGCTAGTTACAAAAAATGTTACCTTTCTTTCAATAGCATGCTTTTTATTAAGTCACCTCTACTGGAATCACGAATAGACAGAATGAAACTAGTGAGATTCTGTCTATGTCTTTTCTCCTCCTCACTTTTTGCTAAGTCCGGTCGAAGGATTTTAAACATTGACCTTGGACTCTGTTTACTGTATTGGTATGAACAACTTGGTATACAGCAATGAGGCATGGTTAATTAGAATCTAGGAAAGTTAAACTCAAATGGTTATCAAAAAGGCAATAATCAATGTTTATGTGCAAAATTTTTAGATGAAAATTCCAAGTGAAAATTTCAGTCACACCTGGGATAGATTTTAATTGCTGTCGAATTCTGAATTTAGTATTTCCAGAACGAATTTATCAACAAAATATCTGAATTTTTACAAAGCTTGTGGTTTGATAGACTAAACGCCAGTGTAAGGACAATTTTAAACAGCACAAAACATTAAATAATTGGTACAAAAATCCTAAAATTGACAAGCTAGGTCGAATTTGAATGAGGTTGTTAAATATGGTACTACTTTTTACATAAAGACTGCCTATGACTACGAGAAAACTTTTGGCAAGATGTCATTTTAGACTGGAATATATGTTTAGCAAAATTGTGATTCAAAACTTTAAGTAAAAGATTTATTCATTATTCATTGTAATGACTCTGCCTCTGGGTTGTGACTGAGTTAAGCATGCAGTTAACGATGAGCCAAACTTCAATAAAATTTTGTGTGCCACATAACCACCAATGTATTCCAATATTTCTGAAAAATTATGTCATAAGATAACAACTGGCTATACTGTCATTTTATAAAATACTTACTGATCGCTAAAATTTGTTTTCTGCTTCGGTAAAGAAATAAAATAAATTCGAAATCAGCATTAAATCAGACTAGAAAGACTTACCTGCTTCCCGAGCATTTATCCCTGTTGTTTGATAATCACTTGTATGTGGGGTTTTCATTTTAAAACTAGCCACCTCATCGTATAATTTGATGAGTAACTGAGCAGCGATTGCCTGAGGTAGTCCCAACAATTGACTAGCTGAGGTTACTTGTTTAGAGTACTCCATGTAAAAGTCATCCAATTTTAGCTTGCGATGTGAAATAGCTATAGATTTTATTGTATCAATAGCCACAACTGGTGGAGTAGATTGCACTTTTACATGACACCTCAGCAGCAATGAATGGGCAGCCTTGGAGTACAGCTTGCTACCTTCTTCTGTCGTCAAAGTATGATGTAACGTTTTCGGTGGACTTTTGTCGAAATTTTCAGCACTATTAATTGGGCCTATACATTCCAAACAACTTTCAATTTCTTCCTCTGTCAAATTTTCCCACTCATCCCATATTTGGCTATCGTCCACCCCATTTTCAGAGTTTGCAATATTTAACGTTATAGTAGGCCTATTCATGTTATCGTTCTATTCCGTACCGTAATGCATTGAAGTAGTGCAACAGTCAGGAAGTAAGTGCAAATTTAAATTAGTACTAGTTATTATAATTTAATGTAGACTAGTGGAAGAGTGAATCCAGGTGCTTACAGTTCTGTAGGGAATGTACCGGTACGGTCATTTTCAGGAATTAGCATTCATGTTCATGGGCTCTATATAGCCTAGTCTAGTACCTAACCAATAACTAAATAGCCATCACCAAGTCATATAATCCGTCAGCTGCTAATCAAATACCTACAATTCTATATAGTTGGTAGGCCTACGTCGGCCACTGCAGAAGAAACATCGTCTAAATCTAAACTGACGACCTTTCCCGCGCAAGTTAGAAGTCACTTTTTGATCAGAATCGTGCCGCGAATGGCAAATAACGCCATGATTTCAATATGTGATGCCATACCTATGCTCGCATTTGTGGCCAATTATAAACTTACGGAATACATTGCTTACATTCTATTCTAATAATACGTAAAAATACGCAAAGAGGGATATATTTACAGCAAAATACGCGGTTATAATAATAAATTTTAAAAGATTTAGGGCTTTAATTCTACGCAGCCCCGCCATAAGAAAAGCATTGTTTGAGTATAGAGGGTCAACATAGAGATACCACCTCTGTGTGACGTCATAGTTCCGCATGAGTAAAGAGGTATGACCTTCTCAGCGCTTAACTTTGCCGCCAAATATTTTGACCGAAGGTTTTTTGTTGCCCCAAGCTGCGGGCATTTTTAAGTTATTTTGTAACGCTTCGTATATATATATATATGAGTAGATTAGCTATAAAAATCACGCTAGCTTTCGTTTCGATATTTATGTCACAGACTGTGAACTTGACCTAACACGGTACGATAACCTGGCACCGGTACGGTAACTGCTGAACTGACAGCAGTAGCAATAATATTATTCAGATATTGCTATTTCATTTTCGGTAATTTTGCTTTCAGGCCCGTACCACAGTATTGTAGACAACTTAGCTCTAATCTATCTACCGGTACATATAGTTCTAATCGTAGGTGCCGTACTTGCACAGGAATCCTTTATTTCAACTTATGTGAAGAGGGAACACAGTTTGGAGAAGCAAACCAAGTATTTGTGGTATCGATACGTGAGTATTGTTATATATATATATTAAGTGATTTAAATATTTTTTACTATGCCAGCTGGAACGCATTGTGCAGTGCCGGGATGCAGCTACTCCTATGTCAAGTCTAGGAAAGCAGGACAGTCTGTAAAAACACTATTTTCTGTTCTTCGGCCCGATCTGGCAAAGACTCCTCAGGAAAGGAAACACCGGGAGGGGTTGTCCAATTTTTTATTGGCGATGAGAGACGGTAGCAGAGGAGATAACATCAAGGCTATGCTGCACAAAGAAACGTAATGTACTCATCTAGGCATATTAAACATATAAACAAATTTATACAGCCTATAATAGTATAATTGAGTAATTGCGTTCAAAAATTCTGCTGTGTGGATTATCAGAAACCCGGAATATTTGTTAATTTTTCTTATCGTATATTTATCGTTATAATTTGCTAAGCCTACCAAGCCATCTAATTTGTTTTGCATTTAATTCAAATTTTGCACAAAATGACCATAGCTAGCTTTTGACATCTTCATATTGTTATACCAATATACTTTACCTTTTTATATTTAGGGCCTCAATATGTGAAGACCATTTCCTGGGAACCGATATACTTCGGCATGGGAAAAAAAGCTCTTTAAGACTCGGAGCAGTTCCATGCAGAAAAATTCCCAGGAGTTCAGCTGTGTACCAGGAAAAAACAAGACCTCTCCCAGCTGTGCGTGAACCACTGCCGGAAAAAATTCGATATCGATCTACTAGGAGTTTGGTCAGTGCCACTTCATACTTGTCGCAATCTATGAAAGGTATGCATCTGTAGAAATTTTTTTTGCTTGTTTAGCAAATTTTGATTGAACTTTTTATACAGATAAGTGGGCTTTGTATGAGCACCGAGGAAAATTTATTGCAGAGATGAGAAAGGATGATTACTGCGTGCCTAGTATAAGGTAGTTGTTTTTAAACAGAAGTTATCAATTATAGTTTGGTTTTCAACTTGCAGAGAATAGGATAACATTTTAGTTTTCAATTATTTTGTTGCTGTGTCATTTGAGTAGTAATTGAGTTTGACAGCATGAATTGTAAGTTCAGCAGTTTTTCATTGTAGCGCAAGTTTGTCGTTAGGGAATATTTTTAGATGGCAGAATATTAAAACTCATACTAGGAGGCTACAGGATTGTACAGAGTAAATAGCTAAGATAAATTGCAAATACCAAATCACAAATATACCCATGAGCCATATGACATACCAAATTGTATCTAACAACTTATCAATCTAAAACAAACTGAAATAATTTTACACAATGATGAAAAAAGAGTTGAGTATGGAGAAGATGGTGCAATGCAAAGTGCTCATTTTTCTGGCTGGAAAGTCGAGATTGCAAAGCTAGGAGTTGACAGATGTGATACTCTGAATTCTGTTTTAGGTATACATTTTCTTTTGACAAGTTCACCTTTGTTTTATTCTGTAACTCAAATTTGTGTTATCCATTTAAGACAAATTAGGCAAATTGGAGTTGTGTTGCGGTATTGATCGGCGGGATGGCAGTACATTGGTTCACCCAGTTTTGTCGTGGGGAGGTGACAAGATTAATATCAAAAATATATATCGGTCAACATCATGTAGCACAATTGGTATGTTAGTAAAAAATCGCTGTTCGACTGTCTCGAGAGCATATATATGATTGCAGGATATTTTTAGTGGATGTGTCAATTGGATGCCCAATGTGCAGCAGCTGCATGTCAGAACAGTTCAAAAATGACGAGGAAGAACACCATCCAAGCCAGGTCATGTTGCAAGTTGATGATACTGTGCATGATATGATCAAGGTCATGTTTACTTTTTGTTTTATTTCACGATCAAATAATTTTTAATGTACTAGACTCAAGAGATTAATTGTATGACTGACTTGTGAATATTTTCACAGGCCACTTTCGCTTCTGAAAGTTCCATCTTGAATACTTGGCAGCAAATGTTTTTTGGTCAGCAGCTTGCCAACTCCAATGCTCACCCCTCTTCACGTCGGTACCATCCAGATGTGATTCGTTGGGCTATGGAACTCTATTGCAGATCGCCTTCTGCCTATGATCATCTGCGAACAAGTCAGGTGCTGACTCTGCCTTCCCCAAGCACTTTGAATCGCTACAGGTAAATGTAATGCTTCTGACAATTGTTGGGGTGTACTATGGTGAATTTAAATTAACTTTGATAACCATTTGGCCATGTTGTTTTCTTTCAGTCTATTTAAAAAAAATATTTTGTCTATTATCTGTCTACTTATTATATCATACATTGGTCAGTGACTCGCGATTGCTGATTTATTTTTTATTTTTGCAGAAATGTCATTCCACCACAATCTGGGATTAACAAACTGGCATTGAAAGAAATGGAGAGAGTCATCAAAGACAAGGGTTCATTGATTGGATTTGTTGCTCTCGATGAGATGAAGGGTAAGCTCACTTTAATTTTTATTTACAATCTTACATCATTGTCATATATATGAATCTCTGATACAGTTAGAGAAAATCTGGTCTGTCGTAACGGCAAATTGATTGGTTTCGTGGACAAAGAAATGGCAAGGAATGGCAATAATGACCAGCTTGCTTCACACATTTTAGGTAAGTTGTTACTGGGGTTTTACTACGGTAGACTTTTTATGTAACGCAGTATTAATGTTCTACATGTTTCTTCAGTATTCTACGTTAGAACCGTGAAGCGAGATCTGTCGATTCCTTTGGCGTGGTATGCAACCCGTAACTCCCCAGCCTCCAAGCTTTGTCGGGTGTTTTGGGAACTTTTAATTGAATGTGAGAGCCGAAGCGTAAAGATCCTTGCTGTAATCGCAGATGGTCACAGTACCAACCGTCGCTTTTTCCAACTTTTAAGTGGCAACTTGGAATTGCCTTGTGATGGTGTATTGTTTGCTCCTAATATATGCGACTCTGACAGGAACATATACCTATGTTCTGATCCATCACATTTGATCAAGGTAATAAAAGAAATGGGCAAATGGCATTGTATAATGTTTACCATGATGCGTTAATTTTCAACAGTCTTTTTTTCATTTGTTCAGACTGTTCGAAACTCGTTATATGCATCAAAAGTTGGTGGGAAGAAGCATATGCGCCGAGGTGGCCAGGACATTGTGTGGAGGCATATTAAAGATCTTTATATGCAGGAATCTGTTCAGGTCCTTGGCCGTACCAGACTGAGTCCATCACATGTAGAGTTAACACCATATAGTAAGGTAAGCTAATAGTCTAATTGTGTTGGTTTGGCCGCACGACACGCTGATGAAATCCCTGAAATGGACTTATTTCAACTAAAATTTTTGATTCGCTGCCAATGCCCTTGACTGTGGTAACAGGATTTTCAATAACTAATTTTTTTTAATACAGAGTGATTTGGGAAAATCTTTTTTATTTTCAGATGAAAGTCAATCTTGCAACTGATGTGCTGAGCTGGAACGTCGGCCAATGTTTAAAAACAATGAATGGGACGAATGGAACTGCCAAATTTGTTTTGATGTTTGCAAAGTAAGTCGGTCATTTTTTAAAAGAAAAAAAATTCCCTATTTTTGTGTCAGTTATGCATGTATCGTCCATTCAGATGGTATGAAATTGTCAACTGTTCCTGTAATTGCCCCATACGATGCGTTGACGATGATAGACTGTCTTGGTTGAAGAATGACTTCATAGGTTCACTGTTGGAGTGGGAAGTGAGTTGTATTTTTTGTATGGTTTTATTCAATATGATCACAATCTCTAAAAAGATCTACAACCATAGCATTTGAAGATTATATTATATTACTATGCCATAACATTGGAAATAAGAGATGTCATTTTGGGGTTGGCTATTGTTATTTTCATGCATTATTTATTCTTGAAAACAATTATAGAATGAGCATGGTGGAGATGAAAAGAGTTTTCTGGCTCGCCCAACCTTAGAGGGACTGAAATTCACCACACACAATTTCATAGAGATGTGCAAATACCTTCTGGCAAATGGTTTGGAATATGTGTCTTTGCACTGCTTTAATCAGGATGTTTTGGAAGCTTTCTTCGGAAATTTGGTGAGATTTTTTGGGGGGCTGAACTGTATGGGTATCTATCTAGCCATGTATATATCTAATCCGCAGCATCACATTCATAGAGACAACTTGGATCTAGATCAAGCAATCCAGACATATCTCAAGTATCCTATGGAATAACCCAAATTTCGCAAAGAAAGATCATCAAGAAGGTCAAAGGTGGTAATACAACCTATGGGAAAGCGAATGCCTGGACAGACATATGTGAACATCCATTGCCATCAAAAAAATGAACATTAGCATAATTTCGGCTGCAATCATGACTTACGATATTTAGAACTTGCAGATTATGCTTTTTCTCTTATAATATCGTGGATTGTTGCCGTAAAATCAATATTGGTCTTTTGTTCGAAACATTTGACCATACACACAAGGCTTTGGAGTCGGAAGTCCAACATTTTTTTATATCGTAACTGTGCGCAAAATTTGGTTGAATTAATCAGAGTCAAATTTTTATCGTAATATTCCATTCAAATTTTTCTAAAAAACTAAGCATTGAATTGACTAGAGTATTTTCAATAGATAATTAAATTCAGTAAGACTCAATAAAGTTTTTGTAAAAGTTTGGTTTGTTGTAGCCTGTTTCGAACTCTTCGTCAAATTTGAATTATGGTCTAAATTAACTGGACTTCACAGCCTGCTCGGAAACTTATTAGTGCTGTTTTATAATAGCATGGCAATCAAATAACAAGTTTGGATGGCAGAAGATTAAAGTGGATGATGCAGTTTATTGCCTGGTGTATTTGAGACTTTGTGTATTTTAGTCGAATCAAATTTAATTGGGTGCTTTTTGTTTGGTACATAAGAGAAACACTGAGATAACCCGGCCCACACAATAATTAAACAATAGACTCAATCAAGTACCTCAAGCTTTTTATTTTAGCAGTTACTAAAAAAAATTAATTGAAAATATGACTGTTGCTGATTCTTGCCAAATCTGGTCTAGTACCTCTAGAACAGACACCAGACCCCGGGGCCCTCTTTTTGAATAATTTGTAAAACAACTTTCTTGCATATGCATGTGAAAGCACTCTTATAAATAAACTCGTTACATATCTTGCTATCTTGACACTTTCTTTTTGTCCATTGCAATAGGGTAGCATGTCATTGACATTGGTATCAAAGTTTTGAGACTCTTCTAACTTATTTTCAATTCCTGCAAAGTCTATAAGATGTGGCTGTTTAGCACATTCCTGCGCTACTTTTTGGTAAGCCTCTTCTAATAGTAACAAGTATGCTTGAGTTGGATACTTTAGCTTTCCCTCCGGGAACTGCAGTAATGGGATTGTTGAATGGGAGGGCCTTTTTGCACAGAGGGAGTCCAGGGCTTTTGCTGATTCTGCAAATTTAATATACCCCTTTTTCAGGGTATATCCTGCAATGTACTCAATTATGCCTTTTTCATAACTGTCGACCTGTTCGCAAAATAAATTCTTCGGGGTGGCAAATGTTACATTGTCATCCAGTGGCTTGAGAATGTAGTTGGTTATTTCCAACATGGCTTTCGCTGTAAAAATTTTTTCCGTATGCCCAGCGAACATCTTTGGCGAGAGGTGTGAGCATTGAGAGAATTTTAGCATGACTTGGTCAGCTCCTTTCTCTCTGGCAAAGACTTGCATGAGGGCTTTTATAATATTCAAGCCTTCAAATGTTAGCTCTAAGTCGGATCTTACGTTATTGACCAATTTTATAACTTGATCATCGGAAACTTCCGGAGTTCTTCTATTTTTTACTTGTGTTGATGCTTTCGAATGAGGAAATTCTTCGATTTTATCGAAATCCTCAAAAAGGAACTCAACAATTCCATGTATCTCGTTAGTAGCCATTACAGATGAATAACAGTAAGTAAGATAACTTATAAGTTACTGAGTAATAAACTAGAGCTAGGCTGGGTATGTGAAAAATAATTAATTACAGAGATTGTGCAAATTGACAATCTAAACGTGGTAATGCTTTTGACTTTTAATTAATCAACACTCCTTTTTTTTCTCACTAATTAGGCTATGTGGCTGATTTCAGACAGATAACGGTTTTAGCATCGATTTAGTATGAGAATAAATGGTAAGATAGCAGTCCAATAAAAATAGAGTAAAATACAGTGGTTTTCAATCGCAGAGGCCAATACAATATTGATAGTATACAGTAAAGAAACATATTTATTAATTCTGAAAGCAAACTACCGAATCATGACCCTGAACTGATGGATTGGCTGGATACGAACCCGCGACATCTTGACACCAAACGGCCAACGCTGAAATAGATCGCGCTGAGAAAAACATCGCATTTCCTACTTCCGTACCTCTTTACTCATGTGGAACGACCTTTGAACCCGCGAGTGAATTCTCTATTATCATTCTCTGTGGTTTGAGCCTCCAAAATACGATTTTACAGAAGACCACTCAAGCGTGCGACGTCTGCGACGGTAACAATGAGTTTTCTATCCATTATGTAGTCATCAATGCCGTGACGGTACAGGGACTGTCATAGATATTTTAGGTCCTGTGACAATTGAAACATCAGTTGAAATATCTCGTGATATGAGTCAATTATGTACCGTATTATCGGATCAGGTACCGAACCACAGTCAAACATTTCACATAAAAACGTTACTAAATAACATGCGTCAACTTAACACCAGCCGAATCGGGGCACAATTTTTGGTTCAGTGACTGTCATAGCCGTTTAGGGCTGATGGACAATTCGACTACACGGACAACTCACCAGGCCTAGGGTGGTGTAGCCAGTCTGCGGACAATTTCATTCAAACCGCTATAAAACAAAAACCAATATATCTAACCCGTTAATTTTTTCACCGTGGGTGCATTGGCGGCATTTATTCTACACGCTAAACCTCGTATTAACTTTCTACGACGAAGGGTTAAAGCTATACAAATCCCCAAAGTACGGCACTCGAAAGACGTATTTGCGACCGAACGACCAGTGTGCGACCACGGATTTCAAGCCTTGATCATCGTTTCTGCTGCGTTGAGACTATCGCATACGCAGCCATACAGCAATCAAACAGACAAAACAAATTGGTTGACAAAGATATTATCGGCGTATTAGGATAGGATTTACATATTTATCCCGGGGGAGAGAAGTAACTATCAAAGATGGTTAACACAACTCTACCCACCTGCCAAGTTTCATCTTTTTACTTCTCATATTTGTATGGATTTTCAAGCTTTTGACAGCTACGAGTTAGTTCAGTGTCACCGCGCTGTGTTACGGTACCAAAACTACTCTATCTTTAGAAGTTCCTGTCTTGTGACAGCGTGAAAACATTGGGCTTCTAATTGCATTTCTGACCGTCATATATTTCAAGAACACGGTTATTTCGAACAAAAACTCGTTAAATTATAAACAAAGCACCACATCACGTACATCAGAACTTCTCTATCTTTAGAAGGTCCTGTCTTGTGACAGCGTGAATTGAAATTGCAAGATGGTCCGTTGGACACAAAATGGCGTCCGATATCCGTGTCAAAGAACAAGAACAACAACAACAACATAATATTGAAACGATCGTTATGTCCACTACGTGTCCAATAACAACAAAATTTTGAAACGATCGTTATGTCCACTTCGTGTCCAATAACTGGTTCAATGTCCAATACGGATTGGTCGCTGACCCGAAGACTGTTACAGTCCTTAGTGACCCCTTATCGATTGCAATGAAACCCTGACGTTATTCCTTATATGTATATTTCGATTTTTTTTTTAAATTTCAGTATACACTTTTTCTTGCATGATAAAAATAAAATATCTCAATCTGGTTACCGGACGAGAGACCGTGGTTCGCTATATAATAGCTCGACTTCTACCGCAAGGGATAAATATGCAAATCCTACTCTAAATTCCGATACTGAGGCAATATTTCACAAACCT
Organism: Styela clava; assembly: GCF_964204865.1. Lineage (NCBI taxonomy): Eukaryota > Metazoa > Chordata > Ascidiacea > Stolidobranchia > Styelidae > Styela > Styela clava. The sequence continues at coordinate 6,022,214 of NC_135254.1, forward strand.
TTGGCTGTCAAGACGTCTACTCTCGTCTTCGCTGGATTGAGGGCCATTGTTGTGATTATTCCATTCATTTTTTTAATTTCCCTCTGCATTTCAATCAGTCTTAAATCCGTTTGGCGTTGCGTGCGTTCCATTACTGTTGAAAAAGGAAAAAATTAGCTCGAGTACTCGATCGAGGTGTTTAAAGCATAGTTTTCGGTAACGATGGCAACCGCATCTGAAGACTATCGATTTTTTTTGAAAGTTATGTATTTAAAGCGTCGTGGTGTTAATGCAGCTTAAGCAGTGGCATAAGTGCATTTTCTGAAATGCAGGAAACTTCTTGTTTGTGAGTTCGATACAAACGAGAGCCCGTTCTAAACATTTTGAATCTTATCACTGACTAGACTATAATTGTTTAAAGTCTCAGTTGCTCAGAGATGATTTTCCTCTATTTCTAAGTTCGTACACGGGGCCTTGCTTTGAGCAAATTCACATAAAAACAAGAATACGTAAAGGCATGAATAAGTAAAGCCGAAATAAATAAAAACTTACCTTCTTCAATCCCTTCCTGGATTGCAGTTTGTATTCTTTCATCAAGATCTTCAATTTCTTCTTCTTCGCTTCTGAGAGAGAGAGAAAGTGAGTGAGTTTAATTTTCTTCTATTGAAAAACTGACTATGCTCTTGATAGAGTCGAAAACGAGCCCTTAAACACCCAATTTGCAAATATGAAAAAGCTTATGTTGCAACTATACTTTCTTTTAATAAGGTCAAATGAATTGCATTTCACTAAGCTTAGCGTCGTTTTATAATATAATGCCAGATGTTATATCGGTGATTCAAATACCAGCGAAAAACGTTATTAAATCAGACTCCGAATCACACACATCCCTGTTGAAAACTGTGTATTGACTGAGATTTAAAGCATATTTCCATGTCTGAAATCTTGGATTAGGAATTGAGAATTATTTGTACCATACCTTGATGCTTCTAGAATATTCACATCATTTTGGAACACTTCAATACTCTGCACAGCCGGTCGCAACCTCATGTATGGTGGCCCATCGTTGTCACGCGTAAAATTAAAAAAAAAATGAAAAAATAAAATGAAAAAGCGAAAATAAAAAAATAGTTGTGAAAAAACATAAAAATAATTGAAAAAAAAAGAAATGAAAAAAAAAATTAAAAAAAAAAATTAAAAAAAAACGAATAAAAAAAAACAACAAAAAAAAAAAATTAAAAAAAAAAATAAATAAAAAAAAAAATTGGATAAAAAGAAAATAAAAAGGTTGACAACGATGGTCCGCCTCGTGGCCCATCGTTGTCACGCGTTTTTATTTTTAGAAAATTTGATGCTGCTTGGGACCAACGTTGTCAGGCATAATCCTACACGCACAAATGTGTTTCCTGGGTTTCTAACTCACTACTGATTTTCATGAGCAATATTCAATAAATTCAACATGAAAATGTTCTATAAATTCTCCATGCTACAAGTTCAACCACAAGCAATATATTTATAATAATGATAAGAGAATATAGAATTGAATACGAAAATTTGTTTTTACGTGTAGAAGGTAATTTAATTGGAAAATGCTGCTTAACTGCTCAGTTGTCTGGACACTCGTGCGATGCCGATACGGTACCGTCTGACCGTACCGGTACCCATGCAATCACTCATGAAAGAATGGGAGATACGGATAGTCTTGTAGAATATAGACTACTGAAACACTCTCTGCGCCTGCCCCATACCGTACAGCCGTAACGTACCGATCCAGACAAATGATAAATCGCCCGTGCTCAACCATTTATTTCAATCCATACCTCGACTCACTATATTCTACTAGGATCGAGGTATAGATTGAAATAAATGGTTGAGCACGGGCGATTTATCATTTGTCTGGATCGGTACGTTACGGCTGTACGGTATGGGGCAGGCGCAGAGAGTGTCTCAGTAGTCTATATTCTACGAGACTATCCGTATCTCCCATTCTTTCATGAGTGATTGCATGGCTACCGGTACGGTCAGACGCAAAGGGACTATAACCGACTACCGGTATTTGGTAAGACGGTACGGTACCGGCATCGCGAGTGTCCAGACAACTGAGTAGTTAAGCAGCATTCTCCAATTAAATTACCTTCTACACGTAAAAACAAATTTTCCGAATTTTCGTATTCAATTCTATATTCTCTTATCATTGTTATAAATATATTACTTCTTGTTGAACTTGTAGCATGGTAAATTTATAGAACATTTTCATATTGAATATTGCTCAAGAAAAATCAGTAGTGAGTTGGAAACCCGGGGAACACATTTGTGCTCGTAGGATTATGCCTGACAACGTTGGTCCCAAGCAGAAGCAAATTTTCTAAAAATAAAAACGCGTGACAACGATGGGCCACGAGGCGGACCATCGTTGTCAACCTTTTTATTTTCTTTTTATTCAATTTTTTTTTTTTTTTAATTTTTTTTTTTTTAAATTTTTTTTTCCATTCTTTTTTTTTTCGTTTTTATTTTCAATTTTTTTTTTCGAATTTTAATTTTTTTTTATCATTTTTTTTTTCAATTATTTTTATGTTTTTTCACAACTATTTTTTTATTTTCGGTTTTTTATTTTATTTTTATTTTCAATTTTACGCGTGACAACGATGGGCCACCATACATGCATATTTTATCTGGTTGGCGTCTAGCATCAACATCTGGCATAAATACGAAGATAACTAAAAAGGACGTAATTACTAGTGACGTCATTGTCCTAGTCGTATCCAAAATATAAAAAAAATCACTTAGTGGTCAACAAGCATGGGCCATATCTACCATAGTACATTGGAATTTTTGTTCGGATTTGGCGGCGCAGTAGAAGGGTTTGAATTCATCAAAATAACCCGTGAACGACCGGGCTTTTGTTGAGATATTTTGAATAAGGTTGAGTTGATTACGCTTTGCTAATATTCTAATTGAAAGTTTAGTTCGGTTTCATCTGCCTATAGCAGAGGTGTTCAATTCCTTTAAATGCCAGTGCAGTGCAAATGGCCAGGGTTTTGTTAGGCTTTTATAGCAATTAGGACCAGTATTTCCCCCGGCTTTTCATTTTAGAGGGGGTGTTTCAAAATTTCGGGGGTGGTATCTGCCCTGGCATATAATTTACTTTCTGAATATTCAAATACAATTAATTTAATTCAAATTGGGATTTAAATTGCAGTGCCATCGCTGGTTAGGACAACGGGTATTTATAGTGGAATAAATCACGCGTCGCTAATGCGAATTGAAAAGGCCAGCCAGCACGGACAATAAAATGGTACAAAGGCATGGTACCTTAAAATTCAGGGGTAACCCGAAGTATCGGTGAGTTTTAGCGACCTGATAGTGTGTAAAACATGTTGTAAATGACCGTGGTTTCGTTGAGTTTTGACGACAGTTAGTATAAACGCTTCACATGGTGGATAACGCCTTTCTAGTACTGTGATCAATTCCAACAACCCAAACGGCAACAATTGTATCATTTGCGATTTATTGTACGAGGACATAATGGGCTTTGGACTTGGTAATAGCTAAATGAGGCACGATGAAATATAGATCTTGTTCGAAGCAAGTTTCAAGGTAGAACCAAATATTTCCAAAAATATCCTATAGTTGAGTTTTCTAGTATATACTTATTAAGAATCTTGTGTACAAAGCGCCCGCTACTAATGCAAAAATTTGTTTAAGATTCGAGAAAAACACCCCCGCCACGTTTTAAAATAACAAATTAGTAATTATCCAGTAGGGCATCGGTTCCCAAAAGGTGCGCCGTGACGAGTTACTAGGTGCGCCGCGAAAATTCACAGAATTGTGATAAACATAACTGAAAAATGATTGAATATTCTACAAATTGTATTAATTTAAATCTTTAATTGTTTCTCCTTCCAAATGCTGTGTATATGAATCAATAAGTTCATTTCACCTTTCTATGTTGTTTACTTTTTGTCTGCTTCTATTGTTACGTATGATTATAGGTAACCACTATTTGCTGAAATTTCGTGATCTGCAGCCCATTTATCTACTGAATCGAGTTTAGCGAACACGAGTGATTTTTTTAGCATTCCAAATGATATTGCATAGGCGTTAATGTGTACGAACTTTAAAAGGCATAAAGTACACATTAACGATCACAAAATTGAGTTTTGTTTGAAAGCAGCATTTTTTTCGTGTGAGTGCGCGTGAGCTTTTTCCCTGGTAAAATGGCGCCGCGCGAACAAAAAGTTTGGGAACCACTGCAGTAGGGGTTAGGAATGATTTGAAATATGAAATTTCAGCGTAATCTGCATTCCTAACGCAAAACCTAACTGGATAATCACCATTTTTTTTTATTTTAGGCGTTGGCAGTGGTGTTGTTCTTTATGGCGGGGTCTTTGTTTAAAAGATCCCTTATTAATTTATGATATTATCACCTTTAAAAATACTTAGATTTGGATTCGAAGTGGACGAGAGTTGCAGGTTAATGAACCAGAGTCGATACATTTGACGCTACTATGTCGATACCATGATATCGGGTGAATTAGCTATTCCACACGAAATATTGAAAGTTTGATTTTTCAATCATAATCCTTGGGATTATATGCAATACCGAATCGCAAAATTAAGCGTTAATACTTTATTGCAAGTAATGAAATTCGAACGACACAATTTTTCAATTTTCGAGGTGTTTATTTTCGAAGATAGAATAGTTTCCGGGCGGCGCGATGGCCTAATGCAGTGCTCTTCAACCTTTTTTAACGTGGTATACCTTTTACAATTTTTCAGGAACCTCGTATACCTTACAAATACTAATGTTAATTTTAGGGTTAAATACTACAATATCATCATGCAATCTAATAGGCTAGTGTCCAAAAGTTATAAATTCGACTGACGGCCCTCAGCGTCAACGGGAGTATTGTTCAACGTAAATCAAACGAGGTGCATGGCAGCCGAAATCACCAATCCAGACACGTGATAGCATTATCTATTTAATTTGTAATGTAACAATGTGCTCACGTCGGTTCTTTGCGTAAATGACATTTTATATTTCATGTGCGCCGCATTTGCATTGTTGGCTCGCTTGAATATTTTATAATTTATTATATTAGAGTTTAGAATCTCTGAATTAGGCTGTACACCCTTCGTATACCCTTTATCAGTTGTATACCTAACTTATGGTCGGTATACACTTGGGTATACCATATTCCCGGTTGAAGAGCACTGGCCTAATGCCTCCCACTCAGGGGCGTGCCAAACTCTCCTGCTGCCCGGGGTGAGTTTTGATAATGCTGCTCCTTACAACTAACTCCAAAAATAATTCGTGGAATGAACAAATTATAGATGTTGTTATGCATGAGAATAAATAAACTAAAGGCCAAGTAAGATGGAAACGTTTGTTTTAACAAATAAATCATCAACCTGAGCAACAAACTCACATTCACAAGATTGAACACATTTATTAGCAAAAAACCTGTCCAATCGCTACTTTGCTGGCAACAAATGTCTGAACAGCAGGCTCTTTCACCTCGTTAGTCAGGAATTTCTTTTCGATGCTGATCAAAGATAAACTTGACCGGCCCTGATTTGACATCGAAGACATTGAATATGTTTTTATGTGTTTTAACTTTGAAAGATCGTTCGCAACTATCAATTGAATAGCCAATTATGAGTAATAAAGAATATGCAATGCACAATGTATGAAAAACATTCCAGTCGAGCCCAATAAACGAAGCAATAAAATCTTCAACATTTTTTGGAAACAAGCGACGCATCAGTAGACATTTTAGCAGCCATACGGAAAGTTTTTCTCGCATGATTGTAAACATTACCTTTGACATTTTGGCGTGTTATTTGTCAGTTTTCGGTTATGTTTCGGAAATTTCAGTGCGGATCAAATAATTCAATGATTATTCTGTCTACTTATATAGTGTAATTGCTGCTAATCAAAAACTGGACTGGAAATAGCTGTGAAAAACTAAGCTAAACATTTTTACTGGTAGGGGAAGATGGTGGGGAAGATTGGGACACTTTTTTTCTTTTGCATATTTTGAGCCGTTAATTCTGCGTATTCACTTAAGTTGGCGGGACTAATGCATGGAGGGGTAAATGTAGTTTTTATTCAGCGACTAAGAAATTCCCCTGCGACACACATCTTACTACCAAAATGCTTTGAAAAACGTCTGTCAAGTGTTGCACTGTACCCCACTTGTGGGGCACATTCGGCCAGACCCTGGGCACAATGGGTCAGTCTGCCAAAATTCAACGATGTATGCCCTTAAAATAAGTAATTAATCAGCATAATCGTCTAAAGATCGGGGAGACTTCAAATTTGAAGACTTATTATTTTTAAAATCCATGTTCAACTGAAATAGTTCAGATATTTTGACAAAAAATTTTGCAAATAAATTTGATTATTTCCTTCCTCGAATCTAAATGTGGAAATATTATTGATTCTTGAATATATTCCATATTGGGCCATGGGTCGAAAGAAACCATATTATTACACAAAAAATAACGCATCTCTAGGTCCCCAAGCACTTATTGTATCAAACACTCTCGAATTGTGCCCTGTAGGGCATGTCCCACTGAACCCCGGTCCATTGTTCCCCATATGCAACAAATATTTTCAGACCATCCCACGGCGAAATTCGGAAGGCACATCCACTCGCCAACGTTATGAATATTTTACAGTGGACTAAAGCTGAAAAATATCAGACGGTGGTTTGTCATGCTGGAAAGGCTAAAGTCAAAAAAAAGAAAAAACTGGAACGGTGAAATTTTAGTTTCAACCTCCCAAAACCAATTTCACTTCATAGCTTGCGCCGCTCTACCCGTCCGTTCGCGGGGACGTTCTAACTCACCGACGGGCGGATTGAAACATCGAACCGCGGACAGGATTGTGGATATAGTATTAGTGTGAGAGCTGATTTTCCACTGTGCCCCATGTCCCAACGTGCCCCACCTTCCCCTACTTTCAAATATCAGGTTTACATATTTTGAATTGAAATGATCGTTTGAAACTTATAAACCAGTTTAAGGCATTAACTCGCGAAACCACACTGAAAATGAGCACCAAAAATGATGCAATCGTGGAATTCTGGGCTCAACAGTCGGGGACACATCAATTGTTGACTCACCAATCACCATCACCACAGTTAGTCACAAAAATCTAAACACCTAATGTCAGCTTCTATAATTAAATTAAAACACGTCGGGAAAAACATGTGTATACGCAAACTAAAGCTCCGTTCTGCTGCCCCCCATAACGTGCTGCCCGGGGCGACTTCCCCCTTAGCACGCCACTGCTCTCGCTTCACAAAAGGTGTAAGAAATTGGATAGAAAATCCGAACTAAGAAAAACTGCAACTTGCGAAAGGCTATCGGTACGTCAATACAGAATATAGCAATAGCTATCAGGAAATACATACTGAAAGTCTGACCAAACTCAGTGACCATGCACCCTCAAATATCACGCTTTCGAATAAAAGAGCGCATCGAAAACGATCGCATACTAGCGCTGCTTTTTCTAACAGCCGTACTTTAGTCTCGTTCCAAAACCGTGTTTTATCTTGCAAACGATTCAATTTTTCTGAAAAGTGAATAAAAACCTGTTGTATCATTTTTACTTATCGATTTTAATCGGTAAGTATGTTGATAGGTATTTGTCTGTCTGTATGTATGTCTGTTAGATGCACGCGATATCTCACGAAAGTGAGATTGAATCTGCTCCAGATTTTGCATGTGCATTCATCTTATCTCGGACCAGAAGCCTATTGATTTTGGGCGAATTATGTCGTATAATTAGCGAGTTATCAATCAATTATTGATATAGTGATCTAGATTTTTGTAAAGCGAGAGAATTTTGAGACCCGCCGAGTGTGTGTGTGTGCGATGCGCAGTGCGCAAGTTACAAGAGCGAATGAATCGAAACTGCAGTTTCCGTTTTGGGAGATCCCCTAACTATCGATCGATGAGTCTTCGGTTTCCAACCAATATTCTCGTTCTATCTTCACTATTTTTCGCAGACGAGGCATAGTTGAAAATTTTGTAACTTTATCTGATCGCCCCAAGGCGCGTAAAATTACGAAACCTGATATGCCTTTGGTACCCGGCAAACTTTACCGCTGAGTTCAAATGATTGATACTGTAACGAGAATATCGGTTGGAAACCGAAGACTTATCGATCGATAGTTAGGGGATCCCCCAAAACAGAAACTGCAGTTTCGATTTATCCGCTCTTGTAACTTGCGCACTGCGCATCGCACACACACACTCGGCGGGTTTCAAAATTCTCTCGCTTTACAAAAATCTAGATCACTATATCAATAATTGATTGATAACTCGCTAATTATACGACATAATTCTCCCAAAATCAATAGGCTTCTGGTCCGAGATAAGATGAATGCACATGCAAAATCTGGAGCAGATTCAATCTCGCTTTCGTGAGATATCGCGTGCATCTAACAGACACACACACAGACACACAGACAGACATACAGACAAATACCTATCAATATACTTACCGATCTTAAGATCGATAAGTAATAAAAACACGTGGAACTTAAATAAATTTGGGAGTGATTTGGACTTTAGAGCATAAAAATAGAATATTATATACTGTATATGGGAAATTTTATCGGTATCCTTGCAATTTTTTTAAGTGTCGTGGGAAATGGATCGTTTTATTTCTCATTCACTTTTACCAATGGACCTTTCCCCGAGCAGCGACTTCCTTGTTTACTTCGTGACATTGGCCAATCAGCAAGATGCAAAAAGTGACGTAACAATGCCCCCTTTTCGCATCCGCTCAGACACTTTTCTCACTCAGACAGATTTTCAAGCGTGGTTGTAAACATTACCTCGTTTTCGCGTTTTTGAACTCTATTCGTTATTTTTCAGATGTGTTTCGGAAACTGAAATAAAAATCAGATAATTCAATGATCACTCTGTCTTCCTAGGAGTTTTAATTTAATTGCAGTAATAAAAATTAGTGTAGAAATAGCTGTGATAGACTAGCCTGAAATTCTTTACCGGTACTTTTAAAAAACAGATTGTTGTATGCGATGAATCATAATGATGGTTTGAGACACATACCCCATTTTAGAGGCGCCAACTCGCAAAAGCACTTTTGAAAATAGCCCTGAAAATTTTGCAATGGTAAAGTATAGGAAGAATTTTCCGGGGGTCAAAGGTCGGGGAAAGGTCCATTATAGGCTATCTCTTAAAATATCCGCTTCATTCCTTTTTATATTATCTAGCTAGTTTATGGGTGAAATATTTTAAAGTGAATGAACACGTAGCACTCCTATTGTCAACGATTTTTTGGAAAGTTTGTTAGTTGTGACTTTTGATTTAGTTCTAGTTGCTCTGTTGATTCGGTTTGTATTAAATATTTTATTGCGTAGGCTATTCTGGATTACCCAGAACACGGAAAGGTGTTCTAAATCCAGTGCACAAACGAGTTTCAATGAAAATTATTGGAGGCATTGCCTGCGTTTCAAACCGCGCACAAATTCTATCTCAGGGAGGAATTTCGTTGTTTTTTGGGGAAGGAAATACGGAAATATTACCTTTCGCTTTATTGTGATTTTACCAAGTACTTTTAGTATTATTGCAATACATGGTAATCCAGACTATTTAAATCACAAGCCAGAGTGCGAATTGTGCGTAATACTAGTCGTAGATCTTTTAAAAATTAAACGAATAACAAAAATGCACAGTTAGGTAAGAATGAAGTGATCAAAGTAGGCAGAGGGAAGTATATATCGAGAAAGGTCGGGAACCACGGGGTTACACAAAGACTCGTCAACATACCATTTTTAGATATTACAACTTACAAGTCAAGTCAGGTTTATATTTTTAAAATCTCACTCGAGCCCAAATTATAAGAAAATGCTAATTACATTGGGGAAGGGAAGTCGCGAGGAACCAGAGCTAGTTACTAACACGCGTCCGTGATCCTAAAAAAATGTTTCCCCCATGTTTAGACATAACATGATGCAAAGGGTTAAAACTGGCATGGAGACCCAGAGAGAGAGCCTACGCCTCCCAACACCAATTATTAACATTTACGTCATAAAACACCCTGAATTATTAATATTTTTCCATAATGCATATTATGACGTAATAACATTTCTTCAAACCCTTTTGTTGTGTCACTATTTTCATAATACTGTAATTGAAATTCATAATATTATAACATCATAGCATTGCGTCTCGAAATTCCAATGTTTGTTTTTTCGTAACAATCACAAATCCGGTGTTTTTTTTCTCTCGTATTTTCAGATCTTTGGAAGTTGCGAGAGATTTTTCGCAGACTGAAAAACTTCTTTGCGGATTTTGCTCGGCGTCCAGAATTCCACATTTCAAATTTGCGAGTAGTCTGGAATATGGTCGTTTGGGCCATAGGATATGATAGGATTTACATATTTATCCCGGGGGAGAGGAAAGCCGATAAGACGGCTTATCCATATGGCGAACCACGGCCTCTCGTCCGGTTACCATTCCAAGTCGGGTATGGGATTAGTTATATTGTTTGTTTTCGGAAGCATGAACTTGGCGGTGGAGTAAGCCGTAACCGACCAGCGGTTACGTGAACCACCCAACGACGGCAAGGAGTCCAGCAATCCTCTCGCACATAACCATCCCCGCATGGGATACGAACCTGCGAACCCACGCAGAGTAATTAGAGGTGCGGTGGCGAGCGTATTCCTAACGCTTAGCCCGTTGAGCCACACCGCCGCGGCGCTAGCGCTCAAATTGTCATGTGATTTAGGAACAGAGCTACTTTGGTACTTCCGCTTTACGGCGATGGTTTCCGACCTTTTTGATATACTACAATACAGTATATAAAAAATACAGTCTGATAGCTGAAAGAAATGCTCTAATTTTTCATATAAGCCTATACTGTCCCAAATGTGAATAATGTAATAATCTAAATTAGACACCTTCTTTTAGCACCCATACCCGACTTGGAATGGTAACCGGACGAGAGGCCGTGGTTCGCCATATGGATAAGCCGTCTTATCGGCTTTCCTCTCCCCCGGGATAAATATGTAAATCCTCCTATCCTAGCAAGGAGATACAAAGAAAAATTCAGAAAACAATCTTGTTAAACAAAAGTTCTGCTGGCAAGGTATTCCTGTTGTCTGTTTAGAAAATTAAGCTCAAATCTTTCATTTTCCAATTTTATTGGTACCGGTAACAGCTGTACAGAATAACAGTTTGTAGAGTTCAAACTTCAGAACTTGTTTTTTGTGGTTCTGGTGAATGAAAAATGGATCTACAATCAAAAAAGCTTGTCCGAGCGACTCAGTCAGATTGCCTTATGTCATCATTTGATAGGTTCAAACAAAATGGGTTTCTTTGTGATTTTGACGTTGAGGTTGGTGGAAAATCTTTTCGAGTGCATCGTACTGTCTTGGCAGCCTCTTCAGAATACTTTGAAGCCATGTTTTCAAGCAACTTGAAGGAAGTTCATGACGGTCATGTAAATATGAAGGATGTCGATCAGGACGGGATTGCACAATGTATAGAGTTCATGTATAAAGGAAAGGCAGATTTGAGAATGGAAAACATTCAACATATCCTGCAAGCATCCCATTTCTTACAAATGGCAAACTTGACAGAGCATTGTTTCCAGTACTTGCAAACAAATGTTTCTTCTGGGAATTGTCTATTTGTGATCAACTTGGCTCAAATTTACGATCGTCTCGATATAAAACAACAAGCCGAAAAGGTCGTGATAACTCATTTCAAATCTGTTATTTCTTCTGAGATGTTTCCATTCGTCACCAAATCAGATCTCTTGCGTTACATGAGAAACGAGACTTACCAAATGTCATGGAAAGCTGTGGTAACATGGGCAAGAAGAAAAGACGATGTAGATGTTTTTGAGCTTGTTCATATTGACAAATTTCCATTCAGATTTATTCTGGAAACTGTCTTTGAAGAACCCATTGTAAAAAATAACAAAACAACCAAAGATTCAGTGATTACCGCGTTATTCTCTGATGTGAAAAAACTGGAGACAGGTCTTGAAATTGACAACTGCTTTACTTTGAAGAACCTGGCTGAAACGCATCAAGTTAATGATCCGAATGCAGTAAAAAATGTGATAACTTGTTTTTTGGGGGCAAATTTCGAACGAGTTATTGAAAAAAGAGAATTTCTTGATATCGGCATGGATGACATAATGGCACTTTTCAAATCTTCAAACACAAAATATTCTTCTGAGGATGTCAAATGGGAGGCGATGATGAAATGGGTGAATCACAGTGTTGGAAATAGGAGAAAAATATTTCCAGACTTGTTCAGTTTTCTCAAACTTGAGCATTTATCTCTCGAGTTTCTAAAGGAGACAGTCCGAGTTGAACCCTTGGTTAAGAAAGCAGAGAAATGCAATGATATGCTGATGGAAGAAATATTTTCCCGAGCTTCAAAAGCTGTTCCACAAAGTAAAACAAACAAAGATAATTGATAAATAATAATTGCACTGGCTCTAGTGAAGTAAACTGTAACTTAAATGACCGCTAACATAAATGTGATGCAGAATGAATGCAGTAACTGCTCAAACAAGTTTGCGATCGGAGATTTTTGACTCATCGATCTAGCGGCGTATCCTTTGCTCTTGACTCAACAGCGAAACCGCGTGTCCCATCACTAATTAATTAATAATTCTCTAATTATACGTCATAATTCATCCATCTTAAATCAATAGGCTCCTGGTCTGAGATATGATGAATGCTTACATGAGATATCGCGAGTGTCTAACAGACAAACAAATACATATCAACATACTTACCGATCGAGATCGATAAGTAATTACACCCGTATTGTCTTGAAACGTCGACGAAGAAAATGCGAAAAGGTGGACGACTCACCTGTCCTCTCCTGAGTCAAGTTGTCTGACTCTCGTATATCCTATACATTTAGCGTATTGTGTTAATGCAAGACGAACTTTTATTTTTAGAAAAAAATATCATTTGTTTTGTATTTTCACACACTTTTTTGTTCGTCATTAACTAAGCACTTACAGCGTTCATTGTTACACCACATTTGTTTGGTTTATTTAAGCAGTTATGGCAGTTGCTTCACGGGACACAAATTTTCCATACAGGTGCAGCATGACATCTTAAAGCAGTGGTTCCCGACCTTCCCACCTCAGCTAATTGCTAACATCAAATCAAATGACCTCGTTGACCTGCTACGAAATATGAAAATCAATACAATAGAAGTTATCAATCTATGTTTGAGTAACATACACATTGTTGACACAGTCTAGAACAAAAAATCACAAAATTCAAAGATCGATTTGCTTGGCAGAAAGTTTCAAGCGAGCGGCAAAAAAGCCAGTTCACCAAGCAGTTGGGAACCGCTGTTTTAAACATTTGTCATCAAGATTTTTGCTTTCGTTAATTCAAATTTATTCTGGAGTTTATTAAAATAAACTTTGAATGGGAGCGAATAATTTTTTTGTTTGTATTAAGAATTGAGATTGCTAAATATATTCGGGTCTTGTGTAGTTTTGTACCTAACGTACTTCTTGGGGCGTAGCATAACAATCTTTTTGACATGTCAATCCAAACCCCCATCTGACTACGCCATCTAAAAATTACGTCACTACGACATCATAATCATGTCGTAGAGATTGCCAAATATACTGATGATCGCCCGAAATGGCATCGACGCCGACGATAAAAAAATTGACTAATGTCAATGATCTCTCTCATATCGGGATCGTTGCAACGAAAAAATTAGCTGTTTGATTTCGGGTGCTCGTCTGTGCGTCTTGGATGTCGGTTCGTATAGTTTGGAGGGCTCTATTACTTCACTGTGACGTTGTAGTGACATAAATTTTGGATGGCGTAGTCAGGTGGGGGTTAGGATTATTATGTGCGAAAATTGTTATTCTACGCTAGATACTACATGAGACTTATATATTCTTAATGTTTACAGATCCCATGCCTCTTCCCTGCAATGATGACCGAAGACAGACTCTTTTACAAAATGAATCGCAATACTACCCCCAAGGTAACGTCAATGTTCAAGAACTATTTAGTTTTCTAAAACATATTGATCTACTACTTTAGTTTTAGAAAGAAATTGTTAGATCCTTAGTAAAATAGTCAGAGAGATGCAAAGACAATATCATAAATGGAATTCAAGTAAAACAGACAAATGAGTGCCAAATAGTATCTTGTAATTTTTGTGTCTGTGATGATGTTAATATTTATATTCCCTCTTTTACAGTTTCTTCAATGCCCGTGCCTAAATCCACAACTCGTCAAAGGCAGATTGAAAAAAGGCAAGAGCAGAAAACACTGAAAGAAGCTTTCAGAGGTAATCCAAAGCCTGTGTGGTTTCCTCCAGTAATCAACTCCTCCATATCAGTTCTTGGCACAGTTTTCACTCACCTATCACAATTCTCCAAATTTGATTTAGGATTGAAAATCTTCTCTTACTTACTTTTTGTTTTCTAGTTTTATTCTTTTCACCAGATTAGATTAGATTTCAGTTGTTTTATACTTCATTATTTCTGCCCAAATTTTCAACCTGATAATATGAATTAATTATGAAGGAAATCGAGATCATTATCAATATTTTTCAATCAACTCAATATTATTTTCACTTGCATCAATTTCCTTATAATATGTCAATGTTGAAGCATTTGGAGTTTTACATCCCAATCAATGGTGACTATGATTCTTACACTTGTATTACCGATACATTAATCTTCATCAGAATGAGCGCTAAATAGTTTATATGTCTGTGTGGGTATTTTTGTTCACAGCTCAACGAATAGCCGAGTCCACTAATCACCGTGAAATGAATGTTCCTCATCACATATGATTAATGATTGAATAGGTTTTCTTTTTCATCATAATAATTTCATAAATGATGTCGTAGATAGGCCATACTTAAAATCATGTTGTAGGTTCTATACCAGGGGTGGGCAAGGTGTTTGGACCAGGGGCCAAGAATTGTGCCCATCTAGACTGGTGGGCCATGTAAGTGTGAGACAATATCATAAATGGAATTCGAGTAAAACAGACAAATGAGTGCCAAATAGCATCTTGTAATTTTTGTGTCTGTGATGATGTTAATATTTATATTCCCTCTTTTACAGTTTCTTCAATGCCCGTGCCTAACTCCACAACTCGTCAAAGACAGATTGAAAAAAGGCAAGAGCAGAAAACACTGAAAGAAGCTCACAGAGGTAATCCAAAGCCTGTGTGGTTTCCTCCAGTAATCGACTCCTCCATATCAGTTCTTGGCACAGTTTTCACTCACCTATCACAATTCTCCAAATTTGATTTAGGATTGAAAATCTTCTCTTACTTACTTTTTGTTTTCTAGTTTTATTCTTTTCACCAGATTAGATTAGATTTCAGTTGTTTTATACTTCATTATTTCTGCCCAAATTTTCAACCTGATAATATGAATTAATTATGAAGGAAATCGAGATCATTATCAATATTTTTCAATCAACTCAATATTATTTTCACTCGCATCAATTTCCTTATAATATGTCAATGTTGAAGCATTTGGAGTTTTACATCCCAATCAATGGTGACTATGATTCTTACACTTGTATTACCGATACATTAATCTTCATCAGAATGAGCGCTAAATAATTTATATGTCTGTGTGGGTATTTTTGTTCACAGCTCAACGAATAGCCGAGTCCACTAATCACCGTGAAATGAATGTTCCTCATCACATATGATTAATGATTGAATAAGTTTTCTTTTTCATCATAATAATTTCATGAATGATGTCGTAGATAGGTCTACTATACCACACTTAAAATCATGTTGTAGGTTCTATACCAGGGGTGGGCAAGGTTAGGGATGGGCGATGTAGAATAATTTACTATTCTAGAATAGTTAAATCGAATCCAGAATACCGAATCCCATTCTATTTTCATGCTTATTCAAATAGTGGGAATTTCCACATTGCTGGATTTAGATGTTAAAAAATTCCACTTACTATAAATGTATTATTTATTTGGAAATGTCCTGAACATTGGATTTCATTTGATACTAAATAGGCAGTTCCCAGGACAATAAAATTTAGGAATATTACAATATTTTTTGCTCTCAATTGTTCCAAATGTATGTAATCCCTAAATACTAATAAATACTGATATGCTAAACTAAGACACGCTTTACGCACTTTAATAGTAAGCGGTTAAATACAAAATAGACATGAAACAGCGTTAAATCATTATTAATGTAAGTCTGTCGAGTGTACTATAACATACCCGCTGAGAATTAATTAGATGCAGAACCAGCGTGTGGCCACTGCAACCTATGCGCCAATTAAAATCAACTTTTTATTCTGTGCGAGCAAGACACGTAAAACCAAGTTCCCGTAAACGCGATTTCGTACTTAGTTATTAGGTAATAACATCTAAAGACGAACTCATTTTCTATGATTATCGTTACATATCATTATCTACCCAGACTTGGCCCTACTAAAATTCAATACGTCACTATCTTCGCCAGATGCGGCAACTTTTTTCAAAATTCATCGCCGTCTGAAATACTACAGACTTTCGATCAAACGTGCGTCTATCTTGAACGATAGAAATGTTATCATTGATCATTATCTACCCAGACTTAGCCCTACTCAAATTCAGTACGTCACTATCTTCACCAGATGCGGCAACTTTTTTCAAAATTTATCGGCGACTAAAATACTACAGACACTCGATCAAACGTGCGTCTATCTTGAACGATGGAAACGGACCGAAAAATATGTAATCTTTTGAGAGTGAAATTTAAATGTGACAGATGTTCGCGTTTTGCGATATAACTTTGTATTTCGGAAAATGGTATTATAAAATTATTAGTAAATAATATTTGATCGCAAGTAATGTTATAACATTTGACGCCTGGCTTTTGGTTTACGTACATCATTTTTTTGGAAAACTCGTAGGTCGCGAAAAATCATTTAATTTGAAATGAAGCAAGGCACGTCTGTAAACAATTAAAGATTGTTGCATTCAGATTATCACCAGTGAGTCGGCACAAATAACGCTAGTTAGATAGCAAAGAAGGAAAACGCAAAAATGGTGCAATAACGAGTCTTCGCCGTGAGGTTATATTGCCGACTTCTTGTCCTGAATATGCCGATTGAAATTACAGTGTCTGATGTTTACCGATTCACAGGTTCTTTGCGAGCAGACGCAAGTTTAATTTAAACGAGAGAGATTTCCACGCGAGAAAAACGCTCGTCTATAATTGATAAATTAAAAACCCGAAATACAAAAATTGACGCATGGCGCCGGAAACAGAATCCTGTTATCAGATCCCGTTGGATTCGTATACTTTGGGATTCGAATCCTCCGGATTCGGTATTCTATATTGCCCATCCCTAGGCAAGGTTTTTGGACCAGGGGCCAAGAATTGTGCCCATCTAGACTGGCGGGCCATGTAAGTGTGACGTAAAAGTGAATTTCAGTAACAATATTTACAGTGTTATGAAGCAAAAGTGGAAAACAATAAGCCTCGTACCAAAACTAAATTTATTTACAATTTCAACAAATTCCCTGAGGTATTTTTTAGGGAAAACATCAAAATTTGGTTTTAGTTTGGTTGTTGCCCATGTCAAAACAAAATTTAAACACAATTTCAACAAATTCTTGAGTTAGTTTTTACTTAAGACATCAAAATTTGGTTTTAGTTTGGTTGTGGCAGCATCAGGCGGGCCAGATTGAGTTACTCAACACGTCGGATTTGGCCCGCAGGCCGTAGTTTGCCCATATCAGTTTTATACTCAATTTCTGTGAGTATAGTTTCGTTTATTTTTACTAGGATCAATGTGGCAACTTTTAAGGATTAAGGATCATGTGCCGCCATCTAGCGGCCGAATGACAAGAATGACACAACAAGATAAAATTGTTATCACCTACTCATTTCCTGCTGGGAATCTTAATGTGAGTTTATATTTTTGAATTCTCAGTAGGTCAAAAGGCAACCCGTTAATTATAAAAAATGTAAAGCGAGAGAACTCTGTTGTTTTCAAATTTCACCTGCCCCACTTGGTTTGGTGATGTAAGTGGTGAAAATTTCAAAATCATGGAAATTGTTCCCAACGTTCAAGTTTATGTTTTAAACTGGTTGAGAGACCATTTTTCACCTTATGATAAAGCTTTCATTAATAGCATTCCCTTTTAAACAGTAAATATGAACCTGCTTATGTTGGGTAAACTATTTGAATATGATGTCCAATACCAATACTTTTCGGGCAACACTCTTCAATATTTTTACCACCATAGGACAGGTATTCGAGTTTTGAAGGCAATTAATTGTACTAGTACAGCATACTCAATTTATTAGTATATGTGGATGAAGCGATGAGAGTGGGGTTTGAACCTGATATCTTTAAACATAATGATTACCACATGCCTCGCGTGACGCATCGTGCCAAGCGTTAGGAATACGCTCGCCACTGCACCTCTGATTACTTGCGTGGTGTTGCCGGTTCGAATCCCATGCAGGGGTTGTCATGCAGAAGATTGTTGGACTCCTTGATGTCGTAGGGTGATTAACCTAACCGCTGGTTAGTTAGGGCTTCTTCCATCTAGTCCCATGCGTCCGAAAACAAATATCTGGCCAACTAATCTCATACCCGACATGAACTAGTAACCTGGCAAGAGGCCGTGGTTCGCCATATGAATAAGCCGTCTTATCAACTTTCCTTTCTCCTGGGATAAATTTGTAAATCCTATTCCATATACCTTAGTCCTCCGATAAGATTCAACCAAGTTTCTATTTCTTGATCTGCTAAATTAAGCTAGTATTTTAAGTGGGGATATCATGAAATAGCAAGAATATTAGTGAGCTTTCGTAAGATTATATTCATAGTATAACTTCTTAAGACAAAAAAGATATAACTGCAATGATAAAGAGCATAAATTTTGAGTTATTATAATAAATTTTCCAAATGCAAGAGTATGATATACCTCTATTCTCTGCCTAAGATTTCAGTTATCTCTTCCAATAAAGCAATGCGTCTTACTCTTGCTGTTTCGGAATCATTTTAAATCTGCTGAATTACATGATATGACTGCAACATTAATATTTTTGTACATTTCCTATTCAGGGATATTCTCACGTAGCTCATGAATTCACTGAATATTTGCCAACTGACCGGAATGGAGAAAGAAGTTTTGGAATGCTCGAACAAGCATTCTACA
This sequence comes from Styela clava, assembly GCF_964204865.1. Taxonomy (NCBI): domain Eukaryota; kingdom Metazoa; phylum Chordata; class Ascidiacea; order Stolidobranchia; family Styelidae; genus Styela; species Styela clava. The sequence continues at coordinate 6,041,391 of NC_135254.1, forward strand.
GAGGATTGATTTTCAAGATGGAAAGAAAGAACGGAAGAAGAATAATTTGGGATGAGAATATACCTCATATGACAGAGCCGCATATGAAAGCTGGATGGTGAGTATTTTTTACTATTGGCATCATGATTGTTTGACACTGTGTTGAAGCTATATCGTCCAAATTCTTTGTTTTAGGGCATTGGTTCCCAAACCACGGCCCATGGGCCAATTACGGCTGGCGAATAGATTTAATATGGCCCGCCAAACTTGGGAGAAATTGTTTAGTACTTGATGTTTTTTCCTTTTGCAATCTAGATACCGCTAAATTGTTACGACATTATCACAGTGTGAGCATTTGAAAATTCAAATTATACCGGTATGTCAATTATATGTACCGGTTACGATATTGGAGGTCGCTCCTCTCTTGGCCGGCAAATATCCTTCCACTTATAATTTTTGCCCCCAGTCGACTAACTTTGGGAACCACTGGTTTAGAGCGTTCGTTCATTATTCAAGTGTTTTATAGTAATGAATTATCTAATTAACACATGCAAAGAGGCATGAGTGGGTCCGATGGCCGAGTGGTAGGATTGTGTTACTACATAAATATGTTTCCACAATCTATATTGGATTTGCAAAATTTGAAGTTACAGACTCATTACCACCTATAAGTGGCTGCTTATCCAGAGCCTTGTTTGGAGTAAAAATGCCTAATAACATATCTGATATTCCGGAAGTAGTATTTTTGTGAATCAATGTTTGTTTAATGGTCGCTTTCACAAAATACTTCCATCCACCAAGTTTTCTTGTGCGTCGTCTGATACTAACTAATATTAGCTTTATTGTTATTTTCAGGGATTATACGGCAAGACTTATTGAAGCATTGAACAACATGGGAATCTATTAAATATGGAATAAACTTTTTCGTTTCAATGAAATAACTGCATTATAAAAGATTTTCAACATATTCAAAAGATGTTTCTATTTATAACCGGAGTTACTCGTCAATATATCCATCCATACAGCAGTGCGACCTCTCCTTTTATTAATGTCCGATCAAACATAATAAGATCAATTCGAAGTGGGCTAAAGTCACAACCTATTTTTTTTTTTTTTAAGCGCTAAGTAAGATGTTGCATTCGCAATGAAGAGTTTGGTTTGCTAATTACAGTGTAATTAGTGTCCGAATTCTGTAAGTTTATTCCATTATATTTGATGATTTTTTTAGTTTAATATTTTTCAGGCTGTAAACTACCTTGTGTAATAACAATTGTATTACACTTATTATGCAATTTTTAATTTAGCCAAAGCCTTTCCTTTCCTTTGAAACATGATATAATAATTTATTTTCTATAATCCACTAAGATATTATCAGAAGTATTGATTTATTTGATTTTTTTAATTTACCGTATTTATTCGCAAATACGCCGAGTTTGAAACTGAAAAAAAAAGTTGCCCAACTAAGGGACCGTCTTATGCGCGCATAACTCAAATAGCACCAAAAAATCGGCTCCTTCGCGCATCGAGACTTTGATCACGCAACGAAATGATATAATGCTGACTTACAGTAATTGCAACAGCTACAAACCATGCTCAATTCTCACGATAAAGAGCGTGCACGCACACACCACACAAGCGATCGCTTGTCTAGGTGTGATTGTCTGATCATAAACGTGACCGCTTGTATTTGATTAAATTTAATTGTATCTTTTGCATAAGAGCAACAGCATTGATCTACCAGCCGTCTCGTGGTCAAAACGTTATCATTTGTGTACAAGTAAGAATCAGATAGAAGTTTCAGGTAGAATAATACTCACAGCATTAATTCTTAGCAATACAACTGTAATTTCAATCATTTTGAACAACCATTTACGGTAACTGAAAGGTTGAAATAACATATGAATATGATGTGATAAATGCTGTGCTGTACGTCCATGGATTAGGCAACAGCTGTGTTTTCCGTTTTTTCCTGAATCAGCAAAACGGAAGGGTCATAAATCAATCACTTTATTTCGTGGTAGCCGTTTTCTTTCTGAAGTGCCGTTATCGGGCAGGGAGTGCTTCATCGCACCGGCCACGTTTTTGTTTTTAGGATTAAAACAAATAACAGCTGGTATACAAAGTCAATTAAATAATCGGCAGACACTTTGGCATACATTATAAAATATATCAGCCCATATGTCATGTTTGAGAAGACTTGCGAAAAATAACCAAATTTATTGCCGTGTCTGCTCAGGATATCTCGACTACCTTAATATAAAATAATGGTTGTAAAATATTTTCAATCAAAAACGTCCTCATGTTATACGTTTGGTACTTCAAGTCGGCGCTGATTTAATTCCTTTCATGTTGGTAGTAATTTAGTTGTGCCGCAAAGTGCTGTCTTCTATTGCGATAAAACAGAAAATATAATAATCGAAAATTGTTTTAATCAAAATGTGGACAGCAGCGCTAGAATGTGTGTGCCATATACAAGAAGGTAGCGAATCGCGATATTTGAATATTAAATTTGAATTGAACATCATTGACTGTAATAGATGCGTGCGCAGTGTTACGATTTGTGGAAACGGCGTATATGCGAATTTTTATAAATTCACTATTTCGAAGCTGTTATTAGGGAGTCGGCTTATCCGCGTGATAGGCGTATAGTCGAGAAAATACGGTAATATTTTTCATGCCTACCTTGTGTAATAGCAATTATATCACACCTATTATGCAATTTTTGATTTAGCCAAAGCCTTCAATTTTTAATGAAACATGATACTGTAATTTAACTGTGCATGATATTTATAATTGACCAAAATGAAACTTATTTATGAAAATATATATCTCATGCTGCAAACATGAGAGTATTAGTGTAACCACTAGTAGGTAGGTAGGTACTAGTATGTGAACCAGGTTAGGCCATAATTTCAGGTACAAATACTACAGGAGTCACTTGGCTAGTCCCGAACTCGTAATGGAACTAAAATGAGGAAAATTGGAATAAAATTATGGCCTAACCGTGTACCAGGTTGTGGTTGGTTTTTTTTCGATTTTCCTTATTTTTTATTCTATTACGAGTTCGGGGACTGTCTTTGGCTAAGTGAATATGTGCCCTGCAAATAGCCCTACAAAATGGAACTGAGAAAAGGGGGCCATGAAAGGTTGGGAACCACCGATAGTCGATGAATATTAGTAGGAGTGCAAGAAACAGTAACATAAGTGAAAATGGAGGGAGCTCTTCCAGTAAAAAATAATGAAACTGATAAACAAAAAGTTTGCATAGCAACATTCAGCATAGTTCCTATTAAAAAGAACAAAATTAGGAAACAAAAATGATTTTTTTTAAAATTATCAAGACTTCGTAATGAAAGTGGGGTTTGAACCCGACCACAGTACCTTTGACAGCAGCATAATTAGGTAATAAGACTTTGCCTTCATGCTTATCAGTTTTTCAAATAGATGGATGTTTAGTTGAAAAATCTAAAAATTTATACGCTATGATGTGCAGAGTGCTATTTTTGAGTATTCACCAGTTCCAAACAAGCCTTATGATTTCAATCTTGGTATCGCCATCTAGAAATACTCCCATCTCATATGGTATTCGAACATTTTACCCAGGCAGCGTATTACTGGTGGACAATGCTATGAAAATTTCCTTTAGATTTTGTCGATTCTACAGTAGGTTAATTCTATATTCAATGAATTTCCATCCTGTTAATCTCTCAGCATGATTAGACAGAATTTATTCATAGAGCATGTGTTCAAGATGTTTCCATAAAGCGCACCAGTGATTGCATGAAACCATTCTATCAGTGCTCTCTGTTGGTGGCCATAACTAATCATCTTCTACGTCGTGCCTCCTCTCCCTCGATGTCCTCCTCTCCCTCGATATCCTCCCCTCCCTCGATGTCCTCTCCTCCCTCGACTTGCACTGACTGTAACAGGAAAAATATATACAAAATATTCTCGACATAAACATGAAAATCATATTTATTATGTAGCACACATCCTAAAAAAAATTATTTTTAAATATGAAATATTGAATACATTCCAAAATATAATTAAGTAGAAGAGGCTTATCCCAGTGTATGAAGAAATTTGTATACAATAAACAATGAAATTACTGGCTATTTACCAGGCATTTTATGTCCATAGATTGCTGTGATATTTTGGTAGTGAGTTACTTTCGAACAGAATTAAATTAATTTAGCAAGGCAGAATACAATAAACAATGAAATTACTGGCTATTTACCAGGCAGTTTATGTCCATGGATTGCTGTGATATTTTGGTAGTGAGTTACTTTCGAACAGAATTAAATTAATTTAGCAAGGTATTTTATATGCTGGTATCGGTCATGGATTTGAATATTTTGCGCAACAAAAAACTATCCTAGTAAAAAGTCCATACCTTTTCCTACCATTAGGGCTGTCCAAAATCGAATAATTTTTTGATTCGAACCAAATAATCGAATATTATTGCGCAATCCTAATCTGTCTCTACTATACGATAAAGAATAAACGACTGCCCTTCGATGTTGTAGTAACATATGTGCAGTTATATCTGACTTACTGCTGGTATTTTGCAATATCATGTTTTCAGATTTATGAAAGGAGATCACATGCTTGTATGAACTGGTCAAAAAATTAGTAGACTCCAAAATTAGGGTTTCGAAAACTGTCGAGTGTTGAGAGTAAAAATTGCACTTTGCACAAAAATGAAGGCGAGAGAAATATTGGGAAACCAATTATGCCAGGAGCGAGAGTGGTCTACGCTCGAAGCGCCGCCGCTTGCCAGATGAAAAATGTCCTGCAAAGGTGGTTCAAGCCTTTTTCGCTTTATGTACCTAGTATTAGCGTTTCGCAAATTAGCCGAAAAACGATTCCATTTTGAATATTTGCTTCACTTAGACAGCCCTACCTATCATTATCCAAATTATTTGCCCAAAAGCGAGAAAAAGTATAAATTATGTCTCCTAATAAATTAACTTGTTTTCCCGACTTGCGATATTTTTTTTGTAAGTATGAAAATACAAAAAAAAATTATTTATAACCGGGCAGTTTACCACACATTTTATGCCCACAAATTGCCACGGTATTCTAGAGAAGTAATGTTTTTCTTTTTTTCATATGTACGATAAGGCGAAACACAGAGATCTGTGAAAGGGAATGTAGGTATCAGGTCTGTTATGCTGCTTTTTTAATTTTTTTTAGATAGCTTTATTATATTTGAATTTAATTGATACTTAGTGTTTTTTTCGTTATATAAACAAAACTAAAGTTTTCCCAAAAACTAATGTAGCAAATCATTTGGTTTCGGAAAACTGAATAGTTATCAAAATAACATGCTGCCTTACCTGGGGGTCCACAATGCCCTCCATATTGCACAGGAGTCGACTGCCTTTGGGAACTAGAATACATAGACATCAGGCCTGAAAGCAAAAAGAATATATTCATTACAGACAAATACCTACCGATTAAAATCAATAAGTAACAATCTATCTGAGACCCAAACACATGACATGGTTGTTCAATATAGCCTTATTATTTTGTAACAAGGGGATATCTATTTATTTATAAGGATGGTTCAGGTTACAATATTTCTTTGGCCACTAGGCTGTTTTGACTTTAATTGCTACAATATTTTTGTTATATAAATATAACTGTTATAGTTTTTAACAGATCAGTGGCAGCTTGAAACTATTCTATCAGAGCTCCCAATTTTAGTTAGTGTCTCAAGTTGGATTGAAAATATATTACCTATACGTTCTGGTCAGGGATGGCCAATATCGAATAGTTCACTATTTCGAATACATTCGAAATTATTTTTTTCGAATATGAAATTTCGAATACTTCGAAAATAAAATCCACTAATTGAAGCTTATCTAAATGTATGTAGGAATTTCCCTACAATAAGCAATGAAATAACTGCTATCTACAAGTTACAACCTAGCTATATTACCAGGCATTTCCTATTTGCAGATTATTGCAGTATAATACCATGAGTCATGTTAACAGAATTAAATTAATACGGCAATAGTGGTATCGATGATGGATTTGAATATTTGCGCAACACAAAATCATCCTAGTAAAACGCCCATACTTTTAAATACCAACCATTGTCCAAATTATTTGCCAAAAAGCGGGATAAAGTATGAGTTATTTTTCCACTCGTGACAATTTTTTCGTGAGTACAAAAATACGAATCAAAAATTAATTATATTCGGGAACTTTACCACACATTTTAAGTCCGCAGATCGCCGTTGTATGTTTGATTGTTTGAGTAATAATACTTTTATTATTTTATAAATATGAAAATAGGAATCAAAAACTATTTATAATCGGGTAGTTTACCACACATTCTAAGTCCACAGATCGTCGTTTTATTTTGTAGATACGAAAATAGGAATCAAAAATTAATATTAATCGCGAGTTTGCCACACAATTTATGTCTACAGATTGTCGATACAACCATGAGTTACGTTGAACAAAATTAAATTAATGCGGCATGACATTTTAAATGCTGGTACTAGTCATGGATTGGATTATTTTGCGCAACAAAAAATCATCCTGGTAAAGGATCGATACTTTTAACTATCGTTATCAATAGGACGATGTCTATTTTAAGCACTCAAAAAGGGGGTTTTCATATAGGCCTCCAATAATACGGGTAGAAAAATTGTGTCCCTGTCGTTCAGTTATGCTGAATGCTGATACGCGCTAATAATTTTATATGTTTAGAACCAGATCATGTTAGTTTGGTAGAATCATACTCACAGAATTAACTATTTTTAACAATTGAGCGGTAAATTTAAGTTGTAAAGCGGCAATCATTTTGGACAACCTATTAACCCGAATGTTGAAATAATTTTGGACTACACTGTAGTACTGTACTGTACGTGCACGGGTTATTTCGCAGCTGTGTTTTCCTGTCCCTGTCGTGTTCTGCTGAATCGGCAAAACGAAAGGGTCGCAAATCACTTTATCTCGGTGGCCGTGTTTCTTTTTAAAGTAACGATAACCGACCTGCGATTAAATATCATGATTGATATAATAATAAGCAGGCCACATAGAAATAAAATTAACATACTTCCTCAAATGTGCAAATGTGTCGCAACACTATGCGACGTACGGTCGCACAGAATATAAACAAACAAAGTGCCGATTGTATTTCATCGTCATTACAATACGTGAGACAGCGTAAAAAGTCGTTTGAAGATTCCCGTAAAACGAAACACCACGTTTACGGCGAAAAGTGGCTACTATTCGGAATTATTCGAAAATCAGCCGAAAAGGTATTCGAATACTTTGATATTCGAATACATTCGAATATTCGATTCGTTTTGGACAACCCTGGTTCTGGTTCATAAATATCACGAGTAGATGTTTCATCATCATGATCCTCTGACGGGCTTGAATCTTCAGTGGATGATTCATCTCTGTTGATTTTATTTTGTGGAATATCTTTTGAAGAAGGTGAAAGAAAATTTCTTTATGAACATTTTATTGCATTTCTATGATTGAACTTAAGTTCGAGACAAGTTTCTTTCAAAAACTAAAGTAGTAAATTCCTGTGTTTAAAAAAATCAAATAGTTCTTGTGAAAGCATGAATCTTACCTTGGGATACATATTGTCCTGAAGATCTATATTGCCCTCTACTTTGCATAGAATGATAGTGCGCTCCATATCGCATAGGAGACGTCTGTCTCGGAGAAGGAGAATACATAGACATGGGGTCTGAAAGCAAAAAGAATATATTCATTAAACATAGAAATTATTCTTTCCCATTCAGCATTCATTCTAACAAACTGCAGTGGAAATGTGAATTAACAAAAGTCAACAACAACGACTGTTTCAGTTAGTCTACAGAGAATTGCTTGAAACATTTGCTATGAATCAGAACTGTGACACAGAGGCCACTCATAAAAAATATTTTTCTGCGGAAAATCTGCAGAATTTAATAAGGCCAAAATTTGTGAACTAGAGTGTTTATAGCTGGTTTGTTTCTCTCCTTATTAAGTTTAATATGGCCGAAGCCAGATAAGCTCTGAGCTGGGATGGGCACTGTTTATGAACCAGGGGCTAAAAATTTTGCCTACCTACACTGGCGAGCCATGTAAGTGTGATGTAAAAAGTTTTATGTAAAATATTTACAGTGTTACAAAAGCAAAGGTGGAAAACAATGAGCATCATGCCAAAACTATATTTAATCGCAATCTCAACAAATTCCTGGAGCAAAAAAAATTATAGTTATTGTCTCAAGTTGTATCAAAAATATATCACCTGTATCTCCGAGTTCAGGAATATCATGAGCAGATGCTTCATCAGCAACAGCCTCATGGTCCTGTGACCAGCTTGAATCTTCAGTGGATGATTTGTCTTTGTTTGTTTCACTTTGTGGAACAACTTTTGAAGCACGAGAGAATATTTCTTCTATGAGCATGTTGATGCATTTCTCTGATTTTTTAACCAGTGGTTCAATTCGGACTGTCTCCTTTAGAAACTCAAGAGGTAAATCCTTGAGATTTAGAAAACTAAACAAGTCTTGAAATGTCTTTCTTCTGTTTTTGACATCATGTTTCACCCATTTCATCATCGCCTTCCATTTGACAGCCTCGGAAGAACACTTTGTATCTGAAGATTTGAGAAGTGCCATTATGACATCCTTGCTAATATCAAGAAAATCTTCTTTTTCAATAACTCGTTCGAAATTTGCCCCAAGAAAACAAGTTATCACATTTTTTACTGCACTCGGATCATTAACTTGATGTGTTTCAGCCAGATTCTTCAGAGTAAAGCAGTTGCTAATCTCGAGACCTGTCTCCAGTTTCTTTACGTCAGAGAATAACGTCGTAATCACTGAATTTTTGGTCGTTTTGTTCTTTCTCACCATGGGTTCTTCAAGGACAGTTTCCAAAAGAAATTTAAATGGAAAGTGCTCGATGTGGACAAGATCAGAAACATCTATGTCCACTCTACCTTTTGCCCATGTTACCACAGCTTTCCATGATGTTTGGTAAGTCTCATTTTTCATGTAACGCAAGAGATCTGATTTGGTGACGAATGGGAACATCTCAGAAGAAATAACAGATTCGAAATTATTGAGTAAGACCTGTTCTGCATTTTCTTTTATATCGCGGCAATCGTACATTTGAGCCAAGTTGATCACTGAGAGACAATTCACTGGAGAAATATTTGTTTTCAAGTAATTGAAGCAATGCTTCGTCAAGTTCGTCATTTGTAAGAGATGGGATGCTTGCAGGATATGTTGAATGTTTTCCATTCTCAAATCTGCCTTTCCTTTATACATGAACTCTATGCATTGTGCGATCCCCTCCTGATCGACATCCTTCATATTAACGTGACCATCATGAACTTCCTTCAAGTTGCTCGAAAACATGGCTTCAAAGTATTCTGAAGAAGCTGCCAAAACAGTGCGATGAACTCGGAATGACTTGTTACCAACATTGACGGAGTAATTGCAGAGAAACCCATTTTCTTTGAACCTATCAAATGATGACATGAGGCAATCTGACTGTGTTGCCCTGACCACCTCATTTGAATTTGCATCCATTTTGTAATTAAACAGAACCTCAAAGACCTGGGAATTTTTATAAACAATAATGACTGTAACGAATTGAAAAATTCAAGACTAAGTTTTTGATCGCAGTTCTCTACCATTTTTAACCTAGCCTAACATGACAGAACACATGCAGTACGACAATGCCTAACGGCCTCGTGCCTTAATGAAAGTTCTTTTAATCATAGAAAGTGACAAATTGGCTGGGAGCATCATACAAGGTTTCTCTATCTACTGTAGCCTGTGTGTAACCACAGGTTCAATAGCATGAGCACATCGGTGCAGCCCCACATTTTGAAAACTTCAATTTATCTAATACAACGCTTATTCACACTTTCCGCTATGAACAAGGCCAGGCACAAGAAGACCTTAATATCTAACGATAATATAAAGAAGCTCTTCACGGACTCATTTGCAGTCAAAGTTATCCAAGCTGTAAAAACTGAAAAATGGGCAATCTCATTTGTCTAGGTTGATTGTTTGAAGGAAATATCGATAGTACTGTAGTATGGTAATCCAAAACTTCAGGTTTTTAGCGAATCATTGCTCATGAATAGAGCAAAATACTGAAAATAGGGGACTCCTGAAGTACATGCCCACAAGTACTTCTAGTTGGCCTAGCTCAACAATTTTTGCATATGCCATTTCAAACCCCCACCTGAAAATCATTATGCCATGACCACCAGAAGTACTCGTAGGCGTGTATTTCCTGTCAGAACACCCAAAATAGTGTTGAAAATGATGCACGCATTTAAAATTATGTCTCACTGAAAATGTGGCAATATTGTCTGCTCCTGGCTACGCTTATGCTTGCACAAGGAGATTGTTGTACTTTTAGTTAGATGCTGTCACTTTGTATTTTTTTATTATTGTTGCAATGCTTATTTTTAACGTCATCTGATTCAAACTCGGCAAACAAGGTGTCGCTGATACAATGACTTTCTGACTTCTTCACGGGGGAGGCGGACAACTCGACTACACGGACAACTCACCAGAGACAACTCGACTACCTGGAGACCTGGTGAGTTGTCCGTCTTTTCGCATTTTCTACGGTGGTGTTTTAGGTCTATAGAAAAGCGTTTTTGATATTTTTAGTGTTCAAATGTTGAGAAAAATACATAAATATTCTCTAGAAAGTATTTTTATTTGTATAAGTGGCTTATTTTAATCATGTTGTATGAATACAAATACAGTCTACAGACGAAATTGAAGTAACGTTAGCGAAGTTAGACTGTTGACTTATAGGACTGTGTTCGTTTAATTTTATGAACTTTATTGGTATTAAATGTTTTGAATGAGCACATTTAAATATATTAAAACCTTTATACTTCACAGTAACACTTAAATATTTATGAATGTGATCTTAGTAGTCTGTGGTTGCAGTAGTCTAAACTCGCCTACGGCAGTTGCCCGTCAACTCACCAGTCGAGCAAACGCTCTGCGACGTGACGTCATCGATGCTCGAGGTAAAGACAACTCGACTACCGAGCAACGAGAGTCAGACAACTCACTAGTCGAGCAATCGCCCTGCGATATAGATGCTCGAGGTAAAGACAACTCGACTACCGAGCAACGAGAGTCAGACAACTCACTAGTCGAGCAATCGCTCTGCGATATAGATGCTCGAGGTAAAGACAACTCGACTACCGAGCAACCTCACTAGTCGAGCAATCGCTCTGCGATATCGATGCTCGAGGAGAAGACATTGCTTTGCAAAACGCAGACTCAATAGTTGCATAGCATTTACTTAGTGCCGACTGATATTAGTTGTAAGCCAACTTACCACGGCAAGGTTTCAGTCATAGAGTTGGAAATTCTTTTTGCAGAAGAAAACCAGGAACAGATAGGCACTGTCGCTGCGCCTGGCAAAGAAACTGGGCCGTAGAATGGATAAAAGATGTTTACTTTTTGTTACGATTAATGAATTTATTATGATATTTAAATACTAAACGTTATGGGGAAATTTAATGGATGGCAGGTTTTGTTTTCTTCATGATGGCCTGAGTGAAGTGGAAAGAGCATCCCTGCTTTTCGACGTCCGGCCATACTGAAGAAAGTGCTTGCCATGTTGCGGTTTCGAAGTCCAGTACGAATCTCTTCACACGTGCACCGGAAAACGAAAGGGTGAGTAGGTTGTTAATTACATTGAAGATGTGGACGTAGTCAATTTTCCTGCGCCGGAATGTGCATGGATATCAGTGCCAGATTGGTGATATGAGATTAGATAAGGTGCCAGATCGGTGATGATGATGCCGCGCGCCGAGATTACTGCTCGGTTATCGCCGGGTTTACAGCCTCATTATCGCCGGCCTGACACCTTACAAACGTAAATACTCATTAGCCGAGGTCGTTTCCATCACAGTTTTTTTTTCGTTTCAACATGTTTTATTTTGTTTTAGGGACGCTGGAACAAGAGACCTGATAAAGCATGTTGAGACGACCACGTCTATAACTCTGTTTTATTCTGTGTGCCCATATTTGTTCTTACCACTTGAGTCACTAGTGAGCAGCTGTGTAACTTTCTCTTTTTAGCTGGTTTGTCAGACTGCCGGCAGTGTAGATATTTCCTCTGTATATTAGGTTATTATTATAGTGCTTTAATGCCGTAAATCTGTGTAATTCTTGCTGTAAAATGATATTAGTAGTACAGGTTTACTGTTTCTCTAGTTTGGCATAGCTCTGTTCACTAGTTAGCTTGTAGTTAACACTTCCGTAACTAGTCTATTTTCGCAGTTTATTTCCTGTGTGATTTCTATGCGTATTTCCATGTATATTACGTGTTTGTCGATAAGATAGGATTTGTGTTGTATCTTTAGTGTCATACTAGTTATTCTTATGTATATCTAGGTATGTTTTACCCGGTTTTTAGTATCCCATTATAAGTAAATAGTTCATGACTGTGACGTCATAGACCAATTCCGTATCTTGTGTTACGTATGTATCCTACGGTATTTGTACTGTGTTTTTCATGTTTTTATGTGTTTATTGTATTTCTTATTGGAGTATTTGGTTGTATTAAGTTCTTACAGGTGTATAATTAATCTAGTTAGTTAACTTAGTTACTCTGCTGTGGTTGGAACCGCAAGAAGATTATTTTGTGATCGACATCTATTGCAACTTCAGTGTCCAAGAAGCTGGCAGAAAGAACCTGAGTGGTGATATCAATTTTGGTACGCCACATATACGAATTTTTGGCGAGCACACGCCAGGATATATTATTTGACACAGGGACTATTAAGACTAAGCCGATTAGGTAGGCTAGTCTGTGACGGATAATATTTGGACAATATTGGACATTTGAGGTTGCCGAATTTTTTTTCAATTGCGGTTGCCTGATATTTTGGAAAAATGGTTAAGAGAAGAAAGATTGTACCGGCACCAAAGGAAGCCAAAGAGGAGAATGAACTTTTGCATCTGCAAATACAGGTATTGAAGGCGAAATTGAGGGAGTCAGAGGAAAAGCAAGAGGAGACTGACAGCCGTTTGCAACTGATAGACAGTCGTGTGCAACAGATTGGAAGTCAACTAGAATCAGTTGAACTCCAGAATGCGAAAATTGGCTCATCTTTTGAACATGTTTACAACATGCTGCAAGATATTTCTGGCGTGGTTAAAACAGGAAAAGTTGCTGATTCTGAAGAAACTCAGCCCATGTCACATGTCCCAGATGTCAGCTTGATCACTTCAACACCCGCAACGGTTGTTCCAAAAGCAGCGCCTGTTCTCAAGCATGATGAAATTTCTGATTTTGGATCAGAAGATGGACAGCCAGAAGGGAAGCGGAACAAGTTCTCACAGACATTAGAAGTGAAATTTTTGGAGAATGGTCATGTGAGTAACCTTGCACCTACAATTCTTTTTTTGAATGATAATGGTAATGAGGGCACAAATGTCAGAAGGCAACTTAGTACTAGGCCGAAAATGGTTACAGTGGCTACACAATCAGTTCCTCCAGTGAGCACTAGTAGGGTCTCAAATGCCAATGTTAGCCGTAGTGTACTCAATAGCACAACTAATGCTACGATGATGGCAAGAAATGCCAAAAAGCCAATGTATTTCGATGGATCCACTGTCATGACGTGGCCCAGTTATTTATGCCATTTTGAATTGGTTACCAGTTATAATCAGTGGGATGACGACACTGCAGGATTAGAATTGGCTACTTGCATGACAGGTCAAGCTCTAAATGTGTTGAAAGATTTACCAGATATGAAACGTACTAGCTATCGTGATATTGTGGCTCATTTTAATCATTATTTCAAACCTGCCGGAAATGCGAGCTCATATCGTACTACATTTCATTGTCGTAGGATTAAGCCAAATGAAGCGCCACGGGATTATGGTAACAAATTGAAAGAGCTTGTTATTCTTGCTTACCCAAATCTTGATATTGCTGGTCAAGATGATATTTTGAAATCGCAGTTTCTCGCCGGTTTAACCGATGAAAGCATGATCAAACATGTTACCATGCAACAGCCTGATACTTTTGAAAGTGCACTGTCTCTTGCAACGCTGTATTACTCTGTTGATACTAACCACTCTGAGAGAAGAGACATGCCTAAACCTCGCATTGCCGCAGTGAAACAGAGTAACACTGGTGATGCAGCTAATCAGCAAACCGACCTTTTTCAGTTTCTCGAGAGCAGTTTTGAGCGACTTGTAGCAAAACTGGATGAGATCATAGGATATGTTAAGCCACGCGCTAACAACAATCGCAATTTTGATGGTGTACCACGCAACCCGTGTCCTCGTTGTGGTAAACATGGTCACTGGGGCAGGGATTGCAAGGCTTGTTTTAATTGTAAGCAGACTGGTCATCTTAAACGGGATTGTCCACATCTTCAGAATCCCGCTGATCCTGCAACAGCTGCTTCCTCTTCGACCGCAAATTTAAACGACACTCAGCGGGCTTGAGGTCCTCAGTGTCCGCTGAATTATTACTTGATGACGGACCAACGAACCAGAATATAGACCTGAATATTTGTTCCTTGCAATATGACAATAGTTGGCATGCGAAGGTACTTGTAAACAATCAACCGTTCAATTTTCTTGTAGATAGTGGTGCTATGACTACTCTGATCGACATTTCCATCTTTGAGGCTATAGGTGGGAAAGAAGCACATTTAGCACCGCTCGAAGAATCTCTTGTTGCAGTGGGAGGACATGATTTATCACCACTGGGTACATTGGAAGTTGATTTGTCTATTGATTCTTTTGCATCGCGACGCACTGTTGTTGTTGCCAACCTAGGTATGTCTAATGGTATTTTGGGCATGGACTATCTCCGAGAACATGATTGCGTTCTTTACTTATCATCTGGACACATGATGATAGAGGGCCATGAAATCAAACTGTTTACTGAAAAGTCTGTACCGTGTTGTCGTGTAACTGTTCGAGAAGATATTACTATACCGCCATATTCTAAGGTTGTTATCCCTGCACAACTTAGTCGTCCTTGGCCAAAAAGCAATTTGTCTGACGTTGCTGCTCTTGTTGAACCGCTGAATTCTTCTTTCCTTGCTGATGGCGTTCAGCTGATTTCTTCTGTAGTGGATCCAGGAAAGTCCACTGTTCCTGTTCTAGCGGTGAACCAAAAAGGCAGACAACTTAAGATCAGGGCTGGATCTTTGATTGGTATTGCACATCCTCAACTTGTAGCACAAATTCAAGTTGACGAATCCGATAATCGGGTTATAGCTTCTGAATTACCAGAACATCTACATGACATGGTCAATTCCGTTGAGGATCTAACCCCGAGTCAACGTGAACAGTTGGTCAACTTGATTTGTGAATTCCGTGATGTATTTGTAGGACCAGATGGCGAACTTGGCCGTACTTCAGCAGCAAAGCATAGGATCATCACAACCACACCACAGCCGATTCGGCAGGCTCCTCGTCGAATGGGGTGGGCGCGTAGGAAGATAGCCGAAGAAGCTGTTGATAATATGCTGGCTCAGGGTGTCATAGAACCCAGCGATTCCCCATATTCTTCTCCCATTGTCCTAGTTCCCAAAAAGGATGATTCTACCAGATTTTGCGTGGATTTTAGATTGCTTAATGACGTCACATACAAGGACGCATATCCCTTGCCGCGTATTGAGGATATCATTGAGTCCTTAAACGGAGCACAATGGTTCTCAACTCTTGATCTCGCTAGCGGATATTGGCAAGTGGAGGTTGATCCTGCAGACCGTGAAAAGACAGCATTCAGCATCCCAGGCCGTGGTCATTTTCACTTTGTAGTGATGCCTTTCGGTTTGGCAAATGCTCCCGCAACATTCGAACGGATGATGGACAATATCCTTGGTGATCTCCTGTGGAACGGGTGTTTCAATTTTCTTGATGATGTTTTGGCTCATGGTAGTGATTTCTCAATGGCACTCTCAAATCTTCGGGAAGTTTTTATAAGACTTCGCCGTGCCGGTTTACGCTTGAAGCCCTCGAAATGTAAACTTTTCCGTCGAAGCACCTCTTATCTTGGTTATCTTATTTCATCTGACGGTGTCTGTTGCGACCCTGGAAATGTTGCGGCTATCAAAGAATGGAAAACGCCTAATTCTGTCAGCGATATTCGTAGTTTTCTAGGCACAGCGAACTACTACCGGAAATTTGTTCAAGATTATTCAACAATTGCTGGACCTCTTATTCGATTGACCAGGAAGAATATTTCTTTTGTATGGAGTACTGAATGTCAAAAGGCTTTTGAAACTTTGAAGCATTGTCTGACATCTGCCCCAATTCTTAGCTTTCCGAGGACAATCGGCGAATTTGTATTGGATACTGATGCCAGTGGTTTTGGGATTGGTGCAGTGTTATCTCAAGTTCAGGACGACAATGAACGTGTACTTTCTTATGCCAGTAAGACTATGTCCAAGTCTCAACGTAGATACTGTGCTACACACCGGGAACTATTAGCTGTGGTGTGGGCTGTTCGTCACTTCAGTCATTTTCTTCTCGGGAGACCGTTCAGAATTCGCACAGATCATGCTGCTCTGAAATGGTTGATTAATTTTCGTGAACCTCAAGGAATGTTAGCAAGATGGATATTAACACTTGGTGCTTATGACTTTAAGATTGAACACAGACCTGGCGTGAAACATGGCAATGCTGATGGATTGTCACGCCAAGTTCGCAAATGCAAACGAGAAGATTGTTCTGATTGTGGTACCAATGGAGATGTAACTGTGAATAAGGTTATAGTGGGTGCAATCTCAAAACAGCCCAGTCAATCATCATCAGACTGTTCCGATTGTAATTGGCTAAATACCTACACGGATGAGCAAATTAAATCTTGGCAAAGTGAAGATCCAGATATTTCTGCTGTTTTGAAATGGAAACAATTTACTGCTCAGAAACCTAACATTCAAGAATACATGCCTGAGTCAACAGTGACCAAACGTTTGATGTCACAATGGGATTTGATTTTTGTAGATAATGGACTTCTCTATCGTCGTTGGATTCCTGATTGTAAATCGGAGGAATCGCATATCCAATTGATTGTTCCATCAAATTTGAGGCAGGATTTGTTCCATAAGCTACATTCTTTGCGCACTGCAGGTCATCTTGGTGCTAATCGGACTTTCAAGAGTATAAGGCGCAGATTTTATTGGCCTGGTTTCAGAAGGGACATTCTCAGATGGTGCAAATTTTGCAAGTCTTGTGCTTCAACAAAGATGCTTTACGGAAGAAGGCAAGGAGATCTCAAACAACTTATATCTGGAGCTCCTATGGAAAGGATTGCCATTGATTTTCTTGGACCATTGCCTGTAACTGAAAATGGAAATGAACACATTTTGGTTTTGTCGGACTATTTCTCTAAATGGGTGGAATGTTTTGCTTTACCAAATCAGCGAGCTGACACCACTGCTGATGCATTGGTTACTCAATTCTTTTCGAGATTTGGGGTACCAAGAATTCTCCACTCAGATCAAGGAAGAGACTTTGAATCAAAATTATTTTCAGAAATGTGTCAATTGTACGGGATTCAAAAGACTCGAACAACTCCATATCATCCTCGTTCAGATGGACAAGTTGAACGTTTCAACAGGACCATACAGCAGATGTTGAAAGCTTTTGTAAATGAGAATCGAAATGATTGGGACGACCATCTCCCATATCTTTGTATGGCATATCGCTCCACCGTACATGATAGTACAGGATATTCACCGAACAAGTTAATGCTTGGACGAGAAATCGAGATGCCTGTTGATGTTATGTTTGGCAAACCAGAGTCATCAACTCATCCTTGTTACACTGAGTTTGTCGAATGGTTTTCCTGTGCAACTGAAAAAGCTTTTCTTCATGCTAGGCAACATCTAAATGCTGCTGCAACCAGACAAAAGCGAAATTTTGATCTGGGTGTTAAACCACTTACTTTCCAGAGAGATGAATTGGTGTGGTATTATTATCCACCTAAGCATCGCAAGCTGAGTATTCCTTGGATTGGACCTTATCGAATTGTGGACTGTTTACCTAATCACTTGTATAGGATTCAGAAGAATTCGGGAACACGTTCTCGAATTGTACACGTTGACAAGTTAAGACCTTATCTTCATGAAGATGAAGAAGACAATGACATTGACTTAACTGGATGTGACATTTTACCTGATGTGGAACCTATTATGGAAAATGATGAGCAGATTGCTCATGATATTTTTGATGTATTACCTTTCTCTTCAAGGCCAGACACTGTACCAGAAGAAGTTACAGTTGATGCGAACTTTGATAATGGCCAACGTACTAGGCGAAGGCCTAGATATTTGGATGATTACATTTGATTTGACTGTGATAGTGCTTTTAACAATTGATTGTTTTGATTTTAGATATACATTTCATTTGAGTGTACAGTTCTTTGCAGTTTCTTCACATTTTTATGGTTTTTCAATTTTGAAGATGGAAAATTTCTTTGTAATTTCCCATCTGAAAAAGGGGGGAGTAATGAGACGACCACGTCTATAACTCTGTTTTATTCTGTGTGCCCATATTTGTTCTTACCACTTGAGTCACTAGTGAGCAGCTGTGTAACTTTCTCTTTTTAGCTGGTTTGTCAGACTGCCGGCAGTGTAGATATTTCCTCTGTATATTAGGTTATTATTATAATGCTTTAATGCCGTAAATCTGTGTAATTCTTGCTGTAAAATGATATTAGTAGTACAGGTTTACTGTTTCTCTAGTTTGGCATAGCTCTGTTCACTAGTTAGCTTGTAGTTAACACTTCCGTAACTAGTCTATTTTCGCAGTTTATTTCCTGTGTGATTTCTATGCGTATTTCCATGTATATTACGTGTTTGTCGATAAGATAGGATTTGTGTTGTATCTTTAGTGTCATACTAGTTATTCTTATGTATATCTAGGTATGTTTTACCCGGTTTTTAGTATCCCATTATAAGTAAATAGTTCATGACTGTGACGTCATAGACCAATTCCGTATCTTGTGTTACGTATGTATCCTACGGTATTTGTACTGTGTTTTTCATGTTTTTATGTGTTTATTGTATTTCTTATTGGAGTATTTGGTTGTATTAAGTTCTTACAGGTGTATAATTAATCTAGTTAGTTAACTTAGTTACTCTGCTGTGGTTGGAACCGCAAGAAGATTATTTTGTGATCGACATCTATTGCAACTTCAGTGTCCAAGAAGCTGGCAGAAAGAACCTGAGTGGTGATATCAATTTTGGTACGCCACAATGTCATGGCGCTGTGCTATATACCTACTATGTTTATCACGCCCAGGTTCAAATCACTGAAAGAAAAGATGCATACTCAAGATCTCAAGAACTTCGCCGAATATTTTCAAAACACATGGTTATACAACAGTGTCTGGACTCCCAAGGATTGGTCAGTATTCGACGTAGAAATAAGAACCAACAATCATCTGGAAGGTTGGCACCGCCATTTCAACAGTATAACTCGGAAAAATATGCCTTTTTACAGTTTAATCTCAACAATGTACGAGGTAAGTATAGGGATAGAGGCGGACGTTGTGGATATTTTGGAAGAGAATGTTGTGGGGCGTGTCAACGGCAGGCATGCGGAAGCCAACGAGAGGGTGCAACATGTTTGGGAACAGTTTAAGGAAGGAGAGTTATCTGTGGACTCTCTTCCTCGGAGGTGTTCAAGGATCTACGGGCCGCAGTATTGCAAAGAGTAAGTATGTAACGCAGCAAATTTTCCATAACGTTCAGTATTCAAATAAAATTTAATATTCGTAACGAAAAAGAAAACAAAACCTTTCATCCATTAAATTTCCCCATAACGTTTAGTATTTAAATATCATAATAAATTCATTAATCGTAACAAAAGTAAACATCTTTTATCCATTCTTCGTCCCAGTTTCTTTGCCAGGCGCAGCGACAGTGCCTATCTGTTCCTGGTTTTCTTCTGCGAAAAGAATTTCCAACTCTATGACTGAAACCTTGCCGTGGTAAGTTGGCTTACAACTAATATCAGTCGGCACTAAGTAAATGCTATGCAACTATTGAGTCTGCGTTTTGCAAAGCAATGTCTTCTCCTCGAGCATCGATATCGCAGAGCGATTGCTCGACTAGTGAGGTTGCTCGGTAGTCGGGTTGTCTTTACCTCGAGCATCTATATCGCAGGGCGATTGCTCGACTAGTGAGTTGTCTGACTCTCGTTGCTCGGTAGTCGAGTTGTCTTTACCTCGAGCATCGATGACGTCACGTCGCAGAGCGTTTGCTCGACTGGTGAGTTGACGGGCGACTGCCGTAGGCGAGTTTAGACTACTGCAACCACAGACTACTAAGCTCACATTCATAAATATTTAAGTGTTACTGTGAAGTATAAAGGTTTTAATATATTTAAATGTGCTCATTCAAAACATTTAATACCAATAAAGTTCATAAAATTAAACGAACACAGTCCTATAAGTCAACAGTCTAACTTCGCTAACGTTACTTCAATTTCGTCTGTAGACTGTATTTGTATTCATACAACATGATTAAAATAAGCCACTTATACAAATGAAAATGCTTTCTAGAGAATATTTATGTATTTTTCTCAACATTTGAGCACTAAAAATATCAAAAACGCATTTCTATAGACCTAAAACACCACCGTAGAAAATGCGAAAAGACGGACAACTCACCAGGTCGTCGAGTTGTCTCTGGTGAGTTGTCCGTGTAGTCGAGTTGTCCGTCAGCCGTTTAGACTACTGCAACCACAGACTACTAAGCTCACATTCATAAATATTTAAGTGTTACTGTGAAGTATAAAGGTTTTAATATATTTAAATGTGCTCATTCAAAACATTTAATACCAATAAAGTTCATAAAATTAAACGAACACAGTCCTATAAGTCAACAGTCTAACTTCGCTAACGTTACTTCAATTTCGTCTGTAGACTGTATTTGTATTCATACAACATGATTAAAATAAGCCACTTATACAAATGAAAATGCTTTCTAGAGAATATTTATGTATTTTTCTCAACATTTGAGCACTAAAAATATCAAAAACGCATTTCTATAGACCTAAAACACCACCGTAGAAAATGCGAAAAGACGGACAACTCACCAGGTCTCCAGGTAGTCGAGTTGTCTCTGATGAGTTGTCCGTGTAGTCGAGTTGTCCGTCAGCCCTTCACGGCCCCTGCGTTATGGTCACCTGAGCCTTCGCGATGGAAAGGGTTCAACTCACTAGCGCCTTCGCTGGAAAGAGCTTGACGCAGACGACTTCGCGACTGATTCTGTTGTGCGTTTTTCATATGTTACATTGACTGGCCATATTTATAGCGACGATTTTGAATATCTGGATAAATAACTGGAGTTCACATTTGACAACGTATATCACGAAAGACATGTTGAAAATGGAGGCAGCGCAAAAAGGGGATACGGGTTCTTTTGGGAATCGTTCGCAGTGGGGCATGGTACCACTCGTAGCTAGATAGATTTATTTTGAAGACTCCATAATACACACAAAATATAAAAGGTGAATTCTGGAGAGCGAGCAAAACCTTTAAAAAAGTTTAAAACATGAAAAATATTATGTGCCCGCCAACCAGCACACACGCAAAAAAAAAGCACAAACCTTTTTAAACAAGGCTTGGGCCAGAAATAAACAAACAAAAGATACGCGAATGTATTGAACCTTCGGGCTGTTTTACTTTTGAAGCACTCAATCTACAGTAATAATCATTTAGAGAGAATCCAGTACGGAATATCTGTATAGGTATAGGCCAAATTTAAATGTCTTGGAAGGATTGTTAAATCAAGTTCTTCTGTGGTTTTCGAATAGTTCAATTTAAAATCCTCGAATCCTTTCCAATGCTTCCAGCATTAATATGGAATTTCCACGCACAACCACCATTTCAACAGTTGCAATCGTCCCGTCTTTTCTGCGCTCTGTTCCATCATCCACAACTAGATTCATAAAAGGATCGAATCCTCGCAAAACCCCAGCAAAGGATCGTCCACCATTCAACTTTGAATCCATTCTTTTATCCATAAACTTCTTTAATTCTGGTGGGTGGGCCTTGCTCATCTTGATATTACGCGATAAAACCAACAGTAAATACAGAACAACATACCGGCAAGAAAAGATGATTGCGGCGGGTCCTTGATACAACCAAGCCACTTCAACACGAAATATTTCTTTCAACACCTATTGATAAGTTTCAGTATCCAGGTATCATAGAATCCATGAGACATCATCATTTTACCAGTTCCAATCCAATTATTTTTGCTAAAGATCTTTGAACTAACGTTTTATAATACAACCAAATACTCCAATAATAACAGCATCTTCGTTTTTACTTTCAAACATGAGCTTAAGTTAATACTGACATAATCTATTCGGGATTCCGAGTCTCATGCATCTGAAACAGATAATTGGATAACGGGTCTTACTACTTAATGAATGGATGTTTCCCCGAGCATCGATATCCTTGTTTTATTTCCGTAACAATGGCCAATCAGCAGGTCAATAATAACGTACCAATTGAACCTTTATGCGACCGCTCAGTCACTTGTTTCGCTCAGACAGATATTCAAGCACGGTTGTAAACATTGCCCATTCTTGTTGTTTTACGTGTTACTTCACAACCTGAACCCTAACCTGGTACACGTACAATGTTCAGTTTGTGCGCCATCTTGGTGCACATACTTCGGGAGCTGCTCTAAAATTTCGTCCAGTAGTCGAAAAAAACTATTGCAATTATTTCAACTATAACAACAAATTAACAAAAAGACTTGCAAATAAAAAGCAAATCAAGGGATCAAAAGTATGCATTAATTACAGAAACAAGAAAGTTACGCTCAAATATATGGACACGTAGCGCCACAATATGACGTCATAGCACACAAAAACGAATCCCATACAGCTCACCGGAATATTTGAAATAAGTAAAAGTAACAGCCTTCTAACGAAAATTTTAATCTTCGAGCACTGAAACTTTCAAACCAATAAAACGATCCTTATGTCCACTAACGTGTCCAACAACATCAACGCCTATTCTAGGCCATTTCGAATATTTCGCTCCGTAACAACACAGTTTGCTCTTCGAGGCTACTTCCCGAACACAAGTTATCTGGTTCATTTTGAACATCCTCATGAACGTCGTATGCAAGCTCATCGCCATCGTCCACGATTGGCATCAACAATTCTGGTTCATTTTGAACATCCTCATGAACGTCGTCTGCAAGCTCATCGCCATCGACCACGATTCGCATCAACAATTCCTTTACCTTTTTCACTGTATTTTCATTAAACATTCGCAAAAAACTAGGGTGTTTTCTGATGAAATACACGATCAAGCGAAACTTCACTTTGTCCCAGGAATTCGGAGCATCTCTGTATTCTCTTAGAATATTTTTCTTGAATTCTTCCTTCAAATTTCCGAGTTCCGCCTCCAAACTTTTGTTTTTTTTAACTAATTTTTTGAAAATATTGTTCATTTCACAATACAACTTTTTATCGGTGAATATGAAATGCAGAAAAGCTTCATTGTAAGCTCTAACTTGTTTGAATTTTTTAGCTTTCCTTAGTTTTTTAGATTTCATAATTTTTTTTATAACATTCCATATGAGCTTAACTTTATCGGTCGCACCCGCTTGGTTATCTTGAATTTCTGCATTTTGAGAGTTGTCATCAAACTTGACTGTTGCGTAAAGGTTTAAGAATTTGGGATAATTCAAGACTGCATATTCGATGTGCTTTTCCTTTGGTTCTTCAAATACTTTCATGGTATCTTTGGCGAATAAGAAATCTACGAAGTTGTAAAACAATCCTGTAGCAAGGGGATGAGAACATTTCCACAACATTTTCATAAAAGATGCATAATTATGTGGGGTAGTATTCAAAGTAAACGATTCAATTACCCAGCTCTTCCAAATTGCATATGCCGTGGACGCGCATTGTAAAAAGCAAGTGAGGGTAAAAAATCGAGAGATAGGTAGTAGATCTTCGGCAACACTATACGAGCAAAAGAAAGAATCGAGCTCGTGTAAAGAATGAGCGATATGAGAAAAGTCTTCTTCGGGTAATTTGCACTCGGAGTGGAGGGGTCGTTTGCCAGTTTATTCGAAACAAAAGAGAAAATAATTGAAGTTGTTAAGGTGAGAGTGCAAGAAAGAAAATTACGTATGTAGTAGTACGACCATATGTCCACAGGTAAATTATTTCTATATGTCCAAAGTTGCACACATCGCAGGGTTGTCCAAAACGAATCGAATATTCGAAATTATTCGAATATCAAAGTATTCGAATACCTTTTCGGCTCAATTCCGAATAATTACGAATAGTAGTCACTTTTCGCCGTAAACATGGTGTTTCGTTCTACCGGAATCTTCAAACGACTTTTTACGCTTTCTCACGTATTGTAATGACGATGAAATAGAGTCGGCATTTTGATTGTTTATATTCAGCGCGAATGTAGGTCGCATAGTGTTGCGACACATTTGCACGTTTGCGTTGGTGGACATTGCCGACATTCGTCTTTTATTTCACAAAGTCATTTCCATTAGTCGAAAAATCGACAATCCCCGTATTTCCCGGCTAATAAGTCGCTTTTCTAGACCCAATTTTGGCTTGATTTTTTGGGGGGAGGGGCGCCTTATAGAGAAAGCATGTTTATTTTATTTCTATGTGGCCTGCTTATTTTTCGCATTAGTCTTCTCAAGCATAATTTGTGTTAACCTTATATTTGGTTCTTATGGGTCTGCCAATCATGATATTTAATCGTAGGCCGGTTATCGTTACCTAAAAGAGAAAACACGGCCACCGCCACCGAGATAAAGTAAGTGATTTATGACCCTTTGGTTTTGCCGATTCTGCAGAAAACGACAGGGACATGAAACACAGCTGTGAAATAACCCGTGGACGTACCGTGTGGTACTTATCACATTTCAAAATTATTGTTGTTGAGAATAGTTAATTCCGTGAGTATAGTTCTACCAAACAAACATGATCTGGTTCTGTTCTGACCCTATCAAATTATAGATTGTTCAAAATGATTGTGATTTTTAACTTAAAATTACCGCTTTATTGTTAAAAATAGTTAATTCTGTGAGTATGATTCTACTAAACAAACGTGATCTGGTTCTAAACATTATTATTAGCGCATATTAGCATAACTGAACAACAGGGAACAATTTTTCTACCCGTCTTTTTGGAGGCCTATATGGAAAACCCCCTTTTTTTGAGTGCTAAAACTATACATCGTCCTATTTGCCATGTAGACTTATTAGCCGTAATTGTTACGATATCCAATAAATTGTCACAAGTTGGGAAACAAGTTGATTTATTGGAAAAATACTCTCACCCGCTTTCTGGTAAATAATTTTGATAATGATGGTCAAAAATATCGATAATGAAAGTATTAATACCAAATACCACGGGTATTTGTGGGCATGAAATGTGTGGTAAACTGCCCAATTATAATTAATTTCGGATTCGTATTTACAAAATATTAAAACTACTCTAACTCAAAAATACAACGGCGATTTGTGGACTTGAATGTGTAATAAAGTATAAAATTTATACGACTTGTGACGATTTTTTCGTGAGTACGAAAATAAGAATCAAAAATTGATTATATTCGGGAACAATATCACCGCATTCTGTGGACATAAATTGTTAGGCAAACTCGCGATTGATATTAATTTTTGATTCCTATTTTCGTATTTACAAAATACAACGGTGATCTGGGGACATTGAATGTGTGGTAAACTACCCGATTATAAATAGTTTTTGAACCCTATTTTCGTATTTATAAAATAATAAAAGTATTATTACACAAACATACAACGGCGATCTGCGGACTTAAAATGTGTGGTAAAGTTCCCGAATATAATTACTTTTTGATTCGTATTTTTGTATCCACGAAAAAATTGTCACAAGTCTCAAAAAGAACTCATACTTTATCCCGCTTTTTGACAAATAATTTGGATAATGGTTGGTATTTAAAAGTATGGGCGTTTTACTAGGATGATTTTGTGTTGCGCACGCATTCAAATCCATCACCGATACCACTATTTAAAATGCCTTGTCGTATTATTTTAATTCTGTTAATTAACACAACTCATGTTATATAAAATATATATCGCAATAATCTGCAAACATGAAATGCCTGGTAATATAGCCAGGTTGTAGATAGAAGTTATTCCATTGTTTATTGTATGAAAATTCCTTCATACACTTAGATCCTATTACTGGATTTTATTTTTGAAGTATTCGAAATTTCATATTCGAAAATAATAATTTCGAATGTATTCGAAATAGTGAACTATTCGGTATTGGCCATCCCTGCACACATGCATCTCTAATTTTATTTGTTCTTTGAGGGTCTTTGCCATCCTTATACAAGTAGAACTTGACACGCTTTAGATCAGTCAACGTCATTTGGAGACCATTTATTGTCTTTTCAGATGCCGAGTAAGTGCGAAATGCATGAATAATTTCTGCTTTTTGAAGCCATAATACAGCGGTCAGATTAATTACCATACATAGTGTGAGAGACCATGTGCCTGATTTTATTATGTACCATTTCATTTTGTTTGCACAGTAGATATTGATAAAATTTGCCTGGGTATCCGTGAAAACTATTAAATTTGTCTGGTTAGGACGTTCTTCTGGTAAGCATCCTAATTGTGGCGGTGACACTAAGTAAAGCATAGTAAGAGAAGCTACTACACTCGCCACAAAACAGCCTCCGCGAAATTTTTCCCACCACGGCTTCATGTTGCATTGATCCAATAAATCATGCAGTATAAAGACAGATTTGGATATTGCCGTCATGTTAAATTCTATGTAAGCAGATAGTGAAATACTCAATTAAGCGATTATCCTGTAAAACAAGTTCAAACTTTCGCTCAAACAATCGTGTCATGCATCGGTCGGCGGTTGTGGCTTTCTTCACCACCAAGTCCATGCATCCAAAACAAATAACTAGCTAACTAATCCCATAATTTTTAGAATAGCGAAAGTTTCAGTGAGATACGATTCACCACGAATTTCAATGCAGTTTGCAGAAAACGAAAATTTACTCGAATGTCGCAGCAACGATTTAAATGTAGTCGCACACAACACAGAAAATATCAACCAACAGCAGCAGTAATAGGAAAATTCAATTGGATATTATAATTATTACCCGATAATCGGTTATGCTTCCCCGGGCCCTTTTTCAGTGAAAGTGTGTTCCTGATTTATTCATAGTAATTTGCGCACGACTATTTTTTACTGACTGGGAAAATCTACTTGACCTAATTTCGTCTATAATTTAGCGTCCTCGCAGGTAAAACTGGAACTTCACGCTTACTCTCTGACTTGATTAACTACATCATTTTCTGTATACTATCGCAAACTCCTAAGTGAATAAGTAACCCGGTGACGACCAATGTTCTATGCAAACAGTGGTGTGACAGTAGTGTACCAATACAGCATAACGGAACAACAATTGGAAATAAGAGTAAACATACTTACCTGACAAGACTGTGTGACGTCAACAATTCAAGTATGGATAATTGCGTAAGTCTATCGACCAGGACTTTGTGGATAATATGTGCGTTATTTCGGACCTAAACAACAAGGACATATGAGTTCTACATGAACGTAAATAGTGGAGCAATACCTGTAACAAAAATATATATAATGGCGAATATACCATATGGCGAACTTTATATAATATTTTTAAAATTTCTGTAGGTAATTTCGGTTATCAATATGAAAGGTCTGCAATTTCGAATCAGAGAAATAATTTACCCCAACTCCACAGCCCCTCACTTTCCTATAGTGCACAGGTCAACAACCGTTCGCATTGAAAGAGCCATTTGGCATCGTTTCCGTCAAAATCAAACTTACCCGGAGCCGTAACCTCTACTTAATGTCTTTCATAAGTTTACATTTACACGTAAAACATGTTGAATTTGTACTAGTTTTTCTTTTTAATCCTGCAATGCAAATGTATCAGTCTAATTTAAATTACCTGCCGATTATCTCCTTTCTTAACAGTGATTACTGTGTAGAGCCATGTTCAGAGCTAAAGCTCCGATCATTAGTTCAGTAAATTTGAACTGGGTTTTCTTTCATACTGTAAAGAAAATGTACCAGCGTCCGTTAAATTACCCATAAATTATCTCCCCACATAACAATGTTTGCTCTGTAGAGCCGTATTCGGAGCGAAAGCTCCAATCATCAATTTGCACTTGTTTTTCTTTTGACTTGGATGACCATATATGGTCGTATCGCTCCAAAAAGTATCAACAACTAAAACTGACAATTATGTACGAGTATAAACATGCTTATTCATAATATTCACATACAGGTATGGTACATCCCTATTTGAAGATGATGATATAGGTCAATTCCCTCTAGATTTGGGTGGATAATCAGTGAGTTCGGGTTTGTTCGTAATCATTGCAAACCGAATTAAAAACACAATGAGCACAAAATATTTTTTATTTTTTATTTACTGTGTTGATTCTATATTATCATGAAATAAAGTTTTCATACAACTGGTATGATTCAATTTATTTGCTTCATTCAACTTCAGAGAGTTAAGAGAAAAGCTATGTAAAAAAATATTGATACCGCCAAAAACAAAAAGAAGCTGCTCAGTGCTCTACTGTTTGTTTATTTAATGTAACAATGCCAGAGAAAAAAAAATGTATCCCAGGGGAGAGGAAAGCCGATAAGACAACTTAAACATTTGGCGAACCACGGCCTCTCGTCCTCTAAGTCTAAACAGTTTATGTTGAGTATGGGGTTAGTCAGCCAGTTATTCGTTTCAGATGCAGAGCCCGTCTATGTATTTAAACACAGTAAATTTTCCGCATGTTTAATGAAATTCTGTCAGTCTTATGCAATTCTTATCTTTAAGTTTTCTAATTGATCTTTGCTCCTGATACCGGTATGCTTGAAAAAGGATTGTACTTTCGCACAATTTTTATTGCCGTAGCGGGTCAAAGGTTATGAGATTGCCACGGGTCTGACGAAAGGGCAAAGTGCAAGTAGTTGCAAATTTTAGGTGGAATGGAAAATGAAATAGAACGCCATTTTACGTGAAACGTATTGCTTAGTATGTTAGGTGAACTTGTATTTGCGTTTGATATATTTCTTATATTCAGTATTCTTTTTTTTTATAAATAGTGTACAAGAGTAATTAAACTGTTTGCCTGCAAGGATGTTGTCCACTCAAATTATTCGAAATATGTCAACAGCCAATCGATTGTCACAAATCAAGAAACTGGTGGTAATTGGTGGGGGTCAAATGGGGTCAGGAATTGCCCAAGTATCCGCAGTTGTTGGAAATGAAGTCATAATCGTGGATCAAAATGAAGAATTACTTGCAAAATCAAGGTCAACAATTGAAAAAAGCTTGCAACGTGTTGCAGCAAAGAAATACAAGGATGAACCAGAAAAAGGGAAAACATTTGTGCAAGAATCTATGTCTCAGATACAAACAAATACTGATGCGGAAACTGCTGTGCAAAACGCAGATCTAGTGGTTGAAGCCATCGTTGAGAATCTTAAAATTAAGCAGGTGAGGGTTTGCCCCACAATTCTGCCTACAGAATTGGTGAAATATTCTTGCTTGCTTCTTGCAAATTAACCAAGGACATTTGGTTGTGCCAGTTCAGTTGTAGTCCCATAAAGTTTGTATAAAGCTGTTCTTGTTGGCAAAACTTTTATACTCGTGTCAGTATGGCACACTATCCAAATTCCAAGAATTTCCCTCCATTGGGCTCAATAAAACAAACTATGTGTCTCACAAACGAAGGGTGTCTGGCACCACGTCAGATGCCTCATATCGCGCCATGCTTGTCTCAATAATAATCCAAATTAATCGCAGCCGTCACGTGACCAAAATTGCCGTTTTTTGCCAAAAACTATCGAATGCCACAGTAAAAAAATTTTCCTTTGGTAAATCGGTTTATTTTTTCCCAAGGAATTCAATGATTACGTTATTAGATTGCGCTTTTTTGTAGTATTTTGTAACTTCATTACACTGTATTAATACCGATATTGAGGGACAACAATGTTTAGACGTCTCCCAAAGGAGGAGTGTCTGATCATCAGTAAAATGGGTTTCTCTGAAACGAGACAATGTTGCTCGATCTGTATAGTGTGCCGTACTGCGAGTGGCTAACTTACATGAAACCTGAATCTCAAGTTCTGCATTGTTATTAAGAATTTATTATTGAAAAAATGTCCCATAAATTGTTTTAGATAATTATGAAAAAAACGGGTCTAGTGAAGTAAACGCCGTAACTGCTTAAATAACGCCTAACAAAATTGTGAAGTGAAATTTTAATGTTAAAAGATTGAAATTACATTCATATTGTCTTAAAATGTCGCTGTCGAAAAGGTGGACGATTCATCTGTCCTATCGTGCGTCGAGTTGTCTGCTTTCCCTTTGACCCATGCGTATTCAGCGTATTATGTTCATGCAATACGGACGGACTTATTTTAAAAAAAAAAAAATTTGGGTTGTGTTTTCGCATCACATTTTGTTTGGCGTTATTTGGGCATTTACAAGATTCAATTTCACACAACATTCGTGTTTGGGGGTATTTAACAGTAACGGATCCAAAAAATCAATTAGCCAATTCACTTCATATTGTTTGTTTTCAGGATTTGTTCAAAAGCCTTGATGCTGTTGCTCCAGCCAATACAATATTTGCTTCGAACACATCATCTCTACCTATCAGAGACATTGCTTCAAGTACAAAACGAGAGGTGTATGTTTGTTGTTTGATGAAAGAAACTCAGTTTTTGTTCTGATCAGTTGATTTTGAAAAATAATGTAGAAGTTAGTGATAGTTAAATTAAGGAATAAATAGATATCACTATGAAGTTCATTTATTAGAGAATGACTTGACGTTGCTGACATAGCATGAGGTCTCCTTATTTCAATCTGTTAATCTAAATACTGAAATTAGAAGGCTCGGCAATAATAACCAACCCTAGTTGAAGAGAATCGAAGGTGGTTGACATCACAGTATAAAGATGGTATCGAAAGAAAAATTATGACAAAGAGAGTGAAAGTTATAATTTTATATGGCTATTTAAAAACAACCAGTTGAATTATTCAATAAATTGCAGTAAATATCCCACAAATCGCATTTATAAGCACAGTTATTCAGAGCATTTTTGGTAATGTGTTCAAAGTTTTCAAAAGTGGCTTTTATAATTATCATTTAACATTCTTCATTTATTTTAATGGAATTTTAGGATCGTTTCGGAGGGGTCCATTTCTTCAACCCAGTTCCTATGATGAAGCTTGTTGAAGTCATCAAAGCTCCAAACACAAGTCAAGAAACATTTGATGCTTTGTTTACATGGAGTAAATCTGTAAGTTTCGTCAATCAGTTGGATTTTTTAATGGCTGGTTTCAGACAGTTGAGCAAGGCACTATTCGCTGATATTTTTTGGAAGAACTGGAAAGTTTTGGCCATTGAGCTACCCAGTTTTATTGTACTTCGGGATGAGGTGGTTTTATGACTGTTTGGAATATGCTCCCCATCGAACCTCTGATTACCCTGCACGCAGGTTCTAATTCTGTGGGGGGTGATTATGTGCGAAACGATTGCTGGACTCCTCGCCGCCATAGGGTGATTCATGTAACCGCTGGTCTGTTGCGGCTTCTTCCAACACCAGATCCATGCATCTGAAACAAATAACTGGCTAACTAATTCCATTCCCTACATGGAATGGTATACGGACGAGGGCAAGGTAGGGGGGATCTACTATATGTTGAGAGGACAGGAACCTTTCTAGTGCAGCATTACCTACCCAATTTATTACACCCAATTGGTTGTTTGAGTTATTATTATTATCAGTCATATTAATAATTGATTTCATTTTTCAACAGCTTGGCAAGACTGCAGTTTCATGCAAAGATACTCCTGGATTTTTAGTGAACCGACTACTCGTCCCTTATACGGCAG
Organism: Styela clava; assembly: GCF_964204865.1. Lineage (NCBI taxonomy): Eukaryota > Metazoa > Chordata > Ascidiacea > Stolidobranchia > Styelidae > Styela > Styela clava. The sequence continues at coordinate 6,073,333 of NC_135254.1, forward strand.
AAGCAGTTCGCTTATATGAACGAGGCCATGGATCTATCAAAGATATCGACATCGCTATGAAACTTGGAGCTGGCTACCCAATGGGTCCTTTCGAGCTGACAGATTACGTCGGGCTCGACACTTGCAAATTCATTCTAGATGGGTGGAGAGAAGCTATGCCTGATAATCCATTGTTCGATGGCAGCCCGCTGATGGATAAATTAGTTTCGGAAGGAAAACTAGGTGTGAAGTCTGGAGAGGGATTCTACAAGTATAATAATAAAGGACAAAAAATGTAGATTTTTCCATGTGTATCAGGTTTCGAGTAATTTATGAAAATTTAGTTTGCAAATCAATTTAAATTACTTTTCTGGTTGGAGTAATTTCTGAGGCCTTCTATTATCTTCTACAAATCTATCATCCATTATGGGTTTCCTGCTCTGAATTTTTTCGAACGGTCTTTGGCAGCAGAATAGACACACTAAGAGCTATTTTTTGACATTAAAAAATTCATTATCAGAATTTTTGCATCCTTACTAGATATTTTTGTAGACCAGTGATTGTTTGCAACTTTAGCAATTAGTGCACTTATGACTCAACTCAACCATCCTCAAATGCCATTTTTTGATTCTTTTACATATAATACCACAGATGTCAAATATTATTGACCAAATGATATGAATCAGTCGTTTTTCCTGTTTATCTTCCATGGTGTAGAACAGTCGGGGCCCCCCGAAGTACGCGTCCACAAGTACTTCTAGTGGGCGTAGCATAATGTTTTTTGCATATAATATTTCTAACCCCCACCTGACAATGTTATCTAAAAAATTGAGTCAGTATGCCATCACAATCGCATCATAGAGCTTGCTAAAGTAATGAACTCACTAACGCCAGCAATCTCTCTCTTATGAGTATTGTTTCAACGAGAATATGAGAGAGTCTGTGCATTTTAGACGACCATACTTAGACTTTGGGGGGCGTATTTTCAGATCATGTGGGGGTTAGGAATGGCACATTCAAAAGTTGTTGAGGTAAACCAACTAGAAGTACTTGTTGGCAGGAGACCGAACAGCGAGTGGTATAATACTCAAATATTGCACTGCCTGTACTTCCTCATACCTAACAATTATAACTTTTTTAGTCAATATCATAATATATTTATTAATTTTGTCAGTTTTCTGATTTAATCAATCTGCCCAATCAATAGTTGCTAGTTGCTTATTGGTTTTGAAAAATAATGAAAAAAGTAGTACAAGACCATATTATAGCCAGTTTTATTATTGAAAATGATAAGCCAACCTATATAATGATAAACCTACCAAATGATAAACCAATGCATAAACTCTAACAACCCTTTTTGATGTTCATCCTGGTAGCCGTGTAAGTTTTTCGATGCTAGGATTCATTCAACCATTATTTACTTATTATTTTTGAACAAAAAAAAGATAAATCTCATGTAAGCTGAAGTTGGCAAAAATTGTTGAATACACCTATTTTTTGCATTTGTTAGCATCCATATCTCAACATAGAGTTATAGGGGAATAACCTCGGCTGAATTTTGTCAATTTATTTACTCTGGTTATGCATTTGATGCCCGGACCTTGAGTCCTAAAAATTCTGTGAGAAGGTTGGAGTTACCCTTTTGGTTTCTAGTGAGTAACATGACTGTTTATTTGTTACCTCTATGCAATTTATAACTAATTTATTGCTTATTGTTTAATTTCAATCAGCGATCAATAAAATTGTCAAATCAATATATGTTGTTCTTGTAATGTTTAATACTGCCCTTACATTTAAGATTTTCCCTTATTTTATCAATGGATGTTGCTATAGACCTATAGTTCTTAAGAGTTTCATACCCAAATGTAAATATTCATGTTCTGAGTCTAAGCTCTGGTGTTGATGTTGAACAACTGAGAGGCGCACATTCCCACTGGAATTCAACCACTACATGAAGAGTACTCCCGAAGCATGTAACCAAGATGGCTGTCACCGGAACGTAGTATATGTACCAGGTTAGGTCATAATTTCAGGTACAAATACTACGGGTGCCACTTGGCTAGTCCCCGAATCGGTAATAGAACTAAAATGAGAAAGAAATCATGGCGTAACTCCAACCTGGTACACATACTAAATTCCGGAGTCTGCTATCTTGGTTCGCATATGTCGGGAGTACCAAATGAAGTTATCTGCCCATAGGAAGTGGTAAAATGCATTTGCTGTCATACTACTGATTACCAGATGTGATCTGTGGTTGCAAATCTTGTGAAGGAATGGTAAAGCGAGAAAAAGGTGCTAAATTTTAATGTTCCAGTGTGGCAGCTATTTCAAGAGCCTGGCTTGAGTGATTATTTATTCCCTTGCCAATACAGTCAGGTCAGCTTTCTTCTCTTAGGGATATATGCAAGAAGATTGTTTACTAGTATGTTCACTCCAAGACTAAGAATCTGCCTAACTGAATTTAAGATCCTTAAAGAATTTAAATGCCGCCTCGTCAATGTAAAATAGTGTTGGTATATGGATGTCAAAATTAACAGTGTTTAAGCTTACAAGCTTCCATTCACTCGGAGTTGTAACAGTGTAGTGGGACTAAAGCAGTTATTATAGTATTAAAGCGATAATTATATTAAACTTTATGATGTAACTGCACTCCTATTTCTGCGCTAATCACTAACGGTAGGCACCTTCGGCTACAAAAGAGCCATGCAGCAGCCATTGTTATGACATATACTGTGTGCAGTGAGCAACTTTTGTTTTGTACATTAAGTGTGAAGTCGTTAAGAGGGCCACCCAAAAAATTGTTTGTGGGCCTTGTTTGACGACCACTTGTCCAGACGATAACTAGACATAACTTGGAAATCAAAGTAATTAATGTGGTTGACGCTCTGATAAATTGTCAAGAAGCCGCAAAATTATGAATCTCTAATCGCAACATATCAAGAACATCAAATCCAGTGTTATCAATTTATTAAACACATGCCTGTGAATGTACAATATGTTGCAACTTGCAGCAAAGATTGAGCTGTTAACCCTTTCCGTGCGGTGGGCACGTATACGTACGTATCTACGACAAAACTCGCTAGATTGCGACGGGTACGTTGATGTACTCCACTGTTTTATTTAGCAATCGGTCGCAAACTGTTGGTCTAGTTTTTCCGGGTTTTAGTTTATTGATAAGAAGTCTTCTTCAAGATTAACATAACCGACATAAAATCTCATGGAAAAAACCATGGGAATTTTATTTGCGGCGGGAGTGTTTTTGAAATTTATGCAAATTTCGGTGTTTTTTGGTGGTAATAGAAGACATATTATCCCTTCCATCTACCAAAGTATTTTGAGTTAGATAACGAAATTGCTACAGCAATATTATGCTATTGTTTGCCAACCAAGAAGCGGTAACAGTAAAGGATTTAGCGAATATTTCTATTTTTTATCACGGTTTAAAGTTTCAACACCCAAGAAAAAAAATGCCTGTTTTCTATCCGGTTTGTGACTCAGACCACCCCTTTAAAAAAAAATTTTTTTTTTAATCGCCAATTGCAAGCTCTTTAAATAAGCTTTCCAACGAGCCGTCAGTGGGCAGCAGAGGATCATTACTTTTTCGTTAGTCGATCGATTAGTTGTGGGGGTACAAATGCATAAAGTCGGCGTAGCAAATACGATTATTTAATAAAAAATAAAAATCGCATGGAAAGGGTTAAAGGATTTAGAAGCATTTCCCAAAACTAGGCTTGACTTAGGTCCAAGCCCTATCAGGTCCTCGGAATGAAATAAGGAGTCAAAAGCATGCATTGGGCACAAAATATTAGTATCATTCTCCAAGAGGGACAATGCTGTTCTATCACAGTCTGGATAAACATTTTCTTATGCCATGATGCTTAAAGCTTAAATCCCCACAGAAGTCTTGACTCATCCACAGCAGAAAATATGAGCAGGACTTATAGGCACAGTCTTTGGAAGATGTATTCGTTTCGTTAAATGACTTTTTAAAGGCAGAATGAGATACAAGCATACGAAGTATAATGTACATTATGTTAGTAGGGAATGGATACAGGGTGTCCATAAATTCTCTTTACAATTTCAATGAAGTCAGTTCTCAATATATCTTAACCAGGTTTGTTGTTTTTCATTCAGTAATTGTTCAAGTATTTTTACTTTATTTTAATACATCAGTAAGGGCCAGGACAATATATGGTATCGATAAATTCCCTTTGGCAGTTTTAAAAAATTTATTCTATGGACACCCTATATATTGTCCCTGGACTACTTTGGGCCATTTTTACTGCAGTTCAGCAGTAGATCCAGGCAAACAGCTATTCTGCAGTCGCTAAGTCTGTTTTCAACGAACAGTTTTCTTCTTTTTTGCAAATGAAGCTTTTTTCTTAAACACCTTCGATTTATTGAACTTCTTCTGACCTTCGAATGCTGTGTTCTTTGGCTTTTTGAAATTTGAATCTTTACCGGTCTTTCTTCTTTTCTTTCCACCAAATTTTTTAGTCACTTCACTGGTTGCAAACGTTTCTTTGTCAGGTTCCTGTCCAACTTCCTTTCTATACCATTCTGCGTCATCATCAACCTGTTCTAACTTTGGGGTCTCGGGTTCAAAATCGTCGTCGCTATCTTCATTTTCTTCTAACTTTCGTTTCATTCCAGCGAGTGACTTTTTCTTTAAAGTTTCTTTTTCCTCTTGCTTTTTTGCCACATTTTTTGCTTGTTCAGCTTTCCTTTTAGCTTTCAGCTTTTTCTTTTCTGCTTTCTTTTTCAACGTTTCCTCCAATTCATCTTTTGTCTTGTCAATCAAGCTATGATACAAAACATCGCCAGAACATAACCCTTCTTCACACTTAATGAGCCTCAAAGTCATTCTCGGACCAAGTTCAGTCAACCGTATCGCGCATTTTTGGTTCAGCAAATCGTCTTTCCCTGAAACACTCGTAGGAGGTAACTCAACTTCATTATGTGGGCCGTCGGGATCAGCTTCGGACTCAGACGCACTCCCTTCTCCTGGTTTTTGAGTGAGATATTCGCTAATATCACTATACTTACTCAAATCTGGTAAGTCTTTTCGAGCAACAAGTTTCTTCAACCGTCGACTCATTCCCATTGGTTTTACAGCGATGTTGAAATGTCGGAATTCAATTAGATCCGTTTCTTGGTCGTAACTGAAGGACACGCAACGTTTGACTTGATTTAATTTGACTTTGTGGATGTTGATAGAAGGAAACATATTCTGTAACATTGTGGCACAAAGCTTTCGTGGATTCACTTCAAAGTTGCCTTTATTTTCATCGGATTTGTTCGGAGTGTCTTTAAAATTATTAAGCACTAGTAATGGCGGGTGTCTAAATTGTCCTTCAGAAGTTTGAGGTCGTTTCAACGCTGATACAATATCATGATTTAAACTGTATTTTGTAACTTGAAAATATAATGTCGGACCTCTGGGAAGCCTGGCAATCCTCATATTCGTCCCATTTGGACTTTTACTAAACATAATAAAGTTTGTGACATTCAATGGACCCGCGATGGACACAAGATCTTTTAAAACATTCTTTTTACGAAGTTTTAAATTTGTAGCAGTATACGGTTCCATAACCAGTCTCATATCTTTTGCTAAAGTTGATACGTTATTTCCAACATGGCCTCTTTCGAATACAAATGAATGGGGAGCACGACTGATTTCTTCAATTTCTCGCAAAGCGTTTTTCGAAGCATTTTTCTTCGCCTTTCCTTTCTTTTTCCGAGCCATTATAGCGGTTTATATTCTATTTATAAATCAGTATATATACAAAAATAGAGAAATTGAAACAATGATTAAAAAACCCAAGAATAACTAAAATTTTATGATTACTGAAGTTTGCAAAGGGGCCATAGCATGGATGGGGGCACAATAATACGCGCAGAGTTGATTTTTTTACATTTCTCTTTACAAGAAAACTCCCCGTTCTTCCTAACTTCACTGTTTGATAAGGTTATTTTATTATACCGGGTGTTTTCACTTTGTTGAGCATGAAATGTTTGAACATAAGAGATATGAAATATGCTGATCATAATACCACAGGAATGATAAACAGGGGGCCATAAGTGCTAAGTCTCTGGCAGAAAGGTCAGGAACCGCTGCAATACTCTATGCCAGCACATAAGCTGAAATGTTAGAGAACAGCTAGCTATGTATTGAAAGGAGTGTTTTTTGTTGGGTATATTGCTATTTTCTAGAACCAAGGTGGTGGCCATGGAATTTGAACCTAAGTTATTTAACTTGCAACACCAAAACAATTAGGCCCAGTAGATTAATCACCAGAATTCACCAAGAATATTGTATATCATAACCCATTTCATAAACATATAAATCTAAAAGAAATAAACACAGTAAATTTGTATAGCAGAGATGGTTGTTTAAATTAGACATATTTAAAAGAAACTTTTTTAACAGTAAAATAATCTGATCCAATACCTATTAGGAAGATTTGACAAGAATATGGGGGGGAAAAAATCAAGAACTGACCGAACTTAACGAGAGGACTTAAAATGAAAAGAGAGAACTAAAATCTGATGCAGTCAAAAAAGCAGTAAGCCACATACAGGCATATCCAATGATATCAGAAATACACATGCAGTAGTACAAATTAATAGAAAATTAAATACCAATATTATTAGAAAATTTAATATAATATGAAGTAAGCCAACTTTATTTATTTGGCAATATAAAAATGTTTAACCATACACAAATTCAAATACTCTTTAGTTAAAAATGGCCAATTTAGTTGAGCCAATAATATTATTGAGTTTTGCCCATCATTAACAATTTAAAAATGTTCAAATTGAAGTTGTGTATTTAATGAAAGAATTATCTTGGACACATTGCATGTCGTCCTCCATCCACAGGTAAACTCATCCCTGTGACAAAAGACGAGGAATCAGACGCAAGGTACGCTATTGCTTCTGCAACCTCAATCGCTTTCCCAGGACGACCGAGAGCATGAGTGGTTTTTGTCCGCTCAAGAAATGTTTTATACGCGGCCTCATCCATTCCACTTCTTTTATGTAATTCTGTCACCGTTACACCAGGATTTACACAATTTACTCTTATACCTTTGGGCGCTAATTCAAGTGCGCTACATCGTGTCAACTGATCTAATGCAGCTTTTGATACATTGTACGCAAGCGCACCGGGAAATGAACGTATTCCATTCACGCTTGAAACGTTTACAATAGAACCCTTCGTCTTTTCGAGATGTGGAAGGAAGAGTTGCATCAACTGAAACACAGATCTTGTGTTGATGTTCATTATATCATCAAAATCAGTGAGAGTCGTATTTTCAATTGTTCCTGATTTGATTATTCCAGCATTATTAACTAATATATTGACTTTCTCAAATCTTTTTGTCGTTTCATAAACTATTTTATCTATTCCATTTGAAGAGGTAACGTCTGCTACAACACTAATGACGTTCGATCCATTTTTTTCACATTCGTCAGCAGTTTTTTTCAAATTTTCTTCATTTCTTCCCACCAGACACAAATCAGCTCCAAGTTTTGAAAATAATATGCTGGTTGCTCGTCCAATTCCTGAACTTGCTCCAGTTATTACACCAATCTTCCCAGATAATGATATCATATTTTTACACACACTGAAATTTTCAAATTCATATTAATATCAACTGTTTATAGACATTGCGAAATAATGCTAGTAGTTCTGTAGGTAATATATATTTTGAGTACACTTGGTGCAATATTTATTCTAATACACAGCTTAGAAAATGCTTAACTTCAATTCAACATGGAAAACAAGCAAGTAAATATCTGAATATGTATGTAAATGAATATTGTAACACATACTTCATTCTGTCATTGCTGCATTGGGAATCACTCACCAAAAAACATGTACATTTACAAGGACTGTGTCAGTACGATTAAGAAAAAAGACCTATCACATCCAGTTTAAATATAAATTATTTGAACTCCATTATGGTGTTACAAAAAATGACAACAAACAGCGGGACTGGTATGGTTTAGTACCTAATGCACTTCTAGTTGGCCTGGCTCAACAATTTTTGCATATGTCATTCCTAACCCCCACCTGACTATATAAGGCCAAAGACCTTAAAAAAAGACTACAAAATTGAGAAAAGACGTGGTAAGATAAATGTTCCAGTAAGAAAAAAATAGTATGCAACCAAATCAAACTAACTAATGAATAATAATTTTACGTTCATCGATTTTCGGTCATTCATTACTGCTTTGTTGTTTTTAACAACAAAAATGCATTTCAGCCATGTCTTTTATGAACATCTTTCGTAGTTTTACATCATCAGTATAATTTAGTTTGATACAATTTTCACCTTGTATTTTTGATTTCAAACAGAAGTTCATATTGTTCATTGTGTGTCTTTATCCGTCGTCTGATTCTTTTCTGAATCTGTACCATTGTTCCCTTATGCTGTGATAACGGTACCTTTATTGCTGTACCATCTTTACCGTTGTTTTGTTGGGTGACCTTTAGCGATTTAGACTCCACATCAGAAGGCTTGCTATCCTTTGTTCGAGATCACCATTTTTTTTTTTGCAAATAAGAACATGTTGAACGTTGTAGAAGACTTTAATGTTGTAAATAATAACAAAGAACAAACGATGAAGACATGACGAAATGACTTCGATCCGATCCAGACGAGGCTTTTGCCTCTTCGTCTCTCCTTCGAGCACACGACTTGACTCCCAAATACCAACCCTCCTAAATATTCGATTGAAATCCTATATATACGAATATGTGTATGGTGATATCGATTCCATTACCGGTATTGATTCGAGTTTGGAATACTAATTACCATATATCATCGATCCAATTATATTTTGGTTGTCATCTGTTCTCTAATTACAACGGGCCCTATATCAATCCAAATCATGAATTTGGGGAATCTTGCAATAAAAAATTTCCCCTTTTTTAAGAATTTTAGCTGAAATAACGAATTTATCCTTAAACATATGGCAATAGGACATCGCAGCATTGGCAATAAGTATAAGTTTAATCTCGCTTTCTATGGCCTCTCAATAAGACATAAAAATGTGTGCTTAACTGCACATTAAACCTCCACATTTTGACGCTAATAACTTAGCCTACTTATGACAGTATGACAAACAACTGCAATAAGCAAAAGCAGCAAGAGAGATCCAGATAACCAGAATGGCACACGTGCCTTTGTGAGGTACCGCACATCTGTCAATCAAAATTTCCACCGGATCCGGTTACTCGGTCTTGGAATGTATTTTTGTTCTACTTATATTTTTTGTCCCGTATTGTGCGAATATTTAACTAAAATTTAGATTTATTTATATGTACTTCTAATAAAATATTATCTTGTAAAAAAACGCAAGCAAGTCACTGTCCGCGGAAATGCATACACCCGCTCGAGGCGTTGAAAACAACTTTGTCTCACCCGAAATGGCCCCAAGGAGGCCGTGGTTATCTATTAATTTAACAGTGTTGATAGAATATGTAGTCATACTATGAAAACGTGATACAATCTTATAGGGGCAATTTATTTCGATATTCAATGTTGGCATTCACCATGAAATATCCGGAGAAGACCCGTTGTCATGAGCGAAATTATTCGTGCGGAACCATTGACGCTTCGTGCCTTCTAGATCCAAATAAAAAAAAATTCAGGTTACCGTACTTATATGAGTCAATTTTCATTCCTTCAATCATTAATCAGTCATTTTCTTTCGGCATAGCATAGCATAATAATTGATTGAACTGATAAATAAATTGAGAGAGCCATGAAGTATCCAAAAAGGTATCTAGTTTGAGCCGAAAGTTAGCCTCAGCCCCATTCTGCCATTTGTGCAAATATTTCTAGCTGCAGAGCAGCTGCTGCTAATACCATACTGTAATACGAAGCCTTGCTCAATTAAAGTAATGCGTCTTGGATTTTCTTGACCCCAGTGGCGATTTTTACTATTCAACTCCTGCTTTTGCGACTTTCAAAATATTGAGGATGTTGGGTTCAAATTCTGATGCCTAATTCTAACTGGTGGGTAGGATGGAGAGCAGAAAGGAATATTTTGAAAGGAGTAGCCTAGCTCCCAATTAGTGTCCACTCACACTGCGTTTTGTTAGAAATGAAGGTCCAGAAATGTAACGTAAAAATAGCTTTGCCCCCTTTTTTCCATTTTATAGATAACCACCATGCCAAATTTTGTTCATACTTTAATACAGATCAGTCGTTTTATAGTTGATTCCATCTCAGGATCTCTAATACCAAAATGTAACAAATAAACTAGAACGATTTTACGATATAAAAAAAAAAAAAAAATGGCGCTGAGTATTCTAACTCCATCGAATACTACTGAATCAGAATCTCCAGAGGATTTGTTGATGAATGAAGCAATAGGAGATGAGTATGAGAATCTGTTCCGACCTTCACTGGCCGATCGTCTGCAGGTTGTATTTCATATTAGAATAAGTTTTTTTATATTGATCGCAAGAGAGGAAAACTGATAGGACAGTTTAAGCTTATGGTGTGGTGAATCATGTCCTCTGGTTTGGTTACCAGTCCATGTCGGGTTAGTTAGCCAGTTATTTGTATAACTGGACCCTCCTACGGCAAGGATTCCAGCAATCCATTACACATCTTTTCCTCCACAGTTCCAAATCTAGCAAAGTAATTGCATTTGAAATTATTCATGACAATTCCAATTATATAGAATTTATCCGTGGAAGAGGGAAGTCGATAAGACGGCTCAACCATATGGTGAACCACAGACTCTCGTCCAATTACTAGTTCATTCCGGGTATGGGATTAGTTAGTTCAGTTATTTATTTTCTCCAGAAACGTGGATTGACTATAATACAATATATTTATGTATGTTTTATTCTTAGCCTTTCAATAGGCGTTCAATACTTATTGACTGCAACTGCAACAAGATATCATACCCACAAACAAAATAAAAGATTATTCTATCTTCATTTTCAGATTGGGTTCATGCGAGCAGACAACGCCACTCAAACAGTTGAAACAGAAATCCTAGAATTGAAAACTCTGACAAAAACAGTTCAAGAACTTGTATCAGAAATGGAAACATTAAAACGAGATTCACATTTTCACAAACAATTCATAAAAGCAAAATACATTAAAGATCTTGAGGACACTGCACAAAGCTTACATTTTAAATTGCAAGAGAAGTAAGTAAAAATTGATATCTTAAAAACATAGGTTGGATTCCCAATCAAACATTGACGAAAACTTGATGTAAAATGTGTCTAAAAAGCATGAGTTGCGGAAACTGGCGACCCTAAGTATTGTAAGAATTACTGATTGAGTGTCATTTTAAAGTTTACTAAATGGACTAAATTTAGATTTTTTCAAGCAATTGTCGTTTTGAGGGCAAAATCTTATTCATAAAGGCGCAAATATTGTGTTTTAGTCTGATATGATATATAAAAATGTTGTTTATGCCTTCCCTTTCCCTGGGATAAATATGAAAAAATTATATAAACAAATTCTTACACAAGATTTTATCTATTTTCAGAATTGTAGAAATGGAAAGAATCCATGAGGAAAGAGTGAGCGTAGTTCGGCGCAGTTTTAAACAACAATTACAAGATGCTCTCGTTAAAATGTCAATCAAATACAAGAAATATTACGATGAAAAACTCGGGGTCAAACTTGTCCCTACAACGCCATCGGGTACTGGTAGAAACAAAGTTTTAGCACTGGAGGCTGAATTACAAAGAAACCAATCAATTATTCAAATGATGGAGGTAAGAAATAGAATGGCTTGCTTGTTGGCGTTAGGTCTGTTAAGTCAAGGTTTGGCATGTTTTCCACGTCAAGTCATACCGGGTGTCAATAAAGTCCCTTCACAATTTCAATTTCAATATGAAGTCAGTTCTCAATATATCTTAACTAGGTTTGTTGTTTTTTAAGTAGTTGTTCAAGTATTTTTATTTCATTCATTACATCTGTGAGGGCCAAAACAATATATAGTATCGATAAATTCTTTTTGCAATTTTTAAAAATTTTGAGACTTATGGACACTCTATATATCTAAACCTGACGGAGTCATAATTCTGAAATTCCTGGAGGTAATTTATTTCTTTACCATGCTGAAAAAAATATGCACTATACATACAAAAATTAATAAATAAAGGTAAAACCAATACCGGTTATTGGTGACAGAGTTGGATACATAGACATTCAATGGTATTAATCAAAGTCAAATTATTGTACTCGAAAACAATAAGCATTAAGTCTAACTAGCATTTTATCAAAGAAGGAGGAGTTTGTAGTTTTATAAGCCTGGAGTAAGGATAGGATTTACATATTTATCTCGAGAACGAGGAAAGACGATAAGACGGCTTAATTATATGGCGAACCACGGCTCATCGTCTGGTTACCAGTTCAAGTCTGGAATGGGATTGGTTAGCCATTTATTTGTTTTCACATGCATTGACTTGGAGCCAAAATTTTCCTTAAGTTGAAGTCCAGAAGAACCAAGATTATTAAAAACTCAATGGACAAAATTTTTCTTAAACAAAACTCAAATGATAATTATTTTTCAACTTGAGCCTGCAAGAATAGGTCTTAAAACAGATTTATAAAATAATTTTATGATAATTCTAATAAAAGTTTATTATTAAAGTAAATAGCTCAAACAGACAGACCCTGTGATCAACATATCATCACGGAAAGACTGCACAGCTGAATGAACATTATTTATACAAGTGACCAGTTAGGGATGCAATGAAATAATGACATGACAGTAATGATTACTGTGAACAAAAACATAAGATTTATTTGAATTATTGAATTATTTGAGATTGAATTATCATTTAACACTGATCTTTGTTTCCTTAGGTGCAAATGGAAGAATTGAGGAACGAACTTGCCTCAAAGCCAGAAGTTACTGAAATTGTAATGGATACTGCTGAATTAGATGCCGCACTGGCACAGAATGAAGCTTTACAGGTAATTTTTTTTCTCTTGTATAAATTTGAGAAAAAAGATTGAGTAAGAAAGGGTTTATTTGATATGTGGATTGTCGAACCAGAAACACAATGCACACATATAAAGCGTGTCCCAAAATAAATGAACCCATTAATCTGATCACCATTTATTACCAAAACAAAAGACGTTAAAAATGTTAACATTTTTTGCGAGATCATATAATAACAATGGGGTACTGAGAGTTTTGGGGGCCTTTAGCTAGATCTGAAGGTTCATTTGAAATTAAACTTTTTGCAGAAGTTTATATAAATTTGAGAAAAGAGATTAAGAGAGAGAAGGTTTATTTCATATGTTTATCGTCAAACCAGAAGCACATAAAAATAAAAAAACAAACCAAATGTTCTGGTAAATTAATGAGTGTTAGCAGTACAACCGTATGATACAAGGTTTTACGAGGGTCGTCAATATATGCTTCCACCCTTGTCTTAATCAACATTGACACTAATGAAATTTGGGGCCACCCGATTTTGAAATTTTGTTTTGATTCTTTTCTCCCCCAATATTACTAATATGCAACCCTAAATCAAGTGATTGCGAAAGTTTTTATGTGTATCATTTAGTTCAGGAGGGCAATTACTTTTCTGAGTGGGGTCAGTTACACATAATCTATTTGGTTACTGGGCCGGAGGCTTAAAACTTAATATGAAAAAGTACCGGTATGCTTAAAAAAACAGTTTATTTACAAAAGCTAGTCCAACAGGCGGAACAGCTAGGCTAACATTTATATAGTAATAAGAAGCACAGCGTAGCGATTGAGTCATGATGTTATTTTTATCGGTATTTCCAACGAAATTTATGTCCATGAAAACTATAGTTGTAATTTCAGCAGAAACAAATGGGTCGCATGAAACACTCTGGTTTTTAACCTTTTCTATCTCATGCCCAATTTATATGAGAAATTTATTCCTTGATCCAAATAAAAAAAATTTGGTTTGGCAGTAGCTAAAATAACTCGCTTTGCTTCGAGTAAACTTTTTCCATCAAAACATTTAATTTTCAGTCGGAAATATCTCAATTAACAAGTCGAGTTGATGAACTTCAAGATTCGGTCGAACTCAGAGAGGAAAAAATAAAAAATCTGAAAATGGACGTTGAAGATCAAAAAGCTGAAACAGAAAAGGTATCAAGATTTTGTAATAATTATTTTCTATTCAAAAATGAAAATAGAAAAATGAGTTTTTGAAAAGTCTTGCCATGCTCCAGGAATCTCAGAAGTTTTCTATATTTTTCAAACATTTCATTGATAGACTGAGAAATAATCAGCTCCAAGAAATTATGATTGAATTAAGACAATGGTACTCCCGTAGTATGTGTACCTGGTCAGGGTTAAGCCATAATTTTTTTCCGATTTTCCATATTCTGTTCTGGGACTGTTTGTGTTAGCCAAGTGAATATACCCTATGCCCGTAGGTTTCAGTCCCTTCACACAATTTGATGTAAAATAGGCGAAAAAAATTAGTTACCTCCATATTGGTACACACACTTCTGGAGCGCCGTTTTGTACTTCTTGAAAATTCATCGCTAGACTCAGAAATATATAGGTCCAAGATATTACGATTGAATTAAGATAATATTAAATTTTCATAAAGTAAGTTGTCTGGTCAGACCCCGGTCAGACGAAACATTACAGAAATACATTTGTGTTAGTGTGTTAGCAAGACTATTAAATCAAGTAGTAAAGTAAGTTATAGTATGGATATTTTTTGTTGTGAGGTCTTTAGCTGTTTTCCGAGCGAGTCAAATTTTCAACTTTTTCAAAGGAAAAAGAAACTTCTCGCAAACTTGCTAAGAAATTAGAAGATCTCAAGAAAGAACTCGAGAAGAATCAAAACGAATGGAAAAAAGACGTCGATAAAATGAAAAACTCGATGCAAGAAAATATGGCCGATGAAATGAAGAAACTGATGGATGCTCAAAAAGCAATGCTTGCGGTGGGTATAAGTATAAGTTTATTTCGATTTCATAATCAGCATAATAGATGATAAAATAATTGATAAGAACAAAACGAGAATATCAGTCAGAGACCGAAGACTTATCAATCGAAAGTTAGGGGATCCCCCAAAAAAGCGCTCATACTCCATAGTGACACCTTGTGTCCCATCACTAATTAATTAATCACTCGCTAATTATACGACATAATTCGCCCAAAATCATAGGGCTTCTGGTCCGAGATAAGATGAATGCACATGCAAAATCTGGAGCAGATTCAATCTCGCTTTCAAGAGATATCGCGAGTATCTAACAGACAAACAAACAGACAGACAGACAAATACCTATCAACATACTTACCGATCTTAAGATCGATAATAAATAAAACTGAATATAAAATGCGCAGATTTTGGATGGAAAGGTTTTCTGAAATAAAGTAGTACGTGTTCGCTCACCCAAATGAGAACATAGTTAACTTATAATAACAGCTTAACAGACATATATTATTGCATCGCTCTCAAGCGCAAATCCCAATTATGCAGTATCTCATCATCTTTTTTACTTGCTTATCGATCTTAAGATCGCTAGGTATGTTGATAGGTATTTGTCTGTCTGTGTGTTTGTCTGTCTGTTAGATGCACGTGATATCTCTCGAAGGCGTGGTTGAATCAGCTCCAAATTTTGCATGTGCATTCATCATATCTCCGACCAGAAAGAAGCCTATTGATTTTGGATGAATTATGTCGTATAATTAGCGAGTTATTAATTAATTAGTGATGGGACACGCGGTGTCACTATAGAGTCATGATTCGAAACCGCAGTTTCGATCGATAAGTCTTCGGTTTCCAATCGATATTCTCGTATTCTATGTCACAAAGTGAGTTTTCCCATGTACTTTTATTTCTCATTTCAAACCTCACTTCAAGTTTTGACAAATAACCTGAATTTTCATATGTGTGTTATTAGCTTAAGCTTATTAGCTCATAACTCATCACCTCATTTAAAGTCTTGGAAATTTTTTTCCTTCCGGTTTATATACCATGCCAAAATTCGAAACTTCTTATTGCATTCCACAGGACCAAGAAAAAATAGAAAAACAAGCTGAACTGGAGAAGCAAAGACTTCTGGAAGAAGAAAGAAAGAAATATGAAAGGATGTTGGCGAAGGTAAGCAAGAGAAATGCTTGATCAAGATGGCACTCGCGCTGTCATAACCTCACTTTAAGGGCTTTAACTCGAAAGTCAACAAGTCTTGAAAAAAAAAATTATTTGAGAAAACGAGGAGAATATGTGAAATTGATATACAAACATCGTTGGCTTTTTAAAAGAAATAATTTGATAAATATGGCTTCAACATTTGATTAGAAAGCCGACTTGAAAAGTAGCCAAGTTGTTTTGTTGAGAATATTATGAATTTCATCGTAATTTGCAATTATATCTGTCAGTAATGTAATCTATGTTTTGATCAGCGTTGACAATATGTTAGTACAAAACACTAAGTAGCAACCATCATTACCTTTTATTCCAGGAAAGAGAAGCCGTTGAGAAACATAAACGTGAAGTTCAAGAAACCAAATCAGTCGAGCTGATTCTACAACAACAACAAAGTGAAGTCTCTGTTCTGAAGTGAGTTCTTTATATCTGTTTTATTTTCGCACTGTCACTCTGAACCAGGATCTGATCAAGAATGCATTAATGCAGGGGCATGCAACCTGCGAAACACAAGGAAAAATTGTGCGACCCGCAGGAAAGTGTCAATTTTGGATGATGTATGACCAGCGAAACGAGTTTTTAATTTACTTTAATATGGCACATGCGAGTAATTCCAGATCCTTTGACTATGACGTTGAAATACCATACCAGTTGCTTGTCCAAAGCGAACAACGCA
This sequence comes from Styela clava, assembly GCF_964204865.1. Classification (NCBI taxonomy): domain Eukaryota; kingdom Metazoa; phylum Chordata; class Ascidiacea; order Stolidobranchia; family Styelidae; genus Styela; species Styela clava. The sequence goes on from NC_135254.1 coordinate 6,090,132, forward strand.
TGTTATTAGATCAATACCCAAATATTTTGTGCTTGCAACTACTAGAAAGCCTATGTTGAATAAGTACAGCCCATGGTTTTACAGTTATTTGTATTAGAAGTTGCACACCCCTGCATTAAACCATCGCTATGTCTATATATATCTCTTTGGGAGTGGTAATGTAAAAAATTGGTTTAATTGTATGTCATTTGGGTGTCGCTGCTCGATAACCGGCGCAGCGGTGTGGCTCATCGTGCTAAGCGTTAGGAATACGCTCGCCACCGCACCTCTAATTACTCTGCGTGGGTTCGAATTCCATGCGGGATGGTTATGTGCGAGAGGATTGCTGTACTCCTCACCGCCGTAGAGTGGTTCACGTAACCGCTGGTCGGTTACGGCTTTCTCCACCACCAAGTCCATGCTTCTGAAAACAAACAATATAACTAATCCCATACCCGACTTGGAATGGCAACGGGACGAGAGGCCGTGGTTCGCCATATGGATAAGCCGTCTTATCGGCTTTTCTTTCCCCCGGGATAAATATGTAAATCCTATCCTAACCAGCTTTGTTTCCCTGTGGCTTCCCTTCCCATTAAATATCAGTACATGGACTTGCATGGTGGAGGAAGCTCTAATTGACAAGCTGTTATGTGAACCGCTAATCATTTTATCAGCTTTTTTTTACCCAGGTTTAGAAATATAAACTAATCTGAGGTCGTTTTTTCAGATCTCGGTTGCAACGGACTCAAAAACAATGGGAGAAAAAGTTCTCAGTTTTGCGATCGAGTCTCCATGCTTTGAAAGATGAAAGCTACATTCGTCAGCAACTACAGAAACAATCTGCATCTTTAAAATATGCTTCGATAAGTTACGGAACTGACAATATGGTCGCGCCTCACCAGTCAGCTGTCCCGCCCCCTGCTGCAGGGCCATTGAACCCTAATAAACCTCTGGTATGAAATATATATTTAGGATTTTTCTCTTTTTTATTTGGTAACTGATTTGCTGTAATTTCTCACCTATTTATTAGGGGGAGACACAAAATAAATTTCAAATGACTACTATGAATTATTCAAATGACTAATTTTTTAATTGAGGCCAGATTCTAAAGCCATTTCCTCAGTAAGAAACATAGGATAATTCTTTTGTTGAAAAAAAATGGACAGTGTAATTTTGTTGTTTTGTAGCTTTTTATAAACTTTTTATTTGATAACTTGATAACTTCCTTTTTCTCAATATTTACTCAAACATAGACAAAGTGTCATAATGCATTGCAACTTTAATTAAGATTCTTAAACAAGAGAGCTATGCTCAAATATATGGACACGTAGCGCCACCCAGTGGCAATAATTTTGATGACGTCATAGCGAAAAAAAAAAGTAATAGCCTTCTGGAGAAAAATTTTATCTTTAACCACTGAAAATATCAAAGCAATTGGTCCAGTATTCGAAGAGAAAAGCGATTTTTTAAAAATGGAGACGGAGACAAATAATAACAATAACAACAAAATTTTGAAACGATCGTTATGGCCACTAAACGTGTCCAATAAAGCACCGTGGCACCAAAGGACGAGCATATACATTATTGGGTTTCATATACAACCCCCGGTAATGAAAGTCGATAATACGGCTTAACAATAAGACAGACCACGGCCCCTCTTCAGATTATCGGAAAGTCGAAAGCAACCAGGGGTTACTTGAACAAACCTACAGCAGCGCGGAGTCCAGCTGTCTTCTAACAGGATTTGATTTTGCTAGCCAGTGCAGGATAATCAGAGCTGAAATAGCAGACATATCCCTAACGCCCACCACGGTGCATCAACCTCTGAACAACTGTGCTGACACGGCTGAGTGATGGTTTCTAGAGTTCGGCACACAAAATACCATGCATTGAATTTTTCCTAAGTGATTCAGCACGAGTCTTGCTGCACACTACTCTTGAATCACTTAGGACCTTCACTTTTGTTGCAACAGCATTCTTGCATTATATGCATACAGATCCATTGGCACAAAGGCATAGAAGGAGAATAAGTAATTAGTCTCGCAGAAACCTACTCATTAGCACATTTAAATCTTTGATTAATATGTTATCTAACCCGAATTATACTATTTCAGCCTGCAATACGAGGTGGCTCAGGCAAGAGGCCTCCACTCCCAACAAATACCTTACCAAGCGGACCAGGAACAGAAATCTTCACTACAGGTTAGTATGCAGATAGGATAGGATTTACAAATTTATTTCGGGGGGGAGAAAAGTTGCTGAGATGGCCTAATCATATGACGAACCACGGCCTCTTGTCCAGTTACCAGTCCAGGTCAGGTATGGAATTAGTTGGCCAGTTAATTGTTTCAGATGCATGGACTTGATGGTAGAGAAGGCCATAACCAGCGGCAGCAAGAAGGAGTCTAGCAATCCTCTTGCACATATTCATCCCAGCAAGGGAATCGAACATGCGAACCCATGCAGGGTAATCAGAGGTGCGGTGGCGAGCATATTCCTAACGCTTAGCACAACGCGCCATTTGCTGAAATTAATCTTTTGATGTTTTACTATTATAAGACTGGGACACTCAAACTGTTACAAGAATCGTGGTGACTAAAAAAATGTCATGTCCCACACCTCTAACAAGTGATGCAACTATTCAAGTATGGAACGTGTACAAAATGTCATATGAAGATGCGCCATCGTGTTATGCCAGTGTTTCCTTACCTATGGGTGGCGAAATATACCGAACTGGGTCGTCTGAAAATTTTTTTGGGTCGCTTGGTTTTTCAAAAATATAAAGTAGAAGTTACCAATTCAATTTTTTAGTAACTTTTATCGTTTATTTTAAATTTCGTTTTGAAGTGTTGCTTAATAGTAATTGTATATGTGGGAAGTATAACAGCGTATAAAACAGCAGCATTTATTTTATTTTTTTAAGTTAAACGTTTCCAGGAACTCGCCGAAGGCAAACGAGCACAGCTTTTCTTACTTTGTTTTATATCAGTCATTCAATTTTACGGCCAGACAAGTACTACATGCTATTCAGTATTTGGGCATATCCTTGGATCACAAGATTCTACAAAATTTATTTTTCGGAAAATTTTGGTCGCTTGGAAAATAAGTTGGGAAACACAACTCAAACATTGTATCAAATTTGAAAAAAAAAAAATAAAAGTAAAAGCCTTCTGAAGACACACACATAGATCCACTTCGTGTTCAATAACAGTTTTGATCTTCTAACACAGGAGCAGTAGACTCAGGAGATGAGCAAGAAATAGCTGAATACACCGACGGTTTCGTTCCGTTACCAAGCCCTCCCCATTGGCAGAGACATCAGTTTGGAGAATACATGCCCAGTATACAACAACCTGTGAACTTCTCATAACTTTTTTTTTTAATTTTACAATTTTTTTCCATTTCCCCACCTTGACTAGTAGTTATCTAAGTTTAATAATCCATGGTCCCTTTTCAAAGTCTTCCCAACCAAACTAATTTTGTTTAACAGGTTTTCTTCGTTTATTTTAGTAAAGTAAAATAATAAGTGCATTACGATCAATGAATGAAAATTTTGACAGTTGATTACTTTTTATCAATTTGGTCCTCACAAATATAGGTGAAGGGCTTTGCTTGTGCCCCCAACGAATTGGCCCTCTTTGAGGCGGTTCGAGAGATCAATAAACAAAATAGAGTAAAAACTGAAGTATGATAATAACTCTTTAACAGTACAGTTTTGCTTCAGTACCATTGCTTTTACAATATAGGAATTATATATATTTGAAAACAGCAGTTTTTATGCTTCGACATTGGCAATAATTTGGATAGGCAAAATCTTGTTCTCCACCAAAAAAACAAATTGTATTATGGTGTCACATTTTTATACTACGACATCACATTTAATTTGTTCTTAGTGCCGAATACACCCCTATTTAGATTCCAAATTCTCCAATTTACGATCACTTAATTTATCCAGGATCGATTCAGGTTAATACATGACATGGGCTGGGTTCACTCACTCAAGTATAATATTTCATGAGATTCAGACCTACGAAGAATGAATACCTTTATTTGTTTGTTCGTCTAGTTATGATAAAAAATATATTGAAAATTATTAGTATTGGAAACAGGATGCATACACAAGAACGCATTGTTCCCAAAAATAGCGAGCTTAGTCCGATGCAAGAACTAGATTCGTATTTTATATCAATTCCACTTCTCTCTCAAACGGAATGGTCATTGCCGACACAAATTGACGCCATTGGTCCCAGTTCTGCTACATCTTGAGGTCCGCTATGTCCTTTACATTGTCTGACATCCTTGTTTTGGGACGTCCATGTTTTCATGTGCCAGGCGTGGTGGTAAAGAGCAGATCTCTTGTCAGACCGATCTTCTTGCAATGTGTCCCAATGTGCATTCTACCTTAAATGCTATAATTGCAACACTCTACTACTGTTCTACTCGTTATTGTAACACATGAACTATTCTACATAGATTAATTTTACAAAAGTATTCCTCACTTAGTGCGAATATGTATTTTACTGTGATATTGCTTCTTCAATCGGTTCCTAGTACTTTTACCTTATTCCCTGTGAAACTACATTTTCAATAGCTATAATTTTTATACATTTTGAGAATGAAATATATTTTTTATTTAGTCTTCCGAAATCCAATTCTCTATTTCTAACAAATTCAGATATATGTACTTTCATACGAGTAACTTTATGAAAAATAAAATGTATGACCAAACGCAAGTTTTGGTTGTTCATCTCCAGAAAGAAAGCTGTAATAGCCTAGGGTTGCCATACCGTCCGGAAAATTCCGGTCATGTCCGGAATTTAGGGTTAAATTTTGCGTCTGGGAAGAATTTAGAAAATGCTCAAATGTCCGGAATCCGGAATTTTAATGCGTCTGCAATCGTACTGTGCACACTGCTAATAAGGAACATTGTTATTTCGTACCGTGCGCATATTTTTTACTACGAGGTCATGAAAATAGTCATGCACTGTCCGGAATTTTGCTTTTTCAAATATGGGGACCCTATTATAGCCCATATTAAATGGCGCTATAAATCTGTACTACGGTATTTTTATTAAGATCGAGCGGCGACTCTGGCATGGTATAATCATACACGTGTTGATTTGGGACTTCCCACCGTCATCGTAGCTCATACATATGGGTTAGTAAGATATTCTCTGGCTACGGCTGCGCTCTTGCTCCCCAACCTTTTTCATACATTGCCCCCTCGCCTATACTGGATCAATTTAATCCCCCTAAATATGCATACAAACTCCGTTTCCGTGATTTGTTCAATATTTAAAGAACCATTACCTTACGCACAGTTTGAAAATTGCGTAATGTGTCCATAAGTATGTATTACGATAATAGTAAAGGTACACTAATATGAAAACAAATATAAGTAAAACTACACTATAGACGAGGCATCATTTTCGGTGCTCCTGTAGTATGGCGCACAACCTGAACCCTAACCTGGCACACATACTATGTTCAGGTTGTGCGCCATCTTGGTGCACATACTACGGGAACACCATATTTTCTCCCCGAAAACAACAAAATTCTTCCCCGTTTGAGCAACGCTACTATATTGATATGGATCGGTAACTGAATTAGTGAAATTGGCGATGAGGCCGTTTTATGTCTTTCATACCCGGTATATGTAGTTTTATAATATTTGAATGCGAACGGAAAAGCAGGAAATGATTCACGAAATATCAAACGGTTTAAGCTCCAGAAGTATGTGCACCAAGATGGCGCACAGCCTGAACATAGTATGTGTACCAGGTCGAGGTTCAGGTTGTGCGTCATCTTGGTGCACATGCTTCGGGAGCGGCAATCGGTTTTATACGCGCTCACGTATTTTATTCCCCCTGACATAAATCGTAAGTACACGAAAAGTAAATGTGCAAACAGTGTACTGCAGGTATTCCTGGAAATATATCATCACTCAAGGTTAAAAACGCACCCACCTACCAACCAAAACAATGGGAGTGCACAATATTAAGATCGGCCAAAATTATTGAATAATTAAAAATGATTTATTACACGTGGACTGGTCATGGAATTTGAACCCCTGATGTGCAACCTGCTGCCCTTCCTCCGAGTAAATTCTGTTAACAACAATGAACTTTGAACAAAATTAGCTAAACGTATAATCTGCACTTTCATCTAGTTTGCATGGGTTTGTAAACATTTGTTCATTCGAATGTATCCATTTGTTGGCGACCCATTTTATCCCGTTAAGTACGGGACACGCAGCGTGTCGTGTTCTTTCATCACATTCTCCCGATGTTAAAATGTTGAACCAAAAGATAGCGCTCCCTTCGATTGGTTCAACATAAAGTTTTTGCGGCAAAAATACAGTCGCGCCGCCATATTTCACGTTTGTTAAATACAGCAAAATAGTTGCAATTCTCGGACCGTTATCTCTTTCTATATCCGTTTGCTCATGAGCGCGAAGATAGTCGACGTGAGGAAGAAAATGCCCCCCAATACCATAGTTCGACAGCTGTAACGGTTCGGCTGTTTTCAGTCCGAGTCCAGTTATGGCCGACATCCGCTTACTTAACCTTTGAACAACATGGTGTTTTCTGTCTGTGAGCCAAGCAGTTTTCCCTACTCTATGTTTTGCAGGCTTTTTACCGCCTTCGCCAAGCTCCTCGTTCAGGATTGTAGCTCTTTTAAGTTTTGGTTTTGCAAGTTTTTTAATAATGTCACTCTCTTTATCGGATATAATATCATAGAAACGAACAATTGACGGTGACTTCCACAGTTCCTCCATTTTGATTGGCTGAACACGCATAAAAGGATGATTATTATGCCACAAATAACATTTTAAATTTTTTGTTACGTCACTCGGAACAGGATCACCACCATCTCGACAAAGTCGTTCGTACAATGCTTGCCGTTCCGTTTTGTCTTCTGGGCCCATCACTGCCCCTTCTTGGATGCCATCTTTGGTAAGGTCGTCAACTTGCTGACTAAGAAGAGCAAAATTCGCTAGTAACCTAGCGTTATCTGGTTCTGCAGTTAAAAGTTCTCTCGTCAAAGAAAAAGCTCTTTCAAAGTTTCCAAGCTCTGATTGTGCGTATGCTAAATAGTCGGAAACTTCAAACCTAAAAATAAATGATTATTATTAATAAGGTAAAATACATAATCTATTACTGCACAAATTTAACTATGTACAACCGATATAATTAGTTGAAGCATCAAACTTAGCTCTGAACACAGTTTTATAGAAATATCATTCAAAACAGAAGTTTTTTTTATAAACGTAGTAAGTTGTTTGATAAAATTGATTGTCATTCATCAGAGCGTCGTAACTAATATGAAACTTACTTCATGTGCGATTGTCTTCAGATAAATATATTGCGTGATCCCTAAAAATTTCTTTATTACTTTTAGAAATATTTATTTAACACGTTAACTCCTGTTTGTTTATGATTATACCCAAAAGTTTCAGCAATTCGGGACGCTTTGCACAAGAGTTATGTTCTCTCTAGATTATAATATGTTCTAAGGGTTCTATTTTTGGGCGCCCTTCTCGTAGCTTACCATCCACGTGATGTATCCCCTTCCCACACCCTGTTGTATGCTTCTTCCATCCACGACGCGCAGCCATAGAAGTCTTTGTCAAGGTAAGCTGCTTCACCAATCTGGTAACAGTCATCCGCTGATAGCGACTTATCTGCATCCTTCACGATGCCTTTTGCCAGTTGCTGGATGTCTAGTTTGTAAGTAACCTGAATTGAAATCAGTGTGTTGAGGTAACATATTGTATTAGAGCAGGGGTCAGCAAACTACGGCCCGCGGGCCGGATCCGGCCTGCGAAGCAATATAATCAGGCCCGCGACGCTTCACTGAATTATATTAACAGAACAGCTGTATTGACGATTATATTTTTTACGTGACAGACTTTGTTTTGAGACACTAAATTATATTATGACCTAACAAGTATATAATTCACAATCACTCGAATAATGAGCCTATAAATTGATTATAATTAGACCAATGGCAACAGAACGTAAAAAAGTTGATGCTGAGTGCAAATGGTTTAATGACGCAGAAAATATTCAAATGATCAGTCTTCGCGCAAAGATTGGTTGTTATCTTGACGCTCTTTCAAGAAGATATCAGACAAAGTATATAACTCGGTAAGTTTTGCAGTAGGATGATGAAGAAAGCTATTATTTCTTGGTAACATGGGCCTCATTTCCGATAAAAATGTCAAGAAGTTAGAGTTATGTTAATATGCAGGTTCTGCCGATTAAATATATTCGACTTTTCCTAACCCTAACGGTACCAGAGCAAGCAAGGAACAATGCGTTACATGTGAAAGTCCTTGCCTCTGAAAACAAATAAAATAACCGGCTAACTAATCTCATAACGGGCATGGACATTTAATCGGACGAGGGGCCGTGGTTCGCCATATGATTAAGCTGTATTATCAACTTTCTGCTCCCCCGGGATAAATATGTAAAACCTATTCTATGTGATTTTCTGTGTGCGGAAGACAATGATCACATCTGGCAGCTTACCTGCAATCTTCTTAGCGCAGTCGCACTTTCCTTAATGTCTTCCTTGTCCGGAATATTCGACCTAATCGTTGATAAATGATCAGCAAATGTCCTATTTCTATCAATTAAATCTTCTATCAATTCAAACCCCATTATCAGACGTTTAAGTAGCAGATATTGATTGACAGGATGACCTGCAAACAAAATAAAACATTTTGTAAAATGAAATGTGTGATCCTCTGATTGAAAATTTCAGCTTAAGTAACGTATAATTTTCCATTTAGTCACAGTGGTTCTCGAACTTTTTAAGTCGCACCCCACTTCAAAAATTCTTTGAGGTGCGCGCGTCACTGTTTGAAAACCACTGGTTTAATAGTTTGTAAGTAAACATGGTTCAATAATATGTTTAGCAGTACTGGGTAAAAGACCCTGAACTCTTTCATAATGTGAAAAGGCATTTTCTGTATCAGACCTTTTTTCATAGCTTGAAACACTTATTTTGTTGCGGACCCGCTAGCTCAGGCCTGGGCAAGTTGCGGCCCGCGGGCTACATCCGGCCCGCGGCAACGTTGTATCCGGCCAGTGAGCATTTATCTAGATTTAGACACTTTTTTTTTATTTACCAATGAATTTTTTTTATTTACCAATGAAATATTATACTTTGATTGGGAACAAATGAATTTTTAGAACAATGAAAAAGTCGATAATACCATTCGACTAAATTTCCTTTAAATCGCCGATTGTTTTCGTCATCTCGAGGTGTTATTCAGAACGTAAACACCTTTACGTCGGGGATTAGTCTCCTCAAGTCACAAATTTTTCTCAACATATATATGCCTTGTATACGACACTGTGGAACCATTGAAAAAAACGAGTTATTATATAATCGCCGGCGACGAGATGCTAAAGATAAATAAGGGAGTGAATCTGCAAGCAACCTAAATCTAGATTTAGAGCGGCAATATAAAATACTAAAAATTGAACAGAAACAAGTTATGATTTAAACGGCTCGCGACAGATTAAATCTTTAAAAACAGAGCTAAGTCAGTGTTTCAGGAACAGATCAGATTTGTCGAATTCACGAAATCGCAAAACACGAATAAAAATAATCTGGCACGTTACTTCACATTTTAATGTCCGCGGAATGCGGTGGTATTTCAGAATTGTAATGCTTATATTTTATCAAAGCAGCCGCGGGTGAGGTTGAAAACAACAAGACATTTCAATGTGCCCGTATCAATGCATTTTGAATATATCCGTATTGCAAAAATAGACATAGTATATAAAGTATATATATTCCGGCAGTTTATCTCCCATTTTTAAATCCGCAGATAGCCGTGGTATTTTAGAGCAGACTTTTAAGCTCGCCTTCCAATGCATTAAAATTTCCGCGAACCTTGTTCATCTTAAAAATGCTACGATGACAGCAAAGTTATATGAATCACGATGTTTGGCCACCAAAGGCATGGTCCTAATTCCGCATTGTTACTCACTTTTCACCATTAATGACAAAATTGACATTGTTATGCAAGCGTTCCGTTTCTCTGATCCAATGTATTGTCTCGAAATCGCCAGATTTATGTTTTAAACTAGTTTTATTAAATGTGCTTTGAATAAAAATTCTAACAGAATGCAATAGATATAGTACTTATTTATATACTTACTTATATATAGTACGTATTTAAATATGTAATAAAATACAATAAAACGCGCTATTGGCTCTACTTAGTCCGACCCGCCACTGCATTTTGAATATTCAATGTGGCCCGATACCAAAACTAATTGCCCAGCCCTGCGCTAGCTAACTGATATACGGTCTAACTTGGCGATTAGAAATATCAGGAACCCGTAAGTTTTTTTCATTTAAATTTCAAACTCATTAAGTTGCTCCCCCTTTTAGAATTTGGCAAGTTTCGCGCCCCACCTAAAAAATAACTATCTAACAATAGGCTACAAATAACAGATAGTAAGGCGAAAGTATGTTTTATTCAAAAACGACGTTGAAAATACGTGTACATATTAAAGAAATGTAAACAATAAAGAAATGTAGATATCCAGACAAGGTGGGCAAAATCAAATCTGACAAATAAATTTATTTCAAATTAGCATCACGACCTCTCAAAAAATTGTCTACGCCCTCCTTGTGGGGGATTCCCCACCATTTAGAAACTACTGATTTGGATCTTTGATATATGGCAAATCCAACTCGCGTAAAGCCAATGACCCAAGCATCGTAAACACCAACTATATGAGACGCATTCGCATTAGATACTTTGGTGCTCCCGAGGTATTCGTACCAAGATGGCGCACAACCTGAACATAGTATGTGAACCAGGTTAGGGTTGTTCAGGTTGTGCGTCATCTTGATACGAATACTTCCGGAGCGCTGATATTTTGGCAAAAGAAACTAAGTTAAACTATGTAAAACTATGTTAAACTATATGTTTAACATTCAACTATGTTAAACTATGTATGTCTGAAGAAGTCTGACCTTGGTCAGACAAAACGTTACAAAAATATATTTGTGTTATTGTGCAGCAAGACTCTTAAATCACTTAGGATTGTTATCTCTACTCTTGCTACAGCATCCTTGCAATATATGCATACGGATCCACCGGCACAAGAAACCAAATACCGCACCGCAGAAACCAAATATTCAATATATTACCCAGATATTTTTCAACATCAACAGCCGCTCCTTCCGCTTCCGCGTTCAATCTATCGACGACAAATTTGACCATTGCTAGCTTCTTCTCTCGACTAGCAATGTATTCCTCAATATTTTTCACCAGGCTTAATTCCTCGTGCATAAGATCTTCCATTTGTCCGACAGATGAATGCCAGTGTCCATGGCTCACTTGTGATAATACGAAAATTATTGCTAGTGGAGTGTACATTAGCTTATCTGAATTGTCTGTTGCAAATACTGTGACATAAAATTGTTTAGACTGAATAAAAAAAAAAAAAATTGAAATGTTTGACGATACATTCGACTAGTTGATTTCACCAAATCAGATCAATGCATGTAATAAACTGAGCATATTACCTCTGTAAAAACCTTGAATCAAGTTCTCAGTATGTAAATCTCTATATTCTCGATCAGTAAAAGGACGAAAAGTATTCATGGTAAAATGTTTCAATTAAATAATTTCGAATTGAAAATAATTAAAAATGGTATTTTTACTTAAATAATACCTCTCTTTATAATAATAAAAGCATCTCAATTTAATAACTGTCTTTAAAAATTGTCGGTCAATGTACGTAAACTTTGCCATGGGCGCCATTTTACGTAGATACGCCCTTGCCCTCAATACACATTCCGGCTGTACATTACGCTGATAATTATAATTAACCAAATACTAATTTGGAGGCCCGAATAAAACTAGCTGTATTTAGAAATAAATCCTCGACTAGATAAAGTAATTAAATGTACCGTCTGCCACGAGAATTCGACGTTTGAGGTGATCCGAGCTTTGTTTATATTTTATGGTTGATTTGTGTAGCCGCGGGCACGTTAGTTTTATGATAGGAAAGACTATGTCTGCATACAGAGTTTGAAAAACTAATTTTATGTTGCGGACTTGTATCTTCATCGTGCAAACTGAAGCAAAAAATCAAATCACTTTTTGTTGTCATATTTGTTTTGTCAATCAATTTTTGTCTTTTTTTTGCGATATCTGTCTTGGAAAAGAATTAGTTTCATAATGGTATTGCTGTTTTCAGAATAAACACATTGAATAGTTCAGAATCGTTGTTTAAATTTGTAATTCGCACGTTTTATATATTGAACGCTTTGTGCGTGTTTTTTTTTTAATTTTTGCAATATAGGCATCATAGAAAGCTACAAATCGAATGTAAATTCTATTAGCCGCAGATGGCTATGTCTGATAACTATGTGTTTGCACAATAAAAGTGTTTGTTTTGTATTGCACTGTTTACCCATTCTTGGCACTATTGTGGCCCGCGAACAATGCAAAAATAATTTTGTGGCTCTCGAAGCCGACAACCTTGGACCACCCTGATCTAGAGTTTGATGGTGTATATTTCGACCGCATAAGCTTCGCCGACGCTGGGTGGTTTATGTAACGGCTCGTCGATCAAGGTTCAAATTCATTTAACTCTAAGGAATAATTAGTTTAGCTGTTCCGGGACCCGACCTGTGCAAGTATCTGTGCCGTGGCTTGCCATATGATTAAGCTGTATTGATGGATTCCGTTCCGCTGTATGTGCAAATACGTAGCCAACTCTCTCAACAATATAACGATTCGGTTAACTCTAAATTAACAGTGAAAATAACTCCCGCTCTCAATTAATTACTGTGCCATGATGGCAACGACAGCACAGTATTTTATAAATACTAATCCCGTTATTTTGCCCGAAGCACAATTTCGCGTCCGCGTCTGTTTAAACATTAGAAAGCATAATTAGCTAAATAGGACAGACAAGGATAGTTTAGCAGTAACAGAAAATTTAGATGAAAATTAGGATTTTGGCCGCTCTAACTCAAGCCCCGATTGAGAGGGAGAGAGAGAATTTTTTATTGTTTCGTCAAACCAGAAAACACATACAATATATATATGATAGCAGAATGAGAAAAATTAGGTTTCGGTAGATGACAGGGTGGTAACGATACGACCATTAGCAGTCATCTGAGTCTGTTACCACGCAAAGCATGAATAAATTAATTAATTAATAACACAGGTTCTGTAATATTACACTCTCAGGATATACATATGGAAAAAAAAACTATATACACTATGTAAAAAATGATATCCGAATAGAGATGAGATAAATTTTTAATCGGGATTAGGAAGTTATTTAAACAAATTTTAAATAGAGAAGAGCAAAAAATAAGAATTCCATATCAAATATATTATTATTTAGTATATTAATTTACACTTTCAATCTGTTCTGAATCTTCTTTTTCCAATTTATTAATGAGTATGACGCATACCGTATCAGATGGTTTCAATAATGTAGTACATAGCATAGCACCTAAGTAGCATACCATCGTGTTATAGTTTAGATCAGGGGTGTGCAACTTTTAATACAGGAAGGTCAAATACGATAACTGGGTGAAGTCGCGGGCTGCACCTTTATTTAAGATAGCATTGCTAGTGGTGGCATACACAATTTTTTGTTTGTTATTGATCTTACGGCAGTGTTAGGTGTCTTGACAGAAATGGTGAGTCATAATGCATAAATTTCTGAAAAAAACTGCTATTTAAATTGAGGGTCACACCTATCTTCAACGAATTTAATGAGAAACACGTTTTTATAACATTTTGTATTTTGCAACTAGATTCTGCTATAGCTAGTTTTGCTAATATGACAGTGACACTAAAGTATAAGTAAAGGCTTTGCGTGTAAGGATTGAAATTGCTCGCACGTATCCGATTAACTAAACTAAAAACTCGTTTCGTTGACACACCATTCAAAATTGGCACTTCTTTGCGAGTTCGCACAGTTTTTCTTTGTGGGCCGCAGTTTGCACACCCCTGGTTTGGATAATGCGCCTTGATAATCTTCCTTACTAAATATACTACGGTAGTGTTGTTACCATATCATGCTCCGATGACGTTTTTCTGTATAGAAATTGCTTATTTAAGAATTCTATACCCTTGTTTGTAAAATATTATGAAACAAATAATTAACTAATCCCGTGCCCGACATGAACTGGTAACCGGACGAGAGGCTCATATGGTTCGCCATATGATTAAGCCGCCTCAGCGACTTCCTCACCCTCGAGATAAATATGTAAATTTTATTCAAGACTCGTATGCACACCGCCTACCAATATTTCGCTCCATCGTGATAATTCTTCATTTCCGTCTTCAGCAAGAAATAGTTCAGATAAGCTGATGTACTCTTCACTAGCAATAATTTTCATATTTTCACAAGTGGGTCATGGCCACTTGCATTCAGCAGTTGGAGAAATGGAAAATCTTATGCGCGAGGAATTGGGTCTCGTAAAAAATTGTAAAGAATACATTGCAAGTCGGGAAGAGAAGCTGGCACGGGTCAAAGTTATCTTCGACAGCTTGAACGCGGAAGCGGGAGAAGCGATTGTCGATGCTCAACAATATTTAGGTAAGATATTAGAGTTCGTGTCCCTTTGTATGAAGTGTATTTTTAATGCAATTTTGTGGCCTTTGTAGTGAGACATAAATTCATACGCCTTTTCCAACACCATTTTACGCTGTTCTTGAACGATTTACTAAAACGTTTCCTGGTTTACTATCAATAATTCTTTCACCAAATGAACTAAACGAGATGAATGAAAATGCGCGCACAATATGCCTAGGATGACTCCGACAGTGAAGTACGTTCTTAAAGCGATTTTTCAAGATATTATTAGAGATCAGTGGCTACTTTTATCTGCCTTAGTTTGGAGGAAAAGACACGAGTAAGCATCATATTGCGTCATTTTACAACCCCTACCCCCCCCCCCAAAAAAAAAAAAAAAAACTGAGCTGGCTACGTTCTTGTTGTCAGCTGTACTCGTCTAACAATGGAATGGGCAAACTGCGGCCCGTGAGCCAAATCCGGCCCATCGGGTGAATCAATCCGGCCCGCCTGATGCTGCCACAACCAAACTTAAACCAAATGTTGATGTTTTATCCAATAAGGACCCAAGGAATTTGTTTAAATTGCGATTGAATTTTGTTTGGACACGAGGCCTATTGTTTTCACGTTTGTTTTTGTAACTCTGTAAACATTTTCATAAAATGTAACTTTCCACGTACACTTACATGGCCCGCAAGTCCTTGCCCACTCCTGGACCGTGGCATCTAAGAAATGGCTCTGAAAATTATCACTACTGAATGGTTGTAGTATTCTACCATTGAGTACCACTACTGAACTCAATTTCGAATCACGAAATTAATTTTGCAAAATATTTATTTTATTACCAGGTCATCCTGTCAATCAATATCTTCTGCTGAAACGTCTGATAACGGAGTTTGAACTGATAACACATTTAACTGATAAGAATCTGACATTTGCTGATAACTTATCGAAGTTTAGAACAAACCTTCCTGATAGGGAAGACATTAAAGAAAGTGCTACAGAACTTATAAGATCACAGGTAAACAGTCCTATGGAAAATAGAGGCCTATCCTACAAAAAGAAATTATTTGTTTTCGTAGGTTGGACCACAACGCTACTTGCCGTGGTATCGGTAGGCCAAATCCAGTGGTTGAGTGCCGAACCCTACCCCTCTCAAAAGATGGAAACAGCATTCTTCTGTATATATCATAAATAGGCCTACCAGTTTTTGTAGCTTGAAAATATTTTTAGTCTTGAAACACACACGTTTCCCGTTCCCGCTAGGATCTATGTGATACTAGGATCTATGTGATCTAACTTGGCAAATCGAACTTTCAGACCATCCCCCTCATTTGAAAGTTCCTGGCAATGCTTCTGGGTGTGATCGTAGCCGGTGTGCACAGGGTTCGAGCCTGAAATCGTTAATCTGCGATCCAACATAGTCCAATGCTCTAAGTCTAAACCAGTAGTTCCCAATATTTTTCGTTAAATTTTTCCCTCCCCATTTCGGAAATCTCCCCCCCCATTATTTTTTAATTTTATTCTTTTCATTTCGTAGTGTTTTGTGCAAGCCACATTCTCGTGTAGTTGCACAGTGTAAGCATTTTATAATGTGGCGTTCATAAATAATAGTAATAATAAAAAACTAAAGAATATCAGTAATATTACAGCTGATACAAATCAAATTGCCTTCCCAAGCAGGACAAAATTTCTTTTTGCGGAAGAATTCCTTTCTAGTCGGGAAACGTGGCTCTAACCACATGGCGATCCCACTCGTTTATCCATCAAATATGAATCCCACAAAGGTTATGGTAAAATTTTTGGCGCTCCAGAAGTATGTGTACTAATATGGAGGTACCTATTTTTGTTTGCCTGCTTTACATCAAGTTGTGTGAAGGCATTAAAACCTATGGGCAGGGGGTATATTCACTTGGCTAACACAGACAGTCCCGAACTCGTAATAGAACTAAAATAAGATCGGAATAAAATTATGCCCTAACCTGTTACACATACTACGGGAGTACCAAATTTTCTACCAATTTTTCACCAAATGAATTACAGGGATGGAAAGACAAGTCTATGGAAGATTTCGTTGTCGTAAGCAAGCTGGATGGCCCAAGATCGAAACTAGGTCGAACACACGGCAAAGGAGACGAGGGTAATGAAGTAGAAAAGGTTTTCTACTCAAATTGGAGTTCGAAACTTGAACGTAAAGACTCATAGAACCTGTGAAGAATTTGTAAAAGAAATGTGTCGCGAGGAAGTGGGACCTTCCTGTCTTCAAATCGATAAAAAAAATTGATATCAGGTAACACGGGTTGCCAATAAATGGATGTACGAGAGAGACCAGGATTTCAAAAGATCTCGCGCTTTTGACAAGAATGCCGAAAACAGTATTTTTCAATTTAAATCTTCGAAGTTATTTAAATAAATTGCCCTTTCCCCCCATCCCGCTTTTTGAAATGTGAAATAAAAGTCAATCTGCAATGTATCAGCAACTTTTCGCAGCTCGGAACGCATTTTAGACGATCACGACTCTTGAAAACCCACGGACCTGGCTGATACGGTCTTAATTGGCAATTAGAAATTTTAGAGACCCCCCCCCCTCCTGTTTGAAAATTCTTCTGATCTTGTTAAATGTTTTCTATTTTACCTCTCTGTCCCACATATTTCAGCCCCCACTCCTGTTTGAAAATTCTCATGCTCTTGTTAAATGTTTTCTATTTTACCTCTCTGTCCTATATATTTTAGTTTGTTTAATATTTTTGTGTATTATTGTTGTGAATAAAACAGAAGCAATTGGTTTGAATTACAATTACACATTGGCATCAGTGATTTTTGAAATTTTACTCAGAGAATGACAACAGTAGGAATAGTATTGTGAGGACAATCGTAGCGTCATTGTTGGAGGACGGGCAGGATCACGCGGTAATTAATCAATAACGAGAAATATTTTTACTGTCAGTTTGAAGAGAAACGAATTGTCATAGAGGGGAGATGTGTACTCATTTTTACATACAATGGTTTACAACTGAAAAGAAGAAATCTAGAAAATAAAATTTTCCTAATAATTTAATTGGATTTAACCACGTAATAATCTTGTTAAGGACTTTTCCGTGTATCGCTGCCATAATTGAAATTTACTGGAGGCCCAGTCGAAATTGCTCACGATTTACCGACTACTGGCCTAGACGAACAATATAATCCAAGCCCATTAGAACCTTAATCTCACAGACTATAATTTTGAGTATATATATAATATAAAATAACCAGTTAAGTGGAAAAGCATTATAAAATGAGAAACACAAAGAGCTCAAAGTAAAAACATACACATATGATGCTTCGTAAATTCATATACAGTTCTAAACATAGGCGTAGCCTAGTAGTATTTGCAGTAAAACATGAATTCATACGCCTTTTCCAACACCATTTTTCTATATTCTTGAACGATTTACTGAACAGACTCCTGCTTTTTACTGACTTACTCCCACTATTCTGACGCAAATATTTATTTTGGGGTAAATGGTTAAAATGAGCTTATAGAATGAGCTCTGGAGTAGGATATATATAATACTATGGTGAAAGAAAGCATATGAAGTGGAATTAATGGTATGATCTGGGTTGGGATAGATAAAGCAAAACTTTAGCATAGCGAGTGAGACAAGAAATTTTTGAAAAAAAACGCTCTATGTCGTATGGCAGCAATTACGCCAATTCCCTAAATTTGTATGTGCAATTAAGATTTGTAATTCATAACCATAAATGGAGGTTAAAAAGTACGATTATCAGCGTTTTCATCTAATTTGCATGGCCTTCTAAGCTCTTGTTCGTATTCATGAATCCACTTATTTGCGACCCATTTCACCCCGGTTAAAACAGGGCAAGCAGCATGAACAGTTCTGCCATCTCCTTCACCAGATGGGTATAAGTTGTACCAAAACACAGCGCTCCCTTTGATCGGATAAACGGCAATTTTTGCATCCAAGAAAACCGTCGCGCCGCCTTGCTCAACATTACTTAAATAAAAAAGCACAGTTGCGATGCGATGCCCCAATTTGTTCTCTATACTACTTTTCTTCTTTCTCAGAGAAAAATCGGTGTGAGGCTCATATTGTCCTCCAACACCATAATTTGATATTTGTAGTGACTCTGATGTTGTCATTGACAACCCGGTAACCATGGAGATTCGTTCCGATACCCTCCGCACTATTTCATGATCGGAATCCTCCAGCCACGCAGTTTTGCTAACACGATACTCCACGTTTTCAAGCGCCCCTGTTGATGGGTCATGCACAGTAGCGCGGTCAAGATTTGGTTTCGATAGATTTTTTATAACTTCGATTTCTTTATCAGAAATGATGTCATAAAACCGCACAATATGGGGTGAATTCCATAACTCTTCCATTTTCAAACGCTGAAGTCGTAAGTAAGGATTGTTATTATTCCAATAATAACATTTAAGCTGCTTTTGGACATGTTTTGGTAAGTCATCGCCACCCTCTCGGCACAGCCTCTCGTACAAATTCAGCCCTTCGTCTTGTTCTTCCATTTCGACGTCATCAAAATCCTTTGCATTTGTATTACCCTGTTCTGATAGATCTTTGTAGTATTCATAGTTTGCACGAATCGCGATATCATATGGTTTATGCTTCGTTACTTCCGCAAATATTACAACTGCATCGTCGAATTTCCCCAATTCGTGGTACGCACTCGCCAAATAACGTAGAACTATGGACCTATAATACAATTTAAAGATGAATAAAAAATAGGATCTGATAGAAATAGAATCTGCTGTCTACAATGCGAGCCATGGGGAAGACCTTTCAAATAAAGATCAGAACATTTTTTTAATTACCTCGAAAATGAAAAAAAATTGTTTAACACTCAAAATTCTGTTTGTATGTGATTGTATCCGAAATTTCCAGTGATCAGTTATGTTTGCACAAAAGTTATGTTCTCTCCTCAACGGAGGTGGCAAATTGCGGCCCGCGGGCCACTTGTGTCTGCCGAAATTACGACTATAGTTTTCACGAATATAAGTTTCCGTTGAAAATATCGATAAAAATAAAGTCATGAAGACCCGGATTGTTAATTTGAGCTTCTTATCTCTATATAAACGGTTGGTGTTTAACATGGAAAATGACTGTTTTTTATTTATAGTTCTTCTTACTGGCAATATGAGTAACGAAATCTAATGATACTCCCGAAGTATGTGAACCCAGATGGCGGATGGCTAGTCCCCGAACTCGTAATTGAACTAAAATAGGGAAAATAGGAATGAAATTATGGTCTAACCCCAACCTGGTACCTCCCCCCTTCATAACATATGTTCTATGTTATCTGGCTACCCTGCAAAATAGGTCAAAGAAAGGTCCTCGCGACTTGATTCATATAAAAGTATGAAGATTACTCCTTTTACATACCATTCGCAGCTCGCATCACCGCCCATTATTCTTGTGTATGCTTCCTCCAGCCAAGACGCGCAGTATTGATAGTCTTTGTTATCACACGCGACCAATCCTATCTTATAACAATCATCAGCCGATAACGATCTTCCCGAGTAGGAATCTTTGATAACGCCCGCAGCAATTTGATTGGCATCAAGTTTGTATGTTTTCTGTGAAAAGTGAAGGATCGGATATTTTTGTATAACGCTGATTCACGCCTTTCGTCGAGCAAAAAAGGACTAAGCATACGGTTCAATTATACAGATAAAGGGGAATTGTATTCTGTGTTAGAATAAAACTAAAAGAAACTGGTTAGGCCAAGCATATGAAGGGGAATTTATGTTGTGTTTTAGGTCAGGATAGATTTACTTTAGGCAATGGTAAGAGTAAACATATAAAGTGGGATTCATGCTATGTTCTGGGTTAGGATAGATATAAAAACTTTAGGAAAATAGAATATGAAGTGAGATTCATGGTAATATCTGGGTATCATAGATAGGAAAAAAATATTCAAATAGTTAAAGTAAATGTATGATAAATGAAACTCTATAACATGTTCTAAATTAAGAATAGATATAAATTTTGGCAAATGATTAGACTGAGCTTTAAAAGTCCAAGTTGCAACAAAACTGGCGTTCCGCGCATTAAATTAACTCTAATATGACACTATTTCAGTCTCGCACCCTTGTTATAAGGATTACCTGCAGTCGCAAAATAGCTTTTGCGCTTCCTTTTAAATCATTTTCATTAGGAAATTCATCCCGCGCCTCCAAAACTTGCTCTAGGATTGCGTCATTCTTTTCCGTTAGTTGATCCATCATTTCGAATTCAAGATTCAATCTTTTCAGCAGAGCGTACTGATTAACGGGGTGTCCTTGAACGAAATTTATGTTTTTGTAAACTGTAAGAATTTTGAATAAGGCTATATATGGGCAAATACCTTCCACGAGTTCGCTATACACGGAAAGAATATTTGATTTGCATGATCGGCTTGCGCTTAAAACTTTATACTTAACTGTGCCGACATCCCAGTTTACCTATCTCAAACTCAAATCCCATGCCCGCCACCTCCCCCAGGGTGTAGTAAATTTGGTAGGCGACGACGAACCGGAATGGGCGAATCTTTGAAATATTATTTTAAATGGGCGTAGGACCCCTCTGACCAAGTTTGGTTTACGCATCAACAGAAGTTAAAACTCACAAAATGAAGGGATATGCCTTAAATACCTTGCGTTTCGCAATTTAAATACAATATTGTAATATATTTGGCGGACCGGAAGGAAAATTGACGCGGATCGGCGGTTGAGGACCACTGCACGGAACAATGCCCTTTACAAGCGACTACTGTTATCTAACGACGTGTAGAGCTAATATCGATTCGAAAAACTGAAATCTTTTTTTGGCGTTTCCCACTCAATTTTTTACACATGGGTAAGGTAAGGTTTGAATTTAAACCAAAGATGTGTAATCTGCAAAGCCAATACAGTGAAGTCTAACGATTTAATCGCCGGCGGGTAAGAATTCGACGTTTTGTGGAAAATTTTCGCTTTGTATTTCTATTATTCTTTATTTTCTTTTTCATATTATTATATAATACTTAATCGTTAAAGCATTATGAATTACTTTAAACTGTACAGAAATGGGAGTTCTATTTGCGCATCATACCAACAAAGGCCATAATTTACCATAATTTTATTCTCATTTTCCTTATTTTAGTTCTATTACGAGTTCGGGGACTAGCCAAGTAACTCCCGTAGTATTTGTACCTGAAAATATGGCCTAACCCTAACCTGGTACACATACTACGTCCCGGTGTCCGCCAATTGGTTCACATACTACACGAGTACTAGGCTTGCACGTAATTTACAGATTTACGGAATTACGTAATTATTTGGAGTTACGGAAGGGAAGTTACGAATTACGTAAAGTCGTAATTATTGCATTGAAACGAGCTTTCTTCAAAGCAGTCAATTTCGTCGATTGCGAAAAATGAAAGCTCAACAAGTAGAAGAAGTTAGAGTTCCGGTATTCGCAGTCGTTCTTCCTACTTTTCTCTCTCTTGTTACGTAGGTGAAAGAAGGCATGACGCGTTGCCATTTACTAACCTATTATCAACTTTTCTGGCAGGGCCAGTGTAAATTATTAACGTAGTTAAGGGAGAAGAATTGAGTAGGCCCGTTTGACGCCAACACACCTGGTTTTAACTTCTCCCGTAACTTAGCCGTAGATAAGGGATAGAATTGCGTTGAGACCGATTGACGCCATCACACCTGGTTTCAACTTCTCTCGCATCTTATCTAGCATGGCCATTGCCAATGTACATAATAACCGTAGATAGGGGGAAGAATTGTGTTAAGACCGATGGACGCTAACACGCCCGGTTTCAACTTCTTCGGGTGAAATGACTAATGAACGCAGGAGATGAATCTATCAAACATGGTCTATCAAACATTTGTATCCATTTTACTTTTATTTATTATTTACTTGTTCCAGTTTTCCGTTACTTATGGTATATATGTTCCGTTTCTATTTTATTCTATTTTATAGTCACGCGTTTAAATAGTGGGAATTCCCCACCAAGTGTGGATTAGCAATGCTTAACCATTCTTTATTGTTAATATCAACACTTGAACATGGAATATCATACTGTTTTTGGCTGTTTTATTTCAGGCTTGGGGTATAAACAGGAAAATATCCATAACCTTTCAACACGACGATCTTGTGAAATTTAACGAAGAGCTTTCGCGACGAATTGGAACCAAATAAGCGAAAAGAGCGATTGATCACTCGCGCCAATACCTCGCCGTGATAATTAATGTCGCGCTTATCAGATAGCTATATGACGACAAAAGAGAGATTGCGTAATGAACCAACGCAACTTCGTCTTCTCGGCATCGGCAGAGAAACAGCAAAACGACGGATTCCTCGCGGACCGCTAAAAATTTAACTGCTATCATATATAATCAAATATGAGCCAGTGTGTTTATTCTGTGCGAGATCCATTTTCTATTACAAAATCTTGATGTTCTGTTAACGGTTTTATCGTTATATATCAGTCCGGACTTGGCCTTGATCATGATGTTTTTCACAATTCCTCTCAATATTTCGGCCATATATGATTAACTGTCTTACCAAATGCGGCAACTTATTTTGATTTATCGTCGACTTGAATACCACCGGCACTCGACCAAACTTGTGTCAATCTTGGCCGATAGGATCGCCGACTTGAGTTAGGAAATTAATGTCGTGAGTGTAAAATAAATGTCACAAAATGCATTGTTTTGCGATATAACTTTTGTATTTTCGGAGAAGGCATATCATATAAGTTCGATATTTA
Organism: Styela clava; assembly: GCF_964204865.1. NCBI lineage: Eukaryota > Metazoa > Chordata > Ascidiacea > Stolidobranchia > Styelidae > Styela > Styela clava. Next base: position 6,113,456 of record NC_135254.1, read on the forward strand.
AATTATACTCAAATAAATAATATTTGGTCTAAATTTATCGCAAATAATGTTATAAACAGTTCAGAAATGATTAAATGTAAAATGAAGCATGGTAATCGGAATATCGTCAATAAGTCGACATCAATAATTATTATTATAAAATGCTAACAAGGCAGTAATGTCGGATAATGCAGAAGACGCTGCAAAAACAAGTCTTCGTCGCGAGGAAATCGCAAGTATAATCAAACGAGAGAATACGCTCGTCGTTGGTTAATAAATTAGAAACCCGTAATTTTTATTCAGTACTAAGGTGGTTTTAAAAAACTATCGTTTCCATAAATATCCGTATACCAGTGTCGGTAATGATAAAATAAAATTGATCGCATAAAAATGGGACGGTTAATTTGCGAAGGTGATAAAGTAAAACCAAAGCTAACACAAAAGATAAAAATCAGAATAAAATTAATTTGAATTCACTCCTTGATATTTGTCTTTAACATCTGCCGACGGCGTGTAGTACTGCCAAGAATATGAAAACCCAACTTCAATGTCCCATTCGGAAAAGAAGTGGATTCAATTGGTTGTTATGATAGGTTTAAATGCGTGGAAAAATATCGCAATTACGGGGTCATTACGTAATTGATTTTGCCGTAATGACGGAATTGATTTTTGTCAATTACGTGCAAGCCTAACGAGTACCCGAAGAATCCATAAGAGATTGAACAAAAAAAGGAGGCTTATGCATAGGGAGGGGGGAAATAAAGAGTTTCAAAATAGGCTGAATGAAAAATTTAACAAAAAGGGTTCGGAACCACTGCGCCTTCCGACTTACCTAAGTATTCTTCCACGTCAGTGAGAGCTTCTTCGACTTCTCCCGACACGCCATCCACCACAGATTTGACTTGGGAAAGTTTCCGCTCCTCTTCCGAGATGTATTCTTTAACGTATGATAACAGATCGAGTTCTCTGTGAAGCAATTCTTCCATAAGTCCAATTGAAGAATACCAGTCCGCTAAACTGGATCCAACTAAGCAAAAGTAGACGAGTAGAACCCGCAACATCATTGGAATATATTGTTCTGAAACATGGGAAAATTGATGGTACGAAAACGATTAATCAGTCTTGTGTATAACATTGACGACAGCAACTAATAAATATGTGCCGGGCAGCATTCATAGGCGTACCCTGAAGGGCCATGCAAAAAAATCAACATTTTTTTAAAATACAATTTTGGGAACTCCTGAAGTATGCGAAACTAGCGCAAGTTCAAACCAAAAGGGGACTATTTAAACAAAGATTTATACACAGGCGGGAAAAGTGTGGTTTCTTTGTCATTCATCGAATTCTTCTCTTTATTTATGTGATAAGAACCTGAACTCAGGTTGTGTATCAGGTTAGGGTTCAGGTTGTGCGAATATATTGGTGCGCATACTCCAGGAGTACCCAATTTTGTGCCATTTGCCGTGACCCATAAATTCTTACGTCTTTTTCAACACCATTTTGCTCTATTCTTGAACGATTTACTGAAACTGATTTTTCCCGGCTTCCCGGCACTAAATGAACCAAACGAGATAGAAATTTAAGCAGCGAAGATCTTAACTGTTGCAGAAAAGTTTATGTTACTGATGTTCGCTCGAGACTTTTTCCAGCTACCCGCGGGCCAAATGCGGCCCACAAGGAAAAATTATGCGACCTGCGTAAAAGTGCCAATTTTGAATGGTGTGGGGCCGCGAAACGAGTTTTCAATTAAGTTCAATCTGGAAGTTATTCCAATCTCTTTGTGATGCAAAGCCTATACTTGAATTTCACCGGAGTGTGTACGAAGCGAACAACGCATGGTATCAGATCAATAATCAAAATTTTTGTGTCTGCAACTACCAGAAAGCCTATGTTAAATAAAGGTACGGCCTGTGATTTCACCCATTTATTTGTATCTGGCCCTCTTGTAGGCTATTAAAGGTTGCACCCCCTGTATTAAACGACTTAATTGGATATCTATTTCTATACTGGACTTCTTACTGTTGTATGTGCTAATGTTAGGTTTTTCATAGGTGTCGCTGCTCAATAACCAACACCTATTTAGTATGGGCACCCCAACTAGAGCTAGGCTAGCGAAAAAGTGCCAATTTTGAATGGTGTGGGGCCGGTTTTGCATTCTAGATACCGCCAATTGTTACGCCATTATCACATTTTGAGCACATGTATATTCGTCACAATTCAATTATACCGTAGACCATAGGTTCTCAAAGTGCTTTGTACGGAGCCCCAGGGCTCCGCGAGAGAAACCCAGGGGCTCCGCGAACTCTTCAAAATACTGACTCAAAATTTTGTAACTGTTCAAAGAAGCAATAACAGCATTCATAAAATCTGACAACAATATAGCCTCGAAATATGGTAAAGAGGCGGAATTAAAAAATGACATTATTTATAAGCAGGAGCGCAGCCAGGATTCTTAAGAGGCAGGTGGTTCAAAATTGGAATCGGAAATTTCCGCGCAACATTTTTCGCGATTAAAAAAACGGATAACGAGATTTCTGTTGCGTAAAATATTCAATCCATGACCGATGCGAGCATTCAACGTGTCTCGTTGTTATCATGTAATTGTGCTCACCGTTACTCACGTTTGGTTCGAGATTACTATTAGGATTACTAAAATGAAAGAATACTATTCTAAAATAACATAAAATATAAGATAAACTGCCAACTATAAATAAATTGGAGTCGTATTTTTGCGATCTTGGGATTTGTCAAACTTGATTTGTTCTTTTGCACTTGAGATTATTTTTAAGCAAGATATCGCCGTTTAAAAAATCACAATATCTGGGCAAAATTCGGCTCTGTCGGTAGTTTCAGAATGAAAAAGGTACATCGCGGATTGCGCTCACAATTGACTGTGTTTCGATTTCGCAGTTACTTCGATGAAAACCTAACATAACACCAAATTTTATGATTTACAATGTCTATAAAATAAGAAAAGTAGCAAATTGGATGAAACAAAACAAATTAACATTAAATGTAAATAAATCAAAAACTATGTTGTTTGCTCCAAGTAAATCCAAATCACAGACATCTGTGAAAATTGAGATTGAAGGAACTATTCTTGACAACGTTAGCTCATTCAAATATCTTGGCATCCACATTGATAACAAACTGCAATGGGACATTCAAATAACCAACACTGCTGTTAAATTAGCCAAGGCGGTAGGAATGCTTTATCGGCTTAGGCGTTATACTTCTTTGTCTACGTTACGCATGATATACTTCGCTCTGTTTCAATCTCATTTGCAATATGGTATTATAGCTTGGGGATCAGCTAATAAAACTTTGTTACACCGGATTGAAGTATTACAGAACAGGGCTATCCGTGCTTTGACCCATGCTGGACCAATGTCAAGATTAGATCCTCTTTACCATAAGAATCAAATAATCAAAATGTCAGACATTTATAAAATCGAGATACTGAAACTCATGCACCAACACCTAAACAATAAACTGCCTATGGCTTTTAAATACTATTTTGTCAAACAGATGAGTGTTCACTCTCATTCAACTCGTTCCGCTGCCAATAGTTCATACCATGTGCCTCGCTTTTCTACCAATCGTTCACAAAGCTCTATTAAATTCATCGGTGTGAAACTCTGGAATACGCTCCAAGACACACTTCGCTCTAAGACTTATAATTCATTCAAAAAAGCACTAAAATTTCTTTACTTAGATTCTTATATCTGTCAGTAGGCTGGCAGAGTTGAAATGTATCTCAGACTGTTTGAAACTCACTTTTTTCAAATTATGGGTGTTACCTTCATCTTGTCATTATTCTCATGATATGCTATCACTATCCTTGTATTATTATTATTTTATTTGCTCTTCAATACTGTGGTATACTCCAATAGTATGTGCTGCTCACAGAGCATGACTTTCTCTCACAAAGCACTTGTGTTTCTTACCTTTATTTGCTCAAGATTCTATAATAAGCTAGGTATCCTTTCACCTTATTGATTTCCATTACTGCTATTTTATTATTTAATAGCATGTGCTCCTTATGAAAGTCACTTCACAAAATAACTGTATTATGAACTCTTATAACAAAGACAAAATTCAAAAACTTTAGTTACCTCTAATAGTCATTGCTTCTTTAATATGCTTTCATCCATTGTAGTTCACTTATGTCGTTTAATATTTTCCAATATATATGTGCTCTTTGCAATCCAAAATAAATTGAATATGTCTTTTTCTTAATCATAATTCATTGGTTATATTAGTAGTTCCACTGCTGCTGCTGCAGGGAATTCCCCAAGTAGTCAACAACATTATGCTGCGTCACGCACGTCAGCAATTTCTTTGTTGTTGGCGTGCTCGGTGGAGCATGGCGTTGAGTTGTTTAAATTCGTCAATGCTTTTTTCTATTTAATCGAATCTTCTGTTCTCACGTACATTTCAGTTCCCAAATTGTTTCATTTATTTTTGCTGATTTATTTCTGTATTGTTTGACTTAATCTGCTTCTATAATGGTGTCGCTGACATGATGACTTCTGATAGTCTTTTCGCGATCCCTCGTCTATTGCAGTCCAAATATTGTACCTCTTTCTTTCAATGTATTTATTTAATTTTTACCATTTGTTTAAATGTACAATGTTTTTGCACGACGAAAAAAAAATATCTGAATCTGAATCTATAAAAGCGTTTTCAATCTGAGGTGAGTCTGCTGAAAACGAAACGTGTGATCTTCCATTTTAAGTTTCAGTTTTAATATTTTAGAAGGCGTTTTTCAATTAAGAAATTTGAGTTGCGGATTTAGCTCTTTATTAATTATTATTTTTATTATATTTATTATTATTATGTTTTTCACATTAAACTCATACTTCCCCACGAGAACAAAAAGCAATTAACGTCGTCATTGTGTAACAATACATGTATATGCCGAGGGAAATTTTTGATTTAGGGAGAATAAACACCGGCGTAAAGATGTTTAAAGGTTCAAAAACACGCCATGCTGACGAAAAAAATCGGCGATTGTAACAAAATGATATCGCGCACGTTATTAGCGGCCTTTTAAGTCTTTCAATGTCAAAAGGGAAAAGATTCGCCCCCTAATTTATCAATATGTTGGTCAAGTGTCAAATTTACAGCTTTAGTATATTATGTTTGAAATTTAGATTTATTTATGACTTGTAATAACCTTATTAAAAAAGGTTCAGCATTTAAAATAAGTGAGGTACTTTTAACTTGCTCAGGAATATTAATCTGAAAGTAAAATTTTAACATTTATTTTGGGGCTCCGCGAATAATATTCAACCTTTCAAGGGCTCCGCAACACCAAAAGTTTGAGATCCCCTGCCGTAGACAGATTCATTGATTTGTCAACCGTAGCTTACTGTACATATCCTTACGTGCGCTGCCCTTTCCCGGCCCACAAATATCCTTCCTCCTTTGGCCCCCCCCCCCTCCAGTCACTCAACTTTGGGAACCACTGTTATAACACATCTACACTACGTCGATATCTCAAGAATATATGTCAATTGCTAGATCTGGCCGGTACATCTCGGTCGGTATTTCATTAACGAACAATTATCACACAAAGCAGACGACCCTTGAGGCAAAATAGCGTTTGTATATAATTCAATGAAACAATGCCAAAGGCAATGTAGTACTAGGACGCGCCAAGATTTAACATATAAATAAACATTGAAACAAATAATTGTTTTAACTAAATCAAGTGCCAGTCAAGTATGTATTAATATGACTTAAAAGTTTCTGTCCTGTCCGCCGCATATTGCTAAGTGTCACGTCTTTTAATAGCCGGGGATCTGTAGACGGACTCAACGGAAACGTATCGAACGCGCCAGTCCCAACTATCAACTTCAACTTTTGTATTGATTCTCGCATAATAGAAATAAAATATCTGAATCTTCATTCACAAACGAGACAGTCATAAAATCAGCTCCTTCTTGTAGAGACAAAGGCGTAGAAGGGCGGTTTTCTTGAATAAAGGAAACACAATTGCTTAATTTTAGGTCACAATACCTAAACTGATTGCTACAAAAACCTTGGAGCGAAACTCTGACCAAACGTTTCCCAATCCGGAGAATCGAATGCTATCAGAATACAATACGTATACCAGTACTCGATACGGACAAAATAATGCACTGCATACGACAGTAAGATATAAACACTTAAAAAGTCCGACATCCAACACCAAAGATCTAGAATCATAGATAGATCCCACAACGTATCACAAAGTACGTAAAGCTGCTATATCCCTCTATCTCAGCTTTCAGATATGGATGTTCAAGATATTTTAGTTGGAAAATTGGGTGGTTCACGTATCCGATGGTCGGTCTTCGATACTCCCGTAGTCATAACATTACCCCTATTTTAGTTTTATTATGAGTTCGGGGACTGTCTGCGTTAGCCAAGTAAATATACCCCCTTCCAATAGGCTCCAGTCCCTTTTCACAACTTGATGTAAAGTAGGCGAACAAAATCAGTTACCTCCATATTGGTACACACACTTCTGGAGCGCCCGGTTTTCTCCGTAGTAGCTAGGTAACTAATAACCTTATCTAACTAATAGCTAACTATAACCTTACCCGACAGGTAACCGGGCAAGAGTCCGTGATAGAGAGAAAGAGTCCGTGTTCCAAGCTACAAAAGCTGTATGATACAGAATTTTTTTTTTACATTTCAAAAATCTGGGGTGTCCGACCTTCTTAGTGATTTGCCATGGTAGCGAAAATAAACAAGGAAGCTCACTTCCGGCAAGGGTCAAAGTGGAACAAGTCCAATTCTATCTCTCAATATTGTCCATCCTGACCCAATTCAAAACCAGCTGACACTGATATATATAAGCATATTTATAATTCAAAACATTTGCTTCTATGTTCGTAATACTGTTCACAATAATAATACACAAAAAATATTCCCAAAAATACATAATTATATGACTAGGCAGTGGATAAAAAATGGCGTTTCAGAAGTACGTGTACCAATATGGAGGTAACTAATTTTGTTCGCCTACTTTACATCAAGTTGTGTAAAGGCATGGAAATTTATGGGCAGGGGGTTAATTTTGTTCGCCTACTTTACATCAAGTTGTGTAAAGGCATGGGAATTTATGGGCAGGGGGTATGTTCACTTTCCAGAAGTTTGTGTACCAAAGTGGAGGTAACTAATTTTGTACGCCTACTTTACATCAAGTTGTGTGAAGGGATGGAAACCTATGGGCAGGGGGTATATTCACTTGGCTAACACAAACAGTCCCCGAACTCGTAATAGAACTAAAATAAGGAAAATCGGAATAAAATTATGGCCTAACCCTAGCCTGGTACACATACTATGAGAGTAGCTAAAAATAGTTCAAAACAAAATAAATTCAGGAGTATAGGGATGGCCATATTTAAGTACAGTAGTTCCTATTTTCAAAAAAATATTTAATATGCTGAACATAGGATATTACAAATCATTGAAAATTAAATTAAGTTTCATAATGCAGGGAAATTAACATAAACATTAGTTTGATTGTCTTGAGGTGTTGTCAGAGGTGTTAAATGGTTTTAATTCACACAAAACCGCTACTTCCTCCCAAACCATGATATACAATATGGATAAAAAGTAGCGAAAGGTTTGATTCTTGAAATAAAATCTGGGACAGCAAGCTTTGCATTATTTTGATATCGAAACATGATTGTTATTCGCAACTACAAAAGCAGATTGTACATAAAAAAAAATAGTTCAATTTTCCCGAAAACTAACGAGTAAAGGTTTTTTATAAAATTTGTGTGCAAATAGATAAGGCATATTGAATACATGGTGTGGAAGTTGAACTACTGTATCCATGAATACTTGCAACTTTGCACTTTAACAATTTCTAAGCCTTGAGCGGTGCTCATTCAAAAGTAATTATGATTGTGAAGGTGCCTCGCAGCTGAAAAAAAGTGCGACGATGCCCTGGCTAATTTTAACAAGTTAGGTGCCCTAGCTTTCATTTAAACTCTTTTAAATATGATGAGTACTTGAAAAAGCATTGTGCCTGTTAAAAAAAGGGTATGACTAGGGCTGTCCAATAGAGTTCCAAATAATTTGAAGTGTATTGGGGTAATTTGAGAATAAACGAATTGTATGATAATATAATATAACACACACACACCCCTCGCATAATACTTGAGTATTTTTATATGAAGTTTGCTCAAAGTCCTAAATAGAAAGTGTGAAGAGTACGGTACATGGAATTGAAAGTGGTCACCAGTAAAAGCTATAGGTTTCATGCTTGCAACAACAAAATATTACAACAAGTTGGCGTATATACAGTTTCGCTCGAAATTTTCAAAGTGTGCTAGAGCTGAAAGGAGCAAACGATACATACATTATGGGATTTCTAAAATTCTTTAAAATTGCAAAGAGAATTTATTCATACAATAAATGGTTTTGGCCCTCACAGATGTATTAAATGAGGTAAAAATACTTAAACAATGACGGTTCAAAAAAACAACAAACTTGGTTAAGATACATTGAGAATAGACTTCATAACACAATTGAAATTGTAAAGGGACTTGATGGACACCCTGTATATATGCTCGAACTTGTAAGTAACATAGAGTTATGGTCTGGATTTTCATATATCTAAGCTTTTACTAATAGTGAAAGAGTATAAATAGTGGGGAAGTGAGCACCTTCTATCAAAAGCTATATAAAGGTTATATTTGTAACAGATTAATTGTTGGAGCTTTTCTATGCAATAAAAAATTGCTCTAAGTTAGGTCCCGCTCCTTCAACTAAGTGTGAAAGTAGTACTGCTAAAAAATTCAACAACTTTGACCAGAGCAAGATGCAGAGCCTCCTTTAAAAGCAGGAAGAATACTGATAGAATAGTTGCAAGTTATCTCAAAGCAAGGCGCCCAAGCCTCCATTAATTGAAAGTGGGAAGAATACTGATAGAAGAGTTCCTCAAAACAAGATCCCAGGTCCACAACAAAAAATAAAAATAGGACACACATAATTGAACACTGAGGCTCTAGGAGCTATATAAGGTAGTAAATTATTCTTGCATTCTAGGTTTAAGCAAACCTGGAAAAAATGCATCAAAACTAATTTAGTTATAAGTTTAAAACTATTTTTGAAGATTCATTTTAAAATATACTGTTTTCAGCATTCTTATCAAGAGCGCAAGATCTTTTGAATTCTTGGTCTCTCTCGTGGATCCATTTATTGGCAACCCACTTCACGCCATTTAAGACTGGGCACGCAGCGTGATTCGTGCGTAAATCGCCCTCACCTGATGGGTAGAGGTTATACCAAAACACAGCGCTGCCTTTGATTGGTTTCACAGCGACTTTTGCAGTTAAAAAAATTGTCGCGCCACCATATTCTACATTTGTAAGATAAAAAAGCATAGTTGCGATACGATTTCCAACATTTTTATCGAAAGTACGTTTATCACTTGAGCGAACAAAGTCGTAATGTGTTTCATATTGACCCCCGACCCCATAATTTGCAATTTGTAAATCCTCGGCCGATTTCATAGAAAGTCCAGTGGCAGCTGCAATTCTTGCGCTAATCCTACGTATGACGTTACTTTCTTTGTCTTGTAACCAAGCGCTTTTGCTCACTCGATAATCTGCAGGTTCTAAAATTCCCGTAGCGGGATTTTGCACGGTTGCTCGATTCAGTCTGGGTTTTGCCATTGCTTTAATTGTGTCAATTTCCTTTTCATTTATGATGTCATAAAACCTCACCAAATGTGGTGCTTTCCATAATTCTTCTATTTTAATTGGTTGAATACGTAACAATGGGTCATTGTTATCCCAATAATAGCATTTCAAATTCTTCTCGATTTGAGGAGAGATAGGCTCCCCTCCCTCACGACACAATTTCTGGTACAAATCACCCTTGGGTTTCAACTTGTCTTCACGTTTCAGTTTAGCACTCCATTTTGAGTAGTCAACCTTTTCTACTTCTCCCTCGTCTCCTTTTTTCGTTGATTTTAGTAGATTTCTGTAATAATCCCGATTTTGTTTAATCCTATCATGCTGTGGGTTGATCTTCAACATCTCAATTGTAAGTTCGTACGCTCGTTTCCAGTTCCCTTGCTGGGATAAGGAGAAAGCTAGATGGTCAAGAACATCAAACCTTAGTAGAATTTAAAAAAAATTTACTTTTCTGTGATAAATAAATATCATTCTGTTCTTAAATAGTTGGGAAGCTGGCGCTCCAGAAGTTTGCGTACTAATATGGAGGTAACTAATTGTATAAAGTGACTTAAACATATGCACAGGGGGTATATTCACTTGACTAACTCTGACTCGTAAGTCCCAAACTCGTAATAGAACTAAAATAAAGAAAATCCGTATAGAATTATGGCCTAACCCTAACCTGTTACACATGCTACGTTCCGATGTCCGCCATCCTGGTATGCATACTTCAAAAGCACCGAAAATTTGAAATAGGCTACACAATTCTGGTTAGTTAATGTTACCAAAGCCAAAACTCTACATTTAAAGACAGTTTGTCGCAGTAGGACAAGATAGGATTTACATACTTTTCCTGGGGGAGAGGAAAGGCGACAAGACAGATTTATCCTATGGCGAACCTCGGCCTCTAGTCTGGTTATCAGTCCATGTTAAGAATAGGATTAGTTAGCCAGTTATTTGTTTTCGGAAGCACGGTGCAAATGAAAACAATCATTAAACATACAAACCTCTCATGGGTTGTATCTCCTTGCTGTATTTTATCATCGGCTTCTTTCATCCACAGAACACAATGATAATAATCAGCGCCAATATAAGCAGTTCGTCCAATTTGAAAACAGTCATCAGCTGTTAGTTTACGTCCTGCATACGAACTTTTCACTTTGCCTTGTGCTAAGTCATGCGTGTCAAGGTCATAGGTGTCCTGAAATATTAAAGATCTCATATAAAAAGCAGAAATCCGTATGTATTTTGCCACAGTTACCTACTCGCAAGCTTAGATGGACCAGGGTACACTCACTATAAGTATGAGTTATAAGTTTATTGCGACTCCATAATCAGCAGCAGACGGTAAAATATTAGATAAAAAAAATAACTGATTATAGAATCGGGAAAGCAAACGAAACCTCAAGCAAGGTTTGAAACGTACAGGTTTTAGATGGAAAAGTATTGATGAAAGAAGTAGTACCTGTTCGCTCACCCAACTTGCCTGATTTCACCTGACTGGCAATAACAATATGACTCTATAAGATTATTTTGTCATAAATAGATGCCATAGCCAAGTGGTAAGAGAATTGGACCAAAATATATACACAACACAAGTAACACATCTTGGGTTCACGACCCACGCCCGCCAACCTTACCCATGATATAGTGAATTGAGCAGACAGTGACAAAGCATAATGATTCTTTGGTGCTCCCGAAGTATGCGAACCAAGATGACGGATATCGGAACGTAACATGGGTAACAGGTTAGGCGATAATTTTTTTCCAATTCTCCTTATTTTAGTCCTATTATCAGTTCGAAGACTAGCCAAGAGCCTCCCGTAGTATTTATACCTAAAATCATGGCCTAACCCTAACCTAGTACACATATCCCATTCCGATGTCCGCCATCTTGGTTCGCATACTTCGGGAGCCCCGATTCTTTTTTTATAAGTCACGCTTGTTCGGTGAAAAAGTATAAAAATTTCATAGATAATTGTAAAAACTTGTAATGAAAGTCACTATATAGACATCACAAGCTAAAATCTTGTGTGTCCACACTCCATGGTAAAGTGAATTGAGTATTCCACCATTCTTCCAAGATTCTTATATATCAGTGGCTGCCTGTACAGGGCTTTGTTCGAAGTGAAGATTTGAAAAAGTCTTTGATGACTGTTTTTGGACCAGTGGCCAAAAATTTTGTCCACCTAGACTGGGGGGCAGTGTTCCCTCTAAGGTGTGCGCGTGCACACAGATGTATTTCGATGTAATGTAGAAATGTGCTCGGTTGGCAGGTTGAGAAAGTTTGTTGTTGGCCCACTTTTCACCCGGTTGGAACGCCAAAATTTCTTCATTGGTTTTTGCACAAATATTAGTCATTTCCAAAAAAGTGCGCACACACCAAAATTTCTGCGCACACATACTACAAAAAATTAGAGGGAACATTGCTGGCGGGTCATGCAAGTGAGACGTAAAAGGTCACATTTTATGAACAATATTCACAGTGTTACAAAAAAAGGCAAAAACAATAAGCCTTGTGCCAAAACTAAATTTAATTGCAAGCTCAACAAATTCCTTGAGCTATTTTTAGCTAAAACATCAAAGTTTGGTTATGGCAGCATCAGACGGGCCAGATTGAGTTACCCAAAGGGACTGGATTAGACCACGAGCTGTGGTTTGCCCATGTCAGGTATATCCCAAACAGGAAAGTGAATTTTCGATTTTTAGTCTAAGGAATTTTTGGGCATGAATTTATTTGAATTCTCTGTTAAATCTGACCAAATCCAGGATTTATTCAATAATCAAAAATAATTCTAGAATAAATTAAAAATCATAAATTATTTTGGCCATTGAAGCATTTAAAATTAAACATATAATATAATTTTTGGAACAATAAAAGAAGTTTTATCTTTGAAATATAAACGCACAATTTAGGTTTAAACCATTGATAATAATTTATTTTTGAGCATTTTGCCAGGTAAGGAAATACCTAGTGTGCAATTGAGCATAATATCACTACGTGTCATATTAGTAAATGCTAAAATATGTTTGAGTTCATTTTCTTCACCTCATTGCATTTAAATGAGTTAAATTTCCTATTCTGCAGTCATATGTCTTGTTGAAACTATAGCAATTATTGGAAAATTATCATAATGTACGTTATTCAACAATCTCAATTTAGGACCCTGTTTTACAAGAAAAAAGTCATGGCTCGGTGAACAGGTTTAGGACAAAACGCTAAGAACTCGGAATATGCTTGCCAGTTGCCACCAGTGTTCCCTTTAAGAAAATGTTACACTGAGCAAATGTTTGTTTTAGTGAGCATAAATATTTTAAGGCTTAGCAGAGTCCTTAATTAAAAATTTACAAACTATGTGAAATATTACAACAATATAATATAATATCAGAATGCGAACAAAGTACACATTCAACTCAAAAACATGGAATGAGCATTCTCGCTCAGCGTTATAAGGTATGACGAGCCACGCTTCGAAAACGTAATGTACAAGAACGCGAGAATAAGATTTTACTCTGCCTTGTGGTACTGCGCAATGACACAGTTGCGCACCCTAGAGTGAACCTTGGTTGCCACCATGAAATTTGCTGATTGTGTGTATTTACAGGTTCGATTCATGTCAGAGCTGGCTAAATGTGTGAGTAGGAGCGCTGGACTCCTATTGCGACTAAATGCCCTTCGCCTGTGTTTCCTAACTGACGACCCAGAACTTGGTTGCTTGAAAATACTGTCTATTAGGTCACTTTTTTACAACCGTAAAACAAGTTATAGATTTTATTTTCTAGGAAATTTTATTGTTTATCATTCATTTGGTATTGGTGCGTTTCTCAATAGTAATTGTAAGTTATATGTGGGAAGTATTAAAGCACAAAAACTTGTCAACATCTATTTTGCTTTGAGTAAAGTGGATAAAAATTATAATTTTGTATATGATAGTTTAATTTAACCTCATAAAAGCACTACATACAAATTGGGTAGTTTGAAAAAAAAGTTGGTTGGGAACCCCTGGTCTACACAACTACTTGTCAACTATGCAGGGATGTGCCAAACTTTTCTGCTGCCCAGGGCGAGTTTTTGATAATGATGACCCTTATGACTGACTTCAAAAATAATTCGGAGGATAAACAAATTATAGATGTTGTTATACATCAGAATGATTAAATGGAAGGTGAGGTATGTGTGGAGTTTTCATATTATTAATTAAATAAATCGACTATACACATAATGCCAGCTTTTAATTGTGTAATAACACGAACTCTACAACTTGGATATGCTGCTCCATATGACATGCTGCCCCTATGGCCTCCCCTCGGCCAGCCAATTACGGTCATCATTCCTGGACCGATTCACCCGCATACCCAGCCAGGGGTGGGGATCAGATGATAGGCTCCGGTTTACCATATGATTAATCTGTCTTGTCATATTTCTTTAGATTTTTCATACAACACTTCGCTGTTCCCAACCGGGGGCCACAGAGCAGATAGAGGGGGCAACAATGCTCGGCACAAAACTTATTCTACTTTTTACCTTACACAAAAACTCGTTTTTCCTAGTTTCATTGCTTGATAAGGTTATATTTTACAGGTTGTTTTTACTTTGTTGAGCATTAATTGTTTGAACATAATGGGATTTGGAATCCACCAATCAAAATAATACTATATATATATACCACTGGAATGATAAACAGGGGGGACATAAGTGTTAAAATCTTCCGTAGGGGGCCACGAGCGATAAAAAGTGGGGACCACTGCAATACTTATTAATGTCTTTTGCTCTAAACATGACCCCATACAAGCAGCCACTAATATTTAACAAATTTGGAGGCGCAGTTCTTACCACTTCATGGCAGCTCCTGCCACGAACGAACCATGGTTTTATAGCGCTATTCAGTAATCATTATTAAAGTTACATTCACAAACTAATGTACCAAATTTTAATTGATCATGAGAATTATATCTACTTAAACCCTAACCCCAAATCCATCAAAACTGTATTCATAAGAAAAACGTTCCAAATTACCCAATATTTGTTACCATAAGGGACAGCCCTGGCTTTACGGCCCACCTGCCATGCTTACGGTAGCAAAATTTTACCTGCCATCAATTTTCAATTTGCTGCCGCGGTAACGGCAGCTCGTCATTGGTTTGTGGCAGCTAAAAAGTTAGTCGCCATAGGTTTGGCCGTAGCGGCCATGGTATGAAAATACCACCATGATTTTGCGGCAGCTGCAGCGCCACAGAATACTTAAAACTGCACTTGCAAATCTGTGTAAAAAGCTGATATTATTTGCAAGGATAGGAAACTTTCTGGTTCAACATTATTTTGAAAATCCAAATTTTTTCATAACCCACCTGCAATCTCATCAGTGCCTTCGCGGTTCCTTGCACATCTTCATCTCCCGGTAAATTTGGTCGAATATCCCGGAGTTGACCGAGGAACGTTGTGTTTTTTGATACCAAACTCTCCATAGTGTCATATTCTGATTTTAGCTGTCTCATGAACAGGTATTGGTTGACAGGATGTCCTGGAAAATGATTGAATAAATTGTGGTTACTCGCTTATCATGCTGTTGACAGCTAAAAAGCACTTTGCGGAAGACACTATTGAAATGGAAAACAGGAGCATATATCAATCTATATTCCTACCCCGCCATCTGTATGATTTAGCGCTCAATGGAGGAAGTCGTTCAAATTACAAATTGAGAACATGAATATCCCTCTTCCTATGCCTCCTGATCTTATAATATATAACAGAGAGTAATATTCATGAATGTAAAAAAATGACCCAAATGCATTGTTTTGTGTCAGTGGCCCCTTTCATATCTTGTGGCCCTTTTCCAGAGTCTTTAAGCACTTATGGCCCCCTGTTTATCATTCCAGTGGTATTCATAGTGTTGCATTGATTGGTAAATTTCAAATCCCGTTATAATAAAACAATGCTCTACGTAGTGAAAACACCTTATCAAGCAATGAAACTAGGAAGAACAGGGGTTTTCTTGTAGTGAAAAGCAAAAACAATGTGTTGCATGGTGGGCCCCATATAACTTCTCTGTGGCCCCCTTGGTGGGCCACTGGACCATTAGCATATGAAAATTTCAAGAATCAAATATGACACCAATTGTATGGGTGTAGTGTAGTTTCGTATCTCAAGTACTTCTAGTGGGCGTAGCATAACAATTTTTGCATATGTCAATCCTGACCCCCACCTGACTGCGTCTTCCAAAAATTACATCACTGCAACGTCACATTAACATAATAAGGCCCTTCAAACTATACGAACTGTTATCGAGGACGCCGGACTATCACCCGGATTCGAGCAATCTATTTTTCTTGTTGCAACGACATAATTTTCGGATGACATTGTGAAGTGGGGGTTAGGATTGACATGTTCAAAAATCGTTATGCTACGCCCACTATAGTACTTGAGGTACGAAACTACACAAGACCCAATTGTATTAGAGAAGGCAAAAGTTCTTAATTTAAATATTTCATACCTAGAAATTTCTCAATATTGTCATTAGCTTCAACTGCATGTGATTTCAAACCACTTGCAACTTCCTTCATTCTCTCAATCCTTGTTTCTTCAGCTGAAATGAAGTCTTTAAGCGAAGAAATCAGGTTCAATTCTTCCTTGACTAAATCTTCCATATGACCAAGAGATGAATAAAATTCTACTCCGATTATTGGCACAACAGTCAAAAAGAAGATCACCCACTCATACATGATTGGGTATTTAGTTAAAACTGTGAAAACAAGAATATTTGTGTTCGATGACAAAATGATTTGAGGGTGTAAGCCGGACTTGTGTGTTTTAGAGATGTGTAGTTTGAGTTGATTCCTTTGCTTTTGAGTTGTTTATAGGATAGGATTTACATATTCATCATGTGGGAGAAGAAGGAAATAAGATGGCTTAATCATGTAGCAAACCATGGCGATGTTGTTTTGTCTTACAAACTCCTTTGTACAAACAGTTTTGTATACTCTACCCTTACCTCTGTTATCACATTCACACCCACTCCTTGCACAACTGTCTGTATAAAGGACCATATTATACGTATTTGATTTACCTTATTATAATTTATACATATTAAAAGGGGTGTATGCCGCACATTTGGGTTTTAGGCCACTATGGTTTTGTGCATACATCCAGACATCCCGTCTTCAGTATTTATAATTACTAATTCTTTTATATTGCTTTTACGAGACGAATATAAACATACATACATATGGCTTCTCGTCTGGTTACCAGTTCATGTCAGGTACGGGGTTAACGGTAGTTATTTGTTTTTCGGATGCATAGACTTGATAGTGGAGGAAGCAGCGTATTATTAACGCTTAGCATCAAGTGCCACACTGCCGAGCCATCAATCTTCTAAACTACAGATATACAAAAAGTATACATTGACAAGTAATCTTGCCACCATTTAAAAATTGAAAAGATCAGAATCTCCTTTCCTAAACTAATACATTATGTTAGAGCTGCAATTGTTTTAAACTTCTGTCCTCAACCAGTCATCATAAATATATTATGAAGATATTTTATTATGAATATATTTATTTTTTTATGAATATTTCATACATTGATAACATTTCATATAATATGATCTGTTGCTGCTAATCCTGTAATCATTTCAATTATATTTCATATATTGCCAATTCAGTAAATACATACCACTATACAATTTTATCATTACATTTAAAGGTCCAAGAAGTTAGGTCTTTTAAAGTTCTCTGGAGCTCTCTCTAAATGCATTGTCGAAATAAATGGCGCACCACTGCTATGATGGAACTAAGGTAAAATCAGCAGGGAGAAACTAAATGCAGACAATCTTGCAACGACAAAGTTCTCCTGCAGAGTTCATTTTCTTTCACTTGATCAACAAATTCTAGACGTTTCTCTCACACCTTGATGATTTATAAGAACTTCGCGCCTGAGCGAAGACAACCCGGGTGATGTCGGAAGATGACAAAACCTCGCATGTGAATAAACAACGCCGATCGAGACAATTATAGATTTGGAAATACTAGTTTCCTACGTTTTACGCATTTTTTATTCCAGCGGTATTTCAGGCAACGCAGAATTTTGCATTTGTACAGCTAAATTGATAAGGACAATAGCAAAAACCGTCGTCCTTTAAACTGGCTCTACTTTTGACAATCAACGACAGGATGATCGCTCAAGCCTACGATTCTCGTAGGCCAATTTTCGATTGTGTTTTTATTGCAATTTCATTGCCGCTAAATAACTACGGTACTACTTCAGCGACCGTGATATTATGGTGAGATAAATAGGACTTGGATATAATAACTTTTTTTGCGATTTTCCGTCCTATAATTAATCTAATTTTCATGTTAATATAGATAAATATACCACACATACATTTTCCCATAAACTGCCCCGCGGTTTTTCCTATCTTGCCACAATTTTTCGAGTTTTGATTTGAAATGCGTACGTGACTAAAGTTCAGCTACGAGACGTGCGTTATTTGCTTATTAAACAAAAAAGCGGGGATGTATCATACGGTGCCGCCAAGTCCCGCCGATAGGAGATTAGCGGCATCCTGACGATAAATTACACCCTGCTGAGAAAGTGCTAAATGACAGTTTTTCGTCTGGATGGAGATAAAATATAAAAGTACTAACATAACTATTATTTATACAGATTTGATTCGTACCAATTTCAAACCGGTACTATATCGTAAATTGCGTAAAAAAGATTGCGCAAAACCATCGTCTCTGAAGTGAAAATCTACTTCTGCGTTGCTTCGTTACACTTGGTCAGCCACCGATGAAAATAGTTTCGTTCACGCAGGCACGTAGCCCTTACCGCGGAGAAAAACGAGACGCTGACTTCCGCTGGAAAAGTTCGCTGTTTTCGATGTCGATGCATAAACTTCGGAAATTTTTTTTTCGTTGTGATTGCCTTTGGAAAGCTCCGCATCTGACATGTTAAGACCGCTTCATGACAGTAAATATATCAGAGTTAGGTTATCCAACTTTCTTTTTTTCGCCTTGGGTGAATTCAAGGTATGTCAAGAACTGACAAAGGACTGTTAATTACTGAATTAAGTCAAAGTGTTGTAGCAGAATAGTCATCTGTTTTACTTACGGACCTTGGTTTATTTTATTAAAAATCATTCAAAATGGTGACAGAAAATATTATTTGTAGGTTCACTAACTAAAACAGATGCAGTAAAATAATGATATTTTCTATATTGATAATTGGAGCATACGGTACCGTAATTATATAAATTTTAAATTTTGTGTTATTTTGTGTAGGGATGGGTTAGTATATCTGTATATTGTAGTTTTGGACTTTATTTTTTTTTTTCAATTTCAGTCAAAGAGACACCAAGACAGGAATATTAATGACTCAAATATTGAAGGCAAATTTATTTGACAAAACTATATAACAACAAAAGATAATTCCACATAACACTAGTAAGCATGTTCTAGCTTAGTTAGGTAAAGTCGTTTTGTGTGGGAGAAACGGGAGAAACAATATACAGACTGCAGACATGCTATATATACTGATATATGTCTGTATTCAGGTATTTTCCAGGTATTATCCTGTATCTACAAATATATATATTTATTTTTTACACAGATTTTTCCAATCATGTTTAAAATAATATTAATATTAGTAGCATGCATTCATGTGTGCTGGGGTGAATTTTATTCATCTCTTGGACATATGGAAGATTTAGTTCACGAAGAATTGAATTTGGTTTCTACACTTAAAGAATTCATTTCTGCTGAAGAAGCAAAACTTGAAAGAATAAAGAAAATTGCTAATGAGATTGAACTGCAAGCCGAAGAAGCTGGAAGTGATGTGGAAAAATTTTTGGGTAAGATGTTTTGCAGAGTTGAATGAGAAGATATTATGACTAAACTTAAAATATAGAATATTACAGTATTAGTTATTTTGTGTATATTATCTTATTATTTACATATCCTAAACTGCTGTTAAATATGAAGAGTACTGTACATGTCACAAAATTATGTCTGCAAAAACTATCTGTAAGGTTTTGTGGGTAATATACGTGATGTCAGTAGTAATTAAATAAAGTAAATTTCAATATAAAGCATTGCAGTCATACACAATGAGTTATTTGTCACATATTAATTTAATCTTTTTAGTATGGTACTGATGAGAAATCTTTAAAGTTGTCAAGAATCATCCCAGGGCTGTTGTTGAATTTCCGCACCCACCATCCTGTCCATCACCCTGGATATTGGGCAGGGTGGTCCAAGGTGGTCGGCCTTGCGGGCCACACTATGATTTTTGTATTGTTTGCGGGCCACAATAGTGCTAAGAATAGGTAAACAGTGCAATACAGAACAAACACTTTTATTGTCCAAACACATTGGTCATTATTTGTCATTTATCAAGCTAAAACATGCAAATAACGCCAAAAAACTCATTTAAACATGCAAAAGTTTTACTATATCTAAATTCAGTGTAAGACTTCAAAATCTTCACAACAGAGGAAGTGCCATACGAAGAAAATGCGGTTTTTGTTATCATATTAAGCAAGCATTGTGATATTTTTCCTCCCGTATCTATAGTTAAAAATCTGTTTGAATTGGTCAGCTTTTATTTCAAACTCATGTTTGCAAAATAACTTACAAATAACTGCAGTTTGATTGATTACCGATTTTTACCAAATTTGATATACAGGAGGGTAATTACTATATTGTCCGAGATATAGTCGTGAGCATTTTTTGTAATACTGTATAGGCTGGTTGCAAAAAAAACACCCGGAAGGAATTATATTGGTCGGCCATTACATTAATATTTAGTTATCAGGCATAGTCAACCTAGGCTAATAGATTCCTCATTAGATTTTTAGTATTCTACGGAGCCGATTCTGTTAGCGTATATTCCCGACCAAAAATATAGAAACCAGGTAATGATATAGACTAGCCAATCACTTTATTCAATTTCGCTAGTTGCCTCAGCTAGCCATAACACCAGTCAATTCAATGACATTAGTAATGGAACAATATGTCAGAAGATTTTTCTGGTAATTTTTATGACGAAACAACACCAAATGCAATTTTTTGTTTACCCTTGCGCAAATGCGACGCAGGCCACAAAAAATGAAGCGGTGGGGCACATGTGACCCGCAGGCCTGGGTTTGTACCACCCTGATATAGGGTGTGAGCGGGTGACAAAACTTTTTCCTAGATTTACTCATTTGTATCATGGGTGTTTCTTTTTGTCAATTCCGATTTTCAAAATGTCTTCAATGTGGCCCAAACTAAATTTATTTTAAGCTTGCTAATTACCAAATCTCTGCTCGCCTCTGTCGCACCACCTGGCACAGCGAATTTAAAGTTGACCATCACTAGATTATATTTTTTAAACCTATATTTTTTCTTTTCACAGGAAATCCTGTCAACCAGTACCTGCTTCTTAAAAGATTAAAAACAGAATATGATGAAATGGAGACTTTAGTGATGAAGAACTCTTCATTTCTTGACCATCTTGGTGAAATGAAATCGTATATTCCTGGCCAAGAAGACGTCGAAGGAACAGCAAAGGCAATAATGAGATTGCAGGTACTTTGATGCTTCCTTCTCATTTTCCATCTATTAAAACTATCCTTGGTATGTTTTGTTCCTGTAAAATTTTGCAGTTGGAGCATTGTTCTGTTAGGGATATGGTTGCTATTGTGCCCTGATTGGTACTCCTGAAGTATGTGAACCAAGATGGCGGACACCGGAACATAGTATGTGAACCAGATTAGGCCATAATTTCAGGTACAAATAGAATCACTTGGCTAGTCCTGGAACTCGTAATAGAACTAAAAATAAGTAAAATTGGAATAAAATTATGGCCTAACCCTAACCTGGTACACATACTACGTTCCGGTGTCGGCCATCTTGGTTCACATACTTTGGGAGTACCCACTCATTACGCTGCTTGGCCTTGTAGGTTTGAATCCTATGAAATAACCATTTAACTGTTCCTATACCAAACCCGTATTGGTAACCCGACAAGAGGCCATGGTTGATCATATAATTGAACAGTCTTATTGGCTTTTCCATCTCTCTCTATCTCTGGATAAATATTAAAAAATCTTTGTGGTATGAATTGGGTAAGCAATGTAAACTGGAAGAATTCCAATTCTTTCAAATAGGATAGGATTTACATATTTATCCCGGGGGAGAGGTAAGTCGACAGCTTAACCATATGGCGAATCTCGGCCTCTCGTCCTGTTACCATTTCATGGCGGGTATGGGATTAGTTAGTTACCGGTATTTGTTTTCGGATGGACTTGATGGTAGAGGAAGCCGTGACCGACCAGCGGTTACGTGAACCACCTTACGGCGGCGGCTCGCACATAACTATCACCGCATGTAAATAGAACTTGGGAACCCACGCAGAGTAATATCCGTGTTTGTACAACCCTTGTTCAGAGATTTTTTTCATGAATTCAAAATGGGGCCATAACAAAATATCTAAGCAATTTTTAAAAATTTTTATACAAGAAATCACACGATTTGGAATTGTGTTGAATCTATCAGTATTCAGAATTGCAGTTATTTAATCACACTTTTTTTAAGTATAGGGATAGTTGGTAGTTCTAACATTTTCTATATTTATTTAGGACACTTACAAGCTTGATACACATGAATTGGCACAAGGCAAAGTGAAAAGTTCCTATGCGGGACGTAAACTAACAGCTGATGACTGTTTTCAAATTGGACGAACTGCTTATCTAGACGCTGATTATTATCATTGTGTTCTGTGGATGAAAGAAGCGGATGATAAAATACAGCAAGGAGATACAACTCATGAGAGGTTTGTATGTTCAGTGATGGATTTAGTTTACACCAGTGATTCCCAATCGGGCCATTCTGGCCCTCAAGAGGGCAGAGAGTAACTAGAAGGGGCCACAATGCTAGTGCAAAACTAGTAGTACTTTTCTTATACAAGGCAAACTTCCCTTTCTCCCAGTTTCATTGCTTAATAAGGTTACTTCACAGGGTGTTTTCACTTTATTGAGCGTGGATTGTTTGAACCTAATGGGATTCAGAATTTATCAATAAAACTAACACTATAAATTCCTGTGATGATAAACAGGGGGGGGGGGGGGTATGTGCTTGTTAAAGCCTCTGGAAGGATGCCACGAGCCACAAACGGTTGGGAACCACTGGGTTTACACAATGCTGTGACAAAATATCTTATCATAGATCTAAAATTCTGGATGGCCAAGACCCAGGCTAGGAGGTATAGTCTGATTCACACCCAATTTCAAACTCTGAGTTATTCTAAAAACAACTCCCAATTCCAGGTTGGGAAAATAATCCGACCTTGAATTTCAAGACTAAAGCTTTAGCCTTCATTCCTTTTCTGTTGAGAATTCTCAATCAACTTTTGCTTTTTGAGTTTCTTTAGAAAATGTTGACTTTCATTTTACCATTTTTAATGCCAGATCTCTGTCCCGAAGAAATTAATATTCTGAATCTGACTCCTCATTCTGGGGGTCCTAGATATGACTTAGCTCTGACTACGATACCAATAAAATCACGCCAAACTCCCAAACTTGTGTTTGACAAAGTCAAGTCTCACACTTTCTTTCGATATTCAGATTCGAAGTCTTGGATCATCTGGCATTCAGTTTATCGCAACAAGGTAACTGGGAGGAAGCCTATGCTCTTACAGAAGAGATGTTAAAGATTGATCCAGATCATAAAAGAATTCAAGGAAATAGAGAGTTTTATCGACAAACAATGCAAGCAAGGAAAAAGGGAGATGAGGGAAGCATTTCAGAAAACCTATTCAACAAGTCAAAGTTGAAATTGAAACGCAAAGATGACTATCTTCCAGAACGTCAACTGTATGAAAAATTATGCCGAGAAGGAGGGGAAATAGCCCCCCCAAAAATCCAGAAAAAGTTAAAATGCTATTATTGGGATAACAATGATCCATTGTTACGTATTCAACCCCTAAAAATGGAAGAATTGTATCCTTCACCCCATGTTGTTCGGTTCTATAATATTACATCTCCAAGTGAAATAGATGAAATTATAGCAATGGCTAAACCCCGACTAAATCGTGCGACGGTGCAGAATCCTGTTACCGGTATCTTGGAACATGCCCACTATAGAGTGAGCAAAAGTGCCTGGCTTGATGATCACGAAAGTGATCTTGTTTATAAGATAAGTAAAAGGATTTCTGCCATTACTGGATTAAGTATGAAATCAGCTGAAGAATTACAAATCGCAAATTATGGGGTCGGAGGTCAATATGAGCCGCATTATGATTTTGCACGTCGTCGTGAAAAAGGAAGTTTTGAGGAAATGGTTGGAAACAGAATCGCAACCATGCTTTTTTATTTCACCAACGTAGAATACGGCGGCGCAACTGTATTCCTGAATGCCAAAATAGCAGTTCAACCTATCAAAGGCAGCGCGGTTTTCTGGTACAATTTGTACCCATCGGGGGATGGCGATATGCGTACACGCCACGCTGCGTGTCCCGTCTTAACGGGCGTGAAATGGGTATCAAATAAATGGATCCATGAGAGAGAACAGGAATTCAGAAGGCCTTGTGGACTTGAACCAAAGTCAGATAATCGCATATTTTGGATTTGAAACGAAGCAAGTAGTCGTAGTTGTACATTCGGCATCACAAGTGCCAAATTTTTCTTTCGCTAACTGTTCATATATAACAATAAGTGCTGTTTTGCAATATACTTTTTTGATGAATGAACTTAAGTTTTTTTTAATTTTTAGGAGCAAAATGCAAGTTTTTTAATTAAGTACAACTTGAACAACCAGGATAAATGAAGCACAATCATTGTTAGCAAAACGGTGTAATTTACGTACGTTTTGATGAAGAGATTCTGTATGAAACTTCAAAACATCTGCAAATTATATCATTTTGCTAACACCGGTTGTGCTTTCTTTATCCTCAGCAGTTATTGATTATTGCCAGCATATTATTGACGAGAACTTGCCTTTTTTTTTAAATTTTTTTACTTGAGATATGAACAAACTATGATATTCAAAGCAATGTTTATTATACCGTTGTTTCTATGGTAATCATTTCTTTTATCTGCTTCAGAATGAAATTAAAGAATTAAGTATTTTAAATACCACCTAATTTTAAATATATTTGAATTGTTTTTTGATGTCCCTTGTTTTATTCCTGCGAAAATACTGGTATCGTGAATTTTCTCATATGAAATCAAAGGTGCGGATAATTATACTTGATTATGAATAAATCTGGCAACTCCTTTTTAAAATGAATATTTCAGCATTTATCTTCAACCTTATAACCACAGTATTTTATTTTTTTATTGCAACTAACACCCTTTGGATTTTAATCTATAATTTACAGAAGAATATCCATTTACAGAAAATTAACTCCTAACGCATAGTACATTGCAAACTAATATTTTATCTTGTTTACCCTTTGACAAATATAAGGTAAAATTCTTCCCCTCAACTGTGTATACCAGGGGCGGGCAACTTCTCTAGTCGGCGGGCCGGATTATAACATGAATAATATTCAATATCTTAATCACATATTTATTCGCTACTGCAAGAAAGAAAATTATAAACCGCGTTTAAGGTAAACTACAAAAGTTTAAACTACAAAAAATAGAGAAAAAAAAACACATAATGAATTTATCATAATGTACTAAAAGTGTAATAGTGTAATATCATAATGTACTGATGTACAGTCAGCGGGCCAGTCAAAATCTCGTCGCCGGCTGTATGTTGCCCACCCCTGGTGTAGACTGTCTATTCCAGTGTGCTGTGAGTGAGCGTCGAAAATAGGGGTACTAGTTTGGACCATCTTTCTGCTGCGGGAGGCATAACAAATATTCATTGCATAAGATCCACATTTAGCCTTGTATTTTTTTGCTTGCAAATTTAGCCCCGATGCGGGTCAATTTTACCCTGGTAGAGAACCCCTACATTAGATGAATCCTAATCTTTCAAATTCGTCCAAGTCACGAAGCATCTAGCAAATTATTCAAAAGGAGGAAATCTCTATAATCTTTTTATTTTCATCATTTTTTTATGTCATTTTGTGCTCCCAAAAAGTGTTGCTATCGAGCTTTTGCTTTCTCCTATTTTTGCTAATTAAACACATACCCGTCTCCAAACTTCATTTAGAACTTATTTGTTAATCTACAACACTGAACTGTGGAGCATTGAAAGAAAGTAGGCTATGCATAAAATTTACAATGAAATATGAATGAAACTACAATAAAATATTGACACTCAATTGAACATATTAATATATACAAGTGTTCAACTCATGGCGTATATGGTTCACTAGCGTTTTTCGACTAATGTCCCTTTCATTGTGTTGGTGCATCCGCATGCAATGACCTTGATGCTGTATCAAGGATCAAAATGTTTATCTATATCGAGTGCTTCCAATATCTTACATCATACTTTTACAAATTTTATTTTGTAGTCATGGTTACAGACAAAAACAATGATTGTGCTTGTCTGAGGAAGTCTGACTTCCACTACAGAACAAAATATGTGCAACTCCAGAGTCTCGTGTATGTAATCAAATGAGAATTAATTACCAAGGAATTAATCTCACTATCTTTGATATATTCACCTTTTTAAACTTTTATCTGCAGCCATTTACTTTTTTATCATTTCATATGCTTTGACATGGCCATCAGCATGCTATTATACACTTTTGCTATACTTTATTTCACTTTTATCGCTTCTTTTTTTGATGGCTCACATTCTGAACATAATATGTGTACCAGGTCAGGATTCAGGTTGTACGCCATCTTGGTGCAGATACTCCCGGAGCGCCTTTTTTATTGCACAATGTTACATAATTAATCTTCAGCAAGTTGAACTATATTTTTTAAAGAAGATAGAAACACAACTGCCAAATTTTGTTGAACTTTTTTGGAATCTTAATTTTCATCTCAATGTATTAGATCATATATCTTTCTTTGTAACAAAATACATAAACTGCATAGCAAGAACAGTGTCCTTATATCTATTTTATCCCCCGTGTCATGTGAAACGCAGCCAGACTGAAATTGGCATCAAGACTGATAGAGAGCAGTGCTGGGGGAGGCTTGAGTTGTATAAATGGGATGACTTAGACCAGTGGTACCCAACCTACTATGGCATGTGGCCCACTCCAGAGGCTTTGGGAACTCATGGCCCCCTGTTTATCATTCCAGAGATACTTATAGTGATTTTGATTGGTCGATTTCGAATACTGGAATATCAAATGTTCAAACAATCAATGTTCGGCAAAGTGAAAACATTCTGTGAAATATCTTATCAAGCAACGAAGTAAATGTTTTTTTTTGTAAATGGAGAAGTAAAATCAGTTTTGCGCCTAGCATTGTGGCCCCCTCCAATCGCCCGTGGTTCCCTTGGGGACCGCCAACTTAGGCTCGCCATCAACTAAGTAGCTTGTGAGGCTTGTATCAGTGACTGACTCGACTTACTTGTGACACTACCCTACACTGATAGAGATCTAGGTGAGAATAAAAAACAATGTAAATGAATATAAATAGCGATTTGATGACCGGCCTCATATATTATTGTAATGTATGGGGTGCCCTCCCCCCTAAAAAAAACTAGATTACAATCGGAGACCGCCGACTTATCGATGCATGTTCTCTCCGCTCTGACTCAATAGCGACACCGCGTGTCTCATCACCAATTAATTGATACCTCGCTAATTATACGACATAATTCATCCAAAATCAATAGGCTTCTGGTCCGAGTGTGATGAGTGCACATGCACAATTTGGGGCAGATTCAATCTCGCTTTCGTGAGATACGTGTGACCAATGACATTAAACAACATGATAGGCAACTCTGACGTCACTCCATAAGACTACAGGCAAAACATTGTATTTCATGATACGCTCCAATGCACATATTTCTCGTCGCCTTTCGCGTCCGTTTTCCGCTCGCTTTTGCTACTCGGCGTCTTTTTTACGTGTAGTACCTGCCTTTTTGCGCCTGTAACGAAACAAAATAATCTCTATATCTAAGAAGTTTTGCTTCCTTGGAAAGTTGGAATAACAGGCAAGCTGTAAAGAGCAATTCTGGACATCATAGACGTTTTTTTCTATCAGAGAAGATTACAAACGCGATAGCGGAAAGATTTGTGTGGAACATTTTGCAGATAATGACAAAGTTCAAAGTTAGTAATTTTAATGTTTGCGCTTAATCATTGAAATTTCATTTAAAGAGGGTGTCATACAAAACTGTGCTGCGATACAATTCCATAACACAAAGTTTGCACCTATCGAACTTGCTTTCGTAGGTGAATTTATTAGACATATTACATATTCAGTTAATCGTAGGTAACATTGCTGGTACATAATGCATCGTAGATAGGTTTGTTTAAATTTAAGAATTTAGCTCATAGCCCACTAATTAATATTATCTTCTATGCAGGAGGTTGCAGGGCTGAATTCAACTTGCAGCCTTACCGATCACCTGACGATGCTCATTTAGTTTGGCTCGAGCAAGTCTTCTTGAAATGCTTGTGTGGATAGAAACTACCTATATTTTTTGACTTCCTCCGATTTTAGACAAATTTATTCTGAGGGATTTCGCATATAATTCTCACTGATTGTTGGCTGTTTATAATTCCTATTGATTGTGAATTCTGATTATAACAATGAGTTGAAAATTTTTTTACCTAATTTACTGGCACCTTTTTCTTGTCAATACTCCAAGCTGAGGTAATAAACATGACAATACATTTATGTCATCTGGAAGCAAAATATGCTCACTAATTAATAGTTTGGCACATTGAGATAATACATCATGACAGAAAATACAAGTTAAAGATATGTATGACCATCACATGGTAATTAAAATTTAAAAAAATTAATAGGGGCTGTGGAGTATGGAAAGTTCAAGACAAAGAAAAGAACAAATGTTCATAGTTCATGAACTCTCAATTTTGCCTCCATTGCTTTGTGAAGGCCAATATATTTCGAGTGGCTGAATTGGTTTACCTTTATGATAGCAACGATTTTGTATTTAATATAGCGAGATTATTTCAATTTAATTGAAGTGATATAATTTCCCAAAGCAATGCTTGAATCGTCTAGAATAGATCAGTGGTGTCAAACTCATGGGTTTTCGAGAGCCGCATTGCATTTTGAAAATTGTAAAAAGAGCCGCAAACAGTTTTTGATAATGTATACTTAAAAGATATTTTTAAGATAGTTTTAGTTTGTGACATATATTGTGATGCAACTAAACAGTTGGATTAAGTTTTATTATTTTCTTCAATTTCAAATGCAATTACATATTAATATTTGCATTCCACTATTATTGCAACATTTGCAAGTTACAGTATTTATTATAAAAAATCGTAAAATTCTATGTACAACCATCAAAATCATTTTTGAACAAGCTTTGAATAAGGAAAGAATAATACATACACTAAAAATAACTTATCTAAATATATGAACCTAAAATTAACAAAAATACTACAGTATAAACTCAATGTTTTAATAATTACATTTGTCCTGGCGTTTGGCATTTTTTTGTGTCACCAGCATACTAAGGCCAGTCTGAAATGATTTTATAGTACCAACTCTAACTAACGAGGCCACATGATCATGGGTTTATCTGAATCTTTACGAATGTTTAATTAATTCCAGTAATGCAAAAAAGTTACTTTTATCATTTCATGTATAGATCAGTAAAAAAACAAATGACAGATTTTTTCGACAAGACATTTCGCACTACATTGCGTGGCATAGGATTGCTTGAATTATTATTGATATTGATTTTTAGTAACTAAGTCGTTGTATAATTATATTAATATACAAACACATGGAAATTTTCTGTTCGAAGTTGGTCTTCGAATTTGTCATATTGACTGCTGAGCTTATTGTGTTTTTTGATTGTATTGATGGAAATATGACAAATTAAACAATGTGCTTCAGAATTTTGTGAAGAGCAGAAATGTTACAACTCCCATTTTCTTCGAAAATGCCACCTTCTTCATGTACTTTGCGTTTAATTTAATTACTCAAGTGTTTTATTCAAGTATTCTTTTGCTAGCTTGATGTGTATTCTTAATTGGGTCAAAATGTGGACAAAAAAAATCAATATTTCAAAACTACTTTCAGTAAATTGTTTTCTGTGTGAATAATCAATTTCACTTTAGAAGGTTTGAAAAATCTATTACATTTAGATAAAAATAAAAACTTCCAAAATACTATTACAATTACTGTTAAGCGTTCGAGGGCCGCACTGGAAGTTCTCTGGGACCGCGAGTTTGAGATCCCTGGTATAGATTGAAGTTGTTCAAAAAATATATGATAGTATTTTATCATGAATGATGATTATACCCCTTCCGGAATTTCTTCTATAGTACTACCAAAAGTTGATGAACCAAATATAACACAGGTGCAGTGAGGTACCCGTAATCCTCATTTCCAAAGCTGTTTTAAGTATGTCTGGCGTGTTTTGTGCCTTTTTACAAATAAGACCGCTTATGCAATCTTACGCTTTGGAATTTTTAGTTATTTTCCTCAAGCCCTGCAGGATGTGGGGGCCATACACAACTCTACCGGAGGGTCAAATGTCTTTGCATGCCTCCATAGGTTGTTTTTCTATTGCAATTTTCTATTTTCAATTGCATTATATTTCTCGGAATCACACTGTCACTGATATGTCGCCAGACTTCTGATATCTCCCCGTCTGCTATAGTTGTCCTGTGAATAAATAATAGGAAATTGAGATTGGACGAATAGTTGAAAGTTTTGCTTTATGTCGGCTTAATTTCTTGATTGATATACTTGCTATTTCTGCTATTGGCTCTTGTGCTGCAAGATTCTCGCAATGCTTAGACAGGTTTGTCCACAACTTTCACATCTGAAGAAAGAGAGGAGATTTATTAATTTTCGTTAAGAATAAATAAAGCAGTCTATATGATTCAGAATGGAAAAGCTAATAAATCCAATATCTCATGTTTTATTTAAAAAATATTTTACTGAATTTGGTATATAATCAATCAATCAATCATCATTTATTCGTCAACACAATTTAAACATGGTATGATATATAAAAAAATAATTACAAATATAAGTGGAAACTAACTTAAATTGTGTGACAGGAGTCGCGAGGGACCTCAAGAGGTCTTCAGGCAGCGACACCTAAAACGCTTGTTGATTCAGGTTAATAGCTTAAAAAGTTAATGAAACACCAAAACATTTCAAAATAAATATTTTGAAGAAAAAAAGAACATTTTCAAAAAACAAAAAATACCAAATATCCATCATAAGTATTTAAAATAAAAAAAAACCTAACATCCTGGTTACGAGCATGTTTTTTTATTATTTAAATCAGTGACCAAATTCATAAAAGATGAAATGCACCGTAGAATTAAACGGTTGCACGAAAAGACATAAAATATGTTATATATCGATGTGGAGTAAAAAAAAAATATAACGATTAACTATAATTCCCTTTAGACTGAATCTTTCAGTATCCCCTGACATGATGCACGCAAGGTCTTTAACCAAAATTTGGTTTTCAAAAATTACGACTCCACGCACATCTGATTCGTTCGCAAACCAACTAATAAAAGGGCTTAGTCAGAAAATTACAAGCATTCGTGGCTCCAAATACTTGAGAAATCAGACTATACAATATAGACCGGTATGAGTGAAATGTTAGGTGAACTTGTTAACACTTTGATTCAATACGCAAATAAAAGTGAATGCGTAATAGTATGTTACAATGAGCAGCAATCAACAATGAGTATATATCCTCACTGATTAAAAAAATCTAACTGGAGGTGCATGAACTATTTGAAACCATAAGGGGTAAGTAAATATGTAATTTCGGCAAATGGGCAACTACGTACCGTACTGAATTAATAACTTCGTAGTATTTGACAAAGGCTGGCTTTCCCACATGTACTTAACAGTGCGATGCCCGGGTGTGATATACAACAATAGTATTCACCTTACCTTTTACCGATTTCTTTTTACCCCAACTTTCAAAAATATCATTAAAATCGACAACAACTGTCAAAGCAGGCACGAACACCATTCGTGCTACGCCTTGAAAGCAGCACACATCCGCTCGTTTTCGTCTCGTCAAGTATGTGCATTGGAGCGTGCTATCGAATACGATCTTCGGACAAAAATGCCGGAGTTGCGCATCATGTTGTTTAATGTCATTGGTGTGACATAAGAAATTGTCCAACAGTCACCCAAACAGGCAAATACCTATCACCATACTTACCGACTGAGATCGTTTACGTAAAGCATAAGTTTATTTCGACTCCATAATCAGCAATAGGCGATAATAATAGATAAAAATAAAAGTAACTGATTATATAATCGGGAAAGCGAACAAAACCTCGAGTAAGGTTTGAAACGTACAGATTTTAGATGGAAAGGTATTGATAAAAAAAGTAGTACGTGTTCGCTCACTCAAAAGTAAAAAAAAACTAATTAGGGCACGCACGCACACACACACACACACACATACACACAACCATCGAGACATGATACTGTCGGAAGATAAAAAAAAAGCGAGACTCAAAATCAATTAAATTACTCAGTAAAAGGAAAATATACAAACAAATGAGAAAAAAAAATGAATAAATTCTTTTGCCACACCAAATTAATATTTTTATGAGGATTGCCAAATTGGATACCGAATTAGAATGTACTGTGGATAGAAAAGTATTCCTCCAAAAATATCGTCAAGCTGATTATAATTGGAGTCACCTAATGCCAAATTGCCCAATCAGAATTGCCAAGTTGGCTTTCTATCTAAAAACGGAACCCAGTCTATTTAGGACATATTGCATGAGTTCAATTGCATTTTGGCTCATCCTGTACGTATATGTATTACCCAGTCAGCTTCATAATCCTTGAGTTTCTGTGCAGTCAGAGTTGTATTTTCAAATCCATTAAATCTGGAGTCTAAATTCGAATTTGTTGCAATCAGAATTTTAGACTTTCAGTGATGGTAAAAAAAACTCAAAACCGTCTACAAAACTCACAACCCGGACTCAAGAGTCAATTTTTTTAATCCGTAATCGGAGTCACATTTTTTTTTATCTCGTGGGCGAAAAGTGATTATAGTCACTGTGGGTGTGGGTGGGAGTTGATTGCAAAAATTATCCGACTCCACAACTAGATAAAAGATCTCGTCAAATATTTTTTGACCGCATGTGGGCGATAAAGATCATTTTTTAACTTCTGGTTTTGCTGCTCAAAGTCATACACGCTTTTCTGCTGAAAATGACATTTTGTGCTCAATTGGGAGCTTGTTTGCGGCGTATTTTCGGGCTATTGAGTAGTGTTTCGTTATGAGCCAAGAAAAGACCAAAACAACAATTTATAACAACGTTGATATCCACCCTTGTATGCAGGAACAAGAGTTGTCAATATCGTGTATGTCCAATAATAATTACGATCGAGAAACATACAGAGAAAAGTGTGTCGAGTATTTCAGAAATTATAGGGATTGCAAAAGATTTTGGGGATCTGTAAAACTAAAACGAGCTGGGCAAGGTATAAAGCCGCATATGCCCCCTGCAGACGAAAGACAAAATATTGTGGATTACCTTGGAGAAAACTTGCCTTACCAGCTTGCTTCTAAATTCAACACTTCACATTAAAGTAAGACTTCCTTTTTTATCATTTAAAGTTATTGAAATTCAGTAATCAGCAGTTAATTTTCACACCATACTGAAGGCACACTCCATATCAAAATTCTGAAATTGCAATGAATAATGAAAAAGCATAAGACAGTAAGAAAGTATAACAAGAAAATAATAATATAATTGCCTATACGTTGAGCAAAGCACACTTTTCATATTCTAGCATTTAGTTACCAACCTGTGCAAGTATATTAGTTATTACTAATCATACAACTTAGAGATCTTGGGTCTAATGTAGTTTCGTACCTGACATACTTCTAGTGGGCGTAGCATGACAATTTGGGTCTCATGTAGTTTCGTACCTAACATACTTCCAGTGGGCGCAGCATAACAATTTTTCACGTATCAATCATAACCCCCACCTGACTACAGTGACGTAATAGAGCCCTTCAAACTATACGAACTGCCATTTAAGACGCGCAAACGAGCACCTGAAATTGAACAGCTATTTCTCTCCTTTTCTCACCGAAACGATCCCAATGTAAGAGATATTTGGCAATCTCGATGACGCGATTGTGATGCCGTAGTGATGCAATTTTTGGATGGCGTAGTCAGTCTGGGGTTAGGATTGATAGGTGAAAAATTGTTATGCTACGCCCACTAAAAGTAAGTTAGGTACGAAATACCAAGTGCTATAATTATCATTAAACCAAGAAAAAGGTGGAAAGGAGCAGAACGGAGTTCTTTGTGTTTCATGTATTTTTTGGGTTCCCCGCTGCTTTCGCACTGTTTATAGTAAATATTGGTTCAAGAGAGGCAGAAAAATAGGTTCTACCGAAATGAATGTCACAATTCCACAACTACTCAAATAACAGCAAACTTAAATATGATGGAAAAATAAATGTCATAACTTCTTAAATAATGCCGAACAAAAACGAGATGTGAAAATACAGCAAATTTTAATTTTTCAAATAAAAATCTGTCTTGCTCAGATTGCTACCCCATTTGGCATTTTTCAAAAAAAAAAAAATTCCAGTTTACATTTTTGTTTAGCATTATTTCAGTATTCACGATGTTTACATCTTCGGACCAGGAAAAATGTGCATGTAGTCTGGTAGTAGATATAAACTCGTTTATCTAAATTTATTATAGAGAGCAATGGATTTAGATGAAGCTCCAATAATTCACGGACTTGAGCTTCCGTCAAGATGTATTTGCGCACAATCAGCAGACACAAATATCACTCGATTTATGGTGGCAACTCAGTCGTTACGACAAGAAAATCAACTCCATTACGTGGAATTCGATGATGAGAACAATGTCATTGATAAAACCATGTTTTCTCACCCAATTGGTGAAGTATGGCATCTGTCAGCAAGTTTCAACAATCCAGATGTTTTCACAAGCTGTTATCAAGCATTTGAAAATGGAAAATTAATCCATGGATGTATGGTAGGGAAACTACCATTAGATGAGAATCAAAAGCCAATAGTTAATTCAGCCACTACGCAAGACATTACACAAAGTCAACAAGGAACACTAGAAAATCTGGCGACCCTAGATTCAGAGGAGTTTGGAAATATATCTAGTTCGCATTGGAAACCAATAGAAGGGGAAAACTTCCTAATGGCTCTTGCTGGCAGCAAAATGCTTCTCTATGATATGGAGCAAGGCACACCAAAGCTTTCTGACTCGTTCGAGCTTCCAACTAGAAAAGGGCATCCTTGCACTATAACAAGCGGCAGGTGAGTAGTTTTGATCATTACGGATGGGACTTTATTATTTACATGGGGTGATAGAAAACCGACAAGACATTTGGAGAACCACGGCCTCATCTCTGGTCAGTATGTTCCTCAGATTTTTTATTTAGGGTAGGAGGGGAGGGGGGTAAATACTGTTTGTATCTGTTATGTATTTGAACCGGCATATGAGCCACTTTCTGAATATTCAAATACATTTTTATTTAACTTAAGAATTAAAGTATGGTGTCATACCTGTAAATTAGGGGAGGAGTTTGAAAGTTTAGGGGAGATGTAGGGAAATCACTGTGTCTGGTTATCAGTTAATGCCAGGTATGGGAATCATTGTCAAAGAACTAGTTCCAGATGCATGGACATAATGGTGGAGGAAGGTGTTACCGACCAGAGGTTACTTGAACCACCCTATGACAGTAAGCAGTCTAGCAATTCTCTTGCATATAATTATCCCACGCAGGATTTTAAACTGTGAACCTAGGTAATGAGAAGTGAGATTGCAAAGCGTGTTGGAAAACCCAAAAATTGTTATTATTATTAGTGAAAAAGTTGAAAAGTAGTGTCTTTGAGAAATCTAAAACATAACTCATTAGCTTTCACTGGGCACACTACTTTCAAACTTTTTCACTAATCCTGGGGGCTCTTCTTTTACACCAAATTAGGGTATTCCAAAAACGTTGATTGTAGATGTTCCTCTAATTGATTTCAGATACATTTTGTGTTTGGCCCTAATTATGCAAAAAAGATGCTTTTTGATCTAATGATAGTTTGCAGCCATATTCACCAAAGTATTTCAATATAAAGTTAGAGAAGTTTCAAGATCAGAAATATCTCATTTCCCCAGAACAATTTTTTTAGATTGAGCCATTAAATGCTCAGCGGTGTGGCGCATGACTCCTTCCCGCCGCGGGGTGGTTCATGTAGGCCATGGTGTGCCATGTGATTGAGCTCCTTATCAGCTTTCTTCTCCCCCAGGATAAATATGTAAAATTCAATCCCAAATCCAATCCTAATGTGCTTCAATCACTACACTAAAAACGATGCAGAAAAATAACTGATATAAATATCTATCTCTCTTTCAAGATGGAACCCACATCATGGTGGCAAGCAATTTGCAGCGGCCACTGAGCAAAATGTTGTCGGTTGGGACATTCGATCCAAATCTCAAGCTTTCATCATAGAAGGGGCTCATGGACAACTTGTACGAGATGTCGACTTCAATCCGAATAAGATGTATTACGTCGTAACTTGTGGAGATGATTGTCAGGTCAAGTTCTGGGACACAAGGTGGGGCTAATAAGTTATATTTTTTTATATTGTGGGGGGGGGTGGGTGATAGGAAAACACGAAAAATATATCTCAGAATTTAATTATGTGTCGTCATTTTGAGCACCGGTCTCCTGTTATAGAGATGTTCCCGTTTGATTCATGTCGATATGTTTCGATGTCTGGGAACAACACCACAAGCTCTAGATGCAGTAACAATGGTGTGTTCTAAACCACCTTATCCAAAGTAAATGAGTAATCTGTATTAATGACGATCACTTTAAAGACCTTAAGCTCTGTGTTTGCTATATCCTAACACAGAGGTTCCCAAAAAGTGTGCCGCAAAAATTAAATGATTAAATATTTTACATTTTGTATTTATTATAAATGTTATATTGTTGACCTTTTGCCTTTATTGTTCATACACACAAAATTGAGTTTTATTCAAAAAGCAGCAATTTTTTCGTGTAGGTGCTCCATAAGTTTTCCCCTGATACTCTGGCTTTGGCACCTCATGAACGCAAAGTTTGGGAATGGTTGCCATAACAATAGAAAATCAAAAATCTGTTCTCTTTTTCAGAGATCTTTCTGATCCGGTTAAAGTTCTCTCTGATGATCATTCACACTGGGTCTGGTCGACAAGGTACAATCCATTCCATGACCAACTGGTGCTCAGTGGTGGGAGTGACAGCCGGGTTATATTGTATAATATGAAGTAAGTGGACTTTATTTTCCAAGTAGTGTTTTGCAGCTTATTTTTCAAGTTGTGATGAATAAAACTCTGGGCAAGCAGCCCAATATGTATGGGCTAGTACAGTGCTTTCCACCCTTTTTCAGTTTTACTGTTGCTATTTTTTCTGTGCAACCCACAATGAGATGTTAATATATGAGAAAAGAAACAATGTATCCCCATGCAATTTAGTATCAATGCAAAACTAGATCTGCATATTGTAAATCAAGTCTTATAATGACGGTAATTCTAATTGTTACATTGTTTTCTATTTGTTACGTGATGATAGTGCCACAATTTCCCTATCTAATTAAAAACTATATGTACCATTTGGAAATACATCCTGTCCTTGTTCGCATAGTTAACAAAACAAAAACATTAACAAAAATGGACTGACCTCATTCAGGCTTATAATTAATTAGCCACTTAGTCACACCTTGAATTAGGTTATGTGCCTGGGATTTTTAACCGAGATGTGTAACCTTACCATTTTTATTCACTAGGATTCTGCACCCAGAAAACATAGTAAATTTTCAATAGTATGCCATTTTTAATGTAAAATAAATCGTGATTAATGTCAATAAAACAGTTGTATTCAGAATGTTAAGATTTGATTGCAGGATTGAATTATGGGACAGTGGTTTCCATTGGTATTCGTCAGTCTAGGTGCCCCTGGTCGAAAGACCTTGCCCATCCCTGATATAGATCTTTGGGTACTCCTGAAGTATGTGAACCAAGATGGGGGACACCGGAACGTAGTATGTGTACTAGGTTAGGGTTAAGCCATAATTTTATTTCAATTTTCCCTATTTTAGTTTTTTCAAGAGTTCGGGGACAAGCCAAGTGCCTCCTGTAGTATTTGTACTTAAAATTATGGCCTAACCCTAACCTGGTACACATACTACGATCTGCGGTCAGTCATCTTGGTACACATACTTCAGGAGCACCCTTTGATCAGAATGTAAACTTCAGAGATATAATTTATTTTATTCATAACATGACAATATCTTCCGAAGTGTTTGCACCTAAAATTACGACCTAACCCGAACTTGGTACACATACTACAATCCTCTGTCCGCAATCTTGATACGCGTACTTCAGGAGTGCCCCTTGATCAGAATGTAAACTTCCAAAATATAATTTATTTTATCCTTCACAGAACAATATCTTCTGAACCGTTTGAGACAGAGAACCTGTCTTCAGATGATGACGCATCAAAGTCGAGTGATTCAGACGACGAATTTTCGCCAGAAAAAAGACAAATGGAAGATGGTGTGATAGGAGTCTACGAGGAGCACGAGGACAGTGTATATGCAGTGGAATGGAGCGCGGCGGATCCATGGACTTTTGCTTCACTGAGTTATGACGGACGCTTTGTGATTAACAGAGTTCCAAAGAAAGTTAAATATGGAATTTTGCTTTGATATTAAAGGCAGATTCGGTTTCGTTTGGAATATTGGTTTGTTTCCACTGACACTGTGGAGTGTGAAATCTGAGAAACTGAAAAAAATTAAGTTGACAAATTGTTACTATCAGTTTTCCAATGAACGCTTGAACATTCTAAAGTTTCCATTTTCTGAGGTTGATTTCCTCCGGTAGTTCAGAGGGTGAGTTTACTACAGAAAACTACTGCATGACTCAAAAAACAACCCATAAATTCATTGATCACTTATATCAGGGGTGTGCAACCTGTGGGCCCTGGGCCAAATGTGGCCCACAAGGAATATTGTGTAGCCAGCCGATAAGTGCCAATTTTGAATGATGTTGGCCTGTGAAATGAGTTTTAATTCATATTAATCTGGTACATGCAGGTAATTCCAATCCCTTTCAATTTATTATTTATGTCTATGACGCTACAATGCCCTAACAGCTAGCTTGTGCGAAGCGAACTAGGACTCTAGTTTTTCTAGACTCGATTTGTTTTGTGTTATCATAAAGTGTGCCCACAAAATAAACGATTTATTCATTGATTACTCATACCAAAATGATAAGTTTCAAGGACTTCTCATTCCTGGCTCCCGTTGAGCAGGAAATATTGATTTTGTTCTCTAAGCTGTTAAGCGGACCTAAAGATGATTTCTTTGAATGGTTTTCAAAAACTTTCTTTTGTGTTATTATTAAGTATTGGCAGCAGCTGAACTAGTTAGATGTAATAAGATGAAACCGACTAGTCATGCATCAACAAATCCTAAATTGCATAGATAGTAAAGCATACTAGACCTATAAATTGTGATTTTATTTCTATTTCATGGTCTTTAAGCCGAAAATCCGGAACTTGAAAAAAACGTTTAAAAAAAATAAGGGAAATTGTATCTTTTTGCTTATTGAAATGCATTGGTAAACTTGGCTTCAAATCCTCGTGAGCAGCTCCCCTATTTTTATTTTTCAAAAATTTCATTATTTAATTCTGAAATCCTGAATTTGTGATTGTTACTGTGTTTCAGTTTCTCTAGGAATATAGTTTTAGGCTTATAAACTTCAAAATGTCAACAAAAAAGGCAAAAGGAAAAACGAAAAAAGTATCGCAAAATGATCTGCGAAAAATGATGAATGATATGAAGAACAAACGTACGATAGATGTTGTGAAATCGAATAATCAAAGAGATGGTCGCGTTTTGACAAGCAACCCAGAAGCGTACAAAAAAGCGCTTAACGATCGTATGAAACTACAAGCCTTAATCGCTGGAAATAAATCTGAATCTACACAGAAAAATACGGAATTAATAAAAAGTAAAACGGAATATTCAGGGGAAAGAGTAAAATTCGCTACGAAAAAGAAAGAACCGTTAAATCAATTAAAAAGGCCTTTAACAGCTCAAACTCCGAATATAGACAAAAAAGTGAGACTCGAAAATGAGCCAAAATCAAAAGTCGCAAAAACTGTGGATTTATCTGTAAAAGATAAAAAACCTGGAGGTTTATTGATTGGAGATTACGGTTCCGATTCCGAAGAAGATCAGGATGTGACAGAAAAGGTTAGGAAAATAATTTTGAAGCATTTCACTCAGAAGAAGGTTCTGTATAGGCAGCCACTGATGAGTAAAGAGCCACTGTTTTATGAAACTCATGGATTATGTAATTTTTTTTTAGAGTTTTTCATGCTCACTCAGGACAGGGCTCTGTTTTCATTGAGACTAGAAATATTTTTGGTTTGACAGTACTTACCAAATCTGTCGTTTGAGGGTGCGATTTCACTCAGATGTGTATGTAATTTTTCATGAGTTCATGCTCGCTCGGATCGAGACTCTGTTTTTATTGAGACTGGAATATTTATGGTTCGACATTACTTAGTTCATTATTGAACCTTAAATCTATAGTCCGCAATTCCGATGTAGTTAGGTCTAACAGGATAGGATTTACATATTTATCCAGAAGGGAGAATGAAAGCCGATAATAATCATATGGCGAACCATGACCTCTCGTCCCGTTACCAGCTCGTGTCGGGTGTGGAATTAGTTAGCAAGTTATTTGTTTTCAAAAGCATGGATGGTGGAGGAAGCCGTAACTGACCAGCAGTTATGTGAATCTCCCTGCGGCGGTGAGGACTCCAGCAACCCTCTCGCACACAACTATCCCGAATTTCAGTGGGGATAATTATGTCTGCGAGGATTGCTGGACTCCTAAACCACCATAAGATAGTTCATGTCACTGTTAGTTGGTTACTGCTTCCTCTACTATCGTGTCCGTGCACCGAAAACAAATACCTATTCATATATCTGACATGGATTGGTAACCGAACAACAGGTTGTGGTTTGCCATGTAGTTATGGCTCACCTCTCCACATACAGGATAAAACATGAAAATCTCAATCCTGCTTCAATTGGCAATTTGACTATCTAAAATCTATGGGTATTAACTAAAATTTGATTTTTTGTTTCGCACAGATAGAAGAAAAAATGGAGACGGACGAACCTAATCCAGAGCAGCAACCATCAACGTCTGATACAACTCTACCGGAAGGATTCTTCGACGATCCGGAAGTCGACGCAAAAATACGAGGGGTTGAGACACCAGCAGATGCGATGGACCGAGAATGGGAAGATTTTCAAAAGGAAATAAAGCGAGAAACTGACCAATCAGAACACATTGTAGAAGAGGAGCAAGAAGTAGGGAATGTCGATAGACAGGTAAACACAAATCTTTGAATACTTCTATAACAGGGGTGGGCAAGGTTTTTAAACCTTGGGCCAAATGTGTTGCCCACTTAAGATTGGCGGGCCATGTAGGTGTGACATAAAGAGTTACATTTTATGGACAATATTTACTGTGTTACAAAGCAAAGGTGGTAAACAATAAGCCATCGTGTCAAAACTTAATTTGACCGCAATCTCGACAAATTCCTTGAGCTATTTTAGCTGAAACATCAAAATTTGATTTCAGTTTGGTTATAGCAGCATCAGGAGGGCCAGATTGAAACAACCAACGGGCCGGATTTGGCCCATGGGCAGTACTTTGCCAATGTCTATTCTATAAGGATAGAGTTGGTTTCTCAAGGAATTTCCATGAGTAATTCAAGAGTTTTGCTGCACACTGCCACAAATGTATTTCTGTAACGTTTCTATTTCTAAAATATTGATAAATATAGGATGTCCAGGAAGTCTTTAAAATTTTTTGAAAAATGCAAAGGGAATTTATCGATACCATATATTGTTTTGTCCCTCCCTAAATGAAGTAAAAAAAAACTTCAACAATTACTGATTGAAAATCAACAAACCTGGGTAATGTATATTGAGAACTGACTTCACACCAAAATTGTAACTGTAAAGGGACTTTATGGACACCGTGTATATTTGTGTTAGTGTGCAGCAAGACTCCTGAAGCCAGTAAAATATCTTTTAGTAATATAAAATTATCTATTGTACATCAATTTAATCAAGTTCTCTGTTACAAAATGACCTATTTAGAATATATTTGATATTCCGTATAAGTTGAATCACTTGGAATAGTTATCTTCACTCTTACTACAGCATAATTCATTTATGCATATGTTACACCCGTGCAAAGCATAAAAGAAGGATGTGTAGTCGGTCCCACAGAAACCCAATTAATTTCATAAATAGATTTGTCTTTTAGAGGAGTAAAATTGTCTTTTTGGGTCAACTTGTTTCACAGAGTGAAATTCATTGAACAGTTCTATGGGAATCAATTGAAACTCATGAAAAAAAGCTATTTTACCAATACAATGTGACATCCAATGTCCAACTCTTTTTAACATTTGACTAAAATTGCAGTGTTTATAATGTATCATTAGAATCCTGTGGTAGATAATGTGATTGCTGGACTCCTCGTCGCCATAAGGTGGTTCATGTAACCGCTGGTCAGTTACGGCTTTCTCCACCGTCAAGTCCATGCTTCCAAAAACAAATAACCGTCTAACTAATCTACGTTACATGATTAAACTGTCTTATTGGCTTCTCTCTCCTCCAGGATAAATATGTAAATTCTAACCTATTCAAGAATCTTTGACATAAATTGTATTAATTTTTCTTAGATTGAAGAAATAGATGAACAGATCATGCATTTTTCAAGAGTAGAAAAACTGAATATTGTGAAAGAAGGAATTAAGAAGAAGGCAAAAGAAAAGAACTCAGATTCGGAGTCGGAAAATGACGAGGAAACAGGAAGTGATGAACTCGATGAATTATTGGATTGGAGGGAAAAAGATTCCCATTTTTGAGTACGATTTACGAAAACGTACCCTTTCTTAGAAAGATAATTATGCTCCATATGTTGGCATTTAGTGACAGCCTGGAAGTTTCGATTGCGCATACCACCGCTTAACAGTTGGATAAATGAAGTATGCATATGTATTCAATGCATAATGAGGGAGAAGTGTTCCAAAATAGGTGAAGAGAAAAATAGTTACGTAGCATTGTAATTAAACTACTTTTTTGTTGTATATTTGTAAAGCATTTCCGCAGCCAATAATAATAAATAAGAACGTTTTGGAACACAGATTGGCAAACTATGATCCAATTTCTTACAAATACATGCACAATTGAGATTTAATATTTTTATTCAAATTTATTCAAAATATCTACCGTAAACTATGAATTGGTGAAATGATAATAATAATATTTTTTCATCTTTGGTGTAGCAATGTCAGATACCAATAAATTTGATACTTTAATTTGCAAGATATTACAAATTGAAAATATTTGTTAGTTTTGGAAAAACATGTATGGAAAGGTGAACATGGACTTGAAGCACGATTTTTAATCTGTGGCACCTCATTGACTGATACCACGACATCTACTTTGATACCCACTTGAAATGAAAATTGTCACTAATGCACTGCGGGGTCTGCAATGCTGCAATTTATGACATCATAAAAGCCCAAAAATGGAAACATGAAAGCAGTAGCTACCTACCAGGTCTGAGGAGCCAGAGCCTTGACATTTTGTTGGAGCTAGCAGAAATTTTAGTACTTCCGAAGTATGTGAACCAAGATGGCAGATGCTGGGACAAAGTATGTGTACTAGGTTAGGGTTAGGCTATAATTTCAGGTACAAATACTATGGGAGTCACTTGGCTAGTCCCCTAACTCGTAATAGAACTAAAATTGGAATAAAATTATGGCCTGACCCTAACCCGGTACACTTACTACGTTCCGGTGTTGCCATCTTGGTTCACATACTTCGGGAGTACAATACAGTTGA
The DNA here is from genome assembly GCF_964204865.1 of Styela clava. Classification (NCBI taxonomy): domain Eukaryota; kingdom Metazoa; phylum Chordata; class Ascidiacea; order Stolidobranchia; family Styelidae; genus Styela; species Styela clava. Next base: position 6,157,147 of record NC_135254.1, read on the forward strand.
TTAAAACCAGTCCTGTTTTGACCAAAAATCGTTATTGAAGCGTGTCCCATTCGACTTTATAAAGTATGTTGTATCGAATTTCGTTCGTTTGTACAGATTGAAATGTTCCAATACTCGTGGCACTATAATAAAAAGAAATGAATATTTTTAGCTATTTATTTTGATTCTGAGCAGCAGAAAAATGTGAGGACAGAGTCCAGTGTGCAAAGTGGGCAGTCTGCAAAACCAATCATTTTGTATAGGTTCGGTGATTACGAATTATTGAAGTATCGAAACAAAGTTTCGGTAGTCCCGATGTTTCTGCAAAGAAAACTTCACTTCTGTCTATCTGATTAACCTGTTTGACAATTTAGTTTGTCATTAGATTTGTTGGGGAGTACCAAAGCTGATAAGATGGTTTTTCTCACTTTGGCTTAGATCAGTGGTTGTCAAGGGTGGGGCGTGCCCCATAAGAGGGGCGTAGACAATTTTTTGAGGGGGCTTGAAGCTAATTAAAAATAAAAAAATTTGTTAAATTTGATCTGGTCTGCCTTTTTTCTGGATATTTACGCTCCATCAGAGTATTTTCAACGGGGTTTTTGAATAAAACATATTTTCATGTTACTATCTGTTATTTGTAGCTTATTGTTAGCTAGTTGTTTTTAAGGTGGGCGCGAGACTTGACAAATACTAAAAAGGGGGGCACGGCTTGAGAACCACTGGCTTAGATGATGGAATTGCAAACCATGTTCTAGATGTGACCCTATAATTAAGAGATGTAACTATGGACTATCACAAGGGTTGGCTCGTGTTGCTAAGCGTTAGGAATATGTTTGATGTCACATTTTGATTATGCTATGTTGATTAGCATATGCGAATTCTGTGTGGAGTATTTATGTGCAAGAGGTTTGTCATGTATATCATCACCATCAAGGGGTTCATGTAATCACCTGAAACAAATAAGAGGGCAACTCATTCCTAACAACATGGACTGTGACGAGGATGTGGTTTCCTGTATGTGATTGAACAGTCTTATCAGCTTTCCCTCCGGATAAATATGGAAATTTTATGCAATGTAGTAAACTACACAATCAGAAGGAATTGTTTATGGTCTGGCAAATGAATGATGAAGTTCATAAGGGCTAAATTAATATGCTGTGGTCGAATTTTTATTTTTCAATGTAGGAAAGTTTGCCCAAAGCCAGGTTTAAAACCAAGTAGATAGCTAATTAATCTGCCCGCTGATGCACTACAAATTGATCTACTGGTGATATGTAATGTCAGCAGATCGTGGTTAACTTGAGACCACCTTAAACGCTGTCAACAATAATGCATGGTGAGATATTACATGACATTACAATAATGGGGTAGCCCTAATTTAAATTGCTAGCCTAGCTAAATGCAGTGGGCGACTTATCATTGTAGCCCTCTTAACATTAGAGTGTTATTTTACATGCGTTTCAGTTCAAATTGACCCATAAAAAACTGTTTGAAGGTGCAGTTTTATCAACAACAAAATTTCTGAAAACTACATTCAGCTACAGCCTACAATTAATGTGTTACTGCACTTCCACAATTCTAAATACACCAAAAACAGATCCATGTGACTATTTTCACTATAATAAATTTTAAAGTATAAATAATCTAAAACAAAACACCACTACCAGAAATAAGTGTTCTCCCCTGCATGCAGTGAGGTTTTTGGCAAGTTGAATACCCGCCGAAATTGTAGAAGGCACTATCAGAAAAAAGCAGAAAAATGAATTCCTATTTTTTGAGTTTAAAAAACAGCAACAATGAAATAAAAACCGTGTCGCCCGACTTAAAATATAGAAAAGATATTGGTAAGTGTTGTGTTTAAAATGGGAATTATTGCAGAAATTTGGTCGTTAAATTATCCAAAATTCAACAAACGCAAACCGATCCGCCATTTTGACATCGATATTTGACAGAGCCTTTGTACAAGATTACGTGTAAAACTGATCAAATTACTGACGTTTTTAATGGCGTCGCAGTGCGTTGCGTCTACAACGTTCGAAGTCTGGAACTGGAAATCCGGTACAAATAAGATGCTGAATAAAATTTCATACTTCAAACTCTACTTTTTGATTATCAATATTTATGTATAACACTAATATTATTGATTGGTAGTTTGTACATTAGCGAATGTAACCAGATAAAGTAGTATTTTATGTCCGGATTTGTGGATGAATTTTATTAAGCACCACTGATAACAGATCAATCGAATCGATCGTCCATGACCTTACAGTGTTGCCAGATTTATGTTTTAAGTCATTTTTTATTCAGATAATTGCTCACTTTTTTTTTTCTTGAATGTGTGTATGTTGATATTATTTGTATTGTTTGAAATCATTTTCATGTTCTTAAAACCTATCATTTTTTTTGTGCTGTATTCGCATAAATATTACATTCAAACAAGTCGATGAATTTATCGATGTGATTTCATCTGGCAACTGTCTTCAAAATTTACAGAATTTTGCGCCGGCCTTTTTTCTCTTCGTCTGGGTTAGATTGCGTGGTGTTTGTCGCTGGCAGGGATTTCGCGAAAATAAAAAGCTTGTAAAATGCATTGGGTTTATATGTCTTCAAATATATGAAGGATCTTGAACAATTTTATCGGGTTAAATTTACACCTTTTTTTGTTTTTTGATTGTTGTTATTTAGGTTAGTGTCGTAATTTGTCAGCGTATTGGTTTGTATTTACAGTACCGGTACCGTCAGACCGTACCTTTTTTGTTTTTGGACTAAATGCTCAAATGCGCAGATTCCGTTAATCATATAAATAGGTACCGGTACTGGTGACAGCCTGGCTTAATGATTAGCAACTTGTTCCAATAGTTTTTCCACGAAACTGCATGTTTAAATTAAATAAGCATCTTACTGCATACCAGCCAACACAAAACAATGTGTAAATTGGATTACTTCTTCGTTTGTGTTGGAAATTTCAAGTTTGCACTATATTTGCCAGACTATTGTATCCTGATGAAAATTTATTTCAGAAGTTGGTTGATCTTGCAGTCTTGTCCTTTTCCCCTTCCATTATATTTTTTCTACTATGAGTATTTAAATAAATCATTGCTTATCCATCTCCCCTTTTATTAATTGTAATACCTTAAATTAAACTGCGGGGATCGAACCTTGTCTATTATTACATCTCACTTTGTTGATGAACGTTTTTTCGCACTCAAGTCTTCATGGCTTCAAATTCTTCTGGGCTGAAATATCTGTAATCCTGTGGTGTGTACTTTTAGCACTAGCTTAAAATATTGCAGTACGGCACACTATCCAAATTCCAAGAATTTCCTTCCATTTGGTTCAATAAAACAAACACTCAATATGTCTCACAAACGAGGGGCGTCTGGCACCACGTCAGATGCGTCATATCGCGCCATGCTTGTGTCTATAATAATATAAATTAATCGCAGCTGTCACATGACCAAAATTGCCGTTTTTTGCTAAAAACTCTCGAATGCCACGGTAAAATTTTTTTTCTTCGGTAAATCGGATTATTTTTTCCAGAGGAATTCAATGATGGCGTTATTGATGATTGCGTTGATGATGATTGCGCTTCTTTGTAGTATTTTGCGCTACTTCACTATACTGTATTTTGACCGATATTGAGGGACAACAATGTTCAGACGTCTCCCAAAGGAGGGGTGTCTGATCATCTGTAAAATGGGTTTCTCTGAAACGGGACAATGTCACCAGATTTGTATAGTGTGCTGTACTGTATTGTGTGATATCTTTATGTCAATTTGTTTTTTCAAATATTCCAATTGCTAGACATTATTTTGTCTCTGGTTTTACTTCATTGTCCAAAAACTGAATTTGGCCTTAGGCTCATACAGCCTATAAATGCCTTTATTTAAAATATCCTGCGTTTTAATATCAATTGTGTAGGATTTCAATATAAAAATGGAAAATGTTACAAATGTTGAATTTAGAATATCATTTTTGGTACATCCCTATTGATGGTTTGGGTCTCATGTAGTTTCGTACCTAACATACTTCTAGTGGGCGTAGCATGACAATTTTTTCACATAGTAATTCTAACCCTCACCTGACTATACCATTCAAAAATTACGTCATTACGACGTCACAGTGACGTAATAGAGCCCTTCAAACTATACGAACTGCCATCCAAGGCGCGCAAACGAGCCCCCGAAATCGAACAGTTATTTCTCTCGTTTTCTCGTCGCAACAATCCCAATAGGAGAGAGATCGATAACGTCAGTCAGTTCCTTATCGTCGGCGCCAATGTCATTTCGGTCGATCGTGCGTACATTTGGCAAGCTCTATAACGTGATTGTGATGTCGCAGTGTTTCAATTTTTGGATGGCGTAGTCAGATGGGGGTTAGGATTGACATATCAAAAAATTTTTATGCTACGCCCACTAGAAGTACGTTAGGTACGAAACTACACGAGACCCGATGTTTTCAACATTTGATGTCTGAAATCTGCATTAGATTAGAATTTTGTTATAGTGAATTAATTATGCAGAATAACTTGCTCACTGCTAGCTTGTCAAGTTATATCTTGTACTTCCCGGTATATCAATTTCATATTAAAAACTTGCAAATATTTGTGTCAAAATCCAAAAAGGCAGTAAATCAACTGAATAATTTAAAAAGTGTTGTACAGTATTTGTATTAGTTATAAAGTAAATTAACATACCAAGAAGTTAGACCTGACATGGGTAAACTACAACCCGCGGGCCCATTGCACGTCTGATGCCGCCATAAATTTCTGCTTCTAGACAATTCTGCATGCACTATGGGCAGGGGGATATTTACTTCGCTAACACAGACAGTCCCCGAACTTGTGATGGAACTAGAAAATCGGAATAAAATTATGGCCCAACCTGGTACACATACTACAGGAGTACTCTATGTAGTTGTTATTGAAATCTATATAGTGCAATAGGCTTGTTAAATTATGATCGTAGTCTCTGAGTTGGATTTTAGGTTTTATCCTTCTTTCTGTCTTCTTGTGCCCTCATCGTTTGCTTTTGTGTGTGAATAATATTCTGTCATTGAAATATAACTTTTTGCGTCACACTCACATGGCCCACCAGTTTAGATAGGCAAAATTTTTGGCAACCAGTTCAAAAACTTGCCCGCCCCCCGAGTTAGACCATTTAAAGTTTGAATTTCATTTACCTGTATATATTTTTACTAAACTTAAAAGTAAAATAGGATTGCGGATTAATCATTCAGACTATCGGTACAGGGACTAGCCAAGTAGTAATTGTACCTGAAATTATGGCCTAACCCTAACCTGGTACACATACTACGTTCCAGTGTCCGCCTTCTTGGTTCCCATACTTCAGGATTACCAGGATATCTTGTCTCCTACTGCTAGCTTATGTCTAAAATCCATATTTCCATTACAGTATAAAATTTTAAAGTACCAGATTTTGGTAGATATTTGCAATCTGGGTTTCTCCTGAAATTTTGAGGATGTCGGGGGGTCCTCCTATGCACCCGCCCACCGATGTCTTGGAAGCACTGGATGAAATGATGGTCGGTCGTCGTCATAGACCAGAACATCTTGACCATCGCTCCATTATTGACACCAGAGGTCTCCCTCTGATGCAACCGAGTGGAATACAAAGACCCTATGCTCTTAACGCAAGAGAAAATCTGTACCTGCCGCCGAGTAATCATGAGAGACATTATATCAATGCGACTCCCCCGAGAGAAAATCATTCTTTACTACAAGCAGGTCGTGACCGTGGTTATGGGCAAATATCAAGAGATTCTCCATTCTTGCCACCTAGCAATCGCGATCGTCAGTTTCACGGAAACCAACGAGATAGCCCGTCCATGCATGTTGTCAGTCATGAACAACAATATGTTAATAGAGCAAGAGAGAGTCCATCTTTGCATCCAGGTAGTCATGAACATCACTACGTTGGCTCTTCAAGAGAAAGTCCAGCGTTACGTACTCACCAGCGTGAATATGCTGATAATCCAAGCACAAGTCAGTCCATGTTAGTAAATAGCCATGAACGACAATATCCTAACAATAATGAGTTGCAAGAAACTACATCTATTATTGTAAATAATACAGAGCCACAGTTCGATCGGAGAGAAAGTTTGAATCAAATTGTTCAAACGCCTAGTCATGAACAACAACAACCCGCAGAGGAAACTTCAGAACCAGAACCGTTTCCTGCGCCCACTAGCCGTGAAAGAATTTCTTCAGGAGATCCAAGAGATGAACCTTTTCCGATGCCGACAAGTACCAGAGAGCGTCAATCTTCTGAAAGTCTTAAAGATGCTCCGTTCCCCCCGCCTGCGAACCGTTCTTATACGGGAGCTTCTATACTACAAGGAGGCAATCATGCTGGTCGTTCACAGACAGATGGATTGATAACAGAATTGGCGGAAGCATTGGCTCAAATGCAGGAATCTGTGGGAGTAGGAACATCCTCGTCTTCAAGGAATCTAGAAAGTTGTAGCGCAGTTAAAGATGTTGGAACAGTTATTGCAGAAGCTACAAAAGCAGTGGTTAAATCAAGTCATCAGGAAGCATCAACCAGTGGCTTCAACCCTCCAAGAGTGAACTTAAATAGTTGCCTGATATGCCAACGTGAGTTTGCCAGTGTGAAGAAATTAAAATTACATTTAATGACGCACACTGGAGAGAAACCTTTTTCATGCGAAGTGTGTGGCAAGTCGTATGCTCAACTTACATATTTGAAGTATCACATGCGAACACACAGTGCCGAACGACCCTTCTCTTGTAGGATTTGTGGGAAGACCTTTATAACAGGAAATAACCTACACGACCATCTTCAAACGCATGATGTAAATCGACCTACTTTTTCATGCTTGGAATGTGGAAAAACCGTCTCGACAAAACGATCTTTGAGAAAGCACATGAGAGCACACGCAAGTGATAAACCCCATGTGTGCACTGTTTGTAAGACTAGGTTTGCTTACCCAACAATTTTAAAATACCACATGATGAAACATAATGGCAAAAAGAATCATTTTTGCAAGTTATGTGAAAAAGGTTTTCTCTTACGATCTGAACTAGTGAGTCATTCATATGAACATGCCGGGGATAAAAAATTTCGCTGCGAAATTTGCAAGCAGAAATTTCCCAATGACGATGGCCTAAAGGCACATATGCGTAAACATTCTGGCCTAGACCCATTTTCTTGCAAGACATGTGATAAGACCTTTTCACAACGTTCTTATTTAAAGATCCATAAACGAATTCATACTGGTAACAAACCGTACCCCTGTAAATTATGTGAAACAAAATTTTACACCAACGCTGCTTTAAAATATCACATTACGGAAAAACATAGCGAAGAACATGCGTGCAGAAGATGTGATCTCACTTACAAAGAAATTGATGAGCTTCAGAGGCACAGACAACTTGTTCATCTAAAAAAATGGTCTTGTAAAACATGTGGAAAAGCTTTCAAACGTCAGACTCAGTTGGAAGAACATGAGTGGGTCCATCTTGGTAAGAAACCACATTTCTGCGAAGTGTGTGGAAAAAAATTCTCGAAAAAGAAAACCTTACAAAGACACATGAGACAACACAAAATTAAGAAAAAGTTTGAGTGTAAAATATGTGGAAGAGCTTTTGCTCAGCGTGGCTGGTTGAAATCACATGAGTACAGTCACATGGGGCCGCAACCTTTCCCGTGCAGCGTGTGTGGGAAGAAATTTGCCACTATGAGCACTTTGAGAGCCCACGCACACATTCATGATGAAATAAAAGCTTTCTCGTGTGATATTTGTGGGAAAGCGTTCGCTCAGTCCAGTGCTCTCCATCGTCACAAATACACTCACACCGATGAAAAACCGTTTTCCTGTGACACTTGCGGAAAAGGCTTCAAGCAGAAGGCATCTCTGAAAGCACATCTTCATACGCACAGTACAGAAAAACCATACTGTTGTGAAGTCTGCGGAAAAGCATTTAAAAATAAAAGTTATTTGCGAATTCATGACCGGCTACATAGCGGTGAAAATCCTTATGCTTGTGCCCATTGTGATAAAGTTTTTGTTACTGCAACTTCATTGAAAATGCATGAGCAACGTCACAGCGGAGAACAGTTTCCCTGCCCTCAATGTGACAAAATATTCTCTACTCAGTCCTATTTGAAAAAGCACAGTATGGTACATTCTCTAGATAAGCCGTTTCAGTGTGATGTTTGTCTAAAAACATTTGGGCTCAAGCAGACTCTGAAAGATCATATGAGAATACATACAGGGGAAAAACCTTATGCCTGTGATATTTGTGGAAAGCGTTTCATACAGGGGTCATATTTAAAGTATCATAGAAGAATGCATACCGGTGAAAAACCATTTGAGTGTCACGTTTGTGGTAAAAGATTTGCTTTAAGCCAGCCTTTGAAAAACCATATGCTCTTGCACACAGGTGAAAAACCTTTTGCCTGTGAAATCTGCGGTGCACGGTTCCGTCAAAAAGGAGCTTTGAAGGACCATATTGGAGTTGCACATACAGGAGAGAAGCCGCATCAATGTGAAACTTGCGGAAAGACTTTTCGTCGTAAGGGAAACTTGAAAGATCATATGCAGACACATGCAAGTGAAAGATCTTACAAAAGTCTATGTGGAGTTTGTCAAAAACCATTTTTGACTAACAACGCTTTAAAGGTTCATCTTTTGACACATACTTATCGTGAAAAGGTCCATGAATGCCAGCATTGTGGCATGAAATTTATGAATAAAAACGGTCTCAAAGCTCATGAATTTGTACACGCTGGAGTAAAACCTTACTGTTGCGACGTTTGTGGCAAAAAATTTACTTGGAAAGGTGGGCTTGTCACACATCAAAGGACCCATTCTGGTGAAAAACCATACGCATGCGATTACTGTGGCAGGGCATTCACTACTAAGGCAAGCATGGTTCAGCATAAGAGAATTCACACAGGCGAAAGGCCTTATGAATGTGAAATTTGCTATAAAAAATTCAGACAGCAGGTCACACTGAAGACTCATCTTCGAACACAACACGAAGTTTGGAAATAAAACAAAGAATCTTTTCTATCAACATAATTATGAATGAACAATTGAAGAATGGTTTTTATTTATGACAAAACAATTGAGTCCTGAAGATTTTTAATAATCATATATGTCAGGAGAAAGTTTTTTACGCTGAAACGCAAACTATTTGGTTCAGTAATGTGCAGCTTTCGTTCACTTATTGTACATACACTTTTTATTTTGATTATCTTGAGAATATTACCCAAATTTTTAATGCAATATCAACAGAGCACAGTTTATCTATGCTGCAGAAGTGCATGACTGCTACTACATGACTAAATGGGTGCTCCTGAAGTATGCGCGGCAAGATGTCGCACAACCTGAACCCTAACCTGGTACACATACTTTGTTCAGGTTGTGCGCCAATTTGGTGCGCATACTTCAGAAGGTCCCATAAATGTGTTATAAAAATAAAATTGTGACATACGGTACAGTATAGTTGTCCCGTACTTCTGCGTCGTGGACTAGTAACCATCTATGGAACTTGTAGTGCCAATGCACAGAAACTTCTAGTATGCATTCTCATCACTGGGCAACAAATTGACCCTCTAAAGCAGTTGTTCTCAACCTTTTTTCTTTCTTAGCCCACTTTTATTACACAAAAATTCTGTGACTTATTAACTTTTTCATGCAAGGGAAAAACCAATAATTCTTTGCAAAGATTGAACCTCCACTTAAATAATTAATATAAGAATTACCGCTCAGTAGCAAAAAACAGCATCGTCATCCATTGCTACTACAATCGAAGTCTTCCTAATTTATCAATAACAATTTCAAAAAGTTTGTGGCCCAACTGAAAATGTTTCTATGGCTCAAAAATGTCCCACTGGTTGAGAACCTGTCCTCTAGAGCAGTGGTTCCCGAACTTTTTAGGCTGAGGATCCACCATTTATTACCACTGCTTATGGCGACCCATTTAACTTTAATAAATTAATAAAACATTGATGGAGGAAACAAATTTATTTTCTTCAAATTGAATTTTCAGTGAAGCTAGTGAGAAAGATGAGCTTGTTTCTTGCTATTTTCCATAATAGACTTGACATTTATTTCAATTTCAGATAGTTTTAGACGTAAAAAATTGAAAAGTTGCAGTTTTTTTCGAAATTTGCTTTTAAATTTGCTTTGCCACCGATCCTAATAACCAGTATAATTAATCAAAGCTTTCTACATCTTTTCACGACCCACTGAGATTCCTCTTGCGACCCACCAGTGGGTCGCGACCCATAGTTTGGGAACCGCTGCTCTAAGAGTCTAAATATTAAAATTCAATTTTTGGTGAAGAAAACTATTCAGTATGTAGTATTGCATTTTATTTACAATTTATTGATTTGTATGTCTTGCTAGGCAAGACTATGATATGTTTGTTTTAGAGGAGACCAAGCTATGAAAAAAATTTGACATTTTTAACATTGACAGTTAAAATCCTGTAGGTGTCAATTTCCTGCTTTTAGATGTCCAATTTCCTGGGTCAAATCGTGGTGTTGGGGTCAAATGTACATCACAATCTATAAATGGCTCTGGTCTCCGAATAAACGTTATTTCCACCTCATCCCAATTTTACGAATTTGCCTGGTCACATCGAATTTTTGATACTCCCGAAGTATGTGCACTAAGATGGCGGACACCGTAATGTAGTATGTGTACCAAGTTAGGCCATAATTTCAGGTACAAATACTACAGAAGACACTTGGATAGTCGCCAAACTCTAAATGGAACTAAGAGAAGGAAAATCGGAATAATATCGTGGCCTAACACTGACCTGGTACGCATACTACGTTCCGGTGTACGCCATCATGTTCACACACACCAAATTTTTTTATTGATGTTAATGTTTTTACTTTTAAGCATTTGATAGTTGTAATATGTATTAGAAATGTTAATGCTTGTTATAATTTGTATAAACAAAATAACTAATTGTGTATTTAGATAAACTTTTTAGATTGCTTGTTACCTATTTTCGTGTCCACTATCTTTTTAATCGAAATGGTAAGAAAGCCATCTATACAATCCAAATTGCTGAGAGAAGTGATATATATTAGTTGATATATTTGGAAATTAAATTTTTTGTCGAGTGTTTTGTATAGAAAAAGCAGTTTGAATGACCCAATTTGGTTTGTGTAGTTGACTTTTATTTTGCAATTGCTTGACATTGAAACAGATACCGTTAATATTTTTGTATCGCTGGGGCTGGCAAATAAGCTCATATTGTTATCTGAGCTTGAGAAATCAAAGATAAATGGCAACACGTTTCGTTAGAGAGACACTGCGTAGTTGGATAGAATAATTTTCTTTTAAGCCCGTAACCTCTTCCAATATAATAAAATATTCCTTAATAACCTCTGAGAGTCGGCGTTATTATGCAAGTGCGGCACTTCTCTGATTCTATATATCCTCTCAAAATCGATACAGATTGATGTTTCGAGCTGGTTTTAATAATTTTGTATTTCAAAGCAAACGTCTAAAAGAGTACACTATATATTTGTGTCAAATTGCTGTACTCTTTGCGACCCCTGTGGCAACATTGCCAGTGGCTAACAAACGTGAACTTTATATTCAGCCAGCTCCGCCGATTGAAAAACCCTATTTTTTGTGTTTATTTCATGTCAATATTCGTTATGTATATATTTTATCTTCACAAACAACTGTATGTGTGCTATTGTAAGCACAAATGATTGTATTAACCACTTAGGTGTTAATTCGTCGTTTTCATTTATACTGCGTGACCCCAAGAAAAACAGAACCCAAATTATTTGGAACATACTCTACAGAGAACATAACTTTTGTGCAAAATGGGTACAATCATACACAATCATTCAAACCGATGTGTTAGGACCACAATAGTAGTTTTGGTTGCATCGTAATTTGACGTTTAATGTTGCGATTGTGTTTTACCAGTGATTCTCAAACTTTTGGAATTTGTCAAGTCCCCACCTCAAAATTAACAGCTAACAATAAGCTACAAATAACAGATAGTGAAGGCGAAATATGTTTTATTCAAAAAACACGTCGTAAATATGCAGCGTATATAATGAAATAAATGTGATTAAAATATTTTAAGTACGGCTGGCAAGATGGAATCAAACAAATATTTTTATTTTCCTTCACAACCCCTCAAAAAATTGTCTATGCTCCCATTGTGGGTAAGCCACACACCTTTTGAGAACCACTGGTGTATACAGTATGTTGGAAATAAACGAGGCCTACACGATACTGGAAATGTGTGTAAATGGCCCAGTAGTACATAAAGTTTGTCGGTCAATCCGACTAGGCCAACTTTAAATATGTCAGTTTACTAAACATGTTGAACTAGAAAGCTATTTGAAATCTTATGTAAATTTAACTAGCATTTTCAAGCACAGTTTTATATCTACTTGCACTACTGTTAACTAATGCATGATCCAACCACGGAAATGATTGTTCATTCAAACTTCAACTTAAAAATGAAAATTCAAAAACATTTTGCTGTGAAAATATATTTGGTATCGACTAATCCCGATTTCTTATACGCTTGTACTATCGTTAGCTTGTGCAGCAGTTTATGATGTGACCACATGAATGATTGTTTATCTAGTTTTTCTTAAGGATCATGACTGAAAAATTCAAATAATCCTGTTGTGTGTTATCATGTACATTATATATCGCCTGAATCATGTTTCGCGATTGAATTTACTGGAATAAATGCTTGTTTCAATGAACAGTTGAATTTTATATGTTTGGTGAATGAATGTTACCTTGTGCAAAAGATTCCTAGTCGTCGTACATGCAGTCACTGATATATAAAAAGCTATTTTTCCCAGCACATACACAAAAGCTTCATGAAGCCTAGTTAATTTGTATGAGTGAGAAAAGGGTCTGAGGGGCTGGCCAAATTTCAATTGTTACGCCACAGCATACCTAAAAACGATAATATGTTATTGTTACGGAAAAAAGCAAATGCTCGGGGAAACATTCTTTATGCAAAGTTTTCTTTTGTCTGCTGCACTGGTTCTCATACTTGTAAACATATTTTGGATAATTTCTGCATATTTCAATGTAGCTCTCTGACTCTATCTAGTGACAGACATAAATAATAGAACGTCAGCGGACGTATTACAAATAATACATTTTCGCGAATAGGTGCGTTTCGGTTGTTACAATTCTTCCAGCTCATCACTAGTTTGGACCCGAGTATTTAAAACATACTTAGCACGTTAAGCCATTGCTTGGTGAACATTCCTTAGAATTTATCACATTCTGCGCGCTGGGCATCGGGTTGTTGCGTTCATGAGGCATGCGGTTTGGACTAGTGTCATACCATGTGGACCAGGGGCGGCCAACCAGTCAGATACCAACAGCCGCATTCCATACGTAAAACCGCGAAGAGACACATTATAGACATAAACACACATTAACATCAGATATACCTTTATTCAGCTGTGTTAGTATGTTGACTTATTAAAAATATTACTAACCAACATGATTATGACAGAAATTTACAATCCATCTATTAATATGCATGCTACTTAGTCGGACTTATGGCATGGTATGTCGTTGTAGCTAATCGAAGCAGTTCTATCACATAGGTGTCAATCATAAATGATCAATGCTTTGACTTCACGTCTACTAGGGTAGAAATCACAGATTCGCAGACGCAATTTGACCCAAACATTGACAATACCCCAAGCGCAGCTAGTTTGACAATAGCATACATTTTTATTGACTTGCTTCTCCACAACTCAATGGCCCGTTCCCTTAATTTTAAGCGCACTTCAGTTGGTCTTCATAAAGATCGATCATTTTCAACTCAGTTGCAGCGTCATATGAGACTATAGGGAATAACTAACTATTTGTCTCAGAATTAAATGAGCCGTCGACGACGGAATCTGTGGCGTTTTATCTGCACTTCATTCACTCCACCCAAACGGTAAATTGCGCGTTTCTCGCCGAACTACGACCATGACAGCCGCTGTAGTGCAATGAAGGCGTCTCACAACAGAGAATCTAATTGTGACGTAATAGTTGACGATTGTATGGTAAAGTGTATGAAGGCGCGAATGCTCGGTGAATCACACACGATACAGTATGTTTAATCGAAAATGATTAATCGTAGTTTGCATGGTATTTTCGCAAGAAACCGGTCCAAGAGCCGCATGCGGCTCGCAAACCGCGGTTCGGCCACTCCTGATGTGATAGATTGTAGACCATGCAAAAAAAAAAAAAAAAAAAGGCATTTTTGCGGTGTTTAGAGACATAAGTTCCTACAACACCATTTTGCTTCATTCTTGAACGATTTACTGAAAACTCGACATTTCCCGGCCCGAGTATTTCAAACTCGACATACTTGGCGTGTTAACCACAGTTCTTGATACACATTTCTTAAAATTTCCATTGGTTTTCTGAAGTTTTGAGACACAATTACGTAATGATTTTGTATTTTCTGTGTTGGGTGAGGTAAATAACGAGTAAGCAGTCGACAACGTCTGCCAACTTAAACTTGGCGATTTCCTTATCGGGCGGGAGAAATTAAAACATGAGTTTCGTTGTTCCTTATATGGCAGCAATACACAGAAATTATCTTGGGAGTTGAAACAAGTTGTGTATTACGTTTTGCATTCCATTTAAATAGCAAGATGACGTTGGCCAAGTTGAACTTGGCGATTTCCTTTCCGGGCGAGAGAAATCGAGATACGAGGTAATTATATTTTGGTCATCATATGACAACAATACTTAGAAATTCTCTTGGGAGTTATACGAAGTTGTATATTACGTTTTGCCTTCCATTTAATTAGACAGACGAACTCTTACTCGATTCGGTTAGGGGTGCCAGCGTACTTCGACGAGAACATAGTTGCGTTTTAATGAAGACCACACGGGCTTATTTTGTAAAGCAAGTTAAAGGTAGATTCACTCCAGAAATGCCCAAAACCGAATAACTTACTGATCCGAGTATTTTTTATTCTAAAATAATGGTTTCGGATGTAGGATATCACATATATATATAAGGTTAGGTTTATAAGTAAGTAAGGTTTATCCTGAGGTTCTATTTGATAATGCTGGAAGGTTAACGTAAAAATTATTCTTTGTCAGCCCAGTGTTTGCTAGCTTAGAAGAAATACATCCTTAGGCTCAGAAGGATTTTATTGTTCTTTTTTATTTGTATATTTTTGCGATGTATTTGAGCGTGGTGTTACTAATATTCTTTACTATTATTGTTATAAGTTTTTACATGAATATCATTTGAACAATTTTTTTATCGTAATAATCCCTTGTTTTTTAAAAAATGAGAAAATATCAATATCTCATTTTTGGGCAACTACGATTCCAACAATAATTGAAGTTTTTACTTTTTCGGATCGACTCGTTCATTCAAAAAATTGGCAAATCTTTGTTGGTGATAGGACCGTGTCCCCGTTCATTCCTTCGCGACTTGAAACAGATATTATGACGTCGAGTTTTGTGATGCCATGGCATTTAGGACAGCCTTGAGTTTCTTAGATTGTTTTTAAAATAAATTTACCCTATTTTATACCGCGCACCTTCAATAAATTGCTCAAATTTGGGTTTTGTTTCTACATAGGTTGCAACGAACTATAAAACGCAATCGAGTTACCGTACAAATCTTATTAAACAAATAAAAAAAATCAATATTTTTTATGGTTTTTGTATTTCATTCAAACAAAACCTAGAACGGTAGTTTGTTCATAAAAAATTGGGTGCTCCCGTAGTATATGTACCAAGATTGCGCACAACCAGAATATGGTATGTGTACCAGGTTAAGGTTAGCAGCTTGTGCGCCATCCTGGTACACATACTGCGGGAGCGCCAAAAATAGTACCGGTACTGCTTTCGAGTAGTGTAGGCAATAGGTTCAATAACGCATAAAACACTACCTGATCTATACATTACGCGCAACGCGTCGATTTTGAAGAAAACAAGTATTTAAGGTGTGCCTTATGGTTTGTAAAATATGGAACTATCTCTAATCTACTTGGGTGATAGCGCACGTACCTTGCTCGTGACTAAAATTTTGTATTTCAAGCCATTTAAAATTTATTCACAACGTCATAATAATTTTTACATGATTTTACTGGCTTATAAGATGATTGTTTGTGACGTCTTGTTAAACAGAGCCTCAAAAGATAGCGGACAGTTCCAGCTTTTCATAAAGCCTGGTTTGCTGGTTTGTAGGTGCATGAGGCATGGGATTTCAATCCGAGTATTTCGAACTTCAACATAGTTGGGTTCAACGTTTTAACCACTACACCAGGGCTACTCGAAGGAGGACCGCGGTCCGAATCCGGATCTTTCGAGTATTGGATTTGGACCGCACCTAATTATTTATTTTGGATCAATAGCCCCACTTTTTGAATTTCTCATTATAAAATGACTTTCATAGTTTTGAATATATAGGAAAAAAACTATAACACCATGATAAACAATTTTAATTTGCTACTAATCATTAGTCGGTCGAGGAAGTGCTCGTTTAAGGATGCCGAAATATAATTTCTGGAAAGACCGGACCCAAATAATTTTGAAGTTTTGTTTGCGGACCTTCGGTAAAAATAGTTGAGTAGCCCTGCACTAGACCATGAACATTTCTCAGAATTTCCCATCGGTTTCCCAAAGTTTCGAGACACAATTGCGTTATACCTTTCATTTGCTGTTAATTGAAGCAAAAAACAAACAAACAGGAAAACAATCGAAAAAGTTGGCCCAGTTACACTTGACGGTTTCCTTATCTAGCGAAGGAAATTGAGACATGAGGTTCGTTGTTCCTTATATGGCAGCAAATAACAGAAATTCTTACCCGAAAATACGGCGGGTACGGGTTCATAAGCCATTGGAAGTTGAATAAAGTTCGATTAATCAAGGTTGTGCATTGTGGGCGAATTGTATCAGTCAATTAGCAAGACGAAATGTTACTTGATTAGGTTATGGAAGTCAGTGTGACTATATTTTTATTTTTTCTATGAGTTTTATTCTTTGATCCTAACAAAGTTACGCTTCGATGATGCCTGCCCTCCCAATTTTGAGATGTAACACCACACTTTAGTTTATTACTTAAATATAACAGTATAATAATATTCAGAAAATGGTTTATCTAACAGTACAGATGGTCAGTCAAATACAACATACATTTTAGAAGTTACAAATAGTTACAACACCATACAAATACCTTTTTCTATTATGCATTTCATAGTTATTCATTAATTATGAAAACATGTAATATTTTTGAATATTTTTTAACGTAGACCCGTTTATTTCAAAAATAGAATGTATATTGTATTCAGCATTAATTGCGCGATTGCATAACTTCGACAGAAAAGTAAGAAAGGGGAGATATTGTTAGATAATAGTGGTGCTTGTACCTGGCCTTGTTCGGAGCGAAAGAAGCCGATTAAGCATTCGAGTAAGCATTGCAAAAAATGTATTGCGCCCAAATAAATAAATGAATATGTTTGGGCTCGTCAAATTGCAGGATATCATCACATTTTTAATAGCTATAAGTTTTGCTTTATAACTAGCTGACTAATCCCATGCCCGAAATGGACTGGTACGCGGACGAGAGGCTGTGGTTCGCAACAAGATATGTCTTATTGGCTTACCCTTTCTCTCGGGATAAACGTAAAAACATAGTCTCACCAATATCATAAAAATTTTTAGATTGATTACAAGAGAATGATTTGCGGATTTTGTAGAATAAACTGACCTGGTTGATTTATTACATTCTGCGCGCTGTGCATCGGATTGTTAAGTTCATGGGATATAGAGATTCAGCCCGAGTATTTCTAACTTCAACATACCGTGTTTCCCTGAAAACAAGACCGGGTACTATTTCAATTTTTTTGGAAAAATATCACAGGAGCATACTTTTAGGTCTTTTATTTTCATTCATCAAACAAATTTACAACGTAAAGAATTACTAGATTTCAAATATACAAAATATGAAAACCGATATACATTTACTTATGAATAACATGTGTTTATTTAAAACAACTACTAAACTATTGAGAACAATTTAAAACGTGTAAGAGAGATTTTTTGCTCTCGACTAGGTTAAGAAAAAGTTCGCGCTATCGACTAGGTCTTATTTCAATTAAGGGGAGGGCTTATATTGAAATCGTTTTTAGAATTCAGGCTAGGTATTATTTTTCGGCGCTCCCCTATTATTTGTACCAAGATGGCGCACAACCTGCTAACCCTAACCTGGTACACATACTATGTTCAGGTTGCTCGCTATCTTGGTCCGAATACTTCGGGAGCACCTTATATAAAAAACGAAAACATTCGAGGAATTTGTCCAAGTTAAACCTGACGATTTCCGTATCGGGCAGGAGACATGAGGTTCGTTGTTCCTTATTTGGCAGCAAATATCAGAAACTCCCACGCGAAAATCCCGCGGGTATAGGTAAAAAAGCCGTTGGGAGGTTATATAAAGTTCGATCAGTCTATCTCTAGGTTGTGTATTGCGGGTCAAATTTAATCAGTCAGTTAGTCAGACGAACTGTTACCTGATTAGGTTATGGGTGTCAGGGTGACAGAAAACAATCTAGATATTGGACGCTTGTAGCTACGACAGCAAAGCGAGACTGGGAAGGTATTGTTATTCATAAGTAGTGCTTGTGCCTGGACTTTGTTAGAAGCCAAATGAGCAAGTGAGCATTGTAAAAGAAATTTGACCCCTCATCCAAAACAAATAAATAAATTGGACTCGACAAATTGCAGGATATCGCCACAATTTTTATTTGTTAGTAGTTTCTAAACCAATAATACTTGAGCAGTTTTTACCACAATAATCCCTCAGTTTTTGGAGAAGAAAAATAAGAAAATATTAATATATAAATGGATATTATTTTTTAGGAAAATACCAATCCAAATTTAAAATATTTTTCATTACTTCTTTTTATCGTTTATTTGAAAAATGGGATGATAATTGTATTTATCAGTAATTGTGACCTGCCTTTTTGTCCACCACCTGCTACTAGAAACGGGTATTATGACGTTGAGTTTGTTGATGTTATGGTATCTGATTAGAGTCGATAGTTTCTCAGATTATTTTAAAATTACTTACCGAATTGTACGGACCAAAAGATACCGACAAACTCGCAGCGCTCAAAATGAAATGGAAGTTTCAGCGACGTGGTTAATGAAATACGCTGTGGGTGCAATTTTGCGTGGATGGTAACGGTTTATTGAAGTGCCTTGGCTTGTTTGTATGTCTGAGTGTCCCAGCTTTAGCGTCTTAGAGGCTGGATCAATTTGATGAAGTTTACACATGGGTTATCCTGTCACCCCAGTAATATACGTGTCAAAGAAAGTCCGGATTAAAGTTTCGTTTCCGTGGAAACAACGATAAAACGCGCCGATCGTTATGAAATATCCAAATGAAAATAAATATCCAAACAGTTTATCGCTGTTTTCCGGTCAACCAAGTCAATAATTGAAATTCCACAACGCTTCCGCTGAGAAAAATACTCTTTTGGACAAATCGTGTATTTTTTTTCGACAAATTTTTTTGATAATTATCGCACGTAACTCGCTCGTAACTAAAATTTTGTATTCCAAGAAATTTGAAATTTATTTACAACGTCATAATACTTTTTATATGACCTATTTAATGCGCCATAATAGCGGATTGTTTTTGTCGTATTGTTGAAGCGGGCCCTCAAAAATCCATAATCGAGGGCCCTTGTCGTCTAAATCCGGTTCTGCAAACCTACAAAACCGGCTATTTATTAAAAAATATATATATATATTTAATGCAATCGTTAGCGTAACAATATCGTAGGACTTCAAAATTTTTAAATCACCACACACTTGTCACGGCCAAATTTTTCAAGAACCAAAATGAAATGAAGTAAAATTTAATAATGCAGAAAATAGTATAAATAGGTAATCAAAATTAGTAATACCTTTAGTGGTCCGGCAACTTGTCGCATTTTAGTACGAAAGCAAAGTCGAATCGTGCGTAGTCGAATTGGCATGTAGGTTGGGGTTTAGACCAAACTAATTTTTCAGAACGATTAGGTCAGAAAGATGGGGTGAAAACGGGGTTTGCGTGTGTTGGGTGCGGTTAGCTGTCACTCAAGCCTAACAAGAGATAAAGAAACTGCGTTTTATTCGTGTAAGTACGCCTTGGGTTTTTATATTTTCATCCTTTCCGTGAGTATTATTCATCGTTTCGAACATGGTTACGCTTTGAAGTCTCCGCATTAGGAATGTTTTGTGGTTTTTGAAAAGTATTTTTGCGATGTATTAGAGTGTGGTATTACCAATATTCTTTACTTTTAACCATTATGCAATACATACTCATGCACGCATTATGAAGACATAAATTATAATTTCACTATTTCGAATATTTTTTTCATCGTAGACCTGTTTATTGAAAAAATAAAATGCTAATTGTATTTATCAGTAATTGGGCGCTTGAAGAACTTCAACAGCAAAGCAAGACAGGGGAGATATTGTTAGATATTAGTGGTGCTTGTACCTGGTCTTGTTCAGAACAAAAGGACCGAATGGGCGTCGAAAAACAATTTTTGCCTCGCCCCCAAAAAAACATAAATCATTATAACTAGCTAACAAATCCCATACCCGACATGGACTGGTAACCGACGAGAGGCTGTGGTTCGCCACACGATATGGCTTATTGGCTTACCCTTTCTCCCTGATTAAATAAGTAAGTTAAAGCACGCCTTGCGTATACACCACAAGTGATCAAATTTTGAACTTTTTGACATTTTCACACGACGCTTATTCGCGCCTTTCGATCAAAACTAGGCCTGGATCTTTTGTAAAAAGCCCCCGCCGTTAACGCAAAATGTGAGATTTGAGAAAAACACTGGTTTACTGATTTGACTATTAAATTCTATTAATACGATTGATAGTTTCTGACGATGCTAAAAAATTTGTGTGAACGACAGACATATAACCGATATTAACCTTTAAATTAGAATCATACATGGTTGTGCGTTCGGTCCGGACATGGTTATGCTTTAACTATGTTAGGGTAGTGAGGAGAAATTTCTCCGCGTGAGGGAATTTCAGTGTTATTGAAATGTAATGCGTGTGGTATTACCAATATTCTTTAGTTTTTACTATTCTGTATTTCATACTTATGTACGCATAATGAAAACATATAATTTATTTATACTCTATGGAATATTTTTTATCGTAGACCCGTTCATTTCAAAAATAAAATGTTAATTGTATTTAGCCTTAATATGGCGCTTGTATAACTTCGACAGCAAAGCATTGTAAAAAATGACGCCGAGTTTATTGATGCTATGGTATTGGGAGTTTCTTGATTGTTTTTAAATTCAAATTACCGTATTTTACAGACCATAAGACACACCGGGTTATGAGGCTTGGTGTCAATAAATTGCTTAGATTAGGGTTTTGTGAATAGATGAGGCTGATCTGATCCATAAATCAGACGCAACGGCTTATAAAACGCATGGTCGATTTTTAAGAAAAAAAACTAAAATTAAATATAAAGTAAAATTTAATAATACAGAAAATAGTATAAAAATTGATAATAACTTAAACGAGACCAATGGGCTTGCATATTCTGGCACTAAAGCCCGAATTTTGACTCTTTTTCAATGATGGTGGGTCTCAGCACTGCTGCTAGTCATGGATCACGGTTGCAAATCTTTTAAACTTCATCGATATTTCGTTTCTCTCCCTCGGATAAAAGGAAAATACTATTCTGAATCAGAAAGTGCTGTGTTATTGTATATTGAACTGCAGGTCCTTTCTCCTTATATACTTCCGTGTGTTTCTGTAGTCACAAGAGATATCGCTAAAACCTAATTTATACATCTTAAATTCGTAAAATAAAAATACCTGTGGTCGAGAGCAAGGAAGAGTGATACGACACTAAATTAAACCGTCGTATTGGCTTACCTCTCACCGGGATAAAAATGATAACCATCTAATCTAGCAAATGCCAATTCCATAGTTTCAACTATTATTGCAACCTTACATAGATTCTATTTCTATTATTTCTCCAGTGATTATAAAATCTAAGTATCATCATGAGTCGTTTGTTATTTCTTCTCGTCTGCCTTTGTCACTTGCTTACCACCATTGTGACGGCACAAAGTCAGCATATGATATGCAAGAATGTAAACGACGTGTTTGCTGAAGACGAAAACGATTCCATTCCCAGTCGTGGTTCAGCCCACTCTCGTCGATTCCAAAGTTTACCTGGAAAAAGAGGCCCGAAAGGTGAAAGAGGTGAAATAGGAATGCACGGGGTGAAAGGTCAACAAGGCGAATCAGGAATTGTCGACTATCAAAAAGTTAATGCCACCGTTGAACAGCTATTCGAGAAATTTGGTAGGTTTATTAGGTTTAAATTACAATCCATGTTTAAAACCCGTGTTTGAATCTTTATGATATAAAATTTTTTTTTCGTGTGCGTCGTGTTTGAGCGCCTTGGCTTCTGTTGTTCCAGCATTAAAAACAGAGATCGAATTTCTCTTGCAACGCGGTCTTAAATGCTGAAAACGGCTCTTGTTTTAGACACCATTCAAGCGATTATTGCTTGTCGGCGAGAGGAAAATTAATTCATCCTCTCGCATTTGCTCACTGGCAGTAGTTGTTTGTTCGAAGCCTTGTTCAGAACGAAACACCTCATTGATAAAGCAAATTTATTTTCACAGTGCAAAAGCTAGTGGCTTCAAGAATTGAAGAGTTAGAAGAGCGAATGCTGACCAAACTCGATGAAGCCGTTCAAAAACTGGATGAAAAAATTGATGAAATAGACACGATTTTGTTGGGTAATATCAATGAATCAATTATTTCGACTCCGTGACATGAAACAATGCAATAGGTGAAAATAGACAAACAATACGCAAATCAATCCGGAAGACGAGTCCTTAAACCACGAGTCGCGAATCATCCGAGTCAAACTAGATTTCTTAAACAACTGTGAAATGAATATGATGATTCGCATTCACACTTAGACAGTGGTTCTCAAACGGTGGTGCGCGTCCCACAAGGGGGATGTTTTTTTTTTGGTGGGGGGGGGGGGGGGGAGGCATGAAGCGATTGAAATAAAATTATTTGTTAAAACGTATTTTGCCCGATCTGATTTGTTTCGGATATTCACATTTTTTTATTTTTTACATTTCTTTATACGTATTTTTAGCGTGATTTTGAATGAAACATACTCTCGTCATACTATCTGTTATTTGTAGCTTTTTGTTAGATAGTTATTTCTGAGGTGGGATCCGAGACTTGATAAATTCTAAAAAGATGACGCGACTTGAAAAGATTTGAGAACCAGTGCACTAAGAGTTCCATCTGGCATTAAACCAGCGTTATTAAGAAATCCAAATTGAATTGGATTTAATTTCCAATAACCCAAACATTTCAGCTATTGCTGAATCAAGCTTGCAAAATTTTCGTAATATTTCAATTACATATCATGGTGCGATGGCCAATGGTCAAAGCATAGACTTGACTGTATTGTCATCGCAGATTGCATATCTCGAGTTTGAGCCCCATGCTCCCCCCTCACACAGAGAGTGATAAATTTGCCGGGCCAGGTCATTTCAAATAACTGTAGCTCATTACATTTATATCAGCGGCCTAGTTCGGATCAAAAGGCTTTAGTAAGCGCCGGATACAAAAATCTAGATTTAATCCTCTATGTATGTCGCACAGGATCTTGTGACGGTATGAGCTATCTCGGGAAATGTTACATAGCTTCATTACACACTGCAAATGATGTCAACTACGATCAAGCTGTTGCAATGTGTGGGGAAAGGTCGGCAAAACCAGCAGACATAATCGATTCTCATCAATATGATTTGGTTCTCAAATATATTCGATCACTGATTTCTACTTCATACGCAGAGTTACGGCTTGGTATGAAATACGATCACCAGGTATTTGGATGAATCGTTGCTTTATATGCAGTTGTTGAATTTCATAATAATTTGCCATGAATTTAAAATGAATCCCAACTTCTATCCTAACCTAAAGAATCCCATTTTAAATGCTCACTTGATTAATTTGTTTTTTGATTGTTTTTCTACCCTTTCCAGGAAATATTACGATTTGTACGCCATATGCTTATTCTTACCATTTCACCAAATTTTGAAAATTTATCTTCACGCAATATTCTATTAATACTATTTCACGCTCATCCAACAAACTCCTAAATCTCAACGTATCTTCAAATACCATAAATTACCGCAACAATTTCACTGAAACCTCTTCACGAAAATTTTCCTAATCACGTGTCTTTATTTTCAACAGACGAAAAGAGCTTTACTGTCAAGTGGAACTACTGCTCCATACACTAATTATTACCCGGGACATCCTACATCTTACACTGTAATGGCGATTGTTGTAAGTAATCCATCAAGTAGTACCCAAGGAATGTTCGACACCAGTCCTTCTTCAAATATACAAGGAGTCTTGTGCCAGAAGGAACGATTTCCATCAAACTAAGATTCTTTCTAAACCAGTTTATGGACCGATTCTGACTGATTTTGAGCTTATATAACGACATTGCATAAAACAATAATTCCGGGATAATACTTCTCCTCAATCTGACTTCGTTTTAACCATTCATCTAAACCGGTGTTTCCCAACCCGAGTCCACGGTCTCAAATGAGTCCGCAGAGCATTTGAATGAGTCCGCAACGAGCCAAAAATTCACTGCGGGCCGCAAACGTTTTTGCGAAACTTAATCAACTATTGGCCAAGTTACGATTTACGTTAGAATTTACATGAAACATGAAAAGCCAATTTATTCACATAACATTAGTCGAGTCAATAATTACCGGTTACTGAGCATATAATCGCATATTCAACTATTATAATAGCAATTTATTTTTCGAAAATTTGGTAACACGTGACGCGACGGGTCACTTGCGAGTCGCTTAATCAAACGATTGGATTTCACAACTCACTTGCGGATTTTCGACGAAAACAAGAGTCGATAGATACCTAAGTGGTGTTTCTCGCGAGTTCGAACAACGAGAAATTTTTTTTTTCTGGTAGGTATAAATAGTGGCAACCCAAATTTTCTAAATTGAAAAGCGGTCCGCGACCGATTAAAGACGCTTTTTTAGACATTGCAAATCGCAAAATTTCGAGTGCTACCGTAGTATACGTACCAGGGCATTTTACTTCAGGATTCTTTTCCTTACTGCCTCCACATTGGTACGTACAGTAGTAATGGAGCTCCGTAAGGGTTGTACGAACAGCTCAGATTTGTCGAATTCACAAATATACGAATCAAAACAAAATATATTGGGGCACTTTACCACGCATTTTTGTGTCCACGGATTGTCATGGTGTTTTCTGAGGAGTATCGCTCTTATTTAGTCAACACAACCGCAGATTAAAAGGATCACACATATGGATGGATTGAATATGGTATGCAACAGAAAAAATCATTGAAAAGTCGGCCCTTTTGACGAGTGACGTATACGCGACGATTACTTCAGAAGTTGTTCGCGAGAATTTTAAGGCGATGAATATGTATTTTTGATTTACTAATACAGTTTAAATATTTTTTTAATAAATACTAAATTAAGTTGTACATTCCAGAAATTCATAGCAGATGGTAGGATTTTTTCTAGCGGCGATAACAAATTCGCAAGATTGCAAAAAATATGTATCAAAGCTGAATATAATTGGGCAATATATTCTCTCATTATTATGTTTACAGATGGCCGTGGAATTTTAAAGAAGTAATGTTTTCATCTTATCGTAAGTCGTTGCAACCGCGAGTTACCATGAACACAATTAAATTAAAATAGAAAGACATTTTCAATTCCCGTCGTTGTCATGGATTGAATATTGTGCGACAGAAAAGTCCATTATACACCAAAAAAGTCGGCTCTTTTAACGAACGCGTAATTGCGGCGAATTTCCGATTTTGAAATTCGTTGAATTTCTGTTGTGTTTAGTTTTATTGCTTCTTCACACAGAGTACAGTTGCAATAAACGCACGTTGAGTCCGCAAAGTTTTTAGCCGGTGAGAAAATAATCCGCGACCAAAAAGGTTGGGAAACGCGGAAACGCTGATCTAAACTTTCACGATTACCCGTCAAATTCATTTACGTACAAGGAAATCAGCTGTTCGCTCATAAATTGTTTGTACACAAGTAATGCTGCGATGTTTTCCACTTTGTTGCAACTAGGTCAGTCAGGATTGATTATTTTTGATAATGAAATAGATATTTTTACGACTCAGTTTTTGTTACGGAATAAATAAAACTCAGTCTTGAGTGAACTCCTAAAATCTCAAGTACAAAGAGCTGAGAGATAAAGAACATTTCACAGGCTCTTGCCATATATCAGTTGACGCGAAAACTTCAAATTTCCAGGTCGCTCTGTCTTGGGATCAAAATAAATATTGTAATTTGTATTTTTTTTTGTAGGAAACTACATAATTTCACCATAAATTCATTTGCAATTACCTGTTTTATTTTGTGTCACAACGTCAGGCTAAATAGCAATATCTTTGCAGACATTTAGAAACAATTTTCATATCTTGTGAGGTAATATACCGGATTACTAGTCTTCTTGTCCAGAGGTTTGTTCGAAACGAAGGCATATCATAATGAATTCGTATCAAAACCTAAATATTTGATGTTGAAGTTGAGGTTTTTGTCAAATCTACTCCGCAATTTATGAATTACTCTGCTCTGATCTCTGGATGAAAGTTATTCCCACTTCATCTGAATTTTACGTATTGGATTAGTAACATCACATTTTTATTGATATTAATGTTTTTACTTGTAAGCATTTGATAGTTCTAATATGTATTAGAAATGTTATTGCTTGTTATATTTTGTATAAACAAAATAACTAATTGTGTATTTAGAATAACTTTTTAGAGAGCTTGTTACCTATTTTCATGTTCATTATCTTTTTAATCCAAATGGTGAGAAAGCCGGCGCTTCGTAAGTATGTGTACCAAGATGACGCACAACCTGAATCCTAACCTGGTACGCATGATATGTTCAGGTTGTGCGCCATCTTGATACAATACTTCGGGAGCATCAGAAAGCCATCTATTCTATATAATCAAAATTTCTAGCATTATAAAAGTGATACATATATCTCCGCATATAAGCCGTCCCCTTGAAAACGGCAAATTTATAAAAAAAAAAAATAGCATCTAAGTCGACCATACAAATTGTAATTGTATTCACCTATCACAGCAAATTCGAGTTTTAGCTGCTGGAATTAAGTTTTCATAATGTCATTTCATTGCGATCAGAGTTATGCGTAGAGGCCCACACCTCAGTTCAGTGACCTTTTTCGAGTTTTTAACTGCTTATGTGCGAGGATATACGGTAGTTGATGAATTCGGACATTTTTTTCCTCGTAAGTGTTTTATAAGGAAATAGCAGATTTCATGGCCTTATTTGGTTTGTATTGTTGGCTTTCATTTCGTAATTGCTTGACATTAAAACAGATGCCGTTTAATATATTGTATCGCTGGGGATGGCGAATAAGGTCATACTGTTATCAGTGCTTGGGTAATCAAAAAAAAAATGGCAACACGTTTCGTTGTAGAGACGATGCGGAGTTATATAGAAAAATAATCTTTTATGCTCGCACCCTCTTCCAATATATTAAAATTTTTCGTGACCCCTATCAACTTTTTCCATGCGATTGTTTATTTTTTCAAAATGTTTTATTTGCTAAGCCAATTTTATGTAATTGACCCCCCCCCCCCCCCCCCCCCCCTTATATAAATCACCGCTGAAGGCAAACCGATACGCCTCTGCTGCCCACTGACGGCTGGTTTGGAAGCTCTAGTTCAAGAGTCACCAAACTTTTTCAACCGCGGGTCAGGTATGACTCAAACTGTGTTGAAACGGGCCAGACAAAAATTTTTGTCAATGTCCCAAAAGTTAGGAAATCTATTCAATTTATTCAACAATATAAATACTATATTTCTGATGTCTTGAATATTAAATTATATATCACAGAATTTCTAAGGAGCATTTGAAAATTATTTCCAAGTAGTTCTCTATGTGCGCTATGAAACTGAAATATAAACGGCCTCGTCTCGCGGCCTAATTCCTCAGAAAAAAACGTCATTTTTTGTGTTATCGCGATCCGGACATGAGGACGTCACGGGTCGGATCCGGTCCGCGTGCCGTATTTGTGACCTCTGCTCTAGTTGATGGCTTAACAATGTCAGTTAAAAAAAAAAATTATAAAGTGGAGATCGGAGTCAAATGGAAAAAGGCAATTTTTTTCTCATAAAAACCATAACTTCAAACTGTGAGGAAAATTAGATAATTTTACCCGATCCTTCAAAATCAGGCCTTTCAGTTCGTAAAGTATATCCCAAAGTTACTGTGGAAGCTTCATGGCCTAGTACAAATCCATTAGTGGATAGAAGAGTAAAAAAATTGACAATTATAAGCTTGAAAAAATACAAAAAATGAACATGAACTTGGCAGTATTCGCAAGAACCCCGATGGCATCTCACGTCTATTTTTCGCGTTTTCGCCATCGCGAGAAGTCGCTAGAGATTCACCTCAGTCTATAGCCAAACAAATTGCGACTACATTTGACTTTATCTTGAATACCCGCATACCCTGGACCACCATCTGGACCAAGCACTAAAACTTGTTGGATATATAGTAGGATATTGATAAAAACGTAACGATAGGTATAGCAGTGAGAAAGAGATGTATAAGGTCATGGGAAACAGACAGACTCAATACCATAGAATCGGTATATACGGTTCGTGTAAAATTGACTTGAAAAAAAATGTTGCGAACGATGAAGCCTGTGTCCATAAACTCTGAAATACGAGTTTAAGTCGGCATTATTATGCAAGCGCGCCGCTACTCTTACTCTATGTATTCTCTCAAAATAGTTACAGATTTATGTTTTGCATTGGTTTCAATAATTATGTCATTCGAAGCAAAGGTCAAAAAAAGGCGCGTTGCCCGCCCCCTGTGGCAACACTCCCTATACTCAACAAACGTGAAATTTATATTCAGCCATCTCCGGCGATTAAAACACCCTATCTTTTGTGTTTGTTTTGTCGTCAATATCCATTATGTATATATATATATATATTTATATATTATCAATATGTTTTATTCGAAAAAACATGTTGAAAATACTTGGATGTAACGTAAATATTGAAATAAATGTGATGTAAATATCTAAAAAAGGCGTGCAAGATGAATATAACAAATATTTTTATTTTTAATTAGCTTCACGCCCCCAAAAAATTTCCTGCGTTCCCTTTGTGGTTGCGCCCCACCAATTGAGAACCACTGGTGTATACAATATGTGGGGGAAAAGTGTGGCCTACACGCTACCGGAAATGTGTGTAAATGGTCCAGTAGTACATAAAGTTTGTCGGCCATCCGACTAGGCCAACTTCAAATATGTCAGTTTACAAAACATGTTGAACTAGAAAGCTATTCCAAATCATATGAAAATTTAACTAGCATTTTCAAGCACAGTTTTTATATCTATGGCACTTACACTACCTTTGACATATTTATGATCCAACCACAGAAATAGTTTATTCAAAATTCAACTTAAATTGAAAATTAAAAAATTGGGAATATTTGGTATCGACTATTGCCAATTTCTATTACGCTTGTACTATCGTTAGCTTGTATAGCAGTGTATGATGTGACCATAGAAATGATTGTTTATTTAGTTTTTCTTAAGAATCATGATTGACAAATTCAAGTAATTCTGTTGTGTGTTATCATGTACATTATATATCGCGTGCATCATGTCAAGCGATTGAATTCACTTGAATAAATGCTTGTTTCAATGAATAGTTGAATTTTTTTTCCCGAATGAATCGAAATTCCATGCATAATTGCCGTTTTTTACGCGTTCAAGACTTTTACTTCGAACAAGACTCCGGACAACCAGACACTGATATCTAACAATATGTAAGAAGCCATAATCTTTGAAAAGTACTTGAAAAATTTTTGTTCTACCTAATTTATTTCACCCTGGGTGATGACTTGGGCCTTGAAACCCACAATGGTTCTATCAATGTGTTAGACAGAGTACAAAGCCTGGCATATACACCACAAGTGATCAAGTTTGTAAGTGGCAATTTTATACGACGCTTATTCTCTCCTTTCAATCAAATTTGGATTTTTCGTACAAAGCCCCCAAAACCACCACATTGAAGCGTAGATTCGAGTAAACACCGCCGTCCCGTTATGACATAATAAACTAGTAAGTATCCAGTTGGGGTTCGGAATGATATGAATTTCCAGCACAATCTACATTCCCAATCTTAACTGGATTATTTCTAATTTTCTTTTGTTCTGACCCAGGGCTTTGTACGAGAGTTCCCTAGGCCTTGTATGGGCAGTCACTAATATGTGAGAAGATACTACTCTTAGCAGAACCTGAATCTTGCCTAATTTATTACACTCTGGGTCAGGGTGGTCCAAACCCAGGCCCGCGGGCCAAATGTGGCCCGCCACTCAATTATCTGTGGCCCGCGTCACATTCGGAGAGTAATCGAAAAATCGCCTTTCGTGTTGTTTCGTCATAAAATTAATCAGAAAAATCTTTTGACATATTGTTACATCACTAATGTCACTGAATTGACTAGTGTGATGGCTTGCTGAGGAAACTAGTAAAGTTGATTGATGTGCTTGGCAGTCTAAATTTTTATCTGGCTTTTCATCTTTTTGGTCGGGAATATATGCTAACGATATAGGCAGTGCGTAGCAAGACTCTCGTGCCCCCTCCCCCCGCAAAAATATTTCGTAGAAATAATCCTAAAAGCTGAAACAACGTTTTTTTTTTATTTCGTCAATGCATAACATGTCGCTATAAAAAAGCAATGGTAACCTAAAATTTGCGCTTTCGCGTCAGCAAACTTATCCACCATCTTCGTCATATCAAGTCGGGTCGAGCGTTCAGATTCAATACTCAGCAGCGCCAGTCCAGAAAGCCTTTCCTGCGACATCGTGCTCCTACGATAATTTTTTATTAATTTCAGTTTCGAAAACCAAATTATGCAACCGTTTCAATTTGCTTCAAAAATCAGTAGCTTACCTGTGATAATTGTCATGTAAGTTTCGGAAGAAATGCATTCGCGCCGGCGCCATCACTTTTGGAGATTGAACACGTATTTGGTTTTCCGGAGTTTTCTACCGATACCACCGATGCTAGGCCTAATTCTTCCTCAGTTACGTTCGGTATTCCCAAGCTACTTGTTTCAATTTTAGTTTAAATATTTCGTTTATCTTGGTTACTTTAATTTTTTTCATACGTTCTCCCTCCTCTGCCCTTTTTCTGCGTTTCTGTGCGCCACTGAAAGGTTTGGTTTCCGACATCATTCTGACAGTTTTCACAATTGTGCCGGCACAATCAAACCACACGACGTCGAAAATCGAACAATCCCTGGCATTGTTACGTAACAAAACGATTTGAGCAGAACTAACATCAACATAAGATGTGCATTACTGGTTTTGCAATGCAGCTTTTAGTTTTGCGGCCTAAATTTCTAAATTCTAATCGCTTGGGTCCCCTTTGCGCTGTGCCCCCCCCCCCCCCCCCCCCGTGGTGCTACGCCACTGGATATAGGCATCATAGAAAACTAAAAATCGAATTCGGATTCTATTAGCCTTGGATGGCTATGTCCGATAACTATGTGTTTGCACCATAAAAGTGTTTGTTTTGTATTGCACTGTTTACCTATTCTTGGCACTATTGTGGCCCGAAAACAATGCAAAATTATTTTTGTGGCCCGCGGAGTCGACAACCTTGGACCACCCTGCTCTGGGGGATGTGACGTCATACTGGTTTGTTACTGCTCTGTTGTAAATTGAATTTGGTGGTGAACTCGATGGACGATTTCTCGTAAAGAGTTCAATTCAGTACAATTATCAGTACAATATTACCGATTATCTGCGCAGGTTTCAGGTTTGAATCATGTGGGGAATATTATGTGCGAGAGGATTGCTGAGCTCCTCACCGCCGCAGGGTAGTTACGTAATCGCTAGTGGGATACAGCGTCCTCCACCATCACATCCGCGTAGCTGGAATATAATACTAGCTAACTAAACCCATACCCGAAATTGACAGATAACCGGACGGGAGGCCGTGGTTTGTCATATACATATACGATATGACATCTTATCGGCCTTTCTCACTCCCGGGATAAATAGGAAAAGCCAGTATTACCAACCTCAAACAATTTTTAAGTTGATTTTTTGCTGTTTAAAAGCATGTGGTTGTTAGGTTCACGGGGCATGAGGTTCGGACCAGTGGCATAGCCTAAGGGTCATGCCCCACTCCCCCCCAATAACCCCCCCCCCTCCCCCCCCCCCCCCCAAGTATCAACTCATAATATTTTCGAAGGCATTCGAAGAGAGACATAAGTTTTTACGCCTTTTCCTACACCATTTTGCTTTATCCTTGAACGTTTTACCGAAAACTCTACGTTTTCTGACTTGCTATCACTAATCCTTTTTCCAAATGAACCAACTGGAAAAATTCTGCGCTGGGTGCAGTGGCGAGCCGTTTCGACTGGTATAATTTTTTTATTGCATTTGCGTTTACGTTTTGCTACATTATTTTTATATCGCTGCAGGCAAATACCTAGTACAGGCGTTATGTGTAATGGATGTTTCCCCTACCTTTAAACCCAGCGAAATTCTTCCCATGCTTTGCCATTATAATATTTTCATAATTATTTTGAAGAGGTTATAGAGTTGCGGTATGCCGACAGGTTGAACGTCGTACAAAATCTAAAATTAATCAAACAGGTGCTATTCAAGAGTTTAGAATTTAGCGTAGTCAATCCTGTCATTTGATTTATACTCATATTTTGAGAATATAATAAAATCTTACAAAGGAAACCTAAAACTGCAAAAACAAGGCAACGTTCACAATCGCGCTTGAAAATATGTAACAGTGAGAAAAGGTTCCGAGCTACTGGCCAAATTTCAATTGTTACGCCACAGCAAACTTATAAGAACAATATTATACCATTGTTACGAAAAAAAGCAACAAAGGAAATGCTCAGGGAAACATTTTTTTTGCAGAGTCTTCTTTTGTCTGCTACACTGGTTCTCATACTAGGCATATTTTTGACAATTTCTTTATATTTTATCGTAGCTCTTTGGCTCTAATTCGGGACAGACAAAAATTTCTGTGAGCGTATTGCAAATGTAATACATTTTCACGAATTAGGTGCGTTCCGGTTGTTACAATTCTTCCAGTGCATCACTGAATTGGACCCGAGTATTTCAAACATACTTAGCGTGTTAATCACTAGGCCATTGCTTGACAAACATTCCTTATAACACATTATAATACACACATGTGAAGCGGATGCTTTGTATTATTTAACAGGTTGGGCTGTGCTCAAATAAGTGAAAAAACAAGACTGTGGAATCTGCAAAGATGCGTTTGTTTCTATGGAAAGGGTCAATCCCAATGAATGCCCACAATCATTACTAACACTTTTTCGGTCTTACACACTTGATAAAAGTTTGAAAATTGATAGTTTCAACCAATATTTATGCCACCCTTCCAAAAAAGCAATCGTATTTTTGCGCGAAGTAGAAACCGTATTTCGCGCCAATATTAATGCCTTTCACAATAATGTTCGCCAGTTACTCTTTTGATAGATAAAGTTGACTGCTTGAAATATAATTTCCCATCTTGCCACAATGTCGCTTTTAAAATTTGGAAACGTTTTCTCACTCTAAGGTTAAATATTCACGCAAAAGAGGTGACAAATAAAATTATTGAAAAACAGTATGCTAGTAGAACTGCAGCAAGAGCTCAAGTCAAATAGATAATATATTATACACACCAGATTATTAGATTCATGCAGGAACCCCACAATTTATTCGCATATATTTTCATGTAGTAATGTATAATGAATCATTTAATTCACTGTGATAAATGAATTGCCATCTTTGTACTTGTTCAGGGCACACATGGTGGAACTCCATATTCTATTCACATATATTTTCTTGTAATACTGTGTAGTCAATCATTCAATTCACGGTGATAAAGGAATTGCCATCTTTGTACTTGTTGTGAGCAAACATGCTGTAACTCCATAATTCATTCACATTTATTTTTAATTCACTGTGATATTTGAATTGCCATCTACGTACTTGTTCTGAGCACACATGCAGGAACTCCATAATTTATTCACATATATATATATTTTTTCATGTGGTACTGTAAAATGTGGGATAAATATAACTTTCACTGTGCAATTTTATAATAGATAAACTGATTTGACAATTTTTATATCAAACCTCTTTATTTATTAAATAGTTCATCTGTAATATTGATTCATATATAATTAGTACTGCTGTAAGTTCAATTTTATATTGTTGTGCTTGACGTGCTGCTAAATTCTCTTTCCAATGCTTGTTCTGTGCACTTACTATCTAATTTATGTTTATCTCCATCCAATCAAATTAAAAATAAGAAAAAATATTTTTCAATACTGTTATGTGTATAATATGTGTGTACACCTGCAAAATGTATCAGCCTAAAATCCTCTTTTTTGTTTTTATTATTTGATTTAATTCATCCTATATACCAGGAGGCACAATTTTTCAGTATAAGAGCCGCATGCTGTAAGTCAGAACTTTAAAAGAGCCGCAGAATTTGTGAATTTATTAATATTATCAAAATACCATGAACAGAAAAGAAATTCACACAAGAATCTAATAACAATAAATAGATAAACAAGGCAGCTATACTCAAATATATGCACAATTTAAGTTCATTTAATTTGTGTTTCCTTATAGCTGATTTAGGAGGGTAGTCTCGTAAGAAGTTTTCATGATTCGTTTTATAGTGCCGTTTAACATTGCTGACTTAGTAGCTTATGACAGATTAAGCACAAAAGTTTATTCTTCTGACTGGTAAATTCGTATGTTCTTCCCATTCTGACTTGACAACTCTGTTTTCATCTTCGTACTTTCGTTTTTAATGGAGGACATATCGCACAGTAACTTAGTTAGATTAACTAACCGCAATCAAGCTGCAATACCGCCGACGCATCAATAAACATTGACCATTGTGACGAAAGATATGCTGACTTGACTGACTTAAATTCAAAATTCAACGCTACAGCAATTTTCATACTAAAACATAATTTGTCCTAATCATTGACGAAAACTTCTTTACGACTTTTAATAAATTAAAAGAGTTTACATTGAAGTTTTCCTCTTGGTTGAAATTCGGATAATAATTTATGTTAGCGAGAAGAGCCGCACAAAAAGTCTGGCGAGCCGCATGCGGCTCGCGAGCCGCGGTTTGCCCACCCCTGCTATATACCAAACTTCCACCTACAAAAATAAATTCAATGAATTTGAAAATTTATTTGGTTTGTTCCCCCTATTCTGTTTCTGATTTGTTGATCGGTCATAATTTCCAGGCGCATGGACTTGATGGTGAAGGAAGTCGTAAACGACCAGTGGCTGTGAAAACCATCCTGAACCGTTGTAAGGTTCAGTAATTTTCCTGCACATAATCACGGGATGTGACACGCGTAGGGGAATTATCAGAAGTGCTAGGCAAGTTTAGTCCTACGCTTAGGGTTGCCAACTAGAAAAGTTTCAATAAAGGACATGGATTACCGTCATCATTTATTTTGTAACTTGCAGGAAAAAACAATATAAAACAATGAAATAACCCTACCTACGCTCTGCACATAACTTAGCGATCATATCCAGCGATATAACTTTGGACCCAAAATGGCGGGTGTGACGTCACACAAGCACTTATAACGTTACCAATGGTTGTCCTCACTTGTGTTGAACAAAACAAGAGTGGGCTATTGAAGTGAAGTGATATTAGTTTTATCGAAGAGTATTTGATCGCGTGCTGTCTGGTATCTTTGTTTGTTTGTTATGAGCCGGAGAACGTTGCTCGCGCGTTTAAAATACTTTGTTTTCAACTAACAACAGATTCTTTGTTTATTATTAAGCTTTGCAATCCTCATACAAATAAGTTTGACCTTGTAGTAAAATAAAAATTATACATCAAAAAAATATGATGACGTCACTATGGTTAAGAACACTCGGATCAAGCACGGATTATAGTTGGATGCTTAAAATGATTACATTTGTTAGTGCCGGAAAAATTGAAATACTTTAGACATAGCATAAGCCTGAAAATAACATAAAATCGACAAATCATATCCAAAATGAATAAATTTCCCAAGATCTTGTGGTTTAGGAGAAAAAGGGTACAAGCACACCACCTGTGTGTTCCTATTATTTTCTCGAAATCGTGAAATTTACGTTTAAACGAATCAAAAGTCTAAAAAAGTACAACAGATATATTACTTTGTGTGAAATTAGTGTACTGTCATAAAATTCACTGCGCGCCCCCAGTTAGGAAAGCCCTGGAAAGTGAGTTTGGAAAATGAGCATTACCGTAAAAACTGTCTAATTAATATTTATTAATATTTAAAACTCATAGCAATTAAAAAATGTGGCGATATCCTGCTATTTGTTAATCCCAATTTATCCAATTATCATTTTGGAGGCAAAAACTTTTTTACAATGCTTTCTCGCTGTTTTGTCTCCGAACAAGGCCAGGTACAAGCACCACTGAAATCTAACGATATTTTACAGAAGGTGTCCTCAGTCCTTACTTTGCTGTCGAAGTCATACAAGCGCCTAATTGTTTTGTTTTATTAAAATTCAATATGAAAAAACCCGTCAAACTACTGATAAATACAATTAACATTTCATTTTTAAAATAAACGGGAATACGATAAGAAAAATTCGGAATAGTAACAATTATATTATATGTTTTCATAATGCGTGCATAAGTATCAAAATGCATAATATTGAAAAGGTAGAGAATATTGGTAATGCCAACTTAAATACATGGCGAAAATACTTTTCAACAGCACTTAAATTCCTTCATGCGGAGAAATATTAACTCGGCTGAATTTCTCCTCACTACTTTAACATAGTTGAAACGTAACCGAACGCGTGCATAAATATGAATAGCATAAAAGTAAAAAGAAAAGAATATTGGTAATACCACACGCACCACACTTCAAAAACACTAAAATTCCTTCATGCGGAGGGATTTTTATTCGGCTGGGAAACGATGGACTAAGTGAAAATGATTTCAACCTAAAATTGACTGCGTTATCAAATTGAATCTAATAAATATACCAAGTTTAAGCATGTCCGATGAGGAATTTGACTCCATATAATCGGAAATCTAACTTTGAATAAAATAATATTCGGGTTTGAGAACCCCTGGTATAAATCCACCTTCAACTTGCTATACATAATAAGACCGTGCAGCAGTATGCTCCCTAGATTTTCATTTTATGAGGGCGTTTCAAGATTTACGGGTTGGTAGATATTTTGCTACTGGCGATAAAACTATTTTTACTTCTAAAAAGTATTTTGTTTTTGACTGACCATCTGCACTGGTATATAAAACACATTCTGAATATTCAAATGCAATTATATTCAAATTAGAAACGAAAGTGTGGTGTTACACCTCAAATTTAGAGGGGGGGGATCACTGCCGTGCAGGCTTTATTAAAGCGTAACTATGTTCAAATCGAAGACAATACTAATGGAAAAGAGAAAGCTATGCTCAAATATTCGGACCCGGGGAGCAAGGCAAATTTTGATGTCGTCATAGCACACAAACAAACAATAAAAGGATTCTATAGAGCTCACAGAAATATTTGAAGTTAATGAAAATAGCCTATAACGAAAATCTTCAACCACTGAAAATTTCAAAGCAATTAATCCAGTAATTTAAGAAAAAGTCGATTTTGTCATAACGATAGGAAGAAAAATACCAAGAACAACAACAACATAATGAAAAAAGGCTTTATAATTCGACTCCTTTTTCAAAAAGGAAAATATATTCATGCTGAAACTAATAATCAATCAAGTAACAGATTACTCACCCAGGTTGTATTAAACTTGATAAATAACGTCAAACCAAAAATATTCAGGTACCTTCCAAAGATTATATTTCTTCACATATCGTTAGATATCAGTGCCTGCTTAATCAGAGCCTTGTTCAAAGCGAAAGGCATGAATAAGTATTAATAAATAAAAAAATAAAAAAAGTGGGTCTCTGCATGAAATTCCGATTCATTCACGAAACATACAAAATTCAACTGTTCATTGAAACAAGCATTTATTCCAGTAAATTCAATCGTTTAACATGATTCACGTGATATATAATGTACATGATAACACACAAAAAAATTGCTTGAATTTGTCAGTCATGATTCTTAAGAAAAACTAGACAAACAGTCATTCCTGTGGTCACATCATGAACTGTTGCACAAGTTAACGATAGCAATGCGTAATAGAAATTGGGAATAGTCGATACTAAATATATTTTTACAGGAAAATGTTTTCGAATTTTCATTTTCAAGTTGAATTTCGAATAAACAATCATCCCTGAGGTTGGATCATAAAAAAATTAACAGTAGTGCCATAGATATAAAAACTGTGCATGAAAATGCTAGTTAAATTTATATAAGATTTTAAATAGCTTTCTATTTCAGGATGTTTTGTGAACTGACATATTTGAAGTTGGCCTAGTCGAGTGGCCGACAAACTTCATATACTACTGGGCCATTTACACACATTTCCGGTAGCGTGAGGGCCACATTTACTTACCACATACTGTATACATCAGTTCTCAAAAAAAGGTGGGACGCACCCACAGTGGGGGCGTAGACAATTTTTTTTAGTGGGGGGCCTGAAGCTAATTAAAAATACTAGTTAAATTTCATCTTGCCCGCTTTATTGTAGATTTTACAGCACATTTATTTCATTATTTACGTTACATTCACGCATTTTCAACATGTGTTTGACCAAAACATACTTACGCCTTACTATGTGTTATTTGTAGCTTATTGTCAGCTAGTTATTCTTGAGGTGGGCGCGAGACTTGACAAATTATGAAAAGGGGGCGTGGCTCAAAAAGTTTGAGAACTACTGGTATGCACAATTGCAACATCAAACTTCAAAATATGATGCATCCAAAACTCCTATGGTGGACTTAACACTTGAGTTTCTGTTTGTGTATGATTGTGTACAGAGTGATTATACCCATTTTGCATAAACGCTATGTTTTCCGTAGAATATGGAGTATCGGGATGAAAGACAACTTGTTGCAAAGATGATTTTTCTCGGCGGAAGCGTTATTTGAATTTTAATTTTTGACTCGGTTGACGGTAAAAGAGCGATAAATTGGAAAAAATTGGATAATTCATAACGATCGCCGCGTCATATCGTTGTTGCCATGGAAAAGAAACTTGAATTCGGACTTTCTTTGACATGCACATTACTGGGGTGGCAGGATCACCCATGTATAAACTTTCATCTAGATCGGTCCAGCCGTTAAGACGCTAGATTTTGGACAAACAGACAGACAAACAAGCCAAGGCGCTTCAATAAACCATTACCATCCACGCAAAATTGCACACATAACGACAGCGCATTTCATTAACCACTTTGCCGCAACTGCAATTTCCTTTTGAGCGCTGCGCGTTTGTCGGTATCATTTGGTCCGTACAATTCGGTAAGTAAATTTAAAAATAATCTGAGAAACTATCGTCTATAATAAGATACCATAACATCAACAAACTCGACGTCATAATACCCATTTCTAGTCACGGGGTGGAGAAGGGGCAGGGCACAATTACTGCTTAATACAATCATCATCACATTTTCGAAATAAACGATAAAAAGATCAGAAATAATGAAAAATATAATAAATTTGGATTGGTATTTTCCTTAAAAATATTATATCCATAAATATTTTCTTATTTATCTTTTCCAAAAACTGAGGGATTATTGCAGTAAAAACTGCTAATTTATTATTGACTTCAAAAACTACTAGCAATTACAAATTGTGGTGATATCTGGCAATTTTTCGAGCCCAATTAATTTATTTTTATTTATTTGAGGGGGGGTCGAATTTCTTTTACAATGCACCTTTGGCACCGAACAAGGTCAGGCACAAGCACCAATTATATAGGACAATATCTCCCATCTCTCGCTTTGCTGTCGTAGTTATACAAGCGCCCGATATCTAGATTGTTTTCTGTCACTCTGACACCCATGACCTAATCAAGTAACAGTTCGTCCGTCTAACTGACTGATTAAATTTGACCCGCAATACACAATCTAGAGTTGGACTAATCGAACTTTATTTAACTCCCAACGGGTTTTGTACCTGTATCCGCGGGATTTTCGCGTAGGAATTGCTGCCATATAAGGAAAAATGAACCTCATGTCTCCTGGCCGATACGGAAATCGTCAGATTTAGATTGGACAATTTCCTCGAATGTTTTCGTTTTTTATTTTGATTCATTGAAGCGAAACGCAAATGTGTCTCAACCGACTAGAAATTTTAAGGAATGTTTATGGCCTAGTGCAGCGGTTCTCAAATCTATTGTTCGTGCGGCGCCAAATTATCAGAGAGTAAACTCAAGGCGAATTCACACGAAAAAAACGCAGTTTCTATCTCTATTGTTAGGTAACAATAGAGGCAGACATTACTTAACAATGAGTGACCAACATAGAAAGTTGCACTGAATTTATTGATTTATATACACAGCATTTAAAATAAGAAAACAATATGTAAAAAATGCATAATTTATTTAACACAATTTTGCTAATTTAGGGGCGCACTTAGCAACTAGCCGCGGCGCACTCTTCGGGAACCGCTGGCCTAGTGTTTAATTAATACGCTGTGCCTAACTACCGCGTTTCCTCAAAAATAAGACATAGCCTGAAAATAAGACTTTTAATATAACTTTCACTTGAAATAAGACCTGGTCGATAGCAAGAAATCTCACCTACACATTTTAAATTATCCTAATAATCTATGTTTAGAAGTTGTTTTAAATAAACACGTGTTATTTATAAGTAAATGGACGTCGGTTTTCATGTTTTGTATATTTGGAATCTTTTGTTTGTGATGAATGAAAATAAAAGACATCCCCCCAAAATAGGAAATAAGACCCTGTCTTATTTTCGCAAGATAAGAAGTCGCAGTTAGCCACCGAGCATTGTAATGAATTGAGCTATTTGTGAGCAAACTACCTACCTAACTAAATTCAGGTTCTTACTAGGAATATTAATTTCTCATATATCAGTGACTGCCCGTACAGGGCCTTGGTATCTTTTGTATAAATCCCGCCCCTGCTCCAAACACGAAAATTAGGAATTATCCAGTTAGGGTTAGGAATGCAGATTTCGCTTGAAATTCAAAACATTCCTAACCCCGACTGGATACTTACTAATTTGTTATTTTGAAAACGTTTAAAACATTAACGATTTTTACTTGCTCCTTGCTTTTCAAAAAAGGCCAGGTACAAGCACCACTAATATCTAACAATATCTCACAGTCCAATTTTTTTGTCGAAGTCATACAAGCGCCAAATTGTTTTATTTTATTAAAATCCAATATAAAAAAAACGCCAAATTTCTGATATATACAACTAACATTTCATACTTGAAATAAACGGGACTACAATAAAAAAAATTGAAAATAATAAAAAATAATATATGTTTTCATAATGCCTGCATGGGTATGAATTGCATAATAGTGTAAAGTAAAGAATATTGGTAATACCACACGCACCAGACTTCAAAAACACTAAAATTTCTCCATGCAAAGGAATTTCTCCCCGCTACACTACTGCTAAATATAATTAACATTCCATTTTTAGGTAAAAGGGCCTACTAATACTATAAAAAGGATTCGGAATACTACAAAATATAATAATTGTTAGATTGGCAGTTGCCTGAAGCAGGGACTCCCAAACTTTTAATCTTGCTATCCCTTTCAATATGTTAAAATTTTCCGCCACCCATGTTCAGGATTTACGTCGGCTCTTACGATCAAAGTCGCCGATGTTATAAGCACACCACCTGTGTGATCCTATCATTCTCTCGAAATCGTGAGATTCATGTTTCGCACTAGTTTTAACGAATCAAATGTCTAATAGAGTACAATAGATATAGTAGTGCTTTATGTGAAATTGGTGTACTTTCTCCTAAAATTCGTAGCGCGCAACAAGAATAACTGAAAATATGAAAATATAAAACTCAAGGCGCACTTACACGAAAAAAACGCAGTTTCTATATTTATTGTTAGGTAACAATAGAATCATACAGTACGTTAAAGCGAGTAAACAACGTAGAAAGTCAAAATAAATTTATTGATTCATTTTAGTTCTGCCTATTTAAGACAATTTTGCTAATTTAATGGCGCCCTTAGAAA
Organism: Styela clava; assembly: GCF_964204865.1. Taxonomy (NCBI): domain Eukaryota; kingdom Metazoa; phylum Chordata; class Ascidiacea; order Stolidobranchia; family Styelidae; genus Styela; species Styela clava. The sequence goes on from NC_135254.1 coordinate 6,199,435, forward strand.
CTCACCGCGCCGCATCGCTTGCAGCCGCAGGTCTATTGGTTAATATTCTGAACCTAACTACCGCGTTTCACGTAAAATAACAACTAGTCTGAAAATAATACCTAGCCTGAATTCTAAAAACGATTTCAATAAAAGCCCGAAAGTCAGTGCGAAATTTTTTAACCAAGTCGATAGCAAGAAATCTCTTATACATGTTTTAAATGAATTGTAATAGATCATAATCTATATGCAGGAGTTGTTTTCAATAAAAACGTGTTGTTCAAAACTAAATGGATATCAAATTTCAAAAAAAGAACTCAACCCAAAAATTTTTATGAGTTTGGTGAGAATATTTTTTTACATTTATCCCAGTGGAAAGGGTAAGCCAATAAGCCATATCGTGTTGCGAACCACAAGCCTCTTGTCCGGTCACCTGTCCATGTCAGGTATGGGATTAGTTATCTAGTAATATGATTTATGTTTATTTGGGGGCGAGGCAAAAATTATTTAACGACACTTATTTGGTCCTTTCGCTCTGAACAAGACCAGTGTGCTGTATGTATAGAAAAACCCCAGTTTCTTCACAGTTTCTCCCTGTTCTTATTCGGCATTACGTTCGTTGATTTCATAGATGGGCAAGCGTTACGTGTCGCATATGTCCGTTCAGTTGATCACAGCATTGCATGGCCGTGTGTTACTGCGATGAACTTATGTTTGTGCCACAGTTGTACTAAGATAATTCAATTAGATTGGCTTCTAAATGAAAGTATTCAGCTTTGGTCCAGTCCTGGCACAAGATAACATTTATTAAATATGCCGGTTTAGGTATAGTATAGCATATGGTGCATATGGCGAGAACCGCTATCGTTCCAACTTATTGTGGCTGAATCGTTTATGAGTAACACCATGACTTCAAAGTAACGCATTTCAAAAACACATTCGTGATTATACGAGATCATTATCGTTTAAAAAAATTGCGGAAGTTTACGTCAATCATTTACTTTCTGTTCAAACGGCGCAAAACAAATTTAACACTAAATATATCAGTAAGATATTCTGATTATAATTTTAATCGAAGGCCTTACTATATTTTTGCCATGGGGGGTTGAATTTTATTTTGCATTCGCCAAGAGGTAAATTAGGGAATAAACTCTGATTACTTTTGCTATAAATTTCGACAACAGCAGTTAAAGGCAAAATAGATAGCTGTTTTGTTCGCATTGCTATTTCGTTGGCAATGGTTAGAATGTGAAAAATCTGATGCCAGGGTTAAGCTATTTCAAAACGGCAAAAATTGTAACGATCGTTTTTCAGAGGCTAATGGTTTATTGACGTAAATCGTGCAGTGATCGTTTGAATTTTTTATTCAAATAAAGTTAAGTCATTTTTATGTCAGATGGATAAATAAAATATATTATTATCCCAAGCTCCTTTTTCAATGACCGAACAGGTATGAAAATATCCGCACACCACTAGTCCGAATCTTACATTCGACGTCCGAAATCCTATATTCGACTTCCGAAATCCTATATTATACGTCCAAAATTTTATATTCGACGTCCGAATCTAATATTCGACGTACAAAATCTTATATCGACGTCGACGTCCTAACCCCAAATTATTAACTTTCAGTTAATATACTTATATCTACCCAGACTGGGCCAGCGAAATCTATTTCGCTAAGAGCCACGCAATATCTGAAGCCGGCAAGACATGTATGACCTTTGTTTTCATATAATAGGATTCATGGTGGCGGTTAATATGCCATATTGCGCAAAATGTATCAGAATTTCATCAAATATGACTCTTACAGGCAGTGACGGCGTCGTCATCGTTTCATAAAGATAGAAAGAGCAGGCCAAACTCTCTTTTTGTGACGCAACACGCCTCCTGAAATTTAAAAGAGAGAAAACAATTTCCTTTTCCGCTCTAAAGTAAAGAGTAATCTTGCATGGGATATATTACGATGAGAATAGACTGAAGCTTCATTTTAACCTACATTGTTCGGAAATCTACTTTCATCAAAGCAAAGCTGACGAAATTTTTGGACTCGAAATGAAGATTCCGATTCGACACAGTTTCATCGGACTAATACTGTTGATGAAGGCTTGTTTAATGATTAAAGGTCAGTGACATCGTACATACTTTGTTGGGTTTGCTCGCTGGCCTGGGGTTTGTTTTTTAGAGACGCGCTATAACTGTCACATGCAAACTACGGACCGAGCGCCAAATACGTCCCGACAGCCTGATGCTACCACAACCAAACTGAAACCAAATTTAGATGTTTTACCTAAAAATTACTCAAGGAATTTGTAGAGATTGCAATTAAATTCAGTTTTTACACGAGGCCTGTTGTTTTCCATTTCTGCTTTTTTAACGCATATACATGGCCCGCCAGTCTAAGTGGGCAGCATTTTGACCCCTGGTCCCAAAACGTTGCCCACCTCTGCGCGATAGAATAATTAATTTGATACTCAGCGTTTGCTACAGTAAAACGTTTGCTACAGCAAATTAGGAAAGGTAATTGAGCTGCTCTAAGTAAGATTTTGTACGTCGAATATTAGATTCGGACGTCGAATATAAAATTTTGGACGTATAATATAAGATTTCGGAAGTCGAATATAGGATTTCGGACGTACCCTTGATAGTGTTGTCTATATATATATATTTGTTTCAAGTCCTACAATGTATTTTGCAGTTACATGTTTTTTCGTAGAAGTTAAATTTGAGTGTAAAGAAAACTTAGAGATATGTTTTCTATTTCACCGAACTACATTATTCTGGCTCTAAATAAAGCTGCATATTGAATAATTGTGGAAGAATAATATTCCGGAATAATTTGTTGTAAAATTTACATAATGTTAATGTCGACTGTCTTTTCGGCTCTTCAGAAGTGTGTGTACCAATATGTAAGGTAACTAATTTTGTTCGCCTATCTTACATCAAGTTGTGTAAAGGAACTTATAGGTAGGTATATTCACTTGGCTAACACAGACCGTCCCCGAACTCGTAAAAGAACTAAAATATGGGAAATCGGAATAAAATTATGGCTTAACCCTGACCTGGTACATATACTTCGGGAATACCATTTTTTAATCGGCTCATATTAAAGGGTGATTTCACAAAAGCAAAATAAATACTAAAAACCTCCCCAGCGATTTTTAAATATGAAGATTAGTGGTTTATATAGAGGATTAGCTATTTAAAAATTATATGAATACACCAAAAATCAGGCCATTGATATTCAAACAGCATGAACGCTTTATACTTTTATAAGTATAGAATCCAGAAATCTGATAATATCCGTTCTAAGTGTAACAGTGTATTGGTGACATTCTATTAATTCGAATATTTTTTCCGAAACACGCCGAAAAATTTAGCAAAAAGACGACGAAAAAAACACTTTATTTGTCAAATTCAACATATTCTAAATATATTCGTAAATAGGCGCTTCAGCTAATATAGGCGACAAACGGTAACTGTGAATTGAAACAGGTTAATTGACAAATTTCAAATCTGTTTTCTCGCTTCACGGCTGGTATATTTGTATCGGAAGGAATATTTATTTATTTCGGCGTAGGGGGAACCGGTATGGCGGTGTAATAATATAACTAACCTCGGTCTCTCGATAAAGGTTAAACCGACATTTAAATATGAAAAATAATAATTTTTTATCTGATAGCTTTTCCCCTCGAATACCTCGTTTACTTTGTCACATATCGGATGCGTTGCTGTACAGTAAACAGGGCCGGGTTTGCCAGGCAAAGTAGGTGGGAAATCTTGGGATCTCAAATCTTAGAGGCCTCGGCATTTTGAACTGTTATTCATTTTTGAGTCGTTTTGTAAAAGATTGTTCCAGAATAAACCCAGTTTAGAATTTTATAAAGTTTATAGTAATCAAGTAAATTTTAGTCCCAAATATTTACCGTTTTGAAAATTAAAAACAGTGAAATAATGAATTTGTAAAATCGTACTATGGTGCCATGGCGTTTTATTACGACCGGAGTTTCTTAATCTACTCAGGCGATTAGCGACGTATTTTGCCACGCAATTTATTTATGACGCCATAATGTGATTTTATGACGTCATGATTTAAGATGAACCTCACAAACGTCGCAGCCTAGGACCTCTCATCGTTTAAATCCCACCGCGACCGTAGATCTCACGAAACGGCCCTTCCTCCATTGCAAAAACATTTTTGCTTTAAAATCTCCGATGAGAGGATTTTCTCATTCAAAACGTTTTGTTTTTCAAACTTAAATTTCAAATATCGTCATATACACTCAAATGTTTAGAAGTGAAAAATCGCTCATAGATTAGCCAGTTAGCGGGTGTGGTGGCCCATTGGTAAATCGTTTGACTCGGATATTTGGCATCGCGGGGTAAAAATATTTTATACCCACCACCTCACCCAAGGTGTTGTATACTGAATAAGCAATGCCGAATCAACAAGATTTACGTATAGGTGTCTGCTCGCTTTACTTCTGAGCATTTGAGTGTACATGACGATATTTTAAAAACCATAAAGTTTCAAATCCTTTTATCGGCTGCTCTCACAGAGCCTTGTTCGGGTAGAAAGGCGTATAAAGAAAGCAGACAACTACGGGGGAATTCAATATACTCGAGTTTATTGTTCGCCTAAAAAATGAAACGATTCTCAGAAACCAGAAATCGAATATTTGGTATCGATCAGATGTTCGCCCATGTCCGCGAGACCAACAAATTTTGTTAGCTTCTTCAATGGCGGCGCAATAATTCCAATTTGATTCGACCAATCATCATCGAGGAAAATAGTGCGTTCGCATGACGTGGGTAGCAGTTTGAAAATAAATATGGAATGAGCGAATGCTCACCATAAGGAAATAGGTACTGAATTAGTCTCGTTATGAAAAAAGTTCAGTAACATAACTTTAGTTTATCTGTTATAAACTTTTTTTAAAACGGTTATTTTTCTCGATTTTCAATTACAATATTTTCTTAGCAGGAGAAAAATGCAGGATTGCAATGATTTGCGACGGGAAACCTACTTGGAAAGATATTACTAAGGTGATAGCGTTAGATGAAATTTCATATTGATGATATTATTAGCAGGAATTGAAATATTTTGTTTGAAATCTGAGAATAAAAATGAGATAATTTTCTAGCAATTTCTTCCATCTATAAGTACTGAAGGTTTGAAATGTATTTAATCGATACCTCATCCCAGATTTTAAGTTTTCCATGTAATCCATGGGAACACTTTTTAACGGGGAACACTTACCCAGCTAAAGCTTTTATGTCCATATATTTAAACATTTCTCTCTTGTTCTATTTCAGGAAGGACAGTGCACAAAAGAAGAAGAAAAGGCTTTGGAAGGTTCGTGTCCACAATATAGTTTTCTTCGAAATACGTTTGCTATTTTTTTCATTTTTGTCAAACGGCCTGATAGCAAAATTGCCCCACAAACAATCGTTTTATTTTAAAAAAAATCAATCATTTTATATTTTTATTATTAATATTATATATTATTCTTTAGCGATCAAATCATGACATGTAGTTTAGCAATACCCATCTCATATTCTTATTTTTAACCAGAGGAAGAGTGTTACATATCTTCTAACAAAAAATTCACTGATAATGGATTGTGAAACTGAGGGCTCAATTTACTATCTGTTTAAATTTATTTTTTGCAGCTTTAACGGAACATGTAGACGAGACGAAGAGTATGCTGTATCAATTACAAAAGAGGCTTGAAGATTTAAATACGAACTCAGGACAGCCCTTCATTGTTGGTGTCAACGACACGACCACTACCCAGGGTAGAAATATTTAAGTCTTTTGACATTGATTGCACTAGAACATCGTTCTTTAACTCTTTTCTACCGTGGTATACCTTTTAAAAAATTTCAGGAACTTGTATTTCTTACAAATATCAATGTTTATTTAAGCTTTAAATAAACATTAAATTTTAAGCACGAATTGTAAAAAAACTCACGGTTCTGCAATATCACCATAATATACTGCAATATAGTGGGCTAGTGTCTGCAAGTTGTAAACGGTGTAAATTGGACTGACGGCCCTAGCATCAACGGAAATAACGTAACATAAATGATAAAGCAAGCGACGTGCATGGCAGCCGATATCATCAACCTAGCCAAGTGCCCGAATTATCTATATATTTAATTTTTTATGTAAAAATGTGCTCAAGTCGATTCTTTGCTTAAATGACATTGTAGAATTTATGTGCGCCGCGTTTGCATTATTGTCTTCAATTGAATATTTTATAATTTATTATATTAGAGTTTAGAATCCCAGACTTAGGCTGTACACCCGTCGTATACCCTTTATCAGTTGTATACCCAACTCATGGTCCGGTATACACTTGGGTGTACCATATACCCGGTTGAAGACCGTCCTCTCCAGTCATAGTAATCGGTAATACAGCAATATATTAGTACCTAAAACTATAAATCTTGTTATAAAATTGTAATATAAACCGACTTTTTCACACAGGATACACAGACAAGAATACTTCTTTGGTCCGTACTTCAACCGTTCCTGCTACATCTCCGTGGTCAACTAAGGAAGCCTTTCTATCTACGCTGCGCCCACAAACTACAAAAGTCGAACAGAGAACAGGTTGGTGCGGCCTACTCTTTCTCGTTTTTTACTCGGGAAATATTTGCCCCCTAAACATTTTTTAGTACGCGTCAAATATCTTAATTAGGAATTCCCCAGCACCTGAGGTCCAGAACAAAAAAGAAAAAACAAAAACAAATTTGAGTGAGATTTGAAAACGAACCACAAAAATACTAAATGTATTTGCTTGGTTATAAGATATTAACGTGTTCGCCTAAGATTGTTCTTGAAATAAAGATTTTATCCCCCGCAAGGCGCTTTAATATAGGACAGAGTAAAATTGCCTCCAGATGGCGTCCATAGTCTGATCGTTGCCTTGCTTTATGTCCTTTGTGACTGTCGTTTCGACGTGAGACTCTCTCTCAAAAACACTTTCAAAATGAATAACAAAGTATAGAAATAATGTGTGGGGGTCAAACGTCAAACGTCCATTTTGCTCTGATTCAACATATCTTTATCCAAATATTTTACTCGAATATACTGAACAGTATTTGAGGTCCCAAAAACACTGTTAAAATTAATGACAAGGTATGGACATATTGTTTGAGGGTCAAAGATCAAACGTCCATTTTGCTCTGATTCAACATATTTTTATCCAATTATATTACTCGGATATACTGAACAGTATTTAAAGTCTCAAAAACGGTTAAAATTAATGACAAAGTATGAACATATTGTTTGGGGGTCAAAGGTCAAACGTTCATTTTGCTCTGATTCAACATATTTTTATCCAATTATATTACTCGGATGTACTGAACAGTATTCAAAGTCCGTAAAACTGTTAAAATTAATGACAAAGTATGGACATATTGTTTGGGGGTCAAAGGTCAAACGTCCATTTTGCTCTGATTCAACAGATTTTTATCCAATAATTTTACTCGGATGTACTGAACAGTATTTCAAGTCCCCAAAACACTCTCAAAATTAATACCAAAGTATAGAAATAATGTCTGGGGGTCATAGGTCAAATGTTCATTTTGCTTTGATTCAACATATTTTTATCCAATTATTTTACTCGGATGTACTGAACAGTATTTAAAGTCCCAAAAACACTGTTAAAATTAATGACAAAGTATGGACATATTGTTTGGGGGTCAAAGGTCAAACTTTCATTTTGCTCTGATTCATCGTATTTTTCATCCAACAATATTACTCGGATGTACTGAACAGTATTCAAAGTCCCAAAAACACTGTTAAAATTAATGACAAACTATGGACATAATGTTTGGGGGTCAAAGGTCACACGTTCATTTTGCTCTGATTCAACGTATTTTTTATCCAATTATTTTACTCGGATGTACTGAACAGTATTTAAAGTCCCCAAAACACTGTTAAAATTAATTCAAAGTATGGACATAAGGTTTGGGGGTCAAAGGTCAAACGTCCATTTTGCTCTGATTCAACATATTTTTATCCAATTATATTACTCGGATGTACTGAACAGTATTCAAAGTCCGTAAAACTGTTAAAATTAATGACAAAGTATGGACATATTGTTTGAGGGTCAAAGGTCAAACTTTCATTTTGCTCTGATTCAACATATTTTTTATCAAATTATCTTACTCGGATGTACTGAACAGTATTTAAAGTCCCCAAAACACTGTTAAAATTAATGACAAAGTATGGACATATTGTTTGGGGGTCAAAGGTCAAACGTCCATTTTGCTCTGATTCAACATATTTTTATCCAATAATTTTACTCGGATGTACTGAACAGTATTTAAAGTCCCCAAAACACTCTCAAAATTAATACCAAAGTATAGAAATAATGTGTGGGGGTCATAGGTCAAATGTTCATTTTGCTTTGATTCAACATATTTTTATCCAATTATTTTACTCGGATGTACTGAACAGTATTTAAAGTCCCAAAAACACTGTTAAAATTAATGACAAAGTATGGACATATTGTTTGGGGGTCAAAGGTCAAACTTTCATTTCGCTCTGATTCATCGTATTTTTTATCCAACAATATTACTCGGATGTACTGAACAGTATTCAAAGTCCCAAAAACACTGTTAAAATTAATGACAACTATGGACATAATGTTTGGGGGTCAAAGGTCACACGTTCATTTTGCTCTGATTCAACGTATTTTTTATCCAATTATTTTACTCGGATGTACTGAACAGTATTTAAAGTCCCCAAAACACTGTTAAAATTAATTCAAAGTATGGACATAAGGTTTGGGGGTCAAAGGTCAAACGTCCATTTTGCTCTGATTCAACATATTTTTATCCAATTATATTACTCGGATGTACTGAACAGTATTCAAAGTCCGTAAACCTGTTAAAATTAATGACAAAGTATGGACATATTGTTTGAGGGTCAAAGGTCAAACTTTTATTTTGCTCTGATTCAACATATTTTTTATCAAATTATCTTACTCGGATGTACTGAACAGTATTTAAAGTCCCCAAAACACTGTTAAAATTAATGACAAAGTATGGACATATTGTTTGGGGGTCAAAGGTCAAACGTCCATTTTGCTCTGATTCAACATATTTTTATCCAATAATTTTACTCGGATGTACTGAACAGTATTTAAAGTCCCCAAAACACTCTCAAAATTAATACCAAAGTATAGAAATAATGTGTGGGGGTCATAGGTCAAATGTTCATTTTGCTTTGATTCAACATATTTTTATCCAATTATTTTACTCGGATGTACTGAACAGTATTTAAAGTCCCAAAAACACTGTTAAAATTAATGACAAAGTATGGACATATTGTTTGGGGGTCAAAGGTCAAACTTTCATTTTGCTCTGATTCATCGTATTTTTTATCCAACAATATTACTCGGATGTACTGAACAGTATTCAAAGTCCCAAAAACACTGTTAAAATTAATGACAAACTATGGACATAATGTTGGGGGTCAAAGGTCACATGTTCATTTTGCTCTGATTCAACATATTTTTTATCCAATTATTTTCCTCTGATGTACTGAACAGTATTTAAAGTCCCCAAAACACTGTTAAAATTAATTCAAAGTATGGACATAAGGTTTGGGGGTCAAAGGTCAAACGTCCATTTTGCTCTGATTCAACATATTTTTATCTAATAATTTTACTCGGATGTACTGAACAGTATTTAAAGTCCCCAAAACACTCTTAAAATTAATACCAAAGTATAGAAATAATGTGTGGGGGTCATAGGTCAAATGTCCATTTTGCTTTGATTCAACATATTTTTATCCAATTATTTTACTCGGATGTACTGAACAGTATTTAAAGTCCCAAAAACACTGTTAAAATTATTGACAAAGTATAGACATAATCTTTGGGGGTCGAAGGTCAAACGTTCATTTTGCTCTGATTCAACGTATTTTTTATCCAATTATTTTTTTTCGGATGTACTGAACAGTATTTAAAGTCCCAAAAACACTGTTAAAAATAATGACAAAGTATAGACATAATGTTCAGGGGTCGGAGGTCAAACGCTCATTTTGCTCAGATTCAACATATTTTTATCCAATAATTTTACTCGGATGTACTGAACAGTATTTAAAGTCCCCAAAACACTGTTAAAATTAATAACAAAGTATGGACATATTGTTTGGCGGTCAAAGGTCAAACGTCCATTTTGTTCTGATTCAACATATTTTTATCTAATAATTTTACTCGGATGTACTGAACAGTATTTAAAGTCCCCAAAACACTCTCAAAATTAATACCAAAGTATAGAAATAATGTGTGGGGGTCATAGGTCAAATGTCCATTTTTGCTTTGATTCAACATATTTTTATCCAATTATTTTACTCGGATGTACTGAACAGTATTTGAAGTCCCAAAACACTCTCAAAATAATACCTAAGTATGGAAATATTGTGTGGGGGTCAAAGGTCAAATGTCCATTTTGCTCTGATTCAACATATTTTTATCCAATAATTTTACTCGGATGTACTGAACAGTATTTAAAGTCCCCAAAACACTCTCAAAATTAATACCAAAGTATAGAAATAATGTGTGGGGGTCATAGGTCAAATGTCCATTTTTGCTTTGATTCAACATATTTTTATCCAATTATTTTACTCGGATGTACTGAACAGTATTTGAAGTCCCAAAACACTCTCAAAATAATTCCTAAGTATGGAAATAATGTGTGGGGGTCAAAGGTCAAACGTCCATTTTGCCCTGATTCAACATATTTTTGTCCAATTATTTTACTCGGATGTACTGAACAGAATTCAAAGTCTCAAAAACTGTTAAAATTAATGACAAAGTATGAACATATTGTTTGAGGGTCAAAGGTCAAACATTCATTTTACTCTGTTTCAACGTATTTTTTATCCAATTATTTTACTCGGATGCACTGAACAGTATTTAAAGTCCCAAAAACACTGTTAAAATTAATGACAAAGTATGAACATAATGTTTGGCGGTCAAAGGTCAAATGTCCATTTTGCTCTGATTCAACATATTTTTATCCAATAATTTTACTCGGATGTACTGAGCAGTATTTAAAGTCTCAAAAACACTATTAAAATTAATGACAAAGTATGAACATATTCTTTGAGGGTCGAAGGTCAAACATTCATTTTACTCTGTTTCAACGTATTTTTTATCCAATTATTTTACTCGGATGTAATGAACAGTATTTGAAGTCCCAAAACATTCTCAATATTATTACCAAAGTATAGAAATAATGTGTGGGGGTCATAGGTCAAATGTCCATTTTTGCTTTGATTCAACATATTTTTATCCAATAATTTTACTCGGATGTACTGAACAGTATTTGAAGTCCCAAAACATTCTCAATATTAATACAAAAGTATAGAAATAATGTGTGGGGGTCAAAGGTCAAACGTCCATTTTGCTCTGATTCAACATATTTTTATTCAATTATTTTACTCGGATGTACTGAACAGTATCTAAAGTCCCAAAAACACTGTTAAAATTAATGACAAAGTATGGACATAATGTTTGGGGGTCAAAGGTCAAACATTCATTTTGCTCTGATTCAACATATTTTTATCCAATTATTTTACTCGGATGTAATAAACAGTATTTAAAGTCCCCAGAACACTGTTAAAATTAATTCAAAGTATGAACATAATGTGTGGGGGTCAAAGGTCAAATGTCCATTTTGCTCTGATTTAACATATTTTTATCCAATTATTTTACTCGGATGTACTGAACAGTATTCAAAGTCTCAAAAACTGTTAAAATTAATGACAAAGTATGAACATATTGTTTGAGGGTCAAAGGTCAAACGTTTATTTTGCTCTGATTCAACATATTTTTATCCAATTATTTTACTCGTATGTACTACACAGTGTTTAAAGTCTCAAAAAGACTGTTAAAATTAATGACAAAGTATGGACATAATGTGTGGGGGTCAAAGGTCAAATGTCCATTTTGCTCTGATTTAACATATTTTTATCCAATTATTTTACTCGGATGTACTGAACAGTATTCAAAGTCTCAAAAACTGTTAAAATTAATGACAAAGTATGAACATATTGTTTGAGGGTCAAAGGTCAAACGTTTATTTTGCTCTGATTCAACATATTTTTATCCAATTATTTTACTCGTATGTACTACACAGTGTTTAAAGTCCCAAAAACACTGTTAAAATTATTGACAAAGTATGAAATGAACATATTGTTTGGCGGTCAAAGGTCAAACGTCCATTTAGCTCTGATTCAACATATTTTTATCCAATAATTTTACTCGGATGTACTGAACAGTATTTGAGGTCCCAAAAACACTGTTAAAATTAATGACAAAGTATAGAAATAATGTGTGGGGGTCAAAGGTCAAACGTTCATTTTGCTCTGATTCAACGTATTTTTTATCCAAATATTTTACTCGGATGTACTGAACAGTATTTAAAGTCCCAAAAACACTGTTAAAATTAATGACAAAGTATGAACATATTGTCTGGGGGTCAAAGGTCAAACGTTCATTTTGCTCTGATTCAACATATTTTTATCCAATTATTTTACTCGTATGTACTACACAGTGTTTAAAGTCTCAAAAGACTGTTAAAATTAATGACAAAGTATGGACATAATGTTTAGGGGTCAAAGGTCAAACATCCATTTCCTCTCATTCAACCTATTTTTATCCAATAATTTTACTCGGATGTACTGAACAGTATTTGAAGTCCCAAAACATTCTTAAAATTGACACCAAAGTATAGAAATATTGTGTGGGGGCCAAAGGTCAAACGTCCATTTTGCTCTGATTCAACATATTTTTATCCAATAATATTACTCGGACGTACTGAACAGTATTTAAAGTCCCAAAAACACTGTTAAAATTATTGACAAAGTATGAAATGAACATATTGTTTGGCGGTCAAAGGTCAAACGTCCATTTAGCTCTGATTCAACATATTTTTATCCAATAATTTTACTCGGATGTACTGAACAGTATTTGAGGTCCCAAAAACACTGTTAAAATTAATGACAAAGTATAGAAATAATGTGTGGGGGTCAAAGGTCAAACGTCCATTTTGCTCTGATTCAACATATTTTTATCTAATTATTTTACTCGGATGTACTGAACAGTATTCAAAGTCCCAAAAACTGTTAAAATTAATGACAAAGTATGAACATATTGTTTGAGGGTCAAAGGTCAAACGTTCATTTTAACCTGTTTCATCGTATTTTTTATCCAATTATTTTACTCGGATGTACTGAACAGTATTTAAAGTCCCCAAAACACTGTTAAAATTAATGACAAAGTATGAACATATTGTTTGGGGGTCAAAGGTCAAACGTTCATTTTGCTCTGATTCAACATATTTTTATCCAATTATTTTACTCGTATGTACTGAACAGTGTTTAAAGTCTCAAAAAGACTGTTAAAATTAATGACAAAGTATGGACATAATGTTTAGGGGTCAAAGGTCAAACATCCATTTCCTCTCATTCAACCTATTTTTATTCAATAATTTTACTCGGATGTACTGAACAGTATTTGAAGCCCCAAAACATTCTCAAAATTGATCCCAAAGTATAGAAATATTGTGTGGGGGCCAAAGGTCAAACGTCCATTTTGCTCCGATTCAACATATTTTTATCCAACAATATTACTCGGATGTACTGAACAGTATTTGAGGTCCCAAAAACACTGTTAAAATTAATGACAAAGTATAGAAATAATGTGTGGGGGTCAAAGGTCAAACGTCCATTTTGCTCTGATTCAACATATTTTTATCTAACTATTTTACTCGGATGTACTGAACAGTATTCAAAGTCCCAAAAACACTTTTAAAATTAATGACAAAGTATAGACATAATCTTTGGGGGTCGAAGGTCAAACGTTAATTTTGCTCTGATTCAATGTATTTTTTATCCAATTATTTTTTTTCGGATGTACTGAACAGTATTTAAAGTCCCAAAAACACTGTTAGAAGTAATGACAAAGTATGGACATAAGGTTTGGGGATCAAAGGTCAAACGTCCATTTTGCTCTGATTAAACATATTTTTATCCAATAATTTTACTCGGATGTACTGAACAGTATTTAAAGTCCCCAAAACACTGTTAAAATTAATAACAAAGTATGGACATAATGTTTGGGGGTCAAAGGTCAAACATTCATTTTGCTCTGATTCAACGTATTTTTATCCAATAATATTACTCGGACGTACTGAACAGTATTTAAAGTCCCAAAAACACTGTTAAAATTATTGACAAAGTATGAAATGAACATATTGTTTGGCGGTCAAACGTCCATTTAGCTCTGATTCAACATATTTTTATCCAATAATTTTACTCCGATGTACTGAACAGTATTTGATGTCCCAAAAATACTGTTAAAATTAATAACAAAGTATGGACATATTGTTTGGGGGTCAAAGGTCAAACGTCCATTTTGCTCTGATTCAACATATTTTTATCCAATAATTTTACCCGGATGTACTGAACAGTATTTGAGGTCCCAAAATTACTGTTTAAATTAATAACAAAGTATGGACATATTGTTTGGGAGTCAAAGGTCAAACGTCCATTTTGCTCTGATTCAACATATTTTCATCCAATAATTTTACTCGGATGTACTGAACAGTATTTGAGGTCCCAAAAATACTGTTAAAATTAATAACAAAGTATGGACATATTGTTTGGGGGTCAAAGGTCAAACGTCCATTTTGCTCTGATTCAACATATTTTTATCCAATAATTTTACTCGGATGTACTGAACAGTATTTGAGGTCCCAAAATTACTGTTAAAATTAATAACAAAGTATGGACATATTGTTTGGGGGTCAATGTCAAACGTCCATTCTGCTCAAAGGCATAAGACGACGCAACGCTTCATGGACGCCATTTTGAGGCAATTTTACTCTGCCCTATATCAGGCGCAAAAATGTTTAGACCACGCCCATTAAAAAAAGATGTGATATCAAATAGCCGTATATGAATGAAGTCATAAAATAGCTTCGGGGGTCATATATCCGGGGAGGCCATTTAAATAGTGATTGGAACCATATGTTCATCCCTGACCTACTGTCTGTATGGCAGCCTAATAGCCCTGTATAAGGGATGTCATTTAAATGGGAATTGAAACCATATATCCATCCCGAACCTGCTGTCTATATGATACTACCTTAATAGTCCTGTGTGGAGGAGGACATTCAAATAGCATTTGGGGCCATATATCCATCTCTTTCCCTAACCTACTGTCTGTATGGCAGCTCAATAGCCCTAAATGGAGGAGGCCGTTTGAATGGGGATTGACCGTAGGCTTGCACGTAATCGACCAAAATCGATTCTTTATTTACGACAAAATCACTGACGTAATGACCCCGTGATTGTGGTAGTTTTACTCGGATTGAGCTAATACTCGGCGAACAAAATGAAGCGGACGAATGGTTATACCAATTGATAACAACAAAGAGCGAACAAGCAGCATTGTGCTGAAATAAAGAGCTATTATTTGCAAAGACGAAAACAGCTAAAAGTGTAAATTATTTTGACTTTTGACTGAATCCGCTCGTTTTTCATACGTCAACGTTCATGACGTCAACAAAGAGCATTGATAATTTATTGCGTATCCTGACACTTCATGTCTGATCACGAATCTAAGCGAGACGTGCGTTGGCTAATACGCTCCAATGAAAGGGCAGAATAACAATAATAATAAATCGGCCACTTTTGGAAAATTTAGTCTTGGCAACATTGTAATGAGAAAATCATGACTATTCATTGATAATCGTATTGCAATCAGTAGCGCAGCAGCTGGTTTCGGGTTCTGAAAACCGACTTTCAAAAAATTTTTTGTAGGTCGAAAATGTAGCTAATGACACTGCTATTCCCGCTAGTTTTGTTGAAATCGCTGAGTTGGGGAGGTTTTAAAAAATGGGAAATAAAAATTACTGTATAACGGCTCCAAAAAATGGACCGCGGTTATTCCACTCGGTAAAAAAGCCTTTCAAATAAAAAATTTCAGCGGATAATGTTTCTTTGTTTTATGAAATGTTCAATCCATGTGCGATGCCAGCATTTAAAATGTCTTGTCATATTCATTCTATTGAGTTCACCGGATTCCGCCTTTTTGTCGACTTAGCTGGAAAATGTAATCACTACTATAAATGACCACGGTAATCTGCGGACATAAAGTACTCATAAACTACCCAATTATTAATAGATAGGATTCGGATTTTTGCGACCTAGAAATTTGTCAACTTTGAGCTATTCTTTTCAGCACTGATTGCCACTTGAGATTATTTTCAAGATATCCCGTTGGAAAAATCTCAAGATATGCTTTAAAATCCAGAGTACAATTCGCAATTGCGCAAATTATTTATAAAAGTCCCAAAAACACTGTTAAAATTAATGACAAAGTATGGACATAATGTTTGGGGGTCAAAGGTCAAACATTCATTTTGCTCTGATTCAACATATTTTTATCCAATTATTTTACTCGGATGTAATGAACAGTATTTAAAGTCCCCAGAACACTGTTAAAATTAATTCAAAGTATGAACATAATGTGTGGGGGTCAAAGGTCAAATGTCCATTTTGCTCTGATTTAACATATTTTTATCCAATTATTTTACTCGGATGTACTGAACAGTATTCAAAGTCTCAAAAACTGTTAAAATTAATGACAAAGTATGAACATATTGTTTGAGGGTCAAAGGTCAAACGTTTATTTTGCTCTGATTCAACATATTTTTATCCAATTATTTTACTCGGATTTTACTCAGTATTTAAAGTCCCCAGAACACTGTTAAAATTAATTCAAAGTATGAACATAATGTGTGGGGGTCAAAGGTCAAATGTCCATTTTGCTCTGATTTAACATATTTTTATCCAATTATTTTACTCGGATGTACTGAACAGTATTCAAAGTCTCAAAAACTGTTAAAATTAATGACAAAGTATGGACATATTGTTTGAGGGTCAAAGGTCAAACGTTTATTTTGCTCTGATTCAACATATTTTTATCCAATTATTTTACTCGGATTTTACTCAGTATTTAAAGTCCCCAGAACACTGTTAAAATTAATTCAAAGTATGAACATAATGTGTGGGGGTCAAAGGTCAAATGTCCATTTTGCTCTGATTTAACATATTTTTATCCAATTATTTTACTCGTATGTACTACACAGTGTTTAAAGTCTCAAAAAGACTGTTAAAATTAATGACAAAGTATGGACATAATGTTTATGGGCCAAAGGTCAAACATCCATTTCCTCTCATTCAACATATTTTTATCCAATAATATTACTCGGACGTACTGAACAGTATTTAAAGTCCCAAAAACACTGTTAAAATTATTGACAAAGTATGAAATGAACATATTGTTTGGCGGTCAAAGGTCAAACGTCCATTTAGCTCTGATTCAACATATTTTTATCCAATAATTTTACTCGGATGTACTGAACAGTATTTGAGGTCCCAAAAACACTGTTAAAATTAATGACAAGGTATGGACATATTGTTTGAGGGTCAAAGATCAAACGTCCATTTTGCTCTAATTCAACATATTTTTATCCAATTATTTTACTGGGATGTACTTAACAGTATTCAAAGTCCCAAAAACTGTTAAAATTAATGACAAAGTATGAACATATTGTTTGGAGGTCAAAGGTCAAACGTTCATTTTGCTCTGATTCAACATATTTTTATCCAAATATTTTACTGGGATGTACTTAACAGTATTCAAAGTCCCAAAAACTGTTAAAATGAATGACAAAGTATGAACATATTGTTTGGGGGTCAAAGGTCAAACGTTCATTTTGCTCTGATTCAACATATTTTTATCCAATTATATTACTCGGATGTACTGAACAGTATTCAAAGTCCGTAAAACTGTTAAAATTAATGACAAAGTATGGACATATTGTTTGGGGATCAAAGGTCAAACGTCCATTTTGCTCTGATTCAACATATTTTTATCCAATAATTTTACTCGGATGTACTGAACAGAATTTAAAGTCCCCAAAACACTCTCAAAATTAATACCAAAGTATAGAAATAATGTGTGGGGGTCATAGGTCAAATGTTCATTTTGCTTTGATTCAACATATTTTTATCCAATTATTTTACTCGGATGTACTGAACAGTATTTAAAGTCCCAAAAACACTGTTAAAATTAATGACAAAGTATGAACATATTGTTTGGGGGTCAAAGGTCAAACTTTCATTTTGCTCTGATTCATCGTATTTTTTATCCAACAATATTACTCGGATGTACTGAACAGTATTCAAAGTCCCAAAAACACTGTTAAAATTTATGACAAACTATGGACATAATGTTTGGGGGTCAAAGGTCACACGTTCATTTTGCTCTGATTCAACGTATTTTTTATCCAATTATTTTACTCGGATGTACTGAACAGTATTTAAAGTCCCCAAAACACTGTTAAAATTAATTCAAAGTATGGACATAAGGTTTGGGGGTCAAAGTTCAAACGTCCATTTTGCTCTGATTCAACATATTTTTATCCAATTATATTACTCGGATGTACTGAACAGTATTCAAAGTCCGTAAAACTGTTAAAATTAATGACAAAGTATGGACATATTGTTTGAGGGTCAAAGGTCAAACTTTCATTTTGCTCTGATTCAACATATTTTTTATCAAATTATCTTACTCGAATGTACTGAACAGTATTTTAAGTCCCCAAAACACTGTTAAAATTAATGACAAAGTATGGACATATTGTTTGGGGGTCAAAGGTCAAACGTCCATTTTGCTCTGATTCAACATATTTTTATCCAATAATTTTACTCGGATGTACTGAACAGTATTTAAAGTCCCCAAAACACTCTCAAAATTAATACCAAAGTATAGAAATAATGTGTGGGGGTCATAGGTCAAATGTTCATTTTGCTTTGATTCAACATATTTTTATCCAATTATTTTACTCGGATGTACGGAACAGTATTTAAAGTCCCAAAAACACTGTTAAAATTAATGACAAAGTATGGACATATTGTTTGGGGGTCAAAGGTCAAACTTTCATTTTGCTCTGATTCATCGTATTTTTTATCCAACAATATTACTCGGATGTACTGAACAGTATTCAAAGTCCCAAAAACACTGTTAAAATTAATGACAAACTATGGACATAAGGTTTGGGGGTCAAAGGTCAAACGTCTATTTTGCTCTGATTCAACATATTTTTATCCAATTATTTTACTCGGATGTACTGAACAGTATTCAAAGTCTCAAAAACTGTTAAAATTAATGACAAAGTATGAACATATTGTTTGAGGGTCAAAGGTCAAACGTTTATTTTGCTCTGATTCAACATATTTTTATCCAATTATTTTACTCGGATTTTACTCAGTATTTAAAGTCCCCAGAACACTGTTAAAATTAATTCAAAGTATGAACATAATGTGTGGGGGTCAAAGGTCAAATGTCCATTTTGCTCTGATTTAACATATTTTTATCCAATTATTTTACTCGGATGTACTGAACAGTATTCAAAGTCTCAAAAACTGTTAAAATTAATGACAAAGTATGGACATATTGTTTGAGGGTCAAAGGTCAAACGTTTATTTTGCTCTGATTCAACATATTTTTATCCAATTATTTTACTCGTATGTACTACACAGTGTTTAAAGTCTCAAAAAGACTGTTAAAATTAATGACAAAGTATGAACATAATGTTTATGGGCCAAAGGTCAAACATCCATTTCCTCTCATTCAACCTATTTTTATCCAATAATATTACTCGGACGTACTGAACAGTATTTAAAGTCCCAAAAACACTGTTAAAATTATTGACAAAGTATGAAATGAACATATTGTTTGGCGGTCAAAGGTCAAACGTCCATTTAGCTCTGATTCAACATATTTTTATCCAATAATTTTACTCGGATGTACTGAACAGTATTTGAGGTCCCAAAAACACTGTTAAAATTAATGACAAGGTATGGACATATTGTTTGAGGGTCAAAGATCAAACGTCCATTTTGCTCTAATTCAACATATTTTTATCCAATTATTTTACTGGGATGTACTTAACAGTATTCAAAGTCCCAAAAACTGTTAAAATTAATGACAAAGTATGAACATATTGTTTGGGGGTCAAAGGTCAAACGTTCATTTTGCTCTGATTCAACATATTTTTATCCAAATATTTTACTGGGATGTACTTAACAGTATTCAAAGTCCCAAAAACTGTTAAAATGAATGACAAAGTATGAACATATTGTTTGGGGGTCAAAGGTCAAACGTTCATTTTGCTCTGATTCAACATATTTTTATCCAATTATATTACTCGGATGTACTGAACAGTATTCAAAGTCCGTAAAACTGTTAAAATTAATGACAAAGTATGGACATATTGTTTGGGGATCAAAGGTCAAACGTCCATTTTGCTCTGATTCAACATATTTTTATCCAATAATTTTACTCGGATGTACTGAACAGAATTTAAAGTCCCCAAAACACTCTCAAAATTAATACCAAAGTATAGAAATAATGTGTGGGGGTCATAGGTCAAATGTTCATTTTGCTTTGATTCAACATATTTTTATCCAATTATTTTACTCGGATGTACTGAACAGTATTTAAAGTCCCAAAAACACTGTTAAAATTAATGACAAAGTATGAACATATTGTTTGGGGGTCAAAGGTCAAACTTTCATTTTGCTCTGATTCATCGTATTTTTTATCCAACAATATTACTCGGATGTACTGAACAGTATTCAAAGTCCCAAAAACACTGTTAAAATTTATGACAAACTATGGACATAATGTTTGGGGGTCAAAGGTCACACGTTCATTTTGCTCTGATTCAACGTATTTTTTATCCAATTATTTTACTCGGATGTACTGAACAGTATTTAAAGTCCCCAAAACACTGTTAAAATTAATTCAAAGTATGGACATAAGGTTTGGGGGTCAAAGTTCAAACGTCCATTTTGCTCTGATTCAACATATTTTTATCCAATTATATTACTCGGATGTACTGAACAGTATTCAAAGTCCGTAAAACTGTTAAAATTAATGACAAAGTATGGACATATTGTTTGAGGGTCAAAGGTCAAACTTTCATTTTGCTCTGATTCAACATATTTTTTATCAAATTATCTTACTCGAATGTACTGAACAGTATTTTAAGTCCCCAAAACACTGTTAAAATTAATGACAAAGTATGGACATATTGTTTGGGGGTCAAAGGTCAAACGTCCATTTTGCTCTGATTCAACATATTTTTATCCAATAATTTTACTCGGATGTACTGAACAGTATTTAAAGTCCCCAAAACACTCTCAAAATTAATACCAAAGTATAGAAATAATGTGTGGGGGTCATAGGTCAAATGTTCATTTTTCTTTGATTCAACATATTTTTATCCAATTATTTTACTCGGATGTACGGAACAGTATTTAAAGTCCCAAAAACACTGTTAAAATTAATGACAAAGTATGGACATATTGTTTGGGGGTCAAAGGTCAAACTTTCATTTTGCTCTGATTCATCGTATTTTTTATCCAACAATATTACTCGGATGTACTGAACAGTATTCAAAGTCCCAAAAACACTGTTAAAATTAATGACAAACTATGGACATAAGGTTTGGGGGTCAAAGGTCAAACGTCTATTTTGCTCTGATTCAACATATTTTTATCTGATTATTTTACTCGGATGTACTGAACAGTATCTAAAGTCCCAAAAACACTGTTAAAATTAATGACAAAGTATGGACATAATGTTTGGGGGTCAAAGATCAAACATTCATTTTGCTCTGATTCAACATATTTTTATCCAATTATTTTACTCGGATGTAATGAACAGTATTTAAAGTCCCCAGAACACTGTTAAAATTAATTCAAAGTATGAACATAATGTGTGGGGGTCAAAGGTCAAACGTCTATTTTGCTCTGATTCAACATATTTTTATCTGATTATTTTACTCGGATGTACTGAACAGTATCTAAAGTCCCAAAAACACTTTTAAAATTAATGACAAAGTATAGACATAATCTTTGGGGGTCGAAGGTCAAACGTTAATTTTGCTCTGATTCAATGTATTTTTATCCAATAATATTACTCGGACGTACTGAACAGTATTTAAAGTCCCAAAAACACTGTTAAAATTAATAACAAAGTATGAACATAATGTTTGGGGGTCAAAGGTCAAACATTCATTTTGCTCTGATTCAACGTATTTTTATCCAATAATATTACTCGGACGTACTGAACAGTATTTAAAGTCCCAAAAACACTGTTAAAATTATTGACAAAGTATGAAATGAACATATTGTTTGGCGGTCAAAGGTCAAACGTCCATTTAGCTCTGATTCCACATATTTTTATCCAATAATTTTACTCGGATGTACTGAACAGTATTTGAGGTCCCAAAAACACTGTTAAAATTAATGACAAAGTATAGAAATAATGTGTGGGGGTCAAAGGTCAAACGTTCATTTTGCTCTGATTCAACGTATTTTTTATCCAATTATTTTACTCGGATGTACTGAACAGTATTTAAAGTCCCAAAAACACTGTTAAAATTAATGACAAAGTATGAACATATTGTTTGGGGGTCAAAGGTCAAACGTTCATTTTGCTCTGATTCAACATATTTTTATCCAATAATTTTACTCGGATGTACTGAACAGTATTTGAGGTCCCAAAAACACTGTTAAAATTAATGACAAAGTATAGAAATAATGTGTGGGGGTCAAAGGTCAAACGTCCATTTTGCTCTGATTCAACATATTTTTATCTAATTATTTTACTCGGATGTACTGAACAGTATTCAAAGTCCAAAAACTGTTAAAATTAATGACAAAGTATGAACATATTGTTTGAGGGTCAAAGGTCAAACGTTCATTTTAACCTGTTTCATCGTATTTTTTATCCAATTATTTTACTCGGATGTACTGAACAGTATTTAAAGTCCCCAAAACACTGTTAAAATTATTGACAAAGTATGAACATATTGTTTGGGGGTCAAAGGTCAAACGTTCATTTTGCTCTGATTCAACATATTTTTATCCAACAATATTACTCGGATGTACTGAACAGTATTTGAGGTCCCAAAAACACTGTTAAAATTAATGACAAAGTATAGAAATAATGTGTGGGGGTCAAAGGTCAAACGTCCATTTTGCTCTGATTCAACATATTTTTATCTAACTATTTTACTCGGATGTACTGAACAGTATTCAAAGTCCCAAAAACACTTTTAAAATTAATGACAAAGTATAGACATAATATTTGGGGGTCGAAGGTCAAACGTTAATTTTGCTCTGATTCAATGTATTTTTTATCCAATTATTTTTTTCGGATGTACTGAACAGTATTTAAAGTCCCAAAAACACTGTTAGAAGTAATGACAAAGTATGGACATAAGGTTTGGGGATCAAAGGTCAAACGTCCATTTTGCTCTGATTAAACATATTTTTATCCAATAATTTTACTCGGATGTACTGAACAGTATTTAAAGTCCCCAAAACACTGTTAAAATTAATAACAAAGTATGAACATAATGTTTGGGGGTCAAAGGTCAAACATTCATTTTGCTCTGATTCAACGTATTTTTATCCAATAATATTACTCGGACGTACTGAACAGTATTTAAAGTCCCAAAAACACTGTTAAAATTATTGACAAAGTATGAAATGAACATATTGTTTGGCGGTCAAACGTCCATTTAGCTCTGATTCAACATATTTTTATCCAATAATTTTACTCGGATGTACTGAACAGTATTTAAAGTCTCCAAAACACTGTTAAAATTATTGACAAAGTATGAACATATTGTTTGGGGGTCAAAGGTCAAACGTTCATTTTGCTCTGATTCAACATATTTTTATCCAACAATATTACTCGGATGTACTGAACAGTATTTGAGGTCCCAAAAACACTGTTAAAATTAATGACAAAGTATAGAAATAATGTGTGGGGGTCAAAGGTCAAACGTCCATTTTGCTCTGATTCAACATATTTTTATCTAACTATTTTACTCGGATGTACTGAACAGTATTCAAAGTCCCAAAAACACTTTTAAAATTAATGACAAAGTATAGACATAATCTTTGGGGGTCGAAGGTCAAACGTTAATTTTGCTCTGATTCAATGTATTTTTTATCCAATTATTTTTTTCGGATGTACTGATCAGTATTTAAAGTCCCAAAAACACTGTTAGAAGTAATGACAAAGTATGGACATAAGGTTTGGGGATCAAAGGTCAAACGTCCATTTTGCTCTGATTAAACATATTTTTATCCAATAATTTTACTCGGATGTACTGAACAGTATTTAAAGTCCCCAAAACACTGTTAAAATTAATAACAAAGTATGGACATAATGTTTGGGGGTCAAAGGTCAAACATTCATTTTGCTCTGATTCAACGTATTTTTATCCAATAATATTACTCGGACGTACTGAACAGTATTTAAAGTCCCAAAAACACTGTTAAAATTATTGACAAAGTATGAAATGAACATATTGTTTGGCGGTCAAACGTCCATTTAGCTCTGATTCAACATATTTTTATCCAATAATTTTACTCGGATGTACTGAACAGTATTTGATGTCCCAAAAATACTGTTAAAATTAATAACAAAGTATGGACATATTGTTTGGGGGTCAAAGGTCAAACGTCCATTTTGCCCTGATTCAACATATTTTTATCCAATAATTTTACCCGGATGTACTGAACAGTATTTGAGGTCCCAAAATTACTGTTAAAATTAATAACAAAGTATGGACATATTGTTTGGGAGTCAAAGGTCAAACGTCCATTTTGCTCTGATTCAACATATTTTCATCTAATAATTTTACTCGGATGTACTGAACAGTATTTGAGGTCCCAAAAATACTGTTAAAATTAATAACAAAGTATGGACATATTGTTTGGGGGTCAAAGGTCAAACGTCCATTTTGCTCTGATTCAACATATTTTTATCCAATAATTTTACTCGGATGTACTGAACAGTATTTGAGGTCCCAAAATTACTGTTAAAATTAATAACAAAGTATGGACATATTGTTTGGGGGTCAATGTCAAACGTCCATTCTGCTCAAAGGCATAAGACGACGCAACGCTTCATGGACGCCATTTTGAGGCAATTTTACTCTGCCCTATATCAGGCGCAAAAATGTTTAGACCACGCCCATTAAAAAAAGATGTGATATCAAATAGCCGTATATGAATGAAGTCATAAAATAGCTTCGGGGGTCATATATCCGGGGAGGCCATTTAAATAGTGATTGGAACCATATGTTCATCCCTGACCTACTGTCTGTATGGCAGCCTAATAGCCCTGTATAAGGGATGTCATTTAAATGGGAATTGAAACCATATATCCATCCCGAACCTGCTGTCTATATGATACTACCTTAATAGTCCTGTGTGGAGGAGGACATTCAAATAGCATTTGGGGCCATATATCCATCTCTTTCCCTAACCTACTGTCTGTATGGCAGCTCAATAGCCCTAAATGGAGGAGGGCGTTTAAATGGGATTGACCGTAGGCTTGCACGTAATCGACCAAAATCGATTCTTTATTTACGACAAAATCACTGACGTAATGACCCCGTGATTGTGGTAGTTTTACTCGGATTGAGCTAATACTCGGCGAACAAAATGAAGCGGACGAATGGTTATACCAATTGATAACAACAAAGAGCGAACAAGCAGCATTGTGCTGAAATAAAGAGCTATTATTTGCAAAGACGAAAACAGCTAAAAGTGTAAATTATTTTGACTTTGACTGAATCCGCTCGTTTTTCATACGTCAACGTTCATGACGTCAACAAAGAGCATTGATAATTTATTGCGTATCCTGACACTTCATGTCTGATCACGAATCTAAGCGAGACGCGCGTTGGCTAATACGCTCCAATGAAAGGGCAGAATAACAATAATAATAAATCGGCCACTTTTGGAAAATTTAGTCTTGGCAACATTGTAATGAGAAAATCATGACTATTCATTGATAATCGTATTGCAATCAGTAGCGCAGCAGCTGGTTTCGGGTTCTGAAAACCGACTTTCAAAAAATTTTTTGTAGGTCGAAAATGTAGCTAATGACACTGCTATTCCCGCTAGTTTTGTTGAAATCGCTGAGTTGGGGAGGTTTTAAAAAATGGGAAATAAAAATTACTGTATAACGGCTCCAAAAAATGGACCGCGGTTATTCCACTCGGTAAAAAAGCCTTTCAAATAAAAAATTTCAGCGGATAATGTTTCTTTGTTTTATGAAATGTTCAATCCATGTGCGATGCCAGCATTTAAAATGTCTTGTCATATTCATTCTATTGAGTTCACCGGATTCCGCCTTTTTGTCGACTTAGCTGGAAAATGTAATCACTACTATAAATGACCACGGTAATCTGCGGACATAAAGTACTCATAAACTACCCAATTATTAATAGATAGGATTCGGATTTTTGCGACCTAGAAATTTGTCAACTTTGAGCTATTCTTTTCAGCACTGATTGCCACTTGAGATTATTTTTAAGATATTCCGTTGGAAAAATCTCAAGATATGCTTTAAAATCCAGAGTACAATTCGCAATTGCGCAAATTATTTAATCCATGACCCATCCATTTAATCCACATACTGGCATATTTAAAATATTATGCTTTATTAATTTGATTGTGTTTAATGTAACCTGCCTATACGTTTTCGAAAAATGTAAAAAGAATTACTACTCCAAAATGCCGCGTCCATGAAAATGTGCAGCAATGTGTCCGATTATATTATCTTGTTTCCATTCGTATTTTCCAATAAACGCTTTAGCGTCAAAGACAACCCAACATAATGTGAGTCTTAGGCAAACAAAATTTTGTGATTGACAACATCTAAAAAGCATTTTGTCGCGAGCATCCTAAAACGAAATTTATGGTGTTTCCCTTTGTTTTGTTTTTATTATTTTACAATGCCGCTTTTTGATCAAAATATTTGGGTGGTAGGTTCACTCCTTTATTATCTCCAGCATCTTGTAGCCGATGATGATAATATAATGACTCGTTTTTTACAACAATCTCACAATTTCTTTGGGAGAACCGGAAAGTAATTATTGACGTATTTGTGGAATTCGTGATTTAGAGGAAATAAATACCAGCGTGTGGGTGTTTACGGCTTAATTAAGTAGCACATCGCGCAGACGAAAACAATCTGCGATTTGAAGAAAATGCAATAACGCGCGTTATTAGCGATTTTTTTAGTCATTTAAAAAAGTCAAAATGGTAGGTGGGTCCCGACTTTCTTGTTATAAGTCGACGCAGTCGCGACTTACATTGAAGCAATTAAATTAATATAGCAAGCTATTTTGAATGCTTTCATCCATCATGGATGTATATTTTACGCAACAATTGTCTCGGCGATCGGCTCTCTTAACGAGTGGCTTAAACGAAATGGTCCCGACCTGTTTGTTATAAGTCGACGCAAACGCGAGTTCCGTTGAAGCAATTAAATTAATATAGCAAGATGTTTTAAATTCTCGCACCCATCATGGATTAACATTCCGCGCAACAAATGTCTCGGTGTTAGGCTCTTTTAACAAGTGACTTAACAATATGACTGTTCCAGAAGCCCCTCATTGCAAACTCGCGATTCCGACGCGATGATTTGAAGTAATGAATGGGCAGCACATGACGGGAGTAAACTTTTGTGAGACTTGACGTAATTCTGAATTTGCCGCCGACGTAACGAAAATCGAATTCAGTAACCGAATCCAGTCAAATAGCGATTGGGATTATATATCAATCCATATTCCTAACCTGCTGTCCACATGGCTGCCCAATAGCCATGTACGGAGAAGGTCATTCAAATGGTGATTGGAGTTATACATCCATCCCTATCGCAACCGTATTTGTTCTTACTGCCAGCGCACATATTTGATGCCGGCCTCTTTCCTGTGGTTGCCCGTAATTTGCCCAGAGAAACGTACACTTTATTTCTGAGTGAGTTCGCGTGATCTTTCTTAAAGCCAATAAGATGACGTATGATCAAACTACTGAAGAGCTCAAAATCATATTATTGTAAAAAACTACAAAAAACAATTATCTTTAATAAAATGAATAAAAGGTATCAATTAAAACTGTAGAAATAAATTTTCTCCCCATTAACTGTTTCATGAATATTTGACTTCTAACTCTTTTGAATGTCATTTTTATTTCAGAATGTGGCGTTGTCTATAATTCCAGTTGTATTCGAGCGATCGTTTATGATGTGAAGAACGTCACATTCAGCGTCGCTGAATCTATTTGCGAAAACAAACTGGCTAACATTTATGACGTCACACACTACAACCTGGTTCGAGATTATTTGCGTTCAATGATTCCCGATGGATTGTCAGGGTTTCATATTCATACGGGAATGACTTACAACCACTCGGTAGGTCAAGTCTGAATCATGTTGCTTATGCGGCCATACTTGAACTCAATATAAAATGTGGCCGATATTGTTTCCGCATTACCATGCGCTATTGCATTTTATCTTGAGGTCAAACCCATATAGCTTTAGCATACGCGAGAAGTTCAAATCGAGATATTCATAACACTGATTACTCCAGGCTGATATCAAATTTGACTTTCCTATCGTTTGCTAGCGTTTTCCAGTTTATATCAAAAAATTCAATCCCAAACTTTCATGTAATGTTTCCGGGTAATTCAACAATTTGACTCCAACACCAGTGGAACGCTTCAACTTTACAGCACTGATACTATATCAGAGAAGACTAATCCAGATTAATTTAATTTATCTGTCTACTATATTCAATTCTCACCCATCAACACTAATCACTGAAGTGTGACTGAGCAGAATAATCATGTGGTGGTGTCACGCTTCATTATTATTTTTTACAGGAGACCAGATAAGTTTGTTTTGCTCTGTCAGATCATATGACAAAGATTACTGGTTCAACCATACTCAACTATATTACCAAACTGCCATTTGTTATATTTCTCAAAACATATTCTATATTTCACAGAACGGTCAGCTGTATTCAACGACGGGCCAAGTTATGTCTCTTCCAACTGAGTTTTGGTCTCCCGATACTCCGTATTCCTATGCACCGTACACAGGTGTTGGTATTGTTGTCAATCGAAACCCGAAAGACGAAAGTCAAGGGATTTTTAATTATCTTTCCTGGGGCCTATATCACGGAGTCATCTGTGAAAATGAATCATAACTCTGTCAATTGAATGACCCATAAACAAAAACTGTAAATTTACCCCTGAGTTGGGAGTAATTGTAATCATGTAGCTTAAATAAAATTCTAAATTACCATCACCCCGGCTGCATCTTCGTACGCGATAAATGACTCGTAAATGGGATGTGGGGTACCTACCAATCAAGTGTATAACACTTATTTTATCGATACAGTAATTTTATTTGATGTGTTCTGATTTTTAAAAGGTCTTGATGATATAGTTTTTCTTAGAAGCCTGAGGTGTTTCAAATCCTCACTCTAAACAATGATCTGAACAGGTAGTCACTTTTACTTGAAAAACCATAAATATCCGTTTTGGCTCCGCTCAAACTGTGATACATAAATCCCAATGAGCCTAAGATAAATAAATCACAATTGGCTTATTGGAAGGTTATTTGGACGCATGATATTTGTAATAAGATTTGAAATTTAATTGAAAAGAGACGAACCGATGAATCGGTGACCATGTTCTCTTATTTACTCTACACAATCAATTCCAGAAGAATTTTTTTTGTTTTTGCTATTTCAACCCTTTTACTGACAAATCCCCTTCCAGAAGGTCTTCACTCGATTAAAAGCATTTTAAGTAAAAGCTGTGTAATTGTTGTTAGTTGTTCTTGAATAAAATAATTTTCACATAGTTTTCACATTTGTTTCGATCCAAGTCCAAGAGCTCATATTGTCGATGATATCTTTTTAATGATTTCATTGCCAATTCCATATATTTCGATGGATATATTTCTCCCAGATTGAATAAATCTAATAATTAGAATTTTTTTTTTACAAATATAAGGTTGATTTACCAAACTTTCGAGTCTGAGTTTTCACATTTTTTTTATATTTAAATTCGACATATTTTTCGATTTTCATTAAATTAAAGTTTCGTTGTGACCTGAAGGAAATATAAGAAATTCAAGAAGTTATCAGAATCAATTACTTCTCTTTACAATGAAAAAGTTATATTATTCACACCTTTGTTTACATTTTATTTTTCTTGTTTGTGCATTATAAGGATTGATGTTTTTTTATGATATTTGCTCTAGTATTTTATGTTTGAATTGTTGTGAATCACGCCATCAAATTTGATATTTTACAAAAAAATAAAATCCTTTTATTCAATAGGCAAAAAGTTGACAATAATTCGAAATTTCAGTGTCACTTGAAGAAAATAGAAGGAAATGTTAGAAATTTATCAAAATCAATTACAGCATTGTCTCCTCTTTAAAAAAAGCAAGTTTTATAATTTGTATGCAACTACCCCCCTCTCGGGCACACAAATCATGGCAAGAAATTTCATTTTTTTTTTTTGCTTTCCATTTTTGTTGTGTGGAAATAGGTGTGATATACAATTTTTGGTAATCCAGAAGTATGTGCACCAAGATGCCATAATTTTAGGTAAAAATACTACGGCAGTCACTCGGCTAGTCCATACAACTAGAATAAGGAAAATTGGAAAAAATTATGGCCTAACCTTAACCTGGTACACATACTACGTTCCGGTGTCCGCCATTTTGGTTCACATACTTCTGGAGCGCCCAATTTCTCACTAACTTTGCTTCGGTATTCTATTTTTAGATGTGTTTCAGAATCATTTTTCGGCAAAATATTTTGTCAGTAAAAGTTCAAATTATTTTCCACGAACTGAATTTAATAAATGAAAGTCATGAAAATAATTTGAACTTACAGTGCAGAAATATTATTTGCTACTTTTGTCTTGCAAAACGTAAAAAATTTAATCATAATTTATTTATTTAACACAATTTTGCTAATTTAACGGCGCACTTAGCAACTCGCCGCGGCGAACTTTTTGGGAACCGTTGGCCTAGGCCAGGGGTGAGCAACCCCTGGCACGCGTGCCAAACTTGGCACGCGAGCTCATTTATTCGGCACGCGAGCGAGGCCTCAGAAACGAGATCTTTCTCTTTCAGATAAAAAGTTTCGAGGCTCTGATTTATCTGATGAAGCTCGGTGATTGTTTATTCATTATCGTTTGTTAACAATCTGTTATTCATTAAAAATTTAACTCTGTTTTGTCTTTTCATGACATATGGCTACAAAGGAATATATTATGACGTAACAACTGTGTTAGGTCTTGACGAATTGTGACGAAACACAGCATTCATTGGGTGGTTCATTGTTACGTAATATATAAGCTGTGCCACCATTTTTCTTAATTCTGATTGATTTATGAAGTTGTACAGCTCATGTTGGTTAGAGTTACTTGCTAACTTACTGAAATAAATTGATTTCGAAAGAAATATAAGCAATTATAGAAGGGAATACAAGAGAGAAGTGCAGAAAACGAACTATCGCGTGATTGGGAAGCCATTCCCGAGAATTTTTCGTGTCTCAAAAACTTTGCAACTGCATGTTTTCATCTACATATGCTTGTGACTTTCTGTTCTCAGTTATGAACTTTATTAAGTCTCATAACAGGAGTAGCCTGAAAAATGAAACCAGTAGTTCGTGACTTTCTTTCAATGTAAATCTCTATCAACGGTAATGCAGTAGCAGAAGTCTCACTTATATAGAATAAGAAAAGTAATCAAATCTATATTTTCCCGAATAGTGAATCTGTCTGTAGCTTACATGTTTAGAAGGTTTATTATTGTGTATTTTTGCTTTGAAAGTAACAAAGCATTGTTTTTAAATTTAGCCGATTTAGGCACGCGAGCCGAAAAAGGTTGCCACCCCTGGGCTAGGGGTTAACACGCTGGACCTAACTACCGCGTTTCCCGGAATATAAGACATAGCCTGAAAATGATACCTATAAATTTAATATAACTTTTCCTTGAAATAACCTTGTCGATAGCAAGAAATCCTATTTTTGACCTAGTCCATGGCAAGAAATGTCTTCTACACGTTTTAAATACCGTAATTATTAATAATCTATGTTTGGAAGTTGTTTTAAATAAAAACGTGATATTTATGAGTAACTGTATGTCGGTTTTCATATTTTGTATATTTAAAAATCTTGTAATTCCTTACGTTGTAATTTTGTTTTTGATTAATGAAAATAAAAGACATACCCCCAAAATAAGCCCTAGTGTTATTGTCGCATTATAAAGAGTGGCAGTTAGCCATCAAGCATTATACTGAATTAAGCTATTTACGAGCAATCGTCTATTGAGTTTACTGCCAAATTCGATTTACAGCAGAACAGTAACAAACCCGTATGACGCACAACCGCAGATTAAAATGATCACAATTAAATTATAATTAAAGCAAGGCGATGAATATTTTTTATTTTTATTTACTAATATACTAATTATATATTTAGTAATTAGCCTACTAAATCAAGTTGTACAACGGCGATAACAAATTCGCAAGATCGCAAATAATTGATAACAAAACTAAATATAACCGGGCAAAACCGGCAATATATTCTCACATTATTATGTTCGCAGATTGCCGTGGCATTTAAAATAAGTAATGCTTTCATCTTGTCAACGCAACCGCGAGTGACCATGAACACAATTAAATTAAAATAAGAACACATTTTAAATTCCTGTCGGTAAGATTCAGCTTCTGTTAGGAGTAGTAGCTTTTCACATATCAGTGACAGCCCGTACAAGGCCTAGGTATCTTTTGTACAAAGCCGCGGCCAACGCTCCAAATAAGAATATCAGTAATTATCCTTAAGATTGGGAATGTAGATTGTGCTGGAAATTCAAATCATTTCGAACCCCAACTGGATACTTACTAATTTATTATGTCATAACGGGACGGCGGTGTTTACTCGAATCTACGCTTCAATATGGTGGTTTTGGCGGCTTTGTACGAAAAATCCAGATTTGATTGAAAGGAGAGAACAGGCGTCGTATAAAATTGCCACTTACAAACTTGATCACTTGTCGTGTATATGCCAGGCTTTGTACTTTGTCTAACACATTGATAGAACCATTGTGGAGTTCATGGCCCATCTCATTACCCAGGGTGAAATAAATTTGGTAAAACAAAAAATTTTCATGTACCTTCCAAAGATTATGGCTTCTTACATATTTTTAAATATCAGTGTCTGGTTGTCCGGAGTCTTGTTCGAAGCAAAAGTCTTGAACGCGTAAAAACGGCAAAAATGCATGGAATATCGATTCATTCGGGAAAAAAAAAACAAATTCAACTGTTCATCGAAACAAGCATTTATTCAAGTAAATTCAATCGCTTAACATGATTCACGCGATATATATAATGTACATGATAACACACAACAGAATTACTTGAATTTGTCAATCATGATTCTTAAGAAAAACTAGATAAACAATCATTTCTGTGGCTGCATCGGTAACTACTGCATAAGTTAACGATAGTACAAGCGTAATAAAAATTGGGAATAGTCGATACTAAATATTCCCAATTTTAAGTTGAATTTTGAATAAACTATTTCTGTGGTTGGATCATAAATAAGTCAACGGTAGTACAAGTGCCATAGATATAAAAACTGTGCTTGAAAATGCTATGTAAATTTACATAAGATTTTGAATATCTTTCTAGTTCAGCGCGCACTTGTTTTGTAAACTGACATATTTGAAGTTGGCCTAGACAAGTGACCGACAAACATTATGTACTGCTGGGCCATTTACACACATTTCCGGTATCGTGCGGGCCTCATTCATTTCCCACATATTGTATACACCATTGATTCTCAAATTAAAAATAGAAAATACTTGTTAGATTTCATCTTTCCCGCCTTATTTTGGATATTTATTCCACATATTTTCAACGTCTTTTTTGACCAAAAGATACTTTTATCTTACTATCTGATATTTGAAGCATATTGTTAGCTAGCAATTTTTGAAGTGGGGCGCAATACTTGACAAATTCCAAAAGTTTGAGAACCACTGGTATAACGCAATCGCAACATTAAACGTCAAAATACGATGCAACCAAAACTCCTATTGTGGACTTAACACATCGGTTTGAATGATTGTACCCATTTTGCACAAAAGTTATGTTCTCAATAGAATATGTTCCAAATCATCAGGGTTCTGTTTTTCTTGTGAGTCACGCAGTATAAATGAAAACAACGAATGAACACCTAAGTGGTTAATACAATCACATATACTTACAATAGCACACATACAGTATATAGTGAAGATAAAATATATACATAACGAATATTGACAACGAAATAAACACAAAAGATAGGGTGTTTTAATCGCCGGAGATGGCTGAATATGTAGTTCACGTCTATTGAGCAATGGGAGTGTTGCCACAGGGGGGCGGGCAACAAATGGGTCGCAAATAATACAGCAATTTGACACAAATATTCATTTTACTTTTTTTTTTTACTTTTGCTTAGAATGACACAGTTATTTAAACCAGTGCGAAACAGAAATCTGTATCGATTTTGGGAGAATACATGAAACCAGAGAAACGGCGCGCTTGCATTACAATGCCGATTTAACAGGGTTACTGAAAATGTTAATATATTGGAAGGGATGCGAGTTTAAAAGAATATTTTTCTATGCGATTCCGCATTGCCTCCGTAACGAAACGTGTTGTCATTTTCTCTTTGATTTCTCAAGCTTTGGTAATAATATGAACTTGTTTGCCAGCCCCAGTGATACCATATAATAAATGGCGTCTGTTTCAATGTCAAGCAATTACAAAATAAAAGCAAACTATACAAATCATATTGGGCCATGCAATCTGCTATTTTCATATAAGTCGATAGCTATAAGCGCAGTTTTCTTGCTTTGTGGGAAATAAAAGTCATATTAAAATGATTGTTCTTAGTCATTTAATTTTGCGGCCATAAAAGCATCACACATCGTTCAGTATGTGAATATATCCTTGGATCGTGAGATTTTAAAATTCTTTTTTAATTTAGAGTCGCCTGAAAATTTGGAAACGCTGACATAGAGTACACATGATAGATTTACCATATTTATCCCCAGTGAAAAAGGGCTTAATCAAGGCTAAGCCGATAAGAAGGGGTAATCATATGGAGAAGTTACCAGGCAATGTCGGGTATTAGATTAGTGAGACAGATCGAGGAAATGTCAGTATCTACTAGTAAATAGCGACGAGATATTCTGAAATACAAAAGAGTTATTCACAATGAGGACAGGAGTTGAACAATACACGCTGATAATAGGAGCAAGGGCGCCGATTGCTTATCTGTGTTACGATTGTTCGAGGCGTTAGGTTTAAGATACTTTCAATAATTACTAGCGCGAGAAACTGTGGGAATGACCGCGACGAAGTAAATAGTATATCCCGTCTAATTATCTTAGCTTAACGAATTTCATCTGAAATTTTAATAAATGCACGTTAGTTGTAAATGGCCATTCAGTGTTTTTCTACCTACGCTTGTGAATATAGCAGAACTAAGTTAGCAAAATAGTATAATTTGTCGATGTATCGAGTTTCTATGCAGAAAAATTTCATTAGACCATGCATTTTATGGTATAAACCGTTATTATTTATCGATTTTATTCGATAAGTATGTTGATAGGTATTTGTCTGTCTGTCTGTCTGTCTGTCTGTTAGATGCACGCGATATCTCACGAACGCAAGATTGAATCTGCAGATTTTGCATGTGATTTTGGATGAATTATGTTGTATAATTAGCGAGTTATTAATTAATTAGTGATGGGACACAAAGTGTCACTATGGAGTAAGAGCGCTGTTTTGGGGATCCCCTAACTTTCGATCTATAAGTCTTCGGTCTCTGACCGATATTCTCGTTTATAATTTAGACAATTCAGGAGTTTGTTTGCACTTTCGCCGAATTGTTTAGAGCTAGTATATCATGGTATCGTATTTTTTGATTAGATTTAACGTCTTGATAATATTTCTCATTATATATGTATATATAAATATACGCTAGTGTCTTTACCATATCATATCCCGGTGAAGTTTTTGCATAAAAATTCGAAAGCCGGCAAATTACATCGTTTCGCTAACATCGGTTGTTCTTTATTTATTCTCACCAGCCACTTATTTATCAACTAAGAAGCTAATCATGAGCGAAAGTGGAGTAACTAGACAATCATTCGCGAATGAAATAGTGAAAATAACGAATCTCTGAAAAATAAATGTTTTTTTTGAGGGTATTCCGAGCAACATCCTAAGTTATCAAAGCTTAAATTTTTTAGGTATATAATGACAGTCCAGTACATATTGCAGTAAAGATAAACTAACAAACAATAATCATAAAATGTGATCGGAAGGGGCGGGCAAGACATCAAGGTCAACCCCCTTCTTGTCAACTGAATCTTCGCGGTCTCTCCTTACTATACTGTAACTCGCTTATATATACGAGAGCGCAGCGGATGTGCGTTTTTGTATACCCACACAGTTCTTAGCTTTTATAAACCATGTCATATACGAGTCCTTTTTGCTATTTGTGTATTATATCTTATTTACAGATTGTTATGATAAAATGAACATAAACAGCAATTAGATGAGGTAATCTGATAATATGTCAATTAAACACGGATATAATAAGGGAAGTGAGATGGCGATGCACGGCCACTGCCATGGGGTCAAAGTTGAAACAGAAAGCGACGATTCCGTCGTGTCGCCTTCACTTCCCAGCCATAAAAGGGTCAAGGTTGAAAAAGTAAGCGACGATTCTGATGTGACGACCTCGCTTCCCAGTTATTCTACAGTTAGAGTCGAAAGCGGCAGTTTAATTGCGGCGAATTCACTTTACAGTCAGACAGGGGTCAAAGTTGAAACAGAAAGCGACGATTCCGATATGTCGACTTTACTTCCCAGTCATAAAAGAGTCAAAGTTGAAAGGGTAAGCGACGATTCTGATGTGACGACTTCATTTCCCAGTTATTCTACAGTCAGCGTCCAAAGCGTTTATTCAATTGCAACGAACTCATTTAACATTCAATCAAGGGACGGAGTCGAAAGGGAAAGCAACGATTCCGAGTTGTCGACTTCACTTCCCAATCATAAAAGGGTCAGAGTTGAAAGTGTAAGCGACGATTCTGATGTGACGAATTCCATTCCCAGGTATTCTACAGTCAGAGTACAAAGCGTTTATTCAATTGCGGCGAATACACCTTACAGTCAATCAGGAGTCAAAGTCGAAACAGAAAACGACGATTCCGGTTTGTCGACTTCACTTTACAGCCATTCTAGGGTCAAAGTGGAAAGGGAAAGCGACGATTCACTTGGGATGACTACCCTTGCCAACCATACAAGTGTTGAAAGCAACAATTCCAACGGGACGACTACACCTTACAGTCCTTCTAGGGTCAAAGTTGAACGGGAAAGCGACGATTCCGATGGGATGACTTCCTTTCCCAGCCATGAAAGAGTCGAAAGTAACGATTCCAATGAGATAACTTCGCTTTACGGCCATGAAAGAGAGAGTGACGAATCAGATGTGATGACTTCAATTCGCAATCGTAAAAGAGTCAGAATTGAAAGCGATGATTCCGACTCGACGACTTCCCTTCCTAGTCGTTCTAGGGTCAA
Source organism: Styela clava (assembly GCF_964204865.1). Taxonomy (NCBI): domain Eukaryota; kingdom Metazoa; phylum Chordata; class Ascidiacea; order Stolidobranchia; family Styelidae; genus Styela; species Styela clava. The sequence goes on from NC_135254.1 coordinate 6,237,064, forward strand.
AGTTGAAAGAGAAAGCGACGAATCAAATACGACAAATCATGTATTGTACAAATGCGAAACTTGCGGAATTGAATTTACGACCAATACTTTGTTGGCTGATCACGAGCTGACTCATTCCCAAAAGCCAACCGAGTTCAGTGTAAAAAATGCTAAGACTAAGACGTCACAAAAACAAGACAATAAAGGCGGGGGCGTGTGCAAAATATGTGGAAAGCAGCTTAAGAGTGCATGTTCACTAAAAAAACATATAATGTCACACACGGGGGAAAAACCGTATTCTTGCTCTACGTGTGGAAAACGATTTCTTACAAAAGATTATGTGAATATACACCAAGTTATACACACCGGAAAACGACCACATTCATGTGATGTTTGCAACAAAACCTTTACCCAAAAAAGTTCTTTAAAAACACATATGAAGATCCACATTCCACATTCAGAATCAAATTACGAATGTGGAATTTGTGGAAAGAAGTTTCGACACAAAACTAGTTTGAAAACCCATTACCTGTCTCACACAGAGGAAAGGCCGTATCCATGTACATTTTGTGAAAAACGTTTCAAGTCAAGTCAAAAACTGAACCAGCACAAGCTTGTCCACACCCCATACTTCGGGACCTGATTCTTCTGATACGCAGATAAACTGGGAAATCCTATCGAAACTAGAACTATTGTATGAAAAAAATAAGGCGGTACTCCCATGATTTTCCTTATTTTAGTTCTATTACGAGTTCGGGCACTGTATGTGTTAGCCAAGTGAATATACCCCCTGCCCATAGATTTTAGTCCCGTGGTGTAAAATATTCGAACAAAATTAGTTTTCTCCATATTGGTGCACACACTGCTGGAGCGCTGATACTTCTACTTGATGCGATCATTATTATTTGTCTCCATCATTTTTAAAAAATTCGCTTTTCTCTTCGAATACAGGGCCAATTGCTTTGAAATTTTCAGTGGTTGAAGATAAAATTTTTCCCCAGGAGGCTATTACTTTTATTCATTTTAAATATTCCTGTTAGTTCTGTGAGGTTTGTTTTTGTTTGCTATGACGTCATTAAACGTTCTGCGGATATCGGACGCCATTTTGTGTCCTACTGTACTGCTTCGCTTGGTGTGAATAGATTTGTAGACTGTGATCTGACGGTACGGTAAACCGTACTGTACTGCGAACAGACGTGTCCATATATTTGGGCGTAGCTCTCTTGTCTTATATTGTGTGAGCTCGATTTTTTGAATACTCGGGATTCCAATTCATGTAAATCAAATGTTATTTGACATAGAGTAGACCTATGAATCAATTGACCTAACTGTTGTTCTTGTTGGGGTATTACTGTTGCTGCCAAAGAAATACGTTTCTTACTAATAATATTCAAATTTCGAGGTAGAGAAGGCTTTTTCTTTTATTTTGAAACTCCCTCTGATTCACCCAAAATTTCATGTTTTTATTTTTTTTTGAAATATGGGAATAATTTATGCTTTTGATTTTCAAATTTATTTCGGAAAAAAAGTCGACGAGACCGTTTAATATTGAGGAGAATTACGGCTTTTTGTCCGATTACAAGTCAATGTCGTGTATAGGATTAGTTCAGGGGTGTGCAACCTTTAATAAAGGAGTACCAGATAAAAATAACTGGGTGGAACCGAGGGCTTTCTAGTGGTTACAGAAACAAAATTTTTGGGCATTAATCTTATGACACGCGTTGCTCGCTTCGCACAAGATAGCTGTTAGGGCATTGTAACATCATAGGCATAGATGATAAATTGGACTCCGGTATAGGTTTTGCAACGCAAGTTGTCGCAAAGGGGTCGTACACTCGCACATAACAGATTGAACTCAAATAAAAATTCGTTTTGCGTGCCGTACATCATTCAAGATTGGCACTTCTACACAGGACGCACAATTTTTTCTTGCGGGAAGGTTGCACGCCCCTGGATTAGTCAATCATTTGATTCAAGTGCATGGATTTGCCGGTGGGATGAGCCGTAAAAGCTTTGATAGTCCAATTCGTGGACAAATTGTAGGTTCGCCTGTAAAATTTGTTCGGGAAGGAGTCTCAATAGTCTCGAGATACATAAACTAAGAATCTCGGAACAAAAAAATCATATTAGGATCAAAGTCTCTCCCTCTGACACAAAACCCCATGGTTGCTGGGCGAACGTTGGTAGTTGTACATTCCTTGGTTGTCAGACGATGCTTTTTTGACGCCGATCGCCATTCCTGTGAAAGAAGCCGTAGACCAGTGTTTCCCAACCTTTTTTGGTCGCGGACTATTTTCCCAACGGCGAAAACCTTTGCGGACTCAATGTCCGTTTATTGCAACCGTACTCTGTGTGAAAAAGCAATAAATCCAAATACAACAGAAGTTTAACGAATTTCAAAATCGGAAATTTGCCGCAATTACGCGTTCGTTAATTAAGAGAGCCTTTTCTGTAGCACAAGATTCAATCCATGACAACAATGAGAATTTAAAATGTTATTCTATCTTAACTTAATTGTGTTCATAGTAACTCGCGGTTGCGTCGACTTACGACAAGATGAACGCAGTACTTCTTTAAAATACCACGGCAATCTGCGAACATACAAATGTAGGAATTAATTGCCTGATTACATTTAGTTTTGATACATATTTTTTGCAATCTTGCGAATTTGTTATGGCCGTTAGAAAAATCCTACTATCTGCTATAACTTTCCAAGTACAACTTGATTTAGTATATATTAAGATTATATTTAATAATACTGAAGCAAGCCGATGGACATGTATTTTTGATTTGCTCCTATACTACAGTAAGTCCCCCGACTTACGACGTTGTTTCGTTCTTGAGACGCGGTGTAACCCGAATTTCAGTGTAAGTAGGAACATTATACATAAATTACTTTATACATATTGTGCTGTATTGTAAAGTATGGTACTGTAATAAAATGCTCAAATAATGCAAAAAAGTACTTTGTTAGAGAAACAGAAAACAATTCCATATCGATAATCGTAATAGTTCGCAATTGTCCACGATGTATTTACGATGTAAATGACGAAAACCAATGAGCCCAAAGCACTGCTTGATCACACTGAGCCAGTTTAAGGGCTTCGATATTACAGTACAGTATTATCTTTTATATTTTCATGAAGTGCGTTCGTAACCTCGGAACAGCGTAAGTCGGGGTCGTCGTAACCCGAGGACTTACTTTATTTAATTGAGATCATTTTAATCTGCGGTTGGGTTGACATAATAAAAGCAATACTACTTGGAAAATATCATGACAATCCGTGGACACAAAAATGCGTGGTAAAGTGTCTGATTACATTTCGTTTTGATTCGTATTTTTGTGAATTCGACAAATCTGATCCGGTCGTACAACACTTACGGCGCTCCAGTCCCGTACGCACCAATGTGGAGGCAGTAAAGCATAGAATCCTAAGTGGAAAATCCCTGGTACGTATACCACGGTAGCACCCGAAATTATGCAATTTGCAATGTCTAAAAAAGCGTTTTTAATCGGTCGCAACACTTACCATAAAAAAAATGTCACCATTGACACTTACCATAAAAAAAAAATATTCCCCGTTGGTCGTACTCGCAAGAAACACCCCTTAGGTATGTATTGACGCGTGTGCCGACTCGTGTTTTCGTCGGAAATCCGCAAGTGAGTTGTTAAATCCAATTGTTTGATGAAGCGCCGCTAAGGTGAACCGTCGCGTCACCTGTTACCAAATTTTCGAATAGTAAATTTCTATTCTAATAGTTGAATATATGCCCAGTCCTACTCAGTAACCAGTAATTATTGACTGGATTAGTGTTATGAGAATGCACTTGCTTTTTATGTTTTATGTGAATTCTAACGTAAATCGTAACTTGTCTGATAGTTAAGTATCGCAAAAACGATTGCGGAACGGAGTGAATTTCTGGCTCGTTGCGGACTCGTTTAAACGCTCCGCAGACTCATGTGAGACCGCGGACTCGGGTTAGGAAACACTGCCGTAGAGTACAGGGCTGCCGTAGACGAAGGATATGCCGGGTATATTTAGGGTATGGCGCAGTAGTTCCATTTGACAGTATGGTTTGCTGCGTCTGGTGGAAACAAAAAGGCTTGATTAGAACATTGATGAGCATAGGGTCGAGTGCAGGATCAATATGGACGTATATTTATTCGCGTTTATTTATATGATAGATAGATGAACAGTTAGGGCGAGCTGTTGGTGTATCAGTCGGCAACTTAATTAGAGTGATTGGGCAAAAGTTATCAATGGTTTACAAAAAGAAAACTTCGAATACCGATGGAACGAAAACAAACAATAATTAATATATTTAAGTTAAGAATAGATTTATAATAGATATTGACTAACTTTTGTCTCAAGTCAGATATAAAACTTGAGGATAGATTAATTGACTCGCCTCACTTCTGATTACTCTGTGTGGTTTCGCAGGTTTAAATTCCATGCGGGGATGATTATGTGCGAGAAGAATGCTGGACTCCTCGTCGCTGTAGAGTGGTTCACGTAACTGTTGGTCGGTTATGGCTTCTCCCACCCTCAAGTCCATACTTCCGAAAACAAATAACTGGCTAACTGATCCCACTCCCGACATGGAATGGTAAGAAAGACCGTGATTTGCCATATGATTAAGCCGTCTTATCGGTTCCCTCAACCGGGATAATTATGTAAATTCTATCCTAATCGTGAAATAGGATTCATTATATTTTTTAGATCAGGATACATGTAAAACTTTATGCAAATGGTTGGAGTAAGCATATAAAATAAGATTTATAGTATGTTTTGGGTTAGATTGAATATTCCAGACATATGAAATAATGAAATGGGGAATTTACAAATATTCTGGGTTGGGATCATAGACGTAACCAACATTTTTTTGAAGAGCAATTTTGCGGTATTTGCAGCGAGACAGAAATTCTCGCGCACTTTCCAACACCATTTTATTCTTGAACGATTCACTGGTGACTGACTTTTCCTGGCCTCCTATCAATAATCCTTTCACCAAATGAACCAACTGAGATAGATAAAATGGCGATTGTATCACTTGGATAATTCGACAGCAAAGTAAGTCTATGGAGATATTCTTCAAGATATTGTTAGATACCAGTTGCTGCTTTCATTTGGCCATGTTCGGAGCAAAAGGCACCAGTAAACGTTGTATTAGGTTATTATAGAAAAGAAAATGTAGCATAATATCTTACGCCTTTTCCCGAATATGGCGAACTATGGCCTCTCGTCTGATTACCAATCCATGTCCGGTATGAAATTAGTCAGTTGGTCATGCAAAGTGAGGAAATAACAATATCTACTAAGTAAATAGCGACAAGATATGCTGAAATACAAAAGAATTATTCAAAATTAGGACAGAGATTGAACAATACACGTTGATAATAGGGGCAATGGCGTCGATTGTTACTAATGTCCGAAGCGTAAGGTTAAGATAATCTTTTAATAATTACTAGCGAAAGAAACTGTAAGAATGCCTGCGGGGCTAATTGAGATAGTATATCCCGGCTAATTATCGTTTCTTATCGGATTTCGACTGAAGTTACTATAAATGTATGTCAGTTGTAGATAGCTGTACGGCCATTCAGTGTATTTCTACCTAGATTATTTTATTTTCAGGCTACGCTTATGAATATAGCACAATCTGAATTAGCAAAATAGTATAATTTGTCGATTATCAAATTTGTATGCAGACAAAGTTTATTAGAGCATGATATGAATCGTTGTTTACATTATAGATAATTCACGAGTTTGTATGCATCTTCGCAAAAATTGTTTAGAGCTTTAATATAAGGCTATCGTCTTTTTAGATTAGATATAACACCTTGATAATTATTCTTACTATATATATATATATATATACATAAGTTTCAGGTTCAGATATGTATTTCAGATATGTAGGGTTAGGGTTCGCGTGAGATGCACGCGATATCTCACGAACCGAGATTGAATCTGCAGATTTTGCATGTGCAATCATCAAATGGAACCAGAAGCCTATTGATTTTGGATGAATTATGTTGTATAATTAGCGAGTTATTAATTAATTAGTGATGGAACACAAGGTGTCACTATGGAGTAAGAGCGCTGTTTTGGGATCCCCTAACTTTCAATCGATAAGTCTTCGGTCTCTCACCGATATTCTCGTTTATAATTAAGATAATTCAGAAGTTTGTTTGCACTTTCGCCGAATTGTTTAGAGCTAGTATATCATGGTATCGTATTTTCTGATCAGATTTAACATCTTGATAATATTTCTCATTATATATGTATATATAAATATACGCTAGTGTCTTTACCATATCATATCCCGGTGAAGTTTTTGCGTTTTGCATAAAAATTCGAAAACCGGCAAATTACATCGTTTCGCTAACATCGGTTGTTCTTTATTTATTCCCACCAGCCACCTATTTATCAACTAAGAAGCTAATCATGAGCGAAAGTGGAGTAACTAGACAATCAGTCGCGAATGAAATAGTGTAAATAACGAATCTCTGAAAAATAAATGTTTTTTTTTGAGGGTATTCCGAGCAACATCCTGAGTTATCAAGGCTTAAATTTTTTAGGTATATAATGACAGTCCAGTACATATTGCAGTAAAGATAAACAAACAAACAATAATCATAAAATGTGATCGGAAGGGGCGGGCAAGACATCAAGGTCAACCCCCTTCTTGTCAACTGACTCTTCGCGGTCTCTCCTTACTATACTGTAACTCGCTTATATATACGAGAGCGCAGTGGATGTGTGTTTTTGTATACCCACACAGTTCTTAGCTTTCATAAACCATGTCATATACGAGTCCTTTTTGCTATTTGTGTATTATATCTTATTTGCAGATTGTTATGATAAAATGAACATAAACAGCAATTAGATGAGGTAATCTGATAATATGTCAATTGAACACGGATATAATTAGGGAAGTGAGATGGCGATGCACGGCCACTGCCATGGGGTCAAAGTTGAAACAGAAAGCGACGATTCCGTCGTGTCGCCTTCACTTCCCAGCCATAAAAGGGTCAAAGTTGAAAAAGTAAGCGACGATTCTGATGTGACGACCTCGCTTCCCAGTTATTCTACAGTTAGAGTCGAAAGCGGCAGTTTAATTGCGGCGAATTCACTTTACAGTCAGACGGGGGTCAAAGTTGAAACAGAAAGCGACGATTCCGATATGTCGACTTTACTTCCCAGTCATAAAAGAGTCAAAGTTGAAAGGGTAAGCGACGATTCTGATGTGACGACTTCATTTCCCAGTTATTCTACAGTCAGCGTCCAAAACGTTTATTCAATTGCAACGAACTCATTTAACATTCAATCAAGGGACGGAGTCGAAAGGGAAAGCAACGATTCCGAGTTGTCGACTTCACTTCCCAATCATAAAAGGGTCAGAGTTGAAAGGGTAAGCGACGATTCTGATGTGACGACTTCATTTCCCAGTTATTCTACAGTCAGCGTCCAAAACGTTTATTCAATTGCAACGAACTCATTTAACATTCAATCAAGGGACGGAGTCGAAAGGGAAAGCAACGATTCCGAGTTGTCGACTTCACTTCCCAATCATAAAAGGGTCAGAGTTGAAAGGGTAAGCGACGATTCTGATGTGACGAATTCATTTCCCAGGTATTCTACAGTCAGAATACAAAGCGTTTATTCAATTGCGGCGAATACACCTTACAGTCAATCGGGGGTCAAAGTCGAAAGGGAAAGCGACGATTCCGATTTGTCGACTTCACTTTACAGCCATTCTAGGGTCAAAGTTGAAAGAGAAAGCGACGATTCACATGTGATGACTGCCCTTGCCAACCATACAAGTGTTGAAAGCAACAATTCCAATAGGACGACTACACCTTACAGTCCTTCTAGGGTCAAAGTTGAACGGGAAAGCGACGATTCCAATGGGACGACTTCCTTACCCAGCCATGAAAGAGTCGAAAGTAACGATTCCAATGAGATGACCTCGCTTTACGGCCATGAAAGAGAGAGTGACGAATCAGATGTGATGACTTCAATTCGCAATCGTAAAAGAGTCAGAATTGAAAGCGATGATTCCGACTCGACGACTTCCCTTCCTAGTCGTTCTAGGGTCAAAGTTGAAAGAGAAAGCGACGAATCAAATACGACGAATCATGTATTGTACAAATGCGAAACTTGCGGAATTGAATTTACGACCAATACTTTGTTGGCTGATCACAAGCTGACTCATTCCCAAAAGCCAACCGAGTTCAGTGTAAAAAATGCGAAGACTAAGACGTCACAAAAACAAGACAATAAAGGCGGGGGCGTGTGCAAAATATGTGGAAAGCAGCTTAAGAGTGCATGTTCACTAAAAAAACATATAATGTCACACACGGGGGAAAAACCGTATTCTTGCTCTACGTGTGAAAAACGATTTCTTACAAAAGATTACGTGAATATACACCAAGTTATACACACCGGAAAACGACCACATTCATGTGATGTTTGCAACAAAACCTTTACCCAAAAAAGTTCTTTAAAAACACATATGAAGATCCACATTCCACATTCAGAATCAAATTACGAATGTGGAATTTGTGGAAGGAAGTTCCGACACAAAACTAGTTTGAAAACCCATTACCTGTCTCACACAGAGGAAAGGCCGTATCCATGTACATATTGTGAAAAACGTTTCAAGTCAAGTCATAAACTGAACCAGCACAAGCTTGTCCACACCCCATACTTCGGGACCTGATTCTTTTGATATGCAGATAAACTGGGAAATCTTATCGAAACTAGAACTATTGTATGAAAAAAATAAGGCGGTACTCCCATGATTTTCCTTATTTTAGTTCTATTACGAGTTCGGGCACTGTATGTGTTAGCCAAGTGAATATACCCCCTGCCCATAGATTTTAGTCCCGTGGTGTAAAATATTCGAACAAAATTAGTTTTTTCCATATTGGTGCACACACTGCTGGAGCGCTGATACTTCTACTTGATGCGACTTCCCTACTAATGAAATTGCATTGTTATCTCTTTTTTTGGACACGTAGTGGACATAACGATCGTTTCAAAATTTTGTTGTTATTGTTATTTTCTTTATTATTTGTCTCCATCAGTTTTAAAAAATTCGCTTTTCTCTTCGAATACTGGACCAATTGCTTTGAAATTTTCAGTGGTTGAAGATAAAATTTTACCCCAGAAGGCTATTACTTTTATTCATTTTAAATATTCCTGTTAGCTCTGTGAGGTTTGTTTTTGTTTGCTATGACGTCATTAAACGTTCTGCGCATATCGGACGCCATTTTGTGTCCTACTGTACTGCTTCGCTTGGTGTGAATATATTTGTAGACTGTGATCTGACGGTACGGTAAACCGTACTGTACTGCGAACAGACGTGTCCATATATTTGGGCGTAGCTCTCTTGTCTTATATTGTGTGAGCTCGATTTTTTGAATACTCGGGATTCCATTTCATGTAAATCAAATGTTATTTGACATAAAGTAGACCTATGAATCAATTGGCCTAACTGTTGTTCTTGTTGGGGTATTACTGTTGCTGTTAAAGAAATACGTTTCTTACTAATAATATTCAAATTTCGAGGTAGAGAAGGCTTTTTCTTTTATTTTGAAACTCCCTCTGATTCACCCAAAATTTCATGTTTTTATTTTTTTTTGAAATATGGGAATAATTTATGCTTTTGATTTTCAAATTTATTTCGGAAAAAAAAAGTCGACGAGACCGTTTAATATTGAGGAGAATTACGGCTTTTTGTCCGATTACAAGTCCATGTCGTGTATAGAATTAGATCAGGGGTGTGCAACCTTTAATACAGGAGTACCAGATAAAAATAACTGGGTGGAACCGAGGGCTTTCTAGTGGTTACAGGAACAAAATTTTTGGGCATTAATCTTATGACACGCGTTGCTCGCTTCGCACAAGATAGCTGTTAGGGCATTGTAACATCATAGGCATAGATAATAAATGGGACTCCGGTATAGGTTTTGCAACGCAAGTTGTCGTAAAGGGGTCGTACACTCGCACATAACAGATTGAACTCAAATAAAAACTCGTTTTGCGTGCCGTACATCATTCAAGATTGGCACTTCTACACAGGACGCACCTTTTTTTCTTGCGGGAAGGTTGCACACCCCTGGATTAGTCAATCATTTGATTCAAGTGCATGGATTTGCCGGTGGGATGAGCCGTAAAAGCTTTGATAGTCCAATTCGTGGACAAATTGTAGGTTCGCCTGTAAAATTCGTTCGGAAAGGAGTCTCAATAGTCTCGAGATACATAGACTAAGAATCTCGGAACAAAAAAATCATGTTAGGATAAAAGTCTCTCCTTCTGACACAAAACCCCATGGTTGCTGGACAAACGTGGGTAGTTGTACATTCCTTGGTTGCCAGTCGATGAATTTCTGACGCCGATCCCCATCCCAGAGTGAGATACCAAAAAGGAAGGATATCTCGGGTAATATTTAGTGTATGGAGCAGTGGTTCCACTTGACAGTATGGTTTGCTTCGTCTGGTGAAAACAAAAATGCTTAGTTAGAACATTTACGTAAATAGAGCCGAGTGTATGTCAAGGCGGTAATAGTCAATAATGGGCGTCTATTCGAGACCGTTATAAGATAGATGAGCCGTTGGTGTCTTAGTCGGTAACTTAATTAGAGTGTTTGGGCAAAAGTTATCAATGGTTAATAATAAGAAAACTTCGAATACCGATGGAACGAAAACAAACAATAATTAATATATTTAAGTTAAGAATAGATTTATAATAGATATTGACTAACTTTTGGCTCAAGTCAGATATAAAACTTGAGGATAGATTAATTGACTCGCTTCACTTCTGATTACTCTGCGTTGTTTCGTAGGTTCAAATCCCATGCGGGGATGGTTATGTGCGAGAGGAATGCTGGACTCCTCGTCGCTGTAGGGTGGTTCACGTAACTGCTGGTCGGTTATGGCTTCTCCCACCCTCAAGTCCACGCGTCCTAAAACAAATAACTGGCTAACTGATCCCACTCCCGACATGGAATGGTAAGAAACAGCGTGATTCGCCATATAGTTAAGCCGTCTCATCGGTTCCCTCACCCGGGATAATTATGTAAATCCTATCCTAATCGTGAAGTAGGATTCAATATATTTTTTGAATCAGGATACATGTAAAACTTAATGCAAATGGTTGTAGTAAGCATATAAAAAAAGGTTTAAAGTATGTTTTGGGTTAGATTGAATATGCCAGACATATGAAGTGGGGGATTTATAACTATTCTGGGTTGGTATCATAGAAGTAACCAACATTTTTTTGAAGAGCAATTTTGCGGTATTTGCAGCGAGACAGAAATTCTCGCGCGCTTCCAAAAAAAAACATTTTATCTTATTCTTGAACGATTCACTGGTGACTGACTTTTCCTGGCCTCCTATCAATAATTCTTTCACCAAATGAACCAACTGAGATAGAGAAAATGGCGATTGTATCACTTGGATAATTCGACAGCAAAAAAAGTCTATGGAGATATTCTTCAAGATATTGTTAGATACCAGTTGCTGCTTTTATTTGGCCATGTTCGGAGCAAAAGGCACTAGTAAACGTTGTATTAGGTCAATATAGAAAAGAAAATGTAGCATAATATTTCACGCCTTTTCCCGAATATGGCGAACCATGACCTCTAGTCTGATTACCAATCCATGTCCGGTATGAAATTAGTCAGTTGGTCATGCAAAGTGAGGAAATAACAATATCTGCTAAGTAAATAGCGACAAGATATGCTGAAATATAAAAGAATTATTCAAAATTAGGACAGAGATTGAACAATACACGTTGATAATAGGAGCAATGGCGTCGATTGTTACTAATGTCCGAAGCGTAAGGTTAAAGATAATCTTTTAATAATTACTAGCGAAAGAAACTGTAAGAATGCCTGCGGGGCTGAGTGAGATAGTATATCCCGGCTAATTATCGTTTCTTAACGGATTTCGACTGAAGTTACTATAAATGTATGTCAGTTGTAGATTGCTGTACCATTCAGTGTATTTCTACCTAGATTATTTTATTTTTAGGCTACGCTTATGAATATAACACAATCTGAGTTAGCAAAATAGTATAATTTGTCGATTATCAAATTTGTATGCAGACAAAGTTTATTAGAGCATGATATGAATCGTTGTTTACATTATAGATAATTCACGAGTTTGTATGCATCTTCGCAAAAATTATTTAGAGCTGTTATATAATGCTATCGTATTTTTAGATTAGATATAACACCTTGATAATTATTCTTACTATATATCTACATAAGTTTCAGATTCAGATATTTATTTCCGTCGTGCATGAAATATTGTACTATTAAACAAAGAACACAAAAAATAAATATATTTAAAACAAAAATAAAGACAATATTTCGATTGCAATTGACGAGGAGCCGCGAAATTTCTTTACCATATCACACCCTGATGAGGTTTTCTGCATGGAAATTCGAAACGACAAATTACATCGTTTTGCTAACATCGGTTTTGCTTTTTTTATTCTCATCAGCCACTTATTTATCAACTAAGAAGCTAATCATAGGCGAAAGTGGAGTAACTGAACAATCATACGCGAACGAGATAGTGAAAAATAACAAATGTCTGAAAAATAGTATATTCCCTTTCGAGCCATATCCGGAGTTACTTTGGTTTAAAATTTTTTAGGTAGATAATGACAGTTCAGTACATATTGCAGTAAAGATAAACAAAAGAGATAGCGATGAGAGACCGCCGACTTATCGATCTAGCGGCATGTATCCTTCGCTTTGACTCAATAGCGTGTCCCATCAGTAATTAATTAATAACTCGCTAATTATGCGACATAATTCATTCAAAATCAATATGCTTTTAGTCCGAAATATAATTAATGCACATGCAAAATTTGGAGCAGATTCAGCCTCGCTTTCGTGAGATATCGCGTGTCTACTCAGACAGACAAACAAACAAACAGACAAATATCCATCAACATACTTACCGATCAAAATCGATGATTAACAATAATCATGAAATATAATCAGAAGGGGCGGGCAAGATTCCAAGGTCAACCCCTTTTTTGCCAACTGACTCTTCTTACGCGGCCTCTCCTTACAATGTTGTAACTTGCCTATATATACGAGAGCGCAGTGGAGGTGCGTTTCCGTATACTCACACAGTTCTTAGCTTTTATAAACCAAGTCCCATACGAGTTCATTTTGCTATTTGTGTATATTATTTTTCATTTACAGATTGTTATGATAAAATGAGCTTAAACAATAATTAGATGTATCAATCTGATAATATGTCAATTAAACACGGATATAATAAGGGAAGTGAGATGACGACACACGGCCACACTGGGGTAAAAGTTGAAACAGAAAGCGACGATTCCTATTTGTCGACTTCACTTCCCAGCCTTAAAAGGGTCAAAGTTGAAAGGGTAAGGGACGATTCTGAAGGGACGAATTCATTTCCCAGTTATTCTACAGTCAGCATCCAAAGCGTTTATTCAATTGCGGCGAATTCACTTAACAGTCAATCAGGGGCCGGAGTCGAAAGGGTAAGCGACGATTCCGATGTGGCGAGTTCATTTTACAGTCATTCTAAGGTCAAAGTTGAAAGGGAAAGCGACGATTCCGATGGGGCGAGTACATTTAACAGCCATTCTAGAGCCAGATTCGAAGAGCAAAGCGACGATTCCCGTGTGGCGAATTCAAATAACAGATATTCTAGGGTCAAAGTTGAAAGGGAAAGCGACGATTCACATGTGTTGACTTCCCTTGCCAACCATAGAAGAGTTGAAAGCAACAATTCCAACGGGACGACTTCACTCTTCAGTCATTCTAGGATCAATGTTGAAGGGGAAAGCGACGATTCCAATGGGACGACTTTGCTTCCCATCCATGAAAGAGGCGAAAGTAACGAATCCAATGGGACGACTTCGCTTTATGGTCTTGAAAAAGAGAGTGACGAATCAGATGTAATGACTTCAATTCGCAATCGCAAAAGAGTCAGAATTGAAAGCGATGATTCCGACTCGACGACTTCACTTCCTAGTCATTCTAGGGTCAAAGTTGAAAGAGAAAGCGACGATTCCGACCCGACGACTTCACTTCCTAGTCATTCTAGGGTCAAAGTTGAAGGAGAAAGCGACCAATACGACTCGACGACTTCACTTCCTAGTCATTCTAGGGTCAAAGTTGAAAGAGAAAGCGACGATTCCGATGGGACGACTTTGCTTCCCAGCCATGAAAGAGGCGAAAGTAACGAATCTAATGGGACGACTTCGCTTCACGACTTTGGAAGAGAGAGTGGCGAATCAGATGTAATGACTTCAATTCGCAATCGTAAAAGAGTCAGAATTGAAAGCGATGAAAGAGAGAGCGACGATTCCAAAACGACAGCTCATGCATCGTACAAATGCGAAACTTGTGGAACGGATTTCACAACCAGGAATTTGTTGGCTGACCACATGTTGACTCATTCCAGAAAGCCAACCGAGTTCGGTGTAAAAAATGCGAAGACTAAGACGTCACAAAAACAAGACAATAAAGGCGGGGGCGTGTGCAAAATATGTGGAAAGCAGCTTAAGAGTGCATGTTCACTAAAAAAACATGTAATGTCACACAAAGAGGAAAAACCGTATTCTTGCTCTACGTGTGGAAAGCGATTTCTTACGAAGGCATACGTGGATCGACACGAACTTATACACACAGGAAAACGACCACATTCATGTAATATTTGTCACAGAGCGTTTAACCAGAAAAGTTCTTTAAAAACGCATATGAAGATCCACATTCCACATTCAGAATCAAATTACGAATGTGGAATTTGTGGAAAGAAGTTTCGACACAAAACTAGTTTAAAACCCCATTACCTGTCTCACACAGAAGAAAGACCGTATCAATGTACATTTTGTGAAAAACGTTTCAAGTCGACCTATCAACTGAACAAGCACAAACTTGTCCACACCCCATACTTCGGGACCTGATCTGCAGATAAACTGGGAAAGTATTTTGAATCTAGAACCATTGTTTGGAAAAAATATTTCTACTTGGTGCGCTGCTCAATAACCAACATTGGTTCCACGCGCTTCCATACTCAGAGAAATAGTATTATTATCTCATTTTTTTATTTCTTTTGGATTCGTTATTCACCTGGAAGTTTTGTGCGATGACGCCATCAGAATTTGAAATGAACATAATCTCGATTGCGAAAAAATTATATATGCAGACAAGATTACAATTTCCGTTTGATATGCCTTTGTTTTAAACAAGACGACCAATATTGCGGCGTATTAACTTACTTACAAGAATACGATATGTAATTTGCCCCTATATCTCTGTAAAAATATTTATATATTATCGGACTTTATTGGAAACGAAATGGAAATAGATGGATCGTTTTATTAGTATGTTGTTGTGAAGGAATCGTTTATTTCCTCAAATACTGGACCAATTGTTTTGAAATTTTCAGTGGTCAAAAAATATCGTTGTTGTCGCTTAAAAAATATTACTTGTATTTATTTCGACAACTCCTGTGGCTGTGGGATCTTTTGAATTCGTTTTTCCCCTGAAAGTTTTGTGCTATGACGTCATCAAAATTTGCGCGCCGTGTGACAGTTCCGCGATCTGGTGGTCAGCTCATAATCAGTAATTACAAGTTGATTTCTTGTGAAATTGTTTAGTTGACTGCAAAAATGAATGATAAAGAAAAGAATTGCTGATAAATGATTACGAAATTGAAATTTCCACGTCAACTAATATCTGGCCTGTGAGTTCTTTATCACTCAGTTAGCTCTTGATACTTAAGATTTTGCGAGAAGTTTGTGACTAAGTTTGTGGCTAAGTTTGTGGCGAGACCTGAGTCGTCAAAATATCTATTCCAATAGCAAAAATATTCAATTCTGAAGGACTCAGTTGAAACAAAGGGGAAAATATCGAACCGTTACTTTTGTCAAAAAAAAATATGAGCGAACAGCTGATTTCCTTGTACGTAAATGAATTTGACGAATAACCGTGCAAGTTTAGATGAATGGTTGAAATGAAGTCAGATTGAGGACAATTAATATCTCGGGATTAATGTTTTTATCAAGTTTGATGAAAAAAAATTCAATTTGACGAAAATTATTCCTCCTGGGACACGAATCAATTCTCTATTGTAAACTGTTAATGAACAATACGGAAAATACTAGAACATTGCATATTGAACTGCCTTTCCTTTGTCCGTTGGATATGTCTTTCTATTATTATCAGAGTCATAGGTAAGAATAATATAATTTCCACAAAATCTTCGTTCGATTAAGTTTTGTCCGAATAGGTTAAACGAATGCTTACAAATAAACTTGCGATTTCGTGAAGGGACTATGTTATTCTTATTTATTACTTAGCGAACACTTCATTTAAAAATACCGAATAAAACTATCGTTTGCTTCTTACCATCTGCGCATGTATTTCTATGGATAAGCGTGTTAGCAACCACCTGCATATAGGATGAGAAAATTGTCAAATTTATTATGCGAATGAAAAAAGTCGACAAGAGGCTTAATAATAAAGCACATCACGGCTTTTCGTCCTGTTACTAGTTCATGTCGGGTATCGGATTAGTCAACTATATGATACAGGTGCATTGATTTGATGGTGGGGTGAGCCATAAAATCGTTAATAGTCTGATTCGTGGAATATATTCTCGCAAACAAGGCACAATTGTCTCTAGATACATAGACTCAAAATCTCGGAACAAAAAAATTATATTACGATTAAAGGCTTTCTTTCTGACACAGAACCCCATGGTTGCTGGACGAACTTGGGTAGTTGAACATTCCTTGGTTGCCAGCCGATGGATTTCTTACGCCGATCCCCATTCCAGTGTAAGATGCGTAGGAAGAAGGGTAAGGAAATCCTGGGTAATATTTAGTGTATGAAGCGATGGTTCCACTTGACAGTATGGTTTGCTTCGTCTGGTGGAAACAAAAAAAGGCTTGATTAGAACATTGACGTAACTAGTGTCGAGCGTGGGGCGTGGCGGTAATAGTCAATACGGGCGTCTATTTATTTCGAGAGGGTTATATAATAGACGAACAGGTAGGGCGAGCCGATGGTGTCTTAGTCAGCAACTTAATTAGTCGAATTGGGCAAAAGTTATCCAATGGTTTACAAAAAAACTTTGAATACCGACCGAACGAAAAGAAAACCAAAAATCGACAATATATATTTAGGCTAGGAATAGATTTATAATCGATATTGACCAACTTTTGTGTCAAGTCAGATATAAAACTTGAGATTAGAATAATCATGAAGTTAGGATTCATTGTACGCTTTTTTCGTACATAAACCCTTCAGACGAAAAAAAGATTGAGCATATGAAGTGAGATTCACTATATGTTATGTGTCAGGATAGATATACACAGCTTCATACAAATGGTTGGAGTAAGCATATAAAATAGGATTCATGGTATGTTCTGGGTTATATTGAATATGAAATTCCTGACAAGATTAAACATATGAAGTGGGGAGTTCATAAATCTTCTGGGTTGGGAACACAGGCGTAACTAACCTTTTTTTCGAAAAACAATTTTGCGGCTTTTGCAGTGAGACAGAAATTCTCATACACCTTCCAATACCATTGATTTACCGGAGACTGGCTTGATATCAATAATCCTTTCACCAAATGAACCAATCGGGATAGATAAAATGCCGCTTGTATAACTTGGATAATTCGACAGCCAAGTAAGTCTATGGAGATTCAGTGTCTGCCTTTCTGCTTTTATCTAGCCTTGTTCGGGTAAAAGGCACGAGTAAGCGTCGTATTACGTCATTATGGGAAAAAATGAAGCCCCCCCAATAATTAAGCTCTTGGTTGGGATTAATATAAAAATTTCAGGCAAATTATTGCGCATATGATCAAAATAAAGTGAGAATCCTATTATGTTTTCGTTGAAACTTTGGAGCTTTAGGAAAATGACTGAATACGCCAGGGATTGTGATTTATCGTAACCCCGTGTATTTGGTCACTAGTTTTTTAAAATTTCAATAACTGCATGTAAGTCAAAAAATTTTCTAATCACCAGATGGTCGAATGTCATAGCCAATCATGCGTATGAAGACGGCATTACTGTTCGAACATATTCGAAAACAATATCGTAATGTTGAGAACCGATTATTTGAACCGATTTAATGAAGCTATGTAACACCCCCCCCCTGATATATCATGTCGTCACAAGTTCCTGCAAAAACAAGTAGGAAAGTATTCAAATATATGGACACAAACCAAACATACGCGTTATAATGACGCGTGCGTTGTCTCTACTTGTTTCAAATAAGAAAGTAATGTTCAACTCTTTGGATAAGAAGGATCCCTGTAGGTTCTTATGATGCCGGGTTTATCTAATTTAATTTTTAATTATGCTCGCTCCCAAATTTACTCAATATTGTTTTTTGTTCTATTTTTGCGTTCACTTAATGTTCCGTTGGAAGAAGGCCGAAATATTTGAATTATTGATATTACCCAGAAAAATCTTCTCGTCCAATTCATCAAATTTTGCCACATTCGTTCTTCTAATTCCCTAATTCTTGAATCCACTGACTTTTCCACTGTAAAAAAACAGACGTTTCAATTCATTCATAATGTGTTTCCACCCCCCCCCCCCCCCCAATCGTAAAGTGCAAATAAACGGCACTCCCCCCGAAGTATGTGAACCAATATGGCGGACACCGGAACGTAATATGTGTAGCAGGTTGGGGTTAGGCCATAATTATATTCAAATTTTCTCTATTTTATTATATTGCGAGCTCGGGGACTAGCCAATTGACTCCCGTAGTATTTGTACCTGAAATTATGGCCTAACCCTAACCTGATACATATACTACGTTCCGGTGTCCGCCATCTTGGTTCACATACTTCGGGGGTACCATAAAATGTATGTAAAATGCCTAACGGACAACTTCGAATATTTTTTTCGAACTCTTTGAATGACACACGCTAAATGTCGTTCGTGTTGGGCGTAAAATTACATTACTACCTTTTTTAAGTTAGCATATTTGGATCTCTCAGGAATTTTAGCGCTTTTCTCGACTTCAATGTCTCGACGTTTCTTAAACCAATAAAATAGTGACATCATTCGAGATTCGTGATCCCGGTTTATTTTATATATACCGTGTTTCCCAGAAAATAAGACCTACTCTAAATTTTAGAAATGATTTTAATATAAGCCATCTCCTTAACATAAGGCCTAGTCAATAATGCGATTTTTTTACCTAGTCGATAGCAAGAAATCTCTCCTATACGTTTCAAATGATTGACAATTTTTGTTTTGCAGTTATTTTGAATAGAAACGTGTTATTTATATGTAAATGGATATCGGTTTTCTCCAACTTGCTATACAGACTAAGCCAGACAGGCCCATGACAATGTTTGCATAGGCCATGCTTTTTTTTTTCAAGGAATTACGTCATGTATGAATTTCCCGCGCAAACAAGAAAGAAATTGTCACGTGTCACTAGAACGAATTGCACGATGCTCTTCTTTCTTTGAGCAAACAAGCACTGGAATTTTTATTAGTGGCATTACGCATTATCTCGCCATAACTTAAAAGTAAGAAGGGGTAATCCAATACTACATTTATTTTTACCACACGTATAGTTTAAATTTGGTGAACCTGGCATTGCCAAGAGTAGATCTGAAATATCATTTAAATTCAAAGCATGGTGTATGAAAGTGCAAAATCAATATTGCTTTTGATACTAACGAGCTCAATTATACCTGGTTTCTAAATCGACTGGTTGCCAGTTGATTCTAGCGCTTTTGCCACCACACAGAGATATAACATTACCCTCCACATTGACATTAAGTAAACAAAAACAATTTTTATTGGTGTGTTTAATAACAAATAGGAAACGCAGTATTTTAACACATGAATAACAGTTGCGAGTGCACCATAATTTGAAATCTAATGTGGTGAATGTTTGCAGGTGACCCCTACGCTACCGGAAATATTTGTATATTTGGCTCACAAATAGGCCTACGGACGCTACGGTACATAAAGTTTGCCAACCACTACATTACATGAATCTAATACATGACTTTCGGAACGCCAAGTAGAACACTAGTCGTCTGCTGTGGTGCCCTATAACCATGCGGTCGTCCATCTAACTAACATCTAAAACAAAACTAAAATGCAGGAACGGGCTCGCTGAATGTCGCGACTTTCCGAGAACAGTTTCGCCAGAACCCCGTGCGAAAACCTTGAATCCTATTGAAATATTCTATTATCCGCAGATGTATAGGTTCAGAATTCTTTAATGTCTTGATTTACAGGTTTTTAATAATAGATTCGAATCCGATATTTCTGTGAATTTCGAGTTGGGCGTAACATATTGACAAGGCAAGTCTGAAAGTCTGAAATCTGTGATTTTTGCGACACCTTGCGACCATTTACTGATGTCCCGAACATAATATCATATGCGCCTTGGCGAATATTTATTTGTAAGGGTACGGTACGGTACGGTACATTTTGTTGATAGCCGTCAGTAAGTTAAATGATCAGTGCCAAATCAGAATAGTTACAAATTTTAGGATGGAAAATAGCACATATGGCATTGCAAACAGGGGATAAAATAAGGCATTGGGTAGATGGTGATGATGGGTACCGGTACTGCCAGCTGTGTAACAACAACATTGTAGAAACTTGTAAACATTTATTTTTTGAATGCGTTTATGTTAGACAATTCTGGGAATGGTGTAACATTGCACCTCCCCAGTACAATATTAAAAGTATAATTTTCCTACAAAATGTAAAACCAATATTAGGACTGATCATTGCGTGTGCAAAAGGGGCAATAACCAAAGTTACCCCAGCCCACACTCGCTCAGCCCACACTCAGTCTGACGTCAAGGGGTTAACCAACTATTTTACCACTTTATAAACGTTAATACATAAAAACTTGGTGGCTATGACAAAATAGAGACCATATTGGATATACACAGCGCAAATGCAATACCAAGCACGGACCAGCTACCCCTAGTATGGCCTGTCAAAAACGAGTGTGGGCTAGCGTCTCACGAGTGTGGGCTAGCGTCACACGAGTGTGGGCTGGCATCCTACGAGTGTGGGCTAGCGTCACACGAGTGTGGGCTGGCGTTCTGACAGTGTTATACGGTAAGTTAAGGCATTCTAAACGCTCACAGATTACTAACATACATATATCCACATTTACCTCAGCACCAGAACCTCTCAGAGTCCGGCAATTGATAGCACAAAATGACACAAATGCCGGGAAAATGATTCCAAATCAACTGAACAATAATATCTCAAACCAGTGTTACCAGATATGACGGTAAACAAGCCTGAAATTGACCGTCGAAACTCAAAAATAAGAAAATTGAATTTCGAAATTATATTATATTTGAAGAAGGGCAAACTTACGGGACGGACTAAAAGTAGGCACTTGCAAATTAGGCACTTTTTAGGCACTTATTTAGGCACTTTGGAAAAAAAGTAAAAAAGGCGTAATACCTTTTAAAAACATAATCAATTAGTTAAAAATGGTCAAATTAAATGTTGAAAACGCAAATTGCAACGGGCAAACTCAATAACAATATTTAAAACGTAGTATTAAAGGCAGTCGCACGCGCTTGGTCACCACATATGCTAGGCACATATTTAGGCACTTCGAAAAATAAAGAAAATGGCAACTATCACTAATAAAAGACTGAGACATAAACATATTACCCACACTGATTAGCCTGGGTAAATATCCAATAGATGCACTTGAGTCGCGAACGAGCACGCGAAATCGAACAGTTGTTTCTCTAGTTTTCTCGTCGCATCGATTCCAATAGTAGAGATATCGATAACGTCAGTCAGTTCCTTATCGTCGGCGCCAGTGTCATTTCGGTCGATCATGCGTATATTTGGCAAGCTCTATAACGTGATTGTGATGTCGTAGTGTTTTAATTTTTGGATGGTGCAGTCAGATGGGGGTTAGGATTGACATATCAGAAAAAATTGTTATGCTACGCCCACTAGAAGTACGTTAGGTACGAAACTACACGAGACCCCTGGTTGGGTTTACATGAAATTAACTCCCTATTCTTCCTCTACGCCTTTGCGCTTGTGTATACTGCAAGGATGCTATGCCTTTGCGCTTGTGTATACTGCAAGGATGCTATAGCAGAAATAAATAGGGCTATACTGCAATTCAAGAGTGTCATTTTGTTTGGTGTTCTATCTTCTACTGATTTTTAAATTGTTTTGATTGATTTTAGACAAAATCTTTGTATAAAAATTTTCTGAAATTATTTACTAAATTAAGAATTTAATGAATATCATCAATTCCGATAAACTTAAATATTTCATTTCTTTCCCTTATTGAGGTCAAAGCATTTTAAAGATGAAGTGATGCATGTCATGTGTTTTTCTGTTCAGAAATATGAATACATTGTTTATATCAGCTGGAGCTAGACAAGACTATCTTTCCCATATGCCTTTGCACTTACTAAGGATAAACATGCGTATAATACAAGTATGCTGCAGCAGAAATAAGCAGGACTATAGTATGTAATTCAAGAATCGTGCTACCCACTGATGTGGGTAGCACGTGGGTAGTGGGTAGTGGGTAGCACTAATTTACGATATTACTGTTTCGTTTCGTCTCACCAAAGTCAGACTTCATCGGGCAGTTTACGACAATCAAGAATATAGTTGCTAAATTTCATTAGGTTATGTAAACCCGTTAACTGTGAATAGGAGATTTTTATAATCTATACGTAGAAATGTGTTGATATGTGTTAATTCCACTCAGGGACTGTAACGTATAGGCTATCGGATAATATTGTTATATTGTCTTACTGTTGTTTAGTTTCTGTTTAGTGTAGGAAACTGTAGTGTGATTTTGACTCTGCATTGACATTGTGGTGCTCCAGGAGTGTGTGTACCAATATGGAGGTAACTAATTTTGTTCACCTACTTTACATCAAGTTGTGTAAAGGGACTGAAACCTATGGGCAGAGGGATATTCACTTGGATAACATAGACAGTCCTCGAACTTGTGATAAAACTAAAATAAAGAAAATTGGAAAAAAATTATAGCCTAACCCTAACCTGGTAGTATGGTTCTCACACTACTTGAGTACTGACAATATAATGGTTCTCAGAGCTTCTTAATGAAGTAAAAAAATAAATATAGTAACTGCCTCAAGAGTAGGGGCGAGCAAGGTTTATGTACCAGGTCCCAAAATGTTGCTCACCTAGACTGGCTAGTCATTTAAGTGTAACGTAAAAAGTTACATTTTATGAGCAATATTCACAGTTTTACAAAAGCAAAACTGGAAAACAATAAGCCTCATGCCCAAACTAAATTTAATCGCAATCTCAATAAATTTCTTGGGCTATTTTTTTTAGCTAAAACAATAAAAAATTGGTTTTAGTTTGGTTGTTGCAGCAGCTGGCGGGCCAGATTGAATTGCCCAACAGGCTGGGTTCGGTTCGCGGGCCATGGTTTGCCCATGTCGGAGCTAAAAAGAACTGCAACCAAATTTTCAACACATTATACACATTTCCAAGTTTTTCGTCAGTTTGTTTAGTTGGATATCGGTGGAAGCTCGCATATGACGCGTTATTAAAGTGAAAGACGCAATAAGTGCCATAATGCATTATGAAAATAATATGTGTCTTAATAACTTGAATAATACTGATGCTAAATTATGTGAGATAGTAACAATGTGATATGTTACATATTGTTATTTCTTACTTCTTCCAACACATATTGAATAAAAAAATATGGCACAATGGCTTTCTCAATGAGGGAAAAGTTTCAGACAATCTCAGGGTCTTGATAAGATGAATCTTGATAGAAATGTAAACCAAAATTTAACAGTATTTCAGTGAAACAGTGGTTCTTATTAAACTTTTTGGGCCGCGCCCCCTTTTTAGAATTTGTCAAGTCTCACGCCCCACTTCAGAGAAAACTAGCTAACAATAAGCTACAAATAACAGATCGTAAGGCGAAAGTATGTTTATTCAAAAAAACGCGGTAAAAATATGTGAATGTAACAGAAATATCCAAAATAAATAAGGCGGGCAAGATCAAATCAAATGATTTTAAGGGTTAATTGGGTGGACTCATTCTTATTTTCGTACTCACGAAAAAATTGTCACAAATCGGAAAAATAAATTATATTTATCCCGCTTTTTGGGAACTAATTTGGATAATGGTTGCCATGAGTTTGTATTTAAAAGTATGTACTTTTTATTAGGATGATTTTGTGCTGCGCAAAATATTCGAATCCATGACCGATACCACTATTTAAAATGCCTTACCGTGTTAATTTAATTCTATTATCATAACTCAAATGTTGGTAAATCGGGCAGTTTACCACACATTTTAAGGCCACAGATCGCCGTTGCATTTTGAAAATATAATGGTTTTATTATTTTGTAAATACGAATCCGAAATTAATTATAATTGGGCAGTTTACCACGTATTTCATGTCCACAAATACCCGTGGTATTTGGTATTAATACTTTCATTATTTTATCAATATGAAAATAGGAATCAATATTTAATAATATCTGTCAGTTTACCACACATTTTATGTCCACAGATTGTCGATACAACCATGAGTTACGTTGAACAGAATTAAATTAATACTGCATGACATTTTAAATGCTGGTACCAGCCATGGATTGGATTATTTTGCGCAACAAAAAATCATCCTGGTAAAGGATCGATACTTTTAACTATCGCTATCAAAAATATTTGCCAGAAATTATTTTCTAATAAATCGACTCGTTTTTCCAACTTTGACAATTTATTGGATATCGTAACCGTAACAATGACGGCTATAAATACTGTATTTCCCGGCTAATAAGTCCACATAGCAAATAGGACGATGTCTATTTTTAGCACTCAAAAAAGGGGTTTTTCCATATAGGTTTCCAATAAGACGGGTAGAAAAATTGTGTCCCTGTTGTCCAGTTATGCTGATATGCGCTAATAATTTTATATGTTTAGAACCAGATCATGTTAGTTTAGTAGAATCATACTCACAGAATTAACTATTTTTAACAATTGAGCGGTAAATTTAAGTTGTAAAGCGGCAATCATTTTGGACAAACTATTAACCCGAATGTTGAAATAATTTTTGAATGTGATAAGTACTACACCGTACGTGCAGGGGTTATTTCGCAGCTGTGTTTTCCGGTACCTGTCAGGTTCTGCTGAATCGGCAAAACACCAAAGGTAATCAGACATACCGTTCGTAGTTTTTATTCGGTATTCCTCTGTTCGTTAATATTTCCATTTGTACCTTTTCCATTTATTATGCAGTAATTTAATTCTAACATGTATTTGTTACGGGTTTTAACCATTATTATAATTTATACAAATATTATGTCTGAGTTGGGGACACTGAACGGCTTGATGGATGGGTGTTGTGACCTGTGGGCCACCTGTTGCACATCCCTGCTTTATGCCAAACACATCGCACAGTATATATTGAAATTAGGTGCCGAACTGGAAAGATTCTGATCATACTAAAATGCAGTGCTTCCTACATTTTAGTGGCTGTTCTTCCAGAACTGACATGGTCTGTGGAATAAATCCGACCCGTTGGGTAATTCAATCCGGCCCGTCTAATGCTGTCACAACGAAACTAAAACCATATTTTTGATGTTTTAGCTAAAAAATAGCTCAAGGAGTTTGTTAAGATTTTGATTACCGTAAATTTATCTCAGACACGAGGATCATTGTTTTCCACTTTTGCTATTCTAACACTGAAAATATTGTTCATAAAATGTAACTTCAAATAACTTTCAAATTCTTGTTCCCATGGTCAAAAAACCTTGCTCATGCCTGGTCTAAAACCTTGCTCACAAAAGAATAAGTAAAAGTAAGCTGTATTAATATTTATTATCTTACTGATCTTTATCTGTATTAATTTGTAGGTTTATTATTAGGTATATAGTTTTCAAATTAATTGATTCAATAGAAACATGACTGAAAGATCAAGTATACTGAATATGATGGATGGGACTGAGGAGGCTGACACAGTTTCTTTGGGACAAATGGCTAAGAGTCTTGAAAGTACAGATGACCTGAAGTATCGGAACTACTCTGGTAAAGCACAACATGGCAAATCAAACTCAAAATCTCATCCAGAACTGCCACAACAAAATATTTTTATGCTACAAACGAAGTATGGTATTGATGAATCACTGTCAACACTAGAAGGCAGTATTGAGAAGCATTCTTTGGTCAAGAACAGTGAAACATTGAATCAAACTTTGGAAGAAAGATCTGTTGAAATGTATGTTGATGAAGATGTGCTACCAGTAGAGGATAGCTCTGAAAATTCTGCTTCTGGCAGCAACTCAGCAACTAATACTCAAACTAACAAGTTTGAGAAACTGGGGATGAAAAACCAAACCCAGTTTCAAAGTGATCCCACTGAAATTTATTCTGAAGAATCAATGATACCAGCAGATGGAAGTACTGAGGATAGTGCTTTGTACAATGAACATCAATCTGACGAGAATGATGGGTTAAGTGAGGAAAGCAAGACTCAAGACGGACCTATTGAAATGCAGGTTGAAGAATCAACACTGCAAGTAGAGGGCAGTACTACTGATAATTCAGTCATTGATCCAACAACTACATATGATAATGATCGCAAAACTCAATTTTTAGAAAGCGCATGCATTGAAAGACATGCTGATAATACAGTGCCTGTAGATAGCAGGGCTGAGAACAATGGAGTAGAAAATATAAACACAAATCAACTACAGACTTCAAGTGATAGAGAAATCGAAGCCAGTCACACATGCCTTGCTTGTGGACAACAATTTCTGACTCTACGAAATCTACAATTGCATATGCACATGCATATAAGCTTGAGCTCATCTTTTTGCAAATTCTGCGAGCAGCGATTGTTACAAAAAGGTCAAAAAATAGATACAGTCAACAAAAATGTAAGGACCTGCAGGGTATGCCAGAAACCTGTTGAAATAAAACCTGCTGGAAAAAGACCATCAAGCAGAAATAGTATTTCATGTTCTCACTGTGGAAAAACATTTTTGTCAGAGCGTTCACTTCTGGTTCATACCAGAATGCACACTGGTGAAAAACCATACAATTGTGCTCATTGTGGTGAATCATTTTCTTACAAAGGCTCTTTGGAGCGACATTTGTCGATACATAAAGTGCTATCAGTTTATTCTTGCAAATTTTGCTTGAAACGTTTTAAAAAAGAGCTGTACCTAACTCGTCATGTCATAATATTACATAGTAAAACAAAACCTTACACTTGTACATCTTGTGGAAAAGGATTCCGTACTGCTAAAAGCTTAAAAGTTCACCGTGCTGCACATATTGGCAGACCACCTTATTGCCATTTATATGAAAAGTCAGTCCATCAAAGTTCATCCTCACAATATCATAAAAGGTTATATGAAAATGAAAGGCCTTATACGTGTGATATATGTGGCAAGAAATTCTTTTGGATTGGAGGATTACTAAATCACTTAGAATGGAGACATAGTGGTCAGAATATATATATTTGTAATCGTTGTGGTAAGACTTTCGAAATTGTTCAGCATCTTAGACAGCATCAAATTACTACACATTCAAAGGCGTTTTTCTGTAAATTTTGTGGAAAATCATTCAAGCATAAAGTTTACTTCGATCAACATAAATTAATTCATCGTAAAGAAAAGCCATATTTATGTGAACTATGTGGAAAAGAATTCATAACAAAGACACTTGCAAAACGGCACATGCGGAGACATGCAGACCCTAAAGTACTTCATTGCAATGAATGCTGGAAAGTCTTCAGTACTTCGGAGACACTGGAGATTCATAGAGCCAAACATATAGGCATATATGCTATTGCTGATTGTGCATCGAAAATTAAGAAAGAATCTGCCCAGACTTTACCTCTGAGGGTGCCTGATGAACTATATACTTGTGAAAGATGCGGGGAAGTGTTTGAGCATGAAGATCACTTGGTTCAGCATAAAATAGATGATCATAACGAAAGGCGACGATTCTCATGTAGTCTTTGCAAGAAAACATTCAGAAGGTCTGATTACCTCAAAGCTCATTTTTGTCCTGCTTTGCCAAAAGTTCTCCCATATTTTTGTGATATTTGTGTCAAAGAGTTTCGTAGTGAGAAAGCTCTGAAAAATCATAATAAGCAACATACTGGAGAAAAACCATACAAGTGTAAAAGGTGTAAATATGATTTTGTTGCCAAAACTGATTTAAATGAACATGTGAGGGCAGAGCATGATGGAAAACTTTATGTTTGCGAATATTGTCAAAAAGATTTTGTTAGCAAAGGTAATTTAAAAATACACATGAAGTCACATACAAGGGAAAAACCATTCACATGCGAAGTGTGTAACAAAGGATTTCTTCGTGATGTGACTTTGAAAACACATATGAGACTACACACTGGGGAGAAACCTTTCTCATGTGATATATGTGGCAAGCGGTTTCGACAAGGTTCATATGTGAAAGATCACATGAGAATACACACAGGGGAAAAACCATATCAGTGTGATGTATGTGGAAAAGCCACCAGCACAAAGAGCACATTAAAAGCACACATGATGATTCATACATCACCAGAAAAGCTCTTTGCATGTGGACAATGTGAAATGAAGTTTGGAAATAAACATGCACTGAAAGCACATGTACGTAAACATACCGGAGAAAAACCATTTTGTTGTGACATATGCGGGAAGGGTTTTGCATGGAAAGGTGGTCTTATGACTCACCAGAGAACACACACAGGTGAAAAACCATTTGTATGTGATTTTTGTGGTAGGGGGTTCACCACCAAAGGAGGTATGGTTCAGCACAGAAGAATCCATACTGGTGAAAGACCGTTTTCATGTGAAGAATGTGGGAAAACATTCAGACAACAAGTCACATTGAAAACCCACTTACGCACTCAACATTATGAAAAACAGACATTTACAAAAGAATCAATGCATTTCCCGACGCCCTCTTTTCTTTGAATTGATTAATGAAACTTAATATATTATTAAAGGAATGAATGAAATGGTAGTGCTTAAACAACGAAAACATTTTTGTGAAATGCCTTTGTGTCAAATTAGCTATTTTCCTTTAGACGAGCAAAATGGAATAATGGTGTAGGTAAAAATCTGAGCTTATGATCATTTATTCTATTGCATTTTCTACGTTTATCTGGAAAGAAGTTAAAGCTTGTTGATTTTGTTGTTTTTGCTTAACAAATTTTTCGTCATCCCATAATATAACTCGATGTGCAACAGCGTAACTAATGATAAACATAAGAACAACTTGTAAAACACATACTCAATGGCCTTTTAGGGATCAGCTTATTTATGTGCACAATTTCGTTATCACAGATAAGTGTGTTTGGTCAGTCCAGTGGTTCACCTGCACTTTCTAGCACACTCAAGATCTGGGATAGCTTATACCGAATAATTTACCTTTTCATATAAATATCAAATATTTAATATGTTCTAAATTAGGTTAACAGGAAAATTTGGATTCATTGTTAATTTGAAGAGAATTGAAATTGGTGGGAATTGAATAGGTAGAAAGAAGTTGTTGGTGCTCTTTGTAATTGTGTTTTCACAGTAATTGGAATTTGAAGAAGAATTGTTTTAACTGGGTGTGAATTGTCACTTCTTAAAATGGCAATTCTGAAAATGAAAAATCTTCTAATAGTTCCTAAAATCTGAAATTTATTTTACCATATACCCAATTCGTTTTGATTATCTGTGTCCAGGGCGTAATGGACTGGCCATCAGGATTTGAATGAAAGAGATAAAAATAAGGGTTGTTTCATGAATATAACTGTTTAATGTAGAGTTTTTTTCAGAGTAGAGTTTTTTTGTTTAAATTTCAAATCATATATCTGTGTTTATGTGTTTTACCAATTATTAGATGATCTCCTCATGTTTTACGACTGAAATTTTTTATTTTGCTGTTGAACTTTGTATAACATTGAAGTTTGAAATCTGTACCACATTTTGAATTTATTTTAATTGGAAGTATACTCAAAAAATCACGAAATTTTTTTTAAATCTTCCCAAGGTTTTTTATAACTTTTTTTTCACTCCTATTGTCCACATTTTTTTGATTGTTGGAATTCAAATATTTTTCCATCTCTAATCCAATACTATTTGCACTATCGATATGGAATCGACTTAGTCAGTGGTTCCCAACCTTTTTCCAATCAACCCAAATATTTAAATAATTAAATTTTTGAAATCTCGCGACCCAAGGATATGCTCAGATACTAACAGGTATGTAATGCTCATGCTTCATATGGTCACAAAATTAAATGACTGTCCAATACCAGCATATGCCCTCTCAAGTTTTTATGTTGTGGTACTTCCCACAAATGCAATTACAATTGAGTAACACTTCAGTACAAATATAAAATAAGCAATAAAATTTACTAGAATCTACCAATAAAAATACTACTGTGATGACAAAACTCTCTGGGAGGGGGCCACAAGCCATAAAAGGTCGGGAACCACTGTACTATAGTTTGTTAATTTTATGCTTCGTCTCTCTATGTTTTGTTAATACTTTACAATATTTGTCTTTAGTTTTGTTTAATACAGTGGTTCTCAAATAGTGGACACTCCTCAAAAAAGAAGCATAGAAAAATTTTAGATGGTGTGTGAAGATTGTTAGATTTGAGATTGCTTGCCTTATTTTGGATATTTACGTTTATTTATTTTGGAAAATTACATTCCAACCACGTATTCTTGAATAAAACCTACTATCTGTTATTTGTAACTCATTGTTAGCTAGTTATTTTTATGATGGGGCGCGAAACTTGACAAAGTCTTAAAAATGGGGGCACAACTTGAAAAATTTCAAAAATCAATGGTTAATACTTGTCAATACTAACTGAGAATGACATATTTTACTTTGGGAAAAATTTTGCCTAAAATTGGGAATTCAATTATTTTTGATTTTAAGTGATTTTTAAAATAATATAAATCAGTTTATCAATCTGAGTTTGCTACAAAGCTCAATAAACATGTGAAAATGCTCATCTGTAATAATCATGTTTTGTAGTTGAAGCCTTTTTCCCAAGCCAACATAATTATGCCATGAAGTCCACTTTGTATACTTACTCCAATTATTTCTAATGTATAAATGATCTTATCATTACTCAGTGCATAACACGAAGAAGCTTTTACTCTCTAGGGCAGTGGTTCTCAAACTTTTTAAGCTGTGCCTTCTTTTTAGAATTCCTCAGGTCTCTCGCCCCACCTAAAAAATAACTAGCGAAAGTATGTGAAAATATGGGTACATAATAAATGGAACGTAAACAATAGAGAAATGTGAATATCTAAAATGAGGCGAGCAAGATCTAATCTAACAAATAGTTTTTTTTAGCTTCACACCGCTCAAAAAATTGTGTATGCCTGTCCCCTCCTTGTGGAGCATGCCCCACCATTTAAGAACCACTGCTCTAGGCAATTGTTCAGTCCTTTCAAATAAAGTAACGCCTAACATATCGTGGGACATCAGTGGCAGCTTGTAAAGAGTCTTGTTCGGAACGCAATACAAACTGTATAAGAAAATTGTGCATCAGTTTTTATATCTAATCCCAAAACATACAATAAATCTTCTACTTCAGTGGTTCTCAAACTTTTTAAGTCGCGACCACTTTTAAGAATTCATCACTCTCGGCCCACCTAAAAAAAACAGCTAACAATAAGCTACAAATAACAGATAGTAAGGCGAAAGTATGTTTTATTCAAAAATCATTTGTACATAATAAAGAAATGTAAATATCCAAAAAAAGGGCAGGGTCAAATCTAACAAATATATTTATTTTTAATTAGCTTCACGCCCCTCAAAATTGTCTTGACCTCCCATGTGGGGCGCGTCCCACTGTTTGACGTCCCATTATCCTACTTTGATTGCTCGCTCTGACTATTTGCCTAAAGATTTTATATCATTTTTTTGTATTATGTCGAGAGGAACAATTTTGATTTTTTTTCATCCAATTTATTGAATAATATGTCAATGTTTCAGTTACATTTCTAATATGAATTTTGTTTCAGATTTATTTACTTATTAATGATATAAATAGATTAGTTAAAATGAAATAGAAAAATAGTTTTTCATTCTGTATACACACGGCAGAGGAATTACATGAACTCTTATGAAATATAGAGATGGGAAAAAAAGATAACTTACTATTTTGAATACTTTTCTGGAATAATAGTTCAGAACAGTGGTTCGTATTTTTTATGGCTCTTCACTTCTTTCCGCAGGCTTATAGCACTCATGGCCCCCCATGTTCACCATAGTAAAAAATAGATGACTATTATGGGCTACTATCTAAAGCAGTTGTTCCTAACCTTTCATATACCGTGGCCTCTTACGGGAAGCTTTTAGCACCCATGGTTCCCTGTTTATCATTCCAGTGGTATTTATAGTGTTATTTTGATTGGTAGATTCCAAATACCAAACAATAAAACTACGAAGAACGGGATTTCGTGAATTGAAAAGTTAAATCAGTTTTGCGCTTAGCATTTTGGCATCTCTCCAATTAGGGCCTCTGATTGGTAACCGCTGGTCTAAAGAGCCTATTATGTATTTGCTATATTTATGGGATATAATAAAAAATCTAAATTGTTGATGCCCCACCCATCACAAGAGTATTCAGGTAATGAAACTACAGAAGACAAGGCATTTTGTTTCAAAGAAAAAAGTATGCAAATGATATATTACTAAAATAAATGTACCATGTAGTATTGCAGGCTTGCAAATACCCCCCATGACTGCTCTGTGGCCCTATTAAGGGCCATTGGCTTTCGGTTGCAAACCACTGGTTTAGAATATATTATTAAACAACAATTAACACATAGCAGCCAATGCATATTGAATGAGTTTCAATTTGGGAAATGAAAGAAAAGGCGATTTGCTCGGTTGGTTCCTGTTTTTGAATGGAGGCCTAAGGTCTTACTTTTAAAACGAGACTTTTCGAAATGATCAATTTTTAAGGGAAACTATTTTCTAAAACTCAGACTGAAAACATAATATAATACTAAAGGCACTCCAGAAGTATGTGTATCAATATGGAGGTAACTACCTTAATTTTTTTTGCCTATTTTACATCAAGTTGTGTGAAGGGACTGAAACCTATGGGCAGGGGGTATAGTCCCCGAACTTGTAATAGAACTAATATAAGGAAATCAGAATAAAATTATGGCCCAACCCTGACCTGGTAAACATACTACGGGAGTACCATATTAAAGAAGTAAATGAAATGGAAGTACTCGAAACAATGAAAACATGTTTTGTGAACTGCTTTCGTAGCAATTTAGCAGTTTTCTTTGTAAACTATCAAATTGTAATAATGGTGGTGAAAAATTCTGAGCTTTTCATAAATTATTGTATCTTCTACAGTAGACCATAATTTATATTAAAAGAAGTGAAACCTTCCTAATCTGAAAAGTTTGAATATAGAATATATTCCTAAACTCAGACTTCGTATATTTTTCTAGTTTGTCATAGTTTGTCCATATTCAACAAAAAGCTCAGAATCAAAAGCCGTGCTACACAACATTCTCAAACATTTCCAGGATGAATAAAGCACAAAACAAGTGTTAGCAAAACGATGCGTTTTGAAGCGTCAGCAAATTTTGGTAACAAGGTTGTGATTTATATATCTTTGACATGAATATAACTGGTGGCAATAATACATAGGAAAGGGTTTACATATTTTTTCGGGGAAGAGAAAAATCGATAAGACTGCTTAATCGTAAGGCGAACCATGGCCTCTCGTCCGCTTCCTAACACCACACCGCCGAGTCATAATCTCAAACATTCTTGGTATTTCTTCACAGATGTCTACCGTTATACATATAAATGAAAGAGAAAGGTCTTATGCCTTCCATGCTTCTGTTCGGAAGATAGTATTACTTGGTATTTCTCTTCCTATGTTTGGAATGTTTTTCGGAATTCTTTGGTCAATTTTTTTCGATATGGAGAGAACTACAGCTACCCATTGTTTGGTAAGTTCTTTATGAAAGTTTTTTGGAAGCATTCAAGCATCGGAAATTTTTTGTGACAATTTTGCTCCAATTAAGGTGCCAAACTCTCTAATGGAAATGGTGTAGGCCACTGACACTACAAGGGTCGCATGGTGGCTTAGCAGTCAAATAGTTGGCTCAGCCGTTGGCATCGCAAGTTATAACTGTTAATTTGATCTTAGATGAAGCCCCAACAGACGGCCCCTTAATAAAAAGGTAGGTATCACAGGGGGTTCAGCGACTAAAATGGTAGGTATCACATGTATCATTGACTAAAAAAGGTAGGTATCAGTAGTAGATGACTAAAAAGGTAGGGTTAGGGTATCAGTAACCCGAACCCTACCTTAGTCATCTACTACCGATACCTACCTTCTTCAGTCAATGATACATGTGATACCTACCTTTTTGGACACGTAGTGGACATAACGATCGTTTCAATATTATGTTGTTGTTCTTGTTCTTTGGCACGTTTTTAAAAAGTCGCTTTTCTCTTCGAATACTGGACCAATTGCTTTGAAATTTTCAGTGGTTAAAGATAAAAATTTTCTCCAGAAGGTATTACTTTTTTTTTCGCTATGACGTCATCAAAATTATGTGACTCTACGTGTCCATATATTTGAGCATAGCTCTCTTGTTAGTCATATACTACTGCTACCTACGTTTTTATTCACTGATACCTACCTTTTTAGTAGGGTCCCAACAGAGCAGTGGTTTCATGAACCCCTCTGCTATGACAAGGAGTCCAGCAATCATTTGTTAATAATGAGAAACCCTACAAGATTTGAAGCGAGAGTAATCACAAATGTCATTGCAATCATGTTTGCACAACTCTAAATCATCAACATCCCAATCTTTTTCAGGTCAAAAATTACCTTCCTTCAATCAGTGCGGCGTTTAATTATTTTCCCACGTCATCAGTATGGAGAATATGCATTTCGTTACATCTTTTTACGAAGATCGTTTTGTTTTATCTTACTACAATGAACAGAAGTAAAAAAATGAATCAACTAAGTCTGGTATGATATTTTTGCAGGGGTGTTGAAAATCAAAAAATATTTTCACTTTCTCATATTGAAAAATTTGATTATGGGTATTGATCTGAATCTAAAATTGGGTCATGTTACCCAGAAAAGTTGCACAAGTCTTCGTATATTCAAGGAAATGAAAAATTGCAACATATAATCAACCCCCATATATTGAACCTGTCAAGAGATGCAGGGTAATTAATCTATGGTCGGATAGTTACACTATTCGACCTATATTGGTGTCAGAGGTGGAAGATTTCTAGTTCCAACCCCATCACCTCATCCAGGGTGCAATAAATTGGATATTGAATTATAATCATTTTGTGTTTTTGCAAAAATAGTAGTTCCCATCTTATCAGTGGCTACTAATAGAAAGTCATGTTAGTAATAAAATATTTCGTTAACATGAATATTTGATAAAACCAGACACTAGGGTTAACACGGCAATACTGAGCTGGAACTGGAATGGTAAAAATTTCCCAGAAATATTCGTTGCTTTCCCATCTAAGGCCTTACCGAAATAAAACTACAGGGAGTCCTCGACTTACGACGTTGTTCCATTCTTGAGACGCGGTGTAATCCGAATTTCAGTGTAAGTCGGAACAACCAAAATGGCGTACAGTATCACTGAAACTGTGTACCATATGACTGAAGCTTAGTGATTATTCGTTCATATTCGTAATGGTTCGCAATTGTCTGCGTCATTTTCGATGTAAATGACGAAAACCAATGAGCCCAAAGCACTGATTTTCTTGATCACAAAGATCCAGTTTATAGGCTTAGATATTACAGTACAGTACAGTACTATCTTTTATATTTTTATGTAGTGCATTCGTAACCTCGAAACAGCGTTATGGAGTGCGAGTTCGTAACCTCGGAACAGCGTAAGTCGCGACCGTCGTAACCCGAGGACTCCCTGTACTTATAAAAAATGATAAATATACAATGAAACAGAAGATAAAAATATTAGACTCAAAAACTTCAGACAAACAATACCTGAAATAATGTTTAAAACTAAACAATTATAAAACGTGTTCTCATTTTCAGCTTGCCCCTTACCAAGGTTCGTTATCGAAGTTTGCAACAACTATGAATGGCATTGAGAACTTTTCTTTGCTCTGCTTGACAATGATTACATCTAAGGAAAATAAAAGTGAGTAAGACTTATCTGTAACTGACAGCATTTGGGCTATCTTAAGTCAGTGGTTCCCAAACCGTGACCCGTAACTACCATGTCTATTGCGTATTTAGCAATTTTACGAGGCCATAGCGATTTAGTATGACCTGCCGAACTCAATAGTTTAACAATTAATGTTTTTACTTTTCTGCATTCTAGATACCGCCGATCATTACGCCATTACCACATTTTAAGCACATGTGTATTTGTAACGAATCAAATATACCGGTATCTTAATTATACATACTACTTATTAAACGATAATTTTTATTTTTCAGCTATTCACGTCATCAGCTTTACTTTTTTCGTTATTTCATCGATTAGTTACATTGTGTCGATATATTCACTGTATTCTTCCATGGTTCTTGAAACTCAACTCGAACGAAAATCTCTCCGATTGAAAAAACGTTACTGCACTATAAATATTCTCAGCTTTTTGTTGGTGGTTTATTCTTATTACCGACATATTGCTTACTGTGAACCAGGAGGTAAGAGTGAGTTATTTGATATATGTAAAAATTTAAATGCTTTTCATTGCGGTGCTATCTCAAGGTGGTACTGTGGCATGGGGTCTACCACACTATAGCGTGATATTTACCTCAAGCTATCCTCTTGTCTGGTTACCTGTCCATGCCCAATATTTGAATAGTTAAACCGGAATATGTTTTAGATACATGTCATAATGACCCTGATTGTCACGTTATGCTTCTTATTAACAATAAACGTTAGCCTGGTCATTGGATTAGCCTTTGTCAATAAAATGTTCTTTATTCACAATTTTACATATTGAGTTTCGTGCCCCCAGTCCATTATATGTACCCGGCACTCTCAGAAAAGTAATTTCCCACCCCTGCCATAAACCCTGAGTCTAGTGTGAAGTCATGGGTCTTGTCTATATTAACAAAATGATGCATCAGGTATTTTCCAAAAAAAAGGCATTTGTGTCATAGTCTCGCACCCTTCCCCCACTGCCGCTATCTTTAATTATACACTAACTTAATTTTTTCAGTGTACACCATGTTTGCGTTCTTCGAATACATATTCGTTCTTTCCAACATCGGATTCCACTACACAGAGTCACTAGATTTTCATTCGTATTCTTGCATTGTGGGAGAAGATAGAAAAATAAGCTCGTCTTGATGACTAGACAACCTGAAATAATCCTGCATCCAGCAAAAAACGGAATAACTTTGCCTGCTGTATTATGATATTTACAAAGGTTTTTCGAGTCATTTTTAATGAGTTGTTTACATACTTCCACTCTGAACAAGGCTTCAACCAGCAGACGGCCATAGGTATAAAGATATGTTTTTTTTGGACTGACCCATAATCTTCATTATCAATAAAAAAGCCCACAAGAATTTTTGGGCAACAAAAGTGGGTCTCGAAAGAAAAAAGGTTGAGAACCACTGGACTATTCGAAACTAATCTCACAAAGGTTATGGTAAAATTTTTGACGTTCCAGAAGTATGTGTACCAATATGGAGGTGACTAATTTTATTCGCCTATTTTACATTGAGTTGTGTAAAGAGACTGAAACCTATGGACAGGGGAATATTTACTTGGCTAACACAGACAGTCCCTGAACTCGTAATAGAACTAAAATCAGAATAAATTTTTGCCTAATCCTAACGCTCGATTTAATTGTCAATAAAAACCAATCAAATTCCTAATGTTTGTTGCCTATTAATTTAAAGATCAATAACGAAGAGCATTTTCTAATGTGAATTAGTCATTGCTATATTGTTTAGACGAGACTAATCAATTTCATATTTAATTCTCTTTTAATTTAATCTTCTTTCAATCTAGATATTGTTCGGTAGTTTCGACATTGTATAAAAATGTTATGTTTAATACATCAATGGTTTCTTGCAATTGGCCAAAATTTGAATTTTGTTGTTAAATTCTTGTTTTTTCACATTTATATCTTGCTTTATAATTTGTTTAAGCTTATATTGTGTTTGTTGGGTCAATCTCAATTTCTCTCCCAAGGTAAATTTTTTTATGAGGCATCTTTGTTCCAGAGAATGCTCTAGTTAAGCAATGTTAACTAGTACATAGGAGGCTTAACGCCTTAAAGGGCTGGAATCTTCGTCATCACCACTTTGTCACACTTTAAGCGAGATGGTGACATTTAAAGATATTTAACCTGTAATCGCAGCAAGTCCCGTTTAACTATACCTAATTCGACATTGCGCATCACAGGTCTTCTCTGAAGCTAAGCTGCCTATTTTGATTTCTGGACTTCGAACCCGACCAAGATTCTGCGGGTTTCAATTTCTACACACTAGTTTGGTATTTTTTGACTAGAGGAAGTGTTTGCATTTGGCTGTGGGAGTTATATAAACTGTAACATACTATTAAATAAATAAATCTATTATATAAAATTAAGTAACCGGGTTGGCGACGTGTGTCCCCTATTATTACGATAAAGTTACAAGTGTTAAAAGCTCTCTATCATCAAGTCCATACTTTGCGAAGACAAATAATTCCATACTCGACATAGACTGGTAACTTCCTCTCCCTTGGGATAAATATATTAACCTATCGTATCCCTCCCTTATGGCTCTGTTTCCCAACCTTCACTATCCTATTATATTAGATGTCATTTCCACTTACGGTCCAGGTTTTGCTCCTAATGCAGAAAGAATTCAGAAATTTAAGTATATGGACCTGATGCATTTTCAAGCATGCTCCTTGATGGGGAACTATATGTTATTCTTTAATTTATGCTACATTTAGTTAATGTTTTGTAGAGATTATTGTTAATGTTTCTAAGATTGTAAAATTATTTATTTACCAACCAAGTTTTAAGATGAGCTTGATTATCATTATAGATTTAACTATGCATGAAAGGATATAAAGAAAAAATTGACGTTTTGTATTTGTTGCACAGATGTGAGTGATTAGTTAAATATTATAAACCTTATTTTGGCGATGGATCGCGTGGGTTCTTGCAATGTTGGTGTTAACATTCGGGCCTTGAAACAGCCGTATGAATAAAACTCATGAATACAAAATGTCTTCTATGCAAACGTTTTGATGCAAAAACAGCATCGCCTCAAGATGGCGCTACAAAGCCAATAATTCACCTTGTTATTTTTATCGTTTTGGAACTCCCTGTCTGTGACATCACAGGGAACGCCGTTTTTGAACGTTAAAGGATGTCTTCAATTTCAAAAACAAAATTACAAAGTAGAGAATTGCAAGATTTTCAAATAATACAGAATATTAAAACCGATATTCATTTACTTATAAGTTACACTTTATTCGCGTATAAATGAGTTTTTATTTCTCTGGAATGTCACTAGAATCATAAATTTTCAAGTTCAGTATTTTTTCCCCGGGAAACACGATATATTCCCACAATATGTTGAAATACAACATATCAATCAATTGTCAGCGCTGCTTCGCTCATGAAGTTATGATACGCATACACTTTGGTCGTTGTGGGACGCGACCGCCTCTGATGGATCGTTTAATCCAGGAGTGTGAAACCTTTAACGCAGAAGGGTCGAATACAAGTAACTAGGTGAAACTGCGAGCCGCACCTTTATTTTACATAGGCTTTCTAGTGGTTACAGGCACCAAAATTTTGGTTATTGATCTTATGACTTGCGTTGTTCGTTTCGAACAAGCTAGCTGTTAGAGCATTGTGACGTTCTAGGCATAGACAATAAATTGCACTCAGCTATCGGCTTTGCAACGCAAATGGATTGGAACAGATTAAAAACTCGTATAGCGGGCCACGCATCATTCAAAATTAGCACTTCTTCGCAGGCCGCACAATTTTTCCTTGTGGGCCGCACACCGCTCGTTTGAAGAATTAAAACATCGACTTCCATGTTTACCTCCTTACTATTGGCTATAACTAGGGTTACCGTATTTTTTTGACTTCAAAGTGGGACGCCTCCTGTAACTTAACAATTTCCGATTTCACTACATAGACCTACATTTAAGCCATCCCGGCTGTCTTCATTGATCATATATATTGTCATCGAGAGTTCATGCGCATATTCTCTGTCTAAATATCGGGTTCAGTTCGAAAATAAAAAAAAAAACGCTAACGATACAAATGATTTAATAGTCTGTCGTTTTCAAGCATTGAGACTTTACTTATTCGCCAAAGCATGCTTATCTATGGATAACATCTTTAAAAAAAACGTTGTTCAATGTTACATTCACGTGAACGTCCGAACAGGGCCTTCAGGAAGTACGCTAGCGTTGCGCTGCACCAGCAACAACAGTGACGAGAACATGTTCGTGTATTATGCTGGATGGCTGAGCGCCAAAGCGGGACTTATGGCTGACTTGTCGGAACGGCGGGACAAGACGCTAAAAAGCGGGACTGCCCAGCCTAAAGCGGGACGTAGGGTAAGCCTAGCTATAACGGGAAAGTGACGTAACAGTCGAAATTACAAAAGTCGCTAAGACGCTTTTCGTTCAGACAGAATTTTAGGCAGGGTGGCGACGTTAGCTAAGTTTCATGGTTTTACAATTTGTTTGAATGATTTTCGTTGCCTTACCGAAATTTAAGGATGAATCAAATAAGTTATTGGATATCTTCTGGGGATTTTTTGACGGGTTGCGGTGAAGTGATTAAATTTGAGTGCCGGATAAGCTGTGATAACCTAGTTCTAGGCTGATATCAGATATCCGTATTTTTGAATGAC
This sequence comes from Styela clava, assembly GCF_964204865.1. Classification (NCBI taxonomy): domain Eukaryota; kingdom Metazoa; phylum Chordata; class Ascidiacea; order Stolidobranchia; family Styelidae; genus Styela; species Styela clava. Next base: position 6,277,955 of record NC_135254.1, read on the forward strand.
AGTTGGGCGATTACTTTCAATCAAAGCGATGGTTACGAACATAAGAATGGCTCCGTGAACGGCAACTCTCGGAACAAGCATGGTGATTAAAAATGGTATTGGAGAGATTTTTGCAGCCAATAATGAAGTGATACCAAGATACAAGACGCCAACCTTGGACAAATTTCGTTTATCGGATAAGTTTTCCATAATTCATCAACAGTCATCTGGATGGATTATATGTATACAACAACTCGCAGAACAAGCATTCAAAGTAGTGACTAAAAAAGGGATTAGAAGGATTTTTGCAGCCAATAATGAGGTGATACCAAGATACACGATGAATATCGTTTATCGAATACGTTTTCCAATATTTATCGCAATTCACCTGGATCGTAGGTAAGTGCATAATTTCGAATATCTGCTGTTATATTATATTTTGTACAAATCGAAGAATTGTTTATGGACAGGGATTTTCTTTCAAGTCAGTCAGCTGAGTTTTGCGACGAAAGTACGTAACGGCACCCCGCATTAGGGGCTATAATTATTATTTCGTATTATAACAACTAATTATTATGTCCAATCTTATAGAAAGTCTAATAGACAAAATTGTATGCAACATCCGTATGTTAAAATCTATAAATCTCGGAAGGATGATAGGGCGATTACATAGAATATATATGACAAACGAGGTTGACTTGCATCTTATAATTATGGGGCGACTTCTTTCTGTATATAAATTACTATTTGCGGTACATCCTTAAAAATACATCTTAAAGACACCCGAGCACTGCGAAGTGGATCTATGAATCGTGAAGTTTTTAGTGGTTAAACATTGTATTTTCACTAAAATTTCATTCATTTGAAAAATTTCCGTGGGCTCATGGAAATTCGTTTTTGTATGCGATGACGTCATTCAAATTAAAAACCTTCACTATTTTGGCATGAGGGGGGCGGGGGTGGTTGGCGGGGGATTGGGGTGCATGAAGACAAGACATCGGAACTGGTAGGTTGTTGGCATATACGCTTACTACTTCACGTCAATATATATGAGCATCGCTCTTTAGTTTATTCAGAAATATACTTTGTACTCTCGGAACAAGCATGGTGATTAAAATGGTATTAGAAAGATTTTTGCAGCCAATAATGAAGTGATACCAAGATACAAGACGCCAACCTTCACAAATTCCGTTTATCGGATAAGTTTTCCATAATTCATCAACAGTCATCTAGATGGATCATATGTATACAACAACTCGCAGAACAAGCATTCAAAGTGGTGACTAAAAAAGGGATTAGAAGGATTTTTGCAGCCAATAATGAGGTGATACCAAGATACACGATGAATATCGTTTATCGAATACGTTTTCCAATATTTATCGCAATTCACCTGGATCGTAGGTAAGTGCATAATTTCGAATATCTGCTGTTATATTATATTTTGTACAAATCGAAGAATTGTTTATGGACAAGGATTTTCTTTCAAGTCAGTCAGCTGAGTTTTGCGACGAAAGTACGTAACGGCACCCCGCTTTAGTGGCTATAATTATTATTTCGTATTATAACAACTAATTATTATGTCCAATCTTATAGAAAGTCTAATAGACAAAATTGTATGCAACATCCGTATGTTAAAATCAATAAATCTCGGAAGTATGATAGGGCGATTACATAGAATATATATGACAAACGAGGTTGACTTGCATCTTATAATTATGGGGCGACTTCTTTCTGTATATAAATTACTATTTGCGGTACACCCTTAAAAATACATCTTAAAGACACCCGAGCACTGCGAAGTGGATCTATGAATCGTGAAGTTTTTAGTGGCTAAACATTGTATTTTCACTAAAATTTCATTCATTTGAAAAATTTCCGTGGGCTCATGGAAATTCGTTTTTGTGTGCGATGACGTCAATCAAATTAAAAACCTTCACTATTTTGGCATGAGGGGGGCGGGGGTGGTTGGCGGGGGATTGGGGTGCATGAAGACAAGACATCGGAACTGGTAGGTTGTGGGCATATACGCTTACTACTTCACGTCAATATATATGAGCATCGCTCTTTAGTTTATTCAGAAATACACTTTGTACAAACATAATTTAAAATGAAGTAAAATAGCCTTCGATGGTGAAGGGAGTCGGAAAATGAATAAATATCCAACGCGCTGGCAATTGAAGTAACCATTAGTAACAAAATACTCACACAACGTAATTAGTAATTAATTTGTTAGTTTTTATGTTCTACGTTCACGAATGAAGTGCTGAATGTGTTTGTTCAGCAAAGCACGATGACAATTTGTGTAATCTTACACTCTTTTTCCACCCAAAAGTTTTCCCACACAAGTCGCAAGAGAATGGTTTCGCACCAGTGTGGACGACGCTGTGTTGCCGCAGTTCACGTTTCTTCTCATACTTGGCTCCACATATTTCACATGCAAAAGGTTTCTTCTTGACAAGATTTTGTCTCGTGTGTATTAGCATATGTCTCTTCACGTCTGATTTATAAGCAAAGCCTTTACTACAAACGTCGCAGTTATATGGTTTTTCACCGGTGTGCATAACACTGTGATTTTTCACGCTTTGCTTCGACAAAAATCTTTTCCCGCAAACCTCACAGGAAAATGGTCTTGGCTTCTTCTTGATTGCCATTTTAATTGTTCCCGGCTCCGCGTGTAAAGCGACGTAATGCTTCCCCACATATGACATTTCTGAGAAGTGTTTCCCACAGACATCACAGGAGTATTTTTTCTCTCCCATATGTACCGTTGATATATGTCTGGTCAAATGACATTTTTGAGTGAACTTCTTGTTACAAATTTTACATTTGAATTGCCTTTTTGGCTTGTGAATAAGCGTGTGCCTCTTGAGATTGCTATATGAGCTTAATACTTTCCCACATTCCCGACAAACATGATGTTTGCTTTCAGTGTACGTAGCACTTTTCTCATTTTCCAGGTCGTTTTTATTCTTTGAATGAACCCCGAATACTTGGCGTTTACTCGGCTCATTGTTGTCGATCTGCATATTTCAAAAAAGCCAGGGCAGCGTAAAATTCAATGCTGTGTAATTATATTATTGTTGTAAATATTGCAGATAAGGGCCTGTAATAATAAGTATAATATACTATTGAAAAATATAACTATAACGAATTTTATGTACGTAATCGTGCAGCTTAAGTTGTAGCAGTTTGAACTGATATGTTTTTATTTCTTGCGCTCTGGAATTCCTTGGTCTCGGTAGCGCTTGTCACTTCAGTGGTTGAACGACGCTTCTGACTTAACTCACATATTATTCTCATTTATTTGCGTGCGCTTGAATTTCCTTTAGGTGATTTTGCTCTAAAATATTATATAAGACTATTGAGGAGTATGAAAAAATCTATTTATGAAATATCATTGAAAAAATCGGGCCCTTTCCGCAACCAACTTCCCTATTATCAAATTCGACTAATAACCTGTGGTCTCTGTAACACGCTAAACGAGCAAAACCATAGGAAGTGTTATATTGATACTATATATTGTTTTGGTCCTCATAGACAACGAACCTTGTTTGGGATAAATCAAAAACTGACTTCATAACAAAATTGAATTTGTAAAGAGGCTTTATGGACACCCTGTATTCTTTGGGAATGTTAGCTCATTTCTCACAACGAGCAAAATACATCCAATATAGTCTTATTTTTATTCCTGTTTAACCTATTTAGAGTAGAATGAAGTAAACTTGGCTATCAAGCACGTGCAGTCATTTATAAATGGAGTTACCTGTACGTGCTATACTTTCTTGATCCACTCTCAAGGTTGAATATGATCGGTGCTTTTGCTGATTTCCCATCATTTCTCAAACTGTTCTCATCGGATCCAAAATCATTTCGTTCCAAGATTGCTTACTACTAACCTTACGCGACTCGACTAAACTGCTCATAAAAACGCGAATCGACGATCGAAATTTGGGATAATTGCTACTTGATAATTTGGCTTCAAATTGTTCATTTCGTGTCTTACGCGACTCGACTAAACTCTCAACAATTACAAACGCGAATCTGCTAACGAATTTGGGATAATTGCTACTTGTTAATTTGGTTTCAAATTGCCCCAGGCTTCTATCGGGTTTGAAGTTGATCATAAACTCTCGCTTTACCGAGGCGTTGTATTCCATTATTTCTCACAAGTCGCTAATTGCCAAAGCATCATTATCTATGCCAGCTATCTTAACCCCGGTCTTCTCGTTCCATAAAGGACCATATTATACGTATTTAATTTACCTTATTATAATTTATACATATCAAATGGGGTGTATGCGGCACATTCGTGTTTTAGGCCAATATAGTCTTGTGCAGGGATGTCTAACCCACAGGAAGAATTCGTGCGGCCCACTTAAAGTTTTCAAATAACTACGCACATATGAACATATTCAACATAGAAATTTCCTGGTATAATATCAAATCTTACTAGAATTTAGGCTATAATTTCACGCGACTTCGCCATAAGAAAAGCGTTGTTAAACGCCACAGAACATGATTTTACAGAGGGCCACTCAAGCGTGCAATATCTGTGGCGATACAACGAGTTTTCTACCTATTGTGAAGTCATCAAGGTTGAAGTCACATACCGGTACTGTGTTTTATCGATTGTTGTTGAACCACAAAAACAAACCCGCCGGTACGTCTGGAACAAAAAATATGAAGCTCGAGGATGAAAATTGGAAATATTAAAAGGACTGGGAAGAGTTGTAAGACAACGATGTATGCTTAATATACTGAAAAATCTGTTTCGAGCTTGAAGTCTTATAATTTGAAAATTATGAAGTCGAAGCATATAGGAGTACCAGTGGCGGCGCGTGGTCGTTTTGACAACCGGGGCAAGCTACTGCGGGACCAAGTCACTCCCATCTACGGGGACAGGATGAGCGCTGTAAGTTCTCCCATCATTTTATGAGTATAAAAACCATTCCATCGGTAACAACCAATCGGTAAAAGCGACAATTTTTAACGATAAGAAAGCGTCTTTGAAACCGGTCCAAGTCAAGGGATTAATAAATATAGACATAGTTTATTTTGAAACCTCTTTCAAAAGGAAAGGCAATATTTACCCAGATAAATACAATGACATATTAACAGAAACTTCGGGAAAGCAGACAAAACCTAAAATAAGGTTTAAAACGTTACTATGAAGAAAGGAAAGGTAATGCAAAGATAAGGACATGCGTCGCTCACTCATAGATATATATGCTGCTAGACTTCTAATGCTTGAACATATATGCAACACGACGCGGTTTCTTGGAAGCAAAATGCTCAATAACGCGCTGATTAAAGTCATGCATCCCAGAAATAACGTCTCTGTGAATGGATAAAACAGCCAAGGAATTTAATTTATCTTGCTTCATTGTGTTTCTGAGATACGTTTTAATACACTTCAGCGTGCTGAATGTTCGCTCTGCGTCGGCGGAAGAAATAGGCGTCGTCAAAATGATGTCCAGAAATTTTGCAGACGTCGCAAAGGTAGTTACTAGAGTGTTATCTATGAGGAAACCATAGAGCGCGCAAGTTGATGTGATGTTCAAAAAAGTTTGATTGGTGTATATACATCGCAATTCATTTTCCAATTTACCCACGTTTATCATGGAGTAAAATTTGGAGACAGTAGCCAACAAATGAATGGGAAATTGACGTGCAAATTTTAAAAATTTTTTGGGGTTCATCAAAGAGAACGCGGCAAGGTGTTCAGTGCGCAGACGATCGCCTATTTGATTCACCAGAATGTAACAGCATTCCTTTGCAGACAAAATCAAACGCTGCGTTGTTTGCCCGCGGCGTAAAAAAGCACTCCATGTGTCGTCGTATTTTATTGTTTCCCGGATACGAGATACAGCATCGCAGAAGTCTGAAATACACGACTGCACAGACGCTCCATCCATTAGCCTTGACTGCAATGCGCCGTATAATACATCAACGTGATAGAATATTGTGGAGAAAAAAGAGAGAAAAAATGAAAACTCACCATCTTCTAGCAGACGCTTTAGACCTACCGCCTCCCTCACAGAGCGTTCGTCCCAAACCGGAGAGCTCTGAATGCCATTGAAACACTCAATGAGCTCAGACCTAATTTCGGACACGCCCTGCACCACGCGTGATTGGAAGTTCCAACGTGTTGGTGCACAAGCTGGGAGACGGCGGCTACATATCTGGCGAAGGAGGTCAGAGCGCTTCGGCGAAACGGAAAAAAATGAAGAAAACCCCGAAACATTTGCAAAAAATATACGGACGAGAGGGGTATCAAGACACATATTTTTAATAACGATGTTAAATTGGTGTGCATAACAATATAAAAAATGCGCATGAGGAAAATCTTCTTTTATATAAACTTGAACACCATGTTTCGACCCACTCATGACTGCTGCGCCGTCATAAGTTTGAGCTATCAATTTTAACTTCGCGTTGTAAGGCTGTAACACTTCTTTCAGTACAGCCGATATCCGGCAAGCCGTGCGATCAACGATTGGTACAAAGCTGTGAAATCTCTCGGTAGGTTTACCATCTTTCACAAACCGAAAAATCACAGCCAGTTGGGAAACGCACGTGATGTCAGTTGTCTCGTCAGACTGAATCGAAAGGAACTGGCAATTCTCAATTTCCAGAGCCAAATGTTGTAAATAAATTTTATACATAGAGTCGAGCAAATCATTTCGGATATCCTTAGATCCCTTTCGAAACAGTTGCGGCGTCAAGATGATCTCTCAATACTGTATCTAGGGATGCGGTGTATTCCACCATATCCAAAAATACCCCTCTATTAGAAGAGCCAGCCCGTTCATCGTGCCCACGGAGGGACAGCTCGTGACAACCAATGAACTTCAAAACATCTATCAATCGACCGAGAACATGGCGGTTTTTCTCGACGTTTTGGTTGTGCCGACGAATAGAAACCGCGCGTCCTTCATCCAACTGTGCTGCAATATTAACATTTCCGAATGTTCGGTATTTTACTGCATTGTTCAGATGCTCCATAGAAGATTGATGATCCCTGGCACGCTCGGAAAGATGTTTAAGATCTCTAAAACCAAATTTACACCAACGTGAGTCACGGGCGGTAGCAAAAAGTAGGCAATAAAAACAAAAAAGTGCATTTTTGTCCCCGCTGTAACACAACCATTCGTGTTTTTTATACCAAGTTTCTGCGCAGAATGTACGCCGACGCTTTCCTCCGTCATGGGATTGTTCCAGTAAACCATTTTTTGGTTGATAAGGCCCAAGACGTTGTACCTCTAATTTTTGTTCCAGCGGCAGCTGCGAAAACGGAGTGCGAGGTAGTGCATCAACCTTATTCATTATGAGGTCTAAGGCTAAGAAATGCGAAGCCGGAAAGAAGTGAGGAGCTCAAAAGGAATGTGGAAAATCGAAAGCAAATGGACTAAAGGTCTCTAACTGATTCAAATAGCATTGCCCCGGTTGGCCCTATTGACGCGCCGCCACTGAGGAGTACACTGACGAACGAAAATTTGACAAGCCAGTTAGTTACATTGTGCGGTATCAAAACTACCCGTTGACATAAACAGTTGAGCAATGACAATCAGAAGCAAGTTTCGCACTAGTTGGAGAAAAAAAATGATAACTTTATTTTTTTTTCTTGATTTTTGACGCCGATGTATGTGCATTTTGAAGAAACGTTGAGTTGAATTTCATGGTCTTTGTGTGCATCTTGTGTTCAGAAATCCACAAAATTGTTGTGCAATCCAGGCATTTGATTAAGCGACGTTCAAATTCTAACGTAAATCAGATGGTAGGTATTTGAGTTTGGTAAAAACGTTTGCGCCCCGAATTTCCCTATGAGAACTGAATGAATTTCTCTATGAGAAAGTGGCCCGCGACACTTGAAAGGTTGGACATGCCCGGTCTTGTGCCTACATCCCGTCTCCAGTATTTATAAGTAATACAAATATACATACATACATACAATGGGTGACTCAGCCCAATTATTTAAAAAATCGTTATAAATGGTCGATTTGTCGGTTAATGATGAAACGAGATAGCGGTCAGAGACCGCTGACTTATCGATCTAACGGCGTGTATCCTTCACTATGATTCAATAGCGACACCGCGTGTCCTATCACTAATTATACGACATAATTAATCCCAAATCAATAGACTTCTGGTCCAAGATATGATGAATGCACGTGCAAAATTCGGAGCAGATTCAACCTCGCTTCCGTGAGATATCGCGTGTATCTAACAGACAGACAAACAAACTGACAAATACCCATTAACATACTTACCGTTCAAGATCGATAAGTAACAACCCTGAGTCACTCGTCATACGGATCGAGTTCGGGCCTAAGACAAGGTTCAACATTCGAAACGCAATTCGTAAGACAGACTTAAGTAGTATCTTGCTGTTTCGCGTCTCACAATTCGAATCTGAGTCCATCGAAATGCTAATTTGACACAGCCAGGGAATTGGAACTTTTCATTGTTTGTTCTATTTGTAGCATATAATTTAAATTGAGAAGTACACAGGTCTCTGGTATGGTGGAGTCGGTCGTTTATTAATATTTAGTATAATTGAAATACACTTTGTGAAAACAGAATTTGAAATAAGGTCAAAATATTTCATGGCGACAATGGTGATTCATGCCAAATAGTTATAAATATAGGAGTGGAAAAAAAAATGTTTAAAAGCAATATTATGTCCCGACAACCTGGATTAAACATGAGTTGCCTGTCACACACAAAAACAACGCCGAGCGAAAGCAAGTTAGGTAACCCTAGAAACGGAAGTACAAACAACACCTTGACAAGTACAGTAAATACTTTGCTAGAATATATATGCTTTACACCAGGGATCGGCAAACTTTTATCGTTCGCGGGCCGAAATTAAAGGTTGCAAGTTATTATCGGGCCGCACATATTTTTAGGAAGATAAAAACCGAGGGAATGGCGAATGAATCACATTTTTTCACACAGATTTCAGTTAAATTCCAAGCAGCGCGCGAAGACTGATCATTTGAATATTTTCTGCGCCATTAAACCATTTGCACTCAGCGTCAACTTTTTTTTATTTTCTGTTGCCATTTGTCTAATTATAATCAATTTATAGGCCCATTGAACGAGTGATTATGAATTATATACTTGTTAGGTTATATTATAATTTAGTGTCTCAAACATATTCTGTTACGAAAAGAATATAATCGTCAATACAGTTGTTCTTATAATATAATTCAGTGAAGCGTCCTGCGGGCCGTAGTTTGCCGACCCCTGCCTCACGTGAAGTATTCACGTTACGCTCACGTGAAGTATTCAGTGTACATGTTTGGCAATGCACGATGACAACTTGTGTAGTCTTACACTCTTTTTCCACCCAAAAGTTTTCCCACACAAGTCACAAGAATATGGTTTTTCACCAGTGTGCACTACGCTGTGTTGCAGCAGCTTATATCTAGACTCATACTTTGCTCCGCATATTCGACAAATGAAAGGTCTCTTTCTGGAAGTCTTTCGTCCCGTGTGTGTTAGTATATGTTTGCTTAAACTATCTTTATAAGCGAAACATTTACCACAAAATTCGCAAGTATAAGGTTTTTCGCCAGTGTGTATATGACTATGGTGATTCAACTTGAACGCAGACACAAAGGTTTTTCCACAAACTTCGCAGGAAAATCGTCTCGGCCTCGTATACATTAATTTTCTAGCTGTTCCTGGTTCCGCGTGTAAGGCAGCGTAGTGATTCCTCACACATGACATATTTGCAAAGTGTTTTCCACAGACATCACAGGGGTATTTTTTCTCTCCCATATGTACCATCGATATATGCCTGGTCAAATGACCTTTTTGAGTGAACTTCTTGTTACAAATTTCACATTCGAATGGTTTCTCTCCCTTGTGAATAAGCATGTGTGCCTTTAGATTGCAATATTGGGTTAATACTTTTCCACATTCTTGGCAGACATGGCGTTTGTATTCAGTGTACGTAGCACTTTTCCCCTTTTTCATTCCATCTTTATTCTTTGGATGAAATCTAAATACTTCACGTTTACTCAGCTTATCATTGTCGATCTGCATATTTATAGAAAGGAGCAATTATAATATAACTGAAAATATAGCAACTCGTGGTTAGTAAAAAAAAATGACTAGTACGGCATAGGCCAGGGATAGCGAATCATTGAACCACCGCGTTTTATTCGTGACCCGCCAAGACAAGAATAAAATTTTTAAAAAAATTATAAAATATCAGTGATAAAAATTGATAAAACCGACCCTCAATTAATTTAACAATAACTAAACTATTATAATGTACGGTCAGTTGGGCAGTCAGGGCTGCGATCGCTCATATTCAAATTGTTAATTCCTGTGCCGATATAGTAATTTTCAAAACACCTAATGTTGGACGCATGTCTATACCGCTGTGTACCATTATTCAGCTATTGGCTCTGACATCGTTTATGACATAACAATGCAATTGGTCTGTTCATTTCTCGCAACGTCTTGTCTCTTTCGGAAGTGCATCTGCAGACTATTTTTATAGGAGAACTAAATGCTACTTTGCATTTTACTAGTTTCTCGCCTACAATGCCGCTGAGAACACAAAATCTTTCAGAATTGAAATAAAAACCTAGAAATCTGAAAAAACAAGGGGGCAGTGTAAAGTGGCTTAATGTACTTGAAAGCTGAAAAATATAATACTATCAGGATGGAATTCCCTCCAAACTCTTTGGAACCAAAAAAATAATTTGCCGCGTCATCCTAAACGTTTTTGGTAATTCATATGCGTGTTTTCGTACTCTAATTTCATAAAATCGAGTGCCATAAAAAGTCACTGATAGAAGTAAAGCACAAAACTATACTAACACCAACAAAACTTATAAAATTTCAGAAGTTTCTTATAGATACCAACATGGATTAAATATCTGTGAACCAGTCTCTTCTGTTCCGCGATACAAATATAATTTTTGATCCATTCATTCAAAAAAGGTTCGCCATCCCTGGCACAGGCTCTACTATATATATATATATTTGAAGTGTTAGATCATCTCGCGCATCAGGTAAAATATATCACTATAATTTTATCCAATAATTTCTTAGTCTAGATAGCTGGACTCGAACTTCATTTTTTTATCCATCTCACGCATTCATTCACTATACTTGTTAGACAACGTTCACGCTGACTTCTATAATTAATACGTCTATAATTAATACGAAACCAAAGGATTTAGGGCGTCATCAAATGGGCTGCTGTTCTCCATCACGTCTCAAGCTGTCTTCAATGGACCTATAAAATTCGTTGCTTCAAACTCGTCTATCACTAGCCTTACGCGATGAGACTAAACTTCTAATAATTAAAAACGCGAATCGGCGAACAAAATTCGGGATAATTGCTACTTGTTAATTTGGCCTAAAATTGCCTCCGGCTTCTATCTAATTTAAATTTGATTCAACTCTCTCTTTACCAGGCTACATATTAAATCGTTTTTACATATACATATATTAACGCAGTAAATTTTGATTGGTTTCTAATTGGCAAAATTTGTCCTTATACTATCGTATATCAGTGGCAATGAGGCATCAATATTTATGTGTGTTATCATAACACCTGTGTTGCCATGACTTATTCTTATCTCAATGCGCGATCACGCCACATTGCCCAATGCGTAATTAAAGTTATTGAACGATTTGTCCAGATTCCGAAGAACGAAAACATGCGTCACTCATTAGTTTCATATATTTTTTTTTCGTCGTGCAAAACCAATATACGATATGAAATAAATAAAAGGAATATAACAAATTACAAAAACGGGTATCGTATTGTTGCAGTAGAGGAGGGGTCGCAAAAGAAGTCGTCCAGTCAACGACGTCCTGTAGCTGCAAATATAGCAACCGAACAACTCAATATGAAATATTTACTAAATCCGACACAATCATATAAAATATGATATCGCCAGCCTTAAGTCATATTGCTCCTGCTCCACTTCTTTTATTTAAATTAATATGTCGTTTATTAACTATAATGAAACACATTTCAAACAGAATATGAAATAGAGTAAAAAAATGCCAATTCATATTTGAGAGCCCGATAAAAACAAAAATACCTTGATCAGAGGTACTAGTGATTTTGACCCAACAGTATTAAATACAAAAGTGGGTGAAAAAAATCGAGCAATGTTGATTAAAAATGTATCAAAGTAAGTCCTGGATACCTGATATAGAACAATAAAAAACAGTGGCGAGCGTAGACGAGTGAAATATCCATGAAAACGAAAGTGTACTTAGACGTACACAACGTAAATAATACTTTGTTAGTGTGTATGCTTTACAGTTCTGAATGTGCACGTTTGGCAAAGCACGATGATATCTTGTGTATTCTTGCGCTCTTTCTCCACCCAAAAGTTTTCCCACACAAGTTACAAAAGTAAGGTTTTTCACCAGTGTGCACAACGCTGTGTTGTCGCAGTTCATCTTTCTTCTCATACTTGGCTCCGCATATTTGACATGCAAAACGTCTCTCCTTGACAAGATTTTGTCCCGCGTGTGTTAGAATATGTTTGATCAAGGTTTCTCAATAACCGAAGCATTTGCCACAAACTTCGTAAGTATATGGCTTCTCCCCAGTGTGCACAACTCTGTGATTATTCAAAACTAATTTAAACATAAAGGGCTTCCCATAAACTTCGCAGATAAATGGCCTTGGCTTGTTATTGACTGTCTTTTTCATTGTTCCTGGTTCATCGTGTATTCTTGCGTGATGCTTCCTTACATCTGACTCTTCTGCAAAGTGTTTTCCACAGACATCACAGAAGTGTTTTCTCTCCCAAATGTACCATTGATATGTGTATGGTCGAATGACTTTTTTGAGTGAACTTCTTGTTACATATTTTTCATTCGAATGGCCTTTCTTCATTGTGAATAAGCATGTGTGTCTTGAGTTTGCTGTTTGTTTCTAGTACCTTCCCACATTTTTGGCAGACATGGCGTGTGCACATTTCCCCTTTTTCATTACATCTTTATTCTTTAAATGTATACCAAATACTTCACGTTTACTGTGCTCATCATTGTCGTTCTGCATAATTCTAAAAAGCCGGCAAATGAAACAGTAGCAATTATGATATAACTGAAAATATAGCAAATCGCAGTTTGTAAAAAATAAATAAATCGACCAGTATAGGGGTCTAGTGTAGTTTAGTAACTAACGTACTTCCAGTGGCGCATCATAACAATTTTTCACAGGTCAATCGTAACCCCCACTTGATTGCGTCATTGACAAATTACGTCACAACGACGCCATAGAGCTTGCCAAAGTATACATATGATTGTCCAAAATGCCATATGCGCCGATGCTATAAAACTCATTAACAACAGCGATATCCCTCATATCGGAATCGTTGCGACGAGAAAATGAGAGAAATAACTTGCTCGATCTCTAAAGCTGTCTTCAACTGAATCAAATCACTTTGCCTCAAACCTGTCCATCACTAACCTTACGGGACCCGACTAAGCTGCTCACAATTAAAAAAACGCGAATCGACGAACGAAATTTGGGATAATTGCTACTTGTTAATCTGGCTTCAAATTTCCTCGGGCTTCTATCGGGTTTAAATTTGATTCAACTCTCGCTTTAAGGGCTTTTAGATCAAAACATAGGAAATGTTGAATTAGCTAATTGGCAAAATTTGGCCTTGTGCTCTCGTTAGGGTTACCATATTTTTGTGACCTAAAAGCGGGACCATCAAAGGCCATAGCTATTATTTTTTAACTTTAAATTGAACCGATTTTACATTAGGTAGTAGGTACCTACTCAAAACCATCACGGCTGTCTTCATTAACCATATTGTCATCGAGTTCATGCACCGTCTGTCAAAATATCGGTTTCGGTTTGAAAAATAGAAAGAAATTTACGTTAACGTTCAGCACCCTTTTGGCGAACACATGCAAAACCACGCATCCGCCTTCAGTAAGTAGGCTACGGGGGGGCGGATTATGGCCCCCTTGGTGCCCTAACCACTTCAAGACATGGTGCCCCCATATGTGTAATTTGAAATATAAATACAATATTGTAGTGTAAACCATATCTTTAGCCAACAAGCTAAGAGAATAATGTTTTTTTTTAAAACAAAAAATAAACAAGGAGAAAACCACGAAAAACAAGAACAACAATTTAACAAACAACACACATAACAACACACATTTTGTGCCCAATAAGTAATTTTCAGAGTCCATTACTAATTGATGGCCAAGCTTGATTATTTTACATGACTTTGGAGTTCGAAAATCTTCATTCATTAAAAGAGAAGCTTAACGATACCTAAATAGGAAGAATGCAAATATTTTCAAGTCGTCTGACCAACACTGATACACAATTAAAAATTCATCTATAAAAATTCCTGTAGTGCCCCCTATTGGCTGGTGCCCTAAGAACGTGCTTATATTGTTTAATGGGTAATCCTCCGCTGACTACACATCAACAACAGAGAACATGCTAATTGGTAATGTTCGTGAATTATTTAATTGACTACATAGGGCGATTTTACTACATAGGCCTACTTTTAAAGCCATCCCGACATTCCCGTCTTCATTGACCATATTGTTATTGTCATCGAGAGTTCATGCGCATATTCTCTGTCTTAATATCGGGTTCAGTTCGAAAAATAGGAAGGAATGGACGCTAACGATACAAACGTTCCGAATTTAGATTTTTTTAGGTACAGCAAAAGAAACAAAGAATAATGAAATAGTCTTCTGTTTACAAGCATTGAGAATTTACTTATTCGCCCAATCATGCTTTTCTGTAGATAACACCTTCAAAAAGACGTTATTCAATGTTACATTCACGTGAACGTCCGAACGAGACCAATTAGGATTGGTTTTACATGCGATACGTTTGCTAACAATGTTAGATGAAAACAACGTAACAAACAAAATAATGCATTCGCCTTAAGTAAGTGGACTAGCGTTGCGCTACACAGCAACAACAGTGACGAGAACATGTTCGTGTATTATGCTGAATGGCTGAACGCCAAAGTGGGACTTTTGGCTGTCTTGTCGGGACGGCGGTACAAGACGCTTAAAAGCGGGACTGTCGCGCCGAAAGCGGGACGCATGGTAAGCCTAACTATCGTATATCAGTGGAATTAGGCATCATTTTTTATGTATATTGTCTTAACCCCTGGGATTGCCATGACCCCTTCTTATCTCATGTGCGACCACGAAAACATGTGTCAATCATTAGATTTATATATTTATTTTCGCCATGCAAAACCAATATAAGATATGGAATATAACAAATTACAAAAACGGGTATCGTTTTGTTGCAGTAGACGAGGGGTCGCAAAAGACTCAAAGAGTTGTCAAGTCAACGACACCTTGCAGCTGCATTGAAGCAGCAAATATAGCAATCAAACAACTCAATATTAAATATTCACTAAATCCAACACAATCATATAAAATACCATATCGCCAGCCCTAAGTCATATTGCTTCTGCTCCACTTCTTTTATTTAAATTAATATGTCCTTTGCAGATAACACAAATCGGTCGTTTATTCATTAACCATAATGAAAATACATTTTGTACAAACAGAATAATAAACAGAGTAAAAAAATGCCATTCCACATCTGAGGGCAGCTCAAAAAACAGTAATACCTTGAGCAAAGACACCGGTGATTTATGCCTAACAGTAGGGCTGAGAGTTTCAGGGAAAACACTTTAACTGTTAACCGGGTAAAATTGATCGGTTAACCGCCACGTGACGTTTGGCGTAATAATTTAAGCTTGTTACGTCACAATTTTGTGTGTTCTTATTCCGTTATCGCTCAAAAATATTCACGAATCGGGATAGTTGCATGATCGCTCTGCTGCAAGAGATAGGCAGCGTGGTTCGGGCATGTGGAAGTATTTTATTTAGAAAACCCGATTCCATTGTTCAACGTCATTTATGTGACAAATTTTCAGTGTTCATTGTGCAAATTCTACTTTGAGATGTGAAGATGATTTGTAACTGAGATGTCGGTTAACGGCTAAAATAAATCGTAACCATCTGAAATCGGTTAACCAGTCCCAGCCCTAACTAACAGTAATAAATACAAGAATAGGAGAAAAAATTGAGCAATATCGATTAAAAAAGTACCAATATATGTCTTGAAGACCTGATATAAAATAATAACGACGCCGAGCGCAGGCAAGTGAGTTAACCATGCAAACTAAAGTGTTTTGAAACTTACACAACGAAAATACTTTTACACTTACAAGTGAGTTTCCGAATGTGCATGTTTGGCAAAGCACGATGACAACTTGTGTAATCTTACACTCTTTTTCCACCCAAAAGTTTTCCCACACAGATCGCAAGAGTATGGTTTTTCACCAGTGTGTACAACGTTGTGCTGCTGCAGTTTAAATTTCTTCTCATACTTGGCTCCGCATATTTCACATGCAAAAGGTTTCTCCTTGAAAAGATTTTGTCCCGTATGTGTTAGCATATGTCCGTTCAAGGATACTTTATAACCGAAGGATTTGCCACAAACTTCGCACGTAAAAGGTTTTTCCCCAGTGTGCACAACTCTGTGATTATTTAAAAATACTTCAAACATGAAGGTTTTCCCACAAACTTCGCAGGTAAATGGTCTTGGCTTGTAATTGTCCGGTTTCGCGTGCTTTCTGGCGTAATGCTTCTTTACATTAGACATTTCCCCGAAGTGTTTTCCACAGACATCACAGGGGTATTTTCTCTCTCCCTTATGTACCATTGATATATGTCTGGTCAAATGACCACTTTGAGTGAACTTCTTGTTACATATCTCACATTCGAATGGCCTGTCTCCTTTGTGAATAAGCATGTGTCTATTTAGAGCGTTTGGTGTGCTTAATACTTTCCCACATTCTTGGCAAACATGGCGTTTGCTCTCAGTGTACGTAGCAGTTTTCCTTTTTTTCACTCCATCTTCATTCTTTGAATTAAATGCTTTGCGTTTACTCGGCTTATCATGATCGATCTGCATATTTCAAGAAAGCCGGCGAAACGAGGGATTCAATATAGTGTAGTAATAATATAACTGTAAAAATAGCAGATTAAAGCTTATGAAAATATAAAACTAAGTAGTATAATATAATAATAATTAAACAACCAAAATATAAATATATCGAATTTAATGCATGTAATCATGTAGCGTGAGTTTTAGCAGTTTAAATTTATTTGTTTTTAATTCCAGCGCATTGGAATTCCTTAGTCCCAGTAGCCATTTGCACAATATTGGTGGCCCGATCCCGACGCTTCTGACTGGGAGATCAATCTCATTTATTTGCGTACGCATGGATTTTCTTTGGCAATTTTTCTATTTATCTATGGCTAACTATTACCATCGACAAAGATTTGTGCCTTGATATGGTGCCTGGCTAAGACTTGGTCATTGTGGCGTGAATTACGACCAAATTGGAGAAACGCTATACTATGGGTACTATACTTGGGGTGTTAGGTTATCTCACACATCGGGCAAAATACATTCAATATACAATCATCTTACCTCATCCTTGTTTATCTAGTTGGAATAAAGTGAAGTACAATGTATTCGACTATGAAGCGTGTGCTATCATTTATATCTGGTTACCGATACGTGCTGCACTTTTTTGATCTGATCAACTAAAGTTGATTATTGTCGGTACTTTTGCTGATTTCCAATCATTTCTAAGGTGTTCTCAGCGGAAACAAAACCATTTTGTTCCAAGCTTGCTCATTACTAACCCTACGCGACTCGACTAAACTTTTAGAAATTGAATACGCGAATCTGCGAACGAATTCGGAATAATTGCTACTTGGTGATTTGGCTTCAAATTGCCTCGGGCTTCTATCGGATTTGAAGTTGATTAAACGATTAATTTACCGAGGCGCTATATTTCATTGTTTATAGTTATATACCTACTTAATTACTAGTCGCTGATTGGCAGAGCTTACTGTTGCGATAATGCATATCAGCAGCATCTTGCGTAAGTATCATTACTTATGCCAACTATTTCAACTGCGGTACTGTCAGCCACGTCGCCAGTTAATGAAAGAATCGCTATGAAATGAATAAACATCTGATAGATCAACGTTGAATAAACACCGAGTTACTAATTATACGAATCTAGTTCGACCCCAAGAAAATAGTTCGAAACGCAATTCGTCTCGGTAGACTTGAGCCGTAAATCGC
This sequence comes from Styela clava, assembly GCF_964204865.1. Lineage (NCBI taxonomy): Eukaryota > Metazoa > Chordata > Ascidiacea > Stolidobranchia > Styelidae > Styela > Styela clava. Next base: position 6,296,097 of record NC_135254.1, read on the forward strand.
TGTTTCAAATCTCACAATTTGAATTCCAAGTCCATCGTGATGAAAAGTTAAAACAGCAAGGAATTTGAAACTTTCGATGTTTGTTCCATTCAGGGCACATAATCTTAATTTAATAAACTGTACTGCAACAAGTCTCTGGCATTTTGGAATCACTCGTTTATTATTTACCATAATGAAAATACACTTTGCACAAACGGAATTTGTATTAAATAATAGCATTGCATACTGACACTGTGATTCGTGCCCAATAGTAATAAATATAAGAATGGAAGAAAAAAGATATGAGCAAAAGAGCAATATTCGAATGTAAAAGTATATCCTGGCGACCTGGTATAAACAGAAGTCGCATGTTACGCACAAATAACGACGCCGGGCGAAAGCAAATTAAGTAACCGTGGAAACAGAGGTTTACAAACAACACCTTGACTTCTCGCGCATGAAGTGTTGAGTGTACGCTGTGTCCCAGTAGTTTATCTTTCGTCTTGTACTTGGCTCCGCATATTTCACAGGCAAAGGGTCTCGTGGCAGGGGTTTGTCCCATGTGTGTCAGCATATGTTTGCTCAAACTATCTTTATAGGCCAACATTTTCCACAAATTTCGCAAGTATAAGGTTTTTCGCCGGTATACATAACACTGTGATTATTCAAATTCAACGCAGACCCAAGTATTTTTTCCACTAACTTCGCAGAAAAGTCGTCTCGGTCTTTTATATATTATTTTCGCGGGTAAGGCAGCGGAGTGATTCCTTACACATGACATATTTGCAAAGTATTTTCCACATACATCACAGGGGTATTTTTTCTCTCCCATGTGTACAATTGGGCCCGGGTTCCAAATAGCGACTGTCAAAACAGCGACTTCATAATAGCGACGTAATCAAGTGAGCGTCAAAACTTCAAATTGCCTCGGGCTGCCTCTATTTGGTTTAAATTTGATTCAACTCTCGTTTTACGGGGTTTTATATTAAATAATCTTTTACATACATATATTAAAGTGGAAAATTTTGAATTAGCTAATTGGCAAAAGTTGGCCTCGTATATCAGCGTTAATGAGGCATTATATTTATGCAGGTTCTCATAATAGTCCGGCAGAATCGGGCCTTTACATTGTTTTGGGACAAAGTTTTTTTTTATTGTTTAGATATAATGTATATGACATTTATAATGATACCCAGGTGGGTGTGGAGTATATAATGTTGAGCAATTTTTTTAAGTGGATTTTGAGTATTCGGTCCAAGATGACGCACATCCTGAACCCCAACCTGGTAAACATACAATGTTCAGGTTGTGCGCCATCTTGGTACGAAAACTTCAAGAGCGCCTTTTTGTAAAAACAATTATTTCATGACTACATGGTTTAGTTTTGCATACATAGTAACATTGAATCTACTTACAATGTCAGAAATTCAATTTTAGTAGAATAAATGGTAGTTTAGTAGTTTATTTCACTAATACAAGCCAAGATCCATCGACAGCATCTAGCCACTTTCTATTGCGCTCATCAAACTACATTTGCGTTGTCGCGCGCATTTCGTTTTCCTAGTTTAAGCTTAGGGATTTGGGAAATATTTTATTAATTGGATTGGATTATTTGACCTCGTCTTTCACTCCGAACAAGGTCATGTAAAACCATCCACTGGTATCTAAAGATGTGTAACATATTTCCTTTTGGAAGAACCGCAACCTTTCAGTGCTGCATTGACTTTGGAAAAATTAATATATCCTTGTGAAGATAGAAGGTATGCGAAACCGAGATGTGCACCTGTTATGCCAACATAGTTGAGTCAAAGTTTTGAATACTAGTACATCACACACATTTTCCTGCGTGCTTCGGTTGTACCTAGTAACGCGCACATTTTTGCGCACATGCATCAAATTCTACTTGATTATTGAGCTATAGGTTTTTGACGAGCTTTTGTGTATGATTTCATTCCATAGAATTTGTATGCTGTTCTAAAGAATACTAGTTTCAGCTTTTTCATTCATTCAAACCGCGTGTTTAAAGTAAGTTTTGTAATATTGGGTGTTGGTTTCCAATATCCTTAAATCGGTGATGCCAGTAAATCTCTAATACAAAAAGATCAGTAAAGATCTACAATAAGATTATTTGATTGCATACTACTGAAAGTTCCGCCTTATATGTCTTTTCCCATTGCACTATTCCTTTACTGATATTCGATAATATGACGCTCATCTGACATAGTTCTCAAAGTGTGTAGATGGGTATAATCTTTTCCATGCTGTTCAGATGGGAATGCGCGAATATATATAAGAATTGCTAATATTGGTTTGCAATGCGATAAAATCCCACCTTGGCATTTCTGCCTCTCGCAATTGCTGCGTATACTTATTGGGGAAGTTCTGTGGCGTGGTTGTCAAATGAAAAAAAAAAAAACATGGGAGTATTTTTTCTACTTCTCTACTACTATCAAACCTTGACATTTTGTGAAAACTTTTTTCCATGCAACCTTTTTATGTAAAACATCCCCAACAACCACAATTAATTCTGTTATTGAACTTTTGAAACAAACACATAAAATCATCAACAGATGCATATCACCAAGTAGATATTGCTGAATTGATCCTTATTTTATCATTTTTCATGTAATTTCTTTTGGTAAACCTGTTATCTTTCGTAAATACAGCACATTTGACAATGTTGTAGTGTGACTTTTTTGGCCTCACATATTTGATATTTGTAGTCAGAGCTCTTAGGGCTCTGTCAAACAAAGTTACATACAAAATATTGGTTGTAAATTGCAAAACATGATCATGTTGTTGGAATACCTTGGGCATTTTACCACCCGTATATCATTCATTGTTGAGACTTGAGAATATTAATAAAATCATAAAATTTAAAAATCCGTTTTTGTGAAATTTTTGTTGTAGCTGAATTCCAGGGACAGCATGACAACAGGCAAGAGAAGCACGACGCCTCTTTTAGTATATAATAACAATGTATTTTTATAGAAGAGAAGAAGCGAAAGTGTTGAGAGTCTTTGGTAGTTTGAAAAGCATTGACATGGAATATGAGAATGAACTACATTCTTTCCCAGGGATATACTATAAAATGTAGCAATTTCCTCATGCTTGTTCTCGTGATATCATTATCTTCCACTGCGTCGTCGTGATCATCCCGCTGCAAAACAATTCTCGCTAACAAATAATTGACTGTTCTACACAGGGCGTATATCCTCTCGAACCACTGGCGACTGCATTAGCAGGCTTGTATTGTTAATTGCAACAAAAACGGGTATTTTGAAATAGTACTCTTTATTTTACGCGTATGTTTCGACAGTATTTCTATATACTGTATATGGGTCGCGACCCAAACTGGGCTCAACAAATACCTAAAAGTTATTGATTTTATTTCCTTGTAAATTTGGTGCTTGTGTAGTTTGTGCACCAAGATTGCGCACAACCTTAACATAGTATTGGAACAGGTTATGGTTCAGGTTGTGCGTCATTATGATGCACATGTTTGACGAAAAACACTAATACAAATATCGAGCCGTAAAAAATATTGCTCAAGGCTGCAAACTCGACACCCATGTAGAAATAATGGGCAATGACCCCAAGATGAATATTCACAAATAAAAAAAAACTTTATGTCTGAAATCAAACTTGGGCCAAAAAGGTCCCCTCATCTGTCGGACTATAATCTTTTCTTATCTCGATGCGCGATCACGCAACGTCGTTTAACCCAATATACCACGAATTGTCGGGATTCCGAAGAATGGCCGATAGGTCAATTTAGAAAAAACGAGTCACTCGTTAAACAAATCGAGTCCGATCAAGCGTTCTAGACGGAATTCGCAAGACAGGATAAGTCATATTGCTTCTACTCCACTTGTTTTCTGTAAATGAGTTTTTCCTCTTCGGATAACACAAATCAGTTCTTTTATTTATTAACCATAATGAAAGTATAGTTTATGGAAACATAATTAAAATGGAATAAAATAATACCATTTGATATTGAAAGGGCAGCCCGAAAAACAAAAATACCTTGATCAGAGATACTAGTAATTTCGGCCTAACTGTAATGAATACAAGAGTGGGAGAGAGAAAAAAATCGATGAATATTGATTGAAAATGTATCAAAATATGTCCCGAAGACCTGATATAAAACAAAAAAACAGCGGCGAGCGCAGTCAGGAGAAATAATAACCTTGAAAACAAGAATTTACTTTGACTTACACAACGTGTGAGTGTGTATGCTTTACAGTTCTGAATGTGCATGTTTTGCAAAGCAAAATGACAACTTGTGTACTTTTACACTCTTTTTCCACCCAAAAGTTTTCCCACACAGGTCACAAGAGTATGGTTTTACACCAGTGTGTACAACGCTGTGCTGTTTCAGTTTAAATTTCGTTTCATATTTGGCTCCGCATATTTCGCATGCAAAAGATTTCTCCTTGACAATATTTTGTCCCGTATGTGTTAGCATATGTCTGTTCAATGATACTTTATAACCGAAGGATTTGCCACAAACTTCGCACGTATAAGGTTTTTCCCCGGTGTGTACAACTGTATGATTATTCAAATCAAATTCAGACCAAAAGGTCTTCCCACAAACTTTGCAAGTAAATGGTCTTGGCTTGTTATTGTCTGTTTCCGCGTGTATTCTAGCGAAATGTTTTTTTACAGTATACATTTCTGAGAAGTGTTTTCCACAGACATCACAGGGGTATTTTCTCTCTCGCATATGTACCATTGATATATGTCTGGTCAAATGACCACTTTGAGTGAACTTCTTGTTACATATCTCACATTCGAATGGCCTGTCTCCTTTGTGAATAAGCATGTGTTTCTTGAGATTGCTGCATGTGCTCAATACTTTCCCACATTCTTGGCAAACATGGCGTTTGCATTCAGTGTACTTTGTACGTTTCCTTTTTTTCACTCCATTTTTATTCTTCGAATTAAATGCTTCCCGTTGGCTCGGCTCATCTTGGTCGCTTTGCATGATTTTAAAAACCCAGGAAAATGTGCAAATTCAGTGTTAATTCCGAAGCTAAAATTTAAATGATAACTCGGTAATACAGCAAGTAGTGGGTACTGAAAAAGGAACATGTAATAATAATCAGTAATATTTAGAATAAAATATTATGACAACTAAATTTTTACGCACTTGTATACGATTCTTGAGTACTAGCAATAGGAATTGATATGTCGCCTATATATTAACAAAAATAATTTCTTACCATTACGAGACCGAAAAATCTCGGATTTTTATCGTGTTTAATTTTGATTCAACTCTCGCTTTACCGAGGCGCTATACGGTACTCTTCTAATAATATAACTATACAACTATTATTAATATACACACTAGTAACTAATGTATATTACCGTTTAGGGAGCAAAAAACACAGAAAATTTGTATATACCGATCGACGAAGTTGATTATAACACACAAGATCTTAAGGTTTATATAAAAATCGAAACATTATATGTTTGTAATTGTATTGTAGTATATCAAAGTATAAAGTTCAAGACGCATTCCACAGAAAAGCCGCAATTGCTGCTACAGCGAGTCACACAATTCGAATCCCAGCCCATTGTGATGGAGTACTCTTAATATGACCAAAGTCTATTGCTAGATAAATCACGCTTTCGTGTTTTTCTAATTATATATTGTGACTTCTCTACTTCTTACTGTATATATATGCACGTTAGTTTTCTAGCGAAGTTTTTCTCTTTAGAATTTCGAAGCATTAGCAAATTACATCGTTTTTCTTACATCGACTATATTCTAGGAGTCCTCAATATACCTGCTGTCAATCACAATGTCAAACCACTCTACTGCTTGTAAGATTAGTTTGTAGATTTGATGAGAAAGATGGAAGGAACTGCTTGGGAAAAAAATGGATTAAAGGAAATTGCTGATCGATAAAAAATCTGCGACTAGATAAACAATAACCCATGCAGCTGGAGTTTGAATTCCCACTGTGATAGTAATAGGTCACACAAATTGAAACAAAAGAAGTGATTTAATAAGCACAATGACCTATCGGTTAAAGCGCCAGCCTAACTGTGCAGATTACACAATTGACAACCGTGCCCCCACCTCACACAGAGTGTAATAAACTAGGTGGGTAATACCGAACCGGAACGATTTCGGACCTTCCGAATGATAGCAGATCTTGATATGGCGTAAGATATCAGTAGGGACGTGTTCAGAGCGTGAAGTGTGTGTAGGTTACATAAGTCAGACGCCCGATCGATACACGTTCGTGCTTTTTGTCTGCTGGCACAAGTATTTCTACGTGTACCTTATTAATGATTTGCCAGTCTTTTCGATTTTCTCGAAATTTTTTTATTTTATTTTTTTCGAGGAAATCAAAATAAACTTATACTTATAATAAGCGTTGTGGGAAAAATAAAAAAAGAATGTCGTCTGAGATGGCTGACAGTTGCCTAACCTAGTGGTTCCCAACCTTTCTACTCTCGCGGACCGGTAAAATTAAATAAAATGTACTCGCGGACCGACAAAAACTGAAATGTCCGTAACAGAAAAAGAATAGCATATCTTTGTGAATATAATTTAATGACGGGCACAAATATGCTTCTGGACAAAAAGGCACACTTTAAAACATTTAACACGGAGAAAAACGCGTAATGAAATACAGTGCTTACCACCCCTTTTGCACGAGAAAGGCACACAAACAACATCTCACATAAAAAAATCGTGTACAAATACAATTAACTCTAGTGCTGGGAATTCGCTGCTGTTTCGTTTCCAATATAGGATTGCAAACGACGCCACGAATAAGTTTCTGCAACCATAGCTCTGCAGCGACGTGCGGCGAATTTCTTTGCTTCGTTTTAATTAGACCTAGTGATGAAAATATCTTTTGAAGAACGCGTAACTTTCAAAATAGGACAACAATTTGATTGCTCGATTACTTAGCGATGTGTATTCGTTATCAAGAGATACCCAAAATTGAGACAGTGATTATTTTTTAAATCTGGACTGTAGTGTAGAATCAAAATTTTAATCAAGTTTTTACTTTTTCATCTGGTTTATCATATTTAACCCTCTGCAGTTGATCGACGCCTCAAACGAAATGAATTCACATTACAATGACAAAGTCGTCGGTAACTTGGCACCAGGGTCAATATCCTACTGTGCCTGCCCAAAATACTAGAAGATCTCAGAGGCCTATGCTTTTTTGCGCGCCTCGTGACCACCTGCAGGGTCGCAACTAGGGCTGGGCAAAATATTCGAATAGCGAATCGAATATTAAATTATCCGAATGTCATTTTACTATTCGAATATCGGGTACCACGTGATCTGCGTCGCTTCACTTGGGTACAGAACGTCTCTGAACCGATCGTGAATTGCCTGAACCAAACATAAATTTGTTTAACGAAAATTAAAGTTGAATTAACTTTTGCGTGAAACCATACATAGTATAACACGAACAACTATGACCAGAAAAGAAATGGGAGGACATAGTTCTTTTAATGTACTTTCAAATAATTCTTTAGTGATCCCTTTCATTCTTGACCAAATAATGTTTCGAAAGTGTGAGGGCATGCATGGCGGGTGGAGTGTAGAAATCGTGAACAGGAGTATGGCGTAAAATCAATCGTGAATTTCGATGTAACAACGCGCACTGTCTCGTTTACGAATTGTTGTATCGTCGGAAATGATTTCATTCGTTATATTTTGAGCATTTTTGCACTAATAAATAGGGCGTGACATTATCAAAATTGTCAAAAGAAGTAAAAGTGAATTCGCAAATTCCGTAAATAAAATTGTGAATTACTCGGTAACGATATTAGCTATAATGATCGCGCGGTTTGTTGAAAGAAAACGTCGGAACTTGAAAGAGTTAGTTATAATTAGCGCATGGCTATCTATTAGGCACAAAAGTGAAAATAGGGCAATTTTTTTCAGCATTAGGTCGCATATGTAAATAAATATTCAAGTAGCGCTGTATATTAACATCATCTCGTCATGACCACGCAGGAATGCCTTTATTGTCGAATTATTTAGTCACTATTTATAATAAACATTCGGGATTGACGCAATCTCAGCTTTGCGAAGTTTATCTGTAAAGTAACATAGACACCACAGAAAAGCATAGCAAAGTTAATCACGGTATTGTCTTATCAAATATCTATATCCCGGTATCGATAATAATATTACCGTTCGCTTAATATTGTGACGGTAAATTTACAAACGTTGATAAGTAATATGAAAGCCAACGCAAATGATGAAAATGAGAATAATATTAATTTGGGTTTTTACATCAATCCTTAATGATTTTAACAGCTGTTGCCGACGTGAACGCACGGGTAAACCCGAAATATAAACGTTGATGTCCGCCGACCCGAAATAATTAATACTTGCAAATAACAGAAAGGGCGGTATTATGGATTATATATCGCCGCAAAAACGGTTAAGGTGACAAAAACAATCAGCGATTATGACGAAATTAACCAGTAAAAAAACGCTTTGTAGCCGATTTTTCAATCTCTGCATTAATTTCCAAAGGGAGTATCGACCGACGTTGTAGACCTCCTGTTGTGTGTAAAAAAATATTCGTTATTCGGTATTCGTTAAAAATATTCGAACTATTCGATTCAAAAAAAAAGATTCGATTTTTCCCTCCCCTAGTCGCAACAAGTGCATATCTTACTGGAATATTATATTGTTCTTAACTGTTTCTGGTTTAAACGAAGAAATTTGTGGAACGTTCTATATGGATGGTCATATTAATCAGGAAAAGCATGCAAAGCAGGAAAGAAGGCGCGTGCCAATTCGCTGGTTTCTGAATTTTGCGAGATTTGATGGGAGTGCATTCGCTGTGAATCGGGGCCGAAAAAGTGAAAAGTTTGACTACTCGGCGCCAAAATGTCGCGAGAAGCGTTGCAATATGATGGCGGAAGAGAAATTGCGTAATAAACAAACGCAACCTCGTCTTCGGTAAAACGATTGAGACGGCATAAAAACAACGAAATTTCTCGCCGACCGGCAAAAAGCTTCAGCGGACCAGCACAGCGGTCGGTAAATACTGGTCTAACTCATACACGCTTCAATTAGGGTTCGACTATCGACAGGGAAACAGAATGAATATGTGCTCATTGCTTTCTTTAAGCATGTTTTCCATTATTTCTTTTTAACTTTCAAAAACTCAATCGCCCACGTGGAGTTGAATTTGGCTCTTATATCTACATGGAAAGATGCCGCCATATAATTGATAAATTAAGAATGGCGTAATATCTTTCCATGAGTTAGCAAGTATATTTATAAGATTTCGTTAGATCCTATTCCAGCTTCTTCAGATCAAACTAGATATAAATGCAAAGATGAAAAATCATAAAAATGGCTATTTCAAGGTAATATAATATTTCACGAATTACGCTAGCGATGGTCTATCTTCACTTCGCAGCCTTCTCAATCTTTTACGTTGATTACTTGTGGTTGCCGAGTTTTCAGTTTGTTTGTCCATAAACAGACGCTAGCAATTTACCGAAATTTATCATAATAACTTAAATTGGCCATTATTATGATATTTCTGGTTTGTACTGATATACCCTTTTTTCTGAAAAACTTAGACTAATATCTAGCGAACGTTTACATATATACCTTCTTATTTGTAAATATCCGACATTCCTAAAGGCGGCGCGCGTCATAATAGAAATAGAGTATACGTCGATTGTCGGCCTCGATGGCGCAGTAGGCAGCGCGTGAGTCTCATAATCTCAAGGTCGTGAGTTCGATCCTCACTCGAGGCATTGCTTTTATCTTGAGCATTGCTTTTATCTTAGCTCTTCTGGGGCTGGACATTTCAATTATAAAGCCCTGTGTTCTATTATGCGAAATTGTTGCATCATCGTCAACTAATTGACGACTGGGCATTGTTGCGCTTGCGGAAAAGTAAACAAGTCGATTCTCAAAGGAACGTCTATTGAGGTAAGATAAAAGCAATGGCGAGAGGTATTTTGAAGATATTTGCGATTTCCGTATTGATGCCGTGATAACCAGAATACGCTCGTGAATGAGACCTTTCCGGTTATTGAGTAAGATTTTCTAGTACCCATCCACATTCAAGTGGATCCTGTGTGAGTTTATAATTTTTAAGTATCTGCTTTAAAACCTCGAGGAAATCGAAATATTTATCGACGAGCATTTATTTTGCTTCGAATAATGCGAATAATATAACCGGGGTTTGTGGGCATAAGCGGTCACGGTACCCTGCTCTGATGTACGTTGTACGTTATTATATTTCTTGTAACAGAACAAGTGATTGGTATAATAGTATATATAACTTAATTTAAGAATAATGGACAAAACTTGTACGTTACATCCGCATGTAAACAACAAAACGAAAGGTGGATACATTGTCACCACACAAATAATATCAAATTGGAATAAGTTTCAAAATGTACACATAATTGAAATTATTGATATCAATAAATCTACAAAAATAATTCTGGCAATAATAAAGTACGTCATCCCAAAATTTAGAATCTGAAGATACATAATAACAACCCTAGGTAGCTTGAAATTGGACGTTTATATCTTTGCGGTAATTAAAATACACTTCCTACGAACAGAATAAAAATAGCAGAGACGCGGGTGATGTAAGCCCAACAATAATAAACACGAGAAATCGGTCAGAGACCGAAGACTTATCGATCGAAAGTTAGGGGATCTCCCAAAACAGCGCTCTTACTCCATAGTGACACTTTGTGTCCCATCACTAATTAATAAATTTCTCGCTAATTATACGACATAATTAGCCCAAAATCAATAGGCTTTTGGTCCGAGATATGATGAATGCACATGCAAAATCTGGAGCAGATTCAATCTCGCTTTCGTGAGATATCGAGTGCATCTAACAGACATACAGACAAATACCTACTAACATACTCACCGATTCAAATTGATAAGTAATAAGAGTGCAAGAGAATTGGGTCGAGCAATGATTATTGGAAAAATTTGAAAAAAAAAACTATGTCCGGCGACATGATACGGAAGTCACTTGTCAGGGCACTATTAAGTGAGGTAAGCACTAAAAACAAAATTGACCTACGACTCTCGTAACGTACGGTATTTTTGGGACCATAAAGCTCACTTTAAATTCATTTTTGTCAAAAACGATAATGAGCCTGGCCTTATATGCCTGGTATATGTTTCAGATTGGGCTCCATTGCCGACACTCAAAACCAGCACCGGTATTGCTTTAACAATCGTGGTGTCTCATAGTTCAATGCACCTTACGTATGAATTAAAACCCGATCTCAGTGTGCTCAATCTTCGATAAATACTATGATAAAGTATATGATTTAGGCTTACAAGTTGGGCGGCGCTAAACGTGCATGTTTGGCAATGCATGTCAACTTGTGTCTATATAGACTCCCTTTCCATCCGTAAGATTTCTCACAAAAGTCACAAGAGTATGGCTTTTCACCAGTGTGTACAACATTGTGTTCCCGCAGCTCACATTTTTTGTGATACTTAGCTCCGCATATTTCACAGGAAAAAAGTTTCTCAACGCGCTTTAGTCCCATGTGTACTAGCATATGTTGCGTCAAGGTTCCTTTATAAGCGAAGCATTTATCACAAATTTCGCAACTATAAGGTTTTTCTCCGGTGTGCACAACTGTGTGCTTATTCAAAACACTTTCAGATCGAAAGGTTTTTTCACAAACTTGGCAGGAAAATCGTTTAATGATTTCTTTTTTTATTGTTCCTGGTTCTGCATGCTTGTTAGCGTAATGCTTTCGTACGCAAGACATCTCCGGGAAGCCTTTTCCACATACATCACAAAAGCATTTTTTCTCTCCAGTATGTACCGTTGGTATATGCCTGATCAAATGATTTTGTTGAGTGAACCTCTTGTCACATATTTCACATTTGTATGGCTTTTCTCCGCTGTGAATGCGAATATGTCTCGTGAGGTCGCTTGCTGTAGTAAATACTTTACCACATTCTTGGCAAACATGGCGTTTGCGTGAAATGTACCTTTTACGGTTTCTCCTTTTCACTCCACCTTTTATACCAACATCCAATAATTCACGTTTAATCGGTTTATTATCGTCGATCAGCCTATTTTCAGAAGGTCCAATAAACTGGGACTCCATGTTAATGTCGAAGTAGTAATTATTATATACCGGTAACTGCGAAATATAGTAAATACTGGTTTATCAAGTAATAAGAATCAATAATACGATAAAACCCGCAGAATCATTGTAATAATGACACGTGAACATGAACCTAGTGTTTCAGTAACATTGTTTGGAAGACACTCAAGTAAGATCGTAGAATCCAATACCTAACTAGCTTAACTTCTAACTCCGTTATAAAAACTGTGCCTTAATTATACATGACTAATTTCGGTCAACACTTTGTTCTCTCAAATGGGCTATTTCATGTACTATATTACTTGGAGTCGTACTTTATCTCATATATACATTCACTATAATCTTGTCCCGTATCTATTTAATCAAACTAGACTGAAATAATTTAAACAAGCATAAATATACATTCATAACAAGTTACACACGTCAACTGTTCTGAAATTGGTGAGGTGACTGAAGGTGCCAAACCACCCGGCACTGTGTATATAGCATGACGTTACGTCCTTTTTATTTCCTCGCAGAGTCAGATATGGTCTGTGACTTTTCCGTCATTGCTGAGATATTGTTCAACTCTGACTGCTCAATTCAAACATGATGATTACTAACTTTGTGGGACTTGACTAAACAAAACTCCTAATTTTATGAACTACTGATTCAAGATAGTTGATACTTGTTGACTTGGCTTCACAAATTGCCTCGGGCAGTTATATACTATAAGAATTGAAGGGGCTCCCGAAGTATGCGAACCAAGATGGCGGACATCGGAATGTAATATGTGTACTAAGTTAGGGTTAGGCCATAATTTCAGGTATAAATACTACGGGAGGCTCTTGGCTAGTCTTCGAACTGATAATAGAATTAAAATAAGGAAAATTGGAAAAAAATTATCGCCTAACCCTAACCTGTTACCCATGTTACGTTCCGATGTCCGCCATCTTGGTTCGCATACTTCGGGAGCACCGAATTGAAAATCCAGGGAAACAACCCGCGCTATAGTTATTGCATTACCTTGTATAGCTTCAACACTCTGCAATCCTGTATTACCAGAATACATTCTGTAAGTACGTAATTATTCGACTGTATATAAAAAAGGTCTTCGTGGCATAATCTGGTAACTTATCTACTATACTCGAATGTTTTAGAACAAGAGAGGCTTGATAATTTATTTAGGATTCGTTAAAACTGAAGACAGATAATGGACAACATACAAACCAGCGTGAAAGATAATGAGTTGAAAATGTGTATCAAATATTTCGCAAACACGAAGATAATTTTAATCAGTGATGATGACGCGGAGATAAGTTAAATCAGTGAACATAAGATCAATTTTCAGTTCGTTTCAAACTTTCCATATACTTTTCTAACAATTATTTGCGCCCAAATTACACATTTCGGGTTCAAATCTACGCCTACTATGACTCAAGGTGTAATAAATTGGATGGACAATGCCCAACGGGTGAATTTCATTGGTTTGCGAAACAAATTACCGGTACCGATAACTTGATACCAAACATATAGCCAAGATATTTGGTTTTACAGGAGCAATAAATCAGATTGCGAAGACGGTATTGTACATTATTCCAAACTTTAACCCCGGTATATTTTAAGATTGTTCGGTTCAATTAGTATATATATTAACAAGGAAGCTATGCTCAAATATATGCACACGTAGCGCCATATCGTGGGAAATTTTGATGACGTCATGGAACACAAAAAACGAATCCCATACCTCTCACTGTAATATTTGAAATAAATAAAAGCAATAGCCTTTTAGCAAAAAAATTAATTTTTGAGCACTGAAAATTTCAATCCGATTGGTCCAGTAATAAAAGGAAAAAGCGATTTTTTTTTGTGACAATTACCAACAAGAACTAATAACAAAACGATCGTTATGTCCACTAACGTGTCCAATAATATCTGGTTATAAATAGAAGAATAAAGCGTCTCGAGAAAGCGACAGCTGAAAGAAGTTCGAACCCGATAAAAGCCCGAGGCAATTTGGAACCGAAATACCAATTAACAAATATCCCGACATCGGTTGGTAGATACGCGTTGAAGATGTCAGAGTTTAGCCGAGTTGGCATGGTTAGTAATCGTCAAGCTTAAGTATAGTGAGGCTGAGACCCTTTAGAAATGATGGAAAATTATCGATCAATCTTAAGCGCGGCGGTATGGTTCATCGTGCTAAGCGTTAGGAATACGCTCGCCACCGCATCTCTAATTACTCTGCGTGGGTTCGCAGATTCGAGTCCCATGCAGGGGTGGTTATGAACGAGAGGATTGCTGGACTCCTGGCCTACGTAGGATGGTTCACGTAACCGCTGGTCGGTTACGGCCTCATCAGGTCCATGCTTCCGAAAAAAATAACTAACTAATCCCATACCCGACATGGAATGGTAAGTCGTGTTATCGGCTTTCCAAACTACGTGTAAATAAAACCTCATTACAGTGTATACCCGAGATAGACCCAGATTTCACATCAGTTCTGTAACAGTTGTCGTGAATAATCCTCAACAGGCAATCGTTGTAAATGATTGTGCATGCTTTGCAGCGAAATGCAGTTTATTTCGGTCTAGCTAAATCAAAAGAAATTATATTGAATGTATCTTGTCGGATGTGTGAGATAACCTAACACCCCAAGTGTAGTACTTAGGTTATAGCGATTTTCCCATTTGGTCGTAATTCACGTCACATTGACAAATCTTCGACGATGGTAATAGTTAGCTATAGATTAATAGCGATTTTCCCATTCGGTCGTAATTCACGTCACATTGACAAATCTTCGACGATGGTAATAGTTAGCCATAGATTAATAGCGATTTTCCCATTCGGTCGTAATTCACGTCACATTGACCAAATCTTCCACGATGGTAATAGTTAGACATAGATTAATAGGAAAATTGCTCAAAGAAAATTTAGGCTTACGCAAATAAATGAGATTAATCTCCGAGTAAAGTCAGGAGCGTTGGGCTCGGGCTACCACTAATGTGCCAATGGCTACTGGAACTAAGGAATTTCTGAAAAACAAATAATTCCAAACTGCTGAAAAATTTGAGCTGCGTGATAACGTGCATAAAATTCGTTATAGTTAATTTTTGTTTGTTTAATTACTATATTATAGTACGTAGTTTTATATTTTCATTAACTTTTATCTGCTATATTTACAGTTATATTATAATTACACAACAATGAATTCCCCGTTTCGCCGGTTTTTATTGGAATATGCAGATCGATCAAGATGAGCCTAACAAACACAAAGCATTTAATTCGAAGAATAAAGATGGAGTAAAAAGGGGAAACGTGCAAGGCACACTGAGGACAAACGCCATGTTTGCCAAGAATGTGGAAAAGTATTAAGCACAGCAGGCGCACTGAGTTTACACATACGCCTCCACAAAGAAGAAAAGCCTGTCAAATGTGAAATTTGTACAACACGCACGGCTTCATAACTGAAATATCCATCCCCAAAAGGGCAAAAAAAGCCTCGAGTGAGAATCGAACTCACGACCTTGAGATTATGAGACTCACGCGCTGCCTACTGCTATTTCTATTATGACGGGCGCATTATTTAGAAATGCCGACTGTTAATAAAAAAATATATATTGAAGTATACATGTAAACGTCCGTCAGATCATAGTCTAACTTCTTCGGGAAAAACGGAATATCTCTACAAACCAGAAAATATCATATTTGAAGATCAATTTAAGTTATTATGATAAATTTCGGTAAATTGCTTTTATGGACAAACAAACCGAAAACTCGGAAACCGCATGTAATCAAGGTAAATAGTTGAGGAAAATGCGGAGTAAAGACAGACAGACCATCGCTAGCGTTTTTCTTTATTTACCTTGGAAAGACCGTTTTTATGATTTTTCTGAAGAAGCAGTTTTATCTGAAGAAGCTGGACTAGGATCTAGCGAAATCTTATAAATATACTTGCCAGTTCATGGAAAGATAATACGCCATTCCTAATTATTTTGATTTGTCAATTATATGGCGACATCTTTCAATGCAGATATAAGAGCCAAATTCAATACCACGTGGGAGGGTCGATTGATTTGAAAGTTAAAAAGAAATATCAGCAAACAGGCTCTCAGAGAAAGCAATGGGCATTTATTAATTCTGTTTCTCTGTCGATAGCAGGACCATAATTGAAGCATGTAAAAGTTAGACAACTGTTCGATTTTTTTTTTCATTTTTGGACACGTCAATTAACATAACAACCGATTCAATATTATGTTCTTGTTAGTATTATTCTTCTCTTTCGTCCTGATGAAATCGCTTTTCTCTTCGAATACTGAACCAATTGCTTTAAAAATTTCAGTGGTTAATTAAAGATTGATTTTTTTGCCAGAAGGCTATTACTTTAACTTATTCCAAAAATTTCTGTGGACTTCAAGAGATTCGTTTTTTATGTTTCTGAATAAAAAATAGCGACACCTTGTGACGTGTCCATATATTCGAGCACAGCTCTCTTGTTCATACAACGGTTATTGCCGGACACGTAGTGGACCTATAGATCTTTTGCATTCTTTTGGACACCTAGCGGGAAACAAAAGAGTCGCTTTTCTCTTTGATTACTGGACTTTCAGTGGCGAAAGATGGAATTTTTCTCTAGAAGGCTATTACATTTATGTTTTTTAAATATTTTTTTTAGCTCCGTGGAATTTCAAATTTTGTTTGCTGTGACTTCACCGAAAGTGGCACGGACGCACATCAGATGATTTCGTGTTCGGCGTTTACCGGTGGATCTGGTGCTTAGCGACGTGGACTGTGGGACTTGAGATGGTAATATAGAAGTGACCCCGATAGAGATACTGGAAAGTCACCGCATATGATTTTCGAAAACTGTCGAAATGCTTTGCGTATCCATATATTTGAGCATAGGTCTTTTGTTATAAGTATAAAGTTTATTTTGATTTCCACGAAGAAAACAAAACACACAAAATTTTGGGAAAATCGGGAACTGACAAAACCATTAATAAAGTTTATGTTTAATACACGTGGAAGAACTACTTGTATCAGCAAACATGTATGAAGGCATAGAAAAAGCACGAACGTGTATCGATCGGGCGTCTGACTTATGTAACAAACACGCATTTCACTCTTCTCGCTCTGAACACGTCCCTACTGTTTTCTTACGCCATATCAGGATCTGCTATCATTCGGAACGGCCGAAATCGTTCCGGATCGGTATTACCCAAAGCGTATATATAATACAATCGAGGCAACGCTCCGACAATGGATGCCATCTTGTGCCTATTGTTCTCGGCCATCTAAAACGGCGTCTTAAGTGAAGTTTGCACACAATAATTGAAACATACCTATTATTTTCACTGATATTTTAGGAAGAAAAACTTTGAAGGTCGCGTTTTGAAGGAGAATCTCAGGTTAACATTTTTTGTCCGTAAAGCTCATTAATGTTCTACTGCTCATTTCCAAGCTGTACTAGACGAACAAATGACATCGTAGGATTGTTGTGGAGGCATTATTCAGCGTCAAATTGGCGCAACACTATAAAATCTTCAAAAAAATGACCAAAAATGGTTCTACGTTGTGTTTGTGATCAAATTTAACGCATTAGATAGTTTTTATGCTTAATATCGTTAAATATTTATGTAGCATATAGCTTAACGTTCAAAACCCACCTTTCGGCTTCATTCTAGCCCTTATAACAACTGACTTATTCGATTCGGTGTAACAACACGACGAAAATTTCCCATAAGACTCCATTGTTTCTCAAATATGGCACAAGATGACGTCCATGAACTAGTTTGACATTAGGCAAGTTGGTTGCCGGCCCTCGGTATTACCCACCTAATTTATTACACTCTGTGTGAGGTGGGGGCACGGTGGTCAATTGTGTAGTCTTACAGCTAGGCTGGCGCTTTAACCGATAGGCCATTGTGCTTATTAAATCAGTCCTTTTGTATCAATTTGTGTGACCTATTACTATCACAGTGGGAATTCAAACTCCAGCTGCAAGGCTTATTGTTTATCATTGATTATCTCGCGGTTATCACAGATTTCGTATTAATCAGCAATTTCCTTTAAACTATTACTTCCCGAGCAGTTCCATCTTTCTCATCAAATCTACAAAATAATCTTACAAGCAGTAAGATGTACAAGCAATAAGAATGGTTTGACATTGTGATTGACTGACAGCAGGTATATTTATATTGAGGACATATAGAATATAGTCGATGTAAGAAAAACGATGTAATTTGCCAATGCTGCGAAATTCTAAAGAGAAAAACTTTTCCAGAAGACTAGCCCACGTATACAATACGAAGTAGAGAAGTCGGAATATATAATCAGAAAAATACGATAGTATGATTTATCAGGCAATAGATATTATGGGGTGTACTAGTAGGGTATTGTGTACTGAATTGCCAGTGCTTTCTCCTTGTTTATTCTACTCCGTAATTGTATGTGTAAGGTTGCCACAAGGATGTTTGAACGATATAGTAATATAAAGATAAATAGGAATAACATAATCTCTCCACGGAATATAAAGTATATTTGTGAGCTTTCGTTAGAATGATTCTTAGTAAGCCATATCTTGTTTTGTATGAAGAAGTTTGTGCATGATCTAAACAAAGAGAGCTCACAAATATACTTGATATGTCGTGGTAAGAGATTATGTTATTTAGATAGATAGTTTACTCTGATACTTCATAAAATACACAAATTTGAAATGGAGACCAATTGATAGACATTGGTCAATATACGGTATATTAGACATTTTAAAAGTATCCTATTAGGGGTCGGTCGACATAGTTGACCTTGCAGTCTTGCCCGCCCCCTCCCGATTATATTCTATAATTTTTTTTTTGTCATTCATTGTAGTTTTACATTTTTTTTTATATATTCGGAAAATAAATCAATATTTCTCTATTATGGTGGTGGGCTGGGATTCGAATTACGTGACTCTGTGCAGCGGCGATGTGGCTTGGGGATATTCTGCGGATTACGTATTTACTATGATATACAATATAATTACAGAGATATAACAGTAGTTCCAATTTTTATATAAATCGTAAGATGTTTATAATCAATTTCGTCGATCCTTATTTTTCTTTGTGTCGTTTGACTCGTTTTGTCTTCTAAACGTTAATATATATGATTGTATATATTAATGGCTAGTGCGTATATTAATAATAATAGTAGTTATTATTATATACGCGTTAATACGATACGATTAATAATAGTTGTATTGTTATATAATTAGAAGAGTATAGCGCCTCGGTAAATGGAGAGTTGAATCAACTTTAAACACGATAAAAAACCGAGATCATTCAAAAGTAGCGAATATTCCGACATGTATGTTTATTTGTCTCGCAATGGTAAGGAATTATAGAATTGGTCGCTTTTTCAATTGTTTTAGGAGTTTAGTCAAGTCACGGGAGGTTGGTAATCAACAACGAGCTTGATTCTGGCTCCGTTACAATTTGAGAAAAAATGCATCGATCATATTTTATCAGGAGAGTAGATCAATTTTTGTCACGCTATATACACCGAGTCTCCCGTACACCGTACTCCCGAGTCTATCTTCACTTGTAGCCCTTCGGTGATTTGAATAACCAACCACTCAGTTTTGGTATTAGTTTCAAACTAGTTGGTGTGAATAATGTTTAAGACGTAACTCGCTATAATATGATTGTGCATACGTGGTAACAACTTGTAGATTGTTTTATTTCAGTCTGACTAGATTAAACAGGCGATACTAAAATCAGTTCCTATTGCTAATACCCCAAATTCGCGTACAATTGCGTAAAAATTTCGATGTCATAGTATATATTTTTTAACATATTATGATTTTCAAAACCTGCTCCTTTTTCAGAAACCGCAATCTTTTCTATTTCCGATATATAATACAATTTCTGCTTCGACATTACCACTGAATTTCCGCATTTCCAAAAATATGCAGATCGGCCAAGATGAGCCGAGCAAACGCGAAACATTTAATTCAAAGAATGAAGATGGAGTGAAAAAGGGGAAACGTGGAAAGCACACTGAATGCAAACGCCATGTTTGCCAAGAATGTGGGAAAGTATTAAGCACATCAAACGCACTCAGGTTACACACACGGCTTCACAAAGAAGAAAGGCCATTCGAATGTGAAATTTGTAACAAGACGTTCACTCAAAATGGTCATTTGACCAGACATATATCAATGGTACATATGAGAGAGAGAAAATATTCCTGTGATGTCTGTGGAAAACGCTTCGCGGAAAAGTCTAATATAAAGAAGCATTACGCCAAAAAACACGCGGAACCAGGAACAATAAAAAAAGCAGACAATAACAAGCCAAGGCCATTTACCTGCGAAGTTTGTGGAAAAACCTTTGTGTTTGAATTAGTTTTGAATAATCACAGAGTTGTGCACACCGGGGTAAAACCTTATACATGCGAAGTCTGTGGCAAATGCTTCGGTTATAAAGTATCCTTGAACAAACATATGCAAACACACGCGGGACAAAATCTTGTCAAAGAGAGACCCTTCGCCTGTGAAATATGCGGTGCCAAGTATGCAAAGAAAAATGAACTGCGACAACACAGCGTTGTACACACTGGTGAAAAACCATACTCTTGCGATTTATGCGGTAAAACTTATGGGTGGAAAAAAAGTGTAAAAATACACAAGTTGTCATCGTGCTTTGCCAAACATGCAGATTCAGAAACTCACTTATGAGTGTTATAAGTGCATTTATGTTGTGTAAGTCTCAGACCACTTTCGTTTGCATGGTTATCTCACTTTGTGTCGTTTTTGTTTTATATCAGACCTTCGAGACATGCGTGGATACTTATTTGATCAAAGCGCTTGATTTTTTTCTCCCAATTTTGTATTTATTACTGTTATGCATAAATTACCAGTGTCTCCGCTCAAATTATTATTGTTTTTTTTAGCCCCTCCTCAAATATGAAATGGTATTTTTTACTCTATTTTATATTTTTGTTTGTACAAAATGTCTTTTCATTATGTTAATAAATAAACGATTGTCTTCAAAATTTCGTTTCGAACTTCAAACATTAGTTTGGACTCTACTCTATCAAGGCTCTTTCAAAATTGGCCTGTCGGTCGTTCTTCGGAATCCTGACTAATTGTGGAATATTTGGTTAAACGATGTGGCGTGGTCGCCCTTTTAAATAAGTCATGGCAATACCAAGATAGCCTACATGGATAATAATGCCTCATTGCCGCTAATATACAATATAATAAGGCTAACTTTTGCTAATTAGCTAAATCAACATTTCCCGCCTAGTTACCAATCCCGGTGATCCCAGTACCAGCTAACCAACTCTTGATTTCAAATGCATGGATTTACGTATGTCTATCTCGTGGAGATAAAAATTCTGCGACCGGAAGGTCCAATTTATATCTATTATTATTGTTCAGCAGTTCACAAGATACTCATCGCAACATTGCCTAAAGTTTGACAGGGTATTTATCGCTACTTCAAAACTTGCATTATGAATTATCCTAATCCTACCAGTAGAGTTAAATTCTACAGGTCCTATTTCTGCTTGTTTGATTGTGTTGTCAATCAACTTCAGCAACTAACTTTTGACACAGTAGTAAAACACACATAAGCACATTCAATATTGATAGTTTAGTTCAGTGTTTCTCAAACTTTTCCTTCTCTCGGAGCACTAAGCAAATAAAAAAAAATTGCGGCACATTTGTAAAATGAAATATAGTTGCATTGAACAAATTAATTCTGCAAATGTTAACGCGATATGTGTACCTGTTTAGAGAAACAATTGAAACGAGGTTCCGCCGCTCCCTTTTTTGCTTTCAATTTCAGTCATAGCAGAAAATCCGTGTTCACAGAGCCATGAATACACAAATGGTTAGATTATTTTGATGGATTTTCCACCGATAAATGAGTTGAATTTGTAAGCAGATAGCCAAAACTCGTCCGAATTCGCTTTTCTGTTAACCTAAATAAGCGCGAAAGTCAACATGATGGAGGTGGAAGCCTCGTTTACAAATACATTATAACAATACAATTATAACGTGACAATCACACTTACTACAACGACAACGCAATAATATTTATAATGAATAGCGCGCACTGAACTCTCGCAAGCTCGCCCGTTGCATGCGTGCCTATGTGTATTACGAAAAGCTTGTTTTCTAAAATTCCCTAAAGCTCTGCGGTACACCTGAGCATCTCACGCGGCACGCAGTTTGAGAAACACTGATTTAGCTATTTATTTGATTTACAACTTTTTTTCAGAAATGCAACCGAAACTGACAAATATCATGCAAAACCACAACGAGGCAACGTTTGCAACCATCCTTGATTATGAGTCTGATTGGCTGCATGAATTGCAGTCGTTTCGTCATGGTTAACTTTTTCCTGATTAGTTATTCATTCATGCGTGCCTATGTGTAATACGAAAAGCTTGTTTTCTAAAATTCCCTAAAGCTCTGCGGTACACCTGAGCATCTCACGCGGTACGCAGTTTGAGAAACACTGATTTAGCTATTTATTTTTTTTACCACTTTTTTTCAGAAATGCAACTGAAACTGACAAATATCATGCAAAACCACAAAATCGAGGCAAGGTTTGCAACCATTCTTGATTATATGATGGGTCTGATGGGCTTCATAAATTGCAGTCGTTTCGTCATTGTTAACTTATTCCTGATTAGTTATGGTTATGGAAATAAACAAGGAAATCGATGCCCTGGGAAACATCCCACAGACACCCGATTCAATAGAGCAGTGATTTTCAACCTTTTTTTGTATCGCAGAACACTTTTTTTAATCTAAAGTTGTGGCGGAACACCAAACGAGATTTTTGGAAATAAACTATATTATGCAATTAACTGACATCGATCATTTTGGCATGAAAATAAAATAACAAAACTAATATTATAGCTTGTCAACTTTAGCTGGAAAAGACGTGATACATTCCGATTCAGAGCTACAAGATCTAAAGTACGGTACAAATGAATGTTTTTGCGAGTTTGCTTATGAATATATACTATGATTAGCTAGAAACAGAAATTGTATTTTAATGTGATATTTGGGTCTGATGAGGTTTTTGATGAGTTTTAAATATTTTATTCTGGCTGTAATTGAGGACACGCAGCTCTTTCTCAACGGCTCTCAATTTCTTGCGTTTTTTTTATGCGCAACAGGAGTCCAGAAGGTCGGAGGTCAATTTGGAAATTAATAGAAACATCGAAAATTGGCATCAAAGCAATTTTTACTGTTTAATTTTGTCATAATCGCTACTTTTTTTGCCCCCTGAACGTTTTCATATTACCGCCTTTGTTCTTATGCGCAAGATTAATTCTCGCCGATCGGCGGAGATCTAAGTTTCATATTTTGTTATAACTATATGCGTTCACATCGGCGACAGATGTTAATGACATGAGGAAGCGATTTTAAATTCCAACTTAATTTTATTCTGATTTTCATCGTTTACCCCGGCTTTGATCTAACTTATCGCCGTTTGCAAATTAAACGTCCCAGTTTTAAGCGAATAATATTATCATTATCGAGCACACATATAATAAGACGATAATTGAGTTTCTTATGCTCCACATTGGTGTCAGTGTTATTTCCGAAATAAATCAATTAGATACTGTGATTAGATAAATCTGTGATTGCGTGAATCTTGAATGTTGATTTAAAAGCTGAAATCTACGTGGTCATTAGGCAAAATGACGATAAAGATCACTTCTTGAACGATGTTTTACATACGCGACCTGATGCCAAAAAATTGTAAACAATTTTGTGCCCAATTGCTTTTGTGCCTAATAGAGGGAAGACGCTGATTAGAATTACCGTAAATGCTCGTTTTAACGCCCGGTCTTGATTAAGGGCCCGTTTGAATAGCCGCCCGTGTGAACAGGATATGAAAATAAATATAAGGGCCGGTGCTTGAATACCCGCCCGGTGTAAAAGTTTTTTTTTTTGGCCGATTTGTACCCGCGGTGCGTAGAAAAAGTCAAAATTTTCATTAATCTCGTTTAAATCATACTTGAGAACTGGAAATGACAATATACGGTATTAATTATTGTAACGATCGATCTTATCTACCGGTATTTTTGTGTGTAATTTTACTTTAAAATTAACAAGCGCCCCTGCTTGAATAAGGGCCGGTTTGAATAAGGGCCCGGTTAGTGAGTATGTTTAAAAAAATAAGCGCCCGGGCTATAAACGAGCAAATACGGTAATCACCTCAAGTTTTAACGTTTTCTTTTTTAACAAAACATTACCGCGACCATTATCATCGCTAAATTCGTTACCTACAAATTCACAATTTTATTTACGGAATTTGCGAATTCAACACTTCACGTGACGATTTTGATGATGCCACGCCCTAATATTTACTACAAGAAAAGCTTCAAAATGCAACGAATGTAATCTCCTCCGACTTCATGACTCCATTTAGGCCGAGGTCATTTATCTTTCCGTTTGGTAGCGCACATAAGGTAACTACCTGAAAATGATTTTAAAATGTTCCTTAGAAATTTAGTAACAAATATTGCCTTGTTCCCACTTCCAAAAGTTACACGTTTTACAGATAAGACGCTTTTATTACAATAAATAAGTGTTACCATCTGTCCTATTTTCTCTGCTTTTTCTGATTTTCTCTGTTTTTCCGGTATTGCAAACAGATGGGCTTGGATGGATTCATATTGAAATACTTTTTTCTGTATTTTTCTGCAATTGGAACTGCTCATTAAACTCATGTTGGAGACTTCATTGAGGTTTTCAATTCATTTTTTTCTCCACTATGAAAATTTTTTGAGGTTAACGAGGCATTAATAAATAAAGCTAAGGAATTTGTTTGTTCACTGTATGAAGAGGATATGAAGAATGTAAATGATACCAGGGCACGTCTATTTAACACTGGCAAACATAAGATTGATTCACTGATTCAATGATTCACTGAAGGAGCATGTGGCCCTCAAATCAGTTCTTGAGTTGGCAAACTGCAAATGTAAGAAAAATAGTCAAAATAATTTATGCAAGCGTGCCAAAATCAACTTAAATTGCACCGATTTTTGTTTTTGTATTGACTGCAAAAATCACAGTACACTTATAGAGAAAATGTCGATTTTCGAGATAGTGGATTTCGAAAACAATTCAGAAGAAAGTGAATTAGATATTGCAGTTGATTTAATAAGTATCATTTGTTCGTTTGTTTTTTCGGACATCTGTTAGTGTCGTAGTCCTGTTTCTAGAAATAATATTGCCTTTGGTCAAATACATAGCCACATAAACTAAAAAAAGACTAATTGTAATATTTCTGTTCACTATGTTATGTACATTCATTTAATTTTCTTGACTTTTTCGGTAAATTTCTAAGTAAGAAATAACTGATTTATTTGTGTTTTCGTGCTCACGATGTTAATTTGTGACTTCATTGCTTAAAAATAAATACGTTTGATAGCTTCAATAAAATGGATGTAGCTTTTTATGCTGTTCTTGTTGTAAACTGCTTGTGGTTATTACATAAAATTTATTCGCTAATGTGAATCAGCGTTGTTGGTGTCGCTGCTTCGAGGTCACTCGCGACTCCTGTCACACAATTAAAGTATTTTTTGTTGTTGGTTACATGTATGCCATATTTTTCGTAATCCACCTAATAAATTATGATTGACTGAGGAAGTCCGATTTTGGTCAGGCAAAACATTACAGGAATACATTTGTGTTAGTGTGCTGTAGGGCTCTCGAATTGGATAGTTCTTATGTATGTGTTGTAAACCTATGGTTATTGAATTTCCGGGAACCACTTATATTCAATTTCGCATCAGAATTGTGGAACAAGCTGTAATGCGTTCAGTATGTTCATTTTCACACAAAACTGAAGAATTTATTTAGTTATCAGATGTGCGCTACGAAACTCATTTTCTGGGCGTTTTCAAGGCTTCGTCTTACGGCCCATATCCGTGGTAAGGATCTACAAGTGTTTACTAACTTACTTATACATTTTCAACAACGTCTTAGCATAACTTAACTAATAATAACTAAACAGGGCTATGGAAAGGCTGCCCAACTCAACGCAAGGTCGAGCAATAATAACTAATATTCATCCGCTCGCTAACAGCTGATTCAATTGTTACGTCATGCAGAAGTCATTGTTCATTGCCGAAAATGTAGAGAATATTGGACAGATCGTAGCACATATTTCTTGTAGTAAAAGCGTCTTTTCCGTAAAACGTGCAACTTTTGGAAGTGGGAACAAGGCAATATTTGTTACTAAATTTTTAAGGAACATTTTAAAATCATTTTCTGGTAGTTACCTGATGTGCGCTACGAAACTCTAGGCATTTTTCAGGGCCTCGGCTCGCGGCCTAATTTATAGTCGAGTATAAGGCGCGGCGGTGTGGCTCAACGGGCTAAGCGTTAGGAATACGCTCGCCACCGCACCTCTAATTACTCTGCGTGGGTTCGCAGGTTCGAATCCCATGCAGGGATGGTTATGTGCGAGAGGATTGCTGGACTCCTCGCCGTCGTTGGGTGGTTCACGTAACCGCTAGTCGGTTACGGCTTCCTCCACCACCAAGTCCATGCTTCCGGAAACAAACAATATATAACTAATCCCATACCCGACTTGGAATGGTAACCGGACGAGAGGCCGTGGTTCGCCATATGGATAAGCCGTCCTATCGGCTTTCCTCTCCCCCGGGATAAATATGTAAATCCTATCCTTTCCTATCCTAAGGTTCACATTTTTGGAATATTATTTGGTCAAGAATGGAGTGGATCACAAAAAATATACGCCGAGATAAAGTTCATTAAAAGAAAATATGGCCTGTCATTTCTCATCTGGTTACAAGTATTTTATACCAACTTCTCAAAACTCTGACTCGCCATTTTCAAATCGACGCTATTTATATTATTCGAATTACGTCATAATACTTCAAAAAAGCAATTTTTTCGCGTAACACCTGGAGGTCTCTCGCGGAACACCGGTTGAAAATCACTGCGTTAGACTAGAGGAGGTAAAGGGCCGAATCTCATCGCGAGAGCATAGTTTCACAAGTAAAGGTGGGCCCACATCCGCAATCCAGCGTATGCCTAGCGAGATTTATGAACTGTGGCCAACAGGTCGATCGCCATGTCTCGAATAGTCGATCGCGTCTGATGTTGAGTGAATTTAATAACACAAAAAAATTAAAAATTAACGCGAACCAGGTTCATGCAGCGCCGGTTGTGGGCAAGCCTGATGATTATTAGGCCTTAGATGTGAAATGTATGATTCGAATAAATCTTAACTTAATAATGAAAATTTACTTCGGGTTGAATTATATCATCAAATTAACAAATTCAGTACCTACGGTACCGTATTCGTGTACCAATACCGTACATGTATGACCTTATTACAGATCAGTCGATCACAGCTATTTTGACGATTTTAGTCCATCGCAGTCCAGCAGTCGTTAGTTAGGTTGGCCACCTCTGCACAGCAATGTCTGAATGTAGGCATTTGCAATTTGTTTCATTTTTCTAGTTTAGTTATAGATATTCTAACTATTTATACAGTTATATGGACGTGAACCGCAGTCAAGTTCTCACACAGTAAGAATAATATAACAGTATAACATAAGACCCTAAATCCTACATGCTGCCAAAAAATATCAGACAATAACATGAATTAGGCCTGGTTTTGTTGGCTAGTTTGAGATTGCACTTGTATATTTTGTATTGAAAGCTGTAGTCTTAAGTATACTGAGTATAAAAGGTTGACAGTTTTATTGTTTTTAAATTCCTAATATAGAAAAAATAGTGCCACAATCATGCAGTCACACCACTGCACCTGCACCATGGCAGCTAAGATTGGAAATTGGCAGTGAACTGCAGAATTGTGAAACATTAAAAAGTCCATGAATAGGAAATGCTTGGATGTGTTGTAAACGGAGTACCGTAGACTGTGAGATGAGCCTGCGACAGTGCGAACCAAACAACAAGATATAAATTACAGTAGTTGAAAAACAAATAAAACTGTTTGTAGTTGCGTAGGTTTTTCCAACCTGTTGTTTCATACAGTCATAACAGACTTTTCAGATGACCAGGTTGAATATGACAGTTTGAGTTAAGAGTTTTCCAGTTCTTTGGAAGTTGTTTAAAACTAAACAAATACATGTGGATTTATATATTTTTTTACCTATATATATTTCTCTAACAAAGTAACGGAATATATCCAGACGAGAGGCCGTGGTTCGCCATATGGTTAAGCCATCTTATCGACTTTCCTCTTTCTCGGGATAAATATGTAAATCCTTTCCTATATCGGTAACAGCAC
Organism: Styela clava; assembly: GCF_964204865.1. Classification (NCBI taxonomy): domain Eukaryota; kingdom Metazoa; phylum Chordata; class Ascidiacea; order Stolidobranchia; family Styelidae; genus Styela; species Styela clava. The sequence continues at coordinate 6,324,470 of NC_135254.1, forward strand.
CAACCGAGTTTGACAGTTCTTTTTGAAAGACATGTTCAGAGTAACACAGCCCATTCTGCCATTATAATTTTATGATATCAGTAAATGCACAGCCAATACACGTTTTATTTTTGACTGTTCAAGTATTTTTGACTGATCAATATCTAAGCAATTTTTGTTTCGGTTATGAATAAAACTATTTTCAGACTCGTGTTTTATACTAGTCGTCGACAAACTTAATGTACTCCTGGGCCAAATATGGACGATAGCGTGCAGGCCCCATTAATTTCATAAGATTGAAGCACCTGCTATTTCTATTCCTGTTTCCAACACAACTAACGGTATACATGTTGGGCTAATTACTACAAAACAAATGCCATACAACAGACATTGTTACGATATCTGTGCGCAGATGATAATAAGTTCATGAGCACTTTTGTTTTATGCATTAAAAGTGAAGTCGAGGCAAATTTGCCCAGCGCTGTTTTACACATTCAACAAATTTGAATCTATTTTGAAAGATTGGAAATATACAGTTTAAAATAATGTTTGTTTAGGTTTATCAAATTACCGGTATTGTAAAATATAAAACGGTTTCAGTATTTTGTCGTTTCAGAGAGTAATACTAAGTCATAGAAAGTCTTGAAATCACTTAACTACATTATGGATTGGGGCGTTGAACTCTGGGTAAGTACAGACGTGAGACTTTGTTTAATGTTGAATGCAGTCTTGTGTTGGGCTAAAGTCCCGAATTCCAAACTTCTTACTTCATTTTAAACAAGGCTTTTCTAAGCCACTGATGTGTATGGTACTAATTTTCAAGAACACTGGACTATTAGTAGTTAACATTGCCTGTCAAAGTCGTGACTACACTTGGGTGAGGCAGTGGGCTTGTTTGAAATTTATAATAGTCAAGTTAGACCACAGCTAGCGGGTGTTATGCTAGGATTTTCCAAAAGCAGTCCTGCATCAAAACAACTCCAAAAACAAATCTACAATTTCCCAGGATCAATTTGAAAATGTGGACAAACATTTGCACCATGGAATAGAATATACGGATAAATACATGAAATTTGTGCAAGAAAGAAGCTCCGTGGAACAGGATTACGCAAAACAACTTCGAAGACTTGCAAAAAAATATTCGCCTAAAAAGAAAGACGACGATGCATCAATGTAAGTGAATCATTTTTTGAAGGTTTGCGTATCTTCTCAGACCAAACTCTGTATAAGAAACTACTATTAGAGGTTTACGTGTTTTCTCAGAATAAGCATTTGTGTGAGAAGCTTCTTTGGAGGTTCACGTATCCTCTCAGGACAAGGCTAGAATACTTCGGGAGTACTCAAGGCTTTTTGTAAGAAGCTACTTTTGGAGATTTACGTATTCTCTCAGACCAAGCTCTGTGTAAGAGGCTACTTGGATATGCCCAATAGTTGTTATAAAAAATTTGCTCCATACAAAGTTCTGCACAGGCAGCCACTGAGGTTACTATAGTTCAGTACAGCACACTATCCAAATTCCAAGTATTTTCCTTCATTTTGTTTAATAAAACAAACACTCGATGTGTCTCACAAACGAGGGGCGTCTGGGACCACGTCAGATGCCTCATATCGCGCCATGCTTGTCTCAATAATAATCTAAATTAATCGCAGCCGTCACATGACCAAAATTGCTGTTTTTTGCTAAAAACTTTCGAATACTACGATAAAAAAAATTTTCCTTTAGTAAATATGATCATTTTTTCCCAAGGAATTCAATGATGACGTTACTAGATTGCGCTTTTTTGTAGTATTTTGCGCAACTTCATTATACTGTATTATTATCGATATTGAGGGACAACAATGTCCAGACGTCTCCCAAAGGAGGGATGTCTGATCATCTGTAAAATGGGTTTCTCTGAAACGGGACAATGCCACCCGATTTCTATAGTGTGTCGTTCTGTAGTTAGGATGGATTGTAATCTTTCCATTTTCCATCCACTCTTCTTTTTCTATGGTGGTATTTGAATCTCCAACAATCCGGGCAGCATAATCAGCAGAATATCAATATCAGATTTCCTGTTCAAATCATCAAATTTGTATTTTCTCAGATTTTCAACAAATAAAGCTTTTGCAAGTCAGCTTGCAGAATTGAATGATATAGCAGGACAACATGAGATTGTTGCCGAAAGTCTTCTGAAGTCAATCGTTAAGAATTTACACGCATTCATCAACGAACTCAGACTCGAGAAAAAGAAGGTATTTCATTGTTCAATTATTACAGTGAGAATTCTATATCACTTGCTATGTCTTATACACACAGATTGTAAGTACAGGGTGTCCATAAAGTCTCTTTACAATTTCAATTTTGTTATCGAATCAGTTCTCAATATATCTTAACCAGGTTTGTTGTTTTTTAGTCAGTAATTGTTCAAGTTTTAATTTATTTTATTTAATACATCTGTGAGGGCCAAAACAATATATAGGATTGAAAAATTCCTTTTGGAATTTAAAAAATTCTAGGACTTTATGGACATCCTATATATATTCCATCTAATATTTTTAAATTGAGTTGGCCATGCAGATTCAAAAAGATTCGGTTTATTTTTTTCCGAACTAAAATATTTTGCGTATGTGCTTGTTCTGGTCATATGAATGAATTGGTTTCATGGTTGGAAGTTTAGACAGTAAGTGTAGGTTATTACATTATATCCTCAAATATAAGCCGACCCCAAAAGAACGGCCCTAAAACGGTGAATTTATGAAAATTTGCATATAAGCCAACCCTACAAATCGTAACACTTATTATTAACACGACACATACTTTTTGACACAACTAATTTTTGTTATAAATTATTTTTAAACTCTGCTTATTTGTGAGGATACAATATCGTAGGTGAATAAATCAAGTTATGAAGATTTGGAAAGATTTTGTATGATTATGTTTATGGTCATCCTGTATGAAACACTGGCATAACATGTCAAAGCTATTTGGTTCAAATCTCATGCCCAAAATCTCACCAGTTTTGTATAAATTTATTAATAAGCTAAAGTTAGACGGGAAAAAATTGATTCTTTTCAAAATACATAGTAATAACACAATACAGTGATTGTATGTCTACATTGTTACTCAAAGCGAAGATGTGAAAATACTTGTCAGTTGAAATAATGTACTTGGTAAATGTAAGCATGAAGCGATTTATGAAGCTCATTCATAAATTTTTTATTAAACAAAGCTTATTAAGTAGACTCATCAAAGGAATTTTGTGATCAATACTCTATTGCTTAATTATTGATAAATTTTTGATTGAAGTATTTTTATCATGAATTGCTAATCAATATCGGTATGGGGGAAATACCAGTCATAGCTTGATGAGGGAAAATGATTTTTGATGGAAGAGGTATATTGCTTTTATTAATTAAGCAAATTGAGATGGATTTTTCTCATGTAAATGTGTAAATAAATCTTCCATAACTCTTAGTCTCTCTGACTACTCCTAAATCGATGCTATTTGAGCGAGAGATCTACCTCCATATGTAGCCTACACCTGGGGTCTGACGAGAGGTAGTCTTCAGGCTAAAGAAGTACTCTTAAAGTTTGTCACACCCTGGACCTTTTTGATGCTTGAATAACGAATAGCTAAGGAATTTCATATAGACCAAAATCTTTTCGATTCGCCATTATCTACCTAACTTTACATCTTGTGGTCACAGGATTTGAAAACCAATAAATTTAACAGTAGCCTACTTCAAGGTCACTAACATAGTTAGACCGGTACTCCAGTTGTGTGTGTACCAGGTTAGGGTTAGGCCATAGTTTTATTCCGATTTTCCTTATTTTAGTTCCACAAGCCCACAGGCTTCCGTATCTTTACACAACTTGATGTAAAGGAGGCGAACAAAAGTAGTTGCCTCCATGTTACTTCATTACTTACTTACACATACTTCTGGAGCATCGTTACACCAGCATACCAACCTATGCGCAATCTTTATAAAAGAGTGTTTAATACTGTATCGTTAACAGGAGTTAACAAGAGTGTTTGACATTCGATTTTACTCAGCAATTCTCTAGGGAAAGTCATGACTCAACATGTCTTGACATAGTTCTAGTTTCATTCTATTTTATTACACAATGCTTACAGGAAAGAAATGCTATATTGCATAATGTAGAAAATGGTTGTGGGGAATACTCCGAGTATGTGTATTTGAATTTTGGTACTGTCCGCAATTTATATGAATATTCATGGGTAGTTTACACACTTAATTTTCTATTTATCTATCAGATTAATTGTTTTAGGATCCATATTATGGAACTTGCTAGAAATAAGGCCATGAACACATTTTTTGATAAACCTGATTTAAAATCTTGGCACAAGACACATCAATGCGATAAATTTCATTCGGCGCAATGGGTTACTGAATCATGACTTCACCGCAAAAATGGTAAATTTCTAAAAAAAATCTCTTTGCCTAGCAATAATTTTAATTTTCTTTGAAGTAGTTCCACAATAAGAATAGATATATTGGTAAAAGTCAATATCATTTTAGTATAAGATCATTCTCTATTCGAAACTCAGCAAACCTAGGTTGGAAATAATATAGTATAGTATATTAATATTGCAACATTCTAATACATCGAAAAACAAAACAATATTGTTTACTTGCTGACTCATCTCTATCAGTAGTAGTTGCGACTTCCCACTTTCCGATATGAAAAATGATTTTTATTTTACCAATCAAGTGTGGCCTGGTGTTGTGGCAGGAAGTATGATCATACAATGAGGCTTCAGTGTGAATAATAATATCAGTCTCGCTCTACGTAACGTCTAAGTTGCGTTTACGTACATTGAATAAAAATTATCAGCGTCATTTATATTCTGACACCTGGTTACGTATTTAGTTTCCTCTTCATGAAATGTGGATCTTTATGTTGGAATGATCCGAAACAACATGACACCTAGGGGTAGATCTTCCAGTATGAAAATTGAATTCTTTTACAAATCATCACCCATGATATTCTAGTTCGTTACATGTATAAGAAAATACATTTGGTACAAATACATTTTATTGATGTCTGTAGCATCCAAGTTCGTTTACGTATGCTGAAAAATAATCATCAGCGCCATGTGTATACTGGAACCGGATGCCGTATTTAGCTTCCTCTTCATGAAATAGGACCTTTATGTTGGAATGGCCCGAAAACAATGGCACATAGTGGTAGGGTGTTCATTGAAAATTATTCTCTGGCGACATGTTAGTTCTTAAAATATCAAATCTTGTAAATTATTTAATATTTTTGGTGCGGGTGTGTGATGCAGGTAATAAACCTGATCGCATATCTATGTAGTTTATTCTCCATGAAATAAGATATGTTTTGGATTGTCCTCAAATAAATATATGTTAGATTGCATTACCCTTGTTGCCAGATAAAAAGATAGAAATATGTTTAAATCTGGCAGCCACGATACGTTTCTTTTAGAACATTGAATGGTGTTCTTGGCAATGTCAGGACCAAAACTTGCTTTTTTTTCAACCAGTGGACCAATTGTTTCAAGATATAATATGAGACATTGTTGAAATAGAGTTTTGAACAAATTTTGCATCAAAATCATTGCATCAAGAGTCCATAACATAAATTTATTCAGTTCAGTATGACTTAATAAATCACCTTTTTACCACAAAAAAGTGAGGAATGAGGAAAAACGAGAAAAAACAATAATTTTAAATTTTGCTGAACTAAATTTTTGAAGAATTCATAGAGCAACTGATAGATGACAACAGTACTGTTGAATTTTACTAGGAAATTCACTTTCTCTAATATTTCCTTGTGTATTATATTTCTTGTTTTCATGCAGCTTGCAGGCTGACACACTTTGCGTTAGGAACGATTTGCATTCCTCAATCAAACCCTAACTGAGTATTCATATATTAATAGGCGGGATAACCGAAAAAGATCTGTAAATTTAATCAGTTCAATGGGACCTAATAAATTACCTTTTCACTGCAAAAAATGGTGATTTTCACAAGAAAATACAATAATTTAAAATATACAAATTTTCTAAAAAATCATTGTTTCCTATTAGTAAATTAAAATACATTGACAATCATGTACTGGACTGAAAGATATGTTCGATAATGATGGTTTTCTATTTCAAACTTTCGAAAAAGATTTTAAAAAACTGAGAGCTGTCATTCATAATTTTCGTTGTGCAACCGAATCTACTTCCTCTAATATTGTATTGTTTATATTTCTAGTTTTCATTCAGCTTGTTGGCCGACATACTTTTAATTCTATTTCAGTAAACTGGTCAACTGAATTGTCAAGTTTTATAAATAGGGCAGTAATACTTCAGATTGCGTTTTTTGATTAATTTATGTTCACTAATAATTGTTAATAATTTTGTTGTCTGTGGTGATTTCTGTATTTCTAAAGCCTTCTAATAAAAGGATTCAATAGCATTGCTGTTACCGCAAATATCTTTCTGTGCAGAAGTCAAGAATATTTGTTTTCTTTTTGTTATTCATAACCACAGATTCAGATCTTGTTTACTCGTACCCGTGGTAATCCAATGATAGCATATATTACTACTCAATTGTCTGAAACATTTTCCTTTCAAATATATTTTTTTAATGATTTGCTCTTCCTGTTTCGATTGAAATAATTAAATCACTGATTTTTATTCGCATTATGCAAGCAAGCGTTAAGTAAAATCATTAAAATAATATAAAAATTTTACAATTTATGAACTGTTTTCGTAATCTATATTTGACTGGTAACTGGACGAGAGGTTTGTTATATTATTAGGCAAGCTCATCACTTTCTTGTACCTTATTTACCAAATATAAGAAATCATATCTAGAAATGTTAGATCTATATTGGCTTGTAATACAGTTTCATCTTACATTATCATGTAATCTCTGATAAGAAAATAAATATAAGCGAGATAAGATAATGAATTTCCCGAACAAACTGAATTTGTATTGATAGCATTCTGGTGATTTGGGCACGGTTTTAACCATTTTCTGTTTATGATATTGTTTATTACTTATGTTGTCTTGATCAATCGCAGCATGATTCTAATATTATTTTACAGTGGCGATTATATTTATAGAGGGCATAATTATAGTCTGGAACAACTAAATTATGACATACAGGGTGCGAAATGAACCATTGTTTTTGTAAAATTTGAAAAAAAAAATAATTTTGAATCAGTCTTCCCAATTTTATATACACTCTAGGTGGGCATGACGGTTGGTAATGAACAGCGTCCTTTACAATTAGATTAACAAAACAGATTATGCAAAAAGCATATTCTGATTCTGGCGATAGCCTACCAATAATCTTTTAGTTTCACTCTAGGTGGGCATGGGGTTAATGAAAAATTAACCACTGTGAAATTACAGCTTACTGTATGTCGCATTTCCCAAAAAATTGATTTTTTGATCTTCTATCATAGACCAGGGTGAAATAAAGAAATATTCACTTATGACCGTCCCTGGTTTTATGTCTGTTCACGGTTTGGCAATTTAAATCAAAATATTACAAAAATGCAGTTTTTTAATTAATCAAAATGTGACATAAACCAAACTGGTCCTACTGCCGCGAAATGGCAATGAACAATGTCACTACAAGTTCAGCGAAATAGTTAGTGATACAAAATGTTATTCAAATTCCATTCCTCTATTCCCCTGAGCGTTATAAATACCATTGTCGGTTAGTCATTGCATGCAATGGGAGGATTTTTGGACCCGTTCTATCTTACATCTCATGCACTTTACGAATTGAATAGACGAGCAACGTGACCATATTTATTTTAGATATCTAATATAATATGCGTTTCAGTGGGATAATTTCAAACATGTATTACGAAAACGTATTAAAACGCTACTTAATTATATGACTAATCATGTCCTTTTTGTCATATTACTAAAACTTGTTCGACACAGAAATAGTTAACCTGTTATGGACTGGATGAATTTTATGTTATAATATATTTAAAATTGCAATTTGTTTGACAAGATATAGTCTATTGATCAAATGTAATGCATTGTGTTTTTCATTTAAAATATTTTTTGTTAATTATTGATAGTATTCGTTTTATTTGTACAATACATATTATGCACTCAGGACGAATTAAACCAGTCAATCAACGTAGTCTGAAATCATATATTTGGAATTTCTATTATGAGAATTACAAAGTAATATGGCATGTAGTAAACCGACTGGAATCTTTACATTTCAGCATTGCTTATCCAATTTATTATTGTGGTTTTGGATGTGGAATACATTCCCTAGTTTTAAAGTGGTTTTGATAATTGTAGATGAAAAATACTGACAATGGAATATTTTTGATAAAATAATATTTAGCAGAAAATGTATACAAAACAAACCATCTCCAGTTAAATTTTGTTAAACCATGTAGCAGGGGATAAATTGCAGAGGATATTTACTGAACAAACCACCCATGTCATGTTCAACCATTCAGATAAGTGTGCTGAGCCATGGAACTAAAATTGTTTTTTATGTCATGTAGTGTTTCTGTTAGACCAACCACTTTCTTCTGGAAAACCCCTCCCATTTTCACAAAACACAAATTTAAAGAAATTGCTGTTGTCTTTCTTGTAACCAATTAGAAAATAATAATTATAATTTTAGATAAATAAAATAGTCATAATGAAATTTGCGCAGGTTGTTGAATAATTTGACTTGCAGAATACTGGTATATTTACAAAAATCACCTCTAATAAAAGTTCAAGAGTCTTGCTGCATACTAACACATATATATTTTCCTGTGACGTTTCGTCAGACTTTCTCCAACAAGCTTATTTCAACTTCAACAATATGAGAAATGGGATGCACATTTAAAAAATTGGTGTCATACCATGGGAGTATGCATGTTAATTAATTGGTGATTGTATAATTAATTAACATATCCAATAAAAGTTATATTGAAACTTGCAATAGGTGATAAATTTTAAATCACATTTACTGAATAAACCACTCCTGTCATGTTATTAATAAACCTTTTAGAAAATTAAGCCGACCCTTGGTCTGTGTTTTACGTCATGTAAGGATCTCCGTCAGTGTTAACTCTAAGCGAATTATGAGTGCGAAAGTGCTTCGCAGTCGAAAAAAAAAGTGCGAAAGTGCTTTTGCCGATTTTAACGAGTTAGGTGCCCTAGCCTTTCATATAACCCATTTAAAACAGCATAGATACTCGAAAAAGCGCTCCTCCGGTTAATATTATGAATTAAAGAGAAGCCTTTCCGTTAACCGAGTTCCCTTTAAGCGAATTCATGTTTAATTAAAACAAGCGAATTCATCGGCAACGAAAGGACATCTGCTAACACCTGCCGCGGACAAAACTTTCATGCAATGTATCACGGTGTCAGTTGCTTACTTGCTTGAACAGCAAAGGCTTTCACATTTGTTACTCCTTCCATCTAACAGACAACGATTGATACATGCAGGCTGGAAACCATATTATCTACAGGGTGGATCATTTGTACAAAACCCGTGCAAAATAACTCCCCCCCCCCCCCAAATATAAATAGCAATCAACTAATTACGGTTAGGTGCCCTGGAAATTCAACTTTTCGATTTATTACTAAACCTAATCTGATAATTATGAATTTGTGATTTTGAACCACTTTGAAAGTCGCCACCCGCTGTTGTAAAAGATAGGTTAACCTACGTTCCCTCCGAAATATTACGCAGGATACTCCCCTTTTAGGAGATAGGTTGACCTACTTTCCTTTCAAACTTTTTTCTTCGAAATATTACACAAGATCACTTTGAAAATCCTCTCGTTTCGTGAGCTAGCGTGACCTAGTTTCTCATTTACATTTATATTATACTATTTCAGAGCTTACCCAAAGACCAGTAATTCTTAAATGTCGACATGCCTTGGCTTGCGTGCGATTTCGGGCAGAAAACATCATATATTGGCAAAATGTTTAGTATTGCCGTGTACTTTCAGCATTCATAAATAGCACTCTTTGTAATGCTGCTGACCTAGTATCAAATATTCGCATCACAACGCCACTTGCGAGGTTTCCATATATTTCAATTACACTAATAGGAACGATGACACCAAAGAGTTTTCTTTTGCGAGATACACGAAATATAACAGGGTGATTCTTGAAAAAAACATGAATATTGAAAATAAACGAATGATATGATAGTGGATCCCAAATAATTTTGAGAGTGTCTCGAAATACCAATCCATTTGATAAATAATTTTTATTCGACCACATGAACGCTGATATCCTGAAAATTAATGTTGAAAGAGAAGTACGCATTCTCAGATATCGGACATCCAGTCGCGATATTCTATCGTTTATATGCACAAATCTCACATTAATAGTAATTGCTACCAAGTTTGTAAAGTTTAGAAACCAACAAACAGAAAATAACTTACGGTATTCTAAAACACAATTAAAATTCAGTCGGCAATAAATTGCGCCAAGACGATGCCATACAAGACGAAAAAGATTTGGTCGCGAGAGTTACGTTAGAGCAAAACGACGTTGTTTTTTAAGCAGAATGGAAAACAATCAAATAAAAAAACGGGAGTTACGACGCCCTTAACACATCGTGTGTATTAAACTTCCCTGGTAAGTACTTTGGTAAGTACTATTATTATTGTACTTATACACCTGTTGGAGTATTTCGGACAGTTTCGAATTTAAAATAAATGAAAACCCGACATACAATAAAGACGCAAAACTAAAATGAACATTTATTGAAAAAGTTATTATTTAAGAAAGACAACATGATCGTACAATTCCGCCAAAACCTCGATGTTCGCAAGTGAGATGATAAATATTTCCGTCCTGTGATATGCTCACAAATATTCTCGATATTATTATCATACCCTCGCGTATGTACTTTCTATTAGCTCTTTAGTGATCCCTTTCATCCTTGGCCAAGTCATGTTTCGAATATGTGAACATTTTATTCGACCATACATGGCCGGCGGGATGTTAAAATTGTAAACAAGAGAGAGGTAAAATCAATCGCGAATTTCGTTATAACGGCTCGTTTACGAATTGTTGCGCTTGTTATTGTCGAAAATGATTACATTTGTTGTATTTTGAGGCATTTAAGCAGTAATAATTAGAGCATGACATCATCAAAATCGTCAAGTGAGATCTTGAAATTGCAAATTCCGTGAATAAAATTGTGAATTACTCGGTAACGAATTCAGCTTTAATGACCGTCGGGGTATTGTTTTGTTGAAAATTATTATTAATGTAAGAGCGCCAAAAAGATACAGTCCATACCGATGCGACTGCAATTTATATGGCCGCACTTGGTGTGGCGCGTTTATTAATAATGTAAAATGATTTAAACGGATATCAATTATAACCAAGCCTGTCGGCGTGTTTATTTTCTGTGGTCAAGAATCGTAAAATACCATCTTGAGACAAATTCACTTCTATTATAAAAACTTAATTTTCAGTTATTATCGTTATACAAATAACGTGTGGCAACTTTTTAATTTATCGTTGACCAAAAAACCGCCCCACCCTCGTCCAAACGTGTGTCGAGCTTGAACGACGGGAACAATTTCATTGACGACTTTAATTAGGGAAAATATGTATTTTATTGGGAATGCAAAATAAATGTAACAAAACGCATTTTTTGTGATATAACTTTATATTTTCGGAAACGGGTTGCCGTGAAAGGTGAAATTTGATCTAAATTAACCGTAAAAATGTTTTATTTTAAATGTAACAAAACACATTTTGCGATATAACCTTGTATTTTCAAAACGAGTGTCCTGAAAAGTAAAATATGATCTAAATTAATCGCAAAAATGTTTTATTTTAAATGTTACAAAACACATTTTCGCGATATAACCTTGTATATTCGGAAACGGATGTCGTGAAAAGAAAATATGATCTAAATTAATCGCAAAAATGTTTTATTTTAAATGTAACAAAACACATTTTTCGCGATACAACTGTATTTTCGGATACCGGGTGTCATGGAGAGTAAAATATGATCTGAATTAACCGTAAATAATGTTTCATTCCAAATGTATCGCATGGTTGCAAAACGCATTTTTTGCGATATAACTTTGTATTTTCGAAAACGGGGCGTCATTATTAATATAATGTTTTATCTATCGTCTGACCAATGACATTAAACAACATGATAGGCAACTCTGACGTCACTCCATAAGACTACAGGCAAAACATTGTATTTCATGATACGCTCCAATGCACATATTTCTCGTCGCCTTTCGCGTCCGTTTTCCGCTCGCTTTTGCTACTCGGCGTCTTTTTTACGTGTAGTACCTGCCTTTTTGCGCCTGTAACGAAACAAAATAATCTCTATATCTAAGAAGTTTTGCTTACTTGGAAAGCTGGAATAACAGGCAAGCTGTAAAGAGCAATTCTGGACATCATAGACTTTTTTTTTTTATCAGAGAAGATTACAAACGCGATAGCGGAAAGATTAGTGTGGAACATTTTGCAGATAATGACAAAGTTCAAAGTTAGTAATTTTAATGTTTGCGCTTAATCATTGAAATTTTCATTTAATGTCATACAAAACTGTGCTGCGATACAATTCCATAACACAAAGTTTGCACCTATCGAACTTGCTTTTGTAGGTGAATTTATTAGACATATTACATATTCAGTTAATCGTAGGTAACATTGCTGGTACATAATGTATCGTAGATAGGTTTGTTTAAATTTAGGAATTTAGCTCATAGCCCACTAATTAATATTATCTTCTATGCAGGAGGTTGCAGGGCTGAATTCAACTTGCAGCCTTACCGATCACCTGACGATGCTCATTTAGTTTGGCTCGAGCAAGTCTTCTTGAAATGCTTGTGTGGATGGAAACTACCTAGATTTTTTGCCTTCTTCCGATTTTAGACAAATTTATTCTGAGGGATTTTACTTAATTTACTGGCACCTTTTTCTTGTCAATACTCCAAGCTGAGGTAATAAACATGACAATACATTTATGTCATCTGGAAGCAAAATATGCACACTAATTAATAGTTTGGCACATTGAGATAATACATCATGACAGAAAATACAAGTTAAAGATATGTATGACCATCACATGGTAATTAAAATTAATAAAAATTAATAGGGGCTGTGGAGTATGGAAAGTTCAAGACAAAGAAAAGAACAAATGTTCATAGCTCATGAACTCTCAATTTTGCCTCCATTGCTTTGTGAAGGCCAATATATTTCGAGTGGCTGAATTGGTTTACCTTTATGATAGCAACGATTTTGTATTTAATATAGCGAGATTATTTCAATTTAATTGAAGTGATATAATTTCCCAAAGCAATGCTTGAATCGTCTAGAATAGATCAGTGGTGTCAAACTCATGGGTTTTCGAGAGCCGCATTGCATTTTGAATACTGTAAAAAGAGCCGCAAACAGTTTTTGATAATGTATACTCAAAAGATATTTTTAAGATAGTTTTAGTTTGTGACATATATTGTGATGCAACTAAACAGTTGGATTAGGTTTTATTATTTTCTCCAATTTCAAATGCAATTACATATTAATATTTGCATTCCACTATTATTGCAACATTTGCAAGTTACAGTATTTATTATAAAAAATCGTAAAATTCTATGTACAACCATCAAAATCATTTTTGAACAAGCTTTGAATAAGGAAAGAATATTACATACACTAAAAATAACTTAATCTAAATATATGAACCTAAAATTAACAAAAATACTACAGTATAAACTCAATGTTTTAATAATTACATTTGTCCTGGCGTTTGGCATCTTTTTTGTGTCACCAGCATACTAAGGCCAGTCTGAAATGATTTTATAGTACCAACTCTAACTAACGAGGCCACATGATCATGGGTTTATCTGGATCTTTACGAATGTTTAATTAATTCCAGTAATGCAAAAAAGTTACTTTTATCATTTCATGTATAGATCAGTAAAAAAACAAATGACAGATTTTTTCGACAAGACATTTCGCACTACATTGCGTGGCATAGGATTGCTTGAATTATTATTGATATTGATTTTTAGTAACTACTTCGTTGTATAATTATATTAATATACAAACACATGGAAATTTTCTGTTCGAAGTTGGTCTTCGAATTTGTCATATTGACTGCTGAGCTTATTGTGTTTTTTGATTGTATTGATGGAAATATGACAAATTAAACAATGTGCTTCAGAATTTTGTGAAGAGCAGAAATGTTACAACTCCCATTTTCTTCGAAAATGCCACCTTCTTCATGTACTTTGCGTTTAATTTAATTACTCAAGTGTTTTATTCAAGTATTCTTTTGCTAGCTTGATGTGTATTCTTAATTGGGTCAAAATGTGGACAAAAAAAATTAATATTCCAAAACTACTTTCAGTAAATTGTTTTCTGTGTGAATAATCAATTTCACTTTAGAAGGTTTGAAATATCTATTACATTTAGATAAAAAAAAAACTTCCAAAATACTATTACAATTATTGTTAAGCGTTCGAGGGCCGCACTGGAAGTTCTCTGGGGCCGAGAGTTTGAGATCCCTGGTCTAGATTGAAGTTGTTCAAAAAATATATGATAGTATTTTATCATGAATGATGATTATACCCCTTCCGGAATTTCTTCTATAGTACTACCAAAAGTTGATGAACCAAATATAACACAGGTGCAGTGAGGTACCCGTAATCCTCATTTCCAAAGCTGTTTTAAGTATGTCTGGCGTGTTTTGTGCCTTTTTACAAATAAGACCGCTTATGCAATCTTACTCTTTGGAATTTTTAGTTATTTTCCTCAAGCCCTGCAGGATGTGGGGGCCATACACAACTCTACCGGAGGGTCAAATGTCTTTGCATGCCTCCATAGGTTGTTTTTCTATTGCAATTTTCTATTTCCAATTGCATTATATTTCTTGGAATCACACTGTCACTGATATGTCGCCAGACTTCTGATATCTCCCCGTCTACTATAGTTGTCCTGTGAATAAATAATAGGAAATTGAGATTAGACGAATAGTTGAAAGTTTTGCTTTATGTCGGCTTAATTTCTTGATTGATATACTTACTATTTCTGCTATTGCCTCTTGTGCTGCAAGAGTCTCACAATGCTTAGACAGGTTTGTCCACAACTTTCACATCTGAAGAAAGAGAGGAGATTTATTAATTTTCGTTAAGAATAAATAAAGCAGTCTATATGATTCAGAATGGAAAAGCTAATAAATCCAATATCTCATGTTTTATTTAAAAAATATTTTACTGAATTTGGTATATAAACCAACTAATAAAAGGGTTTAGTCAGAAAATTAAAAGCATTCGTGGCTCCAAATACTTGAGAAATCAGACTATACAATATAGACCGGTATGAGTGAAATGTTGGGTGAACTTGTTAACACTTTGATTCAATACGCAAATAAAAGTGAATGCGTAATAGTATGTTACAATGAGCAGCAATCAACAATGAGTATATATCCTCACTGATTAAAAAAAATCTAACTGGAGGTGCATAAACTATTTGAAACCATAAGGGGTAAGTAAATATGTAATTTCGGCAAATGGGCAACTACGTACCGTACTGAATTAATAACTTCCTAGTATTTGACAAAGGCTGGCTTTCCCACATATATACAACAATAGTATTCACCTTACCTTTTACCGATTTCTTTTTACCCCAACTTTCAAAAATATCATTAAAATCGACAACAACTGTCAAAGCAGGCACGAACACCATTCGTGTTACGCCTTGAAAGCACCACACATCCGCTCGTTTTCGTCTCGTCAAGTATGTGCATTGGAGCGTGCTATCGAATACGATCTTCGGACAAAAATGCCGGAGTTGCGCATCATGTTGTTTAATGTCATTGGTCTGACTAACGTCTGGTACACATCATATTCGGGGAGAACTCTAGCCCGCGAAACGTCATTTAATTTAAAATAGAGAACGTTTCACCCATTCCAAAACGGAAAATCGCCAGTAAGTCGACAGGGATTCAACCCTCCGGATTCAGTATTCTATATCCCCCGTGTCAGAACTTTCTGAAGAATGGAACAAAGAACCCGTCAAACCGCCGCGGAAGAAGGGGAGTATTTTTTGCACGAATAATTAGGGCGTGACATTATCAAAATCGTCAAGAAACTGGTGAATTTGCAAATTCCATAAATAAAATTGTGAATTGCTGGGAAACATTTTAGCTATAATTATCGCCGGGGTATTGTTTTGTTGAAAACACGTTGAAACTTGAGGGAATCAGTTACAATTAGCGCCTGACCTCTATTAGGCACTCGAGCACTCGAAAAAAAAGCACTCGAGCCCAATCTTTTTAGCATTAAGTCGCATACGTAAAATATCCTGTAAAAGAAGTGCTGTTCATTAACGTCATCTCGTCCCATGACCACGCAGAAATGCCTTTATTGCCGAATTATTCAATCACTATTGTAAATCAACATTCAGGATTGGCACAATTTTGAATTTGGGAACTTTATCACCATAGAAAAACATGAGAAAGATATTATCGTCTTAATAAATATCTGCATCACGGTATCGACAATAATATTACCATTTGCATAAAATTAGGACGGTAAATATACAAATCTTGATAGGTTTTAAAGCAAACGCAAATGTTAATTTGAGTCTTCAATGTCTTCAACAGCTGTTGCCGATGTGAACCACGGGTAAACCCGAAATATAAAACTTCGATGACAAAATTCATATTTGTAAAAAAGAGAGGGCGGGAATATAGATTACCCAAAAAAATATTAAATTTTGCCCACTCGTACTCGTATATCAATGAGAAATAGTTGTGTAAATATCGCAAAATTCCGGAAAATGCCACGTGCTTTCAACATTGTGATTACAATAAAATGGCACTTAATGGTATTTTGTGAATTTGGTGATTTTGCAAATCTGTGACATGCAGCTAAAAGTTTCGTCTGATTTGAAAATCGTGCACTTTGGTCACAATTCATCCAAAGTGACTATAACACTTTACTAACACTTTTATAGTCATTTTGAATTCATCGATATCATTGATAGTCACATGACCACTCTCGTTCAAAGAAACGCACTGTGTAGTATTCCAACATCTGGTTTCAAAGACGCCGGGAGCGTTTATGCGGGAGAAGCGGAATCCGTGTGCTTGTATAATAATCATATTATAAACAAGAATTTTGCCGTTAATGCATAAGCTTTATCTTCTATGTCTGCATCTCATAGGTCAGAATTCTGGTAAATATCGTTATGATATGCAGAATTGAAATACAAAAGTACTAGTATGTTACTTATTTGTCAACCTAATACTCGAAAATATTTGTTAACTTTGAATTTTTATTCCATTCAAAATCGGAAAAAAGTGCTATTTCGCAGTCCCTAAAAAAGTTGCGAAAGTGCTTCGCAATTTTCGCAAAAAAGTGCGCTAATAGTGAACACTGATCTCCGTAAATACAAAAACATGTCTTGACTAAATAGCATATGTCGTAATAGATCATGAAATGTGACTTAACTTATATAAATCAATAATTAAAAGTCTGAAACGTCATGTTAACGAGCCGGTATATATCCCAATTTAAATATCTTTTCCAACATGTGTACTGATATAAAATTGATTATCACGATGCTTGTATGGCTGTTGCAGTGCAGTTGTCAACCCTTTTGATGAAGAGTTACAATTCTAATTAGAGCTATAATTTCAATTGATCGAGAATACCTAGTTTAAATTTGAATTTTTGATAGTTTTGGGGTTTTATTTTTAAAAAATATATCAATATTTTACAAGAATCTGAATATTTTACAATCTTTTACAAACTTGGCAAATTTCTTACTTTTGCAAAGTCTTCTAGGCTCTAACTATATTTATAATGTCTTCAGGTCTTCAAGTGTTTTGCCATTCAAGCATTTTAAAATGTGTTGAAAATTTTAAATATGAATATTAAGTTTTATTACCTTATTAAAAGATCTTTATACTGGTAATTATCTATCAATTACAACCAATTTGATGATAATAGTGAAATTGCTTTGTTTTAATAAATACGTATGTAAAAAGTGATGTGTCTGTTATTCGTATCTACTGTTTCTTTTGACCAAGGACGTCCATAACAATCCAAAATTATTTATAATTCGTTATATGGTGTATTGGTAGTAGATTCTTTATTTTAAAACCACTCTCTTCAAAATGGTTTAATTATGGGCAATTGACAATCTGGGAGCTTAACGATACAAGTCGCTAGGAAAAGTAATGAAGCATGGATATGGCGATTCCTGCTTTGGGACTCCTTTTTCAGTAATTTTTTTAATTTTAACTGACTGCATCCTGTAATTTAAGCAATGTTGCATATAAAATACATTTACAAATGAATTAAATAAGTCTTGTTATCAGCCATGCCCACTATTTAATATAAAATGACGGTGAGAGCTAAGGTATGTTTAAATATTTGCAATCATGGATTCACTTCGGAATATAATAAGCGCATCACTCTTTGAGTGTGCTCTTCTCATATTTAAGCGCTTTTTAGTGTTTACTTACTAGTGTTTACAAATTTTACCACAAAATATTTTTTCTAAGTTAATGAATAATCAACTTTGATTTTAATTAACACTATATTCCTTACAAGTGGTATTGTGTATTTAAAGCCTCGACTTGGCTTTGTTTTAAGTTTTATTTATGTTACCGGTATATGCCCATTATAGATTATACATCAATCAATAATTTTAATTCTTGAGGTTCAGTTTACCTGGAAAATTAGTAAGGAATGTCCCTTTGTTACCTCACACTGACTAGACGCAACATTTGAATTATTTCCTTTAGTTTTTTCATATTGTGATGGGAGAATTGATCATTGTGAAGTCATAAGCATGTGTACTTAATGTGTCACAAATACCTGTGAATAATAAATTATCATGTCGACATAATCTGGTTTTAGTATCGACTTCAAATCACCCTACTTTATTTGAAAAAAACACTATTGAAGATTTTACAAGTCTATTTATCTTTATTTAGGCCATTATTGTGCCGCAGTAAAACTAAAGCAGCGTATGTTACATGTTTCAGAAATGACCTTTTTTCATTTTCTGTTATTATTAAAAGTGCCATTTTCTAATCTGGATTTTTAAACTGGTTTTTATTTTTGGTAGTGCCCTTGTTACAGTGTAAGATTTGATAACCTGGGACTTTCATTGATTTCCATCCCAGCACAAAAGTCTATCCTACTCGAGAAGAACCATATATCAGCTTTCAAATTTCCATGGAAGGTTTATTTAGATAACATGACCTATCGAAATCATAGAATAATAGTGTTGAGAAATTTTTGGAAAACTGCTGTTCCATGGTAATTTTTCATGACTCATAGAATAGCCCATTACTCCCACATGTTACATTTATTATCATAGAACAAAGCTTTTTCAAAATAGAGTTAGAAATATTCAAGTCAGCGTTTTCCAAATTTGATTGGAAGTTATATTTTAATAAGTCCCACTTCATGCATGCAAATTACACAAACTAAGATGCTAATTTTGTTCGCCTACTTTATATCAATTTGTGTAAAGGGACTGAAACCAATTGGCAAGGGGTATATTCACTTGGCTAACACAGACAGTCGCCGAACTCGTAATAGAACTAAAACAAAATCAGATTAAAATTATGGCCTAACCCTAACATGGTACACACACTACGGGAGACGCAACATATTTGATGTTTTATATCTTGTTTAGGAATAATTCAGAATAATTTAATTTCAAAATTCATTATTTTGTGTAATTGAAGTATCACAGTATAACGAAATAGCCTTTATTTATTTCTCAAAAACTAAGATAATGTGACACACATATATAGTGATTTTATGGGTAACCTATGTTTACTTACAGAGATCTGCTATATACGGGTCATACCTCTGGTAATGATTCACTGAGCTAGATTCAGAGAGTAGGCAAATAAAATATTTCATAGCATGTGTTAATCTCCCACTGGGCCATGTATAAATTTGATAATGTGTGATTGATTG
The DNA here is from genome assembly GCF_964204865.1 of Styela clava. Classification (NCBI taxonomy): domain Eukaryota; kingdom Metazoa; phylum Chordata; class Ascidiacea; order Stolidobranchia; family Styelidae; genus Styela; species Styela clava. Next base: position 6,344,395 of record NC_135254.1, read on the forward strand.
ATTGCTCAAATTTGATAGTAAAAGATACTAGAACTGTATATGCTCAACTTACAATCTTAATATTTATAAGGTTTCCTTTTTGAATCCGATTCAAATTAAATATTCAGGGTGTGTTTCTGCCACCGGTTACGTCTGATGATAGAATTTATATTTGCCAATGTGGGCTGACTAATCATCTAAATTTTAAGGAGAAATTTTTATGACTGAGATAAATGATGGTAAATGAGAACTGTAGGTGTCTATGCCGAACCTTTAGGCTATATAATAAGAACTCATTATGCTACCTTCAGTGTTTGTTTCTTTCACTGGGCGGTAGTAACCACTTTATACACAACACAAATGTTTTCAAAATTTGTTTGGTATTTAGTACAGGGTGGCCCAAAAAATTCATAACCCAGGTTTTTTGGTGAATATTCTGGAGAGAACATAACTTTTTTGCAAAGTGAAAACATTTTGGTACAATCATGATGCCTAAACAGAAGTTCAAGAGTTAAAATAAATTTGCTCCATTTTCATAGAAGTAATTATGAAATTTTAAGTTTTTTTTTTGAGTCGCCCGTACCCAGATTCAGCAATTCATAGTAAAGGCTGATAAATTTTGCAGCATTAAAATAAATGGCAACATTATTATGCTGTAATTAAAAAAATTCTTGAGTGCTTCACTCAGAGATCCATCCCCTTTATTTAGGAGTGAGCATATATGTATATTTGCTTTTCAGCAAATTTTCTCCAAAAAAACCTTAACCATTATGTTACTGTGGTGTGGCCATTGTCCGTTCCACGGTATGTGGTTGTTTTGACATTCATTGAACCGTTAAATTTATAGGACACAGCATAAGCTGATATTTTAACATAATTGGTTGGACATGCTCACTCACGCAATAATACAACAACAATGTCAGTAGTTTATTTTTTACCATAATGAAAATACACTTTTTACAAACATTGAATGTAAAAATGGTATTTATTTCTGGGTGTAGGGAGTTGCGAAAACAAATACTGTTATGTTATGACGAACTTTATATTTTCTTCATTTTTTTAAACATCAAAGTGATCTTATTCATTCATATTGGCCTCGGGAGAGCCATTCCTGGGCAAAACAGAAACAAAATAAAAATAATTGATCAGGGCATGATATGGAAAGGACACCATTGTGTAGACACAATAGTGTCCGTTCCATACCATGCTTGCTGGAGTTTTTCTGTAGAGAAATTCAAAACGTCTGCAAATTACATCGTTTTACTAACACCGTCTCTTCAAGCTTGAGACTATTGTTATAAAGGCCTATTTCTTATGAAGTTTTCAAAATTAAACTTTCAAATATCTATTCTATGCATTATTAACTGATTCATTAATTCTCTCCGTCAATATTCTTTAATCTTATAATCCAATTTATAATTTGTTTGATCCCCTGGGAATTAATTCCTTATCGGAGAACTGACTTGAATTGATTAGTGTCTCTTTCCAAAAGTTTTACTAAGAACCCTTCTTTATCTTTTTCTTTAAACTTCTGTTTCTAACATTTCATTATTCCCAAAATCAACCCATATTCAATAATGTTTGAAAATAGTCATTGGACACACAGACTTGATAAAGATAGTTTTGCCAAATTATGATTGTTTTTGTGAAAAAATTGCTTTTCGCAACTAGTGGGCTAATTTCAAAATTTCCAGTACTAAAAATATATTTGAACTTCCTTTCCAACTTTCTTCTTGAGTTCTATGGGATCATATATTTTGCCCAAAATTTTGCTGTTCTATCCATAGGTATACATTTTATAGGAACTCTTTGTTCCAGTGGTTCTAAAACGGTGGGGCGTGCAGACAGCTCTTTGAGGGCCGTGAAGCTAATTAAAAATAAAAATGTATGTTAGATTTGATCTTGCCCGCCTACTTTTGGATATTTACATTTATTTCATCATTTACGTTCCATCCACATATTACTATCTGTTATTTGTAGCTTATTGTTAGCTAGTTATTTTTAAAGTGGAGCGCGAGAATTGACAAATTCTAAAATGGGAGCGCGGCTTTAAGAATTATGAGAACTACTGCTTCATTCTATAATGCTTGTCTGTTGATATTTTTAGCAAACTCTTTGCTCAGCTGGACATTTATTAGGATCTTATCATACTGATTACAGTACACGGCACTTTTTGTATTTGATATGGTAAATTCCTGTTTTTAGAAAGAAGTTGAGATATGTTTATTTTAAGATTATGAGCTTAAATTGTCAAACATATATTGATATCATATAAAAAAGCAAAATTATTTAAATTAGTTGAGCAATCAAAACATGCTTAGCAGGCCTTTTTTATACTATAAAAATTAAGCCATGTTAATACACATTAGAAACCGGCTTATGTGGTAAAATTGTTGGGCTGTTCAAATGTTTTAAATATATTATTTCTAAATACGATTCAGATTTTATTTATCTTGTGGTTGTGTTGAAGCATTTGTTGAAAAAGTGAGAATTTTATTTGATTTTGATCAATCGTAGAGTCTGGCTAACTGTTTGCATCAATTATGTATAAACATGTGGAGTGTTTTCTTCTCGCTTTCCTTCTGTTGTGATGTAATAATTGTGCTTTTATGAGTCACAGAGGGATGATTTTATCTCTTAAGAAAACAATCCTGTTGGAATCAGATTATGATGTGACAATAGTAATTGTACATACACAGTTTGAAAATAACACATTGTATTTTACTCTGTGGGAATCAAATTTTTAGTAAATTCTCATAGAAAAAATATTGGCTGGTGTTTTGTGATATAAAATATATGATTATTAGTATACATGTAGGTCTCCACTCTCCATAAGTTAAAATCAATATATTAAATTTTTGTAAAATTATGAACTTAATGTAACAAATATGACCAATTTGGGTTTCCCTTTGGATAATATTATTCAGTGTCGTTTAAGATTGAAGTATCTTTCAGACAGTTTACAATGACAAAGATATTGATTCATCACCCAAGGGAGTCTGGTATATAATTGAGCTGATATTGCAGATTGTGTTTCAACCATCTGTGGTATTGGTTGAAGCTTTTTGTGCTTCTGTAAGTTTCTTTATTATACAATCAACACATAATGTCAAATGAGTATCTCCGAAGAATTATTCAAATCAAAAGTGAAGCCATTCAGAGTTTTTATGACTCGAAATTGTGTTTTAATGATGCTGGAAATGTTTTGCCGGAAAATTTTCCACAAATCACTTCTATAGGCCTATTACTGTTACATCAATAAAAGTTGGCCATTTATGGACATGTAGAATCCTTACAATTTGTTAGAAAGGAATTGAAAGTTTGTTATTTGTAAAAAGCAGCTGAATTCCGGGATATCACAAAATCACAGTTCCTAAATAGATTACAATCAGTGAGATTTTCTGACCATCGTGTTGTTGCATAATTGGACTGATTGAACTATTTCAGTCAATTCTAGGATTCTGTAGTTACTGTATTAGGATCAAAGATATGATTCTTTAATCAGCATCCCTGAATGACTCATGTTAAGCAATTATCATCCCAAATCAGTTACACACTGAATGGCTTAAATACTGTATAAATAAAAAGAAATGAAATGAATAAATCCATTGATAGTGAGATAAACCTCATTTCTTCAATTAAGGCCTCGTGTCCTCAAATATCATTAGTTGTGCCTTAGGCAGTAATATTCATCGAGATAAAAGTTTTAATAAAAGACTCGATATAAAATGCACCCACCATTATGATGCACAAAACTCTTGCCAAGCTTTTAAATTTAAAGAGTTCAAAATTTGGCTTTCCAGAAGTATGTGTACCATTATGGAGGTAACTAATTTTATTTGCCTAATTTACATCAAGTCGTGTAAAGGGAATGAAACTTATTGTTAGAGAGTATATTCACTTGGCTAACACAGACAGCCACGGAACTTGTAATAGAACTAAAATAAGGGAAATTGAAATAAAATTATGCCCTAACCCTAACCTGGCACACATACTATGGGAGTACCGGTACCCAAAATTTAGCTATAATAAAAATATTGCTCTATTTTAAAGTATTGCTAAGGTAATCCACCCATGCCCATAAGTTTTTCCACTAGGCCTATAAGTTTTTATTACTTTTCATATAATCTTCTCAGAAACTATTTGTTTTAGAAATGTGGTTTCATGATATAAATAAAGCTCTGTGTTTAGAAACCTCCCTGCGGTTTGACATTTGAAATGCTTTAGAAGTCTTGCATGTAAGTTTGCTCAATGTAAAGTCTGCGGCCAGAGGTATAAAGTCATTGATATTAGTTTAATAGAATACCAATGATGCAATAGAACAGTGGTTCTCTAACTTTTTAAGTCATGCTGTTTTTTAGAATTAGTCAAGTCTCGTGCCTCACCTGGAAAAATAAAGCACTAATAATAAACTAAAAATAAGCTATAGTAAGGCGAAAGTATGTTTTTTAAAAAAAAATATATATATTCAAAATAAAGAAAATGTAAATATTCAAAACAAGGTGAGCAAGGTCAAATCTGACAAATATTTTTATTTTTAATTACCTTCTCCTGCCCCTCCCCCCAAAAATGCAAACGCCCCCTCTGTGGGGCGCATCCAATCGTTTGAGAACCACTAACACTAGAAGCAATGTTGTAGATAATTTGAATGCAATAAAATGGAAAAAAATACAAAGGTACACATCATGATAGCGTGTCTTTACAATTTCTCCAATCCAGCAGATGTAACTGCATTGATGAAAAAAATCAATATCCCTTAGTACATGCTTCAGTTTATTGAGTCATTCAGATCAATAGTAATTAAATTTTCAAGTCTGCACTCCTAAATTTACTGCTTGATTTGCTTCCGGGCTTTTGAGATCAGATAAGGTATATACGTATTGGTATGTTGTTCTTAACCATATCGGCGGGCAATGTGAAAAAAATGTTTGGTAGTTTGCTTATCATCATATCCTCTGAACCTGTAATACAGCGGTTGCCAAAGAATTGTGCCTCGAAAATTAAAAAAAATTGTGTTGAACATAAAAAACTAATATATATGATGATCCATGATCATATATATTATGATTGAATATATTTCATATTGTATTTCATATATTTCATTTCTGTTAAGATCACAAAATTTATTTTTATTTGAAAGCGGCATTTTTTTGATAATTTGGCGCCTATGAACAAAAAGTTTAAAGGAAGTGCTGATGTTATAGATTTGGGGAGAATGAACCTAAATAATTCCAATCCCTATAAAAAAAATTCAGTTAACATCCTTTTCAGTTGATATACTTTCAAACGTGGCGTTCCACATTTTTTTGTGCTCGTCAAAACTTAGTATGTATATCATATGAATAATCTTGTTGCTTCTAGGTCTTGAGATCAGCAAGCTACGGCCCACGGGTCAAATCTGCGATTAAATTTAGTTTTGGCACGATGATTATTGTTTTCCACTTTTGTAACACTGTAAATATTGTTCATAAAATATAACTTTATTCGCCACTCTTACATGGCCCGCCAGTCTAGGTGGGCAAAATTTTTGGCCCCTGGTCAAAAAAACTTGCCCATCCCTGACCTAGAACATTGGTAATAATGTAGTATAACACAAAAAAAATTGTGTTTTTTTTTCATTCAATTTGAAAATCTTTATATCAAGTTACGATAATAACATAGATTCCACTCTTAACAAGGTACCATTCTCCCTAAAAGTAAAAACTATTGGAAGAAATCTTTTCCTTTTAGCTTACTTTTAACATTCCTATGCTACATCATTATTCCTATATCATGTACTTGTAAATATCATGTATTTCAGATGATGCCTTGCCCACATCAATTTTGTTATCCAAGAACGCTTTCTTTCTGTTTTTTTTTTTATCAATAAGTAAGTGCTATATTTTATTCTCTTTCAGGCGTATCAAGAAGGTCGATCGATGCAAGCTACACTCGATGCGCATGAGCGATCACTGGAACAAACAAAACGAAAATTTGAAAAAGAATGGAGGGAGAGTGAAAGAGCACAAGCTTATTTTGAAAAGTTAGACCAGGATCCGAATGTCACGAAAGCTGAAGTTGATAAGGTAAGATATTGTGGAAGGATGTCCCAGTCAGGATTGTCCAGAACGAATCGAATATATTTGAATGTCAAAGTATCCGGATACTTTTCGACTGATTTTCAAATAATTCAGAATAATAGCCACTTTTACCGTCAGCACAGTGTTTTGTTTTCGAGGGCAATCTGCAAACGATATTTTTTTTGCGCTTTGCCACATATTGTAAAGACGATGAAATAGAATCGGCACTTTGATTGTCTATCTTTTGTGCGAGCGTGCACCGTATATTGTTAATAAGACACGTTTGCGAACTAACTGAGTGATGGATTTTACGTTCTCAGTAATTCCATGCGTCTGGGGGAACCATTACACTAATCAAAAGAGTCGCAGGCTACATTTTACAACTCTGTTTCAAATCTCCCATGCCCACCACCTCACCCACTATGTAATAGATTGTGTAGGCCAGTGGTTTTCAAACTTTCTGGTATTGCGACGCCCTCCGAAAAATTTGATCAAGTTGCGACTCCTCGTGAAAACGGCTTTAATGAAAGACCTTTTTTGTAATGAGTTTCATTTAAATTATGCTTGAAGAGAACTGCTGTGGTGTCAATATTGAATCCTTCGAATCAACGCGTAGACGAAGTGCTGAACGTCACTCAACAATGCTCGATATGCCCATGTTCATGAAAGGATTAGAAATGAATGACATGCATGGTTCAGCTGACCTGACCCAGTGTATGTGAGGTCATAATTGGAACAGCATTAAAAGGCCCGTGACGTTAGTGAGGTCACATACAGATAACGTTAATTGTTACAATAAATGACATATTGTCATCTCCTGTTCTCAAGTGGGTTTCAAACGAGAATAACGAGAATTTTGACTTTTCTACGTACCACAAGTACAATTTCACAAAATAAGAAAAGTTTGCGACGCCCTAGCAAAATTGAAACAGCGCACTCTGTGAACCACGGGTGTAGGCAATGCAGAACTGGGAAGATTCCTATTGTCCCAAATAACAGTAGTTACTTACATATCATGAGAAACCAGTGGTTGCTTAATAAAAGGTCTTGCTCAGAGCAAAACGCAGCGCAGTGAGCGTCACATAAAAAAAATTATGATTTCGCATAGAGCTTTACCGTCTGAAATTTTACATCCCATCTGGTCATTACTCCTATTTACATGTTTATGAGCATGAATATATCGACGCATGAAATCCAAACTGGGCTAAGTCCATTTTTCTAGTTTTGAGAAAAACGCAAAAAACGTTTTTTTTTTGTTTCTTTTTTTTATTTCTCTAATACCTTATATCATGGATGTCTAGTTTTTATGGTCAATCAAAGTTACAATAAAGGCCATACTTGAGTGGTATAAAAAAATTTGTGTCGCCTCCCAAATTTTTTTTGGGGGGAGTTTTTGGGACTTGGACCATTTTTGGCTCTTAATTTTCTGAACCAGAATTTTTTTTATTGGACTCAGGGCCCCTTTATTATGCTATTATAAAGGCAACTTATCATTGATAAACGTCAATAATTCCCTTCTCAATGTTTTTGACACTTTTTGCGAGCTTATCTCCACGTTAGAAAATATTCCTGCTTCTGAATCTTGATGACAATGGTTATCTAGCTTCCAATTTTTATCAGACTGCTATTGCTACTGATTACTGCATTTTTTATATTATCTTCCTTCCCAGAACCATTGCCAACTAAATTACTAAACAAAGTTAAAGAAGAAATTGTTGTAAATTCTCAATCAGGGAAGGTCAAAGAAAAAGAAAAAAATTTAAATCAAGCCCAATATGAAAACAGTTTTAAATGATTTTAATTTTACAAAAGTTACAATGAATGTTTTTTTGAGCTAGTGTTTCTGCTCATGAAATCTAACTTTCATCAATTACTGGTGTGCATGGACTGAATTGAAGCTGCCACATGAAGTGAAGCATCTGTTGTGGATTTTTCTTTCATTTCCTTCTTCATTTAACGCACCATGTCCTTTTCTTGGATATGCTTAGTTTGATTTTCGAAATCTTCGCCAGTCAATAGAGATTTTTGCATATTTTAAAAGCTGAAAGCATGGCTCACACACATCTATTTTAGGTCGGTAAAATTTAAGATTGAATTTTTCATTGGATATGCGTAAATAAAAATCATATGATTCAACTGCAGAGCTATTTTCTTTGCACCAAATCTCATACATTCTATACATTTCTGGAACAGTCAGATACTCATGAGGATATTCCCACTGACTGTCTTTTCTCAAATAATGTGATTCAACGACTGGAAGGAATTTTATATGAGTTATAAATGGCTCCTCCCTTTCCCTGGTGACCTTGTTGTGGTCACCATCTCTCCCTCTCATATCTTTCTTCAGTGAACCAGTAGCTGTTAATTTTCTCGGTGATGTTTCCACCCTTTTCTTGCTTATATTCGGGGGAATCTAAGAAAAGTTCTTAAACACTTGCACCAACTCATTGCTTTCTGGATTTAAAAAAGTGTAGACTCTGTTGACCTCTTGATTACGTTTTTGATCAGTCTTAGTATCTTTTCTCGGACTGCATCTCATTTTTTGTATCATATTCTGGTTAGATTTCTTATCAGATGCGATATCGTAACTGAGTAAAGTCCTCTGGCTGGTTCACACTGGCTTTGCTTGAAAGATATATTTCCGACTTGAAAATTCCATAATTATGTAAATTTTAAGAATTTAAAAACAGCAGTTGGAAAGAGGTTATGGCGATGAATTATAACTTTCTCATTCCCTTTACTGTAAACATAAAAAACAGCAAACACTGAGCTATGACTGAGAGCTGGTATGGACTTAGCGCTTTGTATTATATTTGATTCAAATTTTTGGGAGGAGCTATGTCCAAAAAACGGACTTAGCACCGACTTACAATGCAGTTATCCAGAGCTAAGTCCACTATAGTAGACACAGCTCTGTTTAGTTCTCAAATGCCCTAAAAAAAGCAGGGTTATGTCCATAGCTATCTTGAGATCTAGAGCACCTAGAGATAAGGCAAATAGACCAAAATGTAGAGCTAAGTCCAGGAAAATCAGCAGTTGAAAAATGTCATTTTTGGGAAAAGTGGACACAGCACTGTTTGGTTTTGATGCGTCGATATGAATAGAGCAGTTTTATTATCCATTGTTTTGCTATTTTATTGCAGAATTCCATGAAACCCTAAAATAGAATTTATGTCACAGTGTGAGGTCTGTACATTCAAAGAATTACTGCTGAAGTATTTTGAGCATTTGTTATTTTATATATTTCAATAAAATTGGCTTAACAGTGACAAATTCAATACATGAGAAAGATACTTCATGTTAAATTTTTTCCACATCATTGGGCGCTTCCATGATGGCTTGTTGTTGGGAAACGATGCTCATTAATTTGAAAGGGTAATACTCCCGCCCTAGCTTTGCAACATTAGCTTCTTATAATACTAGCTCAGTGGTTCTCAACCATCCGCGAAGCATTTCCAGGGGGTCCGCGATTAAATTAGGATTTTAGGAAATTATTTGCAGTTTAATATCGTTTTTTTTTGTAATACGCTTGAACATTTGCTGCCTATGACAATGTGACAATAGCCTACAAAAACTATTTTGATTTATCTCCCGGAGACCTATTGTGACAAATACGAGTTATGACATCACAATGATAAATATATGAACGCAGCTACAGTGATCACTTTCTCAGTTTTGGTGCGCCATTTTGCCGTCGTACCCAAAAGTATCGATGGAAGCATTACGTACTTACCTTTGTGAGAGTGTATTTTCTGCTCTCGTTCATATCAAATACAAGGCTCGTAACCAACTAAACGTCGAAGACGATATGCGTCTATCGCTATCAAAAACACGACCACGTATTCCAAGACTTACTTCTGATATGCAACAGCAGAAATCCCATTAAGTGTATTCGATTTGACAAAATAAATGAAAATGTCCACTAGTTTGGTGTTATTTTTGGCTTGGTTAAATCTGTATGGAACATTAGGTTGCTGTTTAAGCTATATACTAAATTTCAAATCAAAAACTTTTGAGGGATCAGCGATAGCTTTGAAAGCACCAGAAGGGTCCGTAAAGACAAAAAGGTTGAGAACCACCGTACTAGCTCTTCATGCTTCCTTGTATAAAGGCTTGTTCTAAATCTGAAATATCTTATTCTCAGGCAAAACAATCCTTAGTAGTAAAGAAGGATCAAGTAGAATCCTGCAAAGGAGATTATGCATCAGCATTAACACATTTCAATGAAGAACAGAGGAACCATTACCAGACAAATATGCCTAAAGTTTTTGAAGTAAGTTTTATATGCATTAAGTTATTTCTCCCATCCTGTTTCTATGCCATTCCTCCAATCTGTCTCAGACATGTTTGTGGTATTTTCTATTTAGGTGATTGAAGTATTTGGTTGTATTAGTGGTAGTACCGTAGTAATGTAGTATGTGAACTAAGATGGCGGACACCGGAACGTAGTATTTGTACCAGGTTAGGGTCAGGCCATAATTTCAGGTACAAATACTACGGGAGTCACTTGGCTAGTCCCTGAACTCGTAATAGAACTAAAATAAGGAAAATTGGAATAAAATTTGGCTTAACCCTAACCTGGTACACATACTACGTTCCGGTACCCGCCGTTAGGATTCTTTCTATCAGATAGACTTACATAAGGGTAAATGTATTATGCTTCATTTGTGAACATTGGATTTATACAAAGACACTCGATGATCTGAAAGAATTTGCTTGTCAGACTTCCCAACAATATGTGTTGCTACCGTGCATGTCAGAGTGATTTGAATAAAGTGTTAAACTTGTTTGAAACATCTTGTTCAAACTCCATCTCACCGAAGATATGACAAATTTGGTGGGCAATGCAGAGACGGGATGGTACCGGACTTTCCGAATAATAGTGGGTTTTCACATATCGTTAGATATCAGTGGATGCCTATGCAGGGCCTTGTTAGAAGCGAAATGCATAAATGAGTGTTATTTGAAACAAAAATAAACTAAAAATTACCAGTATCCAAATTCGTTTGTAGTAATACTTCACTTTTCGTCCAACATGCATGGTCATACTTTACATTAGGGCTGTGCAACCTGGGGCCTCGACCCACAACCATACATTACGCGACACCTAGAGAAGTGCCAAATTTGACTGGTTTTGAGTTTTTAATTTAGTTTAATCTAGTACATGTGAGTAATTCTTTTGAGTTGCAATATCTTTAACTTCTGTGCAATTTATTATCTATGCCTATGACGTTACAATTCTCTAATAGCGAGCTTGCGCGAGCGAACAACCCATGTCATGAGATCAATACCAAAATTGTTGTGCGTATCATTACATATCTTCTCTAATGCTGATTAACCCATTTAACAAGGAAATTACCAAGATCTATTATCACTGTGTCAACTTCCTCTACTAGATCAAATGAGTTTAGTCATGAGAATTTCCATACAGTTAAATTTCCTTCCTTATTTGAAAAAGCAAATTAGAATCTTATGTCTTTGATGAATCATAGTGTATTGACGTACTTGCCGGTGTCAGGTGGAGTCATTTTTTGTGCAACTATAACATGTGATCTATCTTAAGATATTCCTCGATTGCTTTAAACATTTTTAATATTTCTTGTTAACTTTTTTCTACTTTTGTGTAAATAATTGTCATCATGATTAGTCAGTGTTGCCGCTCGATAACCTGTATCGGTTTCTCCCGCCCTTTGCTCTGATATGCTTCTTTTATTCCTGATGTCACAGTTGTTGCGTGTTACCCAATGATCAGTTGTATTTTAACTTTTTGATTTTTATTTTAACTTCAATTTCCACCTTAGCCTTGAAATGCCATTTTTTTCCGTTTTTGTTGACATTTTTTATTTTGTATGTACCAAGTGTGATTCAGTATGATAGGAAACAAATAAATGATAACAGATATATTGCTGACTGAGGGGTTTGCTTAAATACAGCCAGCTGTTCAAACAGTTGACTAAGTTGCTGAAAACTTATTAGGTATTAAAATACATTCTGAGTTATTCCTATAGGTCAATTAGCTTACATGTCTGGTGTTCTCAACCTTTTTCGATAAATTCCTTTCTTGCCTCTTTTGGAACTCTATATTCCCCCTCTATAAGTATTTTATTTTCAAATCTTCATTGTATCCTCAGCTGGTGTAAAGTCGCTGTTTTGTTAAGTGGTTTATAATGAGGGTATCAGTAATAATAATGAAGGAATATTAATAATACTACAGCAAATAGGAATCAAGATTTCTCTCTGGGGAGCTCCCTTGTTGGGAAACGTGGAATTACCATGTGACATTCAGTCCAAACATAGATTATATAGTAATATATGCTAATCACTGGGGCAGTTGCTAAGTATGTCATCCAAATTTGACTTCTATCAGTTCTATGTGTTCTTTGTTCAACTTTACCAAATTTGATATGTCATCTTGAATGTCCAACGTCATTTTCGTCCTATTTTCAGAATTTTCGAGACATGGATGAACGGCGGGTAAAGAAAGTATCTGAAGTGATGGAAGAATTTGCCACGATCGATTCAAACGTTAAACCTATCATTAATAAATGTCTCGATGGAATGAAACTTGCTGCGAAAGCTGTTGACTCTACTTTAGTAAGTAAAACTTATCAATATCCTCACATATAAGCAGACCCCCCTAAAAACGAGCCTAAAATGGAGCACATCAGTCGATTCTACAAATCGTAATACGCCGTTTGCACCTATCACAGCAAATGGTTGCAGAAGAAAATGAGAGCGATCAGAGTTATGCGTGTATAAGCCGGATTTTTTTGTGCGATCAGAGTTATGCCTCTATAAATAAACCAACCTCTTAATTTGATAACTTTGTTTTCTTAAGCTATAAATTCATCTTGTATGGTACATACAGTAAATATTCTATTAGGTGTTACGGCAAAGTCTCAGGTTTCACGAGTCCTATCCAAATGCCATGCTTGTGAACCCAAAATCTTAGTTAGGGCCAGTTACCAACAGAAAATCCTTTTTATGTTATAATAATATAGCACATGAGTTCTATTTGAAATTTAATAAATTGTCAGAATAAACTCCTATATCAGCTCAGCCTGAAAAACCGTACTCTCAAACATGGTCCATTCACTAAATTCTTTTCAAATGGTACCTGGTGAACCCCTTTGCCTGTGGGCTCAAGAGAACTGCCCCATGGATCTTAGGGGTTCAAGGGTTCAGTTAGAGAAACTGCTTTGATCCAAGATCTCTTTATGGTTACCAATTTTCCAATTTCAGGACGCAAAAATAGTTGTTGAAAAATACAAGTCAGGTTTTTATCCACCGAATGATAAAGAGTTTGAAGATTACACTTCACCTTCACATGCAAACACGAATGAAGATCACGCTAATTCACCTCGTAATTCTGTGAATATTTCGCGAGGAGCTAATAAGAAAGGACTGAGTTGGCTCTTTGGTGGCAAAAAGGTAAAAAATTCAATTTATCTTGTCATAATGTCAGACAGGTTTCATACTTGGGGGTAGATGCAGCACAATACATTCATCAGTGCAGTTTGTCCATTTATATTGTTAAAGGGAAAAGGTTTATTCAGCACAATTTTTTAATATTGTCAGATTGTCGAATGGCATTCATACTTGGTCTTCTTAAAAGTATATTATTTGTTAAATCATCGAAGTTATTTATTTATTCCTTTATGTTACAAGCTAATTGTTGGTATGGAATCGTTCTTCAGTAAATTCTGGTGTACCTAAAGCTTGCAATGCTTGCAAGGAATGTTTCCAACTTATCTCCAGTTATTAATGTAACATGATTACAGACCTTTATAGCTGTTAAACAATAGTGACGTTTGAAATTTGGGAAAAGCGTAGATCTCAGAGTCGTGTAGTAAGTGCTGGAAATATTTGATTGTGGAAACTAAGGTCATTAAAATAAAATTTTAAGGAACAAAATGAGGAGTTTTATGGGCTAAGATAAAAAAAAAATATAGAAATAATATGCATTTTATACGTACTATATGTACTCCTAATTTAATATCTTAGCTCTGATTGATTGCAAGTTTACTCGCAAGATGGTGGTTAATTTGAATTCTCTAACCGTAGACAACATAGCATGAATATTTGGTATTGATTGGGCTTCTGCGAGACTTTACCACTTATCTTTCTCATATGCTATTGCATGGGCGTAGTCAGAAATTTTCAAAAGGGGGGCCTTCTGAAATTTTTATTTGCCAAGTTAGATCGAAACAAGCCAGCGGGTCCGGCCGAACGCCAGTTTGTTCATTTATATTGTTTGCCCCTGTCAGGGATAAGCTATGTGTGGGCTACCATGGGCGTAGCCAAAAGTTTTCAAAGGGGGGGGGGAGGTGGAGGCGGTTCTGAAATTTTAATTTGCTAAGTTAGATCGGAACAAGCTAGCGGGTCTGGCCGAGCGCCGGAAAACGTGTGTTTTCATGAGTCTTGAGGGTCTAAAAAGTGTTTCAAGCTAGGAATAATTGCTCTGTATTTTACAGAATCATACTTATTTTGGGGCTCCCGAAGTATGCGAACCAAGATGGCGGACATTGGAATGTAATATGTGTACTAGGTTAGGGTTAGGCCATAATTTTAGGTATAAATACTACGGGAGGCTCTTGGCTAGTCTTCGAACTGATAATAGGACTAAAACAAGGAAAATTGGAAAAAATTATCGCCTAACCCTAACCTGTTCCCTATGTTACGTTCCGATGTCCGCCATCTTGGTTCGCATACTTAGGGAGCACCCTTATTTTTTTTACATTTCAAAAGGGGGGATTTTGACCCCCAAAACGCCCCTACGCCTCTGTGCTATTGTGCTGATAGATTCGTGTAGTGCAAGAATGCCATAGCAAGAGTAACGATGCCTATTCTTAGTGACTTAGAGTCTGTTTTCGTGCAGGTCTCTTGAATTACTGAAACAAAAAAGCTTTACATTTTTTGGTAAAAATTTAGGTGTGTTTAACCCAGGGCTGTGAAGTGTCTCCAGCCCCAAACTCCCAGAAAATCAAATGCAAAATTCCATTTATTGACTGATAAGGAAGTTTTAATAGATAAACTCATTTTATCACAATTGAAAGTCTGCAATTCCAACCATCTGTGAAGTTAAATGTAATGTATGTTAATGTAAATACGACTTCGGCTCCGCAGCCCTGGTTTAATTCGTTGTTGTACGGTCAATATATCTCACAGCAGAAAGTCAAATCTGTTAACTCTGATGAAGACGGCTCAGAAAAATCTGATTCGATCGATGACAAACAGCATTCTGGATCAACCGAAAATGTCAACAAAGCACGAAATGTATCGTGCAGTTCGGATAGCTCCAGGGCAGCACCAAGTGGTAGTTCGATGGAAGGTGGTGATAATGCAGACGTTCAAATGAGAGACAAAAAATCTACGATAAATGACCAACAATTCCTCAGGCAATCGTTAACCGCAGGGCGAAAAAAAATCTTTTCAGTTTTCAAAGAAAAAACTCAAAAACCCAAAACTAGTCCTCCCACTAAACCCCCTCGTCCGAGAAAATCTGTCCAAATTTCCGGTCCTGTTGCAACGGATGCTGCGATGCTTCCATCAGCTGATTACTTGGTGCCAATAAAAAGCATGCAAGCAGAACAAAAAGAAAATTCACATCCGGTCGTTGACCACACATACTCCGAAGTTCCTGGAAGCGAGGATGAATTCACAGATGATTCTATCGATGACCCGACAGAAACAGACACGCCCATTACGAAGGCAAGGCGACACCCACTTTCACAAGCCTTCTGGAATTGTGTGCTCAGATTATATACCCAAACACAAATGTTGTTTTATTTCATTCTTTGTATATGTTTGAATGTTTTTTTTTTGTGTGCTTATTCCAACAATGTTTCTTCCTTATTTTATGTACCTAAACGGAAGTATAGTGTCATCCATAAAGTTTTGAAATTTTTTAAAATTACAAAGGGAAATATTACATATTGTTTTAGCCCTCACGAATGTATTAAATGAAGTAAAAATATTTAAACAATTACTTACTGATTAAATAACAACAAACCTGGTAAAGATATATTGAGAACTGTCTTCATAACAAAATTGATATAGTAATAGGACCTCATGGCCTCATGGGCACCCTGTATGATCAAATAGGTAATATTAAGTTATATAGCAAGTAATACATTGAAGTTCTGATTTTTTATTGCACTTCAATGGTTGTCCCTGATTTCATTCATAGATTAGTCCTGTTGCTCCTGTTGGGTGGAATTTTCATATACAAAAAATAATTGAGTATTCAAGTTGTCATTTTACTTATATTTTAAGCAAGTCTTTGCCATTTGGTCATAGATTACAAGGCCCTTTAAAAAACTATGTTTTAGGTTCATGTATGATGATTTCCTATTATTCCACATTATCTTCAAAATATTTCATGAGATGACAATTTTTACAATGATTCCTGGAAGAAGGGGAACTGAATCATATAGCGAACTAAGGCCTCTCTTAAGATTTTTAAATTGCTTTTCAATTGCTGGTTCAAGATTTAATATGGTTATTCTGATCAGGGTATACTAATTATTATGGTGACTAACTTCCCGTGAAAATAACTCATAACTGGAATGTTTTGTAACGCTTGGGTGATTTGTTGCATGCATGATTAGGCATGGCCTATATCCGACAATAGCGACTTCCTTGATTGCAATTTCCAATCAATCAAATTTATCTTGCAAAACTTGATGCCAATCAATCAAAAATTAGTTTTATTGATAAAATATTGATTAAAATTTTGATTTGCTCAGCTTTGCTTACGCAAAATTATGCTGCTCTGAAATTTTCTATCTAAGTACATCAAATCTCCGGAATTTTTTTTTTTAAATCAATTGTAATCGACTTCCCTATGTATATTGATGTTAAACGGGCGAAAAAGTAATTCCTTTGATATATAAAAGCATTCTCGATTCATTTGGCGTAATTTTTTGCTAAAATACACGAGTATCTTTCATCGCATACTGCTCAGTAGGATTCTATGTCCATGTTTGCTGGTGCTACATTGCATGTCTTAGAAGCTAAAATATATGAAGTGGGATTGGAAAATATCTCATGCAAGCTTATGCTATTGCTGGGAATCCTAATTCTAACATGTACAGGGTCACCCAAATTAAGTTAACAGGTTCCGAGACAAAACGGCAAAGGGAAAATTTTTTTATTTTACAATATATCAAGGGAGGGCTCTTCAAGCTATTGAATGTTCATAGTTTGAAGCAATATTTACCCAATATTTCAATAAAAACTAGATGAAATTAAAAATTACTTCGCTTTAACACAGTAACCTCATCACTAAATTAACATAGTGGGACTTGTCGATTTTCTATGTTGATTTAGCCCAATTAAGAACACATTTGGCCTTCAAAACACAAAAAAAAAGTTTCCCAATCAATTGAACATTTTTTTGAAAACTCTCCTCAAGATTTGTACATACTTGTGATTTTTCCTGTAATCAAGACCTATTTGCAGTACCAAATTTATTGACTTTTTGGGGTATGAAACTGTCCCATTTTGAGATTTATGAGTGATTGGCTCTTTGGTGTTTCATTAAAATTCGAATCATTTTATTATATTTACGAATCCTGAACGGAAGATTAACTGAATCAGTGTACGCTAACTTTCCATGCTCATTTCATTCACTTATTCATAATCAACATTTGTGTTTGGGAATCGCCTATATTTTATCATTCACCAGATGTCAGTAATTGCAAAATTATTAATTTTCAATGCTCGATATCTGGACCGAATTTGCTTTCGCTCATTATAATCTGAGATCAATTCCACAAGGCTTGTGAAGGCAGTTTTTGCACGAAGCTCTGGTAATGTTTATTTTTTGCATGGATTTAATTTGTTTTGTTGTTGTTGTTTTTTATTTTGTTTGGATTTGTCTGCATTAAAAGTTTTGCTGCTTGACGTCCCCATAGCTAAGTTGGTGTCGTTTAATATATCATGCTGCGCTCAAGTACTGTGATACAGTGTTTATGTCTCTTAGTCAAGTTTGCGGCGGTTGACACATCATACTAAGTATGATTACTTTATTATTGTATATTCAGGACTTTTGCTCAGAACAAGGCCCTTAACAAGCATCCAATTATATCACTGTTTTCACCACATCGCCACAAGTTGGGTGTGCATATGTGCAAATTACATAGGGGGTGCACAGCTTCTCTCACCATTAACTGAACAAAATACCTATTAAATACTGAATACACCCATAATTAACTGAATACCTAACTGTTCCCTTTACTTGAAATGGATTGATAGCTGATGAGAATCCATGATTTGCCATAAGATTAAGTCGCATTATTGTATTTTTCATTCTTTAGTATAAAAATATAATTATGTATTAAGTAGAGATAAGGAATTTGTGAGAATTTGATGACGCCAATAAATATTTCACTGGGGATGGGAAAGCCATAAGGGAAATGTAATCTTGGGGCAGCACCTGAAAATGTTAGGACTAAAGTTATTAGTTTATTACTTATCGATCTTTAGATCGGTAAGTATGTTGATAGGTATCTGTCTGTCTGTTAGATGCACGCGATATCTCATGAAGGCGTGGTTGAATCTGCTCCAAATTTTGCATGTGCATTCATCCTATCTTGGACCAGAAGCCTATAGATTTTGGATGAATTATGTCGTATAATTAGCCTGGTATTAATTAATTAGTGATGGGACACGCGGTGTCACTATAGGGTAATGAATCGAAACTGCAGTTTTGATCGATAAGTCTTCGGTCTCCGATTGATATTCTCGTTACTGATTTGGCAACGTATTGGGCTACAACCCGGCCGTCAAGCCATTACGTGGCCCTAGTCAACACTCAGATTTCTCCTCATCAAAAATAAAATCCTAATCCTACAGTTAATGTCTCATGGATAAAAATACTCAAATGTTTTTTTCTCTAGTTGCTGTGTTAAATCTTTCATCATTATACCCCGTGCTCTCATTACTGTAAGGCTAAGTGATAGCCACATTCTCACATGCCTTCATCATTAAATATTTTGTGTGGCCCTGCTAGATTTCTGAATTTGGTTATATGGCCCTCAGACAAAAATGTTGCACACAAATATTGTACACTCCTCTTTACAGCATTTGGTTCCAGTTACTGCTTCCAACAAACTTTTCGGCTTTTGGGCCAAATGTGGTACCTGGATACGCCTAATTCTATTATACAAGGAGTTAAATAAAATTTAATTTAAGCGCTTTGTTTGAAGCTAAATTTTGTGCGATCATTGGTGCAGTTACGTACAGTTAGTCTGGAAATCAGTCCATCTGAGCCACTTTGCTCAAGGAGAAATTAATAAATATTGGTTATTTGCACTGGATAACAGCCATCCATATATGCTCAAATGGTCGATCATATGGAGCCTTATTCAGATAGATTGAAGTGCTGGGAATTACATCATGAGTGAATATAATAATACCTTATATAAGATCACACATATGGCTCCAATGTATTTCCTTCGGAGGACATCCAGTCTTGTTTTCATGAATGTCTCTTGTTATCTGTCCCTATTATTTTGAAATATATTCATTTCATGCATATTTTGTGTATTTAATTCAGCTTTCAGGTTCAGTTCAGCTTGTTTTCAGTTTCATTCAGCATGAATTTATTTGTTTCTGCATGGTTCACCAGTTTTATATTTTCCCAGGATCCGAGTAGCGAAATAACGCACTGGATATGTGTCTCTACATTGTACATGGCATTATTCGAATGGCCAACAAGTTCATGTTATTGGCAGACTTCACCCACCACACAGTCTTTTCGTTGAACAATTCCAATATCTATGTCACGACTGATAACATGCTATTACATCAAATGTGCCCATTAGTTGAGAGACTTTCTGACTATAATGGCGTCCTGGTGTCACAGGGGAAAGGCAGTTTGGGATATCCAAATGCATATTGTGCATAAAATATAGGCTGTGATAGAATGGTACCCTCTTAGTGCCAGTTTTTCCATTAATTCCATATCTTTATTCCCACACCTTTTAAATATAAACTTTTATAGCTACCATAACAGGGAGCATACTATCAAACCGAGTAGTACAATAGGCACTGGTCAGATCAATGCACCTTTGACAAAGTTGTTTGTGGATTGAAGCCTCATTCCCACTACTCCACTGAGTATAAAAAAATTGGATAGGTCATACTGAATTGCAAAAAGTTTGGTTTAGGAATATCAGCTCTTTGATGTTACTATTGCTTTGCGAAGTTCCCATCATAAAATACTGTATATTCGGTTTTGCAGTATTTTACTGGCAGAAGATATTTCATTTTGAGTTATGTATTGTCCTGTGAAGTCCTTTTATTTTTTGTTTACGTTTCATGTCGTATGTGTTCAATTGAGTTTGAGATAGCTTATTATGTTTATTGTGCATTGGACAGAATTTTGGGAACTAAATTTTTCTTGCTGTTATTTTGTAGTATAATTATCTTTTATAATATAACTTATTTCAAATGGTATGCTACTTCTAATAATAATAAAATCACCACTGAAAATATTCTCCGAGTAAAAGATGAGGTGTCAGGTCCTTCCCACTCACCCAATAAAATAAATTTGCAAATAGTAATTGTAAACAATACATTTGTAACTTGTTTGCTGTATTTATAACATTTCCTAATGCAGTTGAGATTGCTTATTAACAGTGTTTCAATTTTAAAGTACTTGTTGTACCACTTCTTGCCTGAAATTCAACTTAAATGACATTTCCAGCAGAATAGGATTCTCATTATTACAAACATTATTATCTGTCTAATCAGTAAGTGCCCACTTTTTAGAGCCCAAGTCTTTTCGAGTACTACCGAAACTTCACCTGATTATGTGTGATCCGTCAAAGCAATGTAAAATAAGAATTGGATTATAACAAATATAATTCTCTTTTAACAAATGAGCCTATTGGAAGCATATAAGCTTGGTTACTAAATATTAATAATCTTTCACTGTTTCATGTCTGTTTTTATCAATCTTATCTTATTTATCTTATCAGGTCGTTGAATCAGCAGATTATTCTCATCTTCCACCAGAACAGCGGAAGAAAAAACTTCAGAAACATATTGATGAATTGAAGCAACAGCTTGCAAAGGAAAGCGATGGGCGGTTAGTTGATCTGATAGATTGGAATTTGTTGTCCTTATTCTTAAAACCGACTATGCAGTACTATGTAGACCAGGGCTGGGCAATCATATTTCTGAGTGGGCCAGACACATAATAGACTTGGTTAATGGGCCGGAGGGTCAAAACTCTATATGAAAAATCCAACAGGTAGGCTGACGTTTATATAATAATGGAAAGCACAATGTAACAATCGGGGTCTTTATGACATTATCAATATTTTTTCATTATTTTCAACCAATATTTATATCCATGAAAACTATAGTCATAATTTCAGGAGATACAAGTAGGCTGGATGAAATGCTTCGGTGGGCCGGATCCAGCCTGCGGGCGTAATTTGCCCATCCCTGATGTAGACAAAATAACATACCCAATAAATCTCCAATTACCGCATATAAGCCGACCCCCTCTAATGGCCAATTTATAAAAATCCATATACAGCAAAACACATATCTTTCATTTTTCCACCAGGAACGCATTATTGAAAATGCAAGAAGTTTATCGATCAAACCCAGCATTAGGAGATGCAGGATCACTGGATCCACAACTCAAACAATGCGACGATGCAGTCGCAAGAATTGAAACAGATTTAAAACAATATGAAGTGAGTCTCATATTGTAAATGTGTTACTTTCAATTTTTAGCAAACTTATTCTCACAATGTTTGAGGTATTATGCAGGCCAAAAATAGAATAATTTGCCATTTCAAATACATTCTGAAAATATTTTTTGGATACGAAATATTGAAAATCTTCTAAATTATTGAAGAGGACGGGTATGGTGGCCCATCGTTGTCACGTGTAAAATTTAAAAAAAAAATGAAAAAATAAAATGAAAAAGCGAAAATAAAAAAATAGTTGTGAAAAAACATAAAAAAAATTGAAAAAAAAGAAAAAAAAAAAATTTTAATTAAAAAAAAAAATTGAAAAATAAAACAAACAAAAAAATTAAAAAAAAAATTGAAATTAAAAAAAAAAAAAAAAAAAAAAAAAAAAAAAAAAAAAAAAATTTGAAAAAAAAAATTGGATAAAAAGAAAATAAAAAGGTTGACAACGATGGTCCGCCTCGTGGCCCATCGTTGTCACGCGTTTTTATTTTTAGAAAATTTGATGCTGCTTGGGACCAACCAGGGTTGTCCAAAACGAATCGAATATTCGAAATTATTCGAATATCAAGGTATTCGAATACCTTTTCGGCTGATTTTCGAATAATTCCGAATAGTAGTCACTTTTCGTCAATTTTTACGGAATCTTCAAACGACTTTTTATGCTCACGTATTGTAATGACGATGAAATAGAATCGGCACTTTCATTGTTTATATTCAGCGCGAATGTCCGTCGCATAGCATTGCAGCACATTTGCGTGGGTGGACATTGCCGACATTCGTCTTTCTTTTAATTTATAAAATCATTTCCATTAGTCGAAAAAGTTCCCGGCTAATAAGTCGCTTTTCTAGACCCAATTTTTTTTTTTTTGGGGGGGGGGGGGGAGGGGGGCGCCTTATTGAGAAAGTATGTTTATTTTATTTTTATGTGGCCTGCTTATTTTTCGCATGACTCTTCTCAAGCATGATTTGTGTTAACCTTATATTTGGTTTTTATGGGTCTGCCAATCATGATATTTAATCGTAGGCCGATTATCGTTACTTGAAAGAGAAAACACGGCCACCGAGATAAAGTGATTTATGACCCTTTCGTTTATCCGATTAAGCAGAAAACGACAGGGACGTGAAACTCAACCGTGAAATAACCCGTGGATGTACAGCGTGGTACTTATCACATTACAAAATTTATTTCAACATTCGGTTGATAGGTTGTCCAAAATGATTGCCGCTTCATAATTTAAATTTTCCGCTTTATTGTTAAGAATAGTTAATTCCGTGAGTATGGTTCTACTAAACGAACATGATCCGGTTCTAAACGTATGAAATTATCAGCGCATATTAGCATAACTGAACAACAGGGAACAATTTTTCTACCAGTCCTTTTGGAGGCCTGTATGAAAAGCCGCTTTCTGGCAAATAATTTTGAAAACGATGGTTGAAAGTATCGATAATGAAAGTATTAATACCAAATACCACGGGTATTTGTGGTCCATGAAATGTGTGGTAAACTGCCCAATTATAATTAATTTCGGATTTAAATTTACAAAATAAAAAAACTATTATAACTCTAAAATACAACGGCGATTTGTGGACTTAAATGAGTGGTAAACTGCCCGATTTACCAACATTTGAGTTATGTTAATAGAATTAAATTAACACGACAAGGCATTTTAAATAGTGGTATCGGTCATGGATTCGAATATTTTGCGCAGCACTAAATCATCCCAGTAAGAGGTCCACACTTTTAAATACAAACCAATGCCAACCATTATAAAAATTATTTCCCAAAAAGCAGGATAAAGTATAAATTATTTTTCCGACTTGTGACAATTTTTTCGTGAGTACGAAACTAAGAATCAAAAATTATTTATATTCGGGCACAATATCACGGCATTCTGTGGACATAAATTGTGTGGCAAACTCGCCATTAATATTAATTTTTGATTCCCATTTTCGTATTTACAAAATACAACGGCGATCTGTGGACTTTGAATGTGTGGTAAACTACCCGATTATAAATAGTTTTTCATCCCTATTTTCGTATTTAGAAAATAATAAAAGTATTATTACCCAAACATACAACGGCGATCTGCGGACTTAAAAGGTGTGGTAAAGTTCCCGAATATGATTAATTTTTGATTGGTATTTTTGTACTCACGAAAAAATTGTCACAAGTCTGAAAAATAACTCATACTTTATACCGCTTTTTGGCAAATAATTTGGATAATAGTTGGTATTTAAAAGTATGGGTGTTCTACTGCGCAATTATTCAAATCCATCACCGATACCACTATTTAAATTGTCTTGCCGTATTAATTTAATTCTGTTAATTAACATAACTCATGCTATATAAAATATATATCGCAATAATCTGCAAACATGAAATGCCTGGTAATATAGCCAGGTTGTAGATAGCAGATATTCCATTGTTTGTCGTATGGAAATTCCTTCATACACTTACCGTAGATAAGCTTCTATTACTGGATTTTATTTTCGAGATATTCGAAATTTCATATTCGAAAATAATAATTTCGAATGTATTCGAAATAGTGAACTATTCGGTATTGGCCATCCCTGGGACCAACGTTGTCAGACTTAATCCTACGCGCACAAATGTGTTCCCTGGGTTTCTAACTCACTACTGATTTTCATGACCAATATCCAATAAATTCAACATGAAAATGTTCTACAAATTCTCCATGCTACAAGTTCAACCACAAGCAATATATTTATAATAAGGATAAGAGAATATAGAATTGGATACGAAAATTTGTTTTTACGTGTAGAAGGTAATTTAATTGGAAAATGCTGCTTAACTGCTCAGACACTCGTGCGATGCCGGTACGGTATCGTCTGACCGTACCGGTACCCATGCAATCACTCGTGAAAGAATGGGAGATGATGAGTGATTGTATGGCTACCGGTACGGTCAGACGCAAAGCGACTATAACCGACTACCGGTATTTGGTAAGACGGTACGGTACCGGCATCGCGAGTGTCCAGACAACTGAGTAGTTAAGCAGCATTCTCCAAATTACCTTATACACGTAAAAACAAATTTTCCGAATTTTCGTATTCAATTCTATATTCTCTTATTATTATTATAAATATATTACTTCTTGTTGAACTTGTAGCATGGAGAATTTATAGAACATTTTCATATTGAATATTGCTCAAGAAAATCAGTAGTGAGTTCGAAACCCAGGGAACACATTTGTGCGCGTAGGATTATGCCTGACAACGTTGGTCCCAAGCAGAAGCAAATTTTCTCAAAATAAAAACGCGTGACAACGATGGGCCACGAGGCGGACCATCGTTGTCAACCTTTTTATTTTCTTTTTATTCAATTTTTTTTTTTTAATTTTTTTTTTTTTAATTTTTTTTTTTTTTTTCGTTTTCATTTATTTATTTTTTTTAATTTTAATTTTTTTTTTTAATTTTTTTTTTAATTATTTTTATGTTTTTTCACAAAAAATTTTTTATTATCGGTTTTTTATTTTATTTTTTATTTTTATTTTCAATTTTACGCGTGACAACGATGGGCGACCATAGACGGGGATATATTTACAAACATCATTCTACGTTCGGAAATATTGAATCAGAAAAGATTACTGCAATTAAGCTTAAACTTTTTCAGTTCAAAACATCCGTTGAATTATTCCATTTATTCTCGAATTTTGGAAACAAAAAAAAGCTAAGTTCAAACCATACTTGTAAAAAAATTATCTGAGTGAAAAATTGTCAGTGCGGCTGCTAAATTTCTATTGTTATGTCAATTTTAACATCTTGCTTATTGGCCAATGTTCCGAAGTAAACAAGGAAGTCTATGCTCAGGAAAACATCAATTATTTGCTTCTTTAAAAATAAAATTTCATACTCCAGGCTTGGTATGCAGAAGCATCAGGTGGTGCTCCTCCCAGACCTGCGCCAGCTGCGGTCACACAGTCATCCACAAAACCACAGTATTCTCAGCCATTGAAGTCCGAACCGGAGACAAGAAAGTAAGAGTGATATTATATTAGTGTCACCACTGCCAGTGTCTATATCAGTGGTTCTCTTGTTACGATTCAATATGACCTGCCGAACTTGATGCAATAGTTAAAACTTTGTTTCTTCAGATGGATTGTTACATCATTATCACAGTTTAAGCATGTGTATATTCGTAACAATTCAATTATACCGGTATCTTAATTATTTGTACCGGTATCGGCCTCTTTTGGCGTTCTCCCCTCCTGGTCCGGGAATATCCTTCTGCCTCTGATTTCGGCCCCGGTCAATCAACTTTGGGAACCCCTGGTCTATATCAGGGTGGTCCAAGGTTGACGACTCCGCGGGCCACAAAAATATTTTTGCATTGTTCGCGGGCCACAATAGTGCCAAGAATAGGTAAACAGTGTAATACAAAACAAACACTTTTATTGTGCAAATACATAGTTATCAGGCATTGCCAACCTAGGCTAATAGATTCCGCATTCGATTTTTAGTTTTCTATGATTCGTATTTTGTTAACATATATTCCCGACCTAAAAATAGAAAGCCAGATAACAATTTAGACTGCCAAACACATCATTCAACTTTGCTAGTTGCCTCAGCTAGCCATAACACTAGTCAATTCAGTGACATTAGTGATGTAACAATATGTAAAAAGATTTTTCTGATAAATTTTATGACGAAACAACACGAAGTGTGATTTTTTGATTACTCTCCAAATGTGACACGGGCCACATTTGGCCCGTGGGCCTGGGTTTGGACCACCCTGGTCTATATCAATGTTTTCAAACCGGGGAGGGACTATGTCGCTCTTGGGGGAATGTTGCTTGTATTTGCTGTAGTATTATCAATATTCTTTAGTTCTTTGTTATCACTACAATACATGTTTAGGTGCTCCTGTAGTATTCGTACTAAGATGGCGCACAACCTGAACATAGTATGTGTACCAGATTAGGGTGAGCAGGTTGTGCGCCATCTTGGTACGAATACTATGGCAGCGCCCATGTTTATGCACACATAATAAACTACTCAAACTGTAAAAAAGTGGGAGTGCAGTGCACAACATCGCTAAGGATCCCAATGAAATTTGAATAAATAAGGTACTTTTTATGGTACGTCTTATCTACAATTTTCCTAATTGTTGTTGACATTTCTTTTCAGTGCTCAGCTAAGACACGAAGATAGTTTTGCTGATGAATTTGATGACGAAGCCGTCGGAACTTGCATCGCACTTTTTGATTTCACAGGTAAATATGTTGATATTATATATAAGGTTTCCGAGACATTTTAGTTGCTTTTTGTTTCCTTAGTTTGTCAGAGTCTAATCATTCTGACAATGGGTGTATCTATGATTCATAGCAAGGTCTTGAGTCTGCACTCCACCCAGTGTTCATTGAGTTGATTTGCATAACCTCAAAATTCAATCCCTATTCCAAAATGCTCACAGATAAATGGTTCTTTATATAAGATTCTAGTTCAGGGCAACTGTTACATAAAATATAAAATGCTAAATATGTATTAATTGGAAAGTAGTGGGTTTTTGATGATGCTTTTTTGATATTCGGCTCATTATATATTCAGTCACCAGGGTTGTCCAAAACGAATCGAATATTCGAAATTATTCGAATATCAAAGTATTCGAATACCTTTTCGGCTCATTTCCGAATAATTACGAATATTAGTCACTTTTCGCCGTAAACACGGTGTTTCGTTTTACCGGAATCTTCAAACGACTTTTTACGCTTTCTCACGTATTGTAATGACGATGAAATAGAGTCGGCATTTTGATTGTTTATATTCAGCGCGAATGTACGTCGCATAGTGTTGCGACACATTTGCACGTTTGCGTTGGTGGACATTGCCGACATTCGTCTTTTAATTCACAAAATCATTTCCATTAGTCGAAAAATCGACAATCCCCGTATTTCCCGACTAATAAGTCGCTTTTCTAGACCCAATTTTAGCTTGATTTTTTGGGGGGAGGGGCGCCCTATAGAGAAAGCATGTTTATTTTATTTCTATGTGGCCTGCTTATTTTTCGCATTAGTCTTCTCAAGCATAATTTGTGTTAACCTTATATTTGGTTCTTATGGGTCTGCCAATCATGATATTTAATCGTAGGTCGGTTATCGTTACTTAAAAGAGAAAACACGGCCACCGCCACCGAGATAAAGTAAGTGATTTATGACCCTTTGGTTTTGCCGATTCAGCAGAAAACGACAGGGACATGAAACACAGCTGTGAAATAACCCGTGGACGTACCGTGTGGTACTTATCACATTTCAAAATTATTTCAACATTCGGGTTGATAGGTTGTCCAAAATGATTGCCGCTTTATAATTTAAATTTACCGCTTCGTTGTTGAGAATAGTTAATTCCGTGAGTATGGTTCTACCAAACAAACATGATCTGGTTCTGTTCTGACCCTATAAAATTATAGATTGTTCAAAATGATTGTGATTTTTAACTTAAAATTACCGCTTTATTGTTAAAAATAGTTAATTCTGTGAGTATGATTCTACTAAACAAACGTGATCTGGTTCTAAACATTATTATTAGCGCATATTAGCATAACTGAACAACAGGGAACAATTTTTCTACCCGTCTTCTTGGAGGCCTATATGGAAAACCCCCTTTTTTTGAGTGCTAAAAATATACATCGTCCTATTTGCCATGTAGACTTATTAGCCGGGAAATACGGTATCTATAGCCGTAATTGTTACGATATCCAATAAATTGTCACAAGTTGGGAAACAAGTTGATTTATTGGAAAAATACTCTCACCCGCTTTCTGGCAAATAATTTTGATAATGATGGTCAAAAGTATCGATAATGAAAGTATTAATACCAAATACCACGGGTATTTGCGGGCATGAAATGTGTGGTAAACTGCCCAATTATAATTAATTTCGGATTCGTATTTACAAAATATTAAAACTATTATAACTCAAAAATACAACGGCGATTTGTGGACTTGAATGTGTAATGAAGTATAAATTATTTTTCCGACTTGTGACAATTTTTTCGTGAGTACGAAAATAAGAATCAAAAATTAATTATATTCGGGCACAATATCACGGCATTCTGTGGACATAAATTGTGAGGCAAACTCGCGATTGATATTAATTTTTGATTCCTATTTTCGTATTTACAAAATACAACGATGATCTGTGGACATTGAATGTGTGGTAAACTACCCGATTATAAATAGTTTTTGAACCCTATTTTCGTATTTATAAAATAATAAAAGTATTATTACACAAACATACAACGGCGATCTGCGGACTTAAAATGTGTGGTAAAGTTCCCGAATATAATTGCTTTTTGATTTGTATTTTTGTACTCACGAAAAAATTGTCACAAGTCTGAAAAAGAACTCATACTTTATCCCGCTTTTTGACAAATAATTTGGATAATGGTTGGTATTTAAAAGTATGGGCGTTTTACTAGGATGATTTTGTGTTGCGCACGCATTCAAATCCATCACCGATACCACTATTTAAAATGCCTTGTCGTATTATTTTAATTCCGTTAATTAACACAACTCATATTATATAAAATATATATCGCAATAATCTGCAAACATGAAATGCCTGGTAATATAGCCAGGTTGTAGATAGAAGTTATTCCATTGTTTATTGTATGAAAATTCCTTCATACACTTAGATTCTATTACTGGATTTTATTTTCGAAGTATTCGAAATTTCATATTCGAAAATAATAATTTCGAATGTATTCGAAATAGTGAACTATTCGGTATTGGCCATCCCTGTCAGTCACCTATTTTCAGACTCTTGATATTTTGCAACGAACGTTTTGGCATATGTGAACTGTTTTCTAGGATTAATCCTTGTTTAAATTTCAATAATCTGTATCATCATTATTATGAACCAGTTGTTCTCAAATTTTTGAGCCGCACCTCCCGTTTTAGTATTTGTCAAGTCTCGCGCTGCACCTCAGAAATAACTAGCTAACAATGAGCTTCACCACAATTACAAATAGGTAGGCAAAAGTATGTTTTATTCAAAGAACGTTGAAATATGTGTGCATAGTAAAAAATGTAAATAATAAAGAAAAGTGAATATCCAAAAAAAGAAGGCAAGGTCAAATTTAACAAATATTTCTAACTAGCTTCAAGCCTCTTCAAAGTATTGTCTATGCCCGTCTTGTGGGGCGTACCCACCTTTCAGAACCACTGTTATAAACATTTTAATTTATCCAGCTGAAAGTGAAGGGGCAATGTCAATGAAAGAAGGCGAAGAATTTACTGTTTTAGAAGCCGATAAAGGTGATGGTTGGACAAGGGTTTTAAAAGATGAAGTGGATGGGTAAGAACGTTACTTTGTATAATTTCCTACTGCTGCCACAACCAAACTAAATTTTGATGTTTAATCTGAAAAATATCTCAAGAAGTTTGTTGAGATTGCGATTAAATTTAGTATTGGCATGCGACTTATTGTTTTCGACTTTGCTTTTATAACACAGTATAAACATTGTTCATAAAATGTAACTTACGTCACTCTTCTGTGGCCCGCTAGCCTAGGTGGGCAAAATTTTTGGCCTCTGGTCTAAAAAACCTTGCTGTTCTACATGGTGGTAGCTGGAAAAACGAAAAAATTATCAACAGCTTTTTATTTTTACAAGGAATGAAATAAGTTTCTCAAGGGTAGATTTTATATGCTATATTACAGTCATACATGCTCAAATGTTGTCCATGTGCACTTCAGAGCAGTGTCTTAACCTAAAAGTCCAATCTTGTGTAGCATTCTGAATGTTACCTTGTGGGATATCGTTGCAATTCAACCTATACCTACACTTTTATTCATGATCTCATCTGGTGCAGACTGCATGTTGAATATTTTTAAAAAGAATATTCACACCTATGTAGTCTAATTTAAAAAAACTAGTCCAAACTTTTCTTGAACAAAAAAAGGCTTGAACATCATCAATATAAAAAATGAAACAATCATGGAAATATTTTAAGAATGGTCTTATTTCTATAGCAATATCAAGCTGCAACAGCATAGTTCGTGTTGGTAAATGCAGGATGTTCATACTGTCTTAATACTTCATAAATTGCAAAGGGAATTTATCGGTACCATATATAGTTTGTTGGCCGATAAAGGCGTATTTACTGAAGCAAAAAGACTTAAAAAAAGCACATTGAAATAAAACCAACCTGGTTAAGAACTTAGGATATATTGAGAACTGGCTTCATAACAAAATTGGAATTGTAACAGTAATTTATCAACACCCTGTGTTATTGAGAAATTGCAAATTAAATTCAGCAAGGAATGAATAGCAGATGACATTATTAATATATCTTTTTTCAGATACGTCCCAACTTCTTATCTGGAGCTTAAACTTTACTGATTGTTACCATAGCAACCGTCGCAGATGAATAATTCTGCTTTCTAAGCACCATCGCCATGGAAACGACATGCCTGTTATCAAGCAAATCAGCATTTTTATTCGTTCCTGTTTGATTTTCCCGTTATATTATTATGTGTGCTGCTGCAATATTATATACAAGCATTGGGAGCTCGCCGTGTGAGCTATATCGCAAATTTAATAGTGTTTTAGCTATATTTTCTAGCAGAATCTTCGCTACTCCGAAATGATTCTTACCGACAACATATTAGGATGATAGTTTGTCATTGGTTAGAGACAGGATTTTTTAAATTCTCAATTTTGGGAAATTCAACACTATATTTAATAGTCTTCATTCAATGTCTGAAAACTGATAGAAATAAAAAGAGTCGAAACATTCTCATCTTAATTGCCATGCATTTCCAAATTCAAACTGAATATACATTGACTTCTACGACCTGCCTAATTTAGGATGTGTTCGATAATGTATTTTGAGAATGACTACTTGAATATGAATCAACTAGTCAGGTAAATAACTGGTCAACTATTCAAAATATTCCCCGACATAAGCTGATAAGAAGCTGTGCTTTACCGTCTCATCAACTTTCCTCTTTTAGATAAATAGGAAAATCCTAGAGTTCATTCGGAGTAATAATTTTTTTGATTGTAACCTTCCGCTATTTTGAGAGGTAGATATCTGAATAGCGGTATTCTACAATTTACCTACAAATTCTGAATATTTTAAATTGATGGATTGGCATCAGAATATGTTCTCTTTTGCGTTCGGGAGTGTTTTGTAAGTAATTCAGTACGGCTTCAGCTTCCAAGTTATCGGTGATCATAATTTTCAATGAATTTTAATCAATATTATATAATATACCTTTTATAAATATCAACCAAATTCAATGAAATCAAATTATCCATATCGTACTATTAGAGATTCTATTGATTGTTGGGCCAGTGTTACATATGTTTTATTTAATTGTTAAAATTAATCATCTGTTTTGTGAGTGGGTCACCTACAACTTCTATGCTGACAATATATTTTAGGGTGAGCGCTGTTAACCTTGCTTATGGTAGACTTCCTAATAGTGAATAGCTCTGTTTTGTGGGTCACAGTCAGTAAGGGAATGCAACTTCCCTGATGACCCATATTTGAGTGTTAGCGCTTGGAAACTTGCTTAAATTAATCAGTCTTTCCAGATAAGCATACATTATGGAGCTTCTTAATTCCTAACCCTCGACTTGAGTCTCTACAAAAACGCCCGGCTCTTTACCTCCCAGTATCTGCTCATTTAGAGTCTTGTTCAGAGCAAAGTTGTAATAAAACACCTAAACAAGGGAATATCATTGTATGAAGATTTCCACTACACTACACCCAAGAATTCCTTCTATTACTATTTCCCGATGTTAGAAATATAATAATCTTCCTTTCTGTAAATCATGATTCTTGGATCTTAACCCTATAAAAACGAGCATGACAAATCCCCCCCCCCCATAGCTGTCTTTTCATGCTCATACTTAATCGACAATACTTCAATGGCATGAGTGGGGGTGATTGTATAACTTGAATCAATATTATTATATCATAAAACTGTCAGTTGTTTCATTATGAGGTCATAGTAATTTAACTGCAATATTTCGTATTTTTTTTTCAATCGCCAGCCATGTAGTTTTTTAATGAAGTACTTGCCTGATAGATACTGATATCTGAAATTATTCAAGTTCATGCATTTGGAACAATCAACTGGTAAACTATTACCAAACCCGACCTAAAATAATAATCGAATGGCTTGCTATATGATTGAACTGCGGCCGCCTTGGACTTCTTACATGGAACAAATATGAAAAATTCGAATCTGACTCCTGATTCTGGAATACCAGTACTAAAAAGTTGACTCTGGCTATGGAGAACTCGAATTTTTAATTTAGCACCCGGCCAGCAAAAACTCAGACCTACTCAACAGCACTGTTTTTCTCGTTCTATAAATTCACTCGTACTTATACATTTGACAAAAGCATATCACAACCATATATCTGGAATGCCAAAATTGCTGCAGTTAATCCTATTTTTATACAAGGAAGAGCGAATAAATCACCATGTTTTAGTTTTACCGTACCATTCTGCCAGCTTTCCCTTCCTCTAAAAGTAAAAATCAAATCGTAATTATGTCAACAGGAACACTGCTGATTATCTCATCTATTTTATCACTAATATCGTATTTTTATTGATGTTAAAATTTCAAAGAAGATTTGAGCCAGCCTTGGGATTCTACTGATACTCCATACTGACGTTGTCAAAAATCTTGCTTGAAATTTTTAACATGTTATTTGTGTATCTGGTTATTTTTTTTTGTCGAATTGATGTTTGAGAAAAGTGTATGATAATATTTTATGATAGGTGAATATGGGTATTGAAAAGTGCAGATGTTGGCATATTGAGTAACTTGCTTACTGTTTCCATCGCGTGGCTTATCCCGCTTGAAGGTTCGAAATGTCACGTCCATATTCCGATGACACGTTTGCTAAGTGGTTGGCCTTGAAACGCTCACTACAGATTACCATTCTCGCTCTGTATTGGCAAACCTAAATTTTGTGAAAGTCTGTTCTCGCGGAAAACTGTTTTTCGCATTACTTTCATTCTGTCAAAATTTCGTTTTTGCAAAACCATATTCGCGCACAAGTACTTTCATGCAGATCTGCAGTCGCGCAATTTGGATTTTCCTGATCGAAAATAAGGTAATTGGAATAAAATTATGGCTTATGCAACATTTAAATACGAGTGCTGGAAAAATACGAAATTGTTCTGAAATTAAGATAGGAATGAACGGTGCTAACGTACATTTAGTTACATTGTGGTTTACTTGCTTTGCTTACTGATACCTTCGCAACGCTAAATTATCATACTTGAAAGTTCAAAATGTGACGGCCATATTGACGGACTAACAAAGGCGAATTCGCTTCTCTAATTGCGCCCTGTCTGGATGCAATGCGCCCGAAACGTTATCACTAAATACCACCCGCGACCCTTCGATTTAAAACGCCAAGCTATAAAATATGTAACAAATTGTGGAGTAAAAACCTATCTATTGCGGCGAATTTGGCGAATTACACAACGTGGTACCATTTTTGACCATCTTCTCCCAGATCTTTGTTGCGACGCACCGATGTGGCGCTTAACTATGCGAATATTTTGATGCAACGATTGGGTCCTCGTCGTTCATTTGAATTTTGACTGCGACATTCCTGTCCCTGAAGTCGTAAAATGACCAATTCAGTTAAAATCACTTGCGAGATAGGGATTCATATTTGCAACTTTTATATTATTTTCCCATAAATATGTACGCCCTGCATACGAGACGAATGATCGACAATTGTACGCGCACCAAGAGTAGACGAAAACAGACAAGAGAGCTACGCACAAATATATGGACACGTTAGACCAGAGCGAATCAGTCCTTACCGGTACCTTCGACGCTACCGGTACCCTCAAAAAAGTTCTGAATTTCCAGTAGCAAGAATTTTGCAGAATCAAAACGTACAGCCAGTCATGACACTGACTAAAATCCGTGTTCCCATGGATAAAAAATAATACAGCAAAATTTTAGACGAACTATTAAATTTCATAGAATTCACGCAAAATTTTGAAATAAATAAAAGTAATAGCCTTCTAGCAAAAAAATTAATCTTTAACCACTGAAAATTTCAAAGCAATTGGCCCAGTATTCGAAAAGAAAAGCGACTTTTTAAAAACGTGTCAAAGAACAAGAACAACAACATAATATTGAAACGATCGTTATGGCCACTAAACGTGTCCAAAAAGAGAGCCATGCTCAAATATATGCTACATGTATCGGGATAGCGGTAACGATACCCGGACTGTCTTAGCTTTTCTAGGTTCTGTGACGATGATGATTCATGCTTGCTGTTCCAATGTGATGAATTGGAATAACAAATGATCCGAGTCACAACTGTATTGCCAAATTCTTTGCAGTACCGTACGTAGTCTACCGTGCCTCATGGAAAAACGCTAAGCACGAGATTGACCGAGGTGCGGTCGCGAAACTGTACAAGTCATTTTTAATTTTGTTGACGTGACCACGCAAAACGTCAGAAGGGGAAAGATAAAGGTAATAGCCTTCTAGTGACAACAACAATCTTTACCCACTGGAAATGCCAAAGCAATTAGTCTGGCAATGGTTTAACAGTAACAACAACACGAAGAAGAATACCAACATCAATAAAGTAATGACAAAACGATCCATTAGTCCACTTCGTTCCAAAAAATACAATGCATTTATGTATGAATGACGAAATTAAGCGGATAGTCTTATTTGTGTTAATTCATGTAAATGCACTCGTGGAATGAAATTAACTATAACCGTGAATTTAATGAGTGAAAATAGCCAGCAATTATTAGCGAAATCAACCGAAAAATATACAATTCTTTGACTACGCAATGCTTATTACGCGCAAGCAGCGTTTTTAATTGCATATATATATATACGTGGTGTATATTACTTTTATTCGCATGCTCGAAAGAATATATCGATCTCAAATTATGGCAATTGGAGGGGGTAATGGTTGCTCCAAACACCCGTTCTTTTTTCTAAATAGTGTTTCGGATTAAGGCGCAATTTTATAGTTTTTTTATTATGCCGGAAATCAATTCTATTTATTGAAGATGGACTTCGATAATAGACTGTCGCGGGTACATGGTTTCCCAATCATACGATTTAAAAAGCGATAACTAAGCACTTGGTCGATCTTTCGTATTTATTGGAACTTCTTGCCTTCAAATTAATTTCTCATGCGTTCGATTTCTTTTGAAACATTTCATTCCAAAGTATATTAAAGGCCGCTTGAAGCACTGGCTCCTCTGTTATCATGGAATCACGACTAACAACAATATATATAATAATGGTATCCCAAACTACTGACCTCATTTTTTCAAGCTTATGTATGCAGTTCTCACAATTATGTGTGTGACTCAACAAGTTTCTCACACAGCTGGTTTGTCCTGGGGCACTTAGCGTTGAAATGTCCAGCCAAGCTTGAAATCTTGGTAAAATTCAAGACATCCAATTTATTTTTGTCGATTTCACAATTTTTTTCTCTGTCAATATTTCAGTTCGGCCACGTCTTGGTTATTTGAATTTTTCGTTGCGCTTGGCACATTCAATATATAGTATTGCATTTTGAATAATTCCAGTTCTTGGTTTTCAAATTGGCATTTTACAAAATGAGCCTGAAAATGTAACAAGTTATATATATACTACAGTAAATGTACTTCTGAAATATCAAGAGTCGCATTTTTACCATAAAATTGATAGAAATATAACCAAGCACGCATCCAGAGGTCCAAAAGATTAATCTTCTCCGCTCAGGGGTTCAAAATTGCCAATTTGCATTACTGCTAATCACTATCATTGTTGTGCCCGCATAACTTCAAGCAATTATGCCTGTGAATCTAATACATTCAAAGCGCTGCTCTGAGTTACTTTTGGTGA
This sequence comes from Styela clava, assembly GCF_964204865.1. Classification (NCBI taxonomy): domain Eukaryota; kingdom Metazoa; phylum Chordata; class Ascidiacea; order Stolidobranchia; family Styelidae; genus Styela; species Styela clava. Next base: position 6,381,019 of record NC_135254.1, read on the forward strand.
CTTGAGAACAGTTAATTTGACACCACAAGCCAGTATTTAGTAACTTTCATGAGGTCGGAGCTGACTTAAACTAGTCGAATTGGCGACGTGGTTCAGTTAAATGTGACATCATCCTAAACCTGTGTGTAGTATGCACTGTGCAGACCATCAATCAGCCTGTCTTCCCTGTTATCATTCTAACTTTCAAGTTATTCGTTTGACTAACCTCGCGCAAGAAACTGACTGGCCATCTTTCTTGTCCCCATATCGCCTACAATATTATATATTGCCAATTCCACCGCAATTTAGTGCTGGTGAGCGGCCCGTCATTTTGCAGGAAAAGGCACCACCTTTCCGAGGATCGTGCAGAACTGGTAAAAAACCGCTCGTATGCCCGGCAAACGACGTTACGGTGACGATGTCGGACAATTTCCATTGTTACGCATCTTAGGGATTTAATACTGTACCAATTGTTACTTCACACAGAAGTTCGTCGTAATTGATGGACAAGTTGTCTGCTTGTTGCTTCATGCTTCGCTTTTGGCGGTGGTGAGTGTCAAGTTTAGAATTTTGGCCAGAGAAAGGTTTAGATTCCTGAATTTGCTTCGTCTTTAGTGAATGTCTATTTCAAGTTTAATATTGATAGATTGTTTGTTTACTTGGTCCAGCTTTAATCATGTATGTTAAAATATTTTCGAACATACAACAATAACTGCCCCTTTTTTTAATAACCTGAACCGCAGTATGCGCAGGTATGCCGTAGCGCTACTCTACCATTTTTACCAGCGACTACAAAGTCACTGGGATTTGTTCATTTCAAAAGTAATATTTCACCATGTAACGCACAACTTGAAGGCATTATTCAACAAAATGCAACGCACAAATCCATGAACAAGAATGACGAGCCTTTGTATGGGGAACGCAAGGTGATGGTATTTGAGAAAAAATTGCCGAACCTATATCGGTATAACTGTTGAAAATATCGAAAAAAACTAGTAATCCTGAATGGCGCGCTTATTATTTCTTATTCATGCATGTATTGTGTGTTTCATGGTTTGGCAAATAAAAATAAACTCTCTCTCTCTCAACTTCGAGAATATAAGGTTTACAGAATAACGATCCATGGAAGACTCGATCCACTCAACATCAAGCATCACTATGGTGGTTCCCAGCTAAAATACCACTAGCTAGGCAAATGACACTGTCTGAATGGCCAGACTCTTGGAATCGTGATGCTTATTTTGAGAGCGTTGTACAATAAATAAAATAAGATTTGAACGAAGTATCGTTCAAGGTGTTGGTCAATCATGAACTGTGTCATTATTTCTGCTCCTGTTTTCACCTAATAAATGCTGACATACTGTCGTACGGAATACGCGCTAAGTGTTCTACCTTTTGCGCAGATTTTAGAACAAACCACACTATCGTTTGACGGTAAGCGCATCACGCTTTCGCTGTCAAAACTACCGTATATTATTTTGCGCGTTATCACCTTAATTAAGGCAACGCAACACCGCTAGAATTTGGAACGCGTCTGGGGTAGGTTATCTCTTTTAGTTGGCTCTAAGAGTGTTCCTATCGTAAGTAAGTAGTAATTGGGATATATTTGAAATACTTTGCGAATCGCGATTTGGTAATGCAATCGCTTTAATTCGCTAGGATATGCATACTGCCTTCGCTAACAGACAAACTATAAAAGTGAGAAATCTCCATGTTTTCTGCGTTTTTGTCTTCTTTCTAAGCCTATCGTATCTTTTCAATTCCTAATTTTGCAAAAAGCCCCATTATGTAAATTTATAAACGCAAAAACAAAGATAATAATGTATTCTATGTAAATTTACAGAGTTTTGGGGAGAACAATTTTGACCCCGTAGGAATGCCATTATTGTCGATTTATTTAATCAGTATTTTAGCTCAAAGCAACATTGGGTATTCACACAATGACAAATTTGCGAAATTTTCATTTATTATTTAAATACGAAAATACCACAGACGCGATAGGTAGATGAAAGCATAAAAAAGTCAACTATCAACTTTATAAATATCAAATGCCGGGGACGTCAATAATGATAATATTGTTCGCTTGAAATAGGAGCCGTAATTTACAATCTGTGAAATGGATCGAATTCTATACGTGAAAGATAAAAGTAACGCAAAATTGATTTGTGTTGTGCATACCATTCGCTCATTAATAGTTTAAACTTTAAACAATAGGTTTTAACAACTGTCGCACATGTGAATTCACAGTTCTGCCTGAAATATGAAAACCAAAATTCAATGTCCGCCGTTGCGTAAGAATTAATATATATATATATACTTTTGAATAAAACGCTTTAAAATACATTAGGTACTTTCTGTACATTAGGTACTTTCTGTAGTATGTGTACCATGATAGGGGTTGGCCATGAAATTTTTCTTATTTTAGTTCACGAGTTCGGGGGCTGTCTATGTTAGCCAAGTGAATATACATAAGTTTCAGTCACTTTGCAATATAACTTGATGTAAAATAGGCGAGCAAAATTAGTTACCTCCATATTGGTACACATACATCTGGAGCGCCATAGATGAATTATAAAAAAAAAAGGGCCGCGGTGTTACCTTATTTTCAGTCTTCTAGTAATTTTCTAAAGTGAATCGACAATACTCGTTACTCGAATGCTCGTTAAAAATATCGCATTATAAGATTAGAAAAATATTCGATCTTGCTCACCAAAAAATTACGGCGCATGTGAACAAATATCTCATTGAACGACAATGAAAAACTGACTTGATTAATATTAAATTACGACAAGAGATAGTTTTGAATTCCGTGCACATTTAGTCGATGGTACGAGTTTGAATATGTGCATATAAAGTAACAATTATAACGCCTTTGAAAACGCGAGTGGTACTTCACTCTTAAAATCAATTTTCATTTTTTAGTTCTGAATACGGGCACTCAAGAAACATTTTTTTAGAAAATGGATTGATATTTCGCGACACACTTGGAATTGGTTTGAGAACCACTGACATATATCATTCGTTTATTTTCCATGTGCATATTGTTTCTAGACTGTTAAAATACCATTTTGTTCTCGTTGTATTTCGTGTACATTCAACTCGTAGGTGCTGTGCATCGGGATGCAGATAATTCTTACTGTTCTTATAACAATCGCGAGTGTGCGGTTACATTTGTTATTTTTCGTCAAATAGCTAGCTCATTTATGAAACAATGGAGAGTGAATTGCACTTTTCGCGTACTATTTTATTTAAAGTACCACCCATTGGTCAACAAATCCTGGTTGTGCCTGTCGCTCTGTCCATATTATTGATATCGAAATTTACTGATTCAGACTCAAGCAATCGCATCGCGCACTTTTTTCCGGTAAACACAAGGTCCATGTTGAAACGAATTCCCCGAAATATTGTCCTCGATTCATCCAAAATTGTTCATACTTTGTAATTTATATTAAAACCTTGTGTATTCGTATATATTTTGTCAATGCTATTCAGACCAGTTGTTTTAAAGTGGGCCATGGTAATTCTAAGATTTACCGTATAGTTATCATTTGTTCCAGATATAATATACACAAATCATTTTTTATTTAATGAAAAATGTCGTTTTTAAATCTGTGACCTCACTCAGAAACGAGTTTAAATAATGTTCAAATAGACTGGAGTTGAATAGTTTTCACCACAACAGTAAAATAATAACGAAAAAAATTTATGAAACCACGCACTGTAGCTGCTATCACCATGACGGCGTTGTCTCGTTATAAAAATTCACCGTAGCTAGCATCGCACAATTAGTTAAGTATGAAAATTTTACACATTTGTCAGTATCAATAGGTCTAACAAAATGAAGACAAATAATAGACGCTCTTGGTCAATTAATGCAAGCTTTGCCTGGCAAAGGCGCACAATTTGGGGTGGAGTGAATTTAGAATTTGCAATAGAAGTTTTTTTGCCAAGACAAAGCTACGTGTCCAAAATTACCATAGTTGCGTTCGATGCTTCTGTTGCAGATAACACTCAACCTGGTGTCATGTTTGTTTGAATTTGTAGCAGCGGCCACACCACGAGATTTTGAAGTGCAAATTTCTGGAAAGACTTTTGACATATAAATTCAGTTGACAATTGCGGGGCTCCGTGAGTTATGATTGGAATCGGTTGACTAACCCAGGTGAAACGAGCACCATGGTAGAAAATTTGAGTGTGTCTCTCAGTCAACATTTCTTGCGTAGTCTCCAGTGCTTTCCAAACTATTTGTAAAAAGGCAACACGTTTTTTCAAAATTGGGGTTAAATAAAAAGTTTCCAAAGGCAAAATTTCAACTAGCAATAATGACATATATTTTCTTAGTGGGACGAACACACACATACTTATAGAAAAATTATTAACTATGTTTAGGGTTACCATATTTTTGTGACTTCAAATCGAGACGCCTCGAAAGACGACGAACGACCCCTCAGCTGTGATTTTGTAATTTCACATTTTCCGTTTTTATTACATAGGCCTACATTTAAAGCTGTCTCGGCTGTCTTTTTTGACCATATTGTTATCGAAATTTCATGCGCATATTCTCTGTCCAAATATCGGGTTCAGTTCGAAAAATAGGAAGGAATTGACGTTAACGATACCGGTACAAATAATTCGAATTTAGACTAATTAGTATTGGTTTTACATGCGATACGTCTGCCATCAGCGGGAAACGAACGCATTCTCCTCCAGTAAGTAGGCTAGCGCTGCGCTACACAGAAACAACAGTAACGAGAACATATTTGTGTATTATGCTGGAATAGGGGACTTTTGGCTGACTTATCGGGACGGCGGGACAAAACGCTGAAAAGCGGGACTGTCCCGCCTAAAGCAGGACGTATGGTAAGCTTGAGTCTATGTTACAATGAAATTCTAAAACGCAAACTCAAAAATATGTAAATCGCCCGCTTTCTTTTGTCCGACGGTGGCATACTTTAACCATTTTTGAGTTCAAATATTTTTTTCTTCTTCAGCAGGAGATTTCTTGTGTCGGTTAAAAGCAACGTATTTCTGGTTCAGTCATGATTTCAAATTTTAGTATTTGGTGTGTATGCGACCTATGGTTATGCAATTAAAGGCAAAAGTAGCTGAGAAAACTTCCTATGTGTGCTATCGAGAAGAACTTGACCGATGATACAGTTAGTAGCAGTAATATTGATAACTATTCATGGATCCCAGTAATGTAGAATAATTTAGTCTGCTTTATTTCTAATGAAAAGATGCCAACAAGTGCAATCACGAGAGTTAAGGTCCTCATGTGCATGTAGGCGTAAAACACACAAAAAGTTGATAATTCGGATATTACGATGTTTAAAACGATTGCACATATTTTATGTGGATAATATTGTTTCGAGAAAAACTAGATATATATACCATACTGCTACTACGAGCGATTCAGTAATCGGGACGGGTATTAGTTTTTAAATGGCACTACTATAAGAGTCGGCGTTATATGAAAGTTTCTAATGATAACTGCTCAAGAAATATAGCCATGGTCGATATCGCGCGATTCTTCTTTAACGATATTTCCAATCACTGACTATTAGATGGCTGTGAATCATTTGTTTGAAGAGGAATTTAGCTCACGTAATCAATATAAAGCATTGTTAATTACAAGTCCAATTCGGTTATTAAACGATCAAGAAAAATTAGTCAGGCTTTTTTCCGAATCTTTAAAATTCGGGTTATTACAAAAACAATTAAGTACATATCATAGGTCCCTGATCTAAGGCCATATTCTGGCACGAATTGTATGAATAGTGAAGATATGTTGCTATAGCTTTGTACCTGTGCGAGTTTATCAGGGGCGTACCTGTAAAGGCACAAAAGGTAAATTTAATTATGGGTGCTCCAGAAGTGTGTGCACCAATATGGAGGTAACCAATTTTGTTCGCCTTCTTTGCATCAAGTTGTATAAAAGGTCGGAAGCCTATGGACAGGGGGTATATTCACTTCGCTAACACAGACAGTCCCCGAACTCGTAATATAGTATAACTAAAATAAGGGAAATCGGAAATAAATTATGACCTAATCCTAACCGGGTACGCACTACGGGAGAATTTAGGGTTGATGCCTATTTTGTGGATCACATATTGTTGGAAGAAGTGTGGAATTTTTTAACGTTAAAGCCCAAAATCTAGCATGAGCAATCACAGTGACATTGGTGTTAAAAATACTTTGAATATTCATCAATTTTCTTAAATATCAATCACATCCTTATCTTAGTTAAAGTGGACCATAATTCGAAAAGTATTAATCCATGATGGGAACAATGTGATATAAATACGTTGTTAACGTTAAAAAGCAATGCATCGCCGGTGCTTGAGAGGTCTATTTTAGAAAAGAAGATGTTTAAATCCGCTTTTACATATTTAGTAGTTTTGCCGAAGTAGCTTAGGGCCAGTAATGGCATTAAAATTTTTATGAACGGTTTCTCTTTTGTAACGAAATCACTAACAGCAGGTCCCCGCATTTCAGAATATGTATATGTATCCCACTGCGTAAGCTATATTAACATTAGACCGTTTACATAAAGATAATACAAAACTGTCGAAAGTCAAATATAACGCTAGTTTCTACCTCGGTCGACCGGTTACATCAAATACAATTGCCTCGCGGACAACATATTGAAATGACTGACACAAAGCATAAATATAAAATAGAAAAATATAAAGACGTCTCTTTTATGGGCGTTTTGTGCATGCTATGTTGTTTTTGACTGCAGAAAACCCTTCGAAATTACAAATTAGAACAATATAATAGAAAATTGCTAAATACAGTTTTCGGCTAATGTTTGAATTATATTTCATTTGTCCATTCATTATAAAACGAGTTTGTAAAATCACAGACCATCAGAAGCAAATACATAATTAACGTTGCGACGTACTCAAAATTCGCCCACACCAACCAATTTTCATGTTTTACCGAAGCATGCGAAGTGACCGAACTATTCCTTTCTATGGTTTATAAAAGCCGTCGGCGCGTAAATGAATAATGTGACATTTTTATTAGAACAATGTACAATTATATAGAGTTCTAATGTAATATGGTATAAAGAGGACTATTTTGCGACACTGCATGAATTAAATAGGGAGCTTATTCGTATCTAATGAAAAATCGGGGTTACTCGAAAAGTACGCTTTAAGTTAATGATTTCACAATATTTCAAATTACATTCGTTGGTATACAAGTTCCAATTGATATTTCATTTCATTTACAAATATATTTAACCATCAGTAGTTGGGGGTACGCGAGCCTAATTGCTGTTTCTCTGCCCCATGCCTTCGCCAGAATGGATGATAAAGTTAGCAACTTTTAGGTTTTTTATTGCAAAAAGCAAGCAAACCAGGATAATTTTCATGCGACCCAGCAGTTTTGGGTCGCGACAAACTTGGTTGAGAAATACTGGTTCCTAATTAAACATAATACAATAACGGGATCGCGCGAATCAAACCACGTGCTGCATGTGTTGGGAATATCACTGCGTAAAAACCTATGGCTGCATTTCTTTTGCTCAAGTAAAGTCACGCGTCGATTTTAAGAACTCGCTGATGGCAAACACACGCAGTTTTCTCACTTTAAATTAATTTGTGTGGAAATAAATGTCGTATTAAATGAATTGTTTTATATTATTCATTAAATTTTGGCCATAAAATTACTACATGCTTAGTATTTGAGCGTATTCTTTGGTCGCGATATTTTACAAAATCTAATATTTTAGGGATTGAGTGGTTTGAAAAAAAGGGTGGGAGCTACTGTTTTAGACCGATGGTAAGCACTGGTTCGCGAAAATTTTTGTTGCTTTTCTGCCCGCCCAATCGCTTGACCGGAAACGTAAAGGAAAAGCTGCGTTGCTATGTTGAGCTAGCTCTTTTCCGCCGTTATATTGCGTGTTTGATACCTTATTGGTGAACAAAGTCACACGAGTATTATCGTAGTTTGAGAACCAACTGAATAATTCTCAAAACGAGAATATCGGTTGGAAACCGAAGACTTATCGATCGATAGTTAGGGGATCCCCCAAAGCAGAAACTGCAGTTTCGATTCATCCGCTCTTGTAACTTGCGCACTGCGCATCGCACACACACACTCGGCGGGTCTCAAAATTCTCTCGCTTTACAAAAATCTAGATCACTATATCAATAAATGATTGATAACTCGCTAATTATACGTATTAATTCGCCCAAAATCAATAGGTTTCTGGTCCGAGATAAGATGAATGCACATGCAAAATTTGGAGCAAATTCAACCTCGCATTCGCGAGATATCGCGTTCATCTAACAGACTCACAGACAGACAGACAAATACCTATCAATATACTTACCGATCTTAAGATCGATAAGTAACAAAGTATTAATCGCGCTGTATTTCATTGGCTACTGTACGCCGAATATCAAAGTTCTTCCGAGCACATAATAATATTGCTTGTAGCTTGTAAAGCGTGCAGAAATGAACACAACACTTTGCAATGGACTATTCGACAGACAGAAATAAAGATGAATGTTTTATTTGATTACAAAAGTACACTTGCGTTAGTGTGCTGCAACCTGCAAGACTCTTGAATCAAATAGAATGTAATTTAAACATCGAATTGACTTAAAAATAAATCGAATAATTCACAAGCCAAGCATTTCTAGTTGAAAATTTATGATTGCAAAGTTGGACCGTAAAAGCGAGCGGACTGGCAGGAGGCCGAAAAACACGGATTTCCGAGAGTCTTTGAGTCGAAAAAAGCGTTTCAAGCAACGAAAAATTGCTATGTATGTTACAGAATTTTTTTTACATTAACATGGGTTCGCTTCTGGTATGGACGATAATTCGTATATATATGCGAAGCAGTAGACAAAATTAGCAGACGTTACATGGAAGATTGTATCACCACTGTTAATTTGCAATAAGATTTATTGAAGCATACACACTTTAACCGCAATACCAGTTATACTGTTAAAAAGTAATAATGCACAAAACCCTATATTTGCCACACTCGGATGGAGTCCGGGAACACAGATTGGTCGATACAAAGAAAGCTCTGCATAAGAGTAAAGTCTTTGCTACGGAATTTCTAAATTTTTTACAAAGGGGTTAAATAACAATAAAACCATAATTACATGCCACATTCGCTACCATAGTTTTTTTTTTTTTTTATCTGAGAGGGAGATTAAACAAAGTGTCCTTCAGTAGTATATTAATGGATCAGAACGCATTTTATTTATTTCAACAAAAAATTATATATATATAACGAGAATTACTCCAATTTTTCAGAAACTGCACACTGCACAGTGCATCGAACAACAGGCGTTTTCATTCAAGAAAATTGAAGATATTTTTCAATCATTTAAGGAAGGTGTCAATAGCTGAGATTGTTGAATGACACAGGACTAACACTTTACTTTCGGCATGTTGTTTGCCAAATTGGTGTATTTGAGACATTTCATATTTACTCTTGCACGCGAAATGATCTGTGACTCGACCCGACTGGAAATACCGGGTTTAGAAATTGGACGGCCCAAAGTTCATTAAAAGATACTACTGTTTTATGCATACACGAAAAACGAATGCAAACGTGATCAAATTATGACAAAGTCGCATGAGCCTGGGAAAGGATCTACCTAAAGTTGGGCAGGATGTGTGATTTGTAAAATATGCCTTTGGTCTAAAATCATGGCTTGGTCAATACGGAGTCATATTGCCAAGAAAAATGTTGGCTTTCAAAATAACTCTTGAAATTTTACCAGTCGTAGCGCGTATATCACGGCGCGTAGTTCAAAAATCCCAGCGTGGCGAGAACTAGATTATATAGTCAAGAATATGTTTGCTTTCAAAATAACTGACAAAACCGCGCTCTGTATTGGCTAAAACTATTCGCAGGTGAAAATAATTAGTTGTCGTGAAGGGAATGGTACACGCCAGTAGATGGCGTAAATAAGCCACATAATTCGAAGTGCGTGAAAATCTGTTGGTCAGTAAAAACAAATTTAATGTACAACGCTAACGAATACAGAGTATAGATGAGAATTTTATAATGAATAGAAGTTTTACTCGAAAACAATTGTTTCGAAATGGGCGAAAACTATAGTAAAGCCTGACTTATTGAAATGAATTGACAATCGAATAATGCAGCGGTTCCCAAATTTTTAATTGTGCGGCGTCAAATTATGAGGTAAAAAAAAACTCAAGACGCTTCTGCACGAAAAAATCTGCTATTTAATAAAACTCAATTGTTGTTATTGTTAATGTGTACTTTATTCATTTAAAGGTCAACTCTTCTTCCTCGTCTCCGCCTGATTTTCCTTTGAAATGCAAAAAACCTCTCAGGTGCGCTAAACTCGGTACAGCAGATAAATAAACTTCCGCTCGATTCAAGTATATTTTAGGTATGTTTAACACAATTCTGTTAATTTTCGCGTATTTTTTAGGGACCGATGGAATAATACATAAACATACCGAAAAGAAATTTAAAGTTTTCTTAGAAAAAATTGGGTTCCTCAAACAGCTTGGAAAAAATATATGAAGGATGCATGTTTGGCAGCAAATGATGTCGAATTTTGATTGAGGTACAAGCAAACACTCACAGTACATGTAAAATAGTTATTCGTATGCAATATAATATAGCTTAAATTTGATGTCCTCAAAGGAAGCTCGGGATTGTATGTTTGAGAACCTCTGCAATGACATATGGTAGGAGAATGCAAATTGAATTTTAGAAATGCGAGTATTCCCAATATCCCATCGCAACGCCGTTTGCTCTTAATTTGTCATTACGTGGCTGATGAACAAAGCCTATGATTTTTGTTTCGTGTTCTGCATTACATAGAATTATTAATATTCTGAAATTAAAAAAGCGCTGTTTTCAAATGCAGTACATATTTATCGATGAAAATCATTTGAATAAGAGATATACACACCAACTAGTTCCAAGCATCCTAACTCATAATCTACAATAAGTGGGGGTGCGACCTTTAATGCACGGGACCATATACAAAAAAATGGAATAACTAGTAGCCTATAGCAATGCCGTTATGCCTCTGTACCTGTACGAGTTGATCAATGGTGTGTAATTGCAGTGACCTCGGTGTCCCGAATGACATTTTACCAGTTACATCCTTATCTTAGTTAAGGTGTACTGTAGTTCTGCTGAGAACAATGCGATATATATCTCGGTCGACCAGTTACATCAAATAAACTGGTCTCGCGGACCGGCAACAAAAATTTTGAAATGACTGACACAAAGCAAAGAAAGAACATAGAGGAAATTGAGTGTTTTCTGTTTGTTGTGTTGTTTTTAAGAGCAGAAAATCCTTCGAAATTACGAATTAGCAATAGAATAGAAAATTGTTATATATATACAGTTTTCGGCTAACGTTTGAATTATTTTTTGTTTGTCCATCCATTATGAAACGAGTTTGTAAAATCATAGACATCATAGACCATCAGAACACGTAGATAACGTTGCGACGTACTCAAAATTCGCTCAAAGCTCTAGAAGTTGCTTTCACACCCCAATTTTCATGTTTTACCGATGCATGCGAAGTGACCGAACCATTCCTTTCTATGCTTTATGAAAGCCGTCGGGCGTCCGCGCTTTTTTGAATAATGTGACATTTTCATTTTAAGACAATGTACAATTATATAGCATTTCCAATGTAATATGGTATAAAGACTACTGTTTTGCGACACTAATTGAATTAAATTAGTCACTGTTCGGGTCTAATGAAAAATCGAGTTTACTCGAAAACTTGGCACTACATTTAAAGTTAATAATTCAACAATATTTGTTGAATTCAAATTACATTTGTTGGTATACAAGTTCCCATTGTTTATGAAGATATTTCAGCTTTATTTCCAAATATATTCAACTATCAGTAGTTGGGGTTACTTAAGCCTAACTGCCTTCTCTTTGCTCCATGCCTTTGCCAAAATGGATGATAAAATTAGTAACTAGTAAAAAGCCGGTGACGCAAGATAATTTTCAGGCGACTCAGCAATTTCGGGTAGCGACAAATAGGTTGAGAAACACTGGTCTAAAATATAATACAAGAACGGGATCGCGCGTACCGCAGCATAGGACTAATATGTTCCCACGTCGAAATTCGGAAATTCTGCAAAAATGGCAGAACCACGTGTAGAATGTGTTGCCCTAATAGTAATTGCATGTGTGGGGAATATCACTGCGTAAAAACCTATGGCTGCATTTCTTTTGCTCAAGAAAAGTCACGCGTTGATTTTAAGAACGCGCTGATAGCAAACACACGCAGTTTTCTCACTTTAAATTAATTTGTCGAGAAATAAATGTCATATAAAATTAATTGTTTCATATTATTCATCAAATTTTGGCCATAAAATTACAAAATCTAATATTCTAAAATCTAAGGAGTCTTGAAAAAAAGGCTGGGAGCTACTGTTTTAGACCGATGGTAAGCACTGGTTCGCGAAAATTTTCGTTGCTTTTCTGCCCGCCCAATCGCTTGACCGAAATCGTAAAGGAAAGCTGCGTTGCTAAGTTGAGCGAGCTTTTTCCGCCGTTATATTGCGTGTTTGATACCTTATTGGTGAACAAAGTCACACGAGTATTATCGTAGTTTGAGAACCAACTGAATAATTCTCAAAACAAAGTATTAATCGCGCTGTATTTCATTGGCTACTGTACGCCGAATATCAAAGTTCTTCCGAGCACATAATAATATTGCTTGTAGCTTGTAATGCGTGCAGAAATGAAGACAACACTTTGCAATGGACTATTCGACAGACAGAAATAAAGATGAATGTTTTATTTTATTACAAAAGTACACTTGCGTTAGTGTGCTGCAACCTGCAAGACTCTTGAATCAAATAGAATGTAATTTAAACATCGAATTGACTTAAAAATAAATCGAATAATCCACAAGCCAAGCATTTCTAGTTGAAAATTTATGATTGCAAAGTTGGACCGTAAAAGCGAGCGGACTGCCAGGAGGCCGAAAAACACGGATTTCCGAGAGTCTTTGAGTCGAAAAAAGCGTTTCAAGCAACGAAAAATTGCTATGTATGTTACAGAATTTTTTTTTACATTAACAAGGGTTTGCTTCTGGTATGGACGATAATTCGTATATATATGCGAAGCAGTAGACAAAATTAGCAGACGTTACATGGAAGATTGTATCACCGCTGTTAATTTGCAGTACTGTGTTTTGATATATTTCATTACCGGTAAACAAATTCTGCGTGCCCGATCACTCAAGACGTTACGCTAGGTCACTGCGCTGGTCGATAGTAAACCGCGAAATAACTTTCCATGGACGAATTACGTCAAAATTTGAATGAAGTATGATTACTTCAATCACCCTGATTCACTAATTGTTTTTGTGCGTTTAAACTTTTTGTTTGTCACACAGGGTCTCCCCAGCGTCAGTTTAAGCTGAACCGCCAACCACAACGCAAGCGAACTGTTAACTGTTTTCAACAAGCTGCAAAGAAAATACAAGGTAATGTTATTTTCATTGACCAGAAAAGCGAAAGGTTTCTACTCTTAGCTTCAGTTATTATGTCTTATTTTGATATTCTCATTTAATGCATTAAAATTATTCATCAAGTCTACTATATTATACTTTCACACGTTACATTTACTAAAAAACAACAATGGATATACAACTACGAGTATTTTTTAAATCATGAAATATCAAAAATTATGGAAATAACTTTAAATTAGTAGTGGTGTAATAATGAATAGTAGTGCAAGTTTAAATGAAATGATGCACGCTGTTTGGACGTCTGACGGTGAAATTATACCAGGTAATGTGAGTTAGTATTTGGGTTGGTACCCCTCCGTCTTACATTGCGTTACCCCGATCAAACAATAGTCAATTCCAGTAGTGCCGATAAGCAGAATTCTCCTTTTCCAAGGGTACTCTAACGTCGCATATAAAGATTTGATACCTTTACGTTTCTAGTATAGAAGAGAATGTCTCTAACTGCGTGTCCCGGTGACCGTACATTTGAACCCACGTACATTTGAACCCATGCGTATATCCGCGGGTTCAATCTATATGCGGTTGCTAAAACCCATGGGTTAGGGTGAGTATGGGTTCAAATATCCGTAAAACGAAAAAAATTCCATAAGTGCAATAGTATGCAGGTGCAATTGTCATGGGTTCAAATGTAATGGAACCGCGTGTCCCTATACTGCTATTATATTTAGGCTTCGTTAGCGGAGTAAACCCCAATCGACTCAATGAGCTCACATTATATTGTAACGCCAATATTCGTATATTGTAAAGTTGCGCGATCAAATTGAATCCAAACAGATTTATTGAAACATACACACTTTAACCGCAATACCAGTTATACGATTGAAAAGTAAAACCCTATATTTGCCACACTCGGATGGAGTCCGGAAACACGCCAAGTATATATTGGTCGATACAAAGAAAGCTCTGCATGAAAGTGAAGCCTTTGCTACGGGGATTTCCAAACATGCTATTATTACAAAGGGAACAATAAAATCCATAATTACATGCCACATTCGTTAAACTAGTTTTTCATCTGAGAGGGAGATTACACAAAGTGTCTTATAGTAGTATACTAAAGCATTAGAACGCATTTTAATTATTTCAACAAAAAATTATATATATATAACGCAAATTACTTCATTTTTTCAGAAACTGCACAGTGCATCGAACAACAGGCGTTTTCATTAATTCAAGAAAATTGGAGGTACTTTTAAATTATTTAATGTCAATAGTTTCTCAGATTGTCGGAGAACATAGGGCTAACACTTTACTTTCGACATGTTGTTTGCCAACTTAGTGTATTTGGAACATTTCCTATTTACTCTTTGGCGAGGAAGACGACTTAATCATAAGCGAAAATACATTGATCAAATTCCAGCCACTTTTTCCGTTCATATTCCGGCCTTTTGGTAATTTTATTACCTCTAAACACCTAATTACACTCGAGTCATTGAGTTGACTTGAGTTACCATTTAATAAAGACTACTCGAGCCATCTAAATGAGGTGACTCGCCATTAACTAACCGCCAGTGCGACTTAACTCCGTGATTTACACGACTTTTGCACGCGAAAAGATCTGTGATCGACCCGACTGGCAACTCCGGGTTTAGAAATTGGACGGTCCAAAGTTCATTAAAAGATACTACTGTTCTATGCATACACGAAAAACGAATGCAAACGTGATCAATTTATGACAAAGTCGCATGAGCCTTCGAAAGGATCTACCTAAAGTTGGGCAGGATGTGTGATTTGTAAAATATGCCTTTGGTCTAAAATCATGGCTTGGTCAATACGGAGTCATATTGCCAAGAAAAATGTTGGCTTTCAAAATAACTCTCAAAATTTTACCAGTCGTAGCGCGTATATCACGCCGCGTAGTCCAAAAATCCCAGCGTGGCGAGAACTAGATTATATAGTCAAGAATATGTTTGCTTTCAAAATAACTGACAAAACCGCGCTGTGTATTGGCTAAAACTATTCGCACGTGAAAATAATTAGTTGTCGTGAAGGGAGTGGTATACGCCAGTAGATAGCGTAAAAAAGCCACATAATGCAAAATGCGTAAAAATCTGTTGGTCAGTAAAAACAAATTTGATGTACAACGCTAACGCATACAGAGAATAGATGAGAATTCTATAATGAATAGAAGTTTTACTCGAAAACAATTGTTCCGAAATGGGCGAGAACTATAGTAAAGCCTGACTTATTGAAATGAATTGACAATCGAATAATGCAGCGGTTCCCAAATTTTTAATTGTGCGGCGTCAAATTATCAGGTAAAAAAAAACTCAAGACGCTCCTGCACGAAAAAATCTGCTATTTAATAAAACTCAATTGTTGTTATCGTTAATATGTACTTTATTCTTTTTAAAGGTCAACTCTTCTTCCTCGTCTCCCCCTGATTTTCCTTTAAAATGCAAAAAAATCTCTCAGGTGCGCTAAACTCGGTACAGAAGATAAATAAACTTCCGCTCGATTCAAGTATATCTTAGGTATGTTTAACACAATTCTGTTAATTTTCGCGTATTTTTTAGGGACCGATGGAATAATGCATAAACATACCGAAAAGAAATTTAAAGTTTTCTTAGAAAAAATTGGGTTCCTCAAACAGCTTGGAAAAAATATATGAAGGATACATGTTTGGCAGCAAATGATGTCGAATTTTGATTGAGGTACAAGCAAACACTCACAGTACATGTAAAATAGTTATTCGTATGCAATATAATATAGCTTAAATTTGATGTCCTCAAAGGAAGCTCGGGATTGTATGTTTGAGAACCTCTGCAACGACATATGGTAGGAGAATGCAAATTGAATTTTAGAAATGCGAGTATTCCCAATATCCCATCGCAACGCCGTTTGCTCTTCATTTGTCCTTACGTGGCTGATGAACAAAGCCTATGATTTTTGTTTCGTGTTCTGCATTACATAGAATTATTAATATGCTGAAATTAAAAAAAAAGCGCTGTTTTCAAATGCAGTACATATTTATCGATGAAAATCATTTGAATCAGGGATATACACACCAACTAGTTCCAAGCATCCTAACACATAATCTACAATAAGTGGGGGTGCGACCTTTACTGCAAGGGACCATATACAAAAAAATGGAATATCTAGTAGCCTATAGCAATGTCGTTATGCCTCTGTACCTGTACGAGTTGATCAATGGCGTGTAATTGCAGTGACCTCGGTGTCCCGAATGACATTTTACCAGTTACATCCTTATCTTAGTTAAGGTGTACTGTAGTTCTGCTGAGAACAATGCGATATATATCTCGGTCGACCAGTTACATCAAATAAACTGGTCTCGCGAACTGGCAACAAAAATTTTGAAATGACTGACACAAAGCAAAGAAAGAACATAGAAGAAATTGAGTGTTTCCTTTTGTTGTGTTGTGTTTAAGAGCAGAAAATCCTTCGAAATTACGAATTAGCAAAAGAATAGAAAATTGTTATATATATACAGTTTTCGGCTAACGTTTGAATTATTTTTTGTTTGTCCATTCATTATGAAACGAGTTTGTAAAATCATAGACCATCTGAAGTAAACACGTAGATAACGTTGCGACGTACTCAAAATTCGCTCAGAGCTCTAGAAGTTGTTTTCACACCCCCAATTTTCAAGTATTACCGATGTATGCGAAGTGACCGAACCATTCCTTTCTGTGGTTTATGAAAGCAGTCGGGCGTCGGCGCTTTTTTGAATAATGTGACATTTTTATTTTAGGACAATGTACAATTATATAGCATTTCCAATGTAATATGGTATAAAGATTACTGTTTTGCGACACTGCTTGAATCAAATTAGTTCTTGTTCGTGTCTAATGAAAAATCGAAATTATTCAGAAACTTGACAGTACATTTGCATACATTGTTAATAATTTAGCAATATTTGTTGAATTCAAATTACATTCGTTGGTATACAAGTGACCATTGTTTATGAAGATATTTCACTTCATTCACAAATATATTTACCTATCAGCAATTGGAGTTACGCGAGCCTATACGCTGTCTCTCTGTTCCATGCCTCTGCCATAATGGATGATAAAAAGTAGTAACCTTTAGGTTTTTTATTGAAAAAAGCAAGCGGCCCAAGTAAATTTTCGGGCGACCCAGTCGTGGGTCGCGACGAATAGTATGCTAAACAAATTACAAGAACGGGTTCGCGCGAATCAAACCACTGCATAGGACTAATATGTTTTTACGTCGAAACCGGGAAATTGTGCAAAAATGGCAGACCCACATGTACAGTGTGTTGCCCGCATAGTAATTGCATGTGTTGGGGATATAACTGCGTGAAAACTTGACAGCATTTCTTTTGCTCAAGTAAAGTCACGCGTTGATTTTAATAACTCGCTGATGGCAAACACGCGCAGTGTTCTCACTTTATATTTTGGGGAAATAAATGTCATATAAAATGGATTGTTAAATTCATGAATAACGTTGTGACGTACTCAAAATTCGTTCAAAGCCATAGAAGTTGCTTTCACACCCGCTATTTTCATGTTTTACCGATGCGTGCGAAGTGACCGAACCATTCTTTTCTATGCTTTATGAAAGCCGTCGGGCGTCCGCACTTTTTTGAATAATGTGACTTTTTCATTTTAAGACAATGTACAATTATATAGCATTTCCAATGTGATATGGTATAAAGACCACTGTTTTGCGACACTAATTGAATTAAATTAGTCCTTGTTCGGGTCTAATGAAATATCGAGTTTACTCGAAAACTTGGCACTACATTTAAAGTTAATAATTCAACAATATTTGTTGAATTCAAATTACATTTGTTGGTATACAAGTTCCCATTGTTTATGAAGATATTTCAGCTTTATTTCCAAATATATTCAACTATCAGTAGTTGGGGTTACTTAAGCCTAACTGCCTTCTCTTTGCTCCATGCCTTTGCTAAAATGGTTGATAAAATTAGTAACTAGTAAAAAGCCGGGGACGCAAGATAATTTTCAGGCGACTCAGCAATTACGGGTAGCGACAAATAGGTTGAGAAACACTGGTCTAAAATATAATACAAGAACGGGATCGCGCGTACCGTAGCATAGGACTAATATGTTCCCACGTCGAAATTCGGAAATTCTGCAAAAATGGCAGAACCACGTGTAGGATGTGTTGCCCTAATAGTAATTGCATGTGTGGGGAATATCACTGCGTAAAAACTTGGCTGCATTTCTTTTGCTCAAGAAAAGTCACGCGTTGATTTTAAGAACTCGCTGATGGCAAACACACGCAGTTTTCTCACTTTAAATTAATTTGTTGAGAAATAAATGTCATATAAAATGAATTGTTTCATATTATTCATCAAATTTTGGCCATAAAATTACAAAATCTAATATTCTAAAATCTAAGGAGTCTTTTGAAAAAAAGGCTGGGAGCTACTGTTTTAGACCGATGGTAAGCACTGGTTCGCGAAAATTTTGATTGCTTTGCTGCCCGCCCAATCGCTTGACCGAAATCGTAAAGGAAAAGCTGCGTTGCTAAGTTGAGCGAGCTTTTTCCGCCGTTATATTGCGTGTTTGATACCTTATTGGTGAACAAAGTCACACGAGTATTATCGTAGTTTGAGAACCAACTGAATAATTCTCAAAACAAAGTATTAATCGCGCTGTATTTCAATTTTTTCGTAGGCTACTGTACGCCAAATATCAAAGTTCTTCCGAGCACATAATAATATTGCTTGTAGCCTGTAAAGCGTGCAGAAATGAAGACAATACTTTGCAATGGACTATTCGACAGACAGAAATAAAGATGAATGTTTTATTTGATTACAAAAGTACACTTGCGTTAGTGTGCTGCAACCTGCAAGACTCTTGAATCAAATAGAATGTAAACATCGAATTGACTTAAAAATAAATCGAATAATTCACAAGCCAAGCATTTCTAGTTGAAAATTTATGATTGCAAAGTTGGACCGTAAAAGCGAGCGGACTGCCAGGAGGCCGAAAAACACGGATTTCCGAGAGTCTTTGAGTCGAAAAAAGCGTTTCAAGCAACGAAAAATTGCTATGTATGTTACAGAATTTTTTTTTACATTAACAAGGGTTCGCTTCTGGTATGGACGAAAATTCGTATATATATGCGAAGCAGTAGACAAAATTAGCAGACGTTACATGGAAGATTGTATCACCGCTGTTAATTTGCAGTACTGTGTTTTGATATATTTCATTACAGGTAAACAAATCCTGCGTGCCCGATCACTCAAGACGTTACGCTAGGTCACTGCGCTGGTCGATAGTAAACCGCGAAATAACTTTCAATGGACGAATTACGTCAAAATTAGAATGAAGTCTGATTACGTCAATCACCCTGATTCGCTGTGTTTTTGTGCGTTTAAACTTTTTGTTTGTCACACAGGGTCTCCCCACCATCACTTTAAACTGAACCGCCAACCGCAACGCAAGCGAACTGTTAACTGTTTTCAACAAGCTGCAAAGAAAATACAAGGTAATGTTATTTTCATTGCCTAGAAAAGCGAAAGGTTTCTACTCTTAGCTTCAGGTATAATGTCTTAATTTGGTATTCTCCTTTGATGCATGAAAATTATTCATCAAGTCTACAATATTATACTTTCACACGTTACATTTACTAAAAAACAACAATGGATATACAACTACGAGTATTTTTTAAATCATGAAATATCAAAAATTATGGAAATAACTTTAAATTAGTAGTGGTGTAATAATGAATAGTAGTGCAAGTTTAAATGAAATGATACACGCTGTTTGGACGTCTGACGGTGAAATTATACCAGGTAATGTAAGTTAGTATTTGGGTTGGTACCCCTCCGTCTTACATTGCGTTACCCCGATCAAACAATAGTCAATTCCAGTAGTGCCGATAAGCAGAATTCTCCTTTTCCAAGGGTACTCTAACGTCGCATATAAAGATTTGATACCTTTCCGTTTCTAGTATAGAAGAGAATGTCTCTAACTGCGTGTCCCTACTGCTGTTATGTTTAGGCCACGTTAGCGGAGTAAACCCCAATCGACTCAATGAGCTCACATTATATTGTAACGTCAATATTCGTATATTGTAAAGTTGCGCGATCAAATTGAATTCAAACAGATTTATTGAAACATACACACTTTAACCGCAATACCAGTTATACGGTTGAAAAGTAATAATGCACAAAACCCTATATTTGCGACACTCGGATGGAGTCCGGAAACACGCCAAAGATTGGTTGATACAAAGAAATCTCTGCATAAGAGTATAACCTTTGCTACGGGATTTCTAAACATGCTATTATTACAAAGGGAACAATGAACCCCTAATTACATGCCACATTCGTTACACTAGTTTTTCAACTGAGAGGGAGATTAAACAAAGTGTCTTATAGTAGTATACTAATGCATTAGAACGCATTTTATTTTTTTCAACAAAAAATTATATATATATAACGCAGATTACTTCATTTTTTCAGAAACTGCACAGTGCATCGAACAACAGGCGTTTTCATTAATTCAAGAAAATTGAAGATACTTTTAAATTATTTAATGTCAATAGTTGTTCAGATTGTCGGAGAACATAGGGCTAACACTTTACTTTCGACATGTTGTTTGCCAACTTAGTGTATTTGGAACATTTCATATTTACTCTTTGGCGAGGAAGACGACTCAATCATAAACGAAAATACATTGATCAAATTCCACCCACTTTTTCCGTTCATATTCCGGCCTTTTGGTAATTTTATTACCTCTAAACACCTAATTACACTCGAGTCATTGAGTTGACTTGAGTTACCATTTAATAAAGACTACTCGAGCCGTCTAAATGAAGTGACTCGCCATTAACTAACCGCCAGTGCGACTTAACTCCGTGATTTACACGACTTTTGCACGCGAAAAGATCTGTGATCGACCCGACTGGCAACTCCGGGTTTAGAAATTAGACGGTCCAAAGTTCATTAAAAGATACTACTGTTTTATGCATACACGAAAAACAAATGCAAACGTGATCAATTTATGACAAAGTCGCATGAGCCTGGAAAAGGATCTACCTAAAGTTGGAAAAGATGTGTGATTTGTAAAATATGCCTTTGGACTGAAATCATGGCTTGGCCAATACGTAGTCATATTGCCAAGAAAAATGTTGGCTTTCAAAATAACTCTTAAAATTTTACCAGTCGTAGCGCGTATATCACGTCGCGTAGTCCAAAAATTCCAGCGTGGCGAGAACTAGATTATATAGTCAAGAATATGTTTGCTTTCAAAATAACTGACAAAACCGCGCGGTGTATTGGCTAAAATATTCGCACGTGAAAATAATTAGTTGTCGTGAAGGGAATGGTATACGCCAGTAGATAGCGTAAATAAGCCACATAATTCGAAATGCGTGAGAATCTGTTGGTCAGTAAAACAAATTTGATGTACAACGCTAACGCATACAGAGAATAGATGAGAATTCTATAATGAATAGAAGTTTTACTCGAAAACAATTGTTCCGAAATGGGCGAAAACTATAGTAAAGCCTGACTTATTGAAATGAATTGGCAATCGAATAATGCAGCGGTTCCCAAATTTTTAATTGTGCGGCGCCAAATTATCAGGTAAAAAAAAACTCAAGACGCTCCTGCACGAAAAAATCTGCTATTTAATAAAACTCAATTGTTGTTATCGTTAATGTGTGGTTTATTCTTTTTAAAGGTCAACTCTTCTTCCTCGTCTCCGCCTGATTTTCCTTTGAAATGCAAAAAAATCTCTCAGGTGCGCTAAACTCGGTACAGTAGATAAATAAACTTCCGCTCGATTCAAGTATATTTTAGGTATGTTTAACACAATTCTGTTAATTTTCGCGTATTTTTTAGGGACCGATGGAATAATGCATAAACATACCGAAAAGAAATTTAAAGTTTTCTTAGAAAAAATTGGGTTCCTCAAACAGCTTGGAAAAAATATATGAAGGATGCATGTTTGGCAGCAAATGATGTCGAAATTTGATTGAGGTACAAGCAAACACTCACAGTACATGTAAAATAGTTATTCGTATGCAATATAATATAGCTTAAATTTGATGTCCTCAAAGGAAGCTCGGGATTGTATGCTTGAGAACCTCTGCTATGACATATGGTAGGAGAATGCAAATTGAATTTTAGAAATGCGAGTATTCCCAATATCCCATCGCAACGCCGTTTGCTCTTAATTTGTCATTACGTGGCTGATGAACAAAGCCTATGATTTTTGTTTCGTGTTCTGCATTACATAAATTATTAATATGCTGAAATTTTAAAAAACGCGCTGTTTTCAAATGCAGTACATATTTATCGATGAAAATCATTTGAATTAGGGATATACACGCCAACTAGTTCCAAGCATCCTAACTCATAATCTACAATAAGTGGGGGTGCGACCTTTACTGCACGGGACTTTTTAAAAAAACATGCAATAACTAGTAGCCTATGGCAATGCCGTTATGCCTCTGTACCTGTACGAGTTGATCAATGGTGTGTAATTGCAGTGACCTCGGTGTCCCGAATGACATTTTACCAGTTACATCCTTATCTTAGTTAAGGTGTACTGTAGTTCTGCTGAGAACAATGCGATATATATATCGGTCGACCAGTTACATCAAATAAACTGGTCTCGCGGACCGGCAACAAAAATTTTGAAATGACTGACACAAAGCAAAGAAAGAACATAGAGGAAATTGAGTGTTTTCTGTTTGTTGTGTTGTTTTTAAGAGCAGAAAATCCTTCGAAATTACGAATTAGCAATAGAATAGAAAATTGTTATATATATACAGTTTTCGGCTAACGTTTGAATTATTTTTTGTTTGTCCATTCATTATGAAACGAGTTTGTAAAATCATAGACCATCAGAACACGTAGATAACGTTGCGACGTACTCAAAATTCGCTCAGAGCTCCAGAAGTTGCTTTCACACCGCCAATTTTCAAGTTTTACCGATGCATGCGAAGTGACCGAACCATTCCTTTCTGTGGTTTATGAAAGCAGTCGGGCGTCGGCGCTTTTTTGAATAATGTGACATTTTTATTTTAGGACAATGTACAATTATATAGCATTTCCAATGTAATATGGTATAAAGATTACTGTTTTGCGACACTGCTTGAATCAAATTAGTTCTTGTTCGTGTCTAATGAAAAATCGAAATTACTCGGAAACTTGACAGTACATTTACATACATTGTTAATAATTTAGCAATATTTGTTGAATTCAAATTACATTCGTTGGTATACAAGTGACCATTGTTTATGAAGATATTTCACTTCATTCTCAAATATATTTACCTATCAGTAATTGGAGTTACGTGAGCCTATACGCTGCCTCTCTGTTCCATGCCTCTGCCATAATGGATGATATAAAGTAGTAACCTTTGGGTTTTTTATTGAAAAAAGCAAGCGGCCCAAGTAAATTTTCGGGCGACCCAGTCGTGGGTCGCGACGAATAGGTTGCTAAACAAATTACAAGAACGGGTTCGCGCGAATCAAACCACTGCATAGGACTAATATGTTTTTACGTCGAAACCGGGAAATTGTGCAAAAATGGCAGACCCACAAGTACAACGTGTTGCCGTAATAGTAATTGCATGTGTGGGCGTAAAAAACTTTGTGAAGCATTTCTTTTGCTCAAGTAAAGCCACGTGTTGATTTCAAGAACTCGCTGATGGCAAACACGCTCAGTTTTTTCACTTTAAATTCTGGGAAAATAAATGTCATATAATATGTATTGTTTTATATTATTCATTAAATTCTTGAATAACGTTGCGACGTACTCAAAATTCGCTCAAAGCTCCAGAAGTTGCTTTTACACCCCCAGGTTTCAAGTTTTACCGAAGCATGCATGCGAAGTGACCGAACTATTCTTTTCTATGCTTTATGAAAGTCGTCGGTGCTTTTTTGAATAATGTGACATTTTTATTTTAGGACAATGTACAATTATATAGCATTTCCAATGCAATATGGTATAAAGACTACTATTTTGCGGCACTGCTTGAATTAAATTAGTCCTTGTTCGTGTCTAATGAAAAATTGAGTTTACTCGAAAACTTGGCACTACATTTAAAGTTAATAAATCAACAATATTTGTTGAATTCAAATTACATTTGTTGGTATACAAGTGGCCGTTGTTTATGAAGGTATCCCATTTCAAATTTTGTTTTAACTATCAGTAGTTGCGGTTACGCGAGCTTAACTGCTTCCTTTTTGCTCCATGCCTTTGCCAGATTGAATGATAAGATTATTAACTTTTATGTTTTTATTGAAAAAAAACTAGCGACCCAAGAAAATTTTGGGTTGCGACAAATAAGTCTAGAAACACATGTTCTAAAACATAATACAAGAACGAGTTTGCGCGTATCAAACCATTGCATAGGACTAATATGTTTTTACGTCAAAACCGGCAAATTGTGCAAAAAATGGCCGACCCACGTGTACAATGTGTTGCCCGCATAGTAATTGCATGTGTTGGGGATATCACTGCGTGAAAACTTGACAGCATTTCTTTTGCTCAAGTAAAGTCACGCGTTGATTTTAATAACTCGCTGATGGCAAACACGCGCAGTGTTCTCACTTTATATTTTGGGGAAATAAATGTCATATAAAATGGATTGTTAAATTCATGAATAACGTTGTGACGTACTCAAAATTCGCTCAAAGCCATAGAAGTTGCTAGTAGTATATGACGTCGGATTCGATATCCAAATGTTGTTGCAAATGTTGAGCAAATGTTGGTCAATGGTGATGATGTCGAATCCAACACATAAATGTTGTTGCAAATGTCAAGCAAAATTATGTTGGTCAAACGTTGGTCGATGGTGGTGCGTGGGAAGTTGTTATGTAATATTGTTTCCGGTATCAGGGGATAGCGTTTGGTAATTTTCGAAAACCATATCGGCAACCGTGTGTTAGTCATTAAGTTTATGGTTTTGCGTATGTTTACTGATCGACGTATGTCAGAAATAATTGAAAAACGGCATTTTTATTTTAAGCGCGTTTTTTAATTTTCATTTTTTATATTTTGATTTGCATTTTTACAGTTGTTTTTATTTTTCATTACTTTTTTATTTTCGGTTTATTTTTGATAATTTTATTTATTTTTATTTTTTTTTACAAGAAATCGATAGTTCAACATATTATTTACCACAGAGATTCTTTTTCACAGACTTTACTGTTGTTTTTGATAATTTGTGAATGCAATCAGCATTTCAAGTACATGTACCCACACTACTTGCATTTTGAAATTTGGATTTCATCAATATTACGTAAGTCAGTACGTATATGTCAGTATTATACGTCAGCGAAACATCACTCTATTCCTCGTATTAGAAGTGAATAAGATATGATTTATTTGATTAGCTTTTATCATTGGCAGCTTTCGTTTATGTTCTTTAGCTTCCCAAATGTGTTAGTCATTAAAATTATGGTATATTTTGTATGTGTTTATATATTAGAGTATTGAGCAATATATATGAGGGTTTAAATCTTCTTTTTTGAGCCGAGTGATGCAGAGTGGTAATTTATTTCGTGTTTAGGAAATCATGCAATGTCGTAGTTAAGTTTTGTGCATCTGTTGATTGGAAACAACCATAAGGATGTACTGACTTTAGTAGAAAATTGACAACTGAGTTGACATAATTAAATTCAAAAAACGTATGTTTACTGACCGACGTATGTTAAAATAATTGAAAAACGATTGTTATTGGAGGTTTAGCGAGAAATAAAATGCAACAGGCTGCGCATCGGTTTGAAAAAAAAAATTACAATATAAAACAGCTGACAAAAAAAAGGTCGTGTTTTCCGGTCTAGTCGTTTGATTTTTTTTTTTTTTACAGTTGTTTATTTTTTTTTTCATTACTCTTTTATTTTCGGTTTATTTTTGATCTTGAAAATTTTATTTTATTTTTTTTAAATTTTTTTTTTTTTTTTTAGTTTTACAAGAAATCGATAGTTCGACATATTATTTACCACAGAGATTTTTTTTCACAGACTTTACTGTTGTTTTTGATAATTTGCGAATGCAATCAGCATTTCGAGTACATGTACCCACACTACTTGCATTTTGAAATTTGGATTCCATCAATATCACGTAAGTCAGTACGTATATGTGAGTCAGCGAAACATTACTGTATTCCTCATATCAATGCTCGCAAGTAGATTGTTCTTCCTCGTATTAGAAGTGAATAAGATATGATTTATTTGATTAGCTTTTATCATTGACAGCTTTCGTTTATGTTCTTTAGCTTCCCAAATAGGCAACCCTAGTGATTGTCCTACATTCCCCAGATGTGATGCCAGACTTCAATACCTAACTTCGGTAAAATTGTCTTTGAATATTCAGAAAATGGTATATTTATCAGTGTAGAGTAGATGGTCTGTCATATACATAACACATTTTTATAAGGTGCAAATAGTTTCATCGCTATTGGCAAAATATTTACCACCCTCTAAATTTCGAAACACAACCCCCCAATAATGAAAATATATATATATCAATGGAGCATGGTAGCCAGAATAATGATATCATAATGGATGGGAAGCAGATAATAATATTTAACAAAGGTTACCAAAGTAAACAAGATCCGAAAATGATATAAATATATTAGTACAATGTCATATCACCGTAGAAGTTTTTTGTTGATAATTTCCCATACCATGGCTCGCCGAAAGTAAGGCATATCTCGCTGGGAAATGTTAAGTCTGATTTAGAAGTAATATACTCTGCAAATTTGCAAGCAAAGACTCCACAATCTGATCCATTCATTTGTTGCGGTATATCAGACATTGTTAAAAGTTGCCAGTCAGAAAGATTGATCTCTGATCCTTTTTTATTCTTGTGCTCACAAAGAAGATAATTTTTAAGGATTTCAAGGCATTCTCGATTGGCTCCACCCATTGAATCATAATATCTTATTTGTTTCGATATGAAATCAACGACAGCTAGGCACCAATGCACGCCAAGATGTATTGGATACAGAACGATGTCTTTGGAAAATATATCAACTTTTTTTGTCCACCGACGTACTGATGTATAAGATTGTGTACTCAATCGAGGATAAAAGAATGTATTCATGGAATGTGCTGCGGGGTAATCTTTTACATCTTTAGAGCGCTGAACAATCAATTCCATATAAAAATTTATAATTTCATCATTAAGCCAATTTAGACCGAACAAAGTCGACATGTGCTCGCGGGTTATTGAAATGTTGAAACACTCAGAAAGGACTTGATTTGGAGGATATGGAACTAGTGCTTTGTTTATGTGTTCGCTCATGTCGGAAGTCAGCTCAGGAAGTGTGGGTTGTTCGATAATCTTTTTTTCTTGGATTTTTAATTTGTTGTGTAAAATTTCAGCCAGAAGTGCATCTTTCTCTTTACGTTTCTCGTGCCAAAGTCGGGCTCGTGTTTCTTCAGCACTTGTTTGAGCTTGCCTCTGACGAACTCGACGATTGTATGTCTTTAACACAAGAAAACTCTTTCAAAATCTGGCTTCTCTTTATACTATCATTGAGAGTGGTTTCTGTTTGACTTTCGGCACCCCGAAGGACTAAGTTGTATATACTTATCGCTTTGTGTAAAAACTTTCACTTGAATCGTTTTTTTATTTTAATTTTTTCGTCATTGGACGCGAAATGGACGTGTCCTTTGTCCTGTCCGATATCCATTTTGTTATTGTGCTATTGTTGTAGTTGGAATTCTTCTTTTTGTTGTGAAAAAAAAAATCGCGTTTCTCATTAACTACAAGACCAATTGCTTTTGCTTTGATTAGTTTCAAAGACTTGTGTGGTCTTTATGGAATTATTCATTCCAAAATTTTTAACTCTTAACTATATGCACATATATACTTGAGTTTTTACACCAACTTCATCTTGCAGTCAAGCGAAAAATTACAGCTTATAATTAGAGAAAAATAAATTAGTTTTTAAAATTTTTGATAAACAAAACACACTTCTCTCATTTTTAACATCCATAATACAGTATTCATCAAAAAATAAATGAAGAATCTAATTATATTGCAAAACTTCCACGCCAGAAGGACCAAATAATATATACTTATGAGAAATGCTTCGCGTCAGCATCTTTGTTTTGAATTGTTTTTTATTTCAATTTTGGAACTTCATATTATTGGACACGATATGTACCTATAATTGCTTTCTTCTTCATGTTATTGTTACGTTATTGTTGGTGTAATTTCACTTTTTGTCGCTTTTCTCTATCTATGGAACCAATTGCTTTGAATTTTGCAGTGGTTAAAGATTGTTGTACTCTAATTAATTTAAAAAACTGTTGTGGGCTATATGGAATTTATTTTTCATTCCAAAATTTAAAAAAAATGCGTCAGTCTGCCGATACTGTACGATTATGATGCTATTTCATTTTAGCTTTCGTGTCCATATATTGAAGCATTGATTTTTTGTTTTTATAAGAGCAAGCAAGGCCATGCGCACCAACTCAGGAGTAAAGGAGACTGACCTCGATACATTGTACGAGTTAAAAATAAAATCTCCGGCAAATATGGTTCATATGTCATAAAAAAAAAACTTGAGCACATTGATTATTCGACGAAATCGAATTTAATGAACAACCCCAGCAAAATCAGAACCAATATATCCTAGAAAATTTTCTGTCAGGGTTTTTTGACGTTGGCAAGATATAGAGATTTGAATTATACGTTTTTTTTTACTAAAATCGCGGCATTGGGCCTTTCAGCAAATCTTACGATGGAAATTTTGGACTTGCAGAATATTACGGAATCTGCAACGTAGAATGTTCTATTCACTGTAAACATCACAAAGATAGAAACTATACTCATCAAATAAACTGTCGTAAGTTCAATTATTATTCGTTTTTATACGTTTTCTGTGTACGTAACTAATCAGTAGAGTAAATCCACATCTTGCAATCAAACTTGATTCTAAAAATATAAAAAATATGATTTGTCTCAGTATTATTCCGTAGATGCAAATGTATTTGGTGTACTTGCTTCTGAATCTACTTATTTTGGGGATTGCACTCAATACAGCATTCCACTTTTTAGATGTATATATTCGCTTTTAACAAACTTTGAAGTCAAAGAGATTACAAAAAATTAGTCTTAAGTGACCACTAACTGTATGCAAAAAAAAAATTATTTTTT
The DNA here is from genome assembly GCF_964204865.1 of Styela clava. NCBI lineage: Eukaryota > Metazoa > Chordata > Ascidiacea > Stolidobranchia > Styelidae > Styela > Styela clava. The sequence goes on from NC_135254.1 coordinate 6,410,608, forward strand.
AAAGGCACAAGTTGATATGGTATCACAAGAAGACTTGAATATTTTTTTGTCTGGAACGATTATGAAAAACGCAAAATGATAAATCGCTGATAAGAACACACTTCGGATTGAAAGTGCGCTACCGGTAAAGTTTTCTCGGATAGGATACGGTCGAACGAAAACTTTTAACTTACCCTTACTGGTATTTTTACGCAGGAACGTAGCAAAATTGAAAATGTGTAATATTAAGCTGTGATTAAAGAGAATTGTTATTGCACATATACTAAAACAAAAAACACTCACTTGATCCTGTTGATTGCACCTCGGACGTAATTTTGGTAATGCGTACCTAATTCTGTACTTGAATGCACTGGAAAATGGAACCGTTTCAGACCAATGTACAGTTGTACTTCGCTGATTGGAATTATTGAGATGATTTTAATAATATATCTGTCTTAAGGCTACCATAATAACAGAAACAAGAGAGCAATTCCCAAATATATGTACACGTTAACCAGAGCGAAGCAATGCTTACCTTTGACGCTACCGGTACCCTCCAACAATTTCCGAGTTACTCGTAGCAAGAATTTACAGTATCTAACTGGACAGCCAGAGTTCCCATGTATAAAATAATACAGCGAAATTTTGGACGAAATATCAGACTTCATACGAAATTTAGACATAAAGAAAAGTAATAGCCTTCTGGCAAAAAATCAATCTTTAACCACTGAAAATTTTAAAGCCATTGTCCAAGTATTCGAAGAGAGAAGCTATTTTTAATGATAATGATGACGAATAACAAGAACAACAACAACATAATATCGAAACAATCGCTATGTCCATTAGCGTGTCCAAAAACAAAGACATTGTAAGAAAGGTAAGGTTTGTTTTTTCGTCCGGGTGTCAACGGATCGTGAAAGTACTACATCGAGTTACTCGTGGCGTCAAATTTAATACCCATTCGAAAACCAATGTTCTTTTCCTTAGCTACTGGACTAACGCTTTCGAAATATCAGATGTTGAATATAGTGTCATCCTCTAAAAAAATTCACTTTCCTTTTTACATAAATCATCAGGACTTCCCGTGCTCATTGTAACACCACATATTGTTTTAAGTTGAACTACGGCGTGGTTTTTCCGATGAGCCAATTTTCCGAGCAAGTATTAAAAATAGAACAATATAACAGAGTTGAACGATGATTTAGCAAAACTTTCCACAGGTTTATTCATGTTCAATAGGCTACTGAGATGACAACGTTCATTTAGTTACAATAGCTCACTTTCATTGCATATTGCATTAAATGTTTCGTTTTATCATCTGAAAGAGAGACCGCTTTCTTTGCGCCAGGCATCGTTATAAATATCAACTTTTTTACGGTATTCAAAACTTCGTGAAGAGCCTGAGAACCAAAAATAAAATGGCAAGTTGGTATCAAAATTACCTTGACAACGAACGTTCATTATGATTATTATAATATAAAATTAATGATATCGTGGTAAGGACATTTTCTAAAGTCTAAACTATACATTGTCAGTAATCATAATTACATACCAATCAGTTCTTATTGGTGACAGCACATTTGAACCCACGTACATTTGCACCCGTACATTTGCACCCACCGACATTTGCATCCCGGACATTTGAACCCACGTACATTTGAATTGCACCCACCAACATTTGCATCCCGGACATTTGCACCCACCGACATTTGCATCCCGGACATTTGAACCCACGTACATTTGAACTCATGTGTATATCCCATGGGTTAGGGTTAGTATGGGTTCAAATATCCGTGAACAAAAACAAAAAAATTCCATAGGTGCAATAGTATGTAGGTGCAATTGTCCGGGGTGCAAATGTCCGGGGTGCAAATGTCCGGGATGCAAATGTCGGTGGGTGCAATTCAAATGTACGTGGGTTCAAATGTCCGGGATGCAAATGTCGGTGGGTGCAAATGTACGGGTGCAAATGTACGTGGGTTCAAATGTGCTGTCACCAATAAGAACTGATTGGTATGTAATTATGATTACTGACAATGTATAGTTTAGACTTTAGAAAATGTCCTTACCACGATATCATTAATTTTATATTATAATAATCATAATGAACGTTCGTTGTCAAGGTAATTTTGATACCAACTTGCCATTTTATTTTTGGTTCTCAGGCTCTTCACGAAGTTTTGAATACCGTAAAAAAGTTGATATTTATAACGATGCCTGGCGCAAAGAAAGCGGTCTCTCTTTCAGATGATAAAACGAAACATTTAATGCAATATGCAATGAAAGTGAGCTATTGTAACTAAATGAACGTTGTCATCTCAGTAGCCTATTGAACATGAATAAACCTGTGGAAAGTTTTGCTAAATCATCGTTCAACTCTGTTATATTGTTCTATTTTTAATACTTGCTCGGAAAATTGGCTCATCGGAAAAACCACGCCGTAGTTCAACTTAAAACAATATGTGGTGTTACAATGAGCACGGGAAGTCCTGATGATTTATGTAAAAAGGAAAGTGAATTTTTTTAGAGGATGACACTATATTCAACATCTGATATTTCGAAAGCGTTAGTCCAGTAGCTAAGGAAAAGAACATTGGTTTTCGAATGGGTATTAAATTTGACGCCACGAGTAACTCGATGTAGTACTTTCACGATCCGTTGACACCCGGACGAAAAAACAAACCTTACCTTTCTTACAATGTCTTTGTTTTTGGACACGCTAATGGACATAGCGATTGTTTCGATATTATGTTGTTGTTGTTCTTGTTATTCGTCATCATTATCATTAAAAATAGCTTCTCTCTTCGAATACTTGGACAATGGCTTTAAAATTTTCAGTGGTTAAAGATTGATTTTTTGCCAGAAGGCTATTACTTTTCTTTATGTCTAAATTTCGTATGAAGTCTGATATTTCGTCCAAAATTTCGCTGTATTATTTTATACATGGGAACTCTGGCTGTCCAGTTAGATACTGTAAATTCTTGCTACGAGTAACTCGGAAATTGTTGGAGGGTACCGGTAGCGTCAAAGGTAAGCATTGCTTCGCTCTGGTTAACGTGTACATATATTTGGGAATTGCTCTCTTGTTTCTGTTATTATGGTAGCCTTAAGACAGATATATTATTAAAATCATCTCAATAATTCCAATCAGCGAAGTACAACTGTACATTGGTCTGAAACGGTTCCATTTTCCAGTGCATTCAAGTACAGAATTAGGTACGCATTACCAAAATTACGTCCGAGGTGCAATCAACAGGATCAAGTGAGTGTTTTTTGTTTTAGTATATGTGCAATAACAATTCTCTTTAATCACAGCTTAATATTACACATTTTCAATTTTGCTACGTTCCTGCGTAAAATACCAGTAAGGGTAAGTTAAAAGTTTTCGTTCGACCGTATCCTATCCGAGAAAACTTTACCGGTAGCGCACTTTCAATCCGAAGTGTGTTCTTATCAGCGATTTATCATTTTGCGTTTTTCATAATCGTTCCAGACAAAAAAATATTCAAGTCTTCTTGTGATACCATATCAACTTGTGCCTTTAAAAAATAATTTTTTTTTTGCATACAGTTAGTGGTCACTTAAGACTAATTTTTTGTAATCTCTTTGACTTCAAAGTTTGTTAAAAGCGAATATATACATCTAAAAAGTGGAATGCTGTATTGAGTGCAATCCCCAAAATAAGTAGATTCAGAAGCAAGTACACCAAATACATTTGCATCTACGGAATAATACTGAGACAAATCATATTTTTTATATTTTTAGAATCAAGTTTGATTGCAAGATGTGGATTTACTCTACTGATTAGTTACGTACACAGAAAACGTATAAAAACGAATAATAATTGAACTTACGACAGTTTATTTGATGAGTATAGTTTCTATCTTTGTGATGTTTACAGTGAATAGAACACTCTACGTTGCAGATTCCGTAATATTCTGCAAGTCCAAAATTTCCATCGTAAGATTTGCTGAAAGGCCCAATGCCGCGATTTTAGTAAAAAAAAACGTATAATTCAAATCTCTATATCTTGCCAACGTCAAAAAACCCTGACAGAAAATTTTCTAGGATATATTGGTTCTGATTTTGCTGGGGTTGTTCATTAAATTCGATTTCGTCGAATAATCAATGTGCTCAAGTTTTTTTTTTATGACATATGAACAACATTTGCCGGAGATTTTATTTTTAACTCGTACAATGTATCGAGGTCAGTCTCCTTTACTCCTGAGTTGGTGCGCATGGCCTTGCTTGCTCTTATAAAAACAAAACATCAATGCTTCAATATATGGACACGAAAGCTAAAATGAAATAGCATCATAATCGTACAGTATCGGCAGACTGACGCATTTTTTTTAAATTTTGGAATGAAAAATAAATTCCATATAGCCCACAACAGTTTTTTAAATTAATTAGAGTACAACAATCTTTAACCACTGCAAAATTCAAAGCAATTGGTTCCATAGATAGAGAAAAGCGACAAAAAGTGAAATTACACCAACAATAACGTAACAATAACATGAAAAAGAAAGCAATTATAGGTACATATCGTGTCCAATAATATGAAGTTCCAAAATTGAAATAAAAAACAATTCAAAACAAAGATGCTGACGCGAAGCATTTCTCATAAGTATATATTATTTGGTCCTTCTGGCGTGGAATTTTTGCAATATAATTAGATTCTTCATTTATTTTTTGATGAATACTGTATTATGGATGTTAAAAATGAGAGAAGTGTGTTTTGTTTATCAAAAATTTTAAAAACTAATTTATTTTTCTCTAATTATAAGCTGTAATTTTTCGCTTGACTGCAAGATGAAGTTGGTGTAAAAACTCAAGTATATATGTGCATATAGTTAAGAGTTAAAAATTTTGGAATGAATAATTCCATAAAGACCACACAAGTCTTTGAAACTAATCAAAGCAAAAGCAATTGGTCTTGTAGTTAATGAGAAACGCGATTTTTTTTTTCACAACAAAAAGAAGAATTCCAACTACAACAATAGCACAATAACAAAATGGATATCGGACAGGACAAAGGACACGTCCATTTCGCGTCCAATGACGTGAAAATTTAAAAATTAAAATAAAAAAACGATTCAAGTGAAAGTTTTTACACAAAGCGATAAGTATATACAACTTAGTCCTTCGGGGTGCCGAAAGTCAAACAGAAACCACTCTCAATGATAGTATAAAGAGAAGCCAGATTTTGAAAGAGTTTTCTTGTGTTAAAGACATACAATCGTCGAGTTCGTCAGAGGCAAGCTCAAACACGTGCTGAAGAAACACGAGCCCGACTTTGGCACGAGAAACGTAAAGAGAAAGATGCACTTCTGGCTGAAATTTTACACAACAAATTAAAAATCCAAGAAAAAAAGATTATCGAACAACCCACACTTCCTGAGCTGACTTCCGACATGAGCGAACACATAAACAAAGCACTAATAAATCATATCTTATTCACTTCTAATACGAGGAAGAACAATCTACTTGCGAGCATTGATATGAGGAATACAGTAATGTTTCGCTGACGTATAATACTCACATATACGTACTGACTTACGTGATATTGATGGAATCCAAATTTCAAAATGCAAGTAGTATGGGTACATGTACTCGAAATGCTGATTGCATTCGCAAATTATCAAAAACAACAGTAAAGTCTGTGAAAAAAAATCTCTGTGGTAAATAATATGTCGAACTATCGATTTCTTGTAAAATTTAAAAAAAAAAAAAAATTTAAAAAAAATAAAATAAAATTTTCAAGATCAAAAATAAACCGAAAATAAAAGAGTAATGAAAAAAAAAATAAACAACTGTAAAAAAAAAACAAATCAAACGACTAGACCGGAAAACACGACCTTTTTTTTTGTCAGCTGTTTTATATTGTAATTTTTTTTTTCAAACCGATGCGCAGCCTGTTGCATTTTATTTCTCGCTAAACCTCCAATAACAATCGTTTTTCAATTATTTTAACATACGTCGGTCAGTAAACATACGTTTTTTGAATTTAATTATGTCAACTCAGTTGTCAATTTTCTACTAAAGTCAGTACATCCTTATGGTTGTTTCCAATCAACAGATGCACAAAACTTAACTACGACATTGCATGATTTCCTAAACACGAAATAAATTACCACTCTGCATCACTCGGCTCAAAAAAGAAGATTTAAACCCTCATATATATTGCTCAATACTCTAATATATAAACACATACAAAATATACCATAATTTTAATGACTAACACATTTGGGAAGCTAAAGAACATAAACGAAAGCTGCCAATGATAAAAGCTAATCAAATAAATCATATCTTATTCACTTCTAATACGAGGAATAGAGTGATGTTTCGCTGACGTATAATACTGACATATACGTACTGACTTACGTAATATTGATGAAATCCAAATTTCAAAATGCAAGTAGTGTGGGTACATGTACTTGAAATGCTGATTGCATTCACAAATTATCAGAAACAACAGTAAAGTCTGTGAAAAAGAATCTCTGTGGTAAATAATATGTTGAACTATCGATTTCTTGTAAAAAAAAATAAAAATAAATAAAATTATCAAAAATAAACCGAAAATAAAAAAGTAATGAAAAATAAAAACAACTGTAAAAATGCAAATCAAAATATAAAAAATGAAAATTAAAAAACGCGCTTAAAATAAAAATGCCGTTTTTCAATTATTTCTGACATACGTCGATCAGTAAACATACGCAAAACCATAAACTTAATGACTAACACACGGTTGCCGATATGGTTTTCGAAAATTACCAAACGCTATCCCCTGATACCGGAAACAATATTACATAACAACTTCCCACGCACCACCATCGACCAACGTTTGACCAACATAATTTTGCTTGACATTTGCAACAACATTTATGTGTTGGATTCGACATCATCACCATTGACCAACATTTGCTCAACATTTGCAACAACATTTGGGTATCGAATCCGACATCATATACTACTGTTGCTTTCACACCCCCAATTTTCATGTTTTACCGATGCGTGCGAAGTGACCGAACCATTTTTTTCTATGCTTTATGAAAGCCGTCGGGCGTCCGCACTTTTTTGAATAATGTGACTTTTTCATTTTAAGACAATGTACAATTATATAGCATTTCCAATGTGATATGGTATAAAGACCACTGTTTTGCGACACTAATTGAATTAAATTAGTTCTTGTTCGGGTCTAATGAAATATCGAGTTTACTCGAAAACTTGGCACTACATGTAAAGTTAATACTTCAACAATATTTGTTGAATTCAAATTACATTTGTTGGTATACAAGTTCCCATTGTTTATGAAGATATTTCAGCTTAAATTCGAAATATATTCAACTATCAGTAGTTGGAGTTACGTAAGCCTAACTGCCACGTCTTTTCCAAAATGGATGATAAAATTAGTAACTAGTAAAAAGCCGGGGACGCAAGATAATTTTCAGGCAACTCAGCAATTACGGGTAGCGACAAATAGGTTGAGAAACACAGCTCTAAAACATAATACAAGAACGGGATCGCGCGAATCAAACCACTGTATAGGACTAATATGTTCCCACGTCGAAATTCGGAAATTCTGCAAAAATGGCAGAACCACGTGTAGAATGTGTTGCCCTGATAGTAACTGCATGTGTGGGGAATATCACTGCGTAGAAACTTGACAGCATTTCTTTTGCTCAAGTAAATTCACGCGTTGATTTTATCACTCGCTGATGGCAAACACGCGCAGTTTTCTCACCTTATATTCTGGGGAAATAAATGTCATATAAAATGGATTGTTAAATTCATGAATAACGTAGCGAAGTACCCAAAATTCGCTCAAAGCTCTAGAAGTTGCTTTCACACCCCCAATTTTCATGTTTTACCGATGCATGCGAAGTGACCGAACCATTCCTTTCTATGCTTTATGAAAGCCGTCGGGCGTCCGCGCTTTTTTGAATAATGTGACTCTTTCATTTTAAGACAATGTACAATTATATAGCATTTCCAATGTAATATGGTATAAAGACTACTGTTTTGCGACACTAATTGAATTAAATTAGCTCTCTTTCGGGTCTAATGAAATATCGAGTTTACTCGAAAACTTGGCACTACATGTAAAGTTAATAATTCAACAATATTTGTTGAATTCAAGTTACATTTGTTGGTATACAAGTTCCCATTGTTTATGAAGATATTTCAGCTTAAATTCGAAATATATTCAACTATCAGTAGTTGGAGTTACTTAAGCCTAACTGCCTTCTCTTTGCTCCATGCCTTTGCCAAAATGGATGATAAAATTAGTAACTAGTAAAAAGCCGGTGACGCAAGATAATTTTCAGGCGACTCAGCAATTTCGGGTAGCGACAAATAGGTTGAGAAACACTGGTCTAAAATATAATACAAGAACGGGATCGCGCGTACCGCAGCATAGGACTAATATGTTCCCACGTCGAAATTCGGAAATTCTGCAAAAATGGCAGAACCACGTGTAGGATGTGTTGCCCTAATAGTAATTGCATGTGTGGGGAATATCACTGCGTAAAAACTTGGCTGCATTTCTTTTGCTCAAGAAAAGTCACGCGTTGATTTTAAGAACTCGCTGATGGAAAACACACGCAGTTTTCTCACTTTAAATTAATTTGTTGAGAAATAAATGTCATATAAAATGAATTGTTTCCTATTATTCATCAAATTTTGGCCATAAAATTACAAAATCTAATATTCTAAAATCTAAGGAGTCTTGAAAAAAGGCTGGGAGCTACTGTTTTACACCGATGGTAAGCACTGGTTCGCGAAAATTTTTGTTGCTTTTCTGCCCGCCCAATCGCTTGACCGAAATCGTAAAGGAAAAGCTGCGTTGCTAAGTTGAGCGAGCTCTTTTCCGTCGTTATATTGCGTGTTTGATACCTTATTGGTGAACAAAGTCACACGAGTATTATCGTAGTTTGAGAACCAACTGAATAATTCTCAAAACAAAGTATTAATCGCGCTGTATTTCAATTTTTTCGTAGGCTACTGTATGCCAAATATCAAAGTTCTTCCGAGCACATAATAATATTGCTTGTAGCCTGTAAAGCGTGCAGAAATGAAGACAATACTTTGCAATGGACTATTCGACAGACAGAAATAAAGATGAATGTTTTATTTGATTACAAAAGTACACTTGCGTAGTGTGCTGCTACCTGCAAGACTCTTGAATCAAATAGAATGTAATTTAAACATCGAATTGACAAAGTAAATCGAATAATTCACAAGCCAAGCATTTCTAGTTGAGAATTTATGATTGCAAAGTTGGACCGTAAAAGCGAGCGGACTGGCAGGAGGCCGAAAAACACGGATTTCCGAGAGTCTTTGAGTCGAAAAAAGCGTTTCAAGCAACGAAAAATTGCTATGTATGTTACAGAATTTATTTTTACATTAACAAGGGTTCGCTTCTGGTATGGACGATAATTCGTATATATATATATGCGAAGCAGTAGACAATGTTAGCAGACGTTACATGGAAGATTGTATCACCGCTGTTAATTTGCAGTACTGTGTTTTGATATATTTCATTACAGGTAAACAAATTCTGCGTGCCCGATCACTCAAGACGGTACGCTAGGTCACTGCGCTGGTCGATAGTAAACCGCGAAATAACTTTCCATGGACGAATTACGTCAAAATTTGAATAAACTCTGATTACTTCAATCACCCTGATTCACTAATTGTTTTTGTGCGTTTAAACTTTTTTTTGTCACACAGGGTCTCCCCAGCGTCACTTTAAGCTCAACCGCTAACCACAACACAAGCGAACTGTTAACTGTTTTCAACAAGCTGCAAAGAAAATACAAGGTAATGTTATTTTCATTGCCTAGAAAAGCGAAAGGTTTCTACTCTTAGCTTCAGGTATTATGTCTTAATTTGGTATTCTCCTTTGATGCATGAAAATTATTCATCAAGTCTACAATATTATACTTTCACACGTTACATTTACTAAAAAACAACAATGGATATACAACTACGAGTATTTTTTAAATCATGAAATATCAAAAATTATGGAAATAACTTTAAATTAGTAGTGGTGTAATAATGAATAGTAGTGCAAGTTTAAATGAAATGATACACGCTGTTTGGACGTCTGACGGTGAAATTATACCAGGTAATGTAAGTTAGTATTTGGGTTGGTACCCCTCCGTCTTACATTGCGTTACCCCGATCAAACAATAGTCAATTCCAGTAGTGCCGATAAGCAGAATTCTCCTTTTCCAAGGGTACTCTAACGTCGCATATAAAGATTTGATACCTTTCCGTTTCTAGTATAGAAGAGAATGTCTCTAACTGCGTGTCCCTACTGCTGTTATGTTTAGGCCACGTTAGCGGAGTAAACCCCAATCGACTCAATGAGCTCACATTATATTGTAACGTCAATATTCGTATATTGTAAAGTTGCGCGATCAAATTGAATTCAAACAGATTTATTGAAACATACACACTTTAACCGCAATACCAGTTATACGGTTGAAAAGTAATAATGCACAAAACCCTATATTTGCGACACTCGGATGGAGTCCGGAAACACGCCAAAGATTGGTTGATACAAAGAAATCTCTGCATAAGAGTATAACCTTTGCTACGGGATTTCTAAACATGCTATTATTACAAAGGGAACAATGAACCCCTAATTACATGCCACATTCGTTACACTAGTTTTTCAACTGAGAGGGAGATTAAACAAAGTGTCTTATAGTAGTATACTAATGCATTAGAACGCATTTTATTTTTTTCAACAAAAAATTATATATATATAACGCAGATTACTTCATTTTTTCAGAAACTGCACAGTGCATCGAACAACAGGCGTTTTCATTAATTCAAGAAAATTGAAGATACTTTTAAATTATTTAATGTCAATAGTTGTTCAGATTGTCGGAGAACATAGGGCTAACACTTTACTTTCGACATGTTGTTTGCCAACTTAGTGTATTTGGAACATTTCATATTTACTCTTTGGCGAGGAAGACGACTTAATCATAAACGAAAATACATTGATCAAATTCCACCCACTTTTTCCGTTCATATTCCGGCCTTTTGGTAATTTTATTACCTCTAAACACCTAATTACACTCGAGTCATTGAGTTGACTTGAGTTACCATTTAATAAAGACTACTCGAGCCGTCTAAATGAAGTGACTCGCCATTAACTAACCGCCAGTGCGACTTAACTCCGTGATTTACACGACTTTTGCACGCGAAAAGATCTGTGATCGACCCGACTGGCAACTCCGGGTTTAGAAATTAGACGGTCCAAAGTTCATTAAAAGATACTACTGTTTTATGCATACACGAAAAACAAATGCAAACGTGATCAATTTATGACAAAGTCGCATGAGCCTGGAAAAGGATCTACCTAAAGTTGGAAAAGATGTGTGATTTGTAAAATATGCCTTTGGACTGAAATCATGGCTTGGCCAATACGTAGTCATATTGCCAAGAAAAATGTTGGCTTTCAAAATAACTCTTAAAATTTTACCAGTCGTAGCGCGTATATCACGTCGCGTAGTCCAAAAATTCCAGCGTGGCGAGAACTAGATTATATAGTCAAGAATATGTTTGCTTTCAAAATAACTGACAAAACCGCGCGGTGTATTGGCTAAAATATTCGCACGTGAAAATAATTAGTTGTCGTGAAGGGAATGGTATACGCCAGTAGATAGCGTAAATAAGCCACATAATTCGAAATGCGTGAGAATCTGTTGGTCAGTAAAACAAATTTGATGTACAACGCTAACGCATACAGAGAATAGATGAGAATTCTATAATGAATAGAAGTTTTACTCGAAAACAATTGTTCCGAAATGGGCGAAAACTATAGTAAAGCCTGACTTATTGAAATGAATTGGCAATCGAATAATGCAGCGGTTCCCAAATTTTTAATTGTGCGGCGCCAAATTATCAGGTAAAAAAAAACTCAAGACGCTCCTGCACGAAAAAATCTGCTATTTAATAAAACTCAATTGTTGTTATCGTTAATGTGTGGTTTATTCTTTTTAAAGGTCAACTCTTCTTCCTCGTCTCCGCCTGATTTTCCTTTGAAATGCAAAAAAATCTCTCAGGTGCGCTAAACTCGGTACAGTAGATAAATAAACTTCCGCTCGATTCAAGTATATTTTAGGTATGTTTAACACAATTCTGTTAATTTTCGCGTATTTTTTAGGGACCGATGGAATAATGCATAAACATACCGAAAAGAAATTTAAAGTTTTCTTAGAAAAAATTGGGTTCCTCAAACAGCTTGGAAAAAATATATGAAGGATGCATGTTTGGCAGCAAATGATGTCGAAATTTGATTGAGGTACAAGCAAACACTCACAGTACATGTAAAATAGTTATTCGTATGCAATATAATATAGCTTAAATTTGATGTCCTCAAAGGAAGCTCGGGATTGTATGCTTGAGAACCTCTGCTATGACATATGGTAGGAGAATGCAAATTGAATTTTAGAAATGCGAGTATTCCCAATATCCCATCGCAACGCCGTTTGCTCTTAATTTGTCATTACGTGGCTGATGAACAAAGCCTAAGATTTTTGTTTCGTGTTCTGCATTACATAGAATTATTAATATGCTGAAATTTTAAAAAACGCGCTGTTTTCAAATGCAGTACATATTTATCGATGAAAATCATTTGAATTAGGGATATACACGCCAACTAGTTCCAAGCATCCTAACTCATAATCTACAATAAGTGGGGGTGCGACCTTTACTGCACGGGACTTTTTAAAAAAACATGCAATAACTAGTAGCCTATGGCAATGCCGTTATGCCTCTGTACCTGTACGAGTTGATCAATGGTGTGTAATTGCAGTGACCTCGGTGTCCCGAATGACATTTTACCAGTTACATCCTTATCTTAGTTAAGGTGTACTGTAGTTCTGCTGAGAACAATGCGATATATATATCGGTCGACCAGTTACATCAAATAAACTGGTCTCGCGGACCGGCAACAAAAATTTTGAAATGACTGACACAAAGCAAAGAAAGAACATAGAGGAAATTGAGTGTTTTCTGTTTGTTGTGTTGTTTTTAAGAGCAGAAAATCCTTCGAAATTACGAATTAGCAATAGAATAGAAAATTGTTATATATATATATACAGTTTTCGGCTAACGTTTGAATTATTTTTTGTTTGTCCATTCATTATGAAACGAGTTTGTAAAATCATAGACCATCAGAACACGTAGATAACGTTGCGACGTACTCAAAATTCGCTCAGAGCTCCAGAAGTTGCTTTCACACCGCCAATTTTCAAGTTTTACCGATGCATGCGAAGTGACCGAACCATTCCTTTCTGTGGTTTATGAAAGCAGTCGGGCGTCGGCGCTTTTTTGAATAATGTGACATTTTTATTTTAGGACAATGTACAATTATATAGCATTTCCAATGTAATATGGTATAAAGATTACTGTTTTGCGACACTGCTTGAATCAAATTAGTTCTTGTTCGTGTCTAATGAAAAATCGAAATTACTCGGAAACTTGACAGTACATTTACATACATTGTTAATAATTTAGCAATATTTGTTGAATTCAAATTACATTCGTTGGTATACAAGTGACCATTGTTTATGAAGATATTTCACTTCATTCTCAAATATATTTACCTATCAGTAATTGGAGTTACGTGAGCCTATACGCTGCCTCTCTGTTCCATGCCTCTGCCATAATGGATGATATAAAGTAGTAACCTTTGGGTTTTTTATTGAAAAAAGCAAGCGGCCCAAGTAAATTTTCGGGCGACCCAGTCGTGGGTCGCGACGAATAGGTTGCTAAACAAATTACAAGAACGGGTTCGCGCGAATCAAACCACTGCATAGGACTAATATGTTTTTACGTCGAAACCGGGAAATTGTGCAAAAATGGCAGACCCACAAGTACAACGTGTTGCCGTAATAGTAATTGCATGTGTGGGCGTAAAAAACTTTGTGAAGCATTTCTTTTGCTCAAGTAAAGCCACGTGTTGATTTCAAGAACTCGCTGATGGCAAACACGCTCAGTTTTTTCACTTTAAATTCTGGGAAAATAAATGTCATATAATATGTATTGTTTTATATTATTCATTAAATTCTTGAATAACGTTGCGACGTACTCAAAATTCGCTCAAAGCTCCAGAAGTTGCTTTTACACCCCCAGGTTTCAAGTTTTACCGAAGCATGCATGCGAAGTGACCGAACTATTCTTTTCTATGCTTTATGAAAGTCGTCGGTGCTTTTTTGAATAATGTGACATTTTTATTTTAGGACAATGTACAATTATATAGCATTTCCAATGCAATATGGTATAAAGACTACTATTTTGCGGCACTGCTTGAATTAAATTAGTCCTTGTTCGTGTCTAATGAAAAATTGAGTTTACTCGAAAACTTGGCACTACATTTAAAGTTAATAAATCAACAATATTTGTTGAATTCAAATTACATTTGTTGGTATACAAGTGGCCGTTGTTTATGAAGGTATCCCATTTCAAATTTTGTTTTAACTATCAGTAGTTGCGGTTACGCGAGCTTAACTGCTTCCTTTTTGCTCCATGCCTTTGCCAGATTGAATGATAAGATTATTAACTTTTATGTTTTTATTGAAAAAAAACTAGCGACCCAAGAAAATTTTGGGTTGCGACAAATAAGTCTAGAAACACATGTTCTAAAACATAATACAAGAACGAGTTTGCGCGTATCAAACCACTGCATAGGACTAATATGTTTTTACGTCGAAACCGGGAAATTGTGCAAAAATGGCAGACCCACATGTACAGTGTGTTGCCCGCATAGTAATTGCATGTGTTGGGGATATCACTGCGTGAAAACTTGACAGCATTTCTTTTGCTCAAGTAAAGTCACGCGTTGATTTTAATAACTCGCTGATGGCAAACACGCGCAGTGTTCTCACTTTATATTTTGGGGAAATAAATGTCATATAAAATGGATTGTTAAATTCATGAATAACGTTGTGACGTACTCAAAATTCGCTCAAAGCCATAGAAGTTGCTAGTAGTATATGACGTCGGATTCGATATCCAAATGTTGTTGCAAATGTTGAGCAAATGTTGGTCAATGGTGATGATGTCGAATCCAACACATAAATGTTGTTGCAAATGTCAAGCAAAATTATGTTGGTCAAACGTTGGTCGATGGTGGTGCGTGGGAAGTTGTTATGTAATATTGTTTCCGGTATCAGGGGATAGCGTTTGGTAATTTTCGAAAACCATATCGGCAACCGTGTGTTAGTCATTAAGTTTATGGTTTTGCGTATGTTTACTGATCGACGTATGTCAGAAATAATTGAAAAACGGCATTTTTATTTTAAGCGCGTTTTTTAATTTTCATTTTTTATATTTTGATTTGCATTTTTACAGTTGTTTTTATTTTTCATTACTTTTTTATTTTCGGTTTATTTTTGATAATTTTATTTATTTTTATTTTTTTTTACAAGAAATCGATAGTTCAACATATTATTTACCACAGAGATTCTTTTTCACAGACTTTACTGTTGTTTTTGATAATTTGTGAATGCAATCAGCATTTCAAGTACATGTACCCACACTACTTGCATTTTGAAATTTGGATTTCATCAATATTACGTAAGTCAGTACGTATATGTCAGTATTATACGTCAGCGAAACATCACTCTATTCCTCGTATTAGAAGTGAATAAGATATGATTTATTTGATTAGCTTTTATCATTGGCAGCTTTCGTTTATGTTCTTTAGCTTCCCAAATGTGTTAGTCATTAAAATTATGGTATATTTTGTATGTGTTTATATATTAGAGTATTGAGCAATATATATGAGGGTTTAAATCTTCTTTTTTGAGCCGAGTGATGCAGAGTGGTAATTTATTTCGTGTTTAGGAAATCATGCAATGTCGTAGTTAAGTTTTGTGCATCTGTTGATTGGAAACAACCATAAGGATGTACTGACTTTAGTAGAAAATTGACAACTGAGTTGACATAATTAAATTCAAAAAACGTATGTTTACGGACCGACGTATGTTAAAATAATTGAAAAACGATTGTTATTGGAGGTTTAGCGAGAAATAAAATGCAACAGGCTGCGCATCGGTTTGAAAAAAAAAATTACAATATAAAACAGCTGACAAAAAAAAAGGTCGTGTTTTCCGGTCTAGTCGTTTGATTTTTTTTTTTTTTACAGTTGTTTATTTTTTTTTTCATTACTCTTTTATTTTCGGTTTATTTTTGATCTTGAAAATTTTATTTTATTTTTTTTAAATTTTTTTTTTTTTTTTAAGTGTTACAAGAAATCGATAGTTCGACATATTATTTACCACAGAGATTTTTTTTCACAGACTTTACTGTTGTTTTTGATAATTTGCGAATGCAATCAGCATTTCGAGTACATGTACCCACACTACTTGCATTTTGAAATTTGGATTCCATCAATATCACGTAAGTCAGTACGTATATGTGAGTCAGCGAAACATTACTGTATTCCTCATATCAATGCTCGCAAGTAGATTGTTCTTCCTCGTATTAGAAGTGAATAAGATATGATTTATTTGATTAGCTTTTATCATTGACAGCTTTCGTTTATGTTCTTTAGCTTCCCAAATAGGCAACCCTAGTGATTGTCCTACATTCCCCAGATGTGATGCCAGACTTCAATACCTAACTTCGGTAAAATTGTCTTTGAATATTCAGAAAATGGTATATTTATCAGTGTAGAGTAGATGGTCTGTCATATACATAACACATTTTTATAAGGTGCAAATAGTTTCATCGCTATTGGCAAAATATTTACCACTCTCTAAATTTCGAAACACAACCCCCCAATAATGAAAATATATATATATCAATGGAGCATGGTAGCCAGAATAATGATATCATAATGGATGGGAAGCAGATAATAATATTTAACAAAGGTTACCAAAGTAAACAAGATCCGAAAATGATATAAATATATTAGTACAATGTCATATCACCGTAGAAGTTTTTTGTTGATAATTTCCCATACCATGGCTCGCCGAAAGTAAGGCATATCTCGCTGGGAAATGTTAAGTCTGATTTAGAAGTAATATACTCTGCAAATTTGCAAGCAAAGACTCCACAATCTGATCCATTCATTTGTTGCGGTATATCAGACATTGACAACAGTTGCCAGTCAGAAAGATTGATCTCTGATCCTTTTTTATTCTTGTGCTCACAAAGAAGATAATTTTTTAGGATTTCAAGGCATTCCCGATTGGCTCCACCCATTGAATCATAATATCTTATTTGTTTCGATATGAAATCAACGACAGCTAGACACCAATGCACGCCAAGATGTATTGGATACAGAACGATGTCTTTGGAAAATATATCAACTTTTTTTGTCCACCGACGTACTGATGTATAAGATTGTGTACTCAATCGAGGATAAAAGAATGTATTCATGGAATGTACTGCGGGGTAATCTTTTACATCTTTAGAGCGCTGAACAATCAATTCCATATAAAAATTTATAATTTCATCATTAAGCCAATTTAGACCGAACAAAGTCGACATGTGCTCGCGGGTTATTGAAATGTTGAAACACTCAGAAAGGACTTGATTTGGAGGATATGGAACTAGTGCTTTGTTTATGTGTTCGCTCATGTCGGAAGTCAGCTCAGGAAGTGTGGGTTGTTCGATAATCTTTTTTTCTTGGATTTTTAATTTGTTGTGTAAAATTTCAGCCAGAAGTGCATCTTTCTCTTTACGTTTCTCGTGCCAAAGTCGGGCTCGTGTTTCTTCAGCACGTGTTTGAGCTTGCCTCTGACGAACTCGACGATTGTATGTCTTTAACACAAGAAAACTCTTTCAAAATCTGGCTTCTCTTTATACTATCATTGAGAGTGGTTTCTGTTTGACTTTCGGCACCCCGAAGGACTAAGTTGTATATACTTATCGCTTTGTGTAAAAACTTTCACTTGAATCGTTTTTTTATTTTAATTTTTAAATTTTCACGTCATTGGACGCGAAATGGACGTGTCCTTTGTCTTGTCCGATATCCATTTTGTTATTGTGCTATTGTTGTAGTTGGAATTCTTCTTTTTGTTGTGAAAAAAAAAATCGCGTTTCTCATTAACTACAAGACCAATTGCTTTTGCTTTGATTAGTTTCAAAGACTTGTGTGGTCTTTATGGAATTATTCATTCCAAAATTTTTAACTCTTAACTATATGCACATATATACTTGAGTTTTTACACCAACTTCATCTTGCAGTCAAGCGAAAAATTACAGCTTATAATTAGAGAAAAATAAATTAGTTTTTAAAATTTTTGATAAACAAAACACACTTCTCTCATTTTTAACATTCATAATACAGTATTCATCAAAAAATAAATGAAAAATCTAATTATATTGCAAAACTTCCACGCCAGAAGGACCAAATAATATATACTTATGAGAAATGCTTCGCGTCAGCATCTTTGTTTTGAATTGTTTTTTATTTCAATTTTGGAACTTCTTATTATTGGACACGATATGTACCTATAATTGCTTTCTTCTTCATGTTATTGTTACGTTATTGTTGGTGTAATTTCACTTTTTGTCGCTTTTCTCTATCTATGGAACCAATTGCTTTGAATTTTGCAGTGGTTAAAGATTGTTGTACTCTAATTAATTTAAAAAACTGTTGTGGGCTATATGGAATTTATTTTTCATTCCAAAATTTAAAAAAAATGCGTCAGTCTGCCGATACTGTACGATTATGATGCTATTTCATTTTAGCTTTCGTGTCCATATATTGAAGCATTGATTTTTTGTTTTTATAAGAGCAAGCAAGGCCATGCGCACCAACTCAGGAGTAAAGGAGACTGACCTCGATACATTGTACGAGTTAAAAATAAAATCTCCGGCAAATGTTGTTCATATGTCATAAAAAAAAAACTTGAGCACATTGATTATTCGACGAAATCGAATTTAATGAACAACCCCAGCAAAATCAGAACCAATATATCCTAGAAAATTTTCTGTCAGGGTTTTTTGACGTTGGCAAGATATAGAGATTTGAATTATACGTTTTTTTTTACTAAAATCGCGGCATTGGGCCTTTCAGCAAATCTTACGATGGAAATTTTGGACTTGCAGAATATTACGGAATCTGCAACGTAGAGTGTTCTATTCACTGTAAACATCACAAAGATAGAAACTATACTCATCAAATAAACTGTCGTAAGTTCAATTATTATTCGTTTTTATACGTTTTCTGTGTACGTAACTAATCAGTAGAGTAAATCCACATCTTGCAATCAAACTTGATTCTAAAAATATAAAAAATATGATTTGTCTCAGTATTATTCCGTAGATGCAAATGTATTTGATGTACTTGCTTCTGAATCTACTTATTTTGGGGATTGCACTCAATACAGCATTCCACTTTTTAGATGTATATATTCGCTTTTAACAAACTTTGAAGTCAAAGAGATTACAAAAAATTAGTCTTAAGTGACCACTAACTGTATGCAAAAAAAAAATTATTTTTTAAAGGCACAAGTTGATATGGTATCACAAGAAGACTTGAATATTTTTTTGTCTGGAACGATTATGAAAAACGCAAAATGATAAATCGCTGATAAGAACACACTTCGGATTGAAAGTGCGCTACCGGTAAAGTTTTCTCGGATAGGATACGGTCGAACGAAAACTTTTAACTTACCCTTACTGGTATTTTTACGCAGGAACGTAGCAAAATTGAAAATGTGTAATATTAAGCTGTGATTAAAGAGAATTGTTATTGCACATATACTAAAACAAAAAACACTCACTTGATCCTGTTGATTGCACCTCGGACGTAATTTTGGTAATGCGTACCTAATTCTGTACTTGAATGCACTGGAAAATGGAACCGTTTCAGACCAATGTACAGTTGTACTTCGCTGATTGGAATTATTGAGATGATTTTAATAATATATCTGTCTTAAGGCTACCATAATAACAGAAACAAGAGAGCAATTCCCAAATATATGTACACGTTAACCAGAGCGAAGCAATGCTTACCTTTGACGCTACCGATACCCTCCAACAATTTCCGAGTTACTCGTAGCAAGAATTTACAGTATCTAACTGGACAGCCAGAGTTCCCATGTATAAAATAATACAGCGAAATTTTGGACGAAATATCAGACTTCATACGAAATTTAGACATAAAGAAAAGTAATAGCCTTCTGGCAAAAAATCAATCTTTAACCACTGAAAATTTTAAAGCCATTGTCCAAGTATTCGAAGAGAGAAGCTATTTTTAATGATAATGATGACGAATAACAAGAACAACAACAACATAATATCGAAACAATCGCTATGTCCATTAGCGTGTCCAAAAACAAAGACATTGTAAGAAAGGTAAGGTTTGTTTTTTCGTCCGGGTGTCAACGGATCGTGAAAGTACTACATCGAGTTACTCGTGGCGTCAAATTTAATACCCATTCGAAAACCAATGTTCTTTTCCTTAGCTACTGGACTAACGCTTTCGAAATATCAGATGTTGAATATAGTGTCATCCTCTAAAAAAATTCACTTTCCTTTTTACATAAATCATCAGGACTTCCCGTGCTCATTGTAACACCACATATTGTTTTAAGTTGAACTACGGCGTGGTTTTTCCGATGAGCCAATTTTCCGAGCAAGTATTAAAAATAGAACAATATAACACAGTTGAACGATGATTTAGCAAAACTTTCCACAGGTTTATTCATGTTCAATAGGCTACTGAGATGACAACGTTCATTTAGTTACAATAGCTCACTTTCATTGCATATTGCATTAAATGTTTCGTTTTATCATCTGAAAGAGAGACCGCTTTCTTTGCGCCAGGCATCGTTATAAATATCAACTTTTTTACGGTATTCAAAACTTCGTGAAGAGCCTGAGAACCAAAAATAAAATGGCAAGTTGGTATCAAAATTACCTTGACAACGAACGTTCATTATGATTATTATAATATAAAATTAATGATATCGTGGTAAGGACATTTTCTAAAGTCTAAACTATACATTGTCCGTAATCATAATTACATACCAATCAGTTCTTATTGGTGACAGCACATTTGAACCCACGTACATTTGCACCCGTACATTTGCACCCACCGACATTTGCATCCCGGACATTTGAACCCACGTACATTTGAATTGCACCCACCAACATTTGCATCCCGGACATTTGCACCCACCGACATTTGCATCCCGGACATTTGAACCCACGTACATTTGAACTCATGTGTATATCCCATGGGTTAGGGTTAGTATGGGTTCAAATATCCGTGAACAAAAACAAAAAAATTCCATAGGTGCAATAGTATGTAGGTGCAATTGTCCGGGGTGCAAATGTCCGGGGTGCAAATGTCCGGGATGCAAATGTCGGTGGGTGCAATTCAAATGTACGTGGGTTCAAATGTCCGGGATGCAAATGTCGGTGGGTGCAAATGTACGGGTGCAAATGTACGTGGGTTCAAATGTGCTGTCACCAATAAGAACTGATTGGTATGTAATTATGATTACTGACAATGTATAGTTTAGACTTTAGAAAATGTCCTTACCACGATATCATTAATTTTATATTATAATAATCATAATGAACGTTCGTTGTCAAGGTAATTTTGATACCAACTTGCCATTTTATTTTTGGTTCTCAGGCTCTTCACGAAGTTTTGAATACCGTAAAAAAGTTGATATTTATAACGATGCCTGGCGCAAAGAAAGCGGTCTCTCTTTCAGATGATAAAACGAAACATTTAATGCAATATGCAATGAAAGTGAGCTATTGTAACTAAATGAACGTTGTCATCTCAGTAGACTATTGAACATGAATAAACCTGTGGAAAGTTTTGCTAAATCATCGTTCAACTCTGTTATATTGTTCTATTTTTAATACTTGCTCGGAAAATTGGCTCATCGGAAAAACCACGCCGTAGTTCAACTTAAAACAATATGTGGTGTTACAATGAGCACGGGAAGTCCTGATGATTTATGTAAAAAGGAAAGTGAATTTTTTTAGAGGATGACACTATATTCAACATCTGATATTTCGAAAGCGTTAGTCCAGTAGCTAAGGAAAAGAACATTGGTTTTCGTATGGGTATTAAATTTGACGCCACGAGTAACTCGATGTAGTACTTTCACGATCCGTTGACACCCGGACGAAAAAACAAACCTTACCTTTCTTACAATGTCTTTGTTTTTGGACACGCTAATGGACATAGCGATTGTTTCGATATTATGTTGTTGTTGTTCTTGTTATTCGTCATCATTATCATTAAAAATAGCTTCTCTCTTCGAATACTTGGACAATGGCTTTAAAATTTTCAGTGGTTAAAGATTGATTTTTTGCCAGAAGGCTATTACTTTTCTTTATGTCTAAATTTCGTATGAAGTCTGATATTTCGTCCAAAATTTCGCTGTATTATTTTATACATGGGAACTCTGGCTGTCCAGTTAGATACTGTAAATTCTTGCTACGAGTAACTCGGAAATTGTTGGAGGGTACCGGTAGCGTCAAAGGTAAGCATTGCTTCGCTCTGGTTAACGTGTACATATATTTGGGAATTGCTCTCTTGTTTCTGTTATTATGGTAGCCTTAAGACAGATATATTATTAAAATCATCTCAATAATTCCAATCAGCGAAGTACAACTGTACATTGGTCTGAAACGGTTCCATTTTCCAGTGCATTCAAGTACAGAATTAGGTACGCATTACCAAAATTACGTCCGAGGTGCAATCAACAGGATCAAGTGAGTGTTTTTTGTTTTAGTATATGTGCAATAACAATTCTCTTTAATCACAGCTTAATATTACACATTTTCAATTTTGCTACGTTCCTGCGTAAAATACCAGTAAGGGTAAGTTAAAAGTTTTCGTTCGACCGTATCCTATCCGAGAAAACTTTACCGGTAGCGCACTTTCAATCCGAAGTGTGTTCTTATCAGCGATTTATCATTTTGCGTTTTTCATAATCGTTCCAGACAAAAAAATATTCAAGTCTTCTTGTGATACCATATCAACTTGTGCCTTTAAAAAATAATTTTTTTTTTGCATACAGTTAGTGGTCACTTAAGACTAATTTTTTGTAATCTCTTTGACTTCAAAGTTTGTTAAAAGCGAATATATACATCTAAAAAGTGGAATGCTGTATTGAGTGCAATCCCCAAAATAAGTAGATTCAGAAGCAAGTACACCAAATACATTTGCATCTACGGAATAATACTGAGACAAATCATATTTTTTATATTTTTAGAATCAAGTTTGATTGCAAGATGTGGATTTACTCTACTGATTAGTTACGTACACAGAAAACGTATAAAAACGAATAATAATTGAACTTACGACAGTTTATTTGATGAGTATAGTTTCTATCTTTGTGATGTTTACAGTGAATAGAACACTCTACGTTGCAGATTCCGTAATATTCTGCAAGTCCAAAATTTCCATCGTAAGATTTGCTGAAAGGCCCAATGCCGCGATTTTAGTAAAAAAAAACGTATAATTCAAATCTCTATATCTTGCCAACGTCAAAAAACCCTGACAGAAAATTTTCTAGGATATATTGGTTCTGATTTTGCTGGGGTTGTTCATTAAATTCGATTTCGTCGAATAATCAATGTGCTCAAGTTTTTTTTTTATGACATATGAACAACATTTGCCGGAGATTTTATTTTTAACTCGTACAATGTATCGAGGTCAGTCTCCTTTACTCCTGAGTTGGTGCGCATGGCCTTGCTTGCTCTTATAAAAACAAAACATCAATGCTTCAATATATGGACACGAAAGCTAAAATGAAATAGCATCATAATCGTACAGTATCGGCAGACTGACGCATTTTTTTTAAATTTTGGAATGAAAAATAAATTCCATATAGCCCACAACAGTTTTTTAAATTAATTAGAGTACAACAATCTTTAACCACTGCAAAATTCAAAGCAATTGGTTCCATAGATAGAGAAAAGCGACAAAAAGTGAAATTACACCAACAATAACGTAACAATAACCTGAAAAAGAAAGCAATTATAGGTACATATCGTGTCCAATAATATGAAGTTCCAAAATTGAAAGAAAAAACAATTCAAAACAAAGATGCTGACGCGAAGCATTTCTCATAAGTATATATTATTTGGTCCTTCTGGCGTGGAATTTTTGCAATATAATTAGATTCTTCATTTATTTTTTGATGAATACTGTATTATGGATGTTAAAAATGAGAGAAGTGTGTTTTGTTTATCAAAAATTTTAAAAACTAATTTATTTTTCTCTAATTATAAGCTGTAATTTTTCGCTTGACTGCAAGATGAAGTTGGTGTAAAAACTCAAGTATATATGTGCATATAGTTAAGAGTTAAAAATTTTGGAATGAATAATTCCATAAAGACCACACAAGTCTTTGAAACTAATCAAAGCAAAAGCAATTGGTCTTGTAGTTAATGAGAAACGCGATTTTTTTTTTCACAACAAAAAGAAGAATTCCAACTACAACAATAGCACAATAACAAAATGGATATCGGACAGGACAAAGGACACGTCCATTTCGCGTCCAATGACGTGAAAATTTAAAAATTAAAATAAAAAAACGATTCAAGTGAAAGTTTTTACACAAAGCGATAAGTATATACAACTTAGTCCTTCGGGGTGCCGAAAGTCAAACAGAAACCACTCTCAATGATAGTATAAAGAGAAGCCAGATTTTGAAAGAGTTTTCTTGTGTTAAAGACATACAATCGTCGAGTTCGTCAGAGGCAAGCTCAAACACGTGCTGAAGAAACACGAGCCCGACTTTGGCACGAGAAACGTAAAGAGAAAGATGCACTTCTGGCTGAAATTTTACACAACAAATTAAAAATCCAAGAAAAAAAGATTATCGAACAACCCACACTTCCTGAGCTGACTTCCGACATGAGCGAACACATAAACAAAGCACTAATAAATCATATCTTATTCACTTCTAATACGAGGAAGAACAATCTACTTGCGAGCATTGATATGAGGAATACAGTAATGTTTCGCTGACGTATAATACTCACATATACGTACTGACTTACGTGATATTGATGGAATCCAAATTTCAAAATGCAAGTAGTGTGGGTACATGTACTCGAAATGCTGATTGCATTCGCAAATTATCAAAAACAACAGTAAAGTCTGTGAAAAAAAATCTCTGTGGTAAATAATATGTCGAACTATCGATTTCTTGTAAAATTTAAAAAAAAAAAAAAATTTAAAAAAAATAAAATAAAATTTTCAAGATCAAAAACAAACCGAAAATAAAAGAGTAATGAAAAAAAAAATAAACAACTGTAAAAAAAAAACAAATCAAACGACTAGACCGGAAAACACGACCTTTTTTTTTGTCAGCTGTTTTATATTGTAATTTTTTTTTTCAAACCGATGCGCAGCCTGTTGCATTTTATTTCTTGCTAAACCTCCAATAACAATCGTTTTTCAATTATTTTAACATACGTCGGTCAGTAAACATACGTTTTTTGAATTTAATTATGTCAACTCAGTTGTCAATTTTCTACTAAAGTCAGTACATCCTTATGGTTGTTTCCAATCAACAGATGCACAAAACTTAACTACGACATTGCATGATTTCCTAAACACGAAATAAATTACCACTCTGCATCACTCGGCTCAAAAAAGAAGATTTAAACCCTCATATATATTGCTCAATACTCTAATATATAAACACATACAAAATATACCATAATTTTAATGACTAACACATTTGGAAGGCTAAAGAACATAAACGAAAGCTGCCAATGATAAAAGCTAATCAAATAAATCATATCTTATTCACTTCTAATACGAGGAATAGAGTGATGTTTCGCTGACGTATAATACTGACATATACGTACTGACTTACGTAATATTGATGAAATCCAAATTTCAAAATGCAAGTAGTGTGGGTACATGTACTTGAAATGCTGATTGCATTCACAAATTATCAGAAACAACAGTAAAGTCTGTGAAAAAGAATCTCTGTGGTAAATAATATGTTGAACTATCGATTTCTTGTAAAAAAAAATAAAAATAAATAAAATTATCAAAAATAAACCGAAAATAAAAAAGTAATGAAAAATAAAAACAACTGTAAAAATGCAAATCAAAATATAAAAAATGAAAATTAAAAAACGCGCTTAAAATAAAAATGCCGTTTTTCAATTATTTCTGACATACGTCGATCAGTAAACATACGCAAAACCATAAACTTAATGACTAACACACGGTTGCCGATATGGTTTTCGAAAATTACCAAACGCTATCCCCTGATACCGGAAACAATATTACATAACAACTTCCCACGCACCACCATCGACCAACGTTTGACCAACATAATTTTGCTTGACATTTGCAACAACATTTATGTGTTGGATTCGACATCATCACCATTGACCAACATTTGCTCAACATTTGCAACAACATTTGGGTATCGAATCCGACATCATATACTACTGTTGCTTTCACACCCCCAATTTTCATGTTTTACCGATGCGTGCGAAGTGACCGAACCATTTTTTTCTATGCTTTATGAAAGCCGTCGGGCGTCCGCACTTTTTTGAATAATGTCACTTTTTCATTTTAAGACAATGTACAATTATATAGCATTTCCAATGTGATATGGTATAAAGACCACTGTTTTGCGACACTAATTGAATTAAATTAGTTCTTGTTCGGGTCTAATGAAATATCGAGTTTACTCGAAAACTTGGCACTACATGTAAAGTTAATACTTCAACAATATTTGTTGAATTCAAATTACATTTGTTGGTATACAAGTTCCCATTGTTTATGAAGATATTTCAGCTTAAATTCGAAATATATTCAACTATCAGTAGTTGGAGTTACGTAAGCCTAACTGCCACGTCTTTTCCAAAATGGATGATAAAATTAGTAACTAGTAAAAAGCCGGGGACGCAAGATAATTTTCAGGCGACTCTGCAATTACGGGTAGCGACAAATAGGTTGAGAAACACAGCTCTAAAACATAATACAAGAACGGGATCGCGCGAATCAAACCACTGTATAGGACTAATATGTTCCCACGTCG
The DNA here is from genome assembly GCF_964204865.1 of Styela clava. Lineage (NCBI taxonomy): Eukaryota > Metazoa > Chordata > Ascidiacea > Stolidobranchia > Styelidae > Styela > Styela clava. Next base: position 6,437,616 of record NC_135254.1, read on the forward strand.
AAATTCGGAAATTCTGCAAAAATGGCAGAACCACGTGTAGAATGTGTTGCCCTGATAGTAACTGCATGTGTGGGGAATATCACTGCGTAGAAACTTGACAGCATTTCTTTTGCTCAAGTAAAGTCACGCGTTGATTTTATCACTCGCTGATGGCAAACACGCGCAGTTTTCTCACCTTATATTCTGGGGAAATAAATGTCATATAAAATGGATTGTTAAATTCATGAATAACGTAGCAAAGTACCCAAAATTCGCTCAAAGCTCTAGAAGTTGCTTTCACACCCCCAATTTTCATGTTTTACCGATGCATGCGAAGTGACCGAACCATTCCTTTCTATGCTTTATGAAAGCCGTCGGGCGTCCGCGCTTTTTTGAATAATGTGACTCTTTCATTTTAAGACAATGTACAATTATATAGCATTTCCAATGTAATATGGTATAAAGACTACTGTTTTGCGACACTAATTGAATTAAATTAGCTCTCTTTCGGGTCTAATGAAATATCGAGTTTACTCGAAAACTTGGCACTACATGTAAAGTTAATAATTCAACAATATTTGTTGAATTCAAGTTACATTTGTTGGTATACAAGTTCCCATTGTTTATGAAGATATTTCAGCTTAAATTCGAAATATATTCAACTATCAGTAGTTGGAGTTACTTAAGCCTAACTGCCTTCTCTTTGCTCCATGCCTTTGCCAAAATGGATGATAAAATTAGTAACTAGTAAAAAGCCGGTGACGCAAGATAATTTTCAGGCGACTCAGCAATTTCGGGTAGCGACAAATAGGTTGAGAAACACAGCTCTAAAACATAATACAAGAACGGGATCGCGCGAATCAAACCACTGTATAGGACTAATATGTTCCCACGTCGAAATTCGGAAATTCTGCAAAAATGGCAGAACCACGTGTAGAATGTGTTGCCCTGATAGTAATTGCATGTGTGGGGAATATCACTGCGTAAAAACTTGGCTGCATTTCTTTTGCTCAAGAAAAGTCACGCGTTGATTTTAAGAACTCGCTAATGGCAAACACACGCAGTTTTCTCACTTTAATTAAATTAATTTGTTGAGAAATAAAGGTCATATAAAATGAATTGTTTCATATTATTCATCAAATTTTGGCCATAAAATTACAAAATCTAATATTCTAAAATCTAAAGAGTCTTTTGAAAAAAAGGCTGGGAGCTACTGTTTTAGACCGATGGTAAGCACTGGTTCGCGAAAATTTTTGTTGCTTTTCTGCCCGCCCAATCGCTTGACCGAAATCGTAAAGGAAAAGCTGCGTTGCTGAGTTGAGCGAGCTCTTTTCCGCCGTTATATTGCGTGTTTGATACCTTATTGGTGAACAAAGTCACACGAGTATTATCGTAGTTTGAGAACCAACTGAATAATTCTCAAAACAAAGTATTAATCGCGCTGTATTTCAATTTTTTCGTAGGCTACTGTACGCCAAATATCAAAGTTCTTCCGAGCACATAATAATATTGCTTGTAGCCTGTAAAGCGTGCAGAAATGAAGGCAATACTTTGCAATGGACTATTCGACAGACAGAAATAAAGATGAATGTTTTATTTGATTACAAAAGTACACTTGCGTTAGTGTGCTGCAACCTGCAAGACTCTTGAATCAAATATAATGTAATTTAAACATCGAATTGACTTAAAAATAAATCGAATAATTCACAAGCCAAGCATTTCTAGTTGAAAATTTATGATTGCAAAGTTGGACCGTAAAAGCGAGCGGACTGCCAGGAGGCCGAAAAACACGGATTTCCGAGAGTCTTTGAGTCGAAAAAAGCGTTTCAAGCAACGAAAAATTGCTATGTATGTTACAGAATTTTTTTTTACATTAACAAGGGTTCGCTTCTGGTATGGACGATAATTCGTATATATATGCGAAGCAGTAGACAAAATTAGCAGACGTTACATGGAAGATTGTATCACCGCTGTTAATTTGCAGTACTGTGTTTTGATATATTTCATTACAGGTAAACAAATCCTGCGTGCCCGATCACTCAAGACGTTACGCTAGGTCACTGCGCTGGTCGATAGTAAACCGCGAAATAACTTTCCATGGACGAATTACGTCAAAATTTGAATGAAGTCTGATTACTTCAATCACCCTGATTCACTAATTGTTTTTGTGCGTTTAAACTTTTTTTTGTCACACAGGGTCTCCCCAGCGTCAGTTTAAGCTGAACCGCTAACCATAACACAAGCGAACTGTTAACTGTTTTCAACAAGCTGCAAAGAAAACACAAGGTAATGTTATTTTTATTGACTAGAAAAGCGAAAGGTTTCTACTCTTAGCTTCAGTTATTATGTCTTATTCTGGTATTTTCATTCAATGCATGAAAATTATTCATCAAGTCTACTATATTATACTTTCACACGTTACATTTACTAAAAAACAACAATGGATATACAAGTACGAGTATTTTTTAAATCATGAAATATCAAAAATTATGGAAATAACTTTAAATTAGTAGTGGTGTAATAATGAATAGTAGTGCAAGTTTAAATGAAATGATACACGCTGTTTGGACGTCTGACGGTGAAATTATACCAGGTAATGTAAGTTAGTATTTGGGTTGGTACCCCTCCGTCTTACATTGCGTTACCCCGATCAAACAATAGTCAATTCCAGTAGTGCCGATAAGCAGAATTCTCCTTTTCCAAGGGTACTCTAACGTCGCATATAAAGATTTGATACCTTTCCGTTTCTAGTATAGAAGAGAATGTCTCTAACTGCGTGTCCCGGTGACCGTACATTTGAACCCACGTACATTTGAACCCATGCGTATATCCGCGGGTTCAATCTATATGCGGTTGCTAAAACCCATGGGTTAGGGTGAGTATGGGTTCAAATATCCGTAAAACGAAAAAAATTCCATAAGTGCAATAGTATGCAGGTGCAATTGTCATGGGTTCAAATGTAATGGAACCGCGTGTCCCTATACTGCTATTATATTTAGGCTTCGTTAGCGGAGTAAACCCCAATCGACTCAATGAGCTCACATTATATTGTAACGCCAATATTCGTATATTGTAAAGTTGCGCGATCAAATTGATGCCAAACAGATTTATTGAAACATACACACTTTAACCGCAATACCAGTTATACGATTGAAAAGTAAAACCCTATATTTGCCACACTCGGATGGAGTCCGGAAACACGCCAAGTATTGGTCGATACAAAGAAAGCTCTGCATGAAAGTGAAGCCTTTGCTACGGGGATTTCCAAACATGCTATTATTACAAAGGGAACAATAAAATCCATAATTACATGCCACATTCGTTAAACTAGTTTTTCATCTGAGAGGGAGATTACACAAAGTGTCTTATAGTAGTATACTAAAGCATTAGAACGCATTTTAATTATTTCAACAAAAAATTATATATATATAACGCAAATTACTTCATTTTTTCAGAAACTGCACAGTGCATCGAACAACAGGCGTTTTCATTAATTCAAGAAAATTGGAGGTACTTTTGAAAAATTTAATGTCAATAGTTGCTCAGATTGTCGGAGAACATAGGGCTAACACTTTACTTTCGACATGTTGTTTGCCAACTTAGTGTATTTGGAACATTTCCTATTTACTCTTTGGCGAGGAAGACGACTTAATCATAATCGAAAATACATTGATCAAATTCCAGCCACTTTTTCCGTTCATATTCCGGCCTTTTGGTAATTTTATTACCTCTAAACACCTAATTACACTCGAGTCATTGAGTTGACTTGAGTTACCATTTAATAAAGACTACTCGAGCCGTCTAAATGAGGTGACTCGCCATTAACTAACCGCCAGTGCGACTTAACTCCGTGATTTACACGACTTTTGCACGCGAAAAGATCTGTGATCGACCCGACTGGCAACTCCGGGTTTAGAAATTGGACGGTCCAAAGTTCATTTTAAAAGATACTACTGTTCTATGCATACACGAAAAACGAATGCAAACGTGATCAATTTATGACAAAGTCGCATGAGTCTGGGAAAGGATCTACCTAAAGTTGGGCAGGATGTGTGATTTGTAAAATGTGCCTTTGGTCTAAAATCATGGCTTGGTCAATACGGAGTCATATTGCCAAGAAAAATGTTGGCTTCCAAAATAACTCTTAAAATTTCACCAGTCGTAGCGCGTATATCACGTAGTCCAAAAATCCCAGCGTGGCGAGAACTAGATTATATAGTCAAGAATATGTTTGTTTTCAAAATAACTGACAAAACCGCGCTGTGTATTGGCTAAAACTATTCGCACGTGAAAATAATTAGTTGTCGTGAAGGGAATGGTATACGCCAGTAGATAGCGTAAATAAGCCACATAATTCGAAGTGCGTGAAAATCTGTTGGTCAGTAAAAACAAGTTTAAAAATGTACAACGCTAACGCATACAGAGAATAGATGAGAATTCTATAATGAATAGAAGTTTTAATCGAAAACAATTGTTCCGAAATGGGCGAGAACTATAGTATAGCCTGACTTATTGAAATGAATTGACAATCGAATAATGCAGCGGTTCCCAAATTTTTAATTGTGCGGCGCCAAATTATCAGGTAAAAAAAAACTCAAGACGCTCCTGCACGAAAAAATCTGCTATTTAATAAAACTCAATTGTTGTTATCGTTAATGTGTACTTTATTCTTTTTAAAGATCAACTCTTCTTCCTCGTCTCCGCCTGATTTTCCTTTGAAATGCAAAAAAATCTCTCAGGTGCGCTAAACTCGGTACAGCAGATAAATAAACTTCCGTTCGATTCAAGTATATTTTAGGTATGTTTAACACAATTCTGTTAATTTTCGCGTATTTTTTAGGGACCGATGGAATAATGCATAAACATACCGAAAAGAAATTTAAAGTTTTCTTAGATAAATAGGGTTCCTCAAAGAGCTTGAAAAAAAATATATGAAGGATGCATGTTTGGCAGCAAATGATGTCGAATTTTGATTGAGGTACAAGCAAACACTCACAGTACATGAAAAAATTGTTTTTTTTGGTGTCATCTTAAGGAATGTTCGCGATTGAATGTTTTGTATCTCGTGTGTGAAAAAATTGAGAACCTTTGGTAGATAATTCCTAATGATGGCAAATTAGAGAAAAATGCTCTATGATGTGTTTTGCTTTTCACATACGGTAAGAGAATAAAAATTGAATTTTAGAAATGCGAGTATTCCCAATCTCCCACCGGAACGCTGTTTGCTTTTTGTTTGCCATTACATCATTACCAGGTGGGGGTGCAAGGAGGGCAAGATACAAATAACTGGAAGAAAGCCCGGGCCGAATATTTATCTCACATTGGCTTCCAGTATTCGCATGAACAAAAACTAGTTTCTTTTTTTATCAATAAACTTATGGCAATATTAACAGTCCTTGCAGAAATGATGACTTGAAACGCGTAATTTTTCTGAAGAAACTGTCTAGAAATTCATATTTATTGTCACACTGACTTTAAACAAATTCATTCAATATTTGCAGCTGGCTCTCCCGGCTGCAAACAATTCGAAGTCTATTTTCCGAGTATTTGTCTGTCAGAATATAGCCATTCTGCAAATACACCTATTCTGCAGATGTAGTCATTTTGCATGTTCAGCAATTATACAGATATAGCCACTCTGCAAATACAGACAATCTGCAGATACAGTCATTCTTGCAGATACATTCATACTGTTATTTCAGTCACTCTGCAAATACAGACATTCTGCAGATACAGTCATTCTGCGGATACGGTCATTCTATAGATACGGCCATTCTGCACATCCAGCCATTCTACAGATCCATTCTGTAGACACATATACGGCCATTCTGCACATCCAGCCATTCTACAGATCCATTCTGTAGACACAGCCACTCTGCAGATACGGCTTTTCTGCAGGTACAGTCATTGTACAAATACAGCCATTCTACAAGTACAACCAGTTCGCAGAAACAGCCATTCTGCAGATACAGTCATTCTGCAGAGAGGAGACATTCCAAAGATACAACCATTCTAAAGATATAGCCGTTCTGTAAATACAGCCATTTTACTGGTACAATTATTCCGCAATCTGCCGTTGTACAAATGTTCCAAGTATATAGGTAGAGTCTGTCTTTAGATACAGCCAATCTGCAGATACAGCCACTCTGTAGATACAGTCAACTTTGCAGATTCAGCCACTCTGCAGGTACATCCGTTCTGCAGATTCGTCCCTTCTGCAGATAGATCCACACTACTGGTACAGCCATTATACAGATACAGCATTTTAGAAAAACGACCTATCTGCGGATATAGTCATTTTTTAAAAAAGAGCCATTCTGCACATACAGCCCATCTGCAGATGCGTCCATTCTGAAGACTAGTGTCATTCTACAGATACAGCCATTTTCCACATATACATTTACAGCTCGTCTGCAGATACAGCCATTCTGCTAATACAGCCATCCTGGAGAGAAGAGTCATTTTACAGATACAGCTATTCCGCAGTGCAATTATTGTACAAATACAGCCATTCTGCACAGAATATGCTGAAGAGCCAGATACAGTACAGTTCGCTTGCAGATACAGCTAATTTGTGGATATAGTCATTCCGGGCAAAAGAGCCATTCTATGGATACAGCCACTCTGCACGTACAGCCATTTTACAGATACAGTCACTCTGGATACACTGGATCTGCAGATAAATCCATTCTGGAAAGAAGAGCCATTCTGCAGATACAGTCATTTTCCACATACAGCCATTATACAGATACAGCCATTCTTCAGATACAGCCACTATGCTGATACAGCCATTTTGGAGAGAAAAGCCATTCTATAGATACAGCCACTTTGCACGTACAGCCATTCTATTAATACAGTCACTCCGCACATACACTCATTCTACAGATATAGCCACTCTGCACGTAAAGCCATTAAACCGATATTGCCACTCTGCAGATACAGCTACTCTGTAGATACATCTATTCTGCCGATACAGCCATTCTGGAGAGAAGAGCCATTCTACAGATACAGCCACTCTGCACGTACAGCAATTCTATAAATACAGCCACTCTGCAGATATAGCCACTAGAGTTACAGCCATTCTTTAAATATAGCAATTCCGGAGATTCTACAGATACAACCACTCTGCTAAAACAGCCATTTTGGAGAGAAGAGTCATTCTACAGATACAGCTACTCTCGAGATACAGCCATTCTGCGGATACAGCTATTTTGGAGTGTAGAGTCATTGTACAAATACAGCCATCTACCGGTACATCGATTCTGCAGATGCAGCCATTTCACAGTTAGCTATTGTGCCACCATTTTACAGGCAGCCAATCTGCAGGTACATCTGTTCTGCAAAGATGAGCCTTTCTGTAGATACAGCCTTCCTGCATATACTTCCATTCTGCAGATACATCCATTTTGAAGAGAAGAGCCATTCTACAGATACAGCCACTCTATAGTACAGATACTCTACATATACAGCCATTCTCCACAGAAAGCTATTATACATATACAGCTCGCCATTCAGTGGATACATCCATTTTGAAAAGAAGAGTCGTTCTACAGATACAGCCATTCAGCGGATAGAGTCATTTTGGAAAGAAGAGTCATTTTACAGATATAGCCATTCTATAGATACAGCTCGTCTGCAAATAAAGCCGATTTACAGATACAGACACTCTACTGATACAGCCACTCGGGAGAGAAGATCTATTCTACAGATACAACCACTCTGTACGTACAGCCATTCTACAGACACCGCCACTCTGCAGATACAGCTACTTACTCTACAGATACAGCCATCTGTTGATATAGGCACTGCGAAGAGAAGAGCCATTCTGCAGATGTGCATTGCGAAGAGAAGAGCATTCTGCAACTCTGCACATAACGCCTTCTACAGATACAGCCTCTCTACATATACAGCCTAGCCACAGATGCAGCCAATATGCAGGTACAACCATTCTGGAGAGAAGAGCCATTCCACAGATACAGTCAAATACAGCTATTCTACAGATACAGTTGTCTGCATATACAGCCATTCTACAGATACAGCCACTCTGCTGATACAACCATTTTGGAGGGAAGAGTCATTTTACAGATATTGCAACTCTCCAGATACCGCCATTCTTGAAGATACAACAGTTTTGGAGCGAAAAGTCATTATTCAGATACAGCCACTTTGCAGATACAGCCTTTTTGCGGATACAGCCATTTTGCAGTTAGGAGTAATTTTACAGACACAGCCATTCTTCAGATACAGTCATTGTACAAATACAGCCATTCTAATGATTAAGTCTGTCTGCGGATACAGTGATACTACAGATATAGCCACTTTGCAGCCTCAATCACACTACAGATACAGCCACTCTGCAGATACTGCCATTTTGCAGATACAGCTAATCTGCGGATGCATTCATTCTGAGGAGAAGAGCTATTTTACGAATACAGCCATTCTGCAGGTACAATCATTGTACAAATACAACCATTCTGTACATATAGCCATTCTACAGATACAGCCACTTTGCAGATAAATCCACTCTACAGATATAGTCAATCTGCATATACAGCCTCTCCATAGATACAGCCAATGTGCAGATACAACCATTCCGGAAAGAAGAACCATTCTACAGATGCAGCCATTCTCCACATACAGCCATTCTACAGATACAGTCACTCTGATGATACATTCATTTTGGAAAAAAGAGTCCTACATTCTACAAAACAGCCACTCTGCAAATACAGTCATCTGGAAGGAAGACTTATTCTACAGATACAGCCTCTCTGTGGAGATAGTCATTTAAAGAGAAAAATCATTCTACAGATACAGCCATTCTGCACATACAGCCATTCAGTGGATTCAGCCATTTTGGAAAGAGGAGCCATTCTACAGATACAGTCACTCTGCAGATATAGCCATTCTGCGGATACAGCCACTCTGCGAATATAGCCATTTTGGAGAGAAGAGTCATTCTACCGATACAGGCACTTCGTAGATACATGATTTTTTCGGATACAGATTTTCTGCATATATAGCCTCTCTACAGATACAGCCACTATGCAGATATTCCGCAGGTACTATTATTTTACAAATGCGGCCATTCAACCGGTACCGCCATTCTGCAAATACAGATTTTTTTTGCAAATGAAGCCACTCTGTAGAGGCATCCACTCTGCGGATGCAACCAATCTTGAGAAAAGAGTTATTTTGCACATTCAGCCATTGTACAGATACTTCCGAATACAGTCACGCTCCGGATACAACCAGACTGTGGAGAGGAGCCATTCTACATATTCAGCAATTCTACAGATACAGCCATTCTGCATATACAGCCATTTTGCGCATACAGTCATTCAGCCAATACAGCGACCGATACAGTCACTTCGTAGATACATCCCCATTGCGGATACAGATTTTGGGCATATACAGCCTCTTTACAGGTACACCCACTATGCAGATAAAGCCATTCTGCGGATTCAACCACTCTACATATACATCCATTCTGCACATACAGCCATACTACAGATACAGCCAATCTGCAGATATATCCACTCTACAGATACAGCCACTCTGCAGATACAGCCATTCTGCGTATATAACCATTTTGTAGAGAAGAGTCATTTAACAGATACAGCCATTCTGTAGGTATAGTCATTGTACAACTACAGCCATACTACAGATACAGCCACTCTGCAGATACAGCAACCCTACAGATACAGCAACTCTGCAGATACAGCCATTCTGCAGGTATAGTCATTGTACGAATACAACCATTCTACCAGTACAACCAGTCTGCAAAAACAGCCTTTGCAAAAACAGCTACTCTGCAGAGGCACCCATTCTGCGAATACAGCCCTTGCGAAGGTACAGCCATGTTGTAAGTACAGCCATATTGCATATACAGACATTCTGTAGATTAGTGGTCGACCTTTTCAAACTTTTTCAAGTGACGGACCGGTAAAGCTTGACCAAACTTTTGGCGGACCGCCTTTATACAAACGAACTAAGCCTATGCAATAAATTATACGCATTAGGAAATTTATGTTGACAATATACTAAAAACGACGGTGATGCTATTTAATGTGATGTCTGTATTAGTTTGATCGCCATTAACTGTTCCCATATTCGAGATATGGTCGACATTGACACACGTAACGTGTTACTTACTTCCAGTCTATTTCAATATTTCGTTTTTGTAGTCATCAATATTGAAAACCAGGCCTCACATTAAGATTTCGGGAAAGTTAACAATGCCTGTATCGTTTTGTTCGGGAGATCTTAGTCGGACTGATGAGAGACATTCTTATACGGGCGTAGAGAAAACAATTGACCCAGCATTATTGCGACATATTGATGTGGCAATTGTTTAGGGAAATCAGACATGTTGCTCAATGGTGTTATGCAGTGGTCGGCAAACTTTGTACTTGCGGGTACTTGCGGGCCAAATATAAACATTTCTGGTAGAGCGCGGGCCACAATATTTCCGCCTTCGAACAATCGCTACCATAATTAAACTCCAAATTATGGCGCATTCGCATTGCTACCATTCTATTGCTTGTTGAAAGCCTGTCCCAATGAGATGTATATGTGGCTTTTTTTTATTATCCAATAATACGTTGTTTTTATGTACTAAATATCAATGTAAAAGATGATGTTTTTATGGCAACTCGTCGTCCAAATGATGATCTTACAAGCGAGTACAAAATTTAATCTAAGTGTAATGCATTTTAGATAAAGCTGCTCAAGGCCATATGTTCTTCCGAACGTGCACATTACACGTTTTGCACTGTTGCACAGATGAGCTGTGGCGCAGTCCCGGGTCTCGGGGTCGAATTTTCGACGACTCATTTCGTAACGAGTTTAACATTGAAACCCTTAACAACTGCGATGCTGACTGGGCATATCAAGCAAACTTTAAATTTGGGATTAATTTTTGTTTTATTTATTAAATGTCGGGTCGTTCAAGGGCCGCAACAAGTTAGCTAGCGGGCCGCATTTTTTCCGACCCCTGGTGTTCTATTTGTCTGGTTTACTGTTGGGTGCTGTTTTTTAGTGGTAGGGTTTGTGGTTAGACTGTAGACGTTTTATTACCGCCTTGTCCGTTTTTGTGTCACCTCTTTGCGGACCGGCAGTAACCTTTCCGCGGACCGGCGATGGGCCGCGGCCCGGTGGTTGCCGACCACTGCTGTAGATGAATTCTTTCTTCAGATACAGATATTCTGATGATAAGGGCTATTCTGTAGGTATAGCCATTCGATAGATTATTGTTCATATCTAATGGTGGATTTTAAAAATTTGAAACATTTTCATTTTTTTAACAACAAATTCCCTCTTCAGGAATTGTATGTCACAAAAATACATAACGTTGCAACGCCCAAATATATGGTTTATCTCTTGCTGCGGTGCTTGTTACACATTCGCTTGTCGCCTAATGCTAAAGCAAAAGAATAAAAAACTAGGAAGGTGCCGCTGATCATCACGACATTATGATAACGTCATATACAGACATCTCATGCGCATATATATCAATTGAAATGCAATCGGAAACGGGTTAGCTATATACCCCTATTTTATAGAAATACAAACACTTACTTTAATAAAATAATTGAAAAAATGCTAAAAATAAATTAATATTGATATTTTCTAACGAAAGCAATTGGGAAATGTTTGTCTTGTTGATTGGCATTATAATTACTAATTATAACATTCCCTTTGAACTGCAAGCTTAAAACTTGAATTCCTCGGCTTCTATGCGCATGTAATGTTCAGTTATGTAAAACGGTCATGTATGACCGAAAACACAAAAGGTGTTAAATATGTTCGATATTATGGACGGCCACGTGAAAACGTACTGATATAGTGACGATATATGGTCAAATTATACTTGTGAGAGTTCTCCTATTGCTTCAGCATGGTTTGTAATGCTGTCATGGAGGTATGATTACATAGGTTGTATAGCTTTTTTGGAAATGCGCAAAGGTGGGCAATTTTCAATTGAAAATTCTCTTCTGTCCCAATTCTTATTATGGAAATGGCGGTGTTATTTTCTTTATCAAAAGTTTATTTTAAAAATTATATTCCTGTAGAATAAAATTCTCAGGTACGTAGAACCGTAAATATATACTACTACAGATGATTCAAAACTAGTTCGCATTATGTTTTTATCGCTCGAGTTCTTGAATAGGTTGTCATTGATTTTGTATGACTCCGGTTGGCAGTGTGCATGATTAATTATGTTTAAATGTATGCCGACACTGATAAAAGAGTTGCCACGAGACCATTCTTCACGACAACAGGCTGAATAAACATATCTTATCGGCAACGTGAGCAGACAGTGACGCCACGTGTTTGCTTTTGCACATACTCTACTTTGTTTTATATGACTAAGCGTTTTTGCAAAGCTGCCAAAAATTGTTGAGCGACAAAAAAATCGCAAATGAAATACTGACCGAAATGTATTTAAGGACTGTGGCCTCGTTATGTTCGTCATTTTGGAACGAATGTGCCATCGTTGCAACTCGGCTTTCCTCTCCTGTATTGTAAAAGTAAAAGAAACCAAAACATTCAAGAACAAATTCTGCAGATTTTATGGAATTCTACTAGGTATGAGATATAATTACTTTTGTAATGCAAAGTATTTTAAACTCTATTTGTATAGTTTTACTAGAATTTGTATGGAAAATTTGTTTGTCTATTATGTCTAATGGGCTTGTTTATTTCATCAGTATATGAACCGGAACGCATTCCGTTAGATCTTAATTTGCTATTTTATGGATAATATATATAGTTGGTAGCATGCAATGTTTATACCGTCAACTCATATGCTCATGTAGGCATCCAAGTCTACATATACAGCCAATTAAGTAATGTGCAAGTTAGCATTAAACTTTATTTTATTATGCATTATTTCGAGAACATAGAAATGGCGTTTTTACTTAAAAAATAATCTCTCTGAAAAATTGTTGCCGTGTTACTTTCCTTTTCAGTTTCGCAAATCGACATATCACAAATGTGTATTGATATGTTGTGATTGTTATTACATTGAGTAATTAATATTTTTGTAGCATGTGACTGACTTTGCATGTTTCGTTACGTAGCTTCATTCCTAAGCTCGCGGAAGGGGCTGTATACTTGACTTTTAATTTTTGCCCTAGATTAATTGATACTCGTGTAGATTCAATAATAAGGAAATCTTGTAATTGTTGTAACATAATGCATAGAAAACTAAATTTATTTCGATAAAAATAATCATTCAATTGACTACGGCTGCGAAAAAATATTTCTCAAATATTGAAGACATGTATGTTATAATGCGCCTAGTAGACGCGTCGCAGGCGAGAGAGAGCCTAATTGGTCGACGCAGGTGTGCTGTTTTTTTTCAAAATTGTCCCGAATTTCCAGGTATGCAATCCACTTAAATTTGCGTATAATAAAACCTTGGGCCATTCAGTGGAATACTGGTTTGGCTATTTGGCTGAAATTACGACACACAGCATCTCGAGCGATACGTGGAAGAGTTTGTTGCGCTGAACTTGAAATAAATGACGACAGATCAGTAAAAGCCAATTTTCACTCGTCCAAGCATTCAAGAAATCAATTTCTATATTTCAATGGTTTATTTTGAATTAACCAGTAATAGTGAAAACGATGGCGTTGACAACTGAAATTTGAAATCGATTTACTGACAAAAATGCGTTTCGTTTAGCTTTCAACAAATGATACCTACATTTTGATGTTTACTCCTATTATTTCCTAACACCCGAAGATTAAATAATATTAGGCCATTATGATGTAAATAATATAATTATAACTAAAAATTTAAGAAAACTTTCTCAATTTTCGTTCCGTGACCAAAATCGGTGTCAAGGATATATGAAAAAGGCTTTCACCTTTCACTGAGTGAATAGAAGGTCTATTCATTCATTAAAACCCATCCTACGCGCAAAAAAAAGTGATGTAAAAAAAACAATTTTAACATTAGCTCTCATGGGGAATGTGATCACCAGAGCAGAAATTTGCATTTTTTGTAATTTTCTAGGTATCTTTCATTGTATACGTGAGCAGTTTTGGAGATAGAATATTTTTTACATCTTTTTTGATATTTTTATCATGATAAACATGGTCAAGATTTTTGATAATCGTTCATTGAAATTTTAATGAGCGCGGTGTTTCCGATGACGTCATTTGCACTAGACCATGAGATTCTGCCAACGCGTCGTGCTCTGTGGGATATGCGCTCCACCTGCTTGTGATAACAGAATACTGGAATACCGGTACCGGGACCACAACTGGCGTTCAACAAAAGACCCATTTTGGTTTTTATTGGATGTTATATATTTCATGAATTCCATGTAACTATGTACATTTCTGGTACACCTTTCAAAATCCCATGGCCTAACTCAGTTCATATGTTGACACCATGTACCTATCCTAAAATTGGTGATGTTCAGGGCTGGATTTAGACCATGAGACCCCTTCATATTTTGAGCTCGGAATTTCTCTCTAAACAACACCACATTTAATTGCTTAAAATTCAAATATATGAGTGCATTAAAGTTTTCATTCTCCCTATTCATGGGTGTGAATTTTTAATTAAAAGAATAAAAATTTACTTGAGGCAGTTTTGCTTTCAATTTCTTTGATCAAACAACCGCTACAGCCATACTTTAACATAGAAACTTCCAGCAGAATGCGCATAATAATAATTCCCCTTATTATGATGCAAACGACGCAATAATGGCTGTTTACAATGTGGTTGAAACCAGTTGTGTACAGAATTTTCTACTCTGAAAAGCTCGATATATATATATATATATACTTTTCGTAGGGTTTAAACTTGTCAAGTTTTCAAAGAATTACAAACTTCGAAACCGAATTTCGAGGCTCCAGGTTTCAGCCTGCCTAGCCTATTGGTAAATCCAGCCCTGGTGATGGTCCCTACAGCAAATTTCTGGCCCTAATCACTCAGCAGATTAAAATAAATGGTTTTCAGCATTTATTAGAAAAGATAGATATTTTAATCAAACATATAGTTCAACTAAAAGCCTGTATAATGATATTATAAATATATGTCCAATTATTACTGCATTGTGAGAAGGCTTTCCACACTATCAAGTCTATAAGGTTTTAGCGTCTTCCAATGTCTCGGATGGAAACTTCAGTCTTCATTTCGCATATTCTTTTCATTAATGCCATTAGCATTTGAAGCTTGACTGATTCCAATGTACCTTTGCCATTGTTGTTTAATGTAATATCGTAAACGTGACTTCAAATTTTTGAATATATACTACTACATACTAGTATATATGTATCTGTATACGTTTGAATACCCAAGCTGACTTCTACTGATTTGGTATTAATTTACAATTTTTTTTTATATAAATTAACTGTCGTACTTGCTAAGTGTCCACTAAGTGGAAATCTACAAAAAAAGCAGTGGTTTAATAATGGACTACTTTTTTAACCGAATCCAAAAATGTTCCGTAACTCAGTCAACCCTTCCTCCAAGGTGTTTTTGTTAAATTGTTCAAACATCTTAATTAACTGTTAATCTTGATAGCGAACATGGGGGGCAGGGGGAGCTGGCTGTGATGGTCGTATCGCTCCCCAGTCTATACCGAGATAGAAATGGTATGGGTTATAGATTGTTAATGTTGAACGCTTCCAGTACCGGTATCGTACCCAAAGCGACATTAGCGCCGCATTTGCAGCGCAGATCCCACAGAGCACGGCGTGTTGGCAGAATCTCATAGTCTAGTGAGCATGACGTCATCGGAAACACCGCGCTCATTAAAATTTTAATGAACGATTATCAAAAATCTTGACCATGTTTATCATGATAAAAATATCAAAAAAGATGTAAAAAATATTCTATCTTCAAAACTGCTCACGTCTACATTGAAAGATAACTAGAAAATTACAAAAAATGCATATTTCTGCTCTGGTAATCACATTCCCCATAAGAGCTAATTTATTAAAAAAAAAATTTTACATCACTTTTCTTTTTGCGCGTGGGATGGGTTTTTAATGAAAAGGTCAATTGAAAGTGAAGAATAAAAATTACAGTCAGTACTCAGTAGTATAATTTAACCTCATATGTCAAGTGATTTTGTTTTAATTGTATGACGACACAGATTAAATGCCAAGACGGATTACGAGGTAAATGCGACGACAGACTGAATAAACATTTCTTGGTCCACGAAGCTGATAAGCGATGTCGTCCTGTGTTTGCTTTTAGTCGTACATCAACTTATGTAAATATATTTATTTACTGTACAGCAGGATTCTACTATAGATGGAAGAATAAAAACATCTTCAGACTTTTTGTCTCTGCGTTTTATTGATTGGCCTTTCAACCTCAGTTTATTGATTTTTGTGGCGTGTGAGCTCGGGCTTTTTAAAAATCCTCAAAATTCCCGGTTATCAGAATTCAAAAGTCTGAATCGAAATTTTCGACTTAAAATTGAAAAAATACAGATGCAGAAGTTTTTGTTGCTAAAACTTGTTCCACATTTTCTCAGCTCAAAATTCCCATTGTATTTTATTTTTATGTGATCGAATGAACCAAATATTTTGAATCCGAATCGGCAATAATTCGAATTTTCTGACATCCATCGAGTCGAGCGGACGAGTCATCCCGCAATATTTGCTACATTTGTGTGTGTTGTTGGTAACGTGATATGCATATACGGTCGGGCGATATCAATATACAGTCGAAATATACATGTATAATAAATCAGATAAGTATATACAGTAGGGTGGGAGTAGTTGACCGGTTATAGTTAGGATTTATTTTCACCGTTAACTGACATTTTAGGTACAAATCATCTTATAATGTACAATTTCTTCAAAAATGATTAGATAGATAGTCGCAAATTTATCTCGCGTGGCGTTTCAATTCAAGAGAATATCACTAACTTATAGTTATTAATTGTATTGATAATGATCCAATAAATATGAAAAATAATCTAAGTACCAATAATGCTGATTATGAAGATAAATTTGGTACTGATAAATTTAGAATCAGTTTTCGGTCAAAATATATTGTTCACGATCTCATTGCAAAAGCGTCTATTCAATGTCGTCCAACAAATGCGCAGTTGATACCGTTTTTCTATATGATATCTCATCTCTTGTCACATAAAAGACATTCAATAACAGAATTGGGTATTTACTAAAATACGCCGCATTTCTATCGATACCGGGATAAGATCACGCGAAATTACATGGTACCGTGATGACGTAAAAAGCTAAAAGATCACTTATTTTGTCAAATGCCACGCGGTTTACGTCAGGCAGCTCACTCCATTGGGCGTGAACATGGCCTGGCTATATATGCCTATTTAGTTGGCTGTATATTCATACAAAAACATCTAGACCAATTGTCTTTGCGTTTCTTTAATTGACTTTTCAATCTCTGCTTCAAGCTTTTTTGTGGCGTTGGCGCACAGGCTTTTAAAAAATCACCAGAGTTGAGGTATGTCTATATACAACATCAGGTCGAATAAACATTTAGTATCGTAATTTTATTTAAAATTAAAAATAAAACAATTATAATAAATGCAATGTGTGAAATATTCGATCTTAATTAGTAATGCTGAACATAATTATGTTAATCAACTTTTGAGATAATACTGAATCACTGGCATAGTGAAGCAGCCTTGTTCATCTAAGAAAATGTGGTGTTTTGTACTGTAATGTTTAGTAACATTGAACAGTTCTGTTCAAACTGTAGGCTACCCTGTGTCCATTTGATACCTAAGTATTCAGCCTCAATAAAGGGGTAATAAGTTGGTATAATGACTTTTAAAACTGATGTGTTTAGCTTTTATCATAGTTTAATTATTATTAAACGATAAACTTCAAACACTATTACTTTCAAATTATTTTGTCCACTTGGTGTTAAGAATTTTCATTCATATTTCCATATAAATGTCCATTGGTGCAAATGTCCGTAGCGCAATTATATGTTGGTGCAAACGTCCGTGAGTGCAAGAGTTCATGGGCGCAAATGCCCATGGGTGCATATGTCTGTAGGAGTATATGCACATGGGTGCAAATGTCCGTGGATGCAATTGCTTATGGAAATATATGCCCATGGGTGCAAATGCTTGTGGAATATATGTTCATGGGTGCAAATGCATGTGGGAATCTAGGTTCATAGGTGCAAATGCTTCTGATATTCGATTTAACGAAAATATCTCACGAAATCATATACGTAATATAATTTAATTTTTTTATATTGGATCGGCCGGCTTCATTTATACAAAATTCGACAATAATTTGCGGCATCCACGACGGCGCCATTTGTAAGGAGTGAAACGGCGAACGCACACGACGCAGACGGCTGTATTTAGAGTAAATCGTTACGGCATTAATAATATAATTTGCAAGGTGACCTTGCAAATTACATTTGAACCCACGTACATTTGAACCCATGTCTATATCCGTGGGTTCAATCAATATGCGGGTGCTGAAACCCATGGGTTAGGGTTAGTATGGGTTCAACTATCCGTACAACAACAAAATTTCCATAGGTGCAATAGTATGCAGGTGCAATTGTCATGGGTTCAAATGTACGTGCCTACGTGGGTTCAAATGTAATGGAACCAATTTGCAAGGCTGCTATTAGAACAAACTTTCTTGATTGACTGAACCGACACTAAATAAAAATCAACAACAAAAAGTATAGTTATTTCAAAGGTTTCCGCAATAAAGTATTATAGTTGGCGCTAGATGGCGACTATGGTTGGTGTTGTATTATTGTGTATGCTATACTTTTGGTCCAATTTTTGCGACTCCACAAAATATCTTGGGGCGGTTTCAATTAAATTTATTCTTCAATTTTTTGATCACAGCGAATGTCATTTTTTGTGGTGTGCAACGCATTTTTTTTCTAGTAAACTTGAGATTCAAAGCTTTCCCGACTTATAAATATAAAACAAAGTATATTTGCTGCTAAAATTTTGTTTTGATTGTTGTCCTAGGAGTCACTTTTTGAATGGCTCGTAGTCGGTTGTCCAACTGCACAGCAATAAGTCTAATTGAATTAAATAAGGTAGACGGAACGTATTATGAATATGAGTATTCAAAAAATAAGTCTAATGACATCGATATAATGTCAAAAGTTCACGACACATACGCACAACAACAGGTTGCTTAAAGATGCATTGACGTCAGTTCTAGAAAGCGATGGCGTGTTTTGTTTGCACATATTCAATTCACGTAGTATACATTGTAATCTTTGTACCCCATACTAAATTTATTTGCAAATTTCGCAAAAACTTTTGAATAAAATATAAAAAGATATTACCAGACAACATACACCTAATCAGATTGAATAAATATATATTATCGCTAGCGCTAGCACATGGTGGTATTTTTTGTTTGCATATATTTAGTCTACGTGGTATGCTTTGTACTTTTGTACCCCATCCTAACGTTTTTTGCAACGTTTTCAACATCTTGTAAATAAAATCAAAGGATATCACGAGACAGCATACGTCTAATCAGATTGAATAAACTTATATTATCGCTAGCGCTAGCACATAATGGTGTTTTTTATTTGCATATGACAAAAATATTTTGCAATTCACAACTAAATCAAAGCAACCTGCGGCTCGCTGGCGATATTAAAAATTTGTCAGGTAAAGTATAAGTAGCTCTAAATTTAGACGCGAAGTCGCTTTCTCTTTCTCTATTATACCCCATCTTCGCCTCTGTATTGGGCTTCAGTTCGGCGTGAAAAATAAGAGAGTGGGATTTGGCGGGAAAGAGTGGTGTGGGATGGGACAAAAAGTATGCGGGTATGCGGTTAATTTTTTTATTGCATCGGCCGGCTTCATTTATACAAAATTGAACAATAATTTGCCGCATCCACGGCGGCGCCACTTGTAAGGAGTGAAACGGCGAACGCACATGACGCAGACGGCTGTATTTAGAGTAAATCGTTACGGCATTAATAAGATAATTTGCAAGGCTGCTATTACAATAAACTTTTTGATTGACTGAACCGAGGCTAAAGAAAATCAACAACAAAAAGTACAGTTATTTCAAAGGTTTCCGCAATAAAGTATTATCGTTGTCGCTAGATGACGTCTATGGTTGGTCCTGTATCATTGTGTATGCTACATTTTGTGGTCCAATTATTGCGACTCCACAAAATATTTTGGGGCGGTTTCAATTAAATTTATTCTTCAATTTTTTGATCACAACGAATGTCATTTTTTTGTGGTGTGCAATCGCATTTCTTTTCTAGTAAACTTGAGATTCAAAGCTTTCCCGACTTATAAATATAAACCAAAGTATATTTTCTGCTAAAATTTTGTTTTGATTGTTGTCTTAGGAGTCACTTTTTGAATGGCTCGTAGTCAGTTCTCCAACTGTGCAGCAATAAGTCTAATTGAATTAAATAAAGTAGACGGAACGTATTATGAATAGGAGTATTAAAAAAATAAGTCTAGTGACATCGATATAATGTCAAAAGTTCACGATACATACGCACAACAACAGGTTGCTTAAGGGATGCATTGACGTCAGTTCTAAAAAGCGATGGTTTTGTTTGCACATATTCAATTCACGTGGTATACTATGTAATCTTTGTACCCCATACTAAAGTTTTTTGCAACTTTTGCAAAAACTTGTAAATAAAATAAAAAGAGATATTACCAGACAACATACACCTAATCAGATTGAATAAATATATATTATCGCTAGCGCTAGCACATGATGGCATTTTTTGTTTGCATATATTTAATCCACGTGGTATGCTTTGTACTCTTTGTACCCCATCCTAACGTTTTTTGCAACGTTTTCAACATCTTGTAAATAAAATCAAAGGATATCACGAGACAGCATACGTCTAATCAGATTGAATAAACTTATATTATCGCTAGCGCTAGCACATAATGGTGTTTTTTGTTTGCATATATTTAATCTACGTGGTATGCTTTGTACTTTTGTACCCCATCCTAACGTTTTTTGCAACGTTTTCAACATCTTGTAAATAAAATCAAAGGATATCACGAGACAGCATACGTCTAATCAGATTGAATAAACTTATATTATCGCTAGCGCTAGCACATAATGGTGTTTTTTATTTGCATATGACAAAAATATTTTGCAATTCACAACTAAATCAAAGCAACCTGCGGCTTGCTGGCCAAATGCGCCCCTAAAGGAAAATTTGTGCGAGTTTTTTTTTTCAACGACGTCCGCATGTATCACATTTTTAGAAATTTTTGCTTGCTTGTTTAACGATATTGAAGAACTTTCACTACAAATTGTAATGGATTTTTTCTTGGCAACAAACATATCCAAACCATTATGCACATAAAGCCAACTGGAAAATTATATAAGTGTGCTATATATGTATATCTAGTTGGTTGTAGCCTATATACATTCTAAATATAACATATATATATATATATATGGTAGGATAGAACGCAAAAAAGTCTGGACCCTAGATCAGTGGTTTTTAACCTTTTTTTGTATAATTTACCCTTTTATCAAACAAGGTTACAAGATTTACCCCCAGTACATCTGATATTAAAAATTTGTCAGGTAAAGTATAAATAGCTCTAAATTTAGACGCGAAGTCGCTTTCTCTATTATACCCCATCTTCGCCTCTGTATTGGGCTTCAGTTCGGCGTGAAAAATAAGAGAGTGGGATTTGTCGGGAAAGAGTGGTGTGGGAGGGGACAAAAAGTATGCGGGTATGCGGTTAATTTTTTAACGTCCATGGGTGCAAATCTCCGTGGGTTCGAATGTTCACGGGTACAAACGTCCAAGGTTGCACAAGTCTATGGGTGCAAATGCTCGTGAGAATAAATGTCCATTGGTGCAAATGTCCGTAGCGCAATTATATGTTGGTTCAAACGTCTGTGAGTGCAAAAGTTTATGGGCGCAAATGCCCAAGGGTGCAAATGCTTATGGGAATATATGCCCATGGGTGCAAATGTCCGTGGTTACAAATGCTCATGGGCAAATATGTCTGTTGGTGCAAATGCATGTGAAATATATGTCTATGGGTGCAAATGCTTCTGGGAATATATGTCCATAGGTGCAAATGCCTGTGGAATATATGTCCATGGGTGCAAATGCTTCTAGGAATATATGTCCATGGGTGCAAAGGCTTCTAGGAATATATGTCCATGGGTGCAATGCTTCTGAGAATATATGTCCATGGGTGCAAATGCTTCTGGGAATATATGTCCATAGGTGCAAATGCCTGTGGAATATATGTCCATGGGTGCAAATGTTTCTGGGAATATATTTTCATGGGTGCAAATGCTTGTGGAATATATGTTCATGAGTGTAAATGCATGTGGAAATATAGGTTCATAGGTGCAATTGCGTCTGATATTCGATTTGACGAAAATATCTCACGAAATCTCATACATAATATGATTTAATTTTTTATTGCATCGACCGGATTAATTTATACAAAATTGAACAATAATTTGCCGCATCCACGGCGGCGCCACTTGTAAGGAGTGAAACGGCGAACGCACATGACGCAGACGGCTGTATTTAGAGTAAATCGTTACGGCATTAATAATGTAATTTGCAAGGCTGCTATTAGAACAAACTTTCTTGATTGACTGAACCGAGACTAGATAAAATCAACAAAAAGTATAGTTATTTCAAAGGTTTCCGCAATATCGTGGGCGCTAGATGGCGTCTATGGTTGGTGTTGTATCATTGTGTATGCTACATTTTGTGGTCCAATTTTTGCGACTTCACAAAATATCTTGGGGCGGTTTCAATTAAATTTATTTTACAATTTTTTGATCACAGCGAGTGTCATTTTTTGTGGTGTGCAATCGCATTTCTTTTCTAGTAAACTTGAGATTCAAAGCTTTTCCGACTAAGAAATATAAAACAAAGTATATTTTCTGCTAAAATTTTGTTTTGATTGTTGTCCTGGGAGTCACTTTTTGAATGGCTCGTAGTCAGTTTTCCAACTGCGCAGCAATAAGTCTAATTGAATTAAATAAGGTAGACGGAACGTATTATGAATAGGAGTATTCAAAAAATAAGTCTAATGACATCGATATAATGTCAAAAGTTCACGATACATACGCACAACAACAGGTTACTTAAGGGATGCATTGACGTCAGTTCTAAAAGGCGATGGCGTCTTTTGTTTGCACATATTCAATTCACGTGGTATACTTTGTAATCTTTGTACCCCATACTAAAGTTTTTTGCAACTTTTGCAAAAACTTGTAAATAAAATAAAAAGAGATATTACCAGACAACATAAACCTAATCAGATTGAATAAATATATATTATCGCTAGCGCTAGCACATGATGGCATTTTTTGTTTGCATATATTTGATCCACGTGGTATGCTTTGTACTCTTTGTACCCCATCCTAACGTTTTTTGCAACGTTTTCAACATCTTGTAAATAAAATCAAAGGATATCACTAGACAGCATACGTCTAATCAGATTGAATAAACTTATATTATCGCTAGCGCCAGCACATAATGGTGTTTTTTATTTGCAAATGACGAAAATATTTTGCAATTCACAACTAAATCAAAGCAACCTACGGCTCGCTGGCCAAATGCGCCCCTGAAGGAAAATTTGTGCGAGTTTTTTGTTTTTCAACGACGTCCGCATGTATCACATTTTTAGAAATTTTTGCTTGTTTGTTCAACGATATCGAAAAACTTTCACTACAAATTGTAATGGATTTTTTTCTTGGCAACAAACATATACAAACCATTATGCACACAGAGTCAACTGGATAATTATATAAGTGTTATATATATGTATATCTAGTTGGTTGTAGCCTATATACATTCTAAATATAACATATATATATATATATATGGTAGGATAGAACGCAAAAAAGTCTGGACCCTAGATCAGTGGTTTTTAACCTTTTTTTGTATAATTTACCCTTTTATCAAACAAGGTTACAAGATTTACCCCCAGTACATCTGATATTAAAAATTTGTCAGGTAAAGTATAAGTAGCTCTAAATTTAGACGCGAAGTCGCTTTCTCTATTATACCCCATCTTCGCCTCTGTATTGGGCTTCAGTTCGGCGTGAAAAATAAGAGAGTGGGATTTGTCGGGAAAGAGTGGTGTGGGAGGGGACAAAAAGTATGCGGGTATGCGGTTAATTTTTTAACGTCCATGGGTGCAAATCTCCGTGGGTTCGAATGTTCACGGGTACAAACGTCCAAGGTTGCACAAGTCTATGGGTGCAAATGCTCGTGAGAATAAATGTCCATTGGTGCAAATGTCCGTAGCGCAATTATATGTTGGTTCAAACGTCCGTGAGTGCAAAAGTTTATGGGCGCAAATGCCCAAGGGTGCAAATGCTTATGGGAATATATGCCCATGGGTGCAAATGTCCGTGGTTACAAATGCTCATGGGCAAATATGTCTGTTGGTGCAAATGCATGTGAAATATATGTCTATGGGTGCAAATGCTTCTGGGAATATATGTCCATAGGTGCAAATGCCTGTGGAATATATGTCCATGGGTGCAAATGCTTCTAGGAATATATGTCCATGGGTGCAAAGGCTTCTAGGAATATATGTCCATGGGTGCAATGCTTCTGAGAATATATGTCCATGGGTGCAAATGCTTCTGGGAATATATGTCCATAGGTGCAAATGCCTGTGGAATATATGTCCATGGGTGCAAATGCTTCTGGGAATATATTTTCATGGGTGCAAATGCTTGTGGAATATATGTTCATGAGTGTAAATGCATGTGGAAATATAGGTTCATAGGTGCAATTGCGTCTGATATTCGATTTGACGAAAATATCTCACGAAATCTCATACGTAATATGATTTAATTTTTTATTGCATCGACCGGATTAATTTATACAAAATTGAACAATAATTTGCCGCATCCACGGCGGCGCCACTTGTAAGGAGTGAAACGGCGAACGCACATGACGCAGACGGCTGTATTTAGAGTAAATCGTTATGGCATTAATAATATAATTTGCAAGGCTGCTATTAGAACAAACTTTCTTGATTGACTGAACCGAGACTAGATAAAATCAACAAAAAGTATAGTTATTTCAAAGGTTTCCGCAATATCGTGGGCGCTAGATGGCGTCTATGGTTGGTGTTGTATCATTGTGTATGCTACATTTTGTGGTCCAATTTTTGCGACTTCACAAAATATCTTGGGGCGGTTTCAATTAAATTTATTTTACAATTTTTTGATCACAGCGAGTGTCATTTTTTGTGGTGTGCAATCGCATTTCTTTTTTAGTAAACTTGAGATTCAAAGCTTTTCCGACTAAGAAATATAAAACAAAGTATATTTTCTGCTAAAATTTTGTTTTGATTGTTGTCCTGGGAGTCACTTTTTGAATGGCTCGTAGTCAGTTTTCCAACTGCGCAGCCATAAGTCTAATTGAATTAAATAAGGTAGACGGAACGTATTATGAATAGGAGTATTCAAAAAATAAGTCTAATGACATCGATATAATGTCAAAAGTTCACGATACATACGCACAACAACAGGTTACTTAAGGGATGCATTGACGTCAGTTCTGAAAAGCGATGGCGTCTTTTGTTTGCACATATTCAATTCACGTGGTATACTTTGTAATCTTTGTACCCCATACTAAAGTTTTTTGCAACTTTTGCAAAAACTTGTAAATAAAATAAAAAGAGATATTACCAGACAACATAAACCTAATCAGATTGAATAAATATATATTATCGCTAGCGCTAGCACATGATGGCATTTTTTGTTTGCATATATTTAATCCACGTGGTATGCTTTGTACTCTTTGTACCCCATCCTAACGTTTTTTGCAACGTTTTCAACATCTTGTAAATAAAATCAAAGGATATCACTAGACAGCATACGTCTAATCAGATTGAATAAACTTATATTATCGCTAGCGCCAGCACATAATGGTGTTTTTTATTTGCAAATGACGAAAATATTTTGCAATTCACAACTAAATCAAAGCAACCTACGGCTCGCTGGCCAAATGCGCCCCTGAAGGAAAATTTGTGCGAGTTTTTTGTTTTTCAACGACGTCCGCATGTATCACATTTTTAGAAATTTTTGCTTGCTTGTTTAACGATATTGAAGAACTTTCACTACAAATTGTAATGGATTTTATATATGTATATCTAGTTGGTTGTAGCTTATATACATTCTAAATATAACATATATATATATATATACGGTAGGATAGAACGCAAAGAAGTCTGGACCCTAGATCAGTGGTTTTTAACCTTTTTTGTATAATTTACCCTTTTATCAAACAAGGTTACAAGATTTACCCCCAGTACATCTGATATTAAAAATTCGTAAGGTAAAGTATGAATAGCTCTAAATTTAGACGCTAAGTCGCTTTCTCTTTATCTATTATACCCCATCTTCGCCTCTGTATTGGGCTGCAGTTCGGCGTGAAAAATAAGAGAGTGGGATTTGGCGGGAAAAGAGTGGTGTGGGAGGGGACAAAATGTATGCGGGTATGCGGTTAATTTTTTCATTGCATCGGCCGGCTTCATTTATACAAAATTGAACAATAATTTGCCGCATCCACGGCGGAGCCGCTTGTAAGGAGTGAAACGGCGAACGCACATGTCGCAGACGGCTGTATTTAAAGTCACTTTTTGAATGGCTCGTAGTCGGTTGCGAGTTTTTTTTTTCAACGACGTCCGCATGTATCACATTTTCAGAATTTTTGCTTGCTTGTTAAACGATATGGAAGTACTTTCACTACAAATTGTAATGGATTTTTTCTTGGCAACAAACATATCCAAACCATTATGCACATAGAGCCAATTGGATAATTATATAAATATATAATTAAGTTTGCTTTATATGTATATCTAGTTGGTTGTATATGCATTCAATATATAACAAATATATATAAAGTATGTATGCAACGCTAAGAAGTCTAGATGAATACAAAGTGGTTGGATAGAACAAAAACATGTATTGTAAACTATTTATCTGTGAGATGCATTGATTGGCCTTTCGATGCCCGTAATTGCTTTTCAAATGCATTCTGCGCCATAAATATTTCGCAATCCTGCAAAATTATTTTTATGTAGTTGCTATGGGTAGGCACTCAAATATTTACTTTTCAGTTTTTTGTGCTTATGTCGCATATTGCTGTCACGTGTTGTTAAATTCGGGATTAGAGCTGGTAACTTCATTTACGTATACAGTAACCCAAATAAGAACATACCAATAGGACATCCATATAAAATCAAACCGAATATGCATATACAACCGGTTGGTGACGAACCAATTCAACTTCATCCATACAGCTGATGTTATTTAATTATATATTGCAGCATAAAATAAAAAAGGAATAATATAATATGGGAAATATTTTATTTCTATTTTATGGAGTTCAATCTATATGTGAGTACTAAAATATATTGTGCACGCAAAAGTCCCTTGATGTAAATGTCTGCGAATTCAATCTGTGTGTGGGTACTAAAATATATGGCACACGCAAAAATCCATTAACGTAAATGTCTTGAAGTTTAATCTGTATGTGGGTACTAAAATATATGGCGCACGCAAAAGTCAATTCATCTAAATGTCTTGGAGTTTAATCTGTATGTGGGTACTAAAATATATGGCGCACGCAAAAGTCAATTCATCTAAATGTCTTGGAGTTTAATCTGTATGTGGGTACTAAAATATATGGCGCACGCAAAAGTCAATTCATCTAAATGTCTTGGAGTTTAATCTGTATGTGGGTACTAAAATATATGACGCACGCAATAATCCAGTCGTAGTTCTTCACTCCATGGCACCTCCTGCCACGAATGAATCGATGGCAGCTCTTGTCATGATTTATGGCGCTATTACCTTATATTTACAAAGTTTATTTACGTATTTCGATCAAAAATACAAATTTTTATCCGAGATTAGGAAGCATTCGAAGATATTCGGAAATAACCATTGAAATTGCTCACGTAGCACACTTTCTTTTTTATAATTGCATTAGTCGGATTCAATTATATATATTATGGCAAATAGGGCTGACAAAAATGATTTGTCGCATTCACAGCATTGCCACTCACTTGTAAGACGCCGAGATCGCGGAGTAAAACGGCAGAGACGCATGATAGAGACATTTTATTTAAATAAATCGTCAAGGCTTGAATAATATAATAATTAATAAGGAGACAATTGCAGCAAACTCTTTTAATTAGCCGAACCGTGGCTAAATAAAAACAACAACAAACAGTAGATATATTTATTTTTTCGAATGGTGTCCGCAATGCACCAAGAATACTAGGAACAATTTATTGTACAAGAATTAGGATTATATTGTTATTGTGTAAGTTGTCAAGCAGTTCGCCGATGCGACTAAATTTTGAAAACACCTCAATTAGCTTGATAAATGAGTAATTGTGGTGAAATAATATGGCAACATTGATAAATGCCAAGAGCGAGACAATGCAGGCTGAATAAATGTATATGATATTTGTTACTAAAACGGAATGTCGTCTCGTGATACTATATGATCAATTAAAATAGCATAATTTACCTCCGATTCAACACAATTTTGCAACTATTTTGGTGTCCTATTGATTTGGTTTTTGACTAACCACTTATCCTTCTATGCTTTTGTGTCGGTTGATCCATATACACACGTTAAAGAAATATAATTGTATTAGTGTGCAGCAAGATTCCTAAAATCACTCAGAATCCTCTTGTGTGTGCCACAATTTTTATAGATGTTTGGCAAGAACTGTTTAAAGGCTGGGTGTTTTTTTTGTCCATATATGCCAGGTCTAATGTAAAAAGATATAACAAGACACAAGAACAGATTGAAATACCAAAAAAAAAGCTGTCCGGCCAAAACAGAACCTAGATCATTTGGAACATATTTTAGAAATATTATAGCTTTTGTGCAGAGCGTTATAAAGCTCTGAAACTTTCAGGCACAATCATATCAATCACAGAAAATCAAGTGTACAAAATAAAAATTAATTTTTTTGATTTACGTAAAAGTGATAAGAGATCTATCCGTTTTTTTTGTTTTATTATTTTTTTTATTTTTTGTCTGCGTTTTTGTTTTATTGTTTAATGCGTTATTGCTTTATCTCTTGTTTTTTGACTGATCCGCATGATCGTTAGCTCTAGTTGGAATTTTTGGATGGGGTGTAATCAATGTTTATGCTGCTTTTCGTGGTCCAAGAGATCTATCCGTTTTTTTGTTTTGTTATTTTTTTATTTTTTGTCTGCGTTTTTGTTTCATTGTTTAATGCGTTATTGCTTTATCTCTTGTTTTTTGACTGATCCGCATGATCGTTAGCTCTGGTTGGCATTTTTGGATGGGGTGTAATCAATGTTTATGCTGCTTTCCGTAGTCCAATCTGAAATTCCACAAAATACCTTATCGGCGATTGTTGTTTCAGTTTTTCTTCAAATTTGTAAAGTGTTCCACAATTATCGATCGAATATGTCACAATTAATATACATCAGGGGTCGGCACCCTACGGACCGATGAATGGCGCAGAAAATATTCAAATGAAAATTTTCCGAGATGAAATGCAATGAGGAAATAAATCTATATTCTATTCGAGAGATGAATCACCGCTTGATTTTTATCGTGAAAAGCACCTTCTTCATAGAAAACTCTATCCAAATTTAACAAACCATGCGAATAAAAATCTACATCGATGTTTTGAAGTACATATGCATGCGAGCAATTATTTTTGAAAATGAAAATTAGAAAGAACAATCTGAGAACTCGGATTAGTGATTCCCATTTATGAAATGTTTTAATCTTGGCTTCATCTAGTGTCCCATTTAAAAAAAAACATGATGCTACAAGAAGTGTCACATTAAATGTCATTTGTATTTTTTTTGTAAAAAAATGTGATCCATCTGTTTTATCATCGGTTTTTAACTTTCTAAAAATATGTTCGGCCCGCCTATGACTTGCAACCCTTAATTGCGGCCCGCGAGCGACAGAAGGTATCACAAAACAATTACATGAAACAAAAGGTTGAATTAACATTCATCATCGCTTGTTCTTGACGTTTATATGTAATCGATCAACATTCTATACTTTGTGCTTCATTCGAAAACTGTTATGCAATGTTGCAAAATATCTCAAATGGGATTGAATTTCGCTCTTCAAAAACTTAATTTTTGCAATGA
Organism: Styela clava; assembly: GCF_964204865.1. Taxonomy (NCBI): domain Eukaryota; kingdom Metazoa; phylum Chordata; class Ascidiacea; order Stolidobranchia; family Styelidae; genus Styela; species Styela clava. Next base: position 6,467,724 of record NC_135254.1, read on the forward strand.
CTGACAAAAGTGTCAAATTTTTGTTATAATTTTTTGGCGACAAAAATTGCAATGCACTCATTGACTGGGGGGTTACTTTCGTTCATAATTATCAGTCAAATTTAAATGATAACGCGACAACAGGTGAATAAACATGTATTGACGTTAGCGATAGGAAATGTTGGCGACTTTGGTTCGCATATGCTCAATGTACGTGCTACGCTTTGTAGACCTTTATAAAACAAAATTTACAGCTTTTTTTCGCACCGTAGTGGCGATGACAAACTCTTTTTATTTTATTTTAATATTTTTCACCAATAAAAATTGGATGTGTCACAAGATGATGTTTGGTGATCAAGAATTACACTGCATTCAAAGGATATGTGGGTATCTTATAGCTAAGCATTATTCAGTGAAATAAAAATGTCTTAAGAACAAAACAATATTAAATAAAACCAAATAACGGTAACCAATACAATCTCATATTTCAATTAACTTTTTCTGGATATGAAATACAGCAAGTTTCGATAACTGAAATAATATTCTCCTTCCATCAATTTTTTGATAATGGGAAATTACTTTTGAAAATAGATTTGTTTATATGTTCAAGTACATTGTTGTTGTTACATTGTAATATCTGTATGTGAACAGGCATGTATTTTGCAATTGTCTTTGAGCTGGTATACTATAGATTAGATATATTGATAAGATTGGTAGTGGAGCGACACCTACCTTCCACTCGTATAGCTGTATAAGTTACCCATCTTTTAAAACCAAACGTCAAGTCATTTGTCAAATTTGTGAGTGGGATTGATGACCTGATATTTACAGCAAACAACGGCCAACCAGATTCACATATATACGGTAACCTACCAAATATGAGGTTATGAAGCCAAGCGTAGTTGCATATAGCCCTCTGATGTGTAGAGACAAGCTAGGTTGTTATCTGTTAAATCGTGAAGGGTATTTCATAGATTTTAAGTTGTTTATCACGGATTAGCTAGGTAGATTTTGGCGGGGTTGGTAGCATGTAATTCATATACAGTCTACTCATATACTTTTGCTGGAATCCAAGTTTACATACACAGCCAATCAAGTTATGTGCGAATTCTCATTTACCGAGTAGAGCTGAACTAGCGTTTTCGTAATATTTACCAAAATGTTGAGGGCTAAAGTTAATATGTGTTTACCGTCAAAATATGCGTATATGACCCACCATATACAACTCATCAAGTGCAGATATATCCATTCGAATACAGTATACATATACAGCCATTGCGAAAGAATATATATTCAAAAAAAATTGAACATACAGCCAATCGGATATGCATACGGGTTGGGCGCAATATAATGAACTTTGACACTTATTTCATCTTGGCTTGTGATACCAACAAATTGGACTTTACGGGCTTGAATAATATGACTATGCATTTTTATTATTCAAATTTTTAAGTGTTTCGAGACAACAATTAAAGAAAGTGACATCGATAAAATGTCAAGAGTTAACGAGACACTAACAGGTTGAATAAACATGAATTGACGTCAACTATAACAAACTATGGCGCCTTTTGTTTGCATTAATCAATCAACATGCTATACTTCGTACCATAAACTAGAGTTTTGCAAATAAAACGTCAAGAGGTGACACGCGATATTCAGCTTACCGGGTTGACAAAACATATTTTATCTTTGGCGCCAGCTGACAATGGTATCCTTTGTTTGAATAAGATCTTCTACGTACTATTTTATATTCTGCGACAAAGGTATTTGCAATTCTGCAACATTCTTCAATGGGAAACTCAATCGGTCGTCACTCCAATATTATTTATAAATCATTGCGTCTGGGGGGCGCATTTCTCGATGTTGAGTTGATGAATTTTCCCGGTCATATCACTTATAACCAGTGGTGGTATTCAGCCGGTTCCTACCGGTTCTATAGAACCGACTCATGAAATTTATGAGGTCAGCGAACCGGTTAGCTCTACTGGTTACTGTCAATGTTCTGTTTGCAACAGGACCGACTGATAAATATTACTTTTGTGAAGAAACCGGCTGACAAAAAATTTGAATCCCACCACTGCTTATAACACTTTATGAAATCTGGTAACATGAAATGATACGCAGCCATAAAAATCTGTATAAACAACCCGATCTTACATTCAGACACAGTTAAACCGAATGTACTACCAACTGAACTTAGATATTCAACTAAATCAATGTGTCTGTACATCCAACCCAAGTTAATATGCAATAACAATAATGCAGCCACATATATGTGCATGGGGTTTGGTTATATATTCGTATTGAGTTTGGTGTATATGCGTTTCAATGTATTGTGGCTATACTATACTGTACGGACTCATACATGTAGTCTAGTCTTACACGGAAAGAGCTTAGGGTGCGCTTTTGAGCTGAGCTTAAGCCTCTCTTTCGGGACCAAGCGCTTGGTTTAAATTTCGTAGTTACATCAAGTGTTTCTATATATTTCGTTATTCCGCGACCCACTTTAATTTCGATATGTATGTTTTTGACATCATTCAGGTTCGGTTATAAATTATCTACTTATTTCATCAGTAAAAAAAATTGCCGAGGGAATATTTGTCGATAATAAATCTGTCCAGTCAATACAGAGTTATAAATTCTACAATTTATCACTTTTATGGCATGTCAGATCAGTCAGGTTTTTAGCTCGAAGTCATTTTTTTTAATTTGGCGGTTGTTAAGAGTTAACGAGACAATACTCACAACAACAGGTTGAATAAATACGAATTGGCGCCAGCGAAAGTGAACGATGGCGCCTTTTGTTTGCATTGATTAATCAACGTGTTATACTTTGTACCACAAACTGAAGTTTTTTTGAAAGTCTGTCAACATTTTGCAAATAAATCGTTAAGAATTTCCTCGAAGCAATATTCATTATCAGGTTGACTAAACATATATTATCGTTAGTGCTAGCGCACAATGGTATCTTTTGTTTGAACAAGATCTTTTACAATCTACTCTACGTACAACGGTCGGCTTTCACTCAAATTTCAATTTTCAAAATTTTGTGTCCAGATCGCCTTTCTTAATAATGAACTGCCCATCGTATCGTGTTCTCGATTGCAGCTGGTAATGTGATATGCAGCCATCCGCCAATTCTGCATGCTTAAACAACCTATGGGACAAGCTCATAGAGTCAAACCAAATGTATATATATATATACAACCAATTAGAGGTACATATTCTACCAACTTAATTTGCGTATACAGTCAACAATGTATATAAAGCAAACACTTTGTGGTACATAGGATAGCTATATCTCCGCCGTAGGGTGGTTCACGTAACCGCTGGTCGGTTACGACTTCCTCCACCATCAAGTCCATGCTTCCGAAAATAACTGGCTTATTATGAAGATAAATTTGGTACTGATAAATTTAGAATCAGTTTTCGGTCAAAATATATTGTTCACGATCTGATTGCAAAAGCGTCTATTCAATGTCGTCCAACAAGTGCGCATTTGATACCGTTTTTCTATATGATATCTCATCTCTTGTCACATAAAATACATTCAATAACAGAATTGGGTATTTACTAAAATACGCCGCATATATATCTATTGCAGCAGAGCGACTACGAAACTATCTCGACCCGTGAATATTTTCTATCGATACCGGGATAAGATCACGCGAAATTACATGATACCATGATGACGTAAAAAGCTAAAAGATCACTTATTTTGTCAAATGCCACGCGGTTAACGGCAGGCAGCTCACTCCATACAGCCAATTAGGCGGGAACATAGGCTGGCTTTATATGCTTTATATGCTATATATTCATACAAAAACATCTAGACCAGTTGTCTTTGTGCTTCTTCAATTGACTTTTCAACCCCTGCTTCAAGCTTTCTTGTGGCTTTGACGCACAGGCTTTTAAAAAATCACCAGAGTTGAGGTCTTTCTATATACAACATCAGGTTGAATAAATATTTAGTATTGTAATTTTAATTAAAATGAGAAATAAAACAATTACAATAAATGCAATGTGTAAAATATTCGATCTTATATTAGTAATGTTGAACATAATTATGTTAATCAACTTTTGAGATAATACTGAATCACTGACATAGTGAAGCAGCCTTGCTCATCTAAGAAAATGTGGTGTTTTGTATTGTAATGTGTAGTAACATTGAACAGTTCTGTTCAAACTGTAGGCTACCCTGTGTCCATTTGCTACCCAAGTATTTGGCCTCAATAAAGGGGTAATAAGTTGGTATAATGACTCTTAAAACTGATGTGTTTAGCTTTTATCATAGTTTAATTATTATTAAATGATGAACTTTCAAACCCATATTACTTTCAAACTCGTATTATTTTACCCACATAGTGTTAAGAATTTTCATTCATATTTCTGTTGAAGCAATTTGTTTTCAAAGTTGACAGCTTTAGTCCACACTCGACCAAGCTATTTTCATGGATAATGATACACAAAATAGTTCGAAACTTGCTGGAGGTCACAATTTTTTTTGTGTTTGTTGCGATAAGCCTTAATTTTATTTCTTTATTCAACATTAAAATCATAATTTCGCTCCCAAGATTGATAAATATCGAAATAATTTGAAAATACCTTAGAGGAAAGCAATTTTTAGGAAATTGTAAATATTCAAACTGCAAAAAGTTCAAAAAATCGCGGGATGTCAATACTTTTTATGATAATAAGATAGGTTGGTCATAGGCTTCATTTTGATCTTATAGTCTAAATTTACAACAAATATCGTAAAAAGAAATATATAACAGGATTTAAAATTCTGACCTTTATTTTACGATTCAAGCAAACACGCTGGTATGACATCCGATACAATTCTTAAAACTTTGGCTGGTATTGCGGTGGCCTTCCCAATTCCCCAAACTATTTTCCTTAAGTGGGCGCATTTGCCTCAAGCACTCCATCTGCAGAGGGGGAATACCCCGTCAACAAAGGTGTAGCGTAGGAGTTGGGGGTGTGAATCCCGTTTTTCAAAATGTGGGAGAAAAAATTTCTGTTTCATATATACTATATAGAAGTGGTTCCCAAACTTTTTAAAGTTGGGACCCACTATTTATTACAACAGCTCATGGCGACCCATTTGACTTTTTATGACATAACACAGAACACAGCAATGGCTAATCATCGCAAAACTACCGTTTTTTCCTCGAAAATAAGACCTGGCCTGAAAATGAAACCTAATTTGAATTTTAAAAATGATTTTAATCAAACCCTAGCCTTAAAATAAAATTAAAATGTGTGGGAGAAGAAAGGTTCAATCATCTGAGAGATTGTGTGATATTACAATTATGATATTTGTCAGTTGATTTTTGTTGTCAGTTGAATTTTTGTTTTTTTGAAGATTTACGTATTCGAGTCGTCACCGATCCTAATAACCAGTATAATTAAACAAAGCTTTCCACGTCTTTTCACGACCCACTAAGATTCCTTTTGCGACCCACCAGACCCATAGTTTGGGAACCGCTGAGTATATAGCATTTTTTCGTGAAATGCTTTTTAGACCCTCAAGACTAGTCTCTGGCCGGACCCCCTTGCTGTTATTTTCTAATTTGGTAATTAGAATTTTCAGAAGCTGTGACGGTTCCGCGTTCGTGATCGTTGTGATTTGGTGGTCATTCAAAGTCGAGAACAAGGTAACGGTACTGTAAAAGATTACATAGCCGTACTATTTTGTTTTGGCTTTCGTGCTCATATTCATGCTCATATTCATGCTCGTGTTCATTTGTTTGATAAATGTAAACATGTTTTTATTCATAAATCTGTCTATTATCTCCCGACGCTGGTGAATCTGACGGAAACGTGAAAACAAAATGCAATCAATTGTGATATTAGAAACTAACTTTACCAAAAATTTACACCACCAACAGCTGTCATTTCAATCTCCGTTAATAGCTTTATTTGTAAAGTGGAGACAGAAGCTTTTAACTTCTTATCAGAATAAGACTTGGAACTTTCAACATAAAATACAAACAAACGAGGAAGTTTTCGTTAGTGAACAATTTGCCACCTTGGAGTCGGGAGAAGTTGTTGGGGTCCACATTTCGTGGGTAGAAACGTCCATAGGTGCAAATCTCCGTGGGTTCAAATGTTCATGGGACAAACGTCCAAGGTTGCACAAGTCCATGGGTGCAAATGCCCGTGAGAATGAATGTCCATTGGTGCAAATGACCGTAGCGCAATTATTTGTTGGCGCAAACGTCCGTGAGTGCAAGAGTTCATGGACGCAAATGCCCATGGGTGCATATATGCCTGTGGGAATATATGAACATGGGTGCAAATGCTTATGGGAATATATGTCCATGGGGGAAAATGTCTCTGGTTACAAATGCTTATGGGCAAATATGTCTGTGGGTGCAAATGCCTGCGGAACATATGTCCATGGGTGCAAATGCCTGTGAAATATATATCCATGGGTGCAAATGCTTCTGGGAATATATGTTCATGGGTGCAAATGCATGTGGGAATATAGGTTCATAGGTGCAAATGCTTTTGATATTCGATTTGACGAAAATATCACACGAAATCTCATACGTAATATAATTTAATTTTTTTATTGCATCGGCCGGCTTCATTTATACAAAATTCGACAATAATTTGCCGCATCCACGGCGGCGCCACTTGTAGAGAGTGAAACGGCGAACGCACATGACGCAGACGGCTGTATTTAGAGTAAATCGTTACGGCATTAATAATATAATTTGCAAGGCTGCTATTAGAATAAACTTTCTTGATTGACTGAACCGAGACTAAATAAAATCAACAACAAAAAGTATAGCTATATCAAAGGTTTCCGCAATGAAGTATTATCGTTGGCGCTAGATGGCGTCTATGGTTGGTGTTGTATCATTGTTATTCATTGTGTATGCTACACTTTGTGGTCCAATTTTTGCGACTCCACAAAATATCTTGGGGCGGTTTCAATTAAATTTATTTTTCAATTTTTTGATCACAGAGAATGTCATTTTTTTGTGGTGTGCAATCGCATTTCTTTTCTAGTAAACTTGAGATTTAGAGCTTTTCCGACTAATAAATATAAAACAGTATATTTGCTGCTAAAATTTTGTTTTGATTGTTGTCCTGGGAATCACTTTTTGAATGACTCGTAGTCTGTTTTCCAACTCCGCAGCAATAAGTCTAATTGCATTAAATAAGGTAGACGGAACGTAATATGAATATGAGTATTCAAGAATAAGTCTAATGACATCGATATAATGTCGAAAAATCACGATACATACGCACAACAACAGGTTGCTTAAACATGTATTGACGTCAGTTCTAGGAAGCGATAGCGTCTTTTGTTTGCACATATTCAATCCACGTGGTATACATTGTAACCTTTGTACCCCATACTAAAGTTTTTTTTCAAATTTTGCAAAAACTTGTAAATAAAAAAAAGATATTACCAAACAACATACACCTAATCAGATTGAATAAATATATATTTTCGCTAGCGTTAGCACATGATGGCATTTTTTGTTTGCATATATTTAATCCACGTGGTATACTTTGCACTCTTTGTACCCCATCCTAAAGTTTTTTGCAACTTTTTCAACAACTTGTAAGTAAAATAAAAAAAGATATCACGAGACAACATACACCTAATCAGATTGAATAAACATATATTATCGCTAGCGCTAGCACACGATGACATTTTTGGTTTGAATATAATTTATCTACATACTGGACTTTGTACTCTACAACAAAAACATTTCGCAATTCACAACTAAATCAATGCAACCTGCGACCCGCTGGCCAAATGCTGCTCTCAAGGAAAATTTGCGCGGGCTTTTTTAACGACGTCCGCATGTGTACCATTTTTAGGAATTTTTGGCTTGCTTGTTTAACGTTATCGAAATACTTTCACTACAAACTTTAATAGATTTGTTTTTGGCAGCACACATACCCAAACCATTATGCACATGTAGCCTATTTGATAATTATATGAGTTTGCTATATATGTATATCTAGTTGGTTGTATATGCATCCAAAATATAACATATATATAAAGTATGTAGGCTATGTAACGCGAAGAAGTCTAGATGAAAGCAAAGTAGTTTGTTAGAACGAAAAAAATTATTGTAGACTATTTGTCTGTCAGATGAATTGATTGGCCTTTCGATCCCCGCTAATAGCTTTCCACATTGTTGCGCTTTATGCGATATAAAATTGCTTTCTTTTATAAAACAACGGGATGAGTGCTGCATGGATATTTCAAACTTTTGGACTTGAAAATGAAAAAGTATATTTGTTGCTAAAATTTTGTTATTAATATGAAGGAGTGAACATTTTTTCAGCTCAGAGTCATTTTTGGAATTTTTCGGGGTTTGATATTCATCTCCGCAGCAATGGGACTAATCAGACGTTTATAAGAAAGGCGGAACGTGTTATCAGGATGAGGGACTGATTGATAAGTGAATTTATACATTATGATCGCATGAAATTGGGCGCAATATAATGAACTCTGAAACTTACGTTATATGGGCGTGTGATACCAACAAATTAATCGTTTCCTTTCTAAGGGCTAGAATTGAAATTAATGGATAAAGTAATTACTTATTTTTTTTTATCTTAATTCAAAAGTTTTTCGAGACGTTAAATAAATGAAGTGACATCGATAAAACTTCAAGAGACAATACGCACAGCAACAGGTTTAATAAACATTAATTGACGTTAGGAAACGTTGGCGCTCTTTGCTTGCAATAATTAATCAACGTGGGATACTTTGTACCATAAACTGGAGTTTTTTGAATGTCTGTCAACCTTTTGCAAATAAATCGTCAAGATGTGTCACGAGGCAATATTCACCTGATCAGGTTGACTAAACATATATTATCGTTCGCGCTAGCTCACAGTGGTATCCTTTGTGTGAAAAATATCTTATACGTATCATTTGTTTTTATTCTGCGCAATAAATGTTTTGCAAATCTGCAAAATACTTCAATCGGAATTGCGATCGGCTCACACACAAATTTTTATTTTCAAATTACATGGGATGACTATCAAGAGAGATTTATTGTTTTGTCGACCAGAAAACGAGCATTGTAACAATAATAAAACATACGCAAAATTATGTAAGTTTTCATTCTTTTAGTTTTATCTCAGTAGTTGTGTACGCACATTCAAGTATTTTTGAAGGCGGTCGTTCTGTCCCAGAGAAACAGAAAAATCTTATAATTAAATATATTGAAATACATTAATATACCATCACCCGCATGGTTATTTTTAAGTTGAAATTTTAGCATCAATGAATACAATAAAAAACACTATTGACATGAAATGCTCCTTGTTTGTAGCTATACAGTCTGTCCACTGACATGTTGTGGTACCCCCTCCCTAAATGAGAATTAAAAAATACATTGTCATGCATAATGACATGATGCATCATACTTTTTTTCTGACAGGCATATGGAATGCATTTACTTAGGTAATGAATAATGACAATTGTTTCCAAGCAATATCACCAGATATCTCCTCTGTTAGAGGCTGGTTTCAGGTCTGACTTTTATCTCATTGCGACCTGAAATTAACCTCATTTAGAGCAAATATTCAGTCAATTTGAGTGGTAACTCTAGCACAGACTATGTTTTTTTAAATAACGGAAACACTTTTTGACAGCAATTAGCTTTCAAGCTTTTCCTAATTACTTGTTAGTATAAATAGATTCGAGTCGATCTAAAGCTTCAATCTAGATGAAAAAAATTTGAATTGAATTCTACCTTTTGCATAAGATTCTGAGCCAGGATTCATATGGGAACACGGGTTGAAAAACAAGTTTGATGCTTTCTTTTTTTCAACTGAAAAAGAATGTTCTAATAGTCAAATGTGCCAGACTTCAATGATATTTTTTCATACATCCATTCTAGAGTAGGCTATCTACAAGTAAATAAAGCAACTATTCAAAATTATCGGAGATCTTCTTCCACATATTTGCTATGAACTAGGCTGTCCGCTGTATACGCTCAACTACTGCAAAATATATAGTTTGAAATTCATGTATTTGCTTTGAATTAGGCTCTGTGAAGCAACACTGTTGAATATACAGGTTTGTTTTTTTCATTCATTTGCTCTTTGGAATGTATGTATGCTCCACGTGGTTATTTGATATTACACTATGGCGTCTGTATATGCAAGGTACACTATAGGTACTCCCGAAGTACGTGAACCATGATGGTGGACACCGGAACGCAGTATGTGTACCAGGTTTTGGTTTGGCCATAATTTTATTGCAATTTCCCTTATCTTATTTATATTACCTTATTTCCATTTTCCTATTTTATTTCTATTAGTTCGGGGACTAGCCAAGTGACTCCCGCAGTACTTGTACCTGAAATTACGGCCTCACCATAACCTGGTACACATACTACGTTTCGGTGTCCGCCATCTTGGTTCACATACCTTGGGAGCACCATACTATATATATCTATGTTCATTTCTCGGCTTAAACCAGTCATAAGCCTTCTGCAAATTGATATTTGATGAAGCATGCAATTCAGCTTTGTGATATGAGTTAAATTGAAGATTTATTCACTTTGCATTTGGAATGTTTGGTGTTATGTAACATACTTAATATAGTCATTGAAATTTCAATATCTGTCATAGAGTACTGCTGTAGACATATGACGTTTTACAACCAATATTGCTCCCTTTAATAGTAAAATGATGTTTTATTTTGTCCACATTGACATTTTATTAGCGATTAAGGCTAATTATTCTTTCAAGTCTCAAGAGTTGGCAACCAGACTTTGCCCTTACTTTGGCAACTTAAACAAAATAAGAATAGAAAACAAACTTTTAATTACATAAAAAGAATGTGGATAGTACTGGACCAGATATCTTGGCACCCTGATTTTTGATCCAGAATTCAAGCCCCCTTGTAAGTTGACATAAATCACAACATCGTTATGATTTGGATATAGTTTACTTCAGCTTATTTTATATTATAATGGGCACACCCAAAAGGTTTCTAATTCATTCTAATTCATACACTAGAAAATCTGGCTAGTTCTTAGTCATATAGAGTAGTTCACTATTACGGGCATTGTAATTCTTCTTTTAGCTCTTTCTTTCATTGATTTCTTGGGTCTTAAGTTTTCACAGGACATAGTTCGGAAATAAAACAAATTCTGTTTTATAAGCAGCTTTATCTACTATATATAGAGTTATAGTATAAAAATGAATTGTTCTAAAGAGACATGTAACTAAAGCTTGATTATCATGGAAAAGTGGAACTATTTGCCAAAAAGTGAGTATTTATGTGCCTTTGTCTTGGCCAAAAATGTATTATGATGTATTAAACTTGAATATTCATATGACAGTTTCACAAAAACGTAATTCATTCATACAATTGCATCTTTATCTGCACCTGAAAGAATTTGATGACAACTATAAAAAAGATAATGATGCTTGTATCGTCTGTCTGTTGGAATGTGGTGAAAGGGAGGAAGTTGTTTATGAGAAAAGGTAAGTCCGGAAGTAGTCACTGGAATTTAAGGTTACTATGAGTTAAGATTTGGTGTCTCATCAACTTGCATCGCACTTTTTAAAAACATGCACCAACATGTAATTCCGAATAGCGATAATCTGAATATGTTTTTATTAACTCATTATCATCATTTTAATTTACAGAAATTATTTCTACTACGCTACTACGAAAATTCCAGCAGATACTAAAAAACTAAGGTATAGCATTGTAATACGCTATAGTCAATTAAGTGTAGAAAAATTATATTGCGGAGAGAGGATTGGAGCAAGGGAACAGGAAATACAGAAAGGTAATTTAAATTGATGGAATATATTAACCTTGTTAGTGAAACAACAATGCCTGTTACAGTTTAAAGTCATACTAACTTTGCATCATCATTATACATGAAATGTCCAGGAGATCACTCCCCAACAAATCAGCAGCGTCAATGGATACAAAAAAAAAAACTCTCGGCACGAAATGGTTTTTGCTAATCGCTATTTCTGACAGAATTCATGAAATAGTCTGAATTTGGTTACGCCTCATAGTCAAAGTTTAGAAACTTTGTCAGTTTAGAAACTCATTTTTTCTCATTTGGATAAATTAGGTGAATGCCTAAAAAATTATTTACCAAGATTTCCAGTCATTCATTTTCCAAACAAAACTTTTTATACAATATCTGTCTTATAAGACACCAAATTTGAAGTAAAACTAGGAGCCCAGGTCGAAAATGCCTGACAAATGTCATATAGCAGACCTGTCCCTCAACATGTCTCGATTTTATGAATCTCACGTCATATGTTTACCCTAAATTCCGACCAAAGTATACATATCCTTACCCAGAACATAGCACAATTTCACTTTATATGCGTAATTAGCAATAACTCAAAACAGCTGTAAGAGTGGTTCAAGTGTTAAACAATTGGGACAAGTGTGGAACAAGTTGATAGGTGTACTGAACAAAGACAAATGGGAAACGACGTTTTTATGACACTGCTCGGGTAGTCAATAGAAAATTTGAAAAAACGCTATAGAAGGATTTGCCTTATACGTTAAAAATTTTCATCCATCTACTGTAAATTTGAAATCTAATGGTCCAGTAGTTTGAAGAAAACAGTTTGAAGCCTTCCAATTGATGTGCAAATTGAACTTACAACCACAGGATTGAATAAGCCCAACATATTATTGGATACAGGTGAAAGTTTTATCGCCACTTTTTTTAAATATTTCCCCAGGTTTTGCTCATGTCGCAACTTTCGATGTTATGAACCGGCAGCTCCACGATCAGCAGCAACAATCCTTCATCTGGGGAAATGCCCTCAAAGCTGAGCTTCCTCAATTCTTGTTGGATAATGAAGATTCATTTCCATGGAGACAAAAGCTGCGTTCATGGCGTTATCAAATCGACATTGGTTGGACAACACAGGACATCCATAATGTAAAGATAAGTTCGAAAAATATTTCAGAGGTTAGTTGAGGATTTTTTTGTTATATTAATTATGAACAGGGTGGGTTTGATGAGACTTGTCTGAAATAAAATGTCAATTTTGATACTATCAATCATTTTTCACTTTCAAGTAGTTTTTCAAGTAGCTTCAACTGTTATATTGCAATTGTTATTATTATTTCCTTTTTTATTATATTATTTGACCTTCTTTCTGACTTTCTGACTTATATCTATCTCCACTTTTTTCATTTTCAGTCTTTAAAAAAGGAGTCCTTCAGTTATTAGTGCTTACTGAGCTTCTTGTTTTTGACAGATATATGCTGTTGCATTGCAATATGTTGAAGGAAATACAACATCCGAAAAAATTTCCAACATGATTACATTCATTGCAATGACTTTTCCTAATTTGGAAATCAGAAATGATAAATTCAACATTATCTGCAGATCATTGGCCATGTATGACTTGACCCAAAATAAACAAAGTGATCTTAATAAACAGATCTGGCAAGAAGCGAAAGATTGCGGGTAAGAAGGTTGTAATTCACATGAAATTAAGCAATTTTGCTTATAAAACATCATATCTGACGTCTGGTGTTATCTTATAGCTTTCACTGCTATTCAGACATCTGAAGCAACTAATGAGTTAACTAAAAGCTAAATTCTGATCAAAGGGTGACTACTCAGATAACATCCCAACCATTTTGTGATGCATTTGAAAAATGAGTCTATTTACTGTAAAAGATGGTTCCATGGCATCAGTTTACTATTAGTTTTCATATCCTAGATCGGATCAAATTTGTGGGTGAACACTCGAATATATTGAATTAGTTGCATAAACAGACCCCGGTTCAAAATCAATTTATTGAATACCTTTCAGTGGTTCCTTGTACATATTCTAGTATTGAGAAACTGTGTGGGTGAACATGTCCATAGCATTTTTCAAGTCACTTCTTTTATATCAATGTAATTTTGCAGCCGAATGTGTTTTGTGGTTTTCGTATTACATGTACACTAAAAGATTCAATTTATATTTTCAAGTTTCCAGCAAAACATATTATATTTGCTTTAGGTATGACAAGGAACTCAACAAGGTAATAAGCTGTATTTTTGACGAAATACTGCAATCAAATCGATCAGACTGGATCTTGGCTCTGCCATTTTATTGGCTGATAATCAATGAAAAAAACAAGCCCAGTACTTTCACATTTGATGACTCTGATTGCGGCAATGAATTGCCACAAAAAATGAGGGAGAATTGGGCTATCATATTCAGAAATATGGAAGGAGAAGATTCACAAAGGTAACTTGAAATTTACATCATACAAACTATTTTACATGGATGGTGAACCAAGGCCTCTCGTCCGCTTATCAGTTCATGTCGGGTATCCCTCTAACGCTTAGCACAAGGCTAAGTAGCATTAGCAGGCAGCTCCAGAAGTATGTGAACCAAGATGGCAGACACCGGAATGTAGTATGTATGTACCAGCAGTGGCGTAGCAAGACTCTCGTGCCCCCATACCCCCCCCCCCCCCCCCCGCCAAAATATTTCGTGGAAATGACCCTAAAAACTCTCGGACATAAGCGGAAACAAAGTTTTTGTTTATTTCGTCAAAAAGCATAACATGTCGCTATGAAAAGGCTATGGTAACCTAAAATTTGCGCTTTTGTGCTTTCGCGTTAGAAAACTCATCCACCATTCTCGTCATATCAATTTTTTCAATTTGCTTCAAAAATCAGTAGCATACCTGTGATAATTGCCGTGTAAGTTTTAGAAGAAAATTCATTCGCGCCGGCGCCATCACTTTTGGAGACTGACACGCATCTGGCTTTCTATCGATACCACCGGTGCTAGGCTTAATTCCTCCTCAGTTACGTTCGGTATTCCCAAGTCTAATTGTTTCAATTTTGGTTTAAATATTTCGTTTATCTTGGTTACTTTAATTTTTTTCATACGTTCTTCCTCTTCTGCTCTTTATCCTTCGTTTTTGTGCGCCACTAAGAGGTTTTGCTTTCGACATCAATCTGACAGCCTTCGTAATTGTGCCGGTGGACGGTGCGATCAAACCACACGACGCAGAAAATCGACGACTCCGGCATTGTTACGTAACAAATCGATTTGAGCAGAACTAACTTCAACATTATATGATGTGCATTACTGCTTTTGCAATGCATCTTTTGGTTTTGCGGCCTAAATTTCTAAATTTTAACCGCTTGGGGCCCCTTTTCTCTGTGCCCCCCCCCCCCCCCGCGACCGCGGGGGTTGCGGGGGTGGATGCTACGCCACTGTGTACCAGGTTAGGGTGAGACTATAATTTCATTCCAATCTTCCCTATTTTAGTTCTATTACGGTTTTGGAACTAGCCAAGTCACTCCCATAGTATTAGTACCTGAAATTATGGCCTAACTCTAACCTGACCTAATACAATATTAGCACACCGCCTGGTACACGATTTCGATATTTAGTACGGCCCTATACTATATTAGCATTAAGCATTTGGTGTTATTTAAAATAGGTAACCAAAACTATAAATCACAAAATATAGTTTGATACTACAGAAAATATGTCCATCTTCTAATTACAGTTTGGGTATGGTATGATAGGAAGTTGAAATGTAATTAAACCGCGAAAATGTAACCTATGCTACTGCGAAAAGAGTTCAGGTATCTATTCACACATCATATTCATACCCATGGGTTGGAATCGGAGAAATACTCTCTGCTGACATGAAAAAGAGCACTTACCTTCAAACATGTAGATGAAAACAAATAATACTTGTAAGTAATAATCGGTGCTCCCACGTAACTGTGAATATGGAGTGATACTGTGTGATTCCATGTGCAGGTAACACAAGAAACATTTCAAAATGCCAATCCCAATCCCAATCACAGAACACATGCAGTAGGCCTATGTAAGATTAAGAGAAAGCGTTGCTGGCGTATTTCAGCCGACTCAAAAGTTAATTGTTGTAATAAATCGAAGCCGCGCCCCACTATAAAAACTTACAAATGCACTAAATTTATTGAGCATTACTCATTTGTAGAACCAAATTATAGGCAGGTTCTCTCAAGCAACATATTTGTTCAGGTCTCTCAAAAATATTTTTAAAGACATTTTGAACCTGAGCCGTCTTCATCCATGGATAGCAAGGCCATATTTTAGATTGATGGAGTGCAGAGCCATGATGACTTTGCTAAGTGAACATCAAAATGTACTTTTCGATCCTAAAATCATTGTATCGATTCTTTCATCTCATCTGAAAGTTGAAAAATTGGTAAGTTTTTATTTTGTTAATGTAATATGGTATGTTTTATTGAATGAAATATTGGTTTTATTAAATAAAATATTGGTTATATTGAATGAATGATTCTAAAACATCTAACAAAGATTTTGACACATATTTTATAAAAAAAATATGCTTAAAAAAGTCAATTCATCCAATTATTCAGCCAGTGTTCTAAATAAAGCAAATACTCCACATATTTTTACAAATGTAATAAAGTTAAAGAAGCGAAGGACAACCGTGTTTTTTTGCTCAGATATTTATTCATTCCACCAAGAGTTGCAACAGCAGTTGCTGAAATATTTAGTTTTGTACTTCAATTCTGCCTCCTTCAAGTAGACTACAAAATATTATTAGAATTGAGCTGACTAAATTTTTGTTCAGAAACTAAAAGATATGCTCGCCATGGATGAATATTTCAGTGAATTCGCATATGACGTTTGTAAGAGCAGGTACTTTTATTAGACAAATTTTTAATATGAATGCAATGCAAACAGTTTAACCAAGTGAATATTTTATTTTAAAATGTGTAAATTGCTGGGTCTGTAGAATCTGTAATCGATGTTTTCCATATTTTCCATAAGTTTCTTAAACAATAGTCTACATTCAGGCACCGGGAAAAGCTAGGTCACATGAGGAAACTTTTGTTCAATTGAAGTACCCTATGCAAAAAAAATCGAGAAAAAGCTAGGGTATATTACTGGACTCGGATCAGTATTAATGGCAGCTGCCTAGATATTTTCAAGAACAAAGTATTGATTTTGAAAATTTGAAACAGTTTGTAATACCTGTTCATAGAATACTCTGAAAATAGCACTAAAATTAGTCAATGTGAAAGAGTTATTTTATTCATGTCCAAATTTTAGAGACACAAATAAAAACTGACACATAAATGGTACATAAAACCGAGCGAGTAATCCTAAACACCACCCAAATTTTAGTTTCAATTTATTGCTGATTGGTCATCAATTTGTAATAAACAAAGTTGATGCTTGGGGAAACAACAATGTTCAACAAGGCGACCTCTGAAATACCAGAATCTCATTTTGATGTTTAATGACACTATGAAGAGAATTTAGTTAGCTATTTAAAGCAGTTAGCTATCAATGCATTCATAATGCATACCGCACAATAAATAGTTAACTCTAAGGAAATTATGAGTGCGAAAGTGCTTCGCGGTTGAAAAAAAAGTGCGAAAGTGCTTTTTCCGATTTTAACAAGTTAAGTGCCCTGGCTTTTGTTTAACTCATTTAAAACAGCGTAGATACTCGAAAAAACGCTCTTTCCGTTAATATTACTAATTAAAAAGAGGAGTCTTTCCTTTAACGGAATGTTTCGTTTAAGTCCTTGTATAAAACAAGGGAATTCATCGGTAACGAAAAGACACCTGCTAAGCACACCTGTCGCGAACAAAACTTTTGTGCTACCAACCACCCGTGTCAGTTGCGAAGCGCACTCCTTCGCGTGAACAGGAAAGCTTGCACGTTTGTGTTGCTTCTTCCATTTAACAGACAACGATTGATATATGCAGGCAGGAATCGATATTAGTTACTACCGCCATTGCTAGGGAGAGGGGTCATTTGTACAAAGAACGTGCAAGATAACATCCCCGTCACTGATATCGCTTTAGTATAACACGCTTCTTCGTTTGAAAGAATATGCATGGAATTAGTCCCTCCACTCCCCATTTAAGAGATGATCACTTTGAAAATTCTTTCCCCTTTTCATGAGCTATCTTGACCTAATTTTTCATTTACATTTATAGTATATTATCTCAGAACTTACGCAAAGACATACCTAATTTTCAAATGTCGGCGTGCCTTGGTTTGCGTGCGAGTTAGTTTAAATCGGGCAGAAAACATCCTACATTAGCAAAATTTTTAGGAATGCCATATACTTTCAGCATTCATAAATAGCACTCTTTGTAATGCTGCTGACCTAGTATAAAATATTCGGATTACACAATAGGAACGATGACAGCAAAGAGTTTTCTTTTGCGAAGGTACACGAAATACAACGAGGGTGATTCTCGAAAAAAATATGAATATAAAAAATAAACGAATGATATGATAGTGGTTCCCAAATAATTTTGAGAGTGTCTCGAAATACCAATCCATTTGATAAATAATTTTTATTCGATCGCATGAAACGCTGATATCCTTCAAATTAATGTTGAAAGAGAAGTACGCATTCTCAGATATCAGACATCAATTGTTCATGTGCACAAATCTCACATGTAGCATCGGTTAGTTGTGCATGAAATGAAAAACTCTTATTTGTGTGTTTCAATAAAATTAGATTCGTTATTCCGTGCAACATTACTGTTATTTTTAATAGTAATTGCGTCCCGAGTTTGTAAAGTTTAGAAACCAACAAACATAAAATAACTTATAGTAAAACACAATTAAAATTCCGTCGGCTATAAATTGCGCCAAGGCGATGCCATACAAAACAAAAAAAATTGGTCGCGAGAGTTACGTTAGATGACTGTAAAACGACGTTGTTTTTAAGCAGAAAAGGTAGAACAATCAAATTAAAAAAATGGGAGTTACGACGCCCTTAACACATCGTGTGTATTGAACTTCCCCATTGGTAAGTTGGTTACTCGATTACACTATACTAGACATTCATTGAAAATGTTATTATTTTAAGACAACCTGATCGTACAATTCCGCCAAAACCCCGATGTTCGCCAGTAAGGGGATAAATAAATACTTCCCCTGCATTCGATCAATTAACTTTGGCGAATCGTTGTTCCGCAAACAAACAGCCGGTGCAAGTGATATGCTCATAAATATTCTCGGCATTAATATCATAACCTCGCATATAGGACTGGGCAAAATATTCGAGAACCGAATCAAATATTACGGTAGTTACTTTGCCTTGTGGTGTTATTTGATTTCTTTTTGCGCCTAACGTCGATAAATAGCATCGATTTGAAAATGACCAGTCTACGTTTTTCCCAAAGCTGGTATCAGTTACTGGTATGGAAACACTTTTTAAGTTGCAGCAGATAAGAAATGACAGGCCATACTCCCTTTAACCAATGTACTTTCTATCAGCTCTCTAATGATCCCTTCCATTTAACATTTTATTCGACCATACATGGTCGGCGGAATGGTAAAATTGTAAACAAGAGAGAGGTAAAATCAATCGCGAATTTCGTTATAACAACACACGTTGGCTCTTTTATGAATTGTTGCGTCTAACATCATCGTAAATGATTACATTCGTTCAATTTTGAGGAATTTTGCACTAATATTTAGAGCGTGACGTTATCAAAATCGTCAAGTGAAGTGGTGAATTTGCAAATTCCGTAACTAATATCGTAAATTACTGGGTTACATTATAATTATCGCCGGGGTATTGTTTTGTTAAAAAAAGTTGAAACTCGAAGGAATTCGTTATAATTAGCGCCTGACCCTTTATTAGGAACAAGAGCACTCTAGCCAAATTTTTTTAGCATTAAGTCGCAAATGTAAAGTATCCTTCAAGAGTTGCCGTTTATAAACGCCATCTCGTCTTATGACCTCGCAGAAATTGTCTAATTATTTAATCACTATTTTAAATCAACATTCAGGATTGACGCAATTGCAGATTAGCGAGGTTTATCTGTAAAATAATACAGACCTTATAGAGAAGCATAAGGAAGTTGATTATCATCCTAATAAATATCTGCATCCCTGTATCAATAATAATATTACCATTCGCTTAAAATTGGGATGGTAAATTTACAAACCTTGGTAGGTAATATCAAGTCAACGCAAATGTTAATTTGGGTTTTGAAATTAGTCATTATTGTCTTTAACAGCTGTTGCGGATGTGAACGCACGGGTACACCCGAAATATGGTACTTCGACGTCCGCCGACCTGCAAGAATTCATACTTGCAAAAAATGAGAATATAGATTGTCAAATCCAGGATATCGTCGCCAAAACGATTATAATGAAAATAATTAGTAAAAAAAGTTTTGTTGCTGATTTTTTAATGTTTCGACCGACGTTTTAGACTCCTGTTGTGTATAAAAAATATTTGATTACAGGGAGTCCTCGACTTACGACGCAGTTCCGTTCCTGAGACTCGATGTAACCCGAATTTCAGTGTAAGTCGGAACATTATACTGTACAGTGGTACAGTGCATGAATTACTCTATACACATCGTACTGTATTGTAAAGTATGGTACTGTACACTAATAAAATGTGCAAATAATGCAAACAAGAACTTTATTAGAAAAACAGAAAACAATTCCACATCACGTGAATAAAAGCAAACACTGTACAGTATCTTAACATCTTTTTTTTGCTTTGAGTCCATAACAAAGGGCAAAAGTAAAAAAAACAACGATCAGACAAGTTACGAAAAAAACGACTTAAACAACCAAAATGACTTACAGTATCACTGAAACTGTGTACAGTACTGCATCACTGGAGCTGTGTACAGTACTGTACTGTACCATGTGACTGAAGCTTAGTGATTATTCGTTCATAATCGTAATAGTTCGCAATTGGTCACGTCATTTACGATGTAAATAACAAAAACCAATGAGCCCAGAGCACTGATTTTCTTGATCACAATGATCCAGTTTATAGGCTTAGATATTACAGTACAGTATTATATTTCATATCTGTATATGTTCGTAAAGTGCGTTCGTAACCTCGAAACAGCGTTATGGAGTGCGCGTTTGTAACTTCGAAACATCGTAAGTCGCGACCGTCGTAACCCGAGGACTCCCTGTATTCGGTATTCGAACATTCAATTCGAAAAAACTATTCGATTTTGCCCTCCCCTACTCGCATATCAATGAGAAATAGTTGCGATTCATTTTTGACCCCGGACTGAGTTCGATTTATCGTGAATGACTAGACTGGATTATATTGAATATCGCAAAATTCCGGAAAATGCCATGTGCTTTTAACATTGGTAGTTACAATAAAGTGGTCTTTAATACAGCCTATGTATGTTGTGAGTTTGGCAATTTTGCAAATCTGTGATAGCTGCTAAAAGTTGCTTCTGATTCAATAAATAATGGCCCAAGTTTACATTCCTTTCTTTACTAAACAATGTCGTGTTGTGTATCAGAACTTTATGATTGGCTCCAATAAATTCACTAAGAAGAGAACAAAAACCTGTCAAACTAGCACTAGAAAATCGCACACTTTAGCCACAATACATCGATGTCATTTGTAGTCACATGACCACTCTCGTTCAAAGAAACGCACTGTGCAGCATTTCAACATCTGGTATCAAAGACGCCGCCGAGCGTTTTTGCGATAGAAGCGGAATCGGTGTGCTTGTATAATAATCCTATTATAAACAAGAATTTTGCCGTTAATGCAAAAGCTTTATCTCCAATGTATGCACCACATATGTTAGAATTCCAGCAAATATCGTTATGTACTGCAAAATTGGGTTACAAATGTACTAGTACGCAACTTATTTATCAATTTCATCATCGCAGGAAAATATTTGTCAACTTCGAATTTCTTCCCTTCGAAATCGAAAAAAGTGCTATTTCGCAGTCCCTAAAAAAAATTGCGAAAGTGCTTCGCACTTTTTGCAAAAAAGTGCGCTAATAGTGAACACCGCGGCGCACATTATATCCTTTTGATAAACATGACAGTAAAAAGGTTTCAGTTTTTTTTATTAAGTGCATGTTATTAAATAATGTTAATAATTAGCCTAATGTATATGTCTATGATAACAGCACCTGGAGCAGTTGTATATCACAATTTCTAATGAGTGGAAGTCTATTTGAGTAACTGTCAAACAATCTAGAATTAAACCGCATATATTATTTCAGAATTAAAGAGCCACAATATATTGCTTTCGTTGTTGAAAATATAGTTCAAGCCACTGAGAAAGAAGATTTCAGTTGGAAAGTTTTGATATGGACAATGAAATTTTTGTCCGAATGTGTTAATGCTTCTTCGGTGAGCATAATAATATAATCTTATAAATGTATAAATAAAGAGTTATCATAAGTTAATTACCTAATCACATTTTGAGAATCTAATTGAAATAAGATTTTGTGCGGGAACATTGTGTTTTGAACTTTGATATGCCACATTAGGGAAAAATGCTTAGACTAAAAAATGTCTTGAAATCCGATCAGGATAGCACACTGTTATAAGCATTATGAATGCATTTACAGTGACACCGCTGAGAAACTTGTATGAGAAGTTCAAATTTTCTGGGGATGATTGTGTGCAAAAAAATCAACATGATAGGGTGGCTTTTGAATTTACTTGTTTGAAGCATGTTAACTTCACCTTGTGATAAATATGAAAAAAAATTACTCATATTTCAAAAATAAGAATATGAAAATTATAAATGAGGATAAGATCAAAAAACGAAGATGATTCAGGAGTTTTATCTGCGAGTATTAACATTTACCTATTAACACAATACGAGTGTGTTTCAGGATTGCAAAAGTTTACAAGATGGAGGCCAAGTGATAAAATTTGCTAAGGCTGTTGAAACAATGATCCAGAATATCGACATCAGTACGAAGTTTTCTTGGAAGGATTTCTTGGGGATTAATGTTACTGTATGTCATTTTTTGGTGCTCCCGAAGTATGCGAACCAAGATGGCGGACATCGGAACGTAACATGGGTAACAGGTTAGGGTTAGGCGATAAAATTATGGCCTAACCCTAACCTAGTACACACATTACATTCCGATGTCCGCCATCTTGGTTCGAATACTTCGGGAGCCCCCATTGTTTGATTGTTTTAAGTTATAAATGCAAGTTTTGTGTGAGTGATACTGCTATTCTCCAATCTGAAAGTAAAAAAGCTTGGTTACGACTTCCTCCATCATCAAGCCTGTACATCTGGAAACAAATAACTGGCTAAAGATTCCATACTCGACATGGAATGGTAGTCCTATACGAGAGGCGCGGTGTGCTGTCTTATCAGCTTTTCTCTTTCCTGGTATAAATATATAAAATCTCATCCTAGGTTTGATAGATGACTTCCTAGAATTGACTGGGATGTATAGCCTAGAGCTTTTAAAGAGATTTATTCTCATGAAAACTATTTCAGTAAATACTTGTTTAGTCAATTGTTGAAATGAGAATTGAGAGAAAGTGAGTCAAATGATGTATTAAAATAAATCTAATTCCGATTTCTCCGATATTGCAACAGGATAAACTGATAAGAAGTTTGCCATATGATTAAATTTTACTATTGTTTTTCACTAGCGACACATACGAAAAACAGTGTGTAGTATACAACAATCTGTATAGATAATGCACAGGTTTGCTTTACAGCAACTTATTCAAATTTTCGAGTGTGAATGGCAGTCGGAAGCCGTGCAGAAAACTTGGTTGATAAAGATTTCAAAAGCCTTGAAAGACAAAATTAAGGTAGTCCTAAATATGCTAGTCTAAATATAGACACCGATAGCTATAAAATTGTCCATTTCATGACAATTTATGAATAAAAAAAATCTAAACAGCTTCTGCATTCAAGTAACCATTTATCAGTTTTTTTGCGCCCTAAAATTATGCACTAGCAATAAATGAATATTTCTAATCTGCGTGTTGTTTTCAAGACTGATATATAATCGATCCAAAACCGTATTAAATGCAAATAGGGTTTTTAATTTTTCAGGAATTTGAATTCATGGGATCCAGTTATTTAGAAGCTTACTCCACTTTACCAGATATTCCGAATGAAAACTTGAAAAAAGTTCTTGATAAGGCAGCTTATCATTTTTTCAAAACCCTTTTTAAAGTAAGTATAGGAATATAATGAATAAAAACTTCATTTTTTAAAATTTAAAAATCCGAGCAGATAGAATCAAATCACATCAAATACGTAAGAATACAGCCATAAACCGTGACGTGTTTGAGAATATGATTTGACTGCTTGCCCACATCTCACCAAATTAAATTCAGGAATTTCGCTGACATATGAAAGATTATGAATGCGCATGAAAAACAAAAAATAAACTTTTTTTTGAAATGTTACATGATTTACCAGACATTAATACCTGTTATACTGGTATATGACGTAACATATTCCTCCATTAAGTTTTTTGGGTGCAATCTATGTTGTTTCACAGTTTCCGACATAACTATGAAAATAATTTTTAATTGATATTGAAAAAGATTTAATTGATATTTAAAACACATGTTTCTGCAGATAATTCAATTTTTTTTTAAAAAAAATAGATGATTGAGCTGTCAACATAAATAAAGTTCAGTAAGAGCAGACAATAAAACCAAAAATTCTTATAAAAAATACTACAGTGCAAAGATCTTTTCGGTTATGGTTGGTTGAATTCTCAATGGCAATTGAAAAACTTGACAGAGTTCTCGGAGAAGTTTTTTCAGAATGAAAGTGAATTGTTTAAATATAAATATGCAACCAATGAACAAGAGAAACAATTGGAGTTTGTTCTAAATTGGGAACACTCTGCAAAATTTTATCACCACATTTGTAAGTTGTCATTTTTTTCATAAAAATTTCACTAATAGATTACATCGTTATTGCTTCATCAATCATGGTTCTGGATCAAAATGGATATTGAAATGGAACCTCTTTCTATTATTTATTGTTATATCTCTCTACTATTGCTCAGTGCATGATATATTTGAGCTGTATGTGAAGATGCATATATATCCTCTAGGGAAAATTTAGTAGTGGCCTTGTTTGGAGCTATCATTCTCTAAAGTAAATTATTATATTAAATTTCAATAATCAAATATATCATCAGGTGGTCCATGTATAATTTTTCTGCATCTGAATCTTGTCTAACTCACAGAAATATGATTGACGTAATACTAAAATCCATCATACTTAAGGATATAAACTTTTTCTATAATATTTATATGAATATAACCCTAAGATGAATTTTTTTCTCTTAATGCTACGCTATACGGCGTCATTCACACTGACTAATATTTTGCGTTCTATATTAGATGACAAGCTTGAACCCATGGAAAATAGTCACATTGAAAAATTCACAAACACATTTAAAAAAACTGTGTTAGAAGAATTGCAGAACAAAGATATTTTGCTAGGAATGTTGTTCATTCTTTCATCGAAGCCAGATGTGGTTCAAAAACTTGTTTTAGAGCTACAGAAATCAAAAAGTTGT
Organism: Styela clava; assembly: GCF_964204865.1. NCBI lineage: Eukaryota > Metazoa > Chordata > Ascidiacea > Stolidobranchia > Styelidae > Styela > Styela clava. The sequence goes on from NC_135254.1 coordinate 6,493,023, forward strand.
GTGAGTTTATATCCACATTTCATAATTTCTATGCTGCTATGTTTCAAGTCTATAGTAAATGAATGCAATATATTTCTAATGTTTTCGGAAGCATGGACTTGATGGGAGAGGAAGCCGCAACCGACCAGCGGTTACGTGAACCACCCTCTCAAACATAACTCTCTCCTCTCAAACATAACTATCTCCGCATGGAATTTGAACGTGCAAACCGAAGCAGAGTAATCAGAGGTGCTGTGGCGAGCGTATTTCTCATGCTTTGCATGATGAGCCACACTGACGCGTAACTCAGTCTGAAGTAAACCAAATTTTTATTATATCTGATTAGTTGGCTTTGAATAGGCTTATATATAAGAAAGCAAGCAAACTAGCAAATGAAGTGTTGTCCACTTTACAATGCCCGAAAACTTTGGTTTTGTTTCAACTATCCTATTAATTGATTCAACTATTGTTGGGCTATTTTTCAACTATAGAAATTAATTGACATCGTTTCAATTAACAATTTGAGTCTCGACTACCAGATTAAAAGACTCAACTTGCTATTCCTAGCTAAGTAACTTAACTTGAAAAAAATGCATTTTGACCTTAGGAAATGTTAATCGCAACTCTGCCTATTGTGTGCTGGTAATGATAAATATGTAGAAAAGAGTTTCCTTACAGTGGGATTAATGTAACATTTATTAATAATAATATATTGCATAAAAAAGATTATGATATAACTTGGTCATTCTATTGGCTTTGCCTATTCTCTGAATAGCTGTGAAAAAGTCTATCTTTTGTATTGATTTAATCATTTGATAAAACTTAAAGTTATGAATTTTTACAGCCACAAAAATTGACACAAAAGGCATTGAAAAATTTAGAAAGACTTGAGGAATACGCAGAAAAATTGACAAATATTGTAAATCGAGCTCATGATTTGAAGACTTTGGGGTTTATTTGCAAGACAGGTACTATTATTTCTTTTTCCTCATTTACTTTTACCTATTCAATGTCTACCACATATTTCTATATTCCCGAAAATGAAATTTACAATGATTTTTCAAATAAAAATAAACAAAAGAAAATGCACAACTATATAGACAAAATTCTTGATACCATTTATTAAATACATCTATATAATGAGAAAAGAATGATCCTGGATGGAAATATAATTTAAATTTTTTGTCGGCAACTAACTTTTATTTCATGCTTGTACAATTGACAAATGTTATGAAATTCTGTTTTATTTATACTTATCCCATAATGAAAATATTTGACATATGTCGGTTAAACTGTAGCGATCTCAACAGATTGCAATTAAAGTTTCCCAATTCTAGTATTACCGGTACATATAATGCAGCAATATTTTTTTCCTTGCAATAGCAAGACAACATATATAAAAGTACTTCGATTTTTAGTTTTCATAATAATTGATCATGCAGTTGATAACTCATCAATGAGTTTAATCATCCACATTGTCCACAATTTGTAATGTGCCCAATAGTTTTGAAACACACAAAATAAGTACCAGTGTCTTTTTTTAAACCATTCAAACTTTTTTGCTGATTTTTTGTGTAGAGCTTCCCAGAGTTGTACTTAACCAACTCATAGCTTTATATTATCCATGTTATCTTCTGGAAATGGGAAGTATATAAGTGATACAAGTATTATTACTTATCGATTTTAATCGATAAGTATGTTGATAGGTATTTGTCTGTATGTCTGTTAGATGCACGCCATATCTCACGAAAGCGAGATTGAATCTGCTCCAGATTTTGCATGTGCATTCATCTTATCACGGACCAGAAGCCTACTGATTTTGGGCGAATTATGTCGTATAATTAGCGAGTTATCAATCAAAAATTGATATAGTGATCTAGATTTTTGTAAAGCGAGAGAATTTTGAGACCCGCCGAGTGTGTGTGTGCGATGCGCAGTGCGCCAGTTACAAGAGCGGATGAATCGAAACTGCAGTTTCTGTTTTGGGGGATCCCCTAACTATCGATCGATAAGTCTTCGGTTTCCAACCAATATTCTCGTTTTAATTTCTTGTTCAAACCCACGCGACTAGGCCAAATAATTTGCTGTAAGTATCCCATGCATAGCCCAATACCATTGCCGTTTACCGGTAATGGTGAAACCTATTGCGTCAATTTGATTAATGTTACCTGATTTTCCGGAATCATCTACCACCTAACAATATAATCATGTGGGTAGATAGGTCATCTTCAGAATGCTAATTTTTGAACGTCACTTGATTCAAATAATTACCTAAGCTGAATTGGGAAAATTCACTTCCCCAGTAAACTGTGTGACTATCATTTTTTCTAAATTTGTATTTGATTGATTTTGTTCTTACTTGTTTGAAAAAATAAACTTGAATTAGCAATATTTGCTGTGAAGATTTTATAGTCCAAATAATACTACATTCACTTTTTTTCCTAGTTGGTATTGAACTGAAAAACTATGAATTAATGACAACTATACCAGAATCATACAGAATGGTTCCTTTGAGGGAAATGGGAAAATTCATTCAACTATATAATGTTGCTGAATGGAAAGATCGAAATTGGCCTTTAATAGACCACATGAAGTCTAGAATGGTAAGGTTTATTCATTACTGGTTGATTATGTTTCTAAAAAATATCTTTTAAGGAAGAATTGAAGCGTTTATTCATTGAAGCATTCATACAAGTCACCAAAGTAATAAAATAGTAGATAATAGGAAGTTATTTTCAATGAATTGATTTTCTAAATGCAAGAGGCCTATTGCTGATATATGAAAATATATACAATAACGTAACAAATAAAATAATACCTGTCTTATAGAATTGAAAGATTTTGTGAACATTTTATTTGTTCATTGGGTATTATATTGTTAATATTAACATTCATAGAAGGGAAAACAATCACAATTTTGAATCTTTATCATGTCTATTATTCAATTGCTTACCAGGAAAATGTCATATTTTTACAACGGTCAAGAGAAATTCCACAAATCTTCAATGATGACGGGCTCACAAACTTAAGTGCAAATGAAGCATTAGACTTGCTTTCCCGTTTTCTTGGTAAACTTCACGTATATACTGAACAAATTTCTCAAGGTATGTTGTGTGCACATATTCGCACTCTAGCATATGGTTTTAAAAAACCCCGAGTGAAGGTTTAGGGCTACAATGTTCGATGATTTGAAAAAAATTGAAAATGACGGATTGGCTCAGGTGAAGCCACATTTGGGAGGTTTATGAATCGGGATTGTTTTGATCTGTAATTACCTTTTTGATTCGTTTCCTCATTTTCATCTTTAAAAAGTCTGAAACCCAGTTGCAGCTACTTATCCCAATCAATGTCAATATCGTTTGAATTTAAATTAAGAGGTAATTTTTAAAATTTTGGGCCAAAATAACCTGGTTACGATGTCTCAAAAATAAAATAGGCTGTTTCCCATTAGCTTTGCCAATTTATAACACTGTTTTGATGTATTTGATTGTCGACTGTTGTAAGTTTTTACTTTCGTGCATTAAATTAAACTAATTAGAAAATATATAACTCACATCAAGGAAAAAAGATCAATTGTTTTTATCATGATCTATATATAAAAACTTCAATCATAAAATGATACATGTTTATGATTTACTGACATATGAAATTATTTTTTGCAACATACTTTAGGAAACTATTGTTATCAATTCAAAAAATGCAATTGATATTTGTCACTATGAAATATTCTGGTAATTAAATTGTGTTTAACATGCTTACCTGATTATATCAACATATGTAAATAACATAGCTGAACAGCTCTAAAAAAGTTTTTTATCTTTGTAGAATTCTATGTTACAGGAAGTGATCATTCAATATCGAAATTGATTGAATACATTTTCAACTTTCAGGTAATATTTCCATTAAGCTTCTTCAGACATGGATAGAAATGTTAGATGAGGAAAGCGGAGAAACATTGGAAGACGAATTTATGAAATTTTGCGGTGAGCGGGTAATCAGTAAACTATTAACTCAAATAAAAAATGTTCTAGAAACATGAACATAATTAATGTAGGTAAGTGGAAATTCCCACTCAATATTGAAACTATTTCAAGCCCATTTAAACAAATGGCTGAAATTCTTGGCGATTGTAAGTAAATTCATAGTGGAGTTGTAGAGACGGCTGGCTACATTTGCGAACTTGTTAGAGGTCTGAATTGTTGAAAAAACACAAATAATCGAAGTCGTTTTCATAATGGATTCTCACCCGGAGTCCCAATTTTTGTTGTGCTATTCAAAATTGGAGCTATTACCCAACCCTGTCAACTGAAAAAGGTAGATATAAGGGAGGTATGGTTCTATGAAGTATAATGTTGTCTTTCTGGAATTTTATTTTTTCATTTTATTTGCTGCACCTTAGTTCTTCAACTGTTCACATTGTCTAGTTTCTACAGCAGAATTTCTTTTTTAAGATTCAATTATAAATTAATTATTGAAAATTCAGATTTGGTGCAGTTGAACAAAGGACAGGATAGCAATACACAAGATGGAAATATAACAGGTAAGGACTTTTCGTTATTTAAAAAAAATACTGTGATTACCAGGTTTGAATTTGGAGATATATTTACATATGCAAAAATCATTATCTTATTCATGTCACAGTATGTGAAAAATCCATAAGATATCACAAAACTAGACTTTTCAATCGGTATCTATGAAAATCATGAAAATTTGAAAAAATATATATTTTCAGGTTTTAATTGAAGCTACAGAATTCAAATTCACAGAAATTAGAAAATTTATTTGTAGCAATATATTGAATCTACATGATAGTAGTAAAAACTTCATGACATATGTATACCTTTTTTTTTGTGAATAGAATTTGTTTCAACTTGAAATACAAAATGTATGAAATAATCGAGTAACAAAAATTTTGAAATGACATGTAGCCCGTAATAATAACAGTGACAGTGATTTCTAGTTTCTAGCTATTGTAGCTGCCAGAAATGGGATTATTGAGAACTTTGGTAATGGGTAATTTTTTCTTGCAGATGTTACAAAAAAAATATTTTTGTATACAAAATTGATGGACTACAAGCCCGTTATTGATATGCTGATGTCATTGAAAAATAAGTTTGAATTGAATGGAGGAAAATATGATATTCTTTCAAAAACCAAGGTGATTGATATCAGATTATTTTTACAGCTGTATGCAATTTCTTCTAAAATAAATAAAAAAACATTTTTCTGATATGATTTACATCCACATAACTAAGCTTTAGCTAGGACGATGGTTCCCATCCTTTTTTGTATTTTGTATTACACCTTTTACAATTTTTTAAGAACGCTACAACCATCAATTCTTCTATTTGTTTGATTTTGCAGAGAAGAATTTATTATAATCTTGCACACAGCCGAAAAAACTAAAATCCAGGTTGGTGGCCCTGGTGGGTCATGTTTTAACAAATGATTATTTTAGATGGCAAAAACAATTATTTAACCATACAAAAGTTTGGTAAAAGACGTAAAACTTTCACCGTCAGGTTCTATAGTCAACCTGAATAATGTTTAGGGCAAACCAAGCAATGTGTATGGTAGCTGACATCTTCAACGCAGACACGTGCAGGCTATTGTCTATATAAATTATGATATAACGCTGTGCACAATTCAGTTTTTTGCATAAATGCCATTTTTTTTATTTCATTAAAATGCTAAACCTAAGGTAAATTGAGACATTTTGCCAGCTGACGAATGTCTTTGAGACTGTTTTCAAAAATTTGGAGGAGATCGTTACTCGGGTGCTTCTAGTCCATTGTTTCTTAACGTGGGCTTGATCAACTCCTGTGGTTGGTGGAGCTGTACCAGGGGTTTGACGAAGTTTCCGGGAACTTTTTGTGTATTATGAAGTATTTATTTATATTTTCGAGCCAATTAAATATGTAAGAATAACTATGATTTGAGGCAGATATCTAAATTTCAACATTCAGACAGTGCACATAAATGAATGAAAAATTAGGGTATTTCGCTGAAAGATAGAATTCCCAGAATGAAATATTTCATGGCAGAGCTCAGGTAAAAATACCATCGCCCCTTGACGACCTTAATATATTGCTTAGCCGCTTTTACTTATTGTATCTCTGTTTCTGTGAAACAATAGCAAAATGCTTTTATACCCATCTGATAGCAGATTGTAATCTGTGATGTGTATGAGTTGAGCCACCAATGATTTTGATACAGATCAAGTTCTGAAATCGCAAATGTTGCCATTTTGATTTCATTGTTTCGCTTTTTCCAACTTTTATAGAAAATTTTTTTTTTGCCGACGAGTAGAGCTGGGCAATTTGAATTGAATATTCGAATAGGTTCAGACCAAAATTTCGAATTGCAGTCATCTTGTTTTTGACTTTCCGCCACTAGTCGAGGTGGATTACCCGATTTTTTTTTATTGTAGCTATACTTTTTCAATGCAATTCTGACATATGACTATATCTGTAGTGAGTTATTGATGAATAAGCGTTTTGTTATTGTGCGTGAACGCTCTGCAATTGATCTTAATGTATTCAGTAATTCATTTGTTGACAGTACCAATTACAATAAAAAAGTTGCAAACAAATACATATCTTCCATTGACTCCCAAATATTGAAGATTCAATTAAAAAAATCTTCGATTCGATTTTGAAATCATCACGTACCGGTAATTGAAAATACCCGGCCCAGCTATTTCTGCTGACACCATTGTGACATGACAATGTTCATTTCGACATGGCGTATTGGTATTTAAGATTGCACCGCAATTTTCAGAGTGGTTCAACGTTTCTTTTCTCTAAAAACTCTTCGCAATTCCGAGGAGTCGCTTTCGTAAAATATTTCATTCAAGAAAAGAACTTGGTCTAATAACTATGTGTCGATGGTTTTACCTGCTCGACTGAACGTGACTCCAATGAAAAAATGACACGAGAATTGCTCGAACAAAGCAACGTATCTCTCAGTTGGTCACTGAAAAACAGTAGCAAATGTGTCGCTGATAAATCTGAAGTTTACTGTTTTTTGCAATTTATTCTGCTACAACCATTGGCGCAATCAGTTTTTTTTCGATGGTTGATACCCTCTTGACAAAGCATGTCATTCAAGTTTTACCCAAACAACAACCTATGCTTAACAGTAAGGCAACGAATTCATATTCTATCAATTGAGGAAAGAAATTTTCTATAAATTTGTACAAAAGCGACTTACACTTAATATGTTCAGGTTGCGCCCTTGGTTCAAAAATTTGGTGTTCGACAGGAGCTTGCGGAATAGCGTAGAGGTTCGGCAGGCTAACAAAGTTTAAGAAACATTGCTCTAGTGTGACCTCTTGTTACCTACCACCTTACAATATATACGGAATATTAAACATAAATATATACAAATATTGAATAGCTCGTCACAAAATCGCTGCAAGATATTTGTGGGCGATCCTGTTATGGTCATCCTCAGTAAACCATGGTTCCACTGTAACCCTAGCTATCAGAATCTGATTTTTATTGCCCACTGTTCGCCAATTCGCATCACAATGATATTGTGTTACATTCCACTAATGCCATTCCCATGGTTACGGAGAGGTTAAAGAAGATCGCCTCAAGATATTTCATGTATTTTTTTCTCAATTACACTTAGTTCGACTTTTTCTTCTTTATAATAAATATAGTGTAAGACTTATTTTATAGGTGCCGCTGCTCGATAACCCGCACTGGTTTCTCGCTGATTACTGATTTCAATCAATAATTTCATACGTACTCTAATTGGCCAATTTTTCTAAGACAATCTTGAAACATAAAATCAATGTTCACGGCAGAAGTAGTTCCAATGGTCATTTTTCTTGAAATATAAAACTTATTTCAAAACTCATTGTGGTTCTTGAGATATAAGTGCATAAATTTGATTACTTCTGAAATGAGGGGCAAGCCAAAAACAGTCATACATGGCTCATGTGGTTAAAATCACCGAAATGTGAATGTTCTTTTCGACGTACAAGGCTTCCTGAAGACCGTCGCCTTTGCATTGTTATCTCCAATTGATTTTTTTTTTATTATATTAGAGTTTAGACGCCTTGACTTAGTTAGACTGTACACCCTCCGCATACGATTTCTCACTTGTATAACCTACTTATGGTCCGGTCGCTATACACTTGGGTATACCGTATACTCGGTTGAAAAACACTGCCCTGTATGTTACTTCAAGTTCTCATGTATTATCAATGAGTATAGTATACGGTAAACATTATTAGATTATCTTTAAAAATGATACTTTAGTTTAGGGTTTACAAAATCCTCATGTTCAAATTAAAAACTTTCATTTGTGAGTTCAGTTCGATTGGCACGCCTAATGAAATTCGACCGGTATTTTAAATCTTTATATGCTAATTGTGTTATTTTATTACAGGAAATTTTAGAAGATGATACGTCGCACTTGAAATCTTTTCCAAGTGACATTACCAATATGATACCAACACTGGACAATTTCATAAATATGGTTGTTAGCAGTAATGTTTGTTTGAAGACAATAGTGTCATCTTTTTTGCAGGAAGAGAAATTTGTTCAGTGGCTGAATAATATGTTAACTGGTATGTTATACTAAGGTTACTTTAAAATTAAAATATTAACCTAATGCCCAAAAGAATTCTGGAAATAATAGTAAAGTATAGGGATAATTTAACTGGGGTCAAAGGTCTGGTAACGTCCATTGGAATGTTCCACCAAAATTTACTGATAATAGAGATCAGATTCATGTGTAATAAGTCTGAGGCCAAAAATTCTGATTGTACACCCAATTTCTCATTAAAAAAAGGCCTGAAATCTAGATCATGTCGTGACCGATCAGCGACTGCATAAACTACTCTAAGGTGGAATCCTGCGATCCTCTCACACATAAGTATCCCACACAGAATTCGAACCTGCAAATCCACGCAGAATAGTCAGAGGTACATTGTAAGTGTATTTCTAGCGCTTACCACGGGACGCTACACGGCCAAGCCAATAACAGTGGGTGTATAAAGCCAAATACGAGTGCAACTTCAGTGACCCACAGTTCTAAAATGTCTAAAAGTATCATCTCAATATTACAACTTTCTTTCAGACGTTGCGGCAATTGGAGTTCTGGCTGAATTAGCTTTGGCGTTTGGCATTGATGGTGGTGTGAAAACTGTTTCAAGTTTTGTCAGTGCCGTAAATGGGTTTGAGCCTCTTCTATTCCACATGCATGAATTAACATTTGAACAATTGCTACAGAAATGTGAGAGATTGATGAATAATGCAACAGCAGACAAGAACCTTGTGTATAATTGGGTATGACCATTTTTTGATGGGATAGGGATAGGCCAAGAAGGTCTCTGAGTTGATATCAATTTATGTCATTTTTACTGTCTCACATAAAACCTCTATGAGCAGTCATAGATAATGTATTAAATGTTCTCCCAAAACTATAATTACTTTTTTTCGTTGCTAACGACTGCTGAGCTAAACAATTCTCTTCAGGTATCTTCCGTTAAGCTTATAAAAATATAAAGTATGTTTCGACAAATGAACACTGCAAAATAAGTAATTGCTCAATCATGCTTGTAAAAAAGCGATTCAAACAGGGAATAAACACAAAATAATAGAAAATTGAATGTGTTTTATCATATTGACCTATGAGAACTTCATAATTTAACTTTATCTACTGTAAATGTGGATTGTAGAACCATTATCATCGCTACCTATTTTCTTGATTTCAGCAAATTTCTGCTGCCAATTTGAAGTTTTTCCACGAAATCGAGGTTAGTCATGGATCAGTCGAAAAAAGTTCACTACAAGCTGTTCAAACTATAAATGAAAAAGGAATTTTTGATATTAGCCTGAAACCAGGCGTTCCAGCAACTTTGGAAAATGTTGTACAGGTGTACATTCTCGAAGATGGGACATCTGAAGATCAGCGGTCTTGTCAAGGTAATTTTGTCGCTGGATTTACAGAATCATTTGACATAGGTATTATTTATTCATTCAATATTGTGAGTTACTCAAAGACATATGAATTGTTTTCTATGTCTAAAAATTTGTGTCCCTATATTAAAATATTCAAACTGTAAAGCCGATATTGATAGTTTCAGCATGATAGTCGCTATACCATAATGTCTAGTTAACTAGTATCGCCAAGTTATGTATGTAAATATCTAAGCAGTTGATTATTCCAGATGAATGGATCAAACTGTTGTAACCATATAATGCAAGTCATTAAAAAACCTTTAAAAATATTTTTCTAGAAAAAGCAAATAAATTTGACTTTTCTTACCTGTGGAATTTACAATCTACATTGACTTTAATGGGAGGACTAGCTGATTCTGGAATGCCTGCTCGTTATAGTCATATATTTGGGATTGTTGAAAAGCTGGCAAATACCTTGATATGTCTAGTGGAAGATGGTTTCACGCTATTCAATAGCTGCTGCATCAGAATCTTGTAAATAATTCACAACATAGTATTTTAGACCAGTGGCACAACCAGAATTTTTATTTAAATGGGTGGAGAGGCGGGATGGAAAATTGGGATTCCCATTCAATAGCTTCTACTAAAAAAGTCAAACTTGAAAAACTTTATTTTTAGTATTTTAAAACACCGTTTGTTACTTTTATTGTTTATTCCATTATTTTTAATTGGGAATTTAGGTAGCACTCCTCAACTATCTTTAGCGTATCGTTGCATATGATCACATAACAATGAGTTTTTCATACCGGACGTACAGTTCCGTGCATTTAAAAAAACTAAACTTATAATAACGATGTCTAAGGGTCTAAATAAAAAAAATTGCGATTTTAATAAAATTAGCCTTGTGAAAATCGCACACATAGTTGTTGACTCTTTCAATCCTTCCAATCCCTCAAAAAATTTAGGAGGGTGGCGTTCAACTCATAAACACCCCTGGCTGTGCCACTACTACGGACTTGGTAAAATCTTTTTTTATTACTATTATTTTATTTTTATTCTTATCTAACATAAAGTATTGTATAAAAATTAATGTTTTTAATGAGATTATGGTATCTTATAATCAATATTCCAAAAAATAATATTTGACACTCAACTCTTTTCTTCCTCTTATATCATACTTGTTTCTCAATTGATGTGTTCTTACAATATGATGGGACTAAGTTGACACTGAGTAACAAAACAAAATCATTTTTCACCTCCTAGGCTTTCTGTTAGCTATTGATATTTACTTTGAAAAAATCCCATCATCCTTTTTCAAATTTTGTTTTTTGTAAAATTAGGGGGTATTGTTTTTTCTCGTGTGAAAAACGGTATTATGAAAAAGGGTTTAAACTTTTTAACATAGTCTGGTGCTATATTTTGGTGTTTTTAATAGCCCAGAGATGTATTCTATATTGTTTGATTACAATGACAGTACAATGAGCAATTGATAATGGCTACATAAGGCGAATGATTTGTAAAATAGACTAGGGCTATAGTTGGAAATTTAAAATAAAAACATGTTTTTCAGAATATTTTGTGGTTTGTTTGGTTGCCAAAAAGTTATTTAACATGTGTTTAACATTTCTTTATTATTATTTTTCATAGAATACAAGTAAACACTAAGTATGAAAAAATATTAAAAATAGCACCAGACTATGTAATAATAAAAGTTTTATGCTGTTTTATTTTACAATTTTCCATAAACACCATATTTTAGGGAAATCCTGCCATTTTCACGGAACAAAATTCAGAAGAATTCATTTCATTTTTACTCAGTTTTATGATGTAACCAATGAGAAAATAATAATTAGAAATCAGGAACATATATTGTGTTACACAGTGTCATCTATGAACAAGTTTTGGATTGTAACGTATACTTTTGCCATATTGAATCTGTGGTTAGTAGAAGTTAGATCATGTTCACAAAATGAACCGAATATAAGAAACCTTCATATATATTTTAGTTTTAAATACATAGGACAAGTGAATCATGCTTAATAGTAATTGTAGCAAAAATACTTTATTCGTAAATCAATTGACCAGTGGTTCTCACGAAGACTTTTAACACTGGTGGCACGATATTCTAATATAAAACCTAATTAGTTTTGCCTATTAACCATCTCAATTAAGAATAAACATTTTTTTAACATAAGACTTGAAGTTTGATAAATGCAGAGTGAGAAGAGGCATTAGCCAAGAGGCCTAAAAGCCTGTAAAACACATTCTGAAGGTTCAAGTACTCAATTATGTAACTGGTGGAAAGTGATTAGCCCTGTTAGTGTTGCAATTGTCTTGTTATTCGAAATCGATGTTTTTTATATCTATCTATTGCACATGCATAAAAATGCAATTTAATTTTATTCAGACCTGATGAGGAAGAACATATAAAAATGAAAATAGTTTTCAAAGGAGAAGAAGGAAAGTCGGTGCAGCAACGATTTACTTTGACTGATGCAGAAATGGTTGAAAAAGAACTTGTTCAAACTCACATAAAGTAAATTTTATATTAATCTGTAAGGGTACTAGCTGGTTTCTGTTTTTAGGGTATAGGTGTCCCAAACATCTAATTGATTTAGTATTATCTATGAGACAATCAACTTTGCCGGTTATCACAATACCCCCACACTATTTTTTTTTCTCAATATTGACTATGGGATATATTCAAATTAAACTGAAATGTTCAAAAATGAAATTCAAAATACGGTTCTAGCCTCGGAAATTATGGTCGTATCTTCTGGATCATCATATTACTGTCTACTACTTATTTGCAGGTGGAAAATGCATGTCAAACTTCTAAGAAAGAAATACTATCACCTTAATGAGTACTCTATAAGTCAAATAGTTTATCTCTGTAATCAGCTATCCGACGAAGGTATTGCTGAAGATCAAGATCAAGTATGTTAATTTGGTTTGAAAAATGAGAATTATTTTTTGAGAAGATCTATATTAAAAAGCACAAGTTTGGCAACAAGTTGGTTTGGAAACATTGTGATATAAATGATGATCACCTTTCTTAAATTTCCAGAGGATAGTTGTGTATGAAAGGTGGTTGACACTGGTCGGAGTGCATCTGGAATGATTGAGGGGTCAATTAAATGAACCTGATCTACCCAGAAATTCCGAAAGAAGCTTATGTTTACAATATAAGCAGACCTTCATATCGGCTTTACCATCCCGCTTTATGAATAAGCAAAAAATGTACAATTCTACCTTGAATCCAATAATCATAAACCTAATAAACAACGGGTGTCTTAATTTTTTCGAAAAAAAGGTAAAAAATTTGATGGCAATATGGTGAAATATTTATAAAAATAATTTGATGTACTGGTAGTATCTGCAAAAATGAATATATCATAAACCAATAGATAGCTAACTAATAGCAAATAAGATTTTGTTCATGATGTCATGCCATCCAGAAACAAAAGTGGTTATCTACTTTTTAAATTTAACTTTTTATTTCAGGTAAATGCATTGCTTTCAATTGTCTGTCCGGAAAGAGAATTCAATGACATTCTGGACCTACTGCAAATGACGAAAAATAAGTTACAAGAAGAAAAACCAGGAGTTACTCAAAAAGAATCGCAAGGTTCGTTTTCAGAAATATTTGAATAATATGCAAATAGTGAATGGTCAACATTGGCATAAATTTGGCATTTTCGAAATTATTTAAACTTATCACATCATGTTTTGAGATATGCGTACAACATAAAAAAAAACTAATAACACTTCTTTATTATTTCTTGCTCCAATTTCATGGAATGATGCATGATACCATAAAGCTCAAGCAGTGGTGTATCTAGAGTCTATAGCATGGGTGGGCAAGTTTTTTTTGCCCACTAAGACTGGCGGGCCATGAGAGTGCGACGTAAAAAGTTACATTTAATAAACAATATTCACTGTGTTAAAAAGCAAAGGTGGAAAACAATATTCCTCGGACCAAAACTAAATTTTACCGCAATCTCAAAAAAATCCTTCAGCTATTTTAGCTGAAACATCAAAATTTGGTTTTACTTTGGTTGTGGCAGCATCAGGCGAGCCAGATTAAATTACCCAGCGGGCCGGATTTGGCCCGCAGGCCGTACTTTGCCCATGTCTGATCTAGAGTGTGGCAGCCATGGCTCGAGATTTGTAATCATTTTTAATTATATAATGTTTCAATAAAATAATTTCAAATTGGAAATCATTGAAACTCGCCAAATAATTTTCCCCCAAATAATAATGTACAAAAATACCAATGCAACAACAGCTGTTAAGAATTGTCGCATTTTTAGACTTTGCCTTGGGCACCATTTTACGCAGATATGCCACAGTGCTCAAGAAGCTCAAACAAAATACTAGCAAGATCGGCACGTGTTTGAAAATATCTTCATGATTGCCATTTCACTGAGCATTATTGGCGACAGTACACAAAACTGATTAGGTAAAATTCTAATACCGTTTTAGGTCTGGATCAAAGTAACCTTTTTCAATCATGAGTAAATTTGACAAAATAAATTTCAAATTCTGTAGAGTGTGGAGCATTCAATAACGGCTTGAAGAGATTACATTGTTGCATTATAATATGAAATTTAATACCAATATTTACTACATGATACCTTTTTCTTCCTTTATTCCTATTTTATATTATACATTACAGTTTATTTTGAAGTTATATTCTCTGTCATAGAATGTGATACAAATGACAGTGAAATGCAGAAAATGAAGGATGGTGTAAAGAATATATTGCGAGCAATGAAAAGAGAAGGCAAGAAATATGAAAAACTAGCCAAAGCGGCTTTTATGGAAAAGAGATCAGATTTGAAACAGTGCCAAAACTGGGTACTACTCAATGAATCAAAGCATAAAAGCACCAAAATTAAAGAATTGGAAGCACAATTTGATAGAAAGATAGGTGAGATAAATATGTGACGAACTGATAAAATAGGGTAAAAAAACAAAAGCAAAATTTTTACCTTCATCCTGGAGAAAACCATCATTCAATGATATAGCAATTCACAGTCTGTTTCCATGCATTAGCATGAACAATATTATTTGCTTCTGACTTTCACAAAAAAATTGACTAACATATTCACTGCTAATATCTATTTCAGTTGATTTGAAAAATTCCGAAAACAGCATGGCAGAAAAATCAATAGAATATTCAAGAACCTTGAGCAAACATGAGACTCTTTTGAAATATTTGAATGAGAAATGCTCATTTTTTACTAATAAGTCTGCAGTACGTATCAAATTTGTTTACTATTCGTACCATTATATTGTTTCTCTGACACTTGATATGACTGATGAAGGCAACCTTAAAATAGCATTAATGTTCATTTCAAAATGTTATCATTTACAACCGTTCACTCACAGTTGGTGAGAAGAACGAACAATCATCTGTTCATAATAATACCTCACGATGATAGTTACGAGTATAAGAGTTTCTAAAGTTTTCAGTTATTCTGCAGATTCATCTTTCATCTATCCTTTTCTTTACCGTTAAAAACTTGTGTAACCCTTGAATCAGCCTATTCCTAGATTCCTGGAATGTGGGTGAATGAGAGGCACATTTTCATAATATTGGTAATCAACCTATGGTATGACAATGTGAAAAATTGGCAACCTATTCTATTTTTGATTGTATTAATTGCTTTCCACTGGCCAGGCATCAGTAGAAGCTTGTTTAGAGAGAAAGGCATGAATAAGCATTGTATGAAATTGAGAATGTATTTTAAAAACTCTGTGCTTTTTTACTTCCAAACGTCAATTAGTCCAACTTGAACACTTCAAGGCTTCAAAGAAGGCTCTGATGATACTTTGTTTTCTTCGGTAAATGGTTTTATACTTTATTTACTTTCCCATTTTCTTCAATTTTTTCATATTCAATGCATTTCAGGTGTCAAACCGAACGGATTTTATAAGCATGGCTCACCTTGGTGAATTTCTCACCCAGTTACGCCATGAAAAAGAAACAGATAATTTGGATCGCTTACTTCCCTGGCCTCTGCAGCCTGGTCAGCCAAATTTGCATATTTGCTCAGACCAGGACATGTTTTTTCGAGTTCTTTCGCTTTACATGGATGATTCTGATCAACCTCTCCCCACGGCGTCTGAAGTCTTGATCTGCACTGAAAAAACTACAGAAGATGATGTCGAACGATTTTTCTGCAGAGCTATGAATAAAAGTGAACGCAATGGTATATTTCTAATATTCAAAGATTTTAGGTGTTAACTTAGTATAAATGTATAATTAGTGAATGCCCATAACCAAACCAGGGAAACCTCAATGTTATACCGACAGAACGGTGCACCCAACTAAACAGACCACACTTCACAGCTGATTGGTCATGATCAGTCACCTGTAATTGATGACCAGGGGACGAGGATTTTTCTGTGGTGAAATTTAAACAGTGCGACAAAAGTGCAATTCACGACGACGTGAGGCGGTTTAATAAACTAAAAATTATGCGTCGATCACAGCGAAATTTCACATTTACGTGTAGCTTTGCCCACTCAGTGTCAAGTATTCAACATAACTTAGCTTGGAGTTAAAACACTGATCCTGAATACTCAAATAAATCGGCAATAATGGCATTTCCACGTGGACAAAATAGTATTTCTTCCTGAAATCTCCGGGAATTTTCATAGAATACATTATTATCTTTATCTGGTTCAACTTTTTTAAATTTAAAAAAGTGGTGTTGACATGCTTGAAGTTGAAAAGATATGATAGGCAGAACGCAAGCAAAGAAAAAATGACACTAGATTTTCACATTCATCATTTTCGTCTGTGAGCGAGAGGTGTAGATTAATTCTCACTCGTAACTGTAAACTGATGTTGATAAATTATATTTTGCTTTTCAATGCGCTATGATTTGTATTAATAAAAGTGATTGCATTGGGAAAAGAAAATTTTCAAATTAGCAAATAATCCATTCTTCTATTGAGCGCCAATAACGGCGGTTGAATTTGTTCCTTATCTGTTTCATGGAGAGAAAGGAAAATAGACCTTACTGTATTGCATTCAACAATTACACATTTTTATTTATAATTATCAGCACCAACTAACTAATAAAGATAATATATCGCCGCGGTGATAATTGCATTATGGTGATAACACAATCAATAATATCGTTTTGACCGTGAAATCGTAATGTGCAAACAATGAAACGATGTTGTTGCTTTTGGGAGGTGGAAATTTTGCACCAAAATTTTTTTTCCAACAGTTGGTTACGGGTTGTATATGCATGCTTAATATTATCGATTGTATATTTCATTTAGAATCACCCTTATTCTGCATGGCATATTTGAATAGGCTGACGGATTCTGTAATGAAGACTGCAGAGAATATTTATGAAGATCTGAAAAAATCTGACAATAAAAATTATCAGCTTGTTTTCTTGAGCAGTGATTCCACCAACTACCTTGCTAATAGTTTCAAAGAAGTAAGTTTTTCTGGGTTATTGATGAAATTAACAAATCGGTTAAATAAATAAACCAATGTTATTTTTCTAGGAAACATAAAAGTTCGAACCAAAAATATACTTATATCTATAATACTTCTAATAATATTCAACAACTGATCTTTTTTCAACATCCATTGTCTTGATAATTTCATAATCTTATTGACTCCTTATTCCGTATTATCAGTGGTCTCATCTCTCACAAGTTATATCCAAATTTGCTACGGTTAAATTGAACTATTCTGTACTCAGTATCATTCATTTCGCAGGCCTTGTACAATTATTAAAATGTGATTTTTCCGTATATGCATATACTCGTATAACACCATTTAATGCTTGATGCGTCCTGCACTTTTAAACTCAGCAACTGGAGCTTGACTAGTATGAAGAAAGAACCTCGTGTCTCACATAAATGTTTTCAGTTGATTTACTATGTTAGCAAATATGAATCCACCAAACTATTTGACTGGTAGTATTGACTCTGAAAAAAATAAACTAACATAAAAATTGCCTTTCATTTTCCAATTGGCGATTTTGTTTTGACAGTTCCAAGTTGGTGGAAATTTTGTCAAAGATCTGGAAAAAATATCATCTTATGTGCAAAAACATTTGATGGTCAGTAACAACTTTAATAACAGTGTTGCTGTAGTCGATGATATCAGAAGTTCTGTGAGAATTGTAGTGTCTAAAACAGTTGGTGCAGGCAAGTAATCTAAACTTATAAATCTTTTGAATAATGTATGATATTTAGTATGCTCAGGCATCTGATACTGAAGCTAACACTAACTCAGTCTGTTACAATTTGATTTCCATTTCTGTTGCCCTAATAAAGTTCATTATACTAAAATAAATTTATTTGTATAGAATATTGGATCGGTGGTTTGTGCTGCACTACACATTAGGTCAGCAACTCCCAACCTTTTTTGTTCGCGAACTGTTTTCCCACCAGCAAAAATCATCCCAAACTGAAGGTGCATTATTTGTAACCAAACTCTGCGTGAAAAAGCAAAACTAAGAACAATAATGTTTTAACGAGATAGCGATCAAGACCGCCAACTTATCGATCTAGCGACATGTATCCTTCACTCTGACTTAATAGCGACACTGCGTGTCCCATCACTAATTGATAAATAACTCGCTAATTAAACAACATAATTTATCCAAAATCAGTAGGCTTTTAGTCCGGGATATGATTAATGCACATGCACAATTTGGAGCAGATTCAACCTCGATTTCTTGAGATATCGCGAGTGCCTAACATACAAACAGACAGAGAAATATCTATCAACATACTTACCGATCCAGGCGACAAGTAACAAAGTCAGTTTAATCTGACGTGTCCCACGAATCTGGGCCCCTATTGACATCTCCCAGAAAAAATATGCCTTGTTGTTCAAACGTGTGAGAAACACCATTTATGGTATATCCTCGCATATAAGTCGAGTTTAAAAAGAAAAAAAAAGCCAAACTAAGGGGTCGACTTATATGCACACATCTCTGATCAAACTAAAAATATGGATTATACATGCATAACCCTGATCGCACTCAAACGAAATGACTTTATATAAATTAAATGGTATGGCGAACTCAATCTGAATGATATTATCATTAACGATGCTACCCTAACAATAAAATCCGCGACAGTTACTAAATAATATTTAAGAGCTAGTTCATACGTTGTAGATTTCACGGAATACGAAAATTTCAGGTTATGCTCGGTCACTATCGAAACTGAGGATAAAAACAATTAATTCCGACACAACTTGTTTTTAGATTTATTACCAAGGTTGCACAAACTATCTCGATTAAATTAAAAAATAACGGTAATATTTGGTAAATAATTTCAATCAAAAACATCCTTGACAAGTTATAGTTGTATCCTTGATGCTTGAGACTTCAAGTGGATGCTGACTTAAATTCTTTTATGTTGGCAGTAATTAGGTAAAGTTTGAATACCATTATGCATCGATTGCAAACTTTATCGTTATCCTGATGTCGCTGTTGATAATATAGTTCAATTTAAGTTGGCTGGGTTAATTTATGAGCAAAAATAAAAGTCGCTGTTAATGTTTGTACAAGGGTTGAGTCTAAAAACTTGAAACTGAATATTAGGTCTAACACTCTTCCCGTGGCAGATGGAAATTTTGGTAGCAGATTAACTCCTTTGATATTTGTATGTAATGGAAGTGTATTTGAGACAGTGAAACAAAGTGAAATATAGATTACCGATGTCAAACCGAAATTTCCCATGTTCAAAGATTGTTGTTGTCGCTAGGAGACTATTTCTTATTTACTTATTATAAAAATTCTGCGGAATTCATGGAATTCGTTTTTCACTTTAAAGCCATGTGTGATGACGTTTTCAAAATTTAAAAATTTGCATTGTGCCGGTAGAGCTCGATCGATATCACATTTTAATGCCGATACCGATAACCGATACCAATATCTACAACCTGAACCCGCAGTAAATAAAGAAGGAGATATAAAAATCACTTCAGATTAAAAAATTAATCAGTCTGACACAGTGCTTGTAGGCATAAAATTATGGCCTAAACCCAACCTGGTTCATATACTACGTTCCGGTGTCTGCCATCTTGGTTCACATACTTCTGGAGCGCCGTATTCACACCATGAGCTGTGGTGTATCTTGCCAAGCACAAAAAAGCAAATATGCCCCAGGGCCCAGAGAAATGTTTTAACTTCTATAGAAAAATCAAATCCCTAACAGCTTACATATTTGTTAATACGGCTAATTTTGTTATGAATTCTGACTGTTCATTGTTAGCGTAAACGTTAATTTAGGCTATCGTTGTTGTTAAGCTGAAATCCACCACAATTATCTTTCTGCACAAGAATTAATTGTTGTGATACCATGGGCTTCATTTTTATTTTGCTCCTAAAACAATTCCTTGAATCAGAAAAAACCAAAATTTCTTTACGCGATCATTGTCATAATCAAATAAACTCCATCAGCCAATGACGAAGATAAGACTGAAAATTGTGTTTTTTTTCGAGTTGGTGCTGATTTGATTAAATCTGTCATGCTTTTATTTTTGTTAAGTTGATATCATCAACCTAAATACTCGTATTATGTCATCAACGACGCCAGGATAACGATGGAATACATGGTAAATACTGCATACTATATAGGAGCTACCGTTGTATATTACGAGAAATGCAAAAAATTCCTGTTTCGTTATTATTGGTCACTATCGCAACAAGGAGGAAAATGATTAATTAGGACAGAATTTACTTTTCGATTTATTGCCGTGGCCACGCAGATTATTTTGACCAAGTTGGAATATACAATAACATTGTTTAACTATTTTAATCAAAAACATTCTTGACTTGTTACAAGCACTTCATGTCAGCACTTATTGAAAATCTTCAATTACGATAAAAAATAAAATAATTACAAAATGTTTGGAATCAAATTGTGGATGACATCACTATGTTGTGTGCACGATATTCGGTATTCTTAAAAAACAGAAAATCGATGTTCGAAGGTCTCAATATTTGAATATTAAATTCGAATTGGCCATCCCTGCTATGATATCCCAGATATGACATATTGACAAACACGCAATATCGGGCCGATATAACAGTCAAGCTCTAGTGCCGTGGTTCTGTGACTGCGTTTCAGCAATCTAGTCTACCTGTACTGTAAAGTTTCATATTTATTCTACTAGCAGCAAAATACAGCGAAAATACTACAAAGAGTTATTTCAGTTTAGACCTTCCGGAACAAAAAAATTTAATATTTTTTTTCATTACATCTGCACTTTTTTTGCAGTGGTTTTTAAAAAAATACAAAAAGAAAATTTAGTTTTGCTATCATATTCACAAACAAATTCTGCAAAAACGAGAAGTTGTGAGTATAACAGAACTGTATTTAAAATCATTATTCCCTTCTTCATCTCCACTTACTAATGTGAACAATGGTTTTCTACATTACACAACACACGATCGCATGATGTAATTCTGTTCTCTATTAGCGTATACAACACGTGGCAGCTAATCTAAATGTTGTCCGAATATATCTATGATTTGTTCTTCAATTGTGTTTTCGGCTTGAAAATTGTAGCGGTTCGCAGTTTCTTCAGAGAAATGTAAGGGGTCCGCAGGCACGTAAAGTTTGAGATTCACTGTACTATAAGATTCAAAATGTATCACTGTGCAGGCCTCATTACTTTAATTTCTGTGTTTGCCAAGATATGAGCTATGATTCTTTAGTATGAATACTGTGAAGTTTACTAATTCAATTTTTTACTCGAAAGCAGAAGAACCTCGGATTTCATGCCGTATCACACAGGCCATTTGTTTTAATTTTATCTGCTTTATTCTAATATTCTCACTAAAACTGAATTCCTATTTCCTTAAATTTTAGGATAGCTGATGAAATTTATGTTTTGCAGGATTCCAGAAATTTTTCAAAATATAGATTCAAAAATAGTTTTTAAATTGTATTCAGAATTGTTCAAGTATTTGGTTATAGCCATCCCCGATTTGCCCAGTTGCCTGGTTCCACCAAAATGCATTTGAGTGTTTTTCTCTTTATATTTTCATAGGGAAGAGTCTACATATTTCAAGAAAACAGGATAAAACAAAAGAAAAATTCACAGAAAAGCCACGCATAACAACCTTGAGATTCCTTGAAAAAGAAATGGAACCCGATATGGCAATTAGGAAGCTTCTGCCCAAGCAATTCAGAGGATCATTTAAAGACCAAATCTTTGTTCATATTGATATAACGAATGCTGTGAGTGTATAAATTTCCTAAATCAATTGAATCTCAAAAAAATGTTTTGAAACAATTGGATATCACAATGCCATTTGAATTCCATTTGCAACTTCCAGCTTCCCAATCCTGCAGGTCTGTAAACAAATTTGTTTTAGATTAATTGTTGATATACAAATACACACATCGCTATCAATGTCGTTGCCCCATAAGCTTGCAACCTACGTAGGTAAATTAACAAACTGACAAACTGTCAACCCTTTTTGTCTATACCAAAATGCATCGATTTGAACTATTTTTGCTATGAAATTAGTTTTTTCATTATCCATTCAGCATTTTGAAGTCATCAGTATTTAAATGATAAATAGGTTAATACCTATTTTTGCTAGATCTGTGTTATGCAAGCACATTTTTGCTTGGTATAAAAAATTTTAACATCAATCATTTGTTTTAGAAATGACATAAGTTCTCCAAAAATTTACAATTTAAATCAATATTTGTACTAGTAAAAATGCTGAATATACAAAATGATCATAACATAAATTCTCACAACCTACAGGTTAAAAACGGCATAGAAGAATTCCTTTTCAACTTGTTTGTCCTTGGTCGAATTGTTGATAAGTCAGGAAAAGTATGGATAAAGCATCCCAATCAATATTACATGATTGAAATCACAGATCAAGATCTTGTTTTTTCAAAGGTACAGCAAATAATATTTGAATGCTACCAAGGACTAATATTGAAAACCACATATTTCAATCAAAGGCTCTTTATTTTACAAAACAAGATGTGGAGTAATTGATTGAAAAAGAGTGATCCACTAATAATATTTGCAAGTTTTCCGGGATGGCCAATACCGAATAGTTCACTATTTCGAATACGTTCAAAACTATTATTTTCAAATATGAAATTTCTAATACATTCGAAAATAAAATTAAGTAAAAGAAGCTTATCTATAGAGTATGGAGGAATTTTCATACACAAAACAATCTGGCTACATTACCAGGCATTTCATGTTCTTGATTACTGCGATATATATTTTAGAATAGTAATGCTATTATTTTTTTCCAAGTCGACATAACCATGGATTATGTTAATTAAATTAATACCGCAAGGTGGTAACAGTCAGGGATTTCAATATTTTGGCAAATACAAAAACATCCTAGTAAAAAGTCCATAATTTTAAATACCAACCATTATCCAAATTATTTTCCAAAAAAGCGAAATAAAATATAAATCATTTTTCCGACTTGTGACAATTTTTCGTGAGTTCGAAAATACGAATCAAAAATTATTTATATTCAGGCACTTTACCACACGTTTTAAGTATTTACTTATAATTATAATAACTTACTTTTACTTTCGTTATTTTGTAAATACTAAAACAAGAATCGGAAATTAATTATAACAGGCAGCTTACCACACATTTTGTGTCCACAAATTTCTGTAATATTTCAGAGTATTAACTACTTTTATTATTTTGTAAATACAAAAATAGGAATCAAAAATTAATAATATTGGGCGGTTTACCGCGCATTTTATGTACACATATTGTTGACGCCTAATTTACGTTGAACAAATTAAATTAATAGGGCATAAAACTTTTGAATGATGGTAACGGTCATGGATATGAATATTTTCCAAAAAAAAAGTATAAATTTTTTTCCCTGATAAAGTGATAAATCGACTTGTTCTTGCGACTTGAGACTATTTATTGGGTAGCATAACAATTTCGACGTTAAATAATTTTCAATTTTTTATTGTTATGAAAGTGAATGTATAAATTAGAAGCCTTGTAGGGGAGTGGCGTCAATGTCCACCATGCAACCGTGCAAAGGTGTCGCAACAATATGCGACGCACGCTCTCACAGAATATCAACAATTAAAGTGCCGATTCTATTTTATCCTTAGTACAATACGCGCTGGAAGGCAAAAATTCGTTCAAGTTTCCTGCAAAAACAAAACTCTGTGTTTACGACAAAAAGTGGCTCAAAATCGAAAATCAGTTTTGATATTTGAATACATTCGAATATTCGATTCATTTTGGACAACTCTGTCTGTAAGCTACGTTATTGATAAGGCTGGAGAGAAGGAAAGAGTGAGAACTATTTGCATGAAATTGAATGACTCGATAGAAAGGCTGTATGATAGTTCCAATTCCTATATTGATGTTAAATAACTTCTTAGTACGAGATCAAATAAAAAAAATAATGAAATATGAAAAATAATAGTTGGCTTTACCTGTTTTAGACTCCCAATCGAGCCCAATTTTGTATACCCATTTTTATTCATGTCATACGACCCCCAAAATTTACCCAATATACAATAATTATATATCATTGGAAAGGTCTTTTAGAGTACTATATAGATGTCACTAGAGGACCGTAAATTAAAATTCGTGTTTCGTGTGGTCTCTCGTGACGTCAAAAAATAACAAAAATATTTCACTCCATCATTCTATCAGCTGTTGGACGTGTATAGCTCTTGTAAAGCTCAAATGAGACTATACAGTTGACTGTACATTGGTTTCCTCTTTGATATGATACTAAACGCTTTTCGATGGCGCTCGTCGTTCATGCGTTTTGGAAATTTTCCGTTTGAGAATTCACCACATCGAATCAGGCCAGGCTAAGCTTGATCGATCGATCGGTTGTTTGTTTGTGCTTTATCGCGTTGAAAGCTTTTGTGATTCATAATAAAACATTTATTAACCGTTGTGAGATGGCCACTCTTCTATGTTATGTAGCATATAAAATGACCTTCAAATTAAGACCTTATCATACTAGATTTTGTTATTGGTTAGCGCGCAACGCCAAGGTTTATTGGATTATATTCTTGTTGTGCGACGTTTTTCTATCGCAGCGGGAAGTACACGCGTGAAATGTAAGCGATATTTTAGTACTTCCGAATGTCACATAACGTTCTTTCTTATATTGCTGGGTAGGAAATGAGCTATTCTTCCAAACAAGACCATAACAAACATTCCAGACCTCATGGTTTACACAAAACCTCTGAAATATCACAAATGTTCCTGACAGACGAAAGCAGGTTGAGTGATCATGGTTTGGCTTATGAAATGTCTCCTTTTTCTGTAATAAATATGATACTAGCTTGCCTTTGGCACATTTAATTTGTATGAAGTCTTTTTAAATAAACTATTTTATTTGAAAATTTGTCTAGAACACATATCTAACATGCTACACCAGGTGGGCCAACCTGCTTTTGACTGCAATTGACTAAAACTTCAATATAGCTAGCGATCGACTAATTGGTAATAAAGTACCGCAATGCCCAAACACGAATGAGTACTAAATATGCAGATATCTGCTCATCCACATACAAAAATTTTACCGCTGTCAACAAACTTGGCTCTATGAAAAATGCCTCAAAAAATTTTTTATGTTCCATTTACTTTGTTAATTTGGTTATGTAATTGTACTTAATTCGATTAATTTGGATCATACAATTCAGGACACACAGTATTTGATACGTTCATTTTTAAACCTTAGCAGCATAGAAACTTTCATTTGTTACATAGTAATAGGCTCTAATGGGCTTGTCTAGACTCAAACACTATATGTGTAAATCTACACTACATCAAGGGATGAATATTCTTAATATGAAAGTGGCATTCAGTAATTTATTGTAACTATACCTTACTTTTTTTATTTCAGCACTCAGAGATTTCAATGCTTAATCTATTTCCTTGCACAATGGCACTTCAACCCCAAGAAGTTATCAGTTCAACGTTCAGTAATAACGATAACACACTTGCAATGGATTCTAAAATGTTCGTGTCAACTGTTTTTCAACGACCCTACCAGTACTTGAAGCATTACAAAGAAGACTTAGAAGCGGAAGCAGCAAAAAAGGAAGGAAAGAAGTTATTAGATAAATTTAAGTATATTGAAAATAAGCTGTATGGGACAGAAGAAGAATGTATCGAAATAATGTTGGAATATTGTGGAGTGAATGCATCATGGGCCCAGATCAAGCATTTTGTGACTTTTCTTGACTCTCAGCTCAGGTTGTGTGAGATTTGGTATAAAGAAAATAAAAAATTGATAGAGAATGTCAAAAGCTTTATGATGAAGTACATGATTAGCATGGGCAAACGATTTATAGGCATATTCAACAATGAAGAGAGCCGTTCTTCAGGCAAGCTTAAACCCTTTATTTTTTTTCATAAAACAAATGTGAACAAAAAAGAAGAAGTTTATATTACATTCATTAATGTCAAGTTAGTTTCACCAAATCTCCTCGATAATGAAGAAACCAAACTACTAACATTTTCAATCAAAGAATTAGATAAAAAAGATAAAAAATTCCATATAGTGAACCAATTTGATAATTGGGATAGACCAAGACAGCTTAGTGTTTTGAGATCGGCAACAAATGCTCCCTTCAAATGTCAAGACCCTGACCCTACTTACAAGCTGACTACAGATAATTTGCAAAAAATCATTTCATTGAATATGAGAATCCAGTATAAAATTCCTATGGTGATAGAAGGAGAAACTGGATGTGGAAAAACAAGGATGGTAGAATTTCTTAGTAAACTTAAAGCATTGAATGAAAATGCTAGAGTTTTGATCACAAGAAAAGTATATGGTGGTGTTACTGCCTCTGATATTCAGGAAAGTGTCAAAGAAGCAGAGAAGGTATGGTCACAAAGTGAAACGGACCAGGACATGAGACTGCTTTTTTTTGATGAAGCAAATACAACAGAAGCCATATACGCAATTAAAGAGGTGATGTGTGACAATACATTCGATGGAGAAGTAGTGGCTATGGAAAACATAACAATTATCGCTGCATGTAACCCACATAGAAAAATGTCAAACACTTCTATAAAGCATCTTGAGTCTTGTGGACTAGGAAGCAAAATCCATGCAAATCAAACCGATGAAAAAAGTGGTAGTGGAATGCGACATCTATTGTACAAAGTGTTACCACTTCCTCCTAGTATGGAACCTTATGTTTGGGTCATGGAACAAGCTGATGAAAGTACTGAACAACTTTATATTCAGCAGATTGCCAAAAATATTACTCGTGATCCTGTGAATCAAATCAATGATGTTGAAACCAAGGTTATTAGCAATCTTGTGTTTGAGGCTCAAAAGTTCATCAAAGTTAAAAATCAAAGTAATGAGTTTAGAATAGTCAGTTTGCGCGATGTGGAACGATGCATGGAAGTATTTAAGTGGTTTCATGAGCATAGTGAAGTACTTTTTCCATTACTTGATGTGGAAAAATCTAAAACCTATGAAAGACTTCCAGTCATTGAAGCAGGTGCACGCAAAATAATTCATGCAATTAATGTTTGCTATCACGCCTCCCTGCAACACAATAGATCAAAGTTTAGAATAAAGATAAGTGAGACATTAACAAAACTTGGTGTTTCAAAGTGGACTGAGAATGACTTATTGCAAGAATTTTTAGCCTGCCAAAGAGTTTTCTTACTTCAAGCACAAATTCAAAGTAGTTCAGAGAATATTTCATACAATCAAGCTCTGATGGAAAATTTCTTTATGATGGTCGTCTGTGTAGACTTGAGAATTCCTCTTTTCGTCATTGGAAAACCGGGCAGTTCCAAATCCTTGGCAAAGACACTAGTGTCAAATTGCATGAGAGGAAGATTCTCAGACTCAAAGCTTTTCGTTGGATTAAAACAGGTGTGTGAGTCTCTGTATACATAAAAGAAAATGAGTAATAAGTAACTCTTATTAACATTAGATATATTCTGCAGGCGAATTTGATGTCCTACCAGTGTAGTGCTTTATCAGACGCTGCTGGAATTATCCACACATTTGAGCAATGTTGCGAAATGCAAGAAAACAATGATTCAAATACATTTACATCCGTAGCTGTGCTGGATGAAATTGGTCTTGCAGAAGATTCACCGGCTATGCCACTCAAGGTAGGTTCTCTATCATATACGTCACATAAAGCAATAATATGTATTTCAAATGAGTTTACAAATTAAAGATTATGAACATCATAGGCCAAAGAATATCATGTTCAAACGTCATTGGCATCACGTACACTATGCTTTTTTGCAGAATACAATTGATCTAGACACTTTGTTAGTGTCCAGTCCAGAGCCTTTTTAAATCAGATTTTTTGAGATAAATACTACTTTTATGCTCGTTTAAACTCAAAGCATAGAATAGTTAATAAATTGAGGCAATATTAAAGCATAATGAATTACTTTTCAGGTTCTTCATCCATTACTTGAATTTGGAAACATGAAAAGTAACGAACGAGGACATCAAGTTGCATTTCTTGGTTTATCAAACTGGCCACTTGACCCTGCAAAACTGAACAGAGGTGTTTTTCTTCTTCATGAAGATCCAAATGAAGCAGATTTAATAAGAACTGCTTCAGACATCTGCGCCATCAATGAGCAAAGTCATCCCAAAGCTAAAGAAGTTTTGAGAGTTTTAACAAAAGTATATTCGAAAATAATGAAGGACATAAAAAACATGAGATTTTTTGGTCTTAGAGATTTTTACAGTCTTATAAAAGCATGCAATGGTCACTTTGGTGATCCTAAATCATTATTCAATGCAGTAGCAAGAAATTTTGGAGGCAAGGAATCAGGTATACCCGAGGAATTCAAAAAACAAATTTGTAGCATTTTTCCAGACTCGGAACTTTCTCTAATGGCAATAAATGAGGTAGTGCAGACTAATCTTGGTGAAACCGACAGTCGATACTTGCTTCTTCTAACTAATTATTATCCTTCTATAAACCTTGTTACATTGGTTGTAGAAGATTTTACCAAGATGAAAGTCATCATCGGCTCCAGCTTTCCAGGAGATCAAAATTTTGCTGAGATATGCAGAAATATACATGAAGTAAAGACTTGCATGGAAACAGGAACACCTGTGGTAATGCTAAATCTTGCTGAAATTCAAGAATCCTTGTATGACGCTCTGAATCAACATTACAACACTCTTGGCGGAAAGCGGTATGTGGACATAGGATTGGGAGGGCAAAGATTGAAATGCTGTGTTTCTAAAACATTCCGATTGATATTACTTGAACAAAAAGATAAAGCTTATACAGAATATCCAATACCACTGCTTAATCGTCTGGAAAAGCATTTATTAGATTCAGATGCATTATTGCCAGAATCAGAATGGGATAAAATGGCAGAAGTCCAAAAATGGACGGAGTTATTTGTAAGAGATGACTTCCAAATACCAGATTCTTTGGTAGGTCATCAAAAAGATACAGTGAGCTCAACTCTGCTATTGTACCCAGACAAGGAAGAATGTAAAGAAATATTACTCCAATCTGCAACTTTGGATGCAATGTACAGAATCGAAAAAAATATCACTGACCTTGATCAAATGAAAAAGTTACACAGTACCTATTTTGAAAAACAAAGTCACCATGACCTGACAGACTTCTTGCACCAGACTGTGCGATCATTAGGACTTCAAGAACAAATATCTATCAACATGTTTGAAGTTGTATCTTACTCTGGTAGCCTTGTAGGTAATGATCGTGAGCAGTTGGAAAAAAATCTGAATTTGAAAGAATATGATGTCATGATACTCAATGTTAGACAATATTATACACTCAGAGAGTTCGAACACGATCTTGAAATATTCTCACAAGATTGCAAGGATTACAAGCAGGACACTTCTAAGAAGATAAATACTAAAATATTAGTATTGCAGTGTCCCCAGGCCCACAAGTATGCAAAGCTAATCGAATGTGCAAAGCATGCCTGGTCTAATAAAGATAAAAAAGGAATTTCAGTGAACATTATTGTTATTGTTCTGTGGTCCATTGAAAGAAATGCGGATTTTTTTATGCAACAATCACGAGACAACAGAATTATCTATGTCGATGAAGTAAGACCCTCGCAAATTGATGAAATTGAAACTGTTGGAACCGAAAATGAAAATGTTTTCTCTATTAAAACATTGTTGAGTACAGATCTCACCAACCTATTTGATCCGAAAAATGCAAATAACAAATCCATGAAACGGTTTTTAAAAGATTGTCTCAGCAAGGCAATGGCTAAAATTGAAGGCTCTCATAGTGCAGCCACACGCTACAAAGAAAGAGTAAAAACCCTAACAAAGCTTCTGCATCTTGATGAGGACACAGACAAAAATTTTCGGGCCATATTTCTAGACAAGATACATGAAATTCTAGTGACTGAGGATACCTTGAAAAGCAATAATTGGATTCATGCTGTGGCAAATGATAAAAAGAGCTTACAAGAAGGAGGAACGTTTCATAAAGCTCTGCTTTTGTATTTGAAGACACTGATATCAAACTTGTTAGCTCACTTCATTTGTAATATTGATGTTCAGTGCAATTTGAATCTTATCGACAAATATTCTGATATTAATCAACAAAATGGAGATCGAAAAGAAAACATATGGCTAAGTATGTTTGAAAAGTTGCCGTTTGATAATCGGAGAAGCATAAGACTGAACTGGATGCATAAAGAATTCATAGCTGTAAGTCCCATTACTGAATGTCCTTCTTTGGCATGTAAGTTCCCATTCAGGTTTGTGGTTACTGACGTTTTGCGACCACATTTAAATTCACAACAAGAATCGAGTTTGGTAGATATTTTCAGACAGAACAATTTATATCCTGTTATCAAAAACGGAATCTCACTATACCCAGAGTTAATAAATGATTATGTGCATGATTTGGTCAATAGCCACTACACACCAAGTTCTGAAGAACATCTAGAAACTGAAGTTGAAGCTGTTATTGGAATCGTCAAGAAAAAAATGTTTAAAGATGGAGACAATGTGGAACATGGAGATGAACTTGCACTTGTTTATTCTGCTTTCAATGACTTAAAAAAGAAACTGAAAATATTGAGGGAAATATTTAGAGTTTGCCCACTTGTGGCTAAGTCTATTAATGAAGAAATCATGAAAAATTCTTGGGATTGGCATGCTGGAGATGTACACTATTGGGGGATGTTAATAGCTATAAAGGATCTTAGACAAAAAACTACATCTTTTTCAAAATATCCAAAAAATTGTGTGTCCTGGTTGGAGCAAGCCAAGAGTATGGAAAAAACCGTTTATCTCGTATATGATTGTATACAAGTAAAAAAAAAAAAAGATGATCTGATGAAGGAATGGTTACCAATATCTCTACTCAGAGTCTTGCTCCTACAGTTGATTCCCAGCGATGAATACAGATATAAATACATCAAAGTAATAGCTAATTCTGCTGAATTGCTAGTTTCTGTTCCAGATGAAAACAACATTGAAGATTTTACTACCATTGTATGCAATAGTATTGGAAAATGCTATGGGGATTTGGAAATGAAATTACTTCTATCATGGGGATCATTGGATTGCAAAAACTGCGATGAGGAAATGGAAGATCCCCAACGTCTATTATGCGGACACTTTCTTTGCCTACAATGCTGTGAAAAGATGCTTGCAGAGGAATCACCCAAATGTCCTCAGTGCCTAAGCAATATTCAAAAATATGAGGCTGCTAGGCTACCCAACGAAGATCAAGAAAAATTACAACATTTTCAGTACAGTTGTACCAGCTTTTTTGTTGATTTTTTAAAGAATATTTGTTTTTCATCTGTCATGAAACCTGTCGACAAAGAAGAAAAAAAATCCTTAATCAAACTAATCTTCACACTGCTTATTCAGACTGACATGAATGAAAGTGAAAGGAAATTGGAATCATCCGCTATTGGATCTGATATAAACACAAAAGCTTGCATATTTGGAGTATTAGTGACGAATGAGCGGGTAATTGTCACTGATGAAGTTAACGAAATATTGCAGCAGCAGGGTGGTGATGAAAAAAGAAAAATTTCACAATTCATAATATATCACTTTGAACAACAATTGCTCCTTAAAAACGGTGATTCAGTTAACATGCAAAAATTGGAAAAAGAAAGCTTAATACTGAAGTCACAAAAATTGACCTTTGAAACATTAGAAGCAATAGCTACTTTGAGAAATGCATGCAGAGTCTTAGCCAATCAGTTCTACCGGAAAAGCAATAAGAGTGAAGTTTCAAACATGGATGATTTTATTGATAACTTCATTGATTTTTGCAAACGCTGCAAAATAATTGATGTGAAGCAGCTTGTCGTCAAAGCTGGATGTGAACAATTCGGTACTGACTGGTACAGACAGATGTTGAAATCTGAAGTAGCCAAAGTAAGAAAATAATTTGTTATATGCACAATTTGCTTTATTCTTTGTATATATAAAATTAGTCAAAATACATTTTACTAGTAATCACCAATAACCTATGTATGGCCCATTCAAATGTAAATTTTCCTTTGCATCCTTCGATTTTAAATTTTCTCACCAAATTGCAGTTTTATTATCTCTTTCCAGTGATCACCTATGACTTAAAGTTGACCTTCTTATGTGCAATACCTTATTACCTCAGGCAAATTCTCATGAAAAATCGCCATCAAACTTATAACACTCTTTTAATTTGCAGAGATTAATCCCTAATAACTGGAAAGATCTGTTGGCTGAGTATGACAAAACCCCTTGGCTTCTCTTTGATGAAATATTGGCCGAAGAGGAGGGCGGCTTCAGAAAACCTATACAAGGATATGCTGATTTTATTTCTGAACTTGCAGCTAAACCACCAAGCCGAAACAAACTGTACTACTCGGTGAGAAGAAAGTATCAACAAGGCCTAGATCTGACCAGAATTACCATCGATGATGTAGAATTTTCCATCTTTAAAGAAACGGATGACAAACTTGTTTCTCTATTCAAAAATATAAAATCAATCACAAATTCAAGAGAGCGTGGCTTTGTCCAATTACTTGTGATGTCATTAGCAACAACCTTGAGGAAAAGTTGCTATATGATGTCCGGCTTTGCCCAGTTTGCATTCAAACCAGGTCAAACTAGTAGGCTATCTTTACCAACCATGTTTGCTGAAAAATTCGATCCAAACTTCGAAGATGCCACCTTAATCATAACCTTCATACTACATGCCAGTATACTGATCGGTTTTACTAATAATGAACAGGCTGTTATAACGTGAGTTTATTATATTTATACAAAACTTACATTAATCTACAATTTCGCTTGAAGATAAAATTTATTTAAACAACCTTATGGCAAAAATCTGCAATAACGAGGAGTCTAGCAACCCATATAATTACGGTATCCGACACAGAATGCAATTTTGGACGGGGTGGTCAGAGGTGCAACGGCGTGCGAAGTGTTTTCTTAATATTTTCATGGCTGATAAATTTTTATTTGACGATTTTGCAATTGGGTATATTTCTATATGTGGTATGATATTGACAATTTTGAAAGTCTGTTCCGGCTAAATAAATTGTAATAAAACACTTCCTTCAATGCAAGAATGAATGAAAATGAAATCAGCATTGAATTGCTCAAAAATTTCTAAAAAAAAAATTAGGATTAGAAATATTGCTCTTTTATGTTATCTATATCTTTTTGTTAATGATAAATACCTCTGTTTCAGCATGCTCAGTCGGTCAACTAGGACACATGAATTGAACAACTATCTAACAAAAGAGCTTTTTTCAATTTTGCTAAAATTGAAAAGGATGTGGAGGATGAATATGAATGAAACTGTACTGATTATTCACCACATCCTAGAACAAATATGGGATACTAAGGTTTGAATCATTTATTCAACTACTTGCTATGTGTTGTTGAGTGGATTATCTAACAATGTTGGCATCTGAGCTTCAATATTTTGTGATTAACCACAATCACATACCTCACTCAGGGTGTAATAAAATGGGAAGGCTACAAACATGAGATATTTTAGCCTGTTATTTTTCTAAAGCCTTGTTCATAGCAAAATTATGGAACATTTTCCAAAATTGTAAACAAAAAGGGAATAAGTAATTATGAAAGTAATATACAAATATTTCCTATTAATTATGGATACAAAAGTTTTATAGTATATGATCCGAACTAACCAGAATAATAACTTACGGCAGAGGCGCAGCAAGCGAGGGAGGGGGGGGGGGGGGGGGATGGGGGTCGGGGGTTACTTTGGACATAAGTTTCTGCAAGGTGAAGTAGAGCGTTGTCTTCAACACAATTTTGGTACTTTTTCGGATTTTATTGCGTGTAAAAAAAAAATTGGCGTAGACTAGGCAGATGGGAAGCCGTCATTTTTCGTTGCTGGGAGCAATAGCGAAATCTAGTTTCAAATACTTCCTATCATACTGCCTACTAAAGTCTCCCTTTTGTTATTTTCTTGTTTCCATATCAACATTGCTGCAAGGTCGTTTCGAGGCAATTGTAAAGTTAAAGTAGGAGTCTCTTGCTCTGTCCTGTCAACACCTGACATGGCGTCATTACTTTGTATATTGCAATTTTTTATAATATATTAATATTGGAATGTATTTGACGGACTGGCAGCAAGGTTGCCACGGACCGGCGGTTGGTACCACTGGTTTGGACCGAATTAGCTTCAAATAAAAATCAATTAGTATAAATTCTACTTATTTATTAGATAAAAATATTGCTGTATGAAGTTAAAAAACATTGCCCATGATTAGGGTTTGATTTAGATCAGACATGGGCAATCTACGGCCTGCAGGCCAGATCCGGCCCGTTGGGTAATTCAATCTGGCCCGCCAAATGCTGCCACAATGACGCCAAAGCCAAATTTAGATGTTTAAGTTAAAACTAACTGGAATTTGTTAAGATTGCGATTAAACTTAGTTTTGAAACAAGGCTCATTATTTTACACCTTTGCTTTAGTAACACTTCAAATATGTTCATACAATGTAACTTTTACGTCTCACTTACATGGTCCGACAGTCTAGATGGGCAAAAGCCTCAGGTCCAGAAACCTTGCCCACCCCTGATTTAGATCATTAACTATCTCTTCATTACCAGGTGGTGATTTTTTTGGCAGGGAGGATTTCTGACTGTGTCTCAGTTCTTTATGCACAGCATCATTTCAGATTTGCATATGTGAATTTTGCAATTGTTTATAAGATATGACATACCTCGTTTGAGAAATCTCTTACCTAACTACTACACTTCAAAAAATGGAAATCTTTTTGATTTATCAAATCAACCTAAGGCAATTACAACTTGGGCAAAAACTGCATTGTTCTAATATGGTTAAAACTTTTGCAGTCTCATCCAGGCATGGAAAAATTTGACTGGATAACATCAGAAGGGAGATTTAGATGGAAAACCGATTTTCGAGAAAAATACCTGTCTTATGTTCTAAACTCTATCGACAATACTCTGAAGAACCTTAAGGCTGAGAAAAAACGTCATCTCTCGCAATCTAACTTATTTAAGTATGTGAACAAATGGTGAAAGTAGGTTAAATTGGTATCATTCAATGCATGCAAATTTAGGAATGACGTTGGAATGAATTCTATCCCTTTTTCGATTTCCACTCGCCTTGAAAACGGATTTAAATGCAATCCGCAAATTGTTGTGTAACTGCTGAAAATTGCAAAAAAAATCAATCTATCATTGTCTTTGCATTCCATGTAAAATAATTATTATTTTTGGACAACAATCACAAATAATTGTGTTTTTGTCTGTTAACAATTATATCAATGGTATATTTTCAAAGTTGGAAACATCTTTGTCTGGTTTTCTGCTTAGTTTGCTTTTCTTGTAATATATTCATATAATCTTGATCTTTGTGAGTTTTCTGGCTGAGAAGCATAATATTGTGGATGTGGTAAAGTGCATGCAATTGGCTATGCAAGAGATAAAGTATTTATGTCCTAACTTATTAGAAAATCTTGTGAAAACCCCCATCCAGTTCAGTCTAATTTGGCATGAAAGTAGTTCAATTTGTTCCAGAAATAAATGAGTTAAAAAAATGCGGAGTTAAAAGTTGAAATTTAAACTTAAAGAAACTTGAAGATGAAATTAAGCATATTTTAGCATTATTGAGGCTTGTTTGGTTATATTTTCACAGGTTTTTGCATGATTGTAATATGTCTGATCATGACGTGGTTGAAAACCTGCTGTGGAAAAGAGAATCACTTTGCTGCTATACTGAGCTTTGTTGCTTTGAACGACTCTTGCAAGTTTTAGATGAATCAAATAAAAGTAAGAATTTTTTTTTAAATTAGCAACAATCTATATATTATATTATTTGTATTTTCAGTTTAAAATCACTAAATCCATTTTACACTTTGTTGACATACTTTGAGATGTGCAAAACCATAAATTTGAAATTCTATAAATTTGAATTATGACATTTCTAACATCTAACCTGAAATAAATACCAAAGGTATAATTGAAATCTGGTGGCCCCTCTTTCAGATGCCAGTACAGCTTGTGAAATAGTTGTTCACTCAATCATTTTAAATGCATCAACTTCAAGTCCATGCATCTGATAAATATGTGAATCGTATCCTGCAAATTCTCACTTGGATGGGTAAATAACGTAGTCGGGGTGATCAACTGAAATGCTGAGGAGTCCAGTAATTCTGTTACATTGATGATTAAGAATAAGATAATAAACTGCAAACCAACGCAGAATAGACATTGGTGCATTAACAAACATGCTTTGCATTGTGCAGTATTGCTTGCAATGCATTGAACTCCTTCTTTCTGATGAATCAACAATACAATACATAGTTGAGTTGGAAAGGTTTATTTTGCAATCGAAAATAAAATGTGGACCGCGTATACTAATAAAAAACTTTATTTCCGTGACAGGGAGCATTCTCAAAAGTGTACTAACTACGGAAAATTTGGATCTCATTGAAGGATTGGAGACTGTGCTGAAACTACATTATATTTTGATAAAAAGGTTATATTAATCATTTTTATACAATCAAAATTTTCAAGAGTTATTGGGGAATATGCTAGCCTCAGTAGTATTTGGCCCTTCAGTATCTTTCGTAACTTTGCTCATAGACCACTGACCTTTATTTCTGTGTGGGTGCTCGTCACCCGATTTGAGCAAATTTCCTTAAAATGAAACACAATTTTCCTCTATCTGAATTAATATTTTTTTGTTACGGAAAGTTATGTTGCATTGCTGGGCTCTTTGTGCAGTTAATGTAATAAAATATGTTGTTCTAAACTTTCAAAACTTGTTCATCTGAAAAAAGGTTTTTGTTGTCAAACTTGATATGCTGTGGACTCTCGCTGGTTGAATAAACAGTATGTACAAAACTATTCAAGTTAGGAACTTGAACAACTTCAAGTCTGCTCTAACTACTAGTCAATTAGTATTTACTGATGTACAGTTATACAGGGTTTTTCAAAAGTAAGTATACACTCATCATTTTGTAATAAAAGGTACTCAGATTCTTTTCAGGTACTCATCATAGATTGTTCACTTCTCGTTCGTTCAAAACATAGTATGGTAAAGTTTAAGTATTGTTCGCATTTTTCATCAACCCACAGAATGACGAGGAGATTAATCTAATAAATGAGGTGCAAAATTTCTGTTTGTCAAAAAGCATATAAATCGGTAAGGCAAACTTAGCGCATTTTTTACCTTGTCATTCTGTGGGTTGATGAAAAATGCAAACAATACCTAAATTTTACGACTTATCCATTCTTTTTTTTTTGAAGAAATGAACGATCTATGATGAGTACCTGAAAAGCAAAGCAAAATTAAAGTGTAAACTTACTTTTGAGGCACCCTGTACATTTTACAGAATGCCAGTAATCGTATCAGTACCTCTTGACACTACAGTTGTAGCCTGGCTGTAACTTTGCTCAAAGATCAACTTCCTATATTTCTGAGTTCGTGACCTTGCCTTGAGGAAATTTCCTTTTAAAAAATAATAAACGTGGTCGATAATTTTTATATATTTATTTTTGGGGAAATATAATATCACAATATTCAATTAATTCAATCAGAGTTTAAGCATGTATACATTTTGTGGAGTAATACGAGTGGAGTTTACTTATCGTG
The DNA here is from genome assembly GCF_964204865.1 of Styela clava. NCBI lineage: Eukaryota > Metazoa > Chordata > Ascidiacea > Stolidobranchia > Styelidae > Styela > Styela clava. The sequence goes on from NC_135254.1 coordinate 6,531,038, forward strand.
TGACATATACTGACGTATACTTATGGAAGTACAAACAAATATATACATATCTCTCTGTATTTTCTCCAAGGTGCCAAGGATTTTTGTCATACGAAGAAGCTGAAACTGGAGAATTAAAAAATTATTTGAAAAATAATGAAGAAGTACAAATAGCGAAAATCTATATTGACCTTTGGAATGAGGTATTACTAATGATGTCAAAAATAATATAAAGATTCTTAAGGAAGAGTCAATACGATGACTTAATATCATATGGTTTATGGCAAAATACAACTTCATGTCTTGAATTGTTCGGTCCTCTTACGCATGATCTTCGTTTCTTCAGTTCAAACTTGTGTCTCTTTCTTATGGTACTCGGCGGCACAAAAGCAGGAGTTTTCTAAATATTTAATTGGAATAATTTTTTTTTTCAGACAGTACCGACCCTTAAATCAAAATCTGCGGCACATGCTTTGCTTGCAGACCATATTCATACAGTGACTCTAGATAGCCCGGTGGCTATGTTTCTACCAAGCAATATTGGACAAGGACAATGTGCAAAGATGTTTGCAGAATATCTTATTGACGTACAAAACACTCTTATTGATAAATGCAAAGTCTCTGAAAATATTACTTGCGAGTATGTTCCTAAATGATGGTGGTTCATTTTATATAATATTGTGATCCTTCTATAGCATTCTATATTTGTTTAATAGCATGATGTTTTGATAGCATAAATCGATACAATTTGGTCATTGTACCTTAAAAAATATATTTAAATTTCAGTCCTACCTGCTATAAATCCGTAAACTTTCATTGTCCTAAGTCGCCTAATTTTTTGATGTAGAAATCGGTATTTTCAATAAAAAATAGGGTTTTAAAGTTTTTTAACACAATGCTTAAGTTTTTGCTCAATGCTATAGTTTTTTAACACAAATTTTCTTTATCCTGGATACAAATTCAAAATTATTCCAATCTGGAGTTTGAATCAATATGTTTGTCTATTTGGAGTAATGGGTATAGAAATGTGGTCATGCTAGTAAATGTGTGTAAGCAAGTTATGAGTATCATGAGATTGGTGGTATAATATCGGTGGAAAGCATGATTTTACCATTAGATATATTCTGCATTAGTCATATTGTGGTATAACACCAGCAAGAAAGAATGAATCCACTGTTATATTCACAGGTTCAATGAAATTGATGTCAGTGATGTTACAAGTGCTCATTTGATATGTATAGAGAAGCATCGTGACATTCTTCCTTTGATACAAACTCATGCTGTTTACACGATTGAAGTGGATGAGTTTGGGAAGCATCACAATGTTATATACAAGCTTGATATCTTGGAGAAACTGGTAAAAAACACCAAATCTTTTTGAAAAGTGAATAAATAAAGAACAAATAAATAAAAGTACATCTTCAATGCAGTTTAAATAAACCATTCTAAATTTTTTTATTTCTTTTTTGTTCTATTTGGTATTGGGATACATTTTCCCAGAAAGTCTAAACTTTCAAAAGTCTTGCACCAAATTTTCACAAAATTTAGCTTTAATCTGCTTGTCCAACTAAATCTGACTATGATAAGATAAAACATAGAATAAAATTTGTATAAATGTGATAAATGATTCATATATTACTGAATTTTATACATATTGCTTTCAAGTTAGGACTTGAAATACTTGACAAAGTATAATGTTAAATGTGCAATTTGAATATTTTGACAGGTGGAAGTCAGATATTTGAAAGATAAAAGAATTATCAGAAAAAAGGTAAAAGTAGTATTTTATATTGAATATTTTTTTACAAAAATTAGGTTGAAAGAGTACCTTAGTTAAAAATAAACTATATTATTTAACATTAAAAATTATATTTTTTAGACATTGCCTCGAATCTGGTACAGCAGTATCACCGGTATGGAGAGCGACTGGAGTGGCGTTATTTCAAACAATGAACAAGTAAGAAAGTCCTCAAAAAACTTTCAGACACTTTTTCAATTTCATTTAGAAATTAAAAGATATTGATTGCACTCATTTTTTACAACAGTTAAAATGACATTGTGATGCAGATAGCTTAGTGCAGTGGTTCCCAAACATTTAAAAAAAAAAAATTCCATGGCGGACACCTTGCAATTTTTTAATGATTCTCGGCCTTGTGCTTCAAAACAAAACATTAGAAGATCACAACAAAAAACCAATGCACCGTATAGTGAAACAAACAAAAAAATATAAAGCGCAACTCTAATGGCATGTGTGACATCCAGTCATTTTCGATATTTGGTAAACGTGAAAAAGGAGATTCTTCAGTTGATTCCGTTTCCCAACTGAAGAATATCCCCCTCCCCCAATCCATCTGAGCCGATAATACCAGTTGATCCTTTATTCGACCTGGTGCATACCAGTTGATCCTTCATTTCACCTGGACTAATTATTTGGTAGGGTTAGATGGTCTTAGTTGGGGTGGAGATTCTACAGTTGGTCTAACTTGGGGTGGAGATTCTTCAGTTGGGTTACCGGGGGGAGATTCTTCAGTTGATCCTTTTTTTTTAAATGTATTGACCTGATGGTGGAGGTAGCCACTATTTGACGGTGAAGAATCTATCAATTCTTTCCTGTCATGCAAACCCACGCATGGCAATCGCAGGTGCAAAGACAAGTGTATTTCTAACTCTAAGCATGATGCGCCACCGAACGTGAATAAATTTTGACTTTATTATATTATTTCGTAAATTTTGATTCCACAGAAGGAGTTGTCTGTCATTTTGAAGATGCAGGCTGATGGCTTAGCGTCATATTCCTCAATCGTGTACTCAGCTGTGAGATCTCTTGAGGATGGAATTAGGCGATTGGCAACGGTACGTTGCTTATAAATCAGTTATATTAATATACTTCTATAATTTAAATTTGAGATGTTCGTTTCCATGCGATCATTAAGGTAATGTGAATTATGTCACCTTAATTCCGCCTAAAGGTGTAGGTTTTAATTTTGTTTAATGCAGAGAATACCAACGAAGTGCGACGATACAATTTTTATGATACCTCCCAAATAACTGGCGGTATTGGCATATTTTTTGGCATAAATCAGTTCACATACCAGTAGCAGTCATGTATAACTGTGGTAAAAATTTCCTTTCCAGGTGCATATGGAACCCAAAATGAGATTGAAACTATTTCTGGAAGAAGAATGCAAGATATCTTCTTCTGAGCTGGAAGGAATTCCCTCAACGGCTAACATTGAGCACACATTGGCATTATACTCGAGACTGTCTTGGCATCGTTCTAAACTGTATTTCTCTCGTGGACTTGATCCATATTCTGAAATACTTCCAGAAGGTATATTTCTGATGTATAAAAATTTTCGGACTTCCAGAAGTATGTGCCCCAAGATGGCGCAAAACCTGAACATAGTATGTGTACCAGGTTGGGATTCAGGTTGTGCGCGGAAGCGCCAAATTTTCTCATAGCCAGCTCTATATGTATCTACCTAAATAAAATGAATGAAAAAAGAAAAGGAATTCAATTTAAAAATGAAATAAATCAAATGAGGTAATAAGTTGGATAGTTCAGAATAGATATCCAATCAAATGAATGAGGTCTTTTGAATCAACATAATATGACCATCAAACTACAAAATTCAGACAGAGGGTAGAAAATAGTACCGGTAGGTATAAAAACAAACAGCAGCAGGAATATTTACCACTGCAGCAGGCTTGTCAAAAAACTTTGATAGTTTGCATATTTTTTTGCTAACAAGCTATACATGTTGCATAGGTTCTCAAGAAGCAGTAAAAATTGAACCCAAAGATGAACCAATAAAAAAACCCGAAGATGAAGCAGGAAAAGACAAATCCATAATCGATAACAAAGAAGAGATAAAATATAAATCCACACACGATAAGCTGAATGAATTACTACAATCCAAAGATATCAATGTTTGTCAACAGCACATAAATGAAGTAATAATTCGTTTGCCTGGCACTTCTCCAGAAAAAGGGTAATTGAAATTAACTTCAGAACATTAATTTTTGATAATAATAATTTGAAGAGAATGAAGTATGTTTGAAAATGTTATTTATAAATCATATATAAGAACTGGAGTGGGCAAGGTTCTCGAACCACGGGCCAAAAATTTTGCCCACCTAGATCAGTGTGCTGTAAAAAGTTACATTTTACGATCAATATTTTTAGTGTTACAAAAGCAAAAGTGGAAAACAATAAGCCACGTGTTAAAACCAAATTTAATCGCAATCTCACAAATTCCTTGAGCTATTTTTTTAGATAAAATATCATAATTTTGTTTTACCTTAGTGGTGGCAGCATCGGGTGGGCCAAACTAAATTACTATTTTGTCATGTTCATTGAGGTATTTTTGCAGTCATGCAGACATCTTTTCTCGTTAGCTATCAGTAAAAGTGCTGGTATTTTTTTAGTATCCGACTATTACTAATCTTAACTTAATATATAGTGTCCAACTTTTTCCCAGAAACGTTAAAATAAAAGTGCCGGAAAAGCATTGCTTCAAAATAATTTAGTAGGTAGTTCACCTGTTCTATAAATAACAAGTTGTATTTTTGCTATGCAGCGTCATCCAGCGATGCTGTTCTCGCATAAAAACATTTCGCGCTGTGCAAATTTTGTAGTTTAAGCTAAGTTGTAAGTTTTAAATGTGCCGCTGACAAGAACGCCGAATGGTTATTTCGTTGATATCCTGTTCATTTGGTACAACTATTTTATGATCTTTCTTGATTTTATTTTTTTCACCGGAATGGCTAAGAAAAACGATTTAATTGATTGATTGATTACCCAACGGGATGGATTTGACCCACGGTCCATAGTTCGCTCATGTCAGTATTAGAATCACACAATATTTTAGACTGAAACATACCACCTTTTTTTTTTCAAAAACCAAAAAATATTTGAAGCTGATCTTGATTTATTCGTTTGTTTGTTATTAGGTCACTGACTCAGGGTTTTTCAATAAAATGTATGAATATATATATATATATTTATATTGTGTTTCAGGCTTGCGAAAGATGTGTTTCCACATGTCAAATCTCCATTTCTCAATCAAGTCAAAATCACACAATGGTATTCAGAATTATCTGATGATATTCGTTTCAAGCACATTTCTTTTTTATTCAAGCAGACGATGAAGTTTCAACCTAAATAATTATTTTGTCGATATTTAATACAAATACATTATTAACATGGGGCATATCCCACACACATCCTAGCGCTGCAATCCACATTTTGGTTGAATTTTACAGTATAATAATTTTATGTTTTATTGTGATCGTGCGTCACGGAAATAAATTACAGTCAACATGTAAGCACTTTCAGCAGCGCCGACCAGAAGTACCTATAGCACGTCGAGGATGTTTTTGATTGTAATTATTTTGATTGTATAACATGTCGATAAACCCAATTTATAACAAAAATTAGCTGTGTCAAAAAGTATGTGTGCTGGTAATAAGCGTTACCATTTAAAGAGTCAGTTCATATGCGTATTTTTATAAATCAACCGTTTCGGCTTATATGTGAGCATATGAATATCGTAATTATATTTCGATAATTCATATGACCAGTCTTTTATTGGTCGCATTGCTGAGAAACATATCTGAAGTCTTTGTGGGCTGTCTGCACCTTTTAATGTTACGCTATCCCTCTCCTTATTAGAATTTGATACAATTTGTAATTTATTATAAGCTCTGATTCGACCTTATTTGTTTTACCCTCATCTCGAGCCTGAGCTTCTAACTTTTATTGGGCTTCGATTCTTTTAATTTGGGTCATTGTAAAGTAATTTATTATTTTTCATTTCAGGCAATCAATCAATTGATGTTAATATTACAATTTTTGAATATTAGTTTTGAGATTATATAATTAGAGCTGAGTGTGATCTTACAAATTGATATTAAACTACATTATTAATCAGAAACTGATGGCTTAGATTATTGATTTCTTACGATTTCAAATTCTTCAAAATAAGAGGGTAAGAAAGGTTGTTCTCTGTTCAGCATGTACATGAAAACAACATTTTAGCCCAAACCACACAAATCGTTTGTATATTTTTTCCAAAATCAATTAGGAAATGTGGAGATGTCATTTTCTGGTTTACTAAAGCAAAATTCTCTTCGGTCCTAATGATTGCTGGTTGGCACTCCAGAAGTGCGTGTACCAATATGGAGGTAACCAATTTTGTTTGCCAATTTTACATCAAGTTGTGTCAAGGGACGGAAGCCCCTGGGCAGAGGGTATATTCGCTTGGCTAACACAGACAGTCCCAAACTTGTAATAGAACCAAAATGAAAAAAGTCGATCTTAATTTATGGCCTATCCCTAACCTGACACACATACTACGGAAGTAACAGTTAGTTAGTGAAGCTGCGACTATCACTAATATAATTCCGTAATTACTAAAAATACCATATAGGTGCAATTTGCATGTGCGCCATGTGTATCTTCCCAAGTTTGTAATCAGCAATCTCCCATAGCCACAAGTCTAAACTTGATCTGCCTATAGTCAAAAGTCATAAACTATCCTCATAACCGTCACAGGGAAACATTTAGACTTTACATTGGATCAAGTATAAGGACTGACTGATAATGGCTCCTTAGCTTAAGGAGTCACATTCTCATCAAAGTAGAAGCTGTAATCTACAACTACAGGAACTAGAAAGTCTACTTTCGCAGTTCACATGACTTATTGTGTCCAATCACGGCACGTAGTTCAATTTTTGGGGTAAATGTTCAAATCTTAAATTGTCCAAAAGGTACCTTTTCGGGGGGTAAATATGCAAGTCTCAAATTGTCAAAAGGGTACCTCTTGGTGATAAAGTGCAAATCTCAAATTGTTCAAAGGGTACCTACCTTTTGGGGAGTATAAGAGCAAATCTCAAATTGTCTGTACCTTTTGGGGGTAAAAGGGCCCTCTCGTAGTATGAGAACCTAGATGGCGGGCACTGTAACATAGTAAGTGTACCAGGTTATAAGTGTGTTCTAATTTTCCTTATTTTAGTTCTATTATGAGTTCGGGACTTAGCCAAGTGACCCCCCCTAGTATTAGTACCTGAAAATATGACCTAACCCTAACCTGGTACACAAACTACGTTCCGATGTCCGCCATCTTGGTTCAATACTTCAAGAGTACCTGTACCTTTTTGGGGGTGAAAGATCAAATATTAAATTGCCGAAAGGGTACCTTTTGGGGGGTAAAACTGCAAATCTTAAATTATCCAAAGGAGTACACCCCTTTTTGGAGGTGAACGATCAAATCTTAAATTTTCCAAACGGTACTTTTTGGGGGTAAAAGAGCAAATCTTAAATTGCCCAAAGGTTACCTACTTTTGGGGGGGTAAAAGAGCAAATCCTAAATTGCCCAAAGGTTACCTACTTTTTGGGGAGTAAACGAAAAAATCTTGAATTATCCAAAGGGTACATTTTTGGGAGTAAAAGAGCACATCTTAAATTATCCGAAGGGTACCTACCTTTTAACCAAATCTTAAATAGTCCAAAGGGTTCCGCTCCGTCTCAAACGACTAAATAAGTCAGAAGAATGGCAAATATATTTGGGCACAGAACTGCGTTTACTGTTTTATTTTCCCTCCCAATCTGGCAAAAGTCAAAAGTGATAATGAATCATATAAAGTCATCTACTAAATATATTCAACAATTACAACATATAATACCTACTAGTATTAGTAACTTTTGTCCTGCACAACAATAATATAAGAGATTGAAACGAAAAATGCATTTCTGGTGCCATATGTACAAAAACGAGTAAAATACAAGACAAAAAAAGAAAAACATTTACCCAGACAAGAACTCTCTCGTCATGACAGGATGATTCATGTTTAATGTATAAAGCAGTGTATACTAGTGGTTCTCAAACTTTTCAAGCCACGCCCCATTTTTGAAATTTGTTAATTTCTTAGCTGCGCCAAGCTACAAATAGCTGTTAGTGAGGCGAAAGTATGTTTTGTTCAAAAAAAACATGTTGAAAACATGCGGATAAAATCACAATCTCTAAACAAGAAAATGTAAATATCCAAAATAAGGTGAGCAAAATATTTTTATTTTCAATTAGTTCACGCCACATCAAAATATTGTCCACGCCCCCCTTGTAAAGCATGACCCACCTTTTGAGAACCACTGGTATAAAGTATTTTATTCAGCAAGAATACCTCTAGCGAGTTCACCAAAACGTTCCCACGGTCCAAATCTATGTATCGAGAACATTTCAGTACTCAATCCTGGCCTTGTAACTAAACTAGTGTTGTTATGTGGATGTTCTCCCTTGCAGGGAGAACAAAAAAATTCTAGACCATATTATACAAAGTAGGAACACATTGAGTACAGGAAATTTTTTCTAGAGTTTTTATAATACTTTCTTCACATTTTTTTAGTCATGGACTAGATTAGATCTTGAAGTTCACCTGGCTTGCCGTTGGGGATAACTATGCTATGTGGCATTCGAAATAGGTTTCAAACATGAATTCATAAACAATCATAGGAATCTATTTTTCACTTGAATTTGAATGGTCACTTGCAATATTACACACTTGAATACAAGATGAAAGAAACTGAGAAAAAAAGAGAAATTTGTCAAGATAAACATCTATAAGCCCAATGGTCACAAACCTGACCAAGAAAGAAACCAATTTTTAGGCTGAAATAAGATTTTCATATTACCTGGGTCGAGAGGGGAGACGGCCTAATCATATGGCATACCAATAGTTACTATATATTTTAGATGTAAGGACATTTTATTCTTGATAAATACATGGTATCTCCCTACATATTAGTGGCAACCTATTTGAAGTAAAAATAACAATGATAAGAAATACAACCAGATGAAAATACATTCATAGCGTGTCAATAATTAGTAATACACTGAAAAGAGTCAGGAGCAGAAAACCAAGATTGGTTCCGATAAAGGCACTCAAATAGATATCATCATATATCGTAAAAATTGGGAAAGAAAAAATTGATGGTTACTTTCCAGGTACATTATAAACCACTTAACACTACTAACCACTACTTAAACGAGAATAAGAAAATATTAAGCAATATATATTCATTATATCATAGATAATGTAACAAATAAAAATCACACATTTTTAGAGCTACATCTACTTTGATATGTTATTAACAACTATACGTGACCTGAGCCTCACCTCAGTAACTGAGATTCATGGACTAAAAAATTAAATTGTTTAAACTGTTATTGAAGCCTTTCTCAGCAGCATTAATTAGTTTATGATCTGGCATCAACAATGAAGACTAAAATTGAATGGTTCGAGAAATGTTTTTATACACTGTGTCAAATAGAGGATATTGAGAATATTTTAAACAGAGTTGTGTGTTTCAGACAAAAAATCGCTATATCTTTTAATGAACTACAATTTTTATTTTGCAAGCAAATATTCTAACCAAAAAATGGTACTCCTGAAGTATGTGCACCAAGATGTCGCACAACCTAAACCCTAACCTTGTACACAACCTGAGTTCAGGTTGTGCGCCATCTTGGTGCGCATACTTCAGGAGGTCCCAAAAAATTAACCCTTAACGTAAACCGTAAATGTGTGTGAATAATCATCAATTTTCAGTAACCAGCAAGATATATTTTGGTTGAAGATTACCTATGATCAAATTGTAGGATCTTTTTTGTCTCAAATCTCTTATGGGTCCTAAGAGAGTTAAAACATATGATTTTCATCGAATCTTTTCCAATAATAAGTGTATTTGAATCATTGAATAGATATTTTAAAAGTCTCCCAAACCGCAAAAAAGTTCCGTTGAACCTGTAACGATGGTTACAATTTCTTAAAAATCATATTTTCGAATGTTCTCCATTGCACGTCACATATGTATTATAAGGTGAAATACTGCTATGTTATGGTCATGATTTTTTATGCAATTAAGGAAAAAAAGAATATAAGAATTCATAATAAAAATAGAAATAAATCTTGAAACATGATTACTTGACAGCAAAGCAAACCAAATGTATTTGTATTCGAAACCTCAAAAAAGGGATTAAATGGTGGACGACCATACTCAGTGGAATGGCCAGCAGTATGAAAAGATATTTGGGTTGCCCTCAAATGTCAAAATTGTATGTAATCCAACTCAAAGAAGATGATCATGAACCTATTTATAAAACACAAACATATCAAGATAGGGAGTGTGACACCCCCTGTGAATCACCCCATAAAATTTCGATGAACCAACTGTTCCCCTTATATTAGATAAATACACCAAAACAACCCCACACCATATCTGAAATAGCAATATTTAGATTATAGAAAAATAAGCATATTTGGATGAGCTGTGAAAAGGAAAGTTATTTTTAGATGGGGGGGTGCAGTCAGTGATGTGATTCAAATTTCTAAGAACAGGTTTTGTATCAAAGAAACAGGTTCAACATTATAAAAAAAACAAGAATGAACGCACAAACCCATACAATCCCCCCAAACCCCACCACTGGGTTCAGCCCTGCTTGAGCTGATGATACTAATATGAAAATAATGACGAGGTGCACAAAATGATACCAGTTTTCAGCAATATATATGTAATAGTAACAATTTTTAAAATAGATTTGCAATATTTTAGGTGAGATTTTTGGTGCAATGGAAGAACTATATATCCTGTCAAAAACATATTCAAAATTCATATGCAATGGAAGTCTAAATTTCTGAGATCATTTCCGAATCATATTATTTTTGAAATTAACACAGCTGTTTAAAGATCCAAGTGTAAGGTTGAAAACAAAGTACAGATTTTTAAAGCAACTGTAAAATTTTATTCGAATGACAATTAAGTTTTTGAATTGGTGTTTTTTCCCATTCTTTTCATAAAGAGTTGCGGACAGATACCAGTTTTTCAAAATGAATATAGAATTTTGTGTATTATTTATTATTTTAAAATGGAATGACTTTGATTTCATTTTATTTGACCATTTTTGTTGCAGTAGTTTTTTCAATTATTCATTCGTTAATTTTGCCTGCTAGCCAGTTTGATGGGTAGGTATGACACAGATTGTTATAAGACATAAAAAATGGAACGATTGCATATCGCAATATATGACAGCTGATAACAATTTCATTCTAAATTTTGTAACGAAAAAAAATTTAGTACAGTGGTTCACACAGATTGAAGAAATTTTCATTCACAAATATCATGCATAATTATAAAAATGCAACAAAATTTTGTGATAAAATCTTACAAAATAGTGATTCTCAGCGTGACCAAATTAAGGTAAACACAATGAAAAGTTCCAAAATGATATACCAGTAACAAAAAGTTGGTATGAGAAATGCAGGAAAAAAAAGCAGGCACAAAATTTAGGTTTTAACTTGCATTACTAACTTTAAAGTAAACTTATATATATCTACAGTAACCTATTTATAAGCATATATGTACATTCAAAAATAAAAAATATACATCTACAAAAAATCACAATGAAAATATCTAATAAGCTAGTGTATAGCAGTAATAGAAATTGAATAGCACAATGAAGAAGCATGTTAAAGGAACAATAAACTTTGCCGAATCCCAGAAATATATTCTAGCAGCAGAATGTGATTTGCAGGAAAGCCTTTGTGCAAACCATCCATTCCGCAATGAATGCCATTTCATATGTTTACTTTAAGAATTTATTTAGAGTTTTATGTTTATTCAACCTCCAACATGCCAAAAAAGTAATTTTATATGTTTACTGTCACCATTTTCGATTTCAATTTCAACCCGAAGTATACTGCGAAAAATTCTCTCCAGGGCATCATGTTTTATATCAATCAGAAGAACAAAATTTTTTTACTGTATTATTTAACAAAAAGTATCACAGCCTTCATTTCGTGAAAAAAATTTTGCCACAGCTCTGAAGATTTGTCACAGCTCTGAAAGTCATGCAGTTCATTCATCCAATACGTGATAAATTGTAACAAAAAATTGTAACCAATGGCTAAATAATGCAGAAGTTTCATCTCAGAACTAGATTAAAGTTTGAGAGTGGAGTATTCGTTTTATTAACAGCTATAAAAGAAGGAGTTTATTCAACTTCTTCATAAATAGGCTCTGGATCTGTTTGTGTATTTTTCCTTCCAAATAATTCAAGTAATTCTTTATTTGCAAAATATGGACGCTCCGGCGTTCCATCATTGCGTTCCAAGTCTTCCACTGCAAAAATATAAACAGATATGAGTAACTTAGACAATCAAAAAAAAAAAAAAATACCGAACACAGAGTCTGGGGTTCATTATACGACTCCTGCTTCTAATACAGAAAATTTGATCGGTAAAACTTAGCGCTACTCAAACTCTCTTTAATTTCATTTGAAATTTCAGATTCTTCTCTGGAAATTCGACTTTACCTCCTGACATTGAAAAGTGTTGATTGTCAAATCAAACTCCACAAAAAGCACGCAAAAATAATCAAACCCTGAATCTTAAATTGTTGCGTCAATTTGTTGCATCGCAAAAAGACATTTGGTAATATTCTGCTACTTGGGTAAAAATTACATCGTTTTACAAAGGCCAACTGAACAAACTGGATGAAAAAGGTAATTGGAGTTGAGTGGTCTCTCCATTCTATGCCACTGGACATCGGTTCAGTGGAATAGAAACTGTGTGAGTGAAATGTTCAGAATCTTAAAAATGTCACACAAACGCATGCAAATATATTTAATTAAAGTGTTTAATAGTAGTAATAATTTATTAATTACTGACTAAATTATAAATCAAAATTAGTTGTAATATAAAAAGTAATCAAACAATTCATATAAAAACTTTTTTTTCTAAATATCAGTAACACCACACCAATCAAAGGAAAACTAAAAAAATTATAAATTTTTGATCAATCAGTTCCTCATATTAATCTCAGAATCTGGATGACAGCTTGATTCGATGAAAAACTTACAATGTATTTGTTGACTTTCAAAATTATAATTTTTATTCAGTTTGATTTAAGTATTTTGTGACGTTCCACCGAAGTCGAACCTTTTTTATACAAATAGGACTAATAGCTGAAAAAAGTATTAAGATACATGAATCACTTAGAATATCACTGATCTTTAATAAGTAGGTTATTCTTAAATTATGCGGATATTGGCTTTATAAAAGTGTTGGATATTCATATTTATGCTGGGGAAGAGAAAGATGATACAGCGTTTTATTCAATATGGCGACCAACATCCTCTTATATGGTTACCACTCCATGTCAGATATAGGAATTGTACATATGGTAATAGATATAAGACAAGATGCATGGACTTATTTACACGATCGCGAGGGCATAAAAGTAAGATGAGTGGTTCAACCACGGAAATAAAATTTAAAAAATTTGTTCGATCCATATAAGAAACACTGATTTATATATAAATATGGACTTGTGTGATTTTTCTCTGATCGATACCACATTGAAGCCACCACATGACAATGTGACACCAAAGTGATGACATAAATCCACTATATGCTACTGATGACACCATATGACGCTGTTGTTGCCACCATGGGATACTGTGGTCACCATTTACCGCCATGGCCTCGATATGATGACAGCCTACCCACCATATTGTCACTCATCTAGGTTCTAACTTGTTACATTATCTATTCACAGTTTATAGTAAATTCATTTCGGTTCACGAGAGGTAAAATAGGTAACTTATTTATACATACAAAACTTTTGCTAGATAAACATTTACAAATATAAATTATGATTCCTATAAGAGTGATCAAATAGAGCAAAGCCCCTTTTTCTCTATATTAAAGTTATTGAACATACAAATGGTCTGAGGAAAGTTCCATCTTATGTGCTAATTACCAATATAGGGTTGATTTTTACCACCTACACTAGCTAGACTTCAGTATGACGAGCTTTGATGCTTGCAAGCATTTTGCATTTCAAGTTTAGATTCCGATTTAAACTCCTAGGAGTCAGTAAACCTATAATTTCAACTAAGGCTATGTAGAATGGTTGGAGGGAAAATTCCAATGAATATTTGAAAAAAGAATTTGAATAATATTCGAATAATCCTTATAACAGAAAAATATTAGATTTTTAGCGACTATGACTAATTGACTACTGCTACATTTTTGGTTGTGCTATTATTTATTACAGGGTTTCCCAAACAAAGATTGATCAGACGCTTTTCATAACAATGCGAACCCCCTGTGAAGTCATCAAGGACCCACAGGGGGCCGGTTTGAGAAACCCTGATTCAGTGAATTAGCATGCAATATTGAATTAAAAAATCCGGTAGTAGGTGCTGAAAGTGTTAATCAATTCAATTTGTCAGTGCTATAAGGGTTAATTGATTAAACCGTGCAAAATTAAAACTAAAACTAATTCACCACAAGCGTTATTTTTGCTACTTTTTCTACAATTTACGTTTTATTCTTCCACTTTAGGTTTTTTATTTTTCTTTCCTAGGAGTTCCATGAGTCCTTTGCTCATGTAATACGGTTTCTCTTGACTGCCGTCGTTACGTTCCAAATCCTCCACTAGGTGGAAACATTTTATTGAATTAAACAAGCTTAAGAAAAACATGGGAAAAAGTATGAAAAATATTGTGATTGGAAAAATATTTTTTATTTATGTTAAGCATTTCCTGTTAAAGTGAGGTTGTAACATTCGTAATGTAAGCCAAACCGGTGCTCCAGAAGTATGTGCACCAAGATGGTGCACAACCTGAACTTTAACAAATCATGTTCATTTGTGCGCCATCTTGGTGCACATACTACGGAAGCTCCGCCAATCCATATCATTATTAAGACGTGCCTCGTAGCAACCAACCAATTGCTATTCTGCTAAAAATAAAAAAAATAAAATGTAAAGTTATCATCATATCCCAGTACCTAATTTTATTAGGAAATGAAGCAAGGGGCCCACAATTTCCCAAACAAGTATTCCATCCCTATTTACAGGATTATTTTTCTTTTTTGAACGGAAATTGAAGTTAGCATTCAATACTTACAGAAGCATAAGAAGATTGTGTCCACTGCCATTCCATAAGTGTTGAAAAATCCAGCAGCAACTATGTAGGCACCAATTCCAATCACCTAAAAACAATTTATATATAAATAAAAAATGTCTCAACTCAATGATCTAGTTGTCAGGGTCCTGTTTTCATAAGACTTGAAATAGGCAGAGCAAATATCATACCAAATTTTGAAAAACAAGAATTTGTGATGATAAAATATTATTATAATGAGTTGCATTCAAACAAAAAATTGTAAAAGTTCAGAGAAGAAGTGAAAACATTGGACTTATTAGTGATATACCTACATTTTTATGAAGTTGAACAAAACATTATTCGGATTTCAATTGCTCAAAATTATACCAATTTTTTAAAACAAATCATCACAAAATATTTCTAAAATTATCAATCCATGAAATCGAATTTAATTTATTTTAATTTGAAATTCATTTCATACAACCCCTTCCCAATAACATTCTCAATAATATTCTTACCACAATTGGTAGCCAGTAGTAATTCAAGGAAGGCACATATCCAGATACAAACGATATCTGGTTGCTGAAGAAAGCCCAACTCAAGGCAACCAAGCCGGATGTTACAATCAATTTACCTGCAAAAAGTAATTTTATGGAACTAGAAAATGCTACTATTCATGGCCGGGGTTTCAACAGACTTATCACTTTCATCGTCGTCAATAGGAAACAATGTGGGTAGTTGATGTTTAACTATAAAGGTTCGAGGCCTACCAACGAATACTGACCTAATACACAATAATGGGCGCTCCAGAAGTATGTGTACCAATATGGAGCTAACTAATTTTGATCGTCTATTTTACATCAAGTTGTGAAAAGAAACTGAAATCTATGGGCAGGGGGTATATTCACTTGGCTAACACAGACAGTCTCCGAACTCGTAAAAGAACTAAAATAAGGAAAATCAGAATAAAATTATGGCCTAATCCTAACCTGGTACACATACTACGGGAGTACCCAAAAATGACTTCTTGTCTAGAGCAGTGGTTCCTAACTCCACCAAACCGATGGACTCATGAAATATGACAGAATATTGAAATGAATTACTGACTGATCAATGATGGGATGGCAAATGACAAGCACATTCTTGAAGCTTAAAAACGAATCACCAATCTATATCAAAGAATGTGAAATAAACAATAAACAAAATATAAAAACTTACCCATAAAAAGCAAGAAATCTGTTACTTTATCAACAACGGCAACTCTAATAATATTTCTCATGATTAGTTTGAAGGCTTCCTTTGCAGACCAGCAGAAGTTCTTGCCATAGACTGCAACCTACGGGTATGGACAATATTATGAGTCTATTTTTATCAAGAAAATGTTGATTTGATAGTTTCACAGGGTGAGTATTAGTAAGTTTTTTAAAATTGGCCCCACTGATTTATAATATAGTGCCATATAATAGAATGCTGAGATCACAAATTTTCAAAAAATACAAATATTGAAAAAAAAAAAATTTTTACATCAATAAAAGATTGCAAGGTAAAAGTATAGTTAGCAAATGGCATAGTTCAAAAGCTCCCAACATAAATTTTCCAGTAGTCCCTCATTTTTATATATCAGTAGTCGAGTGACAAAGATGTCATTGTGAAAAATTTAACCTATAAACTACCAAAAAACTTTTATAACTGGATATGGATAAAAGGTCCTGATTGCCATTTTAAAAGCAGCCTACTCATAGGGAGCCATATATACAACAGGTTTGATTTTCAGTTAATGATACTTATTGCTTATTTGCATTTAGTTGCTTTTCACGTTATAGCTGAATTAGGTTTGTATGAAGTCTACCATTAGTGAGAAAAAACGTTGCAAAAGGCATATTTGTGTTGTTGCGCAGCAAGATTCTTCAATTGTTTAAAAGAAAAGCAATCCCCACAACTTACCATAATGTATGCATTCCTGTTCAAGAACTTCATGAATTTTTCCAGACACCAAAAACAGCATTTGCAGCACTTAATGACAAACTTGGCTACTTTGCTTTCGGAACTTTTCACTTTATGATCAATGTACTCAAGCATAACTCGTATTATCTGTATCAGAGCAATGATAAATGCTCCAAATGCTAGAGATCCAGTATGGTACCTGAACAAGAAAGCAATAAACGTATTATATAGGTATGGAGATGCCATTATAGGTAAATTTAGGCATGCGTCAAAATTTTGATTCATGTTTCTACTTCTCAGCACAGTAGTCAATAATATTACCAAAAAACTAATCAGAAAGTCATCAAATTCCTTCATTTGCCTATTTTTTGCTTTTGCACAGTTTAAGTAGTTTATAATATGTGCTTAACCTAATCCTCCCGGTTTGACGCATGCGCGAAATTTCAGACGTTTTGCAATGCTGTGTGTATACCATGAGGTCTGGAATGTTTGTTATGGTCTTGCTTGAAAGGAAATCTTATTCCCCACACAACGATATGAGAATGAACCTTATATGACATTTAGAAGTGATAAAATTTCGCTTACATATCACGCGTGTACTTCCCGCTGCGATATAAAAACGTCGCACAACAAGAAAATGATTCCATAAACCTTGGCGATGCGCGCAAACCAATAACAAAAGCTAGTATGATAAGGTCTTATTTTGAAGGTCATTTTATATGCTACATAACATAGGAGAGTGGACATCTCACAACGTCAGGAAGTTATAAAAATATCGAGTCGTTTGATCGCAGCTGCCTCACCGAAAAAAAGTTAGGCGTTTTATCTCGCAAATTCTCCTTGTCTGACGATTATAAGCTTTTATGATTCATAATAAATGTTTTATTATGACTCACAAAAGCTTTCAACGCGATAAAGCACAAACAAACAACCGATCGATCTATCAAGCTTAGCCTGGCCTGATTCGATGTGGTGACTTCTCAAACGGAAAATTTCCAAAACGCTTGAACAACATGCGCTATGGAAAAGCATTTAGTATCATATGAAAGAGAAAACCAATGTGCAGTCAACTGTATAGTCACATTTCAGCTTTACAATAGCGATAGACGTCCAACAGCTGATAGAATGAGAGAGTGTAAATATTTTTATTATTTTTTGACGTTACGAAAGACCTCTTGAAAGAGGTGTTTTAGTTTACGGTCCTCCAGTGACATCTAGCGTATAGTACTCTAAAATACCTTTCCAATGGTATATAATTATTGTATATTGGGTAAATTTTGGGGGTCGTATGACATTAATAAAAATGTATTCAAAATTGTGCTCGATTGAGCGTCTGAAACAGGTTAAATAGGGATTATAGTAATAATAAAAAACTAAAGATTACTGGTAATACTACAGCACATACAGAGCAAACTTGCTCCTCAAAAACTATTTAAATTGGAGAAGAATTTCTCCCCGTTTGAGAAACATGGGTACCACAAAGTGTAGTTGCCAAGCCACATGGCTCAAAATGGAATTCAATAGAACAGAATTGCTTAGCTCTCCTTTAAGTTATAACTCTTATTTATTTACCTCAGTGTTCTGCCGAATGCGCCGAACAATGGAAGTGCGGGAATGTCTCGAGGTTTCCTGAAGGCCCAATAATATGAAGCAAACGCACCTTAACAAAAAAAAAAGATTTGGGTTTATAATACAATAATAGTAAATTAAGTAATCTTGAAAAAGCCTTATAAAAATAATTTTCAAAATTGATGTAACTTTAAATAGAATCCAAGTTTTTAAGCGTCCTGGCTGTAAAATATCTCATTTTTTAAAATAGGATACAAAAATAAGGATGAATGTCAAAATTTTTGTCATGTTTTTCAGGCGTAAATTTAACATTGAAAATGAGTATTAACAATACATTGCTATTTTGATATCCTTGATGGCTGACAACTCAAGCATTTGCATATGTCATTTGAGTCACTACGTAATGTGATTTTAAACATTTGTTGAATATTTCATGTTATGTTAATATCATCTAGACAGGAGATTGAATAAGGCTGATGCTGAGCCATTAAAATGACTCCAGCTCCTATCTTCTTTATGCCAAAATATAGGAACTGGTTTCCAGATTTCAGGATAACAAAATTTAAAACACAAAAAAACATTTGTCAAATTAAAACTCAAGACTTCCAAGTTAAGGAAACAAAATTTTATTCCAAGCACCCCGCAAAGTACAAAAACTCTTGACGCTGTAGGATAGAAAGTTAAGCTTCTGGCTCTTACTCCAATATCTGAATCCTAAACAAGCCACAGACAACATAGTCAGTGTTGTTGTTCTATGCAGAAATTATTCAAAAAAACAGTAATAATAATATTTTGATAAATTTTACAATTCTCACCAGCTAAAGTGCATTCACCAAGAGCAATGACCCAGTTTAGAAGCCAGAACAATCCAAACAAGCAGGCAATCTGAAGCCAGAGGGTGTTTTGATGAAATCTGGAAAAAGTAAGTTTGGAATTGTTAAGTGAGCACTGTTGGATAGGATAATACAGTATTTTCCAAACTGGGGGTCTAGACCCACAGGGAAGCGACATTGAAGATTTTGATTAGGAGAGGAAAGTATGAGCGATAAACATGGGGTAATCCATTTATCAAACTGGGCACTCATCTCCTCTTAAGAGGTTACGGAGCACATCCCAGGGGGCCATGACAAAAGCATTCAATGACTGGCATGCAGGATGCTCTTACAAAGTTTGTGGCATAGACTGCGGTTTGGTTAATTCTCTCACCATAACAGATCTTGCAAGTTTAAAAATCCCTCATATACAATATATATTTCACACTCATATTACTACGATCCTATAAAGTGAAATCTAAAACTTACACCGAGTCTCCTCCATACTCAATGAAGGCACATTTTATTGAGCTGTCATTTGCATATGTGTGATTGGCCTGATTCCATAGCTGTAAAAAAATGAAAGAATGTAAATCAATGGATTTACCTGACAGTAATAACTTTAATTGCTCACAATACAGTGCCATGCACTACTGAATACACAGATACCAAACAGCACGCAAGCAGTCACATATGACCACCTCACAGCACTCTGTCAACACAATAACAAAGTTGTGGCCAAATGGTATCTATTTGAAAAACCCTAGTTAGCCTCACTAACAATGTTGAATTCATTTTAAGTTATATGTTATATAGAGTATTTAACAGTCCTGAAGTGCAAATGAATCCAACAATACTTTAATCAGTTATTTTTTCACTTTTATAGCTTGCTTTGGGCAAAAAGCCTTCTCTGAAGATTGTATTTGAAGATAATCTGATTGAGGTTTTAAGAATATGATCATAGTTAAATTGGGCTCTAATCGAGGGGTTGCAATCTTTAAGGGCACAATGTACTGGGCTAGGAATAAGAGTTGTTGGTGAGAATATAAATCATACTCTTCAAATTTTCTTGATATTAGGTGCAAGGTGCAATCTGAACTTCCTGAGGTTATTAATAAAGAATGAAATTTTTGAATGGAACTTGACAAAAACATTGATATTATTCCTGTAGGCAAACTTTCAGGGTTGCTATATTCTTGTCAACCTGTAGTGAGATATGTTTTTTGTTGCTTAGAGGAATATACCGTAATAGTTCAATATAATAGTTTAATAAAATTTTTCCTTAGACCAACTGCTCTGTCACAAGCTTGTCACCAACTATTTAAAACATCATCACCAAATACTTTAAGGCAATCGTTCAGTAAAAATTTGTCCATAAATTTACCGTAACATTGCAATTTGTGTTGTTTAGAGGAGTAGCCTCAGCTGCCACCCTCGTTTCATTTGAGTCAATCACCCTGTACACTGGATCACCAGACGATGCCAGGAACAAAGCAGTTGCAGCCCAGAAGGAAACGACAATCACAGCTAGAACAAATGTCACTAGAGGGTAGAAGAGAGTCGATATCATCATGCCAACAGCTCTGAATAATAGAGAACAAAATTGAAGCATTAGAAATTAGAGATATATCAAATTTATAAAAATTTGGTCGTATTACTGGTAATTGAAATACTGATGTGATATGTATTAATTAAAACACATTGTTGGCTAAGACTTATCAATTTGCAGTCAAATTTCGACTCCATAGTTATGAAATTAGAAATGGGCATTTTTCTTTTGTAATTCTTTGAGAAAACTTTTTGTGACAGATTCCAAACTTAGTAATTTACAAAGTCAAATACATGTTTTCAATTAAAACTTAGTAAGCCAGCTCCCGATCTCAATTTTAGTGTAATATTCATCCTCTAGTTAGATTTGTCTTTGTTCATTGAGATATTGGGATATTATTTAACCTTGTTATGAGCCTCTGTTTAATGTTTTATCGCTGTTCACGTGTTTCAGTGGTAATTATAATTATAAATACAAATTATTAGGCTAAAACAGTCACAATTTGGTCACTGTCCAAATCAAGTGTTCTGTTGCTTTGTGATGGAACTTTTGTTCCATGTATAACATTTCTCTATGAGACAACATAAATTACATAATGCCATTACATAGACGAATATTTATACTTATATATATCGAATACCCATGCTGTACCTCAAACAGATATAAAATCACAATCTGAGCTCAAAAATACTAAACTTACTTGCTGGCAGACTTGATAATCTGTATAGCAATGAGAATTCTCTTCCTCAAAAAGATCACAAGGAGAAGGAAGACTCCTCCAAGGATGCAGAGAATGATGACTGAAAGAATAGAAATTAAATTGAGGTAGAGATTTATATAGGTGTCACTAAAAATGGATCTGTATAAAAAGCCAAACTTTAGAAAAAAAAGTTATTCTGTTCTGTTAAAAAAGTTATTCTGGTTCGACATTGCAGAGTGAATTCCATTTTTATACTTCTATTCACTTCCATTTTTATATTAAAGTAAATACCCCTTCTGAGTGAAACAAAATCTAGAATTTACTCGAAGAAAGCTAATTTACTCACAGAAAGCTAACCAAGTGTCCTGTAGAGCAAGATATTGAGTGAGGTCACTTGTGAAACCAACAGCTATAACAGAACGATCCGCTCCATCAACATTTAACAAACGCTGAAAAGTAAATTTGTGTAAATTTTTGAAATAAGTTAGCAAATAAACCACCAGAACGCCACTTAAATGGCCTGTCCTGTTAAGAGCTGCTGTTCTGCTATAATGGACAAGTATTATTTTATGATGCAAATGATGTGTATCACCATTCAAGCATAAATTATATCTAAGATAGATGTTATTGGTATTCAGGTGACTCTATACCAGGGCCACACAACTGGCGGACCGCGGTCCGAATCCGGACCTTTCAGGTATACGATTCGGACCGCACCTAATTCTATATTTTGAATCATTAGCCCCACTTTTAGAAGTTTCCTTTTATAAAATCACTTTTTGATATTTGGATATATACGAAAAGCACTATAACGCCATAATAAACAATCTTGATTAGCTAATAGTCATTAGTTGGCCAAGGAAGTGCGTGTTTAAGGATGCCAAAATATAATTTGTGGAAAGGCCGGACCCGAATATTTTTTAAATTTTGTATGCGGATCTTTGGTAAAAATAGTTGAGTAGACATGCTTTATACTACAGTGATTCCCAATCTTTTATTAACCGTGGTCCCCTTCAGGGCGCTTTCAGCACTCATCTCTCCATGAGTTTAAAAAGGCTTTATTGTGCTTCATTAGAATTTATTTATATCATAAAAAACCGAAATTCACCTACCTGCCATTCAGTATAGCAATAATAGATTCCAAATCCAAATACTCCAAGTAAAGCAATGATAGTTATCCATATCATGGGGCCTGCAACCCATCTCATTATTACAATCCATAGAAATGATACAACAGCAGCGACACCAAGGCCCCTGTAAAAAAATTAAACCCAATTTAGAGATAATGAAATAAACATATTGACTGTCAAGTCAGGTAACGTTCATTTTTTCCAACCAGAAAAAATACAAAAATCATGCAAAAAATTGGAAAAAAATGCTATTTACAATACTTGATAAGAGAAGCCGTGGGGAATCAAAATTGGCTATCAAGCAAAGACACCCAATGTTCTAACATCTAATTCAACAGGTTGGGAAAATTCATTTCAAAATTACTGTTATTGATGGTAAATATCATATACACAGTCTGTCACTACTTTTATTATGATATAATGCCAATCCTAGAACTTCAGTTTCATGGAATTTGCTACCACAAGTTTGCTTTACTGATCATGTTTATCTTCGATTCCATTTGGCATTTGCTGGCATGCAATGCATTGCCACAAATCCATAAAGTTTTAGCAAATCTTGTCATTTCAGTAGTCATTCATAACATTGCTCAGAGATGAGTCTTTTTGAGAGTGAATATGTATGTATGGTGAATTCTCAATATCAAGCTAGGTACTCAGAAAACCTTATTTTGAATCTTTGAATTTAGAATGTACAATGTTTGAGATGAAGAAATAAGAACTGAAGTTTTAATACTTACGCTAGCACCCAGTACCATGCTACTGTAAAATCAGCAAATATTTTCATCCCAACTTCTTGAGCATTCAGATACGCTTGAACGATCAAGCTTCCATTATTTAAAGCATCTCCTGTGACTGTGTTGTTCAGAGCGTCCTTGGCAGAAAAAAATTCCAATTTAGGTGATTTATTATAGAAAAAAAATTCTACTAGCTCAGATTCAAATCCTGTGTGCCTCCCATCCTCTCACATGCTGGCTATGCAATGATTAACAAGAAAGATTCCATCCTTTCCAGACCATAATAGCCCATAACATATCGTTCGATCTTACTGGCTGCCTGTACATATCATTTTTAGTGCAAGATGCCTAAATGAGAGTCATAAAAAATCCAAGAAAATGTATTTAGTCACTCAGTTACTGCATGAGCAAAATCTATCCCAGTAATCCTCTAAGTGTTGTGTAACTGCATTAATAAATATGTTGAAATTTTCTCACCACAACTACAGTGCTTTCACCAGAAACAGTCTGAGCAGTGAAGGATGCGGCGTCTTTAAGAACTGTAGGAATGCATCTCCCGACTAGTGGGGTCATAGGAATGTAATATGGAGCACATTTCCCTTCTTGTATGATATCGATGAGATCTTGAAAGCCATTAGACTGAAATGAAAATAATTACTGTAAGTCTCTTATTACTTATCGATTTTAATCGGTAAGTACGTTGATAGGTATTTGTCTGTCAGTCTGTATGTTTGTTTGTCTGTTAGATGCACGCCACATCTCAAGAAAGCGAGATTGAATCTGCTCCAGATTTTGCATGTGCATTCATCATATGTCGGACCATTAGCCTATTGATTTTGGATGAATTATGTCGTTTAATTAGCGAGATATTATTTAATTAGTGATGGTACACAAGGTGTCACTAAGGAGTAAAAGCACTGTCTTGGGGAATCCCCTAACTTTCGATCAATAAGTCTTCGGTCTCTGACCGATATTCACGTTTTCAAATTTGCAAGGTTTTAGTAACTTACGGTAATCAAAGGTTGAAAGAGTACTGATAGAGAAGCTGAAATCCACCACTGATGAGATAAATGTTATATCGAATTATACCCTCATTTAACAGAAATCAGTAGACACTGCAGTCCATCACAATTTTTTCTATTTTTTTTTATTTTTACAACATTTTTTTCTATGCTTCTGCATGGCAAAAGAAAAACAATTACCGTATTAACGTCATAAACAATACTTTTATAAATCACAAGAATATAACATGTTTTGAATTCAGCTGTTTAAAATAGCAGCTTGGAAAATAGCATTCTATTCTTATAAAATAAATGTGAAAATCGTATGCAATCTTAACAATACCCACCCTGCTTTCGAATTCTGTTCTGACATCATATCCATATGTGCAGAAGTATTTCGACCAATCCACACCCAGATTACTGACGGCAAAGTTAGAGATTTGTAGGTTAGTGGGAGAAGCCACACCGGTGGCTATAACTCCTGCCAGTGCTGCTGTAAGCTGTGGGACATCTTGATAATAAGTCCATGTTGAGTTGGGACAGGAGTTCACACAGATCTGAAATATTAGTTAGATAGATTTTGAAGTCTGAATAACCATTAAATAAAGGTACAAAAGCTTTGATAGAGGAGTCGCAAGCTGCCACTAATAAGCCAGAAACTATACACATATAATTTGTCTATACTGATTGGTAAATACAATTCTTGGATAAATTCACTCGAAACAAGATTGCACTGAAAAGGAAAAAGCACTAAATAGTGATGTATTAATGGTAAAATGACTGCTTGTCAAAGGCATTGTTCATAGCAAAAGTCTGGAACACCAAAACAACCTGAATCATTTCAGTTTTGTAAAAAAGGCCTACCCATTTTATTACACTCTAAATTAGGTGCTGTCATACCTGTGTTGTTGCGCATTGAAATTTCAGCAAACTGGCAGGACTTGCGCATTTTGTCAGGTCAAAGAAGAATACATTGGTCTTGTTCCTAGAATTTTGAGAATAAATATCATAAATTTATGATTTATTTGGATTTATTGGATCAACGACTGATTTAAATTGATGCTTCAAGACTGATATTTTTATAAAAAATTTGCTCAAAGCAAGGTCAAGCCCACTCACCCAGAAACATGAAAATTGGAACAAATGCTTTAGTTGGAAAGCAACATATACAAGACTTTTTCGTATACCTAACTCTGAATTGATTTTGTGGCGAAATCGCATAAACATGAATGCTGAACATGGCACCTGAGGCAAATTTTTTCAGACCAACTGTCCGTTTTCAGAATGATTCAATATGTAATGTTTTAACAAAACAGTGTAAATTCAGTGCAGAATAAAAATGATTCTTGAATGTGGGTTAAACAAACTCATGGTTCAGATAATTTAATTGAAATTAAACGCTTCAACATGTCATTACTTTTACACACTGAGGCAATACCATAATGCTGAAAATTGACTAAAAATATGTAATAAATAATCAAAACTTTTAGTAAAAAGGGAATGTTAAACTGAAAACTTACGATAAATCTAGATCTCCATATTTCACACCACAAATTCTACCATTATTGTCTGTTGGATACAATAAAATGATCGGATCCCCATTCAGCCAAGCTGGTAAAATGAAACATTAAAAGTTAAAACATGGTAGTGTTGGCATAGGATGTTTTCAAGCGAAACAAACAATCAATAAACAGGTAGGTGTGTAAAAAGCTGCCCAGTCCAAAAAAGAATGACAAATAATAATATTTTCAGTTAAGCTTTGCCTGGATAATTTGAACAAATGGTAAAACGACTTAATTTGTAAAAAGACATAAAAAAAAATTATAAGTAATTATAAAACAATCTAATTTCAGCACAATAACAAAAAATTTAAATTGATGTAAATAGGCAATGAAGGCCAATGATTCAATAATCGATGAGAGTAAATGAAGTTGCGGAGTCCATTTCAAATATATCGAAAAATGTTTGCCTGTCCATATATCTATTTATTTTTTAAATGTGTGTGCATTTTATCTTTTGTTGTGCACTCTTTTAGTAATGAAAAATTCGCAAAAGTTTCATTAAACTCAGAAAATTCGAGATATGGGACTAATCAGAAAAAAACGGTGGTCGGGCTAGTGTGAGTTTGCTGCATTGTCTAAACTAATTGAGCCAGTCAGCAAAACAGCTTTGCTGTATACTTTAAGTTACAGGTAATATGTTACCACAAGTTCACTCACCGAATATTCCGACAACAATGAATCCGAGGATAAAGATAAAGAAAATCAAACAACACAAGATGTCAGTGCAGGACCGTTTATGAATCGGGCCATCGAAGGACGGATCGTGAGTTTTCGCCGTTCCTGTTGAACACAAATTTTTGAGTTAAACGATAACATGTTTATCGGTAAGTTTTTATGAAACTGCAATTTCATGAAAAATGTCAGTTATCAGATTATATCTTGAGCCCTTTCCAACAAAAGGATAGTTGAAAAGTGACTGAAAAAGTCTCATACTAAAGGGCAGTTGCTGTTACTGCCAATACGTGCTATTTCGTGAGATTTATTCTCGTAAAATGAAAAAATTTGAAAAACTTGTTATGTAAAAATAAGGAAAACATATATTTTTGATTTTGAAACCCTTGTCACTTTTTGTGAAAATACTTTGTTCAGAAATATATTTTTCTCAAAACAATTTTTTCATGTTTTTTGGAGGTTAATAAAGCATCAAACTCTCAAGTCTGATAGTTTCTGACCAAACTTGCACATTAAAAGCAATCCTTTCTTACCTTCTCCTTCATCTCCCCCACAACATCCCATTATGATATCATAGAATAAGCAAGTGACTGATATTTAAAATAGAACTTGACAGCTAAATTGAAGAGAATAAAGGAAATGCTGTTTTGTTTCATGGATTGAATAAGCAAAAAAAGAGTGATCTCATTACAGGGATGGTTGAAATCAAATATTTTAAAACCTACTACAGGGCTACTCAACTAGAAGATCGCAATCCGATACAGGCCTTTCGAGTACTCAATTGTCAAACGATGCATTTAAAATTTTGTTTTTGTTCGTTTCGGGTGCTATGGGGGCGAATATTTCACATCTTTTCAGCAAAGTCGGAGCTCAGCTACACAACTAAAACATTTTCATACCAGAGTACAGACGCGCAATATCGAGCATTGCTCTTGTATTTTGTCAAGCATTGCATTTGAAATTTGATGGCATGGTTAAAGTAAATTTTTTTGGAATGACGCCGGTAATTTTCAAATTTTTTGTACGAACCTTCGATGAACATAGATGAGTAGCCCTGGCCTACTATTCCAAATATATTCTGAAATAATATTTCGAAATATTGGATTTAAAGTCAAAATAAAAAGTGAAAATTGTGCAGATTATAGTATATTTATTAAAGGACTGAATTTGGCGATGCAAACAACTTAAGATTGACTTGTTTCAATGGTTTCCTATTTTCTACAGCTTCTAGATATTGCATGACACTATTTCTTGATTGACTACTAAATGTAAACTGCTCAGAATGACAACTCTTCAAAATTAAAATCTGAATTACATCTGAAATCAAGAATCTACTACATCGATATAACCAATTTTTAATGTATTCAAATATCTATTCGTTCTGTTCAACTAAACCCCTCCACATTCAAAACCTTAAATCCAAAACAAAGTCAAAACACACAGAATTACTTTTATATACCATGAACAAAGCTATTCATGTGTATTCAAGCAAAAAAATAACTAGGCAAAAGGTATTGACTACCATTCACTGTTTATATAATGAGTTGTGATTGTGAGTTTGTTAAAAGAAAGTGGATACCACCTACTTTTCAAAATTTGAATATTATGATCT
This sequence comes from Styela clava, assembly GCF_964204865.1. Classification (NCBI taxonomy): domain Eukaryota; kingdom Metazoa; phylum Chordata; class Ascidiacea; order Stolidobranchia; family Styelidae; genus Styela; species Styela clava. The sequence goes on from NC_135254.1 coordinate 6,559,250, forward strand.
GTAATTCATTTCTTCAACATGCTGAAAATATGAATCATACATACACAAATTGAAGAAAATATAAAAAAAATCGCATTTCAGGGTGAAAGGAGACGCCGAAAACCAATACTGGTTATCGAGCAGCGGTACCCTTAACTCAAATATAAGTTTCAGTTTGAACAACAATTTCAGGTTAAAACTGGAGATAGAGAGGAACAGATATACCATATGGTGGATCAAGGCCTTTTGTCCAATTACCAGTTCATGCCAGATATGGAATAATGAATACCTTATTTCCATAGTAATTCACATGGACTTAATGCTGAAGGAAGTCAAACTTTGATATCTGAGCAAAAATGAACTGCCGTAAGATCAACGAAGCATATATATTTAATTTTGTAATCACATGTAGCATTGTGATCAGTGATGGGTAACGAAGCATAGTTGAACAAAATATGCTATTTTAAGCACTTGTTCACATGCTTATGACTCAAATTATGTAGGTCATAATATAGTAATAACTATATTAAATCTTACTAAAACAGTGATTTCAAACTTTCAAGCCTTGTCGAGTCTTGCGCCCCACCCCGAAAATAATGAGCTAAAAATAAGATCCAAAACCGGCGAAAATATATTTTATTCAAGAAACTTGTTGAAAATAAGTGGATGGAAACTAAATATACAAAATAAATAAATCTATTTCCAAAGCAAGGTGAGCAAGATCAAATCTAACAAATATTTTTATTTTTAAATAGCTTTACGCCTCAAAAAAATTGTCTAAGACCCATTGTGAGGCGTGACCAGTGGTGGGATTCAGTCAGTTTGCACCGGTTCTATAATACTGTCTCACAGAATTTTATGAGATCAGCCAACTGGTTAGCGTTACTGGTTACCGTCAATGTTCTGTTTGTAATAGAGCCGGTTAAAGAATATGACTTTTGTGATGGAACCGGCTAACAAAAAATTCTAATCCCACCACTGGGCGTGACCCACCGTTTGAAAACCACTCAACTAGAATGAAAAATTAGTTACATAACTAATTCGCATTCATGCACCAAGAGCTTTTTAGTGAATAAATACAAATATCCTCCAGTTAATCAAGTAAAATGATGTTGTTTTAACCACTCGTTCACATGTTTATGACTCAAAAAACGTCATAATAACGGCGGAGCTAATTACACAGAACTAAACTCAACAATTCAAATAAATAATGCACATAGTATATTTATTCGCTTTATCAGTTTTCTGTATAGTTGATTTTGTGATGACAAATGAACAAGTAACTGCCTAAAACAGAACTAAATATATATATAATGAAGTAAACCCTAGCATGCATTAATTAAAAAAATTAGTAGTATGTGTACCTGTTTAGGTTTAGACCATAATTTTAATCTGATTTTCCTTATTTTAGTTTTATTACAAGTTAAGGGACTGTCTGTGTTAGCAAAGTGAATATACCCCCTGGCCATGGGTTTTAGTTCCTTTTACACAACTTGATGTAAAGTAGGCAAACTAAATCAGTTAACTCCATATTGGTACACACACTTCTGGAGCGCCAAAAATTGCCTTGCCTTCTTCAGAGAAAAAGTGTAAAACTACTTTAAAATGGAGGTGAGGTATTCTACCAGCCTAAATTAAAATCACATATCTCTGGAGCATCATAAACCAACAAGTCCCAGTTTATAAAAGGAAGTAGCACCTCTAAAGTGGTGAACGTACTAAAATTACAATAGAAAACGCTGCGTCATCAAGGGTCATTTTTGTATTGGATTCACCACTTGCCAGAATGAGATAATGGGATATAGTGTGCAAGTGACGTAAATGATATTCTTGAAGTTTGAAGAGAGAAAAGGTTAAAAATTCAAGTCTTTGATGGATATTTATGGTTCATATTTTAGTTGTTTGTTATTTTTTACAGTTTAGAAATACAAATTGTACAGGTATACCATGTCTTGATTCCTATTTACAATATTAACAGTTATTTTAAATAAACTTGGAGTGAATAAAAATAGTGATGTTAATACAATAGCAAATTCACGTCAGCCAATTTTCTATAAATTTGAAAAACATGAATTGTTTAGGTATCAATCACGAAGTCAAGGTAACGTAATTTCACTCTTCATATGATCAATAAATACGATTGAAACCCATAAAATACACTAAATTTTTGCAAATATTCAACAATAATTAGTTCGAAGAATTATTATAAATTTAAATTTTTTTCAAATATTTCAATACAAGGCTATTCAATTTTTATATCCTTCCATCTGTGTCATCCCGACTCATAAGAACCGAGCAGAATTCATGTACAGGAAATCCTATGGTTCCAGAGAGATAACAATCATGAATCTTAAACATACACTGCGCAATTGTGGCCTTCAAATACCGGATACTTTATATTTATTGTAATACATTTACCAATGCTGCTTCGTGACCAAGATAGTTGTTGAATTGAACAAATTTTGTATAATAACAGAACAATTTACAATAATTATGACATCACACTCACAATGACGGTGGAATTGTCATAACACAGCAACCATTCTCAACAGTTACAAAACAATTCCTAGAATCAACAAACTTTATTATTTTATCACAAAGGGGGAGAGAGAACCTAAAGTGCGTCATAATAAAAGTAAATGTTCGAATGAAATTAATAAAAACTGTACTTGAATAGGTTTCCATGAAAAACTAGAAGTATCTTACTTGTCAATCTTACTAATGTTAAATATTGACAGAATATATATACAGCTAGTTCAGTCAAGAATTCGAATTATTACACAATTCATTTAATGAACAGCATTTATGTGTTAATTAATTGAGATTCAATTGACCAATACTGATTACAAAAGCTGTATTAACTTTGATAAAGCATCCTCTAGTACTTGGCGCTATATTTGGTCGTATTATCCAAACATATATGCTTTGTTCGTGCATCTGAAACGATAATCACGTAGCGTGCGTACCAGGTTAGGGCTAGGCCATAATTTTATTACAATTTTCCCTATTTTAGTTCTATTACGAGTTCTGGGACTGTTTGTGTTAATGAAGTGAATATACCCCCTGCCCATAGATTTCAGTTCCTTTTCACAACTTGATGTAAAGTAGGCGAACAAAATTAGTCACCTCCATATTGATACACACACTTCTGAAAATCCTCTGAAACTATTGACAGGTCAACTATCCCAATATCTCAACTTAAGGCATGGTTTGCCATACATGGTTAAGCCTTTATAATTATCTGTCTTATAAGCACAAAAATCCATGATCATATATCGCTAATTCACCAGCAAAATTAATTCTGACATTTGGCAGAATGACAAACAAGTGTAATACAACAGATTTAACCTGAATCGCTGAATGAAATGCCAATCGTAACTGAATTTGGAGACATTAAATCAATTTTACCTATATCAAAACATAAAGGTCACATAAGTGACTAGTCTGAAGGTCATTTATCTAATTATGAAGGTCATATCAAAAAACTCTATTACTATTGTAACAATCAAATCCATCTCATATCCAAACACTACAAACAATTAAAATCTTTTATAAATGACGTTCGTTTCCTTTATACCTAATAATTGAACCAATCCCACAACAAGAATAAAAGATTAATTATATTTCTGATATAAATACATTCCAATGTTGCAGCTATTGATTAGCAATTCGTGACATATTTTGCACAAATTCCATAATGATGGACAACAATGATGATACAGTATTTGTGGTTTAGTATATTTTAAAACACCATAGCATTCTAATGTATTATTAATACAGTGGTTTTTAGTTACATTTTTGCACCTTTTACCATTTTAGTGAATTGCAAGATTTACTCCTCAATGTACTTAATGATGCTCATTTATTGAAATACGAAATTAGCAAATTACCTTATTTTACTTTTTCTTTTGGGTAAATTTGTCCCAGATTAAGAAGTGCTGGATTAACATAAGTATAGTTAAGGTTCGGAATGATTTGAACATTTGAATTTCCAACACCTTTAGCATTCCCAGCCTCCCCCCGCATGAATAATTACTAATTTTTGTATTTTGAGCAGTGGCAGGGGTGTTTTTCTGGCGGAGACTTTATACAAAAGATCTCTCAAAAAATTGAAACAGCATTGGAAAATTGTCAATTTATTATATTTCTATACCATGTCTACGTGAAACATAACAACAAAGGTAGAAATTGAAAATTCTAACTAATTAAAGTGGAGATTAATCAAATACAGTCCAAGTTGAAAAAAATAGGTTTAATTTTGATGAGAATATAAATCTTCCAATTGTAAAAAAAGAAGTAAAGTCCGAAATTATTCAATCCCCAATTTGTAAAAAATATTCGTTTCTACACAACCTCACTGTCTGAATAGCATTAAAATTTAATGACTCATATCAAATATGCATGAAACAGCAGTGTATTAGATACAACCACACAATTTGTCACACACGAGCGTGGTAACCTGATTTTTTAAAAAGGTTTCGGTTGAATCAAAAATTCACAAGTGAAACCAATTATAAACACCCACCTAATTACTCTTACTCTACTCTTTATACATACAAAATCCATTTATATATGCCAAAAGTAGAATGCGTCTCGCTCTTTCAGAATTAAAAGTCAAAGCCAATGTAAAATTTAGCATTACATTGGTTTTTATCACATTTTTTTTAATGTTGTTATTTTAATTTGAGTTGTTTGTTATGCGAGTCCTTACATCTCTAAGGTTTGAGATTTCGCTTTGGCACTAAAAAAGGTTGAGAACTACTGCTACTGCTCTTTCAGATAAACACAGATCACTGTTAAATAAATAGAACAAAACAGTGAAGTCAGGTTATTTTTGTTGCATATGCTTTGAATATACACTTCAGCATTTATAAAAAACTGAATTTATAGATTGTATTAGTCTTCTTGCTGGAAATTGGTCAACTTGAATTTCATGGATAAACTGACCAGCAGTCACATGTAAAATGTGACACCCGAATGATGTCGATGTCATTTATTAGTGAGATAAGAATGTTTGATATATCAAACAATACACTTATTCGTAATACATTCTGTGATAATATTTTCCAGTATGTGATATGGAATATCTAACTCAAGTCATGTTTAATAACATACGGTAGGAAATACAAAAAAGTTAAGAGAAACTTTACAGTAGTTTTAGTTTGGCAATTGTCTGATATGACAATTTTTGAATAAAACTATACTTAAATTTTCAATATTTCATAGAATTGAATATAAATATCTGTATAAAATATTCAGTCATCTTGGATATCTCTGGAATATGGGCAAGCATGTATGGCCCTATTCTGATGAAGCCATGTAATCACACGTTAAAAGGACAATCCATTACCCCATTACTAGATATGCTACGCCATTCAATACGCTATTCAACTGAACAAGATAAATGAGTATGTCTTCCTGTTGCAGGGTTGATTGCCTTTTCAAACGGAAGTTCTGATCTTTAAATCAATTGACAATGTGACATTGACTGATGCACTATGCTGGGATAAGCAATTTATGTGCATGTGCTTCTAATTCTATATTTATGTTTCTGCCACTTTTCGTTTGATTTGTCTCTTTGTTTCGATTTAAAGAACACCAATAGACAAATTAATGAATCGAGTTCAATATTGTTTACTCATTGCTCAAACATTTCGGATATTTTAGCTCTTGTATTATGCATTATTGCATTCATTCTCTTGTTTGAAAATTGAAGTGATGATTGAAAGAATAAAATAAATAAATGATTAAAAAAGGTCAAGAAATATCGCTTCAAAGTCAATGGCCTACTATAGCTAATGCTCACATATGCAGATATGCTGGTGCAAGATTTCTTTTTTTTTTTTTTTTTTTTTTTTGAAAAGCAAAAAGTAAAAATATTAAAATTTTGCTGGTTGCGTGACATCAAATAAGATGGAAATTCACATTCATTCTGAAGGAGAGAAAACATACAACATTGCACATTAAATATTACCAGTTACCAGTCAGAATTACCACCAGAGCACTGTGATGGAAAAAATGATAACATGTGAAAAAGTGGCTCTTTATTTGAAGCCTTGTTTAATGCAAACACACAAAAAATCTCAAAACACAACCCAAGTAAAAACATAACCGGTGGACTATGCCAGAACAATGAAGAAAATTTTTCAACTCCCAGCTATCGTGAACAATTGTCCACATCCTTGTTTAAAAATAAGATAAAATGTTATTATTAGAAAACAGTCCCAATTTATATTTGCTACTCTTCTTGAAAACAACATAAAGATACAAATAACATTGGGCGTTCACAATTAAATGTACAAAGTGTGAGTGGTATCAAAATTGATTCAATATCAAAAAATTTGTACATTATAATAGTGGTGATCGGTCTCAGTAAATATTATAACCTGTGTTTTAGAAATGTAACCATTTTTATATAATAACAAGAAGGTGCAAGATTTCTTAATAACCTGGGATAAATTAACCCACGGGGTAATTAAATCCAAAATGAAAACAATGAAAAATCAAATCTAAAGCCCACAACCAATCTGTGATTCGTTGAGCATTATCTGTTACTTCGCCAGACATCAAAAAGTTAGTTGTTTAAAGCCATTGCCATGGTATCAAACAATGAAATGATTTTGATCATTTTGTTTTTCAATAAATGAGCACCGTTAAGAATACGGTACTGTACTACTAACCAGATTTGCTTAAAAGGTAAAAAAAGGTAAAAAAAAGGTTAAAAAGTGGAAAACAGTAAAGAACCACTGTGCCAGCAAATATGATCCATATAAAAAGAAGAAATATGTCACTTTTAATATCTATTATAACAACCATGACCAAACGAAAAGATTACTGGATTACAAAATTCACATTTGATTTTATGACAATAAAATGGTCATAAAATTTATTTTGCTCTGTGTTTCTGCGGTCAACCATGACACAATTGTCAACAATGAGTTTTATGAGCTAACAAAAGGAAGTACTGGTTGCTAAAACACTCTAATACCACGAGATAAATATTTTCAATGACGAAAGCACTTCTTATTAACAGACAAAAGGCCAAGAGGCTTCATATTAAAGATCACAAAATGGAGTCATATGATTCAGAAAAATATCCGTCTGAACAAATATTATAACAGCTAATATTCACTTCATCAAGCAGCAGAACACGCCCAAAAGAAAAATGAGCAAATTCCAGCTATTTGCAGAAACATGTGACTAATATTTTCATGTTACAAATGATTAATCAGATATTTGAACCTTGGGTGTCACTGCTTGATAAGCTTTGTTTCCCGCAGCTTTCCTTCCACAGTAAAATGTGTGTTCAACTATATTCAATCAAATTTTACATGCTACTATTTTACTGATTGGAAAAAATAAACTTGATTGTGACTAAATTAGCTATATTTTTCAGTTGTGGCCTAAAATCATGGTAAATTAAACTAAATAAAAAGCTATATATGGTGATCTAAACCGTGAAACGTCTGCCAATAATTTTTAATTGATATGAACAAATATGTTCCAAACGACATATTAAATTAAAAATATGATATTAAGAATTTCAACTAAATTTCAATTCTTCAGTTTCAGTTCTTTTGAAAATTGTTGCTTCTTGTTTGACAATGTCTGCTTGAATGAAGTCTTATTTAATAAAGTGAAGTTGTAAAAAGTGAAGATGTAGATGACAAAACTAATTCCCAAAAAATAAGACAGAAAATATATTCCTGATAGGAATATGCCTCCTGCATTAATATGCCTTAATATTTTTTCTTCAATATCTCGCACCTTCGAATTGCCATGATAAATTAGTAAACTACTTTAATAACTGCCAGCTCTACAAACCTAATTCATATAATCTAATATTACCGGTAAGTAACTTTATGCAAAAATAGGCAAAAACTAAGACGATTATTTGAATCTAAGGTATTAAATGCAATTTATTAATCATTGAACCATTTCCGGTTTAAAAAGAACGGAATTAATCATCATTTCAATCTACATTTTGTACAATTAATTACATTTAGTACAAATATGAAAATTATTGTTAATGCAAAGGCTGAGATTAATAAATACAGTACCATTAGAAGTCAAAGGTCATGATTTTTGAAAAATAGAGCATGTTGTTCATAGTGTAATAATAACTTATAAAGAAAAAGGATAGATGAAAGTGCTCAGCGATGAAGTAGTAAAGAATGCGCAATAAGTGTCAGATTCAACGTCAAGTTGCCTTAGATTTTATTTTCTGCTGTTTATACACAAAGCTGAAGTCCTTACGAATCAGTTCCTACTTGTACAGTACTTTATGTAGAGTTAAGTTATAATAGGGCCTCATAGGGAAAAAAAAACTAAAATACTAAAAATTCCTCAAAAATGACTCTAACATAAATGATTCTAAAATAACAAATTAATAATTATCCAGTTAGGGTTAGGAATAATTTGAAAATTTGAATTCCCAACGCAATCCGCATTCCTAACCCTAACCCATGACTAACTAATTACTGATTTTTTTATTTTGAGCGGTGACGAGGGTGTTTTTTTGGCTTCGGCTTTGTACAAAACATCCCTCAAAAAATTGAAACAGCATTGGCAAATTACTAAAAATGAAGAATCTACAAATAAACTCAAAGTCAACCAGTGAAGTATACTATCACCGATAACCTGCCAATATGTTGGAAGACTACTATTACCAGTAAATGAAACCTACAAACATACAATTTCTGATTCAAAGCACTGATTTTCCCAGCATTACCTAGTAATTATGGGATCACCAAACCACGTTGAATGTTCATTTAATCATAACATCGTATCAAAGTCAGTGGAGCATAAACTATTGAAAATCATAGCATGACTGTTGCCACATTTGTATTAGCTGATAATTAAATTATTCCTTATTTGTTGTATTATATTATTATATCAATTACTTGGTTGTCAACTACTTATTAACCATCAAATATAAAAATTCAAAATTTGAAATATGGAAAAATCAATTGTTTTCATAAGTTACATTTATGTTCATATATTAATAATAATAACTTAAATATATTATTTCAAAAACTTGCCATTTTCAGCAAAAAATTGAGAAGAAATCTTGTAAAAGCATTGTTACTAGACATGGCATATAATTGAAAAAATAACAAAATAATATAGGAGAATCTAAAATAGTAGCACAATTTCAAACAAAAATGTGGCTATTTCATATCAATCTTAGTTGCGGCAATTATTCCCAATGTCCAGTAATGAATGTTATTGTGAAGTTTTAAATTCAAGATTGTAGGATAAAGATGCTGATAAATGTCATTGTCATAACTCATAAATGTAATGACGCTTTGATTTTGAGGTGAAACAATCAATAATGGCCGTCTCGGATAGTAAATGCGATTTAGATGCTGGCTCAGATATGATATATCCTATTTATTAACTGTACCAGTTAATTTTTCACATAAAAGTGAGATTTTTGGACGGTTTTCGTGCCTAACACCAATTTTCAATTAATATTAACATTTTACATTTAGGTTGAAAGACCATACCACCTTAGTTAGAAACTGTAAATTAGCGATATCTCTTACTCACCGGCTGGTATGGATTATTTAATTACTGTAAAATCACAGTACATTCACTGCTTTTTTGTACATAGGTAATCTCTAGCAATCTACTTTCGAACTTTTGAAACAGACACCCAACTTCATTATTAATTCATTAGCATATTGACCGAACAAAAGCATCAAGAGCCATCTGATACTTGTTAATAGAAATACAATTGTTTTCAAAAATCAATAACTCAACCATTTGCCACTATCAATTATTGAAAGCTCACAGAATGTAGACAAATATACGAATGTTCTCAGAAATTACAATGTTCAATGTTAGGTGTTGCTGACCCAAAGACTCGCATATGATCCCATAGTTCAGGGGTCGGGAAACTTTTTGGTCAAGAGAGCCATAAGGGGTACATATTTTCAATTGCATTACCGAGCGAGTTATATAGCATTTCTTCCTTAATCAGGCTCACATGCAGCACAAGTTGAAATATACGTTACTCCTCACCCTTCTTTAGTTCAGACATCTTCGTAGTATTTTACTAGCTAGCTTTGCTAGTACGATCTAAATATGACAAATACTGTAACCAGCACGTACAAATGGACGAAAAGCTTTTGCTGCAATCTCGTAACAATAGTAATCTTAGCCTTAGAATATTAGATTTCTCTGGGAGCCACATGCCGTCACCAGAAGAGCCAAATACGGCTCACAAGCCATGGGTTCCCGACCCCTGCCATAGTTCATTACGCCCACTCATTCATTGTTATAAACCACAAATACATATTTTCATTATGTATAACATTGTTATTATGTTCATGCCTCTTTATAGGCACTTTTAAATTACCTTGTGCATTGATTTTGCATGATGAAATAAATATATGTATCTGAATTTAATAAAATGAGATTCGTAAATCTAACTGACATAACTTAAACAATTTAATTTGAACTTGAATGTCTATTCTTGCTGTTCCAACTCAAACAGTCACATCACGGAGAAACCTACTGCAAACATGGAAGATTAATCTCAAGATTTTAAAAACTCACAGAATTAAATCAGTGAATATTCAAATATGAAATTAAATTGTCTAATTTAATTAAGTTTGTATATGATTGCGAAACCTCTGTCACAAGCCATTATTCCTGCAATGCAGACTCAACCACAACACCTTCTGTATTCTATGTTTTAATCCTATTATCAGTTCGAAGACTAGCCAAGAGCCTCCCGTAGTATTTATGCCTAAAATGATGGCCTAACCCTAACCTAGTACACATATTACATTCCGATGTCCGCCATCTTGGTTCGTATACTTCGGGAGCCCCCATTGTTCTATATAGAATAAAAACGATAACCCTCTCATCATTTGAATATGCACACCCTTAGTACCATCCTAATTCTTGACATCAAGGCCAGAACTTTTAACCGAACAATTTCCTCCTAAACTGAAGTTCAACTACAAAATGCCAGGAAATAAATGTGTATGGATGTAATCACGGCATTTTCTCTCATAAATTGCTCAATATAGGAAATATTAACCTTCAAGTTGTCTGAGAAACATTCGGAAACAAATAAAGTGAAAGATCTGCCCTTTTGTGCAAACAGTACAGTCATACTATCAATTTTGACGCAGGGTTTTGTAGTTAACAGAAACCCCAAACCAACTATTTCTACTTATATGATTGGATTGCTTTATAGACTCCAATCAAATAGAAAAAATTATCTTGAATAACAAAATGGCTAGATTTTTAGATATTCCTCGACTATCTTCTCGTATCGTTTATCAAGTAGAACTATTTTGTTTTCTGTATTGCATTCCACAAACAGAAATGAAATAGTTTTATTCAATCCCAAGCACCAATATTAAACAGATGGGAGGCATACATGCGAAAGTGTGGGATCTCTATTATGTATCTTGTTACAACATCTTTGCGGTCAGCATATACTAATCTACCAACACAAAAGCTGAGGAAAACAAGCTGAAGTTAGGTATATTCTACTTCAAGAAACCACAGATTATAAAGTGTGGGATCTCCCTTATGTCTCTTGCTACAACATCTTTGCAGTCAGCCTCTACCAATACAACAATATAAAAGCAAAGAAAAATGAGCTGGAGTTCTACTTCAAGCAACTACATGTTTCAGATTATGAACTCACCATATTTATTGTCAGAGTCTTCGTCATTTTGTCCACTGCAGCAGGATCCCATATCTTTTTATTGTTCAATCGAAGAGTTAATTTTCTCTCGGTTTTTAGAGTAATATTTCTTCGCAAAAAGGCACGACAAAATTTCCAACGCCCTGATGGAAAGGAGTTTTTGATGATTTGAGTATTTTTTTGATTATTTTTGAGATAAGAATCAATTGTTCGAACTCTGGGGAAGATGTTTAAGTGCTCTTGAAAGATTTTTTCAGTTTGTTGTGAAACCAAATATATTCTTTTATTGTTTGTGGTATTTATCTAGAAAAAGCTGAAAATATAAGACAAAGGTTTTAAAGCATAATAAAAAATAACATGACCGAATTAGGAGCTAGGCATTGATACATAACAAATCAAAATAATTCATCGCCGAAGTTTCTCATTTTTTTGTTTTTGAGGTTGAGTTGAAGCCAAATTGTTTTCTTGAAAACCTCTTTCAAGAAGACTCTTTTACTGTCTTCTCAAGACTCCGGATTGTCGCTCTCTTGAAGCTACCAAATGAAAACATGTAGATATTAAATCACTACCAGACTTCTTTACTACTACTGCTGATACTGTGATAAGGACATAACATAAGCATTGCTCAGGGCGCATGTTCACTAAACGTAGAAAGTTCTTCTATTTAGCGTGGCACAACTATTTTTGCATATGTTCTTCCTAACTCCCACCGGGCTCCGTAATCCCGAGATTATGTCACTATGACCTCACAATCACGTCAAATAACTTGCCAAAGTATAGCTACAATCGCCTGAAATGGCATCTTCGCCAACAATAACGAACTCCATAACGCCAGCGATATCTCTCATGTCAGGACCAGTACGACAAGAAAACAAGATAAATAGCTTGCTCAATTTCGGGTGATCGTCTGCGCGTCTTGGATGACAATTAGCATAGTTTGGGGCCCCAATTACGTTACTGTGATGTCGTAGTAACATAATTTTTGAATGACGTAGTCGGGTGGGGGTAAGGAATAACATACGCAAAAATGGTTGTGCCACGCCAACTCTGCAACTAGAAGTACTTACGTAGTGTTGTGAACATGGTCCTTGCTCAGCATGAAATTAACTTTATGGACTCGACCTTTACAAGTAAAAACACAGTAATTTATTAATTAACTCATTTCAAAATCGATGGGAGTAAAAAAATTTAACAGCGATAGTCTATATACAAATAATGGACTAAACCCCAATCCTGCAGAATTCCATAACTCCATAATTTTTAGTTGGTCAAGTTACAGTTGGTCAACGAAATGCATAGGTACCGGTACCGATACATTTATTCACCAAACCTATCAACTATAGAATAATCCTGTAATCCAACAAACTGTCACTACCCTGAATGTAACAATTATCTCCAAAATATTTTCCACATCGAGGGTCCTCAACCCACTACAAATCGGTATTAGTCACATGTACTGTCACAAATACGGATCACTCATTTATAAAGGGCCCTATGATAACAACATTACGGACGTCATTACAATAGAGCAGATCGCCAATTTTGTATTTTTAGCAGAAATCTTAACTGTATGTCACTGTTCACAGCGTTTTAACACAAAATTACTTAGAATTTCGTCCAAGGGTTAGTTATGATAAATACTGAATTACTTTCCTTCTTGCTGGTGACAACTTGCGGCCGAATATTTTTTACAATTGTTTTCCTGCTACACGACTGCTCGAAAGGCATTTTTAAATGTTCGATATTGAAGCAATATAACACCAACTTCCATTAGCCGTGTATTTAAAACTGTGAACTCCTATAAAGATCCCAACTTTTACCTTCATGAGAAAATCGTCAAGATTAAGGCTGTTAGGACGATATATATATATCGGAAGAAAAATAATTTGTGATACACATTTGCTTACTTTGACGAGAAGTAATTAAAACAATTAATATTTTCATAAACTACACGTAAACCAGTTCGTGCGCGTCAGCACTCTCAAAGTAAGCATACCGAATCCAAGAGTCTGGAAAACAGCCATTTATACAGCGCCATTTGCTTAGCGAGTGGTCTATTGCCTGAGAACCACAAGGAGTGTTGCTTGATGTTGATCGTATGGCGCTTGCATAGTTTCCCACGAATCGCTATTTTGTTAACTTCGCAATCCCGAAGTTGATAGTTAGGCACACCAACTTAGATAACTAATTTTTTCGATGATTTTCAACAGTTATACCTGCATTTTTTTCCTAAATACTATCACCTTGCACCAGTACCAATGTGCGTCGTTCGTGTTCATAATTTGAGGGTTGCTCTCTCGTTTATTTTGTTAAATAATGAGTTTTGCGTTGAATGGTGAATTATATCTTCTGAAATGACCAAATCCAAGTGAATATTATAAAAGCGACAGTTAGTGCTGTAAATCACTGATTAAAAGTCTACGGATGTGGGAAAAACATCCTTGATTAAAGCTAGACCAAGTAAACAAACAACCTACCAATAGTTAATTTAAATAGACATTCGCTGAAGACAAAGCAAATTCAGAAAGCTGAACCCTCCTTTGGCCAAAATCTTAAAACTCGAAAGGCGCCGCCAAAGGAGAACATGAAACAACCAACTGACAACTTGTCGACAAGTAAGTCGATCAACTGCGTGGAACATCTGTGTGAAGTAACGATTAGTGCAAAATTAAATCCCTAAGATGCGTACAATGGAAAATGGCCGACATTTCTGATCATCGTCACCGAAACGTCGTTTGCCGAGCGTACGAGCGGTTTTATCAGTTCTGTCTTCTTTCGCGAAATAACGGTCTGCTCACCAGCACCCAATTGCGCTGAAAAATGTCATTATTGTGAGTTGAAATTTTGTTTTGAAACTTTTCTAATTAAAATTGTTGACTCGAACCCAATTTTGAATCAAACGTATGGCATTTTTACCATTAGTTTAGAAAGCACTGGACTACGCAAAAGACTTTGACTCTTAGAAACTTGCTTTCTATTTTACGCGGACAATATTATCATTACCGACCCCGTGATTTGATATTCATGAAGTTAATAGTTGATTTTTTTTATATTTGTATCTATCCACCGCGTCTGAGGTATTTTCGCATTAAATACCAATAAAAAATTAAAAACTCCGCAAATTCGTCATTGCGTGAATACGCAGATAGAAGACTAAAAACATCGCAAGGTAAAGATTTCTCACATTCATCGTTTCTGTTTGTTAGTGAGGGTCAGTGCAAATTCTAGCGAATTAAAGCGATTGCATTAGTAATTGCGATTTGCAAATTATCTCAAATATATCCCAATTACTCCTTGCTTAGAATAGGAACAATCTCAGAGCCAACAAAAAGAGATAATCTATCCTAAACACGTTTCAAATTCGCAGTTTTGCGTTGCTTTTAAATCAGTGCTCTTCAGCCTTTTTGTTATTGCGGAACCCCTGATATCATTTTTCGTTTTTTATGGAACCCCAATTAACAAAAGTAAAACACGAACTACTCGTAACACGAAATATTTGTAATTCAAATGTTTTTAACCCCAAAATCTCGAATTCTAACTTCCGTTACCCGGTTATAATTTGTCGTCGGACATACATAGGGTTTTGTTTTTTATCAATTCTAAAAAAACATCGTGTTTTAAAACAAGGACTTGTTTTAAATCAATTTTTCTCTGAATTTTTCATTGAGATACCCCTTGTATCGCCGGGAAACTACGCCAAAACGTTGCATTCTGGCAGCTGCACAGTGCACACGCAGTCGGAATTATAATTTTAAAAAAGTAAGTAAAAATTCTATTTTGACTTTTACTTCAATTGCGCACATTTATCGCCACGTTTGTATCTCCACCAAAGCCATAAGCTTTTAATCGAAATTTTCATCCGAGATATCAGAGAAACGTTTTGAGTAAGAAAAATCATGGAACTTATCTCACGAGTAACGAGCCTACTACAAAAGCCATTAGATCAAGGGCAGGCAGCCTTCGGCAAAACGAGTGGGTTGCGATAATGAAGAATATGCTTACATCGGCGGAAATTTACTGATATAAAAGATGAGACACCCTAGCCTAGCCTCTGCTAATTGAAAGATGCCTCTGGTGCAGAGACACCACAACAAATCTGTTATGACGCGTATTATGGATTTCGAGTTCATGTATTGGCATTTTTCTCCTAAAAAAGGCAAACTCATTTATTCGATCGCATTTCAATTTTCGCCAAGTGGTTTCGTCGTAGCAAGGTTTTTAGGGTAATGGCAATATTTATTGCAAATAAGAAGCGCTTGGTAAGTTTTTACATCCATTTTTCTTCAACATATTTCATACAAAAAAATCAAATAGTACAGCCATTTGGACCAAAAAACAGGCAAAAAAAAAACTTGATTTAAAACAATTGTTTTAAAACAAGTCTGTTTGAACAAATCCCTAGACTTCCACACAGCGTTTATCATTTCATTCAAGCTTACACTAATATTCACTATGGTCTTACTACTTATTTAAAGGTTAATTATTTTCATAATTCTTGCTAATTCGTGATTCAAAAAATACTTGTAGTTGTATATCCATTGTTATTTATGAGTAAATAATGTGGCCCGTTGAAAGTATAAAACAGTAAACTTGATGATATATATAGTTATCATTTACCTTTGGCGCTCCAGAAGTGCGTGTACCAATATGGAGGTAACTAATTTTGTCCGCCTATTTTACATCAAGTTGTGTAAAGGAACTGAAACCTATGGGCAGGGGGTATTCACTTGGCTAACACAAACAGCCCCCGCACTAAATTATAGCCTAGCCCTAACCTGGTACACATACTACAGAAAGTATCTAATCCATATTAAAGCGCGTTCCATTTTATTCACAAGTATCAATTCTCATGCAACGGCGGACATCGGAGTTTTTTTTTATATTTTGGGCAGAACTGTGAATTCACATCGGCGACAGGTGTTAAAGCCTTTGTTAAACTAATAATGAGAGAATGCACAACACAAACTAATTTTGTCTGACTTTTATCTTTCGCGTAGGACTTGATCGTCTATTTCACACTTTGTAAAATACGATTCCAATTTCAAGCAAATAATATTATCATTACTGACCCCGGGATTTGATATTTATGGAACCTAAAGTTGACTTTATATGCTTTCATATCCCTATCGTGTCTGTGCTATTTTCGTATGAAATAATAATGAACAAAAACTCCGCAAATTCGTCATTACGTGAATACTCAGTGTTGCTTTGAGTTAAAATACTGATTAAATAAATCGACAATCATGGCATTCACGTGGTCAAAATAATTACCCGAAAATTTCATAGGATACATTATTATCTCTATCGGGTTTGACGTTTCTAATTTCAAAATGGTGTTGACACGCTTTATGCAAAATTCGAGTTGAAAAGATATGGTAGGCACGGAAAAAAAAACGAAAAACTCCGTAACGTAGATTTCTCAGTATCATCGTTTCTGTCTGTATGTAAATTCTAGCGAATTGAAGCGATTCGTAAGGTGCATATCTCAATGACTACGTAGGATAGGAAAACTTTCAGAACCAACTAAAACGTTTCAGATTCTAGCGGTGTTGCGTTGCGTTAATTAAGGTGACAACGCGCAAATAATATAGTTTTGGCAGCGAAAGCGTGATGCGCTCACCGTCAAACTATATTGTGGTTTGTTCTAAACAAAATGCATAGAACGCCTTTATAGAACAGTTTTAAATGGGGCCGCCATTTGCTTAGCGAGTGGTGCCGATGTATCAAATCTGATGTCAGTGCTTGAAAGTACGATTCTCAAGACTTTACGCCTAGAGATACCTGCCATCATAGAACATCATCTCGAAAAACATCTTGAAAGATCTACTTTTGACACGACTCAACCTATCACCAACAGTGCTTACTTAGAAGAATCGTTAACATCTTTAAAGTACTCGATTGATGAAATCTAAACAGAAATAACATCTTTTAGTCAAATAACAAACGAGATCCACGAAATAAAGGAGAGTCAGGACTTTATGTCAAAAAAGTTTGATGAGCTCTGCACCAACCAAACTGAGCTCAACAAAATAGCAATGAAAACAAAAAAAGAGTGTCTGAGTTAGAAAATCTAGTGGAAGAATTAGAGGAAGAAATCGACATCTTAACGGAATGCCAACAAGACCAAAAACGTCGTTCCAGACTTGATAATCTAGAGTTTCACAATATTCCATATACAACTGGTGAAAACTGTGAAAATCTGGTAACCAAATTGTGCTTGAAAATTGATGTTCCTTTACAATCATTCGACATCTCAAACTGCCACAGACTATCAAAAAATAATAAGAAGAAACCTTCACCAATAATTGCCAAATTTATCAATAGAAAAACGAGAGATCGAATACTAACGAACCGGAGCAAACTCAAATCACTCGATGTTTCTTCTGTTTTTCCAAAAATTCCCAGGGCATCAAAGGTATTTGTCATCGAAAATCTGACGGATACCAACAAGGACTTATTTTTCAAGGCCAGAGACTTAAAGAAAGCTTGTGGATATAGGTTTCTATGGACAAATAATGGAAGAGTTCTCATTAAAAAGAACCTGGATACTACTACCATCCCCATAATTACAGAAGATGATCTTCTTTTAATAAAGTAGGTCATTCTATAATATTCATGACTAGTTTATAATTCTTACTGTTATTAACTGTATATATGTCCACTTCTTATATTCCCACCAATGAAAATGACTAATTTTTTTAATTGCCTATGTGAGAACATAGAAGTATCAAATTTGACTGATATTAGAGTTGATTTTGACCTAACAATCATTCACCTCAACATTCGATCAATTCAAAAAAATATTGACCTATTAACTGAGCTATTATCCAATTTCACTATTCCTCCCCATATAATAGCAATAAGTGAAACAAAACTAAATACTCTTTCCTCTAGCATAAGCATTGATGGGTACAGATTCATTCATGCCTCTTCTGCTTCAAAAGCAGGAGGCGTGGGTGCCTATATCAGAAATGACATCAATTTTACTGAAGTTACTGACTATCAACTAAATTATCCCAATTGTGAAGACTTGTGGTTTGATATTAGTTTAACAAACATGGTCAATAATTTGAGCATTGGCATTATTTACAAACATCCGAGAAATGATATTCCTACATTCGCAAGCACTGTTGAAAACTGCATCTCAAAATTATCTAAAAAGCATTTTATAATTGTGGGAGATCTTAATATCAATTTACTCGCAACATCTAATAACACCCAAATTTCTCGTTATTCCGATATGCTTACTTCTTTTAACGCCATTTCCCTCATTACTAAGCCTACTAGAATTACACGTACTTCTTCCACTCTAATAGATCACATGTATACAAACTTGACTGATGTGAAAATCAACTCGTATGTAATCTCATCAGACATCACTGATCATTTCCCCATCATGTGCTGTCTTAAAGGCATAAAACCAACCACCAAAAAAGAAGTCATAATTTCAAGGAATATGTCCTCATTCTGTATTGATGTATTTCGGTTTGATATACAGGACATAGTTATTGAACGCTTTGTAACGTTAGACCTTAATTGCAATAATTTTGATAGACTATTTGTAGAATTTACAAATTCTATTGCTCGCATAATCGATCGTCGTGCTCCATTGAGACCACTGTCACGGCGACAAAAAAAGATAAAACGAAAACCTTGGATAACCAAAGAATTACGTGATAACATTCGACTAAGACATAAGATGTTCAAATCTCACTATTTAAAGGGCAATAGTACTCAATGCTCATACTACAAAAGATATCGCAACTCACTAACACGCGCCATAGATAATGCTAAACAAATGTATTACCAAAAACTGATTGTGGAAAAAAAATTCAACCCTAAGTGCTCTTGGCGTATTGTCAATGAAATTACATCTACAAAAAGTAAAAAAGATGAAAGTGTCAATGAAATTCAACTAAACAATGGCAGGACCATTAAAGATAGTCTCTTGATTGCTCAGGAATTTAATAAATACTTCTCCACTGTTGGCTCCAGCCTCTGTACTAAATTTTCCAACGATATGGATGGCTTTAAATCATTTCTTGGCAGACGTGTAAATCAATCAATATTCCTAAGTCCAGCAACAGTGAATGAATTGATCACGGAAATAGTAAGTCTGAATGAGAGGAAAGCGGTTGGCGCTGACAATATTCCCAGTCGTTTCCTCAAGTATGTAGCAGACATCATAGCACCTTGTCTGACAGAGTTCTTCAATAATTCACTTCGAATAGGAATATATCCATCTTCACTGAAAATCGCCAGAGTAATTCCAATCTTTAAATCTGGTAACAAAAAAAATATTTCAAATTACAGACCTATATCCATTCTATCTGCTATTGATAAGGTATTTGAACGTCTAATTCATAGAAGACTTATGAACTTTTTTACAAAACATGACATACTAAATAAATCACAGTTCGGTTTTCAAAGCAACCACTCTACGTCACACGCGATCCTAGATACAATATCTCATATATATGATGAATTGGAGAGGAAAGCCTATGTCAGTGCTACTTTTCTCGACCTGAAAAAAGCTTTTGATACCGTCAACCACAAAATCTTGATCTACAAGCTGTGGCATTACGGTATAAGGGGGAACGCCAATCACCTTCTTACTAGCTACTTGACAAATAGAACTCAATATGTAGAAATCGGTTCATACTGTTCCACTGTCTTACCTGTCACCCACGGGGTCCCCCAGGGTTCGTGCTTGGGGCCGACTCTGTTTCTGATCTATATCAATGATCTCTCACGCAGTTCCACACTATTATCAAAATTGTTCGCCGACGACACAAACCTCCTCGATAGTGATAAGTCTCATAATGTGTTTGAGTCCAGAGTAAATACTGAAATAAATAAAGTTGTAAAATGGATGGAACTTAACAAACTAACTCTAAATGTGGACAAATCCAAGACTATGCTGATAACCCCTAACAAATCCAAACATAATGATGGTCTTAAAATTCAAATCGGGGGGACTATTCTTGAAAACGTGGAATCTTATAAATATCTTGGCAGTCATATCGATAATAAATTGAACTGGGATATTCAAATAAATAGCATTGCCGTTAAATTATCTAAGTCGGCAGGGATGTTGTACAGGCTTCGTCCATACACATCAATGTCAACTCTGCGTATGGTATATTATGCTCTGTTCCAGTCTCATATCCAATATGGCATCGCGGCCTGGGATTCAGCAAGAAAAATGTTATTACGTCGCATTGAAGTTATGCAAAATAGGGCGATTCGAGCCATTACTAATGCCGGACTCTTGTCAAATCTAGACTCCTACTATTATAAGATGCAGATTCTTAAAATTACTGACATCTATAAAATTGAAGTGCTTAAAATCATGCACCAACACCATAATAATAAATTGCCTGCTGCGTTCGTTAGCTATTTCGTTAAGCAAAGCGTTATCCACTCTTATGCAACACGTTCCTCCACCAATAGCTCTTATTTTATGACCCGCTATTCATCCAGTCGTACACAAAATTCCATAAAGTACATGGGCATAAAACTTTGGAATATGCTCCCAGTTAGTATCCGCTCCAAGACCTATAATACATTCAAAATAGAGTTAAAAAAACTGTACCTCAATGCTTATAACATTCAGTAATTTGCCAGTCCCCAGGTTGGTCATTTCTGATAGGGTTCTTGATGCCAGTTTTGCAAATGTGATGCTTTTATTGCTGCATATCATTCCTTTTCATTGTTGTTGAATATTTTCACCTTTATTACACAAGCTTTGATGTCTTAAATTTCTTCTTTACGATTCATTATTGCGTAATCTTTCATATATTCAATTCTACTGCCCTGATCTCATTTCATTTATGTAGCCTTAACTTCAAAACTAATCTTCATATTCGTATAGTGACATTCCTGGGAATTCCCCTTTTATTTATCTCAGCAACGCAGCGTCGTTGATACTGTGTTCACCCGAGCATGACGCTACGAAAATAAATTGACGGTACAAACTCCTTTTCCGACTGACTCTCTCGTTTTAACTTATTTTCCTTTTAAACAATTCTCTTCTAAGTGACGTCTTATCTTCGATCCACATTTTCCAAATGTATTCTAAATACTAGTTATTTGACGTCATCTGCTGCTGACCACGGCAATTTTGGTGTCGCTGACACGACGACTTTATAGTTTATTCGCGGCATCTCGTCAATTGCAATCGAAATATTGTGTTATTTTTTTTTCAATTGAATTATTTTTGTGTTCTTTGTTTTAATAATGTAATATTTCATGCATGACGGAAATAAATATCTGAATCTATTGCCTGAGAACCACAAGGAGTGTTGCTTGATGTTGATCGTATGGCGCTTTCATGGTTTCCCACGAATCGCTATTTTGTTAACTTCGCGATCCCGAAGTTGATAGTTAGGCGCACCAACTTAGATAACTAATTTTTTCGATGATTTTCAACAGTTATACCTGCATTTTTTTCTTAAGTACTATCACCTTGCCCTCCCTGTAGAGTTAAGAGGTTCTACAGGTCCTATTTCTGATTATTGGGCTGTCTTGTCAATCTACTTCCGTAGCTAACTCTCGACACAGTAGTAACGCACACATAAACACATCCAACTTGTATGAAAGAACTTGTAATGAAAGTATATTTACAGTATATACAAGTCACAGTCCAGTAAAATTCCACAATCAGGTTAAAAGTTCCACAGTAGATAGATAAATTTCCACAGCAAGTATAACGGCAGTGTAACACAGTGAATGTGAAAACTTGATGTCTGTATGTAAATGTATGGTGTGTATTGTATGATGTGGTTACAATATATTTGTGTCTCCAGCCCAACAACAGTACTTAAATTTAGCTACAAGACACAAAAATAATAAAAGAGTATAATTAGCCTTCGACATACAACTCAATTAGAACCTATATTACTAAATAACCCTGAACATCTTAACAATTCTAAATTAGCACAATCAAAACCCTACAATTTGCAACCCAATGCCGCAAAGTAATCGCAGCTACTAACAAAGAAATTCATGTGACCAGGCCTCATTGCACTGTCTCCCACACTAATAAATAGGACATTTAGTATAATACAATAAGAAAAACAAGGGCATGAATACAAATCAGCTGATATAAGACAGTATTGCACCATCATTGCCAAGACTTCAAACTTTCTCTCGGCCAGTGACGCTTAATATAAATAAACAAATAAATAAACGAGAGCAAGTCTAAACATGATTATCGGACCAGAATAACTAAAACTAATAGGTTAATTCACGAAAATTAAATTTCTGCCTGTAACATTCCGGCTTCTAAGTAACTCTGGGAAAACAGAGTTAATTATAAATAATTCAAATTACAGGCAACGGGAAATTTCAACTTCAATATAATAAAACATGAAATGTTAACTAGCAATTTCAATTATTACACAGCTTCAAGATGACACAATTTGCGAATATCACGAACATATGAAGACTTTGCAGTCCTGACTCGAACACGTCGAACCATACCAAATTGATCTGGATACGTTTCCTCGATGATTGCCATTGGCCACGAACCACTCGGTGTATCTTCATAAACTACCAGAACCAAGTCTCCAACAGAAAAGTTCTTTGCTGGTTGATGCCACTTTTGCTTTGATTGAAGAATTTGCAGATATTCTTTTGTCCACCTTGACCAAAAATGATTTGCCAGTAACTGCACCAATTTCCAAGACTTTCGAAATCCATCTGCTTTAACAAAAACATCCGATGGATAATCAGGATCGATGCGACCAGTTAATAGCATAGCTGGTGTTAATGCACAAAGATCTTTGCAATCGTCTCCAACAGGTGTAATCGGTCGATTGTTCAGAATTCTTTCCACTTTAGTGAGAAATGTGTAAAACATAGCATCATCCAGTTGTCGGCCCCCTGCAAGTGCAGTCAGAATTTTTCTCACTGACCGAATCATTCTCTCCCAACATCCACCCCAGTGACTCGCAGCAGGAGGGTTAAATTTCCACTTGATTCCCTTTTGACTAATGGTTTCATGCACAGACTGATTCCAACGTTTCAGTCCTTCCTTTAACTCGTTATTCGCAGAAGTAAAATTTGACCCGTTGTCAGAAATCAACTCCAACACAGGACCTCTTCTTGCTACAAATCTTTCCAGTGCGTTGATAAAGTCAGAGGTATTCAAACTGTTCACGACCTCAATATGAATTGCTCGACTTGCCATGCATGAAAATATCACAGCCCATCGCTTTACATCACTTCGACCAGATTTGATGAGAAAATATTCCATAAGATCCACACCGGTCACACTAAATGGTGGGTTTCCTGGTTTAACTCTCAATTCAGGCAGTGGTGCCATGATTTGCGAACCTGGTTTAGCTCGCCTCTTCTTGCATTTCAAACATTGACGAAGAACACGTTTGACCGCTGAATGACCTTTGATGATCCAGAACCGCTGTCTAATAACAGATAAGACATGCAGTGTTCCACTGTGTCCCTCCAGTAAATGATAATGATTGATAATGAGATCAGTCACATGATGATTGTATGGCAAGATGACTTGATGCTTGCTTTCATCAGGTAAAGTAGATCGCTGTAGTCTACCTCCAACACATATTAAGCCATCAATCAAACAAGGTGTTAGAGCTCGCAATGGTGAATTCTTGTCTAACTTGAACACATCTTCTGAAAACATTTCCATCTGCACAAGATGTAATATGTCATGAGTCGCAGCATTTATTTCATTCACAGTTAAACCTTCTTTACAAAATTCAGGTTTATCAGCATGACCAAATTTCAATAATATACATTTCTTGAAACGTGCCAACCATGCAACTGACTTCTGTAATTTTCTCCAAGATGAATATCTCTTCAATAACGTGAAAAAGACTGGTGTTTTCTCAATCGTTTTCTGTGTTATAGCAAACATCTGGTGTGTTTTCTTGATTTCACAATTATCTTCACTCATTGGCAGAACTTTTGGTCTTTCTGGCCAATAATCTTCACTCTTTCTCAAAAATTCAGGACCCTGGAACCACAAATCACACTTGCTTAACTTCTCAGGCATGACTCCTCTTGATGCCAAGTCCGCTGGATTTTGTTTAGTGCCAACATATCTCCATTGCTTTGGTGTAGAATGCTCATGTATTACAGAAAGTCTATTTCCTACAAATACTTTAAATCTTGTTTTGACATTATTGATGTATTGCAGCACTGATGTACTATCAGACCAAAATGTGACTTCATCAAATTTATATTTTGACTCTTTCTGAATTATTGCACTTAGTTTCACAGCAATGACAGCAGCAGACAACTCAAGTCTAGGAATTGAAATTGATTTCAGTGGTGCAACTCGCGATTTCCCAGCAATAAACTCACAATGTATGTTGCCATCCTTGCTTTCAACTCGAACATAACTTACAACTCCCAGACCAACTTCAGAGGCGTCACAAAAAGTATGCAACTGCATTGTACAATCACCATATTTGGAGCCTTTGAACCATCTTGGCACAGAAATTTTTCTAAATTCAGGAAGTTGAACCATCCACTTTTTCCATAAATCAATAGCTTTATCAGGTAACTGTTGATCCCAGGTAAAATTCTCTGCACATAATTGTTGAAGTAATCTCTTCATAGGTAACAAAAAGGGACCCAAAATACCAAGAGGATCAAAAATCTGTGCTTGCATCGCCAACAATCCACGTCTTGTATATGGTTTTTGCTCAATATTGACTTCGAAACAAAATGCATCAGTAGATACATCCCACAGTAAACCTAATGCCTTCTGTGACATATTTTCTTCAAAATTTAAACTTAGTGTAGTAGGTGATCTATCTGCTTCAGAGATAGTTTCCAAAACTTCAGGTTGAGAACTCAAAAACTTAGTAAGATGAAATCCCGAACCATCAAGAAGACAGGACAAATCCTTTATACGATGAACTGCATCTTCCACGGTTGGCTCTGACCGAAGCAAATCATCGACGTAAAAATTTTCATTAATTGCACTTAAAGTTTCCTTGTCCATGTGATCTCGATTGTCAACAGCAACTCTCCTCAGGGCATAACAGCATACACTAGGAGCCCAAGAGCCACCAAAAATGTGAACATTCCAACGATACTCTGCAACTGGTTGATTGTAATCTCCATCTTGCCACCAAAGGAACCGCAGAGTATCTCTGTCTTCCGGTGCAACCAAAACTTGATGATACATTGCAGAAATATCACCAATGATCAGAATTTTCTCTTCGCGACATCTTGTAAGGACACCAAACAAACTGCTTGTTTCCGGTGGTCCGCTTAAAACATTGTCATTCAATGATATATCGTTACACTTGGCAGACGCGTCAAAAACAATTCGAAATTTTCCTCCAACCCCATGGTGAGGAATATACCATGTATTTTTCTTGTGTATCAAATCTTGGTCTTCAATTTTACTAGCATATCCTTTATTTAGAGATGTATTCATCCATCTTGGCTTTATATTTTTCATAATATCCAGAATCTTTGACACAACGTCTCTGTAAATTCTCAAATCTTCTTTCAGCAACTTGCTTATTATCAGGCAACTCGATATCAGATGACCTCCATGGAATCTTGACTTGATATCTTCCATTCACTTTACAAATTGAATCATTCATGATCTTTAAAGCCTGTTTGTCTTCAATAGATGGTAAAGTGTCAAATCCACTGACATTAGAATCCTTTAATTCATTCCGAAAAGCTTGCTCCATCTGAACATGCAATTCTTCATTATCCAAATGAATCCAATCTAGATGTTTTACACTTGGTTGATGAAATTTACCATCTGGCCCGAATAATGCCCATCCAAGACCAGTATGCACAGCAAATGGCTCTGAATTACTCCCACGTCGCATTCCATGACACGCATGAGCTTCAGGCACATCTACACCCATCAGGACTTCAACTTTTGCATTCTTTGCATTTGGAAAATTGATATCTTTCAAGTGTTCGTATTTCGCCATCGCACTATTTGACGGTATGTTGCATTCCAAATCCGAGGGAAGATCGTCCAACACTCGAACTCCATGCATCTGAATAATCCTAGTTTCATTGAGTCCTTGAATATTCAGTGACACTTCAGGACTTGATTTATGTTCTATTTTTCCACCCAACGTCTTAATTACGAGTGGATCACTGTTGCCTTGTAAACCAAGTTTCTTCATAAGCTCAGTTTTGATAATGCTAACATTACTGCCATCATCAATGAATCCATATGTGTCATATGATTGATTATCGGTTCCCCATACTCGCACAGGAACCACCTTTCTTCTTATAAAGGTGGCAGGTTTAACTTCAATAGCACACAACTGAGTCGAAGTTACACCGGCCTCATTGGCGGTCGTAGCTCCGGCCTCATTAGACCTCACATCTTGAGGTGATTGCACATCTGTACTACCATTTGGTTTCACTGAATCAGGCTTCTTATTAACATGCAACAGTGTGTGATGTCTTCTATTGCAACCTGGTGCTCTACAATGATAATTTGACTTGCACTGGCTTGCAAAATGATCTGGAAGCAAACAATTGAAACACAACTTGTTCTTGGAAACAATCTCGAACATCTCTTTGGCCTTCCTTTTCTTAAATTCTTCACACCTCCACAACTGATGATCAGATTTGCACACAACGCACTCTCGTAGTGGTTTTCTCATCGTGGCATTACTCAACTTAGGATCAGCTGTGGGTGCTTTAGAAGAGGACTCTTCAGAAATAAGAAATGATGACACACTGCGGTTGCCCCGCTGACTCGGACTGTCAACATATTTCTTTCCTTTATGTGTCTCAAGTGCAAGCTTACCAAATCCAGATCTATTCACATTTGAAACTGTCTCCATAAATGTAAGAAGAGTATCAAAATTGACAATATCTCCATTGGTGTACTTCTCATTAGCAATGTGAGCAAATTTCCATAAATGTTGTATTGGAAATCTCTTTACAATCTTTCTTAATGTAGTTAAATCATCCAAACTACATCTGGCATCATATTCCTTGAATACAATGAGGCAATTCCGTGCCTGGGTGACCAATTCATCCCATGCATTAACATCATTTGCCTTTATTGAGGGACCTTCAGTAAGTAATTGCACATGTGCATCAATTATGAGATGCCTCTGACCATAATTTCGATGCAAAATACTTCGTGCCAGTTCATAACCTCTTTCTGCAGGTAAAGAACCACATGACAATATTGCTTCTTTAGCAGAACCTTCACAATTGGAAATCAAACAATTCAATTTCTGAGCAACATCCAATTGACTTGAACCAATAAAAGTATTGAACTCTCGAACAAACTCTGTATATTTGAGAATTTCTCCTTTAAATGTTGTCATCTTAATATGAGGGAACATCAAACCTTGCTTAATGATATTTGCTACATTCAGCATTCCTCCCTGTAAAGCTTGCGTCAGCTGCGCCATTGCATGAACAGTGTGATCCGGCGTACCATATTCCATCTTAGTATGGCTTCGTATAGTACCCGGTGACTCAATCTTAATTTCATGGGCTGCTGACCTGTTTACAGGTTCAACTTTCGGCACTTCAGTTTGAACATTTCCAACTTCAGTGGGAATCAAGCGAAAGAGATGCTGATTTGTACTGGCATCAAATCTATGATCATGCATAATATCACTCACCAAATTCTTCGCAGGTGATGGAACTTGATTTTCATTTGATATGAATTGAACGTTCGGATCCAACATACATCCTTTGTCATCATTTGCCATAGGAGTAAAAATATGCCGCAAGATTCTATTTGCTTTCTCTGGATCAAAGTCCGACACATTTGATGGTTTCATATGAGGCGGAAGTGACGTATCAGCCACATCATCTTGACTTAATAACTTTAAATGATCAGTAATCGGTGTTGACTTCACAACTTTCTCAGAACTAGATTGAGCTTCAAATCTATAAAATGTTGAGCCGTCAATAACTGAGCCTTGTCTTGAATGGCTAGCACTTGACATCATATCATACTCAATTTGAGCTTCTTCAGCATCTGCTTCAGCTGCTAAAGTCTGAGAATCGAGTTCAAATTGCTTACGCTTTCGATCAGTCTCAACTTCCAGTTGCTTACTTTTCAGATTGCTCTCGACCTCCAGTTGTTTACGTTTCAGCTCAGCTTGTTTCAGGGTTTGTTGCTTTCTCAAATTTGCAAGTCGCAATCTCTTCTCTGCCATTGCTCTTTCAGACATACATGACTTAGTAGTTGATCCAGAAACAGTTGACATCTTCACTTGACTTTAAACTTTCGAGACAACAGTCGAGACTTATATTGTAACTTAATGTAGAGTTAAGAGGTTCTACAGGTCCTATTTTTGATTATTGGGCTGTCTTGTCAATCTACTTCCGTAGCTAACTCTCGACACAGTAGTAACGCACACATAAACACATCCAACTTGTATGAAAGAACTTGTAATGAAAGTATATTTACAGTATATACAAGTCACAGTCCAGTAAAATTCCACAATCAGGTTAAAAGTTCCACAGTAGATAGATAAATTTCCACAGCAAGTATAACGGCAGTGTAACACAGTGAATGTGAAAACTTGATGTCTGTATGTAAATGTATGGTGTGTATTGTATGATGTGGTTACAATATATTTGTGTCTCCAGCCCAACAACAGTACTTAAATTTAGCTACAAGACACAAAAACAATAAAAGAGTATAATTAGCCTTTGACATACAACTCAATTAGAACCTATATTACTAAATAACCCTGAACATCTTAACAATTCTAAATTAGCACAATCAAAATCCTACAATTTGCAACTCAATGCCGCAAAGTAATCGCAGCTACTAACAAAGAAATTCATGTGACCAGGCCTCATTGCACTGTCTCCCACACTAATAAATAGGACATTTAGTATAATACAATAAGAAAAACAAGGGCATGAATACAAATCAGCTGATATAAGACAGTATTGCACCATCATTGCCAAGACTTCAAACTTTCTCTCGGCCAGTGACGCTTAATATAAATAAACAAATAAATAAACGAGAGCAAGTCTAAACATGATTATCGGACCAGAATAACTAAAACTAATAGGTTAATTCACGAAAATTAAATTTCTGCCTGTAACACTCCCTACCAGTACCGATGTGCGTCGTTCGTGTCCATAGTTTGAGGGTTGCTCTCTCATTTATTTTGTTAAATAATGAGTTTTGCGTTGAATGGTGAAATATATCTTCTGAAATGACCAAATCCAAGTGGATATTATAAAAGCGACTGTTAGTGTTGTAAATCACTGATTAAAAGTCTACGGATGTGGGAAAAACATCCTTGATTAAAGCTAGACCAAGTAAATAAACAACCTACCAATAGTTAATTTAAATAGACATTCGCTGAAGACAATTCAGAAAGCTGAACCCTCCTTTGGCCAAAATCTTAAAACTCGAAAGGCGCCGCCAAAGGAGAACATGAAACAACCAACTGACAACTTGTCGACAAGTAAGTCGATCAACTGCGTGGAACATCTGTGTGAAGTAACGATTGGTGCAAAATTAAATCCCTGAGATGCGTGACAATGGAAATTGGCCGACATTTCTGATCATCGTCACCGAAACGTCGTTTGCCGAGCGTACGAGCGGTTTTATCAGTTCTGTCTTCTTTCGCGAAATAACGGTCTGCTCACCAGCACCCAATTGCGCTGAAAAATGTCATTATTGTGAGTTGAAATTTTGTTTTGAAACATTTCTAATTAAAATTGTTGACTCGAACCCAATTATGAATCAAACGTATGGCATTTTTACCATTAGTTTAGAAAGCACTGGACTACGCAAAAGACTTTGACTCTTAGAAACTTGCTTTCTATTTTACGCGGACAATATTATCATTACCGATACCGGTGATTTGATATTCATGAAGTTAATAGTTGATTTTTTTATATTTGTATCTATCCACCGTGTCTGCGGTATTTTCGCATTAAATACCAATAAAAAATTAAAAACTCCGCAAATTCGTCATTGCGTGAATACGCAGATAGAAGACTAAAAACATTGCAACGTAAAGATTTCTCACATTCATCGTTTCTGTTTGTTAGTGAGGGCCAGTGCAAATTCTAGCGAATTAAAGCGATTGCATTAGCAAATCGCGATTTGCAAATTATCTCAAATATATCCCAATTACTCCTTGCTTAGAATAGGAACAATCTCAGAGCCAACAAAAAGAGATAACCTATCCTAAACACGTTTCAAATTCGCAGTTTTGCGTTGCTTTTAAATCAGTGCTCTTCAACCTTTTTGTTAATGCAGAACCCCTGATATCATTTTTCGTTTTTTATGGAACCCCAATTAACAAAAGTAAAACACGAACTACTCGTAACACGAAATATTTGTAATTCAAATGTTTTTAACCCCAAAATCTCGAATTCTAACTGTCGTTACCCGGTTATAATTTGTCGTCGGACATTCATAGGGTTTTGTTTTTTATCAATTCTAAAAAACATCGTGTTTTAAAACAAGGACTTGTTTTAAATCAATTTTTCTCTGGATTTTTCATTGAGATACCCCTTGTATCGCCGGGAAACTACGCCAAAACGTTGCATTCTGGCAGCTGCACACGCAGCCGGAATTATAATTTTAAAAAAGTAAGTAAAAATTCTATTTTGACTTTTACTTCAATTGCGTACATTTATCGCCACGTTTGTATCTCCACCAAAGCCATAAGCTTTTAATCGAAATGTTCATCCGAGATTTCAGAGAAACGTTTTGAGTAAGAAAAATCATGGAACTTAGCTCACGAGTAACGAGCCTACTACAAAAGCCATTAGATCAAGGGCAGGCAGCCTTCGGCAAAACGAGTGGGTTGCGATAATGAAGAATATGCTTACATCGGCGGAAATTTACTGATATAAAAGATGAGACACCCTAGCCTAGCCTCTGCTAATTGTAAGATGCCTCTGGTGCAGAGACACCACAACAAATCTGTTATGACGCGTATTATGGATTTCGAGTTCATGTATTGGCATTTTTCTCCTAAAATGAAGGCAAACTCATTTATTCGATCGCATTTCAATTTTCGCAAAGTGGTTTCGTCGGAGCAAGGTTTTTAGGGTAATGGCAATATTTATTGCAAATAAGAAGCGCTTGGCAAGTTTTTACATCCATTTTTCTTCAACATATTTCATACAAAAAAAACAAATAGTACAGCCATTTGGATCAAAAAACAGGCAAAAAAAAAACTTGATTTAAAACAATTGTTTTAAAACAAGTCTGTTTGAACAAATCCCTAGACTGCCACACAGCGTTTATCATTTCATTCAAGCTTGCACTAATATTCACTATGGTCTTACTACTTATTTAAAGGTTAATTATTTTCATAATTCTTGCTAATTCGTGATTCAAAAAATACTTGTAGTTGTATATCCATTGTTATTTATGAGTAAATGTGGCCCGTTGAAAGTATAAAACAGTTGTGCATCAAGTTGTGTACAGGAACTGAAACCTGTGGTTTGGGGGTATTCACTTGGCTAACACAAACATCCCCCGCACTAAATTATGGCCTAGCCCTAACCTGGTACACATACTACAGAAAGTACCTAATCCATATTAAAGCGCGTTCCATTTTATTCACAAGTATTGATTCTCATGCAACGGCGGACATCGGAGTTTTTTTTATATTTTGGGCAGAACTGTGAATTCACATCGGCGACAGGTGTTAAAGCCTTTGTTAAACTAATAATGAGAGAATGCACAACACAAACTAATTTTGTCTGACTTTTATCTTTCGCGTAGGACATGATCGTCTATTTCACACTTTGTAAAATACGATCCCAATTTCAAGCAAATAATATTATCATTACTGACCCCGGGATTTGATATTTATGATACCTAAAGTTGACTTTATATGCTTTCATATCCCTATCGTGTCTGTGCTATTTTCGTATGAAATAATAATGAACAAAAACTCCGCAAATTCGTCATTACGTGAATACTCAGTGTTGCTTTGAGTTAAAATACTGATTAAATAAATCGACAATCATGGCATTCACGTGGTCAAAATAATTACCCGAAAATTTCATAGGATACATTATTATCTCTATCGGGTTTGACGTTTCTAATTTCAAAATGGTGTTGACACGCTTTATGCAAAATTCGAGTTGAAAAGATATGGTAGGCACGGAAAAAAACCGAAAAACTCCGTAACGTATATTTCTCTTAGTATCATCGTTTCTGTCTGTATGTAAATTCTAGCGAATTGAAGCGATTGCTTTAGCGATTCGTAAGGTGCATATCTCAATTACTACGTAGGATAGGAGAATTTTCAGAACCAACTAAAACGTTTCAGATTCTAGCGGTGTTGCGTTGCGTTAATTAAGGTGATAACGCGCAAATAATATAGTTTTGGCAGCGAAAGCGTGATGCGCTCACCGTCAAACTATATTGTGGTTTAATCTAAACAAAATGTATAGAACGCCCTTATAGAACAGTTTTAAATGGGGGTTGAGCACCCCCCCCCCCCCCCCCCCCCTCGCTGTGCCCCTGGCTAGCGCGTAATTAAAATTTATTGGGCGAAAACAGGAGAAGAAATAATGATAAAAGTTCTTGATTGACCAACACTTCGTTCAAAGGTATATTTTATTTAAAGGACTCAATTTTTCATCATTTGGCAATTGCGTTTTTTGGAATGAAAAATAATTTGTGATACACATTTGCTTATTTTGACGAGAAGTAATTAAAACAATTAATATTTTCAAAAACTACACGTAAACCAGTTCGTGCGCGTCAGCGCTCTCAAAATAAGCATACCGAATCCAAGAGTCTGGAAAACAGCCATTTATACAGCGCCATTTGCTTAGCGAGTGGTCTATTGCCTGAGAACCACAAGGAGTGTTGCTTGATGTTGATCGTATGGCGCTTTCATAGTTTCCCACGAATCGCTATTTTGTTAACTTCGCAATCCCGAAGTTGATAGTTAGGCGCACCCACTTAGATAACTAATTTTTTCGATGATTTTCAATAGTTATACCTGCATTTTTTTCCTAAATACTATCACCTTGCCCTCCCTACCAGTACCGGTGTGCGTCGTTCGTGTCTATAGTTTGAGGGTTGCTCTCTCGTTTATTTTGTTAAATAATGAGTTTTGCGTTGAATGGTGAAATATATCTTCTGAAATGACCAAATCCAAGTGGATATTATAAAAGCGACAGTTAGTGCTGTAAATCACTGATTAAAAGTCTACGGATGTGGGAAAAACATCCTTGATTAAAGCTAGACCAAGTAAACAAACAACCTACCAATAGTTAATTTAAATAGACATTCGCTGAAGACAAAGCAAATTCAGAAAGCTGAACCCTCCTTAGGCCAAAATCTTAAAACTCGAAAGGCGCCGCCAAAGGAGAACATGAAACAACCAACTATTGCATTAGCAAATCGCGATTTGCAAATTATCTCAAATATATCCCAATTACTCCTTGCTTAGAATAGGAACAATCTCAGAGCCAACAAAAAGAGATAACCTATCCTAAACACGTTTCAAATTCGCAGTTTTGCGTTGCTTTTAAATCAGTGCTCTTCAACCTTTTTGTTATTGCGGAACCCCTGATATCATTTTTCGTTTTTTATGGAACCCCAATTAACAAAAGTAAAACACGAACTACTCGTAACACGAAATATTTGTAATTCAAATGTTTTTAACCCCAAAATCTCGAATTCTAACTTCCGTTACCCGGTTATAATTTGTCGTCAGACATTCATAGGGTTTTGCTTTTTATCAATTCTAAAAAAACATCGTGTTTTAAAACAAGGACTTGTTTTAAATCAATTTTTCTCTGAATATTTCATTGAGATATCCCTTGTATCGCCGGGAAACTACGCCAAAACGTTGCATTCTGGCAGCTGCACACGCAGCCGGAATTATAATTTTAAAAAAGTAAGTAAAAATTCTATTTTGACTTTTACTTCAATTGCGTACATTTATCGCCACATTTGTATCTCCACCAAAGCCATAAGCTTTTAATCGAAATGTTCATCCGAGATATCAGAGAAACGTTTTGAGTAAGAAAAATCATGGAACTTAGCTCACGAGTAACGAGCCTACTACAAAAGCCATTAGATCAAGGGCAGGCAGCCTTCGGCAAAACGAGTGGGTTGCGATAATGAAGAATATGCTTACATCGGCGGAAATTTACTGATATAAAAGATGAGACACCCTAGCCGAGCCTCTGCTAATTGTAAGATGCCTCTGGTGCAGAGACGCCACAACTAATCTGTTTTGACGCGTATTATGGATTTCGAGTTCATGTATTGGCATTTTTCTCTTAAAATGAAGGCAAACACATTTATTCGATCGCATTTCAATTTTCGCAAAGTGGTTTCGTCGGAGCAAGGTTTTTAGGGTAATGGCAATATTTATTGCAAATAAGAAGCGCTTGGCAAGTTTTTACATCCATTTTTCTTCAACATATTTCATACAAAACAATTAAATAGTACAGCCATTTGGACCAAAAAACAGGCAAAAAAAAACTTGATTTAAAACAATTGTTTTAAAACAAGTCTGTTTGAACAAATCCCTAGACTGCCACACAGCGTTTATCATTCCATTCAAGCTTGCACTAATATTCACTATTGTCTTAGTACTTACTTAAAGGTTAATTATTTTCATAATTCTTGCTAATTCGTGATTCAAAAAATACTTGTAGTTGTATATCCATTGTTATTCATGAGTAAATGTGGCCCGTTGAAAGTATAAAACAGTAAACTTGATGATATATATAGTTATCATTTACCTTTGGCGCTCCAGAAGTGCGTGTACCAATATGGAGGTAACTAATTTTGTCCGCCTATTTTACATCAAGTTGTGTAAAGGAACTGAAACCTATGGTTTGTGGGTATACACTTGGCTAACACAAACAGCCCCCGCACTAAATTATGGCCTAGCCCTAACCTGGTACACATACTACAGAAAGTATCTAATCCATATTAAAGCGCGTTCCATTTTATTCACAAGTATCAATTCTCATGCAACGGCGGACATCGGAGTTTTTTTTTATATTTTGGGCAGAACTGTGAATTCACATCGGCGACAGGTGTTAAAGCCTTTGTTAAACTAATAATGAGAAAATGCACAACACAAACTAATTTTGTCTGACTTTTATCTTTCGCGTAGGACTTGATCGTCTATTTCACACTTTGTAAAATACGATTCCAATTTCAAGCAAATAATATTATCATTACTGACCCCGGGATTTGATATTTATGAAACCTAAAGTTGACTTTATATGCTTTCATATCCCTATCGTGTCTGTGCTATTTTCGTATGAAATAATAATGAACAAAAACTCCGCAAATTCGTCATTACGTGAATACTCAGTGTTGCTTTGAGTTAAAATACTGATTAAATAAATCGACAATCATGGCATTCACGTGGTCAAAATAATTACCCGAAAATTTCATAGGATAAATTATTATCTCTATCGGGTTTGACGTTTCTAATTTCAAAATGGTGTTGACACGCTTTATGCAAAATTCGAGTTGAAAAGATATGGTAGGCACGGAAAAAAAACGAAAAACTCCGTAACGTATATTTCTCAGTATCATCGTTTCTGTCTGTATGTAAATTCTAGCGAATTGAAGCGATTGCTTTAGCGATTCGTAAGGTGTCTCAATTACTCAATTACTACGTAGGATAGGAGAATTTTCAGAACCAACTAAAACGTTTCAGATTCTAGCGGTGTTGCGTTGCGTTAATTAAGGTGATAACGCGCAAATAATATAGTTTTGGCAGCGAAAGCGTGATGCGTTCACCGACAAACTATATTGTGGTTTGATCTAAACAAAATGTATAGAACGCCTTTATAGAACAGTTTTAAATGGGGGTTAAGCACCCCCCCCCCCCCCTCGCTGTGCCCCTGGCTAGCGCGTAATTAAAATTTATTGGGCGAAAACAGGAGTAGAAATAATGATAAAAGTTCTTGATTGACCAACACTTCGTTCAAAAGCACATTTTATTTAAAGGACTCTATTTTTCATCCTTTGGCAATTGCGTTTTTTTGGAATGAAAAATAATTTGTGATACACACTTGCTTATTTTGACGAGACGTAATTAAAACAATTAATATTTTCCAAAACTACACGTAAACCAGTTCGTGCGCGTCAGCGCTCTAAAAATAAGCATACCGAATCCAAGAGTCTGAAAAACAGCCATTTATACAGCGTCATTTGCTTAGCGAATGGTCTATTGCCTGAGAACCACAAGGAGTATTGCTTGATGTTGATCGTATGGCGCTTTCATAGTTTCCCACTAATCACTATTTTGTTAACTTCGTAATCCCGAAGTTGATAGTTAGGCGCACCACATAACTAGATTTTTCGATGATTTTCAACAGTTATACCTGCATTCCCCCCCCCCCCCCCCCCCTAAATACTATCACATTGCCCTCCCTGCCAGTACCGATGTGCGTCGTTCGTGTTCATAATTTGAGGGTTGCTCTCCTTTATTTTGTTAAATAATGAGTTTTGGGTTGAATGGTGAAATATATCTTCTGAAATGACCAAATCCAACTGGATATTATAAAAGCGACAGTTAGTGCTGTAAAGCACTGATTAAAAGTCTACGGATGTGGAAAAAATATTTGAATAAAGCTAGACCAAGTAAACAAACAACCTACCAATAGTTAATTTAAATATACATTCGCTGAAGACAAAGCAAATTCAGAAATCTGAACCCTTCTTTGGCCAAAATCTTAAAACTCGAAAGGCGCCGCCAAAAGAGAACATGAAACAACCAACTGACAACTTGTCGATCAATTGCGTGGATCATCTGTGTGAAGTAACAATTGGTGCAAAATTAAATCCCTAAGATGAGTAACAGTGGAAAATGGCCGACATTTCTGATCATCGTCACCGAAACGTCGTTTGCCGAGCATACGAGCGGTTTTATCAGTTCTGTCTTCCTTCGCGAAATAACGGGCTGCTCACCAGCACACAATTGCGCTGAAAAATTTCATTATTGTGAGTTGAAATTTTGTTTTGAAACTTTTCTAATTGAAATTGTTGACTCGAACCCAATTTTGAATCAAACGTATGGCATTTTTACCATAAGTTTAGAAAGCACTGGACTACGCAAAAGACTTTGACTCTTAGAAACTTGCTTTCTATTTTACGCGGACAATATTATCATTACCGACCCCGTGATTTGATATTCATGAAGTTAATTGTTGATTTTTTTTATATTTGTATCTATCCACTGTGTCTGCGGTATTTTCGCACTAAATACCAATAAAAAATTGAAAACTCCGCAAATTCGTCATTGCGTGAATACGCAGATAGAAGACTAAAAACATCGCAAGGTAAAGATTTCTCACATTCATCGTTTCTGTTTGTTAGTGAGGGCCAGTGCAAATTCTAGCGAATTAAAGCGATTGCATTAGCAAATCGCGATTTGCAAATTATCTCAAATATATCCCAATTACTCCTTGCTTAGAATAGGAACAATCTCAGAGCCAACAAAAAGAGATAACCTATCCTAAACACGTTTCAAATTCGCAGTTTTGCGTTGCTTTAAAATCAGTGCTCTTCAACCTTTTTGTTATTGCGGAACCCCTGATATCATTTTTCGTTTTTTATGGAACCCCAATTAACAAAAGTAAAACACGAACTACTCGTAACACGAAATATTTGTAATTCAAATGTTTTTAACCCCAAAATCTCGAATTCTAACTTCCGTTACCCGGTTATAATTTGTCGTCGGACATTCATAGGGTTTTGTTTTTTATCAATTCTAAAAAAACATCGTGTTTTAAAACAAGGACTTGTTTTAAATCAATTTTTCTCTGAATTTTTCATTGAGATACCCCTTGTATCGCCGGGAAACTGCGCCATAACGTTGCTTTCTGGCAGCTGCACACGCAGCCGAAATTATAATTTTACAAAAGTAAGTAAAAATTCTATTTTGACTTTTACTTCAATTGCGTACATTTATCGCAACGTTTGTATCTCCACCAAAGCCATAAGCTTTTAATCGAAATGTTCATCCGAGATATCAGAGAAACGTTTTGATTAAGAAAAATCATGGAACTTAGCTCACGAGTAACGAGCCTACTACAAAAGTCAGGCAGCCTTCGGCAAAACGAGTGGGTTGCGATAATGAAGAATATGCTTACATCGGCGGAAATTTACTGATATAAAAGATGAGACACCCTAGCCTAGCCTCTGCTAATTGTAAGATGCCTCTGGTGCAGAGACACCACAACAAATCTGTTATGACGCGTATTATGGATTTCGAGTTCATGTATAGGCATTTTTCTCCTAAAGTGAAGGCAAACTCATTTATTCGATCGCATTTCAATTTTCGCAAAGTGGTTTCGTCGGAGCAAGGTTTTTAGGGTAATGGCAATATTTATTGCAAATAAGAAACGCTTGGCAAGTTTTTACATCCATTTTTCTTCAACATATTTCATACAAAAAAATCAAATAGTACAGCCATTTGGACCAAAAACAGGCAAAAAAAAACTTGATTTAAAACAATTGTTTTAAAACAAGTCTGTTTGAACAAATCCCTAGACTGCCACACAGCGTTTATCATTTCATTCAAGCTTGCACTAATATTCACTATGGTCTTACTACTTATTTAAAGGTTAATTATTTTCATAATTCTTGCTAATTCGTGATTCAAAAAATACTTGTAGTTGTATATCCATTGTTATTTATGAGTAAATGTGGCCCGTTGAAAGTATAAAACAGTAAACTTGATGATATATATAGTTATCATTTACCTTTGGCGCTCCAGAAGTGCGTGTACCAATATGGAGGTCACTAATTTTGTCCGCCTATTTTACATCAAGTTGTGTAAAGGAACTGAAACCTATGGTTTGGGGGTATTCACTTGGCTAACACAAACAGCCCCCGCACTAAATTATAGCCTAGCCCTAACCTGGTACACATACTACAGAAAGTATCTAATCCATATTAAAGCGCGTTCCATTTTATTCACAAGTATCAATTCTCATGCAACGGCGGACATCGGAGTTTTTTTTTATATTTTGGGCAGAACTGTGAATTCACATCGGCGACAGGTGTTAAAGCCTTTGTTAAACTAATAATGAGAGAATGCACAACACAAACTAATTTTGTCTGACTTTTATC
Source organism: Styela clava (assembly GCF_964204865.1). NCBI lineage: Eukaryota > Metazoa > Chordata > Ascidiacea > Stolidobranchia > Styelidae > Styela > Styela clava. The sequence continues at coordinate 6,598,972 of NC_135254.1, forward strand.
TTTCGCGTAGGACTTGATCGTCTATTTCACACTTTGTAAAATACGATTCCAATTTCAAGCAAATAATATTATCATTACTGACCCCGGGATTTGATATTTATGAAACCTAAAGTTGACTTTATATGCTTTCATATCCCTATCGTGTCTGTGCTATTTTCGTATTAAATAATAATGAACAAAAACTCCGCAAATTCGTCATTACGTGAATACTCAGTGTTGCTTTGAGTTAAAAATACTGATTAAATAAATCGACAACCATGGCATTCACGTGGTCAAAATAATTACCCGAAAATTTCATAGGATACATTATCATCTCTATCGGGTTTGACGTTTCTAATTTCAAAATGGTGTTGACACGCTTTATGCAAAATTCGAGTTGAAAAGATATGGTAGGCACGGAAAAAAAACGAAAAACTCCGTAACGTATATTTCTCAGTATCATCGTTTCTGTCTGTATGTAAATTCTAGCGAATTGAAGCGATTGCTTCAGCGATTCGTAAGGTGCATATCTCAATCACTACGTAAGATAGGAGAACTTTCAGAACCAACTAAAACGTTTCAGATTCTAGCGGTGTTGCGTTGCGTTAATTAAGGTGATAACGCGCAAATAATACAGTTTTGGCAGCGAAAGCGTGATGCGCTCACCGTCAAACTATATTGTGGTTTGTTCTAAGCAAAATGTATAGAACACCCTTATAGAACAGTTTTAAATGGGGGTTAAGCCCCCCCCCCCCCCCGTCGCTGTGCCCCTGGCTAGCGCGTAATTAAAATTTATTGGGCGAAAACAGGAGGAGAAATAATGATAAAAGTTCTTGATTGACCAACACTTCGTTCAAAAGCATATTTTATTTAAAGGACTCTATTTTTCATCCTTTGGCAAGTGCGTTTTTTTGGAATGAAAAATAATTTGTGATACACATTTATGGTGGCCCATCGTTGTCACGCGTAAAATTGAAAATAAAAATAAAAAATAAAATAAAAAACCGATAATAAAAATTTTTTTGTAAAAAAACATAAAAATATTTAAAAAAAAAAATGAAAAAAAAAAATTAAAATTAAAAAAAAATAAATAAATAAAAACGAAAAAAAAAAAAAAATTAAAAAAAAAAAAATTAAAAAAAAAAATTGAATAAAAAGAAAATAAAAAGGTTGACAACGATGGTCCGCCTCGTGGCCCATCGTTGTCACGCGTTTTTATTTTTAGAAAATTTGCTTCTGCTTGGGACCAACGTTGTCAGGCATAATCCTACGCGCACAAATGTGTTCCCTGGGTTTCAAACTCACTACTGATTTTCTTGAGCAATATTCAATATGAAAATGTTCTATAAATTCTCCATGCTACAAGTTCAACAAGAAGTAATATATTTATAATAATGATAAGAGAATATAGAATTGAATACGAAAATTCGGAAAATTTGTTTTTACGTGTATAAGGTAATTTAATTGGAGAATGCTGCTTAACTACTCAGTTGTCTGGACACTCGCGATGCCGGTACCGTACCGTCTTACCAAATACCGGTAGTCGGTTATAGTCGCTTTGCGTCTGACCGTACCGGTAGCCATACAATCACTCATCATCTCCCATTCTTTCACGAGTGATTGCATGGGTACCGGTACGGTCAGACGATACCGTACCGGCATCGCACGAGTGTCTGAGCAGTTAAGCAGCATTTTCCAATTAAATTACCTTCTACACGTAAAAACAAATTTTCGTATCCAATTCTATATTCTCTTATCCTTATTATAAATATATTGCTTGTGGTTGAACTTGTAGCATGGAGAATTTGTAGAACATTTTCATGTTGAATTTATTGGATATTGGTCATGAAAATCAGTAGTGAGTTAGAAACCCAGGAAACACATTTGTGCGTGTAGGATTAAGTCTGACAACGTTGGTCCCAAGCAGCATCAAATTTTCTAAAAATAAAAACGCGTGACAACGATGGGCCACGAGGCGGACCATCGTTGTCAACCTTTTTATTTTCTTTTTATCCAATTTTTTTTCAAATTTTTTTTTTTTTTTTTAATTTTTTTTTTTAATTTTAATTTTTTTTTTAATTTTTTTGTTTGTTTTATTTTTCAATTTTTTTTTTTAATTTAAATTTTTTTTTATTTTATTTTTTTCAATTATTTTCATGTTTTTTCACAACTATTTTTTTATTTTCGCTTTTTCATTTTATTTTTTCATTTTTTTTTTAAATTTTACACGTGACAACGATGGGCCACCATACACATTTGCTTATTTTGACGAGACGTAATTAAAACAATTAATATTTTCAAAAACTACACGTAAACCAGTTCGTACGCGTCAGCGCTCTCAAAATAAGCATACCGAATCCAAGAGTCTGAAAAACAGCCATTTATACAGCGTCATTTGCTTAGCGAGTCGTCTATTGCCTGAGAACCACAAGAAGTGTTGCTTGATGTTGATCGTATGGCGCTTTCATAGTTTCCCACGAATCGCTATTTTGTTAACTTCGCAATCCCGAAGTTGATAGTTAGGCGCACCACATAACTAGATTTTTCGATGATTTTCAACAGTTATACCTGCATTTTCCCCCCCTAAATACTATCACATTGCCTTCCCTGCCAGTACCGATGTGCGTCGTTCGTGTTCATAATTTGAGGGTTGCTCTCTCGTTTATTTTGTTAAATAATGAGTTTTGCGTTGAATGGTGAAATATATCTTCTGAAATGACCAAATCCAACTGGATATTATAAAAGCGACAGTTAGTGCTGTAAAGCACTGATTAAAAGTCTACGGATGTGGAAGAAATATTTGAATAAAGCTAGACCAAGTAAACAAACAACCTACCAATAGTTAATTTAAATATACATTCGCTGAAGACAAAGCAAATTCAGAAATCTGAACCCTTCTTTGGCCAAAATCTTAAAACTCGAAAGGCGCCGCCAAAAGAGAACATGAAACAACCAACTGACAACTTGTCGATCAATTGCGTGGATCATCTGTGTGAAGTAACAATTGGTGCAAAATTAAATCCCTAAGATGAGTAACAGTGGAAAATAGCCGACATTTCTGATCATCGTCACCGAAATGTCGTTTGCCAGCATACGAGCGGTTTTATCAGTTCTGTCTTCCTTCGCGAAATAACGGGCTGCTCACCAGCACCCAATAACGCTGAAAAATTTCATTATTGTGAGTTGAAATGTTGTTTTGAAACTTTTCTAATCAAAATTGTTGACTCGAACCCAATTTTGAATCAAACTTATGGCTTTTTACCATTAGTTTAGAAAGCACTGAACTACGCAAAAGACTTTGACTCTTAGAAACTCGCTTTCTATTTTACGCGGAAAATATTATCATTACTGACCCCGTGATTTGATATTCATGAAGTTAATAGTTGATTTTTTATATTCGTATCTATCCACCGTGTCTGCGGTATTTTCGCATTAAATAAAATAAAAAATTACAAACTTCGCAAATTCGTCATTGCGTGAATACGCAGATAGAAGACTAAAAACAACGCAACGTAAAGATTTCTCACATTCATCGTTTCTGTTTGTTAGTGAGGGCCAGTGCAAATTCTAGCGAATTAAAGCGATTGCATTAGCAAATCGCGATTTGCAAATTATCTCAAATATATCCCAATTACCCCTTGCTTAAAATAGGAACAATCTCAGAGCCAACAAAAAGAGATAACCTATTCTAAACACGTTTCAAATTCGTAGTCTTGCGTTGCTTTTAAATTTATAACGCGCAAAATAATATAGTTTTGACAGCGAAAGCGTGATGCGCTTACCATCAAACTATATTGTGGTTTGTTTTAAGCCATTCTTAAGTTATATATGAGTCCTTGTATGGGCAATGCAATATTGTCATTGCGCAAGGCAGTCACTGGGAGTGGCTGTCCGACAAATGAAATGCTGTCTGTCGTTCATTTTGCCTAGATTTTATCTTTTAATACTGCAAAAAGAGTTCCACTCTTACCACTGACATTAAATCAAGGAGGTTCGTCTCGTGCGGATTATTATGTTATTGTGGCTGGTAAATTGGATAAGTTGCGCGCTTGAAATTTTATTTTTATAAAAAGAGTAATTGAGTTTTTGGTAATTCGATTTAAGGCTTACAATATCAAAAATTTTGGGAAGCACTGAGAATGTGGCTTTAGCTGATGAGTGAAAAGTTGTACATTGCAAAAGCGACCGAAGGTCTAGTGGGGTTGTCATGTTTGCGACGGACAACGGTATAGGTAATTGAAAACGAAGCTATGATTTTTCTGCTACCATTCGTGACCACGTATGTGTGCGAGCAGGGATTTTCGACAGTGAGGGTTATTAAACTCAGGCTCGCAATCGCCACGATTCTAGTGATGACTTGTGCGTACTGCGTATCGCTCAGTAAAATAGAGTCGTGTATTGGAGATGTATTGAAAGGTCGATTCAAAAAGTACTAAAATAAAAAATACATTTTCGCGATGTTAAGGTTTAGGTCGCGAGTATTCATGAAACTCAGATTTGGATCGCGCTTAAAAAGGTTTGAGAACCACTGTTTTATCGAAACCAATCTTGACTTTCTGCTCATGGCCCTTTTCATTGCATTACTAATAGTTGACACGAATGTATTTTCATCTGGTGGTATTTTTTATGATTGTTATTTGTTGCCTTCACTTCGAATAGGTTGTCACTAATATGTGTGCAGATACCATGTATTTATCAAGAATAAAATATCCGAACATCTGAAATATATAACTATTACGCCATATGAATAAGCCATCTTGTTAACTTTCCGGGATAATAGGAAAATCTTATAGTCGCGTAAAAATTAAGTTCTTTCTGGGCTAAGTATGGTGGGCCTCATTCCGGTAAATAGTTATATTGGCAAATTTCTCTATTCATCCCATATTTTCTTTCTTCTGTATTCAAGTGTGTATTATTACGAGTGAACATATCCCTATTCGAGTAAAAAACAAAGTCTCAAGTTTATCCATACAATCTGAAACCTATATCAAATACCAACATAGTTATCCCCACAGAGTAAGATAATAAACAAAAAAGTATGTTATTTTATCCATTAATTATATCACAGTGATTTCAATCATGCCAGATTAACTCCCATAAGCCATGCTATTAAGTAAATTCCTGGACCTGCACTAATATGAAACTTAGTGCTGTGTAACTCAATGCAGTTTCTAATCTTATTTTATTCATAAAGAACAAATTTTCAGAGGAATGAGAAAAAGCATCAATATTAGTACGCTAAAAACACCCAAAATCAAAATTATTTTATGTGTTTAAGGTGTTCTTGCGTTTGAAACCCCTGATTTGGGATATTTCATATAGTCCAGGTACAAAGCTAAGATCGGGTTAATTAATAGCAAATCTGACAATTGTTCGAGAAATATTGCACATAAATACTTTATACATAAACGTCATTAATATATTATTTCTCATCATCGTGGTCAATTCTTTTTGTCTTTTATGTATGTTGGGTTTTTGTACATATGGCACCAGAGATGCATTTTTTGGTTCAATCTCCTATATTATTATTGTGAAGGATAAAAGGATAATACTGGTAGTTATTATATTTTGTAATTGTTAAATATATTTAGTAGATGATTTTTTATGATCCATTCATCACTTTTGACTTTTGCCAGATTGGGAGGGGAAAATAAAACAGTCACCGTAGTTCAAACTTTCCATATATCGGAACCCTTTGGACAATTTGCGATTTGCTTTTTTACCCTCAAAAAGGCACCTTTTGAACAATTTAAGATTTGCTCTTTTACCCCCCAAAAGGCACCCTTTGGATAATTTAAGATTTGGTCTTTCACTACCAAAAAAGTACCCTTTGAACAATTTAAGATTCGCTATTTCACCCCCAAAAGGTAAAGACAATTTAAAATTTAATCTTTCACCCCCAAAAAGGCACCTTTCGTACAACTTAAGATTTGCTCTTCTACCCCCAAAAAGATACCCTTTGTATAATCTAAGATTTGATCATTTACCCCCAAAAGACACCCTTTGGACAATTTAAGATTTTCTCTTTTACCCTCAAAATTGAACAATGTGCTGTGATTGAACAAAATAAGAGTCATTCATTTGAATCGTGAAATTAACTTGTTAGTTACTGTAGTCGTCTTAAAAGTCAGGTCTTCAATTAATATCAGGCAATGAAATGTTTTAATATCCTTATACTTGATGATCTAATGTTACTCATCGAAAGTCAAAATGTACTTACATTGATAGTTATGAGAGTATTTGTTAATAGAGGCTTATTTTAGGGCTAGCCAGTCTGTATGTTGACACCATCATCAAATTTCTACCCATGGGTCTATTGCGTTCCAACACTCATTAAAATAGGAAAGATACGCATGGCCCACACGCAAATTGCACAGTTTTGTCATATTTAGTAATTACGCGATAGGAATTACATATTTAGGTTAGTGGAATTTTATGTTAGTGATAGTCAGCTTCTCTAACCAACTGGTACTCCCGTAGTATGTGTACCAGGTTAGGCAATAACCATTATTCGATTTTCCTTCTATTAGTTCTATTACGAGTTTTGAATTGTCTGTGTTAGCCAAGCGAATATACCCTCTGTCCATGGGCTTCCGTCCCTTGACACAACTTGATGTAAAGTTGACGAACAAAATTAGTTACCTCCATATTGGTACACACACTTCTGGAGTGCCAACTGCCAACCAACCAGGAATCATCAGGCCCGAAGAGAATTTTTCTTTAGTAAACCAGAAAATGACATCTTTACATTTCCTAATTGATGTTGGAAAAAATATACAAACGATTTGTGTGGCTTGGGCTAAAATTTTGTTTTCATGTACATCCTGAACAGAGAACAACCTTTCTTACCTTCTTATTTTGAAGAATTTGAAATCGTAAGAAATCAATAATCTAAGCCATCAGTTTCTGATTAACAATATAGTTTAATATCAATTTGTAAGATCACACTCAGCTCTAATTATATAATCTCAAAACTAATGTTCAAAAATCATAATATTAACATTAATTGATTGATTGCATAAAATGAAAAATTGTACTTGATTATTAATATAGTTTAATATCAATTTGTAAGATCACACTCAGCTCTAATTATATAATCTCAAAACTAATATTCAAAAATAATATATAATAAAAACAAATCTTGTCAAATTCTAATAAGGAGAGGGATAGCGTAACATTAAAGGGTGCAGACAACCCACAAAGACTTCAGTGTAAAGATATGTTTCTCAATAATGGGACCAACAAAAGACTGGTTATATGAAGTATCGAAATATAAACACGATATGCATATGCTCGCATATAAGCCGAAACGGTTGATTTATAAAAAATACGCATATAAGCTGACTGTATAAATAATAACACTCATTACCAGCACACATGCGTTTTGACACATCTAATTTATGATATATATTCTGACTGTTTATCGTCATCACGAGTGTCATTTATTCGATTGACAGAATTAAGTGGAACTACGCCTCCATTATACCTTATCAAGACCAATAATCAAGTTTTATTTTTCTAGTTGGCATTTTTTTTGGACCTCCAGAAGTATGTGCACCAAGATGGCGCACAACCTGAACATAGTATGTGTACCAGGTTAGGTTTCAGGTTGTGCGCCATCTTGGTGCACATACTCCGGGATCGCCTTTTTTTACCTTAATATCGTCAACTTAAACTGACGATATTATCATTATCTCGAAAAAAGCACTAATAATTGTAAAATATTTGAAAAAAAACATCTTCGATGTGTTATAAGTACTTCTGGTCGGCGCTGCAGATGTTGACTGTAATTTATTTCTACGACCCACGATTACAACAAAAATAGGGGTACAGTAAAATTCAATCAAAATGTGGATGGCGGCGCGAGGATGTGTGTGCGATATTCGAAGGCGGAGATAGCCCGAGTTCTACACTTGGTTTTATAAACGAGGATATACGGTATTTGGATTGAATTATAGACTTCATGACCATGAAAAATGACCTATTGCGCTAAACATGTAATATATACGGTAGATTTTATTCCAGTTGTATATATTGAAAATCAAGGACTGTAGTTTAGTTTGAGTGGAAATTCGACTTTTATTAATTGTTGTAGACATTCAATTCCAGTACAAAGGCCTCATGTCAACAATGCATTTGTTTTGAATATAAACAAAATAATTATTTAGATTGAAGCTTCATCGTCTGCTTGAATAAATACGAAATGTGCTTGAAACGAATATCATCAGGTAATTCTGAATACCATTGTCTGGTTTTGACTTGCGTGAGAAATGAAGGTTTAACACGTGGAAACACATCTTTAGCAAGCCTGAAACAAACAAAAAAAAATATATATATGTATACATTTCATTCAAATATATTTCGAATAGGGTAGAGAGGATGTGGGGATATGGAGGTAAATCCGGACCAGATACCATTTAAAAATGACTGGATTTTGAATGATAAAATTTTGTCTCCAGCGTGCGGCCCAAAGTTGAAGAAAATTTTTTATCACCACATGCTAGTCTGTTGAAAATGCTTAAAACTGCTTAAAACTCTCAAAATCATGGTGTCACAAATTTTGACGCAAAACTGGCGCTTGGATTTCTTTAATTTTAAAATTTTTACTATAAAAAATTGTTTAAATAAATTCCCATACATTCCCGGGACAAATGCTTTTGCAAATAGTAAAATTGATTTGTTTTGCATACTGCAGCACTTCCGGGGTGTTACAATTTAGCTTTAATTCAAAATTCCATTTTGAAAATGTATTTAGGGGGAATTGATAATGAATTGGAAATAATGTTAATTATTTATTTCACTTTTTAAAAATCAACATATCAAGATCAGTTGGTGCCTTCTTTTTGAAAAAAGCTTGAAGTATGTTTCAGCCTAAAATATTGTGTGATTCTAATATTTAAATAATTATAAATGAAATTTTTTAATATACTCAATTCTTTTCAAATATTTGATATCAAAAATTAATATTCTAAAGTTAATTTCAATTACCTTTTTTCTGGAGAAGTTCCAGGCAAACGAATTATTACTTCATTTATGTGCTGTTGACAAACGTTGATGTCTGCATTTTGTAGAACAGCATTCAGTTTTTCGTGTGTGGATTCGACTTTTTTGGATTTGTCTTGTGTTGCTTCAATTCTGGGCTTTTTTATTTCTTCTTGAGAACCTATGCAATATATACAGCTGGTTAGCAAATAAAAATACACAAATTAATCAAAGTATTTGGTAAGCAAGGTGCAATAGTAAACGTTCTTATCTAGTCTGCTTGCTGTTTGTTTTCAAACATCTCCGTTTTCAACACTTTGTTTGAATTTTGTATTCTTTGCGGTCATGATATGTCGCATCAAAGAGCCATTCCATTTTGATAAGACATATTAATCAACCTATCTGCCAATTTGACTTGTTTCATTTTTAAATTGATTCTGTTTATACTTCATTTATTTTATTTGGATAGTTGGCAATGTGGAAATTTTTATAAAACAGAAATTCACCTTCTGGAAGTATTTCAGAATATGGATCAAGTCGACGAGAGAAATACAGTTTAGAACGATGCCATGAAAGTCTCGAGTACAATGCCAATGTGTGCTCAATGTTAGCCGTTGAAGGAATTCCTTCTAACTCAGCAGAAGATATCTTACATTCTTCATCCAGAAATTTTTTGATTCTGGTTTTGGGATCCATTTGCACCTAGATAAAAAAATTTTTTTATCGAAGATATATATATATATAGATAGCTACAAGTTAACTTTTCAACCTTTAAAAGGTATTTTAAAATATACACAGGTAACACTAGTTATTTGGAATAGATCAAAAATTGCATCATGGCATATCGTTGGTATTGTCTGCCCTAAACAAAATGAAAACTTATAGATGTATTTGTATATAGTTATAGTTCACAATAATCTCATGATTAAATGCATGAAAACCAACCACATAACTGAATTATTTCTCATTTGACTTCAAACCCTTCAACGACAAAAAATTCGGATTAAAAAAAAATAGCTCACCGTCGCCAATCGCCTAATTCCATCTTCGAGAGATCTCACAGCTGAGTACAAAGTTGATGAATATGACGCTAAGCCATCAGTCTGCATCTTCAAGTTCACTGGCAACTCATTCTGTGGTATCAAAATTTACCAAATAAAATGATGATATATCGAAACCTTTTAACTGATTGAATTAAAAGAAAGCTTATTTTCAATAGCAATAAAAAATTGTCATTTTGTTTGCCATATGGTCCAAATTCACCACTTGAATGCATTACAATGCCATTCGACCTGTTGTAAAAAGTTCAGTGCAATTAATAACTATCAACTTCCAAATAAAATTTACTATTACAAAGTATCCAAGACTTTTTTGACAGCTTTATTACCTGTTCATTGTTTGAAATAATGTCATTCCAGTCGCTCTCCATACCAGTGTTACTGCTGTACCAGATTCGAGGCAATGTCTAAAAACAGAAATGAGATATTATCGGTATGCTGTAAATATAAAACATATAAAACGGAAATATATATTATTATTTTCAATAATAAAAAAAAACAATCTATTTTTAGCCAACAGTCCATTTCAACCAATATTTTTGTAAGACAATGTGTAATAAAATATATATATTTTACCTTTTTCCTGATAAGTCTTTTATTTTTCAGAAATTTGACTTCCACCTGCCAAAACATTTATACTGTACATTTTAAAATTTCCTATGCGAAGCACCATAGTTTGAACTTCACAATTTAGTAGATTATAAGTTTTTTATACCCTTTACATAAACTCTATACCATTTTATTTTATCCAAGTCAAGTTTGCTAGTTTGCAGCAAATTGAAACAATGTTGTGAGAGTGTGGTGCCACACTTCTGCACAACCAAGTTCAGTCATTTTAAACAAATGTACCCAAAACCAAAAAAATAAAGAATTTAAGCTTCACATTAATCCACTTATATGGGTGAGATATCAGAAAAGTTAATGTAAACAGCATTGAAGAATTATTTTTAGAGTTTTTCTATTTTTAATCTATAATTTTTAAGTATATCTTTAAATCTTTAATCACTTTGTAAAAAAATTGTTGCGTTTTTCACCTGTTTTTCCAGGACATCAAGCTTGTATATAACATTGTGATGCTTCCCAAACTCATCCTTTTCAATCGTGTAAACAGCATGAGTTTGTATCAGAGGAAGAATGTCACGATGCTTTTCTATACATATTAAATGAGCACTTGTAACATCACTGACATCAATTTCATCGAATCTGTAGAATATAATCAACAGTAAAATTATATTATGATAATATACCTCATTATATAACCCCGATTTCATGATACTCACTACTTGCCTAAACACTTTTGCTTGCATAACGAGAGGATTTTTAACGTTTTTGTCTAAAAATGCTGGCATTGTTAAGCCTTATTTTCCATTGAAAATACCAAATTCCTACTTGGGACATTCAAGACAAATAGGAAACATAAATCGAGCTCTAATTTCTACATCAGAAACAAATTTAGAACTATGGAGATGCTAATTTTCATTTTTCGTGCAATATACATTTGCGAGTTACAACACAAACAGTGAAAGTTCCTGAATTTATTGCAACAAAAATTATTTAAATTCAAATAGACCTTAAAAAGATGCAAGGTGCAATCCTTAAAAAGAAGCCAGGTGCATCCCTTAAAAAGGTGGATTTTCATAAAAATCTATCAAGGTATTTTTAGGTTTTATTAATGAAAATTATCGAACATTAAATAAATATGAACCCCAACCATTCAATAACATACTTGCAAGTAACATTTTCAGAGACTTTGCATTCATCAATGAGAGTGTTTTGTACATCAATAAGATATTCTGCAAACATCTTTGCACATTGTCCTTGCCCAATATTGCTTGGTATAAACATAGTCACCGGACTAGTTTTAGACAACTCATAAATATGATCTGTCAGTAAAGCACTGTCAGCAGCTTTTGACCTGAGAGTTGGCATGACCTGAATAAAATCAAATTTAAATGTTCAATAATCAATCGCAAAATAATCTTTCATCATATTGCCCCTGTGGACAACAATTCTCAGCCATATATATAGTTCAGCAGTTCATTTATTATTTCAATTTCACTGAGGTTGGGGAAACTGAATAGTGCATGCCCAGTTGAAATCCGCAGTCTAAACCTAATATCCACATGTTGTATATATAATTTGGCTATATAAAGCCTTTTAAGAGCAATTGTACAACAGTGTTTATTTTATGGCAAACGATGGTCTCTTGGGCAGTAACAAAAGTCATTCTTATCTTATGCTGGAATACACCATGCCAGGTATAGAAATAATTACCAGTTGTTTTTTTGGAAGCATGAACGGAAATCAAACCCCGCTAAAATGTTGAATCATCTTATTAGCTTTTCTTACATTAATAAAACAAAAACTTTGAGTTTTATGTTCGAGATTCGGAAGTATGTGTACCAAGATGACGCACAACTTGAACCCTAACCTGGTACACATACTTCGGGAGCACCCGAGATTCAAAGTATTACCTTATTCCAAAGGTTCATATAGCGTTCTGCTATTTGTTTTTCATCATCATTTTTCAAATATTCTTCTAGTTTTCTTTTTTCAAAATTTTCGTATGAAAAACCTTGACACCTTGATACAAAAACATTTTAATAAATGAGTGTTTAGCAGAAATGTAGGTACTATAGATTTAAAAGCAGCCGCGCCGCAAATAATATTCTATTATTATTAAATAATACTAGTCAACTGTAAAAAAAATGAATACCGTTCTATCAAAATGCGATGTAGATTCAACACAGTCTCCAAACCTTGGATGAGATTTATATTTTCAGTAGTCAGTACAGTTTTGAGAATACAGCCCATCGCTGCAAAAGATTATTTTTATTGTTCATGTATTGTCCACTTTTAGTAATTATTAGCTGTCTAATAAATATTTTTTAAGTTGCTTATTCAATCAGTCTATTCCCGAATGCATCACTAAATTAGCACTACTTGACATTTTACAACACACTTGTAAGTACTGGGATTTTTGATATCGCATAGTCGTTCAACTACTTGTCGGTTATTGATGAAAGTAATCGAATAACGGAATAACTCTCACTCTTTTTTGATTCATCTAGAACTTGCTGGAGTCGTTCAAGACAACAAAGTTCAGTATAGCAGCAAAGTGATTCTCTTTTCCACAACAGATTTTCATCCAGGTCATCATCAGTCATATCACCATCATGCAAAAATCTGTACAAATGAAAAATAATAATGAATATGATCCGAATAGAACTATCACACCTTACACCAAATTGAAAAAATCCTGAACTTAAATTCATAGAATGTAAGTTATTTTAATAATATTGTGACCAGTAAAAAGAATCACACATATGTATTTAGGGGTGCAGCCAGGATTTTCAAAAGGGAGGGTTGTAAAATTGAAAATTCCCATTCCCTTCCGTGCTCGTTAAAAGAGTCGACATTTTTAGGGTATACCGACTTTTCTGTCACGTAAAATATTCAGGTCTTTACTAAGTGTGAATATCTAAAAATTCAAAAATAACGAAATTCAAAATTGGGTTTTGTGTTTCTTTCAACATCTAAACTAAATTGCCCTGGAAACCCCGCGGAACGACTTTTTCAACGGTGAAAAATGATTTTTCGGTTGTGCAAAGTAATCAGTCCATGACCGATACGAGCATATTTAAAATGTCTTGCTTCAATAATTAAGTTAATTGTCTGTGGTTGCTTTGACAAAATAAAAGCATAACTACAACGGCAATCCATGCACATACAAATGTGTAATAAACTACCCGAGTATATCTGGTTTTGATAAGTATTTTTGCCATTTTGTAAATTTGACAAATCTGAGCAACACTGACTCCGTTCTATCGCAATGCTGCCACTCAGATTATTTTTACGATAAAACTGTTAGAAAAATCATAAATTCTGCTATAAAATTTATTTTACTCCACCTACAGCATAATACAAGAAATACTTGAAAAGATCATTGCAATTAAACAAACCAAAGTCACCACATACTTGAATAAATTTGATTGCACCAGACGGCGATTTTTCTCAGTCTTTATGTTCTTCAGAGTTTCATTGACACTATCTACTGATACTGTAAAAGACAAGTATTTTTCTTGAAAATTGGTTTTCCACTGACATCTTCCTTCCTGCGTAACCCAGTCAAATATTTCCGTATTTGGAAGACACTGAAAAAATGTTAGCTGTATGAGAACAACTAGGTTTGAGTTTTAGGTATTATGCATTCGATGCTTAGCAATGCCACATACTTTTTGTTTATGGAATGCTGTGATATCATGACAAACGTACTATTGAGGTATGAGAAAAAGATTCAAATACATACTGACTCAAGTATGAATATGATATAATATTTTCAATGTAATATAAAAGTGAAGTTCTGTCCCGGCTATTCTGAATTCCTAAATGTTTTAGGCATTTTCTCTGAATGAGGCACTTTTCAGATTTCACTTTCTCATGGAGCAACCTAGATTTCTTAAATTTAGAATGATGTGAACTCAAACTATATATTCTACCACATTAATATTGATAAAGTCAAGTGTGGTAACCACTCAGCCATCATTCTCATCTTATTAACATTGTCACCCATCAAAGTACCCACTAAGTGAGAGAGTAGAAGCCAACTAACACGAAACTTTTCAAACCTCAGTATCCCATATTTGTTCCAGGACATGGTGCATAATTAAAAAAGTATCATGCATATCCATCTTCCACAAATCTTTCAAATTTCGCAAGATTGTGCAGAGCTCCTCTGTGAGGTACTTGTCTAATTCAGGTGTCCTTATCGACCCTTTGAGCATGCTAAAAACAAGATTCATTATTATGGTTCCCGATAGCACAATTTTAAACCTATAATATCTAATTTGAATAATGGCAAAATCCATCTGACAAGAGAAAAATTTTGTATAATATTTCCATCTCAAATTGCCACATGTTAGAATGCAACAGTTATCATAAATTATTGGAATCGTAATTTCTAACTATATTTTTATCAAGTATTTTATCTTAAAAAAAAGTGGTAACGTTTCAGCACTTTTGTAAATTCAGTAAACTCACATTTTTACAGCCTCTGAATTATTAGTAAAGCCAATGAGAATACTGGCATGTAATATGAAGAGCACGATCAATGTGGTGTCTTCCCGGTATGAACCCTCATTTTCCGAAAACATTGTTGGTAGTGATAGCCTGCTAGTTTGACTCGGTTTCAAAGCAAACTGAGCAAAGCCAGACATCATATGGCAACCTTTATTTATGGCTGTTGCCACAAACATCACAAGTAACTGAACAGAGCCACACTCTTTTAGATTCTCAGCTGAATCAATATTTCTGAAAACTTGGCGAACTTGGTTATTTATTTTAATGAAAAATCCCAATTCGTTATCATTAGTAATATGACTGTTACGATTGAGGCCTTGCTTGTACTTCCTTTTTACTGCAAAATATAATTTTTCTCTGCTTGGTGGTTTAGCTGCTAATTCGGACATGAAATCATCACGTGATTGTAGAGGCTTTCTCAAGCCCCCTTCCACCTCGGTCAATATTGCATCAAAAAGGAGCCAATGGTCTGTGTCATACTCATCGATTGCAGTTTTCCACTTTTCAGGAATTAGTCCCTGCAAAACAAATGGATGTTTTATTCATGGTAGCAGTTTTCCATAAAAATTTGCTCAAAGCAAGATTGAGTATCAAGAACTCATCACTTAGCACTGATGGGCCACTTATCAAATTATATGAAAGAAATGTCTGTAGATGTGAGAATCTCATCCGTTTCTATTATAATGAGCATGAATACAGATAAGATAAGAGGAAATGAATCCTAATTTAGCAGAATTTTAAAAACAAAAAATTCTACAGGGTGAAGTGAATTGTTTCGAGCAGAATATTCAAATATAGCAGCATCTCATAAACATATGGAATTATTTTTAACAGTAGAAATATTGGAAATTACTCAATGAAAAAGTATGTTTATAGATGTTATAGGCTAAAGCATTTTCTAACAATGTCTAATTTGGGAGTACATACTTTTCTGGAGAAATTTATTTAAATTCAAAACTTATGATGGCATGATAAAAATTTAAGTTTGATACTGTGTTTGATATATAATTAAAATTCTGCACATTAATAAACGAAAAGGAATTGATATGAAAACAATCAAATTAATTTTTTTTAGTTATAACTGTCTGTCATACCTTGGCCACTTCAGATTTCAACATTTCTCTGTACCAGTCAATACCAAATTGTGCACATCCAGCTTTGATGACAAGTTGCTTTACGTCAATCACTTTAGAGCGTTTGCAAAAATCAATGAAACTGTTAATAATATCGTCCATTTCTGTGGTCGCACATTGTTTGCTTTTCTCATACAGCTGAATGGCTAATTTTCTGCAGGCATTCCTTAAAGTAGCTATTGACTTTAATGTTTCAAGAGTTAGTTGGTGTGAGTGTAGTATTAAATGCTCTTTTTCCAAATCTTGCATGTCAACTGAGTTTGACTTCTCGAAAAGTAAGCGTTGTTCAAAGTGGTATATTATGAATTGTGATATTTCTCGTTTTTCATTTGCCGACTCTTGTTGCAAAGTTTTATTAATCTCTTCTGTGACAAGTTCTTGCTCATTCTTCACTAATTCTCCAAATAAACAAGCTTTTGTATTTATGTCAGATCCTATAGCGGATGATTCCAATTTTCTATCATTGTCAGTTTGGAAAAGAAGTGTGAATATGAGTTTGATGAAAGATTTCATTTTTTCTTCGTTTACAGGTTTCATAACAGATGAGAAACAAATAGTCTTCAAAAATTCAATAAAAAAGCTGGTACAACTGAACTGAAACTGTTGTAATCTTTTTTTATGTGACTTGGATAGAATATCAGCTTTGTAAGGTTCCTCTTTTGAAATAATGGTGAGGCATTGTGTGCATTTAGGTGAATCATCTATTAGTATCTCTTCGCAGCACTGGAGACAAAAAAAATGTCCACAAGTTAGACATTGAGGATCTTCCATATCCTCTTTGCACATTTTACAAGTCATCTCCTCCCAAGATAGAAGAATTTTTATCCTTATATCATCGTAGCATCTGCCAAGAGTGTTACATACAATGATAGTAAAATCTTCAATGTTTTGTTCATCTTGAACCGAAACTAGCAATTCAGCAGAATTAGCAATCACTTCGGTGTATTCGATTCTGTATTCATCGTTGGGAATCAACTGTAGAAGTAAAACATTCACTAAAGATATTGGCAGCCATTTCAACATTAGTTCATCTTTTTTTTTCTGCTCTTGTATACAATCATGTACAAGATAAACAGTTTTTTCAATGCTTTTTGCTTGCTCCAGCCAAGATAAACAACTTTCTGGATTCTCTGAAAAAAATGTTGTTTTTTGGCGAAGATCTTCTAATGCTTTAAGCATTCCCCAATGGTGTATATCTCCATCGTGCCAATTCCAAATTTTTTCCGGCATTACTGTATTTATTGACTCGGCAACTAGTGGGCTAACTTTGAACACTTCCCTCAGTATTCTCAATTTGTCTTTTAAATCAATAAATGTAGAATAAACAAGTGGAAATTTATCTGCTTGTTCGACATTGTCTTTGCCATCAAACGCTCTTTTCTCAACCAATTTAATGACAGCATTAACTTCAGTTTCCAGATGTTGTTCAGAACTTGGTGTGTAATGGCTATTGACCAAATCATGCACGTAACCCTGCAATAATTCTGGGTAAGTTGATATTCCATATTTAATAACAGGATATAAATTATGTTGTCTGAAAAATTTCACCAAACTTGCATTACAATCTTTCGAACTGGATTCCCATTCTGAAATTAAATGTGTTTGCAAACTCCCGGTAACCACACATCCAAAGGGAAATTTACATGCCATAGTTGGTCGTTCAGTTATTGGACTGACGGCTATAAATTCTTTATGCATCCAGTCTGGTCTCAGATGGTCAAAGGACAACTTCTCAAACATGCTTAGCCATATGTTTTCTGTTCGATCTCTATCTTGATGATACACATCAGGAAATTTCTCAATAAGATTCAAATTGCACTGCACATCGATATTACAAATGAAGTGAGCTATCAAGTTTGATATCAGTGTCTTCAAATACAAAAGCAGAGCTTTATGAAACGTTCCTCCTTCTTGTAGGCTCTCTTTATCATTTGCCACGAGATGAATCCATTTATTGCATTTCAAGATATCCTTACTCATTAAGATTTTATGAATCTTGTCCAGAAATTTGTTTCGAAAACTTTTGCCTATTTTCTCATCAGTTTGCAGAAGATTTGTGAGGGTCTTAACTCTTGCTTTATAGCGTGTGGAAGCAATTTGAGAACCTTCAATTTTAGTCATTGCTTTGCTGAGACTATCTTGCAAAAACTTTTTCATAAATTTGTTACTTGCATTTTTTGGTGCAAATATGTTAGTGAGATTCGTATTCAATAATGTTTCAGTTGAAAAAAAATTCTCACTGGCGGTTGGATCAGCTTTAGTTTCATCAGTTTGGAAGGATCTCACTTCATCGATATAAATAATTCTGTTGTCTTGCGCTTGTTGCATCAAGAATTCAGTATTTCTCTCAATGGACCACAAAACAATAACAATAATAGTTATCGAAATCCCTGTTTTATCTTTATTAGACCATGAATGCTTAGCACATTCAATTAGTTTTGCATACTTGTGAGCCTGGGGACACTGCAATACTAGAATTTTAGCATTTATCTTCTTAGATGTGTCTTGCTTATAGTCTCTGCATTCTTGTAAGAATATATCAACATCATGTTCAAATTCTCTTAGTGTGTAAAATTGTCTAATGTTGAGTATCATCACATCATACTTTTTCAAATTCAGATTTTTTTCCAACTGTTCTCGGTCATTACCTACAAGAATACCAGAGTAAGATACAATTTCAAAAATGCTAATAGGTAATTTTTTTTGAATTCCCAATAATTCCAGAGTCTGGTTCAAGAAGCCTGTTAGTTTGTAGTGACTTTGTTTTTCAAAATAGGTACTGTGCAACTTTTTCATTTTATCCAGGTCAATGATATTTTTTTTGATTCTGTACATTGCATCCAAAGTTGCAGATTGGAGTAAAATTACTTTGCATTCTTCTTGGTCTGGACGCAATAGCAGGGTTGAACTCACTGTATCTTTTTGATGACCTACCAAAGAATCTGATTTTTGGAAGTCAACTGTAACAAATAACTCTGTCCATTTTTGAACTTCTACCATTTTATCCTTTTCAGATTCTGGTAATAAACCATCTGAATCTAATAAATGCTTTTCCAGTCGATTAAGCAGAGGTATTGGATATTCTGTATAAGCTTTATCTTTTTTTTCAAGTATTATCAATCGGAAATTCTCAGCAACACAACATTTTAACCTTTGTCCTCCCAATCCTATGTCCACGTACCTCTTTCCTCCAAGAGTGTTGTAATGTTGATTCAAAGCGTCATACAGGGATTCTTGAATTTCTGCAAGATTTAACATTACCACAGGTGTTCCTGTTTCCATGCAAGTCTTTACCTCCTGTATGTTTCTGCAAATCTTAGCAAAAGTTTGATCTCCTGGAAAGGCAGAGCCAACGATGACTTTCATCTTATCAAAATTTTTTACAACCAGTGAAACTAGATTTATAGAAGGATAATAATTAGTTAGAAGAAGCAAGTATCGACTGTCCGTTTCACCCAGATTTGTTTGCACTACTTCTTTTATTGGCATTAAAACAAGTTCCGAGTGTGGGAATATTTTACAAATTTCACTTTTGAATTTCTCAAGAACATCTGATTCCATGCCTCCAAAATTTCTTCCCACTGCTTCGAATAATGACTTAGGATCTCCAAAGTGACCATTGCAAGATTTTATGAGACTGTAAAAATCTCTAAGACCAAAATACTTCACATCCTGATTAGTTTCTATTTCCAAATATACCTTCGTCAGAGTTTTCAAAATTTTTTGGGCATTGGGATGACTTTGCTCATTTATGGCACAAATTTCTGTTGCTGTTTTGTACAAATCTTCGTTGTCTGGATTTTCGTGAAAAAGAAAAACACCTCTGTTCAATTTAGCAGGGTCAAGTGGCCAGTTAGATAAACCAAGAAATGCAACTTGATGTCCTCGTTCATTATTTTTGATGCTGCCGAATTCAAGCAATGGATGAAGAACCTGAAAACAATAAAATAATTCAGGTTTAATTTTATCAGATTGTTTCATTTTTCATTGTTCTTATTGCTGTACCTCCATATAGGAATAATGTATTTTTTAAAATTGATTATAAAAAATTGACTAGAACTATTTTTTGAGTGATGTAGTATATATACAAATATGTGATACAAACGATTTGTTTATTTTCTGAATTGCGCTTCGCCAGCCCTTTCTTGAGTGTCATTTTGAATCAAAACCAACTAGGAAGAGATATCGATACATAAAAGTATCATAGTCGCTTACACACTTGGTTTTTTACTATTCTATATGAAGTTATCGCAAAACAATCGAAGCCATTCACAAATCGAGAATTTGTTACGGAGTGCATATTATGTATTGTGCTGATTGCCAATGTTTTATGTCCGTAAATAAAATAGGTGTTTGCAAACTCGTCGCGTTGTAGATAGTGGAAACTTGAATTGCAAAAACGGGAAATTTTCATCTTAATCCTCAGCGCTTCACGGCAGCACTGACATTAAGCTTACTGCACAGTTAGCGATCTTCTTGAGGGGAGTTAATGATGATTTTGAAATAACGGAAGAGCTCGCAGCGATTTTTCCTACTAAGGGTACTTCAAAATGCATTTATTTGTTAGGAGTTGAGATGGAAATGATCAAGCGTACTGGCTTGTCTTTGGCGAAACTTTCGGAAATAACCAATGATGGCGCCCCATCAATGATTGGGAAACAACAGTTTTATTGTTCTAATAATTGTGAAAGTTTGGTGTGAGGGTATTCTTTGTTTTTTCATTAACCTGTAGTCAGTGTAGCAAAACTAGAACACAACAACCATGTTAAGTGGCCCGCGCAATTATTTGTAAACTACATGTGGCCCTTCGGCCAAAAAGGTTGGACGACCCTGTTTTAAACTATGGCAATCAGGATGTTCAATTTGAAATCCTATTAGAATATTTACTATTACCCTGTAAGATTTTTCTATAAATGGAACTTACCTTGAGTGGCATAGCTGGTGAGTCTTCTGCAAGACCGATTTCATCTAGCACAGCAACGGATGTAAATGTATTTGAATCATTGTTTTCTTGCATATCACAGCATTGCTCGAATGTGTGGATAATACCAGCAGCATCAGATAGAGCGCTACATTGGTAGGACATCAGATTTGCCTGTAAAAAATATTTTGTAATAATAAGAGTTATTCGTTACCTACCGGTAGTACCTTCTTATCAACAAAAACTCACATACTTGTTTCAATTTGGAGAAAAGTTTAGACTCCGAAAATCTCCCCCTCATGCAATTCGATACTAATGTCTTTGCCAGGGATTTTGAACTGCCTGGTTTTCCAATGACGAAAAGGGGAATTCGCAAGTCTACACAAACGACCATCATAAAGAAATTTTCCATCAGTGCCCGGTTGTATGAAATATTCTCTGAGCTTTGAATTTGAGCTTGAAGTAAGAAAACTCTTTGGCAGGCTAAAAATTCTTGCAATAAGTCATATTCAGTCAAATTTGAAACACGAAGATTTTTTAATGTGTGGCATATCTTTTCTCTAAACTCCGATCTATTGTGTTGTAGAGAAGCGTGATAGCAAACATTTATTGCATGGATTAATTTGCGAAAATCCGGCTCAATGGATGGGAATGTCCCATCCTGATAAACATTATGCTTCTCTTCATCAATTAATGGAAAAAGCACATCACTATTGTTATGGAACCACTCATATACCTTCATACACCTTTCAACATCTCGCAGACTGACAAATCTAAACCCATCGTTATGCTCTTTGATGAATTGATGGGCTTCGGACACAAGTTTGCTAAGATCTTCAGTTTTAACAATGCTAGTAATATTCTTGGCAATCTGTTCAATATATAGATTTTCGGTAGTTTCATCAGCTTGTTTCGTGACCCAAACATAGGGCTTCATACTTGGAGGAAGTGGTAAAACTTTGTACACTAGATTTCGCATTCCACTGCCACTTTTTTCATCTGCTTGATTAGCATGGATTTTGCTTCCCAGTCCACAAGACATGAGATGCTCAATAGCAGTTTCTGACATTTCCTTATGCGGGTTACAAGCAGCAATTATTGTTGTGTTTTTCATCGCAACAGCTTCTCCATCGAATGTATTATCACACATTACCTCTTTGATTGCGTATATAGCTTCTGTTGTGTTAGCTTCATCAAAAAAAATGAGTCTCGTGTCCTGGTCCGTTTTACTTTGTGACCACACTTTCTCTGCTTCTTTGACACTTTTCTGAATATCAGAGGCAGTTACACCACCATACACCTTTCTTGTAATCAGAACTCTAGCATTTTTATCTGATGCCTTAAGTTTACTAAGAAATTCTACCATCCTCGTTTTTCCACATCCAGTTTCTCCTTCTAATATCACAGGAATCTTGCACTGAATTCTCATGTTTAATGAAATAATCTTTTGTAGATTATCTGTGGTCAATTTGTAAGTAGGGTCCGGGTCTTCATTTGAAGTGAGGGCATTTGTAATCAATCTCAAAGTACGAAGCTGTTTTTCCCTTTCTAGATCGTCAAATTCTTCCACTCTATGCAATTTCCCCCCAATTTTATCTGATTCCTTGAATAATTTCAGGAGATTTGGTGGAACTTTCTTCACTTCAAAAAATGTCATATGAACTTCTCGTTTGTTATCCAAATTCACTTCATGAAAAAATATCATGGATTTGTCCTTTGGTGCAGAATTATTTTCATTGTCGTCAACTACGCCTATAAATCGTTTACCCATTTCAATTATATACTTCATCACTATGCTTTTGGCATCATTTATCAGTTTTTTGTTTTCTTTATACCAAATCTCACACATCTTGAGCTGAGAGTCAAGAAAAGTTACGAAATGCTCAATTTGGGACCATGATGCTTTGTCTCCACAGTACTCCAACAATATTTTAATGCATTCTTCTTGTGTGCCTTTCTCCTTATTTTCAGAATAAGTAAATTCATTCAGTGACTTCTCTTTTTTTTTTGGTGTTGTTATATACTCTCTATAGCATTTCAAGTTGTGATATGGCCGTTGAAAAAGTTGTGACTTGAACATTTCAGAATCCATAGCAATTGTATTGTGATAATATTCGTTGAACTTTCCACTAATAACTTCTTGAGGCTGAAGTGCCACGATGTTAGGAAATATATTGAGCATTGAAATCTTTGAATACTGAAATGACAACAGTACGGAAAAGCCAATATAAACTTTTATTCAAGCTTGCAGATCAATTTTTAAAAAACAATTGAGCATCTCAAAAATGACTATAGTTAAGAAACATTTGTTATAGCTACTGTCAGTGTAGTCAAGATTTAAAATGGAATTTCATATTCAACCTTAATGTCATAAATGCCTCAATTGCAAGCCTCAGAAACTCTTAGGTGGGCAGTTCACCACACATTTTTATGTTCGCGGATTGCCGTGGTATCATAGAATAGTGATGCTATTATTTTGTGACACAACTGCAGGTTAAATTGAAGACAACCAAATTCATATAGTAAGACTTTTTAAATATGCCCATATTGGTCATGGGTTGATTACTTTGCACAACAGAAAAATCGGCGCTCCCGAAGTATGCGAACCAAGATGGCGGATATCGGAACGTAACATGGGTATCAGGTTAGGGTTAGGCGATAATTTTTTTTCCAATTTTCCTTATTTTAGTCCTATTATCAGTTCGAAGACTAGCCAAGAGCCTCCCGTAGTATTTATACCTAAAATTATGGCCTAACCCCAACCTAGTACACATATTACATTCCGATGTCTGTCATCTTGGTTCGCATACTTCGGGAGCCCCGAAAAATCATTATTTGTTAAAAAAAGTCGGGCCTTTTAACAAGTGGTGTAATCTCGGCGAGTCTTTCGCGTGGATTTCGTTGCGATGAATATGTATGTTTGATTCACTGATATAATTTATATGTATTTTCGTTGTATGATATAAAATTGTACTCTACAGGATTTTATATCAGATCTTCGAATTTTCCGACGGCGATAACGAGTTCACAAGATTGTAAAATCATTTATCAAAATTAAATACATAAGGCAGTTTATCTCATATGTTTATGTGATAATTAGAGCAGTAATGTTTTTATTTTTGTCGAAAGAAGACGCAACAGCAAGTTACGTTGGACTCAATTAGAACATTTCATAATCTCGTTGTCATGGATCGAATATTTTACGCAACAGAAAAATCATAGTATGTTGAAAAGGGCGGCTCTTTTAAAAGCTCATGGCAACTGTTACACACCAGAATGGGAATTTCCGATTTTGAACTGCCCCTCTTTTGAAATTCCTGGCTGTGCTCCTGATTTACCAAAACTTGGGTCGTTTGGGAACAAAAAGGATCAAGACCTGATTAAACTGTGTCTTGGTTTTTAGAACTGGTTGATGATACCTCAAAATGGTTCTATCTTTGGCAATCTGTTTTAGGACTGAGGCTAAAAATTTGTTTTTTTAAAATGATTAGGTATTTCTAGCATTCGTACCTTTGAAGAAACAAGATCTTGATCCGTTGTAACTCTTATTACATTGCATGATTCACAGGTTTGAATCCTGTGGGGATATGTGCAAGAAGATTTATGAACTTCTCACTGCTGTGAGGTGGGTCACGTAACGGCTGACAAGCCAGAGCTCTCTCATTCGAGTCTATGCATCTGAAACAAATACCTGGCTAACTATGTTCCGGGCATGTACGGCAATCAGACAAGATGCTGAGCCAAGTTATCAGCTTTTCATTCTTTCTCCTGGGAAAAATTGATACCCATCTTATTATCCAAATCTTACTTTAGATATTAAATCTCTATTTTTGCGTTGTCATCAATGTAATGAAGTGTATTTGCTTTTTTTGCTAAACTACTGAAATATTTATAATATTCAAAGAGCTATTAGAGCACCTTTAAAGAGACAAGATCTTGATCTGTGATTTCAATCATGTAATATTGATTGGGATGCTTGATCCATACTTTTCCTGACTTGTCCACAATTCGACCAAGGACAAATAAGTTGAATAAAAATTCTTCTATCCCCTTTTCAACCTGTAGAATAAAGATAATATATATGTATTGTTGATTTAATAATGTGTTGCAAGTCTTTTGGAAAATTCCTAATCTCTTGTTCTATGTTTCTTGTAATGCTTTGTATTTATGATACAAATTAGCAGAATATCATTCTAAATACTGTATTCTCCAGGAAAAGGGGATATTTTCTGGACACAATTTTAGCCCAATTATGTTCCTTAAATTAAGCTAATTAAAAACAACATAAAGCGCATAACAAATGTTTAGAACAGTCATTGTTGAAATTCATTCAAATAAAATTAAAGATGGCATTTCTAAAAAGATGTCTGATGATTTATTCAAACATAGCCAGTCTCAAAAATATGTCTGAATTACTTTGTGTCTATATACGTCACATTCAGCAGGAATGTAGTTAATTTGTTATGCTTTTTGATTGTGAAGAAATTTATAACACAAATTTGTTCCATAAGTCCGATGTTGTTATGCAGTCAAAATTGTGAAGTTTACACAAAATTAATAAACCAAAGACGCTTGCACAAGTCAGAGACAAAAACGTCAAATTGAAGAACCTATCGAGTACTTTATTTTTTTTCAATATCTAGCCTATAATTACAAAATCTACCATTAATTAAATTGTTGATGATAGCACACTAAAACATACACTGTGTTATCAGACACTGTTGCTTTATTACTAAGACCTAATTTCCTGTAATTTCCTGTGACTCGATTGCTACATATGCATATTGTTACATTGATATGTAGAAAAACATTAGATTGCACTTCGATTTCTTTGTTGTTCAAGTCCATGCATCTGAAACGCTGGACTGCAAAATATCTCCAAAATATTTCAGATAATGCCACTTTTTATACATCTTACACTTAACGTATCATTTTTAAACAATAATACATCACTTATATTGTCATGGTGAGCAGCTAGATATGTTTGAATGAAGAATAATATTAAAAATACTAAAGAAATAGCACCAGAGTATCTATATTAAATTGGAAGTTTCATGCTGATGTATGTTACAATTTTCAGCAGGAATAAAATTTTAGGAAAATTCCCCCATTTTCATGAAATAAAAATATAAAAATAACTAATGTACATTTCAAAAGCAATTAAAAAAATTAGGTTTTTGTTATACAGTGTTATCAACTGCCAGTGTAAGATTACAAACTATTTGCAGTCAGTGATTTTACAGGGGGCACCCCCCTAAAATCGTGCCCCCCCTCTCCCTTATTTGTCAGCTTTCAATCCCTTAATATATCATCAACAAAATAAAAATGTGATTTATTTTGCAAATCCAAAAATTTCAGTCTGATAGCGATAGGACAATGAGGGCAGGGCGGATGTCTGTCATGGTGATACCACATAACCAATTTCATAATAAATATTGCTAAGTTTGTTATAAATAATTACAACCCAGACGCTCGAATACTAAATGCTGCGTGTAGTAAATGCCAAGTTGTACTATGGGTTCGCTAATATATATCTGAATATAGGCCCAAAATGCTACTTCAATATCAATAATATTCTTTGGGCGGTGATCCTAAAAATGCCAACCCAGATCACACTATGTTTGGCAATCTTCGTGTTTCCAAAACAGAATAATTAAGTATTTTAAGGCATGCATATATATTGTCAGACACGTCCCCATTATGACTCTGCTAGTAGATGCGACGTTTTTCTAATAATTTGAATTGGATAATTTAATAATTGTCAGAAAAGAAACTTTACCATGAATTTCAATTACTAAATTGATAAAGTTATTGTGGAATTGCGTTTTCCAGATAGGGAAAAGGTTGGGACACTTTTTGTCTTTTGCATCTTTCCAGCCCGTTAACTTACAATTTTCATTTACATTGCAGGTCTAATGCAGAGAGGGGCAAATGTAGTTTTTATTCAGTGACTAAGAAACTCCCAAGCGACACACAAATCACTGCCAAAATGCTTTGAAAAACCCCACTGGTGGGGCACATTCGGACACACCGTGGTGCACAATGGGGTGATCCAATAAATTGAACAAAATATGCCATTGAAAATCAGCATCTAAAGAAGAACTCTGGGCATCAAATTTGGATACATTGGCATTGTTCCCCATAGGCATCAAACTATTTTAGACTGCCCCATATCAAATTAGGAGAGGCTCGCCATCGATATGGGCTAAAGCAAAGAAATATGAGGATTGGTTTTTACTGTTCGAAATGCTGAAGTAGAAAAAAAGGAAATTTTACATTCAAATCCCAAAGACAATTTTATCTTATAACTTGCGTCGCTCTATCTCCGCTGCCCTTTTGCGGAGATGTTGCACTACAACGAAAGGCGGCGTCGAACATCGAAACACATTTATAAATACGGGTATAGTGAGAGTCTAAGAGCTGATTTTCGACTGCGCCCCACCTTCCCTTACCAGTTTTGTATTTAAAACTATCAATTAGTCAGTTTTGGGGAACATAACTTAGTAAGTGATTAATTTACTGTTGTTCATAAAATCTATTTGTCCTACTTCTACTGATTACACGGAAGAGCATGGAGTTGGTTTGGGACCCGAGAAGACAGTAACTGAGGCAATTTTTGAAATCCGTTGAAATTAATTGACTCGGATGGCACCTAAAACTCGAGAATCATAAACTACGAAAAAATGTACGCTTCACCAAATTTAGGCCAGTTTGATTTCAGCAATAATTCTAGCTATTGGCATTTTTTCAGTCTCCAGATTATTGTCATACTAATAATTGAAATTTGTTTTTGTTTGAATACTTTTTTCATCTTTTGAAATTAAACTAATTTTTAAAACATTCAGGATCATACTAAAAAGCTAAACATATCGAAATATCGGTTTACATTTAGCCGATACCGATACAATGCCGATACAGAAAATTAGCCAATATTGCCGATACCAATTCATTGGTACATCTCTACTCAAAACGTACTTAAGCGAAGTGAGCAAAACCATCCACACAGAGAAAAAAATGGAAAAACGTATTTACTTATGGTCACGGGAACCAACTATTGCAGCTCAACAACCAGTTGGTACATTTGGTGGTTTGCATAAAAGAATACCGATATCCAAAATTGAATAATTGTACCATTAAAGAAAGACTAAAATACTGTTTATTAGAGTGAGCTAATATGACTCAAATCATCAGGAAATTTCTAACCTATTTTTAGATGAAAATAAATCTAGATTATTCACTCACAGCATTTGTTATATCAATATGCACGAAGATTTGATCTTTATACGACCCTCTGAATTGCTTAGGTAGAAGCTTCCTTATTGCCATATCGGGTTTCATTTCTTTTTCAAGGAATCTCAAGGTTGCTATGCGTGGATTTTCTTTAAAGTTCTTTTTTGCTTCATCTTTTTTCCTTGATATATGTAGGCTTTTCCCTATTCAAATATGAAAATTAAGAACTATTAGAGAAAAGTTTACGCTCTGGATTCAAATCTAGGAGCATGGTAAAGTAGCATTAGATTTGTATAATAAACGTATATACTTTGCTATTCCTCTGACTACACACTTGCTCAAAATAAGTAAAAAAGACAAAAGACATTTGGTACAATTATTCAATTTGGAGGAAATAAAATAGCTTTCTAAAATTATTTTGCTTTTCAGTTTGAACTATGAAAAAACTTTTTTATACATTGAATCAGCAGGGATATCAAGAGTATCTTGGTTGGTCGATCGTATATATTCTATCGCGAGGTCGTCCAACCATTGGCACGTTCCATGCGGACTGCAGAACATTTTTAGTGTATCTAAACCGCAGGCAAATATTTCTTACAGAATTTCAAGGTTGTATCTGTAAACGCCAAGATGGGGCCAATATAGGAATGGACAAATGGAAAATAAATTTTCTGGTCTAGACAGGAACCGACGATAAGATGAGTCGTATTTTTCATCTCAACTTCGCACCTCAAGCTTGCGTCAAGCAACTCCTCATTCTCTTATGTGTCCTAAAGTTCTAGTCGTAGTCACATTGATATTTAAATAGAAACATTTAAATAAATATCAAGAATTTAGACTACTTGCCTGCACCAACAGTACTAGACACCACAAATCTGACAGAACTTCTGAATTTATCGACTCCAGCAATACTTTTGTTGAACTTGTTACCGACAATCAAATGCTTTTGAACATAACATGATACTTCTTTAGGACCTTTGACAAAATTATCAGCAACTTGGAACTGTCAAGAAAGAATTAGTCACTAAAAGTTAAATTGTCAATCCTACAGTTGCGAGCAACCACTACACTAAAAGATATATGTGAATGTGTTGTTACCATTGTGATACCATCAGACAGTGATAGAATTGGGTACTTTTTGTATATAGTATTTTTGAAAGGATCACCGCACAAATAAAATTCTTGAAAAAACATAGAAATTTTGCATCACAACCGTAAACTTTATTTTCTCATTTAGTCGATCAAAAAACAACATTAATGAGACAAAAAGACTACCCGATGCCAATCTGAAGATGATTTTCAAGAGGCAAAATAAACCCTAAATATTTACTATTAAATATTACGTAAACTATTTTTGTGAATGTATTTTCTAATGCAGCAGATAACAACACATGAATATATTTACGCAAAGCAGTAAATAAGTTATTTAGTTACCAAAAAACAAGTAACATCAAACAGTACAGAATAGGATTCTACTAAATGAACTTGTTGAAGGAGAGCTAATAATATATTTATTAATTGTATGATGTCTGAAAAAATGAAAGCTAATGAGTGAAGATAATTTATATTTGCAGTTGCATCATAAATTTGCAAGACGACTGATAATGATGGGGTACAAGGAAAATAATAGTTATTTAACACTGACAAAGTAGACGTACTCAATATTGGCAAAGAAAGGTGTTTTTATTAAGACAAATTTTAGTATTCAGAAATCGATGCTTATTCTTGAACACTTAAATGATTCAGTGACTGAGTTTTGAAATAATTTTGATTTGGTTTCGACACCTGATCTGTTAATATGGTCTATAACTCAAAATAACTTACTTCTTCAAAACTATTAGCAAGGTAGTTGGTTGAATCATTGCTCAAGACAACAAGCTGATAATTTTTATAGCCAAATTTTTTTAAATCTTCATAAATATTCTCTGCAGCCTTCATTACGGAATCCGTCAGTCTATTCAGATATGCAATGCAGAACAAGGGCGAGCCTAAATATGTATTACATTATGTTAATATTAAGACTGTATATATGACACGATCTTATGAATATTTCAATTTTAAAAAAGTACCATTGTTTTCACTTTCACTCATTGCTCGGCAAAAAAAACGTTCAACATTATCTTCTGTAGTTTTTTCAGTGCAGATCAAAACTTCGGACGCTGTAGGCAAAGGCTGATCCAAATCCTCCATGTAAAGTGAAATAACTCTTAGAAGCATGTCCTGGTCCGAGCAAGTAAGCAAATTTGGCTGGCCCGGCTGCAAAGGCCAAGGAAGTATACGCTTCAATTTTTCGATTTTATTTCTATGGCTCAACTGGGTGAGAAATTCACCAAGGTGGGCCATGCTTATAAAATCTTTCCGGTCTGACACCTGCAAGACAAAAATCTGATTAAACCCATGAATAGGAAATCAAAAAAGTATGTAACATATTAAGTTAGGTAAATAGAAGGCATGCGTAAGGTGTGTTGTATATTTGATATTCAGCCTTTTCACAATGATGAGGTTTTATTTTTATCAAGATGGTCTTGCATCTAATTGAAATATTTCGTGTTTATATCTGAGTTCAATAGTGGGTAGTTGAAAAATAAAAGAATGAAAAGTGAAAATTCATTGTCTTTTTTCATTATGGGAATTTCTGGAAATATGGATCGCGGTTGACCATTTTTGATTTCTGATTATAAAAATAATTTCTATATAATGATTCTGAACACTCATAGATTCAGGCTTAAATAAAAATCAATTTGGCTTTGCCTCCTCTACTTACGGATTTATACATTGGAGCGAATGATGACACTAATTTTAGATAGAAGAGGCAAATATATTCCAACAAAACCTCAACCATAATATATTATTAAAGTCCAAGCAAATCTAATCAATCTTTCTTTATTCTCTATTTCACCTCCAGGCAAATATAAAGTGTTAATTTACCTTGTACGAACGAAAGCCCCCCTCAAAACTCTGTAACCTATCTATTTCATATGTACTGCAAGCCAATGCAAATGGCACATATTGCGCAACAGAGAATATTGCAATCTGCTATGCGAAGGTCATGTACTTTCTTGCTTGCAGAATTTTTCCCAAAATTAGGTCAAAACCTTCACATATTAAATTAATCCCTATTGAAAGCCCTTTCATTGCAGAATAAAATTAAGATAACAGTGTAAGATCATAAGTCCCCATTTATCAAAAGAAGCAAGCATACAATACCATCTAGGAATGATTGTCAAGGCTTAATAAATAAATTGGAAAGCATATGCTGTGATGGTTACCCTTGAATACCCTAACTAAGAATGGGAAAAGGTATAAATATCAAACAAATTTGATACATACTGCGAAGTCGGCAGTAAAAAACATGCATTTCTCATTCAGGTATTTCAAAATAGTCTCCTGTGTGCTTGTAATTCCTGAATTTACTGATGCTTCCGTTGTTGCCATCATTTTGGAATTTTTCAAATCAACTGAAAAAGGTGTCGGCAGAGAATTAACACAGCATAAGCAGGTACAATTGTAACAGTTGTAGCATTGAATATTACTCACTGGTTCATGAGAAACAGGTTGTAAAATGTTTGAATATAATTATGCTGGGGATGGAAGTAAAAGTTTTTTATATTCGTTTCATTCCTATTGTTATAATAGTCATTAAATGATCAGTAAATGGGAAATTATGGCAGCAATAGAAACATGCTCACTAGAGCAGCACTGACTGCATTGAGTTCATCTATTTGATCGTGTACAAATGTACAACATAGGCAATGAAAGGTAATTCATATTCTGCATTTTTACGTATCTATATACCATCATCTGAAATTGCTTGAACTAGAAAGTAAATATTATAATATGGTTTTGTCATTTTATTAATCCTTTGAGCATATCTCACCTATCTTTCTGTCAAACTGTGTGGACAATTCTTTAATTATGGTTTGGTTTGATTCATTCATCATTATCCAGGTCTTGCATTGTTTTATATCTGACCACCCCTTTTCCATTACAGCAGCTTTGGCTAGTCTTTCGGTTTGTCTACGTTTTCTTTTCATTGCTCCTATCACTTTCTCTACACCATCTTTCATTTTTTGCATTTCATCATCGTTTGCATCATCACATTCTATAGCATAAAATATTTTCAAGATAATTGAGAATAGTGAAATGTTCACAAAGAATCAAGAAAAAATTATTTTTATTCACATCTCATAAGTGTAATGTAATAAGGGAAATCTAACACAAGATTTGAATAAAAATATAACATCTATATATATATACAGAAAATCAGGCCAGTCACTAATTGCATGCTCAGAAAATATTTCTATGCTAGAACAAACCTTCTGGCTCTTTCTGGTCAATTTTTTGTTTTGTTTCCAGCAGATGTTCTTTTGTCGTTTCCAATAGTTTTCTAATATCATTGAATGTTATTTCCGGACAGATAATTGAAAGCAAAGCATTTACCTGTGATAAATATCTCGATTTTCAATGTTGTTTAAAAGATATTTTTTATGAAATCTAATAAATTAAAATCATTCTATACTAATTGAAAACATAACATAAAAATGGTACTATGAATTTACATATATATTTCACAATATATGTATCACCATGTTAATACATATGTTCAGTGATATATATGCAACACATGCATTTCTGAAAATTATTAAGACTTCGCACTGGAGAGCTTAGCGCATATCAAACTATCAAAATGAACACACCTGATCTTGATGAGTTTCTGCAGTGAGACTCTCATCAGATAACTGATTGCAGAGATAAACTATTTGGTTGATTGAGTACTCATTCAGGTAATAATATTTCATTCGCAGGTCTTTAACATGCTGTTTCCACCTGAAAAATACAAAATGATAGTATTCTAGCCCAGTGGTTCTCAAACTTTCATAATCATTTCCCCTTAACAGCATTCTATACATCAACGATCATACAATTTTTTGGTCCCATTTCTCATTCATCTCCCAAAGGGCGATATTTCCAATTCCAATCTTAAATAATTGCTGTTCTAGCCCACGAAACCTGCACTGTATTTCAGTGTTTACTTCATTCAGACAAACACATAATGACCAACTGTTTATATTTATGTTCATTTGTTTACGTTTGATATCAATTTTTTGTTCTTCTTTTTTTTCCGAAAGTGAATGCGTTTAATACGTTATAAACTTATTTTTAGGTTTCCATCACTTTCCAGATTTTTCACCTTTCTCTTTTCTGTGTATTGTTTTATTTTTTGCGAATGAATCAAAATAAAGTCTATCTATCTATACTAAGACCCAGCAAAACTGCTGATCAGTGATAACCCTTTTTTAAAGTACATTTAGTAACCTTAACACAAATTCTCTAGAAAAACTCAAAACTAGCTGTAAATTTGCAAAGTAACAGAGTAAAATTTACTTCATGTGAGTTTTATCGAGCTCTCTTTCAACAACTTCTGCATCAGTTAACGAAAATCGCTGTTGCACTGATTCTCCTTCTTCCTCTTTGAAAAATATTTTCATCCTTATATGTTCTCCCTCACCAGGTCTGGATAAAATTTAAATCAAACTTTATCCACTTAAAATTTCATCTGAAATTTGACCATCACCATTTTAAAAATCAAATTGGAGTTTTTCATCAACTCAGCCATATTACATTCTAATCGAATTATTGACTGACAAAAATTATTGATGTAACGAGATAGTGAATTTCAGATTTTTTTTTAAAATTTATTTGGTTCAGCAGTGTTTTACAGAAATGATAAGCAATTCCGAAGACTTGTTTAATATTGATTGTTAGTCTAAGAATAGGGGTTTATGGCAATTAGTCGAACAGCAATTTGAATGAAATGATTAGGAGGGGGAAATGATCGGGAGGTGCCTGCTGATTGTGGGTGGAGTATTGTAACTGTCTTTTTTTCAGTCTTTAAGAAAAGAAAAAAAGTGTAAAATAAGACAAATAATAAGTGAGTTCCTAATATTATTTTCTGCAGAATTTATGATGATACCAGATGATTCTCGGGAAGTATGAAAAGATATAAAAAGAGTCTTACTAAAAGTCTATAATACTAGGTCATTAAATATTTACAAGATTCTTATGCAGCAGCCGTTGAATAGTGTGAAACCATCTTCCACTAGACGTATCAAGACATTTGCCAGCTTCTCCACAATCCCAAATATATGACTATAACGAGCAGGCATTCCAGTATCAACTAATTCTCCCATTAAAGTCAATGTAGATTGTAAGTTTCGTAAGTAGATGAAATCCAACGCATCTCTTCTTCCTGGAAATGTAACCGTAAAACTGTTACAATGAATGAACACGGAATTTATACAAGCATGGGATATACCATATTTGGAGATCTTTTGTAAGATATTTTGGACGAATTCACAAGACACAAAAAAATAGTTGAATGTACAAACGAGAATATCGGTCGGAGACCGAAGACTTATCGATCGAAACTGCGGTTTCGATTCATGACTCTATAGAGACACCGCGTATCCCATAACTAATTAATTATTAACTCGCTAATTATACGACATAATTCATCCAAAATCAATAGGCTTCTGCTCCGAGATATGATAAATGCACATGCAAAATTTGTAGCAGATTCAACCACGCCTTCGTGAGATATCGCGTGCATCTAACGGACAAACAGACAGACAAACAGACAAATACCTATCAACATACTTACCGATCAAAAGATCGATAAGTAATGATCAATTAGACTAGAACATTTTTCAAAATATTAACAAATCATCGATTTCTTCGGCACAACATGGACAGACTTAATGTTTGTGATGAAGCGTAGGATAATATAGGAAAAAAAACGCTAATATGGATTGTTTTAAATAATTCTGTATATTAAAACGGCATGTTTTTCAAATTTTAGTACAATTGGAAAAAAATATTAAGATTTTTCCATTAATAATATGAAGGTATAAAACTGAGCAAGAAATCAAAAAAGTGACCAATCCATTTTTTAGACTTTGTGGCTCTCTCTGTTCTTTTTAATGTGACAATTTACATTTTATTTTCCACAAATCTTGTTTGGACATTTCAAGTCAAATAAATGGTTGTGAAAATTGGAACAAGTCTATTTTGTTTATTGTCTGTAGCAGTGATTCCCAAAGTGGGCGATATCGCCCCCGGGTGGGCGAAAACAATACAGAAGGGGACGAAAAGGCCGAAGGGGGGATTTCGCGAAAACTGTACTTGTTTGGCGGCTGGCGCATCTTGCACGTGATTTCTGTACTCTGCATGCGTTCTCAGGTTTGAATCCCATGGGCGATAATCACACGCGTGAGGATTGCTGGATTCTCCTCGCCGTAAGGTAGTTCGCGTAGCTCAGGGTTCGGCAACCTAGGCCCGCGTGCCAGATCCGGCTCGCGAAGTAAACATTGCACTGAGACAATACGGCGGTTTTGACGATGGAATAATTTTATAATCTACGCTCAAGGAGTAGATTTTTGACGTTACAGAATTTATCGTGAGACACGTTTAGACTAAATTACATTGTAACTTAACAATTTAGTGAACAGCTACTTGTTCCTACAATTTAATTGCAATTAGACAAATAGCAACACGCAGAAAAGTTGATGCTGAGTGCAGGGGTTCAATAGCGCAGATAATATTCAATTGGAGCTCCTTGAGATGCAAAGCAGTGTGGAAATGGAATTCATATTCTATCAAGAGATGCATCACTGCTTTATTTTTAAAATAATGTATCTTCTTAAAGAAAATATCTATCAAAATTTGACCAATCTTGCGAAAAGGACATATGTGTGCGAATGATTATTTTCAAAATCGACATTACAAAGAACAACCGGAGAACTAGGATAATTGATGCCCATTTGGAAAATGTTCCAATCTTGGTGTCAGTCAGTGTGCCGCCGATGTCGAAAGCTATCAAACTTAACGCAGAAACATAAGAGTGTCAAATTGACTGTCATTTGTATTTTTTTTCTTTTAATAAGACGACTGAGTTGAGTTCACGAATTGTCACAGTTTATGCGCGCTGTTCCATTTTCATTTTTAATTTTCAAAAATGTGTGCAGCCGCCAAGACTTGAAACCCTTAATTCTGGCCCGCGACCCCTGGCGTAGCCGATGGTCGGTTACGGCTTCTCCAACTATCAAGTCCATGAATCTGAAATGAAATTGTATAAATTACTGTAGGGGGGCGATAGTCCAAAAAGGTTTGGGAACCACTGGTCTATACGACAATGCTCACGTAATATTGTTCATGCCTTCCAATTTGCAATCTAAACTGCAAAAATAAATAAAAATGGATTCAGTTGCATTTTAACTTAAATACATACAGTCATACACATCACAAAATAATTCAAATGATTGAACATTCACCAGAAGGCTGATCAGTTGATGTCCCATTTGACGGAATGTACACCTGTACAACATTTTCTAAAGTTGCAGGTTGGCCTGGTTTAAGCCGAATATTGAAAATTCCTTTTTCATTTATACTTCGAACAGCTTGTAGTGAACTTTTTTCAATAGATCCATGACTGAACTCGATTTCTTGAAAAAACTCCAAATTGACAGCAGAAATATGCTGAAATTATATATATACCGGGTAAGCAGAACAATAACACTTCTTTGTAGGGGTGGGACGAGTCTGGCATTACAGAGATTCGACGCATCCTAGTAATAGGACATGGACTCGGATCGAATCTTCTGAGTCCGTGACGTCACAATGAGAAAGCTGAAAAACACGTTTTTGACCATGCTACGGCAACGTGCGCTCACAAGCATACGCCGTATATAATATTTTTTGCCTAATGGTTCCACAGGTAGCTGTTGAATCATTTCAGAAATATATTTCTCCTCTTTTTTGGCGGCCATAATACAAACGTAAACGTGGGTCAATTTGCGCCATGGTTGTGCATGTCCATCCCACCACCTACCGTTAATTTTAGGCGGCTATTTCGAAATTCTTACATGTCAATATTATAATAAAAAGCTACATAATTCCATATACTTTTAGCCGTAAACCTACTATGTCGCGTGCGCAAATGGTAGATGCCACAATGTGGTACATCTGCTTGCAAATTATTATAGCATGTAAAAATTCTAAAATTTTCCATGTCTTCCATTGCTTCCATTTCAGGGATAAGATTGCACGTAATAAACTCGATTTAAAATAGGTATTAATAAATTCCCCCTTGGGTTGATCCAAAGCATGTTTCATTTTTACGCGAATCGAAGACTTGAAAATATTGCGCTAACGCATATTTTTTTGTTCACGTGTGTACCAAAAAGAATAGATATTTCGAAGGCGACATCATTGTTATAAGCGATCAATAGTTTTCAACATGCGTTATATTTTCTGGATATCTGTCATTTTCCTTAAGAGTGTTTGTAATACATATGAGGAATATTGTTACAGCTCTAATAACGAATTTTAATCAATATGAACTGAGATTTATAGAGGTAAAAGTACAAACATAGGCGCAAATTAGTAAAAACAGAATTGATTATAACTCGGTAAAAATGACGCGGATTCGAAATCGAATCCGAGTCCAAAACGTGCGCGGATTCGACTCGACTCCGGTTCCGAATCTCAGCCCATCCCCACTTCTTTGACATGAATTTTTTTCTAAAATAGATTTCCTGCAGCAGTGGTTCCCTAATCTTTTATGGCTCATGGCCTTCTGGAGGCTTTTAGCACTCATGTCCCCCCGTATGTTATTCCAGTGCTATTTTGATTGGTAAATTCCAAATCCCAATATGTTTAATGTTCAATCAATTCAGGCTCAACAAAGTTGAAACAGTCAAATAACCATATCAATAAATGGGCAACAATGGTTGTCAAGCAATGTACATACCCAATTTTCCACAAGGTCTTCATCTGCAGTTGCATTCTCCATTAATCTCTCACATTTTCGTAGCAATTGTTCAAATGTTAATTCATGCATGTTGAATAGAAGAGGCTCAAACCCATTTACAGCACTGACAAAACTTGAAACAGTTTTTACTCCGCCATCAATACCAAATGTCAAAGCTAATTCAGCCAAAACTCCAAGTTCTGCAATGTCTGAAGAAAAGTTTTAATAATAAGAAAACTTGAAAACTAATTTTTGGTTTAATTATGATGCATATTGTCACTGACTATTTTAATCACTGATTTTCAAATCGTGGATCCTTCAAGGTGAAGTATGCTTATTTTGTATTCTTCAATTGTTTTTTTACTGTATACTAATCGAAATGCAATTAAAAAAATTTAAACATAACTTTGTCAAAAAAACATTTGTTTCCTTAATAATGTTATGAAGTCTTGTGATTGATATTTGGATGAGTTTTTTTATTCTTCTGGACAGATAAACAATTTTTTTATATTTTCAATTTTTTTGTATGGTGCTTTTTAACTTGGATAAAATCTTTGAGTACTGTTATACATAAATGGTTGAAGAAAAAGTATTTGAATCAGAAAACACTACGTTTCCACAAAAAATACTG
Source organism: Styela clava (assembly GCF_964204865.1). Classification (NCBI taxonomy): domain Eukaryota; kingdom Metazoa; phylum Chordata; class Ascidiacea; order Stolidobranchia; family Styelidae; genus Styela; species Styela clava. The sequence goes on from NC_135254.1 coordinate 6,637,793, forward strand.
TAAGTACCGTATTTCCTGGCTAATAAGTCCACCTTGCAAATAAGACGCTGTCTATTTTTAGCACTCAATAAAGGGGTTTTTCTATATAGGCCTCCAATAAGATGGGTAGAAAAATTGCTTCACTGTTGTTCAGTTATGCGCTTATATGCACTAATAATTTTATATGGTTAGAACCAGATCAGGTTTGTATGGTAGAATTTTACTCGCAGGAATCAACTATTCTTACCAATAAAGTGGTAAATTTAAGTTATATAGGGCCATCATTTGGACAACCTATTAGCCTAAATGTTAAAATATCTTTGGAATACGATGTGATAAGTACTACACTGTACGTCCATAGAGTATTTCACAGCTGTATAAATCACTTTATCTCGGTGGCCATGTTTTCTCTTTGAAGTGCCAATAAGTGCTCCATGGAGTGCTCCAAGGAGTGCTCCATGACACCAGCCAGCTATGATTACGAGGGAGTTTTTAAAAAGATTATGACAAATAACAATTAAATATCATGATTGGCAGACTCTTAGACCAAAATATAAGGTTAACACAAATCATGCTTGAGAAGACTCCTGCAAAAAATAAGCAGGTCACATATAAACATACTTGCTCAATAAGACTTCCCCCTCCCCCCCGAAAAAAAAATCAGGCCAGAAAACTTGGGTTTAGGAAATCGACTTATTAGCCGGGACATCCGGTATATAGGTTCTAAGTTTAGTATCTTGAACTTTCTACAAAGAGGAAAAAGCGTGTCTTCATAACAATCGCAATTTTAATTGACTTGTATATACCATACCAATTAATTTATTTTGCAGCCACTCAAAGAATTCGTTTTCTTTCAAAAATGATGCCGCTATTTTTGGCATGTCAACACTACTACTTTTAAATTTATTCAGAAGATTATCCAGTGTTGGAATAAAGCTGCTAATAGTAATCAAGAATTTCAACTGCGACATTTCGTCTTTTAAAAACTCCTGCAAAAAATAAAACTGTGAGTCAAAGGTAACCTAAGCAATACTGAACGAAAGTTCAAGTTATCATAGGAAAAATAAATTTTAAAATATTTATCAAAACAAAATGTATTGATGCAGAAATGAGTCATGCAGAAGTGGTGCCTAGTCAAACATTGGTAAAACATTATTATACATGACCTTTTGTCAAAATTGAGCCTTGGCCCATGGTCATGAGATTGAGATATGAGGCGCAGATAATGACTCAGAATTTAATTGTCATTTCGTATTTTATATGCTTTATATTATGTATATATGAAATTTATATTACATACCGAATAAGATAAAACCAATATTATGCAAATATACAAAATCTACCTTTATTTTCAGACAGGTGTCAAATTCATTTCCCTTTAAATCAAACTTATCCTTTAGCGAAATCAGCATATCAATGAAGGGCTCGCAGTCCATCACCTTTACATACCATTGTATTTTTTTTCTAATATCTTGAAGAGAAAAATATTTGTTATCAACCTAAGTGTCAAGTAATATTACTTTCTGATAGTAAGAGACGGTATTTATTTTATACCTCCATTTGGTCATTGAATTATTCAGGAATTCCCTTTTTATTTGATTACAATTAAAATTCTAAATATCACATTTTCAGTGTATTTATTATACAACCTAATTTACTACATTAACAAAATCCAAATAGCTAATTTAACCAGAAAATGATCTAGTATACGTTTTTACGTATTACAATTTATTTAAAGTGTTTTCAAAATTTGTTTCAATATTAATATGTTAAGGCTTTTGAGTATAATTGTTCTAAATATTATTAAAGATTTGATTTGAAAGAAATTAATTTATTAATATTCTCAGTTATCAGATCTCTTAGCGAATGATATATGAAAGTTTCAGAATTTCAGCAGACTAGAATTGGGTCTTGAAATATAAAGTTTATAAACCAATCAATCATTTCACTCATGAATTTAAAATTGTGGAAAAAATTATAATAAATCAGTGGATTGGAATATGTGAATCACTAAATGGCAGCGAGTCTAGCAATCCTCTCAAACAATGTATTGGCAAGTCACAAAATAGAATTGTAAAAGGTGTATTCACAATGCTTAACATGATGTCGTGGTCATCCTCTCAACCAGTTCATGCCAGGCATGAGAATAGATAACCAGATACTCATTTCAGATGAATGGATTAAAGAATATAAATTGAATATATAGCATTTAAATTCACGCAAAAAATGAACGAAACATTCATAAATAAAAGTTATGACATTTTGTAGATCAATTCAATCTTTTAGCTGCTGGCTAAACGATGTCAAACCAGAAGAATTCAATTTTTTTCCTATTAGTAGCTTCTCTAGTATTAGTGTATATTCTACTAGAGCAGGACAATTCATTGCTAGCCGTATGTGGCTCCTACACCAGTTTCATGTGTCCCTATTCGGCTTAGTTATTCTAGGGAAAAAGTAATCCGCGGACTACAATTCACCACTTTTAAATTAAACGTGTTATAATTCATCGTGAAATCTTTTTTTATGTCGAACAGACTCGCTTTTCCATCGTTTGAGAACCACTAGTCTGGAATAAATGATGAATAAAATTGCATTAAGTTACAGTAATCAAACTAGTTGAGAGTACCTTTGATAATTTCTTCTTGTGCATTGCTATCTTGCCCTGCTTTGTTGTACATTGTATCTAAATTTTTCAAAATTATTTTGTAATTACATTATTAGATACATTAGTTGACATATTCGTAGTTTATTTATTTATTTTTTGAAATATCAGAACTTTACATAATACTAACTAAAGAATCAATATTTTAGAGTTTAAAGTAATATTATATTCGCTGACCTTTGTAGAAATTTGCAACCTCGTTTTCCAGTGTTTTTCCAGGCTCCCTTAATGACTCTGCCCATGTTTGGAGAATTTTAATGGAAATGTCACCTGAGGAAAAACAGAATTTTCATATTGAACAGTCAATTACTGTCAATGATTTAACAGTTACAGAAGATATTATGATTTGTTTTCATTCTAAATTAGTGTGTAATAGACATATGGAAAATGTAACTAACCCTCAACTCCACCCTTTTCGTTTTTTGGAGCATCGAATTGATATATATACAAAATATTGGCAATTTTATGATAACAACAGATTTATGAGTGCCCTGATTAGTATCGAGACCAAATCATGACTTTTGCCCAGATGTATTGAATTATGTTGTCAGTTATAAAGATTCTGATTTTTAAATCTGCTAGCCTTCTTTGGCTTTTACCGGTATTCCGCATTAATAATACACAAATTAATACTTTTTTGGCTGCTACTATTATCTGCAAGTGTAAACAATATATTATCATTCATACTCAACGCAATGGGTATAAAATAATTACTTTTCAGAAGCTTGATTATTATTTTAGAACCTCCACAGTTATCAAATAAATTGTAATCTAAAAATCTTTTTCATTCTTGTGGCCGGTATATTAAGTTAGACGCCTGAAGAATGACCAATCGTTTATATGCATGTTTATTCGTTTATGTTTGCTCTAACTTGTTTTCTTATTCAATCGGTGGGTGAATGAATTTAATGCGGTATAAACTCATTTTTAGGTTTTCGTCACTTTCTAGATTATTCGCCTTTCTCTTTTCTGTATATTGTTCTATGTTTTGCTGATAAATCAAAATAAAATCCATCTATCTATATGTACGCAATATATACCTTGAGCAATTTGTTCAGCATATTCGTGAAGTGTGCCAATAAACCGTGACAGCAGACTTAATGTTTCTTTTGTGCTCAGATTTGTTAGCTTGCCACGGAAGATTTGTGGAATTTCAGTTGATCGATGAAAAAACACGACATTTTCCTGGTAAGCAAATAACAACCATGATACCTAATTTAAAATTGTAATATGTTTCCCTTCTATGAAGGCTAATATTAATAAAATAACACTTCAAATCAATTCTAACTAATTCACCGTGTAACACATATTTAGTCCTGGCTTTTAATTATTATTTTCTGATTGGACCCCAAAACTGAAGGAAAATGACTTTACTATTTTCAATTTTTTTGTGTTTTTCATATTCCAGAGATGTGTACCATGTATTCTATAAAAACAAGTTTGGGGGAATTAATACAAACTCATTTTAAATAACTTTCAGCGACTAAAGAGACTCAAAATTAAACAAAAAAATGATGTTTATTTTAAATTTTGATCTATTGTTGAAGTCTATTTCACGAATAAGCCACCATATGTAGTCACCATCGTTGCACTACCTGATAGGGTTACAATATCTGAAAAGAAAAATCCCTGACAAAATTTTAATGAGTCACGTTGACAAATTTTGCAATTCAATACCATTTTCTTCAAAACTTTATATGGCATCGATCAAATACGGAGCAAGTACAGATGTAATGAACGCTTCCCTCCTTGTTTGAGAACAGAAAACTTTTTTTCTAATTAGAATCATAAAACGTTTTTTAGTGGGGACAACGTATAATCCGTAGATAAAAAGCTATTATGATGCTTAATTAACAGTCTGATACGCATAAGCGTTCTGAGCAGCAGTAACTTCATTTTACATCCTGTTGGGTATGATTTATATATTCATCTCAGGGGAAAGGAAAGCTATTAAGACACCTTAATCATAGGGCAAACCACAGATTCTGTCTAGTTACTAGTCCATGGTGGGTATAGAATGAGTTAGCCAGTTAGTTGTTTTCCAAGCATGGATTTCCTAGTGGAATAAGCCGTAATCGAGCAACGGATACATGAACCTCCTTATACGGCGGTGAGGAGACCAGCAATCCTCTCGTGTTTTTGCAAAAGGTCCACGGCTGCCAAGGGAATCGAGATCTTTTATGAGTTATATTTATTAATTAATTTGTTTATATTTAATTATTAATTTGGTTTTATTGATATATGTTATTGACTTGCGTCTGAAATGTTCATGAAATGGTAAAATTTAAACAAATCTAAGAAATAACATTTTTTAGTGGTTAGTATTTTTATAGAATCGAAAAAGAGCTCTGAAGGTCAGCACTTACCTCCATTGGAAATTACTTGAGGTCGAAGTGGTCTTTGACAGCGCAACAAATTTTGGCGCTCCGGAGTTATGTGCACCAAGATATCGCACAACCTGAACCCAACCCGGTACACACATACTATGTTCAGGTTGTGCACCATCTTGGTGCACATGCTTCTGAAGCTCCCAGATTTTTACTTTTCTCATTACGTTATGTCTGGTATTTTTTGTCAGCGTTTATTATTTTGCGGGCATTGGATTAATATCTTCTCGCAGATCTCACTAGTATTACTAATTCTTTCGCCGCAACACCAGAGTTGAATTATTTATTTCTTGCAAAACTGTGCGTTATATGCAAAACTTTAAATATCATGAATTGCCAAAAGTTATTAAATTAATCGCTGTACTGAAAGCTATATCACAATTAGCGAAGTTGCAAAATAATTATTTATGCCCATGCTGTACCTTCTTACAAATTCTTGAATCACCGCTTTTGATCGGACTCTGATGATCAAACAGGTTTACCACATAAATTAATGTTTGCAAATGTTTTACAGTAGAAACCTGACGTATGGAAACCCCACACTACCACATGTACGAACGTTTACATTTCAATTATGCAACGATAGTATCTAAAAAAGGGCAAATTTCAAATGTAACTTTGACATCAAATTTTAGCTTGGACAGTTGTAGGTTCCCATTCGATGTCGCCTTTACAGCTGAAACATTCAATCCTTTTTAGAAAGTAGGGCCTGTTGTAGTTGGAAGCCGTGTGGCTTTACCAGTAAATGACAAAATCAACATGAAGGTATTGCAAACTCACTCTGTAGGCTCATCAGAAAATCACCAAAATAGCATTCAAACTAGGGTATTTAGAATGCGAAAGAAGCAACATTTATTTTTTTTTTTTTTGAAAAAAGAAAGCATTTTTGATGATGTTTTTGTTGCTTGGTGATTCTTACAAATCTGGCAAATTAAACGGTTTCCTAGCATAAAATACTGAATTTTTTAATTGTTCAAGTGTCATTAAATAAGACTTACAACTTGTCTCAGCCAAATATTAAAGTCAAAGCTGCATTTAAAATTTGACTTTTTTGACACACTATCGCGACTAAATCAGATTTTAAACGTCATTACTATTTGATGAATGAACAATGGGTGACTACATTTGAACGCTTATTCATGAAATCGATTCCGCCTGTGGTTGAAAATTTTGAAGAAAAATCGCTTTTTTGCTTGATTTTAAGTCATTTCAGTTGCGAAAAAGTTATATAAAAAGGCTTCGTTTTAATTTCCTTGAGAATTTTTATCATAGAAAGTGAGGAACGCATCTCTAAAATATCAAGAATACAAAAAGCATAGCATCAGATTATGTCATACTAAAAGTTTTACACTGTTTTAAATCTCGAAAACTCAATTTTAGAAAAATCCCCCCTCCCCAATCAAAAAATTTTTTTAAAAAAAAAAATTAAGGTGGTTTTCTCTATGTACATACAAGTCGAAAGCTTACAGGAAATCCATAAAAAAATGATAAAAAGAAAAAAAAATAACTATTACCATATTTAACAGACTCTATGACACAGTGGTTATAAAGTGCTCTGTAAATAAAATGCTTGGATTGGATTTTTATTTATACATAAGGTACAATCAGTACTGGTACTGGTTTTGACTGTAGGCAATAAAGGATAAAGCATTATCTGATTCATACATTAGGCTTATAAGGTACAGTAGAATATGTTCATTTTTATCAATATAGTACAATATTGTATTTATTTTTCTTCCTAAGAATTGGACGCTATTGAACGTTCACATAGGTAAATACAATGAAATACCTCACTCTTAATAAAAAGAAGCATGCCAATCTTCCTCCAAAATTGTATATTACAACTAATACAGGTAAACTGTGCTTTGCATCATTTGTAAAAAAACATGGACTGATTTGGAAAGAATGAATGTTTAAAACAGGGGCGACGAACCCATTTGCTATTGCGGGCCATTTTATCAGTCACCGCTAAGTTAGCGGTTACAACTCTTCAGTTATATTATGATACTTATTAATTTTCATCAACAAAAACGAACAATTACATCTGTACAGTTGGAGTTATTTGATTATAAAATGAATAAGAAAATAAAAATAGAACATTCAATGCATGTTTTACTGAGTGATATTTTTTTAGACTTTACTAAACGCTTTATATTAATACGAATTGACGTTTAGGAAACTCTCATCTGCATGCCAAGATTTTTGGCTGTCAGTTTTGACCTGGATGATCGATCGGGTTTGGTTTCGGGTGGCGTAATCTCACTCGGCCGCGAGCTTAGCTCGGTTCAGGTGTTTGAAATTCCAAATTTCCGTTCGAATACGCTGCTTTTTTGTCTCCAATGCTTTAGTCGAATATAGAGATATCACTTCAAAAGCAATTTTTGTTGTACCAAAATAAATTGTAGTCATTGATATTTTATCGTAGATCTAGGGATTTCTCTAACGATGATATCTTGAAAATTATTTTGGGTGGTTGCATTGAGATAAAGCAAAGTCAGTTTTGCAAAAACATATCAAATTTGTGTAATTATTAACATCGTAAAAATACGAATCAAAACAAGATATACGACAGTTTGAAACACTCATTATGATCGTAAATCGTGATATTTCATAATAATGTTCTTCGGACGGCGCACAATTAAATTGAGCACAACACAATTAAATTAATAAAGCAACCCATCATAAATAGACTCGGAATAATCGATAATTAAATACTTTGTGCACAGCTGCAAAATCAATACCCGACAAACTAACAGAACAATACAACATTATCTGTCGAAAAAGTGGGCATTTTTCACAAGTGGGCTGCCTAATTGCGTCGATCATTTCATGGACATTTCCAAATTTCTTACGATTTATACCCTTATTGTAAGTCTGACAGCGCCCTTGACCTATTTCAAGTCTTATCGAACCTTGCTTTATGAAATTTTGTGTCGGGTTAATATGCAAAATTCCGGGTAATAATGCTTCAGATAAGTATTTTGGAATCTTTTGCACAAAGCTGCCACCATAAACAAAATACCACCGCCTCCGCTTAATTTAAAAAAATATTCTTGTTACAGTTTTAGGGCAAAAAATGCAGATTGAGTCAAAAATTCAAATTTTCAAATCATTTCTAATTCCAACCGCAACTGTATAATTACTGATTTGTTATTTCAGAATGTGGTATTTTTCTCAAATTTCCCACTAGCGACGCGGGCTTTGCGCAAAAGATCCATATTTTGCAAGCAGACGCGCAGCCAGCATTTCCAAAAGGGGGGGTTTCAAAATCGAAAATTCCCGTTTTCCTCAGTCGCCGCGATTAGGCGCTCCTTATAAGAGCCTTCTTTTCAGCGTATACCGCGCGTAACATATTCAATCCATGGGAATATTTAAAATGTCTAGATTTATTTATTTAATTGTCTTCTAGTTAACTCTTGCTTGCGTCTACAAAATAAAAGCAATATTGATCTAAAATACTACGGCAATCTGCAGACATAAAAAATTTTGCGTCGACGATTCTCATTATTTTTGTGCTGCTGCTTTTCAATCAAAACATTTGCATCTCAAATTCACTCCTATTTTGTTTTTATCATCTCGCCGCCGATGAATGTATAACAACTCTAACTAGATTCACAATTTTGTGCGAGTACAAAAATAAGGTAATTATCATCGTTATCGTGACACAAATTTGTGATTTATGGAGAATAAACACCAAAGTAAAGGCATTTACAGCCTAAATAACACACCAGGCTGACACAAACAATTGACGATTTTAGCAAAATGCAATCGCACGAGTTATTAGCGACTTTTCAGTTATCCAAAAATTTCAAAAGAGGGGTTCCGACCCCGAAAACCAGTCCCTGACGATTTATGACTTCAAGCCAAACATGCACTGAATCGCCTGAATGCTTCGCGGGACGCATGAAATTCCTTAGCGAACCGCAGGTTCATCACTTCTGGTTTCATTTTAAAGCCATGGTTTGATGACTAAAATTTACCATTCTAGGTTTTATGTAGGATATTAAAAACCATTTGGTGTCTTCCCAGTCAACATCATCAGACAGATGAATAAATTTCTCCATTTCTCTCAAAGTAACCGTTTTATACGATTCTGGTATAGCTGTCATCGTTTCATGGTTTTGTAGTTCAATGCCCACTGAAAAAAATATGGATATATATAAGTAAATTCCTTTTCTGTAAATTTATTGACGTATTGATGTTTAGATACTTAGAATCATTGTATAGTGCTATATCAAGAAATCAAGAAATAACAACATAAAACGGAAATCTATGTAACATCAAAGCACATCCCTGAGAAGTTCCAAACAATAAATGAATTAGAAAAAAGTTTAAAAAAAGAAATTTTGATATATTATATGATGTTTTATTACAGAATGGATAGTTCTAAAGGTATTCATTGAGTATTACTAATATCACCATATTTTTTTGCTACATATATTAAAGCACTTTCACAGCTTGATTTAATTCCCAAAGTTAAATATTTTGAATACAGTATATAGTGTATAAGCCAGGGTACTCCGGAAGTATGTGAACCAAGATGGCGAACACCGGAATGTAGTTACAAATTATGGCCTAACCCTAACCAGGTACACATACTACGTTTTGGTGTTCACCATCTGGGTTCACATACTTCGGAAGTACCCAAGCTAGTTGTAAATTAAAAAAGGCACCTTGTTTGCAAATCATACACAAAGTCTTCAGTTCTTGAGCTCGATTCACCATATTTCTAAAATTTATTACATCTTTTCTGAGTCTCTCTAAATTTCCCAATCCTTGTTCGTTTAATTCTTGTGACTGTAAAAATCCATACGTGAGATAGAATTTTTTATGGTTATTCAAACGAAAGTACCGTAGATAAGATGGCATGGAAAACCCCATTCTTGAGTTCATGCCAGGTCTGATATATACATATATGTAACCAGTTGATCAATTTATTCACTTGGATGGTAACAGAAAGCATAATTCATTATCAGTTACATGAACCACACTATGCAGGCAATTCTCTTGTGCATAAATATTTACACTGTGTTTGAACCTGTGAACCCACAGTTATTATCAGTAATGACATAATGACGAAGCGTCCCCGAGACTTTGTCCAGGCAGCTTTTTCTTATGAGAAAGACAAAATCTATTACATAAAATAAACTCCGTAACTCTGTTCCTTAAGATTAATTACTAGAAACATATCACCGTAAAAAATATAAGATATAAATCTCCAATCGAACTTACATCGCTTTTTAATTCTAAAACAAGTTTCTTAACCACATCCGGCTTTGATGAAAGAATAATCAACATTCCCAACGGAATTTGTTTGGTTTGCAAATCTTCCAATACACTTTTTTTTAATACGTTTGTGCATTTTTTGATATGACTATCTTCCTGCAGTTCAAGCTTGCCATCTGATATAGAATACAAAAGGTTACTCAGAAGCAATAATATATTTTCAGAGAGTATTGTCAAATTAAAGAAATCGCATCATTCATTTCTGGTTCATTTTCAGAAAAAAATATGAAATTGAGAGCTATCTAAATCATCCCACTGAAAAAAGGATATTAATTATGAATCTTCACACACAAGCTAAATACACCATGTACTGAGCACCAGTGAATGTAATAATAAATTCAGAATAAATATAATTAAATTAATAAATTAATAAAAAAAAGTGGATATCTAGATAGCAGAGCTAAATATGAATATTACAATAAAAACATAAGTTGGAGGTGCACAAATGTCTTGTGATACCAATTTTAATCCTGAACCAAAATTCTATAGTAAATCCATGTTTGTTTGAACATGTAATATCAATGTAACTTAGTGGTCAAATTTTCAAGAAGTCATTGACTACTCACAAATGTGGTGATAAAATATTGCAGAGTGTTTCCAATTTAGAACAAACTCCAATTGCTTCTCTTGATCATTGGTTTCATCTTTATATCTCAATGATTCACTTTTACTTTCTTCCTGGAAAAATTTCTCTGAAAACTTCGACAAGTTTTTCAGTTCCCATTGAGAATTTAACCAACCATAACCGAAGAGATCATTGCACTGTAATATTTTAAAAATACAAAATACAAAATAATTCGAATTCTTGACTTTTTCTTTTGTTTATTTTTACTGAAGTCTACTATGTTGAGAGCTCAACCACCTAGTTATCAGAGAAATTCATATTACCTGCAGAATTACATAGATATGTACAATACAGTTAATTAAAATTTGGGAATATTGCCATCTAATTTTCTTGTCAAGATGGGACACAAACCCAATGACACTACAATGTTACTTGTAAGTCTGAGTCTCTCAAATTTTATTACGTAAGTGACAATCGATTACAAATTTTGTGAGCAGAAGCAAAAAATCCACAGCTTTAGTTCTATTGTTCGGTCCAATAACATGCCACAATAATTTTTTCCATATTTCAATTTATGTCTGGCAATTCATGTAACATTTTATAATCTGTTAATCTTTTTTTTTAGCATTTATAGTCGTTCAAATGTCAGAAAAATTGAAATTTCTTCCCACAGTTGTTAAATTTTGTTACAGTATTCATTATTACTCTGTGCTTACTTTAAAGAGGCTTCTGAAAAAATTATACGCTGCCTCATCAAAGATCATCTCCAAATCTTTGTTTAAAATATCCGGTAAACTGGAGTAAGCTTCTAAAAAATTTGATGCCATGGATCCAAATTCCTGGAAAATTTAATATTTCAGGTCAGTTAAAAGCATAAAAACTATGGAAATAAACCAATTTATCAATTATAGGGCACGGCTCTACACCAGTCCTGTACAAACAATGGTAAGCATTCCCAGTGCTTGAATTCAAAATATGGAGAAAGCCATATCTGACTTAATGAACATGAATATATGAATATTTAGTGATACCAGATTCACAATTAGTTCACAAGGAAAATATTTTTAAAAGATTACAGAATGACTTCACAAACCAGATATGAAAACTGTTTCAGTTGTAATGTGAATGATATAAAACAGAATGGGTACACCAAATTTAAAAATGTTCATTACCGATTTATAGAAACACACCAAAAACTCTTTAACAGTATATAAAGCACATATATAGATTTGTTTCAGTCCTTATAAAAGCTAACATGGGAACCTTAATATTTGGATTTTTAGGCATCAATTACAAAAATTTCAATCCCCACCATTGATCAAACTAATTGTGTAGAACGGGCTGTATAAAAGTCGAGATTTTTCGAGTTTCAAAATTGATATAAAATGTTAAATGACGAAGGTCTATAATTGAACTAGGAGGTGTTTAGGAAAACCGTAATTACCTTAATTTTATCTTCTAAGCATTTTGATATCTTTGCCAACCAATTATCCTGTATAGGTTTTGACTGCCATTTACAGTTGAAAATTTGAGTCAGATTCTGAAAAGACATCTGAGCATTATCTGTATGTATTTGACTTACGAATTATTTTTTATTTATCCTTATTTAAAGTGAAAGCCAATACAGCAATTTGAGCATGCAGAAAAACCTGAACCTTTTATCCGGTTACCATGTCAGTTATAGCAAATAATGACCAATTGTGCCTTTAACTATTTCACATGCCTAGACGTGGAAACATGGCATGAAAGACGAAGAGGAAACTGGATAGATGTTGTACACCGGGTCTTCAACTATCCTCTCATTTATTTATCTCATACTTCTTTTGAGAAAGCGAATAACCACCCTATACATTTCAGTGGATTCTAGCAGTCTTCCACTTTCTATTTTCATGCTTGCATTTACAATCTGAAGCCATCAAAAAATGACTTACGTCAATATTATTCCCGAAGAAATTTTTCCAACAATTCGTCATATCGATGTTGATCCTCTTGATAAATGTTTCAGCTGCCTGAGCAAATCTTGTCACTTGACCTTCTGTTTCATCTTGTAAAACTTTGCAACCCTGAAACACACTCGTATTCTGTACTGTAAATTTTTATATTTGCAGAAAAAGTTTATAATTCTCTATTTTTTCTCTTCCAATTCAGGGACATAGTCAAGGGATGAGAGTCAGAATCCCGTTTTGAAATTTTTGGAAGACTGGAAAATTGGCATGAACGATTGCATTTTATTAAAATAGTCAGTTGGTTGTTTTTGTCTGCGCGACCTGCTATGCAGGCCATAAACACCTTCACGTTGGTATTTATTTTCCTTAAATGCAAGTCTCTTCCATGAGGACGACGACAATTACTTTTGGGTTCTTGAGCGTGTGTTTGTTGTGAAAAACAAGTTATTATATTATAATCATCAGTGACAAGATTCTAAAGCTAATAAAAGAGTTCCCATCATTTTTTTTTATTGAAAAGTGGCTATACTAAAATAAAACAAAGGGAAAAGCCATAAGTTTTGTTCTTGAAGGCCCGCAACAGATTTAAAACGCTTTTACGAGTCATTGTAAATCGCCATTGATTGAATACTTTGCTCCATTAAAAACTGTACTTTTCGGGATTTTAACGCAGACCTTGAGATTTTCCTAATGACGATATCTCAAAAATATTCTCAAGTGGCAGTCAGTTCTGAAAGAGTATCTCAAAGTTGACAAATCCCAAGATTGCAAAAGTTGGATCCATTTATCTATTTATATTCGGGTAGTTCAAATTATCCAGTGCTAAAGTGCCAGTGCTAAAAGGATATTGGGGTAGTAGTAGTGTTTTTATTTTATCATATGTTGACAAAAAGATGAGTTATTATGATGTATACAGTTAAATGAATATAGCAAGAAATTTGAAATGCAGGCATTAGCCAGAGATTGAATATTTTACACAGTATGTGTTTGATTATTTAGGTACAGTACATGTATCTGGATGGGGAGGAATTTTTAAATAAAAATTCGACCCTCAAACTACTATGGCATGTTAAAGGATTCAAATTCATCAATCCCACACCAGTTTGTCAGCAGTGTCAAGATAAAATAGCAGCTTATAATACCTAGCCCAATGTGTCATTCAAGTCGCTAGAGTATCAAAGTGCAAAACATAATATTTCTGCATGTAATTATGATCCCAATTCAAAATTCATTTATTTTGATTATTCCTAATTTTAAACTCATTCAAATTTAATTTTATAGGTGTATGTGTCACTCTCATTCAACATTTAAAAGTCTCCCAAATGCTAAGCCACAACATTAATTTTAACTTAAAATTGCTCACCGAATCAGCATTGACACATTTAGACAAAATGTTCATTGTCCAGATTAACACTTTCCAATTTAGGTCTTTTTTCAAAGCAGCTCCGACTATATTTTCAACAATGAAAATAATCAAATGTGGCTCTTTGTTTCTGAAGAATATGTACTATGTATTACAAGATTATTTATCATTTCATATCATTCAGCCAATCTTTAACTACGAGCTTCATGCTGCTGACAGCAGCTGGCATGGCCTTATTACACTCATCTTAAACTAAAATGCAGAAAAAACGATAATTAAAATAGGTATGAAAGTAAAGCTGAAGTTTTTTAAACTTTCAATTATTGGGGATTTCCCCAATATTTTCAGAATGTTCAAATTCTTACATTCGAATAGATCGTAATTATAAAATTTGGAAATAGATCATTTCTTTTCAGGTTGGAATCAGATATGTGTTCTCTAACGACTAAGAACCAACTGGTGTTAGATTTCGTTTTATTCAATTTTGTAAATTCAAGTTTCATACATTTCAATTTTACAATTCCGAAAATTTGGTATTTTTTTTTTTTTGTGAACAATATGAAATTTTTTTTCAGTTGGAAATTTGTTTATACGATTTTAATAAAATGATTCGCACATTCCTATGCTTTTTATATCACTACAGAAAATTCATTTGAATAAACTGTTATACCAACTTCATCTAAGTATTTTTGTGTTAAAATTACCTGTTTTCCTTTACACAAACATCGTTTACAAATTTACTGAAATATCTATCAACAGCTTGCATGTCGGTGAGTTCCTTTGAAAAAATTATGTCATATCAATTATAGGTAATCCCATAGTATGTGAACCAAGATGGCGGAAATCGGAACGTAAGATATGTACCAGGTTAGGGTTAGGCCATAATTTCAGGTACAAATACTACAGGAGTCACTTGGCTAGTCCCTGAACTGGTAAAAGAACTATTGTAAGAAAAATTGTAATTAAATTATGGCCTAACCCTAACCTGGTACACATACTACGTTCCGGTGCCCGCCATATTGGTTCACATACTACAGAAGCGCCCAATTATAATAGTGCTCAGCAGTCTACTTAAAGCAAGAAAAATAAAATAGTCACAAAAGTATATTTTTCATCTTATGAAGTTGGCTGCAGAAATTGGAATTGGAAAAAAAAAGGGAAATAGGCCAACTCTTTTAGCACGAAAACAATTCGGTTGTCGCTTCCTGAGACCCATTCTTGGATAGCAATATTTGAGAAGATCTATTATAGGTTTGATATTCGTGAAGAAGATTAACACACTATTTCAACTTTTGGCTGAATATTCTTTCATTTTCATTCAATTGTTGGATTGTTCCTACAGTTTAAAAAAAATGCCCCCCATAATACTTTATAAACTATTTTGTTTTAGTCACATCTTAAAATAAAGGTTTCATGCAATAAAGCAAGGGTGGGCACATCGATGCTCGCGTGGCGCATGCGGCTCGCCAGACTTTTTGTGCGGCTCTTCTCGCTAACATAAATTATTATCCAAATTTTAACCAAGAGGAAAACTTTGATGTAAACTTTTTTAATTTATTAAGAGTCGTAAAAAAGTTTTCGTCAATGATTAAGACAAATTATGTTTTAGTATGAAAATCGCTGTAGCGTTGAATTATGAATTTGAGTCATTCAAGTCAGCAAATCTTTCGTCACAATGGGCAATGTTTATTGATGTGTCGGCGGTATTGCAGCTTGATTGCGGTTAGTCTGAGTTACTCTGCGAAATGTCCTCAAATAAAAAAGGAAAGTACGGAGATGAAAACAGAGTTGCCAAGTCAGAATGGGAAGAGGAATACGCATTTACCAGTCAGGAGAATAAACTTTTGTGGTTAATCTGCCATAAACTACTAAGTCAGAATAATCAGAATAAAGTCAGCAATGTTAAACGGCACCATGAAACGAATCATGAAAACTTCTTACGAGACTACCCTCGTAAATCAGCAAAAAGAAACACAATATAAATGAGCTCAAATTGTGCATATATTTGAGCATAGCTGCCTTGTTTATCTATTTATTGTAATTAGACTCTTGTGTGAATTTCTTTTCTATCCATGGTATCTTGCTAATATTAATAAATTCACAAATTCTGCGGCTCTTTTAAAGTTCTGACTTGCAGCATGCGGCTCTTATACTAAAAAATTGTGCCCACCCCTGCAATAAAGAATAACAGGACCAAATTCCAATACCAAAGTAAAAACTTACCAATTTTCCATCTTTCAGATGAGATGACAAAATCGATACAATGATTTTAGGATCAAAACGTAAATCCTGATGTTCACTTAGCAAAGTCATCATGCCTGTGCACTCCATCATGTTGAAATATGGCCTTGCAATCCATGGGTGAAGTTTGCTTAACTTGACAACTTGTTCAAAAATATCTCTGAGACGCCTGTTGTTGTGTGAAAAAATGGATAAAAATGATACTTATTCTCTGATATATTTTTATATAATCTTGAAATTTTTATTGGAATTTTTTTTAAATAAAACCACTATACATGTTTCCTACCACACGTTACTTTCGAAACTTTTGGATATTTATATTCTGGTAGCAAGATATTTGGAAGGTATTTCACAAGAAGTTGGAAATAAAAAAACGTTTACTCCAAGCTAATGTCATCTATAGAACACACTTTTAGTTTGAATTATAAAAGACATAGCATGCCAGTGGTACATTGTGGTTATCTTTAGAAATGCACTTTTGATTTTTGTCGGCTTTTCACAGGTGTTAAAAGGCTGAATCGTAAGTCTATACTACCGGGTAGGTTATTATTTGCTTTATGGTAATCAACCGAAATTCTGGTCTTCATGAAAAAATACAGTAAAATTGACATTGTTGGCTGTGTAGTGCTTCATATAGAATGCAGACACATACATAGAACCGGTAATAAATATAAAATTCAGTTCAAGACCAAGTTACCTCTGAGAATAATCACTTTTCATATTTTTTAATACGGAGGCCCAGTCCTTCCCCATTGTTTGTGGCAATTCAACATCACAGTTAGAGTCTTGAAATGTGAAATGTATGTGCTTGTATTCTTCATTGTTTATCAACCAATATAATGGCAGAGCCAAAATCCAGTCTGGTTGATTCGATTCATATATTTTTTCAAAAAGACTGCTTATTACGTTCTTGAGATTCTTGCCATATCTAAATTGGAAGATATATTTTAATTTTTGAGACTAAAAAATTGAACCATGTGATCAAATAGGTAAAATAAAATGTAAATCTATGTCAAGGGTATACCGACATCTTATACAGCGACTGCATTCAGAAGATCTATTTTTCAAAGGGCTGTATATGATGTCCCATTTGATTTGAAAATGTCAAATTTAATAATGACTGACATTGTTGAAATGTAGATGAAAAAAAAATATAAATAATATTTTAACAATTCATAGTTTACATATTCCCGACAATGTTCAATGATTTAAAATTTTAATTTTGTATGTACCGTAGTTGTGACAAGTTTTCACAAATTTCTCCAAGACAGCGGTTCTCAAAAATTGGGGCTAAGTGAGCCCCAAAAATTAACAGATTGAATTGATTGGCTATTTTACATATTATATTAATTATGAATGTTTTATTGCTTCTTATTTTAAATGTGTATAAGAGTCAATGAATCCATTTCAATTTTCTATGTCATTCACTTTCTGTTATACGGAGTATCTGCCTCTATTGTTACGTAGCAATACGGGTAAACACTGCTTGCTGCAATTTCAAGAGATGGTGTTTATTTATCTGCTGAACCGAGTGATTTTTTAGTATTTCAACGAAACATTTTACAGTACACATTAACGATCACAAATTTTTGCCATGCATATTTTCTGATAATTTGGTGCCGCAAGAACAAAGAGTTTGGGAACCAGGATTTACATATATATCCCGGAGTGGAAAGCCGATAAGACTTAATCATATGGTAAACCACATCCTCTCATCAGTTTACAAGCCCATGTCGGGTATGAGATTTTATTATCCTAGCACAATGCGCCACACCAGCGAGCACCGTTCTAAGAGTTACACAATATACTTTAGCGAGCTGCTTGAGCCCGTGGGCCGCAGTTTGCATATCCTTGATCTAAATGCTTAATGACATTTATAAAAAAAAACATAACTAAATAATTTTGAGTGCGGTATTTTAGGAAAAACTTGAAAGTGGATATGATCGTGATAGTCAAGTTACAACAGGTTTCATTGGCACAGAATCCATGTGATAAAATCCATTCAGAAAGTAATGGTAACCCATACACATTCGCACAGAACTAGGCTCTGTATAAACCACTACAGGAATGTATAGGCATGCTCATTTGCCCTGAACTCGAAATTAGAAATAAAACTAATGAACATATGTGAACTAGGCTCTGTTTGAAAAACTACAGAAAGTGAAAGAGTGTTCACCCACAAATTTGCTTTATCCCAGACTAGGTACCAGCAACATGAGTTTTGCTGAGTTCTTAACGACCATTACTGGAGGGTATAAATTAGACTTTTTTCAAACAGGTTCGTAACCCGACGCGGCGTTCAGCGCGGGCTGGCCATCGAGACATTCGCTAAAATAGGTCATATACAGTATTACCAACCACACATTTGCACTGAATTAGGCTCTATAGAACTACTTATAGTATGGTATATTCTTTCACACCTAAACTCTGGACTAGGTGTTGTACAAGCAACTACATGAGAGGCTGGGAATATTAATTACCCCATCTGTGGAAAATTAGCAATTGCTCAAAATAAAAGAATTCACTTCATTTCAGCAGTTTTAGTAGTTGCTTGCAAGAGACTTAATTGTGTAATATAACACTTCAATATTTTGAAGTAAATGCTTGCATAAAGTCACAATCAAAACGATGTTTAAATTTAGAGCAGTGGTTCTCAACCGAGACCGGTTGCCCCTAAGAGGGCCACAAAGCAGTTCAAGGACAGGGGGTTCTGGCACGACACAAGGTTAATAATTGATCATAAGGTGACTTAGTTGGCAAAATTTCCTTTTAAATAAAATTCCCCGTTTTGGCATTCACCACAGTTTCATTACCTAACTAGGTTATTAGCGATCACTGAATGTATTCACATGAATTGTAATCACATGAGCATGATTTGTTTGATCATAATAGAATTTGGAATCTACTAATCAAAATAGTTCGCTGGTAACCTCCAGACTGAGAGATAACCTTCGCTATCGTATTATAAACGCATTTGTAAATTCCTGATGCCCATAATAAAAAAATGAACGACGTTACTTTGGCATCACCAAAGTAAATCGAGATGACACAGAATGTGCTCCATGCCTGCATTACTCACAATGAGCAGTGATTATTACGTCCACCTAAACTCACCGTGACAAAAATCATACACAGATGAAAGAACACTTTGACATTTGTTTCTGATAGTTCTGATAGTTCAATTTGTCAGAACCTATTTGTGCCAATCTGGTTTTTCTGATCTAGTTGACAACAAAACCGTCTTAATGTTGACAGTAACATTCGTCTGGCTATATCAAAGACGGTGCCTAATATAAGGAACCTCGTCAGACAGTCGCAGTTACATAACCTCTGGTCAAGTTACAGCTCCCTCAACCATTCCATGCACATTGAAAAATTAACAGAATAACTAATATCCCGTCTGGACTGGTAACTTGACAATAGGTCTCGATCAATGTATCCATTGAAAATTGTATCTCCAAAAAGGTCGTGTGCCATCAAAATACTTAATTAAATCGCTATTGAAAAGAAGATAGCGGAAGCAATTGATATAGTGTAATTTTCATCTTACCTAAATTCTTTTGCATCTTTCTTGGTCTGTACATGAAGAGCTCTTTGTTCATTTTCTGTCAAGTTATGCATGGCCAATGCTTTGCAGATGATGTCATATTCACGATACTCAATTTTCAAATCAGGAGAAGTCATTACAACAAATGTAATCATTTTAGAAATGTTCTCAGAAGGTGTAAAACCTTTAACCTTATTCAGCGCATCTCTGTACACCTGTAAGAACAAAAAAACTAGAAAGTATTGAACGAGCTTCTGTCAATGTTTTATAATATGTTGTTTCTTTTTATAATCTCTTTAACACTTTGTACGTGAATGAGCAGAAGCAAAACATCAGTAGCTTTTTGGCGCTCCAGAAGTATGTGAACTAAGATGGCGCACAACCTGAACATAGTATGTGTACACGGTTACGATCCAGGTTGTGCGATATTTTGGTACGATACTTCCAGAGCGCCGTTTTTTTTAATCATGCTGAACAAATCATTAAAGAATAACCATAACATGTGTAATAACAAAACAACGAAAAGGAAAGATTAAGTTATCGATCTTATCAAATTTATACCAAGAGCAACAATTGTCGTTTTCATAGGTATTATTCTAACCATAATATCCCTAACTAACCTGGGAAATGTTTTCTTTATGCATTTTTACATCAATATCGTTTGGTGCATGAGGGACCTTTAATGTCCAACCCGTGCCAATTTGATAAATCCATGAACGCAACTTTTGCTTCCACGGAAAGAAATCTTCCTCATCTAACAAGAATTTTGGTATCTCAGTTTTTAAAATATTTTCCCAAACGATGTTCCTGTGCCATTGAGGCTGAACCTGTGGCCGCCGGTTCATAACATCAAACGTTGCGACTTGATCATATCCTGGAAAACATTGAAGTAAAAAACGTGTTGGCATTTGAATTGGACAAGATGAGTTTGCTTTCAATAAGTTGTCTTTAAAAACGCCAGTAGAGCCAGTTTATCTAGTCCGAGGGTGTTTGTATAAATCAGTTTTCTGATGAACTAAAGATACTTGAATTAGCATGGAAATCAATAAATACCCATAGCAAACCACCATGCAGAAATATCGCTCAAATGTTAGGAAATCCAATACGAAAATAAGTTAATTCTTTTTCCTGAAAGTTACAGCCATTTAAACAAACTTAGGTGAAATTATTTTAAATAAAAACCATCGCAATTCAATAGCAATAGCATATTCAAATACCTTTTTCTATTTTCTGTTTTCTTACTCCAACCCTTTCTCCGCAATATAGTTCCTCAGCATCTAACGCAGAAAAACGCATTGCAACCTTATATTTTAGTTTTTTAGTATCTGCTAGAATTTTCGTAGTAGCATAGTAGAAGTGATTTCTGTAAAAGATTTTGACAAATTTGCATAAGATTCATGAGTTACAAAAATCAAACTATCATTTGGTAAATGTTTTTGAAGTGTTGCTTTGTATCTACAATGCTATTGCTGTATTGTGAGTAAGGCTCTATACAATCCGTAATACTGTAACTTGAGTGTGATGATAAAAGTTTAAAAAGAATTCTCAAAAGAAAAATATTTTACTTTTTTTCATAACAGATTTCCTTTTTGCCCAACTGACAGACGAAATCATAATCCTTATTGGCAGGTACTGAATCATCAAATCCTTCCAGTAGTAGATACAGATGCAATTGTATGAATTGATCTTTGTTTTCTGAATCTGAAATTTCGAAATCTCAGTTCAATATATCATGATGCATGTTTTACCACACAATGAAATTTTAATTATTCAATGCACAATGAATACTCACAGGTTGGCAATGAAGTTGCAAAATGTCCAGCCATGCTAGCCAATTTCAATTACTAGCTTCTTTTAGAACAAATCATTTTCATATTAATAAATATCACCAATACCATAGCTGTAGATGCTAAGAATATAAAATATAATTGTAATGAGTTTGCTCAGAGCTGTGTATGGTGGGACTGCGTTAATGCCTAGGCTATTGGGGGAAATCCTGCATGGTAGAAGACCGAGATATTGAATCAACCATCTTTACTATTTTCACAACCCAAGGTTATCTACCAAAATAAGACACAAAAGTAATATTCGTAAAATAAAACCACAAACTTAATGGGATAGATATACGATATCGTTCACTCTCACTATACCATATGAGAAGCAGATGCATGACATTATAAGAGCGAGCAAATCTGTCATTTTCGCAGGTATTGCTCTGCCGCTATAGTTCACTGCAATTACGGAGACGTTTCGAAGACAAAAATAGGTTTCACCCGTATATTCGTTCAACCCGATATTGTCGTTAAAGTAATGGAACCTGATATCCCCATTAAATATGCATATTCAAACCTCGGACATCGTAACTATGCAAGTTCGAATAATCCAACATTTATCTATTCCACTGCCTGCTACAGCCTGATGTAAGCACGGGCGTTGGTCTTTGCTGTGACATAGGGAATGACTCAATTCTTATGAGGAAATAGCGTTTGAAATATGACGGAAGCCAGGATTACTGTGAAAACCGATAACGCATCAGGTTACCATATACAATTATTAACGCAGCGCGTTCAACAGATTGCTACGAATGCCAATAAACAAATCGTGATCATTTTATAAGACTGGTCCGTAGCATATTATATGGAGACCATTAACGTCGGGATTGCAGACTGTCCCAATAAAGTGAAATAAACGAGATGGCGATCAGAGATCGCCGACTTATCGATCTAGAGGCGTGTATCCTTCGCTCTGACTCAATAGCGACACCGCGTGTCCCATCACTATCTAATTAATAACTCGCTAATTATACGACATAATTTATCCAAAATCAATAGGCTTCTGGTCCGAGATATGTATGCACATGCAAAATTTGGAGCAGATTCAACGTCGCTTTCGTGAGATATCGTGTAACATACGAAAGTGTCTAACAGACAGACAAACAAACAAGCAAATGCCTATCAAGATACTTACCGATCAAGATCGATAAGTAATAAGGATGAAAGTTGAAGGGGTTGTCGGGACCCCCTTTTAATAGAGATTACCACAAGACGATACTTGAAACATTTACAATAGAGCTATGCTACAATTAGGACACCGTTCAGTCAACTCATAATCGTTAGATTATCGTTTCGAATTTTTTTTTAAAAAGTGTACGCATCGTAGTCAATATTGTGTTTTTTCTTCTTAGTGGCTTGTGCATTTTTAAAATTTCGGCGTTTTTGGCTTGACAAACAAACGCCGTACAACAGTCATAGTTACGACATATTCCGTGCGCAGATGAATAAAAAAATGCATTTTTCATTTTGTCCATTAAAATTGAGGTCGTTCGAGGTACACAACTAATTTATAAGCGACCAGTGGTTTTTAAAATAACTATAATGCAACATGATTGCACATGAATTTGCACATGAGTTGTTTGGCTGTATATATAAACTTGGATGATTGCTCGCGTCTTCACGCTTGACCGCGTATTGCTTCAAACAAGTGGATACTTGCCGCAGCTAAAAGCGAGGCGCTCGCTCCCAAAATTTGAAATTCAAAACCAAACGCGGTCAATCGTGAAGACACGAGTTATCAGCAAATTGGAAGCCCGCTCTTCACGTAACAAGATAGCTTTGTGCCCGTCAATAATACGCGGAAACAGAAAGTCTGGATGTTTTTGTTCTTCGTATTCCATCCATGGCAGAGTTGAAGAAAAAGTATTGCTGTACATCACAAAGTTATATATAGTTAAGTTGATGCACTGCTATATGTAAACAAAAGACGCCTCGCTTGTTAGCTCCATCAATAACAAATGTTTTTCAGTCTTTCGTCGCGTTCACTTTGTGATTCTTAATGACATTTTATCGATGTCGTTAAATATTTCAAACAAAACGATAAAATCATACTACTGACTATATTTTTTAATATTCACTTTTAATTCACTCAATAAAAGGGGAAAGCCTTTTTATATATTTTGGACACGGGTGCTAGTCGCGAACTGGGCAATTGCGTAAGTTTGCCTAAATTATTACGTGAAAAATATATAATGTAGCTTATAATAACTTATGATTTAATATTACCAAATCTCCGACAATAGAAAATAATATGAACAGACCGCTAAAATTAAAATGTACGTGCCATTTTTTTATAGTTTGTGAAACACAAGCTTGGAAACCAAACTCATTTTGCAAGTAAATTGATTTTATACTTGATTTACTTTGACCAATCGTTTTCACTATATTAAATTCTAATTCAAAATTCCGATAGAACTCTAAGACCACAACATCAATGGACTTTTGCGTGCGCCATATAATTTATAACCCAGATACAGAATGAACTCCCAAGACATTTAGATTAATTAACTTTTGAGTGCGCCATATAATTAATTACCCATATGCAGAACGAACTCCAAGAAATTTAGATCAATGAATATTTGCGTGCGCCATATACTTCATTACCCACATACAGAATGAACTCCTAAGACATTTAGATAAATGAGTATTTGCGTGCGCCATGTAATTTATTACCCACATACAGATTGAACTCTAAAACCGAGTTCAATCTGTATGTGGGTACTTCAGTTTCTCTCGGCGAGCGTTTTTTGACGCGCGCCATGGCGGCGCTTCCGATTGAGCGACACGTTCTTTCACATTAATTTAATAATTTGTAAATTATAGCTGGCATAGTTATAGTATTATTGGTTAAATTCCACGCCCAAGGATATTATTTATTTTTGATGCATGTTTATATTTGAAGTCTCCCCTGACTGTTCAATGTTATTATACTCTTTTACTAGTTTGCTTTGCTGTGGGTGTTGAATCAAGAGTGGATCGTGTCATTTTGAACTAAATTACAATGGTATTCAGTTAGCAATATACTCTTGAATGAATGAAATTTCTATTTGGCATACCCAGGGTGGTGCATTGTAATGAAGTAATCCACAATTTCGAAAAATGGTCAACTGAAACTGTACCAACGTACTCCAGCTAAGTATATGCACAATTACATTATTCAAAGGCTATCAGAAATAAAATCAGAAACCAAAATTTGCATCACATGCATATATGTACATTATAAATTATCTATCATTGCAACGCATAATATATATTGAAAAAACAAACAATCCATCTAAACATATATACAAATACATTTTAAAGACCTAAACCGGGTTCGGTAAATACACATCATTTTGGTTGGATATATCCACGACCACAACATATATATGCATCTATCAAATACAATCGCCATTGGCACAAAAATTTAAAAAAGGGCCTCTCGCAATTTCCACTGGGATATTTATTTTGTTGATTTTTTTGTTGAGTTGCAAAACAGATTATATGTTGAGGGCCAAAGAGAGTATGTTTTTAGATGTACTACCAGAAAAAAATATACCATTTTATTTTTTAATATTCACTTTCCTTTCATTCTACACGAGTATCAATTAATCTAGGGCAAAAATTAAAAGCAAAGTATACACCCATTTTTACGAACTTGTGGATGAATCTACATAACCTTTCCGCGCTAGAAACATGCAAAGTCAGTCACATGCTACAAAAACTTTAATTATTAAATGTCTTGGATGAAAACAATTGATTACATAATATTACACATTTGTGATAGGTCGATTTGCGAAACTGAAAACGAAAATAACACAGCCACAACGAGATTATTTTTTTTAAATAAAAACGACATTTCTATCCTCAAAACAATACAAAATAAAATGAAAATTTAATGCTAACTTGCACGTTACTTGATTGGCTGTAGATGTAGACTTTGATACCTACATTAGTAGACGTGTTGACGGTATATACATTGCATGCTACCAACCTTATCCATATCATATGCGTAAAATAGCAGATTACGATCTAATGGATACGTTCCGGTTCATATACCGATAAAATACCCTAGCAAATGAAACATATAGGCAAACACATTTTCCAAACAAAGTTTTGTAAAACTATACAAAAGGAGTTTAAAATACTTTGCATTACAGAACTAATTGTAACACATACCTAGTAGAATTCCATAAAAGCTGTAGAATACTGCTGTAATATACAAATATTAACGCAGAGCGTTCAACAAATTGCTGCGAATGCCACTAGCAGTCGTGATAATATTACTCGACTGGTCCGTAGCACAATATATAGATCCTATTATCGCCAGGTTTGCAGACTGCTCTAATAAATTGAATTAAATAAGGAGGAATGTTGCCGGGACCCCCTAACCCCTTATAGAAAAAATGATAAAATATCAGTGATAAAAATTGATAAAACCGGCCTTAAATTAATCTAAAAATAACTGAATTATTATAATGTGCCGTCATTTGGGCAGTCAGGGCTGCGATCGCTTATATTCAAATTGTTAATTTCCGGTATGGTTACTTTCAAAACCCCTAATCTTGGACGCATGTCTGCACCGTTGTGTGCCGTTATTCGGTTATTGGCTCTGACATCGTTCATGACAGGGGTGTGCAACCTTTATTGCAGGCGGGCCAGATATCAATAACTGGATAAAACAGCGGGCCGCACCTTCATCCAACATAGGCTTTCTATTAGTTGCAGGCACAAAATAGTGTCTTTTTGTAATTGATCTCATGGCATTATTAGGGGTCCTTGCAGAAATGATGAGTTAAACGCATAAATTCCTGAAATCTATTATTCAAATTTATTGTCACACCTAATTTAAACGAATTCAATAAGCTATTAGCTGCTGGATTGTTTTCCGACTACTTTTATCCAAATTTGCTTTAATTTGAAGTGCTAACAATTCGATATCCATTTTTCAAGTTTTCGTTTATTATGGCGGTCATAAAACCGCCTAGAAAAAAGATAAAAAATATGTTGAATCAAAAAGTGCCATATTTTAAGTCATGACTCGTTTCAAATGTGGAAAATTTTCTTGGTTGATATGTTTTCGGTAAAAATCGCCAGGATTCATTCTCAAATGATTTGCTGTCAAATCGTATTCTAGATGAGATTTGGACAAAATCAACTGACAGGCTGGAACCAAAACTCATTTAGTTTTTGTATCTATTAATAGTAAATTTTTTTAAACTGCTTCCCATTTGCCTAATCTTTAATTGCCAGTTCTTACAAATTCATTAGCGTGTGCTCCACACTTTCCTCAAATTGCTCGCTGCTCAGCAAGTGACAGCTTTGTGAATCACTATCAGAGTGGAATTCCCTTCAAACTCTTTGGAACCGTAAAATAATTTGCCGCTTCATCCTAAACGTAATATATATGCGTGTTTTCCTACTCTAATGTCATAAAATCAAGTGCCATAAAAAGTCCATGATAGAAGTGCTGTGTAAGTAAAGCACAAAACTACTCCAACACAAACAGAAGCTTATATGATTTGTTTCAGAAGTTTCTTAAAGATACAAATATTGATAAAATATCTGTGACCCACTCTTTTCTGTTCCGCGATAAAAATATAAATGTTTACCGATTCATTGAAAAAGATTCGCCATCCCTGTCCTAAACATTTACGCAGCATACCGGCACGCTCAGATAATCTCCATTTGAGGCGCTTCGAATTGCAGACATTTTAACGTGGTTTTATCAAAGCTTACGGCCCGGGTACGATTCGCCCATAATCTGACAAAACTGGACTTGCTAACAATTTAACCGTGGCTCCGCAACTCACGAAGCATCAGAAACATAAAAACTAGCCAAGTGCTGCCGAAATTTCAAATGTGTCTTACTATACTACGCGATCATTGCCATCAATCATGCTGTACTGCACCCGAATATTCGCCCAAACGGATAATGTCGGTAAATTCATGAAATATGATACTTTCATTGAAATATGCACTATTAGTCGAATTATACAAGATCATACATGACCATGCAATCTACCCCTGTAATATACACACAAAGCTGTTACAATTACACATGGCCAATGTTAAACTTTTCTGAGGCTTATCAACCCATTGACTGTGGAGCACCAATGATTAATCAATCTGGGATTGATATTAGCCTTGTGTGTGTTGACACTGATTTACTTATGAAATATTTACGAATGCCCTCATATACTGAATGTTAGAGTATTAATCTAAAATTCAAGATATCCCGTAATACTTGGAACCGAATGTTGCTCTCGACACGGCATTTAAATCATTATTTGTCATCAGATTATAGAAATATAACAGTGAAAAAGATTGTTATCTTGCTGATTATCATAAGAAGAATAAGTGTGATTGTAGTTATTACCAGGCACTTGAGGTTGTCATAAAATATTTGTTTTTAAGTAAAGAATTTATTCCATTTAGTTACGTTTGTACCCATTGTATAGGTCAGGACAAACGGTTCCTAAGATTGCTGGCACAATCTTGTAAAGTAAAATGTCAAAAACTAAAAATTGAATACACCAACCATTTTGCCTCTCACATTGCTGCAAGATAGTTATAACCCATAGCCTTTTTGCTAAACCAGGAATTCCTACCCATGTCGAACGAGCCCAAACCTCGGGCATCGTAACTGCGCAAGTTCGAATATTCCAACATTTATCTATTCCACTGCCTGCTACAGCCTGATGTAAGCACGGGCGTTGGTCTTTGACATAGGGAATGACTCAATTCTTATGAGGAAATAGCGTTTGAAATATGACGTAAGCCAGGATTTCTGTGAAAACCGATAACGCGTCAGGTTACCATATCCGATTATTACCGCAGCGCGTTCAACAAATTGCTACGAATGCCGATGAACAAATCGTGAGAATTTTATACGACTGGTCCGTAGCAAATTATATGGATTCCATTAATGCCGGGATTGCAGACTGTCCCAATAAAGTGAAATAGACGAGATAGCGATCAGAGACCGCCAACTTATCGATCTAGCGGCGTGTATCCTTCGCTCTGACTCAATAGCGACACCGCGTGTCCCATCGTTATCTAATTAATAACTCGCTAATTATACGACATAATTTATCCAAAATCAATAGGCTTCTGGTCCGAGATATGTATGCACATTCAAAATTTGGAGCAGATTCAACGTCGCTTTCGTGAGATATCGTGTAAAATACGAAAGTGTCGAACAGACAGACAAACAAACAAGCAAATGCCTATCAACATACTTACCGATCAAGATCGATGAGTAATAAGGATAAAAGTTGAAGGGGTTGTCGGGACCCCCTTTTAATAGAGATTACCACAAGACGATACTTGGAACATTCACAATAGAGCTATGCTACAATTAGGACACCGTTCAGTCAACTCATAATAGTTAGATTATCGTTTCGAATTTTTTTTTAACCTTCGCTGACTCGTTCGTAATGAGAAAATTAATTGCAAAAAATACCTAAAATCATTCTGATGATTGCAACAAAAACTTTTAGAAGTTATGGCTAGAACTGTTTTGGTGTGTAAACGAATCAACAAATACACTCAAATTAATATTTGTTATTTGATTTTGCTCAAAGTCAAGTTTCCTACACTAAAAGAAGAACGTAGTTGCACGCGACAGATGTATATGAATTAGCTATATACGCATATTTTGGCGGTAAACACATATTATCCTTAGCGCTCAAATGGTAAATATGACGAAACACCTAGTTCAGCTCTACTCGGAAAATGAGAATTCGCGCATAACTTGATTGGCTGTGTATGTAAACTTGGATTTCAGCACAAGCATATGAGTAGACTGTATATGAATTACATGCTACCTACCCCACCGAAATCTTACCTAGCTAATCCGTGATAAACAACTTGAAACCTATAAAAAGCATATCACGATTTAACAAACAACAATCTAGCTTTCGTCTTCACATGACAGGGCTATCATATGCAATAGGGAAGTAAACAAATGAGTAGATGCTCGGAAAGACATGCACTGCTATGACGCCCCATTTATTTTGTGGGGGTTTTGCGGAAAATTCAATACATCACAACTGTAAAATAATAAAAAGAAATGATGCTTTCAAAAAAGATCCACTCAATGGGTTTTCCAATTACGTGTACGCATCGTAGTCAATATTGTGTTTTTTCTTCTTAGTGGCCTATGCATTTTTTTAAATTTCGGCGGTTTTGGCTTCAGAAACAAACGCCGTACAACAGTCATAGTTACGACATATTCCGTGCGCAGATGAATAAAAAATGCATTTTTTATTTTGTCCATTAAAATTGAGGTCGTTCGAGGTACACAACTAATTTATAAGCAACCAGTGGTTTTTAAAATAACTAAAATGCAACATGATTGCACATGAATTTGCACATGAGTTGTTTGGCTGTATATATAAACTTGGATGATTGCTCGCGTCTTCACGCTTGACCGCGTATTGCTTTAAACGAGTGGATACTTGCCGCAGCTAAAAGCGAGGCGCTCGCTCCCAAAATTTGAAATTCAAAACCAAACGCGGTCAATCGTGAAGACACGAGTTATCAGCAAATTGAAAGCCCGATCTTCACGTAACAAGATAGCTTTGTGCCCGTCAATAATACGCGGAAACAGAAAGTCTGGATGTTTTTGTTCTTTGTATTCCATCCATAGCAGAGTTGAAAAAAAGTATTGCTGTACATCACAAAGTTATTTATAGTTAAGTTGATGCAATGCTATATGTAAACAAAAGACGCCTCGCTTGCTAGCTCCATCAATAACAAATGTTTTTCAGTCTTTCATCGCGTTTACTTTGTGATTCTTATTGACATTTTATCGATGTTGTTAAATATTTCAAACAAAACGATAAAATCATACTACTGACTATATTTTTTAATATTCACTTTTAATTCACTCAATAAAAGGTGAAAGCCTTTTTATATATTTTGAACACGGGTGCTAGTCGCGAACTGGGCAATTGTGTAAGTTTGCTTAAAATATTACGTGAAAAATATATAATGTAGCTTATGATAACTTATGATTTAATATTACCAAATCTCCGACAATAGAAAATTATATGAACAGACGGCTAAAATTAAAATGTACGTGCCATTTTTATATAGTTTGTGAAACACAAGCTTGAGAACCAAACTCATTTTGCCAGTAAATTGATTTTATACTTGATTTACTTTGACCAATCGTTTTCACCATTAATTTCTAATTCAAAATTCCGATAGAACTCTAAGACCACAACATCAATGGACTTTTGCGTGCGCCATATAATTTATTACCCAGATACAGAATGAACTCCCAAGACATTTAGATTAATGAACTTTTGAGTGCGCCATATAATTTATTACCCACATGCAGAATGAACTCCAAGAAATTTAGATCAATGAATATTTGCGTGCGCCATATACTTCATTACCCACATACAGAACGAACTCCTAAGACATTTAGATAAATGAGTATTTGCGTGCGCCATGTAATTTATTACCCACATACAGATTGAACTCTAAAACCGAGTTCAATCTGTATGTGGGTACTTCAGTTTCTCTCGGCGAGCGTTTTTTCAAGCACACCATGGCGGCGCTTCCGATTGAGCGACACGTTCTTTCACATTAATTTAATATTTTGTAAATTATAGCTGGCATAGTTATAGTATTATTGGTTAAATTCCACGCCCAAGGATATTATTACTACACGAGTACTACACGAGTATCAATCAATCTAAGGAAAAAATTAAAAGCAAAGTATACACCCAATTTCACGAACTTGTGGATGAATCTACATAACCTTTCCGCGCTAGAAACATGCAAAGTCAGTCACATGCTACAAAAACCTTAATTATTAAATGTCTTGGATGATAACAATTTATTACATAATAATACACATTTGTGATAGGTCGATTTGCGAAACTGAAAACGATAATAACACAGCCACAACGAGATTTTTTTTTTTTTTTTGAATAAAAACGACATTTCTATTCTCAAAACAATACAAAATAAAATGAAAATTTAATGCTAACTTGCACCTTACTTGATTGGCTGTAGATGTAGACTTTGATACCTACATTAGTAGACGTGTTGACGGTATATACATTGCATGCTACCAACCTTATCCATATCATATGCGTAAAATAGCAGATTAAGATCTAATGGATACGTTCCGGTTCATGTTTGGAAAATGGGTTCGCCTATATGCCTCATTAGCTAGGGTATTTTATCGGTATATGAACCGATATCTGTATCTATTAATATTAAATTTTTTTTTAACTGCTTCCCATTTGCCTAATCATCAATTGTCATTTATTACTAATTCATTAGCGTTTGCTCCACACTTTCCTCAAATTGCTCGCTGCTCAGCAAGTGACAGCTTTGTGAATCACTATCAGAGGGGAATTCCCTCCAAACTCTTTGGAACCGTAAAATAATTTGCCGCTTCATCCTAAACATAATTTATATGCGTGTTTTCCTACTCTAATGTCATAAAATCAAGTGCCATAAAAAGTCCATGATAGAAGTGCTGTATAAGTAAAGCACAAAACTACTCCAACACACACAGAAGCTTATATGATTTGTTTCAGAAGTTTCTTATAGATACAAATATTGTTAAAATATCTGTGACCCACTCTTTTCTGTTCCGCGATAAAAATATAAATGTTGACCCATTCATTAAAAAAGATTCGCCATCCCTGTCTTAAACATTTACGCAGCATACCGGCACGCTCAGATAATCTTCATTTGAGGCGCTTCGAATTACAGACATTTTAACGTGGTTTTATCAAAGCTTACGGCCCAGGTGCGATTCGCCCTTAATCTGACAAAACTGGACTTGCTAACAATTTACCCGTAGCTCCGCAACTCACGAAGCATCAGAAACATAAAAACTAGCCAAGTGCTGCCGAAATTTCAAATGTGTCTTACTATATATACTACACGATCATTGCCATCAATCATGCTGTACTGCACCCGAATATTCGCCCAAACGGATAATGTCGGTAAATTCATGGAATATGATAACTTTCATTGAAATATGCACTATTAGTCAAATTTTACAAGACAATACATGACAATGCAATCTACTCCTGTAATATACACACAAAGCTGTTACAATTACACATGGCCAGTGTTAAACTTTTCTGAGGCTTATCAACCCATTGACTCTGGAGCACCAATGATAAATCAATCTGGGATTGATATTAGCCTTGTGTGTGTTGACACTGATTTACTTATAAAATATTTACGAATGCCCTCATATACTGAATGCTAGAGTTTTAATCTAAAATTCAAGATATCCCGTAATACTTGGAACCGAATGTTGCTCTCGACACGGCATTTATATCATTATTTGTCATCAGATTATAGAAATATAACAGTGAAAAAAGATTGTTATCTTGCTGATTATTATAAGAAGAATACGTGTGATTGTAGTTATTACCAGGCACTTGAGGTTGTCATAAAATATTTGTTTATAAGTAAAGAATTTATTCCATTTAATTACGTTTGTACCCATTGTATAGGTCAGGACAAACGGTTCCTGAGATTGCTGGCACAATCTTGTAAAGTAAAATGTCAAAAACTAAAAATTGAATACACCAACCATTTTGCCTCTCACATTGCTGCAAGATAGTTATAACTTATAGCCTTTTTGCTAAACCACGAATTCCTACCCATGTCGAACGAGCCCAAACCTCGGGCACCGTAACTGCGCAAGTTCGAATAATCCAACATTTATCTATTCCACTGCCTGCTACAGCCTGATGTAAGCACGGGCGTTGGTCTTTGCTGTGACATAGGGAATGACTCAATTCTTATGAGGAAATAGCGTTTGAAATATGACGGAAGCCAGGATTTCTGTGAAAACCGATAACGCGTCAGGTTACCATATCCGATTATTAACGCAACGCGTTCAACAAATTGCTACGAATGCCAATGAACAACTCGTGATAATTTCATATGACTGGTCCGCGATCAGAGACCGCCGACTTATCGATCTAGCGGCGTGTATCCCTCGCTCTGACTCAATAGCGACACCACGTGTCCCATCACTATCTAATTAATAACTCGCTAATTATACGACATAATTTTTCAAAATCAATAGGCTTCTGGTCCGAGATATGTATGCACATGCAAAATTTGGAGCAGATTCAACGTCGCTTTCGTGAGATATCGTGTAACATACGAAAGTGTCTAACAGACAGACAAACAAACAAGCAAATGCCTATCAAGATACTTACCCATCAAGATCGATAAGTAATAAGGATGAAAGTTGAAGGGGTTGTCGGGACCCCCTTTTAATAGAGATTACCACAAGACGATACTTGAAACATTTACAATAGAGCTATGCTACAATTAGGACACCGTTCAGTCAACTCATAATCGTTAGATTATCGTTTCGAATTTTTTTTAACCTTCGCTGACTCCTTCGTAATGAGAAAATTAATTGCAAAAAATTTCTAAAATCATTCTGATGACTGCAACAAAAACTGTTAGAAGTTATGGCTAGAACTGTTTTGGTGTGTAAACTAATCAACAAATACACTCAAATTAATATTTGTTATTTGATTTTGCTCGAAGTCAAGTCACGTTTCCTACACTAAAAGAAGAACCTAGTTGCACGCGACAGATGTATATGAATTGGCCATATACGCATATTTTGGCGATAAACAAATATTATCCTTAGCGCTCAACGTTTTGGTAAATATGACGAAACACCTTGTTCAGCTCTACTCGGAAAATGAGAATTCGCACATAACTTGATTGGCTGTGTATGTAAACTTGGATTCCAGCACAAGCATATGAGTAGACTGTATATGAATTACATGCTACCAACCCCACCGTAATCTTACCTAGCTAGTCCGTGATAAACAACTTGAAATCTATAAAATGCATATCACCATTTAACAGACAACAATCTATCTTTCGTCTTCATATGAGAGGGCTATCATATGCTATAGGGAAGTAAACAAATGAGTAGATGCTCGGAAAGACATGCACTGCTATGACGTCCCATTTATTTTGTGGTGGTTTTGCGGATAATTCAATACATCACAACAGTAAGATAATGAAAAGAAATGATGCTTTCAAAAAAGATCCACTCAATGGGGCTTCCAATTACGTGTACGCATCGTAGTCAATATTGTGTTTTTTCTTCTTAGTGGCTTGTGCATTTTTAAAATTTCGGCGTTTTTGGCTTCAGAAACAAACGCCGTACAATAGTCATAGTTACGACATATTCCGTGCGCAGATGAATAAAAAATGCATTTTTCATTTTGTCCATTGAAATTGAGGTCGTTCGAGGTACACAACTAATTTATAAGCAACCAGTGGTTTTTAAAATTACTAAAATGCAACATGATAGCACAGGAATTTGCACATGAGTTGTTTGGCTGTATATATAAACTTGGATGATTGCTCGCGTCTTCACGCTTGACCGCGTATTGCTTCAAACGATTGGATACTTGCCGCAGCTAAAAGCGAGGCGCTCGCTCCCAAAATTTGAAATTCAAAACCAAACGCGGTCAATCGTGAAGACACGAGTTATCAGCAAATTGAAAGCCCGCTCTTCACGTAACAAGATAGCTTTGTGCCCGTCAATAATACGCGGAAACAGAAAGTCTGGATGTTTTTGTTCTTTGTATTCCATCCATAGCAGAGTTGGAAAAAAAGTATTGCTGTACGTCACAAAGTTATATATAGTTAAGTTGATGCACTGCTATATGTAAACAAAAAACGCCTCGCTTGCTAGCTCCATCAATAACAAATGTTTTTCAGTCTTTCGTCGCGTTTACTTTGTGATTCTTAATGACATTTTATCGATGTCGTTAAATATTTCAAACAAAACGATAAAATCATACTACTGACTATATTTTTTAATATTCACTTTTAATTCACTCAATAAAAGGTGAAAGCCTTTTTATATATTTTAGAACTCTAAGACCACAACATCAATGGACTTTTGCGTGCGCCATATAATTTATTACCCAGATACAGAATGAACTCCCAAGACATTTAGATTAATGAACTTTTGAGTGCGCCATATAATTTATTACCCACATGCAGAATGAACTCCTAAGACATTTAGATAAATGAGTATTTGCGTGCGCCATGTATTTTATTACCCACATACAGATTGAACTCTAAAACAGAGTTCAATCTGTATGTGGGTATTTCAGTTTCTCTCGGCGAGCGTTTTTTCAAGCACGCCATGGCGGCGCTTCCGATTGAGCGACACGTTCTTTCACATTAATTTAACATTTTGTAAATTATACCTGACATAGTTATAGTATTATTGGTTAAATTCCACGCCCAAGGATATTATTACTACACGAGTACTACACGAGTATCAATCAATCTAGGGAGAAAATTAAAAGCAAAGTATACACCCAATTTCACGAACTTGTGGATGAATCTACATAACCTTTCCGCGCTAGAAACATGCAAAGTCAGTCACATGCTACAAAAACCTTAATTATTAAATCTCTTGGATGATAACAATTGATTACATAATAATACACATTTGTGTACAGCCCCAACGAGATTAGTTTTTTTTAAATAAAAACGACATTTCTATTCTCAAAACAATACAAAATGAAATGAAAATTTAATGCTAACTTGCACGTTACTTGATTGGCTGTAGATGTAGACTTTGATACCTACATTAGTAGACGTGTTGACGGTATATACATTGCATGCTACCAACCTTATCCATATCATATGCGTAAAATAGCAGATTAAGATCTAATGGATACGTTCCGGTTCATATACCGATAAAATACCCTAGGTAATGAGGCATATAGGCAAACACATTTTCCAAACAAAGTTTTGTAAAACTATACAAAAGGAGTTTAAAATACTTTGCATTACAAAACTAATTGTAACACATACCTAGTAGAATTCCATAAAAGCTGTAGAATACTGCTGTAATATACAAATATTAACGCAGAGCGTTCAACAAATTGCTGCGAATGCCACTAGCAGTCGTGATAATATTACTCGACTGGTCCGTAGCCAGATATCAATAACTGGATAAAACCGTGGGCCGCACCTTCATCCAACATAGGCTTTCTATTAGTTTCAGGCACAAAATAGTGTCTTTTTGGACACGTAGTGGACATAACGATCGTTTCAATATTATGTTGTTGTTGTTGTTCTTGTTCTTGTTCTTGTTTTTGACACTTTTTTAAAAAGTCGCTTTTCTCTTTGATTACTGGACTAATTGCTTTGAAATTTTCAGTGGTTGAAGATGAAATTTTTCTCCAGAAGGCTATTACTTTTATTTATTTCAAATATTTCTGTTAGCTCTGTAAGATTTGTTTTTGTTTGCTATGACGTCACTAAACGTTCTGCGGATATCGGACGCCATTTTGTGTCCAACGGACCATCTTGCAATTTCAATTCACGCTGTCACAAGACAGGACCTTCTAAAGATAGAGAAGTTCTGGTACCGTAACACAGCGCGGTGACACTGAACTAACTCGTAGCTGTCAAAAGCTTGAAAATCCATACAAATATGAGAAATAAAAAGATGAAACTTGGCAGGTGGGTAGAGTTGTGTTTCTTTTAACCATATTTGAAAGTTTCGCGTTTCTACATTTGAAGGAGGGGGAATAGGGGGTGTGCATTTCCGATACGTCGATAATATCTTTGTCAACCAATTTGCGGCCACCGTGTTTTCGTCTCTTTGATTGCTGTGATGTGGTGCTTTGTTTATAATTTAACGAGTTTTGTTCGAAATAACCGTGTTATTGAAATATATGACGGTCAGAAATGCAATTAGAAGCCCAATGTTTTCACGCTGTCACAAGACCAACAATTGTCAACCAATTTGCGACCACCGTGTTTTGTCTGTTTGATTGCTGTATGGCTGCGTATGCGATAGTCTCGACGCAGCATAAACGATGATCAAGGCTTGAAATCCGTGGTCGCACACTGGTCGTTCGGTCGCAAATACGTCTTTCGAGTGCCTTACTTTTGGGATTTGTATAGCTTCAACCCTTTGTCGTAGAAAGTTAATACGAGGTTTAGCGTGTAGAATAAATGCCGCCAATGCACCCACGGTGAAAAAATTAACGGGTTAGATATATTGGTTTTTGTTTTATAGCGGTTTGAATGAAATTGTCCGCAGACTGGCTACACCACCCTAGGCCTGGTGAGTTGTCCGTGTAGTCGAATTGTCCATCAGCCCTAAACGGCTATGACAGTCACTGAACCAAAAATTGTACCCCGATTCGACTGGTGTTAAGTTGACGCATGTTATTTAGTAACGTTTTTATGTGAAATGTTTGACTGTGGTTCGGTACCTGATCCGATAATACGGTACATAATTGACTCATATCACGAGATATTTCAACTGATGTTTCAATTGTCACAGGACCTAAAATATCTATGACAGTCCCTGTACCGTCTCGGTACCCCGATACAGGTACTGGTAAGTAACCGCCGGGAGGTTAGTCGTTGATCACCGCATATGATTTTTGGGGAATTGTTCTGCGTGTCCATATATTTGAGCATTGCTCTCTTGTTGTAATTGATCTCATGGCATTATTAGGGGTCCTTGCAGAAATGATGAGTTAATAAACGCATAAATTTCTGAAATTTGTTATTCAAATTTATTGTCACACCTAATATAAACGAATTCAATGAGCTATTTGCTGCTGGATTGTTTTCCGACTACTTTTATCCAAATTCGCTTTAATTTGAAGTGCTAGCAACTCGATATCCATTTTCCAAGTTTTCGTTTTTATGGCGGTCATGAAACCGCCTAGAAAAAAAGATAAAAAATGTGTTGAATCAAAAAGTGACATATTTTAAGCCATGACTTGTTTCAAATGTGGAAAATTTTCTTGGTTGATATGTTTTCGGTAAAAATCGCCAGGATTCATTCTCAAATGATTTGCTGTCAAATCGTATTCTAGATTATATTTGGACAAAATCAACTGATAGGGTGGAACCAAAACTCATTCAGCTTTTGTATCTATTAATATTAAATTTTTTTTTAACTGCTTCCCATTTGCCTAATCTTCAATTGTCATTTATTACTAACTCATTAGCGTCTGCTCCACACTTTCCTCAAATTGCTCGCTGCTCAGCAAGTGACAGCTTTGTGAATCACTATCAGAGTGGAATTCCCTCCAAACTCTTTGGAACCGTAAAATAATTTGCCCTTCATCCTGAACGTAATTTATGTGCGTGTTTTCCTACTCTAATGTCATAAAATCAAGTGCCATAAAAAGTCCATGATAGAAGTGCTGTATAAGCACAAAACTACTCCAACACAAACAGAGGCTTATATGATTTGTTTCAGAAGTTTCTTATAGATACAAATATTGATAAAATATCTGTGACCCACTCTTTTCTGTTCCGCGATAAAAATATAAATGTTGACCGATTCATTGAAAAAGATTCGCCATCCCTGTCTTAAACATTTACGCAGCATACCGGCACGCTCAGATAATCTCCATTTGAGGCGCTTCGAATTACAGACATTTTAACGGGGTTTTATCAAAGCTTACAGCCCGGGTACGATTCGCCCTTAATCTGACAAAACTGGACTTGCTAACAATTTAACCGTAGCTCCGCAACTCACGAAGCATCAGAATCATAAAAACTAGCCAAGTGCTGCCGAAATTTCAAATGTGTCTTACTATATATACTACACAATCATTGCCATCAATCATGCTGTACTGCACCCGAATATTCGCCCAAACGGATAATGTCGGTAAATTCATGGAATATGATAACTTTCATTGAAATATGCACTATTAGTCGAATTATACAAGATCATACATGACCATGCAATCTACCCCTGTAATATACACACAAAGCTGTTACAATTACACATGGCCAGTGTTAAACTTTTCTGAGGCTTATCAACCCATTGACTGTGGAGCACCAATGATTAATCCATCTGGGATTGATATTAGCCTTGTGTGTGTTGACACTGATTTACTTATAAAATATTTACGAATGCCCTCATATACTGAATGCAGGAGTTTTAATCTAAAATTCAAGATATCCCGTAATCAGGGATGGCAAATTCGAATAAAGTATTCGAATGTATTCGAATATCTCGTCATTCGAATATCGGAATTCACGTTCATAAGAATATCGGATATTTGTGTGACGTCACACATTTTCGACGCCGCTTTCAAGACGTTTCCGTTGAATGAAAACATTCTCGATAGAAACTTGCGCGTGATTGTTTTCCTCACTCATCAGCGTAACGTGTTATTTAGGCCCGTAAACGCCTTTACGATTGTGTTATTTACTCTAAAACGAAAATTTTCCACAAATTTGTTCAACGATCACATTTATTTTATTTTTGTACGCGCACGGAATTGTGAATCTGGTAAATACGTTCATCGGCGGCGAGTTTCTAAAGACAACGCAACTTTTTGATTGAAAAGCGGCAATTTAGAATACTGAAAATAAAACCGTAAACAATATAAGTTTTATTGAGGCCCGCGAAAATTCGCGAAAAACTCTTTTCTAGGCAGTGAAAATCGCAAAATTTCGTGTGCCTCTGGCACACATGTTTGGTCGGCGTTTAGAAACATATCGTCACTAATTGAGGGCGGGATTTGCCTGATTATCCATTACTTTAAATTGCCGTAGAATATTTCCATGTTAACACGATACAAGGTTTGAAACGCGACTTTTTCCCGGGTTGTGAGGATGTATATAATATAATTAATCTAAAGTATATTCAATCAATTTTATTGTGATGAAATAAATTTTACTCTGAGATATTACAGCATATTTATGGATTTCTCGAACAGTTTTATGTAAAAATAATCAGAGTGGCAGCATTTCGATCGAGCGGAGTCACTGTTAACAAGTACATCTAAATATTTGCCGAATTCGCAAAATACGGATCAAAACAATATTTAATCGGGCAGTTTACCACATGTTTTATTCTTATGATCGCGGATTGCAATGGTATATAAGAGTGGTGAGGATTTTATTTTGTTGACGCAACCGCAGGTTAAATTGAAGACAATTAAATTAATAAAGCAAGACATTTTAAATATGCCCGTGTCGGTCACGAATTCATCACTTTGCACAACAGAAAAATATATATTCGTTGTTATATTATTTGTTGTTAAAAGTCGAGGTGGCATAATCGCGGCGATGAATATGTATTTTTAATTTACTGCTAAACTTTATATGTATATCCATTGTATGAAATGAATTATACTCTACACTTAACAGGATTTTATATAATTATTTGAGATTTTTCTAACGGCGATAACGAGTTGGCAAGATTGCAAAAATACGTATTAAAATTAAATACATCAGGCAGTTTATCTCGTAATTTTAGGTCACAGATCGCCGTGGACCAAATAGTAATGTTTTTTTTTTTGGCGTAAGAAGAAGCAACCGCGAGTTACGTTGGACATATTAAATTAATATATAAAGATATTTTAGAATCTCGTAGTTGTCATGGATGGAATATTTTACGTAACAGAATGATCATTATACGCTGAAAAGACGGCGGTGGGTGTTACAGGCGGCAATGGGAATTTCCGATTTCGAAAATCCTGGCTGCGCGCTGGCAGTGGTGGTCAGCTATTCTCTACTAATTTATTTCTAATTCCAAACACAACATTATGTTACACATAATAACAATATACTGGTAGGTAGTAAAATACCTCAGGCCT
This sequence comes from Styela clava, assembly GCF_964204865.1. NCBI lineage: Eukaryota > Metazoa > Chordata > Ascidiacea > Stolidobranchia > Styelidae > Styela > Styela clava. Next base: position 6,679,223 of record NC_135254.1, read on the forward strand.
AAATATTAGAATTTTTAAAGGCATAATGGATTTTCGATTGTTGTTGCCTGTATTGCCAATAAATTTTATTACTCTCAGAAAATATACACAATTATCTGAATACAAGTAGTATTTTTGTCAATAGACTTGACTATTATCGTAATATCCTGGTACCAATGATAGAAAGCGTCAGACAACTCCTTGGCTATCTTTTCATATGGTCATTTGTACAAAGTGAATAATGTTAATAAACTGACTGTGTCACAACACTCACAAGTTGCTATTATTTTTTATTGATAGCTATAAACTATCAATTACTTTGTGTACATATACTGTTGGTTTGTGGCTTCATTCTGATATATCTATTGAAGCTTATTTCCTAATTTACTGGGTTTTAATCAACTAAAACAAAAATGTGTTATTTTCGATTTTAGAATGTATTCGGAATTCCAGATTCGAAAACATTATTTTAGAATGTATTCGGAATAGTTTAGTATTCGGAAATGGCCATCCCTGCCCGTAATACTTGGAACCGAATGTTGCTCTTGACACGGCATTTAAATCATTATTTGTCATCAGATTATAGAAATATAACAGTGAAAAAAGATTGTTACCTTGCTGAATATCATAAGAAGAATAAGTGTGATTGTAGTTATTACCAGGCACTTGAGGTTGTCATAAAATATTTGTATTTAAGTAAAGAATTTATTCCATTTAGTTACGTTTGTACCCATTGTATAGGTCAAGACAAACGGTTCCTAAGATTGCTGGCACAATCTTGTAAAGTAAAATGTCAAAAACTAAAAATTGAATACACCAACCATTTTGCCTCTCACATTGTTGCAAGATAGTTATAACCCATAGCCTTTTTGCTAAACCAGGAATTCCTACCCATGTCGAACGAGCCCAAACCTCGGGCATCGTAACTGCGCAAGTTCGAATAATCCACCATTTATCTATTCCACTGCCTGCTACAGCCTGATGTAAGCACGGGCGTTGGTCTTTGACATAGGGAATAACTCAATTCTTATGAGGAAATAGCGTTTGAAATATGTCGTAAGCCAGGATTTCTGTGAAAACCGATAACGCGTCAGGTTACCATATCCGATAATTAACGCAGCGCGTTCAACAAATTGCTACGAATGCCAATGAACAAATCGTGAGAATTTTATACGACTGGTCCGTAGCAAATTATATGGATTCCATTAATGCCGGGATTGCAGACTGTCCCAATAAAGTGAAATAAACGAGATAGCGATCAGAGACCGCCGACTTATCGATCTAGCGGCGTGTATCCTTCGCTCTGACTCAATAGCGACACCGCGTGTCCCATCTTTATCTTATTAATAACTCGCTAATTATACGACATAATTTATCCAAAATCAATAGGTTTCTGGTCCGAGATATGTATGCACATGCAAAATTCGGAGCAGATTCAACGTCGCTTTCGTGAGATATCGTGTAACATACGAAAGTGCCTAACAGACAGACAAACAAACAAGCAAATGCCTATCAACATACTTACCGATCAAGATCGATAAGTAATAAGGATGAAAGTTGAAGGGGTTGTCGGGACCCCCTTTTAATAGAGATTACCACAAGACGATACTTGAAACATTCACAATAGAGCTATGCTACAATTAAGACACCGTTCAGTCAACTCATAATAGTTAGATTATCGTTTCGAATTTATTTTAACCTTCGCTGACTCGTTCGTAATGAGAAAATTAATTGCAAAAAATACCTAAAATCATTCTGATGACTGCAACAAAAACTTTTAGAAGTTATGGCTAGAACTGTTTTGGTGTGTAAACGAATCAACAAATACACTCAAATTAATATTTGTTATTTGATTTTGCTCAAAGTCATGTCACGTTTCCTACACCAAAAGAAGAACGTAGTTGCACGCGACAGATGTATATGAATTGGCCATATACGCATATATTGGCGGTAAACACATATTATCCTTAGCGCTCAAATGGTAAATATGACGAAACACCTAGTTCAGCTCTACTCGGAAAATGAGAATTCGCGCATAACTTGATTGGCTGTGTATGTAAACTTGGATTTCAGCACAAGCATATGAGTAGACTGTGTATGAATGACATGCTACCTACCCCACCGTAATCTTACCTAGCTAATCCGTGATAAACAACTTGAAATCTATAAAATGCATATCACGATTTAACAGACAACAATCTAGCTTTCGTCTTCACATGAGAGGGCTATCATATGCTATAGGGAAGTAAACAAATGAGTAGATGCTCGGAAAGACATGCACTGCTATGACGTCCCATTTATTTTGTGGGGGTTTTGCGGAAAATTCAATACATCACAACTGTAAAATAATAAAAAGAAATGATGCTTTCAAAAAAGATCCACTCAATGGGTTTTCCAATTACGTGTACGCATCGTAGTCAATATTGTGTTTTTTCTTCTTAGTGGCTTGTGCATTTTTAGAATTTCGGCGTTTTTGGCTTCAGAAACAAACGCCGTACAATAGTCATAGTTACGACATATTCCGTGCGCAGATGAATAAAAAATGCATTTTTCATTTTGTCCATTGAAATTGAGGTCGTTCGAGGTACACAACTAATTTATAAGCGACCAGTGGTTTTTAAAATAACTAAAATGCAACATGATTGCACATGAGTTGTTTGGCTGTATATATAAACTTGGATGATTGCTCGCGTCTTCACGCTTGACCGCGTATTCCTTCAAACGAGTGGATACTTGCCGCAGCTAAAAGCGAGGCGCTCGCTCCCAAAATTTGAAATTCAAAACCAAACGCGGTCAATCGTGAAGACACGAGTTATCAGCAAATTGAAAGCCCGCTCTTCACGTAACAAGATAGCTTTGTGCCCGCCAATATTACGCGGAAACAGAAAGTCTGGATGTTTTTGTTCTTTGTATTCCATCCATGGCAAGGTTGAAGAAAAAGTATTGCTGAACATCACAAAGTTATATATAGTTAAGTTGATGCACTGCTATATGTAAACAAAAGACGCCTCGCTTGTTAGCTCCATCAATAACAAATGTTTTTCAGTCTTTCGTCGCGTTTACTTTGTGATTCTTAATGACATTTTATCGATGTCGTTAAATATTTCAAACAAAACGATAAAATCATACTACTGACTATATTTTTTAATATTCACTTTTAATTCACTCAATAAAAGGTGAAAGCCTTTTTATATATTTTGGACACGGGTGCTAGTCGCGAACTGGGCAATTGTGTAAGTTTGCCTAAATTATTACGTGAGAAATATATAATGTAGCTTATGATAACCTATGATTCAATATTACCTAATCTTCCGACAATAAGAAATAAAATGGGCACAAAGCAAAAATAGAATGTACGTGCCATTTTTATATTGTTTGTGAACCTGAAAACCAAACGCATTTTTGCCAGTAAATTGATTTTATACTTGATTTACTTTCACCAATCGTTATTACTATTAATTCCTATTTCAGATAGAACTCCAAGACTTTAATATCAATGAACTTTTGCGCGCGCCATATATTTTAGTAATCATATACAGATAGCACTCTCCATATATTTTATCACCAAGATACTGAACTCTAAGTAATTTAGATTATTGAATATTTGCGTGCGTCATATACTTTATTAGCCACATACAGAATGAACTCTAAAAACAGAGTTCATTCTGTATGTGGGTACCAAAATATCTGGCGACGGGCGGCGTTGCTTCAATTTCTCTCAGTGAGCGTAATTTGACGCGCGCTGCGGCGGCGCTTCTGATTGAGAAACACATTCTTTCACGTTCATTTATTATTTTTGTAAATTACATCTGACAAAGTATATATATAGTATTATTGGTTAAATTCCACGCCTGTTCAACGTTATTATACTCTGTGACAAGTTTGCTTTCCTGTCGGGATTGAATCTAGAGTGGCTTTGGTCATATTAAACTAAATTGCAATGGTATTCAGTTAGCAATACACTCTTCATTGAATGAAATTCCTGTTTGGCATACCGGTGGTGCATTGTAATGAATTATGCACAATTTCAAAAAATGGACAAGTGCTTGTGTCCAAGCACAAATGTATTGAATAATAAACTGTACCAACGTACTCCAGCTATGTATATGCACAATTACGTTATTCAAGGGTTATTCAGAAACCAAAATTTTCTAGTGATATTGAATATCCGTTCGCGAAGGGTCGCAAATAGATTGAGTGAAAATGCCCGTGTTTTTTCTTTTCATCACATGCATATAGGTATATTATAAATTATCTATCATTGCAACGCATATTATATAATGAAAAAACAAACAATACACCTAAGCATATATAAAATACATTTTGAGGACTAAAATCGAGTTCTCAAATACACATGATTTTGGTCGGATATATTCACGACCACAACATATATATGTACCTACGATCGCCATTGGCACAAAAATTTGGAAATGGCCTTTCGCAATTTCCACTGGGACATTCATTTTGTTGATTTTTTTTTTGTTGAGTTGCAAAACAGACAAAATGGAGAGTATGTTTTTTAGATTTACTACCAGAAAAAAAGATACCATTTTATTTTTTAATATTCACTTTCATTTCACTCTACACGAGTATCAATTAATCTAGGACAAAAATTAAAAGCAAAGTATACAGCCATTTTCACGGACTTGTGGATGAATCTACGTAACCTTTCCGCGCTAGAAACATGCAAAGTCAGTCATATGCTACAAAATATTAATTACCAAATGTCTTGGATGATAACAACTGATAATATAACAACACACATTTGTGATAGGTCGATTTGCGAAACTGAAAACGAAAATGACACGGCCACAAAGGGATTATTTTTTAAATAAAAACGCCATCTCTAGGCTTCTCGAAATAATACATAATAAAATATAAAGTTTAATGCTAAATTGCACATTACCTAATTGGCTGTATATGTAGACTTGGATGCCTACATAGGCATATAAGTTGACGGTATAAACATTGCATGCTACCAAACACAAATCTTATCCGTAAACTAACAAATTAAGATCTAACGGACACGTTCAGGTTCATATACAAATAAAATAATCAAGCGAAAAAAGCATACAGACAACCTATCCAAACAAATCCCAGTAAAACTATACAAAAAGAGATTAAAATAATTTGCATTACAAAACTAATTATATCTCATACCTACTAGAATTCCATAAAAGCTGTAGAATTTGTTCTTGAATGTTTTGGTTACCGTACTTTTTCAAAACAAGAGGAGAAGAAAGTCGAGTTGCAACGGTGCCACATTCGTTTCAAAATGACGAAGATAAAGAGGCCCCAGTCCTTTAAAATAAATTTCAGTCAGGATCTTATTTGCGTTTTTTTTTTGTCGCTTAACATTTTTTTGTAGCTTTGCAAAAAGTCATAGAAAACAAAGTAAAGTAGGTACAAAAGCAAACACGTGGCGTCACTGCTTGCTCACTCTGTCGGTAAGATATGTTTATTCAGCCTGTTTTTGTGTTTAATGGTCTCGTTACAACTCTTTTATCAGTGCCGACCTACTTTTAAACATATTCAATCATGTACACTACTAACCGGATTCTTGAAAAATCACTGACAACCTATTTAACAACTTGAGTGATAAAAACCCAATACGGTCTAATTTTTGAATCAACTACGTATCTAAAGATAGAAACCATATTTTTTTATTCCGTCACCAATCATAGTTTAAATAATCGTTTTTATAGATTCATATTCATCCACAGTTTTGCAATTTGAGAGAATTGACTTGAAGATCTCGAGAATTACTTTTAAGTAAATCTCTTAGATTATAAATCAAAACTACCGCATAAGTTTCTTAAACGATCGATGGAACACTGAAAGAAATTTCAAAACTAATGCATTTTGATAGTTAATTGTTTCAAATACGAAATCTGTGGTCAAGGTGAATAAAAACCTCGTACGATCCCGCTGTTCCTCTAGTATTCATATAAAAACATGGATATCGGTTCAAAAATGACTTAGCGGGTCGAACACACCCACAGGGATGTCATTATTGAAATTAAATCTTGATAAATAAAATAACACCCCCATTTTTGTAATATGAACATATGGGTCAGACGAGAATTATAAATCAAGAATTGTTCACCTTTGTTCATTTCGGAAAAAAGTTCTACAGCCTATATAATCTCACCTTCAAGGCAGCATTACAAACCATGAAGCGATAGGAGAACTCTTACAGATAGGATTTTATAATAATTGAACAATATCAGTACGTTTTGACATGGTGGTGCATAATATTAAACCTTTCGTATATTATTTTTACTATTTCACACTATTTGTGGTTTCGGTTTTACAAAACCTTATTAGATAAGTGAACATTACATGCGCATAGAATCCATGTGTTATGAGTAAGAATATTCGGGCTGAAATTTCTTCCAGCTATACATACATATCCGCCTGGGCCATGCTAGGTTGGCAAGGTAACCAATTTATTTAAATCACCAAACCAAAGTTTAATTTCATTTGACCGCGAGGCATAAAAAAAGAGCCCGAGACCAACAAAATGATGAATCTGATTTTATGGCAAATAAATTTATATAATGAGAGTTTTCGCGTTTTAGGTGTTTTTGAGTTTCAGTCGGAGTTTCGAGTCGTACTTTCAAATCTGCATTTTAACGTATTTCATTAACATAGGGGATGTCTGTATATGCGTTCAGCTGGCTGTATATGCATGTCCCGTTGGGTATATAAACCCATTGATTTCAATTCGACGACAAGAAATGCGGATTGTTTTCCTTTTCGCGCTACGAATTTGGTTTCAACTACTACGAAACTTTGAAATGGGGCATCACTATTGTCGCTACCAGATTCCTATTGTCACGAACAGTGAGTGGTCGGATACAGCGAGTTAGTGAAAATCTGACGAAATGTCGTGATAATCAACGAAACTAGTTTTTACTCTTTTATTTTAGCATTGGGCGACGAGCGAATGTGTAACATGCACCGCAGCTAACGATGAGAAATATATTGAGAGTCGCAAAAGGTAATGTATTTTTGTGACATAGCTATTGTACAAAGAAAGTCATTCTACCGAGACACCCATTCTGCAGCTACAGTCAATGTACAAATACAACCATTCTTCCAGTACAGCCATTCTGCAGATGCAGCCATTATGTGGAAACAAATATTTTGGAGAGGAGAAACATTCTACCAGTAGAGCCATCCTACAAATAAAGCCTTTTTGCAAATACAACTACTCTGCAGAGGCAGCCATGTGGATATAACACTGCGGATACACTGCGTCAAAGCGAATATAACAAATATTGAGTAAGGAGCTATTCTACAGATACAGCCACTCTGCAGATACGGCTTTTTTGCATATACAGCCACTCTACGGATACAGCCACTCTGCAGATACAGCCATTCGGGGGGTACATAATTTCTGCATATACAGTCTCACTACCGATACAACACCTATGCAGATACAGCCATTTTGCAAATACAGCCACGCTACAGAGGTAGCCATTCCGCGAATAAAGCCAATATTGTGAAATGAGCTATTCCACAGATACAGCCATTCTGCACATACAGCCGTTCTACATACACAGCGATTTGGCAGATACATCCTTTTTGGATATAAAGCCACTGGGCAGATACAGCCACTCCACAGATACAGCCATTCTGCACGTACAGCCATCCTGCAGATAAAGTCACTCTGCAGATACAGCAATTCTACAGACACAGCCAGTCTGCATATACAGCCACTTTGTAGATACAGCCTTTCTGTGGGTACAATAATTCTGCATATACAGGCACTCCACAGATACAGCAACTCTGCAGATACAGCCATCCTGCACGTACAGCCATTCTGCAGATAAAGCCACTATGCAGATACAGCCATTTTGCAAGTACAGTCATTGTAAAAATACAACCATTCTACTTTAATATCATTCTGCACATAAAGACTTACTACAGATAAAGCCACTCTACAAATAAAGTCATTCTGCCATTCCTGAGATTTTCCCGGATACAGCCATTCCTGAGATACAGCCATTCCTGAGATACAGCCATTTTGCAAAGAAGAGCCATTCTACATATACAGCCATTCTGATGAGGAGAGCCATTCTATAGCAGTTCTGGAATTACAGCCATTCTACGGTTACACCCTATCTGCAGATACCACCGTCCTACATATAGGGGCATTCTGTACAGTGTACATACAGCCATTCTACAGTTACATCCATTCTGCAGATACAGCCACTCTACAGATACAGCCATTCTGCACATACAGCCATTCTGCACATACAGCCATTCTACAGTTCCAACCACTTTGCAGAAACAGCCATTCTTCGAATACAGCCATTTTGCAGAGCGCATCCATTCAATAGATAGAGTAATTCTGCAGATACAGTGATTCTTGAGATAAAGCCATTCTGCATATACAGCCATTCTACAGTTAAAACCACTCTGCAGATACAGCCTTTCCCCGAAAACAGCCATTTTGTAGAGAGGAGCTAGTCTACAAATACAGCCATTCTAAAGCGAAGAGCCATTCTACAGGTACAGTTTTACAGAAACAGCCAGTCTGCATATACAGCCATTTTAAAGATACAGCGATTCTGCGGATACAACTTTACCGCATATAGATCCAATCTACAGATATGGCCATATTGTGGAAAAAATTATTTTGGAGAGAAGAGTAACATTCTACCAGTAGAGCCATCCTACGAATACAGCCATTTTGCAAATACAACTACTCTGCAGAAGCAGACATGTGGATATAACACTGCGGATACACTGCGTCACTCGAATATAACAAATCTTGAGTAAGACGCTATTCTACAGATACAGCCACTCTGCAGATACGGCTTTTCTGCATATGCAGCCACTCTACGGATACAGCCACTCTGCAAATACAGCAATATTACGAATACAGATATTTTTCAGATACAGCCACTCTGCAGATACATTCGTTCGAGGGGTGCATAATTTCTGCATACACAGTCTCACTACCGATACAACACCTCTGCATATACAGTCATTATGCAAATACAGCCACTCTGGAGAGGCAGCCATTCCGCGAATAAAGCCAATCTTGAGAAATGAGCTATTCCACAGATACAGCCATTCTGCACATACAGCCGTTCTACATACACAGCGATTTGGCAGATACATCCTTTTTGGATATACAGCCACTCCACAGATACAGCCATTCTGCACGTACAACCATTCTGCATATAAAGCCATTCTGCAGATACATCAATTCTACAGACACAGCCAGTCTGCATATACAGCCTCTTTGTAGATACAGACTTTCTGTGGAAACAATATTTCTGCATATACAGCCACTCCACAGATACAGCGACTCTGCAGATACAGCCATTCCCCGAAAATAGCCATTCTGTAGAGAAGAGAAATACAGCCATTCTAAAGAGAAGAGCCATTCTACAGATACAGTTTTACAGAAACAGCCACCCATTTTGAAAATACAACCATTCTGCGGATACAACTTTACCGCATATAGATCCAATCAACAGATGCAGCCACTCTGCAGATACGGATTTTCTGCATGTACAGAAACTCCACAGATACAGCCACTCTGCAGATACAGCCATGCTGTGGGTACCAAACACAGCTATTCAACATTACCGTTTTTCTGCACATACAGCCATTCTACAGTTACAACCACTCTGCAGATACAGCCATTCCCCGAAAACAGCCATTTTGTAGAGAGGAGCTATTCTACAAATACAGCCATTCTGAAGCGAAGAGCCATTCTACAGATACAGTTTTACAGAAACAGCCAGTCTGCATATACAGCCATTTTAAAGATACAGCCATTCTACGGATACAACTTTACCGCATATAGATCCAATCAACAGATACGGCCATCCATATTGTGGAAAAAAATATTTTGGAGAGAAGAGTAACATTCTACCAGTAGAGCCATACTACGAATATAGCCTTTTTGCAAATACAACTACTCTGCAGAGTCAGACATGTGGATATAACACTGCGGATACACTGCGTCACTAGAATATAACAAATCTTGAGTAAGAAGCTATTCTACAGATACAGCCACTCTGCAGATACGGCTTTCCTGCATATGCAGCCACTCTACGGATACAGCCACTCTGCAAATACAGCAATATTACAAATACAGATATTTTTCAGATACAGCCACTCTGCAGATACAGCCGTTCGGGGGGTACATAATTTCTGCATACACAGTCTCACTACCGATACAACACCTCTGCATATACAGCCATTATGCAAATACAGCCACTCTGGAGAGGCAGCCATTCCGCGAATAAAGCCAATCTTGAGAAATGAGCTATTCCACAGATACAACCATTTTGCACATACAGCCGTACTACATACACAGCGATTTGGCAGATACATCCTTTTTGTATATACAGCCACTCCACAGATACAGCCATTCTGCACGTACAACCATTCTGCAGATAAAGCCACTCTGCAGAAACAGCCATTTCGCAGGTACAGTCATTGTACAAACACAATCATTATACTTTAATGTCATTTTGCACATACAGACTTTCTACAGATAAAGTCACTCTACAAATAAAATCATTCTGCGGATACAGCCATTCCTGAGCTACAGCCATTTTGCAAAGAAGAGCCAATCTACATATACAGCCATTCTGATAAAGAGAGCCATTCTACAGCAGTTCTGAGATTACAGCTATTCTACGGTTGCACCCAATCAGCAGATACTGCCGCCCTACATATAGAGGCATTCTGCACAGTGTATATACAGCCATTCTACAGTTACATCCATTCTGCAGATACAGCCACTCTACAGATACAGCCATTCTGCATAAACAGCCATTATACGGTTACAGCATTCTACAGTTACATCCATTCTGCAGATACAGCCATTCTCCGAATACAGCCATTTTGCAGAGCGGAGACATTCAACAGTTAGAGTCATTCCTGAGATAAAGCCATTCTGCACATACAGCCATTCTACAGTTACAATCACTCTGCAGATACAGCAACTCTGCAGATACAGCCATCCTGCACGTACAGCCATTCTGCAGATAAAGCCACTTTGCAGATACAGCCATTTTGCAGTTACAGTCATTGAACAAACACAACCATTCTACTTTAATGTCATTCTGCACATACAGACTTTCTACAGATAAAGCCATTTTACAGATACAGCCATTCCGCAGATACAACTACTCTACAAATAAAGTCATGCTGCGGATACAGCCATTCTACGGTTACATCCATTCTGCAAATACAGCCACTCTACAGATACAGCCATTCTGCGAATATAGCTAATTTGGAGAGAAGAGTCATTCTACAAATACAGCCATTCTGCACATACAGCCATTCTACGGTTACAGCATTCTGCAGATACGACCATTCTGCACATACAGCCATTCTACATTTCAAACCATTCTGCAGATACAGCCATTCTCCGAATACAGTCATTTTGCAGAGAGAAACCATTCAACAGCTAGAGTCATTCTGCAGTTACAGCCATTCCTGAGATAAAGACAATCTGCACATACAGCCATTCTACAGTTACAACCACTCTGCAGATACAGCCATTCCCAAAAAATAGCCATTCTGTAGAAAGGAGAAATACAGCCATTCTAAAGAGAAGAGCCATTCTACAGATACAGTTTCACAGAAACAGCCAGTCTGCATACACAGCCATTTTGGAGATACAACCATTCTGCGGATACAACTCTACCGCATATAGATCCAATCAACAGATGCAGCCACTCTGCAGATACGAATTTTCTGCATATACAGAAACTCCACAGATACAGCCACTCTGCAGATACAGCCATGCTGTGGGCACTAAAAGACAGCTATTCAACATTACCGTTTTTCTGCACATACAGCCATTCTTCAGTTACAACCACTCTGCAGATACAGCCATTCCCCGGAAACAGCCATTTTGTAGAGAGGAGCTATTCTACAAATACAGCCATTCTGAAGCGAAGAGCCATTCTACAGATACAGTTTTACAGAAACAGCCAGTCTGCGTATACAGCCATTTTGAAGATACAGCCATTCTGCGGATACAACTATACCGCATATAGATCCAATCAACAGATACGGCCATATTGTGGAAAAAAAATATTTTGGAGAGAAGAGTAACATTCTACCAGTAGAGCCATCCTACGAAACAGCCTTTTTGCAAATACAACTACTCTGCAGAGGCAGACATGTGGATATAACACTGCGGATACACTGCGTCACTCGAATATAACAAATCTTGAGTAAGAAGCTATTCTACAGATACAGCCACTCTGCAGATACGGCTTTTCCGCATATGCAGCCACTCTACGGATTCAGCCACTCTGCAAATACAGCAATAATACAAATACAGATATTTTTCAGATACAGCCACTCTGCAGATACAGCCGTACGGGGGTTACATAATTTCTGCATACACAGTCTCACAACCGATACAACACCTCTGCATATACAGCCATTATGCAAATACAGCCACTCTGGAGAGGCAGCAATTCCGCGAATAAAGCCAATCTTGAGAAATGAGCTATTCCACAGATACAGCCATTCTGCACATACAGCCGTTCTACAAATACAGCGAGTTGGCAGATACATTCTTTTTGGATATGCAGCCACTCCACAGATACAGCCATTCTGCACGTACAACCATCCTGCAGATAAATCCACTCTGCAGACACAGCAATTCTACAGACACAGCCACTCCACAGATAAAGCCTCTTTGTAGATAGAGCCTTTCTGTGGAAACAATATTTCTGCATATACAGCCACTCCACGGATACAGCAACTCTGCATATACAGCCATCCTGTACGTACAGCCATTCTGCAGATAAAGCCATCCTGCAGATACAGCAATTTTGCAGGTACAGTCATTGTACAAATACAACCATTATACTTTAATGTCATTCTGCACATACAGACTTTCTACATATAAAGCCACTCTACAGATACATCCATTCTGCAGATACAGCCACTCTACAAATAAAGTCATTCTGTGGATACAGCCATTCCTGAGTTACAGCCATTTTGCAAAGAAGAGCCATTCTACATATACAGCTATTCTGATGAAGAGAGCCATTCTACAGCAGTTCTGCAATTACAGCCATTCTACGGTTACACCCAATCTGAAGATACTGCCGTCCTACATATAGAGGCATTCTGCACAGTGTACATACAGTCATTCTACAGTTACATCCATTCTGCAGATACAGCCACTCTACAGATACAGCCATTCTGCCAATCTGCGAATATAGCCAATTTGGAGAGAAGAGTCATTCTACAGATACAGCCATTCTGCACATACAGCCATTCTACGGTTACAGCATTCTGCAGATACAGCCATTCTACATTTCAAACCATTTTGCAGATACAACTATTCTCCGAATACAGCCATTTTGCAGAGAGGAGCCATTTAACAGCTAGAGTCATTCTGCAGTTACAGCCATTCCTGAGATGAAGACATTCTGCACATACAGCCATTCTACAGTTACAAGCACTCTGCAGATACAGCCATTCCCCGAAAACAGCAATTCTGTAGAGAGGAGATATTCTTCAAATACAGCCATTCTAAAGAGAAGAGCCATTCTACAGATACAGTTTTACAGAAACAGCCATTTTGAAGATACAGCCATTATGCGGATAAAACTTTACCGCATATAGATCAATCAACAGATGCAGCCACTCGGCAGATACGGATTTTCTGCATATACAGAAACTCCACAGATACAGCCACTCTGCAGATACAGCCATGCTGAGGTTACCAAACACAGCTATTCAACATTACCATTTTTCTGCACATACAGCCATTCTACAGATACAGTCACTCTGCATATACAGTCTCACTACCGATACAACCACTCTGCAGATACAGCCATTCCCCGAAAATAGTCATTCTGTAGAGAGTAGCTATTCTACAAATGAAGCCATTCTAAAAAGAAGAGCCATTCTACAGATACAGTTTTACAGAAACAGCCAGTCTGCATATACAGCCATTTTGAAGATACAGCCATTCTGCGGATACAAATTTACCGCATATAGATCAATCAACAGATGCAGCCACTCTGCAGATACGGATTTTCTGCATATACAGAAACTCCACAGATACAGCCACTCTGCAGATACAGCCATGCTGAGGGTACCAAACACAGCTATTCAACATTATCATTTTTCTGCACATACAGCCATTCTACAAATACAGTCATTCTACAGATACAGCAGTTCTGCAGATACAGCCACTTTACAAATACAGCCATTCTGCGGATACAGCCACATTGGAGAGAATAGTCATTCTACAGATACAGTCATTCTACAGTTACAAACACTCTGCAGATACAGCCATTCTCCGAATACAGTCATTTTGCAGAGAGGAGCCATTCTACAGATACAGTCTTTCTACAGATACAGTCATTCCTGAGATACAGCTATCTCGTAAAGAAGAGCTGCTGTATCTGTAGAATGGCTTCTCTCTTCCAAATGGCTGTATTTGTGGAATGGTTCTTTTCTGTAGTAAGGCCGTTTTCGGAGAATGGCTGTATCTGCAGAGTGGTTGTAACTGTAGAATGGCTGTATGTGCAGAATAGCTGTATCTTTAGAATAACTTCTCTCTCTAGAATGGCTGCATCCGTAGAATGGTTGTATCTGTAGAATGGTTGTATATGCAGGAAAACTGTATCTATAAGGTGGCTGTATCTGGAGAATGGCTGTACGTGCAGAATGGCTGTATCAGTAGAATGGCTGTATCTCCAGAATGGCTGAATCCGGAGATTGGCTGTATCTGCAGAGTGGCTGTATATGTAGAATGACTGTATATGCAGAAAAGCTGTATCTACAAAGTGGCTGTATTTGCAAAATGACTGTATCTGTAGAATGGCTGTATCTGCAGAATGAATGTATCTGTAGAATGGCTGTTTCTGCAGAATGACTGTACCAGTAGAATGGCTGTATCTTCAGATGGCCTACAACTGAGTGGCTATATCTACAGAACGGCTATATCTTCATAATGGCTGTATCTGTAGAAAGTCTATATCCACAGAATGACGGTTTCTGCAAAATGGTTGTACCTGTAAAATGGCTGTATTTGTCCAATGACTGTATCTGCAAAATGGTTCTACATGCATAATGGCTAAATATATCTTTATAATTGCTGTACCTGTAAAACTGCTGCATCTGCGGAATGGGTGTATTTGTAGAATCGCTGTATCTGTAGAATGGCTCTCTTTGCAGAATGGCTTTATCTGCAAAACGGCTGTATCTGCATATTGTCTGTAACTGTAGAATGGCTCCTTTTGCAGAATAACTGTTTCCGCAGTATGGCTAGGAAAGCCAGCTGCAAATTTCTTACTGACATCGTATCAATTTGAATTTCTGAACAGTTTTCTCTAGAAATTTATGCGTTATATTTCATCGTTTCTGTAAGAAAGACTAATATTTCTATAAGTTCAATAATAAAAAAAGAAACCTGTTTTCGTCCATGCAACTACTAGAAAGCGCATGTTGAATAAATGTGCGGCCCGCGCTTTTGAATAGTTATTTGTATTTGTTTTTTTTTGCCCTCCTGTATTAAAGGTTGCACACCCCTGTTGTAGATTACGACTTAGGATGCTTGGAACCAGTTGATTCAAATGATTTCGAAGAAAATTGTGTACTGTATATAAAAACAGCACGTTTTAGGGTAAATTTTATTATTTTTATGAAAATGCACTTCTCTTTATGCGTTTCTGTAGAATGCTTTTTGACACATGTCGCATTGTGTGGATTACTCGCGCTATCTACTGCCAGTAATCTTGAGAAAAACCCTTTTGCTTGACTACACAACCTTGTTCTGGTCAAGCCATCCTTTTCAAATCACTCCTGCCCAACATTTAGCGAACTCAGGTATCCAAGCGTGACGTATTGAGTAGGGATGGGCATTTCGAATCGAAGAGTAAATTATTCGAATCAGTTCAGAGCAAAATTTCAAATCGCCGCCATCTTGTTTTGTTTCTTTTCGCCAATGGTCGAGTTTTTTTATTGAAGCCATATTCTTTTAACGCAATTCTGACATACGACTATTTTCTGTAATGAGTTAATGATAAAACATGTTTCTTATTGTGTGCTGACGCTCAGTAATCCATCTGAGCGATGTATTCTATGTTTTCAGTAATTCATTTGTTGACAGGACCAATTACAATAAAAAAGTTGCATACAATCATATATTTCCAAGTATTCGAGATTCGATTCGATTCGAAAAAATTATCGATCAGATTCCGAAATCACCAGGTATTCGAAAATGTCCAGCCTTAGTATTGAGTGATATGGCACGCAGAATTTGTTTGACTCAATTTAAATAAGTATTATATTTAAAACATAGTACCCCAAATTAACAGCGATAATACAAATTCCCATGGAACATCTGCTAACTTTGTCTACCACTTCGCATATTCGTATTATCGTTCATACCAGAAGCGAATCCTTGTCAATGTAAAAAACGCATTTTTCTGTATCATATGAAGCAATTTTTCGTAGCTCGAATAGCATTTTTTCTTTTGAGAACGCGCGTTTTCCAACCTTCTATTGGAATTTTCAACTTGAAATGCTTGGCTTGTGAAATATTCGATTCGATAAGGTTTGATGTTTAAATTACATTCTATTTGATTCAAGAGTCTTGCTGTAGACGAACACAAGTGTACTTCTGTAATCAAATAGAACAGTCAATTTTATTTCTGTCCGTCGAATTGCCCATCACAAAGCCTTTATTTATGCACGTTTTGGATATCTCCATTGTAAGACAACATACGACAGTCAAGACTATCGCGTTAGGTGAATGTCAACCTGCATTCAATATTAGCATGAATTTTGGAACAAGTACAAGTGATATTATTATCTGCTCAAGAATACTTTGATATTTGGCGTACAGTACAGCAAAAAAAACGCGATTAATACTTTTAGTGAAATATCGCGATTAAGCAATGGGCACCTCTATACCAACGAATGTAATTTTAATTCAACAAATATTGTTGAATTATTAACTTTGAATTTACTGCCAATTTTTCCAGTAAACTCGATTTTTCATTAGACACGAACAAGGACCAATTTAAGTCAAGTAGTATTGTAAAATAGTCATCTTCATATATTATATATATTGTAAATGCTATATATTTAATTGTACATCGTCTTAAAATCTCAATGAGAACAATTTACAATTGCACAATCCATTACCGATGCATGCATATTTATTGGCTTAATTGGGTTCAACCATAACTGACAATGTCATACTGCTTACAAAAGAACATACCTACTCTTGATGCCAGTAGTTTGATTAAGATGTTTGCACCCGTCATCATAACCATGAGTGATTGTGTGGCAGATTGCAAAGATTTAGCGACTTCGGCAAATTTTGGCCGTTTTTGCAACACTCCGCCCGATCGCAGATCTGTCACTCAGATTTTTTAAGAGATCACCGTTTGGAAAATTTCAAGATCTGGACAGAAAACGGAGGATTGAAAATTATTTATTGCAATAAAAATTTGATTGATATACTTCACATTAATTATCTTATATATTGTCACATACCGAGAAAAAGTCGCATGCAGCACCATCGGTAGTTTCAGAATGGATAAGGAGGTACAATTGATGCGTACATGCGTATGCGTACAATGCGTACAATTGACTGTGTTTTGATTTCAGTGACTACGGTGTACTTTTCGAGTAAAACCCAAAATAACAACTAATTCAGTGATTTACAATGTCTAAAAAAGCGTTTTATTTCGCGAGTCTGCTAAAACAAAACTTATGGTGTTATCTTCCGTTTTAGGTTTCAGTTTTTATTTTATAATGCCGCGCTTCAATCAAAAAATTTCGGGTTTGTATTCATCTCTTTATTAATTATTTTCAGCATCTCGCCGCCTATGATTATAATATACTAACTTGTTATCCACACTGAATTTACAATACCGCATCAGAACAAAAAAGTAATCATCATCGTCGTCTTCGTGGAACTTTACATGCATATGCCGAGAAAAATTTGTTTTTCCGGCACGTAAAGATGTTCACGGACTAGAATAACCCGTCACGCTGACGAAAACAATATCTGATTATAACAAAATGCAATCGCGCACATTATTAACCACCTTTTCAGTCTTTCAAATAATATAAAAAAGGAAGGAGTTTTGACGGCGAACTTATTAATGTGTTTGTCAAGTGCTACATATAAAGCCTCAATATATAAAATTCATCTATAAAATTTTGATTTATTCATCGCTTGTATTACTCCATTAAATAGATTTAGCCTTTAAATTAAGTGTTTATTGGTTATTTTATTTTTGAAAAATTCATTGTTGGGCCCCGTGAATAATAGTCAACCACTTTAAGGGCTCGGTAACACCAAAAGTTTGAGAACTTCTGGTCTAATATATCGCTTGGGTGGGTTGGCATGTTTGAACCCAGTGTGTATTTTGCGTTGGAGAATTGCTCGGTTAATTGCCAAGGCAAGGTGGTGATGTTTCATCTACGGATATCGTCACAAAACACGTCCACTCAGCTGTAATAACTGTGGCCGGAGACATAAAAGAAATGATTCAGTACACAGACAATTTCGAACCATTGATACTGGTAGTTGAGCTCCCCAGTAGCGGGCGACGATAAGTCAGGGTGAATTTTTGGTCCGTGTGAATGTGTTTCAGAATACAAATCAAATAAATTGGTACGTAATTTTTGTATACGATGTATACGTATACATTTTGTATACGATAGTGTATAAACTTTATTATGTTGAGACGCCCTGAATGAATTTTCCGAGTTGACCGCTCTTGCCCTGGTTTACGATTATTTTTGTGCAATGTGCAGGTATTCTGCAGTAGTTTCCATGCTACTGAGGACGTTCAGGTCGCGGAGATCCTAATAGGTATTCTAAGATGTGTGATACAATGTGACACGGTTATGTAATAATATTGGCACTGGTGTTTCGTTGATATTTGTCTAGTTTATATCGTGTGTGTTCATTTTGGTTGTAGGGATTGCACTTGTTTCCCTCTTTATGTTATGCTCTCCTCCCATGCAACAATGCGTTTTGTTTATCCGTTTGTTGTTGTTGTATTTCCATAGTGACTACTTGTTGAAGTTAATTGATTGATTAGATCCCCCTAAACTACGGTTGGGGGAACAGGGTTAGTGTCCGTGTCCGGCTTTATTGGTATATATTTGAAACACTATTTCTAATCAAATTGGAGGGATTTCCTTGGCAATTTTTTCATTACTTTCAGTTAGAAAATAGGCATATGTAGGCATCCCATAGCCTTGGAATAGCGTTATACAGATTCAAGACATGAGACATAAACGAAATCGACAAATCGCCATTTGACTTGATAGTGGTTGATACACGGAGATAATTTGAAATAAAACAAAACTCTAGTGAAGAACGACTCGCTACATCGACGGCGTCGACATTGAATTCTAAAATTCGCTGGTTTATTGGAGCAGTATCTCGAAATTGGTCGCGATACTAACTGTTCACATAAGTGTACCCACCACTGTCTAGAAAACATTGAACGCTTGAAAACTTTACATTGCCGGTTGGCGAAGTGTACTTTGGTTGACATTGCGTCGTCGTGTGTGTGTATACCAAGAAAAAAGCATAATGTCAGTTCATTTTTTTGTTATTGTGATAACGGTTTCTGGGATTGATAACCGGACAAAGGCCGTAGAACAGGGGTGAGCAACCGCTCTATCGCAATGCTGCCACTCAGGGGTTATTTTTAGGATGCCACCGTTAAAAAATCCCTAAGTCTGCGATAAAATTTCATGAGATAAAATTTATTTTACATTAATTACCCGTATATCGCCATAATTGGAAAAAAAACGTCAAGTCAGGCCTCGTCGATAGTTTTAGAATAAATAAAAGGGTGCTTCGCGTGCACAATTGACCGTCTCATAATGTAAAATTTTGCGATTTACAATGTCTCAAAAAGCGTTTTTCAATCTGTCGCGGGCCTTTTGAAACACAACTTATGGACGATGTTTTTCGTTTTATTTTCTGCATTTTATATTGCCGCTTAACAATCTAGAAAATTTTGGTTGTGGATCAACTTCTTCATTTATCTTCAACATTTCGTGGTCGATGCTAATATGATAACTCGTTTTTTATCGACTAGAGTCACAGTCCTCTGCGAGAAAAAAAAGTAATCATCATCTTCCTCGTGGCAGAAGACATATGTCGTCGAAAATTTTTTTTTTAGGAAGAATAAGCGCCGAAATAAAAATGTTTACAGTCTAACATGTCACACTGACGAAAATAATCAAAATGCAATCACGCACGTTATTAGCGACTTTTTCATGCTTCTTTTTAAAAATGTTTCGACCCCGGCGTACTACTACAAACATTCGGCGTATCACAAAGGTGCATAAATTCCATCTTTGAAAATTGTCATTTCGACTTCAACGTTTGTTTGCGAGGTATACGAAGACTTGTG
Organism: Styela clava; assembly: GCF_964204865.1. NCBI lineage: Eukaryota > Metazoa > Chordata > Ascidiacea > Stolidobranchia > Styelidae > Styela > Styela clava. The sequence goes on from NC_135254.1 coordinate 6,699,619, forward strand.
CAGCACGATATAGACGAGAGTGAACGTTTTGCGAGATGTTTTCCACGACTGAGTGCGGTTTGTCAATAATTACGACTCAACCTAATTCCAAATTTGTCCACGTAACTTAAATTACGTGCTTGCGCGAGATAATTACCTGACACAAGCGCATGGAACTGTAACCTGCCAATTGATCTGGGGTTCATAAAGCTTGATTGGTCCACGTGATTGGACCGCCCCGGCAGTACGTTGTATAGGCGAGTTTGATGATTTAATTAATATTAATACTAACATTTAACTCTTACTTAACCTCTTGTCATGTTTGGAGTTTGATTTATTTGGGGCATCATTATCAGAAACTCGCAGCAGAAAAGTTTCGCACGCCCATGGAGAGTGAGAAAAAAAAGTCGATAATGCTTAATCATAAGGCGAACCACTGCCTCTGTTTCGGTTAAGAGTCAGTATCGGAATAGTTATTCTGCGCAGACTTTTTGGTGGAGAAATCCGTAACCGACCAGCGTTTACGTTGAACCACCATACGGCGTTGAGTCTCGATCCGCTCGCGCACAATTATTCCCACGGAATGCGAACCGGCGCAAGGTAATCCGAGGTGCGGTAGCGGGCGTATTCTTAACACTCAGCACAATGCGCAACGCCGCTGAGGTAAGTGTAGTCAATACATGACAAAGTCCAATTTTTATTATAACGCGAGGTCAATGTGGCTACTATTTAACAGGAAGGAAGCCTGATACCCAGATCTCGATGTGTGAATCCCTTATCCACTTGATTTATAACACCGATGATGAAGCTGGAGCAACTTGTAGCTCAGCACTGGCTGGAAACATTGAATAACCGAAAAGATGAAATTTATTTCAGAATTTTGGCAACCTCAAAAATTGATCTACCTTCTAGATATGAAAAAAAAACATTTTCAAAACAGCGTGAATACTATCAGCATCTTTCTGTCTAGAGAAAAAATATACCCAGTTTGCCACTTAATTAATAGCAATTCTCAATAACCATTGAGACATCAATGATGTGATCTGAGTGCATCGAGTTACACTCGAGATCTATAGTCCAAAAAAATTTGCTAGGAGCAGATCCTTGTTTGAGAATTGCCTTGTGATTAATTCATAATGAAATGGCCATGATACTGTGTGCATAGCCATTAGGTATTAGAAGTAGGAATTCATTAAAAGGTATCCACATTTACTTGAGTCTCTCCAAAAATGGCTCAAACCTACTGTGAGTTGAACACCGTATAACAATTTACAGCCAAGATTATTCTGAAAAATTAAGTTTTTATCCCACAATATTTAAAATTGAACCAAACATTAAAGAGTGGCCAACCATAATTAAACTGACCAGTGCAGCAGAAATTAACAAAAGTTTGTTTCTCCTAATTAAGTGTAATGGCTGAACTCTTCACTATAAAATACTAAATTTGACTTAATTCTACGCAAAATGGCCAAGCTACTGGTTTAACAATAAGAAAATTAAAAAGAAACAAAAAAATTGCCCTTCGTAAGAGTTTATATTCTGATTTAAACATATAACTCTGACACCAGGCAGATCAACATTTAGACTCTAACCCCGAGACCTGATACAGACATTATTGTCCAATGTCAGCATATACATAAGAGATAGGAGAGAACAACAAACATAAAACTTATACTTGTTCGAGATCAAAAAATAAGCAAAAAAATGTAGCAACGAAAATATAAATGCTTTGAAAAATGGAACAAACATTATGAGGCAAATATTTGCTATAGAGTAACATAAATTAGCAAAGAATATTCCTAAAAATTGCATTTCGGCATAACGATTAAACTGAGATTCTAGTTGATGAATAGTTAAAGAAATATAGCCAGTAACCGGAAGTTACTCAAGGAACTTCTGAGAGTTTGATTTTTAGTCAACCATATTGTTAGCTTCAATGATTATTTATGAGCCTTATTTAGGATGCTAACTAAGGGTTCCGAAATATACCAAGAGAGAGAGTTATTTTTTTGTTTTGTCCAGGAGAAAACATATACATAACAAAATATATAATTGGAAGCAAAAGTCTAGGTACAGACCGGGTGGCAACAATACAACCATGTAGTCATCGGTAAATACTGTATCAATATACTTTAAATAGCATAAGTTATAATAAATTATCAAATGAGGTGAATCAATCCATCCCAATGCTTGAACTTTATCTCTTGAAAAGTAAACTTCAAAAATAACTACAGATATGAAGCCATGAAACTTTATTTATAGAACAGCCCAAATCCTTTGACAGCTTTGCACACCGTGTGAGAAATAGCTATCTTACATTCCATTATAAGCTGGTCCTCCACCACCTTCCGGGCAAACCCAATTAATATTTTGGCTTGGGTCTTTAATATCACAGGTCTTGCAATGAACACAGTTTTGAGCGTTAATTTGAAGTCTCATTTCGCCCTCTTTACCGTCCTCTAGTGGCACATACTCATAGACACCAGCAGGACAAAACCTTTGTTCCGGTCCGTCGAATATTCCAAGGTTTTGGTAAACTGGAACAGAATCGTTTTTCAACGTTAAATGAGGTGGTTGATCATGCTCGTGATTTGTACCACTGAGAGCGACAGATGACAATAAATCAAATGAAATTTTACCATCTGGTTTCGGATATTCAATTTCTGTACACTCGCTGGCAGGCTTGAGCTTTTTTGCATCCGCCCCACCGTGTTTCAAAGTCCATGGTTCTACACCTCTACCGAAAACATAGAAGAGCGCAGTGTATATAATAGATCCATAAACTCCAAGAAAAGAATGGAAGGACGGTCTGACGTTTCGCACCGACTTCATCTCTTTCCAAACCCAGCTTTCCTTAAGTCTGTCTTCGTATTCTCTCACATATAGACCTTTGGTTTCATCAGTACGATTTTCATCAGTTACAGCCCCGAAAATAGACTCCGCTGCTATCATTCCACTTTTCATTGCAGTATGTGTGCCCTTAATTTTGGGAACATTCATGAAACCGGCACTACAGCCTATGATACATCCGCCAGGGAATGCAATCTTTGGAATGCATTGAAAACCTCCCTCATTGAGCGCACGAGCACCGTAAGAAATTCTCTTGCCGCCTTCAAATATATCACGTACAGATGGATGATGTTTGAAACGTTGAAACTCTCGGAAAGGACTCATGTAGGGGTTTGTATAATCAAGTCCAACGACAAATCCTACTGAAATCATTGGCTCTCCTTCATTTAAATGGTAAATAAATGAACCGCCATAAGTAAATCGGTCTAACGGCCAACCTACAGTGTGTTCTATCTGTCCCGGCTTCCATTTTGACTCGTCAATCACCCATATTTCTTTGAGACCGATCCCATATGTCTGTGGCTCACAGTTTTCTCTTAAATTTAGATTCTCATTATTGTAAAGTCCTTTGGCCAACGACCCATGGCAGCCTTCAGAAAATACAGTAACTTTAGCATGGAATTCCATCCCACGTTCAAAAGTATCTTTCGGTGCGCCATCCTTTTGAATTCCAACATCGTTGGTAGCAATGCCCTTGACACTCCCGTCCTCGTGATATAAAACTTCACTGCAAGCGAATCCAGGATAAACTTCGACCCCCAGTTCCTCAGCTTGTTCTGCTAACCAGCGAACAACATTTCCCAATCGAACGATGTAATTTCCTTTATTATACATTGGGACCCCTGGAAAAAGTGGAATTGGTATTCTGCCTTTTTCTGTGAGAATTGCAAACTTGTCATGCGTGACTTCGGTTTTCATAGGCGCCCCTTTTTCCTTCCAATCAGGAATGAGTTCGTTCAATGCTTTTGGCTCGATGCATGCACCAGATAATGTATGAGCACCCATCTCTGCAGCTTTTTCAAAAACGCAAACACGGAGTTCTTTTCCAGCCTCATTGCTCATTTGTTTCAGCTTAATGGCGCAAGAGAGTCCAGCTGGGCCTCCTCCCACTATTATGACGTCTGCTTCATCAGCATAACGTTCCATATCGATATCTTTCCATCTTGAATCTGTTTCTCTTGGTACAATGCTATAATGCGTTGTTATTTTTGGGGTTGTAGACGCAAACCTTCTTGATATTCCATGTAAGCGAGGATGTAAAAGCCGCAGAGCTCTCAATGTTGCCATACTCCCAAAAAATTAAATCTTGACTAGACTAGTTTACATCTACAAGTTACATACCTTCATAACAAAACAAAAAAGTTTTTTTTTAATTCGATTGTAGATTAAATTTTAGGTTCTACCATTGTAGGAGGTTTATCTCAATCTAGTACTATAGCGCGAGGTCTATAGGGTGTCCATAAAATCTCAAACTTTTTAAAAATTGCAAAGGGAATATATCGATACCACACCTTGTATTGGCCCTCACAGATGTATTGAATAAAGTAAAAATACTTGAACAATTACTGATTAAAAACAACAAACCTGGTTATGGTTAAGATATATTGACAATTGACTTTATACCAAAATAGAAATTGTAAAAGAACTTTATGGACACCCTGTATATAGTGTGATCTACATCCACCTAGCACCATCGGTAAGATCTACTTTAAGCTAGTACCATAGCGTAAAGTCCACCTCCACCTATTATTATAGCATAAGATATACATCTGCATTTTCCATCCCAAATGGATATCAATTATTTAATTTAGCGAGGAACACTTATTTTGTACAAAGCCCAACCAATCCTAACTATACCAACTTCTAAACCTTAATTAAGAGTCTAATGTGAAAGAAACCAAGGCAGCAGCAAAGGCCAATAAAAACCAGAAAGAAGTGACTGGAAGCATATAGCACCCATCAGCAGTCTGAACCTAAAATTTTAAAAGCTTAAACGAACAGATTCAGGGTGGGCAACATATGGTGGGTGGACATCACGTTGTAGCAACACCAAATCTTTGGAAACTCTCAGACATTTGTGAAAGTTCAATTTGAGTTCAACCCTAACCTGGTACACATACTACGGGAGTACCGAAAAACATTTTGAAATCATTATTAACCAGTATAGATAAATCATCAAGCACAGCTAAGAATAGAGTCATGCATTCTAAAATATCACAGGAAAATAAAAACAACTTTGAACAGATAATTTTCTCAGTATTCTTTATACATTATTTTGATAAGAATCGAATATTTTATAAAACCTACAAAAAATATGATTTTATTTAAAGGAGAGAATAAATTCTTTGCTATTGCAGGACATATACAAATGTAGACATGACAGGATTGCTCAATAATGCAAGATAAAAATAAAAAGAATATGCGGTCAACACAACTAACACCTTGTCTATAAATAATATAATTACAAGACGAATAAACACAAATCATCCAAACATACATTTCTGGATATTAGAAACAAAAAAGTACCATAAAAACGAGAATATCGGTCAGAGACCGAAGACTTATCGATCGAAAGTTAGGGGATCCCCCAAAACAGCGCTCTTACTCCATAGTGACACCTTGTATCCCATCACTAATCAATTAATAACTTGCTAATTAATCGACATAATTCATCCCAAATCAATAGGCTTCTGGTCTGAGATATGATGAGTGCACATGCAAAATCTGGAGCAGATTCAACAACGCCTTCGTGAGATATCGCGTGCATCTAACAGACAAACAGACGAATACCTATCAACATACTTACCGATCTAAAGATCCATAAGTAATGATAGTTAAATATGTTTATATGTGAGCCAACCTGATATAAGGCACAAAAAACGTTACAACAAAAATATTTTTTATCAAACCATGACAAGTGCCCCAATGCAGGAGTAAAAAGACTCATCTCTGAGAAAAGTTCTGGGCTACTGTTGAATTGCCAAGATCTAATGAGGTATAAACAATACTAGGGGTGTAATATGCCAAAATATTTGCTGAATAAAGCTGCTCAAAACAAAGACCCAACATAAAAAAAGAAGACTAATCCCTGAGAAAATTATGAGTGATTGCTGAATTGCAAAGATCTTCTGAAATTGTATAGAATTATTGCATTATAATAAGCCAGTAAATGCTGATTGACATGAACTTAAAACAGTTCATGTGCATCTTATTTAACAGCTAAACATCTTCCGCCATCGAGCAATAAGCATTGCCCTGTTGTCCAGGCAGAACTTTCTGATGCAAAGAACAAGATGGCATTGGCTACTTCTTCAGCTGTTCCATTTCTTCCGATCGGATGCAACTTCTCTTTGTCTTCATAGACTTTTTCCTTTGTTTCCGAGTTCCAATCAGATTTGTACCTATTTAAATACAAACAGTTTGACAGAATAGTACCAGGCCTGGTTCTTAGCCTATCAAACACTCTATCTATATATATATATATATATACAGATGTTTTAAATTTATTGCTACTGTGCAGTAACCTAATGAATGCCCTCATACAGCAACAGCATATACAAAATGGTCAGGAGCCTTAGGTGGTCCACGTAACCGCTGGTCGGTTACGGCTTCCTCCACCATCAAGTCCATGCTTCCGAAAACAAATAACTGACTAATCCCATACCCGACATGGAATGATAACTGGACTTGAGGCCATGGTCTGCCATATGGTTAAGCCGTCTTATTGGCTATATTTACATATTTATCTTATTGGCCAGTGATAAATATGTAAATTATATCCTGGAACTACCAGAAATTCCAACCATATGACTACCGGTACTTTTTCACATTTATAATACTTTGAGAAAATATGATTATTATGATGATTTTAATATACAAGTTAATATTCTATGATTTGAAACCCCTAAATCACAGCATTTGCTATGAATATCCTGGTCAAATTGCGACCCTGCTTTTGAAAGAAAAATAACCTTTTACTTCTGAATTATGATCATTTAAAATTTGTTAAAAAGCTATTTTCACCTGTATAGTTCAGTCTGCACACTAGAAGGATTGACGGCATTCACCCGCACTCCTCTTGGAGCGTATTCTAATGCTATGGTTTTTGTAAATTGATCAACAGCAGACTTTGTCATATTATAAATCAAAATTCCCGGATATTGACAAACACTACAAATGCTTGAAACATTGACAATATTTCCTTTTGTTTTTACCAATTCTGGCATCAATAGTTGTGTTAAATATACCATCGACTTCACATTGACTTGAAATTGCCAATCAAAATTTTCCATAGTCAGTTCCTCTAAATTTCCGTCTGTTACAACTCCTGCATTGTTGACTAAAATATCCAATTTCCCAAAGGTTTTTATCGTTTCATCTGCGACTTTTTTAACATCCTCCAGATTAACAAAATCAGCAATAATGGTCAAAACATCCTTAGCTCCCTTAGATTTGCACTCTTTAGCAACTTTTTCTAAATTTGTTTGATTTCTACCAGTAAGAGCCAATGAGCTGCCATGATCCGCAAATAGAAGTGCAGTTGCAGCCCCAATCCCACTCGATGCTCCAGTAATAAGAACAATTTTACCTTTGAAATTACAATTCATGTTTGCAGAGCATGTAAAACCTATTTAGAATCTGTAATAGAACAGTCACAGTAGTGGATTAAATTATCTGGCCATATAACATGAAGATACTAGACAGTTAGTGAAGTTTATCACTAGGCAGAAATCCTACGAGCACAGGGCAATTTGATTATTTTTTTAAACATATTTTAGCTTACGGTAAGTTTCAAGTAATCCACTGAACCAATACAAACAAATTAAGACTAAATAAACCGCAAATATAGCAAACAAAACTCAAAAAATTATCTAACCCTTGTGGGGCACGACTGGTCCTACATTATTTTGGTAGGAATTGTATATTTTGTAACTTACATAAAATATTATTTTATTTGTGTTGAACATGATGAAAGGGAATAAAATCAGAAATAAATTCTTGGTATTGCAACAAATATATCAATAGGTGTAAACAGGATAGAATTGCTCAATAATGTAATTGAACATTGCATATTTTGTAAAACTCACATACAATTTTTTTTGTGTATAGCATGTTAAAGGGGACTAAAATCGAAAATAAATTCTTGATATTGCAGCACATATACAAATTTAGACAGGACGCTTTCAATAATGTAAGATAAAAATTAAAAAAATATAAGCAGTAACTGCAACTAACTAGGATCATAAGTTCGAAACCTTTAAAAAACATTCAAACTGAGAGTAAAGTTTGAAAACATTGGGGTCAACCAACATTAGCACTACCAAACCAATAAATTAAGATGTACGAATAACAGAAATTTTATGATTCGAATCCTACTGGAGATATGATAGCTTTATAAAAATCAACACTTGGTAACTCCCACATCTGGCCATATCCTATTGAATCCTTGGATCCCAATATAAAGTATGAAAGAAAGTTAATAGTTTTTATCAATTATGGTAATTGCATGTCATGTTTAATTTAAAGAATTGAAGAACAGGGGAATATCCTTATCCCAGAAAATATTGCTAGTAACAAATGAAAATAAACCATCGTTAGTGATATTTCAAACAATTTTACCTGAAATAAAATAAAAGCTCTTTATTGGGGTTTTTGAGAATTAAAATAAGTGAGAATACCAGATTTATGCTAAATTTATCCTTTTTAAAATAAATTCATGATTTGCGTCTAAACTTATAAAGTTTCATGTGATTACATCATGACTTTAAAATAAAATAGATTATTCAAAATGAAAGGAACAATTGGATTAAAAAGTGACAATATTATTTCGATCTCAGTTGCAATTGTGTTACATGAATCACCCAACGTTTCATCTATCTTTTATATATTCGTTGTAGTATAAAATCACTTGTGCAAACAGTTTTTTTAATACACCACCCTTGCCCCAGCTACACCCTCTGGCTATTGCTTTGCCTACTAGCAATAACTGTCTGTACAAGTGAGCATACTATTTGTATTCATTCCATTCAATAATTATTCAAATTGGTGCGTGCCACACATTTGCGCTTTAAGCCAGTATGGTTCCATGCATGCATCCTGACTCCAGAGTTGTTACTATTGCTACCTTGTCTATAAATATTATAATTACAAGACGAATAAACATAATACGTACAAACAAACAACTTCTGAATATTAGAAACAAAGTAGTACCATAAAAATAATAGTTAAATATGCTACTTATATGTGAGCCAACCTGATATAAAGGAAAAGAAATGTTACAACAAAAATATTTTTCTTAAAGTGCCCCAACAAAAGAGTAAAAAATACTCATCTCTGAGAAAAGTTACTGCTGAATTGCCAAGAAAGTATTAACAATACTAGCAGTGTAATATGCCAAAATATTCGCTGAAAAAATCTGCTCAAAACAGAGAAAATATCTATAACATAAATGAAAAGAAGACTCATCTCTGCGAACTGCTGAATTGCCAAGATATGCTGATATTATATAGAATCATTACATCATAATATGCCAGTAAATGCTCATTGACATGAACCTAAAACAGTTCTCATGGTCATTTCAATTAACAGCTAAACGTCTTCCACCATCGAGCAATAAGCATTGCCCTGTTGTCCAGGCAGAACTTTCTGATGCAAAGAACAAGATGGCATTGGCTACTTCCTCAGTTGTACCATTTCTACCGATTGGATGCACCTTCGCTCTGTCTTCATAGAACTTTTTCACCGTTTCTGAGTCCCAACCAGATTTGTTCCTATTAAATACAAACAGATTGACATTAGGATTCTGTACTCGTGTAACCTTGTATGCTCTCATACAGCATATACAAATTGGGCAGCGACATCAATTTTCTTTACTGAACCAACTCAAACAATTTTTTTCATGCAAATAACATCAGTATATTGTTGGATTTTTTTTTGTTTTAATTTATAAATGTTCATGTTGTTTGTGTAAAAAAATGAATCTTTCTCTTGTGGTGAACATTAGGATATGCTCCCCTTTGCATCTCTGATTACCCTGAGCGGTTGGAAGGCTCAAATCCCATGATGTTTTTTACATAGATCGTAATTGGTAACAGGATGTAATTTTAGTCAGACTTCACAACTCTGATTTGTGATGTATTTTATGAAACTGTTTATGGGAAATTGCTCCACTAGAAAGAACATAGGAATTCTTGGTGAAGTTGAAGGGCTGAGGATTTAAATCTGGAACCAATTTCATTATAATAGATGGGAGTCGGAACTACCAGAAATTTTATTCGTTTTGAACAGTTTCTAACCATAATATGACTATTTTTTTCAAATTCATAATACTTTGAAAACATCAAAATTTGCTCATTTCAAGCTTTTAAATTTTTTTTAATAAGCAAGCAATAAATTATATTTCAAAATCCTCAAATCATGATTTTAATGTGAAACAGCATTCAGACTGGCGTTTCAGGGCAGTCATACGGCTGGAGCTCACTTCAGAAGTAAAAAAGGGAGGTACGGTACTCCAGTGTCAGAGCCACAGCTTGAATACCCTGTCGCTCCAATCAAAGACATTCAGATTTCAGCTCCCTAGCCTGGTCAAACTGTGACCCTGCTTTTGAAGTATATTTAAATTACTGAAAAGCTATTTTTACCTGTTAATCTCAGTCCATATATTAGAAGGATTGACGGCATTCACTCTGACCCCCCTTGGAGCGTATTCCAATGCTATGGTTTTCGTAAATTGATCAACAGCAGACTTTGTCATATTATAAATCAAAACTCCCGGATATTGACAAACACTACAAATGCTTGAAACATTGACAATATTTCCTTTGGTTTTTACCAATTCTGGCATCAATAGTTGTGTTAAATATACCATCGACTTAACATTGACTTGAAATTGCCAATCGAAATCTTCCATAGTCAGTTCTTCTAAATTTCCATTTGTTATAACTCCTGCATTGTTGACTAAGATATCCAATTTCCCAAAGGTTTTTATCACCTCATCTGCGACTTTTTTAACATCCTCCAGATTAACAAAATCAGCTATAATGGTCAAGACATCCTTGGCTCCCTTAGATTTGCACTCTTTAGCAACTTTTTCTAAATTTGTTTGATTTCTACCAGTGATAGCCAATAAGCTGCCATGATCCGCAAATAGAAGAGCAGTTGCAGCACCAATCCCACTTGATGCTCCAGTTATAAGAACAATTTTATCTTTGAAATTACAATTCATGTTTGCAGAGCATGTAAAACCTATTTAGAATCTGTAATAGAAGAACAGTCACAGTATAAGATGACATCATCTGACCGAACAAAATAAAGATGCTCAATAGTTGGTAAAATTGCAAGCTTGGCTGACAATTTGATTATTTTTCCATAACTATTCTAGCCTAAGTTTTAGGTAGGATACTAACCAATGAAAACAAATTAGGATTAAATAAACCACAAATATTGCAAAAAAACAGGCATTAAATTGAAATTCAACACCTGGTCTACTTCAGTTCGATATAACATTATTGGGTCAAAACAATGTCATCAAAAACGAGTGGTTCCAATTCTGTTATTTTACGCTTCATTGACTACTACTGGTAGTATAAAATATGAAATCAATTTATACTGAATGACAGCACTATCCCAAAATTTTAGAGATTGACCATTTACTCGTATTCAAGCTTGCTACGTAAAATCTACGACAGTAATTATTAAACACACAGTACTGAAAGAAAGTGTATTGAACTACAGTCCGCTCATGCAGAGGGAATTTCTCTCTGAATACAAGACATCGATAGCAGTAATAACTATATTAAGCAGTACTGGCAAATAGTAAAAAAGACAGTCTAGAACAGTGGTTCTCAAACTTTTTAGTCCACATCATCTTTTTTAAAATTTGTCAAGTATTGTGCCCCAACTTAAAAATAACTAGCTAACAATAGGCTACAAATAACAGATAGTAAGGCGGAAGTTGAAAATATGTGGATGGAACATAAATATCCAAAAGGAAGAAATGTAAATATCCAAATGAAGGCGAATCTAACAATGATATTTATTTTTGATTAGCTTCACGCTCAATAAACTGTCTAACCCCCTCCCCCCCCCCCCCCCCTTGATGAGGCACGCCTCATCGTTTGAGAAACACTGGTCTAGAATAAAAAGTCAGTGAGAGTTCAGGAAGTGACAACTTTCCATTTGCTAACACGGTAAATTGATAATACCCATCTAAGCATAGGCATATCTTGCCTTTTATCTATCTAAGCTAGGCTCAGGATGTGTTGTTGAAGTATTGAGTGAGCCATCTAACAACCTAATCCGTAGAGAGTTTGTCCTAGTCTTTTCAAGGGGAACACAACAGCCATTATTATAAATTCAGTTTATTTTAATCCATTGGTAAAAGCAATGAGCTTGAGCACACACTTTTTCATCCCACTTTTTTTAGTTGCTAATATGCCAAGATGAAATATCAAGTGGACCCTTACTCATTCTTTTCAGCTTCAGGTGCGGTTTTTGTTCTTTTCAACGACACAAGAAATTCTTTACTGTCAACGACGTAAGACCCAACAGGCCCCCTTTCGCAATCTGCACATGCCAGATATTTTATGTTATCAACGGTGTTACAAAAACCTATATTTTCAAAATCATACATGTCCGATACCATCCAAAATTCATTTAATTTTTCTCCCTCCATTTCAAACTTTTCTCCGTTTGCTTTCTTTTTCTGTTGCAGGAATGGTAAAAATACTCCCTCTTCTTTATTGATAAAGTTTGCTGAATTTGGCCGAAGAATGACACTAGGACAATACTGACACCAAATGGTATTCTTGTTCTTTCGAGTTGAATCGCCCGACTCCATATTCCAACTTTCTTTTGATAATCCTAATTATGTAATATATAATTATCTATTATATACTGAAATGTAACTTATGAATATCATAAATTTTGAAAATTTGACAGGAATTTGGAATAAAAATGAGAAGTCTATTCCAAGTGATTCAGGAATATTGCTGCGCACTGACACTAACAGACTAATATATTTCTGCAACCTTTCGTCTGACCAATGGCAGACTCCTAAAAAGTAGTTGCAGTATGCATGTCCGATTAACTCAGACCTTGATCTAACTATAGTATAATGTGCAGCAACCAGCAAGGCTCTTAGTTCACAAATAGTTATCTTCACTCTTGCTACAGCATTCTTACACTACATGCATACAGATCAATTGGCACAATAGCATAAAAGAAGAAAATAAGTAGTTACCATAGTCCACAGACAAAGCCCAACCGATAGCAAAAATAATAAGCGTACTATATTGACTATAATATGAATCAGTTAAAATAACAGCCAATCTCATATGAGTTATTTCGACTCCATAATCTGCATAACACCTAATGAAATAATTGATAAAGACTGATTATAAAATCAGGGGAGCAAACAAAACCCCAAGATTTATAGCATATGAAATTTAAGTTGGAAGGTTTTGCCAAAAGAAGTGGTAGGCCTAGGCCTACTTGTCAATCAGTCAGTTGTATATTTTTACACATGTCGTAATTACCGTACCCATTGTACATACAGAATTAAGAAAGATAAAAAGTGCATTACAGTCATTACCGTATGATATGGTTCTATAGAACTGTCTCACAAAATTCTATGAGATCAGCGAACCGGTTAGCATCACTGAGAAAACATGTGAGGGGAGATGCGATAAACTCTAACCTAAAAGTATCAATTCAATTCACACACACTCATATCTAAATAAGGGGTCTAGTATAGTTTATTACCACAAGTAGGCTACTTCCAGTAGGCTTGCATAACGAATTTTGCATATGTTATTCCTAACACCCACCTGCCCATGCCATCCAAAAATTACGTCACTACGACACCACCATCACGTCATAGGGCTTGTCAAAATATAATTACGATCGCCCGAAATGGCATCTGTGCCGCCGATTGTTACTGAACTCGCTCAAGCCGACAATCTCTCCTATTGTGATCGTTGTGACGAGAAAAATAGCTTGCTCGATTTTGGGAGATCGTATGCGCGTTTTGGACGACCATCCGCATACTTTGGTGGGCATTATTACGCCACTGTGGCGTCGAAATGACGTAATTTTTAAGTGACGTAGTCAGGTGGGGGTTAGGATTGACATATGCAAAAATCGTTGAGTCAGGCTAACTTAAAGTGCATGTGGTAGTGGTACTAAACTATACCAGACCCTAAATAAGACACTACTGCACTAAGCTAAGATACAGCTGTACTCCGAAAGTTCAGAAGTTAGATAGAATAATAAGTAACACTAACTAGTACCGGTACCGTACCCATATCAGCATATAGAATAGACTAAAATAATTCGGCCATCCTGTTTATTGTGTAGTAGTTATCGACTATCGTATGGTATTTCAGTTGATTGCCATACCGCCATACCGGTACCGGTACTGGTAATTAATTATAAAAAAAATACAGGAATATCCAAGCTCTGAAGTCAGAGGTAATGCAATTCTGTTTACACATTCTGCCTGGGTATTGCAAGGCAACAAAGACTAGAGCCACATGCTGCGATGATAGCATGATCTTGCAGTTTCATACAGCAGTACCGGTACCGTATCCATATGGCCATTCCTTCTTTTTTTTTATTATCGGCAATTGTTGTTTATTTATTCATATATCCTGATAGCCGCAAACGTGTTTAAATGTGCACCATGCATTTGTATAATAGGTACCGGTAATAATAAAATGGCAAATATTTAAAATATGGCAATACGACCGCGACTAAAAAAAATCAAAACGGCACTAACACCCGATTCTGCTGCAAGCCTTTACCATTAAATTAAATCAAAATTAAAAGAAAATTTCCCTATAATGAAAATACTGTTGCTCAATGTTGCAATACAGTATTCATGGAATTGTGAACTTCGCACGCAACAGATATAATTAATTGATTGATCAAAGTCCAAATTCCAAAGCACGAAAATCCGCTATCGTACGATTGGTCGTTCTTTGTAGGCGGGGGCCGGTCTAATGACACTCCTTATGGCTGGCAATTTACTTGGCTAACGCACTGGTACGTGTATAACATAACCCATTTCTTTCCGCATCCTTCGAAAGTCGGAATTTTTATCCTGAATAGTTAATTTAATAATTTCAGGGCTGATCTTTTTAAACGGTGGCATTAAACTGTCATTCCGACGTAGACTCGGAAACATACCTGTCATTCTCGGCTATGGATGTATTTCCTTCGCCGTTTTAGCTAATTATCTTTTTGAAATTGGTTCCGTATCACATTATCAAGTCTACTTATCAGGAAAGAATGAGAGATCGATAGGCCGTCGTTAGCCGTGCATCGGTGGATAAGTCTTCTTTTGGCAACACCTTTTATTCTGAATTCTGTACGTTTTAAACCATTTGTTACCTCTCCTGATTCTGTCTGTAATCGTGGATTATTTTATCGTCTGTTACGGAGTCGAAATAAACTCATTAAATTATCTTATCGGCTTATATCTTCAGCTCCTACGAGATATATACCTAAGCTATATAACTATTCCTACCTCCAGTAGCAGTAGAAAATGACGAAGTGACTGATGCAAAATAATTGTAATCAGAATATTTAATTATTCGTACATAAAGTGCAAATTAGTTTTTAAATCTATTATACAACAGCAAAAGCGTTTTGTTATACATGCATATACATCACAAATAACACTATAAAATTCAATGGCCACAAAAATGTATGATATCACTTTTTAGCCAAAATAATGGTCAACCTGTGCAAAATAGAAATATAAACCTCGATTTATACATTGATAGATCGCAAAAGAAATGACATGATTTGATAATTGTACTACTTATCGAAAAGATTTTTAACCTTATTCAATTTATAGTACAAACAGCAACAAATAAGATATGAAAACAAACCCACTGCCATCATAACAAATGTAAAAAAATCTCTAACATTTTAATTTTTAACTGCATAAAAAACACAAAAACATGGTCAACAAGGGAACTGATTTGAATAGTTTTTCAATTCAAAATTTCATTTTTTGAACATCCCTATTCCTTTATTTGTGGCAACATGCTTTTGATTAAAATTGGCCATATTGTTTTGTTACCATAATAAGCAGAACAAACCAAGTTCGATCATTCCCAAACTTGATTAGTATTCAAAAACTAGCTCCTTACAAATCGTTAGATATAATTGGATGCTTGCACATGGCCTTGTTAAGTTGTATAAAAAATATGCCCTCAGTTGATCCCAGTTAATATCAGAATCTTCTAGCAAAGCTTACTACAAACTACACTAAAATTGCAAAGTTTAGATTACAAGTTACAAGTTTACATTGCTAGATTAGAATAAGAGTAACATATCTATCTCGGGGGAGAGGATAGACGATGAGGCATCTTAATCTTAACCACAGCCTTAAGCCCACTTAGGTAGCAAGTTATTTGTTTCAGGAGCATTGACTATTCAAACATTATTCCTTTTTATAAAACATGTTGGTAAAAATGCTGTAAAATCCAGTAAAGGTTTCGACTCCATCACAACATTTTTGCTGATTGACTAGATCCGCCAGTGCATATCCTTCCTTCTCATCCATCTGAGATAATTCTGTTCGAACTGTGTAACGAAAGTATGGCACAGGACTGCGAACCAGCTGTGTAAATAGAGCAATATTATTAGGATTTGGATAATAATTTTTTGGTGAAATTAGATTAAAGTCAATTCATGAAAAAAACTTTCTCGTAAGTCAGCGGTTCCCAAACTTTTTCTCCGTGCGGCACCAAATTATTAGCGAAAGACTCGCTGCATATTTACACGCAAAAGAAATGCTGCTTTTAAATAAAACTCAATTTTGTGGTCGTTAACGTGTACTTCATGTCTTTTAAAGTGTGTAAACATGTAGGTCTAATAAATGAAGGACAAAAGTCAACTCTTCTCCCTCATCTCTGCAACATTTACCTCTGAAATGAGCACTTAGCAACTCCCTTATGCGGCGCACCCTTTGAGAACTGCTGCCTTAGTTAAGCCTTAGGCTTAAGTTACACAGTTAGATAATGAACAATGAACGCGCAATTCTGAACTATTGCTCTTTGCTTAGACACCCTTTGTTTCTGAGTGAGTGCGATGTCCTTCCGTCCGGTTACCAGTCTATGTCAGGTATGGAATTAGTTAGCCTGTTATTTGTTCGGAAGCATGGACTTGATGGTGGAGGAAGACGAACTGTTTGTTATGTGAAACACCCAATCGGCGGTGAGAGTCCAGCAATCCTCTTGCACACAACTATAGCCGCATGGGATTCAAAACTACAAACCCAGGCAGGGTAATCAGAGGTGCAGTGGCGAGTGTATTCCTAACGCTTAGTACGATTCCTTACACCGTCGAGCCAAGCCTATAGAAAAAATTCATTTGAAATTTATGTCATTTTCAGTACTTGACATCAGTCAGATGAGAAAATAAAATTTTTCCAGACAAATTAAAATACATTGGGTATTCCATATTCAAACATTCTCTTTCGAATGTATCCATGATGCTGAATTATTCTTACTTTTGAGTGAGTGCATGCGACCTTCGAGTAGAGTAATATGATATATTACAGTTGTACTCATTTATACAAAGTATATCAATCAAGTTGTTAAAAACTGTGCAGACAATGCTCAGAAAGTCTCCAATCCTCCCAAAAACATAATGCTTTTCATATCAAGGGAAAGTTTGGGGAACCTGGAGACTTGTTTAAGCATAGGTGTAAAACATCTTACATAAATTCACTGAGAATTTACACAAAAATAGGAAAAGTACTTCCAGCATTTTATTTGATTCATTAACGGTTTATACCTATATACGCAACCACAAGAATGTTCGCTATGACCATTCCTTTTTTTTAAATTATTGGCAATTGTTGTTTATTTATTCATATATCCTGATGGCCGACTAAAATTTTTTTTAAAACGGCACTAACACCTGATTCTGCTGCCTGCCTTTACCATTAAATTCAATCTAAATCAAAAAAAAATTTCCCTTTCATGAAAATATTGTTGCTCAGTTTTGCAATATTCATGGAATTGTCTCTCAGCATTTTATTTGATTCATTAACGGTTTATAACTATATACGCAACCACAAGAATGTTCGCCAAATCAGATGTAAAGTTTAGATTTAAATAAGATCAAACTTTTCAAGAAATAAGGTGCGCAAGATCAACTCTAACAGATATTTTTTATTTTAATTAGCTTCACGTGCCCTCAAAAATGATCTATGCCCCCCTCATGGGACACGCCCTAGCGTTTGAGAACCACTGATTTAGAGAGACATGTAATAATCTTAGCCATAGTAAAGGGTCATGAAAAAGGCAGTCCAAGTATATAAAGAAAATATTCTCCAGAAGTACCTTATACAGCATAGAATCCTTTAAGTTATTGTTACCCTTCAACTGTTGATGAATAAAATCTGTTTTCATCCAATCTTTCCAGTTTGATTCCATGTCTTCAGCAGAGATGGATTCATCAGCTGTTATTCAAAAAAAAGTACATTGAGTCAGCATGATGAGAGGTTAACAATATCTCATATTAGGTGTACGCAATCTTCGATACCGGAGGGTTAGATAGAAATAACTGGGTGAAACCGCAGGCAACACCTTTATTCAACATATGCTTTCTAGTAGTTGAAGCTTTGCATGCGCAAAAATTTTGGTGATTGATCTTGTGACATACGTTGTTCGCACAAGGTAGCTGTTAAGGCATTGTAAAGTCATAAGCATAGATATTAAATTGGACTCAGGTATAGGGTTCGCAACGCAAAAGAGATTGGAATTACTCGCACATACCAAATTAAATTGAAAAACTCGTTTCACGAGCTGCACATCATTCAAAATTGGCACTTCTGCACGGGCCAAACAGATTCTCCCTGGGCCACATTTGGCTTGCGGGATTTGGAATCCGCCCTAGCTTATAATATGGTGTTTTCTCCTTTCAGCAGAGCCTCCAAAGTCCAAACATTGAGCAAGTAAGATGAGAGGTTTGGGTAGACTAACAATAGCTTATATCAGTAGTTATACCGGGGTTCCACGTCACCCTTGGGTTCTGGCAGCATGGTCCAGGGCCATGACGAGGGGGCTCCACAAGTTTCTACCCGAATCCGAAACTCAGTATAGCTAAATTATTACTGCAATCAAATACCAACTAGGTTTGCCAATAATATTAAACTTGCTACACTTTAAAGATTATTTTGTTTTGTCAATATTAGGTCTTCTTCTATATATATTTATAGTTTATACCAGTGAGGGATCTTGGCCCGTTGGAAGCGGACCACCATGCCAAGCGCAAAACTGATTTTCCTTTTACTAAAAAACTTCTCGTTCTTCCTAGTTTCATTGCTTGATAAGGTTATTTTTCATCCCTTTTTTGAGCATTAATTGTTTGGGCATAATCGGATTTGGAACTGGGGTCTACATGAAGTTAAAACAAATTTAAAGATGTATAATGGATGAAAACTTGGTTTTGTTCCTTTCGAAGAAACTTCAATTTGCATTGTTAAGTGACTTCTCTAATTTATTTTTTAGTTGTTACGTAAGCTGACCTGTCACACCAGTGATCAGAAATCTTGCAGTCTCAGATCTTTCTTTTGGTTCTGCGTCAAGGGGATTGCCATTGTATGATGCTACTTCACTGTATTGCCCTGCATTTATAAAAAATAATAAAATACTTTGGTTTGGATAGGTTTAACTTGGAGAGGAAGGAAATGAAATGGCTTAATAAAATGTCTTGTCCCTTCTCCAGTCCATGTCTGGCATTGAAATATATTAAACAATTATTTGTTTTAGATGCAGACTTGATGGTGGACGAATGGCTTTTTGTAGTTGAATGGAGAATTTCAATACGACCATAGGTTTTAAATAATTTGCTTTTGCACAAGCTTGAAGCTCATGATGCCTCCTATGTATTTAAAGGACTTATTTATGATCTTATTTACAGGTCCCACAATTTCTCTGTTTCTCTCCATTTATGGTTTATTTAGTTTCTATTCACCACAATGTACATTGTATTCATACTAACATCCCATGTATCGAATGCCCATCTTTCAAATCCTAGTAGCTTATCATGTCCAAGTGACTACTTATACTACATAGCAGCTTATAGAGTAAAAGGAAATTCAACATTGAATTTGACAAAATTTGATCCCTAAAAAATAATACAAATGGGGATCACTAATATAACGATACTCTCTCTACCTGGCTTAGGAGTCAAACCAAGCTTAGCTCCTTCTTTCATTCTCTCAAGCCACTGAGGATCAGGCTTCCCAAATATACAGATGTCATCAGAATCGCATACGACGAAATTAACCCACTCAAATCTGAAAAATGAACAAAATTAAGGGAATTAAGGGAATGTCAATATCTTGGCAGATGCACCCCCTAAAAACAAACCCATAAATTTCTCAATTAGCCTACCTCAACAAAGATTTATTCAACACTTGATATTCTGCCTGTGTATGACTGTACCCAAAAGTTTCAGTAATCTAGAATGCTCTCCACAAAAAAAATTACTTCCTACACAGACTATTTTCCGAATGACCCTTGTTATATTTGTTTTTGCGGTCACCATGTGTTAAATAAGTAAAGTAGGCCTTTGTCTGGCTCAGTAGTGAGGATGTCGTACTGGGCATCAAAGAACACTAACTCCGTACTGCGGACTGCATTGTCAAGGTTTGAATTCTCAGAGGAGACTAGTCAGGATTATCAGCTGACACAATTGATAATTAACCATGGCTTCCTCAACCATTCAGGTAGGGCTCAGGAGGTTGGCATATCATGGTAAGGGATACACTATACATACTACCACACTTCTGATTACCCATAGGAAATAATAAAGTGTAGGATTGCTAGACTCCCTGACGCCATAGGTTAGTATAGTTCATGTAACAACTGGACAGTTACCACTTCCTCTCTTCCAGGATATTTTATTAGAAAATACTATATTATACTAATCTAGATTGATAAACTGCTTAATTATTAATTTATATGATCCTGGGACTTGTTGCAAGGTGACAAACCAGGGTTGGTGCATGATTAGGCAGTCTGCTACTGGGAACACATATCAAAGTATCAACTTTTTACCTAGTGTTTGGTCCTTTTGAATTGTGCAGGTGCAGGGAGATGAAGTGGTCTCTAGCCTGAACATATTTTGATGTTTCTGTCCAATTCTTGACAAACTCCTTTTCTTCAAGAGGAGGTTTTTCAAAGTAGTTGAACAAGAAGACTCGATTGCTCAATGGAGCAACAACTCCAGCTTTTGTTGCCTTTAAAGAAGAATAAATAAAATAACAAGAATAAGAATAAAATAAGACAAGAATAAATGCTTGTCTCAATAATAATCTAAATTAAACGCGGCCGTCACGCGCCAAAAATTGCTGTTTTTTGCTAAAAACTCCCAAATGCCATCGTATTTTTTTTTCCTTCGGTAAATCGGATTATTTTTCCCCTAGGAATTTAGTGATGATGCTATTAGATTGCGCTATTTTGTAGTATTTTGCGCAACTCCATTATACTGTATTTTTACCGATATTGAGGGACAACAATGTCCAGACGTCTCCCAAAGAAGGGGTGTCTGATCATCAGTAAAATAGGTTTCTCTGAAACGAGACAATGTCGCTCGATCTGTATAGTGTGCCCTACTGTGATCTGGACTCAGTACTTAGTAACTGATTGTTTTGATGACTCTGAATGATAATTTCTAAAAATCAAACCCTCTATGTATAATATACCATTTGCACCAACTCCTGCACTCAGAAAATAAATGACTCATCTCAGGACGAAGTCAAAGGGTAACCATTCAGCCAGTAAAATATCAAGAGATACCAAAACCATATATACGGTAGTTTATAAGTAGTCTAGGGTTAGGGGTATAAGTTTATTTCAACTCCACTATCAGCATAACACAGTAACAGACAATAAAATGATTGATGAAAAAAAATAAATAAAAACTTAACATGAAATCAGGAGAGTAAACAAAACCTTAGATCAGTAGATAAGGTTTAAAATGGACAGAATATTAGAAAAGGGTTTTGCCAAAAAATCGTGGTACGTGTACTGCAGTACTGTATTAAAATAAGTATACAGGTATAAGTATAAGTATAAGTTTATTTCGACTCCATAATCAGCAAAACAATAAAATGAATGGTAAAAATAAATAAATAAAAACTGATTATGAAATCAGGAGAGCGAACAAAACCTTAGATAAGGTTTAAAACGTACAGAATGTATATAAGATGGAAGGTTTTGCCAAGAAGATGTGGTACGTGTTCACTCACCTAAATTCTCACATTAATACAGTTAATAGTGGTGCATTGTGCGCACATTAATCTGTAAATACAGAAATACCGTTGATAGAAATTATATACTGATATACGAACTAGAACTGTAGAAACAGTTTGAGTCAATCAAATCTCCAAATAGTAGACTTTGACTTAAAAAAATAAAAAAAAACTTGAAATCTATTTTTATTACCATATTTAGTTATTAGCTATAATATTCACAAATATTTTTTCAAGACCGGGCAAATTTCTAGCCAATTACTTTGCTTACCAATTTTCTGACAAATATCGTGGTAAACCGGCTCAGCATGGCAATTTCCGAGTTTAACAGCTGTAAAATATCTGCAATGACTCGTACCCCGCGCTGCAATGTTGAGGCGCAGTTCTTACCACTTCATGGCAGCTCCTGCCACGAACGAACCGCGGCAGCTCTTGCCATGGTTTTATAGCGCTATTCGGTATTCAGTAATCAGTATAAACGGCATATTCACAAAGTAATGTACCAGATTTTAATTGATCATGTGGAATTATATCTACATAAACCCTAACCCTAAATCTATCAAAACTCTATCCATAAGAAAAACGTTCCAACTTACCCAATATTTGTCACCATAAGGGAAGATCGGGCATCTTTACGGCCCACTTGCCGCGGTTACGGCAGCAAAATTTTACTCCCGCGGCAGCTCGACATTGGTTTGTGGCAACTAAAAAGTCAGTCGCCATAGGTTTGGCCGTATCAGCCATGGTATGGAAATACCCCCATGGTTTTGCGGCAGCTGCGGACGCCACAGAATACTTAAAACTGCACTTGGCAATGTCATAGTCATAGTCAAGTTTATTTTTCCATCCGGTAAAAAAAGGTAACATGCAAAATTAAGACGAACAAATAATATTGAATACACATTTCCCTGGGGAAGGGAAGCCGCGGGGAACCAAACTGGTTATCAAGGAGCGACACTCAAGTTTGCACAATTCTATGGCTATTTTCTCCTAACTGGAAATCCCGCGAAAACGATGCCCACTTCGCATGATATCCAGAGGTCTCCAAAAGTTTATCAGAGGTGCTGTGGCAGGCGTATTCCTTTTTATTTTTATTTTAGTGCAGGAATGAAATATGAATTATTTTTTATTATTTCCTAACGCTCAGCACGCTGCGGAGCAACCGATACATTTATTGAACTCTAGTTTAGTGGTTCTCATCCGCCGGTCCGCGGACTGGTGCCGGTCCGCGGCAACTTTGCTGCCGGTCCGCCAAATATTTTTCCAATTTAATTTATTATAAGCATATTGCAAAATACAATGTATTGACGTCATGTCCGTTAGTTTTATGATAATTTTTTTTAACTCTTATTGATTCGTGGACCGGTATTCGTCTAACAACCAAACTTGGTGAGAGGTCCGCTGCCCATTTCAAACCCTGAACGGTTGCATGTTTTTTGTTTTGATTGAAATACCCCCTGCATCGCCGTGAAACTACGCCAGAACGTTGCGTCCTGGCAGCCGCATAAGCTGGCGGCGGTGTGGCTCAACGGGCTAAGCGTTAGGAATACGCTCGCCACCGCACCTCTAATTACTTTGCGTGGGTTCGCAGGTTCGAATCCCATGCAGGGATGGTTATGTGCGAGAGGATTGCTGGACTCCTCGCCGTCGTTGGGTGGTTCACGTAACCGCTGGTCGGTTACGGCTTCCTCCACCACCAAGTCCATGCTTCCGAAAAAAAAACAATACAGTAAAAACTAATCCCATACCCGACTTGGAATGGTAACCGGACGAGAGGCCGTGGTTCGCCATATGGATAAGCCGTCTTATCGGCTTTCCTCTCCCCCGGGATAAATATGTAAATCCTATCCCATTCTATCCTTTCAAAAATGTAAGTGAAAATTCCTGCTTTGACTTTCACTTCTATTGCGTACACCTACCGACAAGTTTAAATCTATACCAAAGTCATACGATTTTAACAGGAATATTTATCCGAGATTCCAGAGAGCCGTTTTGAGTAAGAAAAATCATGAAACTTATTTAATCAATGGCAGCCTTCGGTAAAACAAGTGCAGTACGATAAGGAAGAATATAAGGAAGAATATAAATAAGAAGGCAACCTGATTTAAACGATGAGTCAGGCTATGCTTATTGTAAGACACGTTTGGTGCAATGACAAAACTAATCTGTTATGACCCCATAATAAGGATTTTGAGTTTCTGTATTGATATTTTTCTCATAAAATAAAGGTATTATTACGGTTAAAACTGTTCGGTTGATTCATGCCTAGCATACTTTGTTCTTGAGGTTAAAGTGATAGAGTTTTTCAAAGTTATACAAACTCATTTATTCGGTCGTATTTCAAGCAGGCTCGTTCACGTAATATCGGTATCACGTAATATCGTCTTATCGCTTGCGCCAACCACGTTTGCTGACGCATTGAACTAAAGCTTGAGAAGGATTGTATGGGCCTTCGTCGATATTTGTGGCATTTCAAGGGATTTATTGCAAATAAGAAGCGCTTGGCATGTATTTACATTCATTTTTCTTTAACACATTTGATACAAAAAAAATCGGAACTCCCGGAGTATATGAACCAAGATAGCGGACACCAGAACGTAAGTATGTGTACCAGGTTGGGGTTAGGCCATAATTTTAGGTACAAATACTACAGAAGTCACTTGGCTAGAAAAAAATGGAATAAAATTATACCCTAACCCTAATCTGGTATACATACTACGTTCTGGTGTCCGCCATCTTGGTCCACATACTACGAGAGCGCCTGCAAATAGTACAGCCATTTTAAACAAAACAGGCAAAAAATGGATTTAAAACAATTGTTTAAAAGAAAATTCTTTTTGAACAAATCCCTACACACAATACGGTACCTGATTGAGTACTTCGCAGTTCGCACGTTCCATAATTTGACAGTAAGCATATATTTGGCGAGATTTGATAGTAAAATGGAGACAAATAAACAACAAAGTATTATCCAGTTCTTCCAAAAGAAACCCAGCGCTGAAAACCAAGTTAGTGGTGTTGACAGGACAGATGGAGAGACTGCTACATCAACTTTACAACATGCCCCGAAACGACCTTTCAGGAAAGTTGATATGGATCTGGTATGATAAGAAGTATTTAGAGCTAGGTTTTAACATTGCTTCCAGCAGCAAAAAAGTACCGCTTCCCAAGTGCAAAGTCTGCGCCAAAATTCTTTCAAACGATGCAATAAAACCCGCAAAGCCAACGAAAAAAATAATATCAAAAAGACAGCCGCAAATTTCTCATTAGATTGGATTGTATTCTTTAGCACCTTCTACTTTTGTCGTAATTGCATTCTTTTGATTATGTTTTGTGTTTATGACATTTTTGGTTAATTTTGAAGGTCCGCCGGTCCGCGAAATTTGTTTTGAAATTTTACTGGTCCGCGAACTGAAAAAGGTTGAGAACCACTGCTCTAGTTCGTAAAGAGTGTTACCCTGCTTTTTTTTGTCAGCGATTTTGCACAGACGCGTTTTTGTACATTATATACTTCTTCCCGAATTCCTAATTAATACTTGACTTCTAGTTAACGTTGCATTTTGTTTATCCGTTTGTTCCTGTTTCGTTGTGTGCCTTAGCAGCCAAAATAAAATTAATTAATTGAAAACACGTCGATATGACATTCGGTAAAGTTTTTTTTAACATATAACTGGAATTTTGATGTTATTGCGGCGGCCGATGTGACGTTTTGATTTCTAACGTCTTGGTTTATGGCGCGGTCATTTCTGACGTCGCCAGAGGAAAGTTCAGAAAGTGGGTTTGTGCATAGTCATAGTAAGCAAATCGTATATATATATCTACATACCTTGATATTCCTATTTCATTTCGGAAAAGTTCAGTGAAAAATGGTAAGTTATGACAATTTGACATACGTTATGGTGGTTCATATGCAATATATAAAATTTGCATTTAAAGCGAACTAACAAAATATGAAATTATGGAGTATACAGAATCATTGACCCTTTGAGGATGTTAATAATGCTGCCAGGTCGATTTTTTATATTGTGTTTGACAATTATTTTTGTTTCAGGCTGGTGCTGGTGTTTTTTCTCCATTGAGTAACCGTGTGTTTATACTCAATTTTTTTGAAAAATCTGGCATCCCAGATGAAGATTTTATTGCTCATTGGATGGATGCGGCAAAATATGTGGAAAAGCAACAACATTACATCTCAACACATCTGCATAAAGCATTGGGAGCAAGTGCAAGGTATTAAAGACACAAGGCAAACAAGCCTTCTTATAGCAATTAACGTTGGGTAGATATATAAATTCTCTGATATATACCGTATCCTGTTTAAAAAATAGTGTTCCTGTGCTTTTTAATGCTTGCCACGATTGCTTTTGTACTTTTAGTTATGTCGTGTTCATTTTTTTAATATTATGCCTAATCAAGCTCAGTGCTCCAAACAGTAGCTAACATTTTTAGGATAGGATAGGATTTACGTATTTATCCCGGGGGGAGAGGAAAGCCGATAAGACGGCTTATCCATATGGCGAACCACGGCCTCTCGTCCGGTTACCATTCCAAGTCGGGTATGGGATTAGTTATATTGTTTGTTTTCGGAAGCATGGACTTGGTGGTGGAGGAAGCCGTAACCGACCAGCGGTTACGTGAACCACCCAACGACGGGGAGGAGTCCAGCAATCCTCTCGCACATAATCATCCCTGCATGGGATTTGAACCTGCGAACCCACGCAGAGTAATTAGAGGTGCGGTGGCGAGCGTATTCCTAACGCTTAGCCCGTTGAGCCACACCGCCGCGCCAATTTTTGAAAGGATAACGATACCCAATTTATTACGCTCCGGGTAAGGTGATTGAAACAGATGAAAAGCCTGCGAAGCAATTAAGTTTTATCTTCTAAAACAACAGTGTGCAACATTTAACGAAAGCAAAAAACATTATGTATTTTGACCCATGTGAGCGCCTTTTTAAACATAAACTGTCCATATAGGGTGGTGTAGCCAGTCTGCGGACGATTTCATTCAAACCGCTATAAAACAAAAACCAATATTTCTAACCCGTTAATTTTTTCACCGTAGGTGCATTGGCATTTATTCTACACGCTGAACTTCGAATTAACTTTCTACGACCAGGGGTTAAAGCTATACAAACCACCAAAGTACGACACTCTGAAGACGTATTTGCGACCGAACGACCAGTGTGCGACCGCAGATTTCAAGCCTTGAACATCGTTTCTGCTGCGTCGAGACTAGGGCATACGCAGCCATGCATGAAAAAATGGGCTTCTAATTGCATTTCTGACCGTCATATATTTTAAGAACACGATTATTTCAAACAAAATTCTTCAAATTATAAACAAAGCACCGCATCACAGCAATCAAACAGACAAAAACACGGTGGTCGCAAATTAGTTGACAAAGATATTATTGACGTATTGAAAATGCGCACCCCCCTACTCCCCCTCCTTTGAAGATAGAAACGCGAAACTTTAAAGATGGGTAAAAGAAACACAACTCTACCCACCTGCCAAGTTTCATCTCTTTATCTCTTATATTTGTATGGATTTTCAAGCTTTTTTGAAGGAACAATGGGTAGTTGGCGACATGGTAAAATAGTCCGTTTTTTTTCTTCGGTCAGGTTTTCGGTCATAACTTTTTTATTTGTGGCCGCATTGTAATTTCGTAGAGCTACGAGGGATAAGTGGACGATAACGCGTGAGAAATATCGGCGCGTTTCGTTAATTTTTTCGGCATTAATTTATTCGATGAAGTTGATGGTCGCAAATAGGTCATGGCCGCAAAGTGGGTAAGCCACCCTAGAACTTTAGGTACTCCCGTAGTATATGTACAAGGTTAGGTTCAGCCTAATTTTATTCTGGTTTTCCTTAATCTTTTCGGTTGAACTGAGAATATTTTAGTTCTATTACGACTTAGAAGTTCGGGACTGTCTGTGTTCGCCAAGTGGATATACCCCCGTACCATAGGTTTCAGGGGTATGGTATAGTTTGGTACCACATGTACTTCTAGTTAATCTGGCTCAAAAATTTTTGCATATGTCAATTCTAACCCCCACTTGACTACGTCACCTAAAAATTACGTCATTTCGACATCACAGTGGCGTAATAAGGCCCACCGAAGTATGCGGATGGTCGTCCAAAACGCGCAGACGATCACTCGAAATCGAGCAAGCTATTTCTCTCGTTTTCTCGTAACAACGATCACTATAGGAGGAGATCGCCGGCTTTAGCAAGTTCGTATCGGCGGCGCAGATGTCATTTCGGGCGATCGTAATTATACTTTGGCAATCCCTATGACGTGATGGTGACGTCGTAGTGACGTAATTTTTGGATGGAATAGTCAGGTGGGGGTTAGGAATAGCATATGCAAAATTCGTTATGCTACGCCCACCGAAAGTACTTGTGGTACTAAACTATACTAGACCCGGTTTCAGTCCCTTTATACAACTTGATTTAAAGTAGGCAAACAAAATTAGTTACCTCCATACACTACATACTCATTGCAATATTGGTAATCATATCATTTTGTTTAGATTCTCCTGGGTAAATTTTGCTGCATTCGATTCCAACGATGTTTGTGTATTCGGGAAACCGGATCCTATCTGGGGGGAGAGAATGAAAAGGGCTGCTTCTTCAAACAAACTCACAGCTTACCCTGGTAAGAAAAGTGAAATGGGGGTTATAATGAAACTTGCTCATGTCATCCTGTGTGGAGGATTGATAATGATTATTTGAATGTTTAGCGAAGACAGATTAAAACTTCTCGTCCCTGCTGTGGATACATCACTGATAACCTTTTGCAAATATCATATATTTTTAATGCCATTAACAAATCTTTCATATACTTTTGAAATATTTACTGTTACAGGCGAATACTATGAAATTGCATCTTATAATGGGAATCCTCTGACAACTGATGACAAGAAAAAGTCTGAAAAAGCAAGATTTCTTCTGACAGCTGTAAAGGGTGAGTGAGACTCCTTGTTAAAATAGCGTGCGACGTCCTGCCATATGTCGTGTAAATGCTGAGGAAGACTACATAGTATCTAGTCTGATATAGGTCTGAAGCTTACGACAACAAGCTGGAGAAAACTATGTTTTGGTAGCGATAGACGAGACTATCTCGGTATTATTTTCTACTGTCATGTTTCTATGATGAACAAGCTATTCCAGGAAATGGTCACATATTTCATTCCATACCTGACAAGAACGAGAAGATATTCTATCTTCTGAAATAAATATAAAAATTTTTTCCCATCCTTTCAAATTTACTTTATTTTTCGTTGTTTTATTCTTAGCTGATGAATCGATTTCTCGTGAAGATTTAGAGACAAACTGGAAATCTTGGATGAAAACCGACTTCATCCACCAACAATTGAAAGAAAATGACAATCTTAAAGACAGTTTGCTTTACAGAGTGAGTTTAATAATTGAATTGGTTGAAGGCATGTTTCTAGATCAGGGATTCCCAAACCAGGGGGCGCGACTCCAAATTGGGTCGGAATGATAAGTAGGGGTTGCAAACAAGTCATGGGCATTAGCAGTTTGTATCATGGCTTACTGTAAAACAGGCCCATAGGCATCGCTCTATGCTTATGCTATAGAAAATGTAGGTGATTATTGTGACATCACTGTTTGGTTTTAGCTTATTTTACTTAATACCATCACATGGGGTCGAACTGGACACTTGAAAGTTGTCTTTGGGGTCGTCCTGAAAAAAGCTTGGGAACTCCTGTTCTAGATTAAGGTTTCCAAACAACAGAACCTTTCCTTTGCATATGTAAAATTCAGACCAAATCATTTTTTTACTAAATTTACTACATCTTTCCAAGTTTGTTATAGTAACTCAACAATTATTATTATGATCTTTATCTTTGATGTTAGTTTATGATCCAACAAAAGTTACTAATATACTTGCGACTTTGTGGAAAGGGATTATGTTATTCTCAATTACATTTCAGATGGCAAAAGCAAGAAATCCAATGATTCGGTACGCTGTTAGAACTGAATTATCAGAGATGGATGAAAAACAAGGCATCGAACTGGCACAACTTGTCAACCAGCAGAAATGCCAAGAAGGAGTGGAAACATTCACAGGGTTTTACTGTGTTCATACCAACATGTAGTTCATGCAACAGGCATAACAGACTTTTCACTGCGTGAAAGTTTTCGTTCCACAAACTTTTGCGGCCAAGAGATGGTTGAATTATGCTATTCTCAATAGTCGCCTGGGAGTTTTTTAAAAATAATAATAATACATTTGTGGGTAATTTGGGCATAGTTAGGGTTGTACCGGACAAGCGGTTTACTGATACATGTAGTTATTGTAGTGTACATATATCCGTAAAAAGTCCATGTGCATTGATATCTTACAACTTAATATTTTTAAATAACTTGCAAGGCAACTGTAAGTCAAACTTGTAACTCAAATCCTCTTATGTCAATTATTAGAGACAAAGGTCTTCAGTGCGGAAGTCTGTAAGGACCCACTATATATACCCTTCCTATTTCAAAAGGTGCCAAACAAAATGATCTGGAATGGTGCGATCATTTTTTTATATGAAGCTATCACAATTCTGAAAATTTTTGTAAATATGGGGTATAGTAAAAGGACCAACTTTGAAGATAAAAATTGTCCAAAACACTTTTTATATGCCTACGGCACGATAAATAATGACTTGCAGTTCTCGGTTTCCATTCTTGGTTTCTCAGCCTTGTGAGGTCTTACTTTGTGTGCCTTGTTATATTAGTAATTATTACTTTATAGATGTGTGTATCTTGTTTTCTGTTTATAATTATTCATTATATAAGCTCATGAACTTGCCTAACTCAACAGTAAACACCTCAACTGCCTAGACACCATTTTTTTCTATGTTACTTTGATACCTCTGATGTAATAGTAATCAATAATTTCACCATTTCATTGAAACCTCACAAATGTTTCTGACCACCTTATAGAATAATTCGAATCTCGTAAGAGTTTTTCTACCATTTTGTCTACTACCTCGCTCCATATGCTAAGTATATCTCTATACTATGTTTGCTTGATACTTGCTAATATGTTTGCTGTATATTTAAGGTCTCAAAAATGTCATACTTCACACTTTTTCTCTACTTTCCCGTTATGATGGATATATATTGTGGATTGAATTTGGAATTTGCGGAGGGACTACTAGAGCAGGGGCGTGCAACAAAACAGCCTGCGGGCCCCAACCATGGTGGCCCTTGTTAACAATCGAGATTTCTTCTTATCAAGCATAAAATCTAATTCGAAAGTTTGTTTAAAATACGTACATGTTTTTTACTCATATCGCTTCATTTATTCGCTTGCCTTCATTGCTGTAACACTGAGCGATAGCAGTATTTCGTATTTTTGTGTGGCCCAGCTCGATGTCTGAAGTTGGTTATATGGCCCACCGAAAAAATGTTGCAAACCCCTGGTTTAGAGTACTCCTATGGAGTTCATAATATTGGATTAAAGTTTAAAATTTGACTTTCTTGAGACACCCAAGTTATAATTATGCCCAGGCGTTCTGTTGCATATCAGCATCTGTTACAAACTGAACGTAATCACCTCAATTTATCTTCGTTTTTGCTAATCATGAATAAATAAATACTTTGTGCCACAGTACCTTTTTCTTTATAGGGATGGGGTTTATATTTATCTTCGGGAGACCCGAGGTGATAATATTTATTAGTCACCGGATATTCTTCAATAGGATTGGTTTTATATTTGATTAAAGCATCAGTTGTGCAATCCACATGCATGGACTGGGATTATGAAGAAAGCTGACCGTTGTCTCAAATGCCATGTTGAACTTGCTTTTTGTTTGTCAGTAGATAGCCTATGAATTCAAGAATGGTTTATACCAGGGGTGGTCAACCTGCTTTCGCTGCGATCGACTATAACCTTTAAAATATCTTGCCATCGGTGATAAGGTCATACACAAAAACGAAGGAGTATTGAGTATGCAAATAAATATACACACGCATACAAAAATTCCACCGCTGCCAATAAGCTCGGCTCAGTGGGCACATTCTTCGCCACAAAAATTTGTAACTTTATGATTCATTTAATATTTTAGTTTAATTATGTAATTGTAAATGTTTCATCATTTATTCAAATAAGACAATTAAGATCTAAGGCATGCCTGCTTTTTAGCCGTAGGCCTAAGTGTTGGAAATTTCTCAAAAATACTCTCCGAGTATCCACGTAGCTCATTATCTAAACGGGGAAAATAAATCTTCTCAATTAAAATGTTACATTGCTGCTCAAACTTCAGTATCTAATTTACAATTTCCTTTACGCCTGATTCTTTGCCTGCTTGGAATTAGGGTTGGGACCCCGGGAAATCCCAGGATTTCGACTGCTTTTTTCAATCCCAATCCCGCAATTATTTCCTAAAAATCCCGGGATTTCAAGGTTTTGTTATCCACATATAGATATTCTCACAAATGGTAGGTTATACCATTTTATTCAATACTCATTTTGAAAAAAAGTCATCCACGCTTACAGTTTGAGTTGTAGTGGAATTATTGTGCGAAATTTCTCTAAAATTGTACCAAAGGATTATTATTTGACTAGTAGAATTGCCCTTACTAACTACTTATTTAATCATAATTTGAACTCAAAATAGCATCCAGGATTCACGCAATGACTTTGCACGGTTTTTATACACTATTTAATACAAAAATAAAACAGCCACACTTTCGAAAAGTAAAATCAAGAAGATCAACTATCGTCTTAAATATCCGCATTCCGGCGTCAGAAATGATACTATTTATGGCCTAAAATTGGGACAGTTAATTTACAAACAGGCAAAAAAGATCAGAGCCGACCCAAAAGTTAAAGATCGGAATAAAATTCCGAATTTAACCCGATATTCGACAATTCGTTAAAATTATTCGATTCGATGAAAATATACTATTTTGCGGTGCATTTGAAGACCACGTTTTACCCGTGCGGCCGCGCAACTTTTACAATAATGTGAGGGGCTCCGAAGACGCTCTCGTTTACAATGTAAGAAAACTGTTCTAATATCGTTAACTATTAACCATTTGTTCGCGTTCAACTATCGCACTCTTTATGAGTAGAAAATGTTCATTTTTGTGATAGGTGTGACGCGAGTACCTAAAGAGCTAAATAGTGTGCCGCGATAAAATAAAGATTGGGAACCACTGCCCGAGATGCTCTAATATTTCTGCGTCGATATTACATGAAATAAATACGTGATTTTATTGTTAAGCAAGTTTTTTCAATCTTTCACTTAATCCCGAAAAATCCCGGGATGATACGACTCACTCCCGGGATATCCCGATACCGGAATTTCAAAAACTGGTCCCGAAATCCCAACCCTACATGGAATTATAAAAAATTGGGCATTCTGACGTCACTGCTACCGTTGCGAATACCATTTATCACGCTACTCTTGGAGGGTCGGTCATGACACACGATATTGAACACATCCAGACCAGGGGTAGGCAATTACTTTCCTAAGTTGGCCACTCACAGATAACAGACTTGGTTACTGGGCCGGACGCTCAAAACTCAATATGAAATTGAAAAACAATGTGAATGAAAAACAGTTTATTTACAAATACCTAGCGTCGATAACAATCGCTGTCTGCTTGTCTCACTGATGTAATGCAATAGGTATTTGTTGCAGAAGATAGATTAAATAACATTAGATTAGCAAGTGACGCATAAGCAGAATAAATGAATTTAAATAATGCCCGGGCATGAGGGAAAAATGTGTTGCAGCATTCACCGCGTTACGAACAAAGTCATTAAAGGTACTAAAAAACGTTTACAGACCAAATCGCTAGTCTCAGGCGCTATTCTCGGCAGAGATGCTAGAATTAACAATGATATAAATATATTGGGACAAATGACTTTAGAGCATAGTTTCACAAAGTGCTCCGTACTGAGCCTAAGGGCCCCGTGAAAGACACTTAGTGGCTTCGCGAGCTATTCGTTTACTTATTAAAAACTGACTTGGTTCATTTTGTATCTGTAAAGAAGCATTAACGACATTAATAAAATTTGACAACGGTAGCGTTGAAATATGGCAGTGATTCAAATTTAACATTAACTATACCCAGGGGTATAGTTATGGTTTTCTGAATGGGAGGGGATATAGATAAGGAAATTCCCGCGCAACAGTCTTGTGATTAGGCCACTTCTTAAACGTCTTTTTCAGCGGATATCAAGATTTCTGTTGCGTAAAATATTCAATCCATGGCCGATCCGGGAATTGAAAATGTCTTGTCATATAAATTTAATTGTGTTCATCGTTACTCGCCCTTGAGTCGACTAAAATACTACGGCATTCTGCGGACATGAAATACGTGCTAAACCGCCTACTAGCTATGAGTAGATTGAAATCGTATTTCTGAGTTGCTCTTTCAGCACTTAAGATTATATCAATGTTTCGTCGATAGGGGAATTTGCAGTTCAATTATATTTATATAATTATATTTGATATCTTTGAAATCGGTCCAGCTGAAAGATTTGAGAGCCAATCAGCAAAAATATGACATGCATGGATGCATGGACGTATGAAGATGCAGTCACGGGACAAATATCGGCGGACACAATAAAATGATCAAACAAAGATGCAGATGACATGCATGCATGCATGGACGTATGAAGATGCAGTCACGGGACAAATATCGGCGGACACAATAAAATGATCAAACAAAGATGCAGATGACATGCATGCATGCATGGACGTATGAAGATGCAGTCACGGGACAAATATCGGCGGACACAATAAAATGATCAAACAAAGATGCAGATGACATGCATGCATGCATGGACGTATGAAGATGCAGTCACGGGACAAATATCGGCGGACACAATAAAATGATCAAACAAAGATGCAGATGACATGCATGCATGCATGGACGTATGAAGATGCAGTCACGGGACAAATATCGGCGGACACAATAAAATGATCAAACAAAGATGCAGATGACATGCATGCATGCATGGACGTATGAAGATGCAGTCACGGGACAAATATCGGCGGACACAATAAAATGATCAAACAAAGATGCAGATGACATGCATGCATGCATGGACGTATGAAGATGCAGTCACGGGACAAATATCGGCGGACACAATAAAATGATCAAACAAAGATGCAGATGACATGCATGCATGCATGGACGTATGAAGATGCAGTCACGGGACAAATATCGGCGGACACAATAAAATGATCAAATTTTCATTGAAGGGTTTAGACTTTAGAGCTAGTGACGTTATACATTCATTCCAACTCAAATCGACCCAATGTCCTATCTCCCTCAACCTTCACATCCTCGACCCACTGTCCTATCTCCTTCAACCTTCCCATCCTCGACCCACTGTTCTATCTCCCTCAACCTTTCTATTCTCGACCCACTGCCCTATTTTCCTCAACACTCTCCTTCTCCAGCCCAACCTATCTCCCTAAACCATCCTATTCTCTACCAACAGCGCTATACTACTCGGTACCTAACGGCATTTACTCACGACCCGATCGTCACACTGAACTTTACTAACTTGCGATTATGCAAACTTTCAGGCGTTGTACTGGTCGAGTATGCCAATGAGATGATTCAATCGTACGCCGACAAAACATGGTTGACGACGAATGTAGGCTGAAATCTCAAATGGTAATCAATAACCATAATTGGTAGCTCAAAAATGTGCTACTAATTAGGCTACTCATTGGCCTCAGTTGTGGGTAGGGCTAGGCATTTTCGAATACCTGATGATTTCAGAATCGAATCGAGTATTTTTTTCGAATCGAATCTCGAATACTTGGGAGTCAATGGGAGATATGTAATTATATGCTACTTTTTTATTGTAATTGGTTCTGTCAACAAATGTATTACTGAAAACATGAATAAATCACTAAGCCAGATTGCGAAAGGTTCACACACAATGAAAAACACTTATTTATCAATAACTCACTACAGAAAATAGTCATATGTCAGAATTGTATTGAAAAATATGGCTTGAAAAAAAATTGGGTAATTCACCTCGGCCATTGGCGGAAAGAAAAAAACAAGATGGCGGCGATTCGAAATTTTGCTCGGAACCGATTCGAATAATTTAATATTCGAATCGATCGGAGTGCCCAGCCCTAGTTGTGGGATCAATGATAAAGCTGTTTTAAAAATTTTAACAAAGATTGTTTTATGATCTTGTTAATTGGGCATGGCGTGACAACATGATGCTGATACGAAATAAATAATAGTACTTTGATCCGTATAAAAAAAAGTATTCCTCATCATTTTATAGTAGAAGCGATGCTAGAGATAAAGTACAAACTGTGTCCTTTGCAACTTCATTAAATTACAAGGGCAGATAAGCTCAATAAAGGGACTGTACGTTGAATTGAAGGACAGTTGGCAACACTAGCTACGACAAAACTGTTCATGGTTTCAAAATAGTTTGGAAAACAATTATTCACTGAGAGAATTATATTTTGACTGCTTTTTCGTCTTCAACTTATGGCTAATACAATAGTATTATATGGACGTTGTGTTGAGTGAAGGCAGGTGGGAGCAGTGCAGTCCTTCGGCTGATCTCTATCGCACCGCTTTCTGCGATTGTCCGATCCCAACTTCCAACAACGAACACGTAGATATCTGAATTCGCCAGCACACAATTGATATTTTATTGTCAACTTGATCGTCACAATTCCCCAACATCTTACGGATAAATAATGTTGCTTTCTGCCTTGACACTCCCCTCTTATATTTTCATACAAACCGTGGTGTGCTAATATATAATAAATTACGTCCCTGAGGTAATGACCTATCAAGCACGGCAGGTGAGCTAATCTTGATCGTCCGATCAAAACAACATGTTTTGTCCCCGGGCTAAGGTCTGCAACTAGTGATTTACCCCCTAAATTTCGGGTGTGACACCATACTTTAATTCTTATCGTAAATAAAAACGAATAAATTTGTATATAAACCTATCTGAGTTGGATTAAAAAAATTCAGAATTACCACAAAAATAACATGGTCTGAACTGTGACAGCATGACATGCAAAGGTGTTTCATTCTGGAGAATAATATGGCAGAACATTCGTTGAAAAAGCATAACAAAGTGTGCGAATATTCGATTATTTTCTCATTGTCTTTCTTCACTCGGAAATATGGGTGACCTTGATTTATCCAACTCAGATAGGTGTATATACCAATTTCTTTTACGTGACTGAGTTAAAGGCTGAAAAGCAATCAAAAGTATATTTCTCTCAGTGAATAATTATCTTCCAAACTATTTTAAAACCATGAAAAGTTTTTTCGTAGCTAATGTTGCCAACTGTCCTTCCATTCAACGAATGATCCAGTGAGATTTGTTGAAAAATCCAGTCAATAAAGTTGCGGCGTGTAATAATATTTTGTGTTTCTTGTTTTTAGTTAATAATGCATTGTTAGTGTGAGGCTCTTTTATTAGCAGGATTTCAATATTCAGTCAGTTTTCCCGCTTGCATAGACGTCTGTTTTAAGACGCCCTAATGGAAGCTCTTATCTTAGCGAGAGTTAATTATCCTATTTCCGTAAGGATTACAAATTTCAACATAAAGTTTATGGAAACTGACAAAGATCTTCTTAATAAAGCGGCAAGATCACAATAAAAATACAAAATTTAAATACCCGACAGACTATTAATTCCACTTAGCACAAATTGTACATTTCCCCTGCTTTAGTTTTTTTTTTGCGTTTGTGCGTCAAAGAGTCAACATTTCACAAGTTTCTTTGATTATGATAAAATTATTTACAGTTGTGAAAATAACGCTGCACGACGCGCAGCGCGCACTGTTCCATGAAAATATAAAAAATATAACTTCCACTTCTTAAACGTCTTTTTCAGCGAATATCGAGATTTCTGTTGCGTAAAATATTCAATCCATGGCCGATCCGGGAATTTAAAATGTCTTGTCATATAAATTTAATTGTGTTCATCGTTACTCGCCTTTGAGTCGACTAAAATACTACGGCATTCTGCGGACATAATTTACGTGCTAAACCGCCTACTAGCTATGAGTAGATTGAAATCGTATTTCTGAGTTGCTCTTACAGCACTTAAGATTATATCCATGTTTCGTCGATAGGGGAGTTTGCAGTTATAACTCCAATTATATTTGATATCTTTGAAATCGGTCCAGCTGAAAGATTTGAGACCCAATCAGCAAAAATATGACAGCAATACTCTATGCAGGGACGTATCAGTGATTTCTACAAGTGAAGATGCAGTCACGGGACAAATATCGGCGGACACAATAAAATGATCAAACTTTCATTGAAAGGTTTAAACTTTAGAGCTAGTGACGTTATACATTCATTCCAACGCAAATCGACCCAATGTCTTATCTCCCTCAACCTTCCCATCCTCGACCCACTGTCTAATCTCCCTCAACCTTCCCATCCTCGACCCACTGTCCTATCTCCCTCAACCTTCCCATCTTCGATCCACTGTCATATATATCCCTCAACCTTCCCATCCTCGACCCACTGTCCTATCTCCTTCAACCTTCCCACCTTCGACCCACTGTCCTATCTCCGTCAACCTTCCCATCTTCGATCCACTGTCATATATATCCCTCAACCTTTCACATCCTCGACCCAATGTCCTATCTTCCTCAACCTTCCCATCCTCGACCCACTGTCCTATCTCCCTCACAACCTTCCCATCCTCGACCCACTGTCCTATCTCCTTCAACCTTCCCATCTTCGACCCACTGTCCTATCTCCCTCACAACCTTCCCATCCTCGACCCACTGTCCTATCTCCCTCAACCTTCCTATTCTCGACCCACTGCCCTATTTTCCTCAAAACTCTCCTTCTCTAGCCCAACCTATCTCCCTAAACCATCCTGCGCTATACTACTCGGTACCTAAGGGCATTTACTCACGACCCGATCGTCACACTGAACTTTACTAACTTGCGATTATGCAAACTTTCAGGTGTTGTACTGGTCGAGTATGCCAATGAGATGATTCAATCGTACGCCGACAAAACATGGTTGACGACGAATGTAGGCTGAAATCTCAAATGGTAATCAATAACCATAATTGGTAGCTCAAAAATGTGCTACTAATTAGGCTACTCATTGGCCTCAGTTGTGGGTAGGACTGGGCATTTTCGAATACCTGATGATTTCAGAATCGAATCGAGTATTTTTTTCGAATCGAATTTCGAATACTTGGGAGTCAATGGGAGATATGTAATTCTATGCTACTTTTTTATTGTAATTGGTTCTGTCAACAAATGTATTACTGAAAACATGAATAAATCACTAAGACAGATTGCGAAGGGTTCACACACAATGAAAAACACTTATTTATCAATAACTCACTACAGAAAATAGTCATATGTCAGAATTGTATTGAAAAATATGGCTTGAAAAAAAATTGGGTAATTCACCTCGACCATTGGCGGAAAGAAAAAAACAAGATGGCGGCGATTCGAAATTTTGCTCTGAACCGATTCGAATAATTTAATATTCGAATCGATCGGAGTGCCCAGCCCTAGTTGTGGGATCAATGATAAAGCTGTTTTCAAAATTTTAACAAAGATTGTTTTATGATCTTGTCAATTGGGCATGGCGTGACAACATGATGCTGATACAAAATAAATAATAGTACTTTGATCCGTATAAAAAAAAGTATTCCTCATCATTTTATAGTAGAATCGATGCTAGAGATAAAGTACAAACTGCGTCCTTTGCAACTTCATTAAATTACAAGGGCAGATAAGCTCAATAAAGGGACTGTACGTTGAATTGAAGGACAGTTGGCAACACTAGCTACGACAAAACTGTCCATGGTTTCAAAATAGTTTGGAAAACAATTATTCAATGAGAGAATTCTATTTTGACTGCTTTTTTGTCTTTAACTTATGGCTAATACAATAGTATTATTTGGACGTTGTGTTGAGTGAAGGCAGGTGGGAGCAGTGCAGTCCTTCGGCTGATCTCTATCGCACCGCTCTCTGCGATTGTCCGATCCCAACTTCCAACAACGAACACGTAGATATCTGAATTCGCCAGCACACAATTGATATTTTATTGTCAACTTGATCGTCACAATTCTCCAACATCTTACGAATAAATAAAGTTGCTTTCTGCCTTGACACTCCCCTCTTATATTTTCATACAAACCGTGGTGTGCTAATATATAATAAATTACGTCCCTGAGTTAATGACCTATCAAGCACGGCAGGTGATCTAATCTTGATCGTCCGATCAAAACAACATGTTTTGTCCCCGGGCTAAGGTCTGCAACTAGTGATTTACCCCCTAAATTTCGGGTGTGACACCATACTTTAATTCTTATCGTAAATAAAAACGGATAAATTTGTATATAAACCTATCTGAGTTGGATTAAAAAAATTCAGATTTACCACAAAAATAACATGGTCTGAACTGTGACAGCATGACATGCAAAGGTGTTTCATGCTGGAGAAGAATATGGCAGAACATTCGTTGAAAAAGCATGACAAAGTGTGCAAATATTTGATTATTTTCTCATTGTCTTTCTTCACTCGGAAATATGGGTGACCTTGCTTTATCCAAATCAAATAGATGTATATACAAATTTCTTTTACGTGACTGAGTTAAAGGCTGAAAAGCAATCAAAAGTATATTTCTCTCAGTGAATAATTCTCTTCCAAACTATTTTAAAACCATGAAAAGTTTTTTCGTAGCTAATGTTGCCAACTGTCCTTCCATTCAACGAATGATCCAGTGAGATTTGTTGAAAAATTCAGTCAATAAAGTTGCGGCGTGTAATAATATTTTGTGTTTCTTGTTTTTAGTTAATAATGCATTGTTAGTGTGAGGCTCTTTTATGAGCAGGATTTCAATATTCAGTCAGTTTTCCCGCTTGCATAGACGTCTATTTTAAGACGCCCTAATGGAAGCTCTTATCTTAGCGAGAGTTAATTATCCTATTTCCGTAAGGATTACAAATTTCAACATAAAGTTTATGAAAACTGACAAAGATCTTCTTAATAAAGCGGCAAGATCACAATAAAAATACAAAATTCAAATACCACACAGACTATTAATTCCACTTAGCACAAATTGTACATTTCCCCTGTTTTAGTTTTTTTTTGCGTTTGTGCGTCAAAGAGTCAACATTTCACAAGTTTCTTTGATTATGATAAAATTATTTACAGTTGTGAAAATAACGCTGCACGACGCGCAGCGCGCACTGTTCCATGAAAATATAAAAAAAATATAACTTCCACTTCTTAAACGTCTTTTTCAGCGGATATCGAGATTTCTGCTGCGTAAAATATTCAATCCATGGCCGATCCGGGAATTTAAAATGTCTTGTCATATAAATTTAATTGTGTTCATCGTTACTCGCCTTCGAGTCGACTAAAATACTACGGCATTCTGCGGACATAATTTACGTGCTAAACCGCCTACTAGCTATGAGTAGATTGAAATCGTATTTCTGAGTTGCTCTTTCAGCACTTAAGATTATATCAATGTTTCGTCGATAGGGGATTTGCAGTTATAACTCCAATTATATTTGATATCTTTGAAATCGGTCCAGCTGAAAGATTTGAGAGCCAATCAGCAAAAATATGACAGCAATACTCTATGCAGGGACGTATCAGTGATTTCTACAAGTGAAGATGCCGTCACGGGACAAATATCGGCGGACACAATAAAATGATCAAACTTTCATTGAAAGGTTTAAACTTTAGAGCTAGTGACGTTATACATTCATTCCAACGCAAATCGACCCAATGTCTTATCTCCCTCAACCTTCCCATCCTCGACCCACTGTCTAATCTCCCTCAACCTTCCCATCCTCGACCCACTGTCCTATCTCCCTCAACCTTCCCATCTTCGATCCACTGTCCTATCTCCTTCAACATTCCCATCCTCGACCCACTGTCCTATCTCCTTCAACCTTCCCATCCTCGACCCACTGTCCTATCTCCTTCAACCTTCCCATCCTCGACCCACTGTCCTATCTCCCTCAACCTTCCTATTCTCGACCCACTGCCCTATTTTTACTCTCCTTCTCTAGCCCAACCTATCTCCCTAAACCATCCTATTCTCTACCAACAGCGCTATACTACTCGGTACCTAACGGCATTTACTCACGACCCGATCGTCACACTGAACTTTACTAACTTGCGATTATGCAAACTTTCAGGCGTTGTACTGGTCGAGTATGCCAATGAGATGATTCAATCGTACGCCGACAAAACATGGTTGACGACGAATGTAGGCTGAAATCTCAAATGGTAATCAATAACCATAATTGGTAGCTCAAAAATGTGCTACTAATTAGGCTACTCATTGGCCTCGTTGTGGGTAGGGGCTGGGCATTTTCGAATACCTGATGATTTCAGAATCGAATCGAGTATTTTTTTCGAATCAAATCTCGAATACTTGGGAGTCAATGGGAGATATGTAATTCTATGCTACTTTTTTATTGTAATTGATTCTGTCAACAAATGTATTACTGAAAACATGAATAATTCACTAAGACAGATTGCGAAGGGTTCACACAAAATGAAAAACACTTATTTATCAATAACTCACTACAGAAAATAGTCATATGTCAGAATTGTATTGAAAAATATGGCTTGAAAAAAAATTGGGTAATTCACCTCGACCATTGGCGGAAAGAAAAAAACAAGATGGCGGCGATTCGAAATTTTGGTCTGAACCGAATCGAATAATTTAATATTCGAATCGATCGGAGTGCCCAGCCCTAGTTGTGGGATCAATGATAAAGTTGTTTTCAAAATTTCAACAAAGATTGTTTTATGATCTTGTCATGATGATGATCTTGGGCATGGCGTGACAACATGATGCTGATACGAAATAAATATTAGTACTTTGATCCGTATAAAAAATAAAGTATTCCTCATCATTTTATAGTAGAAGCGATGCTAGAGATAAAGTACAAACTGCGTCCTTTGCAACTTCATTAAATTACAAGGGCAGATAAGCTCAATAAAGGGACTGTACGTTGAATTGAAGGACAGTTGGCAACACTAGCTACGACAAAACTGTCCATGGTTTCAAAATAGTTTGGAAAACAATTATTCAATGAGAGAATTATATTTTGACTGCTTTTTTGTCTTCAACTTATGGCTAATACAATAGTATTATTTGGACGTTGTGTTGAGTGAAGGCAGGTGGGAGCAGTGCAGTCCTTCGGCTGATCTCTATCGCACCGCTTTCTGCGATTGTCCGATCCCAACTTCCAACAACGAACACGTAGATATCTGAATTCGCCAGCACACAATTGATATTTTATTGTCAACTTGATCGTCACAATTCTCCAACATCTTACGGATAAATAATGTTGCTTTCTGCCTTGACACTCCCCTCTTATATTTTCATACAAACCGTGATGTGCTAATATATAATAAATTATGTCCCTGAGTTAATGACCTATCAAGCACGGCAGGTGATCTAATCTTGATCGTCCGATCAAAACAACATGTTTTATTCCCGGGCTAAGGTCTGCAACTAGTGATTTACCCCCTAAATTTCGGGTGTGACACCATACTTTAATTCTTATCGTAAATAAAAACGGATAAATTTGTATATAAACCTATCTGAGTTGGATTAAAAAAATTCAGAATTACCACAAAAATAACATGGTCTGAACTGTGACAGCATGACATGCAAAGGTGTTTCATGCTGGAGAAGAATATGGCAGAACATTCGTTGAAAAAGCATGACAAAGTGTGCGAATATTTGATTATTTTCTCATTGTCTTTCTTCACTCGGAAATATGGGTGACCTTGATTTATCCAACTCAGATAGGTGT
Source organism: Styela clava (assembly GCF_964204865.1). NCBI lineage: Eukaryota > Metazoa > Chordata > Ascidiacea > Stolidobranchia > Styelidae > Styela > Styela clava. The sequence goes on from NC_135254.1 coordinate 6,743,544, forward strand.
ATATACAAATTTCTTTTACGTGACTGAGTTAAAGGCTAAAAAGCAATCAAAAGTATATTTCTCTCAGTGAATAATTCTCTTCCAAACTATTTTAAAACCATGAAAAGTTTTTTCGTAGCTAATGTTGCCAACTGTCCTTCCATTCAACGAATGATCCAGTGAGATTTGTTGAAAAATCTAGTCAATAAAGTTGCGGCGTGTAATATTATTTTGTGTTTCTTGTTTTTAGGTAATGCATTGTTAGTGTGAGGCTCTTTTATGAGCAGGATTTCAATATTCAGTCAGTTTTCCGGCTCGCATAGACGTCTGTTTTAGGAGGCCTTGATGGAAGCTCTTATCTTAGCGAGAGTTAATTATCCTATTTCCGTAAGGATTACAAATTTCAACATAAAGTTTATGAAAACTGACAAAGATCTTCTTAATAAAGCGGCAAGATCACAATAAAAATACAAAATTCAAATACCAGACAGACTATTAAATCCACTTAGCACAAATTGTACATTTCCCCTGTTTTAATTTTTTTTTTGCGTTTATGCGTCAAAGAGTCAACATTTCACAAGTTTCTTTGATTATGATAAAATTATTTACAGTTGTGAAAATAACGCTGCACGACGCGCAGCGCGCACGGTTGCTTTTGACGAGCTTCGTGTTTCACAAGCTTCTGTTGCATTGATTTTCAAATTCTAGACATAAAGGTGTCCCGGAATGGATTAACACAAAGTTGGTAACCCTATACAATATGTAGGTCAAACTGGTGGAGACGATTAATTGGAAATTCACATGGCAAATCTATGATCGCAGTAAAGACTCAAAATGGAACAATTTTGCCTTATATGGTTTAACATAAGTATTGCACACAAGCTACATATTAAGCATGGGATGATATTATCAACTACATTATTTATTAAAGTACCCTTAAACTGCTATTTTAAGCTAAATAGACTTGAACTGAAGGTGTTAAACCATAATAACAAGCGTAAAAGTATGTGAACACATAAAGATATGTTATTTAAAATTGGCTTTAGAAATAATTGTAACACACATTAGGAAATAATGTAATCATTCACTAGACTTTTTATAGAAGTATGTTCTGCATATTTAGGGAAAGTGGAATTCAGAATCATTAGTATTGATTTGCGATCGCTAGTGAGAGTGCATAGGCATGCACAAAAATATAAAGACTGGAAAACTTGGAACATGAAAAAATGCAAAGTGAATTAGTGGCATGTGTATAATTATGTTGGATTAAGTTCATAAATTAAGAGTATCTAAATCAGTTGTTAACTAGGAAAACTTCTCAACAAGCTCGTCACATTGTCTAAACATAGTTTCAAATTTTTCCGTCAATTGCTGTGTATTATTCATGACTGATTCATTTATTTGTGTCGACATTTTTTTGTCATGCTCACTTATTGAATCCTTCAGCAAGTCTCTAATAGCCTACTATCTTCAACGATAGCAAGATTCCATCAATTCCAGTTTAGTAGTCAGTTGGTTAAATTTTTCTTCCATTTCAATGAGATTCGGATAAGCAAGATGGATAATTAATTTTAATAGTATATACACAATATACGGCAGGGCTTCTCAACCGGCGGACCGCGGTCCGAATCCGGACCTTTCAAGTATTCGATTCGGACCGCGTCTGATTGTTTTTATTTTGGAGGATTGTCCCTATATAACTTTGGATATGTAGAAGGAAGGATGTGGAATATTTTGTGGTTACTCAGTTTTCCACAACTCGCGTTTCCTTAACTTTTTAACCGAAAAGATAGAGTCACTAAAATATAGTTATGCATTTTCTGGCCCGACCGGCCCCAGGAATTTTCAAGTTTTGTATATGGACCTGGAGCAAAAATAGTTGAGTAGCCCTGATGTACAGTGAATCTTAATAACAGCAATAATGTGCTTTGAAGTAATGATAGTATTTAGTATATGCATGCGGTGGAAGGCTGGCTGGACATTTGGATCGATTATATCATGAGGCTTATAGTATTGCGTTCTTCTTATCGCCCTATAGACGTTTAGACTGTGTCGTTACTTCCGCAGCATATTGATAACAATCTTCTTCGTGTGAAAATGCGCAAAACATGATTGTGTGCTTATGGTAGTTTACAATCTACGATGCCGATCAGTAGTTGTGGGGCATTATAACATCATATATTGCAACCTACTGTACATATTTATGTACCTCGAGCAGAACTTGTATGCATCAAGTTTTTACGCATTGCTAGCTCGTTGCTCTGTTATCAGAAGGTATTGAGTAGCTGAACGTAAGTGGATAGGCTAGCCTGTAGTGAACGGTTAGTTAGGTAAAACGAAATATCATAATGTGCACGACAGAGCGAAATCCCAATAAACACCTGACCTGAATTAACTGGTGAAAAACCCGGAGAATCGTAACAAACTTTCTGACCTTTTGTGCAGTTGGAGGAATATTCATCGTGAACACTGAACTTAAATAAAGTAAGTTGATAATCCCTCAATTTTGTTCTAGTATTATCGTACTACTTCAAATTTAGCCACTATTCATCTTTCAGTATGAATATTGATCACATCAGCACATATGGTGGCTTGGTGGGAGGCGGGAGCTGACCTCGATGACCGTATGGTCGTATCGCTCCTTCCTGTTCATACCAAAACAATTTTATTGCTGTTGCTTATTTTATTCGTGGCTGTATCTTCTGGTTGACAAAAGAATAAATCTCTCTCTCGTCTTTCTAAAAGCAAAAAAAAAAATTTTAATCGACGGGGTGGGTTTGGGTCGTGGTCAAGAATATTATTAGCCCATTCGGAAAAGACGATGTTTTGAAGCTTCGTCTGTTACAATGAACGCTAGGTAAACGCTTGCCATTGCATTTCTGAGAAGTCTTATCGGATTTCCTCTCCCGCTACGAAGAAAACGGGTTGGTTGATCACCAAAGTCAGTCATTCTGGCCAGGGATGGCCATTTCCGAATACTAAACTATTCCAAATACATTCTAAAATAATGTTTTCGAATCTGGAATTCCGAATACATTCTAAAATCGAAAATAACACATTTTTGTTTTAGTTTATTAAAACCCAGTAAATTAGGAAATAGCTTCAATAGAAATATCAGAATAAAGCCACAAACCAACAGTATATGTACAAAAAGTAATTGATAGTTTATAGCTATCAATAAAAAATAATAGCAACTTGTGACACAGTGAATTTTTTTAAAATTATTCACTTTGTAGAAAAGGTTCATATGAAAAGATAGCCAAAGAGTTGTCTGACGCTTTCTATCATTGGTACCATGATATTACGATAATAGTCAAGTCTATTGACAAAAATACTACTTGTATTCAGATAATTGTGTATATTTTCTGTGAGTAATCAAATTTATTCGCAATACAGGCAACTGAAACAAGCAACAACAATCGAAAATCCATTATGCCTTTAAAAATTCTAATATTTAAGCTTAGAGTATTCTACTATCTACCAGTATATTTGTATATTAATTTATGTGTACCATATTGTTAATATGTGTAACATATTGTTGTGTTCAAATTAGAAATAAATTAAAAGAGAATAGATGGCCACCACTGCCAGCCGCGCAGCCAGGATTTTCGAAATCGAAAATTCCCATTGCCGCCTGTAACACCCACCGCGATTCCGCGCTCGTTAAAAGAGCCGTCTTTTCAGCGTATAATGATCATCCTGTTACGTAAAATATTCAATCCATGACAACTACAGATTCTAAAATATCTTTATATATAAATTTAATGTGTCCAACGTAACTCGCGGTTGCTTCTTCTCGCGTCAAAAAAAACATTATTATTCGGTCCACAGCGCTCTGTGACCTAAAAGTACGAGATAAACCGCCTGATGTATTTAATTTTAATACGTATTTTTGCAATCTTGCCAATTCGGTATCGCCGTTAGAAAAATCTCAAATAATGATATAAAATCCTGTTAAGTGTAGTGTATAATTCATTTCATACAATGAATATACATATAAAGTTTAGCAGTAAATTAAAAATACATATTCATCGCCGCGATTATGCCACCTGTTAAAAGAGTCGACTTTTACAACAAATGATATAACAACGAATATATATTTTTCTGTTGTGCAAAGTGATGAATTCGTGACCGATACGGGCATATTTAAAATGTCTTGCTTTATTAATTTAATTGTCTTCAATTTAACATGCGGTTGCGTCGACAAAATAAAATCCTCACCACTCTTATATACCATTGCAATCCGCGATCATAGGAATAAAAACTTGTGGTAAACTGCCCGATTAAATAATGTTCAGATCCGTATTTTGCGAATTCGGCAAATATCTAGATGTAGGCCTACTTGTTAACAGTGACTCCGCTCAATCGAAATGCTGACACTCTGATTATTTTTAGATAAAACCGTTCGAAAAATCCATAAATCTGCTGTAACATCTCAGAGTAAAATTTATTTCATCACAATAAAATTGATTGAATATACTTTAAGATTAATTATATTATATACATCCTCACAACCCGGAAAAATGTCGCGTTTCAAACCTTGTATAATGTTAACACGAAAATATTCGACGGCAATTTAAAGCAATGAATAATCAGGCAAATCCCGCCCTCAATTCGTGACGATATGTTTCTAAACGCCCGACCAAACATAATGTGTACGGTAGGCCTACGAAATTTTGCGATTTTCACAGCCTAGAAAAGCGTTTTATAAATTTTCGCGGGCCTCAATAAAACTTATATTGTTTGCGGTTTTATTTTCAGTATTTTAAATTGCCGCTTTTCAATCAAAAAGTTGCATTGTCTTTAGAAACTCGCCGCCGATGAACGTATTTACCAGATTCACAATTCCGTGCGCGTACAAAAATAAAATTATTGTCATCGTTATCGTGGAACAAATTTGTGGAAAATTTTCGTTTTAGAGAAAATAACACAAACGTAAAGACGTTTACGGCCTAAATAACACGTTACGCTGATGAGTGATGAAAACAATCACGCGCAAGTTTCTATCGAGAATGTTTTCATTCAACGGAAACGTCTTGGAAGCGCCGTCGGCCGAAAATGTGTGACGTCACACAAATATTCGATATTCTTATGAACGCTAATTCCGATATTCGAATGACGAGATATTCGAATACTTTATTCGAATTGGCCATCCCTGATTCTGGCAGACTTACCGTATTTATTCGAGAATGAAGCACACAATTTGTACTAATTTTTAGTAAACAATTAAGTAAACAAGCCGGTAGGCGCCCAGTTGGATCTCCGCAATTGCTTGAGGCCCACATCATTTCAATTTACTAACGGATAATGGGAGACACTACTAAAAACGCCAGATCATTTTGAACGCTGCGCGTTCCGCTGAGTTTATTTAAAACGCTGCGCGTTGCGTGAACATACTCGCGTGACTTATATGTGGCTAAAATAAATAAAAATGTTCACTAAAATCCCTAAGGCTTCCCCAGTTTATAGAGTATCGAGACCAAGGACGACTTTTTGGAAAGAGTATTTTTGCAATGCGAAATGTAGCGTTTTTAGAATTTTAATTTTCGACTTGGTTGGCGAGAAAACGGCGATCAATTGTGAAATAAATAGAAAATTCCTAACGACCAGCGCATTTTTCGTTGTTACCATGAAAACGAAACCCATATCCGGACTTTCTACGGAACACATAAGACAGGATAACCCACATGGAAAATTTCATCCAGATTGGTCCAGCCGTTAAGACGTTACATCCAAACAGACAGACAGACAGGGCCTCCTAGAAGCGAAGATCCAAAAATAGTATAGCGCGTTGTTGCCCGATAGCCCAATTGCGCAACTGTTATTCTTCGTGCGCTTCATACACGAATAAAGGCTGTAGTTTATTAAAATCAGCATTTTTCGTATAACACGACGAGGCCTAAAAATGATATACTCGTATAAGTCAAAGCCTACAGCAATTCAGCACAAGGATACTGATTATTATTTAATGTATAAAACTCTTTTCACGCCTTTCAGTACTCCCGAAGTATGTGAACCAAGATGGCGGACTTCGGAACGTAAGTACATGTACCAGTATATGTACCAGGTTAGGGTTAGGCCATAATTTCGAGTACGAATACTACGGAAGTCACTTGGTTAGTCCGCGAACTCGTAATAGAATTAAAATAGGGAAAATTGGAATAAAATTATGGCCTAACCCTAAACTGGTACACATACTACGTTCCGATGTCCGTCATCTTGGTTCACATACTTCGGGAGTACTCCCGATTGTGTCTTATACACCATAGGAAACTTATAAACTACATCATCTGCTTGATAAACCGACATAATTGGCGAAACTGAACCGACCAATCTTAACTAATTTATGTACGGAAATCGGTTCCTGAGCGAAGATTTGCACCCGTGTGTTGTGGTTTCGAGGTTGCAATCATTTCGTACAGCTTCTGTATATAGTATTCCTTTGCCTCATGCACAGATATGACGACTTCGCTGTTTATTAATTGATACGGTTCGCCAGCCTGTCACGAACACCAGAGACAGCAACTTCCAAAAGATGCTTACAGCGTTGTCTGGCGGCGGCAATGAAAGTAGTAGTACGTGAGGCGAAAAAAAAATATGCAGCCGAAAATGAGGGTCATAGCTAGTTTGAAATTATCTGTTGCATACGTGTTACAAACTACTAAATCAATATATGTATATTGTCATTTATGTGTATATGCATATGCAGCTAACAGAAAGATATATATAGACATTTCGGTGATGGCTATACAAAATTCAATGTCATATTTATATACAGTTAACTCAATATACCTACCTATACAGCCATTTAACGGATGTGCATACGAAATATAATATTGCTATATGTATATAAATACAATATACATATTCAGCCATTTAAATATTGTACATACATACAAAGTCCATGTCACATGCTTATACAACCAAATCAATTTACATATACAACCACCTGAGTGATGTACATACAAATGTCAATATTACATGCATATATTGCTAACTCATTGTACATATACATCCATTTAACTGATGTACATACACAGTCAATGTTTTATGAATACACATACAATTTCATATGCATATACAGCCAACTTAATAAACTTATTCAGCCAATTGAATGATGTACATGCAAAACTCAATGTCATATGCATATACAACCAGCTTAATGTGTCTATACAGCAATTAGAGTGATTTCCATACAAAATTCAATGGTGGATGCTTATACAGCCATTCAATATAGGTATAAAACAGTTATGTGTCTGTGCAATATGCATATATATGTATAGGCCGCGAGCCGAGGCCATTTATCTTAGTGGAAAGAAAAGTAGCATTGGAAACGATTGAGAGGGGAGAAATCAAGTTGTAGACAGACAGTTGATGTTTTAAAATGTAGTCTATAGTCCATACTCATACTGTCATAGGGCATTTCAGACTGTGATATATCAAAATTTAGTGTGGATATAGTCTAATAATGGTATGCAAACACTGCTGGACTGTAGTACATACAATGAGCATATTTACGCTCATTGAGTACATCAGATAAAATGCATTATGCATTCAAGGTATAAGTTAGTATTTAGTGGTATTTTTACACTCATGCTGTTCCAAATATGATTTTCTTCCTCATTTTAGATACTGTACTACAAAAAAAAACGGCAATGTTCCACCAATCCGACCTAACGCAGGCTCTAATCTCTGCTGCTATCAGTGCTATAAAATGGATTAAACAAGTAGTCTTGAAGCGTAGAGGTATATGAGAATCATAATAGTTGCAAACAGCTTAGATGGGCTATTCATATTGAAATACTTTAGCACTTTTCTGCAATTGTAACTGCCCATCAAACTCATGTTGGAGACTTCATTGAGGTTTTCAATTCATTTTTTTCTCAACTATGAAGATCTTTTGAGGTTAACGAGGCATTAATAAATAAAGCTGAGGAATTTGTTTGTTCACTGTATGAAGAGGATATGAAAAATGTAAATGATACCTGGGCACGTCTATTTAACACTGGCAAACATAAGGATTATACTCTTTCACCCAACAATGATTCACTGAAGAAGCATGTGGCCCTCAAATCAGTTCTTGAGTTGGCAAACTGCGAGTGTAAGAAAAATAGTCAAAATAATTTATGCAAGTGTTCCGAAATCAACTTAAATTGCACAGATTTTTGTATTGACTGCAAAAATCACAGTACACTTATAGAGGAAAAGTCGATTTTCGAGATAGTGGATTTCGAAAACAATTCAGAAGAACGTGAATTAGATATTGCAGTTGATTTAATAAGTATCATTTATTTGTTTTTTCTCGGACATTTGTTATTGTCGTAGTCCTGTTTCCAAAAATAATATTGCCTTTGGTCAAATACATAACCACATAAACTAAAAAAAGACTAATTGTAATATTTCCGTTCACTATGTTATGTACATATTGTACATTCATTTCATTTTCTTGACTTTTCCGGTAAATTTCTAAGTGAGAAATAACTGATTTATTTGTGCTTTCGTGCTCACGATGTTAATTGTGACTTCATTGCTTAAAAATAAATACGTTTGATAGCTTCTATAAAATGGATGTAGCTTTTTATGCTGTTCTTGTTGTAAACTGCTTGTGGTTATTACATAAAATTTATTCGCTAATATGAATCAGCGTTGTTGGTGTCGCTGCTTTCGAGGTCACTCGCGACTGTCACACAATTAAAGTATTTTTTGTTGTTGGTTACATGTATGCCATATTTTTCGTAATCTACCTAATAAATTATGATTGACTGAGGAAGTCCTATTTTGGTCAGGCAAAACATTACAGGAGTACATTTGTGTTAGTGTGCTGTGGGGCTCTCGAATTGCATAGTTCTTATGTATGTGTTGTAAACTTATGGTTATTGAATTTCCGGGAACCTCTTATATTCAATTTCGCATCAGGATTGTGGAACAAGCTGTAATGCGTTCAGTATGTTCATTTTCACACAAAACTGAAGAATTTATTTAGTTACTAGATGTGCGCTACGAAACTCATTTTCTGGGCGTTTTCTCTGACTTCGTCTCACGGCCCATATCCGTGGTAAGGATCTACAAGTGTTTAATAACTTACTTATACATTTTTCAACAACGTCTTAGCATAACTTAACTAATAATAACTAAACAGGGCTATGGAAAGGCTGCCCAACTCAACGCAAGGTCGAGCAGTAATAACTAATATTCATCCGCTCGCTAACAGCTGATCAGGGTTGCCAGACCACAGCGATCAAAAAAAGCCAAATCAAGACATAAAAAAATCCAGAAAAAGCCAACAATTTTGCTAAGTACAAAAGCCCCATGATTTGTCAGATTTTAAGCGCTTGGCAACGTTTTGATGATGATGTAGAGCCATCAGTTCATTCAGTGAAGCACACAAATAGAAAGTAAAGTTTCTATAGAACTGTAGAAAGTAAAATAAATATCAAGCAGACAGCATTATTTTACCATTCAATATATAGAGGACTTGCACGGGTCACGTGACTTTGTTACTGGACGGCAATAAAACAAAAACGTCCATTTGGCTCCTGTCAGTTGCAAGTCGGATTATACGTTTCCGTTTTGTTTGGCTGTTGAAAATGGTTATTTTGTATTGTTCCGTTGGCTGTACGTATAGTATAGATAGACAACGAAATGGATCTTCAGTTATATTCCACTGATTTCAAAAGATCCGGAACGTCGCGCCATGTGGATACCATCTATTGACTATTGGCAGAACTGCTTGGTGTCAAGTCCAGAAGCCATCTCACTTGTGTTTCACTGTTTGCGGACAGCACTTCGGTGATGGTGAGTGATAATGTGGTGATAGTGTGCCGTTATCATTTTTTAAAAATATTCACAAGCTCCCTCATTTCAATGGAAAGCAGATGACAAACTACTGTTATTAGTAGGCCTAGGCGTGGGTCTACTTGCAGTTGCAGACTTGACTTGTGAGAGACAGTAAGGAATTAATAATCAATTGCTATAAGGTATTGTTTCCCTGATTAGCAGGTAATCTATTACTAAGTGTGAGAGGTTGAATAGATAACTAAAGTTTAACATCAGTGGTCATGCAAAAAATAACCAGAATTCAATTGAATTAGCCATCTAGGAATACGCTCGCCACCGCCTCTCTGATCACCCTGGTAGTTTCACAGGTTTCAATCCCATGCGGGGATAGTTATGTGCGAGAGGATTGCAGCTCTACTCCCACCGAGGGTGGTTCACATGACCGCTGATCGGTTACGACCATTCCCCACCATCCAAGTCCATGCTCCACCATTCCCCACCACCCAAGTCCCCCCCCCCCCCCCCCCAAAAAAATAAACCCTATTCTAATGGTGTTTGTACAACTGATCCAAAATGTCTTTTTATTGTCATTGTTAAAAAAGATATGCTACCCGGAATCAAATTAATTAACGACTAGTGGCTGTGGTGGGATATGGACATAAATTTCACACTCCTTGATCACGGTTCACGGTTCACGATTCACGGTTCGAATATTGCCAATTTTGCAACGTTAGATTTTATGAAAACTCTATGTTTATCCATTATCTTACAGATATGGGTGCGACCATGGAATAGATGGATGTCAAAGTATAAGTTGCAACAGGACCACAGTGACACAAGACCAAGGTTTTAGTCTAGCGTTGGACACCGATACTACAACCAGATACAGTTGCCAATGAAACTTTCCGAGGCGTAATATTGAGACTTTGTGATCTGAAAGAAAATTCTGATGGGTAGCCGGCTAGCCGCAACCTTCCGTTTAACACTTTCGATGCCAAGATCAGTTTTTTCAATTTTACCGTTCCGTGCCAAGGTGAAAACGAGAGAGTTCTCTCCTATTCATTCTCTCTCGTATTCAGTTTTTGATTCATCGGGAAAGGGGCGAACCCAGCGGTGTCATCAGTTATCGTTCATTCCGACACTTCAGTCGAAGTCGAAACTCACCTACACACGCGTATCTTGTCGGAATTGCTCTCTCATGCTATTATAACATAAGTTGATGATAACTTGTCTTGATCTCTCATTGCGATAAAGATTCAATTCGAACATTTTATTCAGCAATCAGAATCATTTTATTATACGAAAATATCAAATTTGAACAAAGAAAACAAAATCGTTTACTAGCATAAAAATATATCCTTCATTCGCTATATATTCCAATAACATTAATAATGGCCAATTATTGTCACTCACAAGGATAACATATTGCAAAATAAACAAAGTAGTCACATTGCATATTCATACAACTGTAACACATATGTATCTCTATGACCTCGTCACCATTACAATACGTCGAAAGTATTGAAATCGGCCTCTTATCTTGCCATAGTAGTGCGAGTAATTGTCCTTTTCGTATTGAGATGATTTCCCCTTTCTTTAGTTTTGTTTTTATTTCTGCTGGAAGTCCCTTCCGGTTTGCCGTGACTGTTCCCGTTATCGATGTTTTCCTTCGCTGCAATTCCTCGGCTAATGCGACAGAGTTATAGAGTCTAAATTAAAAATGAATATTATTAAAAATTGGTTGTGATAAAACAGTTTATGCAATTGATTGATATATCCGACAATGATTCGTTATCTAAAATAGAACGCAGTATGGCGCCGAGACGTAAATTATCTAATTTGTCTCATCAATACCGAATAATCAACATACCTATCAACAAATACGTGATATCCTCTATCCAGATGACTTTCCATTAGTTGCAAAACTAAATTCGAAGTTTTTGTGACGCCGGGTTGAAGTTGTTCCAAGTTTGGATTACCATAATCTATTTTTACATTGAAAATGTATCCAGTTGTTGAATCAGCAATCGATCTAGCAATGATGCCCCATTTAACCGGTTTGTTTGGCATATATCTTCTGAATGAAACTCTTCCTTTATATGCAATCATGGTTTCATCGGTTCAGTCAGTAAACGATTCGTGGGTCCAGTCAGCAAACGATGAAATTCGAAGTCTTTACTTGCCTCGGCAAACATTTCATTCAATCTGGTATTTATAGCGAGCAAATACTTATTTGTGTTGATATTTGAACTAATATTGGCGTGCAAATGAAGTATTTCCAAATGCAATTTCAATATTCATTATACGCATCCGGTGTCTCTAAGTTGACATAATAAAAAGGTTTAAAGCTTCATCGAAATTCGTCAGTTGATCTGTCAAAACACGATTTTCCGAAATTGTCATCTCACGCAATTTGCTACGCAAGTCGTCTCGACTGCACGTAGTCCCGTCTTCGTGGCGCCAGACATGTGATCGCTATTGCGTAGCTACGTAATCAGTACGCCATGGCTGCTTATTGAACTTGTTCATCCGACACAAAGTCGTAGGATTGCATATTTTGCTATAATTATGGTTATACAATAGCTACGGAAGTAATTCAATATTAGCTGAAAGCATACGAGGGGCTCTGTGTTATTTGTAATATATTTCCCACTAAATTACTATATCTCGGATCATATCTCACTGACAAGTAGAAAAATATATGTTCCGAATAATATCAATTTCTCACTTTATTATTTCAAAATGTAACATATCACCTCTCAGGACGATAAAATTTGCTTTCGTTGCAGATGTCCGTCAATCCGTTACCCAAAAATGATAAAAAATTAAAAAAACGTTCAAAAATACCAACATTTTGAATCATTTCATCGCCCTGCCAATAAGACGACGATCATGCATATAAAAATATTCGAATTATTTCACGGTTTAGTAATGTTTTTCTACATCTTCGTAACATGATTGATAATATTATCATCTCTCCTCACACCTTTCAATCATTTCACCGTAAAAAGTTGAAACCGTGTGTTGGCGTCAGTCGGTCTCGTACAAATTTTTGATGATAATTTGCGGCTAATATGTACCTCGGCCATGCTAAATAAGTTGATAATTTACTTCATGGCAGACCCTCTTTCCATCTTGGTATTTCTTGAATGACGCGATTGGATGACGACGTCATTCTTCCCCCCCAACTTGACAACAAGAGAGAGAGAGAGAAGAAAAAAAGACGGCAAATACCTGAACTCGACCTTCTTCTATCTATTAAACTTTTCCCTTTTCGAATGACGTATATATACGTCATTTTGCATTGATGGCACGGAACGGTTGGCGCCAAATGACGTATATATACGTCCTTGGCATCGAAAGTGTTAAAGAATATTATGAGATATGACTTAAGAGTCTAAACTTCTATTTGAGAGGGGTGTAACCCAAGCTAATTTGCAAATGGTATTCATGGTACCAAATGTATCACACACTTTACAGTAATTATAAATAATATTTGAAAAATAAAGCACATCAAAAATGTATTTTCAAAAAACAATTGGTTTTATCTGCAGATACTAGGTTGATATTGAGATTGACCATTTCAGTGCTAAATTTTCTTTAGTCAAAAGGCACACATGATTCGCAAAGATTTGTGAATGCGCACAGTACACCAATTTGTCTAATGTTTTGATTCCATAGGCAGGAGGTTGTGGATCGGTGCTGCTCAGGATGGGATATTTTTGCCTCTAAATGCATATTACGTGTTTCACATGAATCCATCGTGCTCAGATTCGACTGTTTACAATGTCTGAAGGCTCCAACAGCCTTATTTTATGGGTACACAAGAGAATTTTCAGTGTGGCATGCATGGGTCAGTTGGAGTCACTAACCTCAAGATATCTATAAGCAAGGATAAGATGGAAGTAACATTTCATAATTCCTCAGAGCATTCCTTAGGATAAAAAATGTATCTGCCTACACAGCCCTTTCAAATGGAAGATATGATGCCTCGGGGGTAATTTCTATCAAATATTTTACAGTATTATGGTTCTAGTGAAAAGGGGTGTAGGCGGCTTATTTAAAGTGTGGTAGGTCTAGTCGAAAGACACATTAAATGTTTATGCTAACAACTGCAAATTAATATTGCAACGCATACAAGTTAACAGAATTTGTTGAAATGGTCCTGCCTTTTGCCTTTCTTCAAAATTCCCCTTTTTCTAACTATTCTCTTCCTCTCTGGGGATGGCGAAAATTCAAATATCGATGGGACATATAAGCAGCTGATAATGGGTTATCTTCCCTTTTTCCTGAAAATAAATTAAACACTAATCATCATTTGACAGTGCCAAGTTTGTGTATCAGATCAGTAATAAATTACCTGCTAACTAACAAAACAATCACCTTCTGACCATTATTATAGATTTCTTTCAATTTAAAACGCAACTACGCCTACCAATGTGGGTAGTTTTTAGGATAGAATATATCTGTGGTTGGGGACAGATTGCAAGGTGCAACATCGTACGATTACCATTACCATGTCGGGATTAGTTAGCCAGTTATTTGTTTTAGAAGCATGGACTTGATGGTGGGGGATGTCGTAATCGACCAGCGGTCGTGTGAACCACCCTCAGTGGGAGGAGAGCTGCAATCCCCTCGCACATAACTATCCCCGCATGGGATTGGAACCTGTGAAACTCCCAGGGGGATCAGAGATGCGGTGGCGAGCGTATTTTTAGATGGAGAATTCAATTGAATACTGGTTATTTTTTGCATTAGCACTGGCGTTAAACTTTAGTTATCTATTCAACTTTTCACACTTACTAATAGATTACCTGCTAACTAGGGAAACAATACATTATGGCAATTATTGATTAATACATTACACGAGTCAAGTGTGCAAGTAGGCCTACGCCTAGGCCTACCAATAACAGTAGTTTGTCATCTGCTTTCCATTGAAATGAGGGAGCTTATGAATATTCAAAAAAAATTGATAACGGCACATTATGACTTACCATCAACGAAGTGCTGTCCGCAAACAGTGAAACACAAATGAGATGGCTTCTGAATTTGACACCGAGCAGTCCTGCCAATAGATGATATCCACATTGCGCGACGTTTCGGATCTTTTGAAAACAGTGGAATATAACTGAAGATCCATTTCGTTGTCTATACTATACGTACAGCCAGCGGAACAATACGAAATAACCATTTTCAACAGCCAAACAAAACGGAAACGTATAATCCGACTTGCAACTGGCAGGAGCCAAATGGACGTTTTTGTTTTATTGCCGTCCAGTAACAAAGTCACGTGACCCGTGCAAGTCCTCTATACAATACAGGGTGCCGTTTCAGTCTGTCAGTATGTGATATACCTACATATTTCTACTTGAACTTGTGATATACCTTGAAAAATTCTTCCTATATCGTACTTTACTATTGAATATTGTTTTATTTCTAAAATTTATAAACCATCAATTTTATTAAAAAATTATCTAACCCCCTGCCGCTCACAGGTGGACCACTGCTATCTAATTCAGTAATTTTAGCGTAGTTAATCACATCGTTACTGCAATTGCAGAATTAAACTAAAGCTCACATAAACCATATCAGGCATAATCAAAATTAAGTTATACAACTATTTTTTGGAAACAGAACGTAAATCTGACAAATAACACGCAAAACTATAAAAACGAGGCAATGTTACAACCCTGCTTGAACATCTGTCTGAGAACTGCAGAAACTGCCATTATTTCTTATTGGGTATGGTTAAGAGTTAATGTAACAAACAAGGAAATTGATGCCCCAGGAAATCCTAATGCTAACGTTCAGTTGTTACACGCTAAATTTTGTATTTCATATGATGTTAATAATAGACACTAGAATAGACTTGAAAAAGGACGAAAAAACGCCAAAAAGCCAAACGAAAATTCTGACGCCAAACGCGTTTGAAAAAAGCCAAAAATGGCATATTTGGCGTTAAAAAAGCCAATATGGCAACCCTGCAGCTGATTCGATTCAATTGTTACGTCATGCAGAAGTCATTGTTCATTGCCGAAAATGTAGAGAATATAGGACAGATCGTAGCACATATATCTTGTAGTAAAAGCGTCTTTTCCGTAAAACGTGCATTTTTTGGAAGTGGGAACAAGGCAATATTTGTTACTAAATTTTTAAGGAACATTTTAAAACCATTTTCAGGTAGTTACCTGATGTGCGCTACGAAACTCACTTTCTAGGCGTTTTTCAGGGCCTCGGCTCGCGGCCTAATATGTATATGCAAAAGTCAATGTCAAATGCATATACAGAACAGTGACCCAACACAGCCATTTAAGTTATGTTATTTCAAAATATAATGCCATATGCAAATAAAGCTAATTCGATATACATATACAGCCATTTGAATGTTTTACATACAAAAGTTCATGTCACATGGTTATACAGCCGACTCAATCAATTTACATATACAACCACCTGAGTGATGTACATACAAATGTCTATATTATATGCATATACTGCCAACTCATTTGTACATATACATTCATTTAACTGATGTACATACACAGACACAGCCAAAGTCATATGAATACACAGACAACTTAATATGCATATGCAACTAACTCGATATATGTATATATACATATTTCTGTATATGTCTATATAGTTCATGTCATATGCATATACAGCCAACTTAATGTACATATACACTATACAGCCATTAAAGTGATTTCCATACAAAATTCAGCCATTCAATGTTTTTATATAAACAGTTAGGTGATATATATACAAAAGTCAAATGCATATACAGCCAACTCAAAGACATATATAGACATTTCAGTGAGGATTATAATAAAGTCATTCAAACCTAACAATTGATCGTTTTAATTTTGATACCAGAGATCGAATTGCCTGCCAACTCGAAGATGGAGACTGATGGTCTATCGCCATATTCAGCAACTGTGTATTCGACTGTTAGATCTCTCGAAGACGGAATTAAGCGACTTGCATCTGTGAGTATACTAGAATAGTAGGATGCTTTAAAGCAGAATTCCCAAAACTTGATGTAATCTGTAAGATGAATAAACGAGTTAAAACTGTAAAATCAGATTGACATCACAAATATCAAATTTGTTGGTTGAAAGATCTTCAAAAGCCTCACTATATATTGTCGATACAAGTACAGAATATCTTATGTTTTTTCTGCTCAACTTGAGAATTTTTAGAAGTTTTTTTTTCAACATTAGAGTTTTTACGAGAGTATGCCCGAAGGAAATAATTTTATCGTGATTGCAGTAGAAAAGCATTTAGACACGAGCAGACACTATGATTTAAATGCTAGGATTGAAGTTCAGTTGAATTGAAGATTATGATTCACTGCAAGTTACTATTTTATCCAAGTCAATATCACACCCATATGTGAACAGTCGACAGATTAGTTATATTACAATATCTATAAAATTTATCCAGGTGCATATAAATTGCAAAACCAGATTGAACAACTTTCTTGAAGAAGAAAGCAAGATATCTTCTGTTGATCAGAAGGAATTCTTCCAACAGCTAACATTGAGCACACGTTGGCATTATACTCGAGACTTTTCTGGCATCGTTCTAAACTATATTTCTCACGTGGACTTGATCCATATTCTGAAATATTTACAGACGGTGGGTCACTGGTTCATAAAAATTTTCTCATAACCAAATTGCAATATATCCACTGCAGTGGAATGAATAAAGAATTGAAATGTAATAAAATATCTGAATGTAGATAATGTGGAATCAGAATCATATGCTATTTTGCTGTCCTAGACAGCTAATAGCCAATCACCTAAGATACCATACCCAGGCAGTCTTGTAATCAGGAATTGATTAGTGAAGACGTTTGTTAAAAAATGATATATTACACCTAACAATACATATAACTTCTTGATAACCAGCTGTACTGTATTGCATAGGTTCTCAAAAAACGATAGAAGAAAAACACATCATCGAAAGTCTGAATTCTGCACTGGAATACACAGACGTCAGTGCTTGTCAACAGTTCATAAATGAAGTAATAATCAGGTTGCCTGGCACTCTTCCAGAAAAACGGTAACAAATTTTGTAAAATTTCAAATAAATACATTAAGACATATTCTTGAGTGAGAAAACTACAATAAAGTAAAAGTTGCAAGCTTTCACGGTAGCCTAAAGAGCAGTGGTCGGCAAACTTATGTACTTGCGGGCCAAATATTAACATTTCTGGTAGTGTGCGGGTCACATTTATTTCCGCTTACGAACAATCGCTGCATTAAACTTCAAATTATGGCGCCTTCTATTGATGTGTTGAAAGCCTTCCACAATCGTGTATGTGACCTTTTTAATATATTATCAAACAATACCTTGTTTTTATTCACTTATCATCAATGTGAAGGATAATGTTGTTTTTGTGTCATTGCCAAAGCGTTGAAATCAAATGACAACTTCGTTGCACCGCGGTACGTCATCAAATGACAATCAGACAAGCGTTATGGAGTTTATTCTTAGTGTAATGCATTCCAAATAAAGCTGCCAACAGCAATATGTGCACACTTCACGTTTTGCATTGTCATACAGGCGAGCAGTGGCGCAGCCCCGGGTCTTTGGTCGAATTTCGTATTTGCAATAACACATTTTGTAATGGCGTTTAACATCAAATTCCCTGACTGCGATGCTGATTTGGCATATCAAGCAAACTGATTTTAAAATGCGCAAGAAAGAAAAATATTTTTCCGGCCAAAAACTTTGTAATGTTCAACCCTGGTCGCAACCTTCACTCCGTTCCCAAGACATTTTTCAAAAATCAAACTGAACCTATAATTGGACTTTATTCATTTAAACAACATACAACTGAGGCTATTTACTACAAACGGGCGCCATACAGCAGCACTTGTTATCACATAAATCCACTTGGAAACAATATTAAATTTAGAATCAACGTGCTTTTTATGCATTCGAAGATGGGTCATTCGAGGGCCGCAAAAAATTAGTTCGCGGGCCGCAGTTTGCCGACCCCTGCTATGGAGAGTATAGTAAGATGTAGGTCAATGAATATAGGTTAACTACATTAGGAGAAAAAAAAACTGATAAAACTGTGAAATGGGTGGAAAGGTATGTTTTTTTTTCAACTTCATCAAGGTAAAAGCAAAAGAACAACTAACAGTTTAACTGAATGTACAACATTTTTTTTTTTTATATAAGTTGGGGAGTAGCAGACCGCCGGGCCCCCTTTAACGAGGTATAAAAATATTTGAGTCGCCGACTAATTTTGAACAAAATTTGTTCATAAAAAGGTACATTAAATAATATCGAATTGTTACCAATTTATTCAGTAATTTCTTTCATGTCGTAATGGTAGAGTTTTTTTATACAAAACTCTCAACAATCAATGAATTATTTCAACCCACAACAAAAAGTGATTTCACAGTTTTTATCTCAAATCACTCCCAGAAGAGATTTCAGTATGGAAAGCAAATCAATTTTAACATTAGTCTGAATTACCAGTCTAGAATAAATGTTGTAACATTCCAAGAGTCAGAATTTTCAATTTTAAACATTGGTATGAGAGTTAAAAAATTATATAGAATTTTTGGCACTCCCGTAGTATGTGCACCAAGATTGCGGACACCGGAACGTAATATGTGTACCAGATTAGGGATAGGCCATAATTTTACTCTAATTTTCCTTATTTTAGTTTATTACGGGTTCGAAAACTAGCCAAGTTCTTCCCGTAGTATTTGTACCTGAAATTATGGCCTAACCTGGTACACATACTACGTCCCGGTGTCCGCCATCTTGGTACGCATCCTACATGAGTACCGAATTTTTGACACCCCAATGTTGTTTGCTAGTATGCCTACTTGCTCTGAAAAACGTTACCCTGACTTGTCAATAGCAACTTTTCGTAAAAATGTACATACTTTTGTTTCAGACTTGTGGAAGATGTATTTGAGAATGTTGTATCTCCATTTTTCAACAAATCCAAAACCAAACTATGGTATTCGAAATTACCTGATACTGTTTGTTTCAAGCACATTTCGTATTTATTCAAGCAGACAATGAAGCTGGAATCTAAATAATTTTGTATAAATTTGGTTCAAATGCATTGATAATAGAATCTTGATAGTCGCCGAAAAGATGAATGGCGTAGCTGCTTATAGAATTGGGTGCTTGACGATGGTTGCACAAGGATTCTTATGATTCTGTTTAATGTGCCCAAGCCACAGTAGCCCAGACTAGAATGTCTATTATACTCTCATGTTTAAAGCACTCTTTTCACGTGCTTGAGCTACTGCCATTTGGCTAAGTTAAGTCTATCCATCCTTTCGGGTCTATCAATGTATTTGATTTCATGATCAGTAACAAGCCATAATCGAAAATTGATAGTTGTTATTTATTGATGAACTAGTAAGAGACTTCACTAAGATTATTTTAATTGCTTGTAAATATGATTAAATGACAGTGAATATATTTTAACATAAATATCCAATTACTTATTTGAATAGTTAGATTTTTCAATAGATTTTTAAGCGATTAGCTGTTATGATTTTTGTGCGATGATTTAAGGAAATTTATGTTGATGTCAAGATTTATAAATCTTAAATATAGTTCTCAAATTATGTTTGAGGCAGTCGAGTTATTAATGTGAAATTGTGAATCATGTGAAAATCTATTTAGTGTTGTGATTATATAAACGCATGCTTGGGTTTTAATCAATAAATTCTTCAAAGCAGAAAGAGTATTTTAATACACATAATATCAGAGTTGGAGATACCCGTTACCTCGGGTCACATTTTCGAAGATTTCTATTTCAAACGTTTATCTCAGCAAAAAGACTCTACTTGCTTAACTGTCAGAAAAAACTTGACCTGGAACTTGAAATAAATATTTTGCAAATTTTAGTGAAATGAAAATTACCACATATTCCGGGAAGTCGTAGCCTGTCAGTCATATTTATCCATTGCACTCTTGTTTATTAGATGTATTCGAACTCGACTTGTGACCTAAAAGAGCAGCGAGTCAGAATGGCAGTGACTTGACTTGACACTTGAATTATAAAGTTTGGCAATTCGCGACTCGGATGACCCTTCACTTACCTTCGCAACTCGATGTTCAGGTATTTGTACCCAACACTGCTATAAAACTCTCTTCGCGTAAAGATAAGATGTTTGTACACCTTCTTTAAGAAATCAACAACGTAATGTAGATAAGTGCCACCAGAGTTATGAAATTAAAAAGAAATTTCCATTGCCCTCCAAAAATTTGGGTGTTTTATAAATTTGACTCCTGTGAATAGGAAAATATTGCTTCAGGAGTAGGGAGAAAATCTTACCCGACTCTGTAGCCCTGGTACTGGTAAATGATGCCAGTTAATAACAGACAACTTGAGGTAATATTGGGGAAAACGTGGTTACAACGATGGTACTGCTCACGACTCGTGAGTCACGAACCGCTGAAGATATTTCAGCATAAATATCTGGAAAATATGCAGAGAGAAGAAATGTTTCGTTGATGATGAAATGCTCATAATTTATGTTCTAACTTCAGACGAGTCATATTTGATATGCTATTCTGAATACGATAAAATGATTAAGAACAGTCACAAAGAAAAATGAATATGGCAAAAATGACATGCAGTGAGAGGTCCGTTAGTTATCATACTGACGTTAGTTATCATACCGTTACCATACTGCACACGATAAGTGACTAAATTTTAATTGGTGCCCATTCTGCGGAAGACATATTCGTCTCATGCCGGATCCTTTTAATTAGTAAGATCAATAAAAGGATATTTTAGGATTTCTTTACAGTTCGTCAAACGTAGCAATTGGGTTAGGACTAGAATGAACGTAATGTTTAAAAAATAGAAATGCGAAACAAAACTCACCGTCGATTCTTCCTGTTTACCTTGACAAATTCAAGTTCATTGGACACGTGAGTGGACCTATGGATCGTTTTCATATTTTTGGTAATCTTATTCTTGTTGGTCTTCTTCTTCGTATCGTTTTGAAAAAACTGCTTTTCTCCTTGATTACTGGACCAATTGCTTCGAAATTTTCATTTGAGCATAGCTTTCTTGTTTTATTTTGTAATGAGAGGCTTAATGATAGATCAACAACGGCATCGTATAAGTTTATTTCGACTCCATACTGATCATAACAACTGGCAATACAATGATTGGTAAAAAAAAAACAAGTGAATAAAAACTGATTATGAAATCGGGAGGACAAACAAAACCTTAGCCATACTCATATCCATATGCATCTTATTTGCTTGAAACAAGGTCGTTGCCCCAATTCATTTCCTTTATGTTATTCCCCTCGTTCAAGTATTGCTCGTTTTTATCGTTCTTTGTTAGTTAAAACTTTGGTTTCATCACATATACTTGTGTTACGGTTGAAGTGTATATTTCAATATATCTGTATTTGGATTCTTCAAATCGGATTGTACATCTCCACAATATACGAACATTTGGCATTATAATACATTGTGTGCTATTTACTTCTGAGAGGTTCAGAATGGAGTCACACTCAATTAAACGTGTGTCAACCCAATATCACGTGAGTGAAAGCGTAGATAAGGTCATTCTTTGCCCTATAGTTGAACCTTAGGTCTCGCAGCTCGATAACCAATCTTGGTTCCCCGCGACTTCCCTTCACCAGTGAAATGTGTGTTCAATTTTATATTTTGTCAATTTCCTATGTTATTTTTTTACTGGATAGAGAAATAAACTTGGCTATGATTATGCCTTAGATAAGGTTCAAAACGTACAGAATAAAAGATGGAAGGTTTTGCCAAGAAGAAGTGGTATGTGTTCACTCTCCTAAAATTATTAAATTAATTCCCACACACTCACAAGCACCCACAAACACAGAGATAATATAGAGAATAAACTTAAGATAAAACATATACATAGTAAACAAAAATAGAGAAAAAAATTAATAAATGAAAGTACTTGCCACGCCATCTTTTTGTTTGAAATGGTAAATCTGCTAACCATTAGAAGATCATTCAGAATTAGCGATATACCAATAACATTCAATAAATTTTAATGCGTTGACACGGAATTATATCATCAGGGCCTTCAATTAACATTGAAAAATACTTTTAACTCGCAGACTGCACACTAAAAGCGATGTTGGGAATTCTTATGCAGAGGTGGGTCATCAGAGAAACCATTCTTGGTTTAGAACATCAGAGGACCACAGCAAGTGGGTTTCGCTCATCGCATCTGACTTTTGTACTTATATTTGGTGTTTTAAAAGTAGTTTATTGGATTTATGCGAATCGTGCCATGTTAATGAAGCTTACGTAGTGGCTTACATATATTTTCTAGAATTGAGGACCCCGTTGCTTGGGGTTTGATACAACCTCTTATTCTACAGGAAATACCGAAATATTATAAAGTAGCCAAAGTGGTCTATAGCAGTGGTTCCCAACCTTTGTCCCCTGGCGGACCGGTAAAATTGAATAAAATGTACCAGCGGATCGGCAAAAATTGAAATGAGTTGAACAGAAATAATAACATATATTTGCGTAATATCAGGTAATCGCTATAATTAAAAAAACACTACATTCAAAAATATTTCACACAAGGAAAAACTGTCAAATAATGTACCGATCATAATTTGAAATGGGTGGAACGTAAAATAATAACATATATTTGCGTAATAAAATGGCACCCACTATGCGTTAAACAAAGCACACATCTCACATAAAAACATTTACATGCCAAACCATGTACAACCCGCTCTGCAGCGACAGTCAATTTATTAGCTTCGTTTTAATTAAAGATGGAAGTAACTGGTTGAAAATTCGAAAGGGAAATTGCGTAATAAACCAACGTAACTTCGACTTATTAATCAAGAGAAGCATGCAGAACTTTTTGGGCCGCGGACCCCTGTTTGTGAATCTTATTTTTGACGTACCCCCATCCTATGTCTTATTAATTTCTGTGCCTAATGTCGCGGACTAAAGTGTCCGTGTTTATATTGGCTGTATATATTTTATGTTCATAGCCTGTTATGTTGACCATTATTTAATGCTGTTTTGTCGGATTTCGGACTCCGACCTCTCACTAAATGTGAGGCAAAAACTGTTTTTCGATCTCTCTTCTCCGGTCGTTGCGCTGGCCGGATATGTTTCCAGTTCTTTAGTGATGTAATCTGTTATGCTGTTTTAAGTTTGATATTGGAGTTGCCGAACAATAAACAATCAATCCGGAACCTTCGAGTCTTCTGATTCATCTACAACCACTGTAGCAACATCTTTTCGAAACCGTGACAATGGCGTGCACGCCAGGATTTGGGGTCTCATGTAGTTTCGTGCCTAACATACTTCTAGTGGGCGTAGCATGACAATTTTTTCACGTATCAATCCTAACCCCCACCTGACTATGCAATCCAACAATTACGTCACGGCGACGTCACAATCACGTCATAGAGCTCGTCAAATATACATACGAATACGATCGCCCGAAATGGCATCGGCACCGACGATAAAGAACTGACTAATGTCAGCGATCTCTCTCATATTGGGATCGTTGCGACGAGAAAACAAGAGAAATGATGCTCGTCTGCGCGTCTTGGATAACAGTTCGTATAGTTTGAAGGGCTCTATTACGTCACTGTGACGTCTTAGTGACGTAATTTTTGGATGGCGTAGTCAGGTGAGAGTTAGGATTGATATTTCAAAAAATTGTTATGCTACGCCCACTAGAAGTGGATTCGGTACGAAACTACATGAGTCCCCAGATTTGTTGACGGCTATTTCAAAGAACAGAAAAAGAAGCGAATTTCAACATGGAGAAATTGTGTGCCGGAAACGTCAACTTCGGGAAAGTTGTGACAATGGTCATTTCCGGATAAGAGCAGAGCAATGTCTGGCAAGTTTGCGAGAAATGGAATTGACACGTATTCATCGGGCGAAGGCAGTGGATATGTAGTGGATCCTGGCCAGCCAGCAGTGGACTATGGACCATTTTCGTTCAAGTGAGCTTGATATGGCGGACGATGATGTCTGGTGATGGAAAGACTTTGTGTTCCAAATTGCAGCAGAGTTGGGAAATGAAACTGAAATGCGTTGAAATGTTTTTTTTTTATGGGCGAGTTTTCGGGTAATGATTGTGGCTCGATATGCAGGCGGTTGAGGCTGGTTGGACTTTTGTGACCGGTTTTCAGAAATGGGATTGAGTGTATTGACTTCAGTGGTGGAGCCCTGAAGTGTTAGAGTCTCATTGTGTGTGGTCAATATGAGCCAGTAACCGTTGCATATCGGAGCGGGATCCCTGTGGGGAGGAGTAAATCCAGGAAGGAACATTTTCCCCAAATTGCTAAGATGACGAACGTGTAGATGCACAAGAAAAACTATCTGAGTTATATTTTTGTTGGCTGCGTTTGAAGGCGACTTAACAAACTCGAGAAAATTGCGACTGTGATTGAATTTTTGTGTTATAGTGGTTGTTCCATTTCATTCCTGATAACTTTGATTTTCTTTCACTTAAGGGGGATGCACACATGCACGGCTACGACAGCTCACGGCAGGTTCGTCCGGCTGCTGGCGGGTGTGATACAGACATCACCGATTCTGCGCATTACCCAGCAGATCGAGATTTTCGCGCGGCTGATTTTCTCGCTGCTACGGCTCTACGACAAAGTAGAAGTATGCTGGACTTTATCGCATTGCCGTTGCACACCTGCGCTAGCTTCCATAGTATTAACCTGTGTCTGAGGGGTGATGTTTTTTTGGTATAATTTGTCTAAATTGCAAGTCTAGCCTACGTGATAAACTACCGGTACCTGTGTCTGTGAACGTGGGCTAGTACAAGAGAGATTTCGAATCGATTTCATTGTTGCGCTAGGCCCAGTTTTATTATTACAACCAGCGGTCAGCAGGAAAAATAGGTACCGTATACAGAAAATGGATCCCAATCGTAATGGAATCTCAAGACTCGTCTCTAAAACGACTGTGATGTATATGTTGTATCAAGACATTTGGACTACCAGGTGAGTACCTCACCGGTACGGTATCTAGACTACAGCTATGCAGCCAGAGAGTACCGGTACCGTACTGGGATATGGTATGGTAGCCTACTGGTGCTTAGTTCAGTAGTTGCGGTACGGTATATCTGTATATTGACATGAGGACATATGTTCGCACAAAATCCTGGTTTTGCACCTGTACAATTTTGAGATACAGCTTGAATCAAAAAATCAGTAATTGAGATTTATAAAGCTGTAAAGTGTACCAGTATCTTAGTATAGTACAAATAAACTACTGATTTACGGTATTTTTATTGTCAGATACCATGCTAGCTTGCCCGTCATTTTTAATGTGCATACAAATAAAATTATAGGACTCGTACTAAGTTTGTGTGTTCTATAACAGAAAAATGTGGGGTCCATGACCTGCTTCTACATGGAAGTGATAAGTCTGAATTCTTATGGGCAGAAGAAATTTTGGAATCTTCCAACGAAGAAAAATGCCATCAGTATTTTCGAATGCAAACGTATCAATTTGACTATTTGCTCGATAAACTTGAATCGATAATCAGTAAAAAAGACACATTTTGGCGAAGTGCCAAAC
This sequence comes from Styela clava, assembly GCF_964204865.1. Lineage (NCBI taxonomy): Eukaryota > Metazoa > Chordata > Ascidiacea > Stolidobranchia > Styelidae > Styela > Styela clava. The sequence continues at coordinate 6,769,878 of NC_135254.1, forward strand.
GAAGGCTAATATTGACTATTCGGTTAGTATTATATAATATATATAACGTGAAGTACCATTTGAATAGTTGTTCTAATAATTCAAGTATCATAGTTTCTGTTTTCACTGGATATTACAACAAAATTATTCATATTTCAGTCGATATGACCTAATTCACTGTGATATCCATTGATACCTGCTTCTAATTTGGCACAGATGTTAACAAACGTGCAAGGCACAAACTGCTCACAATTTTGTGTCTTTGATTTGGATTTATATGTACAGTGCGACAATGAATTTGCTTTACCGATGAATTTGTATTTTTACTGAATATCTAAATATTGTTTTTTCTTACAGATATTTGGCCACTGGTGCTTCTCAGTTGGATCTTGCGCTTTCATTCCGAATTGGCCACTCAACTATTGGGACAATTCTCAGAGAAACAATGTCTGCTCTGTGGAAAGAACTTGTTAATGAAATTATGCCTCCACCTACTCCGAGGAAATGGTTGGAGATTGCTAAGGAATTCAATTTTAGATGGCAATGTCCAAATTGCATTGGTGCTCTTGATGGAGAGCATGTGCGAATAAAACGCCCTCCAAATAGTGGCAGCGAATTCTATAATTATAAGGGTTACTTTTTAATTGTTCTACTGGCTGTCTGTGATGCGCAATATAGGTTTGTTATTGTCGACATTGGTAATTCTGGTAGGCACAGTGATGGTGGTGTTTTTTCAAACTCACGATTGGGAAAAGGATTCGATCAATCCAGCCTCAATATTCCTGGCCAACAGACTCTGCCTGGCACTAGTGAATCCATCCCATTATATTATGATGCGGATGATGCTTTCCCGTTGAAAATTGGAATCATGAAGCCCAGTGGCGGCGCGTCAATAGGGCCAACCGGGGCAATGCCCCGGTTGTTTTTTCGGTATAATAAAAAATATTCGAAAAATACATCAATATCGGTTGCACAGATTGTCTACACTAGCCATGTTCTCCCGACATGGTTCATTTTTCGCTCGCAAAGCCTTCGCCGAACGTCGACGGGGCGACGCCTATTTTTCCCCGGTTGCTCATTGTATATCGTATTCTCTCTTTTATCTTCCACTCGCCGCGTTTGTGTCCTTTGTTTTCTGTTTCTTTTACTAAATCATCGGGGCTAGCCCCGAAATTATGACGACACAATGCCGACGTTTCTTACAACAACGTGTTGACATATTCACGCTTTCCTTCTCGTTCGTTGGTTGCTTGAAGAGTTGATAGTTTCCTCGCTTTCGTTTTTGTCGCTTGTTTCGCTATTTGAATCAGTTAGAGACCTTTAGTCCATTTGCTTTCGATTTTCCACATTCCTTTTGAGCTCCTCACTTCTTTCCGGCTTCGCATTTCTTAGCCTTAGATCTCATAATGAATAAGGTTGATGCACTACTTCGCACTCCGTTTTCGCAGCTGCCGCTGGAACAAAAATTAGAGGTACAACGTCTTGGGCCTTATCAACCAAAAAATTGTTCACTGGAACAATCCCATGACGGAGGAAAGCGTCGGCGTACATTCTGCGCAGAAACGTGGTATAAAAAACACGAATGGTTGTGTTACAGCGAGGACAAAAATGCACTTTTTTGTTTTTATTGCCTACTTTTTGCTACCGCCCGTGACTGACGTTCGTGTAAATTTGGTTTTAGAGATCTTAAACATCTTTCCGAGCGTGCCAGGGATCATCAATCTTCTATGGAGCATCTGGACAATGCAGTAAAATACCGAACATTCGGAAATGTTAATATTGCAGCACAGTTGGATGAAGGACGCGCGGTTTCTATTCGTCGGCACAACCAAAACGTCGAGAAAAACCGCCATGTTCTCGGTCGATTGATAGATATTTTGAAGTTTATTGGTTGTCACGAGCTGTCCCTCCGTGGGCACGATGAACGGGCTGGCTCTTCTAATAGAGGGGTATTTTTGGATATGGTGGAATACACCGCATCCCTAGATACAGTATTGAGAGATCATCTTGATGCCGCAACTGTTTCGAAAGGGACATCTAAGGATATCCAAAATGATTTGCTCGACTCAATGTATAAAATTTATTTACAACATTTGGCTCTGGAAATTGAGAATTGCCAGTTCCTTTCGATTCAGTCTGACGAGACAACTGACATCACGTGCGTTTCCCAACTGGCTGTGATTTTTCGGTTTGTGAAAGATGGTAAACCTACCGAAAGATTTCACAGCTTTGTACTAATCGTTGATTGCACGGCTTGCGGGATATCGGCTGTACTGAAAGAAGTGTTACAGCCTTACAACGCGAAGTCAAAATTGATAGCTCAAACTTATGACGGCGCGGCAGTCATGAGTGGGTCGAAACATGGTGTTCAAGTTTATATAAAAGAAGATTTTCCTCATGCGCATTTTTTTACATTGTTATGCACACCAATTTAACCTCGTTATTAAAAATATGTGTCTTGATACCCCTCTCGACCGTATATTTTTTGCAAATGTTTCGGGGTTTTCTTCATTTTTTTCCGTTTCGCCGAAGCGCTCTGACCTCCTTCGCCAGATATGTAGCCGCCGTCTCCCAGCTTGTGCACCAACACGTTGGAACTTCCAATCACGCGTGGTGCAGGGCGTGTCCGAAATTAGGTCTGAGCTCATTGAGTGTTTCAATAGCATTCAGAGCTCTCCGGTTTGGGACAAACGCTCTGTGAGGGAGGCGGCAGGTCTAAAGCGTCTGCTAGAAAATGGTGAGTTTTCATTTTTTCTCGCTTTTTTCTCCACAATATTCTATCACGTGGATGTATTATACGGCGCATTGCAATCAAGGCTAATGGATGGAGCGTCTGTGCAGTCGTGTATTTCAGACTTCTGCGATGCTGTATCTCGTATCCGGGAAACAATAAAATACGACGACACATGGAGTGCTTCTTTACGCCGCGGGCAAACAACGCAGCGTTTGATTTTGTCTGCAAAGGAATGCTGTGACATTCTGGCGAATCAAATAGGCGATCGTCTGCGCACTGAACACCTTGCCGCGTTCTCTTTGATGAACCCCAAAAATTTTTCAAAATTTGCACGTCAATTTCCCATCCATTTGTTGGCTACTGTCTCCAAATTTTATCCCATGATAAACGTGGGTAAATTAAATTGGAAAATGAATTGCGATGTATATACACCAATCAAACTTTTTTGAACATCACATCAACTTGCGCGCTCTATGGGTTCCTCATAGATAACACTCTAGTAACTACGTTTGCGGCGTCTGCAAAATTTCTGGACATCATTTTGACGACGCCTATTTCTTCCGCCGACGCAGAGCGAACATTCAGCACGCTGAAGCGTATTAAAACGTATCTCAGAAACACAATGAAGCAAGATAGATTAAATTCCTTGGCTGTTTTATCCATTCACAGAGATTCACGTTATTTCTGGGATGCATGACTTTAATCAGCGCGTTATTGAGCATTTTGCTTCCAAGAAACCGCGGCGTGTTGCATATATGTTCAAGCAGTAGAAGTCTAGCAGCATATATATCTATGAGTGAGCGACGCATGTCCTTATCTTTGCATTAACTTTTTTTTCTTCATAGTAACGTTTTAAACCTTATTTTAGGTTTTGTCTGCCGAAGTTTCTGTTAATATGTCATTGTATTTATCTGGGTAAATATTGCCTTTCCTTTTGAAAGAGGTTTCAAAATAAACTATGTCTATATTTATTAATCCCTTGACTTGGACCGGTTTTAAAGACACCTTCTTATCGTTAAAAATTGTCGATTTTGCCGATTGGTTGTTACCGATGGAATGGTTTTTATACTCATAAAATGATGGGAGAACTTACAGCGCTCATCCTGTCCCCGTAGATGGGGGTGACTTGGTCCCGCAGTAGCTTGCCCCGGTTGTCAAAATGACCACGCGCCGCCACTGTGAAGTCCTATCCTGGTCGTGGACTGAATAGTAGTCAGAAAATTTTCAATTATCGGCTGAGCAGGGCTAGGAGGATTGTGGAAAACACTTTTGGGATTCTAGCTGCCCGTTGGCATTTTTTTTTTCAAAACTATAAACTGTGATCCAGAAATGGCCACATTAATTGTACAATCCTGTGTTGTACTGCACGATTACCTCCAGCAACCACAGGGGCAAACTTCTATTTATGGTGACAACATGGGCCCACTTGGAACAGTGTCTGAGGGAAATTGGAGGCATAGATTGCTAGTAAATTTGAACATGTTTCCTTTGCACCATTTCGGCTCAAACAATTATTCCCGTAATGCAGCTTCTTTTAGAAATAAACTGTGCCTGTACTCTATGTCTACAGGGGCTGTACCATGACAGTGGAATCATTGATAAAATGCTCTCTTCTAGTTGAAGTAAATAGAACTGTTTTGTTAAAAACACCATTAGTTGGTTGTTTGTATTTTGGTAAATTGGCTGTAATACAGTTCTTTTGTTTATTAATCTTTTATGAAGATATTGTGATTATTACGAGAGAATGTTTTATCTACCGTAATTCTTTTCGAAGCCCCATATTCCCACCTTGGTGAATTTTTGAGTGATTTTTGATGTTCTCATTCATCCATTTATAAAGTCATGATTTTATGTACGCATGGAATTGAGAAATACATGAATAAGGATGTTTGGATCCTGTCAATAATGTTGCGTTCATTTTTTCAGTTTACTTGTAGACTTGTTACTGCATTAGGAGCTAAATATGGATTTTAATGCAAGGTTAATAGACAGCATCTCAAGCAAAGAGCCTCTATACAATCAGTACCATGCTTACTACAAAAACAGACTGTGGAAACAAACAACTGTGGGAAGACGTGGCAATGGATGTGGAAGCTTCGGGTGTGCTGCTTTTCCCCTTAAGTAGATATTATAGATTCCATATTGTCAAAGCTTTTAATCATGCTTGCCTTGAACAGATGGCAAAAAATGTAAACAGTAATTGCAAACAAAATTGGAGTTTTTGGAAATAAAAATCCATGCCAAATAAATCGATATTGGAATTTTGTTAGCTATGAGACACTGTTTGTCATGACATCTCATACAAGTTACTATACTGCTTCATACAAATTCTAACCCTTTTTCAGTTGAGCATTGCAAAACTAGATGGACTAGTTTGAGAACCGCGTATGGAAAGAAGCATAGAGAAACAGAGAAAATTCCCAGTGGGTCAGCTGCATCACAATTGGAAAAATGGCCTTACTATCATCAATTGTCATTTCTAGATTCCTTCATTAAACACAGAAAGTAAGTTATGTAATCACTTGTTTTCTACAATAAATACGATAACACTTCATACTAGCATCTTCTGTGTACTTCTGGATGTTCTTTGATGCAGCATCTTGATTTGTTTGTTCATTCAAAAGTTCCAAACTAGTTAAGAATGTAATTTCAATTCAATGATAATAGTGTATTTAGGTATTCAAATTTATGTTTTTTAATCAGTATCACTCTTTGTAGAACCGTAGATAACTTGCCTCAAGCCTGTATAGAGCAAGATACATCAATAGAGAGTTTGACTGAGTTTGACTAGTGAAGGTAAGCGAACTAAGCAGCTCTGTAACTAGTATCAGAACAATAAGTTAATGCTTGTATTATGTGCACAATCTGTAGAAGCATTGTGCAGATCTATCCATTCACTGTATACTTAAAATTATCAATTACATGATATATTTATACTTTTAACGTTGGAAATGTTGACTTGTTTGAATCTGGAATGTATAAATTCCATGTAGATTATGTAAGCCATAGAGATATCACATTTCCTTACATATAGATATTATTTGTGCAATGTATATTAATATAAAAGACAATGGCATCTTCTTGTTTTTCTCAATTTGAATGTTTGGAATGAGTTGAAAAGTCTTTTTCAACAACCCACATTAGGAATCAATATACATATTTATTCCGGGAGAGAAAAAGGCTGACGAAATCGCCTAATAATATGACGTTACCAGTTTAAGTCGGGTAAGTTTGTTTTCAGATGCATGGACTTGATGGTGGAAAAGTGGTTATGTGAGCCACCCTATCGCGGTGAGGAGTTAAAGTGGTGGCAAGCATATTCGTAACGCTTAGCATGATGGGTCACACTGTCTAGCTGGGCATTCTCTGCTTTATTTTTAGGGAGATTCGAACAGGTTTTATTTTATTTTACAGTTCCGATGTAAACTTTCCATTTATCTCTTTCATAATCGTGTGGTCTAATAACGTATTTTTATTCTCGTACTTGATTACAGTGAACGAAGAACTTTTTTCATTTCCAGCAGAATCTATACAACTTGACCTTGGAAGTCCATCTTTGTGCCACAAAGAAAAGTGGAATGGAAGTTCAATCAGGACCTTTGCAAAAAGAAAAAGATCAGAAAGAAGTATAGTACAGGTAGACAAAAGATCAGTTAGTTTAGATTTAGTTAGTTATATAGAAATCATTTTGGGTGTTCCTGATTCCGTTTAAGCTGATACACTTGTAGCTGTACATAGATCGAAGCTAACAACATTAGTGTCGTTGGAGTTAAGAATTTGATGGAATGAAAGATTTTGAGAGTATATGATGTATTATTTTCAGGCGGAGATGGTGAACTTTTTGAGAAAAAGCACCCAGCAGCTGGAGAATACTAAATATGTAGATAAATTTGAGCATTTTGGCAATCTTGTTGCAGCTCAGTTACGTTCAAGGCCGTTACTTGAAGCAGAAGCATGCATGAAAGATATGAGTATTGTGATGTTTCGTGACATCGTGGTAGAGGTTTCTGTTTTGGAACAGAGCCAGTAGCTCCACATTTTGTCTGTATACCAGATAATGAAAAAAATTGGACTTATTAATAAAGTTATGGCTTATATTTTAGTCATGCTTCTAATGTTATTCTTTTCATGTGGCGTTTTCGTTTTGGGCAAAATAAAATAAGGAATGTAATTATGAAACAGTGATGTTGTCTTGTTTAGTGTATAGTTCTCGGTAGATTATACGAATTTATTTTCCTCGAGGAAAACTAACTATTTACTGGAAAAAATGGGCTACTGGATGTATGTAGCTAAATAATATTACTTTGAATGAATGGTATTTAGAGATGGGCTCAGGAATTCCGAGGTGATATGTAATTAAATGCGTGTCATCATTGTGATTTGAGAGGTTTGCTGATTTCTAGGGGCTGGCCAACATGTGAGGACCAAGTCTCGTGTTCATGAGTTTTAAGAAGTTATTAACATGTTTATATTCTGTCACTCCAGAAGCCAAGGTTTCAATTACGTTATGGTATAGATGCACCAAACATCGCAGATTAAGATTGGGCTGTGGCAATATAGAATGCATGATTAGTAATGCTGGGTATTCACTAGAGGTATGGGCTAATATAAAATCATTGAACTCTGTTTTGACTTGTAAGTGGTGGTGGTTCCGATAATAATGGAGGTGGAATAACGCGGTTGAATAGATTTTATAAAGGGAAGAAACGTGTTTGAGGATTAAGCAAAACATCCAGGCCATGTATTTGATCGTAAATATATACTACTCATTATGATTGTGTTATACACAATGCACATTCGCTACAGTGTCATGCATACCAACTAAAAAAAATCTTATCATAATTAAGAAAACACGTCGAAACCCAATCGTGAGGAACTTGGGCCCTTGGCCGCGAATATGTGTATTGATATATACAGTGTGTATTGGAACCGCAGAAATCATACCACGGAGCTGCCGGCGACAAAGCGTTCAAATGGGGATTCCCCAAACGACTGCCGTTCTGCTGGGCATGTGTGCAGCGGCCTTTATGCTGACATGTTGGAACTTCTCTGGTAAATATGCCTCTAGTTTGAAGGGGGGTGGGGTACACACATTTTTGAAAATTGGATATTTGAGGGCTTTTGAATTTAAATTAGCGCAGTTTCCATATCTTTTCCACATTTAGAGCAGGGAGGTTTTTTTAGAATAAAACTTGTCGAGTTTCATTCTGAACAAGGAAGGGGCTCTGTCGCGGACCAAAGTGTCCGAATTTATATTGTGTGTATATATATTTTTATGTTTATAAACTGTTATGTCGACCTTGTTTGATGCTGTTATGTTGGATCTTCGACTCCGACCACTCACTACACGTGAGAGAAAGACTGTATCTTTCTCTTTTTCTCCGGCCACTGCCCTGGCGGTCGGTCGTGTTCTCAGTTTCGTAACGATGTTTTGTTTGACTGTTATATGCTTGTAATTATGCGTTGCCGTTCAATAAACAATCAATCCGAAACCGTTGATTCTTCTGATTCATCTACAACCACAGTAGCAACATCTTCAGACTGTGACAGTATTGTAGCATCATTCGATGCTCTATTGGGCTATCTTGACCTAATTTTATATTGGTTATGGCGCACGGCTGACTCAACGTTGGTGTCTTCACTACATACTCGAATGTCTTTACATGACGGACTTCTTCCAACATTATTTAACAATAATTAACATGAGTGAATACTCCTGCCATCGTTATGTATTTGCTCCAAGCTCTTTGCTCGAATAATTTCCTTCAGAATGATATTCTATTGTTTGAATTTTCGCCATCTTGAGCTTGTAACCAGCGAACCGTTTTTGCTTTATTGCCTTCAGTTGCTTTACAGTCTAACAACAATTGTTATGTGATATATACTTCTATTTAGAAGTAAATATAGGCTACTTGACGTTTTGGTAATTCATATGTGTAGTTTATTTTAGTATCTTCAACTAAAGTACACAAACAAAAATCAAATAAAAACTCGCGTGAAGCGCGTGTTATTTTGATAAATAGGTTAGAGTAGACACTATCTTCATTGATTTTGAGAAATTTCTCAGTTTATATCGGAATATCGGCCTTGTAGTAAAAGTGTATTTTCAATAATTTTAATTTGTTGTTTCACAGCATATGAAGTTGTTAACATATTCTTATTCCATAGAAAACCATCGATATGCCAGAGAAAAAACTGTCAAAGGTTTGGTCTGATAATTGAAAACTTGTCAAAAACTTTAACCTAGACAAGAGCAGAGAAGTCTGTGTGCAATCACATTTGTAGACAGGTAACGTGATATCATATCCGGCCACCATGAGTGTTGAATAAACTCTTTCTTCCAATGAAAAGAATAATATAAAAATACCATGGTAAACGTGTGAAATGCAATGTCTTGCTGAAATCAAGCGACAGAAAAAATCAAAGAAATATGTTGATAAAACATGAGGGCGATCCTCAAATTAATGGACACGAAATGCTAGCGGTATGCAATCTGCTCCAGTAGCCTACCGCTATTTTATCGATCGCAGCAGATTTGAAAAATACAATCTTCAACCACTCAAAAATTTAAAAGCGATTGGTCGATCAGTCAATAAGAAAAGCGATTTTTTCACAAGAACAAAACAAGGAGAACATGATGATCAACGACAACATAGTAAAACGAGAATATCGGTTGGAAACCAAAGACTTATCGATCGATAGTTAGGGGATCCCCCAAAACAGAAACTGCAGTTTCGATTCATCCGCTCTTGTAACTTGCGCACTGCGCATCGCACACACACACTCGGCGGGTTTCAAAATTCTCTCGCTTTACAAAAATCTAGATCACTATATCAATAATTGATTGATAACTCGCTAATTATACGACATAATTCGCCCAAAATCAATAGGCTACTGGTCCGAGATAAGATGAATGCACATGCAAAATCTGGAGCAGATTCAACCTCGCTTTCGTGAGATATCGCGTGCATCTAACAGACACACAGACAGACATACATACAGACAAATACCTATCAATATACTTACCGATCTTAAGATCGATAAGTAAAAACGATCCATGGGTCCATTTCGCGTCCAAAAACTTATGGCAGATTCGAAAAAAAAATGTATTAAAATATACAAAAACGTCGAATATTATGCCAAATGGTAAAAGTTGACAACGTAGTCCAAGTCAATCTACGGAAATTTTCATTAAAATGTAAGGAATGTATGCAGGAGAGATAAAATACCTTTATTGAGTTATTTTGCTGAGTTGCGGGAATATTATACTTGTGCAACGTGTACTTTATGCTGTGATTAAATCATACAAAATAACTCGATAACGAGTGTTTACTCAATTGTGCGTATAGCTGTCCAAATATGTTATTTGTTTGAAATGTGTAATGTGCTGGGTACTCCCGTAGTATGTGAACCAAGATGGCGAACACCGGAACGTCGTATTGTCACGGTAATAAAATGTTATTCATCCGTGTATATTGAATCAGAAGACTCAGATTCCAGATTTGTGGTTTATTATGAGACAACTTCCCAGTTAATAACACTCAAAACAGAGAACACAGGAAAAACACGTCCGGCCGCCAACGCGGCGACCGGAGAAAAGGCGGGAGGCTCTTTTTTCTCACGACTTGATGATGGTCGGAGCCTCACAGTAACCGGGCCCGGGATGAAGTATATCCAAACTAAGGGTCCTCGAAAAAAACATCGGCAAATATAAAAGACAAACTAAACTAAAACACACGGATAATAAAATCCGTGACAGTATGTGTACCAGGTTAGGCCATAAGTTCAGATACAAATACTACGGGAGTCACTTGGCTAGTCCACGAAATCGTAATAGAACTAAAATTGGAATAAAATTATGGCCTAACCATAACCTGGTACATATACTACGTTCCGGTGTCTGCCATCTTGGTTCACATACTACGGTAGCACCATGTACATTTAACAACAAAATCGTTCGCCGATGCTAAAATTTGATGTATTTTTATTTACCTGTCGGCATGAAATAGGCCTGAGAGAAAGAAAACAAGATGAATAAATTGTGCCCTACCCCGCCCCCAGCTTGTCTAAATATGGTATTTGCATAGTCATACGCCCACCGTTTTTATATTTAATCGGTGCTTCAGAATAGCTTGGTCAACAGAAGAAGATCAAAATCGTCAAGCTGAAACTTTGTGGAATAAATAAAAAAAAATTATGATTTCTTTAATTCCCCCAAATACTCCTAAACCATGGTTGTGAGTGGTTGATCCTGCTGGGGTTGCGGTGCGATGATTTCGAACTCTTCCTTCTCCTTCCCATGTTTTCAATTTCTTAGTTATCGCATCGCCCAAGAGTAAATTGGCCCATGGCATCTCGCATCTATGAGCTGGTTGTATAAGCATAATGTTGTTGGTGTTGCTGCTAGATAAGTGGATTTGGTTCCCCGTGATTTCCCTTCCCCAGTAAAACTGTGAAATTTTCATTTTTTTCTCGTATTTCTGTTTCCCATTGTTTGTTTTTTTTGTTTTGGAAAAACGATTTCTTCTTGTGTTCTGTGTAGGTTATTTATTTTTTTAAATAATGATGCAATGTCGAAAGTAAACATAATTGATTCCTATTAGAAAGACTGTTTTATACCAAGCCTATGGACATTTCCCTGAGCATCGACTTCCTTGTTTACTTCGTGACATCGACCAATCAGCAAGATTCAAAAAGTGACGAAACAATGTTTCCTTTTCGCATCCGCTCAGACACTTTTCTCACTCAGACAGATTTTAAAGCGTGTTCGTAAATATTACCTCGTTTTCGATTTTTTTGAACTTTATTCGTTAGTTTTCAGTTGTGTTTCGTAAACTTAAATATAAATCAGATAATTCAATGATCACTCTGTCTTCCTAGGAGTTTTAATTTAATTGCAGTAATAAAAAATTAGTGTAGAAATAGCTGTGATAGACTAGGCTAAAATTCTTTACCGGTACTTTTAAAAAACAGATTGTTGCATGCGATGAATTGTAATGATGGTTCGAAACACATACCCCATTTTACAGGCGCCAACTCGCAAAAGCACTCTTGAAATAGCCCCGAAAATTTTGCAATGGTAAAGTATAGGAAGAATTTTTCGGGGGTCAAAGGTCCATCGTCGGAATTATCGTCTCATTAAGAAGTTACTATCTTGGCGTAGTAGGTTAAGCGGTAATTTCCGGTTGCTACGGGAGCAGTGCTTTTGCGCAGTTCTTACCACTTCATGGCAGCTCCTGTCCGAACTGTGGCGTCTCTTGCCATGGTTTTATGGCGCTATAAGCGGTATATTCAGAAAGCCATGTACCAGATTTTAGTTTATCATGCGGCATTATATCTACTTAAACCTGAAACCTAACCCCAAATCCATCAAAATCTATCCATGGGAAAAATGCTCCAACTTACCCAATATTTGTCACCATCAGAGGCAGCCCTGTCATTACAGCCAACATGCTTTGGTTCGTGGCAGCAAAATTTTACTCGCCATTGGTTTTCAATTTGCTGAAGTGCCCGCCTCACGCCATTGGTTTGTCGGTTTAGAAATCCCGCCATGGTTTTGCAGCAGCTTCAGACGCCACAAAATACTTAAAACTACACTTGCGATTCTGAGCTGAGGTATTATCAAGGAATCAATAATACGTTTGCGGCTGAGACCGAAGCAAATTGTGCGATGCAACGCTGATGCATATCAAACGAGACCGTAGCCATTGTCCCATCGGTCTTGATATTGGTACGTAGATATTGGGAGAGTTTTGTGAGTTTGTATTGGAATTTTGTGGCAATATCAATAAATTAACTGGGTATAAACCAGTTGGCAAAATGTCAGACGCCTTCACAGTTACCCAGAAAAAGGTTTTATTATAACAATTTTTTTGAATATTTGCTCAATCACAACGCAACAACCCATCTTTCGTTTATTGCGCGTTAGAAGTACCCTACGGGCTATTAATGTGCGTTCAGATTTTAGACACTCTTGTTAAAACGCAACAACCCATCTTTCCTTTATTGGGCGTTAGCGCTACCCTACGAGCTATTTTTGTGCGTTTAGATTTTAGACACCCTTGTTAAAACGCAACAACCTATCTTTCGTTTATTGCGCGTTAGAATTACCCTACGGGCTATCATTGTGCGTTCAGATTTTAGACACCCTTGTTAAAACGCAACAACCCATCTTTCGTTTATTGCGCGTTAGAATTACCCTACGGGCTATTATTGTGCGTTCAGATTTTAGACACCCTTGTTGAAACGCAACAACCCATCTTTCGTTTATTGCCCGTTAGCGCTACCCTACGGGCTATTAATGTGCGTTCAGATTTTAGACACCCTTGTTAAAATGCAACAACCCATCTTTCGTTTATTGCGCGTTAGCGCTACCCTACGGGCTATTATTATGCGTTCAGATTTTAGACACCCTTGTTAACTGATCTAAGCTGAATGCAACATTTGTGCCCCTTTCGAATATAAAATCACGTGACCTAGGTTTAGAATGTCGGTTAGGGTTTTGTTTTGAAGATTTTTCCATTACCTACTTGACAATACCAGAACAAGCTCGTTACGGCGATTGAAAATCAAAAAATAACGTTTTTTATGTGCATCAAGATGACGCACAACCTGACAGGTTGTATGAGAGGCGTAGGATAAATGTGTAAACCATGTGGTCTGGAATGTTTGTTATGGTCTTGTTTGGAAGAATAGCTCATTTCCTACCCAGCAATATAAGAATGAACGTTATATGACATTTGGAAGTGATAAAATATCGCTTACATTTCACGCGTGTACTTGAAAAACCCGCTGCGATAGAAAAACGTCGCACGACAAGAAAATAATTCAATAATACTTTGCGTTGCGCGCTAACCAATAACAAAAGCTAGTATGATAAGGTCTTATTTTGAAGGCCATTTTATATGCTACATAACCTAGGAGAGTGGCCATCTCACAACGTCAGGAAGTTATAAAAATATCGAGTCATTTGATCGCAGCTGCCTCACCGAAAAAAAGTTAGTTCACACAAGCGTTTTATCTCGCAAATTCTCCTTGTCTCACGATTATAAGCTTTTATGATTCATAATAAATGTTTTATTATGACTCACAAAAGCTTTCAACGCGATAAAGCACAAACAAACAACCGATCGATCTATCAAGCTTAGCCTGGCCTGATTCGATGTGGTGACTTCTCAAACGGAATTATCGAAAAGCGTTTAGTATCATATCAAAGAGAAAACCAATGTGCAGTCAACTGAAAAGCGTTTAGTATCATATCAAAGAGAAAACCAATGTGCAGTCAACTGTATAGTCACATTTGAGCTTTACAATAGCTATACACGTCCAACAGCTGATAGAATGAGAGAGTGTAAATATTTTTGTTATTTTTTGACGTTACGAGAGACTTCTTGGAACATCTAGCGTATAGTACTCTAAAAGACCTTTCCAATGATATATAATTATTGTATATTGGGTAAATTTTGGGGGTCGTATGACATGAATAAAAATGGGTATACAAAATTGGGCTCGATTGGGAGTCTAAAACAGGTTAGGGTCACAACATCTGACACAGAATGACGAAAACACTCGTACTAAGAATAAAATAACAAAAGTAGCGTGATGTGTAATCAGTTACATAAAACTTGTCAAATATTTGTCGAAGTGGTTGTTAGATAACGATCGTGGGGCAGACTATAAAGCAACAGCATGAAACGGAGAAATAACAGTTCGCTCAAAGTTGTTGTGAGTTTGAAGTAGGCGAAAGTTCAGAAGATAGAATAAAGTTCGACTTTTATTCGAGCGAAAGGCTGCTAATTGCGAGTGAACCCTTTACATGGACAGGGATATTCACTGAAGTGGAATCATTAAAATATTTTGACAGGAGCCCGTTTCTGTAAAATAAACAAAATGAAGACAACCTTCTTATTATTTTTTCTGCTTGTTGACTACTCCTACTCCGATGTTTTGGAATTTATTTACTACCGTAACCCTCAACCCCGAATTTAACGTTTCCGGGTTATATTTGTTCCTTTTGCGTCTTTCAGACTAAATATGGTAATCGTGTCTGACTGCAAAACACAATGTAACCATTTGCGTTTTTCTGTTTTTTTTTTCGCGCAGTAAAGTGTCTCTCGTGGACAAGTTACCATCTTTTGGGTATCAAGAATTGTGCGCATGGTTTCGTTGCAAAATTCTCGGTACTCCTGTAGTATGCGAACCAAGATGGCGGACACCGGAACGTAGTATGTGTACCAGGTTAGGCCATAATTTTATTCCTTATTCTCCTTATTTTAGTTCTATTACGAGTTCGGGCACTAGCCAAGTTAGCAGGTTAGGCAATACATTTATTTCTTATTCTCCTTATTTTAGTTCTATTACGAGTTCGGAGAATGGCCAAGTGAAACTCGTAGTATTTGTACCTGAAATTATGGCCGAACCCTAACTTGGTACACATACTACGGGAGTACCAAATTTTCCGCACACGTTTGGTTGGTTGGTATTTTTTTAGAATTTCCAGTGTTAATATATCTCAGAGAATACGCATATTGCAGCCCCTTTACTGGTCTACAATACATCGTCTAGTACAGGGCATGAAAAACGAAACCGTCGAACATTTAATATTACATTGTCCCCGTTATGACTTCCCAAGATCAATTTTACTTAATCATTGCAAAGAACTGAATATAGTCCCCGTGAATATTATCAATTTGCTAACAAATCCCAGAATTATTTCCTTTGTTATAGAACAAGTCCTCGTAACGGGTCGAAGCATTTGAACACCCAACGGTGAATATCACAGTCCTGGTGCACAAAACTAAGCCAGTTATAAGCACCATTAAAATAATAAAACCCGGGCTCTTGGGCCACATGTGGCCGGCAGCTCCATTATCTGTGGCCTGCGTGGCATTCGGAGAGTAATCAGAAATTTAGTGTTGTTTCGTCATAAAATTAATTAAAAACATGCTTCCTGGCTAGGCGGAGGAGCTTATAGCAATATTTTCGTCCCGCGTCGTCGCCTATAGACCTTATTTATTCAAAATCCGAAAATAGCACTATAGTATTTTTCAAAATTCGATTCACGATGGAAAAAAATGACTTTATTCATTTACATTATCCAAAGTAAAAAAAAATATCTGAACAAACTGAAAATTCAGTCAAACAAGACGAAGTCGCCGAAAAAAACGAATATAAATATAAGGGTGACCGTACATTTGAACCCATGTACATTTGAACCCATGCGTATATCCACGGGTTCAATCTATATGCGGGTGCTAAAACCCATGGGTTAGGGTTAGTATGGGTTTAACTATCCGTGAAACAAAAAAAATTCCATAGGTGCAATAGCATACAGGTGCAATTGTCATGGGTTCAAATGTACGTGGGTTCAAATGTAATGGAACCAAATATAAGACCTAATGACCACATAACCCATACGACGTAATGTTGAAATTGCTTGTTTTTAAAAGTTTTACTATACTGCATAAGATAATTTATGAATATCCAAAGTTCGCTTTTGTCATGCATTCGCTTCACCTAATTGTTGATTCTGCTAGGAACCGACAAACATCGTTTGTTTGGGGCAAGCGTTGTCCGCATCCCGTCTTATTAGGCATTTCAACTTACTCTTGTGTGAATTCACTACGACGCGAAACAAAAATCATCTTATTGTTATTATTACATGGTGCAACACAGGTGCATTTGTTTTAAATTCCTGTATTTTCTCTCTCTTACTTTCCGGGTTATTCGAGAAATAAATATTAAAGTTTACCACCTGGCGCGACAGTTGTCTGGTTCAAAGTACATCACGATATACGCGAATACGATATTTGCGCAACTCAGCAAAATAACTCGGTATTGTTGTGTCACAAACAAGTTGTCAACTTTTAACCTTTGAGGTAATATTTAACATTATTGCAAATATTTAAAAAATAATCGACTGCAAACAGATTTCATTTATCTGCAAGCTAATTGTTACAAGCGAGAACGTTCCTGGAATCTCATTTTCAGAAATATATGTTCAATAACTTAGTTGCTGAATATGTGTGATAATTTGATATTAGTAGATGTAGATTCGTTCTCCACACGCGTAAAATCGAGTTTCAAGTCCTTAAATTACTCACTTTGGTGTGTACATGTTTTTTCCAGGCAATGTTTTCGCTGAAAATAATCAATTTTGTTTTTTGCCAAATTCAAGGGATAAAATTGAGATGTCGTTTTTTTATCAGATCAAGATAAACATGGTAATTTGAGAAAGTTGCGATCAAACAATACTACTTACATTGGCACAAAGTTTTTTTTAAATTTGTGGCCAAGATTACATCGAACCCTATTCGTCACAAAATTGCTATCCTGGCGTAGTAAGTTAAGCGATAATATCCGGTTGCTACGGGTGTAGTGCTTTTGCGCGTAAACGTTTTGCAGAACCATCCGATTTTGAGCTATTGCTGCTAGGTATTATCTAGGAATAGATTAATGAATAAACTGGGTATAAACTATTTGGCAAAATGCCACACACCTTCAGAGTTACCCTGAAAAGGGTTGTATTGTTACAATTTTTTCGAATATTTGCTCAATTAAGGTTGACAACACCTGACACAGTATGACACGAACGCTCTTAAATAAAATGAAAAACAAAAGTCGCGTGATGCGTTACCAGCTACGTAAATCAAATCAAATATTTGTTGAAGTTGTTGTGAGATAACGAGTGTGGGACAGATTATAAAGCAACGGCATAACACGGTGAAATTAACAGTTCGCTCAAGGTTTAAAGTAACCGAAAGTTCAGAAGATAGAATAAAGTTCGACTTTTGTCCGAGCGAAGGGCTGGCAGTCAACCCATTACAGGGATAGGGATATTCACTGAAGTGGAATCATATTAAAATATTTTGACAGAGGCCTGTTTCTGTAAATTGAACAAAATGAAGACAAATTTTTATTATTTTTTTCTGCTTGTTGACTACTCCTACTCTGATTTATGTTTTAGAATATATTTACCACCGTGTCCCTCAACCACGAATTTAACGTTTCCGGGTTATCTTTGTTCCTCTTGGGTCTTCCAGACTGAATATGGTAATCGTGTCTGATTTGCAAGCGACAATGTAATCATTTGCAGTTTATTTACCTGTCGCGACTCACCGTAATTAGTCTTAACGTCTCGACAATTGACCTTTCCCCGACCTTTGACCCCCGGAAAATTCTTCCTATACTTAACCATTGCAAAATTTTCGGGGCTATTTTAGGAGTGCTTTTGCGAGTTGGCGCCTGTAAAATGGGGTATGTGTTTCAAACCATCATTATGATTCATCGCATACAACAGTCAGTTTTTTAAAAGTACCGGTAAAGAATTTCAGGCTAGTCTATCACAGCTATTTCTACACTCATTTTCATTACTGCAATTAAATTGAAACTCTTAGGAAGACAGAGCGATCATTGAATTATCTGATTTATATTTGAGTTTCCGAAACACAACTGAAAACTAACGAATAAAGTTCAAAAACGCGAAAACGAGGTAATGTTTACAACCACGCTTGAAAATCTGTCTGAGTGAGAAAATTGTCTGAGCGGATGCGAAAAGGGGGCATTGTTACGTCACTTTTTGCATCTTGCTGATTGGCCAATGTCACGAAGTAAACAAGGAAGTCGATGCTCGGGGAAAGGTCCATTGATTTGGGTATTGTTTTTTCGTGGACCGCTTTGATGCCTTCCGGTTTTATTTCGCGCGGTCAATTTACCCTCATGTACCTCACAATTTATAATCAATCAATCTGCAGTTATTTGTAAGTTATTTTATAAACATGTGTTTGCAAAGAGAGATGACGAATTTAAATTTTTAACTGAATGCGGAAGGAAAAATACCACAATGCTAGCTTGATATTTCGGAGAGTTGTATCGGTGACAAACGAATATAGTTTCAAACGGCATTTTAGAATCATGTGAGCAATCAGGATTTTCCGAAGTTAAGATTTTTCTTTGAAAATCTTTCAATGTTCGAAAGTACTTGCATTTGCGAAAGCACTTTTTCCGTTATGAAAAGTTTAAAATTATACACTAAGTGTAAATATAGAAAGACTTTTGCAGGATTTAGTAAGTTTTTAGGTGGTTTTTGCATGTTTTAGCTTGATAAATGAAAAATACTGATCAATGTGTTGGCACAATGAAAGTGTTTGTTCTGCATTTCACTGTTTAGCCATTTTTGGCACTTTTGTGGCCCGCGAACATTGCAAAAATAATTTTGTGGCACCCGGAGCCGATAACCTTGATCTAGCACAACTACTGATTAAGCTAGACGGCTGAAAACTGAAAATTCAGTCAAACCAGACGAAGTCGCCGAAACAACGAATACAAATATATGACCTAATTACCACATAACCCATAAGACGTAATGTTTAAATTGTTTGTTTTTGAAACTTTTATTATCCTGCATAAGATAATTTATAAATAAGCAAAGTTCGCTTTTGTCATGCATTCGCTTCACAGAATTGTTGATTCTGCTAAGAACCGACGAAAATAATTTTTTTAGTTCCCTTTCATTTTCCAATTTTTGCTCTTCCTTCCTCTTTTATATCCGTATCCGCGGCTTTCCAACACCCCAAGTAAATATCTGTGAAATGAATTTGTAACAAAATTGTGTAAAAGTAATTATCATATTACTTGGACAAATTTTACATAGGTGAAAAAATGCCAAGATATGGTTGAAATAAACCACCCTTTCAAAATAAAACCCATATCTTGTGTACTGGTTACATGGTAAAAGATACCGTATGCATTTTGAATTCACATTGAGAATACTTTTTATACCAAGCATAAGCGAATTCATCGTTTCAGTGGGCGTCTTTGGAATTTAAAGTCTATTATCGCGATTCATAACGCAAAAACTTTGAAAGAAAGTATGGACATAAATATTTGGTTTATCAATGTGATTTACTGGCTTGTTATGTACGTCAAGGGTCGTCAAAAAATTGCATTTGATTATTTTCGATGCCATTGAACCCTTTGCACTTAGCATCAACTTTTCTGCGTTTTGTTATCATTTGTCTAATTATAATTAAATTGTAAGCTCATTAAACGAGTAATTGTGAATCTTATACTTGTTAGATTATAATATAATTTAGTCTACATGCGTCTCACAATAAATTCTGTTACGTAAAGAATAATCGTCAAAACAGCTGTTTTGTTACTATATTTCAGTGAAGCGTCGTGGGCCGGACCCCTGATGAACGTCATAGTTTCAGAACTTTATTCTACATTTTGAAAGTCTAATATCAATAGTGTGACAGCCATTGCATTTCTGAAACATTCTGAAAATTTCAAGTTACTCAAACTTGTCAACTGTGGGGGTAGGATATAAATCTGATTTTGATTTAATTGGGTGAATGATAGTATGATATGTTTGAAACGAAAGCATGCAGCAAATGTAAGCTACTTCATATCACCAAAATTAAGTTATTGTTGATTGATCCGATTTTGCTTGTTCATTGTTATGTGTAAATAACTTAGGTTAAGAGGAGGGTCGCAAGTAGGGTTTTGTTTTTTATCAATTTAAAAAAAAAACATCGTGTTTTAAAACAAGGGCGTGTTTTAAAACAAGGGCTTGTTTTAAATCAAAGTTTTTCTTTATTTTTTATTGAAATACCCCTTGCATCACCGCGAAACTACGCCAAAACGTTGCATTCTGGCAGCTGCACACGCAGTCGGAATTATAACTTCAAAAATGTAAATAAAATTTTTTATTTTGACTTTTACCACTATTGCATACATTTATCGCCACTTTATATCTCCACCAAAGTCATAAGATTTTACCCGGAATGTTCAGCCGAGATATCAGAGAGACATTTTGAGTAAGGAAAATCATGAAAATTAGCTCACGAGCCTACTACGAAAGCAATTCGATCAAGTGCAGCACGTCGGCAAAACGAGTGGGTTGCGATAATGAAGAATATGCTTATATCGGCGGTAATCTACTGATATGAACGATGAAACACCCTAACCCAGCCTACCGTATGTTTATTGTAAGAGCCCTCTGATGCAAAGACGCCACAACCACAACTAATCTGTTATGGCGCCATATTATGGATTTCAAGGTCATGTATTGACATGTTTCTCATAAAATGGAGTCATTGTTACCATTAATACTGTTCGGGTAATTCATGCTTAGCATACTTTTTTAAGATTGAAGTGAGTTTTTCAAAGTTATACAAACTCATTTATTCGATCGCATTTCAATTTTCGCAAGGTGGTTTCATCGCAGCAGGGTCGTTCACGTAATGGCTTATCGGTTGCCTCTGCGCCAACCACTGAACTACAGCTTGAGAAGGTGTACATGAGCCTCTATAGATATTTTTGGCGTTTTGAAAGATTTATTACATATAAGAAACGCTTGGCAAGTTTCTTTCAAGTTTTCTTCAACCTATTTAATACAAAAAAATCAAACAGTACAGCCATTTTGAACAAAACAGGCAAAAAAAACTTGATTAAAAACAATTGTTTTAAAACAATTCTTATTGAACAAATCCCTAGTCGCAAGTCATAGAAAATTTGCAATCGAAAATTTTGTCCCGTTGTCCAAAAACCTTGCCCACCCCTGGAAACAACAACTTTTTACGTCTAATTTAGATATCTACCAGTTCTGTTGTATTGGATTAGAGAAAATTATGGAACAGTTGTTTGATTCCAGGCTCAATGCTCTTCGGTAAGGGAAGTCGAAAATATGTTCGCAGCTATGAGATACAACTCGAGTAAAAAAGTGCAATTAAATTTTAAAAAATGCGGTTTTCGCGTTTTAAGAACCTCGTATCTCTGGCCCAAGCGCCGTTAATATTGGCATGTTGATTTTGTAAATAGTATTCAGAGAAATTGAATTGAGAGGCTGAAATTTTGTAGCAATAATGACTAATAGGCATCTTCCCTATATTTTAAAGATAAACGTACCTTCATATTTACTCTAATCGGGTAGTAGTTTTACATTATTTTTAATAAATATTCTCTCAAAGCAGGGTCACAATTTTCACGGCACCCAACGCAGAATGACAAAACCAATCGTGATCAGGGGTAGGAACAATTTTGTGTGTGTGTGGGGGGGGAATCGGGTCATCAACCAAGAAACACGACTCCGTGTTGACACATTGTTACGCAACAATGAATTCCGCGAAAATTTGCCATGATTCTTGCCAACAAACAGAACCGACAAATTTGAGGAGTCGCATTTGCGTATCGGTTCAATTTCTATTTATGCATTAAGCGCACCTAGCTAGACCGTTTCATGAAATTAGGAATGTCAAACAAAAATATGTGGTAGTCTATAGACGCTATAGAATTCACGCTAAATTTTGAAAGGGAAATATTATTTTGACGGGTGGAAATGCCGTTATTTATTTTATGAGCATTTCAAATCAAAATAATAATCAGGACCACGTGATGACGACTTTGCAGAGTTTCTATTAAATGCAATAATTCACAGACACGTTGAATAAGGTCAACTATCATCCTCATAATAATTTGCATTTCATTGTAGTAATGATTATACGGTTAATACACAAACGATGAACCGACGCAAAAAATAAAAACTGAAAACAATTAATTTGATTTCTGATTCATTCCACAATTGTGGTTTTCAACATATGTCGCTGATTTGAACGCATATGGAGGTCTTGCGTCCCCGGGCGTCCGCCCTGCTCGTGATGTGTCTATAGCTACATCAAAGTCAAACACAAATAGCGAAAATTCTCACAAAACAACTGTGAACTACTCGATCGAGGGGGCTTTATGCATTGGCTGACCCATAGAACGTCGTATCCTGATTGTTTGGCGCGAACATTGTCGGCATTCAGTCTTATTAGGCATTTTATAGAAGAACGCTTTCGCCGATGCCCTCTTGTGTGAATTCACTACGACGCGAAACAAGTATCATCTTATTTTTATTATTACATGGTGTAATAGAGGCGCGTTTGTTTCAAATTCCTGTATTTCTCTCTTTCATTTTGCGAATAATTCGATAAATAAATATTAAAGTTTACCATCTGGAGCGACAGTTGTGTGGTTCAAAATACATCACGCTATATACGCAAATACGATATTTGCGCAACTCAGCAAAATAACTCGGTATTGTTGTGTCACAAACAAGTTGTCAACTTTTAACCTTTGAGGTAATATTAGACATTACTGCAGATATTTAAAAAAATAATCGACTGCAAACAGATTGCATTCATCTGCAAGCTAATTATTTCAAGCGAGAACGTTTCTGGAATCTCATTTTCAGCAATATATGTTTAATAACTTAGTTGCTGAATATGTGTGATAACTTGATATTAGTAAATGCTGGATTGAAAATATTGGGTGTTTTAGATTCGTTCTCCAAACGCGTAAAATCGAGTTTCAAGTCCTTAAATTAATCAATTTTGTGTGTACATGTTCTTCTCAGGCAATGTTTTTGCTAAAAAAATTTAAAAAAAATTCGGCCAAATTCAAGGTAACGATATCTTAACTGAAATTGGAAAAGACTAACCGATAGGCAGAAGATATGACAAAATCCGATCCAAATTTGTAATCTGTCGAATATGCAAGCTTTTGGGTGAATGGGAATTCGAGAGATAAAACTGAGACGTCTTTTTTTATCAGATCAAGATAGACATGGTAATTTGAGAAAGTTGCGATCAAACAATACTACTTACGTTGGCACAGAGTTTTCTCAAAATTTGTGGCCATATTTATGTGTGGCCAACATTGCATCGAACCCCATCGTCAAAATGATACACGTTTTAGATTAGAGTCTCCAAAATACTGTATGAAGACTCTTCTGTTTTATTCAAAATATCTGCTCAATGCTCACCTGACAAGGGTTGGTAAGAACACTTTCAATATCCGATTTATCTTCGATGTGCCAGGAGCAACAGAGCACTTACCAAATATTTGTCAGAGGTAGATATCAGATAACGATTGTCGTCAGACTATAAGTGAATGAGTAATGTGCTGTCAGCAGTTTATCAGGAAAAACAAACTTATGTAAACAGCAAAGAACAATACAGCTTGCGTGAAACGTTAGTATAAAATATTGAATTTAACCTACCAATTGTGGGGACGAATATATATCAATTGACTCGATTGATAGGAAAATGAATGATAATCTGATATACTTGAAAGATAACACCAAGCATACCAATAAAATTAACTTCTCATTAAACAAGCAGAACTGGTAGCGATATTTGTATGCTTAAACTGACCCGTGGACGCAGTTATTTAATTGGATACACCGCGCACCATCATCAACCCGTTTTTAGACGTTTATAAGCGTTAAATAAGCACAAATATTCTCTTAATTAAATTCACTGAGACGCGAAACAAGTATAACCCGAATATTATCAACGCACTATTATCTGGTGTGAATGGGGCACTGTTTGTTAATCTTTTCCTCCACCTTTGTGCACCTAATTGCGGCAATTCGTTCTATAGATATCAAAAGTTATATCGGCATGCAGCATTTGTCTGATTTAAAATACATTTATACAGTATATATATATGTATATTATACGCAAATTCCATATTTGCGCAACTCAGCGATGTTGTGTCTGTGCCTACGCGCACATTCCTCAGCCTTTGATTTAAAGACTGTAAAGATGACTTATAGCCATTGATATGACGCTGAACTACAATTTTGTACAATTTGTCACTTGTAAGTTGTAACATACTTTCAATACTCGTGTTTATATAGTCCAATCACATATAGTTTATACAGTCCAATCACATCCGGGCCTTCAACTTACTTGGTTTTATTTTGTTTTTCTTCCTTGATATGCGAGTGTTTGACTATTCCTTTTAACTGACATATGTGATTTTTAGGGATATCCACGGATTATCGAGTGAAAATTGGCTTGAAGAAAATAGTTCGTAATGAGTTTTAATTTCAAATGCAGTCGACTAACTATCACGTTGTTTTTTTTTTGAAAACAAAACACGATAAAGTCGTACAAGCGAGAATTGAAATAATTCAAGTCATTACCATCGGGGCGGCAGTCACGGGGAAGTTTCACAAGCTTATAGAACGTAAATGATAGAAAGGGAGCGAAGATGGGAAGTTCCGAGAATTGAAATTTCTATCTATGAAATACCCCAAACAATTCAAAATTCATCCCGTTCTCTTTTTGAAATCATTTCGAGCAAAGTAATCAAACCCTGAACCCAAATACTGGCAATTTATCTTGTATTTGAACCCTTTTTTTCCAGTTTGTCCAATATACTAAATATGATGCGAATGAAGGCATACAAATCATACGGATAGGAAGATATAAAATGGCATTCACGACTCATTCCATGCAGAATATTTCCGCAACGTATCCAGGTAAAAGTATGCAGGATTTTGTAATTTTATCTTTGGTGTTTTAAAATTTTTGGTATAATACAAAACGTATTCATTTGTATGTTATACAAAGTTGCTCTGAATAAATTAATTTTTAAAGGAATTCAAATGCAGTAAATTCACACATAAAAATTTGATCTTTACATAAATTGTGTGACCTTGAATGTATGTAAATTATCTTTCATGTCATAAATTCGTTAAACCAAGAGAATATTTTGGGTATTTATTAAATTAAGGCGCCAAATAGGTTTGATTGCATCAAATGTTTGGTCGAATATAGCGGCCATGTTACAAGTTATATATATGTAAGAAATTTGGTACTCCCGTAGTGTACCAGGTTAGGATTAGGCCATAATTTTATTCCGATTTCCCTTATTTTAGTTCCATTACGAGTTTGGGACTGTCTGTGTTAGCCAAGTAAATATAACCCCCCTGTCCACAGATTTCAGCCCCTTCACACAACTTGATCTAGACTAGGCAAACGCAATTAGTTACCGCCATATTGGTACACATACTTCTGGTGCGCCGAAATTTCATATCAGTGATTTATTTTACAATTGCGTGTAATATGTTTTAAACTTGGGAAATTCAAAATGACAAATTCACAATACACATATTACTGGCTAGGTTTGGTGCAATATGCACATTTAATATCTTGGCATGCTAGGTTTTTACATGTCTAATGGCTTCTGGTTAAAAATCGACCATGAGAATTACCGCAATCTCCAATAGTCTCGGACGAGAGTGAGTGGCAGAACAAACCGTATGAAGGCTTTTCTGCCTTCCATCTGTAAAAGCTAGATTTTTGTATAAAAGTCTGCCAGTCAATAAAATTGTTTACAAAATTAATTTGTCCGCAGGTGGCTCAAATATCCATGTAAAATTCTACCTGAAGTTCGACGGGCCAGAGTGTGATAATGAGGACGATGAATATAATATTCGAATTCATGGTATCGGAGAAAAGAGTGCCTACAAGAAAAGGTATATATATTTATTGCATTATTTTACGAAGTATGAGTTAGATTCAATGAAGCAGTGGATCTCAACCTTTTACTGGCCGCGTACCACTCTTGTGTTATTTACTCTCTGAGTGCGTACCACCGACAAAATTACATTTGTTGGTGTACGGTAGGATTTTATGCGGCATCCATGTTAGACCTTCATGCAAGGATTCAAAGTATTAATTATATGCAGTAACAACGTATTAATTGCGTGTAAAATCACGAGAGAATTTGCGTCGTCTGCTGTCAGAGCTGAAAGGCAAAACGAATCGAATTATGGCAAAACTCGGACTAATAGACTTTGGTCGGCGCTAGACGCTATCACGAACTGCCTAATTTATTCTCCGAATTAATTAGCCTCTAAACTCAAGATTATGCCGATCATTCAACACATACATCAGGTAGCAATAGTAACATTCTTATAATGTATCAAGGCGCTATCGTAGTATCTCGACACGCGTCGACCACTCCCGCCGAAGGCTCCCTTCGTTGCCGATTTCTCAATGCAGATGCATTGTGTACGTAACACGTAAAACGGGCGAAAACATGCCCGTCTCGTTTCCTTTTAGGTGGATAGTAGAGGGCGAAGACGATCTATAAAGACAAGCACTGGTAACGCTATAAAGCCGTTCAGAAAATACATTCAGTATGTAGGATAAAGAGAAATTATTTGCGCCATATTTTAGCCAACTCAAAAGTTAATTGTTGCAATAAAAGCTGCTCGCGTACCAATTGAAAATTTCCCGCGTACCACTAGTGGTACGCGTACCACAGGTTGAGAACCACTGCAATAAAGTGATAGATTTTCGCGTCTTTCATTATTGAATGAACGACAAGTATTATCAACTGCGAGTGTTCTATTGCAATATTTCATAATTCATGAGTTAGCTATTCACTCTGTTTTATCCAACGATCCAGAATTAGATGGATAATTTAAATTTACTTGTTTTATTTTTTTCAGCGGAAATCATTATGAAGTTTCAGTAAAAATTCCTGGGTCAACAACAACATTCGAGTACAACATCTACTCAGAAAAGTACAGAAATCGACGTTTCGGCAATGGTTTCAAAACGAGACAAGTAAACGTAGATAAAGGTACTGTATGTGAGAATATGATCAGATTCAAACTTTTCCGTCGTATTTATTTGAACGGAAGGAATTTACGAATGACTGACTGATGACATACAAATTTACAATGGCGCACAAATTTAGAGTATTTCAGATTAAACATAGTTGCACGGAAATAAATTCAATTTTCGAGGTTATGCCCATTTAAAGATACAAAATTAATTGTTCAATCGAATATTTACATTTGCATATTACATTTACATATTTACATTACATTTGAGCCTGTCCCAAGATATAGGGCTGTCCAAGCAAACCGAATATTCGAAATCAAGGGAATCGCAAATTATTCGAAGCGTTTTTCGGCCAATTTACGAATCGCTAAAATTTGGTACATGATGCGCCTCACGACCACCTTTGCACCGCGTTTTTCACCGGGCTAGCAAAAACATGTTTCTATCGCTTTTTTTTCTGTAAAAAGGTCTCTCCTATTGCCCGGTGACATGTAATTATCCATTTCATGCATGGTCATAAATGAAAAGTTATCAGTAACTATTATTTAAAAATAGAGAATACAAGGAGAAAAATGCAAGTTTTGTGTCAGCAAAAACGCCAGTTCTATAAATAGAATCGATTTGTAGCTGTTGAGTCAGCAATCATAGGAACATGGTACAGGACTGAAACACGTTTTGGAGGTCCAATACCTTTTTCCAATAGAATTTGTAATTTCTTCTAATGGCAATACTTTGTTTCATTCATTTATTACTATGACAAATAATTGCACTCTTGTGAGTTGATGGCTGTTGTACAGCAACAATATGGTCATCAAATATTAATGTCATCAAACTAGCTCTGAATTTGTGAGTTCCCGAAATGCAATTTTGAATTTTTTGGACAACAATTATATATATATTATGAGTTGTTTATCATTTTACTGAAAATTCACAAAAAATATTGAGTTAATAGTACTAATGATAATAGGACTGAAATAGCAACTACGGGCATTAAAAGAGTCTGTGCAATTTCCAATTCTTAAAACTTTCGAAACCCTAATTTCTTGACCAGTTCAAGGAGGCTTGTGATCTCCTTTTATAACTTTGGAAACATAATTATGCAAAATATTTGCAATAATTTAGATATAACTGCACATACGTTATCACAATATTGAAGAGGAAGTTTTTATTGTACATCAGAGACAAATTTAGAATTGCGCAATAATATTCGATTATTAGCTTCGATTCGAGAAAAATATTCGGTTCGATTCGAATCAAAAAAATATTTGATTTTGGACAGCCCTACAAGATCAATAACCAAAATTTGTGTGCTTGCAACTACTAAGTAGCCTATGTTAAATAAAGGTGCGGGCCGCGGTTTCACCCAATTATTTGTATCCGGCCTTCCTGTATTAAGGGTTGCACACCCTTGCAATAAAAAGATAAACCCATCCGACCCTTGTATTGCGACTGACGAAATCTATTTTATTGCTAGGACTTGGTGGACAGTTGATTTTCTTTGACATCTTGAGTAGCGGAGTGACCAGTCAATCAACATGGATCAATCAAGCCAAAGTACAAATGCTTGACATGATGCGCAACGAGCGTGAATACAAGCAAATTTTCGAAACAATTCATGATATTCATGGCTGGGTCAAGCAGTTATTAGATGGTTGGACTTTCAAAACTAGCGATGGAGATAAGCATATTTTTCCTATACAAAATGCCTCTGAGGTATGCATTGGTGTTTGAACATCAATTAATTTTACAAAAATAGGGAGGGTGTGTTTTGGTCTCTCGATATACAGCTTGGCAACCGGATAGTTCGAAGGCTAATTAAGAATTTAAGGAGCTTAAAATTAGAAAATAAAAATAGTCAACATTCTTACAATACTCGATATACTTACAATACTCTTTTTTTTAATTGGTTAAATTTTGTATCACCTCACATTTGATTTGCTTAATTTGTGATGTTGCTATAGCTCAGTGATCCCATCAATATTAAATTTTAGATTCTTACTTCGGCTTTGCCATACATAGGAAAATATGCTCAATCAAGACTAAGAGCTATTCGCGATACTATCGCCTATCTGGGCTTTACTCTCCAAATAAGCCCAAAGATAAACTACTGCAAGATTGACAGCGTATTCAAAGTTCTGAGTTTGCATGATTTATCTCTGAAGGACCAGACAATATTATACCATGAACTGAGTGAAGACGAAAACGACAAATTGATCGGGTTAGTCCGTCTTTTCCTTCCTGTTCTAGATCATTTAATTAGCGAAGAGTTTCATCAAAATTGCTATGAAACCCTAATTTTAAATATTAGTAGACACAAAAGCGTTTTATTTATTGTGTTTACTACAGACATCCACGATAAGACATATGCGTATAAGATATTAACTTTTATTAAACATTCAAATTAGGACCATAACACTCGAATGTCTTTGTCTGATAGCGAAAAGTGTGTGCAGATTTTCGCGTGTTCGTTAGAAATCCCAAGTGTGTTGTGCAGTGCAAGCGTTTGATTCTGCGACGCACAAGTGACATTAGAATAGTAAACTGACACCAGACATTAGAATAGTAAACTGCTACTCTGATATTTCATTATTCGATACGATATTCGAATATTTTGCCCAGCCATACCCTAAACTTGCTTTTTATATAATTTGTAAATTCAAACGTAAATAGAACTTGGCCGCTGTTCAAGTTTGGTAAAAAGTTTGCGGCTCGCAATGAATTTCCTCACGTGAAAGTGGCCCATGACAAGTGGTCCGAAATACCGAATCCTATTCTATTTTTAAAGTTATTTAAATAGTGGGAATTCCACGCCCAGTTGCTAGTTTATAATTTAGGCAAAATTGTAAATGTGTATAATTGTAAATGTCATGAGAATTAGATCTTATTTGGTAACAAACAGGCATTTCTCAGGATTAGGACTCGCATTATACTTTAATAGTAAACTGGTGAGATGCAAAAATAGATGTGAAGCCACCTTAAATAATTGATAATGTTAGAGTGCCGAGTGTACTAAAACATGGCCGCTCAGAATTAATTAGATGCAGGGCCAGCGAGATGCCATCGCAACTATGCGACCGCAGCGGGTACAGCACTCCGTATACCTCGTGTTAATTACTGGAGTAAACTAAACCACTTTAAATTATAATCAAGTATACATGTTTATTCTGTGCGAGCAAGACTCGTGAAAAGTTCCGTAATCGTGATTTTGTACTCGGTGACATCAAATTCAAAATGTTCAACAACTGTTTTCTGTTCATAACTTCTTATCGGTATACATCTACCCATACTTGTCCCACTCAATATCGCGTGTTTGCATGATCACTCCCAATAGTTAAGTCGAATATGATTAACTGTCTTTACCAAATACTGCAACTTTTTCGATTTATCGTAGACTAAAATACCACAGACACTCAACCAAACGTATCTCAATCTTGGACCACATGATCGCCGGCTTGATCCCCGAAAATATGCAATCTTCTGGGAGTGATGTTACAGTGTTGAATTTATGACGACCGCCTTTACGGGTCCTTTGAGAGGAAGCGAGTCAAACAAGAGAGAGTTGGTGACGCGGGAAAGAAACGCTCGTCTTTGATTAATGAATTAAAAACTTGAAATACAAAAATTAACACGGAGCGCCGAACAGGCGGAAACCTAATCCTGTTATCGCTTCCTCTGGATTCGGTATTCGATATTGCCCATCTCTGCAGTGGCGCAACCAGCGGGGGGGTTACGGGGGTCGTGTCCACCCCGTTTGAAATTCGTTTTTTTTTCTTATTATCGTTCTACGTTCAAACAACGTCGTTCCACGGTCATAACAATCCGGTGAAAACTACTTTTTTCCAGTGCTTTATCACCTCGACGTAATTTAACACCGCCCGACTTCAATCATACCTTTTTGCTGTTAGTTGCGTAACAATCGCTATCCCCGCGTATATGTTTGTATTCGAAAATGAGATATGTTACCTCAAAAAAGTAGAAATCGCGCGCTGTCGATGCGCATTGAAAGCGACAATAGCATAATGCTATCTCTCTCTCTCTTGTGACGAATACTCTCGTGCTTCATCACCTTGACGCAATGTAACGCCGCCCGTCTCCATGTTATAATAATGCAGTAGTAACTTTCAAAATCTGGAAACGAAAATTATTTTCGGAAAAATATTGCTTCGATTAATCTAAGATTTTCTACATATGAAAGACCGAAAACCGAAAACGCCGTACACATCCTACCGCCCCAGTCCACGTTCTGATTTAAAAACATTTCACAAATATTTCATTTTTTATCGCAATCGAAAGCAGCCATGTGTGGCACGGCAATAACTAACAGTCGTCGTGAAAGGTTTTCAATAAACTCCGACTTGAAGTGCTTATAAGACGTCGAGGACGTTTTTGGTTGAAAATTTTTTACATTTGTTATCGTATATTTCAATTTAGTCAAGATATGTTGTGCGCCTCGGCAATAAACTTAAAAGCAAATCCTGCCCTAATTAATTGTTTTCATCCTCAGTTTTGATAGTTATCGAACTTATCGGGAAATTTTTTAATTTCTTGCACTCTATAAAATAGCTTCTAAATATTATTTGGTTTCTATCGGAGATTTTATCGTTATCCCGACGTCGTTAATAACAATATCGTTTATTTTAAGTTGGAGGTATTGGTTTATAATCAAAAAATTATAACACATAACATGAAAAATTTAAATCAACGCCGACTCAAAAAGTAAAACACGTTTTTCCATCTTTATTCTCCATTATTGGCGGACGGAAATTTGGGAATCGGGTTTAACTAATTTGATTATGATGACGATGGTAAACAAAAGTACACAAACATAGCATACCATTCTTAGTTTTTAGTCGTTATTTCTCTGTCCTTTCTTCTTTCTAAGTGCATATTAAGACCATAAAACGTGTTTTATTTTTGAACTCTGCGCTGATTTGAATATTTCATGTCGGCTGTTATGTATTTTTGTTTGTAAATGAATACCGCTAACTCAAACTGAACGATGTTGTCATCAACGCCGGATGCCGTCGAAATCCGCGATAGATATTAAATACTATTTAAGAGCTATTTTATACGCGCTAAATTACAAGAAATGAAAAAATTTCCCGTTATGTTCGGTCACTATCGAAACTGAGGATGAAAACAACTAATTAAGACACAATTTGCCGAGGACGCCTGAACCATCTCGACTAAGTTAAAATACACGATAAGAAAATATTTTCAATCAAAAACGTCCTCGAAGTCTTATAAGTTCTTCATGTCGGCGTTTATCGAAATTCTTTCATGTCAGCTGTAATATATTGCCGAACCACACATGGACGACGACGCTAGGATATGTGCGCCATATTCGGGACACAAAAAACGGTATTTGAAGTTTGCGATATTTGAATTTAAATTCGATTTGGACATCCCTGCATTAAATTAGTCAGTTTTTAGTTGTGTTTCCAAAAGTTAGTTGTAAATCAATTATTTTAATTGTCATTATGTCTTCCGGTGAGCTTCAGTTTAGTTTAGAATTTTTCTGGGGTTAGGGTCGGGAAAAGGTCCATTCGCAAGAAGTGCATTTTGTTTTTAGTCTTGACGAATTCACCCAACGAGCAAGGCGCGGCACTAGGGAAACACTGGAATTTATTTAAGCCGTGTTTCACTATCCACGAGGCGCAAAGCGAGGGAAA
Source organism: Styela clava (assembly GCF_964204865.1). NCBI lineage: Eukaryota > Metazoa > Chordata > Ascidiacea > Stolidobranchia > Styelidae > Styela > Styela clava. Next base: position 6,802,673 of record NC_135254.1, read on the forward strand.
CGTTGAAAATAATTAACATCTTTTCGTTAGCAATTCGCTGGAATGTAATGAAGTGCAAGACATAGCGAAGCGCCGTTAATGAACGAGTGCAAGATAAGCGAAAGGCTGGGATTTGATCGATGGCGTTTCCCTTTTAACCACGAGCAATTTATCGCGTTTCAGCGGGGCGACACCTAGTGGCATTGCGACTTACGTCGTGGTTGCACTGTGTAAATTCCGGTCGGACCCCCCCGTTGAAAACGGTCTGGTTGCGCCACTGCATCTCTGATATTTACCATGAGAAAGTAAAGAAAATAAAGGATATCAACTTTATAGCCGAAATTGTCCCGTGAAAGATTGGAAAGTCTTTCTGCGTCTAAATAAAGACTTCTTTGAATTGGAGACAAAAATCTCGACAAATGATGACATTTTATTTTAATTTTATAAGGGGGCTACCGTTTTACAAACAACTTTTATGACAGCAGCACATAATCTATACAAAAGAAATATAGCCTTTCAGGATGAGACATTCACCCACAATAGTTTGTAATAACAAACCATTCATTATATTTATTCAGCATACCTAATGTGTGCGTAATTGTGGAAAAGATATTTACTCAATTGAAGTTCTCTTTCCAATACAAATGGATACTTATCCTGCCTCTTTATTGGCTGATGAAAAAGGATGGACAAATACCAATACCATTCTCAGACTCATTGATGTTGAGAACCCCTATCGCCCAACTGCCAATACTCAAGGAGCATATGAACATATGGGAAGATTTGAAATTCAGATCAAGTGCAGATACGGCTCAATGGTAAATTAATCTCTTAAAAAAGTAATTTACTAACAATTGCATTGCCTATTTCAGTCTGCACCACCGATACACCTAATATCACTGTGTAGATAGGGATGCATTCCATGCATTTTGATTCAGTGCCTCACAAAACTCATTAATTAAAAAAATTTTCAACTGATAATTCTCCCACTTCATATTTCGATTCCGGCAATGAACGATTACCGGTATGTAAAGTCTTCAAGATCAAAAAATATTCTTGTTGCGCAAACAATTACTGTGTGTATATTAATCTGCCAAATATTAATTTTTCAGCACTTTAACCAGCATGCTTGACGAAATTGTTCGGATAAAAGAAGTTCACAAATGGATAGAAAGGCCTTACGTTTACATTTTGAGGGGCGTTACATTATTTAAACTCATCAAAGAACATTCATCAGAAATGAGAAATTTCGATCCCATTATAATTATCACGAAGCTTCTTGACTGCCTCACAATAAAGAAAAGCAACATTGTGAGAAAATAGCTTATTTTTATAGATGCAATCTGTTTCTGGAGACTTTAAGCCATTGCTCGCAAAATAGACGTGATAAACTTCCCCTAATCATACAATACTCATTTCATTCCCATTTATTTCTAAGAACTACTGCTTTGTAAAAATCTTGAATTATTTCTAGTCTCGTGACAACTGTTATTATATGACAGCACCGTGTAAGCCAGGGGTCGGCAACCTTTTGTCGCTTGCAGGCCAAAATTAAGAGTTCCAACTTTCAAGTCATTGGCGGGCCGCACATATTTCTAGAAAGTTGAAAACCGAACGGATGATACTTTTTATAATGAAAATCAAGCAGTGGGACATCTCTCCAATATAATATAGATTTATTTCCTTATTGCATTGCATCTCAAAAAGTCCCATTTGAATATTTTCGGCGCCATTGAACCCTTTGCACTTAGCATCAACTTTTCTGCGTTTTGTTGCCATTTGTCTAATTATAATTAAATTAGAGGCTCATTAAACGAGTCATTGTAAATTTTATACTAGTTAGATTATAACATAATTTAGTCTACACGTGTCTCACAATAAATTCTGCTGGGTAAAAAATATAATCGTCAAAACAGCTGTTTTGTTACTATAATTCAGTAAAGCGTCGCGGGCCGGATTATAGTACTCCGCGGGCTGTATTCGTCCCGCGGGCCATAGGGTGCTGACCCCTGGTGTAAGCCCTTGTCACCCTCCTATCAGTGGTTTTTACTGGTATTATCGGGGGCTCAAAATACTGATTTACATGTAGATATGTCAATTTAAAATTTTTAACGAAATAGTTTTTCCAACGGCTAACGTATTTTAAAATGATTCTTTTCAACTGAAATGGCTGTCAAGTGCTCAATTGCCTGTAAAGGGAAAAAATAAAACGGAAATTCCTTTTATTTTACATAAACATATTATTTTCGGAACTTTATTATCTAACCACAACGGCAGCAATAATGAAATTTTTCAAGCTTTCAAACCGGAATACATGGAAACGTATATAGTACCTTTTTGCTATTGACTGCAAACACGCTGACGATCGAGTCAAATAAATCTGCCAAATTTCGCAAATCCTAAATTTCAACAAGTTCAACTCTGACTTTCAATTTCAGACAATTCAAGATCTGCAGAATGAGGAATTGAAAGATGTATTCAAGGCTTTTTACGACAAACTACGAAAGGATGACGAGTACGTAGTAAATATGTCTCTTCATATATGTGCCAGAATCTTGTTTCTCGCTTATCATTAAAGAACCTACTTATACTTATTAAAAAATATTACAATGAAAGTTGCCCTAAAAATAAAACATGCAAAATCAAATTTTCAATGTCATAACTTATATGAAATCTCAAATTTGTATTTAATGAAGATTTCGAAATGAGCTTCCAAGTTTTTGGAATGTAGATCACTAGTCACTACGTATTGATGATTACCAGTAAAAATCATTCAAATTCACTCATAGTTAGGATACTCAACTATCCCACTTTCAAGGCATTCAAATATTGCTGTTGCAACCATATATAATCCATACTAAAAATTCTTTAACAGACCAAAGAAAAAAAATGATGTCATCAGATATTCTATAGAAAAAGTAGTAAAGGGTTTGAAAGAGGACTTCTCGTGGGACGTTTTAATTTGGGTTTCTCAATTTTGTTCGAGCACTTCAACTAGTAGACAGGTACATTTATTTTAGAGTCTGGGATTTCTTACATAATTTTTGTGTAACACAACTCTTGGTCGTGAACTTTTGATATTTTTTTATTTGGATCTGGTTAAAATGGGATAGATTTCCCCAAAATCATTTTGAATAACCGAATCGTGTGTTAATAAAATGAAATAAACTGTTATTGTAAGGAGCATGCACGGCAGAAGAAATCCTTTCATGACCGCATGGTAAAGTCATTCCATACACGCTCAAGGGTGTAGGTAGGGTGCTAGTAGTTTGTTTTACTAGAAACCGAATGCAAATTTTAGTTCAATGAGAGAAAGATGTTCATCAACCTAACCACTCCGACAGAAAATGAATTAATTAGTATTTTTTTTCAAGCATTCAAGTGTGGCAGACTACAAAATAGTGACAACCTTGCTGCCACAACTCCTCGCTTCGATAAAAACAAAAAACAGCAAAAAAAACAAAGTCGATCTGTTTGCTCCGGGTTCGTTTGAAAATCATATACAAGTAAGTTATGTTGGTGAACGAATTAACATTATTTACTAGACAAATTGAGCAAAAAATCCCATTATATTCAAGAACATATTACCGTTGTATATAACAATTACCACTTGCTCATGCCTTTGGCAGAGCAAAACAGATTTCAGGAAGAAAAAAACATATATACTGTAGAGCAGAGGTATCCAACACGCGGCCCGCCAGGCATTTTTTTGCGGCCCGCGTCATGGTTGGGATTTTTCCACAAAAAACTATAATAGTACGATGTCAACTATCAGTAAGTTTTTAGCGTGATATTTCTAATCAGAGTCCGATCCGACAAACTGTGAAAAGTGAAGCAAAAATTTCCTCCTATTATCCGTATTCATGTTTTATTCTGTGGTTATAATTCAATTATAAATGCAATAATTGCATTTCGTATGTTCATTGTGACGAAATAAAGGAGTGTCGGTCTGTCCATTGTGCCCGAAGAAAGGTTTGCAAAGCTAATGGCACATTCACGTCGCATACCTGCGATGTTTGGCAGTTCTTATATTTGCGAGCAGTTTTTTATTTCAAGTATGAAAGTTAGCAAGTTAGCCCTCCTCCCACGGCTAACGGACGAGCATTTGCATGTTGTCTTAAGACTAGCAAACCAACGCGAAATAAGGCCAAACATCGAGACCAAATATCCAGCACAAGTAAATGAATATGCTTCATGTCTCGTTTGTTGTAAGATTCAAGTGTAATTCCAATACAGTCTGACAGTACATTCAGATACCCATTTTTGTACCTAATATCTTGGTTTGCGGCCCGCGTGGTCAATGAATTTCAAAAAGTGGCCCGCGACATGTTTTGAGTTGGAGACCCCTGCTGTAGAGTATCATAATTATATTGGTATATCCGATTGGAAGAATCTCCTGAAGTATGAGTCCCAATATGGAGATAACTAATTTTGTCCGCCTATATTACAACAATTTGTGTTAAGGGATTGAAACCTATGAACAGGGGGATATTCACTTGTCTAGCACTAACAGTCTCCGAGCTCGTAATAGAACTAAAACAAGGAAAATCGGAATAAAATTATGGCCTAACCCTAACCTGGTATGCATTTGGAGTACCCCAAATTGTACTAACCAGAAGAGTTTATATCAGTGGTTCCCGGACTTTTTCAGCCGCGCTCCTTTTTGAGAATTCATCAAGTCTCGCGCCCCACCCTAGGAATAATTAGCTAACAACAAGAGAGCTATGCTCAAATATATGGACACGTAGCGCCACCCAGTGGCAATAATTTTGATGACGTCATAGCGAAAATAAAAGTAATAAATTTTTTCTTTAACCACTGAAAATATCAAAGCAATTGGTCCGGTATTCGAAGAGAAAAGCGATTTTTTAAAAATGGAGACGGAGACAAATAACAATAACATCAAAATTTTGAAACGATCGTTATGGCCACTAAACGTGTCCAATAAGCTGCAAATAACAGTTAATGAGGCAAAATGGTTTCCTCAAAAAACAAGTTGAAAATACGCAGATGGAACGTAAATAATAAAATAAATGAAATGTTTCAAAAACAAGAAAAATTTGTTGCTATTTTTGTTAGTGCAGTTGTTTTTGGCTGATAAAATAAGAAATGTAAATATCCAAAATAAGGCGGGCAAGATCAAATCTAACAAATGTTTTTATTTTTAATTAGGTTCCCATCCCCTCAAAAATTGTTTACGCTCCTTTGAGGGGCACGTCTCACCGTTTGAGAACCACTGGTTTAGACAATATATACGGTACATGTTTGTTATATAATAATCCTGGTTCATTAAATTACTTTTTAATTATTCACAATAATGCTTGTCATTATCAAGAAAAATGCTCAAAACATACCGAAATGATCTATGATCATAAGTCAGTGGCTTCATTATTAATAAATCTGATATGACAGATTTGGAACGATATTCTGCGTATTGATTGGGGAAACAGACCCGTTATGAAAAATTGGAGTAGAACCTCATGGCAAAATGATATTCTTCATAGTATTGAGGATTTGTTAATATTGGTGAGTATTTGTTACTACTTATTTTTCGTAAAACCACCTCGAAAATATTTGAAACAGAAAGAGTTCAACAGCTAGGCATATCTCAATTGCGGAGACATAAATAATTGATCGATCAGCAAATTTAGTGTATAAATAAGGTCGACCTATTTTAATTAAATTTCATTCATATCATAGAATGCCTATCTTCTTTTTTATAGATATCAAAAGACAAATATGAAGAATTTTTAACAAAAGTTGAAAATTGTGTTCCCTCAGATATATTGCCAATACTAAACGAAGTGCTGGAACGTGTTGCCTATCATTGTGTTGAAATTAATATTATGAAGGTGAGTAGTAATAATCCCATTATTCAATTAAAATTTGGACTCAGATGTCAGAAGACGTCTTACATTTTTGATATGATGCCAAAATAGAAAGATTATGAAACCATTTATTTGCATTAATAAAACGTTTCACAATGTCGTTGAGATATGATTTAATCAGCTATAAATTCAATAGATATTTGAACCTTTTCCAGTCCCCCCCCCTCTATGCTCACTAATAAAAGTATTTTATTTATGGGGCCTATTCAACTTTATCAATGCATTCACCTTTATTTTGCTTAATTTCTAGCATTATCAAGCAAAAAATAAATTAGGATTATTGATATTAGTGGGAGTGGGATAACTGGAAGAGGTCCAGATATTTTTCCCGAAACAGATATCCAAATATATAGGAAAAGTTTGACAAACAAAGTATCGACACCTTTATTATTAGGTATCAATCAAACGGACTTTGTTATGAACAACTGAACACTCATTATTTCCTTTGAGTAAATAAACACAGTATTATCCCCTAAATTTGGAATTGGTTAATATAGTCAAGAAAATCTGACATAGTCGTAGACATTTAACTTGACTATATTTATTGAAATGGTAAATTTTACATACAATCAATGGGAATATAAATGGCTTGAGATAGAATAAAGGTGACATATTTTAACTTTTTTTTTTCTTTACACAGAGGAGCAGTTCTAACTTTAAGCTCTTGAGAATTTTGCGAAAAGAAACTAAGGACAAATTTCTTGAACAATTTTTCGAAAAAAGTATAAAACATTTAACTAAAGAAAACCCAACATGGACCCCTGATAAAATTTATTTGGAGTTTCTTTTGGATTGGGAAGGATCTGAGCAATTTTACAAACAATGTTGTAAGCATAAGCTGGTTTTTTCATTTTGTAAAAACAATTAGTGTTATTTCCTTTTATTGATATTAAAATGGTTATCTTTATTGGTATCACCGATCATGTGTTTAACAAACCCCAATTTTATGTCAGGAAAATTATTTTCTCCACAGATAAAACCTTGGAATTGAAAAAACAGTCTGAAATATTCAAAGTGACGGAGATGTTTCGGAACACATACTTTAAGCTTTTGGATGGGAATGTCAGCTTCGAGTTGCTTCGTATGATAATGAGGAAGAGTTCTACTGCCTCCAGTATCTATGCTGCAATATCGCCATCCTGCAATCAGGTAACGTTTTTTGTGTTACACAGCGGCAATTTGCTCTTTTCGATGCGGCCTGGTGCATTTATTACCACAGGGCTAAGTGATATTTCCTTTCCTCCGTGGGTGAAGTAAATATTTTGAATGACCCAGTTATATGTCTGAAGTTGGTTATATGACCATCTGACAAAAATGTGGCACACTCCTGGTTTGAAGTATCTGTACATTTATTCCAGTGATTGGATAATAATATCTCAGGAACCCAAAACTACTAAAGGGCCTTTAAACCAAGCCTATGTGTGACTTTTGCTCCAATTAACTCTTTTTTCCTGATGATATATATATTCGTACTACCATCCTTGGTCATAATATGACAATAATAGTTATTTTCATGTTTTGTGAAGTATTCCCGCACTAACTAAAATCATTTTAGGCTTCCAAATTCGATCCGTGCTTGATCCGTCCACATTTTTTTTTTTTGTAAATTTTTTATTCTACTACTAAGTGAATTTTATTTGTGTAGGTATTTCAAAGCTCAGAGATACACGAAAGTATTTGTCATTACTTCAAAGATAAGTAATTTGAAAGAGCGGGAAACAATTTCGCGCACATAATAAACAAACAAAGATTCCAGACAACTATCGTGAAATGCTCTCACATATCATTGAAAATTTCGCGTTTCGCTACGGTTGCGAAGCTGAGTCTGAGATATTGGGGGTGTTCCTGGCACGTTTGGTTAACTAGTCATTACATATTATATAATAGTACAAAAAGTCGATTGTAATCAGCGGAAAAAGAGGGTTAAGGTCCTGTACCAACTTCCACCCGACCAGTTCCAGATGCCCACCTACAATGCCAACACTCTTAATAAGTCTAACGCTTTAATTAAATCAGTGGTTCTCTAACTTTTTTAAGCTTGCCTCCCTCTTAAAATTTGCCATGCCCCACACTAAAAATAACTAGGTAACAATAAGCTACAAATAACAGATAGTAAGGCAAAGTATGGCATGTTTTTTGAAAAACATGTGGATAATACGTGGATAAAGTTGACGTAAATGAAGTTTTGACATGTAAATATCCAAAATAAGGCGGGCAAGATCAAATCTAACAAATAATTTCATTTTTAATTAGATACATGCCAGCTAAAAAATTGTCTACGCCCGCCCCCCCCCCCCCCCCCCTACGAAATAATTTCTGTCATCAAATAGCAATTACATGAAAAGATTAGTTCCAGGTGCAAAAGTTTTTAATAAGCGAACGATTTTAATAAACATATTAATTCCAACTTAAGTAAATTGAAAAGCTATTTTTTTAATAGGAAACTGATGCAGATTGTGGCAGACTACGAGCAGAGCAACTGGAAAAATTACAATATATATTTGACAACTCCTCACTTTTTCTAAAAGTAATCGACTTCATGGCTTCAGGTGGGTCACTAAATATAACAAAAAAGTATCATGAAGCATAATAATTCCAGAATCTTAAAATCTTCCCGAAATTTTTATTCTAGTTCTTGCTATGTTGTAGTTACGTGTTTTTCTAAGCAAGATCAGATTACACCATCGAATGAGACACCTATATCAACACAGCAGGTTTTTCACAAAATCAAGAGCACATTCTTAATCATCCTATAGCAACAGACTATGTGCCGCAGCACACTGAGTTTTCTTTAAGTACGACCGTAAAATATTGAAATTCAATTCAATAAAGTATAGTTTGTAAAGTTCCATGCTGTCGAACTTGGTCAGTACCGGTATGTTTTATTGAATTGACCATCTATATTGATGATAGTAACTCAATAAGAAATACAGTGATACAAATGGAGAGTGGGAGCAGAGCCAAAATTTACAAAATGGGTGGATAGTTCAAAATTACACCATAGTTTAATTAAAGGAGTAGATTTCAGGATTGATATGAACATTCAAAATGCTTGCATGTTTTCTGACTACTATAGGGGATCATAACTAAATATCGAGTCCTATAATTTGATGACTTTCTTGAGTTAGAAAAAAAATAATTGAGTTTTTTATACAGCTGGAGTCAAACTTGAGGAGACCAATTTAATCAGAAGTATTCCAAGAGATTTTTTACAATGTTCTTTGAATGACTTGATTTCGATACTTCCATTATCAGAAGCCGCAGAATTGCTCAGCGATGATGTTAATTTTGTGCTAAACCATCGGGTATGGGATATATCATATAACAGTGGCGGCGCGTCAATAGGGCCAACCGGGGCAATGTCCCGGTTGTTTTTTCGGTATAATAAAAAATATTCGAAAAATACCTCAATATCGGTTGCACAGACTGTCTACACTAGCCATATTCTCCCGACATGGTTCATTTTTCGCTCGCAAAGCCTTCGCCGAACGCCGACGGAGCGACGCCGATTTTGCCCCGGTTGCTCATCGTATATCGTATTCTCTCTTTTATCTTCCACTCGCCGCGTTTGTCTCGTTTGTTTTCTGTTTCTTTTACTAAATCATCGGGGCCGATCGGGGCTAGCCCCGAAATTATGACGACACAATGCCGACGTTTCTTACAACAACGTGTTGACATATTCACGCATTCCTTCTCGTTCGTTGGTTGCTTGAAGAGTTGATAGTTTCCTCGCCTTCGTTTTTGTCGCTTGTTTCGCTATTTGAATCAGTCAGAGACCTTTAGTCCATTTGCTTTCGATTTTCCACATTCCTTTTGAGCTCCTCACTTCTTTCCGGCTTCGCATTTCTTAGCCTTAGACCTCATAACGAATAAGGTTGATGCACTACTTCGCACTCCGTTTTCGCAGCTGCTGCTGGAACAAAAATTAGAGGTACAACGTCTTGGGCCTTATCAACCAAAAAATTGTTCACTCGAACAATCCAATGACGGAGGAAAGCGTCGGCGTAAATTTTCCGCAGAAACTTGGTATAAAAAACACGAATGGTTGTGTTACAGCGAGGACAAAAATGCACTTTTTTGTTTTTATTGCCTACTTTTTGCTACCGCCCGTGACTCACGTTGGTGTAAATTTGGAGATCTTAAACATCTTTCCGAGCGTGCCAGGGATCATCAATCTTCTATGGAGCATCTGGACAATGCAGTAAAATACCGAACATTCGGAAATGTTAATATTGCAGCACAGTTGGATGAAGGACGCGCGGTTTCTATTCGTCGGCACAACCAAAGCGTCGAGAAAAACCGTGTTTGAAGTTTTGAAGTTCATTGGTTGTCACGAGCTGTCCCTCCGTGGGCACGATGAACGGGCTGGCTCTTCTAATAGAGGGGTATTTTTGGATATGGTGGAATACACTGCATCCCTATGTACAGTATTGAGAGATCATCTTGATGCCGCAACTGTTTCGAAAGGGACATCTAAGGATATCCAAAATGATTTGCTCGACTCAATGTATAAAATTTATTTACAACATTTGGCTCTGGAAATTGAGAATTGCCAGTTCCTTTCGATTCAGTCTGACGAGACAACTGACATCACATGCGTTTCCCAACTGGCTGTGATTTTTCGGTTTGTGAAAGATGGTAAACCTACCGAGAGATTTCACAGCTTTGTACCAATCGTTGATCGCACGGCTTGCGGGATATCGGCTGTACTGAAAGAAGTGTTACAGCCTTACAACGCGAAGTCAAAATTGATAGCTCAAACTTATGACGGCGCGGCAGTCATGAGTGGGTCGAAACATGGTGTTCAAGTTTATATAAAAGAAGATTTTCCTCATGCGCATTTTTTACATTGTTATGCACACCAATTTAACCTCGTTATTAAAAATATGTGTCTTGATACCCCTCTCGTCCGTATATTTTTTGCAAATGTTTCGGGATTTTCTTCATTTTTTTCCGTTTCGCCGAAGCACTCTGACCTCCTTCGCCAGATATGTAGCCGCCGTCTCCCAGCTTGTGCACCAACGCGTTGGAACTTCCAATCACGCGTGGTGCAGGGCGTGTCTGAAATTAGGTCTGAGCTCATTGTGTGTTTCAATGGCATTCAGAGCTCTCCGGTTTGGGACGAACGCTCTGTGAGGGAGGCGGCAGGTCTAAAGCGTCTGCTAGAAGATGGTGAGTTTTCATTTTTTCTCGCTTTTTTCGCCACAATATTCTATCACGTGGATGTATTATACGGCGCATTGCAGTCAAGGCTAAATTGGAAAATGAATTGCGATTTATATACACCAATCAAACTTTTTTGAACATCACATCAACTTGCGCGTTCTATGGGTTCCTCATAGATAACACTCTAGTAACTACCTTTGCGGCGTCTGCAAAATTTCTGGACATCATTTTGACGATGCCTATTTCTTCCGCCGACGCAGAGCGAACATTCAGCACGCTGAAGCGTATTAAAACGTATCTCAGAAACACAATGAAGCAAGATAGATTAAATTCCTTGGCTGTTTTATCCATTCACAGAGACGTTATTTCTGGGATGCATGACTTTAATCAGCGCGTTATTGAGCATTTTGCTTCCAAGGAACCGCGGCGTGTTGCATATATATTCAAGCAGTAGAAGTCTAGCAGCATATATATCTATGAGTGAGCGACGCATGTCCTTATCTTTGCATTATCTTTCTTTTCTTCATAGTAACGTTTTAAACCTTATTTTAGGTTTTGTCTGCTTTCCCAAAGTTTCTGTTAATATGTCATTGTATTTATCTGGGTAAATATTGTCTTTCCTTTTGAAAGAGGTTTCAAAATAAACTATGTCTATATTTATTAATCCCTTGACTTGGACCGGTTTTAAAGACACTTTCTTATCGTTAAAAATTGTCGCTTTTGCCGATTGGTTGTTACCGATGGAATGGTTTTTATACTCATAAAATGATGGGAGAACTTACAGCGCTCATCCTGTCCCCGTAGATGAGGGTGACTTGGTCCCGCAGTAGCTTGCCCCGGTTGTCAAAATGACCACGCGCCGCCACCATATGACATATAATATGGCATACCGTTACTACATTGTATGCAAACATTATGGAAAGCTCCTTTTGAAAACTATGCTGATAATTTGCCAATCAAAGCTAAATAAGTTCAATTACAACACCCAAAATACCAATTTTTCAAAACGATTTTGAAGCTAACATCGAGTTATTCATCTATAAAGTATACATATAAATTGTAATTAAAACTATTTTTTTCTTGTTAGATGGACTACATATTTTCATGTGTGTGGATTACTGAAATTGCCAAATGGAAAAGAATAAACATTGAAAGAAACGAAAAAAACACACTGAAATTTGCTATCGAAAAAATGAAAGACTTGAAAAACAAAGTCCTGGAAAATGTTCAGCACATGTTCGAAGGTTAATAATTTGCCTAAAATTGTATTTCTATGTGAATTCTTTTTGGCAAAACTTCATTACAAAAAAAAAAAAAAAAATTGCCAACTTTTCCAAAGTCAAATCTTTATACTGAAGAATTGTGGGTTCTGTTAGTTTTCCACATCTAGAAGTGATTTTTCTGTGGTTTGGTTTTTGAATATGGTTGATAAGATAATTCATTTTAAAATTGGCTACATTCAAGTCACTGGATTAATTTTGAACTTTATAGTTTCTACCATGCACAATGATAATTGTACAGGTGATATACATCTCGGGGATTTGGATTGCTGGATTCATGGACCTGGAAAGTACATGTTCAAATATGGTGAACCAAATATATTGCCTGGCATTAAAGACTTTTGGAAATATTGCAGAACAGTTGGTCTTGATGCAGAAACGTTAAGTAAGTTAGGTTTGAAGGAAGAGTGGGTGCTGAATTAATGGTTGAAATATCAAGCCACAATAATTCATCTTTAGCCATAACTTAGTAGCTAACATCAGAATAAAACCTAATTTTTGAAATCTTCATTGTGATGTAAAATTATTTATCTGATGGCAATGCCTGTGTAAAATTAAAATATTGCTATGACATGATAGTTGAGCTATATTACAGGGAAATTTTCATCTCAAGTTGTCAACGTATTCGCGCAAATAGAAGTCTATGAAAAGCTCTCGCGCTGCGTACCTGCGGCCTGTTTAATTATGAAAATGAAAGACTGCTTTGGAATTGCAGAGGAATCCCTGTACCCTTATGTCAAATACATTAGTGTAAGTCAATTTATGTTGGAAAGATTTCATATTTTTGCAAGAGCTATCTCAGTAATGCTGTTTGTACGAATGCATTTGTACGAATTGTACATCATATCATTACTCTAACTAATAGCCCAAAGTAGCGAATCTATTCTAACCTAAAAAGATTATTAATCATCCCCTCATTTGGTACCGTATATGCCCAATATGTTGCCATTTTTTTCAGGAAAAAATTTACTCAAAAAACATCATGTTGAAAGATATCAAGAAAGACGTTTTCTTTGTTGCACCAATGCTTTCCGATCTTCTCATATCAGATATGGTCGAAATATTTGAAAATTTTTTAAAACATCACGATTTCAGATACTGGATTCAATCAACAATGCGAGGTAACAATATCTTGAAAAGATTATTTCTAAATTTGATAACCTGTCTGTTGCATTGCTAAAAATTGCATGAACACCTTTAAAAGAACTTCCATAACAATCTGAAATAAGAGTAAAGTTAAATAACCTAACCTTTCACGAAGCAATTAATGAATTTTTGCAGATGCTAAAGAAATCAATGTTATGTGCGAACTGGTCGCGAACTCATACTCAAAAGTTACAGACAGTCCGAAATACAGTAAAGATCATAATAATTTCACAATAATAATGAGAGATTTCACCAATGCTGTGAATGGATTCGCACCACTGCTTTTTGACATTCAAAACAAAAGAATTCCATTTGAAGAATTAATTGAAAGGTGTCAAATAGTGGAAAGAAATTTCAAAGCAAATCCCGAAATAGGACAACAGTGGGTAGGTCTTATTTTTCACTATCAATTATCTTACGTTAATGAACAACTATCAAAGTAAAATATTGCTTACTGTTGGTCGTTTTATTCATCAGATTTTATCTTATTTGGTGATTAATCAGTGAAGTATCACTGAACTTTTTTGTGGTAAACTAAGAATAGGTAAACTTGTGATCATGATAATCCAATTTAAAATTTTCGACATAAATTTAAAAAGGCGTGACTAAGCATTCTGAACAGTAGTTTAAAGAAGTCTTGTCGATGCCAAAGTTCTTGTTATTATAAGGTAGTTCGGAGACAAAGTTCACTTGATAATCTAAAATCTAGAGATATCTTGTTTTATCAAATACAAAGCTCTGATGGAATATTGAATGAAGATAAATAGTTAAACATTAACTAATATTCATTCCTAGGAGAATTCTGCAGGAAAATTGACGTTTTTTAAAAAAGTGGAATTTCAAAATATATCTGTTGAACATGAATCTGTGTATGTGAAGGCGAAGGAAATCGCTGAAAATGGAATCTTCAGTATCTCTGTATTACCTGACAATCAAGCATCATTTATGGCTGATATCGGTGTGACTGTACCGCCTTCAGATACTTGTCAAGGTCAATTTATGTTTCTCATGTCATATTCAAATTAACATTTTTCATTTGAGCACAAAAAATATTTAACCTTAATAGTAAACATTGATACCCATGCAATAAGATCTCTTCCATATTACAGTTTTTGGTACTTCGTAGTATGTGTACCAGGTTGGGGTTAGGCCATTATTTATTCAGATTTTCCTGATTTTAGTTCTATGAGGAGTTCGGGGACTATCTGTGTTAGTCAAGTGAATAACCCCCTGTCCATAGGTTTCAGTACCTTTACAAAACTTGATGTAAAATACGCAAACAAAATTATTACCTCCATATTGGTACACATACTTCTGAAGCGCCAATTTTTTAAATCACAATGAGTATTTACAAAATTTCAAATGTTGCAATTTTTATTTCAGAAAGAAAAGTAATACCGCACGATGACCTGCAGGACATTCAAGCACTGATTTCATTAATGACTGAGGGATCTGATCAAGCAAATAATACTTCCGAAATATTCAATGCAAGACTCAAAGTATCCGAACGCTTTGCAAAGGTTTTGGTAGAGCTCACTCAAGCCAGATGTACACTCTTTGATACGTGTATTGTTAACATTTAGTAAGTATGCATACACATCTATGACACATATTCAGAAAATATATTAAAATATTGACATTACAGCATGCTTCAAAGAAGATAGCGCAATTAGAATATTTGACATTTTGAATTTATATCATCATTTTGAACTAGCTGAAAGAAAAAAAAGAATTGATAAAGTGGAATTTTACAATGAAGAATATCCTATATTTTTTGGCATGATGTATTGTAGATTTTGACACGTTTTAGTTAGAAATACTTAGTGTTGTTTGATCCTTGATATTCTACTCTAATCATCTGAAGTTTTCTAGAGCAACTTCTCAGTGACGAGAATTATGAAAATATGTTTGCATATATTCATTCATACTTTTCAGGAAATCATTCTTATTCGATTATTTTACAAATCGTTTCAGTCCAGTGCAAGACAAGAGATTCACAATTGAAATGAAATTTGAAGGAAGTGATCCTATGGAAGAAAATCAATTTGAGCTTTCAGATGTGGAATCTATCGCTTCTCTTCTAGAGGAAACACTAGAAAAGTAAATCAGAATGCTAATAGAGTAATTCATAATTACGGTAATAGATAATGTTTCTTAATTAAGTCATAAACGAAAATTTACACCATCATTCGATCATTAAGTTTTATCCTGATAAAATTGGTCTAATGTGTTACTTGTTCAAACTATATGATTTCTGTATTTATATCAGGTGGCAACGGCATGTTGATAATCAAAGAAAGCAGCATTATTTTTTAAATGAATTCAACATAGAGCAGATGTCATACCTAAGCAAAGAGCTGGCTATTTACAATAAGAAGAATGAGGAAGGACCCCTCCCACATCAGGTAAGCTGCGCTGGCTGTGGCCTGAGTTGTAAGCAATTTAGTTTTCATTATCACAACATCTTTGCTGAATTAGAAAGAATAGTCATTTTCACTCTTGCTCCAGCATCCACTAGTGTAAAGACATATGGCGAGAAAAGGTGGTTAGTTTCACGTAACCCCAACTGTTAGTTATCTTCGCAGAAGATATTTTTTCAAAAAAAGTTTTTTTAGAACAAGCTTCAAATGGAGTTGTGAAAAGCGATTACTTGTACATCATCTACGGCGTAAAAATGTTTGTAATTTCTTGAAAAGTAATATTTTTAAAAAAATATTTTTATGATTCATTCCCAAATTCTTATAAATTATGTCATCCAAAGTTTTCGTTGAAATTTTCATGAATATCATAACAGTAATTTATAACAAATAGAATATGAAGGTACATAATATGGAATCTCTAGTTCATACTATTCAGGTGAATCTCATGAATCTTCATTTTACTCTTGAAACAGGTATGCGCGCTGTTGTCTATCGTTAGAAGAGACACAATCAAAGATATGCGCAACTTGTTAAAGGAGGCTATCGATGGTATTAATGGTACATCAAGAGTAGGAGAAGACAGCAATCAGGGTACATTTTTAACATTCTTACTATACTTACGAGTCAACAAACCTATCCTATGACAATTGAGCATTTTTCGTTTGAATTTAAACGAACTGGGGCAGTATCTACATCTTCAAAATTGACGGTATTATATAACATCAAAAATATCTTACACCCTAAATCAGTTATTTTTATCCCTACTGGTGGAACGGACTCCAACATTCCTGAAGCTAGGGGATCCGCTGCACTATTGTTTAATTGTATAAACTATAAATATATATAAAATTGAACCTAATACTGTCAAAAAATCTTTAAGGTGTTGCAATTTCAATAATAATGGAAAACCTAACTTGGTTATTTTCAAACGGCATAATATATTAATATAAATTCCCGGAATTGAAATGAAAAATTGCGGAACCAAGGGAATGTGCCAGCGGAACCCTGGTTGAACCAGTGTGTTGCTCAAAACCAAATGTTTTATGAAGTACTTACATTGCTTTCTATACACAGATGGTAGCACAGGAGATCATGCAAAAAAAGTCAAACTTGTAGAAACCTTACGTAAAGAAGCACGTTGCTCACGTGAAGTGGCAAAGGCTGCTATACAGAAAGAAGGGGTAGACAAGATAAAATGCCGAAGATGGATAATTAAAAGCCAGAAAAAAGCAAAACTTATTCGACAACTCTCAGAAAAGTTTGATGAAGATATAGGTAACAAATTTATCACCCAATTTCACCCAGACTGAACAGTCCTTCTTTTCAGAAGGAGTTTTATGATTTGAATTCATCTGCTCATGTTTTCTGAATCAACTGATATTTGTTTCAATAATTTACAGATGTTTACAAAACCACTTAGTTCATTGAAGTGATTAAATCTTTTTTTAGTCAATGGACAAACATATATTACATAAGCATGAAAATTCCTATTCTTATTGATTATGCCTCTAGTCTCCCAGATACCATGGTAATAATATTCAGGCTCAAAATTAGATTACGCTATGTAGCTTACATTGTACATGCAAGTCGATTGATATCAACCAGATAGATATAATTTTTTGTTTGCTTTTCATTTGAATGGAATGTATCAAGAAAATACAGTAGGGTCAGCATCAGCAATCTTACTCTGATAAAACAATTTACTCTTTTTTTGTTATATCTAAGCTTTTGCTCAAACCCAGTAGATTGCAATTCTAGTTAAAAAAAAGCTATGATGTATTATAACTGTTAATGAGGTATCCCCTCATTGGCAATATTCAGTAAATCGGTACATATAACTCATCTAACATTTTCACTGAGTGTATATTTTTTTCATTTTCAGCTTTTATTTCACCTAGTGAAAGAAAGGAAGCAAAGCAACAAACAAATAGAAGCAACATAATTCTATCTATTAAAAAAAAATGTCAAAACTTCATGGAGGTAGCGTTAAATTTCCTGCTTTTTACAAACCCATGCCTATGGTATGAAGATATGCATAGGTATTAATGCAGGCAATGCAAATACTACAAAAGCATGTAAGTTTCCCCGCCTAACATAAGTCAATGAAGGGGGCTTACAGCTTATGTCTGAAAATCTTTTGATGCCAATGAATGTTCCTTCTTCTGCGTAGAACAAGAAACAACTTTTTTCTACTGTTAGTGCACCATACCATTTAGCTAGAATTTATTTTGTGTGTTATCTATTGCATAAACATCAACTCAAAACACGGAATTCTAATTTTATTTCAGAATGGACATGGCTTAGGACTTGGTCAACTAGGAAGACTTCTACAACTACTGAGAGATCAAACAAATCCCAGATTACTAAATCGCACGCTAACCTTGCCTCTTAAGCGTGGAACTCCCAATCTTGTTTGCCACAATCAGAAAATGTATGAAACTATTTTATCACTTTACATGGAAGACAGTGATCAATCCCTCCCAACATCTTCAGAAGTTCTTATCTGTAGCGAAACAACATCAACTAAAACTGTTGAGAGGTTCTTGCACAGGGTAATGAAAAAATGCGAAAACAAAGGTGATACAATTTTGTGTTATGATAACAAGCTATTATTGCCTTAACTCAGGGGTTTGCAAACTGCGGCCCACAAGGAAAAATTGTGCGACCGGTGGAGAAGTGCCAATTTTTAATGGTCAGCCCGCGAAACGAGTTTTTAGTTTAGTTTATTGAGTGAGCAATTCCAATCTCTTTACGTCGCGGAGCCTTTTACACTGTCATAATAAAAAAAACTAGCTGGCAAAATACATAATGATATAAAAACTAGCAATGCCGTAAGATCAATAACATAAAAAAACAATTTTCCGTGCTTGCAACTACTGGAAAGACTTGAATAAAAGTGCGGCCCGTGACTTCACCCAGTTATTTGTATCTAGCCCTCCTGTAGGTTGCACACCCCTGCTTAAACTTGTAAAAATTCACAAGAAATCTACACATATTTAAAAAATGAAATGAATTTGAGTAAGCATAACGCTTACTCAAATGATTACATATGTAGTCTCAAAATAGATTGGTTGTATTTTTCAGGGACACCATTATTCGTTCTAGCTGCTATTGATTGTCTAGGAAATTCTGTAATGAAAGATGTGGAGAGAATTTATCACAATTTGAAAGAAGATCAATTGAAGGACTCTGACTACCAACTGGTTATTCTATGTCAGAATATCAAAAGTTATCTTGCATTATGCTTCGAACCGGCAAGTCAACTTATTGGATTACATAATATAAAATACCAGATTAAAACAAAATTCAAAATGCAGTTGTGACGTATCTTCAGTTGACAATTTAGACTCCGATATCACAATCTGGTAGTCTGTTTTCACTTCGTATATAGTTTGAGGGTTCTTATGTCAGCTCTCGAAATTGAGGGTACAAGAACTTCTTTCCAGACAATTTTTTATTGGATGATTTTGTTCATGGCTTTTGTGTAATTGCAAAGTAGGAATGCAAGAATAGATTTATTTTAATTTATAAAATGTAAAATCCACCAAGACGAAATGCCAACTAACAATCTTTATATCACTAACCAAAATTGAATGGGTATCATAACATAACACATTTGCATTGGTTTACTCCATGGCAATAAAATTTTTTGGCAATTCAGAATACTGTTGAAGGACTACGAATAAAAAAAGACAATAAAATCGCTGAATACTTGCAAAGCTGTTTGATAGCAGATGGAAGATATGAAAAAAGTGCTGCAGCTATTGATGACAAAAGAAGTTTAGTTCGAGTTGTGACATCAAGCTCATCAGGAGCAGGTAAAGCAAAAAGCTGTTACTTTTTAGCCATTGGGTTGAGAAATTCATAATACAGACTAAATAGTATATCTAGTACTAGTATGCCAGCTTTGAACCTGACCTGTCTTAACCTGTTATATCTAATCATGCCAGTACTTTTCTCTTTTATTACGAATCATAAGCACTTCAACTCAAAAAAATAAAAAAAAGGCCTGCTAAATGTGGCCCTCAGGAAAAAATGTGCGACCCGCGAAGAAGGGCCAATGTTGAATGGTGTACCCGAAAAACGAGTTTTGAGTTTAGTTAATCTGGCATGTGCGAGCAATTTAATCCCTGTGCATAGTAAAGACTATACCAGATTACCATTATGCCTGAGTGCATATTAGTAAATCTATCTAGCAAAATCCACACAATGTTATAAAGACGTGTTTCTCACAGGTTTTGTTAAAAGTTGGTATGACAATAATGTTGTATAGCAGTTTTAAATTTATGCGCTTCGTTATCATTTCTGCAAATGCCCAAAACAATGCTGTACAATCAATAACAAAAAAAATTTATAGGCCTAAAAGCACCAGAAAGGTTATCTTTAATAAAAGGTGAATGACTAAAACTGTAAATCTTTCATTGACAAAAAAATCATTTAATAAAAATTTTTACTATTTAAATTGCCAAATAAACCAAGAATGAGATAACTAACAAAACCCTAATTGGGCGTTATTTAACCAGAATAGACAAAGTCAAGATTGGTTAATTTGAGAAGAAAACCGCTGACACAGTTCTAAATATTGCTTGAGTTTATTATATTTTCATGTACAGTGCAGTATTTTAGATAAGGTATATCAGTTTAACCGATAAGCCGAGAGAAAAGAGAAAAGCCGATAAGGCTTAATCATATAACAAACAACAGCCTTTTACCCGGCTATTTGTTTGTGTCGGGTATTAGATCAGATACTAAGTTATTTTGTTTCCAGATGCATGAATTTGAAGGTGAAGGTCTGTAGGAAGCCGTAACCGCCAGTGGTTATATGAACCAGCATATGGCTATGAGGGGTCCAGCAACCCTCTCACACATAATTATCCCCCACAGGATTTCAACCTACGAACCCATGCAGATAATAAGAGGTGCTGTGAAATTGAATGCTCAGCATGAGCCACACCTTTTCTAAAAAATTCATTCATTACATCCACAATTAGATATGCAAAAAGATTGATATAGTATTTAAGCACAATTATAATATATCAAACATATCAACCTGATGATTCAAATTAAAGTAAGGTCCACACATCATTGTGAAAACCCGAAAAAGTTTAAATCTAATTCATTAAATTTTCAGGAAAAAGTCTTTATATAACAAGATTGAAAAACAAACTTAAAACGCGAGATACTCAACCAAGATTTACAACTGTGAGATTTCTTGAAAAAGTATTGACATCCCAGCAAGCGACACGAAAATTAATTTCAGAAAATTCTCCAGTTACGCATGAACATCTTGTTCATTTGGACATCTCTACTGCGGTACGAAGATTATTTTGTACTTAACTCTATTAGGGATGTCCCGCACTGACAGAATATTCCTCTACTTTTTTTTAGAAGTCAGAATATGCCACACAAATTACCTCAAATGTCATTTTTATCATATAAAGGAGGTATAAAGGAGCTTTCGAAAAGTGTTTGGATGATATGGTGAAAAGACTTTGACAACAGATCCATAAATGTCCGTCTTGTATTTCACATACAATTGCTATCTATTTTATAGTATAAATTAGACACAATATTTTTGAATTCTCCTAACAATAAAACTTCCTTTTCTCCTCATGACATTTATCAAAATCACCATCAGTAACTGCAACTTTATCAATATTATGTCGTTCTCTTTATTCTGAATTTTATGAGGTAAAAACATAGAGGGGCAATATTCATTCTTTGTATTTCATTGATATTAAGGTTAAAAGCGGAATTGAAGAATTTCTCTTTAATTTGTTGATTCTGGGGAGCATTGAGGGAAATGATGGGAAGATATGGCAGAGACATTCAAACCACTATTATGTGATCGAAGTTACAGATGACAATCTTGTAAAAAAGGCTGGTATTTCTTACTTGTTTCAATATTAAAGCATCATAAAAAATGATTATATTGAAAGAAACTTTTTGCTGTTCGATTTCACAGACCATAAAGTTGAAATCTATCATAAAAAATCTTGAATATTAATAGCAAATAAACAGAAATCAGTAAGTTTTAATACTGAAGTTCTGAATTTCTGACTCAATTGCTCAAAATAATAAATTATTTCTGAATTGATCCTGAAATTAAGAATTCAGAAATATCTAACATTTTCTACAATGATACCTCAGTAGTCAAACATAATTCGTTCGGAATTCGGAATTTGTTTGAGTACCGAAATTTTGCCATAAGAAACCATTGTAATTAATTTAACACGTTCTTACCCATTTCAATATACCCAGAATATTAATAAAATGTGTACCCAAACAACAATAATTGTCATCCCGTCCTATATTTTTGCATGCCATACTATAAGGCAAGATCGAACATTATAGTAATTTGCCCTAATTTATTTTTCAACTTGATAGTTATTCTCACTGTTTACTCCTTTTTCTTCCCTTTACCACAAATTCTTTGAAACCGTGATCAATGCCAAGCACTAAATCACAAAAATTTCTCAGAGCTTGTTATCTGTCGAACAGTCCGCCTTGAACTGATGTTTGTTAATAAATTGTCAAGGGGCAGCTGTTAAGGTCTCGTTAACTCACTCGAGCACCAGCTCGGCTTGGGTGTCCAAGCTCAAAATTTCGTTCAAGTATCGTAACATTTTTGACTCATATGATTAAGTCGATTACCGAGGTATCACTGTTTTTTATTTACCGGTACATCCCATTTATCAAATCATTCCGCCAGTATCAACTGTGTTGTTGAAATGCAAATTGTGAAATTAAAATCATTTCTGAAAATTTTTAATCAGCATTCTGATGTCTCACTTCTGAATCTTCTGCCACGTATTACAACTCTACAGCCACATGAAATATTTAACCATACCTCCAATGAAGAAAATGCGATTGGAATGGATAACATGAAGTTCGAGTCTGCAGAATTTCAAAGGCCCTACCAGTATTTCAAGCACCGACAATCAAACTTGAATAACTTTATTTTTGAGGGAATCAAAGGAAATAAAAGCGATTGTATTAAAATCCTTCTCGAAAATTGCCAAATTCCCGACCCAACATGGGCACAACTGCATGCTTTTGTGCGATTCATGAACATTCAGCTGGAAACATGTGAAAGATCGGTATATTGTGGGCAAAAAGGTATCCCTGGATTGAAAAACTTAGCAATGGAACTAATGGTAAGAATGTCCTGTGATTTTGCTTTCAACGCATATGGATTTTCAGATAAGGATCACAAAATTACAGGGAGCACATGGTATGACTTAAACCGCCCATGCATATTTTTCAATGAAGATGGGGAAACCATGACATTTATAAATGTGCAATCTGAACATATAATGGAGAGTAATACTCAACAATCACGTTCGCTACATAATTCTTTAAACAGACATCAAGCTTTAGGTATCAACTTAAACTCAAAAAGCCGAGCAGAGCTATTAGAAATTTTGTGTCTTGTCATGGGAATTCCTTCGGCAGTTGACCCTGATCCATCTTATGAACTGACAGCTGACAATGTCCTTAAACTTATAGCAATTCACATGCGAATGCGTTGCAAAGTTCCAGTTATTTTAATGGGAGAAACTGGCTGCGGCAAAACAAGAATGATGGAATTCATGAAAGAATTACTACAACTGAAATCAGAAGCTGAGCTGTTGTTTATCACAAAGAAGATTTACGGGGGAATAACAATTTCAGATATTCAAGACACAGTGTGGAAAGCTCTAGATAAATGCAGACAAGACAGTCGTGTATCCAGATCAAAATCAAACCCAGATTCAAGAAAAAAGATAGTCTATTTATTTTTTGATGAAGTTAATACTACGGAAGCAGTGCATGCAATTAAGGAATTGATGTGTGATCAAACTTGTGATGGAGAGTTATTGGATGAAGGTGATATTCAAGTTATAGCCGCCTGTAATCCTTACAAAATACTGTCAGAAAAAGCAATTCAACGGCTTCAGAAATCAAGTCTTGGAGGAAACATACATGTTAATCAATCTGACCAAATCCAGGGTGAGCCCATGCATGACTTACTGTACAAAGTTGTCCCAATGCCACCGAGTATGCAAATCTTTGTTTGGGAATTCGGTGAAATCGATGCTGCCACTGAAGAACTGTATATTCGGCAAATGTCTAAAAAAGTATACAATAATGATTTAGATCTGGACATTTTCTGTCGCATCATTTGCAAGGCACAGCAATATATGAGGAATCAAAATAGTGAGTGTAGGTTTGTTAGCCTTCGAGATGTAGAAAGATGCTTAGAGGTTTACAGATGGTTTTATGAGCACAAAAACGTTTTGTTTGATCTCCTTCAAGAAAAAAGTCACAACTTCTCGGCAATCAATCGCACTAGAGGGATTTGGGAAATATTTCAAACCATAGGTGTATGCTACCATGTATCCTTGGAAGAGAGAAGAGAATTTCGTAAAGAAATTATGGATATCTCACAGGATGTTTGTCCGGGTATGGGACAGGAGGATTTGCTGTATGAACTTGAAGCAGTTCAGAATATTTTTATCAATGAGGCAAAGCTGGAAGAAAACATTTCACAAAACGAATCATTGAGAGAAAATTTTTTTATGATGGCCATTTGTGCTGACCTGAAGATGCCACTTTTCATATTGGGAAAACCAGGAAGTTCAAAATCACTTGCAAAAACAACAATATCAACAAGCATGAGAGGAGCTTATTCAGAGTCAAAGTTGTTCTCTAGGTTAAAAGAGGTGAGTTCTTATAGTTTTTTTATGTATTATTCTAGGCTGGAGCAGTGACAGTCTTTATTTAGGTCCCAAAACTATTAACACATTATAGTTTCATTACCTTAGCTGTGAATGCTAACCTGAATCAACCCATTGTGTATAAAATGTTATGATTGAGGGTGAAAATGGCAAGGAGTTGTAATATATTTAATACAATTACAGACAAGTTTTACCATGTTATAGTATAGTGTCACCAGAATTGTCATTAAGACAAAAGGTGATGTAACAGATTTAATCAAAGGTCTTTTTATTTCGCAGGCACGGATATTCACTCTTCAGTGCAGTGCACTAACGAAGGATAAAGACATCTTGCACATATTCAATCTGTGTACAGAATTACAAAGTGGGAATAAGAACTTTGTGGCTGTTGCTGCGCTCGAGGAAATTGGCTTAGCAGAAGATTCACCAACTATGCCACTTAAAGTAAGTCACCATAAATGTCAGATTACTTTCAGTTTCATATATCTGATGATTAGATACAACATTAACGTAAAGAAAAAAAATATCAAAATCAAATTATTTCTTATGGATATGAAACATAATTCATACAAATAAATTAGACAGCACTAACATAAAAAAGTGCGCTTATCCACTCATAAATTATAAAAAAGTGTACCAGTAATTGTAAATAGTTTACAGAACTTGGAAACCATGCCTTGATCTAATGATTATGTTAATTTTGTTCTAGGTTCTGCATCCATTGCTCGATTCACACCGTGTGGTCGAAAACGACAAAACAAATTGCGGATTTTATGGAATTTCTAACTGGCCTTTGGACCCAGCAAAACTCAACCGTGGGTTATTTCTTCTCCGAAGTCCACCAAAACAAGACGAATTGATCAATAGTGCTGTCAGCATATGTGGCGAAGACTCAATAAATGAAAATTCAAGAAGCTTGTTAAAAGAATTGGCCAACACTTACATGAAGCTATATACAAACCAAACTATTGAGTTTTTTGGTCTAAGAGATTTCTATAGTCTCATCAAATCCATTCAGCCCAATCCAAGTGATGTGTTAAAAGTTTGGACAGCCATTTCAAGGAATTTTAGTGGTTCAGATCATGATGTATCCAATGTTTTCAAACAAGATTTGCAAAAAAAGTTCCCAACATTTAAACCAGGTACAATTCCTCTTACAAGCATTGTGGAAAAAAATCTTGGAGAAACAGACAGTAGATTTTTGTTGTTGCAAACAAATTCACATGCATCCCTAAACTTGATATCAATTTTGCTCAAGGGCATAATAGGAGAGCAAGGAACATGGAAACCTGTATTTGGCTCAGCTTTCCCTGGAGATAAAAATTTCACTGAATATTGCAGAAATGTTAGACATATCAAAACCTACATGGAAACTGGTGAAACGGTAGTTCTTCTGAATCTTTCAGAAATTCATGAGTCATTCTATGATGCTTTGAATCAACACTACGTTACGCTTGGTGATAAACGTTACGTCGATATCGGCTTCAAAGGCCATAGCGTCAAAACTTCCATAAATCAAAATTTCAGGCTCATTATTATTGAAAATAAAGAAAAGGTTCAAGAATATCCTATACCCCTGATCAATCGACTGGAAAAGCATTTTTTAAATGCTGAATGTCTTTTGAAGGACTCTGATATTGCGAAAGCCAATGACCTGAAAACTTGGATGGAAACATTTGTCTCGCTAGATTTCAGACTTAGTGATATATTCATTGGATATCAGGAAGATTTTGCTAGTTGCGCAATTTTACGCAGCAATGGAGATATAAAAAACGGAAAGCAAGCCATTTTGCAAACAGTCACTTTGGATGCAATTTATCGCCTTGGTGACGACAATGAGGATAAACTCAGATATCTCAAATCCAATATTCACTTCAACTTGATGGATCTGTTGATAGATGCTTTACAAGATAAGAGCAAAGTACATTCTTCTGATATGTTAAAAGATTCGTTACAAGATAAGAGCAAAGTACATTCTTTCGAAGTTGTAACTTTTTCTAACATTTTGCCTGCTCACAGTAGACTGTCCATTGAAAAAGAGCTTAACCTTCCGAAAAACAGTGTAATGATACTGGATTTAAAAGCTTATGAAGCACGTCATCAACTGGAAGAAGACTTAGACTGCTTTTTGAATCGTTGCAAAAGGGAAATTTCTGAAGAGGAACTAACTTGCACTCAAGGTGCTGTATTGATATTGCAGTGTCCCCAGGCAGAACGGAATGGAGAACTGATGGAATTTGCAAAGCATGTTTGGGATTCCAAAAACAAAGAGAATCTCCGTATCCCAATTGTTGTTATCATACTGTGGTCAGTTGAAAGGAGTGTTTATACTCAATCTGTCAGAGTTCAAATTTGTGAAGAATTTCAACTGGTGTACTTGGATGAAGTAAGACATGTTGGTTCAGCTTTATTGCCATCTTGTCATTTGATGAAGTCAAATTTTCTTGACTTATTTCATGTGCTTGAAACTGATCCAGAACGTACCACAAAATTTTTGCAAAATTGCCTGGGAAATGCATTTGGAAAAATACAAGGGTCCAGCAATGCACAACAACGTTATTTGCAACGATTTAAATCTTTGCTAACTATGTTTGAAGAAAATGGAATGCTCAGAAAAAAGTTGATGTGTAAATTCCACAATGCACTGAAAATTATTGAATCGGAGTTTGAGTATTCAATTTGGATGGTTCTTGAAGCAAAGAAGAAGGAAAGCTTACAGGAAAGTGGAACATTTTATAACACGTTACTCCTGCGGTTCAAGACCATTTTATCCAATTTAATAGCGCATTTCATCAGTACAGTCGACGTTCATGGAAATTTGAATCATATTATGGAAAGGTCGGATTGGAAGTTGAACCTTTGGTTCAAAATACTAGATTGTTTTCCCCTTGATATACCAAAAGGCATTAGTTCAAATGATTTCAGAGCAGTCACACCCAACCATCCATGCCCAACATATTTATGTGACATTCCCTTCAGCTTCTGTATAACTAAATTTCTTGACAATACATGGGAAGATATGGAGAACTCAGAAAATGAAGAAATAAAAGTAATACAAGTATTCCAAAACTTTTGGGCATATGAAGCTATTGAAAGTACAAAATATTATGAGGAAATAAAAAATGGCTATATTCGTGATCTGGTGAAGACTAATTATATACCGGGAAATGAATGTAACAAGAATAAAGAAAGTGATATTGCCATTAAAGTGGTTAAAGAAGTCGCAAATCAATTGCTGAACAACTATCACAAAGCCAAGCTGATTCCTAGTGAACCTCAATCAGCATCTCATTATATTTCTACAGCATATATCGCATACAGAAAAGTCAAGGCAAACTTGAGTAAACTGTCGGAAGTATTTGTGGCATGTCCTACAATTCTCAACGTTGTCGATACTTGGCTCAAAGATGTTGATATGCATGGATCAAACATACACATATCTGCATTGAAATCTGCTATAACTATACTAGAAGATGATGTCAAGAATATGTCAGAAAGTGATCCCAGAGAATGTATGTTGTGGATTGAAAACTCAAATAACATTCAGCATACTCTGAACTCCATCAAAATTTCACTTGAATCAAAACAAATTCTTGACTTGATGTGTGATTGGAATCCCATTTACCTTCTGAACATTCTTGTGTTATTACTGACACCTAATGAAAAGCCTCAAAAATATGTCCCAATCCTGGTGTGGGCAGCTAAATTTTTAACTAAAGAATCAGAGGACAAGGACAACGACAACTATTGGGTAGATTACACGCTATCAATATGTGGAATGCTTGAGAAATGTTATGATATGGTTAACATAAAAATGAAAGTTAGATGGGGGAGTGAGTATTGCTCATGTGGTGATCCATTCCAACAGCCTATGCATTCGAAATGTGGTCATTTTTGCTGTCAAACTTGTTACAAAAACAAAATTCTGAGCAGAGATCCTAAAAAATGTATAACATGTGATGACAAACTAGAAGACAATGACATTTTACCAGCGGAAGTGCCGAGTAACGAAATAAAACAATTAAACGATTTCAAATCAAATTGCACTAGCTTTTTTAAAGAATTTATAAAAAGTGTATGTAGCATGAAAATATTTGAAAAAAGGTACGATTTGGTGCGTCTCTTTTTTGAGTTAGTCTGTGAAGAAGATTGGCAATCTGATGCGCTTGACGAAGATGCTGAATCTGATGATTCTGATGAAATTGAGCATTTGGAAACTATGGCATTAGATTTGGATATCAATACAAAAAGTTTTATATTATTGGAGCTATTGAGGGAATGCAATACAAACAACGAAATAAAAGACAAAATTGAGATTAAATTGAAAAACTTGGACAAAGATAAGCTTACAGACTTTGTGAGAGTTCTACTTTATATCATGGAACAAAAAGTGGAGTGCCAAACTGCTTGGGTCAATTATAACGAACATTTTCAAAATTTCTTCAAAATAATTTTTCAGAGTGAGCTTGTACAATATAGCATGGATTTTGTGTCAGCGTTTGCAGCACTGAGACAATCCATGCGAGTCCTTGCTTTGGAAATACATCAGTCACGATTACATGGCGGATTTGAAAATACTGAATTCATGGGCCTTATACATGAAGTTACACAGATGTTCAAAAGTCACGAAATATATTCAAACTTGAATTTATTCTTAATAAAAGTTGGATGTCGCAAGTATGGGATAAGTTGGTTCAAACAGCTTTTGGGATGTGATGTAACGAAGGTAAGTGAGTTTAATAACTATTTCACCAGAACACTAAATGAAAAATGCAAAGACTAATAACAGCTTATGTGTTTAATATGTTTAGGCACTGGTTCCTGTTTCTCTAGCTGAAGAGACTGATGGCCAGTCTATATTTCTGGACATATTTTGGTCAGTGGTGTTAAGATGGAATGAACCAACTGGGGATCATTGTTCTAATGATCTTGCAGAAAGTGCTGCTATTTCTCCCGAAAACCTGGATGAACGTGTCAAACTAGACCATGATTTACAATCGATACTAAACAAAAATTCAAACATTGGAAAAAAGTACTCATACCTAATTCAACTTCTGACACTGTCTGTTCAAGCCCTAGTCCAACAAAATTGCTATCTCATGGATATGCTGGAAAGTTTGGCAAATGATAAACCTTCAACAAGTAGTATCAAAGCAGCAGAAATATTTGAAGATACTTCATATGAAGTTTCACAAGAAACAATATCATTTGTACAAGTTTTACTATATTGTTGCCTTCTTATTGGCTATACCAAAAACCCGAGAAATGTTAAAAAGTAAGTCACTATCGATATCTTTTTATTGAGTGGAATTGACCAAAACTGATCTGAATAAAAACAGTTGTATAAAATAGTATAATACTCAATATACCTCAATCTACCTTATTAGGTTAGCATGCTTCATATTTATCCTTTCGGGAAAGATTATTGATAGTAGAACCTAAAATTAGCAAACTTCCAACAAATCTACCATGTCCGATATAACAGTGGCAAACCAGTCATTTATCATAAATTCAAAAAACACAGGAAATCACTTGCAATATTATCGGATGTGCTCTCTATAGGATTGCAGTCAAGCAAGATAATAAAGCATGTTTCTGGGCCAGTATAAACATTAATTAGATACTACAATAATTGTTTATTATATCAAACATAAAATACTGTAAAAAACACATTTTTTGATCAATTTGATCAGACAATCCATATTTTTTAACACAGGATTCTTTCAGATCCAGATTTAAAAATAGATACCAGTGGATATTTGTTGCAAAAATTGGAAGATACGTTGAAGAAATTTGTTGGAAATCAGGATACGAAAGATTTTATTTTGTTCTTCTTCGGTCTTCTCCACAGAATATCAGACACAAAAAAGGTTATTTTTTATCTTAGATTCAAAGTGTTACTTGTGATACAGTATGTATAGTTATGAAGGTTAGTTACAATGCAAATGATTTCTAGATATATCGTATTCGAATTAGAGTTCCATATTCACATAAATTTAGTATAATATACAAATTCATATTTCAGCAAATCAAAAATGTCTATATTAGCGAAAGAATTCATCAAAAAAGTTCTACCAATAACAATAGTTTAATAACAATCAGCCCTGGTTTATTATTAATGTATGTTAACAAAAATACAAAGGACCAAATTATGTTCCATTTTTGGAGACAGAAAATTTTGTCCAAGATAGTAAATGACAGCGAGATATTTTCCCAGTACTTTTAGAAAAGATCTCAAGAAACTCGCAATAACTGTATCCTACTTACTAGCCCATTAGCCCAACAACAAGGTCTTAGGATTGAATCCTGCATATAGGCAAATGAGAAATAAATAATATACAGTTATAACATTTTGAATCTGAAGAAGTTTTAACCCTTTCCTTTTTATTACAGGGCATGGAATCTCAAGGTCATACTTGCTGGGCTACCGATGTGGACAGAAAAAAATGGATTCAAGCATTTTACGTCCAATACTTCCAAGAGATTTTTGAAAATAGAGAAGCTTTATCAAAAATGGCTGAAGAGACATCAAAAAAAATTTTGATGCCTGTTTACAAGTAAGCATATTTAAATTTTTCTCCTTTGTTGATTACCAAAATTGGAATCACTAAAAGGAAAGTTCCAATTATCCCTTAAAATCCTTCAGCATTGTTCCAGACTATATTCGCCCAGCACTGGCCATACATACAAAGTTAACCCCGAGTATTCTCGCCATATCAAGATTACAAGCCGTTGGTGTAACGTTACCTCCCGCATACACGCGGCATAGGCTGGCAAGTCAATAATTATGTTGCTGTTCGATAGAGGGCTGTTGGTACAGCTGACCCAGTGGTGGGCATGGCTACGTGGGTTGTTGTTAAATTATTCCCAGTTTAGGTACCAATTGCTGGGGCATGTATACATAACATTATTAAGCTGTATTTCACTGTTATTCACCCAGTTGCCTTACTATGCCCCCAAGTAGATCATAAATATGTCAGCGTATGAAGTTTTGATTTATCTATTATATGAATAATCACTTTACAGCCTGATAAACGAAGACCTGCCCCAACAAAATTCATTTCAGAATGCATTGGCAGAATATACAATACCATGCAGTATTGAGCAAGTGAAAAAAGATATGAACCATTCAGATCAGGGTTTGTAACTTTTATGAGTTCGGGCTCTTGAATCACCTATTACCGTATGTATTAAATCGTTAAACTACTTATCAAAGGACTTGTGACATTGCTTTGTCAGAATATTTCTTCCAATAACAGAAAAACAATTCAGTCAAAATGACTGTAGAATCTACTTGTCAGCATGCGATAGATTTGCAGTGATACTACGAGAGATATGATAAATAAACTGATATGGCAAGAGCGGAAAATATTATCAGATAAATATTTTTTCATAGCAAGAACACTAAAATATGTCCTTGAGACTGAGAATTTTGAATCACTGGAAAAGCTGGACCTGATCTTAAAGTTTCAAAATATGCTAGTAAAAAGGTACAGTATTTTAAAATTACTAAATTAGTTTCTCATGTTTCATTCTTATACTTTAGTGCTAATATACAGATTTTGAAATGCATGATAATTTTACGTAGCTCTCGAGTGTACGCTCTTGTTTACAAAACTCCCTGAACACCCTAAATCAGGGGTGCACAAATCTGGCCAAAATTCTAAAAATAATTTTGTCGTAAGCCACGCCATATTCATATAATTATTGGTATTGTAAATAAAACACATAATAACAAATAACTATTTACCGAAACAATTCCATGTCCTGAAAAACTACTGCTTTAATTAATCATATGTACTTAATGGATCAAATATAAATAAGCTTATAAGAGAAATCGGGATGCACATCACTAAATTGAAATGTTTTTTTTTTAACAGAGTCTATACTATTTTTTTTTTCATGGTTGAGAATCATTGTTCACAATTGTACATGCTTGCAACTTGATAAATCAAGATTTTTTTGCATTTTTGAGAGTAAAATTAAAATAATGAACTTTTTCTATAAAACGTAATAGGTTTGACTTCATTGGTGTAAATAAACATGTTGATTTAAGTTTATTTCCATATAAAATTATAAGGATTTATTTTATTAAAGCAAGGATTACTTTTATTAAACCGTTCACAGGCCCATTCGAGCTTACAGCGTGCCCATTGGGCATGCGTGTTCTATATTGTGCAACGCTAGATGACATGCTTATCCAGTATTACTCAATTAATTTTGATTCAGATGCCAGTACAAAAAATCTCTAAGTGAGTGCGAAAGAACATGTATTGGAGTTATTTTACATGATGAAAATGAGGAAAAAGTTGCAAAAGAGTATATTTCCATCTATAACAAGGTGAAGTAATGTATGTTTGTACGCCGCTTCACGGCCCACACTTTGAGATACACTGGTTTACCAGTCTCCAGACTGGGCATAGTCTTCAGAGTCACAGGCCAATTCTTTAACATTTATTATGTCCTGAACAAGTGTGTGTAGAAAACTGTGCAAGGAATATAGCTCACATGTTTACATAACATATATCTAAAAAAAATTTAGTCATACATATCAGGAAAGACGGCCTTATTAACATTCAATAAATTATGAGTCTTCTGTTATGGAAGGATTGCAAACATTAGAAGTAAATAAACTCTTTTCAGATACTTCCCTCACTTTCTGATGAAGCGGGCAAACTTTCTTTGACAAGTCCAATTATATATTTCCTACCGTCCAACACTAAGGAGGGAGAAGGTGCAAAACAAATTGTTCAACACATAACAAACATCCAAAACCAAGTTCTGGAAACCCAACAAGATAAAAATTTAAGGTTTGGAAGATAAATTCTATTCCCATATTTACCTTCTTCATGCGATGTGTTATACAGAGACCAGGGCTTCTTAAACTTTTGACCTCACGGCCCCTCTGAATATATTAAAATTTTACGCGGCAGTTCGTTTTCAACTTTCACTAGGCCTACTCTATAACAAAAGTTTACTCAGATTAACGTTAAATAAAAATTCAGTGTGATGGGTGTGACTGCATTTTGCTGCATATAGGTCGAGTCGCTGCTCAATGTTTGTTAATACAGGCCTCAATGATTATGAATTACGATATCTGGCCAAAGGCATGATCTTCATCTGGCAATATTACTCACTCACTCTCAATGAACAAATTTAGCACAAGGCAGCGGTTCGTGCGTCGCCAAATTATCAGGGAAAAAACTCAAAGGGCACCCACACGAAAATTGCTGCCTTTAAATAAAATACAATTTTTTCATCGTTTATAAACATGTAGGCCTTAAGAATAAGGGCAGAAACTTATCTTCCTTATCTCAGGTTTTCCTTTCACTCATGTTCGCTAAGCTCGGTTTGCATTTACAACAGTGGTTCTCAATCTTCTACACACCGCGTACCACTTCACTGTTTTTTACTATGGCCGCGTACCACCGACAAAGCCACTTTTTTGGCATGAGGAAAAAGACACAAGAAACGTGGGAGTATTTTATAATGCGGCACTACATCCCTTGTGGCGTAACACGCAAAACCGTCAAAAACATGCCCATATTGCTTCATTTAAGGTGGGCAATAGCAGGCGAGTGCGATCTATGAAGAAAAGAAATGGTAGCGTGCCAGCGCTATGGACATTTCCTCGACCATTGTTCCCGGAAAAAGTTATCCCTATAATTTACTATTGCAAACTTTATACTTATTCTGAGAGTGTTTTGATGTGTTGGCGCATATAAACTGGTTTACGTGTTTGAAACCATCATTTGTATTGAAATTATTCAACCATGTGCCGTTTGCAGATACTGATATATATAGCTAAGTTTAGCCTTGTCCATTGCAGCATTTGCGAGATTCATTTTCATCTACTGCAACTAAATTAAAGTTCCGCGGAAGACATAAGGACAATTAAGTTAGTAATTCACATTTATTTTCTTGAAACACAACTGAAAACTGACAGAATTGTCTGAGCGACTGGTTGCAGAAATTGCAATTGTTACCTGTTGCATCATTATTGACTTATTGCTGATTGGTTATAGTTACGGAAATAAACAAGGAAACTGAAGCTTGGGAAAACATCCATAAACACTCAGCGAATACATACAGTAAGGGAGATAAAGCGTTCCCGGCATATTTTAACCAACTGAAAGGTTAATTGTTGCAATAATTTAAAACTGCTCGCGTACCACTTGAAAATCTCCCGCGTACCACTAGTGGTACGAGTAGCACAGGTTGAGAACGGTAATATCTAACAGAAATATCTTAATCTCCGAGGCGCACTCAGCAAATCATCTTCGGGAAATCGCGTAAATGGGGTTTTACAATCAGAATAGGCATTGTTTTGCAAGCGCAATGATTCTACCGTATTTCCCCGAAAATAGGACCTAGTCTGAAAATGCGACCTAATCTTAACCTCAAAAAATGATTTTAATATAAGACCTACTTCTTAAATAAGAATCTAGTTCACAGCGCAAATATTTTTTTGACGTAGTTGATAGCAAAAAATCTTTCCAACTCGTTTCAAAAGGTTAATAATATATGTTTAATACAATGGATTCAGTTGTGTAAAATTTATGTTTTCTTTGCAGCCCCCAAAATTATTTAACCCTAGCCCCTAGTTTGGGGAGTCCTCATATGGACCACCGCGGTTTAGCATTAGATATGTTGGCATCACAGATTACACATCCCCTCCCCACCCCCCGCCTACCCACATCAGTGACTGCTTGTACATCAAGAAAAAGCATTGGGAGAAAAATCTGATCCAGCACATTCAAATGTTAAATCCCTAAAGGCAATACGGTAATTTCGCATACATGGCTGCAGTGCCTGGCATGTTAGAATTCATGCTCTTGTAGGCTTAAGATTACTGAGAATATAATAAAATTTGAAAGCCCATTTCAAACAAGTGGACAGAGCATTGTAAAAGCAACCACTGATATCTGTCATGGCAACACAATCAGGACTGATGCTTCAACTGCTAGAACAGTGGTTCTCAAACTTTTTAAACCACGCCCTTATTTAGAATTCGTCAAGTCTTGTGCCCAACCTCAAAAATAACTAGTAATAACGGATAGTAATGCGAAAATATCTTTTATTCAAAAATTGTGTGAATGGAATGCAAATAATGAAATAAAAGATAAGTTTTAAAAACAAATAAGGCGGGCAAGATCAAATCTAAACGATATTTTTATTTTTTATTAGCTTCCCACACCCTTGAAAATTGTCCACACCACACCCCCTTGTGGGGTGTGCCCCACCATTTGAGAACCACGGTGCTAGACCATCACAACGCGCCATAATCTGTTTGAAAATACATTCTGTATCTTGACTAACTACACAATTACATTTTCTCCACATTTGTTTACAGGGAGATAGACGTTTCTCAACTGTTACCCACTCATATAGTCAGTATTGACATAAATCGTGATATACTTCCACTGGTACAAATGCATGCAAAGTATGACATAAGGCAGGACGCGATGGGATTGGAACATCGAATCACGTACAATCTTGAAGCAATCAACAAACTGGTATGATTTTTATAACGGATAAATGCTAGAATGCTGGTGTTACAGCATTTGCTGACACCCATTCACATAAAAAAACTCAAGGGGTGGCATCAATTGCAAAAGCAAAATTGGGAGCGCAAGGATAGTACAAAATTTTAACAGCAATAACCTTGTGGGAGACATTTCCTGATACTTTGGAAGCGAATGATTTGGTAATTGAAAAAAAAAATAGATTCGTCTCATTAACAGCAGTTTAGCAAAATGATCAGTGAATTCACTTTGCATCAAAGAAAATTTTTATGGTCTTCCATCACTTGGTATTTTAACTTCTTGAATAATATATTAATTTTTTTTTAAAATGCTTTTAAGGTGCAAGAAAAGTTCTTGAAGCATAAAAGAAAAATAAATTCCAAGGTAAATTGAATATAGTCGTAAAGAGATACACAAAAAGGAGGACATATTTCCTTTTTACCGGTAGACATTTGAACTACCATAACTACATAATTAATCACAACATGGAAATTCTACAAAATTATCCCGCTCTTGAGTCCCTCTCAAATGACTTTTTATTCCACAATACAAAAACGCCGATCGTGAAAAATAAGAAAAAACATAATGGGATACCATGTCCTTTTGAGCCATGTAAATAAGTTCTGTGGGCCACATCCCGTACATTGCACCATTCTAATCTAAAACATGGCGTCTCATAGATTGTACTCTTTGCCGATTATTAGATAATAAAGCATTTATATCCACTATTTAAACTTTTCTATAAAACAAGTTTATAGAACCTCCACCAGCGAGGCTTTGAAAGCCAACTTATTTACAACTAGGCTATTTTTTAGACGTTGCCTCTCATGGTATGGTACACACAGTGCAAAGGGATTGAGACAGAATGGAAACTAATTTGCGAAAGATTCCCACAGGTGATTAAATTTCTTCAATTCATAAATTTCATTTTTAAATTGGGGATTCGGTCGTGGCAAGTGGACATAATCTATTGACCTCCAGGATGTGTTTGTTCTCCAGAATTGGAGATATATATGTATCCAAACTTGGAGATGGTGATTATAAATGAGTAATAATTGACGAATAAATTGGAAAGTGGAAGTTTGAACACCGAAACAATTCGAATCAGCCATTCCTGGCGTGCATTGTTAGTAGAGTGTCGAACTTGGAAACTAAACAAGATAGCGATCAAGCGGTGTGTATCCTTCGCTTTGAGTCAATAGCGACATCGCGTCTCCCATCACTAATTAATTAATAACTCGCTAATTATACAACATAATTCATCCACAATCAAGAAGCTTCTGGTCCGAGATATGATGAATGCACATGCAAAATTTGGAGCAGATTCATCCTCGCTTTCGTGAGATATTGCGTGTATCTAACAGACAATTACCTATCAACATACTTACCGATCAAGATCGATAAATATTAAATGCAATATTTTGAGTTCAAGTGTGTAAAAGCATTTCTTTTCAGAAATCGTTGCCTGCTAACCTCGTCGAAGCTGTGGATGAGACTTCGTCATACTCTATCGCTGTATACTCAGGAGTGAGAGCTCTAGCTACAGGTATTGCTGTTATTGGCACACAACAGCTAGGAATGGAGGTAACTTGTTATTATTAAGTTGCAACAACTTGGACCTAAACACGTCTCACAAAATATTTATATATAATTATAGGAAGAAATAAAGGATGACACGATTCGCAAATTTCTGTGCGAAAGGCTCCATGTTTCGTCTTCGGATTTGTCAGCTATTCCAACTATGATCAAAATAGAACACATACTGGCCTTGTATTCAAGACTTTCCTGGCACCGTTCGTTATTATTTATTACCCGGGGCCTGGATCCATACAAAGAACTCTTCAATGAAGGTATTCAAATTATTTCATGGCAATGACTTTATGGCATCACTAATTCTAAGCACAGAAAGTGGAAAAATGTTAGACAACCGTTTTACTATTCAATTATAAATAAGAAAGCAGAACGCAAATATAAGAAAGTGAAGTAAACTGCCGAGTCGACTATTACCGGTATCTTCATTCACTTCACTGAAACTTGCTGGCCAAAATAACTTTGGCAGGTATCAGACAAGGCTTGATGCTAATCTTTTATAATAATTAGCATGAGTATTAAAGTTCTACTAATAGTAAAAATTCTATCAGCTGTTAATAATAAAGTATATTATATGTGGTATTGCAATTTATATAATATTCAGGTTCCCAAGAAGAAATCAAGGATGAGAAACTAATCAAAGAAGTACAAGATGCATTTGAGATTATAAACATGAGCTCTTTTCAACAACAACTCAATCAATTGATTGTGAGAATTCCTGGTACATTACCTGATAAAAGGTAGATTTTACTTGAAAAAATTCGTTATACCTCTGCTCAAAACAAGGTTAAATAAGTAAAAACTATGGCAGGGAAAGAGAAACATAAAAATAAATTTTAATTTGGCCTCTCAGGCCCATGTGCCTTTAACGAAACATTACCTTGTGAACATTCTATAATTCAGTTTTGTAATTGATTTTACTAAATGCACTTATTTTACAGCAAAATTTAAATAGCAATCTATAGCAATTTGACACAAATCAAAATTTTGCTTCTGAAATGTCAAATTTACAGAAATAAACCATAATTTTGACTATCTTCTATGAATTTATTTCTATTCTTCCATTTATATAAAAATATATCTATAAAGGGCATCTATAAAAGTGTAAATTATAACTTAGTGGATGACAAAATATTGCCGTTTCAATGTATTGAAACAGACAAGCCAATAAACGAAGTAATTGTACAGTCAATATAGGTACAGACGGGGGAATTCCTTCTATCTACTACTTGGATAATACCATATCATCATCTAGTATAACCAAGTCTGCAAAAACAGAAATTGCATAGAGTAAACTGCCCGTGTGTATTTTTATATGTAATCATCTCTAACACTTTTTTGCTTCTATTTTAGCCTTGCTAGAGACATTTTATCTTCATTCTCACTGCCGTTTACCGGTGGAATGGAACAGGGAGTCCTGAAACTACCACCAGATATTTGTTTTAGGCACATTTGCTGGCTTATGAAGCGAGCAGTGAAATATAAAAATGGGCTAAACTGATGGCTGAAAATTATATGTAGTAATCTTGT
The DNA here is from genome assembly GCF_964204865.1 of Styela clava. NCBI lineage: Eukaryota > Metazoa > Chordata > Ascidiacea > Stolidobranchia > Styelidae > Styela > Styela clava. The sequence continues at coordinate 6,841,917 of NC_135254.1, forward strand.
GATAATGTCAGATTTCAACTGATAACTGATAAAAACTATTGTGTATATACTTCTCTATATCTAATATCTAGCCCACACATAATCTAATATATATCTATATAATATCTCTCCTATTCTTGATGTCATATTAAAAAACTTCTCATTAATAGCAATATGACATTGCCAATTATATATATTTCCTCCTATTAGGAGGCATTTTAGGGTCTCCATGATTATTATATCCATACTGATTTACAGTGACAATAGTATAGTGTTACAAATTGTCAGCTAATATCTTTGATTTTTTATTTTGCCAGAATCTATTTGACAAATAAACTGATAATATTCTAGTGATTGTTGAACATGAAGTGGGTACTTGAGTTGAGACAAATTTTCTCACACCTAACCTACTACTGAGGTTGTTAGATAAAGCAGTTAATTTGCTGTTTCTACCATCATGTAGACTTTTGAGATCATGGTTATCAGATAGCAAACTTTTTGTTCATATTTGTGCATTGTACTTTATAATATGAGAATACTATTATTTTTATGATCACCGAAATAAATTTTGATTAGTGTTATTATTTGCAATTTATTGCAGTTGCATATTTAGTTTCAATAGTTGCCTGGATATATACCTAGAGTTTTAATTCTCAAAGTACGGTAGTTGAGCAAGTTTCGTCGATTTATACAATAGGAGTCCACCATTCTTTACCGAAATACTATTTAGTTTCTTGCTTGGAACGTATAAAATCCAGTTGCTATTGGGCCAATCTATTCTATTCAAGAGATGTATCATTGCTGATTTTTATTAAAAGTATCTTATTGAAAGAAAACTTCAAATTTGACAAACCATGAAAAAAAATTCACATCAATGTTTGGAAGTACATAATTATGTGTGTAAACGATTATTTTCGAAAAATGAACATTACAAAGAACCAGCTGAGAAATTGGGTTAGTGATGCTCATTTAGAAAATGTTTTGATCTTGGCTTCTTGCATGCCACTTAATATCAAAAAGCAATCAAGAGTGATGCAACAAAAAGTGTCACATTAAAAGTCGAGTTGTCTTCTTAACTTGTGTATAAATTGTGATTTATCGGCCACCTGTTCGGTTTTTAACTTTCTAGAAATATGTACGCCAAGACTTGCAACCCTCAATTTTGGCCCTTATGTTGCCGCCGCAGGATCTACAGTGCTACATTGAGTAATTCAAGGGCACATACTTCAGTTACTGCAACAGAAAAATAGGGAAATAAATAAAAAACTATGTTATGAGACTTCAGAATCCAAACTGTTAAATTTGCTATACTATTCCACTAAAAACTGAATGAACCAAAACCCTATTATGATATAAGAAATGAGACAATTCCAATATAAAATTTAACCTTGAAACTTACATTAATAATAGAAATTGAATTCAGAAAATAATAACTGAAAATATAGATTCATTATTTGTTTAAACTGATAAAAAAAAATTTGATAGTCAGTTGGCTTTGTTAATAGCATATCTGAAACTTGATGAGACCATTTTCCAATATAGCATTACTGTGACCAGGGGTCGGGAACCTTTTTGGTCAAGAGAGCCATAGGAGGTACATATTTTCACTTGCATTTCCGTGCGAGCCATATAGCATTTTTTCACTTAATCAAGCCTGAAATTTTTACTTAAAAGTCAACACATACAATGTCAATATATATTTAATATGGCTTCCGATGCTGTATGTTGTGTCGCTGCGGGCCTCGAACGGCTGCTCACATGCAGCACAAGTTGAAATCAACGATTCTCATTACCCTTCTTTCGTTTAGGCATCTCAGTAGGATTTTAAAAACAAGCTTTGCTAGTTCGATTTAAATATGACAAATACTGTAAGCGGTACGTACAAACAGATGAAACGCTTTTTTCTATTGCTTAGCGACTCTATCGCTTTGTGATGTCACAAAATATGTTCCAGAATCCCTTAGTTTAGTCACAATGTCTGTCTGGTAATTCTCTTACATAACATAGACAGGCGCTGGGCGCGCGCTCTCGAACGAATTGGCAATTTTATTGCCAAATTTGGATATGATAGAGTTTGAAATCTCGTAACAATGATAAGCTCAGTCTTAGAATATTAGATTTTTCTGAGAGCCATATGTGGACACCAAAAGAGCCATATATGGCTCGCGAGCCATGGGTTCCCGACCACTTCATTATACATTTATACCCCCAAACGGGTCCAACTTTTCTCAACCACAATTTTTTACCAATATGTATCGTCATTTTTAGACATGCAACCTTTACTTGTATGTTTTCATTGCACACGGAAATCTAACATGATATTTATAAATGAAGTTTTGAAAAAGTAATTGTTTGATGATTACTGTGTTAGAATGAGAAGAGTAAATTATCAGATTATAGTGCAAACTATGCACTGTTTTTCAACATATACCCACTTTACAATCACAAACTAAGGGTGATCTTTCCACTAATACACATATGCACAAAATATACATGGTACCCAAATACCATAATTAATATCATAATACCACTAGTACACATATGTACAAAATATACATGGTACCCAAATACAAATACCATAATAAATAACATAATACCACTAGTACACGTCATACCGGTATGCACAAAATATACATGGTACCCACTACCCAAACACCATAATTAATACCATATACCACTAGTACACATATAAACAATATATACATGGTACCGGTACTCAAATACCATAATTAATTGCTGAAAGACTTCTATGATAAAATAATTCATAAAAAATGAGTACTTCGCTCCGCTCTTTTGATCTTTATACTCTTTTACATCAATCAAAACATAAGAACTATTAAGAAGTCCACAAAATTTGTGAGCTACAGCCTACAGGGCTACTCAACTATTTTTACCGAAGATCCGCATACCAAACTTCAAAAATATTTGGGTCCGGACTTTCCCAAATTATATTCCGCCATCCTTAACACACACACTTCATGGGGGGAACTAATGTTTATTATTAGCTATAATTAGCTGTTTAATATGGCGTTATAGTTCTTTTCATATATATTTAAATGTATAGGAGTGATTTTATTAAAGAAAACTTCAAAGTGTGGCTAATGATCCAAAATAAAAAATTTAGGCGCGGTCCGAATCGAATACCCGAAAAGGTAAAAAAACATATAGAAATTGGTACAGATTTGCAGAAAAACATGCATTGATATAATATCCACTATTATCCATCCCTAAACAAAATTATGTCCAATTCCCTTCTTGCCCCAAACCTCCGTAATATAATAGCCATATTCACAAAAACCTCAGCCCCCAGACAGTTCTGAATATGAACAGAGATTGAGTTGATTGCTTTTACCTTTTTATATTGCATGCAGAAGCAACCGAGCCAGTAAAATCGTCATTAAATGAAAAACACAATAAAGCGGCCACAAATAAAAACGAAGTTCCAAACACTGTATATCTCCAAAATTCGCGTGTCTATGGCATATATTATGTTGGAACATTTTGAAATATATTTAATTAATAGTCATTGACACTGAAACAGTCAATTCTGCCCGCGATGTTACTTCTTATCTATTCTTAAGTTACCGTGAATAGTATTTCATTAGATTCTATTGTGGATCTTGGTATTTGTAAGGGCGATAACGACTTCGAAAGATCACAAAATTACAATCAAAAATTATTTATAATCGGGCAGTTTACTACACATTCTATGTCCGCTGATCGCCGTGGTATTTTAGACAAGTAATGTTTTCATTTCTAGTTAAATCGACGCAACCGTGAGCTACCTTGAGCAGAATTAAAATAATACGACAAGACACTTCAAATGTATCGATCTTGCACTGAATAACTTGCGCAACAGAAAATCATTTTCTGAAATAGTCGTTTCCATTATTACTATTTCTGTATTATTATTATTCAAATTATTTGCCAAAAGGGAGAGAAAGTATAACCTATTTTATACCCATCAGAATAAATCGACTTTGCTCGCCCTTCCCCGTTTTGTGTTACTCCCTTATTATTATCACATATATTCTCACTTTCGCACAACCTAATTCAGTTCTGTTAGTTGTTACAATTCCCAGGTTCTTCCATTGCCAAAATCATCTCGGCACTTCATCTCGAGAGAAATGAAAGAGACAAACAAACTGTATTTCATTACAACAATTAATTGTTATTGCTGAAAACACTAAATAGGTTTAAATTTTTTATGAACAATTTTCACCGCTGGACGTATCTTTTTACGCTACGAATTTCGTGCAAGACCCGAGCGTAATTTGATGGCAAAGATCATAGCATTTACTACTATTATTCGACTTTTCAGACCGCAGAAACTATCCGAAAAAGATGACCGTTTTTGTGTTCGAGATTTCAAATAATCGTCAATTCCACCACGCTTTCGTGAAGTAGTGCGATTTACTGAATTAATGAAAGTTTTATAACGTTTCATTGCATCAGTGTTTTGACTACCAGGCGTTTCGCCAGATTACTGGCGTGATTGAAGAGTGGCAAGGGTGGCAAAATAGGATATTTTTACCGAATGAAATATTTTACCCAATTGTCGAAGACCAGGTATTTTTAATATACTGGATGTCTCAAATGTATGTAGGTAAACACTTTAAATATTGATTTGTCTTTCAGGTACTCATCATAGAGCGTTCATTTCTTCAGGAAACATAGTATGGATAAGTAGTAAAATGTGGGTATTATTTAAAGGCATTCAACACGCTGGACATTCTAATGTTGGTGAGCTATTTCCACCCGTTCTCCTTTTTTACAAGGATCCATTCTTACGCAACGGCGAAAGTCAAAGTTTGTTATTTGGAGTTTAAATGATGATTTAATAAATTGGCAATAATGGCAATTCTACTAATAATAATTCCTTTCTAAAATTTGGGAAAAATTTCGCACAATAATTTGTTACCTTGCTTGACATTTCTAATTTTACAAAGCGGTGTTTGTGCGCTTTAGAAGTAGATTAGAAGTAGAACGTACCCAAATACTACTCCTCCAATTTGTCGTTTCTGTTTGTTAGCAAGAGTCGTGGGGTAATTCTCGCGGAATTCAGCCCAGGCAAAGTGGCCTATTTACAGGATATATGAGCGGTAAAATGCAATGCTATTACTTGATAATAAGAGAATGACATCGAAAGGTTATTGTTACTAACGATAAATGGCACGGTGTTGTTTTGGCTGGCCAGCCAAGTTCGCCCTCTTAAATTATGTAAAGTGCCCGCCCCTGCGTAAGCCACAGACAGAAATAGGATAGGATTCAAATATTTATACTTAAGCCGATAAGACGGCTTGACCTAATGGGGAACAATGGCCTCTCGTCCGGTTACCATTCCATGTCGGATATGGGATCAGTTAGTTACTTGTTTTCGGAAGCATGGACTTGAGCCGCAACCGACCAGCAGTTACGTGAACCACCCTCCTCTCGCACATAACTATCCCCGCAGAGTTGCGGTGGCAAGCGTATTCCTAACGCTGAGCCGCACCGCCGCGCATAAGAAGGCCAGGCCGACAAGCCCGTGATTGAAGGTTTTCTAATCTATACCATCACACATTGGCAGGAATAAAATAAATAATGAAATGAAACTAACCTTGTGTTCATGCAGTCGTGCTGTCTGTTGGCAGATGTACGGTATCGGTATTCATCAGAACCGCATATTTGTAAGCCTTCTGTGCTACCCAAATTTTCCCTAGTTAAGTCACGAATGCGATATCCAGCAATGTACAGACTGGCGTATCGGCACGTTTATTCAATTCTGCATTTGCGGATCTCTCACGGACTAAATAAGTACGTTAACCTGGCCACTAATTATCGTGCCGATCAAATCTTTGTGACCAGTGCAGTTAGACTAGGCTACTACCGTGCGCAGTTATACTAGTTACAAAGCTAAATTGTACCAATATATGCGTACAAATACGGTTAAATTAATTGTTTTAAAATCAATGTACGATATAGATATAATGACATAAAACAAACAAACAACAATATTCAAACCAACAAGCATAGTGCCGGTACCGCCATAGCGAAATCAAAGTCGACTTTCTTGACAGGCAGGAAAAAAGAACCCACCGCAGGCCGCAGCCTGGTTTACGGGCTACAAGAATTGGCGGGCTTTTCAGTGAAGCGTGGTAATAATGTTTCCACCACGCCTGGCGCCTTACGGAAATATTCTTCCTACGTCGGTACTAAGTTCGCTAGCTTCGCTTACAAACTGGTTAACATGTACGTAATCTTCAAATTTTAGGCTATCCGCCATTTAAAAATACCATAGTGTCCCTATTTGTATAATATAATGTATTTCTATGTATGCGTTTCACAAGACCTTGGATTTGAGTAGGTTTTAGCCGGGTCTGGGGTCTATACTCAGACCACAAATGGGAGAAAATATATATCTAGTTCTCTTCTCCGGCCGCTGGGCTGGAAGTCGGTCCCGTTTTCTTGCGTCTTTTTTTTTTGCTGTTTTAGGTGTTGAATTGTACAGTAAACAACCAATTCGGAAGTCTTGAGTCTTTTAAATTATTCACCACAGCACCGAACCGAAACCATATCTGTGACATAACAAAGATAAATAGGATCAACGCCAGAGACGTATATTGACGCCTGTATTATATTTGGCGTCACAAATCAAATAATGCAAGCAATGGCGCACAATATTCCCGTGCCAGAATCGCTATCATTGCCACCATGTTTAAGAAATACCTATACAGTTATTATTACTCAATCTAAAACAGTGCATCAAAATGAACAACATAACAATACATATTGATGCAACCATTTTATATCCTATCCCCAGCAAGTTATGGACCTTTCCCCGACCTTTGACCCCCGAAAAATTTTTCCCATACTTTACCTTCGCAAAATTTTCGGGGCCATTTTAAGAGTGCTTTTGCGAGTTGGCGCCTGTAAAATGGGTTATGTGTTACAAACCATCATTATGATTTATCGAATACAACAATCTGTTTTTTGAAAGTACCGGTAAAGAGTTTCAGGCTAGTCTATCACAGCTATTTCTACACTAATTTTTATTACTGCAATCAAATTAAAACTCCTAGGAAGACAGAGTGATCTTTTAATTATCTGATTTATATTTAATTTTCCGAAACACAACTGAAAACTAAGTAATAAAGTTCAAAAACGCGAAAACGAGGTAATGTTTACAACCACACTTGAAAATCTGTCTGAGTGAGAAAAGTGTCTGAGCGGATGCGAAAAGGGGGCATTGTTACGTCATTTTTTGCATCTTGCTGATTGGCCAATGTCACGAAGTAAACAAGGAAAACGATGCTCGGGAAAAGGTCCTTAGCCATTAGGCGTGCACGTAATTTACGGATTTATTTCGAGTTACAGATGGGAGGTTACGAATTAAGTGAGAAAGTAAGTTTAGAAACGTCGAACCAGATAAGTAAGACATGTGAATAAATATTTATTTTCCGTTATTCGAATGTTTTTTATTTTTACGTATTATTTACTTGTTCCAGTTTGCCGTTACATATGATATATATGTTGCGTTTCTATTCCCCACCAAGTGTTGAATAGTAATGCTTGACCATTCTTTATTGGACACGAAGTGGACATAACGATCGTTTCAAAATTTTGTTGTTATTGTTATTTGTCTCCGTCTCCATTTTTAAAAAATCGCTTTTCTCTTCGAATACTGGACCAATTGCTTTGATATTTTCAGTGGTTAAAGATAAAATTTTTCTCCAGAAGGCTATTACTTTTTTTCGCTATGACGTCATCAAAATTATTGCCACTGGGTGTCCATATATTTGAGCATAGCTCTCTTGTTTGTTTAATGAACGTTTCACTGACCCTTGACCCCAGAAAAAATCTCTATAAATTTTAATATTTATTTTGAGAGTTTTGTGGAGAGTGGACGATTACAAACTGGTTTACTTGTTCCAAATCGTCATTTTTGTTAAAATATTCAACTACGTGTCGCTTACAGCTACTGTTAGCTAATTTTAGCATAGTCTATCTCGGATTTTCGTGAATAATATTGGGAAGCTAAAGATCATCGGAGGACAGAGTAAGAAATAGAATATTCGATTTAAAACTAATTATTGGAAACACATTTGAAAAAAGCAGTGAGATGGCGGGCATGAACATGGGTTATGAACAAACGTTGGAGATTTAGTTAGGTAGACGGGTGAAGTTGGACTTTGATCTAACGAAAGCTGAGAAATAGCCTTAAACTTGCTAGTTCGTCGGTTCGTAATTTTGATAACGTACTATCTCGTTCAAATATACTTGTGGCAATGGCCACATAGGTACGAATCCGAAATAGTGTCACGGATTTTATTATCCGTGTGTTTTAATTTAGTTTGTCCTTTTATATTTGCCTATATGCTTTTCGAGGGCCCTTGGTTTGGATATACTTCATCCCTGTCCGGTTACTGTGGGACTCCGAACACCATCGAGTCGTGAGAAAAAGAGCTTCCCGCCTCTTCTCCGGTCGCCGCGCTGGTGGCCGGATGTGCTTTCCTGTGTTCTCTGTTTGCGGAATCTGAGTCTTCTGATTCAATACACACGGTAGATCAACATCTTTCTACTGTGACAATGGCGAGCACGCCAGGATTTGATCAACATCTTCTACCGTGACAAATAGCTCGATGGTGTGACGCATCGTGCGTCCTTTTCATGTGAGGTAAATTATGTGCCAGATGATTGCAGAACACCCTGCCGCAGTAGGGTGGTCGGTCACCTAATCGCTGGTCGATTACTGCGTCCTACACTATTAAGCCCATGAATCTGGAAACAAATAACTGGCTAACTAATTCCACAACCGACATAGACTGGCAACCGCTCTGGAGAAGCCACGTCCCTCTCCGCGAGGAAAAAATGAAGTTCTAATCTTGGTAATTGATGTTTACATCTCTTTCCTTGTTTATTCCTGCGACCATGACCAATCAGCAAAAAGTCAATGATGACGTAACAATTGTAATTTTTTGCAGCCGCTCGGGCATTTTGTCCACTCGGATAGATATTAAAACATGGTCGTTATCATTGCAGTTTTGCGTGTTATTTGTAGGAATTCAGTTGTATTTCCGAAAAGACTAGCTTAAAATTAGCTATTACTGTCTGCAAGCGGCACGTGGTTGTTTATTTTAATAAACATGACGGGTTTGAACATGTAAACTAGTTTGTAAACGTCCAGAGTCCCAAAGCACTCACATAATGAATATAAAAAAATTTTCAAACCATCATTATGATTCATCACGCAGGCTACAACAATCTGTTTTTTAAAGTACCGGTAAAGAATTTTAGCCTAGTCTATCACAGCTATTTCTACATTAATTTTTTATTACTGCAATTAAAAACTCCTAGGAAGACAGAGTGATCATTGAAGTATCTGATTTATATTTAAGTTTCCGGAACACAACAGAAAACTAACGAATAGAGTTCAAAAATGCGAAAACGAGGTAATGTTTATGACCACGCTTGAAAATCTGTCTGAGTGAAAAAAGTATCTGAGCGGAGCGAAAAGGGAGCATTGTTACGTCACTTTTTGCATCTCGCTGATTGGCCAATGTCACAAAGTGAACGAAGAAGTCGATGCTCGGAGAAAGGTCCATAGCAGGGATGGGCAACATCCGGCCCGCGGCGAGATTTCGACCGGCCCGCTGACTGTATCCAATCACACTCTGTAATGTGGTCCGGTCCGACGCATCATTCCTGAAAGTTGCCGATTGCTCTACTCACCGCACTGCCAGTGCTAGCTGGTGAAAGGAACAATTGCCTTAGTGAACAGACAATTGCGTTAGCACACTTGTTAAACAAACAATATAAGGTCAAAGCAGAGAGCGTTGTAAGCATTCCCCACTACTGTTATCAGTTATATTTAGATTCCAAATATAAATAGATTTTAGAAATTAGATTTTATATTAGGTTTTATTGTTGAATTGGATACCAAAGTAGTATTTGTAATAATCCGACCCGCCGAGGATTTCATTTTTCCACACCTGGCTCGCCGACTAAAGAAGGGAGTATAGGGAGAATTTTGTGGGGTCAAAGTTCGGGGAAACATCCATATCCAATCAATGACAATGCCATTGATCCCATCTATCCCAGTAACTTTTTATAAGCTTTGTATTTTTATTGCTCCACAGCATCATCTAGTGGCTTCATCGATTTTAAACTCTTCTCGGAAAAAAAGAGGAGGAGATCGATAGGTGGGAACAAGCGAGATTATCTGCTGGGTTTTTGGGCTAACACGTATCAGTACCGTACCGCGTAATTGCTAGATAGGCTAGGCGAAACAAGAACAACCAATAAACAACGTACGGTAACCGTACCGGTATATTAGACTTTCAAATTTAATGAGTCTCAGTTCAGGTACTGTATTAGTTAACATACGGTACCGGTACTCTTCATACCGTTATTTCGATCTTTAATTGCCATACGGTACGGTATACCGGTACGGTACCGGTACCAACTGCAAAACTGAAGGATTCGAAACGGAACGTAAAAAACTAGCGGGCTCCCAGACACACTTGCACGGATTTTCATACATGGCTGCATGGTGGTAAATATTAGCATCTTTTTTGTGGATTTACGGTTTTGTTTACTCTCCCGATTCTATAATCAGTTTTATTTATTTTGTTTTTATCAATTATTTTATCGCCTATTATGCTGATTGTATACTTATTTATTTATCTATCTATATTTATTATCTAGAGCCAAGATTAAAATAATCTGCAAAACCAATTTTATTATTAAACATGAAATCAACTTATTAATCGTTGTATTGAGGACATTGTGGTTATTTCAATGCAGCAATGTTGCTCGGAATAAAATCGCCACCAAATATAATCTAAATTTTCAGTCTTAAAGATTCTTTCATTTCCTGAAAAGCTTTGTTTTTCAAATTTTCTACTGCTGTACGGGTTTGAATATTTTACAATATTTCAGCAAAGTCAGCTCTGCAGCTAGAGTCTAGACAACTAAAGCCATGTCTGCATGTCGTGCCGTTACCAATGCGCGATATTGAGCATTAGTCTTGTATTTTGTTGAACGATTCATTTGAAGATTTGTTTGCGTAATTAAAAAATGATTTTTAAAATGATCAGACCCCACTTGTGAAAATAGTCGAGTGACCCTGCTCTAGACTACACCTATATTGACTGGTTTTCATCTTTGATAATTCTTTTTTTCTCAACAGTCGCAACTTAGTTCGAACAGCTAAAAGTATATCAAATTGAAGTCATGGCTAATAGAGCAAAGCGTGGCAGCAAAAAAGACAACGTGAATCTTTTCAAAGATGGATTAAACTGGGACAAATATTTACAAATTTGTAACTTGCCTGCAGCACCGAAGGAATGCTTCGCACAAAACCATAGTGAGACTTTGGTGAATAATTTCCAAGTTTATGATAAACTAGAAGCACAAGATCCCAGGAGTCCAACATCTGTTTGTTTGTCCACCGTGGTTTCATTACAGGGACTTAGAATACTGTTGAGACTTGATGGAGGAGATGCGTGTAACGATTTTTGGCGTTTGGTGGATTCTGGTGATATTTACCCCCTTGGAACGCAAGAATCTAAGGGGATATTGCTTCAACCTCCCCTGGGATACACAAGAAATATGTCAACATGGTCAAACTTTTTAGCAAAAAATAGAGAAAAAGGTAAAAAAGCAGGAAAAGACTGCTTTTTGCCTGAACCACAACCTCCAGACCAAAATTTATTCGAACTAGGGATGAAACTTGAAGCTGTCGACCGCAAAAACCCTGATTTGATTTGCCCTGCGACAATCGGAGATATAAAAGGTGACCAAGTGTTTGTTTCTTTTGATGGGTGGCGTGGTGCAATGGACTATTGGTGTCATTATGCCTGTAGGGACCTGTTCCCTGTGGGCTGGTGTTATGAGAATGATCATCCTTTAACCAACCCTGGGAATAAGGGAGATAACCCTGCTGTAGAGGAAAGATTAAAACAACTTGCTGACAAATCGAAACGGCAGACTAGAAGTGGCGCTGGTAATATTACAGAAACGGAAAAGGGGTCTGGAAAGAATACTTCCAATGAAGGCAATTCGGCAGGAAGATCTGAATCACCGTATGTTAAAAGTACAAGAGGACGAGGCAGGAATAGGGTTTCTAGATCACTAACGCCGGTTACTAGAACAGCTGAAGTCTCGTCCAAATCACCTGCGATTAGAGATGATAGAATTCCCACTGTTCAAGGTTCTTCAGTGACAGAATCATCAGCAGATTCTGAGACTTGTGATTCTTCAGTCTCTTCACAACAATCTTCAGAATCCTCGTCTTCAGAAAACGAAGCAGAAACTTCCACTGGAGTTGAACCGAAAAAGCAGGAGGACCAAGAAACAGAAGATAACAATGATGATTTAACGAGTGATATAGATGAATCAGTAGTTGAAGTCAAAAATTCAAAAGAATCGGAAAGTCTTGAAATTTCTTCTGCAAGGAAAAAAGAAAAGCATGAAAAGAGATTGAAAAAGAGGAGAAAGATTAAAAAGAAATATAAACGAATGTACCAGCTAGGTGAAATTGATTCTAAAATTTATAAAGAGCGAAAACGTTTTGCTTCAACGGGAGATGAAAATCATTTTCTAGTTCGCTCGAAAAAAAGGAAGAAGAATAAACGCAAACACTCGATGTCATCAGTGTACGATTCGCCAAGGAAACGAATTCTCGGCTTTGGCACACAAACATCAACTAGTTTGACAAATTTTGCAACTCAAAGCTTATCGTTACAATCTCCTTCCTTTTTAGAACATACTTCACCGACTTCACTTTTCGGTTTTAGTCGGGACGAAATTGTCAAAAAGGCAACTGAAGGCTGGCCTTCAAGACTTATGGGGAGCTCAAAAATGGTTGTAACATCAGATAACAAGTTGGGAAAGTTCGGTTCGAGTAAAATAACAGAAAACTCATGTCAAACGACTCAAGCTGAGACAAAAGGGAGTAATAATGATTCCATGGATGTTGATAATGCACAAGTTACCACAACAACGCAAATAGATGAACAAAAAATCACAGAAAAAGACTCAAAGCAGCCTGATTCAACGACTTCTGAAATTTTATCGAAAATTTCATCGCAGACTGTATCTTCAACTACAAATCCTCTTCAATCACCTTCACCACAACCTGCAGAACCTCGAAGTCCGAAAGAAACAAAAATAGACATACATATTCGAGAATCGTCACCACTAGAGGAGCCTAGGAGAAAAATGTCTCGAAACCCCCAACGCTGGACAGTTTCTGATGTCGTAAGTTACGTCCGTGAAAACGAGTCTGCTCTCGTAAACCACATTCATTTATTTCAAACGCATGAAATTGATGGACAAGCACTTCTACTGCTTAATAGCTCACTTGCAGTTAAATATATGAACATGAAACTTGGACCAGCGCTGAAACTTGCCAGTCTTGTAGAACGAGTAAAACAACTTGTTCCACCTCCAAGAAGTTCTGCAGAGTGATTGCCCAGTACATGTATATTTTTCACGAGGCTGTCAGAACCAATGGAATTTGGCTGTATTTAGGACTTTCTTGAGAATTTTAGACTTGACTTATAATGTTTACTTTGGCAATTGGAATTGGTTAGTCTGATCAAAACATAGATTTCATTCAAGATCCAACTGCGGAAAAAATTAAAAAGGAGGAAAGCAAAAACTTTTTTGAAGTTTGTACACTTTCAAAATTTGATTTTACAGAGATGGAGAATTTTGCGTTTATTTTTTTATACTGTATTCAACTCTAGCTATCGCTGGCTTTAGCAATTATGCTGGAAGAGATTTTCCTCAAGTCTCTTATAACTCGGGTTAAGGTTGAATTAGTAGGACAAAGAACACTGATAGGTTTATAGTCAAGTTTTTCAGAATTGAAAATTTGTTTAGTATTCGAAGCTTTTCGGGGTCTAAATATCAGACTTCTGGCTACGAAATTTCTAATTAAAACTCAAACGCATCCAAACGAAAAAATTACACAGATTGTGCCATGTCAGAGTCTAAACGTGGAGACAGAACCAAATATTTTGAATTTGCTCTTATTGATTTCCTAGTTCCTAAACCATGGCCAAGACCCTCATTTCTCATTTTATGTGTGTTGTTGTTTTGGTGTAAAAATCATTTTCTTCAAATTCTTCATTGTATTTATTTCAATCACTGGTGCACCATTTTGTTAATTTGTTGTCATGTATTTACCGTAATCAAGTTTTTGTTTGTGTAATAATATCATATATTTCAAGCCACTCATTTTGAGACATTTTATCTGGGATTCCACATTGCTTACATTTATTTTTCATTTGTTCTAAACCAGTGGTTCCCGAACCGCGCCCCAAACTTATTGTTTGGTGAAAAAATGATTGAATTTGATTATTCAATGGAAAAATACAATGTGCTATGATTATTCGACTTATTTAATTAATTTGTAATCTTTGTTTTTTGGCGGCGATGATAAAGCACAAAACTTAAAAGATCGCTCAGAGACCAATTTCCCTAATTTCTGAATGACCGTGCTTTGAGCAGGTTTCTTGAAAAAAAATTTTTTTGACTTCATTTTCTCAAAATATTAATATATATTCCATCTGGACTCCTGTGTGTTTTTTTCTCATGCAAATTCCCAACACCGTTTTGTCTGATTTCCAGCTCTCCTAACCTTGTGGCGTTTGAAATGTTTTTGAATAATGTGGAACATTTTTGAAGAAGCGTCTGACACAAATGATTTTTCATGTTCGCAATGTACCTATTTATGACAACAATCATGTTTTTTCTTGAAGTAAAATTTTCAAAATATCAATTTTTTGTCCCAACTTATTATTTTTAATAAAATAAATTTTCAACATATCATTTTTCTGCCCATAGGTTCTGGGATGGGGTTCTTGATCAGATTTCCAAGGTATATCCGTTTCGAGTCTGTGGACCATTCAATCATTTTAATCAAATTGGTCTTTTCAAGCATACAAAGATAGCTACAATAATTTGAGAAAATTTTTCCAACTGGGATGACAGAGGCCTTGCGCATTCTGATTCTGTGGGTTCGAATACCATGCAGGGTTAAAAATGTGCGAGAGGATTGCTGGATCCCTCGCCACTGTAGGGTGGTTCGCGTAACAGCTGGTCGGTTATGGCTTAGTCCACCATCAAGTCCATGCATCTGAAAACAACTAACTGGTCAACCAATCCCTACCTGCGTGGGTTCGCAAGTTAGAATGCTGTGAGAGATAACTATGAAGAGTCGTCGAGAGGATTGCTGGACTCAACGTCCTGGGGCAGTTCAGTAACTGCTGGTCGATCACGGCTTCCTCCACCATCAAGTCCATGCTTCCGAAAACAAATAACTAACCAATCCCATACCCGTCATGAACTGGTAAATGGACGAGAAGCCACTTTCCGCTCCCTCAGGATAAATATGTAAATCCTATCCTATGTTTTGGATTCTGTGGAGCTGTGGTCAGATTTGTCACAAGATTGGAATACGATGGTACTTTCCTCAGGTCTCACGCTCCTGATTTTAGTCATGATTTGCTATGAATGACTTTGAGGAAGAGTTTTAAAACAGCCAATTCAATTGCAGAGTTATTTGGCAAAACAGATGGTTTTGTTTACTAACTGCAAGCTTAATGTTAACTTTCTACTTCGGATCCGTATGTGGCTGTTGCCACAAGGATGCTTAAATTAGATAGTATTATGAAGATAAATAAGAATAACATCTCTAATCACAAAACAGCAAGTATAATTAACTGTAATCTTTTGTAAGATGACAGTCTAATTCAGAATTTCCCAACCAAACCAACTTTTTCACTTCCAATATTAAGGTCTCGTTATAATCACCATTTTCGATTGTGTTAACTTACGACTTTTATCTCGTTTATAAATGTCTATGTAGCAGTGGATATACGTTTTTGTATATATTTCAGACGCTTAATATCGCTCCGAACCCCCTGGTAGTCGTCACGGACCCCAATTTGGAAAACCCTGGTCTAATTAACTTCTTTACACAGTCTTGAACAGATTGTTGTGTGTTTGACCCTCACTGATGTATTAGAAGATGAAGTGAAAATACCTAAACAATTACTGATTAAAAAACAACAAACCTGGTTAAGATTTATTGAGAACGGACTTCATAACAAAATTGTAAAGGAACTTTATGGACACCCTGTATATTGAGAACGGACTTCATAACAAAATTGTAAGGGAACTTTATGGACACCCTCTATATAGCTCTGATTTGAACTGGTGAGATTCGAGGTTTGCCATATAATTGTGAACTTATTGTTTGCTTTTGCAATATAAATGAAAAAATCCTTTCTCTCCCTGATCATACATAGAATGTAGCACCTTGGTACTATAAAATGAATGTATTACTAAGGCTAGTGTTTTTTGTTAGTATCTAGTCACACAAAAAAATAAAGCAATAAAGACACTATTTGAAAAATCAGGTCTGGCATTTTCCACTCAAGAGTGACATATACACTCTGGCATCATAAAATATATATTCAGCACAGTGGTGAAAGATGAAGAGAATATAAAAAGAATACTTAGGACGACTAATTTTACGACGTTTGAAGAAATTTATGTTAATAAATTAAAAGATGTTTTTGAACTCATTAGGGTTTTCTGTTTATGTGAGGCCCTATTATGTTGGCTATGAAAAGTCTATGTCAGCCTTAAAAAAGGATGCCCTTTTCAGGTTGTCTAATAAAATGTTGATAATTAACCATGACAGTCAGAATTGGAAATAAGTTGTCAATTGCTAAATTTAGTCTGACTCAACCCAAACAAATTTGCGTTCATCTGTTTGATAATTGAGTCTTCATCATATCCAAATCATTACAAGACCCTCGACAACACCAGGACGTATTCAACCAAAATAAAATGGAGCACTAACTCGAATTGAGTCACTTTCGCTCTATATTGCTTAATACCTTCACAAAATATTTAATCTAATCGAGTTATCCCTACTCCATTGGCAGTTCATAAAAATGCATGAATGAGATCTACACAACAAAGATTTATGCTAATCTGTGCATAGCTAGTGACCAACACACTAAGGACCTTTTGAAAAGGATAAAACGACAGTTGAAAGCATTTTTCTTAACAAATGAATATTCACAGTGATACAAGAAAACTTAAGGCAATATGAAAATGTAATATTGATTTTGAGGAAAAAACCAGCCTTGAAAAACCCAATCAAAACACCAATGACTTTTGACTTATAGATCGTCCAATTTGTCCAACAATTGTAGATCACAGTGAATGAACAAGATAAAAACAAGAATATCGGTCGGAGACCGAACACTTATCGGTCGAAACTGCGGTTTCGATTCATGACTATATGGACACCGCGTGTCCCATCACTAATTAATTAATAACTCGCTGATTATACGACATAATTCATCCAAGATCCATAGGCTTCTGGTCCGAGATATGATGAATGCACATGCAAAAGCAGATTCAAATGTTCAAAACATTGATTATTCAAAATAGATATTTAACAATCAGAATAAGAAAAGGCTTCTTCAATAAAATAGAAATCATTCCAGAAAATCTTCAATTCTATTCTTTTCCCAAAATGAGTGTAATACATAAGGCTTGAGAGCAATTTAACAACAAAATAAAAAGGTTTCATAACTATTATTCTAAATAAAGGAAAAAAGTTTGTTCTCTAAACAAACATCTCTAAAATTATTAGTCAATCTAAGCTTTCTTTTCTTTTTTTGTTTTCTTTTTTTCATCTTTTGGTTTTTTATTTTTCTTTCCGAGCACTTTCATCAGGCTCTTACTCATGAAGTAAGGCTTCTCTTCAGAGCCATCATTCCTTTCTAAGTCTTCCACTGTAACACAAGAATCAAAGGTTTAAGTGTAGCCCTCAGGGGTGGTCTTGGGGGTCGAACCCCCCCTTTTGAAATGTGAATATAATAAAAGTATGATTCAGTATCATACAGAGCAATTATTCGTGGCTTTGAACACTTTTTAGCCTCTCAAGACTCATGAAAACACACGCTTTCCGGCGCTCGACCGGACCCGCTTGCTCGTTCCGATCTAACTTGGCGAATTAAAATTTCAGTACCCCCCCTCCTTTTGAAAACTTCTGGCTACTCCCACAGTAGCCCACACATAGCTTATCCCTGACAGGGGCAATTTGCGGACCGCCGGCCAAATACAGCATGTTGAGTAAGTCAATCTGGCCTACCTGATGCTGCCACAACCGAACAAAAACCAAGTTTTCATGTTTTAGCTAAAAAATAGTTCAAGGAATTTGTTGAAATTGCGATTAAATTTAGTTTTAGCATGAGGCTTATTGTTTTCCACTTTTGCTATTGTAACACTGTAAATATTGTTCATAAAATGTAACTTTTCACGCTTACATGGCCCGACAGTCCAGGTGGGCAAAATTTTTGACCCCTGGTAGTATAAATGTTCAGTAGCTGAATGCCATTTTTGATTCCCTTTGACTTCCCTTTTACAATACAAACTAGGGATTTAATCTGGGGTAGCACTTATTTTTCTGATATTGGAGGCTTAGCCGGAATTGATATTTTTACCCGAAACTCATGTAGCTCAAATTGTAGCTGACCAGTGGCCTATGTGCCCCCAAAAGGGCCACGGCGTGGTTAGAGGGTGGTCAAAATGCTAGATGCAAAACTGATTTTATTTTTTCCTTTGACAAGATGAACTCCCTGTTTTTCCTAGTTTCATTGCTTGATTATGAGCAAGAAATTTGATCTGAACCTAATGGGATTTGCAATACACCAATCAAAAAAACACTATAATTACCACTGGAATGTTGAACAAGGGTCCATGAGTGCTAAAATCTTCCGGAAGAGGGCCACGAGTAATAAAATGTTGGGAATCACAGAGCTACAGGGCGTAGTTGAAGTGAAATAATTTTATTATTCGAATATCTCAAAGTCTGGGTGCGAATAAAAAGTTCAAAACTCCACAAATATGGTAAAATATATTCCTGAAGTATCACTGTGTGTATTTTACATACTTACTTAGCTGATTCAAGAGTTTTGCTGCACGCTAACACAAATATACTTCTGTAACGTTTCATCTGACAAAGGTCAGACGTCTCCAGACATACATAACTATTCTTCACCTTGGTCAGAAGAAACGCTACAGAAATATGTTTGTGTTGGTGTGCAACAAGACTCTTGAATCACTTAGGACAGTTATTTTTACTCTTGCTACAGCATCTTTGTATTATATTCATACGAATCCATCAGCACAAAAGCATTGAAGAAGGATAAGGTAGTCTCGCAGAAATCAAATCATTAGCGCTAGAAAACATAGATCTGGCTATGACTAAAAGATCAGACACTTACAGAAACATAGAAATATTGTGTCCACAGCCATTCCATATGTGTTGAAGAAGCCTGCCGCAATAATATAAGCTCCAATGCCAATGATCTGTAAAAAGGATTGATTATAATAATTATCTACCGATTATCATCATCAATCACTACTTTTTAATAACAAGGGTAAAATCCCGGCATTTTTCAAAATCTGATGAAATTTAGCACTGTCAAGCGGTCAGTAAGAGGTCTGGCTACCAGTACAAGGATATGAATATAAATTCAGTTTCCAAATCTTATGATATAATAAAGCTTCATAAGTATCTCGGAAAGAGGAGAGGCAATAACAGGATTTCATGCTATTGTTGAGAAAAATTTACAGCGCGAAAAAGTTAACCGTGTAGGGCAGGAATAGTCTCGATGCTTTGACTTGGATAGTGCTGGAAGCTGTAACCAAATAGCGATTATAGAAATCACACTGCGAGAAAGCAAGCAGCCATCCCACATATAATATTTTCGGAGCGCCTCGTAACTCCCAATAGGGCAGGGTTTCCCAAACTAGGGTCCGTGATGACTGCACAGGGGGTTCGCAACGATATGAAAAGAGTCTGATCGATCTTTAGGGATTGATTTCAATCAAAAAACCATTGCATCTTTTTTGTTGAGCGTTGCGGACGAATATCCATTACTGTTGGAAAAAACAATTAAAAATTATTTTGCCATTTGGAACAACCCACATGTTCGAGGCAGCATTTTCAGCTCTTACGTATATGATGATGAAATACAGGTTGACACTTAGAGTTGGATCTATGAGTTTGCTCATCAAAAATTGCTCTGAGAATCGATAAATTGTGCAGTAACTTCATCCATTACATTAATGCCGTTTGTGTTGTGAATAAAACATTATAACCTACTTCCTCGTTGGTTAGGCATAGGAATTGATACGACATAGGATGGGGGTCCCTCAAAACTAAGATTCACAAATAGGGGTTCGGGGCTTAAAAAAGGTTTGGGAAACTCTGCTATAGGGTAATTAACAATATTACCGATATGTCTAGTGATCACTAACGGTTCCATTACATTTGATCCCACGTACATTTGAACCCATGACAATTGCACCTGCATACTATTGCACATATGGAAATTTTTTTTGTTTTACGGATATTTGAACCCATACTAACCCTAACCCATGGGTTTTAGCACTTGCATATAGATTGAACCCGCGGATATACGCATGGGTTCAAATGTACGTGGGTTCAAATGTACGATCACCATCACTAACGATTAGTATGATGCATCAAACTGAAGAGCCATATCAATATCAAAATACCACAATAGGCATCCAGTAGTAGTTGAGTGATGGTACATATCCTGATGCAAAAGATATCTTGTTGCCAAAGAATGCCCAACTGAGTGCAACCAGTCCTGCAGTGACAATAAGTTTGCCTGGCAAAAAGATAAATCTTATTAATATCGAATCAGAAATTTCTGCTAAATTTCATTTCGTCAGCATAGTAAAGGTTAAAATTTAAAAATACTTGAACAAAGAATTATCCCAAAATTATTTTAAAAAAAAGCATTTTTATATCTCCTTTTATATACATTCTTGATAATTCACACACAGATTAATGATTATGGGTGAGAAGATTGCCGGATTCCTCATCATAGCGATGTCAGTCACTGATCAACAGGGTTTTCCAGCTAGCGAGGAAATTTCCCCCAAAGAAAGATTAAATTGTTTTGCGATGGAATTTTTAGTTTCGTTAAATATTACCTTTTTTTTACCTATATGAGGGTGGTCTAAACCCAGGCCTGCGGGCCACATGTAGCCTGCCGCTTCATTATCTATGGCCCGCATCACATTGGAGAGTAATCAAAATATCGCATTTTGTGTTGTTTCGTTATAAAATTAATCAGAAAAATCTTTTGACATATTGTCATCACTAATGTCACTGAATTAAATAGTGTTATGGCTAGCTGGGGAAACTAGCGAAGTTGAATGATGTGCTGGGCAGTCTAAATTGTTATCTGGTATCCAGCTTTGTGGTCGGAATATATGCTAACAATATAAGCATCATAGAGAACTAAAAATCGAATGCTGATTCTATTAGCCTAGAATGGCTATGCCTGATAACTACATGTTTGTACAATAAAAGTGTTTGTTTTGTATTGCACTGGTTACCTATTCTTGGCACTATTGGGGCCCGCAAACAATGCGAAAATAATTTTGAGGTGCGCAGAGCCGTCAACCTTGGACCACCCTGACCTATATACTTATTTGGGCTTTAAGCACACATTTAAAACCGTTTAAAAGTCAGAGTGAGAGTAGCAAATATCAATAGCCTATTATCTATTAAATGTTGAATAACAAACAAAAACAGTTTATAAGTATAGTGAGGTGGAGTGAAGAGTGATAAAATAGGTTTTAAAAAGGGAATAATGTATTGAAAAAGGTTAAGACCACTGGCTCACAGTTTCATGTATCCAAGTTCATGTATTTAGGGAGACTATTTGTCATTATAGCCTCAGCCCAGGACTAGTAAACAGATGAAGATCTGTGCTCTGCAATTCAATTTCTCTCCCAATGAATTAATATAGAAGGTTGTGTATTCAGCTTTTTAAAATTTTGAAATACAACACATCTATTAGAATAGATTTGCCCAACAATTGACAAAGCTGTCAATTATCATTTGTAACAAAGGCTGCAATTGATTCTTGAGAAATAATTTATATTATAGAACAAAAAGGATTCACTGTCATATCAGATGTCTGAAACTGTATCCTTAATAATAAACTCACATTCCATGTTTTTGAATTTACGCAGAGCAAACTAAAGTAACACTGGAACAAAAGTAAGATGGTAACAGGATATCACAAGGACGCTTTGGAAATCCCAGATACAAACTTTTGACAAAACACATAAACATCCACATCCTCTATATTAAATAACCTTTTTGGGCTCCAAACTTATATCTGGTAACTAACAACGGTATTTTTAGGAACTCGGTGTGAATTTACAAAAAATGTGTGAAGTGGTGATAATGATAATGCATCATCATGTGACATAATATGTCAGTTTAAAGCCTTATTCCTGGTCACCCAGCAACCCAGATTTGTCAAACATTTATTGATTGACACAGATATCATTGACCAACTACAGGTAAAATTACAATACTGATTTGGAAAAAAAGATTTAGGCCCTTTCAAAATTAATATCTTATTATGTATCAGTGGTTATATGTAACAACAACATAAGGGAAGCGTATGTATTTTTCAATATATTCTTTATATAGAAAGTACATGACAAATCCCATTTACATCCCACAGTCCCAAATTCAAATAGGTATTCACCACGAAGTGATATTTAACCCCTCAGAATATCGCATTTTTTATTTTGCGTTTTAATTGGACTTATTATGGGTTCTTATATTTTGCAATATTCATGATTTAACATAAATGTACAGTGGCACTTTCGATAAGATTAATTGCAATAGATAAAAGTCTTAAAGGCAATGTAGAAGTCAAGTTTTCAATTTCAGAAAGTACACAGATACTCATTGTGTACTAAAATCTACAACAAACTTGATAACATCAACTTTAAAAAGGTTCAAGACAGTATTAAATAGCTGTTCAGGGACTTTTATCTATGTGTTATTACTAGCATTCTCTTTCCAAAGGTTTCAGACAAGTGAATGTACATACCGTATTTATTCGATTATAACGCGCAAAATTTTGAACTGAATTTTAGGCAAAAATCAATGCTGCGCGTTATACACGAGGTCTGAGAAATGCGGTATTGAAAATGTGGTTTTAAACATCTGAAACGTGCGTGCGCTCGCGCATGCACATTCCAATGCAGGACGATTTCGTGCAAGCACATGCGACAGCTCAGCGTGCGTTTGACATTCGTGCAAGCGCTCGATTTCGTGCAAGCACACGCACATGCGACAGCTCAGCATGCGTTTGACATTCCCGCTGCATGGGAGAATATTTATTTGCCATTATCGTACTGTACTGTAGATACCCATTATATATTACCCATTATCTATTATGGCAAGCAGTGTTCACTATTAGCGCACTTTTTTGCGAAAATTGCGAAGCACTTTCGCAACTTTTTTTAGGGACTGCGAAATAGCACTTTTTTCCGATTTTGAAGAGAAATAACACTTTTTTCCGATTTTGAATGGAATAAAAATTCAAAGTTAACAAATATTTTCGAGTATTAAGTTGACAAATAAGTAACATACTGGTACTTTTGTAACTCAATTCTGCATATCATAACGATATTTACCGGAATTCTAACCTATGAGATGCAGACATAGGAGATAAAGCTTTTGCATTAACAGCAAAATTCTTGTTTATAGTATGATTATTGTACAAGCACACCGATTCCGCTTCTCCCGCAAAAAACGCTCCCGGGGCGTGGGCGTTTCTTTGAACGAGAGTGGTCATGTGACTATCAATGATATCGATGAATTCAAAATGACTATAAAAGTGTTAGTAACCTGTTATAGTCACTTTGGATGAATTGTGACCAAACTGCACGATTTTCAAATCAGACGAAACTTTTAGCAGCATGTCACAGATTTGCAAAATCAACAAATTCACAAAATACCATTAAGTGCCATTTTATTGTAATCACAATGTTGAAAGGACGTGGCATTTTCCGGAATTTTGCGATATTTACACAACTATTTCTCATTGATATGTTTCAATGTTTTTTAAATCGAATATTTTTAAGGAGTACCGAATAAACATGGTGGAAACATTAAAAAATCGGCAACAAGGCCTTTTTACTGGTTAATTCCGTTGTAATCGCTAATTGTTTTTGTCACCGATCGTTTTGGCGGGGATATCCAGGTTTTGGGTAATCTATATTCCCGCCCTCTCTTTTTTACAAATATGAATTCTTGTGGGTCGCGGACATCGAAGTTTTATATTTCGGGTTTACCCGTTCGTTCACATCGGCAACAGCTGTTGAAGACATTGAGGACTCAAATTAACATTTGCGCTGGCTTTAATATTACCTATCAAGATTTGTAAATTTACCGTCCCAATTTTATGCGAATGGTAATATTATTGTCCATACCGTGATGCAGATATTTATTAAGACGATAATTAACTTTCTCATGTATTTCTATGGTGATAAACTTCGCAAATCTGAAATTGTGCCAATCCAGAATGTTGATTTGAAATAGTGATTGAATAATTCGGCTATAAAGGCATTTCTGCGTGGTCATAAGACGAGATGACGTTAATGAACAGCACTTCTTTTACAGGATATTTTTCGTATGCGACTTAATGCTAAAAAGATTGGGCTCGAGTGCTTTTTTTTTCGACTGCTCGAGTGCCTAATAGAGGTCAGGCGCTAATTGTAACTAATTCCCTCAAGTTTCAACGTGTTTTCAACAAAACAATACCCCGGCGATAATTATAGCTAAAATGTTATCGAGCAATTCACAATTCTATTTATGGAATTTGAAAATTCACCAGTTTCTTGACGATTTTGATATTGTCACGCCCTAATTATTAGTGCAAAAAATACTCCCCTTCTTCCGCGGCGGTTTGACGGGTTCTTTGTTCCATTCTTCAGAAAGTTCTGACACCGGGGATATCGAATACTGAATCCGGAGGGTTGAATCCCTGTCCACTTACTGGTGATTTTCCGTTTTGAAATGCGTGAAACATTCTCTATTTTAAATTAAATGACGTTTCGGCGGCTAGAGTTCTCCCCGAAAATGATGTGTTCCAGACGTTAGTTAGACGATAGATAAAACATTAGATTATTAATTTTCGTGACGCCCCGTTTTCGAAAATACAAAGTTATATCGCAAAAAAATGCGTTATGATACATTTGGAATGAAACATTATTTACCGTGAATTCGGTCACATTTTACTCTCCATGACACCCGGTATCCGAAAATACAGTTGTATCTCGAAAAATGTGTTTTGTTACATTTAAAATAAAACATTTTTGCGATTAATTTAGATCATATTTTGCTTTTCACGACACCCGTTTCCGAACATACAAGGTTATATCGCAAAATGTGTTTTGTTACATTTAAAATAAAACATTTTTGCGATTAATTTAGATCAAATTTTACCTTTCACGGCAACCCGTTTCCGAAAATACAAAGTTATATTACAAAAAATGCGTTTTGTTACATTTATTTTGCATTCCCAATAAAATACATATTTTCCCTAATTAAGGTCGTCGATGAATCTGTTCCTGTCGTTCAAGCTCGACACACGTTTGGACGAGTGTGGGGCGGTTTTTTGGTCGACGATAAATTAAAAAGTTGCCACACGTTATTTGTATAACGATAATAACTGAAAATTAAGATTTTATAATAGAAGTGAATTTGTCTCAAGATGGTATTTTACGATTCCTGCCCACAGAAAATAAACACGCTGACAGGCTTGGTTATAATTGATATTTATTTAATTTATTTTACACTATTAATAAACGCGCCACACCAATTGCGACCATATAACTTGCAGTCGCATCGGTATAGACTGTATGTTTTTGGCGCTCTCACATTAATAATAATTTTCAACAAAACAATACCCCGACGGTCATTAAAGCTGGATTCGTTACCGAATAATTCGCAATTTTATTTACGGAATTTGCAATTTCAAGATCTCACTTGACGATTTTGATGATGTCATGCCCTAATTATTACTGCTTAAATGCCTCAAAATACAACAAATGTAATCATTTTCGACGATAACAGGCGCAACAATTCGTAAACGAGCCGTTATAACGAAATTCGCCATTGATTTTACCTCTCTCTTGTTTACAATTTTAACATCCCGCCGGCCATGTATGGTCGAATAAAATGTTCACATATTCGAAACATGACTTGGCAAAGGATGGAAGGGATCACTAAAGAGCTAATAGAAAGTACATACGCGAGGGTATGATATTAATATCGAGAATATTTGTGAGCATATCACAGGACGGAAATATTTTGCACCCGGCTGTTTGTTGGCAGAACAACGATACGCTAAAGTTAATTGATCGAATACAGGGAAGTATTTATTTATCATCTCACTTGCGAACATCGAGGTTTTGGTGGAATTGTACGATCATGTTGTTTTTCCTAAATAATAACTTTTTCAATAAATGTTCATTTTACTTTTGCGTCTTTATTATATGTCTGGTTTTCATTTATTTTAAATTCGAAATTGTCCGAAATACTCCAACAGGTGTATAGGTACAATAATAATAGTACTTACCAAAGTACCTACCAGGGAAGTTTAATACACACGACGTGTAAAGGGCGTTGTAACTCCCGTTTACTAATTATAAATTTTTTTACATTCTGCTTAATTAAAAAACAACGGCAGTCATCTCACGTAACTCTCGCGACCAAATCTTTTTTGTTTTGTATGGCATCCTCTTGGCGACGAATTTATTGCCGACTGAATTTTAATTGTGTTTTAGGTTAGTTATTTTCTGTTTGTTGGTTTCTAAACTTTACAAACTTGGGTAGCAATTACTATTAACGTGAGATTTGTGCATATAAACGATTGAATATCGCGACTGGATGTCCGATATCTGAGAATAGGCTTGCACGTAATTTACGGATTTACGGAATTACGTAATTATTTGGAGTTACGGAAGGGAAGTTACGAATTACGTAAAGTCGTAATTATTGCATTGAAACGAGCTTTCTTCAAAGCAGTCAATTTCGTCGATTGCGAAAAATGAAAGCTCAACAAGTAGAAGAGAGTTCCGGTATTCGCAGCCGTTTTTCTCTCTCTTGTTACGTAGGTGAAGGAAGGCCTGACGCGTTGCCATTTACTAACCTATTATCAACTTCTCTGGCATGGCCAATGTAAATTATTAACGTAGTTAAGGGGGAAGAACTGAGTAGGGCCGTTTGACGCCAACACACCTGGTTTTAACTTCTCCCGTAACTTAACCGTAGATAAGGGATAGAATTGCGTTGAGACCTATTGACGCCAACACACCTGGTTTCAACTTCTCTCGCTTCTTAGCTTGCATGGCCATGGCCAATGTACATAATAACCGTAGATAGGGGGAAGAATTGTGTTAAGACTGATGGACGTTAACACGCCCGGTTTCAACTTCTTCGTGTGAAATGACTAATGAACGCAGGAGATCAATCTTTCAAACATGGTCTATCAAACATTTGTATCCATTTTACTTTTATTTATTATTTACTTGTTCCAGTTTTCCGTTACTTATGGTATATAATATATATGTTCCGTTTCTATTTTATAGTCACGCGTTTAAATAGTGGGAATTCCCCACTAAGTGTGGATTAGCAATGCTTAACCATTCTTTATTGTTAATATGAACACTTGATATATGAACATGGAATATCATACTGTTTTTGGCTGTTGTATTTCAGACTTGGGGTATAAACAGGAAAGTATCCATAACATTTCAGCACGACGATCTTGTGAAATTTAACGAAGAGCTTTCGCGACGAATTGGAACCGAATAAGCGAAAAGAGCGATTGATCACTCGCGCCAATACCTCGCCGTGATAATTAATGTCGCGCTTATCAAATAGCAATATGACGACAAAAGAGAGATTGCGTAATGAACCAACGCAACTTCGTCTTCTCGGCATCGGTAAAGCGATTGAGACGGCAGAGAAACAGCAAAACGACGGATCATATATAATCAAATATGAGCCAGTGTGTTTATTCTGTGCGAGATCCATTTTCTATTACAAAATCTTGATGTTCTGTTAACGGTTTTATCGTTATATATCAGTCCGGACTTGGCCTTGCTCATGATGTTTTTCACAATTCCTCTCAATATTTCGGCCATATATGATTAACTGTCTTACCAAATGCGGCAACTTAATTTGATTTATCGTCGACTTGAATACCACCGGCACTCGACCAAACTTGTGTCAATCTTGGCCGATAGGATCGACGACTTGAGTTAGCAAATAAATGTCGTGAGTGTAAAATAAATGTCACAAAATGCATTGTTTTGCGATATAACTTTGTGTTTTCGGAGAAGGCATATCATATAAGTTCCATATTTAAATTATACTCAAATAAATAATATTTGATCTTAAATTTTACGCAAATAATGTTATAAACATTCAGTCCGCGAAATGATTGAATGTAAAATGAAGCATGGTAATCGGAATATCGTCAATAAGTCGACATCAATAATTATTATTATAAAATGCTAACAAGGCAGTAATATCGGATAATGCAGAAGACGCTGCAAAAACAAGTCTTCGTCGCGAGGAAATCGCAAGTATAATCAAACGAGAGAATACGCTCGTCGTTAGTTAATAAATTAGAAACCCGTAATTTTTATTCAGCACTAAGGTGGTTTTAAAAAACTATCGTTTCCATAAATATCCGTATTACCAGTGTCGGTAATAATAAAATAAAATTGATCGCATAAAAATGGGACGGTTAATTTGCGAAGGTGATAAAGGAAAACCAAAGCTAACACAAAAGATAAAAATCAGAATAAAATTAATTTGAATTCACTCCTTGATATTTGCCTTTAACATCTGCCGACGGCGTGTAGTACTGCCAAGAATATGAAAACCCAACTTCAATGTCCCATTCGGAAAAGAAGTGGATTTAATTGGTTGTTATGATAGGTTTAAATGCATGGAAAAATATCGCAATTACGGGGTCATTACGTAATTGATTTTGCCGTAATTACGGAATTGATTTTTGTCAATTACGTGCAAGCCTATCTGAGAATGCGTAATTCTCTTTCAACATTAATTTTCAGGATATCAGCGTTCATGTGATCGAATAAAAATTATTTATCAAATGGATTGGTATTTCGAGACACTCTCAAAATTATTTGGGATCCATTATCATATCATTCGTTTATTTTTTATATTCATGTTTTTCTCAAGAATCACCCTCGTTATATTTAGTGTACCTTCGCAAAAGAAAACTCTTTGATGTCATCGTTCCTATTAGTGTAGTTGAAATATATGGAAACCTCGCAAGTGGCGTTGTGATGCGAATATTTGATACTAGGTCAGCAGCATTACAAAGAGTGTTATTTATGAATGCTGAAAGTACATGACATTACTGAACATTTTGCCAATATATGATGTTTTCTGCCCGATTTAAACTGACTCGCACGCAAACCAAGGCATGTCGACATTTAAAAATTACTTGTCTTTGGGTAAGCTCTGAAATAGTATAATATAAATAAATGTAAATGAAAAATTAGGTCACGCTAGCTCACGAAACGGAAGGATTTTCAAAGTGATCTTGTGTAATATTTCGGAGAAAAAAGTTTGAAAGGAAAGTAGGTCAACCTATCTCTCAAAACAGGGGAGTATCCTGCGTAATATCTTTTAAAACAGCGGGTGACGACTTTCAGAGTGGTTCAAAATCACAAATTAATAATTATCAGATTAGGTTTAGGGATGAATCGCAGTTGAATTTCCAGCGCATCTAACCCGAATTAGTTGATTGCTATTTATATTTGGGGGGGGGGGGGTTGTTTTGCACGGGATTTGTACAAACGATCCACCCTGTAACTAATATGGTTTCCAGCCTGCCTCGTGTCTGTTAGATGGAAGGAGTAACAAATGTGAAAGTCTTTGCTGTTTACGCGAGAAGGCCACTGACACCGTTATACATTGCATGAAAGTTTTGTCCCTGGCAGGTGTTAGCAGATGTCATTTCGTTGCCGATGAATTCGCTTGTTTTAATTAAACATGAATTCGCTTAAAGGGAACTCCGTTAACGAAAAGGCTTCTCTTTAATTCATAATATTAACCGGAGGACCGCTTTTTCGAGTATCTATGCCGTTTTAAATGGGTTATATGAAAGGCTAGGGCACCTAACTTGTTAAAATCGGCAAAAGCACTTTCGCACTTTTTTTTTGGACTGCGAAGCACTTTCGCACTCATAATTTGCTTAGAGTTAACACTGATGGCAAGACAAAAACGTTCTGCATATAGGGCTGCATTCAAACTGGAGGTTGTTGATTATGCGGAAACTCATGGAAATAGAAAAGCTTCTAGAGAATTCAATGTACCAGAGACAAATGTCAGAGATTGGAGAAAGCAGAAAGTTGTTCTAAAAGATATGAACAAAACAAAGAAAGCGCGGCGAGGGAGACAAGCCCGGTACCCAGAGTTGGAGAAGGAGCTTTATGATTGGATAGTTGATCAAAGATCTAGTGCAGTGGTTCTTAAAGTATGGGTCGCGACCCAAACATGGGTCGCGGAAGGTTTAAAAATGGGTCGCGACAAGGTCGTCAATGCAAGGGCAATCTAAGAGGAGAAGGACGAATTTTCAGCTTTCCCAATGTTTCAATTTAGCTTCTAAACTCTGGTATTTAAAAATAATGAAATAAAAAATTTCATTCACGGAAAGAACTGTCTTGAGCTCATTGTTACATCACAATTCTGATATGCCAGTCACGTGTATTATTTTTATGGTATCGGTAACCATGCACGTCGCTTGTCGTTGTGTTGACCGCATGGAATGTCGTCTTAGTGGATTAAAATAACCAAAATTGGGTGTTTTTTTGGTAATGAAAATTGTAATAGACGACGCAATGAAAAAGCTCGCTTCTCGACATTAGATTATTCAATATCTAGAGAAAATGTGACTTCATCTCGAGGCACCATTTACCGCGAACGAAGCAGTGCGTGCACATGTGACGAGTAAAAAGTTGTATATTGCGAGAGATACCGAAGGCCAGCTAGGATGTCGTGTTTGCGACGGACAGCGGACGCCTTTTCTGCTACAATTCGCGACAAAGCACTTGTGCGAGCGAGGATATTTGGCACTGACGGTTATCAAAACTAAGCTCGCAATCGCTTCGATACCCGTGACAACTTGCGTATTGCGTTAAGTAAAATAGAGCTGTGTATTGAAGATATAATTAAAAAGGAAATTTCAGTTTCATCAATCTCACTGAGTCAATGGACTGTTTCTAATAAATAGTTGTCTGTATTTGAGTCAAACTGTACTAACATTAAAAACACATTTTGCGTTTTTTAGGATTGGGTCGCGAGTATTCATAAAACTCAGATTTGGGTCGCGCTCGAAAAAGTTTAAGAACCACTGATCTAGTGGGTACATCGTCACTTCGCTCCATATTAGACTCCGTGCACAAAAGATTTGCAAAGATTCAACCTTTAAAGCATCTAATGGTTGGGCACAAAAGTTTATGAGAAGGCATGGACTTGCACTACGCCAGAAAACAAAAATTGCACAAAAGTTGCCTCAAGATTTAGAAGAAAAGATCCATTATAATTGAATAAATACGGTAATTCCTTATATATAGTGTCACTGAAGGAAACGCAACTTACCCATAAAAAGCAGGAAATCTGTCACTTTATCCACGACTGCTACACGAACGATGTTTCTGATAATTAGCTTAAAGGCTTGCTTGGCAGATGAACAGAAGTTCTTACCATAGACTGCAATCTGAAATGGATAATAGTCATCATACATACAGCATGTGTGTTCTGTGTATTTATTCTGAACAAGGTTCTAAACTAGACAAGTACTTGCAATATCTACAGAGTGTCCATAAATTCCCTTTACAATTTCAATTTTGTTATGAAGTCAGTTCTCAATATATCTTAACCAGGTACCGTAGGTTGTTTTTGAATCAATAATTGTTTTAGTATTTCTACTTCATTTAATACATCTGTGAGGGCCAAAACAATATATAGTATCGATAAATTCTCTTTGCAATTTTAAAAGACTTTATGGACACCCTATATAACAGAGGTGGCCAACCTGCTTTCGGCCGCGATCGACTAAAATCTTCAAAATAGCTCGCGATCGACTGATCGGTAATAAGGTCATGCACAAAAACGAATGAGTACTGAATATGCAGATAACTGCACAAATGCATACGAAAAATTACATCGCTGCCAATAAGTTTGGCTGTGTGGGCGCATTTTTAATGAAATCGCCACACAAAAACTGGGTCTAGAGTGGTAATTTTTTAGGGTACCGGTATGTTATTAAATTCACTCAACATCAGACGCGATCGACTTCTCGGGACATGGCGATCGACCGGTCGATCGCGAACGACGTGTTGGCCACCCCTGCTATATAAGAAGCATACATATATTAGAACTGGATTTGAAATTTTTAGCTCCAAAATTGTTCCACCAATTTATTTTGCACTGGGTAAAGTGGTTAGTGTTGGGATTAAACCTCAACTTATAACTTGCAATGCCATGTCAGTAAACTGTCACGCCACTCCATTTTTTCTGGTGAAACATTGTACCTTTGCTTCAAAAAACGTACATATACAGAATACTAAAAAAGTCACAAGCCTCAACAAAAAAATAAAATTTATGAAAAAGAGTTTCAACTAAACACTAACATTCTAAGAGGTATTGAATTTTTAATTAAAAGTTATGGTACTTACCATAATGTAGGCATTCCTGTTCAAGAACTTCATAAACTTTTCAAGGCACCAACAACAGCATTTACAAATACACATGAAAAATTTTGCAACCTTGTTTTCAGAGCCTTTCATTTTGTGGTCGAAGTATTCAAGTAGGACTCTGATAACTTGTATCAGTGCAATGATAAAGGAACCAAATGCCAGAGACCCAGTGTGGTACCTGATGTATAAAGCAAAAAACGACGGTTTAGTAAATTGATGGGTACTCTCGTAGTATGTGTACCAGGTCAAGTCATAATCTTATTCCGAATTTCCTCATTTTCAGTTCTATTACAATTTGTCGGAGACTGTCTGTATTAAACAAGAGAATATACCTCCTGCCCTCAGGCTTCAGTCCCTTTACACAACTTGATGTAAATTAGGGGAACAAAATTTGTTACCGTACCTCCATATTGCAAATTTAACATGTTATACTTTTTCACATTATGCATAGAGATGAAAAAAGTGGTGATGTGGTAAAACGCTGTTTCTTGTAAGGAACGGTGCCATGACAGATATGGGTGTAGTATGAAAGTAAATGGCGCTTTTACTGAATCTTTTGCGCCAGGAAAAGGAAAACTTTCAGTATGCATCTTGGTGGACTGTACAAAATCAAATAGTGAATGAAAAATGTGAGAGTTGCTTGGAACAGCTTTGATTTGAAAATAAAAGCCAAAACCTGGCCTTTTAGCTTAACTATTTGTTTGACATCACTCAGCAAAAAAAGCCATGGTTTATGATATTATGATTAAAACCTCATCATTGCCTAAAAATTGAAGTTGATCATAACCAATATTTATCGGTTTAATTGTCTTTGCACATATATTTTAACAGCGTTAGATATAAATCGCTCCACAACATACCTCAAAGTTCTTCCAAAAGCAGAAAACAAGGGGAGCGCTGGTATATCTGTTGACTTATCAAATGCCCAATAATAGGATGCGAATGCTCCTGTAAATGAAGATAACAAGATTAGATTTCATTAGCATGGCACATGAAGTCAAATAAGTTTGTGTAAAACAAACATGTCGCTATGAATACATTTGTCATAAATGATTACCAACGAATTCCTCTTCGTTGTAGGGTAGTTTATGTAACCAGCAAAGCCCATGGACCTAGGATTATTAATTAGGATTTACATATTACGATAATCCCAGAAAAAAGGAAGGCTGATTAAATGCTCAATCATATGACGAACCATGGCTTCTCATTCGGTTACCAGTCCATGTTGGATATGGGATTAGTTGATCAGTTACTTGTTACAAATACCTGAACTTATCCTATGATGGCGAGGAGTCAGCAACCTTTTTGCACATAATTAAACCCATAGGGGTAATGGCAGGCATGTTCCTAATGCTTAGCATGATGTGCCACACCACCAAAGCTAGTTAGCTTGATCAATGAACTATTAACTGGATGATAGGCCGTATAATGAAGTCCTGTTAAATGATTTACTTATCCTATCAGCTTTCTTATCAATCTTGATGAATATGAAAATTCCTAATCTAATGTGAATGTGTCAATAATAAAAAAAATCAGTATGGGTAAGCTGACACAGAATCACAAGAAAGAAAAGATATTCTGATGTATAATAATACCAGACAAGCATAAATCAAATAGCATCTCAAATCGAATACCTGGCTAACTAATCCCATACCCGACATGGACTGGTAACCAGACAAGAGGACATGGTTCGCCATATGGATAAGCCGTCTTATCGACTTTCCTCTCCCCCAAAGTAAATATGTAAATCCCATCCTAGGTATAACCCAGTATATATTGTATGTTATATTAAAAACTTGCATTGAAAGATATATCAAAATTATTGTCATTCAAATTGCATCGGCAGTATGTCAACTGTTACTTTTTCTTGACTTTATATTGATGAGTAATAACTGTTAGTTGTCATTACGCTATCAGCGGCTCTTCTGCACACAATAATTAATTTCACAATTTATTTCTCTTCAAATTCCAATTTCTGAAAAATCAATGTTCTTACCTGCCAATGTACATTCTCCGAGAGCAATAACCCAATTCAGAAGCCAGAAAAATGCAAAAACAATTGCAATCTGGAGCCATAGAGTGTTTCGATGAAACCTGGTATGAATGAAATGAAATTTGAATTTCAGGTTCAAAAACAAAACAGAAATTTGAGGAACTACATAGAAATTTTTTTTAAATACTCATGTTAATTCGATTGATACATGTTTCAAGTTAAAAATTTGTTATGCTTGTAGTGGGATTTTTATTGGCAGACACTTTGTAAAATATAACAGAAAAGGGAGAGCGCCTGCAAGGAGCCGGTAATGGTACGTATAATTAAGATACTGAATTGTTCAGATACTGTACTGAATTGTTATTAATATATACATGCTTAAACTGTGATATTATAGACGTAACAAGTGACTGTATATAGACACAAATGGTAAAAAAATGTTAAAAAGTTATTTAAACATGTATCTTAATTAAGCAAATGCTTCTTTGAAGATTGAATAACAATCAACCTTGGTTCCCAACCTTTTATGATTTGTGGCCCCATTCTGAGGGTTTTAGCACTCATGCGACCCCCCCCCCCCCCCCATCATTCCAGTGGTATTTTGATTGGTAGATTTCAAATCCCATTCTATTCAAACAATTCATGCTCATTCAAGTGAAAACATCCTGTCAAATAACCTCATCAAGCAATAAAACTGGGAAGAACTAGCAGTTTTTTTAAAGGGAAAGTAAAATCAGTTTTGCATCTAGCGCTGTGGCTCCCTCCAACTGCTCTTTGGCCCTCCTTGTGGACCACGGGGCCCTGGTAGGGAACCGCTGGTTTATATGAACAGTGAGTCAAGGAATGGTGGACACCACTGCCTTAGTACTTCCCCTTTCCAGGATAAAATCGTTCGGACCTCCAGAAGGATGCGCACCAAGATGGCGCACAACCTGAAAATGCTATGTGTGTACCGGTTAGGATTCAGGTTGTACGACATCTCGGTGCGCATACTTCTGAAGAACCAACACTTCTATTTTGAAATATATGAAATACTCACAGTGAGTCTCCTCCATACTCAATGAACATACATTTTATTGTGTCATCATTTGCAAATGTATGGTTTGCTTCATTCCATACCTGAATTAATAAAAAGAAACTTGAAAATACAGAAATTTTATGAAACTTCATTGCTGATAAAATGATCAGATTGTATTCTACGAAGTACGGTAGTTACAATACCAAAACCCAACAAGTAAATCAGCAGTTGGCCCTATCATGTTGGCATCTCAACCTAAGCGCACCACCTCACTAAGAGTATGGCAAATTCAGTCGGTCAGTAGTTTATTTTATAACGTGCCGAAAGTACACATTTTACAAATATGATTGAGAAAAATAAAAAAGTGCATTTCAGTGTGAAGGGATAAACCAGTGATGGTTATAGGGCAGCGTCATAGAGTGAGTCTAACATTCGATAGTCATTGTATACTTGATTGCCCCATATGTCACTTGCACAGAGTTTTTTTTAGATTGATGACTCATGAAATGCTGATAACATAATAAACTTGATTGAATGCCTATTTGGCTTAGATATAGATGGCATAGCACTATAAAAATATTTATAAAATTTTCTCACTATCCACAAGGGTGAGACCTTCAGATTTCTTTATTATTCAGAAAAATAAATACGGTAATTACATATTTGGTTGCGCCCTGTGTCACTTGTACAAAGTTTTTTTTGAATTAATGACTAGATTGAAATGCTGATGCGTGAGCTTGATTACAAACTTGATTGAATGGCTATTTTACCATAGCATATCACTTTGTGATAATATTTAAAAAACTAACATTTTTGAGAATCTCATCCAAAGGGTTGGAAGGAAGGCAATGCTAAACCAGAACAAATCTTGAACTTTTAAAAACAGTGAAACGCTATGTAATTCTGGCTGCATTTTTAAAACCTTTTCAAAGTTGATTTTATGATGTCATCAAAAATGTTTTGCAAAAACAATTATCGGCCAACTTACTGTTATATTGCAGACAGTGTTGTTGCATGGGTCAGTTTCAGTTTCTGCAGCTACTCTGGTAGAATTGGTGTCCAAGACTTTGTATACAGGATCACCTGATGATGCCAGAAACAATTCTGTCGCAGCCCAGAATGCAATGACAATTATTGCAAGAATAAATGTCACTAGGGGGTAGAAAAGAGTGGAAATCATGTGTGCAACAGCTCTGAAAAATTAATAGAGTTGATTAGAATAAATACAACCAAGTATGATATTTGTTCAGTTATAACTAGTAAGATGACAAGTTTTTTCAAACCATGATATTATCAGTTTCACTTCAAGTAACTAAAAATGCTGCAAATATGAGTAAAAAACATAATAGATTGAAGATATATTTTATGCAAGGGAGCAATGCTATAGTTTATGGAAAATGTCAAATGATTAATACTACCCTACTTATTCCATTTAATAACTGGGTACCACTAACTACTATAGCAATTAACGCTGAGCTAAAAAGATCAGTCCAAGGGATAGGATTCACATATTCATCCTGAGGGATGGGAAAACCGATGGCAAATTACGACCTCTTGTCCGGTTCCAGTCCATGTCGAGTATGGGATTATTTAATCATTTATTTGTTTCAGATTCATGGACTTGATGGTGGAGTAAGCTGTAACCGACCAGCAGTTATGTGAACCACCCTACAGCAGCGAGAAATTCAGAAATCCACCATCTTATCGCTTAGTACAATGTGCTACAACGCTGAGCCGAGCTTGACAGAATGCCACATTGAAATAAAATATATTCAAAACCGACCACGACAAAGACGACGTGAGAAAGGTCTCATAGGACTTGGAGAAAATTTGAAAAACAATTTTGCTTTTAAGATTTACAGTTGATTGGTAAATTAGTTGATTCAGAAATTATCTTTCAAACAAGAAAAAAGAAGATAAAAAAATAAAAGAAATTTTCAACGATCCACAGGGTTATGTCCAACAAAAACAGCAATTGCTGTAATGGGGCATCTATGAAATGAATTAACAGAATAACTTTGCCTATAATAGCCCCAACCGTGCAACACTTTAATAGAATATGATTCTGCTTACTTGCTTGCTTCTCTGATAATTTGAATCGCAATAAGAATTCTTTTCCTCAAAAAAATAACTAGCAGGAAAAATATTGCGGTCACAACACAGAGAATGATGACTGAAAAAAAAATGAAAAAAAAAGTTAAAAAATATTTTATTTTAATAAGTAAACAAATACATACGCCCCTAGGTTTCTTTCACGGAGCCCTAGGGCTCTGTATGGAGCACTTTGAGAACCTATGTCTTACCCAACATTGTGAATGAAAATGAGAATATTACTTACAGAAAGCCAGCCATGTTTCTTGAAGCGCAAGATATTGACTCAGATTTGTAGTGAATCCTGTTGAGACCAAAGTTGCATTGGCACCATCCACTGTAAGAAGTCTCTGTGAAATTAAAAGTAAACATAAAAATAAAATAAGAAATGAATGATACAGAGTGAAGCAAAATAAAAGAAAAATGTATTTCAGCGTGAAATGAGACACAATAAACCAGTAATGGTTATCAATCAACATCGCCTATGAGGGAATCTAATGTTAAATCATTCTGAGATTAAAAAAAGAAAGAATTCGGTTTCAATCGGTTTATGAAGTTCATGACGACAAAGGCTAAGCGCTATAATGAATAAATGTTAAATGCAAACTCTGATCGATGCTTTCCCAATATTTGAATTTTTGAGTCAACGTTTATACAATACTTTAGAAATCATGAGTGTGCAACCTTCAATACAGCAGGGCCTGATACGAATAACTTGGTGAAACTGAGGGCCCACCTATATTCAACGTAGGCTTTCAGGTAGCAAGCACAAAAAATGATTTATTGATGTCGTGACATGGGTTGTTTGCTTTCCACAAGCTAGCTTTTAGGGCTTATAATTTTCCTTTGTGTGCCGCAGGTTGCACACCCCTGATCTAAATGGAATGACCTGGGTGTGTCACCAACAAACCACAAGGGACACTAAGTCAATTATTAACTGCGCTTTACATTTCGACTTGACTCAAGGTTTGGGTTCAGTTTGTGTTATTACAAGCAGTGATGAGCTAAAAAAATTTTACCAACCTAATTCGCAAAAATGTGATATATTCACAACACTACGCGAACATTTACAGAACTGCAATGAAACTGCGAAGAAATTATATGAAAAATGTGTGTGTAAAATTATAAGAGTATTCATAGCAATTCAATACAAATCTTATCATTAGAAAGGTATGGAATTTTCATGGGATCAAAGGTCGGGGAAACATCTATTACACGTTACTGCTGTACTAATTATTTGTGTGATGTGACGTAAAAAGATTTACAAATTATGATGCAACAAAACATAAATTAATAACTAAGTTTACCGGAGAAACCAGACTTTTTGTACCACAATTTTATTTCAACAACAAGAACGCAAATGCAGTAAAATGTCCAACAAACGGAACGCCGTTCCGGTGCGTTCCGGCTACAGCTCACCACTGATTATAAGCATTTTTTGTCCAAAGGCTTTAGACAAGTGAATGCTGCATTGTTGCTTAAACATAGTGTCATTGAAGGTACGACACACTTCTAAAAAGGTCATGCTTTAAAAGTTATTTCATGAATGTTTCTCTAGAATAAAAATGCATTTCGCAGAAAATAATTATTGGGGCAAACTTCTACATTAGAATTCAAACCCTGTTTTTTTTTTATATTTGTCTAATGATTTATCATAATAAAAATCATTCACCTGCCACTCAGTGTACGTATAATAGACTCCAAATCCCAGCACACCAAAGAGTCCAAATATAGTGATCCAGACCATTGGCCATGCAACCCAACGCATTATTACAATCCAGAGAAATGCAATCACCGCAGCTACTCCAAGGCCACTGCAAATAATAAGATTATAATATTTATCCCAAGCGAGAGGAAACTTGATAAGCTAATCATATGAAATCAATATGTGAATCACTTAGACTAGTGGTTCTCAAACTTTTTGAGCCACGCCCCAAGAATAACTAAAACTACAAATAACAGATAGGAAGGTGAAAGTATGTTTTATTCAAAAAACATATTAAAAATATGTGGATGGAATGTAAAAACCCAAAATAAAGAAATGTAAATATCCAAAATAAAGCGGGCAAGATCAAATCTGACATATCGTATATTTTTATTTTTTATAAGCTTCACGCCCCCCAAAAAATTGCCTACGACCCCTTATAGGGCGCGCTTCACCGTCTGAGAACCTCTGACTTAGACTTAATAATCATAAAACATAAAAATTGTTTGCAATTTATAAAATTTTGGGTACTCCCAAAGTATGTGGCCAAGATGGCGGACACCAGAACTTAGTATGTGTACCTGGTTAGAATTAGGCCATAATTTTATTCCAATTTTCCTTATTTTAGTTCTATTACGAGTTCGGGGACTAGCCAAGTGACTCCCGTAGTATTTGTACCTGAAATTATGGCCTAACTCTAACCTGGTACACATACTACGTTCCGGTGTCTGCCATCTTGGTTTACATACTTCAGGAGTACTAAATTTTGCAATATAATCGAAGATACTCACGCCAGTATCCAGTACCAAGAAGCAGTAAAGTCAGCAAATATTTTCATTCCAATTTCTTGAGCATTGAGATACGCTTGAATGACTTCACTCCCAAGATTTAGATTTGAGCCGGTTACTGTTTGATTGAGCGCATCCTGGAATTATACCAGCAAAATTATGCGCACTCACTCCGAAAAAATGAAGATTTATCTCTGAGCAAACTGACAACTAAAGTGTCAAAGTGGACTGTCTGCTTTACTAACTAGTAAAAATAAGAAAAAAAGTTGCTCGAGTAGCAATGATAGGCGGGAAAAAATTTCATAGAACATGTTTGTAAAAGTCACGCAACGGCAGAAGAGTCATTGAATTTCTTGCATTTTATGTTAGTATAAGTTTATTTTGACTCCATAATCAGCATAACAGACAATTAAATAATTGATAACAACAAAATAAATGAAACTGATTATAGAATTTAGAGAGCAAACAAAACCTTAAGTAAAGTTTGAAACGTACAGATTTTAGCTGGAAAGGTGTTGCTAAAAGAAGTAGTACGTGTTCGCTCGGTACCCCCGAAGTATATTGACCAAGATGGCGGTCACCGGAATGTAGTATGTGTTCCAGGTTAGGGTTAGGCCATAATTTAATCCTTATCTTAGTTCTACTTTTGGTACACATACTTCTGGAGCACCCAATACAGGGGTCTTTGATATCCCGCCCCCTTGATTCAGGTCCTTTTGATATCCTTACTTATCATAGGATGTTTCTGCAAAGCCTTGTTCAGTACTAACTTCTCATTGTTATTGATGAAGTGTCCAATATTTGAATATATCACATTTATGATTCCTTTTGAACATTTGTTAATAGGGGTTTTCTGATAAGCCCATAATCAAGGGTTCACCATATGATTAAGCCATCTTATCCTCTTCCCTCTCTCAGGAATAAATATGTAAATCCTATCCTAAGTAGATTTTAAATTACAATGACATACCACGATTGTTGTGTCTTGTCCAGATGCAGAATCCGCCACAAAATTTGTAGCGTCCACTATAACACTCGGTATGCATCGGTTCACAACTGGAGACATTGGTATATAATATGGAGCACATTTCTCTGCTGATATCATTGCTTGAAGATCACTTTCGCCATTTGTCTACAAGAATAAAGAGAACTGTGAAATTGAAGTGTTTTACACATTTGTTCTAAACCTTTTTTTAGTTGCGTTTCATTTTTAGAATTTTTCAAGTCTTGCGCCCCATTTAAAAACGAACTAGCTAACAAAAAGCTAGAAATATCAGGTAGTAAGACAAAAGTATGATTCACTCAAAAACACGTTGAAAATGTGTGGATGGAACTAAATATCTAAAATGAAGAAATGTAAATATCCAAAATAAGGCAAGTAAGATAAAAGCTAACAAATATTTTTATTTTCAATTAACTTCTTGCTCCCTCAAAAATTAAAATCCTGCTTCCATGCACTCACCCCTTTCTCAAACTCAGTTTTTGCGTCAATGTCATATTTGCAGATATATTTGGACCAGTCCAGATTCAGATTGGTCTGAGCGTAAGTTGAAATTACAGCATTGCTAGCTCCACTTGCTGAAGCTGTTTTGGCTGCCTGAAGTATCACAAGATCTTGAATATAAGTCCAACTTGAATCTGGACACGAGTTGACACAGACCTGTAGAATCGATCAGCTTTGTTTCGTCATGCAGAAATACATGAATATTACAATACAAGGTCCTCCCGTAGTATGTGTACCAGGTTAGGCCATAATTTTATTATGATATTCCTTATTTTAGTTCAATTACGAGTTCTGGGACTGTCTGTGTTATCTAAGTGAATATACCCCCCTGTCCACAGATTTCAGTCCCTTCACACAACTTGATGTAAAGTAGGTGAACAAAATTAATTACCTTCTTAGTGGTACACATACTTCTGGAGCACCCAATACAGGGGTCTTTGATATCCCGCCCCCTTGATTCAGGTCCTTTTGATATCCTTACTTATCATAGGATGTTTCTGCAGAGCCTTGTTCAGAGCAAAGGCTACAGATATGCCCACATTACCAATCATCATGAAAATCACTGAGTCATGATTGCTCAGAAGAATATAATTTTGAGTTAAAAGTGACAGAAGCCATTATATTAGGTCATATTGAGTTTCTGTGAATGAAGAATTGACACAATGCTCAGGTATATAAAAATTGTTTATCACATTCAAAATTAACTTTAATTAGGAAAAATTGTAATCAAGGCATAGAAAGGTAATTTTAGTCTAAGAGAAGTATTTTAGGTATCAGAGTTGTCTCGTTGTCTCATATCCGCCATCAAGTCCATGCATCTTAAACAGATAACTGGCTAACTAACCTCATACCCGACAAGGACTGGTAACCGGACAAGGTGCCGTGGTTTGCTATATGATTAAGCCGCATTATCGGCTTTCCACTACCCTGGGATAAATATGTAAATCATATCCTATTCCTATAACAAAAAGCTCACCTGTGGTGTGAGGCATTGAAAATTCAGGTAACTTGCTGGACTGGCACATTGTGTCAAGTCAAAGAAGAACAGATTTGTCTTGTTTCTGATCATTTGAAAAAGAAAATAAATCAAAACAGTGGATAACTTAATCATGTCGGTATTGCAAATGAGAGGTGTTCATACATTTTAACTTTGAACATGGCTTTAGACAAGAAGCCATTGATATGTAAATGGCTAATATTTTTAAAAAATCGCGGTGAAGGGTGACGCGAAAAAAACGATGTTGTTTATCGAGCAGCTACACCAATCAGTTACTATTTAAGACAAGTTGATTAAACAAGGTTTCTGTGACTCAAAGCTGAAATGGCACTTTGAAAATGAAGTCTCAAGAATAGCTTGTTCTACTCTTATGAATCTCAGTATGCATAAGAATACTCTAACCCAGCGGTTCTCAAACGTTTTAACTTTGTCTCGTGCACTACCTCAAAAATAACTAGCTACTAATAACCTAAAATAACGGATAGTAAGGCAAAGCATGTTTCATTAAAAAACAGTTGAAAATACATGGATGAAATCTAAATATTCAAAATAAATAAACTGTAAATATCCAAAGACGATCAAGATCAAATCTAACAAAGTTTTTTTTATCTTTAATTAGCTTCACGTCCCCTCATAAAATTGTCTATGCCCCACCGTTTGAAAACCACTGCGGTATCCTTTTGTCAAAGTAGAACATGAATGAACAAAACATGAATTCGACATGTGATGTATTGCGTTTTTATGAAGTATGAAAGCAGACACAACAGTGTGTACTAAAAGAATATGTGGACAAAACTTACGACAAATCCAAATCTCCATATTTGACTCCGCATATTCTTCCATTGCTATCAGTAGGCAACAGAAGTATAACTGGATTCCCGTTCAGCCATGCTGAAAAAGAAAAAGGAATAATAAAAATATCAAAGCTGGGAATCTATTTTCACTTAAACATTCATATATGCAACATGGTCAGCTAGAGCAATAATATGAACAAATCACAATTTTTAATATTCAGCCATTTATATTAAGAACCATAAAAATTTAAAAAGCGTAGCTCGTTTGGTACATGATTATAAATGTAAAACAATATATAATGCATAAGATGTCAAGCTTTTTAAATTCTATTTCCAACACAACCGAGAGGAACTAAAAAAATTATCTTGAAAAGCAGAAAAAATTTAGTATTTGAATCAGAAAAACAAGAAACAAGGGCCAAAAAATCGTGCCAACAGAATTAAAATATTATATAGAGAAATACAAAATAGAAGAGACGCGATTGGACTCCGTGGTTTTTAAGGCCATGTCTTCATGTAGAACGCTGAAATTATTATTTCAGCTTAAATGTGCCCTCAATACTAACTTAGTGAGCGTGTATTATTATTACTTGCTCATTCAATTTTTATTCAGGTTAATCACCATTCGTTTTACGGGTACGGTAATGAAAGTACGTTGAATCGAATAATTATGACACCACGTTTCGGCAATATAGTGTGATATTTTTGTTTATTTTTAGTCTTGATTGGTGGACTCCACTGGTATTTTCATAATATTCCTATTTACCATAACATTTTAGTGACATTTGCAAATGTGTATACAGTATTTATAATGGTGGCATTTTGAGAATCAACTTCAGTTCAGATACACGAAACACAGTCATATTTTGATACAGATTTGCATAAAACAGGCCATGAACTAAAAAAGAAGAGAGTCTGGAGACCGAAATTAGAATTTCAGGTAACCCCTGAACGGGCCCTAATACATTACG
This sequence comes from Styela clava, assembly GCF_964204865.1. NCBI lineage: Eukaryota > Metazoa > Chordata > Ascidiacea > Stolidobranchia > Styelidae > Styela > Styela clava. The sequence goes on from NC_135254.1 coordinate 6,886,433, forward strand.
GTTCATATTACGATAGGATAGGATTTATACATTTATCCCGGGAAAGAAAATCTGATAAAACGGCTAAATCACATTTCGAATCACGGCCTCTCGTCCGGTTACCGATCAAAGTCGGGTATGGGATTAGTTAGTTATTTGTTTTCGGAAGCATGGACTTGATGGTGGAGGAAGCCGTAACCGACCAGGGGTTACGTGAACCACTCTACCATATTCGTGCCTAGAAAGTCGGTAAAATGTAGATATCCGTAAGTCGCCAAAGAGAAAGTTTTTGTGAAAAACGTCTAGAATAAATAAAAAATCTACACAGTTTGTCTGTGAAGATTAGCATCTGATCTGATATCGTCTACCAGGTCTTTGAGTAAATACGCAACAAGGCACTTACCGAATATCCCAACGACGACGAATCCAACAATGGCGGCGAAAAATATTATTAAACAGATCAGATCAGTGCAAGAACGGTTTTTGATTGGCCCATCCTTCGAAGGATCGAATGCTGATTTCTTTTCTAAAATAATAAAATTTTACACAATTTTTATTTGGAAATGTACCGACTTAAAAAATATGCAAAAATAAGAAAAACGCAAAACAGATACCAGCTTTTAAAATAAAACGAGCATAAGTGAATATAATGATATTAATAGCAAAAAATATACTGACTATGAAAGATTCGTGTAAAACAAGTGATGTGATGTAAAATATTGCAAAAAAAAATGTGGAAATATTCAATAAATACGGACCTAGTTTACTTGTGTCAGCCGTCAATACAAAGACGATCAATATATATGAATATAAAAACCTTTATTGTGAATTTATAAAGAATCCGCAAGTCCAACATGAACCGCATTTATTCCGCCCGTGCCCGAATATTTTGCTTTTTTGCTGAGCGCAACGCGTCATTGTTTTTATGCCTCCGTGTCCCTAAAGTACCGTTTCCCATTGTTCTTAGTTAGAAAAGAAATTATGCGGCATATTGTTGAGGTAAAGCATATGACGTGAAATTTATATTATTGGACACTTCAGTGTACATAACGATCGTTTCAATATTATGTTGTTGTTCTTGTTAGTATTCTTCTTCTCTTTCGTTATGATGAAATCGCTTTTCTCTTCGGATACTGGACCAATTGTTTTGAAATTTTCAGTGGTTAAAGATTGATTTTTTTGCCAGAAGGCTATTACATAGCGACACCTTGTGACGTGTCCATATATTCGAGCACAGCTCTCTTGTTTCTAAGTTAAGATAGTTTAATACTCTGGCAGAAGACTAAAGTATTGATATGAAGTAATATGAATACAAATTTATTCCATGGGGGATTAATTAATTATTAAGTCATGTCATAGCCTTTCATATATTAAAAAGTCCAGATCGATATAAGCAAAGGCTAACCCAGGGATTATCGAAGTTTCCTAATCTATGCCTTCCATAAAGACTCTCTACACTTCTGCCCCCGGCTAAAACGTATTGGATGATACAAGAAACGTTCCAGAAAAATGCGAAACCGAACGTCACAAAGGAGGTCTACGATGTAATAATGAAGACTATAATTTGGATTTTAGGCGTCGAATACTAGTTATCGTGGCACTTGGGCTAGTGAAGGGCTCTGTAGAGCTACCTAGCTGAATCGATTGAATGAATCAACAACAATAACACGAACAACAACTTAGCAAAGTCATAATTCTGCTTTGTGACCAAATAACATAGAAGAAATTATGTATCGATTCAACTATTACGTCACAGTCCTCACCTTTTCCACAGCAACATCCCATGTTGACTCTTCAAGCTTTCCTCCAATCTAATTTGCCATAAAAATATAATAACTGTAAAACATATTGCTTGGTTTTCAATTTATTTTAAATCAATGCGCTAGAGATGAGAAATCATATGGTCGAATCCAGGAAGGAGGGGGGGGGGTTCAAATATCCAAAGTTTGAACAGTGCCCTGTGCAATAGTTGAAGTTTGCTTTTACATATAGGTATAGTTATTACAATTAGTACAGTAACAGGCGCGAAGTATGTGAACCAAGATGGCGAGCACCGGAACATAGTATATGTAACAGGTTAGGGTTTGGCCATAATTTGTTTCTAATTTTTCTTTTTTTAGTTCTATTACGAGTTCGGGGACTAGCCAACTGACTCCCGTAGTATTTGTACCTGAAATTATGGCCTAACCCTAACCTGGTTCACATATTACGTCGCGGTGTCCGCCATCTTGGTTCACATACTACGGGTGTACCCAATAAAAAGCATTTTATATATCATACATAGCAATTGTTCGTAGTTGGAACGTTTTTTAGACGCTTTAAGCAAGCATTTTATTGCCCAACTTGTATTAACTATAACTATATATAAAAGCTAAGCCTGGTACTGACAATACAAAATAATCTTCAAATTGCAGCGGAACTCCTGGGCTGTACTTGCGGTATCCTATGGTGCCGCAGAACTCCTGCTGAAAATCACTGTTGTGAAATATCGAATTATTTCTCCTATCTGAAAACACCCTCCCAACATAAGTCTTCTAGCCTGCGTAGATCGAAACGAATGTCTCTTGTTTTGATCGAAACAAACTGAGCCTAACCGAGAAGCTTTAAAAAATACAAAAAATGAAAACTGATTTGACTGTAATTTAACTAAATTGTTCTCATACTTTGGACGTTTCAAACGAATAAACATGTTCAACTTATTGATTTCTGATAAAGGCCTTTTATATTATAAATCCACGAATGTCCATCGTGTTATGTTTTTATATGATCGAATCATTTAAATACACCATAAAATCATAGTAGGCATTGTGAATATTTTGAAAAGTCGTGATGACAAAAGCGTCTAGAAATCAGGCTATTTTCTATCCAGGGGTGTCGTATCACATCCAGAACAAAGACGAACTATTTTGTGACAAAAGCGTCTGCTGAAACACTATATTTATTTATCTCAAGTAGCTATAACAGGTGCCAACAACAACAACATAATAAAAAATGGGGAATTTGCACAGTTATTTCGTAATAAAGGTGATCGGAAAAACATGACCGTATTTATCCCTGATAGGAGAGAAAAGTCGATAAGACTACGCAATCATAAGTCGAACCAGGTTCTCTCGTTGTAGGAATTTATAAGACTGGGTGGCCTAATCAAACATTTTTGTCCCTTATCCACTGTGTATGTATATATCCAATTTATAACCCCATTGAATTTAGGTATTTAGTTTTCATAGAAGTATGAATTTTCATCACATTATTCTGGGTGCTTTAGATTAATTTATTTACCGAATGCAACACCGGAACCCCCTTTCGTTATCTCCTCTAAAAATACACGTTCATAACAATGCTTTTACCCAAGAATTCCCTAATTTTATTCAGAAATTTATTGTAAAAATATTATCGTAATAGTTCAAGTTTCACCACTGGTCATCTTTCAGTGTTAATCTTAATCACATCAGCGTATATGGTGGGAGCTGACCTCGATGACCGTATGGTCGTATCGCTCCCTCCTGTCCATACTAAAATAATTTTATTTGCTAGTGCTATTTTATTGACGACTGTATTTTTTGGTTGACGAAATAATAAAATCCCTCTCTCTCTAAATGTAACACACATGATGTAAGGAAATGTGACGTAACATGAAACCGCAATAAGGAAGTTGGAGGCTGTGCCTTACAATGAGAGTTGGTTGAATCCATATAGATCCCAAATTAACTACATATAAGACGAGAATATCGGTCAGAGACCGAAGACTTATCGATCGAAAGTTAGGGGATCCCCCAAAACAGCGCTCTTACTTTGTAGTGACACCGTGTGTCCCATCACTAATTAATTAATAACTCGCTAATTATACTACATAATTCATCCAAAATCAATAGGCTTCTGGTATGACATATGATGAATGCACATGCAAAATCTGGAGCAGATTCAATCTCGCTTTCGTGAGATATCGCGTGCATCTAACAGAAAGACAGACAAACAGACAGACAAATACCTATCAACATACTTACCGATTAAAATCGATAAGTAATAAGATTAGTCATGACCTTGAGGTGATGGTCAAAAATTGTGTCAATACCCTGACACGCTTCATATACACGATGGTGGTGGTTGTATTTTTACGTCTTTTTCAACAGGTTCAATGAAGGAGTTTTTGTTTGTGACAATAGCATCCCCCCCCCCACGCCACTTCGATGAAGGAACTTTTGTTCGTGACAATAGCACCTCACCCCACCAAAAAAGATATTTTCCCAGTGTATGCTTGTTCATGGCCTTGTTAGTAGCGAATATTTAAAATACCTGTCAAAAAGGTTTATTGCTATTCCATCCTTTCCTATTGGTAATCTACGTGGTATGCGTGCTACGTGGTATGCGTGCTACGTGGTATATTTTGAAGTATTCTATTGGAACTGAACTGAACACGGTTCATGCACGGGACCAAGTTAGAAAAAGGGTACTCCCGAACTAAGTATGTGAACCAGGTTAGGGTTAGGCCATAATATTATTCCAATTTTCTTCATTTTAGTTCTATTCGCGGCCAAGTGACTGCCGTAGTATTTGTAGGTGAAATTATGGCCTGACCCTAACCTGGTACACATACTACGTTCCGGCGTACGCCATCTTGGTTCACATACTTTGGTAGTACCAGATAATGATCTCTATGTTTCGAGTCATATATAAACCTGACTATGGCTCTCCATTCCGGGTTGAATAAATTATTCCAGACCCATCTTCGGGATTACGAATCTTGACTACGAAATTTCTACTTTTTAGCTTCGCGGGATATTGTGTATTGAAACGTATGTCCTGTGTGCTTGTTGCCTTCTACTCCGGACCCTTATATGGCCAGAGACCATGTTATTCTTATTTTTGAATCTCCGTTGAAAAAACTACTCTCTACTGTTTCTCAATTTTGATAACAACGAGAAAAATGACTCCGACTGCTACATCAGCGATACAGCGTCGGTTCCTGCTGCTTCTATTTTTATTATTATTATGACCAAGAAATAGAATAAATTTATTCATAGCCATGTATGTGACGGTCCGCCGAATGCTAAATACTACAGGTTCTCAACATTAAAATCACTGCATTTTTTTGCTTTTTCAGATACGTAATATTTATTAAAAAGTTGCTTCATTTCTTCTATCGATTTTACGACGCCTAGATTTAAATTTTTCGTTGTTGATACTACATAGCAATAATCCGTTTGGCGATGCGATTCACATGGAGGTAGCGCTTATGAGATCATACCATTTGTGCAAAAAGATTTGAAGGATTATGTTCATATATAAATAGGATTCGTTAAGTTTGATGATTAGAATAGGTCCGAAAATGTTTACCGTGAACTTAGAATGTGGATCCATGGCAAAATTGGTGATTCCATACACGGGGTTTCCCGGTAAATAAACGCTTGCCGACGCCATTAAATCGAAGCATTATTTCGAAGTTGAGTGAGCTTTGTTAATTCTACAGTTTTCGTGTATGTGGGCGCTTGTTGCATGTCGAGTAAGTAGAGGTGCAGTAGCATCAAAAGTTTCACTAATTTGTTTATAATTTGCTTATATTTTGTACGGGCCATCTTCTCGACCATAGGGTTTTTACCATAGATATATAGTTTTTACGTCTTATCTGCTAACACCATCAGCCAGGTTCAATTTTTCGCACTAGCGATTTTTTCTCAATTTGTTAAATTGATTTGCTTGAGACATACCGTCTTTTTGATTTTAACGCACCTCGCAATAAGAAGTAAAATTTTACATAAATTGGTATAAGATAAACTGTTAGTTTTTGTCAAAGAGATTCTGGATTATTGTATCTATAGCACATTGTATTATGTATGTATGGGGCAAATTTCTGCGCAATTCGATATCGTACAAATCGCCATAATTCGCTTATTATAGCACAATAATCTTCCGCATAACATCAATATGGCCGACTCGGTCCAAAATAGACAGAACCAACAAATGCGTACGTGAGAAACAAACACGGTAGATGGCGAAAGCCAGACGATGTGACGTCGCCAGACAAATCCGTAAGATGTCGCAGCTTTGCGCCTGCGCAGTTTGATCGATCGCTTATCCGCGAGATGACGCTAATGTAAAAGCTTTTTTGAATTTATCTGTTTCAAACACAGATTATAGAATATTTACCTACATTTTCACTTTAAAAATGAATCAGTTAGATTACTAAAATACTTCTCGCAGTCTATCTATTTTTTGAGCGCTCAAATGCGCTTTTCTTGCATGTATATTTGCTTCAAACGGAAGGGCGTGGTAAATTTTCGCGCTCTCAATATATCCGGGAGATGGCGTGCTGTAGTAAGAAAAAAGAAGAAGTTTACTCTTCCGCGAGTTGGCGTTGTGATCCACGTGTCGACAATGGCGGGATTTTGTGTTTTTATTTTGCAAAAACAATGCAGATTGCCGGACGCAGGTACCGGTATTGCTGTATTGTATTATGTTGCATTTAGACTTCTCTGTTAACGTTATTGTCTAAGGCTCGCTGTTCGTTTTGAGTAGCGATATCTAAAGGATTTTTTTGTGGGAATTTCGAATCAATATTGTTATATTTGTTTGTAAGTAGTCTAATTGTACGTGATTTGATTATGAAGTCAAGACGCCTGAATCAGTGAATACTGGAATAATGACCAACCGTTTATATTCTTGTTTATGTTTGTTGTTCTTCTTCGATGAGTGAACGCATTCAATAAGTTATAAACTTATTTTTAGTTTTTTTTTTCACAAACTATTCGCCTTTCTCTTTTTCTGTGTAGGCTATTATTTTATTTTTTGCGAATGAATCAAAATAAAATCTATATACTGTTGCAAACAAAATAACCCTGAAAATTGTCATTTTCCCAAATACATAATTTGGTGTTAAATTTCGCTGGGTAGACACATATTACGGGTCTAGTACCGGTATAGTTTAGTACCACAGGTACTTCCAGTGGGCGTAGCATACCGAATTTTGCATATGTTATTCCTAACCCCCACCTGACTATGCCATACAAAAATTACGTCACTGCGACGTCACCATCACGTCATGGGTCTTGCCAAAGTATAATTACGATCGCCCGAAAGGACATCTGCGCCGCCGATAACGAACTCGCTAAAGCCGGCGAAATCTCTCCTATCGAGATCGTTGTGACAAGAAAACGAGAGAGATAGCTTGCTCGATTTCGGGTGTTTGTCTGCGCGTTTTGGATGACCATTCGCATACTTTGGTGGGTATTATTACGCCACTGTGACGTCAAAATGACGTTATTTTTCGGTGATGTAGTCAAGTAGGGGTTAGGATTGACATATGCAAAAATTGTTGGGCCAGGCCAACTAGAAGTGCATGTGGTACTAAACTATACCAGACCCCATATTACTGTTTATTGACTTTTTTAAATCAGTTTATAAATTTTGAAATCAAGCTTGCCTGCTCATTACAGTATTATACCCCAGACTGGATTCCATGGCAGGTGCACGCCCGAGGGCGCTAGCGCTCCGCAAAAATGCACGCGAGCGAAATCAATTTTGCACGCCGAAAATTTGCAATTGCTCACCAATGTAAATCGGTTTAAATGGTTTTAAAATCAATAATCCAGTAATATAAAGATGCCAAAATATTATAACTCCACAATTGTCGACAAATACCAGCCTGCAAGATTTGGTCTGATCGAAATATTGCGAAGCAAAAAGACCATGGACCTTTCCCCAACCTTTGACCCGCGAAAAATTCCTCTCATTGTTACGTCCTTTTTTGCATCTTACTGATTGGCCAATGTCACGAAGTAAACAAGGAAGTCTATGTTCGGGGAAAGGTCCATATCATGTTGAATGATAGGAAATAGGAATCCCGTGAGAATAGTTATGGACGAAAAGAATGCCTCCGCACCAATGGCCAAGTACGGCTCTGATTCAGCGTATTTTTCATACAATAATTTTACACGAATGTACTGAACAGTACCGGTATCTAAAGTTGCTCAAACACTCCCAAAATTAGTGACAAAGTATGAAAATAATGTTTGGGGTCAAAGGTCAAACGTCCATTTTGCTCTAATTTGACGTATTTTTTATCCATTAATTCTACGTAAAAACACTACCAAAATTAATGACAAAGTATGTCCATTTTGCTCTGGTTCAACGTATTTTTTATCCAATAATTTTACGCGGATGTACTGAACAGTACCGGTATCCAAAGTCGCACAAACACTCTCAAAATTAGCGACAAACTGTAGAAATAATGTTTGGGGTCAAAGGTCAAACGTCCATTTTTTCTCTGATTCAACGTATTTTTTATCCGATGCCGGTACCGGTAATTTTACGCGGATGTATTGAGAGGTATCTGATGTCAAAGTCAGTTGCACGCGAGTGCAGTTGTTTTGCACGTCGTGAGCTATAATTGCACGCCAGGAATTCTTATTTGCACGCGGGAATTTCTGATTGCACGCCCGATTTCTCGTTCAAAAAGGCCATGAAATCCAGACTGGATTATACCTACAAGAGATACCAAAGTAGGAAAAGATGAAAACATTTTGAAATGCCAATTACGACTTCATTTCTTCTAATCCCTAATATTGGAAAAAAATGTTAAAATTGATAATTGTTCTACAGCCTGACAGCTCTAGGCTTTAAATGACTGTTGCTTCACTTCAAAGTTATTGACTAGTTAAACGTCTGTTGAATGCATTGGTTTATACAAAGTTGGAGATTTAGTGTTCTTCGAATTATTGTTATTGGTTGAAAAATCTTCTCAATTTTTACCTGCTCGGAGTTGAAAAGCTTGTTAGACTTTGTTGGTTATTAACAGCAGAAGGTGAGAATAAATGTGTCAATTCTTTATTTGTCAATTTCGCTAAACACCATCATGTGAAGATGGGGAAAATTATATTCAATTCCCGAATACGGGTTTTAAAATTTTTTAATCTAGCTTCCTATTCCTGTATTCCAAGTTGCATAGTTGAGTAATATGACCATGTCTTCACATTCCCAGTTGTGAAAATTTTGATCTCAGTCTTTGAACGATGATAGGATAAAATTCATGCTCTCAGGAGTTTGAAAATGTGTCTCCAGTAAAAACAATTCACTCAGCTATTATCTGATTTAATCAGATCATTTCTTCTGTTATATGGTCGCTTCGCTGCATTTCTTTATGCATTGGTTCCATTTATTATTATTGGAGCTTTGGTATTTCACCTTGGGGGAACTAATTTTATGTAAAAGTATTATGTGTCCCATCTTCAGAAGACTTTTTTTTTTTTTGCAGACGATGTCTTCTTCTGGGGAGAAAGTGGCTTCTGATACCGAGAAGGAAACAGCGGCTGGAACTGGTAATATAACAAAGAGTTTATATTTTTCTGACAGTTTTATTTTAATCTCTCTGTAACATAAACAAGACTCTAGCATGATTTTGTTATTTCTGTAATATTTGATCCTGATTTCAAAAATATGACTGCAACTACGAGGTTTATCATAATTTAGTCTTTGGCACTTCACTTTTAGATAAAGATATTTTGGCCTGGGCTTCCTCTTCTGAATTTCGGATTTTATCTACAAAAATCAAAGCGAAAAATGTTCTAAAAAATTAGAACCTCTGCTTTGATAATTTTAAATTTAAGGGCCCAACTTTTGATAAACTTCCATTATTTTTTTTCTACTAAATTAGACGGTGATGCAGACCAGGAGACCATTCAACAAGAGAAGGAGATATCACCTAAACAGGAGGTAAATACTTTAATTGTTGCCGAAAGCACATAATTTTGCGTTATTCTCAAGCCTGAGAACCTGAGATCTTCAGCTGTGACCCTTGCCATATTCCTATTTTTCGTTAAATTTGTTCCCTCGCCTCTTGAAAATTTTATGCTCAGCTAGTGTCGCAAGTCGCACTCCCGCTTTTTTATCAAGTAATTTATAATGTGTGCTTATAAATAATGATTAGAGGATAAAAAAACTTAGAAGAATGTTATTAATACCAAGGCCATTCTGTCAGTTGCACACCAACAGTCTAGGGTTAACATGGGCAAATCTGGCCTATTGGGTAATTCAGTCTGGTCGCCCAATGCTTCCACAACCAAAGTAAAACCAAGTTTTGCGATTTATCTTAAAAATAGCTCAATGAATTTGTTAAGATTGCGATTAGATTTTGTATTAGCACGAGGCTTATTGTTTTCCACTTCTGCTTTTGTAAAACTGTAAATATTTTGCATAAAATGTTACTTTTTTACGTCACACTTACATGACCCCCCAGTCTAGATGAGCAAAATTTTTGGCCCTTGGTTCTAAAACCTTGCCAACCCCTGGTCTCACACAGTTTCCATAAGTTGGCTGTGGTCACTGATTACATGCTGGTATCTGTGATTCCGCCAATACAGTGGCTTTGCTCTATGAAGCAAATACAAGGAAAATTTCTCTCCAAGAACGACAAATATCTCCATTTATTTTAAAAGTAGACTTGACCGGTGAATAATTTGTTGTGTTTTTTCTCTTCCACAGCTTGAAGAAATGACAACAATAGACGCAACTGCTATACAGATGGAAGTTGAAACGACTGATGATCAACAAGAACTGGAAGAAGGTATGTGATCTACAACTCAGTCAAAAAAAATTATTTTGAAATTATGAAGTTTATTACTTCCTGGGGGGAAGGGGATAATTTTTAATTGTTTTCAATAAAAACATCGACGGCCCATAAAAAGGATTCCAGATGTTAGTTAAATCAAATATTTAAACGGAAATAATAAACTAAAGTCCTAGATTTTGTTATGTGTGTAAAGTGTTAAAAAAGTATCAATGGAATAATACGAGAATATCGGTCAGAGACCGAAGACTTATTGATCGAAAGTTAGGGGATCCCCAAAACAGCGCTCTTACTCCATAGTGACAACCCGCACCTGACTTCGTAATTCGAAAATTACGTCACTGCGATACATCGTAACTAGGGCCCGACCGATACTGCCTTTTTGAACCGATACCGATACTGCTAGTTTTCCAAAACTAGGCCGATAAGCCGATAACGATACCGATGTTTCTATTAGCCTGCGGAATCCATCATCTTGCACTATTGCAAATGGCCTGTTGTCAGTGGCTATCATCTCCATTATTATTTTATCAAGTGATTTCGTTCTTGCGTCATTTCCATGCCATTTATTAAATTTATCCATTATGTGTTCCCATGAAGGTTGCCGATTAAACTGGGAAGCTTCAGCTGGCCTTTTTCGCGTTAACTGCGTCTGCGAAATCTCATCATACTTGCTCTTGTGTTTCGATCTGAGATGACTCCACAAATTACTGGTGTTTTTCTTTTTGGAATCGGCGGAACCTTGACCTAACAATGATGAGCATATTTTACAAAGTACACCATCACTGTGGCATACAAAGTATTCCCATACTTTGCTCTTACCGCTAGAACCAGCCATCTATAACATACCAATACAAGAAGTTAAATAATACCTTCAACGACTAAAGCGCAAGGGAAATCAAGCGCCGTGTAAACTACGCGAAAATTCTCTATCTAGCGTATATTATTTGACACAAATAAGCCGTTCACGTGTTCTATTGCTTCGATTTGTAAGCCACCACACTGCAAACTTGCTTGCAAAGTGTGAAATCCCGTGTCGCAATCGTCCGTGAAACCGCTTTTGATAAGAGAGAAATAGAAATAGTGAAGAAAAAGAGTTTCACGCAGAACCGCTCTCGAATTAAACAAGCGATAAAACTGCTTTCCCGGCGCAATTTTGACACTTTGGCAGTCACGTGATTAGCCGATAACTATCGGTAAAATTAGCCGATACCGATAGTTCAAAATTTGTGAAAAACAAGGCCGATATATCGGCCGGCCGATATATCGGTCGGGCCCTAATCGTAACGATACAAATATGAGATGAGAAAGATCACTTGTGCTACTGAGTTCATTATAGCCGGCACAGATGCCATTTCGGACAATTGTATCGCAGCTATACTTTGGCAAGCTTTGTGACGTCTTAGTGATGTAGTCAGGTGGGGGTTGGGTATATTATATGCAAAAATCAGTATGCTTCGTCCACTGGAAGTATTTGTGTGTAAGTACTTCGGGAGACCCCAAATAATTATGTATCCGGAGTACATTGGGAAAAGAAAATATTGGGAGAAAAACTGAGTAATCTGCTATTCGAAATGCTAGTAATTTATTTGACTCTGACCATTCCTGGCTCTATTCCTCTTTCCACTTTCAGAATCAGATGGAGGAACTCGCGGCAAATCTCGAACAAAGCAGGCAGACAAGCGAGGTGCTGGAGCAGCGGCAGTTTCCACTCGTCAAAAATCAAAAAGACCTCGCAGACATGTTGCTTCGTCATCCCTGTATTATGAGTGAGTTTTTCTTGCAATTTGTGCATGCTAATTCAAATACATGCAAGGCCTCTTGAGATCGATAACGATACTTTTATACCAAGGGGATAGGAAAGACGATAGATGGCTTAATCATATAACATTCTACAGCCTCTTGTCTAGTTGCTAATCCTTGTTGGGTATGGGATTAGTTAGTTAATTAGGAATTAGCCAGTTATTTGTTTCGGTGCATGGACTCGATGGTGGAGGAAGCCCTAACCGATGAGCGTTTATTTGAACCACCCTACGACAGGATTCAAACCTGCAAATTCATGCAGGGTAATCAGAGGTGAAACGGCAAACATTACTAATGTTCTGGATGCGCCACCTGTCGCCCTTTTAATGGGATTTTAGGTGGAACAACTCTTCTATTTTCAGATATGAAGTTCCAAGCCGCGTACCAACTACGCCAACACAAAAGAAATCGGATCCTTCTGTTCAAGTGGCAACACCTAGTGGCATGCAAACGCCAGAATTAAAACCTTACTTCGCAAAAGGAGAAGTGCTGGCTGTGAGAAATGAAGACGGTATGTTTTATCATCAAATCTCGGGAGTCAAACGGGAATGTTTAAAATTTCTGAGTATAATGATGTTCAGAAAAGGTTTTTATTGGTCAAAGCTGTGGTTGTGGGACAATTTACAATTAAAATTTTGGGTACTCCCGAAGTATGTGAACCAAGATGGCGGACACCGGAACGTAGAATGTGTACCGGGTTAGAGTTGACGTAGGCCATAATTTCACGTACAAATACTACGAGAGTCACTTGGCTAGTCCCCGGCTAGTCGTAATAGAACTAAAATTGGAACAAAATTTTGACCTCCATCCTAGTTCCCGATTATGGGAAAACTTGCTAGACTTCACCAATTGTCTATTGAGAATGCTCCTTCAACAAATTAGTGCTTTTTAGTTCTCTTTTCTTGAGATGGATATAAAACGTCTTATCCAAGAATGTTTTTGATTTATCATTTCAGACTTTTTTAGATTGATTGTAACATTTTGAAATGCTTTATTAAACATAAAGTGTACTAATCGTTATTGGGATAAATAAACCTTTTTCTCTCCAACCAAAAGGACCATTTACTTCCAATATTTTTGTAGTTAAAGATGTTAATGTGTCGATTGTCTTCTGGTATTATGTTCGCTTCATAATTGTTTTCAATATTTTTATGTTCTTTGGGGAATACGTTGTTGCGTTACATTCATGGCTATAAAGTATTATTGTTTTCATTTGTTTGAACCATTAGGTGGCTACTATCTCTGCTCTTGTCCGATGAATATATTCAACGCTTCGAAACCGTTCAAGATTCAATGGTTTGACAAGCACGAAGAACCGAACATTTACAAAAAATCATATTTTGATTTCCTTCATGAGAAGGCCGTTCTCTATTCCGGTTTGAGCCTGAAAAAACTGGATGCTGGAAAGTTTGAACTTCCAGAGGTTGGCTATTTAATTTTTTTTGTTTACGCTTATTCATGCAATTTACTACGACTAAGACATTCCATGAGCAGAAGTAGAGGCGCCAAGATGGCTTAATCATATGTCGAACTACGGCTTCTCATCCAGTTACCGGTCCATGTTGTGTATGAGGCTAGTTAGTCAGTTATTCAGATGCATGGACTCGATGGTAGAGGAAGCCGAAACCGACCAGCGGTTACGTGAACCACCTTACGGCGGCGAGGAGTCCAGCAATCCTCTCGCACATAATTAACCCTGCGTGGGATTCAAATCTGCGAACCCACGCAAGGTAATCAGAGGTGCAGTGGCGAGTGTATTTCTAACGCTTAGCATGATGCGCCACATCACCTGACATTTGACTTTTCTACTTTTCCAATTCAAACTACCACGCATTGGTTTACCTTTTTTAAACATCAACTTCACAATTTTTTTCTTCCTATTCTCTTTAAATTACCTTCTTTAAACATCAACTTCACAATTTTTTCCTTCATATTCTCAGGTACAAGAAAAAAAGATTCTTCATCGGCTTGAAAAGTCTTTACAGGGAGTGGAAGAAATCTCCTCAGACAGTGAGGACGAAGGGTCTTCCTCGGCTGGAGGGTATTCCCCTAAAAAGAAAGGAAAAAGTTTGAAACTTTCTGCGAAACAAGTGGGAGGACCTGAAAGAGGTTGGCATCTTTTTTTTTTCAGTTAATCCATGGGCATTTTCAATCTTCTCGGAATTGTAATAAGGAGTTGAAGTTTAAATATAACTCTAAATTATACGAAACCGGTATCAGCTCCTTGCGTGCGCATCCATCTCCCGACCCGCGAATATTCTTCCGCTGCTAACTTTGACCCCCTATCAATCAACTTTGGGAACCACTGCTTTAAAAGAAGGTTTTGGTATTAAAATTTGACAGGATACCAAATTTACATCAGTCTAGAGCTGAAGTCTGTCAAACTTGTTTCCAACTTTGAGTCAATTGTTATTTTCCCCAATTCCACATGCCATGATTTGAAGGAGAAAACATATTAATTCTGTGTTATTATTTTTAACAGTTCTTCAAGATGAAGACGCCCCACTTGCAACTCTCACTCCTAGCACAAAGAGAGGGAGAAAGGTTAACAATATTCTTTACTACTTTATTCAGATATTATTGTCCCGTTAGAGCTAGATCTTTGAGGAAATAGTACTATATAAGTTTGATAGTTGAATCTGTAAAAGATCATCCCAGTCTCAATGAGAGAATAATGCTCAAGTATATGGATATTAAGGCAAGCTTCGAGTTGGACATAAAACAGAAGTTTAGATGATACATTGGGCCCCGAAGACTTTAACCTGTTTCAGACGCCCAATCGAGCCCAATTTTGAATACCCATTTTTATTAATGCCATACGACCCCCAAAATTTACCCAATATACAATAATTATATACCATTGGAAAGGTATTTTAGAGTACTATACGCTAGATGTCACTGGAGGACCGTAAACTAAAACACCTCTTTCAAGAGGTCTCTCGTAACGTCAAAAAATAACAAAAACATTTACACTCTCTCATTCTATCAGCTGTTGGACGTCTATAGCTATTGTAAAGCTGAAATGTGACTATACAGTTGACTGCACATTGGTTTTCTCTTTCATATGATACTAAACGCTTTTCCATAGCGCGCGTTGTTCAAGCGTTTTGGAAATTTACCGTTTGAGAAGTCACCACATCGAATCAGGCCAGGCTAAGCTTGATAGATCGATCGGTTGTTTGTTTGTGCTTTATCGCGTTGAAAGCTTTTGTGAGTCATAATGAAAAACATTTATTATGAATCATAAAAGCTTATAATCGTCAGACAAGGAGAATTTGCGAGATAAAACGCCTAACTTTTTTTCGGTGAGGCAGCGGCGATCAAACGACTTGATATTTTTATAACTTCCTGACGTTGTGAGATGTCCACTCTCCTATGTTATGTAGCATATAAAATGACCTTCAAAATAAGACCTTATCATACTAGCTTTTGTTATTGGTTAGCGCGCAACGCCAAGGTTTATGGAATCATTTTCTTGTTGTGCGACGTTTTTATATCGCAGCGGGAAGTACACGCGTGATATGTAAGCGAAATTTTATCACTTCTAAATGTCATATAAGGTTCATTCTCATATCGTTGTGTGGGGAATAAGATTTCCTTTCAAGCAAGACCATAACAAACATTCCAGACCTCATGGTATACACACAGCATTGCAAAACGTCTGAAACGTCGCGCATGCGTCAGACCGGGAGGATTAGGTTAAAAACATAAAAGCAATTGCCCTCTATCATACCAAAAATTCAAAATTGATTGCTCTATTATTAACCGAGAAGATTTTTTATAACAACAAAAACCCTGATAACAACAAAACGAGAATATCGGTCAGAGACCGAAGACTTATCGCTCGAAAGTTAGGGGATCCCCCAAAAAAGAGCTCTTACTCCATAGTGACACCATATGTCCCATCAGTAATTAATTAATAACTCGCTAATTATACGACATATTTCATCCAAAATCAATAGGCTTCTGGTCTGGCCTACCAGAGTATAATAAATTGGTCAATTAAAGCGGAATTGTAAAGTACCCCCTAAAATAATATCTCCTTACAATACTTATCAGTGACTGTTAATCTATGTCGGGGTTGTGCAACATTTTTTGTCGATATATCAGACAATTTCAGACATCTAGCAGGGCTACGCAAAAAAAAAAGTTTTTCTATGTACACAATGATGAATTAATGAAATAAAGGCAAAGTGGCAATAAATTTAATTCTAGATTTGTCTTACACACACCTGCGCCTTTTAAACCATAAACTGTAGAATTAGGATTTTAGGCATATTAGGGGAAAACCGAGTGCTGACAAGGGCCATATCAAATGACTTGGCGGGCCGGTTTGTGGCTCGCGGGCCAATTGTTGCACACCTTCGATCTAGAAATAGTGTGAAAATACCTCAAAGTGGCATTTTTCTTATAAGTAACTGCTTATTTAGAGCCATTTTTTTAAAGTTGTATAAATACCTCATCACACTTGCTTGCTGAAATCCTTGTTTTGAGACAAGGCATTTAAAATGCTTAGTTGGTTATGCAAGAGTAGTTTTAAATTTGAAACTTTTAAATTTCTGTCTCAATTTTAAAATGTTCTTAATAATAAGCAATGCTTTCCTCATTTGTAGGCCGAGTCAAAGAAAGCTGTTGAAAAGTCTGCTGTTACTCCGAAACTGGGTAAAATAACAATGGGACAAGGTTCCGCTAGGAAGAAAACCACAGGAGGGCGATATGGAGCAGTATCAGCTGGCAAAAGTCCAACTATCAGATTGGCAAAACCCCAGGCAAAGATGGTGAGAATTTGTTTGTATGTGCTTTAGTCTAGAGCAGTGATTTTAACCCCCACTCCCCCCTAAATGCTATACATAGAAGCTTGTATCTTCTGCAACAACACTCGATAGGCAAAAAAGGAATCGACCATTCATGGATTCAATGACATGATGTTGAAAGAAATTCGAATCATTTCGAGTGCCTGCCTACTCGATCAAACGACGAACAGTTGAACCCTACCTCAAAAACAACAAGCTAACAATAAGCATGTTGACATTGTACGAAGGGTTCTAGAATCTTTGAACTAACAGCATGAAGTTGAACTCTTCTTAAACATGCTCCACGCCAAGGATGATAAAGACAGATGCAAGCACAACAGCTCTCTGCAATCTCTAAACCAGGGGTCGCGACCCCAAATTGGGTCGCAAACAGGTCGCTGAGGTATAGTAGAGCAGGGGTTCTCAAACTTTTGGTGTTGCGGAGCCCTTGAAAAGGTTGACTATTATTCACGGAGCCCCAAAATAAATGTTAAAATTGTTACTTTCAGATTAATATTCCTGAGCAAGTTAAACGTACTTTACTTAATTTAAATGCTGAACCTTTTTTAATAGGGTTAATGCAAGTCATAAATAAATCTCAATTTCAAAGATAAATTATATATACTCTTACTAAAGCTGTAAATTTGACACTTGACAAACATATTAAACTAGGGGTCGAATCTTTTCCCTTTTGACATTTTCGGAAGGCCGCTAATAACGTGCGCGATTGCATTTTGTCACAATCACCGATAGTTTTCGTCAGCATGGCATGTTTTTAAACATCTTTACGCCGGTGTTTATTCTCCCTAAATCAAAAATTTTCTTCGGCATATACATGTATTGTTCCACAATGACGACGATAATTGCTTTTTTGTTCTCGTGGGGAATTATGAGTTTTATGTGAAAAACATGTTACCATATAGTCATCGGCGACGAAGTGCTAAAAATAATAATTAATAATAAAGAGGTAAATCCGCAACCCAAATTTCTTGATTGAAAAACGGCATTCTAAAATATCAAAACTTAAATAAAAGATCACACTATATGTTTGGTTTTAGCAGACTCACGTCAGATTAAAAACGCTTTTGTAGGCATTGTAAATCACAAAATTTGGTGTTATGTTAGGTTTTCTTCGGTTATTCATCGTATAGTAACTGCGAAATCGAAACACAGTCAATTGTGTGCGCGATTTATCTTTTTTTATTCTACCAACGGAGCCGCATGCATTAAAATAAATTTTATTCGTTCGTATTTTGCCCAGATCTTGTGAGTTTTTACACGACGATATCTTGCTTAATTATAATCTCAAGTGCAAAAGAACAAATCAAGTTTGACAAATTCCAATATCGCAAAAATACGACTCCAATTTATTTATAGTTGGCAGTTTATCACGTATTTTATGTTATTTTAGAATAGTATTCTTTCATTTCAGTAATCCTAATAGGAATCTCGAATGAAACGTGAGTAACTATGAGTACAATTGAAATATTACGACAAGACACTTTAACGGCCATGCATTGAATATTTTACGCAACAGAAATCTGGTTATCCGTTTTTTTATAATCGCAAAGAATGTTGCGCGGAAATTTCCGATTCAAATCCCCACCTCTTAAGAATCCTGGCTGCGCTCCAGCTTATAAATAATGTCATTTTTTAATTCCGCATCTTTGCCATTTTTCGAGGCTATATTGTTGTCAAATTTTATCAAAGCTGTTATTGCTTCTTTGAGCAGTTACAAAATTAGCCAAGTCATTATTTTGAAAAGTAATCGAATAGCTCGCGGAGCCCCTGGGTTTCTCTCGCGGAGCCCTGGGGCTCCGTATGTAGCACTTTGAGAACCTATGTAGTAGAGGATGGATGTACAAACCATCTAGGATTTGACAAACCGTGTTAAATTTAGCAGTTTGTAGCATGGCTCACTGTAAAACAGGCCCATAGGCATCGCTCTATGCTTATGCTATAAATAATGTAGGTGCTTATTGTGATATCACTGTTTTGTTTTAGCTTATTTTACTTAATACCACCCCATGACCAAACTCAAAAGTCCAGTAAAGAAGCTCTAAAGTTTCAAGAAAAATATATATATTGACTTGGGATCGCACTGGACACTTGAAAGTTGTGTTTGGGGTCGTCCTGAAAGAAGCTTGGGAACCCCTGCTCTAAATAATAAAGAAATGTAGATATCTGCAAGATTATTTTTAATTAGTTTCACACCCCTGTAAAAAACTGTCTACAGCCCCCTTGTTGGAGCACCACACTGTTTGAAAACCACTAAAGTGTTAACACTTTGGCCACCTGCACTCAATAACGAAAAACCTGGTTTTGTTTTTATTGTGTTTCCATCAGTAAAGAGCCGACAAAGTAAAGTAAAATACTGAATTCCTTACAGTTAAAGAATTAAGCAAATCACAATACAGTGTATTTAAAGTCCGTCACCCTTTACCCAGACAGGGGTGACCCGCAAAGCTGCTGCATGGTCCTCAAAATGGGGGCAGGGAGAGCACACTTTGAAAAGCCCTGGTCTATTGGTTGGTACATTAGGCCTAACTAATGTGGTGGTTACCCTGTTATCTTAACCCCTTGGCCGATTTATAAATACTAAAAAATAATATGCCCGTTATCTCATTTTTTCTTCAATTATTTTTCACAGACTCCGGGATCATCAGGGACTCCTGTGTTCAGCCCTAAAAGCAACAGCAAAACCAAGAAATTGGTGAGTAATATCAGTTTGATAATTTAAACCCAACTTTGGGTCACGGCCCGTAGGTTGTAAAACATTATTTCTGGAAAAATCTTGTTTTATTCGTTTTTAGTTACAAATCACCAATGCCCAAGATGAGAAGTTGGGTGGAGCGAGCATTGTCAGCTCAGACACCGTCGTGCAATACATGTACAGTCCTGATGCAGTGTCTAGCAGCCATCCGAGAAATGACCAACTGACACCCAACATGGATATTGAGATTGCTGACAAAGATCCTGCTTTTGATAGCCGGTGAGTGGATGATACTGTACGTCAGGGGTCGGCAACCTACGGCCCGCGGGCCAGCACTATAATCCAGCCCGCGACGCTTCACTAAATTATAGTAACAAGACATCCGTTTTGACGAATATATTCTTTAGACTAAATTATATTAAACCTAACAATTATATATTTCACAATTTCTCGTTTAATGAGCATATAATTTAATTATAATTGAGCAAATGGCAACAAAACGCAGAAAAGTTTATGCTAAGTGCAGAGGGTTCAATGGCACTGGAAATATTCAAATAGAATTTTATGAGATGCAATGAGAAAATAAATCCATTTTCTATTTGAGGGAGATGTATCACTGCTTGATTTTTATTATCAAAAGTACCATCCGTTCGGTTTTTCAACTTTCTAAAAATATGTGTTGCCTGCCAATGACTTGCAACCTTAATTTTGGCCCGCGAGCTACAAAGGGTTGCCGACCCCTGCTTGTACGTGTTACAAACAGGAACAGAAAGAATTGGGCTTGTCTGAAATAACCTTGAAATAATGGGCTATTAATATTTTTATTAAAGATCTGTATGCAAAAGTCAAAATTACTGGGGTCTGGTCTTTCCAGGAATTATATTTCGACATCCTCAAACATGCACTTCCTCGGCCGGCTGATGAATATTCGCTAATCAAGATAGCACTATTCGATTGTTTATTATGGGGTTACAAATAAGGAATTAGGTGCGGTCCGAATTGAATACACTGGTCTGTTTCGGAATGCAGTCCACCAGTTGGGTAGACATAATGTTCTATAATGTATCCCAAGTTGGGACATAGAACCTATAAAAGATAATTTGCATACAGTGAGTTAGATTTAGAATTGTAAAATATTACTCCTAAACAGTGATTTGAGAGGATTTTGTATTTTTTATATTATCCACAAACTCAAGTTTTCTTACAATGAAACTTCTATTTCTTACGTGTGTTGCATTCGGGGACTAGCGAAACCGAACAACATTCTATTCTGAATACATTAGGAAATAATATTATCAGATGTGAAATATTAGGTAATTGCAGTTTCAAAAATTTGCCCATGCGGTTTATTATTTTTTTTTTTTTAGAAATTGAATTGCATAAAAATTAAACAGTTTTATTCTATTTTCCATTTTCTACACTTATCAGAAATAGATAATACAGAATTGTTATATTTGCTCTAAATAACATGTTATCAAATGAAAATATTCGATATTATTCCTAAAATTAAGAATTCACATTTATTTTCTATTTATTTATTTTACATCTAATTTTTGATAATTGTCTTGTTCAGAGCTGCTCGTCCATTTCTTCCGTGGTCGAAGTTGGCAATTCGCGCTGTGATTCTGCAAGATGTTGAACAGCTGGAGGAGTTGTACAAGGAAAGGCAGAATGCACCAGATGTAAGTAGTATGTTCAAAAGACTCTCAAACAAGCCAGAGGTCTTATCAGCTCCCCCAATTGACAAACATTGAATTATTCTATTCTATTTAGCATTTTCAGTTTGGCGCTCCAGAAGTATGTGTACTAATATGGAGTTAACTAATTTTGTTCGCCTATTTTACATCAAGTTCTGTAAAGGGACTGAAACCTATGGGCAGGTGGAATATTCACTTGACCAACAAAAACAGTCCCCGATCACGTAATAGAACTAAAATAATGAAAATCCTAACCTGGTTAACATACTACGGGAGTTGTAGTACCTCCAGTTTATTAGAATCTTAAATCAGACCATAGGTGCTAGCAACTTACCTTTCCTCTGGATAAACATCAAACAGTGTTATTGGTACGATAGTATGTGTACCAGGTTAGGATTAGGTCATAAATTTATTCGGATTTTCCTTATTTTAGTTCTATTATGATTTCGGGGACTGTCTGTGTTAGCCAACTGAGACTGCTCATACGTTTTAGCCCCTTCACTCAACTCGATGTAAAGTAGACGAAAAAAATTAGTTACCTCCATATTGGTTCACACACTCCTGGAGCGTCAAAAATGATTATTATTAAACTTCCTACCTAACGAGAGTTCCTATCAGCTTTTCTTTTCTCCTGCTTGGGTTCTAATTCTTTTATTCATCTTCACAGTTTATGAGACAGTACAGATCAACAGATGTTCAATACACTGCATTGCATTACGCTCTGCTCAGCTCAAACCAAGGTGTTCTGCAGTCATTGTTGCACGAAATGAAACGAGTGGACGATCACCATTCCATCGAGACGACTCCTGAAGTTTTAAAAGACCCGAATGATCCTGAGTAAGAAGTTGAATATTGTAGAATCGGGGAAGATTATTAAAACTAAAATTAATTACATTTGCTATTTTAAATTCTTGATTTTTAGATATAATATTTTTGAATTAGGGATTTCCGAGATTCCAAATTCTTTGTTCTTTTTTAAAATTCTTTGTCAGCATGTCAAAGTGAAAGAGTGCATTGATGCGTAACTGAGGAAAAATTTAACAATCGATAAAAATGCAGCGCATGTTGTTGCCTATCTTTCGAACAGAGACGCTGAATTGCGTTTTTCTTGCCTCGTCATGTTGAGGTTATAGGCAGAAAAAATTTTTTAAGCTGATCTTGTCCTATTTGCTGGGTAGACTTCGCCAGGAAATACAGTAAATGCAAGACGTTTATCCCAGGATTCATGATTTTTTTATTTATGTTTAGGAATGGGTTCAAAGGTGATCATCTCTCTGCTGTTGACATCAGTAAAGGAATGAAAGAAGGGAATTATGCTTTCTTGAAGGTTTGTTGTCTTTGTGGCGTATTTTTGAGAAAAGAAAAATCTCAAAACATCATTTGTCACTCTTTACTTTGGTGGGAATGAAAGATGTTATTTAGTCAACAGTCTAGTAACATAACTACCTGTTAATCAGTTCATTGCATTTATGACATCTTGACTTTTATGACATCTTGGAAAAAGGAAAGTTAGGAATATAATATTTTCCACCAGCGGAGTTCTAGAAAATTCTAAATGGTCTCCCGACCATTTCCTGAAAATTCTCACTCAGACTTCAGCCCAAACTATGACAAAATCAAATTCTGATAACAAAACTTTGGCGTATGCAAGCCTCTTTTGATAGACTGTTAATAAGAACATTTCGTGAGCGTTTTGAGTATATAGAAAATATCTCTACCGAAAATCAAAAATTCTTTATCCAGACTTTGGAAATAGGACATCGCTTCAGACTCGGGTTAAACCAAGCCAATTTTCTCACACCACAGCCCTTGTCACATGCTCATGTCCGATTAATAGTCCAGATCAGGGCTTCCTAAACATTCAGGCTCACGACCCTTTATAATGTATTAAAATTTTCTGCAACCCCTGTTAAGTCTGCATTATTATGCAAGCGCTCCACTCTGATATTATGTATTTTCTCAAAATCGTGAGAATTATGTATTGCACCAGTACTAATAATTGTGTTTTGAATCAAAGTCTGAAATATACAGTAGATAGCCTATAGTATATTGTGTGAAATTGGTGTGATCTTTGCGACCTCAAAAATTTATCGTGACCAACAGTTTGAGAATCACTGGGCCAGATGATTCATTAAACGTTATATCACTGTCAAATCATTTCCTCAAAATTTCAGGATTGGCATTTAGGAATGCCAAACGATACAGCGACTGCATTAGAGTACGCAACATTCGCTTGCTCACACGGTGTCGGCAGAGATACTTTACGTCTTCTTATGTCACATTACCCCAAGCTTAAAGATGGGACCATGACAGTAAGTATTATTTGTTTCATCTCAAACGAGAGTGACTTATGACTCGTGGCTTTTAGCATTCGTAGCCCTCCTGTTTGTCATTCTAGTATTTGCTTGTGTTGTTATTTTAATCGGTAGGCTCCAAACCCCATTATATTTAAACAATGCATGCTCAACAAAGTGAAAACACCATATGAAATAATCAAGCAATGAAACTAGGGGAAACATTTTTTTGTGAAGAAGAAGAAAGGAAATTCAGTTTTGCGCATAGCATTGTGACCCCCGTTCAAGTGCTTTGTGTCCTTGGTTGGGAACCGATATTCTAGATCTGGGGCGTGCAACCTTTAATAAAGGAGAGCCGGATACAAATAACTGGGTGAAACCGCAGGCGCATCTTTATTTAACTTAGGCTCAATAGTAATTGCAGGCACAAATATTTTGTGGATTACTCTATGAAATGCATTGTTCCCTTCGCACAAGTCAGCAGTTAGGACATTGTAACATCATATGTATAGGTTTTGCATTCGCGTCCGCACAACATTCAAAATTGGCAGTTGTCTACGGGCCGCACAATTTTTACTTCCGGGCGCATTTGGCCCTCTAGTTGCACACCCCTGCTCTAGAATGTTTTATAATAACAGTGAAATGAAAGTGATATTTATTTATTTTTTAGAATCTTCTTCTTCAAAGCATCTGTCATGCTGCGGAGATGGGTCACGTTGACACAACACATTTCTTGATCTCGTACATTCGCAAAAATCATTCTGAATCTGTTCCAGGGGGAGTTCAAGGTTCACCGGGGTCATTGCAAGGTCACGGTTTCACAGATTTGCATGAGTTAGCGTTGTCGCAAGAAGAACCTATGCCGAGATTAACAGTAAGTACAAAATTCAAAATGTAAGAAATAATTTTTATGACTGTTTTCTCCAAACAGTCTCATGCCTCTGAACTCGAAAATAAGAAAAACTAACCTCAAATTCAAGTTGCGAGCCAAGGAATGATATATAGTTATGGTGGCACTGTATACACTAATGTTAAAAAGTGTTTCACAAGACGCAGTCTATTTTATTTTGGTAGGAAAGTATCTTAATGATATGAGGGAGGAATCTATGTAGCTAGAATTTCTAGGAAAAAAATAAATATATGTTATTTAAGTTAGTACTCTAGTGAGGAACTTTTATTAAAAATGGCTAGAATCCAAAAATTACGTCACTACGTCACAACTAGGGGTGAGCATTTCGAATAGAATAATTGAATCAAATTGTTAATTATTCGAATTGGTTCAGAGCAAAATTTCGAATTTCGACCATCTTGTTTTTGTCTCTCTGCCAATGATCGAAATGAATGTCCCAATTTTTTTTCATTAATAAAGCTGTCTTTTTTCAACACATTTCTGACATATGATCATTTTCTGCAGTGATTTATTGATAAAAACGTGATATTTATTGTCTGTGAACGCTCAGCAATCTGTCTGAGTAATGTATTCTATGTTTTCAGTAATTCATGGGTTGACAGGATCAATTACAATAAATAGTCGCATACTTGATTTGAAAAAAATATTCGATTCTGAAATCATCAGTTATTCGAAAATGTGTTAAACTCATGGTTTTCAAATTATTGGATTTAATACTTATCAATGTAAATCACTTCTTTACAGAACAAAGAAATCAAGAAGAGGAGTGCCAGTGCAAATGGATGGCTTCAACCTGTCCATTTAGCTGCGATTAACCCAGATCCAACCAATATCAAAAATTTATTTCAGGTAAAATTTATTAAATTGGTTTTATTGTTAACAGTTTTTTTACCAGAGATATGGAGTCTGAATTTGGCTTGTTTTGAATTATTTAAATTATTCGAATTTCAAAAGTCAGGCCTTCAATGGTTGTAATTGAGGTCAAAATTTTGAAAGGAAACTCAAAAAATATTAAACTTGCTTAATATTCCCAACTCAATGGATTCTATTGTTAGACAGTTCTTAACAGTGATATGAAATTTGAATTTGGCTTGTTTGAAGTGATATTGGATCAAAAGTCTAATTTTAGACTACACAGGGTTAAAATTTTGAAATCTTTGAATTTTTGAAGGAAACACACAAAAAACATCCATCTGGCTGGATAGTATCAACGAACCATCTAAAAAGCTTGTCTATATTAACTTTTGCTGTCTAAATTTGGTTTCTCGGAAATCGGAGATTTTTTTGAAAAATACGCAAAAAAACATTTATTGCTCGTAGTCTCCGGACTTTTCCGTCAAGGCCCAAATTTTTGTCAAGCTATAGTCTGGATCTGAAGTCGTTTTTTAAATGTCTTGTAGTCCTGTGCACATTGTCCCATCCCTGGTTTTTAGGTAATACTGGTATATTCAATTTGATCGGTTAAAATTGGGGTGCTCCCGTAGTATACCGGGTTAAAGTTATCAGGTTGTGCGCCATCTTGATGTACATACTACAGGAGCGCCAAAATTGGATCATTACTTATCGATCTTGATCGGTAAGTATGTTGAAGGTATTTGTCGTTTGTTTGTTTGTCTGTTAGATACACACGATATCTCACGAAAGCGAGCTCTGCTCCAAATTTCGCATGTGCATTCATCATATCTTAGACCAGAGGCCTATTGATTTTGGATGGATTATGTCAAATAATTTGCGAGTTATTAATTAATTAGTGATGGGACATGTGGTGTCGCTATTGAGTCAAAGCAAAGGATATGCGCCGGTAGATCGATAAGTCGATGGTCTCCGATCGTTATCTCATTTTCAATTTTGAATCCTATTTGATATGATATACTGAATGTAGCATAGATTTTTGACATAACTTTGCCAATTTCTCAAACCTTTTTAATTTCAGTTATCAAGAGATTGCATTAATGCTGCGGACATCAGAGGACGCCGACCAATTCATTACGCTGCTGCCTGTGAGGGGACAGGGCCATTGGAATTTCTGTGCACGAGGTAAAGACTGTATAATTTGAATATATGTAGCCTAAATATAGTCCATAAAGTCTTGAGGTTTTTTAAAATCACAAAGGGAATTTATCGATACCATATATTGTTTTTGTCCTTCATAGATGTATTAAATGAAGTAAAAATATTTGGGGCTCCCGAAGTATGCGAACCAAGATGGCGGACATCGGAATGTAATATGTGTACTCGGTTAGGGTTAGGCCATAATTTTAGGTATAAATACTACGGGAGGCTCTTGGCTAGTCTTCGAACTGATAATAGGACTAAAATAAGAAAAATTGGAAAAAAATTATCGCCTAACCCTAACCTGTTACCCATGTTACGTTCCGATGTCCGCCATCTTGGTTCGCATACTTCGGGAGCCCCAAATATATGAGTAAAAAACAATAAACCTGGTTAATATATATTGAGAACTGACTACATACCAAAATTGAAATTGTAAAGGGACTTTACGGACACCCTATAAATAATATAGTTGTTGACTCAGAAGTATGTGAAGCCACATTTTCTTGTTTTTTGAAATCAAGTGTTATTCACTGAAGTAATCTTCTGACTTGAAATGTAAGAATGTTTAAAAAAAGCCGAAAACATTCAAAATATAGCACTTACAAGAAATTCATCAAGTAATATGTGAAAGGATGATAGCTTCAATTTTCCTTTTCTTACGCAGCATTTCTTAATTTTTTAGAGTCAACTTTGAAGAACAGGATCAGATGGGAATGACCCCATTGATGGTGGCTGCATTAGCAGGTCTGTATCAATATTTGTGTACTTTTTTGGGAGAAAAGTTTGTGAAAGTCAATCGAACGAAACCTGTGTGGTATTGAGACATAAAGGAACAGTGCATTCCTCTTACAATTCTTATATGTATACTGTCAAAACCTTTTCTAAGACCTTCAGTTTGACTTGAAACTGCTCCAGGCACCTAGTATTTACTAGTGTATGATTCGCCTCTATAAATCAAATACGGAATCTATACAATATCAGTACCTCTTGGCGGCTCAAAAGTTTTAAAAAAATATGCATTGATGATATACAATTTATAAACAACCATAATTACTACTGTTTTTTGGGCATATTATATGATTTAAGTTATTCAACAGTTTAGAAATATATTTGTACAAGTATGCAGCCTAACTCTTGGATCACTCGAAATAGTTATCTTTACTTTTGCTACAGCATCCTTGCAGTATATGCATAAGGATCCACCAGCGCAAAACCATAGATGGAGGATAAGGAGTTAGTCCCGTAGAAACCTAAGTATTAACGCAGTTATATGATTTGGTTACCAATTGAGCAAATTTAAAATATTTAAAATCAGAGTTAATCGGCAGATATAGTTCTAGCTTAACTTACTTCACGAAATTGATGTCACTAAATTTCATCTTCATTTTCATAGGTCGCCATCGTAACGTTGAGCTGATCCTAAAGTCAGCTTCAAAGAACATGCTCCACCATGTGGAGAACGTTGTTGAACGTCCAGACAGAAATAATTACGCAGCTGTTCATTATGCTGCTCAACATGGACATGCGGTTAGTACAACTTAAAATCCTCTCATTGGTTGCGTTGTTTACTTTATTTTGTGTAATCAGAGGTGTTTTTCTGTCCGTGGCAACTATAGCTTAATGCACAGGTTTTCAAACTTCTGGTGTAATGGAGCCTGCGAAGAGGCTCACAATTATCTACGGAGCACCACAATTAATTTATAAAAATGTTCTATCGGAACTAGATAATGTCATATTTAAATTACTGCTATATTGCCACATTTTTACGCTACCATTGTCAAATTTCACAAGTGCCGTTTTTCATATTAAGTTTTGAGCCATATTGAGTAATTGATGTACCACCGTTGTATGGGCTAACTGTGTCGGTTTTGCAAGTTTAAGTACCTCAAAAAAATTAGCTGCGGATACTGTTCTTGTTCAAGTTGTTTATTAATATCTTTGGAGTTTGTCCATACGTCCTGTTGCTTTATTTGGAATTTTTAAGATTAAGTACCTTGTATTATTTGCACACAAATAAGTATTGTAGTAATAATAAAGAACTAAAGAATATTAGTAATACTACAGCAAATACAAGCAAAAATCCTTCCGGTTGTAAAACATACTTCTTATTCTATTGTATGTTCTGTTTAAGAATGTGATCGAAGTTCTCTCCAAATACGGGGCGAACATGGATCGGCCCGTCAGCATCTCGAAGGCTAGAGCGACACCGTTGATGTTAGCTGCGGCAAATGGACATTTGAAGACCTGCATTGCTCTCGTGAATGTGGGTATCAAGTTCTTTTCTGAATAAGTAAAGTTATTAATGTCTCATATCCTATCGAGGTAGATATAATCTGATGAATATTCTACTATTCTGTAAACACTGATGACCCTAACCTGGTACACATACTATGTTCAGGTTGTGTGCCATCTGGGTGCACATACTTCGGGAGCATTGTATCAAGTTCTTTTATTATTAATAAGTAACAATTTGTTTGACTTTGGAGCAGAAATTAATGGGGGCTCCAGAAGCATGCGCACCAAGATGTCGCACAGCCTGAATCATAACCGGTACACACATACTATGTTCAGGCTGTACGCCATCTTGGTGCGCATACTTCTGGAGGTCCAATTAATGTCTCACAACCTATTGTGGTTGCTATAATCTCATTATTTTTCTATTCAGTATGTATTGTTAAATTATATTTCTGAATATGAAATTTCTTGATATATTCTAAATAAGTTTTTCTCAAACGATGACTTCACCCCACAAGGGGAGCGTAGACAATTTATTGAGGGGGCGTGGAGCTTATTAAATATAAAAATATTTTGCCTTGTTATTTGTAGCTTATTGTTAGCTATAAAGTTTGAGAACCACTATATATAAATAGATTTATTTTAACAGAGAAATTTGGCAATTTCTAATTTTGATAATACTAGAATTTACACCCGTTCTATCAGTACTTTGAATTTCCTTGTTTTAAACAAATTTTTGACAACCTATTATTTTTTTTATCTAGTGTGGCGCAAGTATTGAAGCTCCAGACAAACTGCAAAGATCTGCTCTGATTCACTCTGCTCTGAATGGTCATTACCCTGTGATGACTTATCTGCTGAGAAAAGGTAAAAAGATCATTCAATATTATAATATTTAGGAATCTCTTGCCGAGCTGTGTGATCAAGAGTTTGGGGTTTTTGCATTAGCAGTCAATGCATTGCTGTCCTGATGATTTCCGTTACCTCTTTGACGCTAAATTACGGCTTTTGTTTGCGACTGTGGTTTAACTTTTTAAGCTAAATTGCTGCTTTTGCTGCCTTGATGACTGCTGCCACCTTTTTGACAGCAAATTATAGCTTTTGTTTGGAAGAATAGTCAATTTCATGGGTATGATTCCACCAAAATGTATATGAGTTATCCAATAAAAT
The DNA here is from genome assembly GCF_964204865.1 of Styela clava. NCBI lineage: Eukaryota > Metazoa > Chordata > Ascidiacea > Stolidobranchia > Styelidae > Styela > Styela clava. Next base: position 6,916,640 of record NC_135254.1, read on the forward strand.
TATGAAAGCCCATCGATGCTTAACTGAAGAATATTTCGGCCCGTCTTATTGAGAGGTAATATGGAAAAACCCTGATTTTTAGGGATGAAATACCGGTGTGAAATATTAAGTGTTCTAAGTGAGTGCAAATCCACCAAAAAACCTTGCACAAACTGAAACGAGAATATCAGTCAGAGACCGAAGACTTATCGATCGAAAGTTAGGGGATCCCCCAAAAGAGCGCTCTTACTCCATAGTGACACCTTGTGTTCCATCACTAATTAATTAATGACTCGCTAATTATGCGACATGATTCATCCAAAATCAATAGGCTTCTGGTCCGACATATGATGAATGCCCATGCAAAATCTGGAGCAGATTCAATCTCGCTTTCGTGAGATATCGCGTGCATCTAACAGACAAACAGACAGACAAATACCTATCAACATACTTACCGATTCAAATCGATAAGTAAAAACCTTGAAAACATGTACAAAAACACCTTCATGTGTTAGTATATCATTTCATCATCTCATGTCTTATAGGTGCGGATCCAAATGTAACGGATTCCTCAAACAACTCAGCAATCCACTACGCTGCAGGTTATGGCTGGTATCATTGTGTTCAACTACTACTTGATGCCAACGCCAATCCAGATGTTTACAATGACAGAAAGGTAAGGGGGGACGATTTTTAAACCTTCCAAGCGGCCACTGATACATAAGGAACTATACCTTTTTTGAAAGGCTGGTATCTTTTTGGATTGCCATTGCTTTTCAATTTATTACAACTTGTGTCCGATATGGGTTCTCATTTATGTTTTGACTGGAGTTGAAACTGAAGCCGTATTTTCAAATTTGTTTGCGGAGACGGAGTATGAATTTTGGATAATCTGGAGTGGAGTCCGATTTTTAGACTTGCAACGATTCATTTTGGGTATGGGATTCGTTAGCTTAGTAAGTTATTTGCTTCAGAAGCATGGACCCTAACCGACTCAATGGCTACTTGAACCACCCCACAGCAGTGAGAAGTCCAACAAGCCTGTCACACTTAATCATCCCCATAGGATATGAACGATTTCTTAACTAGGGCCCGACCGATACTGCTTTTTTAAACCGATACCGATAGTTTTCTAAAACTAGGCCGATAAGCCGATATTGATGTTTCCCTTATCTAAAAAGATGGCTACAAGTAACAAGCAACACTTTGTGAATCTGTGTTTTTTCTTGCGAAAGAAATGGAGTCTATAACAAAATGTTAAACTCATGCAATGATACGAAAATTTACATAAAAAGTACATTTACACCTTTCTTTGTGCATCACTGAGTTTAGCGATTTTCAACGCCTTATGTTAGAAATTATCAGTGTAAAGCCACAGCGCAGAAGAAAAGTGTGTGCAGGGCAAGAAAGAACACTTATTGTAAGGACAGGAAGCTTGTGAATCTCGATAACTCCAGTTCAACAGTCAAGTTGTAGTTGAGAAAGCAGAGTTTTTCTGCGTTGGCTGTTAGCTGGTTCTCCATATATCAGTTGGGCGTTTCGCATATTATATGGTTCAAATTTCTCACTTTGAGCACATTTCATTGTTCAGATGCCTCCAATTGGAGTTGCTCTCCTCAAAAACCATCGGGATGTTGCCAACTTATTATTTGAGCATGCTGCAAACATTCATTTCAAAGACGAACGAGGACGCACAATACTTTCCAGGCTTCTCGCTGATGAATCGTTGTCATGGCAACTTGTCGATCTCATCGCATTTTTACTCGACACTTATAAACCTGACGTGAACGCTCAAGATGTCCAGGGGATGGCGCCAGTAAGTGTTTTGTTTTAGAAAAGCATTAATTTGTTTTTCCTGTTTTTTTATTAGTCCTGCTCTGACTTTTTTTATGAAATTGCGTAAACTAATGCATATATTTCTAGTGAATCATATTTCTTTTGGAAAATATTATTTATTTAAATTTTTATGAGGTAATTTCACACCTTGAATTTTTTCCTTGTTTGTGTCATGTGTGTAAGATTAGATATTGTAAAATTTACTTTTTCAGCTTCATAACATCGCTTCCAACTCCATCTGGTCTCGTACTCAACCTAGGACTATTCAGATTGAAAAAAGAGCAGTTAGTTTATATCTTGCAGAGTTATTACTTGAAAAAGGAGCCGAACTAAATATGGCTGACTACAGAGGAAGATTGCCTCTTTATTTTGCGGTCGAAGACGTAAGTTGTATGTTTCGATAATTTGAAAACAAGATTTTACATTGTTCTACATACCTTCTATATACCTACAAAGAAAGGTTGCCTTTTTAGTTCAGGTTCGGACTCGGGTTGTATGTTTCGATGATTTAAAAACAAGATATCTCATTGTTCTATATACCTTCCCCTCTAAGCAACTAATGCTAGGATCTACAATACCGGAAGGAACTTTCTAGTTTGCCATTGCGAATTGAAATTCTTAGCACTGTGAGCTGAGCGTTGATTCCAATCCAAATTATCGACTGCTTGACCTGCGATACTAACATAGTCAAGTTAAACACTTCAACCCAGAGGTTCCCAAACTGTAGCCCTCGGGCTAATTATGGCCAGCGTAACGATTTATAATGGTCTGCATAACTAAAGTGCAATGTGCGTGTGTATATTTGTCACATTTCAATTACACTGTTATCTTAGTTATTATTTTCGTTACCGATATCTAACGTTTGAGGTGCATTCCTTTTTCGGCCCTCATTTCTTTTTTACTACTAAGTTGGGCCCCTGGCCAATCAACTTTAGGAACAATTGCTTCAATAACCACTGTTCAAGACCATCTCCCCAAAGCCCTCTTCCCCGTACAAGGGTCTACACAAACATCTAAGTCAGGGGTTCCCAAACCAGGGGTTGCGACCCCAAGTTGGGTCGGAGTGATAAGTAGGTAAGGTCGCTGAGGTATGGTAGAGGATGGATGTACAAACCATCTAGGATTTGACAAACCATGTTGAATTTAGCAGTTTGTATCATGGCTTACTGTAAAACAGGCCCACAGGCATCGCTCTATGCCTATACTATAGAAAATGTAGGTGCTTATTGTGACATCACTGTTTGGTTTTAGCTTATTTTACTTAATACCACCACATGACCAAACTCGAAAGTCCAGTGAAGGAAGCTCTTGAAGTTTCATGAAAAATAAATATATTGACTTGGGGTCGCACTGGACACTTGAAAGTTGTCTTTGGGGTCGTTCTGAAAAAAGCTTGGGAACCCCTGATCTAAGTATATTTTTCTATAACAGATGAACGTGAACCTGATAGAACTCATGGTAAGGAAAGATACTCATTGCCCGCGTAGTGTTAATGCTGTTGGTGACAATATACTTCATATGTTAGCAAAGAACTGGGACCAAGGCAATATGGCTGAAACTGTATTTGGACTTGTGAATAGGGTATGTTACTTTTTTATTTTAGGGACACTCTTGATATGAGCATAGCTTGGCGAGAGGATTACTGTACTTACTTAAATAAAATGAAGTAGCATTTCTTGATACAGCATCGTGCTAAGCGTTAGGAATTCGCTTGCTATTGCATCTCTGATTACCTTGCATGGGTTCGCAGGACTGAATTTCATGCGGGGTAATTATGTGCGAAAGGATTGCTGGACTCCTAGAGTGAAATGAAAGTAAAGTACCGTTTCATGACGCAGGAAATATTTGAAAAAATATAATGAAATTGACAATGTTCTTGTATATCCTCCAGATCGAAGTTTGGCTCTATTTCGGTGATGGTGGGTCTCAGTACTGGTTCTAAATCCTTCAAATTTGATCGATATTTGTGTTTTAACTTGACTTAGGACAAAAAAGATTTTATTGTGACCCCCATTGAGCCATTTTGTGACCCACTGGGGGGTCAGGACCCCCAGTTTGGAAAGCCATGTATGGACTGGATGAATTCTTATTTTTTTTCTATCCTATCTATTTTTATCAGACTCCACAGACAGTGATTGAGCTCGCATCTCGAAGAAATAAATATGGACTAACACCTCTGCTATTGCTGGCAAAGACTATTGGGGAAGTAAGTTATTAAAAATATCAAAAATAAATGGAATATTTGGTCAATTAAACAAATTTTTTTTATATAATGAATTTGTGATAAAAAAGTTATTCAAATATTTTATTGTGAAAACTTGTAATTTTGAGGGCAGTTTTTCTGAAAACTCCGAAAAGCTTCGATGAAAAAAAATTTGCGACAAGTGAGAGGAACGCAAATATGCTATGCGTATATTGCATGAAGTTTGGAAATTTCTGGTGATCCATACGCTAAAATGTCCCCGCTTAATATGAAAGGAAAAATACAGTAGAAATAAGTGCGTGAATTGTCTTTTATTCAAGAGTTGCACATAGTACCAGATCAGTGAAAATATGATTCTAAATTTTTCATTTTTTCAGCAAACACTGCCCAAATCTACAGAATCTAATTCTGATACATATGGAGAAGAAGTCAAGAAAATTGTAAGTATGATTTTTTGTTTGAGATTTCATAATTTTTGTGTTTGATTTGAATCCTATGAATGTGTGTAAAAGCAGTCCCTGGGATGTGCCAAATTACTGTAGTTATACTTAAAAAATTCAAATGTAACTGTACTATACTTATCACACTGGGAATAAGTTAAGTTTGATTTTTATTTTGGGTATTGTTGCTTTATATTTTCTGATTTGAATTATTAGAATATTCTTTTATGTGGATAAAAGTCTATGTGACCGATTTTAGGGACAAGGCCAAATTTAAAAAATGTTAAAATCAGAAAAGGAAAGAAAGAATGTAAAAACTTGTTGATCTATCATTGGGAAGCTTCTGTAATTCATTCGTAATTCTTTTTCGTGTTTTTGAAATATGAAAGCTCTCTACATTGTTTTGCTTGTGTGAAGCTTTGTTGAGAGAAGGCATGAGAACCGTTCTAGGAAATTTTGTCGTATGAAATCTTGCCACAAGAAAATTCGCTGCATTAAAGAAACGCCGCATGAAAAACCACCTCAAGAGCATTTTGCTGTAAAACGAGTATTTGTGATTAAAATGGGTTAGGTTTATTTATTTAAAAAAGATTTGTTAGTTAAGAGCTTATCCTAACCCTATGTGGTGAAATTTCCTACGGCAAAATTCTCCGGACGCGCATGAGAACACCTAGCACATTAATCCACTTCCTCACAACATGTACACTTACTACATAAATGTATGCATCTCTGAGGTTTTGAACTTTGTATCGAGCTGATGCTGATATGTTGCAGATTGGGATTAACTTTCAAAGCTATGTTAACAATGAGACACAACTTGTAGTTTTATTTGACGAAAATGAAACAGAGCATCAGTCTCATGCCTTGTTTGTAGTGAGGGGTTGAAAGCATTACCTAAAACAGTCGCTCCCAATTCGGCCTGCATAATGATTTAATATGGCCCGCCGAACATAAGTGAAATAGTTTGACACTCAATGTTTTTACCTTCAAACATTCTAGACACAGCCAATTTTTATGTTTTCATTATCACAGTTTGGGCATGTGTATAGTTTTCACAATTCATTCATATCAGTAATCAGTATCCTAATTATATATTCCGGTGCCGGTATCACCCACTTGCAGGCGCTTCCTTCTCCCGATTCTTGAATATTCTTATGCTTCTAATTTTGGTCACCGATCAATCAACTTTAGGAACCACTGCCATTAATAAACAACAAGTCTATTTCACTAATTTTCACATCTAGCAAAAATCTCTCGAAGATATTGCCTGCCCTCTACTGGAAGCTCTTGTTCTCGCTGCAAAGAGTGATATAAGTATGGTGGTTGGTAAAACTCGTAGAAGTTACAGAAACCTCACAGATGATGGGAAATCTGCTGCACATTACTTGAGCAAGGCTGCTGTAGATAAGGTAGGGTGTAATATTATATGAGAAATATTGCATTGTACATTGCTGGATTCCTAACTCATTAAAAAACAGTTACATTGATTTACATTCACAAGTTATGACAGTGTACTCTCAAAGCAGATTTCTGTGGCCCTGTCATAATCTGTAATGCACCATTACCAGCTCCCTCACACGAACATGTAAACAAAGAATAATTACCATGTAACAACAAGCAAAGCCACAATGATTGCAAGTGGTAGTCGGACTAAATCATTCACAAATATGAATTGGATATCGTAACATATTCGATAATAAATATATTCGTTTACTTTAATTTTTCTGAAATTTGGTTCTGACGTCTGAACTGAGAAAAAAATGTTTGACTTTGGTTTTCTTATATTTCACTCTTTACCTAGGATTTCAAAGTTCTATCAGCTCTGCTTCGTCACAAACCCAAACTCGATGTTCTTGATCAGCTTGGAAATTCTCCCCTCACGATGGCGATATTGCATCGCAATTCACGAGCAGTTCAACTTCTCCTCGACGCAGGTGCTCAACCGAACTTTTGTTCAAATAACAAGAAGCATAAATATCCGATGGCTCCTCTCATCCTGGCAACAGCAAGACACGGGTGAGTGGTGTTGGCAGAATTCCAAAACATTTGGATGCATTAGGTCACTTGCTCTGAGGTTTAGTGTAGAGAAATAACTAGGGCAGGTATACACAACTATTTTTACGAAAGATCTATAAACAAAGCTTTTAAAATTACTGGGTTCCGCTCTTTCCAGAATTTATATTTCGACATTCTTAAACGTGCACTTCATTATTTAATTATTATCATAGTCTCACAGTACTTTTTATATATAAGGAACTTTGTCTCTGCAAATATGGTTAAACATCATTTTCTTTGTCACAGACCAGGAGAGAAAAGTCTTCTACCAGCGATCCGCGCACTGCTTCGTACAATCACTGACATTAAACTCGTTCCCGCTGACCCAAGGAACGGTAGAACTGCTCTGATGTGTGCAGTAGAACAGGAAGAGGGTAATTTACTTATATTAACATTTTTTCTTCCTCATGGGCCACGTCTGATGCAGACATCGACGATCATGGCTTTCCATTCCAATCTGTTGTCAGTTTCCCTGATGAGTTCATTGTTGTTCAGTCTATTGGTGTAATAACACATGTGATTGCCCAAATATTTGAATATTCTGAATGGAATAGGCACAAAAAAGCTGAACATAAACCCCCTTAGTTTGTGAATATAAACAATTCGTGGGATTCTCTATATCAAACAGTGAAGTAAGAAGGGTGGTGATAGGAGTCAATGTTATTTTTAATTTCGGTCAGGTGAAAGTCATTAATATGAATGAAGTTTTCATTGTCGAAAATTTAGGCGCTCCAGAAGTATATGTACCAATATGGCAGTAACTAGTTTTGTTTGCCTACTTTACATCAAGTTGTATAAAGGGACTGAAACCTATGGGCAGGTGGTATATTCACTTGGCTAACCCAGACAGACCCCAAAATCGTAATAGAACTAAAATAAGGAAAATCGGAATAAAATTATGGCCTTCCTTACTCTAATTTGGTACACATACTACGCGAGTACAAAAATTTATATTCTTGGAGTCATGAGTTGATTTTGCGATCATATATAATTTTTACTCCAAACAGGAGTTCATAGTTTTTGGTATTTCTTGGTGTAAATTTTATTGTCTATCCTGGGTCCTAAAAATGGTTGAAATTTTGCAGATAAGACCTTATACAAGACTCTATAAAAATAGGACTCTTTAAAGTTTTTGCAGTTCATTTTTGGTTTTGGCAGACTCAGGGAATGAAATCAGAGGAGGCTTTTCAGTAGCACCCCTTATTTAAAGCCTGATTCCGTTTTTTTAAAGACTCTGAATGTTTAGTAGATTCTTGCTTCCACCTTGTTCTTATTTTCGATTTTCCTTTTCACATAGAAATGGATCTTGTAAATGCTCTTCTCGAGAAGCAAGCATCATTGAATGAACGTGACCACAACGGTTGCTCTGCGCTTCATCTTGCGGTGAACGCTAGTGGACCGAATTCTGCGCTATTCGACATTCCTGATATGCTTATTGAGAAAGGAGCTAGCCTCACAGCAGACGATGATAGTGGGAGGATTCCATTGCATTATGCGTACATGAAGATTGGGAAGTATGTAAAAAAGTTTATATTCTTTATTGGGATTCAATAAATCTAAGAACACACGAACCGATTCATCAGTAATAAATTCTGTTCTTACTACTTCTTGGAAGCATTCAGGTGTGACCAGCCAGAATAATCCCATCCTATTATAATAGTGTTGGTGCTGCTTTCATACACTTTCTCACTTCACATATTAGGTTGTACTAAAGTTGACTAAATGAAATATCTTAACTTAGAGCAGCATTCCCAACTCATTTGGTTGAATGCCTCCTGTCTACTTTAAAACCATTTATTATTTAATCTTCAATGGAACCTCATTCAGTGTGTATGACATGCTTCTGCTTATCTGTGGAATAAGTAGTTTATAATGTGTGTATAAATAAGTATCATATAGTAAAAAACTAAACGATATTAGTAATAATAGGATAGCCAATAGGACGGCTTATCCATATGGCGAACCATGGTCTCTAGTCCGGTTACCATTCCATGTTAGATATGTGATTAGTTAGTTATTTATTTTCGGAAGCACGGACTTGATGGTGGAGGAAGCCGTAACAGACCAGCGGGTACATGAACTACCCAACGGCGGAGAGGAGTCCAGCAATCCTCTCGCACATATCTACCATATCCCCACATGGGATTCGAACGTGCGAACCCGCGCAGAGTAATCAGAGGTGCGGGCCCAGCGTATTCCTAATGCTTAGCACAATGAGGAATTAAACGAGAAAGTTTAAGAACCGCTTGAATATTTTTTTCTTGGTGTCTTAGTGAAAGTTTCAAGAATCATCATTTCCTTAAATGCGTTATTTTAAGGTCTGAAAGCAACAAATACAACGATCCAATAGAGCTGACGACTCTTCTCACATCAGGAATGACAGCTGATAAAATAGACACAGCTGATAAAAATGGACAAACGCCACTTCATGCTGCTTCAATGCAAGGAGCCATGATATGTAAGTTATTAAAGATCTTGGGAGTATGGTGCATCATTTTAAGTCAGGGTGAAACATTTAGCCCATTTATTCGACATGCAAGCGAATCCTCTGAAACGAGATTCTTCTTCTTCAGATAAAAAGTTTCAAGATTCTTAATTATTTGATGAAACTTTGTGTTCGTTTATTCGTTATCGGTTATTAACAATCCGTTATTTATACTGTATTTAAATATTTTTGTTCTTTCATTACGTATGTATAAAGAAATATATTATGATGTAACAAAGGTGTGAGTATATCCTTGCCATAACAACTCTGATTACCCTGTGTGGATTGGAAGATTCACATTATGTGCAAAATTTTGCTGAACTCCTTTTAGAGGGGTTCTCGTAACAGGTACACCTTCTTCCACCATCAAGTCCATGCATCTGAAACAAATAACTGGTCAACCAATTCCATATCCAACATGGGCCGGTAACCTTACTCATGGCCTGTCATATGATTGAACAGTCTTATTGTCTTTTCTCTCTCCCTGATAAATATAAAAATCTTTTCCTATTTGTTAGTCACACGCATACGAATCCACTTCCACAGGGATAGAGTGAGGAAGGAAAGGTAGTAGTTAGTCTTGCGTAACCCTAACTAATAAAAAAATGATGTTTTTATCTTAGGCTGCATGCATCTGGTAGAAAGAGGAGCGAATATAAACAGACAAGACTCAGATGGGAATTCACCGCTTAGCTTGGCGGTTAAGTCTGGACAGACAAGGTACGGATGATTTCTCAAACTAACACCGCGCTGAATTTGGATAAATATTGATTTCAATACATAATTAACCTAAGCCTCGGGTCAGCAACCTTGAGCATTGAAAGAGCCATTCGGCATCCTTTCCTTCAAAGTTAAACCTGCTCGAAGCCGCAACATCTTCTCGAATATCAGTGCCTATTAAACTCCAGAAAAACCACTCGTAATGCAATAATCTGGTTCTTACTAAGAAGCCGAATGAAATAGGAATTATGCAATGATACAGTCATATAATGAAATGAAAAGAACTTGGTTTGTTGGAAGTTTGTTTTGACAAACTTGAATCGTCTTAATACGACCCATTTTTATCACTCTCGACTTATACATTGGAAATCGGTGCGATATGTAATTGGTATTTGACTTCATGCCCCGACTTTCTTTGAATCCCTGTCTATGTCAAAGTTTTTGCTATCGAATTTGGATTTTTTGCTGTCACATTTCTGCTGGCTAAAAATAATTTCGGAATTTTTTTGTTCAGTTGTGCAGTAATGCTTATCCAAAAAGGGGCCAACGTGAACACAAATGTTATCACGATTCCCAAGGATTCCGCAAGTGAAATTCCAGCCAAGAAGTGGCAACTCAAGTCTGCTAATGTTTTACCAATGAAATCAACATGCGAGCCAGTGTTCAAGGTAACTAGGTCTTGTGATGTCATGGTAGAAAGTTATGGAAATTTGTTTTAGTTATTTATGTTGCTGTGTGCCACTCTCCTTTGTTTATATTCCGTCATTATTACATTATTGTTCTTTGTATTGTAATCACTGATTATCGTAGTTCTTTATTCTATATATTTATGTTCCATCCGCATATATTCAATGTGTTTTTAAATAAAACATACTTTCGCCTTATCATCTATTATTTATTGCTTATTGTTAGCTAGTTATTTTCGAGGCGGGAGACTTGAAAAATTCTAAAAAGGGGACGCGGCCTAAAAAGTTTGATAATACTGCTATGGATATACGAAAAATAGGCCCTAGCTGATAGAAGCGAATCAAGCGCTTGGGGTTTGTACATTTTGACTACTGCTTGTACAAATTCTTCATATTAATCCATTTCGTGTTTTTTGATCCTAGGTTGTCGTGGAAAAAGGTTGGCAGGGAGTAACGTACGTCATGCTTGATCGCCTCGAAGCCTGTGGTGTGAAATATGCTGCAGCTGTTGAGGTAAGTGGCTGCTGTTAGTTTTGGAAAAAGGCTTTTGAGCCTCGGCTAAACTTCCTGGTGGAAGATTTGCAATCGACCACTAGAACAGGGGTGGGCAAGGTTTCTGAAGCAGCAGCCAAAAATTTTGCTCATCTAGACTTGTGGGTCTTGTAAGTGTGACCTACAAAGCTACATTTTATAAACAATATTTACAGTTTTACAAAAGTGGAAAACAATAAGTTTCGTGCCAAAACAAAAGTTTATCTTGATCTCAACAAATTCCTTGAGCTATTTTTAGATAAAACATCTAAATTTGATTTCAGTTTTGTTGTGGTAGCACCAGGCGGGCCAGATTGAATTACACAATGTGCGGAATTTAATTATTTAAGATGTATACTGCATGCCTGAAATGTGTAGATGAGCCGCCTTACGATGCCCAATATTTAAAACATTTTTTGCAAAAAATCATGAGACATGTCAAAATTTCGATTTTTTGTTTAAGCAAATTCTCTCGGTGTACGTATTTGATAAAAAAAGGTAAAACTTTTATCAAATACGTTTAAACTAAGAACCGCGACAGAATTTAGCAAATTTTGACATGTCTCATGAATTTTTGCAAAAAAAAAATGTTATAAATCTTCCTAATCACAGATAATCGAAAGTCAGAACATAAAATATTAAAATAAAAAGCTGGACATCCGGAATAAAACAGAGTTGTGACCCATGCAGGAAATTTTTGATGGCAAGTGTATTGCTAGCGCACAATTAGTCAAGTTTGAAATGTCACTTGTGTTTTATAATTTCACAGGCTGCAATGAGAGCAAAGAAATATCAAGTTGTTTTATCTCTTCTACGTAAACAGCGGGATTCCGGAAAACTTTGTGAAAAAAATGAAAAGAAACAGAATCTTCTACATGTCCTTGCGATGAATCGACCTTCGAACTCAGACGTTCAAATCAAGGTGAGATCAAGGTCATCTCATAGTTGGAAAACATTACGTAATAATGTAATGTAATAATACGTTTGTATTATCCCTTCATTCAAATAAAGATACATCAGTTTAACACAATCAAACGATAACAGTAACGGCACATTGACTAAGATAGCGACTGACAAGAATCAAGAACTGACAGTTTTTATACGTTTACCTACTTGTGGTGTGATTGGCCTAAACTTGAATACGCTGGGAATGGTTGTATCAGGTCAAAGATAAATAAAGCACTGGTGTTAGCAAAACGATTTAATTTGCCAATGTTTCGAATTTCTATACAGAAAAACTTCATCAAGGTGTCATATGGTAAAAAAAAGCACTATCGTATCACTATATATACCAAGAAAAACTTTCAAAGCATGAAATCTAATCTTCAAAATAATGCTTTGGATATTTTTTCCTTGCTATAACAACAATATGATAGTTATTTCCAACAATCTTTAATTGTGCGTAAAATAATGCGTAAAGGGAATTCTGTAATAATTAAGTTTTCTACACAGACATAATTGTTTGTTGCTCGGATGTCAGTGAAAATTGGAACACTAAAATATTTATTTATTCAATTCACCTACCGGTTATCAGTGGTTCCCGAAACTAGGCTCGCGGGCTAATTAGGGCCAGCGTAAAGATTTAATTTGGCCCTGATGACCTCGAGTGAAATAGGTTAACACTTCAGATTTTTGCGTTCTACCTACCGTACCTTATTAGCACAATTTAAGCATTTATATATTCACAGTTCAATTGTACGTGCCCTTATCAGTATAGAGGCTTTGTAGTGCTCTCGTCTCCAGGCCTGCGAATATCCTTTTGATTTTGGTCCCCCGTCAATAAACTCAGGGAATCACTGCCTTATATCTCTCCTGCACCAGTATTCACCTATTTAATATAATTCCTATCTTACAGGTTGCACAGCTTTTAATAGAGCGAGGTGTCCCAGATTACACGACTGATGATTATCAATGCACACCATTGCATTATGCCGCTTACACAAAGAACCACACTCTCATCAAGTTTTTCATGGGTAAGTTTGGACTCTAGAGAGGCTGTAAATAGCTTGAAAATGTTGATATTTTGCTTTTATTAAGAAGATTGTGTTCCCTAATGATTTGGTTGGGTGAAAATGCCAGAAAAGCGAGTTTATTTTTTATTTTTTGGTCCTCAATTTGCAGCATTTTAAGATTGTTTTGACCCTTTCCATGCGATTTTTATTTTTTATTAAATAATCGTATTTGCTACGCCGATTTTATGCATCTGTACCCCCACAACTAATCGACTAACAAAAAACTAATGATCTTCTGCTGCCCACTGACGGCTCGTTGGAAAGCTTATTTAAAGAGCTTGCAATTGGCGATTAAAAAAAAAAGTTTTTTTAAAAGTGGGTGTCTGAGTCACAAACCGGATAGAAAAAAGGCATTATTTTTTCTTGGGAGTTGAAACTTCAAACCGTGATAAAAAATAGAAATTTTCGCTAAATCCTTTACTGTTACCGCTTCGTGGTTGGTAAACAATAGCATAATATTGCTGTAGCAATTTCGTGATCTAACTCAAAATACTTAGGTAAATGGAAGGGATAATATGTCTTCTATTACCACCCAAAAAACACCGAAATTTGCATAAATTTCAAAAACGCTCTCTTGTTCCGCCGCAAATAAAATTCCCGTCGTAAACGAAAGCGAGATTTACCGTCGCTCATGTTAATCTCGAAGAAGACTTCTTATCAATAAACTAAAACCCGGAAAAACTAGACCAACAGTTTGCGACCGATTGCTAAATAAAACAGTGGGGTACATCAACGTACCCGCCGCAATCTAGCGACTTTTGTCGTTGGTACGTATACGTGCCCACCGCACGGAAAGGGTTAATCAACAATTTAATCAATTTATTATCGCTTAAATAAAAATGGATATAAAGAGGTCTCTAACAGGCTATTGTCCTAATGTTGTCTTAGTTCAAGCTTTCTGTAGGAACTAGTATTCTATCAAAACATATGTTGTATTATTTTACTTATATAAATCTACTTTAATTTTATTCTATCCCTCTGGACAGCTCCCCCCTATTGCTTGTCTTCTGGTGTTTTCTGCGAACTTAGTGTTGTCAAGTCTCAAGTTTTATAAAATAATTGGATTATTACTTTCCAGTGTTGATTTTATTTATCTTATTTAGACCGAAACCCATCTTCCGTCAGAATGATCAGTTTCACGGATTTCAAGAATCGTAATGCCATTGCTGCCCTCTTGTGGAACCCGGTAATCAATGATGAACTAACCACGACCATTCTAAAGTAAGTATCCAATTGGACATAAAATGGGGGCATTTATATGGTGTATTTTAACTCTGTACCATCAGTCTTTGATATATTGGGACAGGTGTGGGCAACTTTTAATACAGAAGGGTCAGATAGAAATAACTGGATGAAACCATGGCCCGCACCTTTATTCAACATAGGTTTTCTAGTAGTTGCAGGACGAAAAAGGGCATTGTATTGTCCTAGAAAATAAATTGGACTTAGGTATAGGCTTTGTAGTGCAAAGGAATTGGAAATACTCGCACATACCAGATTTAACTAAATTGAAAATTCATTTTGCGGGACGCTCGTCATTCAAAATTGGCACTTCTGTGTGGGCCGCATTTGGGCCAATGTGCAATGGCGCAGTTGGCCGTGGAAAGGCCTTTTGGTTCTTTTTTATTGTGTATCAAATTTAAATCCTATACTCATCGTTCAGACTTTTCCTGGAGCATGACAAAGGTAGCGGTGCAATCAACCAATCGTGTAACTTTCCTGATATATCATCTGTAGTTGGCGACTACTCCGTGGAAGCTTACTTTAATTCTGAGGAGATCGACACAGTTCAAATAAACCCTATTGTGAGAGCCATTCAGAGGAAAGCACACAGGGTAAGAAATTGAAATTGGTTAAATCAGGGGTCTTTTGAAAGGGAATAAGTTTTATTCCACTCCCCTACTATTCTACAGAGATCAAAACTGTGTCCACCGGTGCAGAGTTTTCCAAATTTGGGTCTTTGATGACTGCAAAGGGCGTCCGCACTGATATTAAAGAAGAGTCGATCTTTAATGATTGATTTTAATCAGAATGCCATTGCAGCTTTTTTGTTGAGCATTGAGTCTTTTTTGCCGCGCTCCACAAGGAAAACGTAGATTAGACATTATTAAAAATAAAATTATTTGTTAGATTTCATGTTGCTCTCCTTATTTTGGATATTCTTTATTTTGTATATTTACGTTCCAATATTATCCACATATTTTAAACGTGTTTTTTTAATAAAACATACTTTTATTTTACAACTTATTTGTAGCTTATTTTTGAGTTGGGGCGCGAGACTTGACAAATGAATTTGAATTCCTACCACATCAATCTGAAGTCCCGATCTGCTCCAATCCATAGAACATGAAAAATATCAGCAGTGCTAGTCTTGTATATTCACAAATAGTTAGGAACTTCTCTCATCCATCCGAACCGTTCTAGCAATAGTTCCCTTGTCGCATTTGTATATTTTTTCAATTTTTTGGCTGTTACGGCATTCCCACACATTTTGCTCAAAATGTTTCGAGAACCTCTGGTGTAATAATCCAGGTAGGCAATGCCAATTTTGGTCCTTTCAGAGTTCAGTTCGGAGCGAAAAGCATGCATGAGAGCCGTATGAAAAAATTATTGTTTCTTTTCAGGTCCTTGATCTTCTTCTTGAATACAATGTTGACATCAATGTACAAGTGGAAGGATTGCATAACCAGACTCCATTGATGGTTGCTGTGCAGCAGGTTGGAAGACATTTTTTATACTTTGAAATCCCCTGAATTCATTTCACCAACTTGATGGAAATTGCTTCCCTTGGAAGAAGTCGTTATTAGGCGGGACTTGTGCTCTGTATTTCATAGGGAAATTCCAGGGTCGTCCAACCTTTTTTGGCCAAAGGACCACATGTTGTTTACTAATAATAGCGCAGGCCATCTAAACATGACATTATGTTCTAGTTTTGCTACACTGACTACATGTTAATAAAAAACAAACATTATCCGCACACTAAACTTTCACAATTATTATACCAATAAAACTGTTGTTTTCCAACCATTAACTAGGCGATATCAGTTGTTGTTTCCAAAATTTTCGCTAAAGACAAGCCAAGACGCTTGATCTTTTCATCACAGCTCCCAACAGACCAATGCCTCTTGTCGTGCCCTTAATGGCTACGTGCTCTGCAGTGATTTAAAAATTATTTTTAACTCCCCGTAAGAAGATCTTGATGTCAGTGCTTTTGTCAAGCGCCAAGGAATACGATGAAAATTTTCCTGCCTTTGCAATTAAAGTTTCTGCTATAGAGTTCTCAAGCTCTTCGATATGACGAGTTATGGTCTGTCTTGACAGGCTATTTTTGCAAACACCTCTTTTATTTCCGGACGTAAAACTTTGGCAACCCGAACAATACATAATATACATTCCTTAACTAATTCTCAATCTGAGGATGGCTTGGATTGTTGTGCGATAACGTCATATAGAGTAGTAAAAGACCAAGTGTGTAAGCGGCTATGGCACCTTCATTTATCAATATCTCCTCCAATTTGGTTTCGATTCAAAATGGCAATGATGGTTCATTTGAACGGGCTGGCTTCAGGAAAATAAACAAATCGTCTGTATCACGTCTTTGTATACTACATCACTCGAAAAATAGTTTTACTCCAATTTTTTTATTCAATTCTGAAAAATACAGTGCGGGCCACTCGAAATGCTTCCGGGGCCACATATTGCCCATGGGTTGGGTTGGACGACCCTGATCTAAACCGTGCACATCGCGCATAACAAAATCTAATGATCCAATAAAGATTGAACGAATGAAGGAGTTTTAGTGCGTAGTGAGGGAGAATTAAAAAGTTCTTAAATAGACGAAGAGAGGAATTTAACAAAAGAGGTTAGGAACCACTGCCCTAAATGTTGGCTAGACTAGAGGTTGGCAAAGTTTTTTTCTGGCAACTGTCGCAAATCTTTTTTTGCGAAGAGCCACAAACTACTTTACATTTACTATCCCATTTATAGTTATTTTATAGTTAAATTTAATGGTGGCTGACAATATTATTACGTCGATGAAAACGACATTAATTCGTAGTTCAGATGTTTTGATTGAATAAAGTTCAAAAATAAATCTGAATTTTGTGTGTAATTGTAAGAAATTTCACCACTTTCCCCAAATGCAGGGGCCGCACAAAATTCTTGAGCAGGTCGCCTCTTGTGCGATAGTCTATCCACATCCCAGGTAGGTTGCCTAATAGACGAATCTAGGCCATTGTACCAGATCTCTAAGATTTTTGTTTTGAGTGGAATTACGAAATAATGTAAACTTGAAAATTTTTCCAGAATGATGAATATGTTGTGAAGAAGCTACTCACTCACAAGACCCCTGTTCTTCTCTCCTCACTCGATGATGAGGGAAGAACGGTTCTGCATCATACTACCCGACCTTTGACCTATGGATATTGGGAGAATACGAACATATTACAGTAAGTTTTGCTATTTACATGCACTTTTGTTTAAATTAGTATAAAAACAGTGCTTTTCAACCAGGTTCTGTCAATATGGTCCGAGTAATATTTAAATATAATCAAAAAAAACCTTCGATATTCGCCACTATTGTTCATTCTACCTCCCCTAAACCCCCCCCCCCCCCCCCCCTAATTTTGAGGTGTGATACCACACTTTAATACCTAACCTAGGGTACCTAAGTAAAATTGTATTTGAATATCCAGAAAGTGGCATCTTTATCAGTGTGTTGATATGTCAAATACATAACACATTTTTATAAGTTACAAATAGTTTTATCGCCGGTAGCAAAATATTTAACCCCCCCTGAATTTCGAAACACTACCTCTAAAAAAGCTAGTGAACACAATGCTCCAGTTGTGCAAATTTATTGTCAACACATTCCCCTTTTTCTACGAACTATGGTAACAGAATTCAAAATCTGAATGTTGTTTTTAGATTGCTAGTCGAGCAAGGCGTACCTCTGACTGTTCGTGACCGTTACAATAAACTTGCGTTAGATTATGCTTTGGAGGAAGGCTCGGGAAAAATGTCTGAAGCTCTTCAAGCTGTTATGGGGCTCCCTGAACTTGAATGGGTAAGATAGGCCAGTGTTTCTTAATCAATTATGGTCGCGACGAAAAACTGGGTCGCCTAAAAATTGTTTTTTCAACAAAAACCTAAAATTTGCTGATTTATTTTTGAGTAAATCTTTTTGTTCATTTTATAATTGGTAGCCTATTGAAGTGTTGCTCAACTGTATATGTGAAAAGTGTCACATTGTGTTTTTTGCAACAGTATTTTTCTAGCTAGTTTTGCTAATATGACAGTGGCACTCAGGTACTGGTATAGGCTCTGCGGCACAATATACCATGTTCTTATTATACATATGCCGCTCTTTTCAAGGCAACTTACAACCAACCACTGCTATATATAGAACTACCGCGATTTGTGCTACTCCCGTAGTATGTGTACCAGATTAAGATTAGGCAAACTTTTATTTCGTTTTTTCTTATTTTATTTCATTTATGAGTTCGGGGACTGTCTGTGTTTGCCAAGTGAATATAACCCCTGTCCATAGACTTCAGTCCCTTTACACAACTTGATATAAAGTAGGCGAACAAAATGAGTCACCGCCATATTGGTACACATACTTATGGAGTGCCTGATTTTGCTTGTGCCGAAATCTTTTTGGTTGCATGTTTGCCAATCCAATTTATTACACCATATTAGACGACTGGGTGTCCATAAAGTTCCGTTCCAGTTTAATTTTGTTATGTCAGTTCTCAATATATCTTAACCAGGTTTGTTGTTTTTCAATCAGTAATCGTTAAGTAGTTTTACTTCATTTAATACATCTGTGAGGGCCGAAACAATATACGGTATCGATAAATTTGCAATTTGAAAAAATATTATAGATTTTATGGATGCCTTATATAACAGGGATGGCGAACCACTGACCCGCGGGTCACAAAGTGACCCACCGCGTTTTATTCGTGATCGCCAAGGCATGAATAAAATAAAAATGCTAACATATCGATTATGAAAATTAATAAAACCGGCCTTAAATTAATCTAACAATAACTAAGCTTGGGCAGTCAGGGCCGCGATCGCTCATATTCAAATTGCTAATTTCTAAACCGGTATGGTAATTTTCAAGTCCCTCAATGTTGGACGTATGTCTGCACCGCTGTGTACCGTTATTCAGCTATTGGCTCTGACATCGTTTATGACATAACAATTGATCTGTTCATTTCTCGTAACGTCTTGTCTCTTTCGAAAGTGCATCTGCGGACTGTTTTAGGGGTTATACGAGAACTAGATGCTACTTTGCATTTTATTAGTTTCCCGGCTACAAGGCCATTGAAAAAGCAAAAGCTTTCAGACTTGAAATAAAAACCTAGCGAACTGAAATAACAATGGGGCAGTGTAAAAGTGCCCCAACTGGGTTTAAAGCTGATCGAACTCTTTGAAACCGTAGGATAATTTGCCGCATCAGCCTAAACGTATTTAGTAACCTGTATGCGTGTTTTCGTACTCTAATTTACTAAAATCGAGTGCCATAAAAATCCCTGATACACCAACTGAAGCTTATTAGATTTCAGAAGTTTACAAACATTGATTAAATATCTGTGACCCACTCTCTTCTGTTCCGCGATAAAAATATGATTTTTGACCCATTTATTGAAAAAGGTTCGCCATCCCTGTTATATAATAATATCTGCTCACAGATTTGTATGTAAACCCTGAACTGTGCTGACTGAACCCTATGGTGCCAAAGAATTGCAGCTGAAAAAAGCTGCCTCAACTGATTCTTTATTTCAGCAAAAACCGATGCAAATCACGGCAGAAATTCAGGAAGAGAATTGGGAAACTTCCCAACCAATGTATGAAGTGGACGCAGGTACAATACTCGATCGAATCAGAGAAGATGAATTAGAAAATGAAGTCGAGCGACCATTGCCCCAACCCGATGTTTTGTCTGGACTTAGAGAAACTGGGTGAGAGGAATGATTATCTCTACTTGCGGATATCGTTGAGAACATGCTTCATATAGATAGGCTGATTGGACGCTCCCGAAGTATGTGCATCAAGATGGCGCACAACCTGAACCCTGACCTGGTACACATAGTATGTTCAGGTTGTGCGCCATTTTGGTACACATACTCCTGGAGGTATGCTGATTGTTTTTCCAACATTATGAACAAGTGTTGCACTTGGTTGTGAAATAGATTTAAAGAGCCATTCAAGGGCTGAAGGGTGGTCATTGGATTTGTAATGAATCTGAATCTTCCATGTTTATTAACATCCCCTACCTAGTTTTTGGAATTCTTGGGTGAGGTGTTTGTACACATCTGCTCAAGCAGAGTGCAAGTTTTCCCTGATATGTAATGATGACTATCTTCAATTGTAGTTAGCTTTATGTTCTCTGAACTGACCGTTTTTCCAATAGTCAAAATATAAACAAATGTTTGTTTGTGAAATAAATTGAATTCAAAAGCTATTAATGGGTGCAAGGGCGGACTGTGCAATTTTTGGAATTCTTGTGTGAGTTGTTTTCACTTTGCTGAACTCGTTGTTTTTCACATAATAAAGTTATAAACATGCTTCGTTTGTGAAATTGAAAAAGCAGTTTGA
Source organism: Styela clava (assembly GCF_964204865.1). NCBI lineage: Eukaryota > Metazoa > Chordata > Ascidiacea > Stolidobranchia > Styelidae > Styela > Styela clava. The sequence continues at coordinate 6,937,192 of NC_135254.1, forward strand.
TGGTAAATAGCAGATGGGAGTGGACCTTAATAATTGTTCATCTTTATCATTGCCTGGCTATGTATCGAAACTCTATGAGTTAGACGATTTTAATTATTCACTTAAACTAAATGCAAGGAATGCACTGATACATAATGATTTTAACTTTTATTGTTAGGTAAAGTGTTTTCACATAATCACTGAAACTAAAACTCACTAAATTTTAAAGTATAGACAAGCACTGACAGGCGCTCTGGTATTTCCTCAATGTTTTGGCTTCAATGGTGCTCTCTTGCGTCTGGTGCTCTCTTGCGTCACATTCATTCACTTGAAACAAGGTACAAAGTTTACAGACACCTTATTGAGCTATTATCTCAAATTTTCAACTCCGGTGTTGCTTTGCTAATTTGTTACATCCTCTGATAGACTATGTAGGATAGATCTTGACAGCATTGGTAAGATCTTTCTCTCTAACTAAATTCTATCTTTTCAGAGAGATAGTGATCGATCCCACAATGAATCGTCCGTGTGATGTTTTCCTAACGGCTGTCGATGTCCAGCAAGGCGGTGTAGTGCAGTATAACTTCTTCAGAATACAGGTATGTAGCCCCCTTTTAGAATTTGTCAAGTCTCGCGCCCACCTCAAAAATAACTAGCTAACAATAAGCTACATATAACAGATAGTAAAGCAAAAGTATGTTTGAAAATACATGGATGGGACGTAAATATTCAAAATAAAGAAATGTAAATATCCAAAATAATGTGAGCAATAACAAATCTGACAAATATTTTCATTTTTGATAAGCTCCATGATCCCTCAAAAAGTCGCTATGCCCTTCCTGGTGGAGCGTGCCTCACCATTCAACTTTTGGGAACCAAGGCTTCAAAATATCACAAATCAACGAAATCGCTCCAACAACTTTCATTTATTTCCAACTTCTGTGTCTTCTGTTGAATTCAGTTTCAAATAATTCAATACTGTGAATAAATTTTGAGATTAACTAGCAAATATTAGTATATCTAGTGTGGTACTCCCGTAGTATATGTACCTTCACTTATCAGAATTTGATCATGCAACGAGATGATATTATGCTGACTTGCCGGTAATTCCAAAAGCTCCAAACCATACCAAGTTCTCACAATAAGAAGCGTGCACGCACACACACACTCGCTTGTGAAAGTGGATTGTCTTATCATACAGCTGATGGCTAGTACAGTCTGTGATTGGTTGTTTAACACGTGACGCTTGTACAGGCTGTGATTGTTTGTTTTCGCTTGTGTTTCTTTTATATAACAGCAACAGTGTCGATTTACGGCCAGTTGTTTTGTGGTGAAAACTTTATTATTTGGTGCACTTTCGCTGTAGAGGCAATTAACGGCGCGCGACTTTTAATCACCTTCACGATATGGATATGTTATCCGTTAAGGGGCGGTGATAAGGACTCTTATCGAAATTAACCGCGTTGTGGACGATCAAAGGAAATTGTTTTATGCTGACTCAGGGACTCTCTTAAACTCCCGACAACAATCCCTTCCATTAATACAAATCACGACGCATGAAAAGCAATATAGACATTATTAACATGAATTTACAAGTAAGAGTTACGAGTAAGGATCTACGGCCGTCGCTAACAAACAGAAATGATAAACATTAGAAATATTTTACCTTGAAGCATGCATTTGAAATAGTTCTGATTTCATTGATCCCTGTATCAATATTTTTTCATATTTTACCCAGGTGATTCACCAGAAAGGACGACATCTTTACTTGTTTTTCACACGTTGGGGAACAATAGGAGAACGTGGCAGTTGGCAAACCTCCCCGTTCAAAACCCCGGTCAATGCGATCAACGAATTCGCAAAATATTATAAACTAAAAACTGGGAATGAATGGAGAAATGTCAACAAGTAAGTTTTTTTGGCATTCCAGAAGTGTGTGTACCAATATGGAGGTAACTAATTTTGTTGGCCTAATTACATCAAGTTGTGTAAACGGACTGAAACCTATTGGCAGGGGGTATATGCACTTGGCTAACACAGACAGTCCTCGAACTCGTAATAAAGCTGAAATAAGATAAATCGAAGTACATGTTGATGGAAATCTGTAAATTCAGAAAACATAAACGATGAATAATGGAGTGTTCAAAAATTACACATTAGCATGTGAATGAAGCAGTAGTTCCCAACCTTTCTGACACATTCCTCCCTTGGCTTGTTATTAATAGGATCTAATTTTGACGCTTCAGAAGTGTGCGTACCAATATGGAGGTAACTAATTTTGTTCGCCTACTTTACATCAAGTTGTGTAAACGGACTAAAACCTATGGGCAGGGGGATATATTCACTTGGCTAACACAGACAGTCCCCCAGATTCTTATTATAGTTAGATTGTTCTCAGTTCAACTGTAAAGCTCAAAAAAAATTAGAATAAAATTATGGCCTAACCCTAACCTGGTACATATAATATACTACGGGAGAACTGATTTTTTATTTGTATCCATAGCTGCGGATAACAACCAACCAAATTTGCACATCAACTTTAAACTCCTGCCCAATTGGAAGGCTTCAACTTAAGTTGACAAAAATTGGTCGTTATTTCAGCTCCCCCGATTTTGAAAGTATTGGCCCTAAAAATCTTGACGTACGCAAGATCTCAATCAATCATGAATCTGAATTTAATGTGAAAAATTAAAATCCTCTACTTTAGGTCTTGAAAACACAATCATGGTTCAGAGGTTCACAATAATAATATAAACATCAAATTCATGCATATTTTTTTCGAATTTCACAAAGTAAAAAAGCATCACATTCGTTATTCATTCAAAATAGTTGCACATGTCCAAAACAATGTATTTGTTCTGATTTTCAGTTTCAAGCCACAAACTCGCAAGTACCATTTGGTGGCAGCAGAGGTTCAACAAAAACGAGGAGTAGCAGACTTGGAATTTGATCTTCGTTCCGATATCGCTTCGCAACTCGACCAAGAAGTACGAGAAGCTTTCACTGACTTGGTGAGTACATGGTTATGTTTCCAAATGACTCGTCAATAAAGTTCATGTATTTGAACCAGACACGGGCAATCTACAGTCTGCGGGCCAAATCTGGCCCGTTGTGTAGTTCGATCTGGCCCGCCTGATGCTGCCACAACCGAACTAAACCTTGATGTTTAAGCTAAAAAAAAGCTCAAGGAATTTGTTGACATTGCGATTAAATTTAGTTTTGGCACGAGGCTCATTGTTTTCCACCTTTGCTTTTGTAACAGTGTAAATATTGTTCATAAAATGTTACTTTCACGTCACACTTACGTGGCCCGCCAGCCTGGGTAGGCAAAATTTTTGGCCCCTGGTTCAAAAACCGTGCCTACCCCTGATTTAGACCGTGTGCCTGACACATAATTTATGGGTACACCGGAACGTAGTATGTGTGTTCCAGGTTTGGGTTGGGCCATAATTTTAGGTACTAATACTACATGAGTCACTTGGCTAGTCCCCCAACTCGTAACAGAACTAAAAACCGGACAAATGGAATAAAATTATGTCCTCATTCTAATCTGGTACACATACTACGTTCTGGTGTCTGCCATCTTGATGCACATACTTCTGAAGCGCCTATTTATGTAACATACTTCTCCGTGCATTGCATAATATGCACACAAATATTACCCATATGCATTTTAGCACACTTGTGGCGAGAATTTTTCAATCTCCTTGCATCGCGTTCTTTGTTCAAAGCGATATAATAGCAAGTACATTCCCAGCGATACCATATCCGACATGGACTGTATATTTAACCTTACAAGCGGGTTTACCATTTGATTAAGGTATCTCAACAGTTTCTTCTCCGTCGAGATAATTATTAAGTCCTGTCAAATCATTTTCAAACTTTGCAGATCAGTGTTGACTCCATGAAAGAAGCCCTCAAGGACAGCACCAATGTAGACCCCGATATCATGCCTTTCGGAAGGTTAGAGAAGGACAGACTGAATCTCGGAGTTGATATATTGAATGAAATTAAGTGAGTGCAACTGGATAATTTACTATTTCATATAAAACAGGGGTGTGCATGCAGCGGCCCACAAGGAAAAGTTGTACGACCTGCGAAGAAGTACCAATTTTGAATAGCATGCCGCTTGAAAAACAATTTTTTAGCTTGGTTTATTTTGGGCTGTGCGAGAAATTTCAATCCTTTTGCATTGTATAGCCTCGACCCAAGTCCAATTCATAATTTATGTCTATGACGTTACAATGCTGTAACAGCCAGCTTGTGTAAAAGCGAACAACCCATGTCATAAGAACATGTAAAATACTTTTGCAGCTTGTGACATGATTGTGTGTCATGGTGACATAATTTTTGAGTGACTTAGTCGAGTGGGGGTTAGGGATGACATATTCAAAAATCGTTAAGGATAAGTCCAATAAAAGTACTTGAGTATGAAACTATAAGAGACTCATTGTTCCTTCTTACATGGAATACGCTTTTTGACAAAATAAAAGAAATAAAAATGGCATTTCAGGGTGACGGGTAGCGTTGAAAACCAATACTGGTTATCGAGCAGCAACATCGGGGTTTATTGAATACGTTTTGTTTTCAGGGACCTAATTGCGACAACGCAGGAATTGAAATTAGAAGATGCGCAGGATCAGATTAGATTACAAAGAGCTTTGGAGAAGGTGAATGTATTATTGAATATTCCATACTATCTTTCACAAGTGAAATCTAGTGCAGATAAAAATGATGTATTGTTGACCATTGTTGCTTTTGGCATCAACGTGAAATTCAAGCAAAAAAAATTGGTCAAGTATAATGCTTATGGCTGTCATGGCTCACTTAGAACAGTACTTTTCAAATTTTTATGTCCTTGAAATTGCTTAAAATAATAAATATTTTAATGATAATTATTTTTATCTAATTTGGTTCTTTAACCAGTAATTCTAAAACGGTGGAAATAATATAATTCAGTCCTTCCTCTGATTCTAATATTTTACCACTTTGATCCGAATATCCCGGCAGTGAAGATTTTTTACTCTTGAATTTCTTAATTTCAGATTCAACAACTCAGTACAGAATACTTTCGTCTGCTGCCACCACGTGGTGGATTGTTCGATAGAGTTCGCTCAATCTGCGATGTCGCAACACTCAATCAGCTCATGAAACAAACGCAACGATTAATTGAACTTGAGTTTTCAAATAAAGTTCTCCTCGGAGCTCAATATCGAATCAATGGTTGGTATTGTGGGCGCTCCTGTACTATGTGCACCAAGATGACGCACAACCTGAACCATAACCTGGTACACATACTATGTTCAGGTTGTGCGACATCTTGGTACACATACTATGTTCAGGTTGTGCGACATCTTGGTGCACATACTGCGGAAGCTCTGTATTGTGTTTAATAGGACTGAGCTTTTCAAATACCTGATGATTTCAGAATCGAATATTTTTTCTCGAATTAGATCTTTAACAATCGTATGTGACTTTAATAATGTGATGAAAGACACATATTTTGATGAAGACATAGAATCAATCACTGCGTAAAGTTTGCTGAGTGTTCAGGCACAATAAGAAACATGTTTCATTAATAACTCATCTTTCATGTAAAGTTGTACATGCAACAAATAGGAAATGTTTGAATTGGGAAACCATTGCTCATTATCACATACTATATATTAAGATTAATAACTTTTCCTTGCTTTATGCCAGGGATGGGCAATTACTTTTCTGAATGGGCCAGTCACAGATAATAAACTTGGTATGAAAAACAGTTTATTTACAACAACTAGGCTAACGTTTATAAAACAGTAAGAAGCAAAAAGTAACAATTGAGGTATCATGACGTTGATATTTTTAACGAAAATTTATATCCATAAAAATTGTAGTCATAATTTCATCAGACACAAGTGGGCCAGATGAAATACTTCGGTGTGGTTGATCCGGCCCGCGGATCGTAATTTGCCCACCCCTGCTTTGTGCCTTTGTGCAAGTGGAGACGTACAAGGCAAGGATCGCAAATTGTATAAAATTGGACATTCTTGGTTGCTATACTTGAAAAGAATGGTCAGTGGCGCAGTTGGCAATAGATTGAATATTTTACGCGACAGAAAAATCATTATTCGCTGAGAAGGCGGCTCCTTTAACGAGCGCGTAATCACCGTGACTGTTACAGACGGCAATGGGAAGTTCGGATTTTGACCTCCCCCTTCCTTTTGAAAACCCTGGCTGCGCGCCTGAGAATAGATATCTGATGTTTTATCTTTTTACAGAAATGAATCCTCTTGACTATGTATATCGGTCAGTTGGATGTAGAGTCAAAGTGATGGAACCATTGTCAGATGAATCCCAATATATCTTGCAGTATCTGTATAACAGCGGTAAGTTACGCGTTTGTTTTATTTCTTCATAGTGCAGTGTTATTCAACTGGTATACTGTATTCCCAAGTCAGATCCCGGGTGTACAAGACATGGACCTTTCAAGTATTTAATTCGGACTGCACCTAATTCTTTATTTTGGATCATTAACCCCACAAAATGACTTTTATAGAGTTGAGTATATATAAAAGAACTATAAAACCATAATAAACAATCTCGATTAGCTAATAATCATTTATAGGCCGCTGAAGTGCGTGTTTGAGGATGCCGAAATATAATTTCTGGTAAGACCGGACCCAAATAATTTTGAAGTTTTGTATGCGGGTCTTCGGTAAAAATCGTTGAGTAGCCCTGCTCTACACTACTGCTAGTTTTGTGTTTTCAAAACAGATACACATTAAACATCAAAAACACTAATTCGCAAGTACAGTATGTTTTAGACCACGAATTTTGCGAGGTGAACTTTATGAGCTAGTAGAAACCTATTCACGCAAATAAATAAGTTGCGGAGAGATATACAGAAAAGACTAATTCAAAGTTATTGCAAATTTCTAAACACAATCTTCATAAAAGTCGTAAAATTAACATGAATTTCTATGTTACGTTTTTTTGTCAATTGAGCGCAAGGGTAAGAGTTCTGTAATGACTTTATCAAACAAGTTTTTCTACTTATTGAATAACCTTTGCTATTTTTGGGGTATACAAAAAAAATAAAAATTTGAAAAGGTATACCACATAGTAAATGGTTGAAGAACACTGGTCTAGTGGTTAGAACAGTGGTGCTGAATACTATCATTCCAACTTATAATGTCGCACAACCTTTTTGCAGCACCTGCTGGAACTACAGTGGAGTGTATCTATCGAATCAGCAGACCAGGAGAAGCAGAAAACTTGGTTTCAACAGGACTCGGTAACTTTAAGATGTTGTGGCACGGAACTAACATTCTCAACTTGATGTCTATTCTACACAAAGGACTGATGCTGACAGAGCCCCCACCTATTGGTCCTCTGCTGCAGTTTGGCAAGGTACGATTGTTTTACCTTGATATCAAGACATTTTATTAAAATTGAACCTTTTTCTTGGAAAGCAGAGACATTGTCTTGAAAATAGTTGACTCAACCTGAAATAAGAGAACTTTCAGCCAGATAGACCCCCTCCGGTGAAATATTTGGCTTTTTTGTTTATGATAGACTTTTCCTGTTTACAAGACTTTGCTTGAAAATAATGAACTCTTCTAGAAATAGAGATTCTTTGTAAAATTAATCTACTGATATGTAACATCTACTGTGTCTTCAATAGGTTCCTGATTTTTACAAACCCTGTGTGAGATAGGAAACGTATCGTTTGAACAACGTGGTTAATTGTGTTGAACTGCTTTTTCTCAATTTTCCTAATAATGAATTTTTTGTTCTATAATGCAGGGTATATACATGTCTGATATGGCTTGCTGTGCAATGCAAGACTGCAAGAAGTGGGACAAAGAGAAGAAATATTTATTACTTTGCCAGGTATGCTCTTTTTTGTGAAAATTTTGACATTAAAAATCACAACAATGGGCGCTTCAGAAGTGTGTGTACCAATATATAGGTAACTAATTTTGTTTGCCTACTTTACATTGTAGTTGTGTAAAGTGACTGAAACCTATTGACAGGGGTATATTCACTTGGCTAACAAAGACAGTCCCCAAACTCGTAATAGAAGTGAAATAAGGAAATTGGACTAAAATTATGGCCTAACCCTAACCTGGTACACACACTACATGAGTAGTAGAACTTATCATTGATTAAATGTCAGAGACCGAAGATGTTCAAAACAAAACGAATACTCGAGGCATTCCTCTCTCTGTTTTGTTTACAGTACACACATCAAACGCCTTCTTCCCATAATCACTTACACACAATGATATCGGAAATTGCTTTTGCCCATGATGCAAACAAATCAAATAATCTAGATATTCTAAATTTACAGCATGAGATTGTCGCTTTGTGAATACTCACAGAAGGTACATGTGTACCAGGTTAGGGTTGAGCCATAATTTTTTTCCAATTTTTACCCTAGTTTAGTTCTGTTACGAGTTAGGGTTACGAGTTCGGGGAATGTCTGTGTAAGTCCGTAGGCTTCCGTCCCTTTACACAACCTTTATGTAAAGGAGGTGAAGAAAATTAGTTACCTCCATATTGGTACACATACATCTGGAGTGCCAGGCAGGTTACTGGGTACCAAGTATGTGAACCAAGAGTATATGTGTGTGCGTGCGTAGTATGTGTGCCAGGTTAGGGTTAGGCCATAATTTTTGGTACAAATACTACGGGAGTCACTTTGCTAGTACCTGATATTTGTTGGAGCTTATCAGCCGCAAAACACTTTTGCATTACATCAATTTTAGCGTGGGATAAGTTAATTCAATACTTCCTAAAACGAGAATATCGTTCGGAGACCGAAGACTTATCGATCGAAACTGCGGTTTCGATTCATGACTCCATAGTGACACAGATTGTCCCATCACTAATTAATTATTAACTCGCTAATTATACGACATAATTCATCGAAAATCAATAGGCTTCTGGTCTGAGATATGATGAATGCACTTGCAAAATTTGGAGCAGATTCAACCACGTCTTCGTGAGATATCGCATGCATCTAACAGACAGACAAATACCTATCAACAAACTTACCGATCTAAAGATCGATAAGTAATAAGTAATAGATATAAAATATGTCCCACACTTAGGGATGGGCAATGTAGAATAATTTACTGTTCTAGAATATTCTAGAATAGTTGAATCGAATCCAGAATACCGAATCCTATTCTATTTTCATACTTATTCAAATAGTGGGAATTTCCACATTGCGGGATTTAGATGTTAAAAAATTGCAATGTATTACTTACTATAAATGTATTATTTATTTGGAAATGTCCTGAACATTGGATTTCATTTGATACTAAACAGGCAGTTCCCAGGACAATAAAATTTAGGAATATTACAATATTTTTTGCCCTCAATTGTTCCAAATGTATGTAATCCCTAAAGAAATACTAATAAATACTGATATGCTAAACTAAGACACGCTTTACGCACTTTAATAATAAGCGGTTAAATACAAAATAGACATGAAACGGCGTTGAATCATTATTAATGTAAGTCTGTCGAGTGTACTATAATCCCGCTGAGAATTAATTAGATGCAGAACCAGCGTGTGGCCACTGCAACCTATGCGCCGTTGTAAAATATTAAATTTAACCACTACCAATTAAAATCAAATTTTTATTCTGTGCGAGCAAGACACGTAAAACCAAGTTCCCGTAAACGCGATTTCGTACTTAGTTATTAGGTAATAACATCTAAAGACGAACTCATTTTCTATGATTATCGTTACATATCATTATCTACCCAGACTTGGCCCTACTAAAATTCAATATGTCACTATCTTCGCCAGATGCGGCAACTTTTTTCAAAATTCATCGCCGTCTGAAATACTACAGACTTTCGATCAAACGTGCGTCTATCTTGAACGATAGAAATGTTATCATTAATCATTATCTACCCAGACTTAGCCCTACTCAAATTCAATACGTCACTATCTTCGCCAGATACGGCAACTTTTTCAAAATTTATCGGCGACTAAAATACTACAGACACTCGATCAAACGTGCGTCTATCTTGAACGATGGAAGCGGACCGAAAAATATGTAATCTTTTGAGAGTGAAATTTGAATGTGACAGATGTTCGCGTTTTGCGATATAACTTTGTATTTCGGAAAATGGTATAATAAAATTATTAGTAAATAATATTTGAGCGCAAGTAATGTTATAACATTTGACGCCTGGCTTTTGGTTTACGTGCATCATTTTTTTGGAAAACTCGTAGGTCGCGAAAAATCATTCAATTTAAATTGAAGCAAGGCACGTCTGTAAACAATTAAAGATTGTTGCATTCAGATTATCGAAATATCACCAGTGAGTCGGCACAAATAACGCTAGCTAGATAGCAAAGAAGGAAAACGCAAAAATGGTGCAATAAAGAGTCTTCGCCGTGAGGTTATATTGCCGACTTCTTATCCTGAATATGCCGATTGAAATTACAGTGTTTGATGTTTACCGATTTATGGGTTCTTTGCGAGCAGACGCAAGTTTAATTAAACGAGAGAGATTTCTACGCGAGAAAAACGCTCGCCTATAATTGATAAATTAGAAACCCGAAATACAAAAATTGACGCATGGCGCCGGAAAGGCGGAAACCGAATCCTGTTATCGGATCCCGTTGGATTCGAATACTTTGGGATTCGAATCCTCCGGATTCGGTATTCTATATTGCCCATCCCTACCCACACTACAACAGAGCAATAGTTTGTCGCAGGTAACTTTCTATTGCCATTTTCTAATCCTCGTGCAGGTTGCTTTGGGACATGTGAAAGAAATACGAGATGATATGCCGAGAGGAGAAATGGAAGTTGCAAACTCAGTGATGGCTGTCGGGAAAAACATCCCAAAACCCGGTCATGAGCTAATTCTTCCAGAAGGTAGGACTTTATGAGGATTTTTCATATTTATCTTAAAGTGGATCAAAAATCTGATATAACTGCTTACTTTGCTAATACGTACTGAGAATTGTTAAGTTTGAAAGTCAATCTCCGCCATATAACAGGAACAAGAGATTACAATCTCACAAAACACCTGGATTCCGAAAAAAAAAAATCAATGGCAATGGCTTCAAATACATTATTTTTCGGTTGTAAACTTTTCCTGGCTCCGAGAAGCAAACTATCACATGCCATTTCTCGAAACCCACTGTCATAGGCTAATTTCTAACCATTTTTCATTACCAATGACACTAGGTGGAGCTATTCCTCTTGGAGAAAAGATAAAAAACCCGGATATGACTGGCGTGTCGAATGCTTACAATGAATATGTTGTGTACAGTCAAGAGCAGGTGGGTAACCATTCAAAAATGTTACTGCAATTCTAATAACATAGTTGTAGATAATAGTTTTTTAACAGAATTTTAGTATTTTCATGGAGAAAGAGAGAAAGGATAAACGAGAATATCGGTTGGAAACCGAAGACTTATCGATCGATAGTTAGGGGATCCCCCAAAACAGAAACTGCAGTTTCGATTCATCCGCTCTTGTAACTTGCGCACTGCGCATCGCACACACACACTCGGCGGGTTTCAAAATTCTCTCGCTTTACAGAAATCTAGATCACTATATCAATAATTGATTGATAACTCGCTAATTATACGACATAATTCGCCCAAATTCAATAGGCTTCTGGTCCGAGATAAGATGAATGCACATGCAAAATCTGGAGCAGATTCAATCTCGCTTTTGTGAGATGTCGCGTGCATCTAACAGACACACACACATACAGACGAATACCTATCAATATACTTACCGATCTTAAGATCGATAAGTAATAATGCCTGTGATTGGATCAAGGGGTTGGGATAGGATTTACAAATCATTCTTTACACGATATAAAAAATATGTTTTTATTTAGGTTTGCCTTCGCTACCTGGTTCGATATTCGGATGCGGAAACTTCTCACTCGGTCTCACCTACTTCAACAACTAGCAGTACTTCGAAGCTGCCGAAGTAAATGGCCTGAATTCTCTCGTCGTGATGGAATATAAAGACGAAATCAAACCCAATTAAATGCTCGGTCTCTCCAATTGGTATTGAGACCACATATTGTTGAAAATCATATTTTGACAATTTATTTGTTTTAATTTTTGGGTTGCTCCTCCTCTAACATTGGATTTTGGTATTTGATAGCTTTTTGTAATTTATTATTCTAATCTTTGCCTTTAATTGGCCGCTAGACAAAAATCAACCGGTTCGTCGCACCCGCTCCTGCTCAACATAAGTGCAACAGTGATCCATGAGTCGGTGGTTGATTGAAATTATTATATCAGTGGTTCCAAAACTTTTTAAGCTGCGCCTCCTTTGTCAAGTCTCTCGTCCCTCCCCAAAAATAACTAGCTACCAATAAGCTACAAATGACAGATAGTACGGCAAAATTATGTATTATGTAAAAAACACGGTAATATGAGGATGGAACCCCCCAAAATAAGGGGGGCAAAATCAGATCTAACACCTATTTCAATTTTTAATCGGCTTCAGGCCCTCAAAAAATTATCTTCGTTCCTTTTGTGGAGCGTGCGCCAACATTTCAGAACCACTTTGATATATCATTAGGTTTACTTCTCACTGGTGAAGTTTGGTCAATCTTGAACATGCATTTTGCACTGCCTAAACTGCACAGCGAGGGAAAAGCTGGTCGCTCGGATCTCTATTTGTATATTCGAGATTTTTTACATAGCTGCTTCGACTTAATTTTGTTCTGGCGATTTCCCCTCACTGCCACATAGTTGGGTATTCTTCCTAATTCATTAAAGACTTAAGACAACCTGTATCTGCTGACTCATGCGTATATACATATCGTTCCTAGCACGTCTGTGATCGCTTGCAACTGATTTATCAGTAATCTTTATAATTTTAGTCACACAAACTTAATTCGGGTATTCTTCTTAATTCATTAAAGACTTAAGACAACCTGTATCTGCCGACACATGTATATATATACATTACGTTCCTAGCATGTCTGCGATTGCTTGCAACTCATTTATCAGTAATCTTTATACTTTCAGTCAAACAAACTTAACTCGCTCAAACTTTAATGGAAATCTATGTTTTCTGTCAATGTCTTGTTATCGTTCTGGTGCTGAATGTTGGATTGAGTTGATATGTGGAAACATTTCACATCTTGTGTTAATTATTGTATTGTTAATCGTACGAAATATGTATTCAAGAGAAAAGCTTCACTTTGTCAGATTCTGAATTAGGTGTGAGTGTTTTTGGTCAATGCAGCGCTTGATCAGAAATATTCAAAATGACTGATCAATACTGTAATATATGGACAAGAAGTCGCCACCATAATGTCAGCAAAATTCTAATTAAATCTCGAATGCCATAGAAAAGTGTGCATTAGGATTATTGATAGCGGCGAAAATTGGGGAGAATTTTTTACCCTATAGCAGGTATGAAACGAGTCACAGATTCTAACTGGGATGTCAACAAATTCATTGATCTGTTTTTTAGCCAAAACGTGATGACTGCACAGGGGGTCCGCAACGATGTGAAAAGATAGTCGATGTTTTATGATTGATTTGTAGTAAAAAAGCCATTACTTTTTTTTGGTTGAGCGTTGCAGACGAATGCATGCAATTGAAATTTTATTGCCTTTCGCAACGACCTACCGATGCGAGACCGGATTTTCAGCTCTTACCAATATGATGATAAAATTCAGGCCGAGACTTGCCGTAGAGTCGGACCTACGGACTTGCTTGTCACACTTTGCTCCGAGAATTGATAAATTGTGCAGTAAAGAGCAATCTTATACCTCAAGTTTATGTTGTAAATGTAACATTACCCGGTGCTCCCGAAGTATGCGAACCAAGATGGCGGACATCGGAACGTAACAGGTTAGGGTTAGGCGATAATTTTTTTCCAATTTTTCTTATTTTAGACCTATTATCAGTTCGAAGACTAGCCAAGAGCCTCCCGTAGTATTTATACCTAAAATTATGGCCTAACCCTAACTTAGTACACGTATTACATTCCGATGTCCGCCATCTTGGTTCGCATACTTCGGGAGCCCCCATTACCCTTCCTCGTTGGTTGGGCACAGAAATTTATACGGCTTAGGATCCGGGTCCGTGACACATAAAGTTTGGGGAAACCCTGTATTAGACTCAATTTGACGCCGAGGCTGAGAAGCAGCATCTGGTTTCCCTTATGACCAGGGGCGGATCAAGCCCCTTTGGTGCCCTAAGCACTGAAGACTTTGGTGCCCCCCTCATGTGTAATTTAAATATAAAAACAATAAACCACATAAGTGTATTATCCATTAAAGATAATCACAACCAACGGTAAATAGAACAACTTTTACGAACATTTTTGGGTTTTCTAACTGTTATATATAGCCGATATATATATCGGCCGTTTACTGCCGATATTATATATATGCAAACACGCAATATCGGTTGGGCTAATCCTGAGGGAGTGTGACAATAAAGATTCATGCCTCCAGTCTCAACGTGAATCGAAATACCAAAGGATACAAGTCACAACTGTACTTTGGAATTTTACCGGTACCTAGTAGTCTACCTCAAAGTGGTTCAAGGTTGCTATGTTGAAGGACCGCAAAAACTTTTGAGGAGCTCTCGCGGGCCGCAAGTCGGAGAAAACCCAAAAGTGATCAAAATATCGCGAGTTTACTTACTTTAATTCTAATAAACAACGAGAGTTCACAGTTCTAATCAGACTATTATCATGTTGCATGGGTGGCGTTCTTTTAAAGAAGATATATAAAGCCTTCAGTTATTTTAAAGTTAATTACCGTTGTATTTTGCGCATCTCGCGTTTAATGTCGCTTCAAATTATATTCTTTCGTGACAGATATTACTCACACTATGTGATGGGCAAGGAAATACATTTCCGCCGTGTTCTCTTATGTCACCTTTCTTGCGACACTCATTTTATTACGAATTGTTATATTGAGTAGTTTAAAAACTTGCAGCGTAAGCAAGCTTAGTGACATCGTCAAATACCAACCAAGTCCGTCTCAGTTGGTATTTCGGGGCCTAACTGGAAAAAAACTGGATTACGCAGCGTTAAGTCGGCTCTGCGTTTCGTCACTACTGTCACATGGCCGACGCTTGTAAACAGAGGAGTGTTTTTACTAAAATAAAGGCACAAAGCGTTAGAAAAAGGGTTTGAATTTCGGGATCCCAACCCCAGTTGGAATATCTAAAAAAAAAACTCAAAAACGTTACTCCGTTATATACAAATATACGCTAAAATTGTTCTGTGAGCCGCACGGAATGTATCAGCATGACAGAGTTTGGACCACCCTGGTCTACCTTATCAAAAAACTCCCGACTTTACTGACCAATATATCGTTGAAATGCGATCGTGGAACCGCCACATAGTGTAAATAGTTCATTGGTCCAATTGTTGAAGAGAATAGAAATTTTTTCAAAATAAAAATGCAGCAACAAGGTGAATACTGGAAAGAAAAACAACAACAATTTAAGAAAACGACTCATAGGCCCATTTCGTGTCCAATAAATAAGTTTCAGTGTTCATTTTTAGTAAAGAAGGTTAATATGATACGTGAAGACAAAAAATAAGCGAACATTTTGAAGTTTGACTCGCCTGGTGAACTCGTAATATTTTAATAAATGCCGATAAACTATATAAAATTCTGCTCTAAAATTTCTGTGGTGCCCCTCTTTGCTTGGTGCCCTAAGCACGTGCTTATATTGTTTAATGGTTAATCCGGCGCTGCTTATGACGACTATCAAGCAATAATTTACCTTACCATGTTGTAGAACTGAAAATGACAAGATGTACCCTTGTGGTGAAAATTAGGATCTCGTTAAAAGTGAGTAATAAAAAAATTGTTCAATTTCGGTTGAACAACAAGACTTTTTCTACTTGTTTTTATAGATTCTGCGTTTCCCTGATATTTATTTCTGATTTTTCAGTCCCGTTTTAAATCTTAATTTGCTCAACTTATATCGATGTTTTCTTTAAACAATAGTAATACCTTTGCAAGAAAGATTTATTTCTAATGTATATTTACACATGAATGCAGTAACAAATAGCGTTGCCAAAGATTCAAACACTTTTAGACGATCAGAATTTTTTTCTCAATTTATTCGAGACACAAATATAATGCTAAAAAAGCCCAATCTAAATTTGTAACAATTTTTCCAAAATTATTAATATTTGTAAAACACATCTAAGATATAAAACTTAATTATTTGATCAAAAAAAAGGAAAGAAAGAAATCATATATTACATTGATTTTAACATAAGTAAACTAAAATGTAAATAAGATTAAGATTTGATTTTCATGTTTCCACAAGAAGACAGGGGACTATGAAGATGTACTGGGAAATATTACATTTTTATCAGGTTACAACTAAATTTTGATTTCTATGGAAACTGGTTAAGCATAATTTTTTTTTATCAAATTCCAATTCAGATTTTAATAAAAATCGTGAAATGTAAACATTTTTATATTTAACAAAAGAGGAATTTTCAGATTAGAGTGGAAGCTTGAGTTTTCTTTTTTATTTCTCAATTAATATCGACGCACTTATACGGACAATAAAATCTGTGAAATGTTAATGGCTCTAATAGTTTTTGTTCAAATGATAAAAATCCTGAAATACATCTACAAAACATATTAAAAATACATTTAAGGAAAGAAATCACAAATTACATTGATTCAAACTCAAGAAAACTAAAATATAAAAGTGATGGGGTGTTTCTACTAGGAAAGGGGGATACATTTTGAAAATGTTTTGGCCGTTACAACTACCGAACATCTACACAACCCAACTTGAATTTTGAAAGACCAATATTAAAAAACTTCGGGTTTTTCCCTATTTTAAAGGAGGAAGCAAATTTTGGATGGGTAAAAATTGCTTCGAATAAAGTGAATGAGTATTTCGGATTTATAATGGTAGAAGGAGATGCAAACTAATGAAACACTTGTATTTCAAAGCAAACTTTCTTAGAATAAAAATGTAGGAAACGAACCCATGAATGCTGTCGGGTCATGTGAATATTCGCTATGATACGAAACGTAAAATTACTCTGAATTTGTAAGAGCAATGATATTGATCATAACGTCAAGATGTCAAGTCGAATGATTTGCCCAGTCGCTTTTTACACTATTATACAAGAGGTAATCTTTCCACAAAGACTGAAATTCTAATGGTTTTCCATTTCCTAAACAATTTAACTGTACCTTGGCGGGTATGGGAAAATTTCAAGATCACTACCCTGCAGCGCCAACATATTTATGTCCAATACTATGAGCACAAGATTATAGAACATATTTCTACCCTGAATATACTGTGACAAAACAATTACGGAACTTGAAAGTTAACTCCAATTAAAAAAATAATCAACATTTGGTGATTTTTTTACTTTTCAAAATTACTTAAAGTAATTGGATGTGTCATGACTATTTGAATAAACGAAGAAAGTAATTCAACGCTAGTTATAACATATAGGGTAGCATAGGTGAAACTGTGAAATTAATCAGTTGTTGAACACATATAATAAATAATATAACTAATCAAAGTGAATAGCTTGTTCAGTAAAAATTTACGAAAGAAATTACATATTACACCCCAAATATACAAACTGAAATCGTAACTTTTCATTTTTTCGATTTGACAGAAGTTTTTGCTCCAGTTCCTTTCGTTATGTTTCAAAATCATTTTATATTGATATCATTAATTACACGGAAAACTTTTCTCTATCTTTTTTATTCTTTTTATGTGATGGTTTGCAATAACAGTTAGATGAAAATTTTAAATTTCACACAAGACGTAGCTGTTAAGATATGGGTGGTTGCCAATGTATTGATATGGGCTTGTTGAATCTTTGTTAATCTCGATAAACATGTTTGTCCAATCAGAATAACTCTGCCCGTTGTATGGGTACGGTCTGGTCCATTTAAAACCACTTTGCGATATCTCAGTTCCGTTGCGTAAACTAATAATCTGATCCTGAAGGAAAAAGTTAACAATATTATGTGTTTAAATTATTATAACAATTTTATTGAACTCGAAAAGTAAAGGGATTTGTCAACATTATCTTCGCTATATTGGCGTCATATGCCGAAGATAACGTAGAATATGAATATAAAAAAAAGTTATTAAATATAAAATATTTAAATATTCCTAAAATATGTATATAATCAACTTTTATATATTCTACCAACTTTCCCCTTAGTAGCATCATTTTTCATAAATTAAGGTTCGCGCGCCATGGTTTGTTTATCCAGTTATCCGAAGTTATCTCAATCAGTGTTAAATAAATAAAACAAACTTCCAATCAAAAATGATAACGGCTCTATCAATCTGAGTGAAGTCTTACACAGAGCCTTATCTGGAGAGAAACAGCTATAAGTACTCATAATAATACCAACTGCATGATATTATGACGTCACAACTGAATTTCAAGCGACGATAAAATAAAACGATATGTGCAGTTAGGAGAAAAACTGATTAATATCTTATATTCAACTTACAATAGGGTCGTATGTCATGCCAAGATGGAATCTTTTATATGATTCCCCGTCCAACTTGTTGTCGCGAATGAATGTCATTATCTTGTCCATAGGATTCTGGTTGTATATATTCGCCAACTCTCCACCAAGTGTTTGACATTTAGCGATTGCTGATGGTTTACTAACCTTTTCAGATGCCAACGGTATAAATATTTTCCCGTCATAGCGCACAATATCTGTAATTTGAATATTTAGCATTTGTTAAATCAGAATGATTGATCTCAGTGTGGCGTCATACATTTGAATATCCAACGTTGATGATTTTTATAATTGTGCTCGCCAAGTGAATCACTCATACTAATTATCTAAAAGTGAGAGAATGACAGCTACGGCTTGATAAATCGTTCTGTCTTACTCAAAAAATCA
The DNA here is from genome assembly GCF_964204865.1 of Styela clava. NCBI lineage: Eukaryota > Metazoa > Chordata > Ascidiacea > Stolidobranchia > Styelidae > Styela > Styela clava. The sequence goes on from NC_135254.1 coordinate 6,956,062, forward strand.
TTCAGTAATTTAAAAGTTACAAAGTTGGGTTATAAAATCTGAATATAATACTACAATTCGCTTTATTTTAAAATGATCAAGCGTACTTGCGTTATGGTTAATTCGTCGGGATAAATTATATTGGCACTAAGGAGGCAATGTGCAACCGCAAAGATACGGTTCTTCAGAAAATCGTAGTTCATTACATTCCAGTTGATGCTTGCACAGAGCACTGTTGGAGTGAAGATATAAAATGGTAGTATTGAAAAATCAAAACTACACAATAGTATGATGCAACAAACCTTGTTCAGTGAACCCAGGAGGCGGAGAGAGAGTCGGTGGAACGGATGAAGCAGTTGTTGCATCTGCAAGAGTGTTTGTGCTTTCTTGCTCTTCTAATGCCTCTATTCTTCCCATCAATATATTTACTGTTTTGTTTATTTCCACTCGTTGCTTTTCCATTGCTGAACACAAATGTTACAAATTAAAATCATAACAACTGTCTACTAACAACAAAATCACATTATAATCCATTTGCTAGTTTTGTTTAAAAAAAATATCCCAAACCAAATGAAGTTGGGACGAAACTCAATTGCCACCTAAGTGGTCGGAGCCTATATGCAGGTAGCAAAGAATCTCTGACTAAAAAAAAATATATTATCTGATTGATATTATTAATTTATTCGCGTTTTATTTTTGATTACAATACGTTCGGAGAAATGATTTGCGATTGTTGGTGGACGCAACACCAATGTCTTCCGACGCAGATATGACATAAGGCAATGAAAAATGCTTGAGACGCTTGGCTGTGTGACATAATGCTGGTACACCAAAACGTGGAATAACTCTCGAATGTTCGTAAAAAAAACTGTCCATTTCAATATCGCTAGTTCAAAGGTTATAAATTCAACTTCATCTAAAGATTGGACCAAAATGTCTACAATCTAGATCTACAATAGCAAATGAAACAATCTTGTAGATTTCACCTTTCTCTACTTTTTCATTAATCAAGGCTTCAAGTTCATCATAATCAACTTCTCCTCGCGATCCTTTAGACCCGGTAATCCCCCTATCTCCTTTTGGGCCTCTTTCGCCTCGAATGGTTTCAACACTAAAAATAAATGTATTAGTCTTTATTTTTTTTTAACGTTGGAACGTTGTACACATTCACCCATAGGTAGGGGATTCTAGATCAAAAACTAGAAAAAATAGCTTTAATGCAGGGTATATGGTACTATAGACTATAGACTAATTGTTTTAGCCTTCATAACAAGCGGTTGAAATTGTTATAGATGATACTCAGCTGCAGCTACTTCTAATATTTGTAAGATTTTGTAAAATTATCAAAACGTTAATTTGCTACATACCGATTTTCGCCATATCGGTCTTCCACATCCACACTGTCTAATTGGAAACAAATTCTATCTTGTCTCCTTCCAGTCGTGACTATGGAAAGTGAGAGTAATAGCACCGACGTGACTATTGGTGATGTCATAGTTGATTATTTTAAACGACAAAAATCTGTAAGAACAAAGATTTGTTTGGTCATAATGTTTAATATTTCAACAAAGTATATAAACCTCTGCATTTCCAGGCTAGTATTATTTTTTAGATAAAATATGCGAACATTGTCATTTCTTATCATGATAAACTTTCACAGCTAAACTTATCATATCCTAGTTACATGCAAACACCATGCTTCGCAAGAAATAAAACATTATATAAGCGTATATTTCTTGCTCGGATTTTTTCTACAGTCCTTTCTTACCGTTGATCGAATAAAATTATCACAACAGTTTCACTTTCTTCAATATTATGTTCTATATTCTTTTATTTATTCAGCGCAGTGGTTGTGAAATAATTATTACTCAAGAATAAATGAATACCGAGTAAAAAAAAATAGTAAATCATAATAATATAAGAACCACATGAATAAAATTGTTGAAATTTTGAAATTGTTTCACTTGTTTGAACTGTACATTTTTATTTTTTTATTTTATTTATTTTTTTTTTCTATTTTTTTTTTTTTTTTTTGCTCGACTTGCATTCTCCTTGACTTTTTAATTCATCGCTGGATACACATTCCTATTTCATAACCAACCTATTTTACGACAATTGATTATGCTCAGTTTACGTTGAGACATATCGTAATATAAAGACACAGATTAAGACATTATATTTTTAGCAAGTTCAAGTCAGCCTGATGTTTTCTTATACAACAGCCTCGTCTGTAAGCTATTAATCAACAAATACATTCTGAAGCAAAAACTCTGATCAATTATTTAGTCTAAAAACATTTTCTGCTGTTCACAACCTATGCCTTTTGCAAATCCCACCCATTACTATGTAATTCATTTTTGCTACTGCGAGACAAACAAATTTAAAATCCTGACAAAAACAAGTTTTCTAAAGTTACTTGACTCGAGAACCCTTCTATTGTGCTATTGAATACTCGATGAGGCAAACCCAGACTACTGTTTTCGAAACACCTAATTTCAAGTGCTTCCCTAAGACAGATATACACACTTGTTTTGGAGAAAGAAAGCAAATCAATCAATGTCGAGTACTACAGACGAGTAATCGACAAGCGATGACATTTATTTCAATATATCACGTCTGGATTGTGTCATGAGATTCACTCATGTTTTATTTGAATGCTGGCGTGTTGCGCGTTACGATAAAAAAGAGATAGTGCAAGTTTCTCCTCTGAGGTGACTATAGGTCGCAGACTTGGAAAACTTCTTCCACGAAATTTTTTAAATTTCTTTCTTTTTCTGGTCACGCGTCGAACGCGTGATACGCGATACGTTGTTAGCGTTGTAGCTCAAATAGCCATAATAAAGACGCTTTTAAGGACACATTATTGATGTTTTTGGCATTTTTGGTTGATGAAATACCAAAAAATTAAAGAGGGGTGTCAAAATGACCCAGGGACACCCGAGGTCATTAGATTTTAAAACCATTTGAATCTTAAACAAATCCATTTGAATTAACAAAACAACTGTATTGACGATTATATTCTTTACGTAACAGAATTTATTGTGAGACACGTGTAGACTAAGTTATATTATAACCTAACAAGTATACAATTCACAATCACTCGTTTAATGAGCCTATAAGTTGATTATAATTAGACAAATGACAACAGAACGTAGAAAAGTTGATGCTGAGTGCAAATGGTAATGGCGCAGAAAATATTCAAATGATCAGTCTTCGCGCGCTGCTTGAAATCTAACTGAAATCTGTGTGATTCACTGGCCATTCCCTCGGTTTTTAACTTTCTGAAAATGTGTGCGGCCCGCCAATGACTTGCAACCTTTAATTTTGGCCCGCGAACGACAAAAGTTTGCCGACCCCTGAGTTAGGTCATAGGTTTAGCATACTTTCGTTCGGTGATAAAACGAGAGAAATTTGTGCAAACAAGGTTTTGTGTTGTCAGGTGACCGTACATTTGAACCCATGTGTATATCCGCGGGTTCAATCTATATGCGGGTGCTAAAACCCATGGGTTAGGGTTAGTATGGGTTCAAATATCCGTAAAACAAAAAAAATTTCCATAGGTGCAATAGTGTGGAGATGCAATTGTCATGGGTTCAAATTTACATGGGTTCAAATGTAATGGAACCGTGTCGTCATATCATTTAATAACAATAGCTTACTGAACATATATATATATCCTTTGCATACCGAGGCTGGTATTATTCATCACATACGATATGCGCAGATAGTCAATTTTATCATGAATTTGACTTTGAAAGTTAAACTTACCTAGGATTACCATATTTTTTGAACCTCAAAGCGGGACGCCTCCAAAGACACGACCACTTAGCTGTGATCATGTAACTTTATAGTTTCCGATTTTACTACATAGGCCTACGTTCAAAGACATTCCGGCTGTCTTCACTGACCATATTGTCATCGAGAGTTCATGCGCATATTCTCTGTTTAAATATCGGGTTCAGTTCGAAAAATAGAAAGGAATAGACGCTAACGATACAAATGATCCGAATTTAGATTTTTCTATGTACAGCAAAAGGAATAAAGAAAAATGAAATAGTCTGCCGTTTTCAAGCATTGAGAATTTACTTATTCCAGTAAGTAGGCTAGCGTTGCGATACACAGTAACCACATTTACAAGAACATGTTCGTGTATTATGCTGGATGGCTGAACGCAAAAGCGGGACTTTTGACTGACTTGTAGGGACGGCGGGACAAGACGCTAAAAAGCGGGACGTGGTAAGCCTAAACTTACCAAATCTTAGTTGCATGCAAGCGCCATGCTTCGTGGGGAAATAATCAGTAACTTATTTTCGCACCATACTGAAAGAACACTTCATATAAAATTGCAATAAATATTGAAAAAGCATTTCGGGGCGAGGGGAGCCATGGATAACGAAATTTGGTTTTCGAGCAGTGCAACCTTGTTAACGAGTAGCGACACCAATAAGTATAATATTTCATGATCGTAATTTCCCTGGATGAAATTTTGTCTGCGGTCCTTTACTACCATTGATCGAATACGACTATGCAAGTCTATTTTTTTATTACATTATCTAGGCCGCCACCCCAAATGAAATTTTTGAATATGCCATTCAGAAATGAATATATTATACAGTCGCATTATCGCAACAGTTTTACACTTCACTTTAATTTTATATTCTACATTCTTTTATTTATTCAGCTCAGTAGTTGTGAAATAATTATTATTCAAGAATTAATGAATACCGAGTAAAAAAAATTGTAAATCATGTTAATATTAGAACCACATAAATGACATTTTGGACATGAAACATGACATGAAAAATGGAAATTGTTTCACTTGTACAAACTGTACATTCTCCTTGACTTTTTAATGCATCGATACACTTTCCTATTTCATAACCAAACTATCCCACGAAAATTGACTTTGCACAGTTTACATTCAGACATATCGTAATATTAAGACAGAGATTAAGACAATATATTTTCAGCAAGTTTAAGTCACCATTAAGGATTCTTACACGACAACCTCGTCTGTAAGCTATCAATCAACAAATACATTTTAAAGCAAAAACTCTGAGCAATTATTTAGTATAAAAATACTTTCTGATGATTACAACCTATGCCTCTAGCCCAGTGGTTCCCAAACTTTTTCAAAAAAAATTCAAAACGGACCCCATGCAATTTTTTCAATGACTCCCGGCCCTGTGCAATAAACATTAAAAAATCAATGCGTACAGTAAAAAACCTTAAAAACGAACGAAAATTATGATAGGAATTTTAATGAGATGGGTGCACTTGTTTCGTTGAAATTATTTCATCTATTTTGGGTTGGGTTTCGGAAAGCGCAACTCTCATATCATGCGTGACATCCAGTCTGTTTCGGTATTTTGTTTTGATATGGAGTAGAGTGGAAAAAGCTGCCTCGCACTCGTAGGTTGTGGCAAAGGGAATGAGCACTTTCAAAGCCATTTTTGCAAGATCTGGATAAGCCTGCGTCATTGCTATCCAAAAGTCACTGCAACACATTTCACGGTGAAGATTTTTTGCACTTCCATCATTAATCATTTCAATAAACTGTTCTTGAATCTGATTGTTTGTTTAAGGTAAATCGTCCAATTTGAGTCCAAATGGAGCGTTGATGAAACGATCAACTTTTTTAAAGTCTAGTAAATCCGGAAAATAATGTGTAATTTCTTCACTTAGAATTGAAACGTGGGACTTCATAACTTCGATTATATCGTCGCTTATTTGAAGTTCATTCTCATCCAAATATCCATTAAGATGTGGAAAAGGAGCAAGTGTTTTTTTGTCTAATTTAGAATGCCACAGTGAGAGTTTCATATTAAGAGCCGTCTAAACTTTTCATGGCAGTGGACAGGGATGGCCAATTCGAATATCTCGTCATTCGAATATCGGAATTCACGTTCATAAGAATATCGGATATTTGTGTGACCTCACACATTTTCGACGCCGCTTTCAAGACGTTTCCGTTGAATGAAAACATTCTCGATAGAAACTTGCGCGTGATTGTTTTTATCACTCATCAGCGTAACGTGTTATTTAGGCCCGTAAACGCCTTTACGATTGTGTTATTTTCTCTAAAACGAAAATTTTCCACAAATTTGTTCCACGATAACGATAACATTTATTTTATTTTTGTATGCGCACGGAATTGTGAATCTGGTGAATACGTTTATCGGCGGCGAGTTTCTAATGACAACTCAACTTTTTGATTGAAAAGCGGCAATTTAAAATACTGAAAATAAAACCGTAAACAATATAAGTTTTATTGAGGCCCGCGAAAATTTAAAAAAGGCTTTTCTAGGCAGTGAAAATCGCAAAATTTCGTGTGCCTCTGGCACACATTATGTTTGGTCGGCGTTTAGAAACATATCGTCACTAATTGAGGGCGGGATTTGCCTGATTATCCATTACTCTAAATTGCCGTCGAATATTTTCGGGTTAACACGATACACGGTTTGAAACGCGACTTTTTCCCTGGTTGTGAGGATGTATATAATATAATTAATCTAAAGTATATTCAATTTTATTGTGATGAAATAAATTTTACTCTGAGATATTTTACTCTGAGCATTTCGATCGAGCGGAGTCACTGTTAACAAGTACATCTAAATATTTGCCGAATTCGCAAAATACGGATAAAAACAATATTTAATCGGACAGTTTACCTCACGTTTTTATTTTTATGGCCGCGGATTGCAATGGTATATAAGAGTGGTGAGGATTTTATTTTGTCGACGCAACCGCAGGTTAAATTGAAGACAATTAAATTAATAAGAGCAAGACATTTTAAATATGTCCGTGTCGGTCACGAATTCATCACTTTGCACAACAGAAAAATATATATTCGTTGTTATATTATTTGTTGTAAAAGTCGACTCTTTTAACAGGTGGCATTATCACGGCGATGAATATGTATTTTAATTTACTGCTAAACTTTATATATATGTATATTCATTGTATGAAATGAATTATTCTCTACACTTAACAGGATTTTATATAATTATTTGAGATTTTTCTAACGGCGATAACGAGTTGGCAAGATTGCAAAAATACATATTAAAATTAAATACATCAAGCAGTTTATCCCGTAATTTTAGGTCACAGATTGCCGTGGACCGAATAGTAATGTTTTTTTTTTGACGTAAGAAGAAGCAACCGCGAGTTATGTTGGACACATTAAATTAATATATAAAGATATTTTAGAATCTCATAGTTGTCATGGATTGAATATTTTACGTAACAGAATGATCATTATACGCTGACAAGACGGCTCTTTTAACGAGCGCGGAATCGCGGTGGGATTACAGGCGGCAATGAGAATTTCCGATTTTGAAAATCCTGGCTGCGCGCTGGCAATGGTGGTCATCTATTCTCTACTAATTTATTTCTAACTCCAAACACAACAATATGTTACATATAATAATAATATGGTTCACATAAATTTATATACAAATATACTGGTAGGTAGTAGAATACTCTAGGCTTAAATATTAGAATTTTTCCATGTTATCAAATCTAGAATTTTGTAAAATTTGACCACGACGTTTGAAGAAGTCTGCACCTTTGTCCTTTGAATTTGGATGATGCGTTTCCAAGTGTCTCTTCAGTTTGCAAGGCTTTAGTGAAGAGCCTGCCAACACTTTATGGCACAAAACGCAAGATAAACCCGAACTTCACAAAAGATTCGTCGTAGCTCAATCTCTTTTTAGGCGGCATCTCGAACTTGATATTACAAAGCTGAACACGTAAAAATATAGGCCTGCCGTTTTTCGCTATGCTCTACTTACCTACCATTTTAGGCTATCTATCTGAAATACCTTTCAAATGAAAATTATAAAACAGCATTCAGATGCGTACTAGAATAACTTCGTAAGCTGCCTACTGTAACTCCACCCTGTACCAACAAACATGCAAAAAGCATCGTCAGCTACATCCCTGCAGTTAGTTTACATGTAATGACAGCAATTCGACTCTCTCTTCTATATCACAGCACACATCTCTGTGTAATCACAATGGGGCAGCGTGCTCGGAGCAGAAAGTGAAAAATCAGTGTCTATAGCAGTGATTGCATAGAAGCAAATAGAGAAAAATGTATATTTGCAAATTTAAGAACTTGATTTTTGTACCTATAGCTATGAGCCATATTACAGATTTCCTTCGCGGACCCTCGGCAAGTGCTTCGCGGACCCCAAAAGGTCCGCGGACCCCAGTTTGGGAACCACTGCTCTAGCCAATCCCACCCAGTACTATGTAGTTCTTTTTTGCACCTGCGAGACAAACAAACTTGAAATCTTGACAAAAACAAGTTTTCTAAAGCTACTCGGCGGTGTGGCTCAACGGGCTAAGCGTTAGGATTAGGCTCGCCACCGCACCTCTAATTAGTCTGCGTGGGGTTCGCAGGTTCGAATCCCATGCGGGATGGCTATGGGCAAGAGGATTGATGGACTCCTCGCCGCCGTAGGGTGGTTCACGTAACCGCTGGTCGGTTACGGCTTCCTCCACCATCAAGTTCATGCTTCCGAAAAAATAAAATAACTAACTAATCCCATACCAGACATGAAATGGTAACCGGACGAGAGGCCGTGGTTCGCCATAGGGATAAGCCGTATTATCGGCTTTCCTCTCCCACGGGATAAATATGTAAATCCTATCCTCCTATCCTATCCTACTTGACTCGAGAACCCTTCTATTGTGGTATTAAATACTTGATGAGGCAAAGCCAGACTACTGTTGTCAAAACATCCAATTTCAAGTGCTTTCCTAAGGCAGATATACCCACTTGTTGTTGGTTCAAACAATCTCAAGAAAAAATGGTCGAGTCGTTGAGAATTTTAGAACTGTTTAAATAAAAAATAGACATAAATCTGATGTGGCCTACTATAAAAAAGTGCATAAACGTGGCTGCAAATACAAATATAATATTTGAACATTTCTAATTCTGAAATTGTTGTTGAAACGCCGGTCAGATTGGGGAGTAAAGTGCGACAACCTAACCTAACCCAACCTAACTTGCGACAATTGACACAATTTACTTTCTAACATATTATGATATGAAGAAACATATACAATATATATTGGATTAGAATTAGATCATCATTGAATTCTCTTACACAACAGCTTTGACCATATGCACCAATACTCTTAGCAACTATTTGCTTTTTCCTATTCCACTCTTTAATTAATTCCTACACTTCTTTTACGCATTCGGAACAACGCAAGTCTTTTAAAACTACCTTCTGCGGTATTGAATCCTCGATAGAACATAATCAGACTACTGTTTCCAAAACAACCAATTGATTCACATCGCTTGGTAATTTTGTTGTTGACCAAAAATCTCGCGACCTTGTCGCCGAGAATTTGGTACTGGTAAATGGAATAAGAATCAACAAACCAAACTTGATTGAAGAAATAAGTCATTGTTTGGCTCAGTGTTCACTATTAGCGCACTTTTTTGCGAAAATTGCGAAGCACTTTCGCAACTTTTTTTAGGGACTGCGAAATAGCACTTTTTTCCGATTTTGAAGAGAAATAGCACTTTTTTCTGATTTCGAATGGAATAAAAATTCAAAGTTAACAAATATTTTCGAGTATTAAGGTGACAAATAAGTAACATACTAGTACTTTTGTAACTCAATTCTGCATATCATAACGATATTTATCGGAATTCTAACCTATGAGATGCAGACATAGGAAATAAAGCTTTTGCATTAACGGCAAAATTCTTGTTTATAATATGATTATTATACAAGCACACCGATTCCGCTTGTCCCGCAAAAAACGGGTTGGTTGTTGGAATAATACCCAGTGCGTTTCTTTGAACGAGAGTGGTCATGTGACTATCAATGATATCGATGAATTCAAAATGACTATAAAAGTGTTACGGTTATAGTCACTTTGGATGAATTGTGACCAAACTGCACGATTTTCAAATCAGACGAAACTTTTAGCAGCATGTCACAGATTTGCAAAATCACCAAATTCACAAAATACCATTAAGTGCCGTTTTATTGTAATCACAATGTTGAAAGGACGTGGCATTTTCCGGAATTTTGCGATATTTACACAACTATTTCTCATTGATATGCGAGGTTGGGTGGGCAAAATTCAATATTTTTTTGAATCGAATATTTTTAAGGAGTACCGAATAAACGTGGTGGAACATTAAAAAATCGGCAACAAAGCCTTTTTACTGGTTAATTCCGTTGTAATCGCTAATTGTTCTTGTCACCGATCGTTTTGGCGGCGATATCCAGGTTTTGGGTAATCTATATTCCCGCCCTCTCTTTTTTACAAATATGAATTCTTGTGGGTCGGCGGACATCGAAGTTTTATATTTCGGGTTTACCCGTTCGTTCACATCGGCAACAGCTGTTGAAGACATTGAGGACTCTAATTAACATTTGCGTTGGCTTTAATATTACCTATCAAGATTTGTAAATTTACCGTCCTAATTTTATGCGAATGGTAATATTATTGTCCATACTGTGATGCAGATATTTATTAAGACGATAATTAACTTTCTCATGTATTTCTATGGTGATAAACTTCGCAAGTCTGAAATTGTGTCAATCCTGAATGTTGATTTAAAATAGTGATTGAATAATTCGGCAATAAAGGCATTTCTGCGTGGTCATAAGACGAGATGACGTTAATGAACAGCACTTCTTTTACAGGATATTTTACGTATGCGACTTAATGCTAAAAAGATTGGGCTCGAGTGCTTTTTTTTCCAGTGCTCGAGTGCCTAATAGAGGTCAGGCGCTAATTGTAACTAATTCCCTCAAGTTTCAACGTGTTTTCAACAAAACAACACCCCGGCGATAATTATAGCTAAAATGTTACCTAGCAATTCAAAATTTTATTTATGAAATTTGCAAATTCACCACTTTCTTGACGATTTTGATATTGTCACGCCCTAATTATTAGTGCAAAAAATACTCCCCTTCTTCCGCGGCGGTTTGACGGGTTCTTTGTTCCATTCTTCAGAAAGTTCTGACACGGGGATATAGAATACTGAATCCGGAGGGTTGAATCCCTGTCCACTTACTGGTGATTTTCTGTTTTGAAATGCGTGAAACATTCTCTATTTTAAATTAAATGACGTTTCGCGGGCTAGAGTTCTCCCCGAAAATGATGTGTTCCAGACGTTAGTTAGACGATAGATAAAACATTAGATTAATAATTTTCGTGACTCCCCGTTTTCGAAAATACAAAGTTATATCGCAAAAAATGCGTTATGATACATTTGGAATGAAACATTATTTACGGTTAATTCAGATCATATTTTACTCTTCATGACACCCGGTATCCGAAAATACAGTTGTATCTCGAAAAATGTGTTTTGTTACATTTAAAATAAAACCTTTTTGCGATTAATTTAGATCAAATTTTACCTTTCATGGCAACCCGTTTCCGAAAATACAAAGTTATATCACAAAAAAATGCGTTTTGTTACATTTATTTTGCATTCCCATTAAAATACATATTTTCCCTAATTAAGGTATTCGATGAATCTGTTCCTGTCGTTCAAGCTCGACACACGTTTGGACGAGTGTGGGGCGGTTTTTTGGTCAACTATAAATTAAAAAGTTGCCACACTTTATTTTTTAACGATAATAAAAAATTAAAAATTAAGATTTTATAATAGAAGTGAATTTGTCTCAAGATGGTATTTTACGATTCCTGCCCACAGAAAATAAACACGCTGACAGGCTCGGTTATAAATGATATTCGTTTAATTTATTTTACACTATTAATAAACGCGCCACACCAATTGCGACCATATAAATTGCAGTCGCATCGGTATGGACTGTATGTTTTTGGCGCTCTCACAATAATAATAATTTTCAACAAAACAATACCCCGACGGTCATTAAAGCTGAATTCGTTACGGAATAATTCACAATTTTATTTACGGAATTTGCAATTTCAAGATCTCACTTGATGATTTTGATGATGTCATGCCCTAATTATTACTGCTTAAATGCCTCAAAATACAACAAATGTAATCATTTTCGACGATAACAGGCGCAACAATTCGTAAACAAGCCGTTATAACGAAACTCGCGATTGATTTTACCTCTCTCTTGTTTACAATTTTAACATCCCGCCGGCCATGTATGGTCGAATAAAATGTTCACATATTCGAAACATGACTTGGCCAAGGATGGAAGGGATCACTATGGTGGCCCATCGTTGTCACGTGTAAAATTAAAAAAAAAATGAAAAAATAAAATGAAAAAGCGAAAATAAAAAAATAGTTGTGATAAAACATAAAAATAATTGAAAAAAAAAGAAATAAAAAAAAATTTAAATTAAAAAAAAAAATTGAAAAATAAAACAAACAAAAAAATTAAAAAAAAAATTGAAATTAAAAAAACAAAAATTAAAAAAAAAAAAAAAAATTTGAAAAAAAAAATTGGATAAAAAGAAAATAAAAAGGTTGACAACGATGGTCCGCCTCGTGGCCCATCGTTGTCACGCGTTTTATTTTTAGAAAATTTGATGCTGCTTGGGACCAACGTTGTCAGACTTAATCCTACACGCACAAATGTGTTTCCTGGGTTTCTAACTCACTACTGATTTTCATGACCAATATCCAATAAATTCAACATGAAAATGTTCTACAAATTCTTCATGCTACAAGTTCAACCACAAGCAATATATTTATAATAAGGATAAGAGAATATAGAATTGGATACGAAAATTTGTTTTTACGTGTAGAAGGTAATTTAATTGGAAAATGCTGCTTAACTGCTTAGACACTCGTGCGATGCCGGTACGGTATCGTCTGACCGTACCGGTACCCATGCAATCACTCGTGAAAGAATGGGAGATGATGAGTGATTGTATGGCTACCGGTACGGTCAGACGCAAAGCGACTATAACCGACTACCGGTATTTGGTAAGACGGTACGGTACCGGCATCGCGAGTGTCCAGACAACTGAGTAGTTAAGCAGCATTCTCCAAATTACCTTATACACGTAAAAACAAATTTTCCGAATTTTCGTATTCAATTCTATATTCTCTTATCATTATTATAAATATATTACTTCATGTTGAACTTGTAGCATGGAGAATTTATAGAACATTTTCATATTGAATATTGCTCAAGAAAATCAGTAGTGAGTTTGAAACCCAGGGAACACATTTGTGCGCGTAGGATTATGCCTGACAACGTTGGTCCCAAGCAGAGGCAAATTTTCTAAAAATAAAAACGCGTGACAACGATGGGCCACGAGGCGGACCATCGTTGTCAACCTTTTTATTTTCTTTTTATTCAATTTTTTTTTTTAATTTTTTTTTTTTAATTTTTTTTTTTTTTTTTTTTTTTTTTTCGTTTTCATTTATTTATTTTTTTTTAATTTTAATTTTTTTTTTTAATTTTTTTTTTAATTATTTTTATGTTTTTTCACAAAAATTTTTTTATTATCGGTTTTTTATTTTATTTTTATTTTCAATTTTACGCGTGACAACGATGGGCCACCATAGATCACTAAAGAGCTAATAGAAAGTACATACGCGAGGGTATGATATTAATATCGAGAATATTTGTGAGCATATCACAGGACGGAAATATTTTGCACCCGGCTGTTTGTTGGCAGAACAACGATACGCTAAAGTTAATTGATCGAATACAGGGAAGTATTTATTTATCATCTCACTTGCGAACATCGAGGTTTTGGCGGAATTGTACGATCATGTTGTCTTTCTTAAATAATAACTTTTTCAATAAATGTTCATTTTTCTTTTGCGTCTTTATTATATGTCAAGTTTTCATTTATTTTAAATTCGAAATTGTCCGAAATACTCCAACAGGTGTATAAGTACAATAATAATAGTACTTACCAAAGTACTCACCAGGGAAGTTTAACACACACGATGTGTAAAGGGCGTCGTAACTCCCGTTTATTAATTATAATTTTTTTTACTTTCTGCTTAAAAAACAACGCACGTAACTCTCGCGACCAAATCTTTTTGTTTTGTATGGCATCGTCTTGGCGACGAATTTATTGCCGACTGAATTTTAATTGTGTTTTAGGATAAGTTATTTTCTGTTTGTTGGTTTCTAAACTTCACAAACTTGGGTAGCAATTACTATTAATGTGAGATTTGTGCATATAAACGATTGAATATCGCGACTGGATGTCCAATATCTGAGAATGCGTAATTTTCTTTCAACATTAATTATCAGGATATCAGCGGTCATGTGGTCGAATAAAAATTATTTATCAAATGGATTGTTATTTCGAGACACTCTCAAAATTATTTGGCATCCACTATCATAATATTCTTTGATTTTTTATATTCATGTTTTTCTCAAGAATCACCCTCGTTATATTTAGTGTACCTTCGCAAAAGAAAACTCTTTGGTGTCATTGTTCCTATTAGTGTAATTGAAATATATGGAAACCTCGCAAGTGGCGTTGTGATGCGAATATTTGATACTAGGTCAGCAGCATTACAAAGAGTGCTATTTATGAATGCTGAAAGTACATGACATCACTAAACATTTTGCCAATATATGATGTTTTCTGCCCGATTTAAACTGATTCGCACGCAAACCAAGGCATGTCGACATTTAAAAATTACTTGTCTTTGGGTAAGCTCTGAAATAGTATAATATAAATGTAAATGAGAAATTAGGTCACGCTAGCTCACGAAAGGGAGGATTTTCAAAGTGATCTTGTGTAATATTTCAGAGAAAAAAGTTTGAAAGGAAAGTAGGTCAACCTATCTCCTAAAACAGGGGAGTATCTTGCGGTAATATTTCGGAGGGAACGTAGGTTAACCTATCTTTTAAAACAGCGGGTGGCGACTTTCAAAGTGGTTCAAAATCGCAAATTAATAATTATCAGATTAGGTTTAGGGGTAAACCGAAAAGTTGAATTTCCAGCGCACCTAACCCTAATTAGTTGATTGCTATTTATATTTGGGGGTGGGGGATTATTTTGCACGGGATTTGTACAAACGATCCACCCTGTAACTAATATGGTTTCCAGCCTGCCTCGTGTCTGTTAGATGGAAGGAGTAACAAATGTGAAGTCTTTGCTGTTTACGCGAGTAAGCAACTGACACGGTGATACATTGCATGAAAGTTTTGTCGGGGCAGGTGTTAGCAGATGTCATTTCGTTGACGATGAAGTCGCTTGTTTTAATTAAACATGAATTCGCTTAAAGGGAACTCGGAAAAGGCTTCTCTTTAATTCATAATATTAACCGGAGGAGCGCTTTTTCGAGTATCTATGCCGTTTTAAATGGGTTATATGAAAGGCTAGGGCACCCAACTTGTTAAAATCGGCAAAAGCACTTTCGCACTTTTTTTTCCGACTGCGAAGCACTTTCGCACTCATAATTTGCTTAGAGTTAACACTGGTTTGGCTATACTTTTTAAGCAGTGAAACTCGAAAAAGTATCTAAATAAACGTTCAGTTTTAACGGACACAACTGTTCAATCATTGTCCAGACATGTTCGATTCTAAACTTGTGGTTAAAACGCTGTTTAGGCATAAACAAAAAATGAATTAGTATCTTACAACGTGTAGAATGCATGCTCATTTCGAACTCGGAATCGGAAATCGGAAAAGTTATTTGAATGCAATATTCGCAAATTTGTATTCTCGTCCGTTGTTTTACCATTACTTTGGTAGTTCATCGAAATTTTGTAATGTGAACGTGGGTTATTGAAGCAACAGCAAAAACTTGATAGGATTTTTAACTCTATAATGACACCTATTTTGAATGGTTTGCTTCATCGCAGTGACGGGCTCGTCAGCTTTTTACATGACCTTTTGACCCCAAGATATGTAATAAAACAATTGATTGTTTTCATATTTCACAGATATGACAACTTCTGCGAACACAACTTGTGTTCTTGGTTACCAGATCAATAATTGCATGAAAGAAATAGATCTAGACCAGGGGTGAGTAAGGTTTTGGCAGCAGTGACCAAACATTTTGCCCCTAGACTGGCGGGCCAAGTGAGTGTGACGTAAAAAGTTACATCTTATGAACAACATTTACGATGTTACAAAAGAAAAAGTGGAAAACAATAAACTCAAAACTAAGTTTAATCACAATCTCAAATTGCTTGAGCTATTTTTTTTAGCCAAAACATAGAAATTTGGTTTGAGTTTGGTTGTGGTACCATCAGGCAGGCCAGATTGAATTAGCCACAGGCCGGTTCCGCCCATGCCGGATCTAGACTTGATACAATCTGAAAGCAGAGAATAAATTAATGGTGGGGCGGTAACAGGATAGTACCCATACGAGGAATTGAAGATCGGTCCTGGACCAGGGTTTTCCCAAACTAGGGTCCTTGATGACTGCACAGGGTTTGCAACGATGTAAACAGATTTTAGTCGATGTTTAATGATTGATTCGTAATAAAAAAAAAACATTACATTTTTGGGGTTTAGCGTTACAGACGAATGCATGTGCATTCCGTACATTTGTGTGTTTCCGGCCAGTATGGTCTTGTGTATACATCCAGTCTTTGGTATTTATAATTACCAACTCTTTTATATTGCTTTTACAAGACGAATATACGAACAATATTCATTGCTGTCAGAAAAGGCATTTGAAATTTTATTGCCTTCTGTAACGACCTAAATATGCGAGGCAATTGTGCAGTGAAAAGTAACCTCATTCCTCAAATTGATGCCGTTTGTGTTGTAAATGAAACGTTATTTTTCCTCGTTGATTAGGCACAGAAATTGATACGGCATAGGATAGGGCTCTGTCAAAACTAAGATTCACAAATAGGAGTCCGCGGCCCAAAAAGTTCGGGATACCCTGTTTTAGACTTATTCAATTTGACACCGAGGCTGAACAGCAGCTTCTGATTTTCTTGATGATCGGGCGATAGTTTGACTTGTGATGTTGTTAAACTAAAACTGACAAAAATTGGGCATACGATGAAAATTGGGTACTCCCGTAGTATGTGAACCAAGATGGCGGACACCGGAACGTAGTATGCGTACCAAGTTAGGGATATGCCATAATTTCAGGTACAAATACTACGAGAGTCACTTGGCCAGTCCCCAAACTCGTAATAGAACTAAAATAAGAAAATTGGAAAAAAATTGTGGTTTAACCCTAAACGGGTGCTCATAATACGGATCTAGTTAGAAGCGCGTAGAGAAAATTAGTTCAATTTCAATTGGACAACGAACAACAGACTTTGTCTACTTGCTTTTATAAATTCTGCGTCTGCCTGATATTTATTTCTGATTTTGCAGTCCCGATTTAAATCTTGATTTGCTTAAATTACAACGATATTGTTCGTAAAAAATATCGATACCTTTGCAAGAAATATATATTTCCAGAATACATTTACACCCTAATGCATTCAACAAATTCCTTTTCCAAAGATTCAAATACTTTTAGACAATCAGAAAACTTTTCTTCAATTTCCCAAATTTTTTAGACACACTTATAATGCCAAAAAAGTTCCAACAAAATTTGTTAAAATTTTTCTCAAATAATTGATATTTGTAAAACACACCTAACATATAAAAGTTAATTTTCTGATCAAATAAAATAAAGAAAGAAATCATATATTACATTGATTTTAACATAACTAAAATATAAATAGGATTAATATTTGATTTTCATATTTCCACAAGAGGGGAGGGAACTATAAAGATATCGAGGCAAATTTTACATTTTTATTGGGTTACAACTAAACTTGGAATTAAATGGAAACTGGTTTAGCATAATTTTTATTAAATACCAAATTCACATTTTTATTTTTAACGAGAAAAGGATTTTCAAAAAAAGGGAAATCATATATTACATTGATTTTAACATAAGTAAACTAAAATGTAAATATGGTTAATATTTGATTTTCATGTTTCCACAAAAAAGGACTATAAAGATACCCTGGCAATTTTTTTTTATCAGGTAACAACTAAACTAATTTCAATGGAAACTTGTTTAGCATAATTTTTTATTTATCAAATTCCAACTTCACATTTTTATTTTTGAAGAGAGAGGGATTTTCAGATGAAGGTGAAAGATTAAGTTATCTTTTCAATTTCTCAATTTATTTGCGACACATTTTCACTGATAATAAAAAATTGTGAAATGTAAATGAATCTAATAATTCTTTGTTGAAATGATAAAAAAATTCTCAAAACACATACACGAAATAAAATTAGATAATACAATATTGGATAAATCATATATTACATTGATTCTCACTCAAGAAAACTAAAATATAAAACTAATCATGGATTTTGAAAGACTAATATTAAAACCCAACTTCAAAATCTCTTCTTCTTTTTAGAGGAGGGAAATGCTTAGAATAAATGCGAAAATTTAATAAATGGGGTGTGAATGCTTTGGATAAAATAGATAAAAATTCCGTGTTTATATTGGGAGACAGGAGATGCGAACTATTGAAACGTATGTACTTTGTATTATTTTACCCTTGTCATAGCTAAACTTGCACTTCAATGGAAACTCATATGTATGACTCATATTGAAATATTTTAATTTATCTTTATGTTTTCATTGGTTTGCAGCTAAATTTGGATTCAATGGAAACTGGCTTAGCATAATATTAATCAGACACAATTCCACGTTTATTTCAACGAGAGAAGGATTTGGGTGATGTTGAGGCTGAAAGCTTATGTTATCTTTTCCATTTCTTTTCGACATACTTATACTGATAATAAAAATCGTAAAATGTGAATGGCTCGGACAATTCTTTGTTAAAATGATAACATTTTAAAACACATCTAAGAAAGAAAATAATAATACAATATTGGAAGAAATCATATATTACATTGATTCTTACTTAAAACTAAAATAAAAAAAGAGATGACATTTGTTCACCTTGTTTTAACAAGGAAAGGGGATGAAATTTGAAAATCTTTTCTGGCCTTTACAACTACACAATTAAACTTGGATATTGATATAATACTATTAAAATTCAACATCAAATATTCATTTATATTTTCTCTCAATAATTTGAAACAATTTGGACTTAAAATAAACAAACAAAGACCTGATCTAAGGGAAATACCTTGTTCAGTAAAAAATTAATGATTAAAAATACATTTAAAAATAATTTCGTGCACGAGGAAAACCTGGTAAAGCGTCACATCTGACTGAGTGAACATGAACAGTATTGTAAAACAGCATATATATTGTTTCGATTCGAGATTATTGTTTGTAGTAAATATATAAACGCCCAACACTGCCAAATCATCGACATTACGTTGTCTAGTATAAAATGCAATATTATGCCAAACTAAAGCGCAGCGTTCATATTCGGCGTTTCATATTGGAGTCATTAATTACACAAAAAGATTTTACAATCCTAATTTATTTTTATTCGATAGTTTACTATAACTGTTATGTGAAAGTTTAAATTTCACACAGGATGTTGTTGCGTTGATCTGTAAAGTTGAAAATGTATTGATAGATGCTTGTTGAATCTTTACGAATCCCGATGAACATGTTTGTCCGATCAGAATAACTCTGCCCTTTGTATGGAGTCCCTATATGCCATTCGAAACCACTTTGTGATATCATAGTTCCGTTGCGGAAACGAAGAATCTGATTCTAGAGGTAAGAAGTTGAATAATATTAAGTGTTCAATTATTAGAATAATTTGATTATATTCAAAAGTTATGGCATTTGTTAGGTTTTGACTAATATATTGACACCATATAATAACGTAGAATATGATTATAAAAGAAAAAAGTTAATAAATATTAAGTTTTTATTTAATAATAGAGTATGTATATAAATAATTTTCATGGATTCTCTTAACTTTTCCCTTAATATACTGACATCATTTTTCAAAAATTAGGGTTCGAGTCATAGTTTAACCTTTTGTTCAAAATCATCTCAATCGGTATTAGATAATTGAAACAAACATCCGATCTGGAATGATAAAGGATCTACCGATCTCCCTATGTCTGAGTGAAGTCTTACGCAGTCTTATATGGAGCGAATGTGAAGTACTATTAAAAATTACAAACTGTATAGTATTATGACGCCACAACTTACTTTTTTGAGTTTCAAACAATAAAGGTAATCGATATGCGCAGTTAGGAGAAATACTTACAATACTTTTATATTCAACTTACAATAGGGTCGTATGTCATGCCAAGATGGAATTCTTTCAATGAAGCCCAGTCCATCTTGTTGTCACGGATGAATGTCATTATTTTGTTCATATGATCTTGGTTGTATATATTCGCCAGATCTCCGTTTATTTGTTGACATTTGACGATCGCCGATGCTTTATTAACCCTTTCAGATGCCAACGGTATGAATATTCTTCCGTCATAGCGCACAATATCTGCAATTCAAATAATTTGCAATTGCTAAATCATATGAAGTAATGTGAATGTATGGTCGTACATTTGCATATCTGGTTACGGTTTGCAGTTTATTATTATTATTTACTTATTATGGGATGCGTGCAATGTCACATTAACGTTTTGAGACGAAGACTTGAGTATATTTGAACCCTACGTCGTGATTTATTTAAGATTTTGGTCTTTGTTAGTTTGCATCTATATTTGCATATATGGGTCACCTTGTGGATTGATTAGTTGAAAATCGAGCAATTTGTTAAATTCCTTTTTGAACTTTGAAAAGATTAAAAATCATACAATGTCCAGCACATCACCCAGAGTGTAATGAAATGGGTAGGCAACTCGAAATCAGAAATATTTCTGTCATTACGAGCAGCAGTATTTTTTTTTATCTAGCACTGGAAGCTTTTAAAAAGCCCTATTGAGAGTGAAAAGTGTATAAAATACGTTGTAGAAAAAACAACCATACATTTTTCCTAATGTTCCATACGCTCAAATATAAATCAGACAAATTGAAATTAAACATGAAGATTTATTTAACTCAACAGACCTTGTTCAGTAAATCCTGGCGGAATCGTTTGGACGGATGGCTCGGATGTAATTCGGACGGATGGCTCAGGCGTAGTTTGGACGGATGTCTCAGATGTATTTTCCGGAATCACAGCTAGTTCGGGAGAAGTCCAAGGATAATTTGTAGGACCAATCGTAGCGGTGACTGAAGAAGTATTCACTCCGTTGAATTCTGTGTGAAAATGGGATTTATTATAAAAACGAGGTTGTTAAACTTATGAAATTTTTGTGGGATGTCGGCAATATTAAATCTAAAATTTCTCTGTTTTACGCAATCATTAACGAACGACTTATTCAGCGTCTCTACAGATTATTTTTTATAATTGCTGAACAAAATATATTCATATTGACACTACTTATAACAGGGTTGTGCAACAGGCGGCCCGTGGGCCACAACCCGGCCGGTTAAGCCATAAGGTGTGGCCTTCTCAGGTGTGGTAAACTCTCAAAGTTTCCCCATCAAGCATAAATCTCAAGCCGACAGTTTATTTTCAAAAGTGCGCTCACATGAGTAGAAATACATGTAAAAATATGTTTTTTGCTCTTGTCGATGCGTTAAATCTTTCGCAATTTTTACCGGTGTCTTCATTACTGTAATTTGAATTTTTTTAATTCGTTTTTTCATTCATTTGGTTTCGAATTAAAGTTTTAAATCGTTGTGTATATGAAAAATCTAATTTTTTTTTTGTGGCGCAGCTAGATGTCTGAAGTTGATAATATAGCACACCGACAAAAAAGTTGTGCATCCATGGCCAAAAACAACCAAAAATGAAACATGAAAATTTGTTTACCTTGTGGCTTGGTCGTTTCTTCTACATCTGTGGTAGAGGTGTGTATTATGTTGTTTTTTGTTGTCATTGCTGTTGTGGTTTCCAGTTTTCCTTCCAGAAGGGTTAGCATGCTGGTCAACTGGTTGATTTGCTCTATAAATGGATAAAAATCGGTGATTATCAAACTATTTATCAATCCTTTGTTAGTTAATCAACCATTTATCGCTTGGTTTTTAGAAAAATATGATATATTAACAGATAAATGTATTATGTCGCAATATCGAAATTCAATTTGAAAAGGTTCTATTGTTAAAGTTTCCGATTCGATAAAGCCATTATTCAATGATCTGAATAAATAAAATGTTGAAATATAGAGTATTCCGTTAATAAAAAGATAAAATAACCAAAACTGGGAGACTACAATCCTGGGGATATATTTCTTACCCAACATTTTCTGAACCTAGTTTAATAAAAAAGGGAACATAATTTGAATAAATATAAAACAACCAATTCCGATGGGGCTCACAGTTGAATCGTTAAAGTATTCTTTATGTTACAAACCTTCCAAAGTTTTTTTTCTGTTTCTCAATTCTTCATTCTTAAAACAAAAATGAATATAAAATGAGAAATAAAAACGACTTATCTGGAACCTCGTAAATTTGCGAAAAATTTAAAACTTATGTGACGACATACTGCCGTTTTGTTGGGCGCATAATGTTTATAGAATTTTCAAATTTTGAATAAACAAAGTGTAGTAAAGGATTTTCCTTAATTATGTTATGAATGTCGCTAGTCATTTTTGTAAAACAAATAAATCTGTGAAATTAAGCTAATATGAATATCTTACCATTTCGCATTCCTTGAATACTCTCCACACAGGTATATTGTTACACAGCATTGGTGCCCAGCATTTCTCTCCTGTTGAGGAAAGATATATAGTTAGATAAAACAACGACAAATCAAGAAGATTGTTTGTCTCGGAAATGTAACAAGTTATTAATAGTGAGAAGAAGGTAATTTTACAAATATTTCAATAGTACGCAATCGCTCGAGTCGTCAACTTCCTTATGTAGCTGTGACGTAATAGCCGTACAAAACATAAACGTAATAACGAACGCTATGTTTAACCAATCAACAATAACTTCAATTTAATATTCACGCGTTGTAGATTATGCCGGGGCTACGACAAGCAAATCAACAAGCAGACAAATTTTGCCGTTCTTGAGGGGGTTGGGAACTTTCTATTTGCTGTAGTATTGCTAATAATCGGTAGTTTACTATTATTGCTATAAAACTTATTCATGCACGCATTATAAACTACTTCAACAGCACAATAACGATGGCGCGATTTTCGCATAACATTTAATCGTAATAACATAAATTTAGATCGTTTAGAGATTTTATAAACAAATTATCGATACTTTTCAGGCATAATGAGGGGGGAGTAAATGTGTCCAAAATAGTTGACAGGACGAATTTAACAAGAAAGGTTGACAACCACTGCTTTAAATTAAATAAAGTCGTATTCTAGGTCTAAATAGAACGCGTTTTTAAACGAATGATTCCCCGCTATTTCGAACGAGCGTGCTTTGTTTAAACTCAATGGCTACGCAACCAACGTTATTTCTTCAAAATATTAAGAAAGTAAATCGATAAATTAAAAAACCTCAAAATTATACAGAAATAGGTATTTAAATCAGGGGTGTGCAACCTGCGGTCCGCAAAAACATTGTGCGTCCCGCGGAGAAGTGCTAATTTCAAAGAGTGTGCGGCCCGCGAACGAGTTTTAACTTTGCTCAATCGGTTAGGTGCAATAAATTCGATTCCCTTTTCGTCGCGAAGCTCATACCCGAGTCCAATTTATTATATATGCTAACGACGCTATACTGGCCTAACAGCTAGCTAGTGCGATGCGGACAACGCACGTCATTAGTTCAACAACCAAACTTTTTGTGCCTACAAGAAAGCCTATGTTAAATAAAGATGTGGCCCATGGTTTCAACAAGTTATTTTTATCTGGCCCTCCTGTATTAAAGGTTGCACACCCCTTCTTCATATCATTCATTCACAAAATTTAATGCGATTACGAAAATGTTTTTGAAAATAAATAAGATTAAATGGAGGTGACGTCGTTGTCAAGCACACTTAGTCGTCAAGGAAGAACCACTGGTTTACGCAATTATACTTATTTTTTACGCAGTATAGCGTAAACGCGACAGTGTACCTGTAACCGTACCTACGAGTTTACAATAATAAAACTTCAAAAACGCGTGTACAATTTGGTAAAACATCAGTCAAGTAACACCGACAAAATCACTTCAAAGTAAATATTGAAAACCACATATTTTTTCACCAAAACAGCTAATTTGATTGATTGACGTGTCTATCCACAAACTATCAGACTAAACTTCTGTAATGACAGCTTTTCTAGAGCCTATTTCGGAGCTATAAAGTGAAATATTCCGAATGACAAAAATGTCAGTAGTCTAAACTCTAAAGTACACATGTTAAAAAGACTAATTGTGTCATTGAAAAAACACAAATTCATTGGCAGCATATTCCGCAATGAATACTAAAATGAAAGAACAATTTCAAAACCATGTTACCGTGTTCTTTCGTTCAATATAATTGTCTTCCAAATACCATGATAAAATTGCAAACAATTACAAAGCGATGAATAGTAATAGCATAATATCTTTCCAGTAAATAGCAAGCATACTTGTAAGCTTTCATTAGAACCTAGTCAAACTTTTTTCTGTATACTGCGATCAAAAGCTTAATAATATACTTGCTATTTCGTTGAAAAAAAAACGATTGTACTTTAAAGTAAAACCTTAATACCAATTCGTTAAATCATCTTAGCAACGCCCACTTACGGATCCTACGTAAGAAGTAATAAAAAAAAAAGACTTGCATTGCAATACACAATATTCTAGCAATCCTAAACAAAAATCATTCACGTTTTAATTGAAATAGTACTAACCTTTAATCAACGAAAAAGCTTCGATAATCAGGAGAAATCTGATTAATAGGACTCGAAGAGGAATTTTCATTTTAAATTCTTTGAAGATTTTGCCAACCTTCCTCTGCTTGAAAGTCGATCCTTTTACAGTTTGCAACAAAGTGATACTCGACACTGTTTGCATAGCATTATATTCTATGTGAGCTTATTCACTGCTTTAACAAGAGAAGAGAATTATTTTTCTCTCTTTTTAAAAATTACAATGAAAAAAAGTGCATTTCGTCACAAAAAAGTGTGAATTTAGTGGGCGCATCTCTCTTTTTATCTTCATGAAACAGCACGGTGATTGATGCTCCAGCACGTACAAAGTATCGAGGGAGTTTTAATATACGTTTGGCACAACATAGAGTATTGTCGCTACCATGAATATTTTTTAGGAATTTGTAACAGCTAACGCATTGATAGTATATTATGAAAAATTGAAACAATGTATAGGGAAATTAAAATTGAGATAGAAAGACTGTATTCAATTTCCTGAAATCAATCGCCCTGCTCATAAAGTCTCAAAATCAAGAATTAACACGGATTTGGATAAACAAACTTGGATAATATATATATATATATAAAGAACTGACTTCATGACAAATTGCAACGAGACCCCATGAACAACCCTGTAAGTCAATTAATTAACACGACTAGCGTTATATTTGGCGAAAGTTTTTTATTAGACGTATGTTAAGCGTGTCATGTTAATGTACTCCTCGCAGTGGCACACGTACATATTCTGAAATGAGGGAACCTGTTGTTAGTGAGTGAGTTACAAAAGCGACCTTGAATCGAGTGTTTTTATGGTTGATATTGTACATTTTGATATCACATATGGAGGCTTCCTCTACAATTCAAACTCCCAAATTGTTTCGCACACTTCCGTTATATTGTTCACATATTGTACACGGCATGTATCATTTTTCAAAACTACGAATTTCCTAATGACATTCATGATCACTAAACGACTTTACGGAAATTAGAAATATTGAACAAAGTTCATGCAAAATAATCATTAGATCACATCAGAACCAAACATGGCCTCGGTTTTACTTTCATTTCGTACGCTGTGGAAGTTATCCACCGAGAAGTGGACCACGTCACTTTCACTCAAACTTATTATCGGTCATGTAAGAGAAAAGATTTGAGAACACAGGATTATGCCTGCGATAGTCGCACATTTCAATCCACGTACATTTGAACCCGTATACCCGCGGGTTTAATCTATATGTGGGTGCTGAAATCCATGGGTTAGGGTTAGTATGGGTTCAAATATCCATGCAATAGTATGCAGGTGCAATTAAAGTGGGTTCAAATTACGGGTTCAAATGTACGTGGGTTCAAATGTAATTGAACCTATGCCTGCATGATAATTCTTAAGCTCCGCCGCCCTGATAAAAGTTTATTAAAAAAAAAACTAAAGAACCAAGAAAATTGAATTTCATTAAAAATTACTTTATTAACAGTAATCAGATATTCCCATTATAGCATATTTTCCAGTTTTATTAAATTTAATGTTTTCTGGATGACACACGATTATACAACAAACTCGTTAATTCGAAAATACAACAAAAACGAATCGAATACCTAACGATTTCAACCCTTGGATATTCGAATGAGTTGACTATGTCCAAGGTTACAAATATTTTAACTTTATCGCATGCTGGACGATCAGGGGCATGGCTGAGTTGGGCAATAAGGTCAGACAACCCAGAAAGCGAGTTGTAAAGGGCGACAAGCTGTAGAGTTCTCGTTATTACACATGTTATTCTCGATGTTCATTATTTAAGCTAAAGCAATTTGATTTATTTATTCTCATTAATATCTATATTTGTTTATCGCCCGAATTAATTTTGATGTTTGATATAAGAGGCATCATCAGAAACTCGACATGGGCAGAACAAAACGTTTGTCAGGCCCCTGAGGTTAAAGCTAGGACTAGGGCTGGGCATTTCGAATCGAATATTCGAATCGAATCGAATAGTAAATTATTCGAATCGGTTCAGAGCTCAATTTCGAATCGCCGCCATCTTGTTTTTATCTTTCCGTTAATGGTCGAGGTGAATTCCCCAATTTTTTTTTCATCGGAGTCATATTTTTTCAACGAAATTCTAACATATGATTATTTTCTGTAGTGAGTTATTGATAAAACGTGTTTGTTATTGTGTGTGAACGCTCAGTAATCTATCTGAGTGATTTATTCTATGTCTTCAGTAATTCATTTGTTAAGAGGACCAATTATACTATAATAAAGTCGGTTAAAATTATATATTTTCAAGTATTCGAGATTCGATTCGATTCGAAAAAATTATTCGATTCGATTCTGAAATCACAAGGTATTCGAAAATGCCCAGCCCTAGCTAGGACTTTAGGAGTCTTGAACAGTCAACGGAGATTCTACACGTAACGAAACCAAATAGTAATACTGACAGATGCGAGTTAAATTTCTGATTATTCTTTATTATCTTTTTGAAATGCTAAATAATTGTATGAGAAGTGAGGAGAGTTTAAAATGACTAAACTATCAAAGTCTCATTTCCTTATAGTTAATGGTTTATTGACGTAAATTGTGTTGTGATCGTTTGAATCACTTTGTTAAAAAAATACTGACTAAAATAATGAGTTCGAATTGAATTTTATGCAGTGAAATGCAACGCTTTTTAGCAAAAATAAATTTTCTAAAACTATCAATATAGGCAATCAAATATTGAATCATATGTTGGCGCAGATCCCGGTGTATTAACCACATGATTTTAACTTTGGCAAGATACCAATCTGTTGGTTTCAACTAGAAGATAAATATCAATTACCGAAAAATGGCGGTAAATATACAAAGAAATATGAACTGTATCGCATAATTCATTGTTCTGATGAGATCACGAAATTTATTGAGTTGGAATTTGAAATTATCTAAAAATAATTTTATATTAAACATTTACTGACGAGTAAGCTGAAGCTATCACGGGAGCTAGAAATACCTGTTTACTCATTTTGGTTGCAGTATGCGACGTGTGCTTCCTCTTTGATCGCGCTTACCCAGGATTAGGTTTATGTCAGGTCAAAAAAACACGTCAACCGCAGCTTGAAGTTTTCTGACAAAAAAAATGCCTGTGGATGACGTCACGTGAGGGTTAGGCCTTAACCTGGTACACATACTACGTACCGTTGTCCGCCTTCTTGGTTCACATACTATACATGAGCGCCAAATTACGTATATATATCAAAAAAAGGGTTAAATTTTAAAATTTTCAAAGATTAATAGCATGTTCATCCGCACAAAGAGGCTCGTGATTTTATTATTTCATAGTAAAGTGGAATACATGAAGTTCGTCACACACGTTGAACCTAAAAATATTTTGATTCAAACTGGTCCGCTGATGGCAACGCCTGGTTTAAAATAATCGATTGGTACATTCCTTTCTGGAACTGGTTCTAACCCGTTTACTTATCAAAGACGTGTATATTACCCGATAAAACCCGACCTGAGATAGCAATACAGTCCTAACATTTCTATATCGGAAATAACAACAAAATTTTAATTAACTCGTGTAACTGAAAAAGCGATAACAAAAAGTGCAAACCGCTCACATCTACGAATTTCGAATTGCAGAATTATATTTCACATGATGGATTCTTTTCCCAGTGCTTTTTTACAAATTTTTCGCGATTTTCATAATGCGATTCTACTTTGTCGAAGTTGGAATCATCTCGATTGAACTTTTTACTCAATATCAAATAGTTCCACAATGCCCATTTCAGAAAATAACCAACTGATCACGTGGGACAAGTGTACATTTAAGCCAAGTTCGCACACAGAACTTGGGGAGAGGGGATTCAATGCTATGCTTACCCGTGCTTTTTGCTCTGAATGAGGTAAGTTACAAGCAGTCCCTGATATCTAACGATATGTAGGAAGCCACTATTTATTTGGGAAAGACCGGAATCAGGTTCTGATTTGTCTACCAATTTAGAACACCCTGGGTTGGGTGAGTCGCACGAAATTTGAGCCTGATATGTTTAATTTACGATACCAACACAGATAATTAGGTATAATGTTTAAGGCGCTAGACAATTGAAGTTGTTGCACCGATGTATCGGCAATTTTGTTCGATATTAGTATATATATCGGTATCGGCTACAAATAGACCGATCTTTCCGATTTATTCAGCTTTATGATCTGCCTAGAATGTTTTAAAAGATAAGTTAGTATACGGATATTAAATTAAATTTTGGATATCATGATGATAATCATAATTAGGGCTGGGCATTTCGAATCGAATATTCGAATCGAATCGAATAGTAAATTATTCGAATCGGTTAGGAGCAAATTTTCGAATCGCCGCCATCTTGTTTTACTCTTTCCGCCAATGGTCGAGGTAAATTTCTCAATTTTTTTTCATTGAAGCCATATTTTTTCAACACAATTCTGACATATGACTCTTTTCTGTATTGAGGTATTGATGAAAACGTGTTTTTTTTTATTGTCAGTGATGTATTCTATGTTTTCAGTAATTTATGTGTCTGGAGGACCTAAAATAATAAGAAAGTTGCATACAATTTCATACCTTCCAAGTATTCGAGATTCGATTCGAAAAAATTATTCGATTCGATTCTGAAATCATCAGGTATTCGAAAATGCTCAGCCCTAATCATAATACCGTGAGAGATATCACGAAAAGACAACTTAGCTTCAACAGTTGTTGCCTGAAAACGCCATCAAGATTTCGATCGCAGGGCGCACATTTGGCCGGTTCTGGAACTCAATAAAAGCACCTGCAAACATTCGGGGTCAAGTACTTCATAGAGTTACTCCACTGCCAAATCTATAGAAGAGATCAATTTCGTCTCGGTTGGCTTGTTTGGAGGCAGTTTTGTTATTAAGAATAAAACAGGCGGGATATCGGTATCGATATCATTTTTATGACCTCAAGCGGGACGCCTCCAAAGACCATAGTTGTGATTTTTTCAACTCTGAATTTACCGATGTTAAATTAGAGACCTACATTTAAAACCATTCCGGCTGTATTCATTGACCATAATTGTAATCGAAAGATCATGCGTTGTCTGTCTAAATATCGGTTTCAGTTCGAAAAATAGAAAGAACGTTAAAACCCATTTGGCGTACGGGGCTTACACGTAACAAATTGTAGCAATTCTCCGCTAACAAAACAATGAAACAAACAAAACCACGTACCCACCTTCAGTGAGAAGGCTAACGGTGTGCTACACAGCAACAACAGTATCGAGAACATGCTAATTGGTATTGTTCGTGTAATATGCTGACTGGTTGAACGCCAAAGCGGGACATTTGGCTGACATGTCGGGACAAGACGTTAAAAAGTGGACTGTCCCGCCTGAAGCGGGAAGTATGGTAAGCCTAGAAGTACGGTGAGTCGCTCATGATTAGATCAGAATAGAATAAAATAATGTCGAAAAAGACGTCCAAGTTCGTGACTCATTGAAAACGTCGCAAAATCGGAATAAAGACTTAGGAAGGGTAGGTTAGTTATGTTACTCTGGCTACGCCTATGATTCAAGTCCACAAGTACCTGTTATATTGCCAATTATGGCAGAAGCTAAATTCAACTATTTATACTTGTTGTATAGAGTATTCTGTAGCTTATCTACTTAAAATGGCGCCAATGACAAATCTTAGAAATGCGCCCACGTGATCGATGATCGACGATTTTTAACGACTGTTGTCGAGATACTTGGACGTTAGGATTTAAGTAAAATGCGAGTTTTAGATTATAAAAAATTCTTCTCGAATGGTCTCATTAAAACATTTACGTTTAAAACTTTTATCATTTTTGGGCTTTATATCAAACGGTTTTCATGGAACGAGTCACGACTGCTTTCGTTTAGATACGCCACTGTGTATATTAGATTCATATGAGAAAGCAAACTCCTATAAATCAAATATGTCAGGCGGGCTTCCGATCTTAGACCGCAATGCTTTGGGCAAACTTGTGGTGCTGTGTCCAAAAATTAGACACGAAATTGACAGGAACACGAAATTTAATACTTTTAATGTTGATAAAATAATTCAAAATTGATTATAGAAACAACCGAATATCGGGAGTCGAAATAATTGTTTTTAAACCTTGGGGTAAGAATCTGGTGTACATTTTTTTGAGTCCATAATACAAAATTTTCTCTAGAAATCAAAAAACCTCAACCGTGTTAAGCGTTCATATCAGTGTATTCGAGCAGTGAATTGTATCGAGTCAAAGTTTTGTTTCAAAAAGTGTTTTCTCATAATTCAAAGTTGAAGTAGAGGTGAATATTTTTCTTTCAAATGAGGGTCATATTTTTTTTCGAGTCCATAGCCATGGGTGGTTGAGTAATTCTATCAGGAGTAAACGTAAGAATTTATATTGAAAGGCTGATTTCAAATTGTATATTTTCTTCGAGTCCAGGAGTAAGCGTGGTAACTCACAGTGAAGATAAAAATTTTAAAAGTGTCCTCATAAGCGATACACGTACATATTTAACAAAACTAATCACAGGTAAATTATGAGAAAGTCTAACAAATTTTCTACGACACCACTATATAGGAGGCTATATCTGGAGTTAACCAACATGAATATGACTGAGATTTAAAAGCCAATTATGCATGCTACTCAGTGGGAATTCTGGCATTACTCGAACTGAACAATACTCTTTAAATATGTCTTGTGTGTCGTTGTATCTAATCGAAGTAGTTCTTTATGGGTGTCAGTCAGAAGATATCAATGTCTTGATTTCACGTGTTTTAGGGTAGAAAAAACATATTCGCAGACGTATGTTTACCCAAACATTGACGATACCCAAAGCGCAGCGCGTTTGACATTGGCGTAGTTTTCCATTGGCATTCTTTTCCATGAGTCAATGAAAAGCGCATTTCAGTTGGCCTTCCCCTTAAATGTCGACCATATTCAACTCAGTTGCGGCCTTATCTGAGACTTGAGGGAATTTCAAACGATCAGTCTCAGAAATAAATGAGTCGTCGACGACGTAGTCTGTGACGTTTTATCTGCACTTCAATTACTTCACTCAAAAGGAATATTGCGCATTTGTCGCCCAACTTCGTTTTTGATACGATTACGACAGCCTCAGTGTTCCCGCACAATAAGATACATCTTTCACCAATAACGCATTAAGAGGCTTATGAAAGAATTTCATCGTAAGAAATGTGTCTTCAAAACAAAAACAAGATGACGGCGATTTGAAATATTTGTTGAAACCAAGTCGAATAATTTACTACTCGATTCTAAATTGTAAGTGCTAGTAAGAACGCCATGATGTATTTTGAATGAAAACAGTTTGCCCAAACTAGCATTTTGTCACGACTCTGACCTTTAACCCTATTTTGCCTATTTGTCAACACATTGAATTCACCTTCATACGCTAAGTTTTGAGACACGGGCAGGTGATTGTACATATGGATGTTTTTTTTGTGTTTTGTGTTTTGTCGACATCACGAGCTAGTAAACAATTAAAATTGTGGGTACGGTATCAGCGCAAATTACCGAATAAACTAGGAAAAAATAGCCATTCCATCAAGTTGTTTTATTTTTTTGCAACAAGGAACTATTTTATATTCGGAGCTTCTAAACGTTAATAGAAAATCGCAACAATTATTCTATATCAAACCTCAAAATATTCAGTGGGGCCTCAAATCCTTATTTTTGACTTTGAACATTTTGGTCAATTTAATATTAGGAAATGAAAATTTTCTCGAATACAGAATTCTTAAAGAGGTATTTACAAATTTGTAAAAACGTGCACGCTATATTCAAAAAGTCCTGAGAACCAAAACAGCTTATTTTATTAACGCAATTTATACTGTCTCAAAACAAGGTCCCGAGGTTTAAGTTTCACTACCGCCGCCTCAATTTGCACCACAGTAAGGGAGGAGATAATCGCAATAAATTAGTTGGGATATATGATGATGGTCATCTTAGACGTTACAATGCTACCCGGTGGTTGTCGTAAATCTCCGCGTAGGTGAATGGAAACTAACACACTCTATTTTAATTTGTGAGGCTTGAGTGCATATATGCTGTCAACTGAGTAATTTACTTTTTCTCTCCCTGATATGCAACACGGTTGGTTAATTTTTGTTAACAGTGCAGGGATGAATTACCTCGAATCCCTAAAAATATGTTTCTATTGACACATGTGTACATGCATACCGCTCCTAAACTCATTTGATAGTTATCTTTATAGTTTCAGTCACACAAACCTAATTTGCTTAAACTAATGAGAATCGATTTTTTTCTGTCAATGTCATTTTATTGTTCTGTTGCTGATTGTTGGATTGAATAGTACGTGGAAATATTTCACATCTTGTGTTGAGTATTGTATTGTTAACTAGAATCGAATAGTACATTATTCAATTCGAATCTAACAAAAATTTCAAATTGCCGTCATCATATTTTTGTTTTGAGACCATATTTTTACAATGAAATTCTGGCATAAGACTCCTAATGAGTTATTGATGAAACATATTTCTTATTGTATGCGAACGCTACGAGAACTGTTTGAGTGATGGATTCTATGATTTTAGTAATTTATGCGTCTGAAGGACCCATTACCATGAAAATCACATATCTTCCGATGATTCGAGATGCGATTTAATTAAAAAAAATATTCGGATCGATTCTATAATCATCAGGTATTCGAAAACGCCCAGTTCTAGTTTTTACTCATACCTATAGCTAATGCCAGCTTTTATTGCTAAAAAAATTCAGATAAAAAATGCTTCGACTCCAAATCTGTTTGTTGAGAAATGTCATCACCTGCAGCCCTACACAAATTCATCATTGTTTGCTACTTTCTAGAGCAGGTGTTCTCAATCTTTTTTCTGTCAAGTACAATCAGACTTGTAAGGTAATCAGACACCGAACAAAGTTGTGATATATATATTGATTATCAATTTGTTGCAACAGCAATTTATTGACCAGATGTAACTAAATTAAATCTTCGTGTTGA
The DNA here is from genome assembly GCF_964204865.1 of Styela clava. Classification (NCBI taxonomy): domain Eukaryota; kingdom Metazoa; phylum Chordata; class Ascidiacea; order Stolidobranchia; family Styelidae; genus Styela; species Styela clava. The sequence continues at coordinate 6,989,707 of NC_135254.1, forward strand.
AATTATTGCCCTTTTCTTCCGCCTAACTAATGAATTCTTAAAATCTCAAGTTTCAATAAGCATAATCACTTTCTCAAACGCTCGCAGCACGCCGTCTTTGGAGATTTCAGTTTGCCTGCAAAGCTGTGAATTTCACATTGTTGCGTCACAATCACAACAACGCAAGATCAGGGAAATATATACGTTTCAATTGGCATCTAGTTTCAATGAGCACGCATTTTCCTCTTGTAGTAATGTAGGATATTAAAAAACAGCAACACACAAAAGCTCGACAGTCACCCAAGTACCCCTGGGAATCTTTTCGTAAACCCCTGGGGGTTCGCAAACCCCAGGTTGAGAACCCCTGTTCTAGAGACTTTGAAATCGAACGCATATACAATACAATTTTCAACCCCATTCTATGACTATCAGACGCAGTGTTATTTCTACATACGCGGCGATCCACTATGTGTCGCAATTGAGCAGTAATATTTGTGAGTAAAATGGATTATTCTAGGTGCTACCGAAATATATGTACCAGGTCGGGTTATGGCATAATTTTTCTCGATTTTCCTTATTTTAGTTCTATTACGAGTTCAGGAATTGTCTGTGTTGACCAAGTAAATATACCCCTGCCCATAGGTTTCAGTCCCTTCACACAACTTGACATAAAATTGGCGAACAAAATTAGTTACTTCCATATTGGTACACACAGTTATAGGCCGCCGAATTCTGTTGCTTTTAAACAATGAAATAAAATTTCATTCTGAATGAATTAATTAATCTATGAACATTATTTATATAATATTTCAATATTTCACTCTGCACTCTGCAAAAATTTATTTACGTAAAGAAACCGATATCTTCTTATTTGGCGGTTTGTATGTGTGTTGCGTTGGATCTGGCCTCCTCTATAGCGGTGTCAGAGAAAATATTTGTTGGATTTGTCATATTTTAAATGGGATTAGTTTTGTTAATCATTTCCGTGTATCGTTTATGGGAAGAGTTTAAAATTGTTCTTTCCACTCTAAATTGTTACGTTTCCTCTTGTTAGAATAAATTAAACACTCATAGTTATGGACTAGAAGAAAATATACAACCGATTCCGACCCCAAAAAAATTTCCACTTCGACTCCCGATATCTGGTTGTTTCTTTTGTTTTATTGTTATGTATTATAAGCACTTCGCAATGCATTTTGTGCAGAACAAGTAATATTTACACTTTACATAAATATAAGTTAGTACATTTATCATCAAATATACAGCACAAATATGATTGCAAAATTATGCACCGCATGAGGGTTCCTTGTGCACAGTTACAAGTGGTTACCATGGAGGCGACTCACGTCACAGAGGATAACATTGATCGGAAGGTAAGTACCAGTATCGTAATGCTGAGTGAAAATACTTTGTTTCTATCTCATATTTTGAATTATTTTATCAACATTGAAAATAGAAAATTTTTATTTTAACTTTGATTGTAGAAAATTTACAATGTTGGCCCTCCACTTCGACTCAACAGTCCTGAACTACACTATAACTTTCATTATTTCAGTGCATTTCGTGTCTTACTATTAGACACCGCACCACAAGTTTGTTCAATGTATCGGGGTCTAGGATAGCAAGCCCGTAAGACGTAGATAGTTTATAAAAGTCTGCTTCCTCATATGAATCGAATATACACAAAGGCGTATCTAACGTCGTGGCTCGTGCGAACGAAACCGTTTAAATATGAGCGCAAAATGTTTCAATAAAACAATTTCGAAATGGAAATATATGATCTGAAACTTGTATTTTTACTTAAATAATAACGTACAAATATCTCAATTCAACAATTGTCCTTAAAAATTATCGGTCAACAATCACGTGGGCGCATTTTTAAGATTTGTCATTGGCGCCATTTTACGTAGATAAGCTGCTGAATACTCAGTACAACAAGTATGAACAATGGAATCCTGCCATGATACTTTAATGCAGTGGCAATTTTATATCATCCATAAAGCGTTTTAATTGCTGATATATCAGATACTTTTTCGCTTAAATCATAGGCTTAGCCCATCCTCTCCCTAAAAATCTTAACTTTTATATGCGATTTTGCGATGTGGATGACTTTGTTCAATCATTGACTTTCTGCAAAGTTGTGCAATAATCAAGAATATGTTTTGGAAAATTGAAGTTCTGGAAATTAATACAATTCTCAGTACATCGGGTCAACGAGTTTGAGTTGACATGACACTGCCAGTCAAAAGTTGAATCTTTAACAAAATTGATTCATTCAATAGGTTTTGAATATTTCGGAGCGCCGGTTAACTAGGTTTTCTGACCTGGCATTAACCTAATGCCAAGTGAGTGCGTCCACAAAGGAAGGATACGTTGCATAATGCAACCAAAATGACTAAACAATAGTTTCTAGCTACCGCGTACAATGGTGTTGTTACCTATTATAAAATTATTTTCATATAATTTCAAATTCCAACTCATTAAATTTCATGATCTAATCACAACAATGGATTATGCAATACAGTTCATATTTTTTGTATATTTACTGCCATTTTTAGGTAATTGATGTTTATCTTCTAGTTTAAACCAACAGATTGATATCTTGCCAAAAGTAGAACTATGTGGGTAATACGCCGGGATCTGATATTTTGCATTTTAATAAGATAATAAGAAATAATCAGCAATTTAACTCGTATTTGCCAATATTGTTATTTGGTTTTTGTACGGGTATGATCTCTGTTGAATGGTAAAGATCTTTGACGTGTCCTAACAGTGACCTCAGGAGCCTGCCAAACGTTTTTTGTTTGCCCAAGTCAAGTTTCTGATAATGATGCCTTTTATAAAAAAAACTTGAAAATAATCCGGGGTGTAAACATGTTATTGGTGTTGTTATACATGAGAATGAATAAGTCAAACGTAATGTCAACATAAATAAAGAACATCGAGAATAAAATGTGTAATAACGAGAACTCCAAAGCTTGCCGCCCTTAATTAATAACTTGCTGTCCAGGCCGACTCTCTTAGTCACGCCCCTGATCGTCCAGCATAGATCGAGTCAAAATATTTGTAACCTTGGACTGGCCAACTCATTCAAATATCCAAGGGCTGAAATAGTTAGGTATTAGATTCGTTTTTGTTGAATTTTCGAATTAACGAGTGTTCTACATTCGAGTGTTATCCAGAAAAAAACATTACATTTGATAAAAACTAGAGATCTCGTTGCAATTGGCCATGAAGTCAGTTCTTCATTTATCTTAATCAGACCTATTTATTTCATTACCAATTCATTTTTTTAAGACTTGAACACATTGTTTACCAAATTAAAACGTATATACGCGTATGTTAAACTTTGTCGATGTTATTGTTACACCTGCGCTTTTTGCAATGAGGGAAGGGCGATTGAATTCAGAAAATTGAATATACAGTCATCCTATCTCAATTTTAATTTTCCTGTACATTGTTTCAATTTCTCATAATAAGCTATCAATGTGTTAGCTTTTATAAATTCTCGAAAATATTCAGGGTGGCGACGATACTCTATATTGTGCCAAACTTATATTAAAGTTCCCCTAATACTTTTGTACGTGTGGAATTGAAGCATCAATCAACGTGCTGTTTCCTGAAGATAGAAAGAGAGATGCGCCCACTAAATTCATACTTCTATTTTGTGACAAAATGCATTTTTTATTTTTTAAGAAGAGAAATAAATACTACTCTCCGCTTCCCGTGAGCCATGAGTAAGCTTGCATAGAATATAATGCGATGCTAAGAGTGTTCAGTATCACTCTACTGCAAACTGTCAAAGGATCGAATTTCAAGCAAAGGTACAACTAAATTGTGGTTTTGCCATCCCGCTCCAATTCTTGGTGTATTGGGAGTGGCCTCTCCTTGTAGTTTCCTTGAGGCCACCCCGGCGTTTCAGTAGCGTTCTTCATGTTAAGACGTTACCGCTTTTGTTGACTTGCTTTTGTTTAAATAGTACTTGCTGTTCAGCTCGTTTCATCATTGTCATCGTTCCAGCACCACCATAAATAGTAGTATAGGTATAAAAATAGTATACTTACTTTTTTATACCTTTTTACAGAATTCTCTCCTTGTCAGAACATCTGGTTGACTAACTTGGTTTCTTGGTCTTTCTATGTCTGCCAGGACACACTTGCCTCTTGGCACTGATTTAATTCAGAGTGTTCCTGGCAGTCGAAAGGCCATGTCTACCCAGGCATCTTCTGTGACGCCAAAACCGCTGTTTTCAAGCGTGGCGGCGTCACTGCCCAGGGTAGTTAGTGTAAAGGGTGTGGAGGTCTCTCGCGGCGAGTCGGTCGATTTCTTAACTTCTCAAGACATACCTACCGTCTCGGCGTTTTACGAGCTTTTTACTTCCGTCGAAAAACTTCGCTCTTTTAAAGCCCTAGTAGAAGGTATTTTTCCTATCCGACAAGGCCTGTGGAACTTAACTTTCCAGCCCACGGATGGAGGTTCCACGCGAGATAATTTTCTTGATAGTGTCGGCAACATCTTGAACACTCCCTCAGGTGAATTAAAATTTGGTCTTCCTCGTGGCCCCGGCACACGCATCAGTGTGCGGGGCATACCAACTGAAGCCACGATAGACCAACTTAAAGCAATGCTAGATTCCTTAAACTTTGGAAAAGTCAGGCGGGTGTTTAAAATCTTTTTAAAAGGTACTAAAGTGTATAATGGCTACGTGCAAGCCATCGTTGATGAGTTCGATGTCTCTAAGTTTCCGGACTTCATCAACGTTGGTGGAATGAGATGTAAGACCTATCTTCCCGCAGAGCTATATACTAAATCCTGCTTGAATTGTTTCCAATCGGGGCATCTGGCCAGAGAATGCGTTTTGCCACCATCTTGCCGTCTCTGCAAAAAATCGGGGCATGTACAGAGAGACTGTACCGATTTTCCAGCAATACCATCAGCTGTAAATCAAGGTGGCAAAATTCCACCTCGCACCAGCTCTCTCGATGTACAGGCGACAACCACCTCAGCGACGCCAGCTAGATATAGCTTCTCTAAAGTTGTACCTAGTCCCCCATTACCGCAGAGACAGTCGCCGAAGAAAAATAATAGAAAGGAAAAAACATCATCCAAAAAACCTAATAAGTTTTCCAGTTTGGTTAGGGTCGAATTGCACCCAATCCCTACTGAAATTCGTGATCTTTCTGATTCTCTCGAGTCAGATTCTTTAAACATCAAGGAGAAGCTGGATGATGCCAATAAAAATAGTCCTAACAAAGGAAAAAACCAGGATGATCCTGAAATAATCGTAAATAATGAGAAGGAGAACTCTTCGGGGGATGGCCCGTTAAATCTGGTCAAACTCTCGGAGAGTTCTAATGACGACCATGCGTCTTTTCGGCAAAAACTTCGAAGCCATGGCAAACAGAAGGAACCTGGTCCAGAGTGGGACTATTCCCAAATTGATAAAATATCTGTTTTTAGGGACGACAAAAGGGGACGGGAGAGTTCGTCTAGTACATCAGACACCTCCCTTGTTCTCCCCCCGAGTAAGTCCCGAATATTTTCCGCTCTGCCTTCAGAGAAGGACGAATAATATTGGTCCAATTCTGTGGATTCCTCCAATTCTCTTTTTTGTGGACAGCCATTTGTGGCAGTACTCACTATATAATAACTTGTAATAACTCAATAGAAGCTGAAGATCCTCCCTCAGCTATTTGTTTAATAGTAATGTATACTGCACTAACATATTTTTCCAAATCGCTCCATATCAATGGACTCGCTAAGTATTGTTACCATCAATGTTAACGGTCTCAGCACAAACATGCATAAGCTGAGTCTCTTTTTACAGAGACACAGACCACATATAATCTCCTTGCAGCAAATACATCGCTGTAAGGAGGAAACCATCCAATCTTGGGCAACTGATCTGGGTTACACCGCACATCTGAACACCATCAGCCATGAAGAAACCTCAACAAAATATTTTAAATCCGGTACTGGGATCCTTATTAAAAATAATATTCCATGTACCGATACAACTTATGTTAGGGTTATTCCTAATAGACTTTGCAGACTGGACTTCTTATATAATAACAATAACTTTTGCATTCTTAATGCATACGTCCCGTCTGTCAGAGGTTGTATACAGACTACCTTCATGGATAGGATGTGCGGTGTGATCCAGACTCTGGATCCTTTGATATTTATAATTATAACCGGTGATTTTAACTCTGTCCTAGATGAGCGTGATGTTCTTAATAGTCATCATTTTAAACTCTCTAGGGCAGAGAAAATATTAGGATCAGCTTTACAAGCATCCAGCATGGTGGATATTTATCGTAGGAATTATCCTACTGGCCGACTTTACACCTGCCAAATAGGAGCACAGTCACGCAGGATTGACAGAATTTACATCTCTGAAAACCTGCTGGCTAGTGCTCAAACTATTCATCATCTAATTAACACTGTTTCTGACCACACCCTTGTCCCATTCCTCGTTTTAAAATCTTCTATGAAGATTAGGTGGGGCAAGGGTGCTTGGAAAAACAATCTTAGCCTGTACACTGATCAAGTATATATTAATTTAATTAAACATAAATATAGTGAGTATGTCCATCGTTTGGAGGACTTTCCTTTCATCCAAGATTGGTGGGACTTCGTCAAAAATAGCATCCGGAAGGTATCGATTTCGTATTCCATCCAGAAATCTAAAGAAAATAAAAGTAAAGAGTTGGAATTACAACATCTAATTAAAGAAGGGACCAATAATAATGCTATTATTCAACTGCGTCGTGAACTTCTTCTTCAACAGGAAAAGAAATTAGAATATATAAAATTAAAAGCCAATATTGAAAGCCCTGAAACCGAAGAAAAACCTTCCAAAATTTTTTATCAAAAAATAAAGAAAAGAGAGGCCGAAACCACCATTACTGAACTCAAGGATAATCAGGGCATAATAAAAAATAATCCAGCTGAAATAATTAACATAGTACACAGCTTCTATAAGGAGCTATGGGGAACTGTATCTCCCATTGATATAGTGACCCAACAGGACTACTTAGATATAATGAATCACCCTAAATTAACCCCTGACAATCTGGATAAATTGGCTGATTGGACCTCTGAAGAGGAAGTTTTTGATATTATACGAGATATGGAGAGTGGGAAGTCGCCAGGTTTTGACGGCCTCTCTAAGGAGTTCTATGAGACGTTTTGGACTACAATTAAAAAAGAATTCATAATTTTGATTAATAACATTTTATTTTCTGGTAAACTGCCAGACTCTTCTAAAATCGCTCGCGTCCGTTTAATTTATAAGAAAGCCGACGTTTCAGATTTGAGAAATTGGCGACCGATCTCAAATCTGAACGTCGACTACAAAATCGTCGCCAAACTCCTCACAAAACGTCTCATGGGACCCCTGTCCTCCATAATAAGTCCAAATCAGAAATGTAGCATTCCTGGTCGAAGTATATTCGACATACATCATAATTTAAATAGCGCAATAAATTTTACCAGGGATAAAAATATTCCCTGCTTTATAGTAGCTATTGACAACCTCAAGGCATTCGACATGGTTAACCATCATTTCCTATTAAATATTCTTCACAGAATAAATATAGGTGAGAATGTCTTGAGGTTGATAACATCTATGTACACGAATATTTCTAGCATTGTCGAGGTGAACGGGGCTTTCACGGAGGAGATTAACGTACTCAGGGGCATCCGTCAAGGATGTCCCCTGAGTATGCTCCTTTACACCATCAACGTGGAGTCCCTAAGCCGCAAGATAATGCGTAATAACTTAATAAAAGGAATTAATATAGGTAATTACTATCATAAACTTGACCAGTATGCAGACGATGCAACTTTTGTTGTATCCGATGCATACTCGGTGGATGAAATTTTTTCTGAGCTAGAGCTCTTTCGTAAAGCAACTGGCCAGGCCATTAATCGGACCAAAACAGAGATCCTTTGTACTAATAAACGGGCCAGAGATTTAATATCCTTCTCGCCCCATAACCAATATACAAAGGACTCTGTTAAAATACTCGGAATTTATTTTGGTAAAGACCAAGTCAATAAGACTTGGAATGAAAAGATACTTACCATAAATAAAATAATTAACCTTAGTCGATCTAGGTATCTTTCCTGGTACGGCAAGATTATGGTGATAAACTCCCTAATCTTGTCCCAGGTATTGTACAGTGCGAGGTCGGTATTTATACCCCCTCAAACTGTACAACTAATAGAGCGTAATATTTTTTCTTTTATGTGGACGTCTGAACCCATGGAAGTCTTGAGTAGGAGGATTCTTCAGGATGACATCAATAAAGGAGGGATGGGCGTAATTAGTCTTAGGACTAAGATTGCTGCCTGCCAAGTGGAGATGTTTAAACACCTGGTCTCTCTAACCAACCCCAGTCAATTCTGGCATAGAGAGGCCCAATACTCCCTTGGCAGTAAGATAAAATCCGTTAATACCAACCTCTATAGTAATTCTATGCCCCACTCCATCTGTGTACCTGAACCTTGGTTGAGGAGATTCAATCTTTTTAAAAGATTGAACTTCTCAACCGAGGAATGGGAATCCTCCAATCTTCGTACCATCTACTCAAGACTTCTGGGGGAAAGACTTGAACATCCTCCCACCGATGTCGACTGGGAATTTGTCCACCTTCTCAGTCGACATCTTAAATATCACTTTAATAATCATGAAAGGGAAATATCGTTCAGGATTGTCCGGAACGGTTTCCTTTTTGGAAAACGCCGGAAACAGACCGGTTTTAAGTATAATAAACTTAATAACCGATTACTTAAACTGGGCTGTAAATTCTGTAAATCTGGGCCTGACAACACCCAGCATATTTTTTTGGAATGTAGCGTTTGCCTTAGCATATCGTCGAGAATCCTTGACACCCTAAATAAATTATGTGTGAGTGCTGTTTGTGTTTCTATGGAAGATATCTTCCTTAACACGTATAATAAAAACAGCACTCTATCTGTCCTTAAAATATACCAACTTTTTAAGGTCCACATAATTGGGGTGAAAGGGGTTCTCGACAGAGACGATCGATATGCGACGGCAAACGATACTAATAATATTTTTAAATCAGTCATGACCGGTTTTTATAATCATCTCTTGGGTCGCGAGATCAAGTATGGCAATATTGTATTGTATGAAATAGTACCCAACTGGAAAGAAATATTGTGTGGCTATTGCTCATGATATCCCATAATGCTCGCGCCCTTATCTAATTATTAATAGGCCTGTCAAAACGACTAATAAAAATATTTCCTCCTTAACTATGTTGATCTTTTTATCATCATAGATACTAATTCACCTGTATATAATTGATAATAATCCATTCATCAACATGGTAAATATATAATAGCTAGGAAGACAAATAATAGCGTCAACATAACGCCAAATATACCAAGAAACTGGCAACTTTTTCATCAATACATTTAATCTTCTCTATTTTATGTTATATTTTTTTTTCTTACCTACTTCTCCCTCCATAGCTCTTTCCTTCTTTCTTTCTAAACTTTCACTTCGTCATCTTGACATCTTCCTTCTTTTTTTCTCCTTACCTGGCCAAGACGAAATACTCGTCACTAGAGGGCTCAATGAGTGTGCATCAAGGTGCATTTCTCCGAGTCCTCCTGGTGGCGGGAATATTCCGTTGAGGTCGGGACTTCCGTTAACTCTTCTTTTATTTTGCAGAAAAAAAAAGAAAGATCATCTGACAGCCTCCCCTGAAAAGAACGTAAGTATAAAAAAATAAAAAAAAAGTAAGTATCGTTGGGTTGAGGCCCAAATTAAAAAAAAAAAAAAAAAAAAAAAAAAAAAAAAAAATAAAAAAAAATAAAAAAAAAAAACAAAGGTAATCTTATGTTTAAAAAAAAAAAGAAAGGTTGGCAAAGTCCTCAAATTCAAAATGGAAGTTCCTGTGCGAGTCCTTTTAACCAAACTTCTCTTGATTATTGAGTTTTTTTCATTGATTAAAGGTTAGTAATATTTGAATTATAACGTGAATGATTTTTAATTTGTATATTGTATAGAATATTGTGGCATAAACTGCAAGTCTTTATTTTTGATTTCTTCCTACTCCGGACTCATAGGAGGCTGTCGGCACTAAGATGCTTTAACGAGTTGGTATTAAAAAGAATAAAATCAGCTCGTTCCACGAAATAAGTATATTAAGCGTTAGTATACAGAAAAAGTTCAAATATGATCTAACGAAAGCTCACAAATATACTTTCAATTTCGTTGAAAAATATTTTGCTATTCCTATTTGTCGTTTTTGTAATTGTTTCCAATTTTATCATGGTATTAGAGAGACAATTATATTGAACAAAAGTACGCGATAACATGTTTCCTGTGTATCTCATTATATTTAAAAATTCATACGCAATTGAGCATTTTACTAAATGAATGAAAACTACGAAATAAAATCCGGTTTTTGAAACATAGAAAAAAAATCAGTTATCAATTCTTATTTTTCACAAAAATTACGGAAAATGACAATTATTTGATGAAAAACTATGTGGTTTTCAATATTTACCTTCAATTGATTTTGTCGGTGTCACGTGACTATATCGTTTTATCAAATTGTACTCGCGTTTTTTTGTTTGTTTTGTTTTTAACATTGTAAACTCGTAAGGTTGCAGGTGCACTGTCGCGTTCACGCTATGCTACGCAAAAACAAGTAGAATCACGTAAACCAGTTGTTCTCATATGAATTGACGAATGAATGGAAGTGTGCTTGACAACGAAATCACCGCTATTTAATCTTTTCTATTTTCAGAAACATTTTCGTAATTGTTAATTTTGGGGAATGAATGATATGAAAAAGCGGTGTGCAACCTACAGGAGAGCCAGATAAAAATAACTGGGTTAAACCGCTGGCTACACCTTTATTTAACATAGGCTTTCTTGTAGGCACAAAAAGTTTGGTTGTTGAACTCGTGACGTGCGTTGTACGCGTCGCGCTAGCTAGCTGTTAGGCAAGTATAGCGTCTTTAGCATTAATAATAAATTGGACTCGGGTATGAGCTTCGCGACGAAAAGAAATTGGAAATACTCCCTTCTAACCGATTGACCTAAATTAAAAACTTGTTTCGCGGGCGCACACCCTTTGAAATTAGCACTTCTCCGCGGGACGCACTTTTTTGCGGCCGCAGGTTGCACACCCCTGATTTAAATAACTGTTTCTGTTTAATTTTGAGGTTTACTTGGTCGATGTATTTTCCATTCTTTTTGTTGCGTAGTTGTAAAGGTTATAAAAAGCACGCTCGTTCGAAATAGCGGGATTTATGCGTGTAGAAAACGCGTTTTAAATAGATCTAGAATACAACTTTATTTTAATTCAAAGCAGTGGTTGTCGACCCTACTTGTTAAATTCGTCCTGTCGACTATTTTGAACACATTTAATCCCCCGTCATTATACCTAAAAAGTATCGATTTTTCGTTTATTAAATCTCTGAACAATTTTCATCTAACGTTATGCGAAAATAGCACCATCGATTTTGTGCTGTTGAAGTAGTTCATAATGCGTGCATGAATAAGTTTTATAGTAATAAAAGTAAACTACCGATTATTAGCAATACTACAGCAAATAGAAAGTTCCCAATCCCCTCAAGAACGGCAAAATTTGCCTGCTTGTTGATTTGCTTGTCGTAGCCTCGGCATAATCTAATTTGATTGAGGTAATTGTGGATTGATTAAACATAGCGTTCGTTATTACGTATATGTTTTGTACGGCTATTACGTCACAGCTACATTAGGAAGTAGACAACTCGTGCGATTGCGTACTATTGAAATATTTGTAAAATTACCACCTTTTTACTATTAATAACGTGTTACATTTCTAGGACAAACAATATTCTTGATTTGTTGTTGTTTTATCTCACTATATATCTTTCTTCAACAGGAGAGAAATGCTGGGCACCAATGCTGTGTAACAATACACTTGTGTGGAGAGTATTCGGGGAATGCGAAATGGTAAGATATTCATGGTAGCTTAATTTCACAGATTTATTTGTTTTAAAAAAATGACTGGCGACATTTATAATATATGGAAAATCATTTACTAGACTTAGTTTATTCAAAATTTAAAAATTCTATAAACATTATGCGCCCAAAAAAACCGCAGTATGTCGTCACATAAGTTTTAAATTTTCGCAAGTTTACGGGGTTCCAGATAAGTCGTTTTCATTTCTAATTTTATATTCATTTTTGTTTTAAGAATGAAGAATTCAGAAACAGAAAAAAAGCTTTGGAAGGTTCGTAACATGATGAACACTTTAACGATTCAACTGTGAGCCCAATCGGAATTGGTTATTTCATATTTATTGGACACGTAGTGGGCATAACGATCGTTTGGTTGTTATGTTGTTCTTGTTGTTGGTCTTGTTGTTCTTCGACACTTTTTTGACACCTAGTGGAAAATCTAAAAAATCGCCTTTCTCTTCGATTACTGGACCATTTGATTTGAAATTTTTACTGCTTAAAGATGAAATTTTTCTCCAGAAGGCTATTACTTTTATTTATTTCAAATATTTTTGTTAGCTCTGTGAGATTTGTTTCTGTTTGCTATGACGTCACTGAACGTTCTGTGGACATCGGACGCCATTTTGTGTCCGACTGTACTGCTTCGCTTGGTGCGAATATATTTGTAGACTGTGATCTGACGGTACAGTAAACCGTACTGTACTGCGAACAGAGGTGTCCATATATTTGGGCGTAGCTCTCTTGTTTAAATTATGTTCCCTGATTTATACAACTAGGTTCAGCAAATGCTGGGTAAGAAATATATCCCCAGGATTGTAGTCTCCCAGTTTTAGTTATTTTATCTTTTTATTAACGAAATACTCTCTATTTCAACATTTTATTTATTTCCTTTGATAGTTACCGATTTTTATTTATTTATAGAGAAAATCAACCAGTTGGCCAGCATGCTAACCCTTCTTGAAGGAAAACTGAAAACCAAAACAGCAATGACAACACAAAACAACATAATACACACCTCTAGCACAGATGTAAAAGAAACAACCAAGCCACAAAGTGAACAAACTCTTCTTGTTTCATTTTCGGTTGTTTTTGGCCATGGATGCACAACTTTTTTGTCGGTGTGCTATATAACCAACTTCAGACGTTTAGCTGCGCCACACAAAAATTCAGATTTTTCATCTACACAACGATTTAATTCGGAACCAAATGAATGACAAAACAGATTAAAAAATTTAAATTACAGTAATAAAGACGTTGAAAATTGCGAAAGATTTAACGCATCGACAAGAGCGAAAGAAAACATATTTTTACATGTATTTTTACTCATGTGAGCGCACTTTTGAAAATAAACTGTCGGATTGAGATTTATGCTTGATGGGGAAACTTTGAGAGTTATGGCTTAACCGGCCGGGTTGTGGCCCACGGGCCGCCTGTTGCACAACCCTGTTATAAGTAGTGTTATTATGAATATACGTTTAGCTGCGCCACACAAAAATTCAGATTTTTCATCTACACAACGATTTAATTCGGAACCAAATGAATGACAAAACAGATTAAAAAATTTAAATTACAGTAATAAAGACGTTGAAAATTGCGAAAGATTTAACGCATCGACAAGAGCGAAAGAAAACATATTTTTACATGTATTTTTACTCATGTGAGCGCACTTTTGAAAATAAACTGTCGGATTGAGATTTATGCTTGATGGGGAAACTTTGAGAGTTATGGCTTAACCGGCCGGGTTGTGGCCCACGGGCCGCCTGTTGCACAACCCTGTTATAAGTAGTGTTATTATGAATATATTTTGTTCAGCATTAATAAGAAATAATATGTAGAGATGCTGCATAAGTCGTTCGTTAATAATTGTTTGAAACAGAGAAATTTTAGATTTAATATTGCCGACATCTCACAAAAATCCAAAAGTGCATATCAGTTTTACAGCGTGGTTTTTAAAATAAATCCTATTTTAACACAGAATTCGCAAGCGTCAAGTCTTCTTCGATCACCGCTACGACTGGTCCTGCGGATTCTCCTTGGACAACTGGCGAAGCGTTCTTTTCTACTGTGAACAGCGTGAAGACTTCATCAGTACCCGCTTCGTCTAGTTCTGCAAAAGTGACAACTCCCGAAGATACTGTTATTACACAAACTACATCTGAGCCAGCTGTCCAAACTACATCTGAGCCAGCCGTCCAAACTACATCTGAGCCAGTCGTCCAAACTACATCTGAGCCATCCGTCCAAACTACATCTGAGCCAGCTGTTCAAACTACATCTGAGCCAGCTCTCCAAACTACATCTGAGTCATCCGCCCAAACTACATCTCAGCCATCCGTCCGAACTACATTTGAGCCATCTCTCCAAACTACATCTGAGCCAGCTCTCCAAACTACATCTGAGTCATCCGCCCAAACTACATCTCAGCCATCCGTCCGAACTACATTTGAGCCAGCTGTCCAAACTACATCTGAGCCAGCTGTCCAAACTACATCTCAGCCATCCGTCCAAACTACATCTCAGCCAGCCGTCCAAACTACATCTCAGCCATCCGTCCAAACTACACCTGAGCCAGCTGTCCAAACTACATCTGAGCCAGCTGTCCAAACTACATCTCAGCCATCCGTCCAAACTACATCTCAGCCAGCCGTCCAAACTACATCTCAGCCATCCGTCCAAACTACACCTGAGCCAGCTGTCCAAACTACATCTGAGCCAGCTGTCCAAACTACACATGAGCCAGCTGTCCAAACAATTTCGTCTGGATTTACTGAACAAGGTCTGTTTTGATAATTCAGTAGTTTTCAAACCTTTTTTTTTTCTCGCGGCGCACTAAGCAAATAAAAAAAAGATTGCGGACATTTGTAGAAAAATAAAGTTATCTTTAAACAAATTATTCTACAAATGTTAATGCTATGTGTGTGCCTGTTTTGAGAAACAATTAAAAATAGGTTCCGTCGCTCCCTTTTTTGCTTTTAATCTCAGTCATAGCAGAAAATCTGTTTACAGAGATTCATGAAGTTGCAAATGGCTAGGTTATTTTGATGGTTTTTGCACTGATGATGGAATAAAATTTGTAAGCAGATAGACTCGTCCAAAATTGATTTACTGTTAGCCTAACGATAACTGAACGCGCAAGTCAACATGGTGAAAGATTGAAGTCTTTTCTACAAATACATTATGACATAAAATTAGACCGTGACAATCACCCTTACTACAGCGATAAGGCAAATACAATATATGTTATTACCAGTCTAATACCGGATACTCAAATCTCACAAGCTTGCCCGTTGCATGCCTGCCTGTGTGTAATAAAAGTTGCTTATTTTCTAATATTCGAAAATGCTTCGAGTCACACCTAAGAATCTCTTGCGCCGCACTAGTGTGCTGCGCACACAGTCCAAGAAACACTGCGTTAAATAGATCTTTATGTTCAATTCCAAATTGTCAGATTTTATATTTAAGCGTATGGAACATTAGGAAAACTTTATTGTTGTATTATACAACGTATTTACATATTCCACTCCAAATAAGGCTTTGTTACAGATCCCACCGCTCGATAATGAGAAACCATTTCTCGGGAGAACGGGAATTTTCTCAATTCGGTATCGCCTACCCAATTTATTGCACCCAGGGTGATATGCTGGGTAAGGTATAATTTTAAATCATTTCCAAAACTAAAAAAAAAAATTCACCAAATTGCTCGTAGTTCCCTCGTCATAAAACGTTGATAACTCGCATATTTACCCAATCAATCCACAAGGTTGACTGTATATGCAAATATAGATGCCAACTAACAAAAACCAGAATCTTTAATGCAGCACAACACGGTTCAAATTCTACTCAAGTCATCTCTTCAAAGCATGAATCTGACATTGCACCGCATCTCATCCAGGCTTTGTTTCATTGACAATCGATATATTTTTAATAAACTACCAACAGTGACTAGATATGCAAATGTACGACGACACATTTATATCAATCCATATGATTTAACAATTGTAAATTATTTAAATCACAGATATCATGCGCTATGACGGAAAAATATTCATACCGTTGGCATCTGAAGAGGTTTATAAAGCATCAGCGATCGTCAAATGTCAGCAACTCGGAGCCGAGTTAGCAAATATATACAACCAAGATCACATGGTCAAAATAATGGCATTCATTCGTGACAACAAGATGGGCGGGCATTCTTGGAAACTATTTCATCTCGGCATGACATACGATCCTATTGTGAGTTAGATATAAAAGTATTGTCAGTATTTCTCCTAACCGCACATATTGTTTAACTTTGTTTGAATCCCAAAAAGTAAGTTGTGACGTCATAATAATAGTTATGAGTACGTCACATTCGCGTAAAACTTCACTCAGACATAGAGAGATCGGTAGCTCCGTTATCATTCCAGATGTTGTTTCATTTATCTAATACTGGTTTAAATAACTTCGGATAACTGGATAACTATGACTCGAACCCATATCTTTGCACAAGGATGTCAATATAGTGAGGGAAAAATTAAGAGAATCTATATAATTAATAATTTACATACTTTAATAATAATTGAACACTTGATATTTATTAACCTATTTCTTATATAACCATATTCTACGTTATCTTTGACATATTATGCCAATATATTGAAAAAAAGTTGACAAATTTCATAACTTTTGCATGTAATCAAATTGTTTTGATGATTGAACAATTAATATTTTCAACTTCTTTCTTTTAGAATCAGATTCTGTTTACAAAGATCCATGAAGATGCAAATGGCTAGATTATTTTGATGGTTTTTGCACTGATGATCGAATAAAATTTGTAAGCAGATAGACTCGTCCAAAATTGATTTACTGTTAGCCTAACGATAACTGAACGCGCAAGCCAACATGGTGGAAGATTGAAGTCTTTTCTACAAATACATTATGACATAAAATTAGACCGTGACAATCACCCTTACTACAGCGATAAGGCAAATACAATATATATTATTACCAGTCTAATACCGGATACCCAATTCTCACAAGCTTGCCCGTTGCATGCCTGCCTATGTGTAATAAAAGTGGCTTATTTTCTAATATTCCAAAATGCTTCGAGTCACACCTAAGAATCTCTTGCGCCGCACTAGTGTGCTGCGCACACAGTCCAAGAAACACTGCGTTAAATAGATCTTTATGTTCAATTCCAAATTGTCAGATTTTATATTTAAGCGTATGGAACATTAGGAAAACTTTATTGTTGTATTATACAACGTATTTACATATTCCACTCCAAATAAGGCTTTGTTACAGATCCCACCGCTCGATAATGAGAAACCATTTCTCGGGAGAACGGGAATATTCTCAATTCGGTATCGCCTACCCAATTTATTGCACCCTGGGTGATATGCTGGGTAAGGTATAATTTTAAATCATTTCCAAAACTAAAAAAAAAAATTCACCAAATTGCTCGTAGTTCCCTCGTCATAAAACGTTGATAACTCGCATATTTACCCAATCAATCCACAAGGTTGACTGTATATGCAAATATAGATGCCAACTAACAAAAACCAGAATCTTTAATGCAGCACAACACGGTTCAAATTCTACTCAAGTCATCTCTTCAAAGCATGAATCTGACATTGCACCGCATCTCATCCAGGGTTTGTTTCATTGACAATCGATATATTTTTAATAAACTACCCACAGTGACTAGATATGCAAATGTACGACGACACATTTATATCAATCCATATGATTTAACAATTGTAAATTATTTAAATCACAGATATCATGCGCTATGACGGAAAAATATTCATACCGTTGGCATCTGAAGAGGTTTATAAAGCATCAGCGATCGTCAAATGTCAGCAACTCGGAGCCGAGTTAGCAAATATATACAACCAAGATCACATGGTCAAAATAATGGCATTCATTCGTGACAACAAGATGGGCGGGCATTCATGGAAGCTATTTCATCTCGGCATGACATACGACCCTATTGTGAGTTGGATATGAAAGTATTGTCAGTATTTCTCCTAACCGCACATATTGTTTAACTTTGTTTGAATCCCAAAAAGTAAGTTGTGACGTCATAATAATAGTTATGACGTCACATTTGCTTCTGATTAGGCTCTGCGTAAAACTTCACTCAGACATAGGGAGATCGGTAGCTCCGTTATTATTCCAGATCGGATGTTGTTTCATTTATCTAATACTGGTTTAGATAACTTCGGATAACTGGATAACTATGACTCGAACCCATATCTTTGCACAAGGATGTCAATATAGTAAGGGGAAAATTAAGAGAATCTATAAAATTAATAATTTACATACTTTATTAATAATTGAACACTTGATATTTATTAACCTATTTCTTATATAACCATATTCTACGTTATCTTTGACATATTATGCCAATATATTGAGAAAAAGTTGACAAATTTCATAACTTTTGTATGTAATCAAATTGTTTTGATGATTGAACAATTAATATTTTCAACTTCTTTCTTTTAGAATCAGATTCTTCGTTTCCGCAACGGAACTGAGATATCATCAATGAGTTTCAAATGGTCCAATGGGTTTCCACTCAATGGGCAGAATCACTCTGGTTACACAGACATGGTGATCGATATTCGTAAAGATACAACAAACTCAGATCAACACATTTACAACTACTTAGATAATCAAAGCTACGTCTTGTGTGAAATTTGAACTTTCAACTAACTGTTATAGCAAACTGTCCGACAAAAAAATCAAGATGGAGAAACTTCTCAATCAATATGGAAAGTTATTAAAATATGGCTAAGGGAACCAATACAAGAATTCTTGCCAAACCGTAAAAATGAAGAATTATGATTTCAGTCTGTACATTTTTTTTTTGTAAAACCTAATACGAATGAGTCTTCTAAAGCCGTCACTGTTGTCGATCCTTTATATTTTCACTTTAAACAACGCTTTGCCGAAGATGTAGTTCTTACGTAGAACAATAGAAATCCTTGTGAGATCAGCCAAACATTTAACCAAAATTTAAAATTTAAATGAGCTACAAGTGTTTTCCGTTGTTACCATATTATTATTTATATACTTTTATACTTTTCGAGACAGTGATCTAATATAACAACTCAAATTTTCAAGTTTTTTCTATAGAATTCCAACAGAACTTGTATAAGATAATCAAAAAATAAATTGAAACCAGTTCAACAAAGATTACACTAACACTCAAAATATTGTTATGCTTGTAAACTGTTTCTGAATGTATTTTAATATTATCCAAAGTTAGAAAAGGTTTTGCCATAATAGATTAATGATGGAAATGAACAATGCTGGCTAGAGCGTTGGACATAACTATATCGGTGTTGTGCAGGGGAGATCTCCAAGGTTATTCTCATATGCACTCCATCTCACCCAGGGTATATTGAATTTGATAGGCCATGATAAATCTGTTGACGTCCGATCTATATGTAAATACTAACGGCTCTTGCGATAATGGTTCCCGCCTGTACTTCATTCATAGTAAAAGTTTAAAAAGCTGAACAAATTGTTTGATTTTGAACCCTTGACTTTGTGGCCGATATCATTTCTCTCACAAATTCAGCGTAATTTTACGTTTCGTATCATAGTGAATGTTCACATGACAACATTTATTGGTTCGTTTTCTTCATTTTTAGTCTTGTATTTGATATTTATGTTTAGATGACTGTTAGCATTAAATAATCAATGATACATCTCCTGTCCACGTTCTAATCAATACATTCACTACCTATAAGTAATTCTTCCATTTTATTTCAAGCATTCGCTCCCTCTCTAAAAATAAGACGAACTTGAAGTTAGACTTTAATATTAGTCTTTCCAAATTCAAGTTGGGTTGTGTAGCTGTCTAGTAGTTGAAACTGTCAGAAAAATTCAAATTGTCACCCCCAGTCTGCCCCTTCCCTCTGTGGGAACATGATGGACAAATGTAATCACTTTTTTATTTTAGTTTTAATTAAGTAAGAATCAGTGTAATATATGAGTTCTTTCGATATTGTATTACTTTTTTGTTTCTCAGATGTATTTTACGTATTTTTTTTATCATTTTAACAAAGAATTGTCAATCCACATTTCACAATTTTTATTATCTGTATAAGTATGTTGCAAATAAATTGAGAAAATGGAAAAATAACTTATGCTTTCATCCTCATCTGAAAATCCCTCTCTCGTTAAAAATGAACGTGAAGTAGGTGTTTGATGAAAAATTAAAGTTGAAATCAAAGTTTAGTTGTAACCTGATAAAAATGTAAAATTTGCCAGGATATCTTTATAGTCCCCTCCCCTTGTGGAAATATGAAAATCAAATATTTATCCTATTTACATTTTAATTTACTTATGTTAAAATCAATGTAATATATGATTTCTTTCTTTATTTTATTTGATCAGATAAATAAATTTTATATCTTAGATGTGGTTCACAAATATTAATCATTTGGGAAAAATTGTCACAAATTTAGTTTGAGCTTTTTTTATCATTATAATTGTGTCTCGCATAATTTGAATCTCGTGAAATTGAAGAAAACTATTCTAATCGTCTAGAAGTATTTGAGTCTTTGGTAACGCTATTTGTTAATGCATTTAGGTGTAAACATATATTGGAAATAAATTTTTCTTGGAATAGTATCGATATTGTCGCCACTAAACTTGCCTCCCCCACATAGAAGAGCAATATCAATATTCATCGAAGTAAATACTGAGAAGGTTTAACCAAACAAAAGACATTTATTGAAATTGCAATAAAGAATATGTACACGTCCATATAAAAAGAAATGTTTTTTCTTACTGGGCCAGCCCCTCAAAAAATAAAGGTTGAAACTGGGTGAATTATTGTTATTATTAATCCGGCGACTATTCTATCACGGCGATCGAGCCTTGCGCATTGTTGATCTTAGTATATCAGCACTCAATCCTCGAGCCTGCTTTGGTCGAAATGTCTGATTCAACGTTTCCCAATCAGAGAGGAATTTTGCATTATATTTGCTGCTCAGTATTACTTTTATTCTTTGGTTCTATATTATTATCATAATACTTATTTACGCACACATTATAAACCACTTGAACTGCATAAAAGGGATAGCGACTTGTGCATCACACAAGCTAATAATACACCAAAGATTGAAAAAATAAAGTAATTTTATGCTCCCGAAGTATGTGCACCAAGATGGCGCACAACCTGAACATAATATGTGTTTCAGGTTACGGTTCAGATTGTGCCCTATCTTGGTGCATATACTGCCGGAGTGCCAGTAATTTTATAGGGATGAATAAAGAATTCTAAAATAGACGAAGTAAGGAGTTAAACAAAAAAGCTTGAAAACCAATGGTCTAGTCCAATACTTTCATGGGCAGTAACGTCCGCAAGCCGCTCCAACAACTCTTGGATAAACGTGGCTGATGATCAGAGGCCAACGGTGAATTCGTGGCGCTCCAGAAGTATGTGTACCAATTTGGAGGTAACTAATTTGGTTCGCTTATTCTACATCAAGTTGTGTAAAGGGACTGAAACC
Organism: Styela clava; assembly: GCF_964204865.1. Classification (NCBI taxonomy): domain Eukaryota; kingdom Metazoa; phylum Chordata; class Ascidiacea; order Stolidobranchia; family Styelidae; genus Styela; species Styela clava. Next base: position 7,011,190 of record NC_135254.1, read on the forward strand.
TATGGGCCGGGGAAATATTCACTTGACTAACACAGACTGTCCCGAACTTGTCACAGAACTAAAATAAGGAAAATCGGATACTAACACATACTACGGGAGTACCGAATTCGTATCTTTACCAAGGCCGCGGAAAATTCACAGCCAACCCCAAATATGTTTCAGGTATAGAGTCGTAACGGAATTATCATATTGCATTTATTGTTTTCAATAGAAATCTGAATATATATGCTTTACAAATGTGTTTACGTTGAAAAGCATAATCTGTCCCATTCTATGAATATTCTGAACAAACTACGAAGGAACGTTCAACCAATTTGAAATACAGTATAGAATAGGTATAGGTCATTCCAATGCGGTCTCCGCAAATACCATATTACAGTAATATCTAACAGTAAGTACAAAATCCCCAAAAGAGGCGAACCACAAAAAACAACGGAGATCTACATTTTGAATTAAAATAAATAAATTTGTAAACTTCAACAGGTTAATTCAAGAAATACTTAAGGAACAACTTGTCATGAACCACAGCTGGAAACTCCTACTAGAAAATGAAATTCTGTGTGGTAAGAATGAATGAGTAAATAACAAACAAGATTATGAAACCTATATTTGTTTGTCTGGTGCAGAGGTGGAAAACCTCTGGCAACAGGTTCAGATCGTGCCTTCTTCCAATCACGACTTTGGCGCTCTATATGTGTCTCCCAGAATATCAACACAAAAACTACTCAAGATGTTATCCATCAAAATTGAGAGCAAGAACAAAAATAGTTCAATATTAATGTGTAATTTTCAGTATTGTTTACCAATGAAGTACCAAGTTATGATTAATTTACATTTATAAAGAGGTGAAACAATACTTTAGAAAAAGAATAGGCAAATATATATCTCAACGAATCCAATATTGAGGTCTGAATCGCTTGACCGATCATTTTATTAAAGGCACCGAGGCACAATCGAAAACTCGGCCGCAGAAATTTCTGTCGTTCCCCTTGGTGTCCTAAGACCTAAATGGTCAATCCAGCAGTGCCAACTTTGGCACGCAAGCACGGCTATATAGCATACGAAAAGTAATAACTTTTTTGTCAGACTAATATTTTTTGGAAAAGCAATTCCAATTTTAGTCTAATCTCATTGTTTGAAGGAAATCTTATCTTTTTTTTTCAAAGTTCTTCGCATCACAAATTTCATTTGGCGCATGGAAGAATTTTGTCATTGAATTTAATTAATTTTGGCACGCGAAACAAAAAGGTTGTCCACTCTTAGTCTAATGCAGGCAACCTTTTTAATGCCGCGGGCCCTTTTCGAATGAGGAAAGTCACTGCGGGCCGCAATGTTGAATATATATATATTTATATTATATATATATTTAAATATACCAGTTCTGAATTACGTTAGAATTTGCGCGTCGCGGAATCAAATGCTTGGATTGCACAGAGCTATTGCGATTATCTGAACACAATATGCAAGTATTTTTATTCGATGACTAAATTTCAGAAATTTTATTTAACGCAAAAAAATCCAAAAAGCCAGTAGCAAAGGTGCAGTACACTTTTTAATATTGTGCAGGATGATCGAAGCCTAAACGAAAGATAATATATATTCATAAAGAAATAAATTTGGGTTGCAAATTTATTCCTATAATTTCCTCGAGCAATGATCACAAGAGCCGAAGTAAAATGCAATCGATGTCTCGAAAATTTTCATTCCGGTCGTGCCTCTAGCGCGTTTGAACGACGAGGTATAATTTGTGTGGGCCACTATGAAATCTTCGGCGGACAAGGGTTGGACGACCCTGGTCTAATGACTTTTTTTACGATAATTAACAGCGACATCGTAGAAAATTGCGGTAAAGCTTTGCCGTTGATCAATATACCGCGATACTCTAAGATGGTGATTTTCAATCTTTTTGATGGAGCGAAGACCCAACAAAATATTGAAAATTCTGAATGTCTTGTACAAAATAGACCATGAATATATATATATAGTAAGCAAACCTTATACTGGCAAAAAATGATATTTGAAGTACATTATGTTTGATATTAGTGGCAAACAAAAACCCTATTTGATTATATTTAAATAATATACATATAATACAGACTTTTGGATTTCAATAGACAACTGGGGGAATCCTTCGACTGTACGCTACTGGCGGAAACCCGATTGAAAACACTGATATACAGCGATCTCCATATTTGAATTAATAATTTTGTTTCAGATTATTCGGGGTCTTGTTCTGAATGATGACTTGTTATTGTAGCATTTCTAAAAAAATACATCGGCTACAAGGGAGAAAAGTGCTAAACCATGAATTTTGAAAAAGATAATCCCAAAAATCGTGAGGTTAATATTTATTTTAAGATATATATACAAATGATTGATGAGACGCCATCGTCTAAATCCGGCGAATGCCGCGTCAGGTAGAAATGTCTTTTGACCTGTACTGTAGTACCCGACCAGTATCGGTGGTACACTAGGTCCGAATCTTCCATGGCTTGATAATAAAATTTTATTTTGATATTTCATATACCGATACTGTGAAAATCTAATTTTTTTTAATTTTATATTTGTCCGTTATCAAAAAAGTTCGAGTTTGAAGTTGTTACTGTCGCGGTCGATTAGTTGTTATTGCATCATTTCAGCATTTTTACACGTTCAACTGGACAATTATCGAGCGTTGGAGTCAAATTATACTGTTACGAACAGCACGAAAACAGTTTGTTTACATTAAATATTCCCCAAAGGCTTTACCGCTCTGTGGCGCTGGTAATGGTAATCAAAATGTTGTGTGTAACTGTAGAAAATATGTCTCAATCGCCATGCATGTATATATACGTTTATAGTCAAGTAGGCTGAGATTAAGATAGAATTACACACCGTATTTCCCGGCGAATAAGTCGGCAGTCGCTTTTCTGTACCCAAATTTTTTGCCTGATTTTGGCGCCGGGGTCGTCTTATTAGGCGAGTATGATGATTTTTATCATTTCGGGATCGGCTTATTATTTAATTCAAAATCTGGATTTTCAACGCTGTGATTATCATATTTGAAGTTGCCCTATTATGTATATTTATTGTCGTTAATTAAACTGTAGGCCTACTTTCCGGGATTTTATAGCAGATCTCGGGATTTTTACAACGGCGATAACGAATTAGCAAGAGCGCGAAAATATGTATCAAAACTAAATACAAACAAACAGTTTATCCCGCATTATTATGTCCGCAGATTGCCCTGTTATTTGGGATCAGTAATGTTCTTATTTGGTGGATGCAATCGCGAGTTGCGAGGCAGTTTGAATTCCCGTAGTTGTCATGGATTGAATATTACGCTACAACAAAAGTCGTTATTAGGCCGCGAGCCGAGGCCCTGAAAAACGCCTAGAAAGTGAGTTTCGTAGCGCACATCAGGTAATTACCTGAAAATGATTTTAAAATGTTCCTTAAAAATTTAGTAACAAATATTGCCTTGTTCCCACTTCCAAAAGTTGCACGTTTTACGGAAAAGACGCTTTTACTACAAGAAATATGTGCTACGATCTGTCCTATATTCTCTACATTTTCGGCACTGAACAATGACTTCTGCATGACGTAACAATTGAATTAAACCAGCTGTTAGCGAGCGGATGAATATTAGTTATTTCTGTTCGACCTTGCGCTGAGTTGGGCAGGCTTTCCATAGCCCTGTTTAGTTATTATTAGTTAAGTTATGCTAAGACGTTGTTGAAAAATGTATAAGTAAATTATTAAACACTTGTAGATCCTTACCACGGATATGGGCCGTGAGACGAAACCATGAAAACGCCCAGAAAATGAGTTTCGTAGCGCACATCTGGTAACTAAATAAATTCTTCAGTTTTGTGTGAAAACGAACATAATGAACGCATTACAGCTTGTTCCACAATCCTGGTGCGAAATTGAATATAAGAGGTTCCCGGAAATTCAATAACCATAAGTTTACAACACATACATAAGAACTATGCAATTCGAGAGCCCTACAGCACACTAACACAAATGTATTCCTGTAATGTTTTGCCTGACCAAAATCGGACTTCCTCGGTCAATCATAATTTATTAGGTAGATTACGAAAAATATGGCATACATGTAACCAACAACAAAAAATACTTTAATTGTGTGACAGGAGTCGGGAGTGACCTCGAAAGCAGCGACACCAACAACGCTGATTCACATTTGAGAATAAATTTTATGTAATAACCACAAGCAGTTTACAACAAGAACAGCATAAAAAGCTACATCCATTTTATAGAAGCTATCAAGTATCAAACGTATTTATTTTTAAGCAATGAAGTCACAAATTAACATCGTGAGAACGAAAACACAAATAAATCAGTTATTTCTCACTTAGAAATTTACCGCAAAAGTCAAGAAAATTAAATGAATGTACAATATGTACATAACATAGTGAACAGAAATATTACAATTTACAATTAATCTTTTTTTAGTTTATGTGGTTATGTATTTGAACAAAGGCAATAATATTTCTAGAAACAGGACTACGACACTAACAAATGTCCGAAAAAAAAAACAAATGTATGATACTTATTAAATCAACTGTAATATCTAATTCACTTTCTTCTGAATTGTTTTCGAAATCCACTATCTCAAAAATCGACTTTTCCTCTATAGGTGTACTGTGATTTCTGCAGTCAATACAAAAACAAAAATCTGTGCATTTTAAGTTGATTTTGGCACACTTTCATAAATTATTTTGACTATTTTTCTTTGCAGTTTGCCAACTCAAGAACTGATTTGAGGGCCACATGCTTCTTCAGTGAATCATTGTTGGGTGGAGAGTATAATCCTTATGTTTGACAGTGTTAAATAGACGTGCCCTGGTATCATTTACATTCTTCATATCCTCTTCAAATTCCTCAGCTTTATTTATTAATACCTCGTTAACCTCAAAAGATCTTCATAGTCGAGGGAAAAAAATGAATTGAAAATCTCAATGAAGTCTCCAACATGAATTTGATGGGCAGTTCCAATTGCAGAAAAGTGCTAAAGTATTTCAATATGAATAGCCCATCTAAGCTGTTTGCAACTATTATGATTCTCATATACCTTTAAGCTTCAAGACTTCTTGTTTAATCCATTTTATAGCACTGATAGCAGCAGGGATCAGAGCCTGCGTTAGGTCGGATTGGTGGAACATTGCCGTTTTCTTTTGTAGTACAGTATCTAAAATAAGGAAGAAAATAATATTTGGAGCAGCATGATTTTAAAAATACCCCAAAATACTAACTAATACCTTGAATACATAATGCATTTTATCTGATGTACTAAATGAGCGATTATATGCTCATTGCATGTTCTACAGTCCAGCAGTGTTTGCATACCATTACTAGACTATATCTACACTAAATTTTGATATATCACAGTCTGAAATGTCCTATGACAGTATGAGTATGGACTATAGACTATATTTTGAAACATCAACTGTTTGTCTACAACTTCATTTCTCACCTCTCAATCATTTCCAATGCTACCTTTCTTTCCACTCCGGCATAACTTATCATTGCTTCCCAGGTTCTTGTCGACTCTATGAATTTAGATTTAGAACAACCGACATTAGTAAAATTGATTAATTTCTTCTCTTTCACTGCACAACCGTGCATTACAGAAACAGCCATTCATTTCTATTTCCAAATATGCTGTGGCCTATATAGTAGTATAAGTCTGCTGAATAGTCAAGAAGAGTCATTAAATTAATCATAAACATTTCATGCAAGCCAGAAAATATCGTTGTTTGTGACATATTATTCTAGGTCTAGCCTTCCTTGGAGTTACCGCACCGTACCTATTTAACAACGTCTTATGAGCTAGTGCTCAACTAAAATTGCTATTTATGGCAAGGATATACAAGTGTTTAATATCTTACCTATACTTTTCAACACCTCCTTAGAATAACTGGACTAATATTACCGGTAACTGAAAAAAACTATGGAAAGGCTACTCAACGCAAAAGCGAGCAGTTGAGTACATCTGATATTCATCCGACCACTGGGGATCCACCTACAGCTGACTAACTTGACTGTTACGTCGTGCAGAAGTCTGCGTTCATTGGCCCATGATACCGGAAAAGCAGAGAAAATAGGACAGATGGTAACACATATTTATTGTAGTAAAAGCGTCTTTTCTGTAAAACGTGCAACTTTTGGAAGTGGGAACAAGGCAATATTTGTTACTAAATTTCTAAGGAACATTTTAAAATCATTTTCAGGTAGTTACCTGATGTGCGCTACGAAACTGAAAGATAAATGGCCTCGGCTCGCGGCCTATATGGGCCATTTCAACGAATGCGCAAACGGCGGCGACCGCTCAGAAGCCCTTGCATGGTAATTTGAGATTCCGATTTTGATGCGAGTTTACTGCCCGTCTTATTGGGAGGTTATATGCAAAACCCATTTTTTCAGGCTCAAAAACGTGCCTCGTCTTATTTACCGGGTCGACTTATTCGCCGGGAAATACGGTAATGATTCCCGGGGAGAGGAAAGTCGATAAGACGGCTTGATCTTATGGCGAACCACAACCACTCGTCAGGTTACCAGTTCACGGGGTCCAGGTGCGGCAGTGTGGCTCTTCGTTCTAAACGTTAGGAATACGCTCGCCACCGTACCTCTGATTACTCTGCGTGGGTTCGTAGGTTCGAATCTCGTGCAGGGATAGTTATGTGCGAGAGGATTGCTGGACAGCCTCCCTCCACCATCGACTCCATGTTTCCGAAAACAACAAACTAACTAACTATTCCCATACCCGACATGGAATGGTAGCCGGACGAGAGGCCGTGGTTCGCCATATGGTTAGGCCGTCGTCTTGTTGACTTTCCATTCCCCGGGATAAATACGAGAATGTGAATCATATCCCTACACAGAACCCAGTCGCAGTGTCGATGTTTTCCGACAAGGGGTTAGAGACTATGTTTTTTTTTTCGACATTGCGACAATTTTAGGGTTACCAGATCCCGAATTTGTCGAAAATTTCGACATTGCGACTTCGGAATTATCGACATTGCGACAATTTGGTCGCAATGTCGATTTTTCAAACCAAATAGGTCGCATTGTCGAAAATTCTAACTTTCCTGATTGAAATTTCGACATTGCGACTTCGGAATTGCAACTTCGGAATTATCGACATTGCGACAATTTGGTCGCAATGTCGATTTTTCAAACCAAATAGGTCGCATTGTCGAAAATTCTAACTTTCCTGATTTAAATTTCGACATTGCGACTTCAGAAATGCGACTTCGGAATTATCGACATTGCGACAATTTATTTTTTTCGGTAGCAATGTCGATTTTTCTTGTCTAAAAATTTCACATTTTTGCGTATAACTTTTGAACAACTTGAGATATCGACATGTGCAATATGCCAATGAATGCAAAATTTTGATGCCAATATATGATCCAAATATTGCTGTTTTTGCATTTCCTTAAAAAAAGTTATTAGTAGAAAACCTCAAACCCTAACGCTATCGCAATAAACTCTGTCTTAAAAAGGCTATAACTTTTGAAAAATGACTCCATGAGTGATCAAATTGCGGTCTATGGGTTCGTAAAAAGCACCTCCTTTCGTAGATATCAAAATTTTCAAGATTGGGGTAAAGGAAAAAATATTCCTTTTACGAAATTCAAATATATTCCCTTATGCGAAGTAAATTATGTTACCTCACTTTGGAGAGGATATGCCAAAATGAAACTTCTGATTCAGGACGTTAAACTTGGCGCAACTCATATCAAAAGAAAGGACTCGTTAATACCACCTCAGATATAGTTGAGTTTTTGAAATTGGTTCAGTAGTTCGAAAGTTATTACCAAAACAAAATTATTCGTTCAAAAATTCGAACCTTGATAACTTTTCGAATATTCGATGAATTTTTAAATAAAAAGTGTTTTGGATTAGTTACACTAATACCTTCTCAAAAAACTAAAAACAAATGTTCTATAACATGTAGTTTATTTTTTGCATTTTGGGGTCAAAGTTCAAAGGTTAGGTAAAAGTTGCTTCAATAGTGGATAAATATCATACTGATGGGTTACCCAATAAATTTTTTTCATTTTACGATGTATAGTAAATGATATATTATTCTTCGAATGTTTGAAAATTAGTCGCGATTTTTTACGCTCCATCCATATTTCAGCTAGTACTATGCGAATAGTCTTAAAATTATCATGGTTTGAAAAATATTGACTCTTACTTTAAATGAAATTAAACTATTTTATTTCAGACTTTTAACTTTGACCAACATTCAATTTTATTTGTTTTTTACTACACTTTTTTGTTGGCAAATTGCTCCAAAATTATTGCGATGAAAAATACGAGGTTTAGAGTAGGCAAAACAAAGCTTCCATGGCATTAATAAAAAGCAATTTTTAATGTTGAAAAAGGTACGTCGTGCAGAAGTCTGCGTTCATTGGCCCATGATACCGGAAAAGCAGAGAAAATAGGACAGATGGTAACACATATTTATTGTAGTAAAAGCGTCTTTTCTGTAAAACGTGCAACTTTTGGAAGTGGGAACAAGGCAATATTTGTTACTAAATTTCTAAGGAACATTTTAAAATCATTTTCAGGTAGTTACCTGATGTGCGCTACGAAACTGAAAGATAAATGGCCTCGGCTCGCGGCCTATATGGGCCATTTCAACGAATGCGCAAACGGCGGCGACCGCTCAGAAGCCCTTGCATGGTAATTTGAGATTCCGATTTTGATGCGAGTTTACTGCCCGTCTTATTGGGAGGTTATATGCAAAACCCATTTTTTCAGGCTCAAAAACGTGCCTCGTCTTATTTACCGGGTCGACTTATTCGCCGGGAAATACGGTAATGATTCCCGGGGAGAGGAAAGTCGATAAGACGGCTTGATCTTATGGCGAACCACAACCACTCGTCAGGTTACCAGTTCACGGGGTCCAGGTGCGGCAGTGTGGCTCTTCGTTCTAAACGTTAGGAATACGCTCGCCACCGTACCTCTGATTACTCTGCGTGGGTTCGTAGGTTCGAATCTCGTGCAGGGATAGTTATGTGCGAGAGGATTGCTGGACAGCCTCCCTCCACCATCGACTCCATGTTTCCGAAAACAACAAACTAACTAACTATTCCCATACCCGACATGGAATGGTAGCCGGACGAGAGGCCGTGGTTCGCCATATGGTTAGGCCGTCGTCTTGTTGACTTTCCATTCCCCGGGATAAATACGAGAATGTGAATCATATCCTTCCCTAAAACCAGACACTCACGAATTCGGGCACTTCTTTAGGCACCATTTCATGCACTTGGATTTTTTTTTCTTATTTCATCCATAGTTCATTGGGGTTTCAAATTTATTATACCTTGAATAAATTTGTGCTTTTCTATATCATAATAGAACAATACTTTTTTTCTAATTTAAATAGATAAAATGTGGCAAGCCTGAGCACAAAATCGAAAATCAGGCATTCGTGAAATTTCAGCACTTTGCATAAACATAATTCCCAATGCAGCAATGTTAGAAACAATTTGTATGATTGAATTTTGGTGAAAAGGGGCGATTGCGACTTGTGAACGCGTGTCAAGTTTTGCAAGTGCCCGATTTTCCACTTTTCTCCGTGATGATTGCCATATTTTTCCTAGATTATTTCCGTCAGAACTTACTACACTTCGCTTTCTGAATATTTTTTTTCCCAAGACAATACAAGCATTTTAACAATACAAGAAGCAATACCGGTACTGGTTGACAATCCCACAGTCAATCATCTTATATTATGATATCGTGGATTGGTTTCTACTCTGCCTCTCATCCCAACATTATGTAACCGCAGCAGTCCTCACCTTATGGAAATATTTAATCAGTTACGGTATTGCATGCTAGGTGAAGCCGCATATGATCAGGCAGTTAACCATGGTTATACGATACCGTATCCTACGGCAACGATTGGCCCAGTTTTCATTTCACACATAATTATCTCTCACTGGATTCAATGCGAACCAGAGTACCGTACAGTCAGATAGTAGTACAGTAGTAGGTACCTCGTCGGACCTTACTGTAGATCCGTACCGGTACCGGTAGGCGACCCAGCGGAAGGCCGTAGAGTCTGACAGTGTAACATTGTTTATTGAAACATATTAACATAATAAGACGTTCAGTTTCAAGATAATGTAGAACATTCTATGTTTAAAAACTAAACCCAAAATAAAGTTTATCGGAGGAAATGATAACTGTGTTTTATGTAATAAATAAAATCAATCTATCTAATAAAGAACCTGAATTTAATTAACGTTTGTATTGGAAATGTGTACTGGTACCGTGCCGGTATTATTTATTAAGCACATACGGTATATGAATATTTTCATGATATTATCATTAAATTTTGTAATTGTCATTTTTAAAAACGTGGACCTAGGTGGACAGGCGTATCAAAATGCCACTTCTTATCAAATAGATGCTTTGATATTGCTCCTGTCTACTGTCAGGTTTAAAGGACTTAAGTACGGATGGAACAAAATGGTGTTATATTTCAAGGAATCACACCAGATGTAACAAAAGTGGAAGAAAAAATTAGGAGGGGTTTGAAACACAGACTTAATTTGGCACAAAATACAGAAATAATTGTTAGACCCCTGAATATTTACTGTTTATATTCATGTTTATGTTTGTTGCATATTACTTGCATATGGTTCCAGTGACATAAAAGAATAGAAGGAGGATTTCTTAGTCCCGCGGAAGACTAATCAATAGTGCAATGTCGCAGTTTTATGTTACTGTGTACAAATAGTTTTTACACTTGGACAGTGAAATCGATATTTGTGTCCCAAGTTAGTTTAGAACTTTTACGAGTAATTGTATTTATTTTCTTTCACTGATTTCAGTTATGTTCAGTGTAACTTTAATGTAAAGTTGTTGTCTGGTGATATTTTCAATTCTGGATCTTGTCCCTTGAATTCAAAATGATAAAAAGTAGAATATGCTTCCATCTTAAAACTCAAATATGCAGAATATGACTGACACAGCACAAATCTCAAAACCTGTGGAGTTAAGTTCAATCATTAACGTTGTGCAACATGATGGACCAAAACCTGGAAAATTGGAATTGAAAAGTGTTGTTTGCTTGGGACCAAATGTTTCAAAAAAGTCTAAAGAACCAGGAGTTAAACGTCATGATCTAAAAAGTTCATCCAAAGTGTCAAAAGTGTATCTAGAGAAACCGGTGTTGTTGTTACCATTCGGACATCAAGTTAGTGGACGTGCAAGCATCTTATGTTACGATGAAACAACACTTCTGAAACCATACGTTTCGAGAGAATTGTTTTTCTATCAAACACTTCCACAAGATTTGAAGAAATTCACACCGCAGTTTCGAGGTAAAATTAGAATCTTGTGATTTTAAATAGGGGGTGAACATACTGGCATAAGTTTCCTCAATTTGAGTTATTTTTATTCGCAAAAAACATTACTCCAAGTGAAATTTTGTTGTTGATAGAATTATATTTTAACGAGTATTAGTTTTATACGCTATTTGAATCATCAAGAAATTATCTTCTGGGAATGAGGCCATTTATTACATTTTTATGAGAATTTGTTTGAAGCAAACTTAGCTTGAGCAGTGGTTCTCAAACTTTTTTCTTTCGTTGCCCAAAAATTTTTGTGGTCCATTAACTTTTTATTGCAAATGAAAAACTAGCCCAGTAGTGGGTCAAGGCGCACTGGTTCACACCAGAGAGGAAAATCACATAAGGCCACTCAAATTTTGCTTTAAGCTTCGAAAAGAGGGACAGGGGCAGTAATGAGCAAAGTTCATTTTTGCGAAGGGAAAGGGCATTGAGAAAAGTACTTAATTTTATTAAAGACCATATATGGTTACCTTCATCTAATATATCGCATTTCCCGGCTAATAAGTCACTTTTCTGAACCCAATTTTTTGGTCTGATTTAGGGGGAGGGGGCTCTTATTGGGCAGCTATGCCTATTTTCTTTTTTTAGGAGTTGCATCATTTTTCTTGTGAGTCTTCTCAAACATGATTTGTGTAAATTTATGTATGTATTGATATATTTTTTAATGAATTCACGGCTAATTGTCGGCCAATCATAGTTAATTTATTGACTTTGGACTGCCAGCTGTTATTTGTCTTATACTTTTTATAACAACTGTTCAAAATTATTAAAATAACCCCTTTGTTGTTAAGAATAGTTAATTCTGTGAGTATGATTCTAACTGAAACAAACATGACCGTGTTCTAACTTCTAACCATATAAAATTATGACCGTATTTAGTGCTTAACTTACCAACAGCGAAGCAATTTTCCTGCTTCATCTTATTGTAGGGCTATATGGAAAAACCCTCTTTTTTTTAATGCTAAAAATTGACTTCGTCTTATTTGCCCGGTAGACGTGTTAGCCAAAAGCTACGGTATAAAATATCCCAAATGTCAAATTTAGTGGTAGCTCACATTGTTGTGGCTGAAAAACATCAAAATTTTATTAATATATAAACAATTTATATTTTAGATATATTTAATAAAGTCTAGAAATAAATCTGAATTTTGTATGTCGATGTGAGAAATTGAACTATCTCTAAGAACTAGTGCCGCACAAAATGCTTAGGCAGGCTGTTCCTGATAGAGATGGGCAATGTAGAATAATTTACTATTCTAGATTTAATATTCTGGATTGCTCATGCTCATCCTTAGTATAGGATAGTTGCGTTTTTTATGTCAATAATTATAACAATTTCAGCTGGCACAAGAGAAATAAGTTCAAGACAATGTGCCCAGCTAAATCAAAATTGATAGTTCTCATTATTGATTAGACATTTATAATATGGCAATTTACAAAGGCACATTTACAGGATGTACTTATTGACAATCAATCAGTGAGTATTATTTCTTTATGAAATATTCATATGCAAATTGTCCAACAATTAAACAATACGATTCAATATGAAATGAATTCAAATCCTTAATTCGTTTTCAATAGTTCCATCAGCCAGGGCTCAACTTTTTAATTTCTGTGGGCGTGGCCAGACCTAAGCCACACCTTTTTCATATTTATGCTTGAATAGAAAGGACCAACCAGGCGGATCAGTCATAGGAAATCCTGTCTGTTCATGAGCCATTTTGATCATTCAACAAGTTTATACCCCTGTTACATATAGACTTAGATGAGACAATGTGATGTGACGGTCCAGCAATCTTTTTGCAAATATTGTCGTGTATTTGATTTGCACAAAGTAGGAAATTGTCTGATGGCTATTGTATTCCTAAGTAATGTCATGATATGCCTATTGCAGAGTATAATAATTGTCCAAAACATTTTGCTTGAATATTATCAAAGATGTGGAAAGTTTTCAAACGATATAAAAAAGTGCAGAATTCCTTGTACCTCACACATATTCATTCCACACAAGGAAATCAGCATTAGTTATGCCAAATGCGTTTCTAAAGTTTGGTAGAATACATAGCTTTTAGTTATTACCAGTGCTGTAAAGCAGGAGCAACATTTTTTGTCGATGGGCCATGTAACCAACTTCAGACATCCAGCTAGGCCAGACAAAAATAGTTTTTCTTCTACAGAATGAATTGAAATATTCTCTCAATTAAAAAGGTTTTTTTGTTTAACATTATAGTGGTTCACCTTAAATTTCAAGTTCTTGAATTGTTTGTTAACATCGGCTGTAATAGACTAGGATTTTATGCTTCATATGGGGATAAATCAGACTGTTAACAAGGCACACACATTAAATGGCTTGGCGGCCCTCGTGTAATAAGTTTAAAGAAAAATGGCAGGAGAAATATAAATGGTTATTGAGGCCGAATGTGTTTCCAAAGCTTAGTGCAATACAGCAGCAATAAAGTATAGCTAATTGACTAAAATATATAGCTTATCAAATATGCAGAGTGTTTTAAAATCAAAATAATGTGCATTTCACTTTACAATTTCACATATGAGTTTAGTGTAGGACAGTGGTTTTCAACCTTTCCAGTGTCACGGAACCGCGATAAAACATTTCAAAGTTCCTAAGGACCCTTGTTCGATAATAATTGCCTGTAAATGTAGCAAGTTTGATAATGAAGTCAAATGTAATGAGATTTGATTACATTGAAGCAGAATACATATAATATTATAAACTCCTAAATTTGAATGTGGACTTGCAGAAGTCTCGGACTATACCGACGATTGGCAACCTGCGGCTTTTTGTTTCCAGAGCTAAATACGGTTACTACTCACGAATCAAAACTGTTGGACGGCACGTAGAAGAATTTGGTCTTTTAATTTAGCCGATTTTGGCAAAAAGGTTACCCACCCCTGGGTTAGAGTAATAAACATAGGTCGCAATGAGGTGATTCAAATCTGGTAAACAAACTTCTTTTCAACTCCCAAGATCTTTTCATTTCGTTGCAAACTGAATTATTGCATCATAAGTGGTTTTCTGAGAGTTAGTTACTGACATTAGGGTATATGTTGCGACTCGGGGTAGTTTTGAGTTTGGCAGAAAGAATGCCAAATGGCTCTTTCAATGCTAAAGTTCGCTGACCTGTGGGCAATGTTCCCTCTAATTTTTTGTAGTATGTGTGCGCAGAAATTTTGGTGTGTGCACACTTTTTTGGAAATGACTAATATTTGTGCAAAAACCAATGATAAATTTTGGCGTTCTAACCGGGTAATAAGTGGGCCCACAGGATATGGATATGGCCTACAGAACTGTTTCGTCTGGCCCACTTGGGTCTGCCGAATTTAGGACCATAGGTTTTATGGATATAAATTTCTATTAAAAATATCGAAGAAAAAACTGTCGTAAAATAATGTCCCCGATTGTCACATTGACAGTGTGCTTCTTATTATTATATAAACGTCGGCCTAGCTTTGGACTGGTTGTTGTAAATGAACTGTTTTTATTCATAGTTTTCCATATTGAGTTTTGAGCCAACGGCCTACTAACTAAGTCTGTTATCTGTAACTGGCCCTCACAGAAAAGTAATTTCCTGTCCCTGTGATAATGTATATTTAGATCCTGCATGATAACTTATAAATACGGTATTTTAATTTTTTTCCGGAAATCACAGATTTTGCCAATTTTTTACTCCTATTTAAATATGTTATTAGTGTTATCGATTTCTTGAATGCGAAAATGGATTCCCGTTAGCCTTGTTTAAAAATTAATGAATTGAAAGTGCCTTAAAAGCAATTGGGGTTTTCAACGCCCGATAAATTGATTCGCTTTTATCAGTTTCTCCCCGCAGAAAATTCAATTACCGTAATACATTCAGCTGTGTTTGTAAGAATTCTAGATTTCAGAAAATTGTGGTTTTCAAATGGTGGGGCGCGCTTGTTAAATTTGATCTTGCCTGCCTTATTTTGGATATTTATATTTCTTTATTATGTATATGTATTATCAACGTGTTTTTGAATAAAACATACTTCACCTCACTATCTGGTATTTGTAGCTTATTGTTAGCTATTTATTTTTGACGTGGGGCGAGAGACTTGACAAATTTTAATAAGGGGGCGTGGCTTAAAAAGTTTAAAACCACTGATCTAAATTATATAGACTAGCGCTTTTCAACCTTACTGGTAAAGCGGAATCCTAATTAATTAAACTTTTCCAGAGGCTCGAGGGAGTCCTGTGCATTTGTTTGAATTGTATAAACTACAAATATGTATTTAAGTAAACCTAATATTGGCAAAAAAAATTATCCTCGAAGTTTAGCAAGTTTGATAATAGTGGCAAACCTAAAAGCAAATACATATATTTGAGACCAACGTTTCTCAAACTACATGTCGCGAATTTTCTTTCGCGAATAGGACTGAAATCGGAGGCAAAAAAAGAAGCGACTTCTTGGAATTATTAACAATGAAATGTGGGTGTGGTTGGCAACCACGGAACCTCGTTTCAATCTTATTTGTTCCTCGAAACAGGCACAGCCATCAGTCACGTTAACATTTGCAGGATAAATTTGTTGAAAGATAACTTTTTTTTTACAAGTGGGTCACAAAATCTTTTTTATTTGCTTAGTGTGCGCGAGCAAAAAAAGTTTGAGAACAACTGGTATATATTTAAGAGGAGAACCCTCAACTGTACGGACTCTTCCGTGGAACCATGGTTGAAAAGCACTGTCATAGATGATATAGTAATGCCTCATATTTCTTCAGGACTTGTAACAGTGAGCTTCATAGAAGACAGTAGAACAGCATCGGTACTTGCCTACGCACTTCCTCGAACTCTTGTCAAACCAAACACTAAAAATATCATCAAATTGTTCGATGACGAACCAAAACCTCACTCCAAGCGATGCGTTAAGGACTACGGAAAGACTCATGTCATGTGAGTAGCATTGTGAGAAATCGAGAGTTTTCAGATCCTATTTTAAACAATTTTAATTAAATCAAATTTAATCATAAATATATGAATTTTTATAAATCGAAAATTTTAATTTATCGCAATTTTTGTTTTAAATTGCCTTTTTTTGCAGTGTTATTGTGATCTATATAAAATTTCAGAGAATAAAATGTTGTGTATACATATTGCTTAGCTGTAAATCATACACTTTAATATTATATTTTATGAATTTTTTCCCAAAGTGCCTCTTCTTCCCAAACTGTCAAACAATATTTCACATATTATAAGGATATATAAGCGATAAGGATATTATGGCTGCGCTTTTTATTTTTATCGTTCATTTCCTTATTTTTATATTTTTGTGAAAATTGGATTTGCGTATTCAATCCTAAGGTTGTATATAGCGCCTCTTATCCTAACTCGCATGATATTCCGGAAAAACTTTTTACAGATGTACTCTGGCACATGTGCAGGGGAATAGTTGGGAAATAGAGAGAATTCACGGAAATATATAGTTTACTGACATAATACCGATGTTCACGGCCTGAACACCCACGTCACATTGAAGAGACATTCAGCGATTTTAACCAAATTTGACTTTCTGAGAACAGACAATTGCACCCCTGTAGTCTCCTTGTGATTTTGCGCTCTCTAACCCCCCAGGCACAAAAACTTATAATGATTACACATCTAAAAATTCTTTTATAATAATCTCCACAGGATTTGAGTATAATCGTAATCATTAATTTGTTAACATTGCTGTTGTAACAGTTTATTTATCATAAGTAAAATTATGGCTTCAAGTAACTAAAAACGCATCTTATAAACCTAAGACTAAAACATGCATTACACTAAGTTTCGCTAAACTTAATCGGACCACTGTCTAACACTTGTAAAAGCTAGTTACTAATGCAGTAAGGCGAATGCAGTCCGTTGTCGCTTGGCGATAATCAGTGATTACAACACAAAGAACAATAGTGTAATAGTGACGGAATATAAGCGAAGTGTAGCACACTGACACTGCAACAGGAATAACTGAGTTTAATTCTCATAATGATTGTATTGTAGATGTAACATTGAGCTTGTTGGGTTTATCATTTACGTTTGATGGCAATGCTGTCGCCCAATGTTTCCCAATCGTGGTGAAATTCTTTCCCAGAAATAAATTTAAAAGTTTTTGTATTTGTCTGTGCTATTACGGTACTAATATTTTTAACCTATTGTATTATTGTGATGCATATATGTGCATCGGTTAGAAACTATCTAAAATGTACAAAACCCTCAGTGTTTCGCTGAAAATGAGAGGCGCAGTTCTTATCACTTCATGGCATGGCACTTCACGGAAATACCGTCATGGTTTTGCGGCAGCTGCAGACGCCACAAAATACTTAAAACTGCTTTTGGAAAATGAGACAGGGTCTTATTTCAAGTTTCTTACGTAAAATAAAACTAGAGCTTATTTTTGGGGGAATGTATTTTATTTTCATTTATCAACAGAATTATGAGATAGATAATTACGAGATTTTCAATTATACAAAATATGAAAACCGACTATCCGCTATCGACTATTTTAAGGAGAGGGCTTATTAAAATCATTTTTATAATTCAGGCTGAGCCCTATGTTTAGGGAAAAGCTTGTTTTAAAATCAAACTAGGTTCTTTTTTGGGGAAAATACGGTAGTTACATCTATTGCAAGCAAATGTTCCGTTGAAGATTGAATATCAAATGCAAATAGAGTAGAAGGGGAGAAGTTAGGGTATTTCCGTAGTGTGTGTACCAGGCTAGGGTTAGGCAATAATTGTATTTCGGATTTCCTTATTCTAGCTTTTTTACGAGTTTGGGGACTGTCTGTGTTAGCCAAGTGAATATACCCTCCTGCCCATAGGTTTAAGTCTCTTTACGCAACTTGATGTAAGTTGATGAACAAAATTAGTTACCTCCATATTGGTACACATACGCGCCTAAAATTAGTTCTTATTAATAATAAGCCAAGGGTGGAATGTGTCAAAAAAGGTTTGGAACTACTGCTTCATTCATATGCTAATGTGTAACTTTCAAACACTCCATTATTCATGGTTTTATGTTTTCTGAATTTACAGATTTCCATCAATCACTCAGAAAACTACAGGCAACAGAAATGACGAGAATTTATTTGTTGATTCTTTTGAAAACGTTTCTCCTGTAATTTCTGAAATCAAGAAAGATTCTGATGTTGTCAGTGAATTATCCGAGGTGAGTCTCTCCTTTTCATCGTCTTAAAAGTTTTTGCAATTTTAATAAATTGTCCAATTTATTCCCCGAAGTGAGCCTACTACCTTTTTCATAATCTATCACGATCGTGTTCCGATTCGTCGATCGCATTTGATGTTGATTGTTGACTGAATTAATAGCATACCCCAAAAAAATGCCTTGAATGTGTAACAAATGAAAGTTTCACTGCTGCCAAGGTTTAAAAATGAACATGCTGAATATCATGTGTATTGACTGAGAAACGATCCTACAATAACTTCTGCAGTCAACACTCATGACTATAGGCAGGCCACAGATCTGAATTGCATGATTCGAATAAATCTTAAATAAATGATGAAAATTTACTTTGCGTGCAATTACGTAATCAAATTAACAAATCAAATGGAGCATCAAAAATACAAATTTCTGTGGCGATTTACCTAAAAATGCGCCCACAGAGCCTAGGTTATTGGCAGCGGTGGAATTTTCTGTATTGGTTTGTGCAGCTGCAGATACAGCACCCATTTTTTATGTTTAGGACCTTATTACCAATCAATTATTCTGAAGATCTTTTTCGAATGCGTTCAAAAGCAGGTTGATCACCCAACTAATATACAGAAATACCTATAAAGATTCATTGCTAGAGAGTGAAGACAACGCTCAGCAAAAACAGTCTGCAAGGCATTACCGGTTAATAAAAGCTTCTTACTTTTCAAGGGGTTTGATGTTACTGTCTGTATTGAAGATAAAAAGGTTTCTTCCGGCAAAGAAAATGAAGAAAATAGCAGAGTGTCGACAACTGGTTTACATAATCCATGGAATTCCAAAGTTTTAGACGATGCCTGGCTTAAATTGAAGGTTTGTGAAAGTTTAAAATAGGAATCGAGAAGGAACCAAATTGTTTACATTCGTAAATACATTCTGATATATTTTTGATAATACATTTCAACAATTTTAAACATTACATTGCATGATTTAACTGTTTTGTTCTTGTTCTTTAGATTGAGCTTTACTAAGATTGCTCAACTCGTGCTATAATTAATCTCAATTGATTTAAATAAACTACACTATCAACAATGCCCTAGAGAAGGCTTTCCAAACTGGGGTCGCGACCCTGCTATTGGGGGCTATTATATACATGTACTTTTTTAGACTTTTGATTCCAAACAATTATTGAAACTGGCGCAGTGGTTTTCAACCTTTTTTGGGGAATTGTAACCCCAACAACATTTCAGAGGCTACCCCATTTATTAAATCCTGGGTGAGGTGGGGGCATTGAATTTTAACCTGGCATATATAATTGGCGATGCCAACACTGTCAAGTCTAATGCTTTAACCCAAAGGTGTGCAGCCTTCAATACAGCTACAAATAATTGGGTGAAATCATTGCCCGTACCTACATTTAACATAAGCTGCCTAGTACAGACATGGGCAAAGTATGGCTTGTGGGCCAAATTCGGCCCAGCTGGGTAATTGAATCTGGCCCGCCTGATGCTGCCACAACCAACCTGAAATCAAATTTTGATGTTTAAGCTAAAGGTAGCTCAAAGAATTTGTTGAGATTGCGGTTAAATTTAGTTTTGGAGCGGGACTTATTGCTTTCCACCTCTACTTTTCACACTGTAAATATTGTTTATAAAATGTAACTCTTCATGTCACACTTTCATGGCCCGCCACTGCCAGTCTAAGTGGGCAAAAATTTTGGCCCCTGTTTCAAAACCTTGCCCAACAACCCTGGTCTAGTAGTTACATGCACAAAAATTTTGGTTATTGACCTTCTGACATGCGTTAATCGTTTCATACAATCACAGGTATGGACTTTGCAACTCAAAGGAATTGGAGTTACTCGCACAAGCTAGATTCAACAAAATTAAAAACGGGTCGCACACCATTCAAGATTGGTACTTTTCCATGGGTCGCAAAATTTTTCTTGTGGATCGTATTTCGGCCGCAGGTTGCACACCCTTGCTTTAACTGATTTGCCATCGACCTGCCCACAACAGTTTTTAGACAAAATTGCTCAATGTTCACTGACTTTAAGAAATGCTGGATTTTAACTGAACAATATATTGTTTCATTAGATTTCTAACACGGATAATCCATCTAATGGAAAGAAGAAACGCTTTACATTGTTGGAAAATGCAGTTGCTCGCTATCGCCGCCCTTGTGTTTTGGATTTAAAAATCGGTACAAGAGTTCGACACGATGCATCTCCTGAAAAAATTGCGAGACACGTTACTGCAATTAACTTGGGGGCAAGGCTCAGCGGTATGCAGGTAAATAAAGAAATTAAGCTTAATGGCCATTGATTCAAATATTTTTTGTCAATTTTTTTCAATGCTAGGAAATGGCAAAGTAAAACATCCATTGATACCTCAAGGGTATTTATGATAGAATTATGTGAATTAATTTTTCGAGTTGCACCCCACCGTTTTCCAAAGTATATTAATGCCACTAACACTCAAAGTATTCGAGCCATTCATCGAGAGCAACAAGGGTTGTGAAGTCCTAGTTTCTCTGTATTTTTATCACAGTTTGAATCAGGGTTTTCCTCGCAAACTGATTTTAAACATAACTATCCCCCAGGATAAATATGTAAATCCTACCCAATGAAAACATGAAGTTAGCAATTTGATTCAGGAATCTTACTGCGCACTGGAACAAATGTATTTCTGTAACATTTCGTTCAGACTTTTTCAGAAAAATATTTTTCAATTATGATAGTGTTGCGTTAGTGTGCAGCAAGACTCTTGAATCAAATCCTATAGTCATCTTTATTCTTGCCAGAGCATCCTTGCTCACACGCATACGGACCCACTTTCAATAAAACAGAGCAAGGAAAGCTAGTTGGTCATGTGTAACCCAATGGTCTCGCTTGACCCCATAGTCTTGCGTGACCTAGTATTACATGACCCCATAGTCTTGCATGGCCCCATAGTTTTACCTAACCCCATAATCTTTTGTTAACCCCATAGTCTTGTGTAACCCCATAGTCTTGCATGGCCTCGTAGTATTTTGTGACCCCATAGTCTCACTTGACCCCTTAGTCTTGCGAGACCCCATAGTCTTATGAAACCCCATAGTCTTTTGTTAACCCATAGTCTTGTGTAACCCCATAGTCTTTCTTAACCCATAGTCTTTCGTGACCTCATAGTTTTTCTTACCCCATAGCCGTGAGCAATGTTCCCTCTAATTTTTTGTAGTATGTGTGCGCAGAAATTTTGGTTTGTGCGCACTTTTTTGGAAATGACTAATATATGTGCAAAAACCAGTGAAGAAATTTTGGCGTTCTAACTGGGTAATAAGTAGGCCAACAACAAACTTTCTCAACCTGCCAACCGAGCACATTGTTACATTACATCGAAATACGTCAGTGCGCAGTAAATCTATGCGTGTGCGCAGCCTCTGAAAGCTGTGTGCGCGCGCACACACGCACATCTTAGAGGGAACACTGGTCAGGAGTAACCCCAACTTAAAGTTAGCACTTACTATTCAACAGGTCTACCATCCTGACCAAGAGAAATTCACGTATTATAACAAATACTATGGACACAATCTCACTGTTTCTGGGTTCAAGTCCAACCTAAAACATTTTTTCTCAAGAGGAGGAATACCAATACAAAGGTATGTTGAGTTTTTTCTTATTCTGAGTTGTTTTACATCTTTTCATGTTTTGAGTTGTTTTACAATTTTTCATGTTTTGAGTTGTTTTACTTCTTTTCCATAGAGAGGGCTTTCTTTGTACCATATTTTCGAGCCAATAAGCTGATTTTCTGGGTTCCATTTTTGGCCTGATTTTCTGGGGTTTGCTTATTGGGCGACTCTTCTTATTTTCTTTTTTTCTGGTGTTTGATTATTATTTTTAGCTTCAAGCGGGAGAAAGGTACAATGACGTACCTTTTTGTAAGTTTTCATGATTTACAATCACACACTGGCAATATGAAATACATTTGCTCTTGCTGTGGTTATCATGTTTGATGTTGCCACATTTTTACGTACATCATAAGAAAAAAGTTTCTGCTTTGACACGAGTGTGCTGTAAACACATCAAAGAAAGAAAGAGTGCAGAGAAAAAAAAATTATGTAAGAAGGATCAATAAAATAGAGCGTGTGATATCACTTCATCGACGAAACTGACAAAAGGGGGAAAAAGTAACACGATTTTTCTGCCTCTTATGGGGTGGTAATATAGAAAAACCTTCATTTTTAGTGCTGAAAATTGGCTTTTGGCATATTTAAACTCGCATATTCGACATAATTTTACTTGTCCTGTCCCCATTGTTCCATATTCACATGATATTTCTGTCCCTTCTTACAGAGTGGTGATATAGAAAAATCTTCATTTTTAGTACTAAAAATTAGCTTCTGCTTATTTGATATTACATTATTTGAATCGCTGAAATCTCATATATTCAGCATAATTTTACGGTGTCTAATTATGTCGTGTCCCGTCCCCATTGTTCCACATTTGTATATTTTTCATCACACTCGTCTCTTTTACTTCTGAATGAGTGTGTTGATAATCTTTCAATCTTATCCATTTGAATAGTTTTCTATCATTTTTTCTGCTGTTATACTCGATTGGATATGACTTCTTACTGTCAAAAAAATTACAACTTTTTAAATCAGGGTGGTCCAAGGTTGTCGGCTCCGCGGGCCACAAATTTATTTTTTCATTGTTCGCAGGCCACAATAGTGCCAGGAATAGATAAACAGTGCAATACAAAACAAACACTTTTATTGTGCAAACACATAGTTATCAGACATAGTCATCACAGGCTAATAGAATTTGCATTCGATTTTTAGTTTTCTATGATGCCTATATTGCTAGCAGATATTCCCGACCAAAAAGATGGAAAGCCAAATAATAATTTAGACTGCCAAGCACATCATTTAACTTCGCTATTTGCCTCAGCTAGCCATAACACTAATCAATTCAGTGACATTAGTGATGCAACAATATGTCAAAAGATTTATCTGATTAATTTGATCACGAAACAACACAAAATGCGATTTATTGGTTACTCTCCGAATGTGACGCGGGCCACAGATAATGAAGCAGCGGGCCACATGTGGCCCGCGGGCCTGGGTTTGGACCACCCTGTTTTAAATACTCTATTTTTATTTCTTTTCAGTTCGAAATCACCAACAAAAAGAAAAAATTTGTCTTCCGTTGACAAAAACCTTGTGCAGCAAGCTGTTAAGAAACTAATAGAATTGAAAAATACAATCGAATCAATAAAATCTCACAGGTGCATTTATAACTATTTGGACTAGTGGTTTTGAATCTTTTGCTGGACCTTAATAAACATTCCAAACGCACAGAAAATGCTGTGCAATAGTTTAATTGTATGAACCAGCGTTTTTCAAACTGTATTCTGTGTAACAGTGCTGTTTCGTGAGCTTTTTATGAGTGTTTCGCAGGATAGGAATCAAAATTGGTTGCCATGGTAACCTTGTCAAAACATAATTAATTTATTTTCCAACAGGCAGACAGGCCTCGCTATCTAAACAGGGGGGCAAGCCTCGTGCTAGTATGGAAAGCATGTAGTTAATGTTAACCGCTCAATATCGTTCACCCTCAGCAGGATTTTTCAAATCAATTTTTTAAGTCAAATTTACAGTAAACTTTCCAATCTTACCATAGGCTAAATTTTTTTGAAACCTCCCCAATGGATTGTTGGCTTAAGACTGGAAGCCTCCAAGTGATAAGTTGTGCAAGTTGATGCACAAAGTAAACCCACCACACAACTTTTGGTACTGCAGTAGTATGTGTACCAGGTTAGGGTTGGGCCATAATTTTATTCTGATTTTCCTTATTTTAGTTCGGAATTCGGGGACTGTCTGTGTGAAATAGGTGAATATACCCCTGTCCATAGGTTTCAGTCCCTTGTAAAATAGGCAAACATTAGATACATATTGGTACACATACTTCCGTAGCGCCAAATTTTTGATTATCAATTTAACTTTCCAATTTTTGATGTAGAGCCTCCTTTACTTCTGAGCGAAACTTAATATGAGAGAATTATGAAATTAACTCACAAACTTTTACAGATTCTACTCTAGTTCTGTGCTGCTATTATATGAAGGTGATCTATCGAGACAGTGGGAGGGAGAGCGAGGCGGTTGCAGTGAAGACAATGTTGTTATAACTGACAAGTAAGTAACGGGGGAAACAAGAGAAATGTTTTATGAATATCATGTATTGCACTTTGAACAAGATTCTAAACAAGACGGCATCGTTAAGTACAGAACGGTGTCTCAAATATTCATGTACCTCTTGTAATGTCAAAGCTTTAAGAGTCTGGCAACATTCACAGCAGATCCTGCGTTAAACGAAATTGGGTACTCCCGAAGTATGTGAATCAAGATGGCGGACACCGGAATGTAGTATGTGTACCAGGGTAGGGTTAGGGTATAATATCAGGTACAAATACTACAGGAGTCACTTGGCTAGTCCCCGAACTCGTAAAGAACTAGAATAATGAAGTTGGTCTAACCCTAACCCGGTACACATACCACGTTCCGGTGTTTGCCATCTTGGTTCACATACTTCTGGAGTACGGTACCTAATAATTTCGAATCAATTGCAATATAAGGTTTGTTTTAGACATCCCTATTACGAAAGTAACACAAAAACTTTCACAGGTTCTCCTCAAGTCCTGTTGAGATCCTTCATCAGAAACCTGGGGCCCATTCTTTCTCATTTTCCTATCTAGTGCAGAGATGGAAATACACAAAACATTTAAAGCATTCATCAGCACACCAGGTTGAAAGACATGATTCTAAAAGACATAGTTCTTATATGAAGGAAAGATGTCATAAAAATGATAAGTTTGCTCACAAATTTCACCATGACTTTCATCGTAAACAGTTTGAAAGCAGATCATGGCCTCCACGTTCTCGATCATCCGATAGGCCCCATACTCATAAAATATTTCATGAAAAAGATCATATAAATTACAGATCTCATTGTCAAAAGGAACGTAGAAAAAACAATGAAAAATCTTCGCAAATGGATTGTAAAGAAACAAAGAAAAGGAATTCACATAAAACGAGTGAAAAATTGGAACAGTCACACAAACACAAACTACGCAACTCCGACTCTGCAAAACATCACAAAGAAAAGACAAAGTGTCATTTTCATGAGAAGCATTCTCACAAACATCACGGTGATATGGATAGAATTCACAGTGAAAATGACAGTAAATTCACAGCTCACGAAGACCTTAAAAGGAAGCATTCTGATGTATTATCAAATAGTACAGACATTATTGAAGTTAAAATGATCGATTTTGCCCATTATTGTTTCCATGACGATGAAATGCATCCTGGACCTGATGGGGGATTCATCTTCGGCTTAAATTGTCTGATAGGGCTATTGAATGAGATGCTGATGTCACCAAGTTGATGGAATGGAGATGTCTCATTGTAGCGGCTTTTTGCACCACCAATTAGAAGCATGGTAATTAATAATATATGTACAGTAATTTTTCAAGCTAGGGCATGGCTCTTCAAGTCCAAATGATCAAAGTAAAGATATAGAGTTTGACCATTGTAAAAGTTTAGGTACTGTGAACCAAGATGGCAGACATCGGAACGTAGTATGTGTACCAGGTTAGGGTTAGGCCATAATTCCAAGTAAAAACACTACGGGGGTCACTTGGCTAGTTCCCGAACTAAAATATAGAAAGTTGGAACAAAATTATGGCCTGATCCAAACCTGGTACACTTACTACGTTTCGGTGTCTGCCATTTCGGTTCACATACTTCGGGAGTACCAAAGTTTATGTGTAAGCCAACATATAAAAACCAAAGAGGCAATACAGGCAAGGAAACTACGATTATTGATTTCATGTCACTTGGACATAATTTGGCGCAAGAACTAAATTAGTTTACGTCGCATTTAAGGTCTTCAAAAAATTTACATTTTTGTAATTGTTCGGTTCAAATTGTCAAATCTGAGAATGAACATACAACATGACCTAAAATTAAAACTAGAACGGTTACAGCTTTGAAATCCGGACCAAAAGATGGCCCCTGGTTTATAATGGCAGAGGATCGAAAACAAAATTTTTTCGAGATGTGACATAAGGTTTCATTGCTGCGATATATATATATGAATATTCTATTATGTAGCAAATCCTGGGCATTGTACAATTGCTTTCTGAACAATATGCAAAAATGTTTTCCAAATATTCTGAGTAAGAGTTCATATTGTAGGGGCAAAGGGTAAAAGTAGATATAATACTTCATGCAAATTGTTAGCATGTGAAATGGGATTTTTTGTATTTTCTGGCTAACGATAAATATAAAACTTTACATATGGTTAGGGCAAAGTTTCCCAAACTGTGTGTTCGCTGAGTTTCTCCTGAGTGTTACACGGAAACGGGATCGATATTGCAACCGCATTGTTTGCCATGGCGATCTTGGTCGTACTTTGTCGCCTCTGGGTCGTTGATTTGAAAAAGGCTGGGTTAGAGTAACCATGTGAAGTGAAATTGTGTTATTGTCTGCTATTTTCGGGGAGGGGATGGATAGAATACACTATGAGACACCACATTTTTGAGACACGCCCTGAATATTTGTGCTTTTATAGGATAATTCAAAGCTGCTCATTGTGCTAATGGACCAATGTACAAAACTAATGTTACTGTCATATTGTGGTCACACTGATCCTTTTTGCTAAAATGTGCCCTTTTCCATACTTTCTGATTATTCCGAATCTGACAATTTTACTAATTTTTTTTAAATTTTTTATTTACAATAATTTTTACACCACAAATTTTGTCGCACTTTACTCGTTTATGTTTTATAAATATATATTGATGCTTGTTAGAATATATATTTGTATTTTTTTTTATGTAGCACTTTGCAGTTTCACTCTAAAGTAGGCTCTTGACACATAGCACATAGTAAACCTCGTTATAATTACCATCTGATTTTTGAAACTGACAACTTTACCCCATCCAAGATGGAGTTACTGAATCACAAGCCAAGCCTATAATATTTACCGGTAATTAAACACAATGGTACCGACTGGTAACGACCCCGATTCGAACTTCCAGTTTCTGCATCACTGATATTGATCAACTTTTTTACACAGCCTCATAATTCATGGATCAAGTTGTTGGTATTGGCTAAATATTGAATCTTCGCTTCTTAATTGTGATGGATTTGAAAAATTAGTGTTGTTTTTGAGCAAGTTTCTATGCACTGTAACAGTATGTTCCCCAGCTTTTTATTTTAGGTGGGAGTGTTTCAAAATTTAGGGGGTGTAGATATTTTGTTGTTAGTGATAAAACTATTTGTAATGTATAAAAATGTATTATGTATTTGAATATTCATCCTCACCGGCATATGAGTCAATTTCTGAATATACAAAATTACTGGAAATTACTGGCTGTACTTCTCCTCCTGGGATAAATTCCCATTTTCAACTTGAATGTGTTTTTTGTTGAACATGAACCATATTTTAATACCTTCGATATTTCATATTTGAAAATATTGTTGGAATTTTTTTCGAAATAGTGAGTTATTCTTAGCCATCAACGACTACTGCAGTCCATATTTTTCCAGAGCTCTGCAAGCATTTTATTGGGCGCTCCCGAAGTAGGTGAACCAAGATGGCGGACACTGGGAAGTAGTATGTGTACCAGGTTAGAGTTAGATAATAATTTCAGGTCCAAATACTACGGGAGTCACTTGGCTAGTCCCTGAACTTGTATAATAAAACTAAAATAAGGAAAATTGGAATAAAATTATATGATCCTGACTACGAGCTGGTGTTCGCCATCTTTCCCTAGAATTACCGCAAAATGAGAAAAGCTGTGCTTGTTTCCCCATCAGCGAGTTTTTGAAATCGTGGCGTTGCTTTACAGTTTTTAGCCAGTGATACTTCCCAGTTCCCACGTATACCCTTACCACTGCACACACATCAATACAAAATAAACAATAAAATTTAGTAGAAAATAAAATTAGCTTTGGGTTGCGACCCAAAGGTTGGGAAACACTGCCTCAGAGTAGAGTGTTTTGTTTAGCTTTTGTTCGTTTATTTTTGTCAAATTTTGCTATTTTAATAATACTGGACTTTTGTGTCAATCTACTTCTCACTGATACTCCGTCCTGACGATTTTTAAAAGCCAAGAACGAAGCAAAAAGCACGTTTTTCATTCACCTGTCTGCGGGTATACCAGGTCGAAATCATCCAAAATTTTTGCAAAAACTAGTTGCGAGCAAGAATTAGCTTCGATCAAAATTTTCGTTTTTCGATTAAAAAATCTCTTTTTGATTTCAAAAAGCTAGAAACTGAGCTAAAATCGTTTTTATCATTTATATTAATATTGTTTTCTTTGGAAACATCGGGCCATTTTATTTTATAGAGCGGTGAAACCACAAACTGTTGACCTCTTTTCCTGATCTAGATCTTTTTGGTCAAAAATTTTTGCCCAAACTTAAATAAGCAAGAAATACATTTCAGGCACACTGGGTGATTTATTTTCTGAAAAATAAAATAATTATGTTTAAACCAATTCCAGACATTTGTTTCATCATCTGTTTATTGGATAGAAATGTAGTATGTGAACCAAGATGGCGGACGCCGGAAGATAGTGTGTGTACCAGGTTAGGGTTGGGCCATAATTTCAGATACAATTACAATGGGAGTCACTTGACTAGTCCCCAAACTCGTAATAAAATTAAAATAAGGTAAATTTGAATAAAATTATGGCAATTTCTAATCTGATATACTATGTTCCGGTGTCCGCCATCTTGGTTCACATACTTCCAGAGCACGGGAATGTAATTATGAACCGTTTTGCTGAATTTGTATTTTTTTGGAGAAAGAAAATTTTCTTTGTCGAATTCTTATTGAAGAAAATATACTTTTGATGTTGATCGTAAAATAAAATTCTTGTGTAGGAGTGATTCGATGTGCTTTGAGATTTCGGGAGAATTCTTGAGAGCACTTTTATATGACTCTTGTCCCCCATATCCATGTATTGTAAGCATTGCTCCCATTTTTTTTATACGATTCGACTATCCATTTTTTTATACGATTCGACAAAAGATATCAGTCGAATCACCTGCCCGACCGTCCTGAAAAAGATCTTAATTTAAGTCTAATATTTATGTCTCTGTTTGCTGTGTGAACCGAAATTAAAATTTTTCTCCAATTCTACTAGCAAGGTTCACAGACCAACCTTGCTGACGTAAAGCGCCATCTCCAATATCTATATGACTTTTGGTAAAATACATCTTGTTTATGTTTTCACATGGCCACCCCTAATAATATGGGCAAGTGAGGCTTATGGCAAGTGTGGAATTATTCTTAATTTTGTTTCGTAGCTCTCGTATTGCATATCAAACATTCAGGGCCAAATCCATTTTTTCTAATTTCATTTTTTGATTCCATCTTTTAAAAAATAATTTTTTAAAAAACAAATATTACTTTTATTTTTGAGATTATGACGCTTCGTCAACGAATGTTTATATTTCTGCTTTCCAGTTTTTTAGAAGCACTATTTTTGTTTTCTATTTCTTTCACACATTTTGTTTTTCACTTGATTATAACTTTGGACAAATTTTACTTACACTTATGATTTATCACATATATATATATAGCTATGAACATTTGGATGAAGTTTTATGATATTTTTATCGCTGGGTATGAAATGATCTACTTCTGGGCAGTTGGCGCATCTTGCTAAGTGTAAGGAATACACTCCATCGCACCGCTGATTACACTGCGTGGGTACGCAAATTCAAGTCACGTGAGGGATAATTATTATTATTAATTAAGGATCGCGTCGTTGGGTGGTTCACGTAACCGCTGGTCCACGTTAAGTCTATGCATCTGAAACAAATAACTGGCTCACTAATCCCATACTTTACATCAGTGTGGTCCAAGGTTGATGGCCTCGCGGGCCACACTATTATTGGACACGTTTAGTGGCCATAACGATCGTTTCAATATTATGTTGTTCTTGTTCTTTGACACGTTTTTAAAAAATCGCTTTTCTCTTCGAATACTGGACCAATTGCTTTGAAATTTTCAGTGGTTAAAGATTAATTTCCTCGCTAGAAGGCTATTACTTTTATTTATTTCAAAATTTTGCGTGAATTCTATGAAATTTGATATTTTGTCTAAAATTTTGCTGTATTATTTTTTATCCATGGGAACACGGATTTTAGTCAGTGTCATGACTGGCTGTACGTTTTGATTCTGCAAAATTCTTGCTACTGGAAATTCAGAACTTTTTTGAGGGTACCGGTAGCGTCAAAGGTACCGGTAAAGACTGATTCGCTCTGGTCTAACGTGTCCATATATTTGTGCGTAGCTCTCTTGTTTTTGATGTGTTCGCGGGCCACAAGAGTGTAACTTATAAATAACTGCAGATTGATTGAATACCGAATTTTACCAAATTTGAGTTAAGGAGGGTAATTACCCAGCAGGAATTATATTGTCCGGCCATAACATTAATATTTGGTTATCAGGCATAGCCAACCTAGGGTAATAGATTCCTTCGATTTTCAGTTATTTATGAAGCCTATTTTGCTAGCGTATATTCCCGACCCAAAAGATAGAAAGCCAGTTAACAATTTAGACTAGCCAAGCGCATTATTCAACTTCGCTGGTTGCCACAGCTAGCCATAACACAGTCAATTCAGTGACATTAGTGATGTAACAAATTATCAAAAAAAAATTCTGGTTATTTTCATGACGAAACATCACCAAATTTTGTTTTGTTCGATTTTTTTGTTTACGCTCCGCAATGGCGATGGGTTTGGACCACCCTGCCTTACATATAGGCCGCGAGCCGAGGCCCTGAAAAACGCTTAGAAAGTGAGTTTCGTAGCGCACATCAGGTAACTACCTGAAAATGATTTTAAAATGTTCCTTAAAAATTTAGTAACAAATATTGCCTTGTTCCCACTTCCAAAAGTTGCACGTTTTACGGAAAAGACGCTTTTACTACAAGAAATATGTGCTACGATCTGTCCTATATTCTCTACATTTTCGGCAATGAACAGTGACTTCTGCAAAACGTAACAATTGAATCGTATCAGCTGTCAGCGAGCGGATGAATATTAGTCATTACTGCTCGACCTTGCGTTCAGTTGGGAAGCCTTTCCATAGCCCTGTTTAGTTATTATCAGTTAAGTTATGCTAAGACGTTGTTGAAAAATGTATAAGTAAGTTATTAAACACTTGTAGATTCTTACCACGGATATGGGCCGTGAGACGAAGCCATGAAAACGCCCAGAAAATGAGTTTCGTAGCGCACATCTGATAACAAAATAAATTCTTCAGTTTTGTATGAAAATGAACATACTGAACGCATTACAGCTTGTTCCACAATCCTGGTGCAAAATTGAATATAAGAGGTTCCCGGAAATTCAATAACCATAAGTTTACAACGCATACATAAGAACTATGCAATTCGAGAGCCCTACAAGACACTATCATAAATGTATTCCTGTAATGTTTTGCCTGACCAAAATCGGACTTCCTCACTCAATCATAATTTATTAGGTAGATTACGAAAAATATGGCGTACATGTAACCAACAACAAAAAATACTTTAATTGTGTGACAGCAGTCGCGAGTGACCTCGAAAGCAGCGACACCAACAACGCTGATTCACATTAGCGAATAAATTATATTTAATAACCACAAGCAGTTTACAACAAGAACAGCATAAAAAGCTACATCCATTTTATAGAAGCTATCAAACGTATTTATTTTTAAGCAGAGCACGAAAACACAAATAAATCAGTTATTTCTCACTTAGGAATTTACCGGAAAAGTCAAGAAAATTAAATGAATGTACAATATGTACATAACATTGTGAACAGAAATATTACAATTAATCTTTTTTTAGTTTATGTGGTTATGTATTTGAATAAAGGCAATATTATTTCTAGAAACAGGACTACGACACTAACAAATGTCCGAAAAAAAACAACCAAATAATACTTATTAAATCAACTGCAATATCTAATTCACTTTCTTCTGAATTGTTTTCGAAATCCACTATCTCGAAAATCGACTTTTCCTCTATAAGTGTACTGTGATTTTTGCAGTCAATACAAGAACAAAAATCTGTGCAATTTAAGTTGATTTTGGCACACTTTCATAAATTATTTTGACTATTTTTCTTACACTTGCAGTTTGTAACTCAAAAACTGATTTGAGGGCCACATGCTTCTTCAGTGAATCATTGTTGGGTGGAGAGTATAATCCTTATGTTTGGCAGTGTTAAATAGACGTGCCCTGGTATTATTTACATTCTTCATATCCTCTTCAAATTCCTCAGCTTTATTAATTAATGCCTCGTTAACCTCAAAAGATCTTCATAGTCGAGGGAAAAAATGAATTGAAAACCTCAATGAAGTCTCCAACATAAGTTTGATGGGCAGTTCCAATTGCAGAAAAGTGCTAAAGTATTTCAAATGAATGAAATCTAAGTTGTTTGCAACAATTATGATTCTCATATACCTTTAAGCTTCAAGACTTCTTGTTCAATCCATTTTATAGCACTGATAGCAGCAGGGATCAGAGCCTGCGTTAGGTCGGATTGGTGGAACATTGCCGTTTTCTTTTGTAGTACAGTATCTAAAATGAGGAAGAAAATCATATTTGGAGCAGCATGAGTGTAAAAATACCACTAAATACTAACTAATACCTTGAATAAATAATGCATTTTATCTGATGTACTCAATGAGCGTATATATGCTCCTTGCATGTACTACAGTCCAGCAGTGTTTGCATACCATTACTAGACTATATCTACACTAAATTTTGATATATCACAGTCTGAAATGCCCTATGACAGTATGAGTATGTACTATAGACTATATTTTAAAACATCAACTGTCTGTCTACAACTTGATTTTTCACTTCTCAATCGTTTCCAATGCTACCTTTCTTTCCACTCCGGCATAACTTATCATTGCTTCCCAGGTTCTTGTCGACTCTATGAATTTAGATTTAGACCAACCGACATTAGTAAAATTGATTAACTTCTTCTCTTTCACACAACCGTGCATTACAGAAACAGCCATTAATTTCTATTTCCAAATATGCTGTGGCCTATATAGTAGTATAAGTCTGCTGAATAGTCAAGAAGAGTCATTAAGGTAATCATAAACATTTCATGCAAGCCAGAAAATATCGTTGTTTGCGACATATTATTCTAGGTCTAGCCTTCCTTGGAGTTACCGCACCGTACCTATTTAACAACGTGCTAGTGCTCAACTAAAATTGTTATTTATGGTAAGGATATACAAGTGTTTAATATCTTACTTATACTTTTCAACACCTTCTTAGAATAACTGAACTAATGTTAACTGAAAAAAACTATGGAAAGGCTACTCAACGCAAAAGCGAGCAGTAGTAGTAGAGCATACATACATAGTAGTACATCTGATATTCATCCGACCACTGGGGATCCACCTACAGCTGACTAACTTAACTGTTACGTCATGCAGAAGTCTGCGTTCATTGGCCCATGATACCGGAAAAACAGAGAAAATAGGACAGATGGTAACACATATTTATTGTAGTGAAAGCGTCTTTTCTGTAAAACGTGCAGCTTTTGGAAGTGGGAACAAGGCATTATTTGTTACTAAATTTCTAACGAACATTTTGAAATCATTTTCAGGTAGTTACCTGATGTGCGCTACGAAACTGAAAGATAAATGGCCTCGGCTCGCGGCCTAATATTACATGAACTGGTGACCGGAAAACGTACCGTGATGTACCATATGAATGAGCCATACTCTCCCGCGGATGAAACATGAAAATCCTATACTGCTTGTATTGTGTATTCGTATGTCTATATAACAGTATTTTGCGGTCGAGGGAAACAACCTTTTCTATTGTACATTAAGCAGCCATAAGCGAAATATGTCTGTCGAGAGATTCTTCAAGATATTGTTAGATATCGGTGAATATATTTGTCTGACATTTTTCGGAGCAAAAAGCACAAGTGAACATCGTTAATTATTATTACGTCATTAAACAAGAAAAGAAAAAATTGAGCTGGCTACGCCCTTGCTTCGAGCCGAGTTTCTCGTACTAAACGACGGAAGTCGTCGCCAGGAAGATACTACTTTTATTTCATTTTCTAATTTCCCATGAGATCCGATATATCATCCAAGATTTCGGTGTTTCATTTTAATTCGCGGGATATTGTTTTTATTCCAGGACGCGTGAACACATCACGGTAATATCCTACTTCGTCTCGATCACACCGCATATGCACTGCTTCGCGCCGGTCTTATGCCACCACAACTTGTGCGGCAGAAATGATTCCGCGCTATATATAGTTGTGAAGCATTAATTAACAACAGGGCCGTAGCGAGAAGATTGCAGGTTGGAACACCCACCCACACCTCCTTTTGAAGTCTTCAATTCAATTCAAACACCCTTACGTTGGTAATTATTCTCCCTAAGTCAAAATTTCTATCAACATATGTGCATGCCTTGTTCCACGATGACAACGACAATTGATTGTGAGTTTGTTGTGAAAACTAGTTATTATAATCATCGGAGTTGAGAAGCCAAAATGAATGAATCTACAATCCAAATTTTCTGATTGAAAAGCTGCATTGAAAAATACTAGAAATAACACCAAGGTAAACACCATAGGTTTTGTTATAAGAGACCCTCGACAGGTTTCAAATGCTTTTTAGACATTGTAAATCGCAAAATTTGGTGTGGTTACGGCACACATCATGTTATGCTGGTCTCGGTGGCGTAGCAATACTCTCAACTTCATAAGATGTGCATTACTTGTTTTGCACTGCAGCTTTTGGTTTGCGGTTTAAATTTCCAAATTCTAACCGCTTGGGCCCCTTTTCGCTGTGGGCCCTCCCGCGACCGCGGGGGTGGATGCTACGCCACTGGCTGGTCTTCAAATTCTACCATTTATCGGAAAATAAGAATCGGAATGAGATGTAATCGGACACATTTTTTTATGGTTGCGACATTTTGGAGTGGCAATGCTTTTGTAAATTTTGGTCAACGCAACGGCAGGTTACATTGAACACAATTAAATTATAAATTAATAAAATAAGACATTTTAAATATGCCTGTATCGGCCATGAATTAAATACTTTACAATCACACAGTTGCAAATTGTATTCTTCAGGATTTTAACGTAGACTCTGTTTTTTTTCAAACGGCGATATCTTCAAAAAAATCTAGTGCTGAAAGAATACCTCAAAGTTGACAAATTCCAACGCCGCAAAAATCTGAATCCAATCCATTTATAATCGGGTGGTTTATTGTGTATTTTCTGTCTACTGATGAACGAAATTTATTAGAGCAGTAGACCTTTTAATTACGATGAACACCATTAAATTATTATATATAACAAGACATTTCAATTGCACACATCAGCCATGGATTGAATATTTTAAGCAACAACAAAAAATCATCATCCGCTGTTAAAGTCAATTAGCGACGCCTGTAAAAGCCGTTGCATGGGAATTTTTTATTACAATTTACAATTTTTTCCTTTCTACATGATTGGACTTTCTTTACCTACGCAATACCTATCAAGTTCAAATTACACTATTGGATGTAAGAACGGGAAATGCTCATAGAGAGAAAAAAAAAAGCGAGCGATGCTCAAATATATGGACACGAAAGAAGCTAAAACGAAGCAGTGCTCACTGCTAAAGCGGTTGCGGGACGGACACAAAGTATAAAATATTTGATGAAGTCATCGCACACAAAAAACGAATCGATCCCACAGAAACTTTTGAAGTAAATAAAAGTAATAGCCATCTAGCTAAAAAATACAATCTTTGACGCTCCAGAAGTGTGTGTACCAACATGGATTTAGCTAATTTTGTTCTCCTCTTTTACATCAAGTTGTGTAAAGGAACTGAAACCCATTGGCAGGGGATATATTCACTTGGCTAACACAGACAGTCCCCGAACTCGTAATAGAACTAAAATAAGGAAAATTTGGATAAAACTATGATCTAACCCTAACCTGGAACACATTTAGGGATCTATGAGATGTCCCTGAAGTTACGAACTGACAAAATTACGAACTTGCAAGCCGCCCGTTCACCTCTCAGCGCCAACGCCCACGTGAATGATTATTCGTTACGAATCTATATATATACCGTATTTCCCGGCAAATAAGTCGCTCTTTGGCCTGATTTTTTTTTGGGGGGGGAGGGTTCGTCTTTTTAGGCGAGTATGATAATTTTTTGGTGTCGCCCTAATATTCAATTGGTACCATAAAATACCAAATACGTTCCGAGATAGCATCCCCACAGATTGAACACAATTAGATTGAAATTGAAAAACAGTTTGAATTCTCGTAGTTGTTATGGATTGAATATTACGCTACAAGAAAACGTCATTATAGGCTATTTTACCCAATGCATGGATTGAATATTACGCTACAAGAAAACTTCATTATATGCTATTTTACCCAATGCATGGTTTGAATATTACGCTACAAGAAAACTTCATTATAGGCTATTTTACCCAATGCATGGATTGAATATTACGCTACAAGAAAACTTCATTATATGCTATTTTACCCAATGCATGGTTTGAATATTACGCTACAAGAAAACTTCATTATAGGCTATTTTACCCAATGCATGGATTGAATATTACGCTACAAGAAAACTTCATTATAGGCTATTTTACCCAATGCATGGATTGAATATTACGCTACAAGAAAACTTCATTATATGCTATTTTACCCAATGCATGGATTGAATATTACGCTACAAGAAAACTTCATTATAGGCTATTTTACCCAATGCATGGATTGAATATTACGCTACAAGAAAACTTCATTATATGCTATTTTACCCAATGCATGGTTTGAATATTACGCTACAAGAAAACTTCATTATAGGCTATTTTACCCAATGCATGGATTGAATATTACGCTACAAGAAAACGTCATTATATGCTATTTTACCCAATGCATGGATTGAATATTACGCTACAAGAAAACGTCAGTATAGGCTATTTTAACCAATGCGCAAACACGCGACCCCTCAAATGTCTCTGTATGGTAATTTGAGATTCCGATGTTGACGCGATTTGACTACCCGTCTTATTGGCAGGTTATGTGCAAAGCCCCATTTTTTCAGGATTAAAACGGGCCTCGTCTTATTTACCGAGTAGACTTATTCGCCACGAAATACGGTATATATATAAGTTTTATTCGTAGATTTCCATGACACACAGAATACAAATCTTGAAACTTCTCATAACTAGCTTAACATTGAAAGATATTTAACGCTATATATAATTGATCATCAAAAAACAAATTATTTTGAAAACGTGACCCGAGTTCTCGTCATAATATTTCGGTATTATAAAGTATTTAAATGAGCCCTACTTGTCAGACCGTAGGTTTACTTGGTGGGATATGAATTTTAATTTGATAATGACAGGGCGGAACATGTCATGTTCCTAAAAGTGGTGTAATTTGATTCCTACGAAAGTCTTTGTGTGAATTTTGGAAAAAATTAATTTTGTTCGGATAGTTTAAACATGACATGATGGGGTACATTTGGGGGTTAATTGCTCTACACACCCAACGGAAGTTTCCATTACTGTACGAGCGCAAAAAGAAGGCTGTAGATCTGGTATGATTCAAATAAATAAATGATGAAAATTACTCCGGATACGATTATCCAATCAAAAAGGAACATAAAAATACGGCAACAGAGCCGAGCTTAAGTTTGAATTTTTTGTATGTGTGTGTGCAGTTATTTCGTTATTTGCATATTTAGTACTCATCCGTTTTGATCAGCCGATCACGAGCTATTTTGGAAGCGGTCGAAAGCAGGTTGGCCTTCCCTGATTTATCTATTTGCGACTTGAGCAAAAGTTTGACTCTTCTTAGTCAGTTTAGAAAAAAGTTTTTCTGGTGCAAGAAAAACCTGACTTATTGTTCATTTTCTGTCTTTCGTATCAGTACTTATATACCCTGCTCTCATTTGTTTCATTTCTCATTTGAGGAAGTGAAAATGTGCTCTGTATAAAAATTTTATATTGAGACTTTGGAAAGGCAAAGTTATAAGTAGGGATGGGCAAAATCGAACATTTTAATGAATTGTTCTGGTCTAAAATCGACGTCGAAGCCAGGAAGGACTCTGTCTCACTAGACATAGAACTGTTTGTGTTTAATGGAGACCGATGAAGTCAAAAAATACCGCGCTCTTGGTGTTAATTTTGTATTAATCGCCGATTGTTTTTCGCCAGCGCGATTCATTTTGGTGTGTCGGCACCCGAAAGTTGGCAAGCTAACTTTCCAGCAGTTTTTCATACGCAAAAATTGTCGCGCCCCGGCGGCCATCAAAATTTTGTTTTTCTTCTGAAGTAAATTTTCAAACCAAATTTCTAAAACAATTTTATTCTGATTTAATTTTGACGTTGGCTCTGATCGTTCTTATATAACTGTGTTTACCCGAAAATAAGACGGAAAAAACCATTAGGACTTATTTTCGGAGAATGTCTTTTATTTTCATTGATCATAAATAAAATTACAGAGTGGAGAATTACGAGATTTTCAAATATACAAAATATGAACAACGATATCCATTTACTTATAAATCACGTTTTTCTCTCTCACGCTTTTTATATTAATCATTTAAATTTTAAAACGTCCAGGAGAGATTTTCTTGCTATCGATTAAGTAAAAAAAATTGTGCTATTGACTAGGATTTAAGCGTTTGCTTCAGCGACGCGCGATTTCTCTGTCAAAGTAATGGTTTTGGAATACTTAAATGCGGGGGTGTGCAACCTGCATATGCAGCCCGCAGGGAAAAGTTATGCGGCCGCGGAGAGGTGCCGATCTTGAATGATGTGCGGCTCGCGAAACGATTTTAGTTTAATCTGGTACATTCGAGCAGTTCCAATCCCTTTGCGTAACAAATCATATACCTGAGTCCAATTTATTATCTACGTCAAGTCTTAAACGAAAGCTCACAAATATACTTACTATTTCTTTAAAGGGATCACGTTATTTTTACTTTTCACTTTAAGAAGTTAGACCATGATCTAACGAAAGCTCACAAATATACTTACTATTTCGTTGAAAGAGATCATGTTATTTTTACTTTTCAGTCCAAGTCTTACTTACATTTAGGGCTTACCTTGTTTGAAACATTCTTTGCTTCAGCGACTCGTGCTCTCTCTATCAAAGTAATGGTATTCGAAGACTTTAATGCCATTCTAATATTTCAATATACGATTCGAATGTTTTGACAAACCAAGTTTTAAGTCTTACTTCGTATAGGGCTTACTCTGTTTGAAACATTCTTATCTAGCCGTGTGACAATCGAAATATAAAAACAATGCTCAACGATGAACAATTGACTAATGTAGTTTTCAATTGTTTATTGTTCATCCTTTAATAGCAGCAATACTTTATAGCAGGGGTGAACAACACGGGGCACGCGTGCTAAATTTGGCACGCCATACGCCCAAACGTGGCACGCGAACGTTTTGTAAAAAAAAAATTATTTATGATATACATTAAAATATCACGTTTATATCAAAATCAGCTGTTGTTCAGAGAATCAAATTGTTCAACCAATAGATATTCGGTATTATTATTGAAATTTGTTTGATGTGTGTTTTGCGGGAGTTAATTTACAATACCAATGATTGTGCATGGCACGCGACAAGATTATTTAGAAAAATTTGGCACGAGTCCTCATTTGAGTTGTGCACCCCTGCTTTATAGGATGTCAGAACTAGATAACCTATAGTCTATAGAGGATTTCAGTAACTTCCTTCACCTTTTAAAACCAATGTTTTGCTTCTGTTTGTGAATGTATCTCTAATTTCCACATGGCGATGAACAAATATTACATACTTACTCTAATGCAGACAAATCGAATAGTCTCGAACCTCACAATGTTATGACTCAAATTATTACGACTTCTAGCCAGGGAGAGTAAAAACATTGAACTGCAGACGTACAATGCGATCTGTATAGACTCGTCGAGACAAAAACTATCAGAAAAGGTAGCTTTCGATTTTTTTTTCATATACTTGTATGTATGTATATTTATTTGCCGCAAAAATGTAACAGTATCTGCGTAATAATTAATCGGTATGACGAGATACATGTTCAAGATCTTACTGGCCTAAGACACAGATATGTGACTTGCATCCCTAACAAGTATAACAGCAGTTTATGACTGCCACTTGTTGGCGTAAGTCCGTGCTAACAGAAAAGTAACTGAAATGAATTCCATTTCACCATCAATCCTACATTAATATATAACGCGTTACGTTGTGGTATGCGCATTATTCAAAACCGTCCAGTGTGGAGGCCAATGAAAAATATTACTTGTGAATTTCCAAAAAATTGGACAAATAGCGCAAGTAAAATTCGTGAAGTAATTCAGTCAGTTCAAGGTTCAAACCAAGGGCACCTATATCTAAGCTTGTGCATAGCGAACGACGCATGTCACACATCAAAAACTAATTTTTTTTTTTGAGCCTATTGATTTTGGATGAATTATGTCGTATAATTTAATAATATGTCGAGTTATTGATTAATTAGAGTGAAGAGTCAGAGTGAAGAAATCGAAACCGCAGATTGATAAGT
This sequence comes from Styela clava, assembly GCF_964204865.1. Taxonomy (NCBI): domain Eukaryota; kingdom Metazoa; phylum Chordata; class Ascidiacea; order Stolidobranchia; family Styelidae; genus Styela; species Styela clava. Next base: position 7,052,356 of record NC_135254.1, read on the forward strand.
CGGCGGTCTCCGATCGCTATCTAGTTTATACCTTGTGGTATCCCGAGGGCACGACGCTGTAAAGTCATAGAAGCGCACAGGTGTTGCGTTTTATCACTTTGGGTCGCTTCTAATTTTAATGTGTGAGATTAGAATCAAAGATTACAAGTTAAACCACGTACAACTATTAACCAAAAGCAGCTAAATTATCCAATATCCCACACATTCACAAACAGAAGTTCAAATGTGGACATTTTCATAAAAGTTATTGAGAAATTTATGTGGTCCATTTCAGGTCCCCCTGCATCATCGTAATAATAATAAACTAAAGATTATTAATAATAACGCACAATTCTTCCCATGTTTGCGAAACTGAGTCTTTGTGTCTTTTAATCTAGTCTTCTCAAATCTTCTTTTACCAATCCCCATACACAACACCCCTCAACGCACACAGAGTAGTATTATGCAAAGATTATATATTCAACTAAGTGCATCGCAAGCGGTTGAATTACATCAAAACTGTCAGGTCAATGTCGAATAAATGTCGCACATCATGTCTAGTCCAATTATATTATATATACCGTATATCAAGGACCATAAGGTGTGAGGTCATAAATTGCTTAGATATGGTTCTATTCGAGGTACGTCGGCCTACAAGTCACAACGGGTTTTGGTATACCGGGACGTATGGTAAGCCTAAACAATATCAGTATTTTGAATGTAGGCAATAAATAATAAAGAGCTCTCCAGAAGTATGTGTACCAATATGGAGGTAACTGATTTTGTTTGCCTATTTTACATGAGTTGTATAAAATGACTGAAACCTATGGGCAGGGGGTATATTCACTTGGCTAACACAGACAGTCCCGAACTGGTAAACACACTGCGGGAGTACCGAATAAAGTAATGCCGGATGCCGGACCCATACATTAGGCTTATAAGACGCACGATCGAATTTTGAGAAATAAAAAAAGGATTCAAAGTTCACCTTATGGTCTGTAAAATATGGTAAATAAACTGAGGCCTTAATAGTACTTTCCAGTGTTACAAGAAACCATTATTTCTCAAAAAGCGTTTTATAAAATCAAGTACCCAGATTTTGGAATGCGGGGGTGGGGTGTTGGTTCAGTGTTCCCTTTTAGGAAATTATGATTGCGAAAATACCTCACAGTTCTCGCAAAAAAGTGCACTGACAGTGTACACTGGTAGGTACATTATGCTATGAAGATATGGATATAGGATCAACACAGAAGAAAATCAGTTCAGAGAAAAGCAAACTTATTGGTAAAAGAATTTTTGTAGAATTGGTCATTTTTGCAGAAAAATGAATGCACGAAAAACTCATGTTGACTTCATAAAGTAAAATATCATTAATTTTTCTAGGCAACCAAAACGATTTTCCGAAATTTTGCGATCGAAGTTATTCATATTCCAGTATTTTAAGACATCGTTTCTCAAACTGTTTTCCGCGCAACATGTTTCACGAGCTTTTTCACGGTGCTCCGCAGAACAGGAAGCACAACTGCTACTAAATTGGTCGCCATGGTGATAACGGCCGGACTTTGGCGACTCTGGGTTGTAAATTTGTCTCCCAAATGGGGACAAACAGACGGATAGACTTTGAGCCATATCGGAAACATGGTGTTTTCGTTAATCGTTTAATATCTTTAAGCATTGGCCGAATTTTTACTTGTAAAAATTACTGCAAATTTTATAATTTTCACCATAGGCTAAATTTTTTTGAAGCTACCACCAATTTTACCTTCTAATTACTTGGTGTTCCGCAAGGCAAGAATTCGTAGATGATCCGGGCAAAAAAGTTGAAGAAGCGATGTTCTAAAATATTATCCGATTTACGGCACGCTTGCAAAACATTATCATCAATGCACATTTACACCACATTAATAATTGAGTGAGTATAGCTTACCTCTGATGAGATAAAATTCCAAATACAATATTAGCATCCTCAATTGCACAAATGAGAAATTCATACAGGACTAAAATTACACAAATAAATAATCTTTTATGCTACTGTTAGATAGGCATCTAGGGAACTTTAAGGCAAATACTGGTATTAATAAAAGAAAGAACCAACTACATTTAAAAGATAATTTTACCAACTAATAGTTTCATATATAGTAAACAGCAGAAGATTTGCTACAGTATTTTAAGAGCTCAATTCTTGACAATTTTCTGACATTTTCGACAAAGTTAATAAGTATGAGCACAAACTCTTACATACTAAAAGACTTATGCTGTATACCAGTCAGTGGTTTTCATCCTTTTATGGCTCGTGGCCCTCTTTCTGAGATTTTTAGCACCCATGCCCCCAGGGTTATCATTCCAGTGGTATTAAAAGTGTTAATTGGACTGGTATATACCAAATCACATCATGTTTAATTAAACAATTCATGCATAAAAAAGCAAAACCATCAACTGAAATAACCTTATCGAGCATTAAACTAGGAAAAACAGGGAGTTTTCTTGTGAAGTGAGAGGTAAAATCAGTTTAGCGCCTAGCATTGTCGCCCCCTCCAACCTCTGTTGTAGACACAGCTGTGTTGGGTTGTCCAATTTTTGAGTTAATTTAATAAATCAATCATTAGAGAATAAATCAATGATAAATAAATCAATCATAATTTAGAGATACTTTCCTTCACATATGGTGGGAAATAAAATTAGCCAATCATAGGTGAGGCATTGCTTTGCCTCTGTTAATTTAGTTTCCAATAATATTTGAAGACGGTCACCAATAGTCCTTCAACAGAGCCTTGTTTAGAAAGAACACGCACAAACAACGAAATATTGTCTGCCGTTCTTGGTTACAATTAAAACATAACACAAGCAAATGATCTTGTCTTGATTATAAGTTCTCTATCGGGACAGATACAGGAAAATTGAATTCATGGTACTGCGGGATCCAGTTGGAAGGAAATAGATAAAGACTGTTTGTTCATAGATTTGTTCTGAGTGAATTTATGAAAAGGACTCGTAAAAAGAAGTTGAGTACGAAATAAAATATTTGGCTTCAATTTTTCTTCAAACAGAGAACAAAATTAAAAAAGTTTTTATATATAAATGGTTTTTCTAATTGATAAAAACAAACGGAGAAAATAGTGAAAGGTTTGGAAATACAGGATGTCCATAAAGTCTCTTTACAATTTCAATTTCGTTATAAAGTCAGTTCTCAATAGCCAAAACAATATAGGGTATCGATAAATTCTGTTTCAAAAAAAAAATTCAAGACCTTTTGGGACACCGTGTATATATATATTTCCCTCTTTTACAATTTTACAACAAAATATCAGATATCAAAATATCAAATATCACCGATATGACCAAAACAAAATAATCTATTATTTTGATAAAAACTCTGAAATAATAATTTCGACCATGGAATGTTGTAAATTGTGGTATAAGTAGCAGATTTTTTAAAAAACTCCAAAATAATAACATCGAAAATAAAGCTTCGATAAAAAAAAATAAAAATATTTTTCCGGTTAAATTTGACTTTCTATGCTTCTTCTGATGTAACATATCCGTGGTCCTATGTTTTCTTCTTTATCATAAAATAATAGGTATACATAAATATATCCATAAAAATGAAAAAACAAAACTTAAAAATAATAACATAGAGCATAAATTATATAATATTGCTATTCTTCAGTAAAATTATCACACATTGGCTAACATAGACGAGCCTAAGTTGACCGGGAGCAGTGGAGAAGTTTCTTCAATTGCCTGAAAATAGAGTTAATTAGAACAGATAGGACAATAGTTTTTTGTTGTATGATTTTAAATATTAACAATTTATTTATTATTAAATTTATCTTTGGTGCTGGCTTTGATCGTCCTTACATAAACCTAGCTAGGACCTTTAATCTAACAAACATAATTTAACCTGTCCGGAAAATTCGCCGTAGGAAATCTCGCCGCACGGTTCTTCAAAAACCTTAGTTTTTATCACAAATACTTGTTTTACAGCAAAATGCTCTTGTGGCGATTTTTCCTAAGCTGCGATATTTCCTGCGATGAGATTTCTTACAGCAAAATTTCATGCGGCAAGTTTTACTAGAACTATAATTTACTATTTATAGACATTTGCAAAGATAATAATAGGCTTTTTACATTTATCCCGAGGAGAGAGAAAGAGATTAAAGGCACATCTTAATCACATGGCAAACCACTGCCTCTTGTCCTGTTACCAATCCACGTCGGATATGAGAATAGCTAACTCGTTGATTGTTTGATGTACATGGACTTGAGTGGGCAAGAAAGTGACAACCTAGCAGCGACTACTTGAACCCTGGCACTCCCTATCTTACACCAATATATTGATTGAAACAACTCCACAATTATCATACGTGCGAATCCAACCGGTAGAAAATCCCACTCCCTAAGGGGGCACAGAGCAGTTGGGGGGCGGTGTAGCACAATGCTAGGCGCAAAATTCATTTTACTTTTCACTTTACAAGAAAACTCTTCTAGTTTCATTGCTTGATAAGGTTATTTAACAGGGCGTTTTCATCTTGTGGAGCATGAATTGTTTGAACATAATGGGATTAGGAATCTACCGCTCAAAAAAACACTATAAATACAACTGGAATGATAAACATGAGCGCCACGAGTGCCAACAGTCTTCGGAACGGGGCCACAGGCCTTTAAAAATTGGCAACCACTGCAATGAAGATCGAACAAAAACAGAAACAGAGTACGGTATCCATAGCGAGGGTGGCATAAGTAAATCAAAAACAAGAAAAGGGATGGATTAATTACTCACCTAGCTAGCGTAAAACAGTAGGATATCACATTCATTGTTGTAGAGTCAGATGGACAGGTGAAGGCAACGTCTTATTCCTGACCAGATTGTCTAGGCCCTGAAATTTGATAAAAGAAAGAATTAAGGATAATTTCATCCAAAAACCTGCAATTTGAGAAATTGCAATAGCTCAAGAAAAAAAAATCTTATTGCTAATATCTCCAGAATAAAAAATGGTTATGGTAACTTCAGAGAAAAACAAATTGGTAATATTTTTTTACTTATCAAAATTCCATATCTTTTGAATTAACGATAATTCATGCTGAATAAATTGATATATAGACAATTTTTTGTCGGACGTGAAGCTAATTGAGAATGAAAAATATTTGTTAGGTTTGATCTTTCCCAGCTTAGTTTGTATATTTACATTTCTTCATTGTTTATTTAGAGATTGCGATTTTATCAAAATTTTTTCAACATCTTTTTTTGAATAAAACAAACTTTTGCCGGTGCTCCCGAAGTATGCGAACCAAGATGGCGGACATCGGAACGTAACATGGGTAACAGGTTAGGGTTAGGCCATAATTTTTTTCGAATTTTCATTATTTTAGTCCTATTATCAATTCGAAGACTAGCCAAGAGCCTCCCGTAGTATTTATACCTAAAATTATGGCCTAAACCTAACCTAGTACACATATTACATTCCGATGTCCGCCATCTTGGTTCGCATACTTCGGGAGCCCCCTTTTGCCTTATTATCTGTTCTGTGTAGCTTATTGTTAGCTAGTTATTTTTGAAGTGGGCGCGAGACTTGACAAAATTCTAAAACAGGGCTTAAAAGTTTGAGAACCACTGCTGTAAGTCCAACTCACCTCTCCAGCATACGACAACAGTGGAGAAATCTCGACTTGTACCGGATATTCCCTTTCAGTATTTGAGCAGCTGCAATATATGAAAAAGTAACAGTTTTAAGAATGATTTTATGTTTGTTTATTATTCTTTATTATTTTATACAGATGAAAAGCATGATCTAACCCAGGACTACTCAACTATTTTTATCGAAGATCCGCAAACAAAACTTCAAAATTATTTGGGTCCGGACTTTCCAGAAATTATATTTCGGCATCCTTAAACGAGCACTTCCTCGGCCGGCTAATGATTATTACCAAATCAAGATTATTTATTATGGTGTTATAGTTCTTTTCATATATATTCAAAACTATAAAAGTCATTTTCTAAAAGGAAACTGGAAAAGTGGGGCTAATGATCCAAAATAAAGAATTAAGTGCAGCCCTAATCCAATACGGTACTTGAAAGGTTCGGATTCGAACCACAGTCCGCCAGTTGAGTAGCCCTGACCTAGTGTACCAATTGTACATTAGATAGCAATGGAGTGCAACCTTTTTTACAGGAAGACCATATACAGATATATCTGGGTAAAACAGTGCAACTGTAATGAGTGAAAAAGTGATTGTTTTTTAAATGAAATAGGACAGAGCATAGTAATTTTTGATTTCGGAGGATATGCTTGTCGAAAAAATTTTCTGAACACTTTCCTAACGAAACACTTGAAATTAGAGCAAGGGTGTGCAACCTTTAATACAGGAGGGCCACATACAAGTAACTGGGTGAAACTGTGGGCTGCATCGTTATAGGATTTTTAGTACTAAAATAACTTTGGTTAATTATTTTATGACATGTATTGTTCGCTTAAGATATGCTATTTGTTAGAGCATTGTAACATCATAGGGATAGATAATGAAGTCGACTCAGGTATAGGCAAAGATTGGAACCACCTGCACGTTCCAGATAAAATATTGGTAAAAAAAAATGATCGATAAAGTGTGTTAAGTTTAATAAAATATGCAATATTAAATTATATTTGAAAACAATATACATTATAGTTATTTACTCTCTTATTTGAATGGAAATTCGCAGGACCCTGGTTAAAAAGAGTGACGTGTGCAATATCTCACCTCTCTTCAACAGTGATGACCTTTCCACTTTGATCTGCGACCTGTCCACCAGCAGATGCTATAAGTCTATGATGCAAAGACATGAGAGCCCATCGAGAAGTGCGAGGATTTGAGTCTCCTCCAATTCCGTCTGGTTTATCTGCATTTTTAAGCGGAGAAAATTCATCTTCTCGTTTGACCTCAAGAACTGCGAACCTCCTGAAAAATAGAGGTCAAACGATGTCATAAAGGTCAAACGATTTACACAAAGAGTATTAACCACTTCTACTATCTTCACCGAAGATTCATAAGGTTTACAAACTTCAAAATTACCGGGGAACGGACATTTCAGAAAATTTATTTCATTAAAGAAACGAAACTTCAAATGCAATATTAAATTAAATACAAGAGCAATGAATGGCTCAAAATTATGGACACAAATGTCACACATCGGTACCAGTACGGCAAACTGTATGAAAAAGCTGTGTATGTAACTAGAATCGAAATCATCTAAAATTATAAAACGATGCTTGTCATGCCAAAATAAAGAAGTAGACATGGTCTAAATTGAATGGTCGAAAGGTCCAGATTCAGACCGGGGTCCGTCAGTTTAATAGCCCTGGCATAGACGATATGCGAAAGACCTGGTAATTCCATCGCAAAGAAAATACGTCGTCAATAAAGTAGTCAAAAAAATTTCATGGCAGATTATTCTATCTGCAGAAAAAATTAATAGGCTACATAGCAAATCCCAGTAGATGAATTTCTCAATTTTTTATAACTTTGTTTAATAAAAAGAATCGTCTCAAAAGTAATGATTGTCATTTTGAGAAAAACAATCTGATTTTATCAAATTTGTTGAAAACGATTACTCTAAACCAGAGTTTCCCAAACTGGGGTATGCGATGAATGCACAGGGGTCAGCAACCATATAAAAGAGTCTGATCGATTTTTAAGGATTAATTTCAATCGAAGAGCCATTGCATCGTTTTGGTTGAGTGTTGCGGACAAATTGAAATGACAAATAAATTTTATTGCCTTTTGTAACTACCTTCGTGTGTGAGGAAGCTTTATCAGTTCTTATTATTATGATGAAAAAAAAAATAGGAGAGACTTGCCGTAGAGTCAGCTTATAAGAGCTTTCTTGTCACAAATTGTTCCGAGAATCGATAAATAGAGCAGTGAAAAGCCACCTCATCCATTACATTAATGTCGTTTGCGTTGTTGAGAAATGTTATACGGCATAGAATGGGGGGTGGGGATGGGGGGGATCCATCAAAACTAAGATTCACAAATATGGGTTCGCGGCCCAAAACAAAATTTGGGAAATCCTGCTCTGTACTACCGAAACCAACTTTGAATCAAACTTGGAAGGATATTTTGTAAAGTTGGAAGATAACAAATTATGCTTACTCTGAAAATTTGAAGACATCAAAAACAAATTTTTCTATCTTGATACCGTTGGGGGTAGATGAAGTCACTGTTTTACCGTCTTTGTTCAAGTAAGGAATTTTTTTCTTCGCTACATGATGATAGAGCTGACTTTCTTGTTCCAGACTGAAACATAAAGTTTGGAAAATATTTGACAGTAATATTTAATAAGATCTGAGTAATTGATACAATACATTCTATTTTAACAAATGAATTGAAAGCTGTTCAAAATAATTTTATAGGAATCAGAGGGAACCTCATTACACTTGACGATGGTTCCTATTTAACCAGGGTTTTTATGGCACCAGGGCAGTGGAAAAATCTACAATTTATTCCAAACTCTAAGTTGGTGGAAATTTCAACTTCGACTGCAGCTCTGAATCTACAAGGAAAACGAATTTTGTAATGAAGAGCATATACAAGCATTCTTTATTTAATTGTAAGAAATGCTTGTAAACTTTTGTAAAAAAAAATTGACTCCGACATTCACCATTAAAATTCTGAAATTACAACTACAATAAAATCAAGTATTCTTTTTTAAATTGTAAAAAATGCTTGTAGACTTTTGTAAAAAAAAATTGAATTCGACATTCACCATTAAAATTCTGAAATTACAACTACAATAAAATCAAAATTTCAAACTATGACTCTAGCCCTGACATTGGCAAAGTACGGCCCCACGGCCTAATCCGGCTATTTGTGAATTTCAATCCGGCCTGCCTGATGCTGCCACAACCAAACTAAAACCAAATTTTGATGTTTTAGCAAAAAATAACTCAGGGAATGTTTAGTTTTAGCATGAGGATTTTCCACTTTTGCTTTTGTAACACTGTAAATATTGTTGATGAAATGTAAGAATTTGCGTCACACTCACACTGCCGGCCAGTCTAGGTGGACAAAATTTTTTGCCCCTGGTCCGAATGCTCTAGCTCAACACCAAATTATGCAAAGACTTCATAGTCCTGCTAACTAAATGAGAGATTCCGAATTTGAGTGTATGATACAATATTGAACATAGAATATCACAAACCTGCAAACATTCTTCAAGAAATCTAGAGTAAAGAAATGATTGCAAATGTTTCCTGCAGAAAACGTGAGCTTCCCGGATTCAGTTCGTAGACGTGCAGTTTCCGATGTTATTTCAGAATATTCTACGACTTGGTAAACATTGTCAACAAGACAAACTACGCCGACCGCTTCGTCGGGATGATTTTTTTCGACAACCTACCAAAATAAAAAATAGATTTTATTCTCAACATAGTTATTTTCAAATAGCATCCCCTAAACCAGGACTACTCAACTGGAAGACCGCGGTCCGAATTCGGACCTTTCGACCATTCAATTCGGACTGCTTGTTTATTTCGGCAGCATTAGCATCGTTTTATAGTTTTAGATGATTTTGATACAATTTAAATACACAGCTATACAGTTTGTCATACTGGTACCGATGGTATGAATTGATTTCGAAAAAAATGTAAGCGGCTGGGGGAAGGGAATACAAGAGAGTATAGTGCAGAAAACTAACTACTGCGTGATTGACATGCCATTCGCGAACATTTTTCGCGTCTTAAAAACTCTGCAACTACATTTCTCTCCATGTTTTCATCTACATATGCCTGTGAATCTCTGAACTTGAAGTCGTGTATTAAGAGTAGCCCGAAAGATGAAACCAAGTAGTTCGTGTAATGCTTTGACGTTACTAAATATAAACCCAATGTGAAATCTCGGTCATCGGTAATGCAGCAGAAGAAGTCTTACTGATATGAAATAAGAAAAGTAATCAAATCTATTTGTCAAACCGATATTTTCTCGAATATTGAATCTGTCTGTACATGTTTAAAAGGTTTATTACTGTGTACTTTTGCTTTGGAAGTAGCAAACCATTGTTTTTGAATTTGGTCGGCACGCGAAGTAATTTTGTCGTTAAATTTAGTCGATTTTGGCACGCGGGCCGAAAAAGGTTGCCCACCCCGGGCCTAGGCAATACCTATCAGGTTCAATTACACTGTCGGATGTAAGAACGGAAAATGCTCATAGAGGAAACATGCGAACGATGCTCAAATATATGGATACGAAAGAAGCCAAAACGAAGTAGTACGGGTATGCAGTAAGCACATGTCACAGTGGGCTACCGGTAAAGCAGTGCTCACTGCTAACGCGGTTGCGGGACGGACACAAAGTATAAAATATTTGATGAAGTCATCGCACACAAAAAACGAATCGATCCCGCGGAAACTTCTGAAATGAATAAAAGTAATAGCCACCTATCTAAAAATACAATCTTTGGCGCTCCAGAAGTGTGTGTACCAATATATGGATTTAACTAATTTTGTTCTCCTCTTTCACATCAAGTTGTGTAAAGGAACTGAAACCCATTGGCAGGGGATATATTCACTTGGTTAACACAGACAGTCCCCGAACTCGTAATAGAACTAAAATAAGGAAAATTTGGATAAAACTATGATCTAACTCTAACCTGGAACACATTTAGGGATCTATGAGATGTCCCTGAAGTTACAAAATTACGAACTTGCAAGCCGCTCGTTCACCTCTCAGCGCCAACGCCCACGTGAATGATTATTCGTTACGAATCTATATATATACCGTATTTCCCGGCGAATAAGTCGCTTTTTGGCCTGATTTTTTTTTTTTGGGGGGGGGGGGTTCGTCTTATTAGGCGAGTATGACAATTTTTTGGTGTCGCCCTAATATTCAATTCGTATCATAAAATATCAAATACGTTCGGAGATAGCATCCCCACAGGTTGAACACAATTAGATTGAAATTGAAAAACAGTTTGAATTCTCGTAGTTGTTATGGATTGAATATTACGCTACAAGAAAACGTCATTATAGGCTATTTTAACCAATGCATGGATTGAATATTACGCTACAAGAAAACGTCATTATAGGCTATTTTAATCAATGCATGGATTGAATATTACGCTACAAGAAAACGTCATTATAGGCTATTTTAACCAATGCATGGATTGAATATTACGCTACAAGAAAACGTTATTATATGCTATTTTACCCAATGCATGGATTGAATATTACGCTACAAGAAAACGTCATTATAGGCTATTTTGACCAATGCGCAAACACGGCGACCGCTCAAATGTCTCTGTATGGTAATTTGAGATTCCGATGTTGATGCGGTTTGACTACCCGTCTTATTGGCAGGTTATGTGCAAAAACACATGTTTTTAGGATTAAAAACGGGTCTTATTTACCGAGTAGACTTATTCGCCGCGAAATACATTCGTAGATTTCCATGACACACAGAATACAAATCTTGAAACTCCTTATAACTAGCTTAACATTGAAAGATATTTAACGCTATATATATATACTTGATCATCAAAAAACAAATTATTTTGAAGACGTGACTCCGCGAGTTCTCGTCATTGTAGTTCAGTAATTACAAAGTATTTAAATGAGTCGTACCTGTCAGACCGTAGATTTACTTGGTGGGAAATGAATTTTAATTTGATAATGACAGGACGGAACATGTTATGTTCCTAAAAGTGGTGTAATTTGATTCCTACGAAAGTCTTTGTGTAAATTTTGGAAAAAGTTAATTTTGTTCGGATAGTTTAAACATGACATGATGGGGTACATTTGGGGGTTAATTGCTCTACACACCCAACGAGAGTTCCCATTACTGTACGTGCGCAACAAGCAGGCTGTAAATCTGGTATGATTCGAATAAATTAATAAATGATGAAAATTACTCTAATCAAATTAAATGGGACATAAAAAATACCCCCACAGAGCCGAGATTAATTTTGTATGTGTGTGTGCATTTATTTGCATGTTCAGTACCCATTCGTTTTTGTGTATTACCTTATTACTGATCAGCCGATCGCGAGGTATTTTGAAGCGGTCGAAAGCAGCTTGGCCTTCCCTGATTTAGCTATTTGCGACTTGAACAAAAGTTTGACCCTTTTTTGTCAGTTTAGAAAAAAGTTTTTCTGGTGCAAGAAAGACCTGACTTATTGTTCATTTTCTGTCTTTCGTATCAGTACTTATATACCCTGCTCTCATTTGTTTCATTTCTCATTTGAGGAAGTGAAAATGTGCTCTGTATAAAAATTTTATATTGAGACTTTGGAAAGGCAAAGTTATAAGTAGGGATGGGCAAAATCGAACATTTTAATGAGTTGTTCTGGTCTACATTCGACGTTGAAGCCAGGAAAACCTCTGTCTCACTAGACATAAAACTGTTAATGTTTAATGAAGACCGATGAGGTCAAAAAATAACGCCCTTTCGGTGTTAATTTTGTGTTAATCGCCGATTGTTTTTTGTCAGCGCGATTCATTTTGGTGCGCCGGCACCGATAGTTGGGAAGCTAACTTTCCAGCAGTTCTTCATACGCATTAATCGTCGCGCCCCGGCGGCCATCAAAATTTTGTTTTTCTTTTGAAGTAAATTTTCAAACCAAATTTCTAAAACAATTTTATTCTGATTTTATTTTGACGTTGGCTCTGATCGTTCTTATATAACTGTGTTTCCCCGAAAATAAGACGGAAAAAACCATTAGGACTTATTTTCGGAATTGTCTTTTATTTTCATTGATCATAAATAAAATTACAGAGTGGAGAATTACGAGATTTTCAAATATACAAAATATGAACAACGGTATCCATTTACTTATAAATCACGTTTTTCTCTCTCACGCTTTTTATATTAATCATTTAAATTTTAAAACGTCCAGGAGAGATTTTCTTGCTATCGACTAAGTAAAAAAAAATGTGCTATTGACTAGGATTTAAGCGTTTGCCTCAGCGACGCGCGATTTCTCTGTCAAAGTAATGGTTTTCGAATACTTTAATGCGGGGGTGTGCAACCTGCATATGCAGCCCGCACGGAAAAGTTATGCGCCCGCGGAGAGGTGACGATCTTGAATGATGTGCGGCTCGCGAAACGATTTTAGTTTAATCTGGTACATTCGAGCAATTCCAATCCCTTTGCGTAACAAACCATATACCTGAGTCCAATTTATTATCTACGTCAAGTCTTAAACGAAAGCTCACAAATATACTTACTATTTCTTTAAATGGATCATGTTATTATTACTTTTCACTTTAAGAAGTTAGACCATGATCTAACGAAAGCTCACAAATATACTTACTATTTCGTTGAAAGAGATCATGTTATTTTTACTTTTCACTCTGAGTCTTACTTGCATTTAGGGCTTACCTTGTTTGAAACATTCTTTGCTTCAGCGACTCGTGCTTTCTCTGTCAAAGTAATGGTATTCGTAGACTTTAACGACATTCTAATATTTCAATATACGATTCGAATGTTTTGACAAACCAAGTTTTAAGTCTTACTTCGTATAGGGCTTACTACGTTTGAAACATTCTTATCTAGCCGTGTGACAATCGAAATATAAAAACAATGCTCAACTATGAACAATTGACTAATGTAGTTTTCAATTGTTTATTGTTCATCCTTTAATAGCAGCAATACTTTATAGCAGGGGTGAACAACACGGGGCACGCGTGCTAAATTTGGCACGCCATACGCCCAAACGTGGCACGCGAACGTTTTGTAAAATAAAATTTATTTATGATATACATTAAAATATCACGTTTATATCAAAATCAGCTGTTGTTCAGGAAATCAAATTGTTCAACCAATAGATATTCGATATTATTATTGAAATTTGTTTGATGTGTGTTTTGCGGGAGTTAATTTACAATACCAATGATTGTGCATGGCACGCAACAAGATTATTTAGAAAAATTTGGCACGAGTCCTCATTTGAGTTGTGCACCCCTGCTTTATAGGATGTCAGAACTAGATAACCTATAGTCTATGGAGGATTTCAGTAACTTCCTTCACCTTTGGAAACCAATGTTTTGCTTCTGTTTGTGAATGTATCTCTAATTTTCACATGGCGATGAACAAATATTACATACTTACTCTAATGCAGACGAATCGAATAGTCTCGAACCTCACAATGTTATGACTCAAATTATTACGACTTACAGCCAGGGAGAGTAAAAACATTGAACTACAGACGTACAAAGCGATCTGTATAGGCTCATCGAGACATAAACTATCAGAAAAGGTAGCTTTCGAATTTTTTTTATATATACTTGTTTGTATGTATGTTTAGTTTCCGCAAAAATGTAACAGTATCTGCATAATAATTGAACAGTATGGCGAGATACATGTTCAAGATCTTACTGGCCTAAGACACAGATATGTGACTTGCAGCCCTAACAATTATAACAGCGGCTTCTGACTTTGTTATTTGTTGGCATAAGTTCGTGGTAACAGAAAAGTAACTGAAATGAATTCCATTTCACCATCAATCCTACATTAATATATAACGAGTTACGTTGTGGTATGCGCATTATTCAAAACCGTCCAGTGTGGAGGCCAATGAAAAATATTGCTTCTGAATTTCCAAAAATTGGAAAAATAGCGCAAGTAAAATTCTTGAAGTAATTTAGTCAGTTCAAGGTTCAAACCAAGGGTACCTATATCTAAGATTGTGCATAGCGAACGACCATGTCACACGATCAATAAATAATTTTTTTTGAGTCTCTTGATTTTGGATGAATTATGTCGTATAATTTAATAATATGTCGAGTTATTGATTAATTAGAGTGAAAAGATGAAGAGTCAGAGTGAATAAATCGAAACCGCAGATTGATAAGTCGGCGGTCTCCGATCGCTATCTAGTTTATAACTTATGGTATCCCGGGGGCATGACGCTGTAAAGCCATAGAAGCGCACAGGTGTTGCGTTTTATCACTTTGGGTCGCTTCTAATTTTAATGTGTGAGATTAGAATCAAAGATTTCAAGTTTAACCACGTACAACTATTAACCAAAAGCAGCTAAATTATCCAATATCCCACACATTCACCAACAGAAGTTCAAATGTAGACATTTTAATAAAATTATTGAGAAATTTATGTGTTCCTTTTCAGGTCCCCCTGTAACATCGTAATAATAAACTAAAGATTATTAATAATAACGCAAAATTCTTCCCATGTCCGCGAAACTGAGTCTTTGTGTCTTTTAATCTAGTCTTCTCAAATCTTCTTTTACCAATCCCCATACACAACACCCCTTAAAACACACAAAGTAGTATTATGCAAAGATTATATATTCAACTAAGTGCATCGCAAGCGGTTGAATTACATCAAAACTGTCGAACAAATGTCGCACATCATGTCTAGTCCAATTATATTATATATACCGTATATCAAGGACGAAAACGTGTGAGGTCATAAATTGCTTAGATATGGTTTTATTCGAGGCACGTCGGCCTACAAGTCACAACGGGTTTTGGTATACCGGGACATATGGTAAGCCTAAACAATATCAGTATTTTGAATGTAGGCAATAAATAATAAAGAGCGCTCCAGAAGTATGTGTAACAATATGGAGGTAACTGATTTTGTTTGCCTATTTTACATGAGTTGTATAAAATGACTGAAACCTATGGGCAGGGGGTATATTCACTTGGCTAACACAGACAGTCCCCGAACTGGTGAACACACTGCGGGAGTACCGAATAAAGTACTGCCAGATCCATACATTGGGCTTATAAGGCGCACGATCGAATTTTGAGAAATAAAAAAAGGATTCAAAGTTCACCTTATGGTCTGTAAAATATGGTAAATAAACTGAGGCCTTAATAGTACTTTCCAGTGTTACAAGAAACCATTATTTCTCAAAAAGCCTCAAATCAAGTACCCAGATTTTGGAATGCGGGGGTGGGGTGTTGGTTCAGTGTTCACTTTTAGGAAATTATGATTGCGAAAGTACCTCACAGTTCTCGCAAAAAAGTGCACTGACAGTGTACACTGGTAGGTACATTATGCTATGAAGATATGGATATAGGATCAACACAAAAGAAAATCAGTTCAGAGAAAAGCAAACTTATTGGTGAAAGAATTTTTGCAGAATTGGTCAGTTTTGCAGAAAAATGAATGCACGAAAAACTCATGTTGACTTCATAAAGTAAAATTTTGCAGATATCATTAATTTTTCTAGGCAACCAAAACGGTTTTCTGAAATTTGGCGATCGAAGTTATTTAAATTCCAGTATTTTAAGATATCGCTTCTCAAACTGTTTTCCGCGCAACATGTTCCACGAGCTTCTTCACGGTGCTCCGCAGAACAGGAAACACAATTGCTACTAAATTGGTCGCCATGGTGATAACGGCCGGACTTTGGCGACTCTGGGTTGTAAATTTGTCTCCCAAATGGGGACAAACAGACGAACAAACCTTGTGCCATATCGGAAACATGGTGTTTTCGTTAATCGTTTAATATCCTTAAGCATTGGCCGAATTTGTACTTGTAAAAATTACTGCAAATTTTATATTTTCACCATAGGCTAAATTTTTTTGAAACTACCATCAATTTTACCTTCTAATTACTTGGTGTTCCGCATTAATTCGTAGATTAATCGTAGATTAATTCGTAGATGATCCAGGGCAAAAAAGTTGGAGAAGCAATGTTCTAAAATATAATCCGATTTACGGCACGCTTGCAAAACATTATCATCAATGCACATTTACACCACATTAATAATTGAGTGAGTATAGCTTACCTCTGATGAGATAAAATTCCAAATACAATATTAGCATGCTCAATTGCACAAATGAGAAATCCATACAGGACTAAAATTACACAAATAAATAATCTTTTATGCTACTGTTAGATAGGCATCTAGGGAACTTTAAGGCAAATACTGGTATTAATAAAAGAAAGAACCAACTACATTTAAAAGATAATTTTACCAACTAATCGCTTCATATATAGTAAACAACAGTACAGTATTTTAAGAGCTCAATTCTTGACAATTTTCTGACATTTTCGACAAAGTTAATAAGTATGAGCACAAACTCTTACATACTAAAAGACTTATGCTGTATACCAGTCAGTGGTTTTCATCCTTTTATGGCTTGTGGCCCTCTTTCGGAGATTTTTAGCACCCATGCCCCCAGGGTTATCATTCCAGTGGTATTGAAAGTGTTATTTGGACTGGTATATACCAAATCACACTATGTTTAATTAAACAATTCATGCATAAAAAAGCAAAACCATCAACTGAAATAACCTCATCGAGCATTAAACTAGGAAAAACAGGGAGTTTTCTTGTGAAGTGAGAGGTAAAATCAGTTTGGCGCCTAGCATTGTCGCCCCCTCCAACCTCTGTTGTAGACACAGCTGTGTTGGGTTGTCCAATTTTGAGTTATTTTAATAAATCAATTATTAGAGAATAAATTAATGATAAATAAATCAATCATAATTTAGAGATACTTTCCTTCACATATGGTGGGAAATAAAATTAGCCAATCATAGGTGAGGCATTGCTTTGCCTCTGTTAATTTAGTTTCCAATAATATTTGAAGACGGTCACCAATAGTCCTTCAACAGAGCCTTGTTTAGAAAGAACACGCACAAACAACGAAATATTGTCTGCCGTTCTTGGTTACAATTAAAACATAACACAAGCAAATTATCTTGTCTTGATTATAAGTTCCCTATCGGGACAGATACAGGAAAATTGAATTCATGGCACTGCGAGATCCAGTTAGATGGAAATAGATAAAGACTGTTTGTTCATAGATATGTTCTGAGTGAATTTATGAAAAGGACTCGTAAAAAAAAGTTGAGTACGAAATAAAATATTTGGCTTCAATTTTTCTTCAAACAGAGAACAAAATTAAAAAAGTTTTTATATATAAATGATTTTTCTAATTGAGAAAAACAAACGGAGAGAATAGTGAAAGGTTTGAAAATACAGGGTGTCCATAAAGTCTCTTTACAATTTCAATTTTGTTATGAAGTTAGTTCTCAATAAATCTTAACCAGGTGTGTTGTTTTCAATCAGTTAATTGTTTAATTTACTTCATTTAATACATCTGTGGGAGCCAAAACAATATAGGGTATCGATAAATTCTGTTTCAAAAAAAAAATTCAAGACCTTTTGGGACACCCTATATATATATATATTTCCCTCTTTTACAATTTTACAACAAAATATCAGATCACCAATATGACCAAAACAAAATAATCTATTATTTTGATGAAAATTCTGAAATAATAATTTCGACCATGGAATGTTGTAAATTGTGGTATAAGTAGCAGATTTTTTAAAAAACTCCAAAATAATAACATCGAAAATCAAGCTTCGATAAAAAATATAAAAATATTTTTCCGGTTAAATTTGACTTTCTATGCTTCTTCTGATGTAACATATCCGTGGTCCTATGTTTTCTTCTTTATCATAAAATAATAGGTATACATAAATATATCCATAAAAATGAAAAAACAAAACTTAAAAATAATAACATAGAGCATAAATTATATAATATTGCTATTCTTCAGTAAAATTATCACACATTGGCTAACATAGACGAGCCTAAGTTGACCGGGAGCAGTGGAGAAGTTTCTTCAATTGCCTGAAAATAGAGTTAATTAGAACAGATAGGACAATAACTTTTTGTTGTATGATTTTAAATATTAACAATTTATTTATTATTAAATTTATCTTTGGTGCTAGCTTTGATCGGCCTTACATAAACCTAGCTAGAACCTTTAATCTAACAAACATAATTTAACGTGTCCGAAAAATCCGCCGTAGGAAATCTCGCCGCAAGGTAGTTCAAAAACCCTACTATTTTTATCACAAATACTTGTTTTACAGCAAAATGCTCTTGTGGCGATTTTTCCTAAGCTGCGATATTTCCTGCGATGAGATTTCTTACAGCGAAATTTCATGCGGCAAGTTTAACTAGAACTATAATTTACTATTTTTAGACATTTGGAAAGATAATAATAGGCTTTTTACATTTATCCCGAGGAGAGAGAAAGAGATTAAAGGCACATCTTAATCACATGGCAAACCACTGCTTCTTGTCCTGTTACCAATCCACGTCGGGTATGAGAATAGCTAACAAGTTGATTGTTTGATGTACATGGTCTTGAGTGGGCAAGAAAGTGACAACCTAGCAGCGGCTACATGAACCCTGGCACTCCCTATCTTACACCAATATATTGATTGAAACAACTCCACAATTAGCAAACATGCGAATCCAACCAGTAAGAAATCCCGTCCCCTAAGGACGCCACAGAGCAGTTGGGGGGTGGTGTAGCACAATGCTAGGTGCAAAATTCATTTTACTTTTCACTTTACAGGAAAACTCTTCTAGTTTCATTGCTTGATAAGGTTATTTCACAGGGCGTTTTCACCTTGTGGAGCATAAATTGTTTCAACATAATGGGATTTGGAATCTACTAATCAAAATAACACTATAAATACAACTGGAATGATAAACATGAGCGCCACGAGTGCCAGCAGACTTCGGAACGGGGCCACAGGCCTTTAAAGATTGGCAACCACTGCAATGAAGATCGAACAAAAACGGAAACAGAGTACGGTATCCATAGCGAGGGTGGCATAAGTAAATCAAAAATAAGAAAAGGGATGAATTAATTACTCACCTAGCTAGCGTAAAACAGTAGGATATCACATTCATTGTTGTAGAGTCAGATGAACAGGTGAAGGCAACGTCTTATTCCTGACCAGATTGTCTAGTCCCTGAAATTTGATAATAGAAAGAATTAAGGATATTTTCATCCAAAAACCTGCAATTTGAGAAATTGCAATAGCTCAAGAAAATAAAACTTATTGCTAATAACTCCAGAATAAAAAATGGTTATGGTAACTTCCGAGAAAAACAAATTGGTTATATTTTTTTACTCATCAAAATTCAATTTCTTTCGAATTAACGATAATTCATGCTGAATAAATTGATATATAGACAATTTTTTGTCGGACGTGAAGCTAATTGAGAATGAAAAATATTTGTAAGGTTTGCCCTTTCCCAGCTTAGTATATTTTCATTTTTTCATTGTTTATTTAGAGATTGCGATTTTATCAAAATTTTTTCAACATCTTTTTTTGAATAAAACAAACTTTTGCCGGTGCTCCCGAAGTATGCGAACCAAGATGGCGGACATCGGAACGTAACATGGGTAACAGGTTAGGGTTAGGCCATAATTTTTTTCGAATTTTCCTTATTTTAGTCCTATTATCAGTTCGAAGACTAGCCAAGAGCCTCACGTAGTATTTATACCTAAAATTATGGCCTAACCCTAACCTAGTACACATATTACATTCCGATGTCCGCCATCTTGGTTCGCATACTTCGGGAGCCCCCTTTTGCCTTATTATCTGTTCTGTGTAGCTTATTGTTAGCTAGTTATTTTTGAAGTGGGTGCGAGACTTGACAAATTCCAAAACAGGGCTTAAAAGTTTGAGAACCACTGCTGAAGTCCAGCTCACCTCTCCAGCATACGACAACAGTGGAGAAATCTCGACTTGTACCGGATATTCCCGTTCAGTATTTGAGCAGCTGCAATATATGAAAAAGTACTCTTTTAAGAATGATTTTATGTTTGTGTATTATTCTTTATTATTTGTTATTTTCTATAGATGAAAAGCATGATCTAACCCAGGGTTACTCAACTATTTTTACCGAAGTTCCGCATACAAAACTTCAAAATTATTTGGGTCCGGTCTTTCAAGAAATTATATTTCGGCATCCTTAAACCAGCACTTCCTCGGCCGGCTAATGATTATTACCAAATCAAGATTATTTATTATGGTGTTATAGTTCTTTTCATATATATTCAAAACTATAAAAGTCATTTTCTAAAAGGAAACTGGAGAAGTGGGGCTAATGATCCAAAATAAAGAATTAGGTGCAGCCCGAATCCAATACTTGAAAGGTTCGGATTCGGACCGCAGTCCGCCAGTTGAGTAGCCCTGACCTAGTGTACCAATTGTACATTAGATAGCAATGGAGTGCAACCTTTTTTACAGGAATACCATATACAGATAACTGGGTAAAACAGTGCAACTGTAATGGGTGAAAAAGTGATTGTTTTTTAAATGAAATAAGACCAAGCATAGTAATTTTTGATTTTGAAGGATATGCTTGTCGAAAAAATTTTCTGAACACTTTCCCAACGTAACACTTAAAATTAGAGCAAGGGTGTGCAACCTTTAATACAGGAAGGCCACATACAAATAACTGGGTGAAACTGTGGGTCGCATCTTTATAGGCATTTTAGAATTAAAATAACTTTGGTTATTTATTTTATGACATGTATTGTTCGCTTAAGATAAGCTATTTTTAAAACATCGTAACATCATAGAGATAGATAATGAAGTCGACTCAGGTATAGGCTTTGCAAAGCAAAGGGATTGGAACTACCTGCACGTTCCAGATAAAATATTGGTGAAAAATAATGATCGATAAAGTGTGTTAAGTTTAATAAAATATGCAAACCTAACAAATATTGAATTATATTTGAAAACAATATACATTATAGTTATTTACTCTCCTATTTGAATGGAAATTCGCAGAACTCCCAGATCATGCTCGCAGGACACTGGTTAAAAAGAGTGACGTGTGCAATATCTCACCTCTCTTCAACAGTGATGACCTTTCCACTTTGATCTGCGATCTGTCCACCAGCAGATGCTATAAGTCTATGATGCAAAGACATGAGAGCCCACCGAGAAGTGCGAGGATTTGAGTCTCCTCCAATTCCGTCTGGTTTATCTGCATTTTTAAGCGGAGAAAATTCATCTTCTCGTTTCACCTCAAGAACTGCGAACCTCCTGAAAAATAGAGGTCAAACGATATCATAAAGGTCAATCGATTTACTGAAAGAGTATCAACCACTTCTACTATTTTCACCGAAGATTCTCAAGGTTTACAAACTTCAAAATTACCGGGGTCCGGACATTTCAGAAAATTTATTTCATTAAAGAAACGAAACTTCAAATGCAATATTAAATTAAATACAAGAGCAATGAATGGCTCAAAATTATGGACACAAATGTCGCACATCGGTACCAGTACGGCAAACTGTATGAAAAAGCTGTGTATGTAAATAGAATCAAAATCATCTAAAACTATAAAACGATGCTTGTCATGCCAAAATAAAGAAGTAGACATGGTCTAAATTGAATGGTCGAAAGGTCCAGATTCAGACAGCGGCCCGTCAGTTTAATAGCCCTGACATAGACGATATGCGAAAGACCCGGTAATTTCATCGCAAAGAAAATACGTCGTCAATAAAGTAGTAAAATAAATTTCATGGCAGATTATTCTGTCTGCAGAAAAAATTAATAGGCTACATAGCAAATCCCAGTAGATGAATTTCTCAATTTTTTATAACTTTGTATAATTAAAAGAATCGTCTCAAAAGTAATGATTGTCATTTTGAGAAAAACAATCTGATTCTATCAAATTTGTTGAAAACCATTGCTATAAACCAGAGTTTCCCAAACTGGGGTATGCGATGAATGCACAGGGGTCAGCAACCATATAAAAGAGTCTGATCGATTTTTAAGGATTAATTTCAATCGAAGAGCCATTGCATCATTTTGGTTGAGTGTTGCGGACAAATTGAAATGACAAATAAATTTTATTGCCTTTTGCAACTACCTACGTGTGTGAGGAAGCTTTATCAGTTCTTATCAATATGATGAAAAAAAATATAGGAGAGACTTGCCGTAGAGACGGCTTACAAGAGTTTTCTTGTCACGAATTGTTCCGAGAATCAATGAATAGTGCAGTGAAAAGTCACCTCATCCATTATATTAATGTCGTTTGCATTGTTGAGAAATGTGATACGGCATAGGATGGGGGGTGGGGGGGGATCCATCAAAACTAAGATTCACAAATATAGGTCCACGGCCCGAAACAAAATTTGGGAAATCCTGCTCTATACTACTGAAACCAACTTTGAATCAAACTTGGAAGGATAATTTGAAGAATTGGAAGATAACAAATTATGCTTACTCTGAAAACTTGAAGACATCAAAAACAAATTTTTCCATCTTGATACCGTTGGGGGTAGAGGGAGTCACTGTTTTACCATCTTTGTTCAAGTAAGGAATTTTTTTCTTCGCTACGTGATGATAGAGCTGACTTTCTTGTTCCAGACTGAAACATAAAATTTGGAAACTATTTGATAGTAATATTTAATAAAATTTGAGTAATCTATACAATACATTCTACTTTAACAAATGGATTGAAAGTTGTAAATAATAATTTTATAGGAACCATATGGT
The DNA here is from genome assembly GCF_964204865.1 of Styela clava. NCBI lineage: Eukaryota > Metazoa > Chordata > Ascidiacea > Stolidobranchia > Styelidae > Styela > Styela clava. The sequence goes on from NC_135254.1 coordinate 7,075,611, forward strand.
ACCTCATTACACTCAGCGATGGCTCCTATGTAACCAGGGTTTTTATGGCACCAGGGCTGTGGAAAAATCTACAATTTATTTCAAACTCTAAGTTAGTGGAAATTTCAACTTCGACTGCATCTCTGAATCTACAAGGAAAACGAATTTTGTAATAAAAAGCATATACAAGCATTCTTTATTAATTTGTCAAGAATGCTTGTAGACTTTTGTAAAAAAAAATTGAATTCGACATTCACCATTAAAATTCTGAAATTACAACTACAATAAAATCAAAATTTCAAACTATGACTCTAGCCCTGACATTGGCAAAGTACGGCCCCACGGCCTAATCCGGCTATTCGTGAATTTCAATCCGGCCTGCCTGATGCTGCCACAACCAAACTAAAACCAAATTTTGATGTTTTAGCAAAAAATAACTCAGGGAATGTTTAGTTTTAGCATGAAGCCTTTCCACTTTTGCTTTTGTAACACTGTAAATATTGTTGATGAAATGTAAGAATTTACGTCAACTCACACGGCCCGCCAGTCTAGGTGGACGAATGGGCGAATGGATGGACGGGGGGCGAAAACCTTGCCCCCCCCCCCTGCTCTAGCTCAACACCAAATCATGCAAAGACTTCATAGTCCTGCTAACTAAATGAGATATCTCAAATTTAACTGTATGATACACTATTTAACATAGTAATTGACATACCTGCAAACATTCTTCAAGAAATCTAGAGTAAAGAAATGATTGCAAATGTTTCCTGCAGAAAACGTGAGCTTCCCGGATTCAGTTCGTAGACATGCAGTTTCCGATGTTATTTCGGAATATTCTACGACTTGGTAAACATTGTCAACAAGACAAACTACGCCGACCGCTTCGTCGGGATGATTTTTTTCGACAACCTACCAAAATAAAAAATAGATTTTATTCTCAAAAAGTTATTTTCAAATAGCATCCCCTAAACCAGGGCTACTCAACTGGCGAACATTTCAACCATTTAATTCGGACTGCATCTGCTTGTTTATTTCGGCAGCATTAGCATCGTTTTATAGTTTTAGATGATTTTGATACAATTTAAATACACAGCTATACAGTTTGTCGTACTGGACATTTGTGTCCATATTTGCGAGCCATTCAATGCTCTTGTATTTAATTTAATATTGCATTCGAAGTTTCGTTTATTTAATGAAATAAATTAATAAATTTTCTGCAATGTCCAGACCCCAGTAATTTTGAAGTTTTCTAAACTGACCTTTGGTGAAAATAGTTGAGTAGCCCTGCCCTAAACCATGTTTGCAAATCTTCTACCATTCATCCGCGTATTACACAATTCAGAAAAAAAAATCTTGCAATATTTGAAAATATTATTTTAATATGCATTTAGAATACAATTCAGTATTTTATTCAATTTTTGATCATCTTTGAACTCACCATTAAACTGGTGCTACCATGAGGCAATATAAAAAATGTATAAATGAATGTATTCGTTTATTTTTTAGGAAAGACCCCAAAAAACTGTCAAAAAAATACAGTCATATTACCTTAGCACCACAGTCAGCTCCCTTTTCTCTACAGAATCCAACAAATACAGGGTCAGCCATCTTGACCAGAATATTATCCACACAATAAACATGTGTTGCACGAACTCCACGCCTCGACATGTCATCAAGAACGCCATGCTCGCGAAGCGCTCTGTAAAGTCCTCCGTTTCCATCTGAAAAAATACAGTTCGTTATTTCTTTTTCTGAATTTTTATACAACACTTATCATGCTTTTCGCTCTTAATAACAAAGACCTAGATATGTAAGGAGTTACCATCATTTGGAAAAATCGATATTTTTGGTTTCGGCATTGCTTACCCAATTTTTCACACTCCAGGTAAGAAGGGGGTTCGTGGGATTTGAATTCAAAATGTGTAATCTGCAACGGCAACACATTCAAGTTCAACGCACCTCATTTGATCATAATTGTAAGCATGTGTAATGAAGCATAACCTTTCTGAATTTGCCATGTACAACGCATGGACGTAGGAATGGACCTACCTAACCGAATATGTCGCACCCATGGTCGAGTCATTCTCCGTTAAGGTTTTTATTCTATTTTCTACAAATATTGCATCCTAATGTAACAGAGGTGCTGGTATTTTTTTCAAATAAAATAAATAAACTATAAAATAGAATAGAGTACTAACACAATAAATTAACTTATATAGACACACCAAGATTTTATTAAAGTATGCTAAAATAATTCACGTCATTTCAATAAAATAAATAACCACCTGGGGCAGTAGCGATCTTGTTCTTGGCAGCAAGAATAATTTTCTTGTTGAAATCAACGCAAGGAAGTGTGAATTGCTCGAACAGAATAACATTGTTTTTATCCAATCCAAAGTAGGAGTGTTGCTCAAAAAAATCCAAAGTCTGCTGTTTCGTGGCTTCACTGGTCATTATATACCTGAAAAAAACATTTCAATTTTTTTGAAATTTTACAGAGGTACTCGGGTACTCCCAAAGAATATGAACCAAGATGCTGGACACCAGAACGTAGTATGTGTACCAGGTTAGGGTTAGGCCATAACTTTATTCCAATTTTCCTTATTTTAGTTCTATTACAAGTTCGGGGACTAGCCAAGTGACTCCCGTAGTATTTGTACCTGAAATTATGACCTAACCCTAACCTTGTACACATACTATAATATGGTGTCTGCCATCTTAGTTCACATATGCACTTTTCCAAAATTTTCACAGAAAACAATCGTGTCTCACCAAGCTATGACTCCTTTTTTGCCAGTCCTTTCAAAAGCCAACTGCTCCAATCGCCGAATCCTTTCAGCCTGAAGTTGGTAAAGAGTTTTGCCAGAAGGGAGTCCTACATTGTACATTCCTTTCGGATACTTCACCCCCAGCCGGGTACCCTGGCCCCCAGCCAGTAAAACGACTGCAATTCGGTCGTGAGAGATTTCCTCGAGACCTAGACAATAAGAATAGGACAGGATATATTATATTTATCACAGGGGAGAGGAAAGCCGATAAGACGACTCAATAATTATATGGCATACCACGGCCTCTCGTCGGTTACCAGTCCATGTGATTAGTTAGCCAGTTATTTGTTTCAGAAGCATGGACTTGATGGTGGAGAAAGTCATAACCAGAAAAACGTTGAAGATTATCAAGCATAGTCAAAGGGATGTGTGTGGCATGCTGAGCTCTTCGTAACCATGGGTATAATGTATGATGAAAATTTATTTGGATTTACTCTTATCGTTATGCATTGTCGTTGCTTTTTGATGCTTTTCCAGATTGTATTCAACGAGCTCGCTATGCTTCATGATTGCTGATTACCAACCTTGCATGCTACCATACACTGCCGGGCAGTGGCGTGTCAAACTTTTCTGCTACACTGGGCGACTTTCTCCTTAAACCAAACTTCAAAAATGATTTGGGGGATAAACGAACTATAAATGTTGTTATACAAGTAAGATTATTATTTAAATCATCAAACTAAGCAACAAACTGAACCCTATAACGTGCTGCCGGGGACAGCTGCCCCTTTGGTCCCTCTCTAGGCCAGTCACTGCAGCTGAGCCCTATCTTCCAATAACTTACCTAACACTTCCCATCTCTTCGCGTTTTCATCGTTCATGTCGGTTGCACTTCCAAAATGTTCAGAAGGAATGGGTTTCATCTTCTGATCAATGTTATTCGAATGTCCGTTGTTAACTGGAGCAAGCGCCCTGGTCACATACCCTGAGGAATAATTGTTCAATTATTGAGTTTAGAATGCTACAATTAGAAAATGATTACTCTGAATATCTTCAGTTGTACATTTGAAAAAAAAATTTTCAAAATTGCGGAAAGGGTGGCCAAAACCAAATAATATGTTAATTTCCAACTGATATTTTTGGAATCTATTCTAAATCGGGTCAGATTCGGCAAAGAAATTTGCAAAAACATTCTAAATTCATCCAGAGGAATCAACTTCTGTATCATTATTATGAGTTACAACATATTGATTCGCAAAGATATGCCCAACCACTAATTCATTCAGTTGTCATAAATTGATAGGCTTTGCAGCGATAATAAATTATGATTCAGGTTGGTCCAAAAAAACAAAAACAGCATGCAGATATGCTTACTCATTTCTTCCCCAATGTGTTTTTATATCTTTTAGGTTCCAGATTGTTTTAGGTTATATTTGATTTATATTTTGCAACCCACATCACAGAAGAAAGCAGGAAACTTTCAGACTTTAAAAAAAAACTATTATTCTTTTCAAGAGTGAAAACCCGACTTGGGAACTGACAAAAAGTCTAGCTGTGTTACCTCATTTTTTTTTAGCGACTACCCTATATATATGCATGTATATTCTTCCAAGAGATGTCAAAAACATAATATATTCACCATTCAATTCATTGATATTTATCTTTTTAATATCCTGAGTTAGTTGAGATTGTTCCTTCGTCGATAAATCATTCCAGTAAGTCAGTAAATGATCCTGGTCATAGGACTTCAATGTATCGTAAAGTTCCATCTTTTTAGGGTTAAATATAAATTATTATAAATCTGAAAAAATGAAAACGTTGATGATTTGGGTAACAGATAATTAACTACCGGTACTTCTCTTTTCTATGCCTTGCCCAAATCAGGTTCAAAGGCTATAAGACCCCACATTTTCCAATTTAACTTAAAAATAATGAACAGGGAAAAACAAAAAAACATTCAGGCTTTACAAAACAAAATAGCAGTTTTATAGTGTTACATCCGACATAAATAAGTTTTATTGCTCGACCTGTACTTCTAATCATCTAATTTATTCCACCTTCTAAAACTGAATTACATTATAATTTACTATTGCCGTTTTCCTATTTTTCCTGAGGAAAAGTTTATGGTAAACTATGATAAACCACATTTTACTTGTCAGATTACTAAATAAGGAATCCAATATATTAAGAAAATCCATTTTATTTCATGTAAACATAAAAGAATTCTAAAATTCAGGCAATTATCATAGGATAAATTTGTTGAGCAAGGTACATCATCATTGGCCACTATGCTGATTATATAATTACCGATGGTACCCATGTAGAATGTGTACGAGGTTAGAATTAAGACATAATATTATTCTGATTTTCTTATTTTAGTTCATTTACGAGTTCGAGGGCCAGCCAAGTGAATATACCCCCCCTGCCCATAAGAGTCAGTTCCTTTACACATCTTGATGTAAAGTTGGCGAACAAAATCAGTTACCTCCATATAGGTACACATACATTATTCTGGAGTGCCTATAATTAGGGCAAGCCCTAGTCACATTTTGAGAAAATTTTCCCAATTTTATTTCAATTAAACAATGAATAATTGCATATATTGAACAAGGTGGGGAAAATTCAAAAATACAGCAAGTTTTACAATATATTGCACCATTAATCTACATGCATTCAATCACTCTTGATATTTTTTTGGTCAATCGTAACCTTGCTCGGGGGGTCAGTCTCTCTGAGTTCCGAGAAAATTTACCTAATTGTTTAAATCGCTCAAATCCCTTTGCTAGTAAACTGAGTTATTTCCAACATACACATAGTCTTTTATCACTGTCACCATTTCTTATTTAAATACATATCATTCTTCCAGAAATAAAGCTATAAACTGCTCTTTGAATTTTGAATCTTTGATTAAACTCACTACACATATATACACATAATCTTTTATCAACAAAATTCAAATATACAGAGTGTCCATAAGTCCACTTACAACTTCAATTTTGTTATGAAGTCAGTTCTCAATGTATTTTAACCAGGTTTGTTGTTTTTTAATAAGTCATTGTTCAAGTATTTTTTTACTTCATCTAATACATCTGTGGGCCAAAACAATATTTGGTATCGATAAATTCCCTTTGCAATTTCAATACTTTATGGACACGCTTTACATTTGTTTAGCGTTTCTAAATTGTCTATCTATAATATACCAAAAGCAAACTGATAAAGGAATAGGAATCATATAGATTTAGCATATGGGCGTTACCTTTACAGTTCCTTACTAGCGGTCTCTAATATATTGTTATAATTCAAACAAATTATATCGTTATGCCGTAAAACCACAGTTATCTCCCTTTAAACAAACAATTATAGTAATATATGACCACCGGACACATAGATAATAAAATTTATTTAACTCTCAGGACGAGTTGTGGAATATTTCCATGAAGAGTACCGGCAGTGTTCTAAATACACAAATAAACAATTGAGTCTCCCGATTCCTGGAACTATTTAAGTACATTATTTGGATTACAGATATGAGTAAGTAGGCATAAGGGCGCTTTCCGTAGTATGTAAACCAAGATGGCGGACACCGAAACGTAGTATGTGTACCAGGTTAGGGTTACACCATGATTTTATTCCAATTCTTCTTATTTTAGTTCTATTACGAGTTTGGGGACTAGCAAAGTAACTCTCGTAGTATTTGTACCTGAAATTATGGCCTAACCCTAACCTGGTACACATACCAACCGGGGTACTTAACTTTTTTTAATACAAGCGTTCTAGGTTACTGAACCTTCAGTTATAATCATACACGGATATACAATCATTCATGTGTAAACGAATTTTTATCATTCTCGTAATAGTATTCAAGAAATTTTGAGGTTCGGTCCTTTGAGGTTCGGTCCTTGAGTATTCTATGAATGAATATGCTATATAGATGTTGTTTTGTCTTACAAACTCCTTTGTACAAACAGTTTTGTATACTCCACCCTTACCTCTGTTATCACACCCACTCCTTGCACAACTGTCTGTATAATAAACGACCATATTATACATATTATAATTTATACATATCAAAAAGGGGTGTGTGCCACACATTCGTGTTTTAGGCCAGTATGGTCTTGTGCATACATTCAGTCTTCAGTGTTTATATTTACTACCTCTTTTATATCGCTTTTATGAGAGGAATAAACATACATACATACTTTTTAAACATTACTATACTGTGAGGCTTGAATGACAAAAATTTTAATGAAAATATTTCAAATAATTCATGAATAAACAACCATCAAACATCTACAATACTGATTACTATAACTATGGTAATTTTGAATCAATTTGAATCCAGACTATTTAATGTATTAAAAATTGAATTTAATGAAGAAGACACACAAAATCAATTACTAATAAAAAGGTGCTCCAGAAGTATGTGTACTCCAGAAGTGTGGAGGTAACTAATTTTTACCTACTTTACATCAAATTGTGTAAAGGGACTGAATCCTATGGGCAGGGGGTATATTCGCTTGGCGAACTAAGAAAATAGAACTAAAATAAGGGAAATCGGAATAAAATTATGGCCCAAACGGAACCTGGTACACATACTACGAGAGGGTACTCCTGAAGTATGCGCACCAAAATGTCGCATAACCAGAACCCTAACCTGGTACACAATGCGAGTTCGAGAGAGGTCCTACGAGAGTACTAATAAAAAGGTAGCCTTCTGCTTCATTTTGAATAAGCTCTCAGATCAACCTATTCCCTACTCCTAACAGTATGAATGACAAAAAAGCAATTAAACAATTCAACAAATCAAGTTTACACCATCGGAGTCACGTAAACGTTGTGTAAATATTGTCAAACAGATAAGAAAATTTGAATTAATATTATTAATTGAACGATTGCCCTTGGACTTTGAACTTTTAAAATTCTTTCAAATAAAGCTAAGAGATTGCGATTCCAATTTTAAAGTAATTGAGTAAAGTAATTGTCAGCCAGAATTATATATAATTACTATAGCTCCATTAATTAATACAATAATGAATTTTAATTTTGATAAAATACAAATGATCATACTTTGCTATAGCACTGTCGATTTAAATTTGGTATAAATTTAGATTTTTATTGATTTAATAGCAAAAATAATAAATTTAACATAAAAATATTATTCATTTATAGGACGAGTGGATTTAATTTAAAGTGTCTATAAAGTCTTAAAAATTGTTAAAATCGCAAAAATAATTCATCGATACCATAATATTGTTTTGGCCCTCACAGATGTAAGCTAAGCTAACCTATTTGTAAGAACAGATAGATATTTACATGACATCAAAATAAGATTCAAAAAAGAATAATATGAACCTTCTTGAATTGGAAAAAATACCTGAATACAATTTTTATCCAATATATTTTTAAATTACCGTATTATAAAAAATTCAATTATTTAAAAATTCGACTCGATTAGAAAGCCATTACTGCCTAAATAAACACCACAAGAAGATGATGATTGAAAACTAAACATGACTTAATCCTATTATGAATAACCAATCATGATAATGAGTTTGACAAAGTCACCACCAAAACAGATTAAACCCTTATTAATTGTAAATTAAACAAGATTGTCTCAGTAATGCAGACTGCACTCATTGCATGAAGTAACCACTGCAAGAAATATACAGAAAACAACAACGGACATTAATTATTTTTCATGTGACTGACTGTTGTGACATTCATAATGAAATGTAATTGTAAATATAATAAAATGCTAGGGCATTTTCTTTTATGTGTATTGTGAAAAATTGAATTTACGCTTTTACATAAATCGCCAGCACAACAAATGCACTATACATAGTCACATAGTCACAAATAATGATATTTCAAATGAATCCCAGATTGAAAAAAATTCATAATTTCACATTTCAAAATCAAATCACGGTACTTCTAATTTAAATTCTTAAAACCTGTTTAGAATGGCAATAACTTCAAAATTACGTTACACTAAATGCTTTGGATATACTTAGTTGAATTATGACCTTGTAGGAACTAATAACGCTTCGAAGAAGAAGTTTCTAATCAGACAAAGTGTGTATAGGCTGGGCAAATGTTTGAGCTGTCACCGGGATCGTTACACAGACGCTGATAACTTCGCGTTTATTAAATATAGTCGGCAAACAATACTTAGAAATCAAGTTGATTTATTCCGTAATGCGTCATTGATATTAATTCCTATTATTAATTAATATACAATAAAATGAAACAAGATAAGGAATATAATATTCTGAATCACGTTCACTCTTTTGTGTGCACTCTTTATTTTTAGTAGGTGGGCATGTACTTGTACACTTTTTAACTTTATTTTAGGTTATGCTTGCCTCCCAGGTATCTCTGCACTTTGTTTGCCTGTTTCCATTTTGTGTTGTTTATGTCAGAAAACCGAAATAAAATGATTGATTGGTCAGTATATATTCTTATCTTAACATAAAAGTATAGGTATTAAAATTTTTCGTTCAAGGTGTGGCTCATTGTGCTAAGCGTTAGGAATACGCTTGCCACCGCACCTCTGATATCTCTGCTTGGGTTTACAGGATGGTTATTTGCGAGAGGATTGCTGGACTCCTCGCCGCCGTAGGGTGGTTCACATACCTGCTGGTCGGTTACGGCTTCCTCCACCATCAAGTCCATGCTTGCGAAAACAAATAACTAACTAATCCCATACCCGACTTGGAATGGTAACCGGACGAGAGGCCGTGGTTTGCCATACGGTTAAGCCGTGTTATCGACTTTTCTTCTCCCCGGGATAAATATGTAAATCTTATACTATCCTTAAATAGTAAGTATGTTGACCAGACCAACTTTACTCTATCTATCTAATATCTATTATAATTTCCGATCAAAATCCTGTCTCAAAAAGACCAGATCTTATTTTACTTATATAAGGTTGTGAGCAATCATACAGATAAAACAAAGAACTGTTCTTCACTTAAAAAAATGGTGACAAATTGATTGATCAATCAATACTTATCAATAAAGCAGAAGTATAATTTACCAATCCTTATGAAATTGACTATAAAATCACAATTTAATACTTGATGGATCAATATAAAATTTTGAATGAAACTAAATTAAAAATGAAGATTTTTAAAGAAAAAAGAATTTAGTATTTCCCAAAATAATAGGAAGGTGGCTTAATCATAACAACAAATTCTGGCATCATATCCAGCAGCAAGCTTAGTTAAGAGTTTGCTACTCTATTGTTAAAGAATTCTTTTGCACAAGATCATCTCCAGCATGACTGAAGCCTTCGTCTCCCCAATCAGCGATGCAAATTCCGAATTCTCAATTATGCAAATATTAAAATATCTCATAAAGTAATGATTTAATTTCTGCAGGACCAACTACTTATCCTTCTTCTATGCTTTTGTAATTGCTTATCCGTATGCATATAATGCAAAGATGCTGCAGCAAGAGTAAAGACAACTATCCTAAGTGATTCAAGAGTCTTGCTACACACTAACACAAATATATTTTTGTAACATTTCGTCTGACCAAGTTGAACTATGTATGTCTGAAGAATGACAAAGAAACATTACAGAAATATATTTGTGTTAGTGTGCAGCAAGACTCTTGAATCACCTAGGATATTATAAAGTAACACAATTCTGCAATTAGGTTATTCAATACACAGCCGATCAACTCTCATCCGATTATCAGTCAAAGTCTCGGAAATAGCTAATTAGCCATGCTTGAAATATGTCATAAAATAAGGTTCCCGTAAATTGAAAGTCAATCAGAAAATTTTAGGCAAAATAACGAGTTCCAGAAGATTCTGTGGAAATGTGAAAAAAGGTAAAACTATTTTTAAGCAATGAAACTTTAAAATTGATTGATTCGTGAGCCGTAGTATTTTTCAACCCAACAACATCTCAGCAAAATGATCCAAATGTAGGCCTACCTTTTGTAACGAATATTCATTCCAATTCATAATTTTTTTTTATAAATCTTTTATTACACAGGGAATGTACAAGTATAATGAGTCAGCACACAGCTGAAATTACAAACTGAATTATCCACAACCACATGAACAGATAGACGTTTGCGCCCCAAACTGCCATGAGTAATAAGATTCCTCAACTTTTCACATCTGCATAGTGGTTCACTAACCCTTTTCACCACCTGTATCAAGATTACAAATTTTTTATTGATCCAAAAGAAAGGGAAAGCCGATGACGCAGCTTAATCGTAAAATGGCTTCTTGTCTAGTTTCTAGTCTACGTCGTGTAAGACATTTTGAAATTGGGCAGTGAACATGTGTGGCACTCACTACCATGTAGGCATGTTGCACAAAAGGGGTCTAGTGTAGTTCCGTACATAAAGTACTTCTAAAGGGCGTAGCATAACAATTTTTTTTACGTATCAATCCTAACCCCCACCTGACTACGCCATTCAAAAATTACGTCACAGTGACGTAATAGAGCCCTTCGAACTGTCACCCAAGACGCGCAGACGGGAACCCGAAATTGAACAGCTATTCTCTCGTTTTCTCGTCGCAACGATCCCAATAGGAGAGAGATCGCTGACGTTAGTCCTTTATTTATCGTCGACGACGATGCCATTTCGGGCGATCGTACGTGTATCTGGCAATCTCTATGACGTGATTGTGACGTCGTAGTGACGTAATTTTTGGATGGCGTAGTCAGGTGGGGATTAGGATTGACATGTCAAAAAATTGCTATGCTACGCCCACTAGAAATACGTTAGGTACGAAACTACACGAGACCAAGTACTTTTAGTGGGGGTAGCATAACAATTTTTGCATATGTCAATCCTAACCCCAACCTAATGTCACTACGACAAAGGGAAGTAATAAGGACCTTCAAACTATACGAACTGTCATTCGAGATGCGCGGATGATAACCCAATATCGAGCAATTCCTGAATTCTCTTGTTTTCTCGTCGCAACGATCCCGATATGAAAAGATCGCTGACGTTAGTGAAGTTTTAATCTTCTGCACCGATGCCATTTCGGGTGATTGTAGGTATACTTTGGCAAGCTCTATGACGTGATGTTGTAGTGACGTCATTTTTGGATGGCGTAGTAAGGTGGGGTTAAGATTGATATGTGCAAAAATTGTTATGCTACGCCCACTACTGCACTAGGCTAGAAGTAGGTACTTATTAAGGTACAGAGGTAAGAAATTAGAGAGGCGGACAACTCAACTACACAGACAACTCACCAGAGACAACTCGACTACAGAGAAATTACACGAGACGCTATTCGTCAATCCTAACCCCAATCTGACTGCGTCATCGAAAAAATTACATCGGTCCAGGCTTGTCTCAATAATACTCTAAATCAGAGGTCTCAAACTCAATTTATCTGGGGGCCGCCGAGACGGAGCCTTGGTGAGTCCGGGCCGCATCCGGTTTTTTATAATTAAAGCATTAAACTTATAAAGTTAAATTTTTTTCACTGTTTTTCTATATGCAAAACATGTCAAAAACATAAATGTAATTCCGCGATGGACCTTTCCCCGAGCATCTACTTCCTTGTTTATTCCGTAACATGGGCTAATCAGCAAGATGCAAAAAGTGACGTAACAGTAGACTTTTTTGCAAACGCTCAGACACTTGTCACTCAGAAAGATTTTCAGGCATGTTTGTAAACATTACCTCGTTTTTGCATGCTATTTGTTAGTTTTGGGTTGTGTTTCAGAAATTAGAGTATGGAGCAAAGAACTCAATGATCATTCTGACTGATTGGGCGTCGTAGCTCAATTGCTGTAATCAAAAGTTAGTCTAGAAATAGCTGTGATAGACTAGGCTAAACTTCTCCACCTGTACTGTTGAAAAACAGTTTGTTGAAACAAAATGATGATGTGAAACATATACCCCAGTTTATAGGCTTCAACTCGCGAAGCCAACTCTAAAATAAGCACCAAGAATTTGCAACGGTGGAGTATAAGAAAATTTTCTTCGAGGTCAAAGGTCCATCGAATACCGTATCATGCCTACAGGTACAGTACTAGTAGGTTACAGTACCATACCGCACATTCCTTTCGGGGATAGATTCTAGAATATTTTGTTTTGCTCTACGTGTCCTGATCATATATCAAATACATCAATCATTCTAACTGAGTTGAGTGACTTATGGGCCGCACTAACATCAAACTTTCATACCAAGGTGGGGGCCGCAAACCATTGTCCTGCGGGCTGCAATTGGCCAGCGGGCCGCGAGTTTGAGACCCCTGCTTTAAATTAAATACTACGGTACCGGTAATTAATCAAACATGACCATGTCCATAATTGCCGTTTTTATGCTAAAAAATATTCCCAAAATGAATGAGTTGTAAATTTTGTTTCTTCTTGCATAACACACATACCAGTAGTTCATCTTTTGCAATGTTTCTGATTTCTTTTTCTATATTTTTAAATATTTCTGCTTGCTATACGGTAACAGAGCCTTTCAGTATCACGTTACACCTTTTATTATTTTTTGCCAAATAAATTCGAATGCCAAACGGAATTTTTGTATTAATATTTTGGAATCGAATCATTTTATTTTGAATACGGTACATAGTTTTTTGTTTCCATGTTTTTGTTTTCTCAATTTAAATCCCATTCCCCCAATATATATCAATAGTAGAGTAAAAATCCCAATAAATACAAATTCATACCATTACCAAGATGTCAATAATTTAAGGTAATATAATCCATATATGTCCAAAAAAGTTGAGTTAATCCACATGTAATCCACTCAGCAGTTATATATAATTTTAATTTACTTGAAAATTTAATAATTTTTAGGTAATCAGTATATTTTAGTTAGCATGAAAAATGGAATAAAAATACAAAAATTAGACAGGAAATATGGAAAAAACTAAACTTTTGTATTGGGTTTTACCTATTCGCCACCTATGTTCCATAGCCCATACACCACCTTCTTATAAAAATGATGTACCAATAATACACTTTCAATAATTTTCTCAGTATGGTGTTGCATATAAACTTACATCATGATTTGATGAACTTTTTTATTATTATTGTTGTCACTAGTTTCCTGCTATTGCATGTTCCATCTGTTTATTGCTCCACATTGCCTCCAGTGCTCAATAAACACGTTACACGTATACATACATACAGGATTTCCCCGAAAATAAGACCTGCCATGAATTTAAAAATGATTTTATTAAAAGTCCTCTTCTTAAAACAAGACCTAATCGATAGCGCATTTTTTACTTAGTCGATAGCAAGAAATCTATCCCACACATATGGGAAGTGTTTTAGAAAAAAAATTTAAATAAGACACTGTCTTATTTTCGCGGAAACACAGTAGCACCAAAGCGGGCAAAATCAAATTCTAATTAAAATGTTGTGTTAAAAAGTGTTTATGCTTTTAACTTTCATAAAATATGAATAGAAAAATAAAAATACATGAAAAAATATGAAAATTAGGAAGAAGTAATACTGAACTCGTTTCTAAATGCTTAATCTTTCACCCTGAGAGAGAGAGAGATAGAGATAATGATTTATTTTCCGAATACAGTATATCAAAAAAAGTAAAAATTACAATAAATGAAAAAACCAATCAAAAAATATAATCGGAAGGGGACGGGCAAGACTACAAGGTCAACTATGTCGACCGACCCTGATACACTTTCAATCTAAATTTTATTTTAATTATTCCTACATACATGTTTTATTTAGACTCTTTGAGCCTAAATTTTCATTGTCATCGGAATAAAGGTGCGCACTGCAAAGACTATTGCATTTACCTTGTCTCCTTTGCCCTAATCACATTTACTGTGCGAATATGATGCTTCTCTATTATATACCATATAGTATACCATACGTCCCGCTTTAGGCGGGACAGTCCCGCTTTTCAGCGTTTTGTCCCGCCGTCCCGATAAGTCAGCCAAAAGTCCCGCTTTTCCAGCATAATACACAAACATGTTCTCGTTACTGTTGTTTCTGTGTAGCTCAGCGCTAGCCTACTTACTGAAGGTGAATGCGTTCGTTTCCCGCTGAATCCCATTGATAGCAGACGTATCGCATGTAAAACCAATACTAATTAGTCTAAATTCGAATTATTTGTACCGGTATCGTTAACGTCAATTCCTTCCTATTTTTCGAACTGAACCCGATATTTGGACAGAGAATATGCGCATGAAATTTTGATAACAATATGGTCAATAAAGACAGCCGGGACAGCTTAAAATGTAGGAATGTAGGGCAAAATTGAAAAATGTGAAGTTACAAAATCACAGCTAAGGGGTCGTTGTCTTTTGAGGCGTCCCGATTCGAAGTCACAAAAATATGGTAACCCTAAATATACCATACTGTACAATTTTATTTAGGTGAGGGAACGTACCACTTCTTTTTGGCAATACCTTCCATCTTATATTCTGTATGTTTTAAACCTTATCCAAGGTTTCGTTTACTCTCCTGATTTTATAATCAGTTTTTATTTATTTGTTTTTATTAACCGTTTTATCGCCTTTTTGCTGATTATGGAGTCGAAATAAACTTAAATTATCTTATCTAATGTTTCGTCTTTAAATATATACATTTTTGAAATAAATATGTACATACAGATGGGGGAATGGATGATTGTTTTGCTAAGTACTACCATATTAAAAAAAAATCAGAAATATAATAATCTTTTTTACCAAGAAAAGCGTACAAGGTATGGCAACCTAGAAAGCATGATTATGCAGCACCAATTCAGTTAGTTGGAAAGCGTAAACAAACGATTAAATATACTTCGAGGACACACTCCATCCATTGTCAATAATTAGTCAAACTTAATATCGTTATTAGTTTATAATTCCGCAGTTTTTTTTCAATAGGGACTATGTAACTCACATTTGGGATATGAATTTGAATGTAATATAATAAAACTGAACTTTCAGGTAATACTTAATTAAGGATTGAGGCGATCAGCCCCCACTAGTAAATTTTTGCAAATGTTACATGCCCACAAATGTTACTTTTAGTAAAAGTTTTAACATCAACAGTTCTTCAAATTGGGTCGTTGCTGTGTTGATCCTGGTGGTCGGTATTAAATGATTATTTGCAACTGCTCAATCAGAAGTGTCTCCGCTTTGTTTCGAACAAACTTAGTCGAAGAAATCATTAGTGTGAAACTTTTCAAAAATTTATTCGTGCATGTCTCAAATATTTTATTCGTATATTTTATTTCGTCGTGCATGAAATATTGTAACGACACAAGTAAACAAGAGAGCTGTGCTCAAATATATGGACACGCAGCACCACATAATTTTGATGACGTCATAGCAAAAAATAAAAGTAATGGCTCTCTAGCAAAAAATATAATCTTTACTCACTGAAAATTTCAAAGCAATTGGTCAAGTAATCAAAGAGAAAAGCGATTTCTTCAAAACGTGTCAATGAACAACAACAACATAACATTGAAACGATCGTTATGTCCACTACGTGTCCAACAAATATATTAATAAATTATTAATTTAAATAAACAATATTTTTGTAATTGATGAGGGGCCGTTAAAGACTTCCAAAGTCATCGTATCAGGCTATCAGCGTATATGTTTGCCGAGATCATATGCGTAAACTTACCTGAATGGGGGTACAAATAACGGTTCAGGTACTTTCATAGCTTTTTTAAGTCCTGTGGTAATGAACTATTCTTCTCTATTCACTTTCAGCATGAATTGAAATACCAAGTCATCCGAGTCACTTCTCCATCACCAGGGCAAAATAAAAAAAATATCATATGCGGTACGGTACCTCACCAGTACCTGTGAGGCCAGACGCTCCTCGTTTGTGAGACCGATAGACACAGTACACCGTCTTTACAGGTGCTGTGACGATTTCGTTTCCACGTGAATTGAAATACCAACTGATTCGATTTACTACGGTATCATAGTAGCAGATACCACAGTCTACAAATATACTGACACCAAGCGAAGCAGTACTGCAGTAGTTTATCTTACTTACCTTTAACAATGTTAACAACCTTATTTGAATACCTGTCTGGTTGACAGAAGTGTCTAAGCGACCGCAGAAACTGCAACCTTTCTATCCTCGATCCGTTGCTATATCTGTCTTAATTTTCCTGCCGTCGATCCACTGCCGTATGATCCGCGACCACTCTATCCTCGACCCACTGATCTATCCTTCCTAATCGTCCTCTCTTCGACCCACTGCCCTATCTTCCTCAACATTTCTGTCTCCGACCTTCCCCCGATCCACTGTTCTACCCCTCTCATCCTCACTCCCCCCTGGACCCACTGTCCCATCCCTGACCTACCGTCCTACGCCTCCCACCATTACCCTTCTGTACCCGCTGTTCTATCCCTGACCCACTCTCCTACGCCTCCCATCATTGCTCCCCTGTACCCGCTGTTCTATCCCCGACTCACTGTCTTCTACCTATCCTCGACCCACTGCCCTACTCCTCTAACTCCTTTCGACTCACTGCTCTACCTTTACCATTCTTCCTTTCATGTACTCACTGTTCCCCGCAGCTTTTTTATACTCCACCCATCGCCCTATACTACCTCCTAGCTAAACCGACCGTGCTTCCTTCAATCCAACCGATCGTCCCAACTAACCTTGTTTTATGCAAACTCCCAGGTTTTATACGGCTCGAGTATGCCAATGAGATGATTAAGGCGTACGTCGGCGAAACAAGTTGTTGACGGCATTCGTGAAATATTATATAATATGAAACAAACTTATAGCTTCAGTAAGTGTAAATGATGACAAAAAAGTTTGAAATCGTCGAAAGGCACTCATTTGCCAGGCCATTTAAATGTAGGCAGCGATCCCAAATGATAATCAATCACCATAATTGGTAGCTTAAAAAGCTTAAACACAAGGTAATAAAGAGCTTTATTCGCCGCGGAGACGCGATAGTTTTCTTTTGTCAACAGGTGGGGAGATACAAACGGCTAAAAGTACGATTGTTGGCTCAAAGTGTTCCATGTCATTGAATCGCGGTGTTTTGTTGCATTATCATGTGTGTTATCTCAGTTTTCAGAGAAATATAGAAAGTTCTTTAGTAAATATCATAATCAGGTCCTTGACTGTTATATTCAGAGTCAAATTTGCTTTACATAATGTTATATAGACGGCAAACAAAATATCAATGAAAAAGTTACGTTACCTAACACAACAATAATCACTGGTATTTCTGAATCAACTGTGAGTAATTAATATAAATAATATTTTAACCTGTTCAACTTTTTTTAAAACTTTTTTGACGTGTATGATTTCAGGAAATGAGCGTTTGAAGTTTTTGCCGTTTTAAACTAGCATAACCCTGGCATCAGACACTGCACATTCTAACCATTGCCAACAAATTCAACTAAATATTACTCTCCATTTATTACCGCTCAATCGAAAGGCTTGACCACTGCTTTTGACATCTAAGACATTGACTGAATTGTATTGTTAACTTTCTACCAGTTGAACATGTTTCATTATGATAGGAAATAAAATTCGTTTGAAACGTTGGTTAAAGCTAACAGCAATTGTGCATGTATTACTGGAGACAGTAATTTCCCAACACCGTATCGATAAGTGGTGAATAATCCTCCCCCTGAAATTTATTTCAACAGTAAAGTTTATGTCAAATATTGCAACGCAAAAGGAGCAGCGCTGTGAAGGTTCGCATGACAATATATCAATGACCTGACTTGAATTGAATTACCTGAATGAAATAACTTGGACAAAACTAACCACCGATGTGACTCAACACAGTGATTGACTCGACTTGGACTCGAGGTTTGAGGATTTCCGCCAAGACTGGAAAGTCATTGCTCGGAATATCATTCCTGCCTGAATTCTTCTCATCTGGCAACTATTTCTGGCGACCAAAACGAATCAAATATCCAAATCACTTTGAAACCTTAAATCTCACATCGCATCACATAAAAGGATCTAATTCAATTTACAAAAACTCACTCCCGGACGAAATAAGGTTGCTATCTGTTTGGGCAAAATCTGATTTAGCGCGCTATGTTTTATTAATCGTAAGTATAACAATTTCGACGCTAAAATCGTGATTGCCAATTTCTTACGTATAAAACGTGTCCTTAATCAAAAGTTCAATCACAATGAAAAGCAATTTTTTAAAATTTTCGATGATATGACATATACTCATTGGCTACATGTACAAGGCCGTGCCCAAAGAGAAGTCTGCCATTCCCACTTGAAGTCCCGACTTCGGAGTTGAAATCACTTGGTCAAGTGAACACCGTTTTGAAAAAGGAAAGTTCAGCATGTTTTTGTCTCTGAATCACGGTAATTAGTGTTGTCTCAGTTTTCAGCGAAATGGAGGGAGAAAATTTCGATTGAAATTTCAAGCAGAGCTAAGTTACAGCTTGCTGTTTGTTCGTGTATCACGATATTTAAATGAATTTGTATGTGTAATATATCAGTTTCAAGATAACTGTAGGAAGTACTTTGATCAAAATTGTGATAAGAGTCAGGGCTCAAAGTGTTACATGTCATTGAATCGCGGTATTTTGTTGCATTATCGTGTGTGTTTTCCCAGTTTTGAAAGAAGTCCGGCAATTGCTTCGGTTAATTTCATTATCAGGTCTTTGACTGAAATATTCAGTGTTAAATTTGCTTCACATAATGTTAAATAGACGGAAAACAAAATAGCTATAAGAAAAACAGTCCCAGACATTGAACATTAGCGTGGTAAGGCCACGTTACATTACACAACAATAATCATTGTTCTTCCTGTTTCAACTGTGAGTAATTGATATAAATAATATTTTAACCTGTTCAACTTGTTTTTAAACTTTTTTGACGTGTATGATTTCAGGAAATGAGCGTTTAAAGCTTTTGTCGTTTTAAACTAGTATAACCCTGGCATCAGATTTTCACATTCTATACATTGCCAACGAATTCAACCAAGTATTACTCTCACGGGCGTGGTAGTGACGTCATCGTTTCTTAAAGATAGAACGAGCAGCATTTACCAAACTCTTTTTTTTTGTGACGCAACACAATCCTAAAATTTAAAAAGAGAGAAAACAACTTTTCTTTCTGCTCTAGATTAGTGAGTGAGCTTGCATTGGACATATTCCGATGCAAATAGATTTAAGCTTCATTCTAAACTTTGCTGTTCAAAAATCGAATTACATCGAAGCAAAGTTGACGAAATTTTTGGATTTGAAATGAAGATTCCGATTCATTACATTTTTCTACTGTTTATAGAGGCATTTCCACTGATCAAAGGTCAGTATAACCGTGCATGCTTTGTTGCGTTTCGTGCTAGTCTGTTTTTTTTTTTGCGTGAAAATAATTTTTTCACTCCTCGGATTACATATTTGTATAGGCGGAGTTCGTGGAATATTTGTGTTAATTCCGGCGTAGAAAAGGCCAGTATGACGGAGTAATAATGTAGCAAACCTCGTTTTCTCTTTAAAAGTCGGATTTGGGACGGAGAAAATCTAACTAGACCTTCGTTGCACTTCAAAAGCGAACACCGTCATTAATATAAAAATAAATGATGATTGCTCGTATTCAATGCGTTGAATCAGCCGTACCGTCGTATATCGTGCTAAATGGTTGTTCCTTCATCATAATATAGATATACGTATATATATATATATATATATATATATATGATTGTTATATCTACATTATATAAACTTGTGATAAAATAGAATATGACAGAGATTACATCTTGATATAAAAATATGACATCTTTTACAAATAGGCTTTGTTATATTGAGACTATAATAGATGAGCTTTAGCACGTTCAGAAGCATGATGTTTTTTTTTTAAATATTTTTACTTTTATACTTCCAACAGAAGCGGAATCATTGTCATTAGTTGGACAAATGTACCGGCGATAAAATACAAAAATCCGTTTTTAAACTCGATAGGTCATATCGTTAAAACACTGTTAAACATTAAGTTATTTTCAATCAAGAATTATTTGAATCATTTATAACGACAGTAATTTTAAGCGAAGCTCTTGCAAAATCTGCAATGCTTATTTACGCCAACATATATGATGTTAGTACCCGGAAAGCAGGAGAAAAGTTTGTTGTAAATCTTTATGAATCTGGAGAATTTACCGAAAAAATGGGACAGAGAAGAACTGACGGAAATGTTCGAAGAATATTTGGATGGTCAGAACAAGAATTTCAATGAAGTTTTGTATCATATGAATCGATATCATCCAGTCCTACTGTATGTGAGACGCCACACAGTGGTGGAATTTGTACGTGGGGAAACTGACAAACTGTACGATAGGTATCTGAAGAAAGATAATCAAGATAATTCATTATTTGATAATACGGATGAAAATCAGGATTCTGGGAAGATAATACCAGGACGGAAGCCGATCTATTCGGGCGGTGATATTACTGCATCTCCATTGGCTTTGCACGCGTTTCAAATTTCCATAAGGTAAATATTTTCAAAATATGATGTGGTTAGCCACAGTGTTGAACAAAAAATGAAAGATTTACTGACGGCTCCGTTAGTATTTTCAAAATATCCAGATAAATTTCATTCATTACTTTACATTGAAGAGTTGCAACACGAAGCAGATATGAGGAGGTATGACATGAAATCCACTACTCTGATTCGAGGAAGCAATAACAATAAACTATTTCTGCACGTTCCTGGATTAGCTGAGAAGCGGCCTTCAGTATTGAAGGGAGATCGTCTCTTGGCAAAGACATTGGACATGTATGGCGAACCTGGCAAAGATTGGTACGAAGGTTATGTTCATGGAGTAAGGCAAAATGATGTTGAGATTCAATTTGACAAAAATTTTCACAATGAGTATATCAGTGGAATGAGGATATATATCCAATTTAAACTGAATCGTCACCCATTGAAAATGATGCATAGGACACTCACATTGGTGGAAAAATTGGGAAACATTCTGTTTCCTGTCGATGACAGTTATCTACTGAGAGATGCTGTAAAGCCAAAACTACTTTTAAAGACGGGGTTTATAGAAAATAACCCACATCAAGTAGCAGCAATTCAAAACATCGTGAAAGAAAATTCCTCGAAAATCTATATTATATATGGACCTCCAGGAACTGGAAAAACTGTTACAATGGTGGAATCAGTCTTTCAAACAATGGAAAAATATTCTGATTCCCATATCCTTGTTGCTGCACCATCTAACAGTGCATGTGATTTGTTAGCAAAACGATTATTGAAACTCGTCGACAAGAAAGACATTTGGCGTTTAACAGCGCCCTCGCGTATGAATATTCCAGAATCCATGGTGGAAATATCAAGGATTGGCACTTCGGCTTCAAGAGAAAACCTTAGTAAATACAAGATTATTGTCAGCACTTTGATAACGGCAGGAAGAATAGCATCTGCAAATTTCGAACAGAGGATTTTCGATAGAATTTCTATTGATGAATGTGGTCAATCCATGGAACCAGAATTATTGGTAGCAGTATCAGGAATAATAGGAGATGAAGGAAAAGTTGTTTTAGCAGGTGACCCAAAACAGTTGGGCCCGATAATTCGCTCTCGAATAGCCAAAAAACACGGATTACAAACTTCATTTCTGGAAAGATTGATGGGAAATCCATTGTACGTAAAGCAAAATGGCAAATTCAACGAACATAGAGTGACCAAGCTATTGAAAAATTACCGTTCCCACGAAGCCATTATTGAAATTTCAAACGAAGAATTCTATGATAACGAATTAGAAGTTTGTGCTGACGAATTAATGCGAAATTCTCTGTGTTTGTGGGGAGAGCTTCCACAAAAAAATTTCCCGGTCATTTTTCATGACGTTCGAGGAAAAGATGAACAGGAAGAAAAGAGCCCATCATTTTTCAACAACAAGGAGGTGAAAATAGTACAGCAGTACGTTGAGAACCTTTTGTCAGATCGCAGACATCGTGTTAAACCAGAAGAAATAGGAATAATAGCACCATATCACAGCCAAGTACAGAAAATCAGAAAAGAAATTGGGCAACCTGGAATTAAAATTGGAAGCGTGGAAGAATTCCAGGGTCAAGAACGACGTGTCATTATTATAAGAACCGTCAGAAACAACGAGGAAAATCTTAAAACCGATGCACGTTTTTGGCTTGGCTTCCTCGCCGATCCAAAACGATTCAACGTCGCTGTGACTCGAGCTAAAAGTCTTTTAGTAGTAGTCGGAAATTCCAAAATTTTATGCATGGATAAATACTGGAGAAAACTCTACGATTTCTGTAAAATCAATAACTCTTTCATCGGAACGATGGCTGAAAGTAAAATTCTGGATCTCACTACGTTCATGCCTACGCAAAACGATGACGTTTATGACCTCACAGAGGATGACGTCGAAGATTCCGGAGTTCCGGAATGGAAAATGGACTCATAGTTCTCAATATATATATATATACTGTATGTAAAAAGTAATAAAGTAATTTAGTTTTAATTTATATAAATTATATGTAGCAATTGATATTCTTAAAATTAATAGAAGATTGGACCAAATGCTATTTTTATATTCTCAACGAGGTTGGAACAATGACGCCAACAATTATGTGTCACACCAATCAATCTAAAAACTGCGTGGGCATTTGGTATAAAAATGCAACATATTAGTCATCGGAATAAGTTCAGCTTATTTTCCGATATCCTATAAATTTAATAAATTATTAAGGAATTGATTTTCATACTCAATTAAATTAAAGTAAATATGTGAACCAAAATACCAAAAATTATATAACTTTCAAACTTTTATTATGGCAGAACTTGTTCCGCTTAAGATCTTTTATACTGGCGTCAAACTAATTTATATGACTAATACTTCAATGTGATATATATTCTAATGAGGTCCAAATGGCGCATGGAGCCATATTACCACATCTACTTCATTTTTTAGAAATAGATTGTAATAATTTATCATTTCGTGATTATTTGTTTACTTTAATTATTTAGATGACATAATAGTTTGCATTGTATTGCTATTGTATATAGTAAAAGTAATAACAAATCTACTTTTACTGTTGTTTCAAGAGAAGCCTAATTGTGCGAAGCGCGGATAATCATTGTATTTTTAAAACGTTTTGAGTTGAAGAGAAATTTATTTACTATTTTGGTCTTCATTATTGGTTCGCAATTTACTCTTGTGCTTGCTTAAAGCAATTTATATGTACATCAGTGATTAAAATGTGATTGAATGTAAAATGCAGAAAAATGGCTTTTTTACATTTTAAAAGAGTTTTTCATCAAATTGATTTTTCTGCTTTTGAATTGCATACTTCATTCGTAATCCTATTCTTTTATTTATGTTTTTGACATTTTGGGTTGGTTTTGCTAGTTCGCCGGTCCGTAAAATCACTTTCGAAATTTTAGTGACATGTGATAAAGTTAGTGATTTTAACGAAAAAGCCCTCCTATTTGATGTACACTATATATTGTGCAGCTCCCCCAACGCCAATCCCTCAGCCTGCGTTACATGTGTTA
The DNA here is from genome assembly GCF_964204865.1 of Styela clava. NCBI lineage: Eukaryota > Metazoa > Chordata > Ascidiacea > Stolidobranchia > Styelidae > Styela > Styela clava. Next base: position 7,099,796 of record NC_135254.1, read on the forward strand.
TAACGAAACTCCTGACCTATATTCATAACTCAGTCTTGATAGAATATGTATAATCCAATAATCGTACTTTGTTCTTTCTTATTTTAAACTTTTAGTGAGATTTTACAATTTATTCGCGAGTACTAGCAATGTGGAAATACGTCAATAGCATTTTTTTCAGTTCCAATGCGCATAGATCTTCATTGATACACTGTATAATATATTATAAAGCATTGGATGTGATTAAATTCGTAATAAAATTTTGATTTGAATGGTATCTCTAAAATGAAACAACCCGTAGCACAATTTCGAAGTGCCTATACGAACGAGCCACACTATTGGATGCATGTATCGTATGACTATTTTTTCTAAACCGAACTGATTTCTCCAAGCAGTGCAAATTTGATATATACACAAGTGACGCTGGTGTCATTGACCTAAAACGTCCATACAAAGAATTCTTGAAAGTTGTATCCCTATTTGCTATGAATAGAGTACCTTCATACAGACCAAATGACACGAGTCCAAAACAAGTGCAAGATCAATTTAAACTTCACCTGACAAAGGTATCTGTACCGGGGAATTCCGCTGTGTCTAATCATGCGATAAATATCTGAGATTCAACCAGATAAATCTTATAGTATCGTAATATAACATATATGCAGTTATGTCCGCAGGTACTGGGTACTGGCGGTAGTTTGAATTTGACATATTTAGCTCTTGGATTTCACGAATTATCTCTTTATCGTATTCTAAACAGAAATATGAAATATATTGTTTAAAGTAAAGTGATATGCAGCAGGTCTTCAGGCGAATAGAATATTTCGTTGAATGTTGAAGTTAAGGTTTAAACCAGGGGGCGGCAAACCTTTTGTCGCTCGCGGGCCAAAATTAAGGATATCAAGTCATTGGCGGGCCGCACATATTTTTAGAAAGTTGAAAACCGAACGGATGGTACTTTGTATAATAAAAATCAAGCAGTGATACATCTCTCGAATAGAATATAGATTTATTTCCTCATTGCATCTCAAAAAATTTCATTTTTATATTTTCTGGGCCATTATATCCTTCGGATTAAGCATAAACTTTTCTACGTTTGGTTGTCATTTGTCTAATTATAATTAAATTATTGGCTCATTAAACGAGTAATTGTGAACTTTATGCATGTTAGATTATAATGTGATTTAGTCTTACAATAAATTCTGTTACTTAAAGAATATAATCGTCGAAACAACTGTTTTGTTACTATAATTCAGTAAAGCGTCGCGGGCCGGATTATATTGCTCCGCGGGCCGTAGGTTGCCGACCCCTGGTTTAAATGTTATGCAGGAGAAGGGCCACCGCATTAGATGATAAAATTGGTAATTAGTCAGTTCGGTGTAGGGTTAGAAATAGAGATTGCGCTGGAAATTCAAAATGTTAAATCATTCCTAACTCGAACCCTAACTGGAAAATTACTGATTATTTATTTTAAAACATGGCGGGTGATTTCTACATAAGATCCAAAAGGAGTTTTATGAAGGATAAATGAATTTTGTACAAAATTTACATTAAAGTAAGCTGCTAGCGATATCAATTGGCTTTATGGAAAAGAACAACCACAGACTAAGCATATACACATTAAATATAAGATTTTTGTACGTGGAAACAGTCTTTTTACAACATGACGGCAACAAAATACAAATTTCCGTTTTCAAACGTGCTAATTGATATGGTCAAAACATTATATTACTTGTTTTTTTTAGGAATTATTTGAACAACATATAACAACAGTAATTTTAAGAAGGGCTTTTGCAAATTCTTCCATGCCTATTTACGCCAACATATATGATGTTAGTACACGGAAAGCAGGAGAAAAGTTTCTTGTAAATCTATATGAATCTGGGGAATTTACAGAAAAATGGGACAGAGAAGAACTGACGGAAATGTTCGAAGAATATTTGGATGGTCAGAACAAGAATTTCAATGAAGTTTTATATCACATGAATCAATATCACCCAACCCTACTGTATGTAAAACGTAACACAGTTGTGGAATTTGTACGTGAAGAAACTGACAAATTGTACGATAGGTATCTGAGAAGAGATAATCAAGATAATTCATTATTTGATAATACGGATGAAAATCAGGATTATGGGAGAATAATACCAGGACGGAAGCCGAAATATCCGGGCGGTGCTATTCCTGCATCTCCATTGGCTTTGCACGCGTTTCAAATTTCGGATTCCATAAGGAAAATATTTTCAAATTATGATGTAGTTGGCCACAGTGTTGAACAAAAAATGAAAGATTTACTGAAGGCTCCGTTAGTATTTTCAAAATATCCAGATAAATTTCATTCATTACTTTACATTGAAGAGTTGCAACACGAAGCAGATATGAGGAGGTATGACATGAAATCCACTACTCTGATTCGAGGAAGCAATAACAATAAACTATTTCTGCACGTTCCTGGATTAGCTGAGAAGCGGCCTTCAGTATTGAAGGGAGATCGTCTCTTGGCAAAGACATTGGACATGTATGGCGAACCTGGCAAAGATTGGTACGAAGGTTATGTTCATGGAGTAAGGCAAAATGATGTTGAGATTCAATTTGACAAAAATTTTCACAATGAGTATATCAGTGGAATGAGGATATATATCCAATTTAAACTGAATCGTCACCCATTGAAAATGATGCATAGGACACTCACATTGGTGGAAAAATTGGGAAACATTCTGTTTCCTGTCGATGACAGTTATCTACTGAGAGATGCTGAAAAGCCAAAACTGCCTTTAAAGACGGGGTTTATAGAAAATAACCCACATCAAGTAGCAGCAATTCAAAACATCGTGAAAGAAAATTCCTCGAAAATCTATATTATATATGGACCTCCAGGAACTGGAAAAACTGTTACAATGGTGGAATCAGTCTTTCAAACAATGGAAAAATATTCTGATTCCCATATCCTTGTTGCTGCACCATCTAACAGTGCATGTGATTTGTTAGCAAAACGATTATTGAAACACGTCGACAAGAAAGACATTTGGCGTTTAACAGCGCCCTCGCGTATGAATATTCCAGAATCCATGGTGCAAATATCAAGGATTGGCACTTCGGCTTCAAGAGAAAACCTTAGTGAATACAAGATTATTGTCAGTACTTTGATAACGGCAGGAAGAATAGCATCTGCAAATTTCGAACCGAGGATTTTCGATAGAATTTTTATTGATGAATGTGGTCAATCTATGGAACCAGAATTATTGGTAGCAGTATCAGGAATAATAAGAGATGAAGGAAAAGTTGTTTTAGCAGGTGACCCAAAACAGTTGGGCCCGATAATTCGCTCTCGAATAGCCAAAAAACACGGATTACAAACTTCATTTCTGGAAAGATTGATGGGAAATCCATTGTACGAAAAGCAAAATGGCAAATTCAACGAACATAGAGTGACCAAGCTATTGAAAAATTACCGTTCCCACGAAGCCATTATAAAAATTTCAAACGAAGAATTCTATGATAACGAATTAGAAGTTTGTGCTGACGAATTAATGCGAAATTCTCTGTGTTTGTGGGGAGAGCTTCCACAAAAAAATTTCCCGGTCATTTTTCATGACGTTCGAGGAAAAGATGAACAGAAAGTAGGGAGCCCATCATTTTTCAACAACAAGGAGGTGAAAATAGTACAGCAGTACGTTGAGAACCTTTTGTCAGATCGCAGGCATCGTGTTACGCCAGAAGAAATAGGTATAATAGCACCAAATCGCAGCCAGGTACAGGGAATCAGAAAAAAAATTAAGCAACCTGGAATTAAAATTGGAAGCGTGGAAGAATTCCAGGGTCAAGAACGACGTGTCATTATTATCAGTACCGTAAGAAGCAACGAAGAAAATCTCAAAACCGATGCACGTTTTTGGCTTCGACTTGGCCTCCTCGCCGATCCAAAACGATTCAACGTCGCTGTGACTCGAGCTAAAAGTCTTTTAGTAGTAATCGGAAATTCCAAAATTTTATGCATGGATAAATACTGGAGAAAACTCTACGATTTCTGTAAAAACAATAACTCTTTCATCGGAACGACTGTGGCTGGAAGTAAAATTCTGGACCTCACTACATTCATGTAAAGGCAAAACGATGACGTTTATGACATCACAGAGGATGATGTCGAAGATTCCGGAGTTCCAGAATGGAAAATGGACTCATAGTTTTCAATATATATATATATATATTTCTTTATATATATCTAATACGGTAGTTAAGTAGACATACCGCGCTAAAAAAGAGACAGTTATGTAGACGGAAAAATTGGGTAGACATTTTCCTGTCCGCTTAATTATTCCACGTTCCATAATTAAAACGTTTTGCGATATTTTGCTGAAATCTCTTTTTCTCTGATAAAACAGTATCAAAAATAATAGGTTCTTTCAATATTTTTCAAATATCTGCACATTTTCGCCAACTTTAAGGGGACGGTAGTTCTGCTGGTTTATAATCAACGGGTTTAATTTTCGTACATAAAGTGGACATTTTGTTTATGCAAAAGTCTTTTAATTTTTCGGTATATGTTTTTACGATTTTTGGAGAATAGGTTTGAGAATTTTGATACAATAACCAGGCAGAACATGAAGCTCGTCCGTTCTGTTTTTTGCAATATAAGCTCAATAAACTGAAAAGGTCCTCAATTCACAACTTCGTACTAAAGAGGCTTTGTGTCGCAATAGTAAAACTGTCGGGTTCGCCGAGAACTTTACCACGTTTGCCGTTTTGTTCGCCAGTAACCTGGACGCCGTGAGGGGATTGGGATCTTCATGAGTGCGTGATTGCAGAAATTTAGATAAAATAGAACAGTTGTGTTTGGGGAAGAGATCCAAGTCTTTTGTGTCAGGTGTTATTAGTTACCCAGTGAGTTGGAGTCGAGTCATAATAATTGAAACAAGGTTTTCATCGTCACCGAGGAATGCTGCTGGAAATCATCACTCATCGGATAAGGTGATTAGTCATAGCGATTTTTAATATTAGGGTTATCTTTCACGTAATCCAAATTATCAAAATATAGACTACTGATACTGTTATGCTTTTACTGGTCGTAGTTCTGATCTGACCATCAAAATAATGCCACGACTGAGTTTGCGTTTGTAAGAGTGTGTAATTCAGAAGGATTTCTAAATCCAGATGAAAATGCAAACGAAGATTGTGAAAATTCAAGGAATTCAATTTTTTCTCGAAACAGAAGGAGATACGAGAAGCGAGTGGTTGACGCCACTCAGTATAGGTTTGTATAGCTTGGTGTAAATAAAAATATCCAATACACCGCTTCATATTAGATTAGAATATTTTATCTTCGGAAAACAGTTTTGAAGAATTGCATTGCTAGCAATTTTGTTTTGTGATTTGGCACATATCCCTGTGTTATTTTACCATCTTCATCTAGTTATTCACCGGGCTGTATTTTTTGTTCACATGTAGGTGACTCCCCAACGAGATGGCCTACGTTTCAGAACTTGGCAGACGGAAATGCGGGTAGTGATTCTGAGAAAGCTGTGCCAAGAGGTGACTAAATGAGTTTGCTATGCTTGTTTTTTATTAAATACGGTATCTTAAATTGATACCAATGAATGGTAATAAACCAAATCATAATATCGCTTGTAGCCCATCACAAATAGCGCAGCTATCTACGAAAAATTGTAGTGCACCGTTTAGAAACTCTGGTTTATTTGAGTAATAATGCAATTCCCCATTTCAAACATTTCGTTTGTTCGATCAATCAAGAGTAGCGTAATTCTGAATTGGACTAAAACACTGTGATGATGTTTTGCGACTTATGCATGTATTTTTGACCAAAGTTTCAGATAAGTCAACAGACTATACCGCACCATCTTCAGAATCACTTTCAATAAGCAATGTAAGTGATTTCGAAGAAAACCATATATATGGAAAAGAAAAAGGCTGTAAATCAATTAAAAAAAAAGCTTCTAAACAAACGCGAACCAGAAAAGAAACGACGAAAAGAAAAATAATTGCACGGCTTTGTATATCTTGCGAGAAGTTTATTGTAAAGCTTCAAGACATCTCTGTATAATTCATAAAGATGAACCGGCAGTGAGCATAATTTTGTCTCTCCTCAACAACTTAATCTAGTGGGCATATCTACATTCGTATACATACTTAGCATACATTTTTACTATTTAATTATAAATTCAAAATAACAATCATGTTTTTGTATTCCGAGTTGGTGCAAAAATAAATTCTGCAAAGATTCTAAATTGATATTGAGGTTCAATAATTTCATTTTGATCGCCTGTATAGTTGACTGTATAATCACTGCTATACTTAGGCGCCCTGATAGATAGACATTTGAGTTATAATTGGTGTAATATTTCTCATTTTAGTTGACATGGCAAAATTTCGTTTCGCATTTATAGGCCCCACTGAAAACGTCACTTTATTGAACATTTGAGATATGTTGTGTGTAATGTTTCCCGGTATTTTTTTCAGAATTTCGTGTTTTAATTACATACCTTCTGAAATGGTCGGATGGTTGAAATATTTTTTGAATGCTTCTCAATATTATTGCCATTCCAAAATATCATTTTGCATTTACATGACACACTTACGTAGATGATTAGATGACGATTTGCGATTTATTTTCTGTTTTGTTTTTCAATATGGTTTCAAAATTTTGTTTTATAATATTTGTCACTCTCAAGTTATCGGATAGGTGAACATTAGAGATAAATTTTGAGCAATTTCCCACAACATCAAAATAGGATTAGTATTCGAAATTTGTATTTCAGTTAAATTTCACACACTTAAGTGTGTGAGATATATTTTGTGTAAGATTTCTCAATACGATTCCAGAATTTTGTTTCAATAGTTGTATGCCACACTTAGGTGGTCGGATATGCGGACATTTGAGATATATATTTTGTATTATTTCAGAATTTTCATTTCAATTTTTGTATGCCCCACTTAAGTGGTCGGATAGGTGGACATTTGAGATATACTTTGTGTAATGTTTCTCAATATGATTTCAGAGATTTCATTATGATTGTTTTATGCCCCACTTAGGTGGCCGGATAGGTGGACATTTGAGATATACTTTGTGTAATGTTTCTCAATATGATTTCAGAGATTTCATTATGATTGTTTTATGCCCCACTTAGGTGGTCGGATAGGTGGACATTTGAGATATACTTTGTGTAATGTTTCTCAATATGATTTCAGAGATTTCATTATGATTGTTTTATGCCCCACTTAGGTGGCCGGATAGGTGGACATTTGAGATATACTTTGTGTAATGTTTCTCAATATGATTTCAGAGATTTCATTATGATTTTTTTATGCCCCACTTGGGTGGTCGGATAGGTGGACATTTGAGATATACTTTGTGTAATGTTTCTCAATATGATTTCAGTGATTTCATTATGATTGTTTTATGCCCCACTTAGGTGGCCGGATAGGTAGACATTTGAGATATACTTTGTGTAATATTTCTCAATATGATTTCAGAATTTTCATTTCAATTCTTGTATGCCACACTTAGGTGGCCGGATAGGTGGACATTTGAGATATATTCGAAAAACCGGCACTCCCGAAGTATGTACACCAAGATGGCGCACAACCTGAACCCTAACCTTGTGCACATACTATGTTCAGGTTGTGTGCCATCTTGGTGTACATACTTCTAGGGGTCCGAAAAACGAGTGCTTGAGACGCAGTGAATCGGCGACGGTTCGGACTCATTCCCGATTTTATTGAAGCCTTATCTGTCAGCAAGATTTGTACGTTCGTTGATCTGCTCGTCTTAAGCATCATAATTAAGCATCAAATGCTGTGCGTGTAAAAGATATAATTAATAATGATTATTACGTTTACGTCGTTGCCAATATATTTGTCTATGACGAAGTCGAATATTTAATATCTGTGTTATTTGAATATTTATCGAGATGAACCTGATAGCGATAATTACGGATGGGCATTTTGAATCGGTTCAGAGCAAAATTTCGAATCGCCGCCATTTTGTTTTTTGTCTTCCCGCCGATGGTCGAGGTGAATTTCTCATTTTTTTTATGAAGCCATATTTTTTCAACGCAATCCAGACACATGACTATTTTCCTTAGTGAGTTATTGAAAAACGTATTTGTGTGTGTACGCTCAGCAATCTGTCTGAGTGCTATGCCATGTTTTCAGTAATTCATTTGTTGACAGGACCAATTACAATAAAAAAGTCCCATACAATTATATATCTTCCAAGTATTCGAGATTCGATTCGAAAAAAACATTCGATTCTGAAAGCATCAGGTATTCGAAAATTCCCAGCCCTAGTGATAATGAAATAAACGAGACAAGAAATAATATTAAAATAAAGGATAAGCGTGCAACACATTTCCATAACGAGAAAATTAAATACAGGGTGTCTCAAAAGTAAATATACACTTTTAATTTGGATTTACTTTTCAGGTACTCATAGAGCGTTCATTTATTCAGAAAATAAAGTAGGGATTAGTAGTAAATTTAGGTATTATTGGCATTTTTCAACAACCCACAAAATGACGATGAGGTTAACCTAAGTTTACCAGAGAAACAAAACTTTCATGGCGTAATTTATATCAATAACAGGAACGCGAATGTAATAAAATATATAATAACAGGACAGCGCTCCAGTGTGTTCCGGTTACATATCAACTGTTGATATGCCTCGAGGACACACTACATCCATTATCAAAAATTGTTTAAACTTAATATCGTATTTAGTTTATGATTCGTTGTTTTTATGCAATATAGGCTATGTAACTCGCTTTTGGGGTATGAATTCAAAATGTAATGAATAAAACTGAAATTTGAGGTAATATCTAATTAAGGATTGAGGCATTCAGCCACACTAGTAAATTTGTGCAGATGGCTATATGATCACAAACGTTAATTTTAGAAAACAAGAGAGCTATGCTCAAATATATGGACACGTAGCGCCACCTAATGGCAATAATTTTGATGACGTCATAGCAAAAAAAAGTAATAGCCTTTTGAAGAAAATTTTTATCTTTAACCACTGAAAAGCAAAGCAATGGGTCCAGTAATTAAGGAGAAAAGCGACTTTTTGAAAACGTGTCAAAGAACAACAACAACATAATATTGAAACAATCGTTATGGCCACTACGTGTCCAAAAAATGATAACAACAACAGTTCTTTAAATTGGTTCGTCGCTATGTTGATCTTAGTGGTCGACATTAAAAGATTATTTGAAACTGTACATGGTTCAATCAATGACATATAACAACTCCACTTAAGCGTTCGTCACTCTGCTTTGAACAAATGTATTCAAACAAAGTACTAGTGTGAAATATTGAAAAAATTGAATTATGTCTAATATATAGTTTCATATGGGTGCTCCCGAAGCATGCGAACCAAGATGGCGGACATCGGAACGTAACATGGGTAACAGGTTAGGGTTAGGCGATAATTTTTTTCCAGTTTTCCTTTTTTTAGTCCTATTATCAGTTCGAAGACTGGCCAAGAGCCTCCCGTAGTATTTATACCTGAAATTATGGCCTAACCCTAACCTAGTACACATATTACATTCCAATGTCCGCCATCTTGGTTCGCATACTTCGGGAGCCCCTTCATATGTTTTAAAAAACATTATCTTTCCGGATCATTTGAAACTAATTTTTATAGACTCCAAGTATCGGACGCTTGAACAAAACTCCTCCAACGATCCGCGTGACTGCACTCGGTTCGTCGACTTGCAGTTGATCAAAGTCCAGCCCACTGTTTTGTTTATTTTGGTACCAGTTGAACTGTAGCCCAGATTCGTTGAGCTGATTTGGGAGAAAACGAACAAAATGTCAAGTGATGAAAGTTCTGGTGAAAAAACACCATTAATAAGGGCAGGATCAAATGCAAGTGTTAATAATGGAATATTTCCGATTGCACGGTAAGAATTTTTATTATTATTTGTAATGACTAACACCTGCATAATAGAACTACACTGTACACAAGCAAAGTGGTTTTAGTTTCATTTAGTATTGCAGGGTTATTTGGTCAGTTACGGCCTATATATTACGGCTGTAAGGTGTACTGGTGTACATGAGACCCGGAAATTCTGAAAATTGGATTTTCCTTCTATAGTACAATCATTTGGGTATAATGAAGTTAGGGTTGCCAACCGTCTTTTATTTCAAAGGACAATCCTTTTTTTGAGATTTTTGTCCTTGTCCTTTTTAAGATGCTAATTGTCCTTTAATTTTTCCAACATCGTTTTGCCCGATAGTTATAGTACTGTGTTTGATATTGTTTCGTTCTTAAATCGCCTCCGTTTATGTATTTGCAAGCTTTTACTTATTTTTTTTCATTTCGCTTTGATATGGCTCAAATAGCAAAATAAATGCCAATTTTATAAACAATTTCAAATATTTTACACTAATTTTCCGAAGATGGCAAGTGGCAACACTCCAAGATTTGAGTGAATTCTAGTTCAATAACTGAAAATTCTTTGTATAATTGGTCTCTAAGATTTTAGATTATTTCTCAACTCTGCGATAACGTATTTCAGTATTTGGAAAAAAGATTAGACTTTGATGAAAATTCAACATTTGGAAAATTATCTTTTTTGGATAATCTTTCTCCAAAATACCAGACACTTGTAAAAATTGTAGAGCATTTGAAGCTAAAAGACAAACTTAATTTGAATATGTTTGACCTATTTGATGAAGTTGCACTCATTCAAAAAAAATGGGGCACGATTCAAAGCACTAAACTGTTCACAGAATGCAGCTTGATTGGGTCGATGTTAAATAAACATTAAATGAAAAACACATGAAGATTTTTTAATATATCTTTTCTGCTTGTATTAATTTGTATTTCCTTGTTTTATTGTTCTTTCCTGCAAGTTACAAAATAAATGATGACGGTAATCTATGTCCTTTATTGAAACTTTTCATAGTTGGCAACCCTAAGTGAAGTAAACGCTGTAACTGCTTAAATATCACCTAACAATATTGTGATGTGAAATTTTAATATAAAAATATTGAAACTACACCTGTATTGTCTCAAAACGCTTTCGAAAATGCGAAAAAGTGGATGATTCATCTGTCTTCTCGTGAGTCGAGTTGTCCGTCCCGTGAGTAGAGTTGTCTGCTCCCGTTTGTCTCATGCGTTTAGTGTATTGTGTTTCCGCAAGACGGACTTTTTTTTAAAAAAAAAAAATTTGGTTTGTATTTTCACCCCACATTTTAGTTTAGCATTATGTAAGCACTAACAGCATTCATTTTCACACCACATTTGTGTTTAAGGGTATTTGAGCAGTTACGGCGTTTGCTTCACGAGACCCCATCATTTTGTTATGTTTCAGTGTCAAAGCAAACAGCAACAAGAATCTCTATCTATCATGTGCAGCCATGTTGCTTGGTTCGTTATGTCTTGGAATTACGCTCGGTATGTCATCACCCATGATACCTGACATGCAGGATGATGAGTCAGCAAATGCTATTCCTATGACTGATTCTGATTACTCATGGTTTGGAGTGAGTTAGTTTTTAATTTACATTGTTGGAAGAAGTGGATTTGACATAACAAAAAAATAAAATCTAATTATGCACCAGACTGGATTCCATGCTAGCGCTCTGTAAAAATTCATGCGAGCGGAGTTAATTTTGCACGCCGAAAATTTGTTACCCACCAGTAAAAACCGGCTGAAATGGCGTTTAAATCAATAAACCGATTACCACCCAGTCTACTGATGTACAATAAAAAATTCATGTGACTGAATGGGCTTACATCAGGATAGGTTTCCTGAAGGGTCGATTTGCTCTAGTCTACTAAGCTAGTCACTTGGGAGCCAAAAGACACTTATAAGTTGTTGGCATTTATTTGAGCTTTTATTATCACACAAGTCATAATGTAGGATGGAATAACGTTGTTTGTTGGATAGCCCGAATGTTATTTTCATATTATCGTACAAAGCAGATTGCGTAATAGTCCAATTATGTGGCAAACCACATTAATTTGTCAATCAATAATGATTTTGAATATCTGAAATAGATTTATATGGCAGTACAATAATTCAATAAGTACAATATATTTTCCAAGTTTTTGTTTTGTAAAAGCCATTAAGGTGAGAGGAGCAACTATGTTGTTGAAAAGCCTATTATTGTTGCCACGCCTCCGCCACACCCACATCTTTGGAATCATTGTATTGATGTAGGCTTACCATACGTCCCGCTTTAGGCGGGACAGTCCCGCTTTTTAGCGTCTTGTCCCGCCGTCCCGACAAGTCAGCCAAGAGTCCCACTTTTGCGTTCAGCCATCTAGCATAATAAACGAACATGTTCTCGTTACTGTTGTTGCTGTGTAGCGCAACGCTAGCGTACTTACAAGAGATGAATGATGTATTTTGTTTGTTTCATTGTTTCCCGCTAACATTGTTAGCAAGCGTATCACATGTAAAATCAATTCTAATTGGTCCTGTTCGGACGTTCACGTGAATGTAACATTGAACAACGTTTTTTTAAAGGTGTTATCAACAAAAAAGCATGCTTGGGCAAATAAGTAAATTCTCAATGCTTGAAAACGGCAGACTATCTCATTATTCTTTATTCCTTTTGCTGTACATAAAAAAATCTAAATTCGGATATTTGTATCGTTAGCGTCTATTCCTTTCTATTTTTCGAACTGAACCCGATATTTAAACAGAGAATATGCGCATGAACTCTCGATGACAATATGATCAATGAAGACAGCCGGGATGGCTTAAATGTAGCCTATGTAGTAAAATCAGAAACTGTAAAGTTACAGGAGGCGTCCGCTTTGAAGTCAAAAAAATATTGTAACTCTATATTGATGTATTTTTTATTTCTTAGTCTCTGATGACACTTGGAGCAATGGCAGGAGGTATATTAGGTGGAGGTTTTATTGGATTCTTTGGGAGGAAGCTAACTGCAATGTTATGTGGGATTCCGTTTGTTGGTGGCATGTTGGTAAGTTATTTGTTTTATTCAATCACTTAGAAAATTCACTGAGTTGTCATCCACAATAAGAAACATGTATTAGCAATGTATCATCATTGGGAGGAAATAAAATAATATCTCAGAATTGCATTTTAAAAATATGGCTTCAATAATAAAAAATTGAATCACCTCAACCTCTGATGGACAAAGAGAAAACTAGATAGCGATAAAGAGACTGCCGACTTATCGATCTTCCGCATGTTCAATATTTTACTTGACAATTTTGACGAAGTACGATTTCACATGAGTTATTGTCGCAAATTGTGTTTTTTTAGTTGGCCACATTCTGAATAAATTCTCCTGCTGAAACACACAGCAGTATTTCGCCAAAAACAAAATTCATCCAAAATCAATAGGCTTCTGGTCCGAGATATGATGAACGCGCATGCAAAATTTGGAGCAGATTCAACCTCGCTTTCATGAGATTTTGCCTGAACCGATTCAAATAATTTAATATCTGTTTCTAAAAACCCAGCCCTTCTGATTTGTGAATAGTATCTGGTGAAGGCCATTGCTCATGACCCCCAGAAAATCACTCTGTGGCCCTCTCGGACCCCAAGGGCCCAGTTTGAAAAAACAGGATGCACTGCTTTTTATGATAACGTTCAAATTTTTTTTTTCTAGTTGATGGCATATGCAGTGAATGTTCCAATGTTGCTTATCGGCAGAACACTGACTGGATTCTCTGGGGGCGTTGCTTCATTAGTTGTGCCCGTAAGTTTTTTTAGTGATTTATTCTTATCAATGATAGGACTAAGAGGTAAACGAGCATATCGGTCGGAGACCGAAGACTTATCGATCGGAGGTTAGGGGATCCCCCCAAACAGCGCTCTTACTCCATAGTGACATCGTGTGTCCCATCACTAAATAATTAATAACTCGCTAATTATACGGCATAATTGATCGAAAATCAATAGGCTTCTGTTCTGAACTATGATGAATGCACATGCATTTGGAGCAGATTCAACCTCACTTTCGTGAGATATCGCGTGTATCTAACAGACAAACAAACAAAAAAACAGACAAATACCTATCAACATACTTACCGATCTTAAGATCGATAAGTAATGAGGTGTAATTAACAAAACGTAGTTAAAGTGCAGTAAGTTTTTGAGGTCAGTTAAGTAAGTGAAGTTTGAGGTCAGAGATATCCAAAATGGATTTAATATTCAAATTCATTCGAAATTTATTACAGTATATTAGTAGTGAGTTATTTGGTTTATCCAAAAAATTCTGGTGTTATCATAAAGATTGTAGATACCTGCTTTGCTTATCCAGAAACCTTATCTTTCAATCCTCATTTTATATGGAGTTCTGCGACACCCAAGGGTTTCACCAGCCCAGTCGAGGGTTCCATGAGTTTCCATTTAAATCTAACGGTCCATATAAATATATGTGTATTATTCAAATGAAATCAAGTACCTATAGGTTTGCCAATATTTTTCACTTGCTACACATTAAAGACACTTTCGTTCTGCCAGTATCAGCCTCTGGAATTTTTTATTGGAGTTCTGCCCCGCCAAAATAGTTGAAAACCGCAGGATAAATAAAAATGATATATAGATCCATGCAAAGGCTAATATTGACATTTTAAACATCACGCAGCTTCAGCAAATTCTTGGTGTTATTTTAGGTCATTGAACACTGATAGTCAATAGGGTTGCACTTTTAGTTATACAGGGTGTCCATAAAGTCTCTTTACAACTTCAATTTTGTTATGAAGTCAGTTCTCAATGTATCTTAACCAGGTTTGTTGTTTTTTGATCACTAATTGTTTAAGTATTTTTATTTCATTTAATACATCTGTGAGGCCCAAAACAATATAACAATATATGGTATAGAATAAATTCCCTCTGCAATTTCAAAAAATGAAGACTTGCACTAACTTGCAAATAGATGTTTATAAATTTATCCAAGCAGTATATCAGTAAATAAAGTTCCATTTTGTTATTTTAGACTTATATCAGTGAGACATCCACTCCACATCTTAGAGGGTTGCTTGGCTCGGCAAATCAACTCAGTATTACATTTGGAATATTGATAGCATATGCACTTGGTGAGTTGAAAATTTGTTATTTTTTAGAATCAGTAATTTATTTTCCCACCATACTAATCGAGATGTTATGTTCTTTTAAATCACTTATGATGCATATTTGGTAATTTTTTGTCTTCTGAAAGTGTTCTCTTTTCAATAAAATATTCATTGAAGTGGTTTTGGTGTTTTATTAACTTTTTAAACTACTAACCTGAATCAAGCGTTGTAGGTGTCACTGCCTGAAGACCATTCGATGTCCATGTCCCCTCGCCACTCCTGTCACACAATTAATGTTAGTTTTCCTTATTATTTATAATATTTTTCTTATAATACGTTTAAATTGTGTTGGCAAATAATTGAGGATTGTTTGATTGATACTAAAATACACTTTATGAATAAACAATACAAAAAGTAGTAAAATGGTCCTTCAGGATGAAGGGAGGCGAGACACCATTACTGGTTATCAAGCAGCGTCACCTGTGATTTAAGTCTAACAGTAATAGATAAATCAAACAATAATTATTAAAGAAGATTACGTCGAAGTAAGTTTATGCGACCTGCTAGAATACTCCCGATCCAAAGAAAAAGCGGTTAACGAACGGATAATAGCCCTTTTCTAACTTATATAAGAAATATTTGTAGTGCTAGTAAGAATATTAATATTTAATACAGTGGCGTGTGAGTTGTGTCGATTACAATACCATATGGTAGTGTTCTCAACATTTTTGCTTGAGCGGAACCACAATGAAACATTATAAAGGCTATGCAATAGTCTAAACCAGGGATTCCAGTGTTGCAAAGCGAAGCCCCGCAATAATTTATAAAATTAAAAACAATAAAGCACATTGTTATTTACTGAATAATGTCCCTGACCTGAGTAAACTAAAATTACTTTATTTAATGACTCAGATGTATTTGCTGTTTCGTATTTAAAAATATTTAGTATTTTAATAAGTAAAGGAATAGCTTGTGAAACTTCCGAAGTTTCTCTCACAAAGCCCGGGGGCAATGGTTTATGCTGACCTACGGTGTAAATGTCTTTTATAGTCTTTTATTGTATCAACTCTAAATATTTATAAGAGCAAACTTAAATACGGAGAAAATAAACTGATATCTAAAGTGTAGTAAATACAATAATGTGACAAACCTAGTATGTTTTTGATTATATTCAACAATATACATATTAATAACAATTTGAATGGAAATTTGTGGAAAACTTGGTTGTACTGGTGGCCAAATTGGCTTAGTTTAGACCAGTGGTTCACAACCTTTTATGGCTCATGGCTCCCTTCCGGATGATTTTAGTTTTCATGGCTCCCAGATTATCATTCCAGTCATATTAATAGTGTTATTTCGATTGGTAGATTCCTAATTCCATTATATTCAAACAATTCATGCTAATAAAAAAAAACTCCTAAAATAACCTTATCTAGCAATGAAACTAAAGAACTGTCAGTTTGTCTGTCCAAGGAAAGGTAAAATCAGTTTCCAAGTAGCATTGTGGCCTCCTGGTTACTGCTATGTTGCCCCCTTGTGAACCGCTGGTTCAGACACATATTTCAGTACAGTTATTTAATGTATATGTAACGTGGACGGATATTCCATATTGAACCTGTCAAATTAGAGCAGCTCCGCAAGGAGTGATTTCTGGTTTAAAGGCTTGTTCATTTGATACAATTCTCGTTTTAACAACAGGTATATTCCTGACATGGCGATGGCTTGCTATAGCATCTGCAGTACCTTGTGCGATGTTGACACTATTCACTGCATTTGTTCCCGAGACGCCAAGGTTTCTACTCATGCAAGAAATTGAAGAACAACAAGCAGTTCCCCCTCAGCATCAACATAGAAGACAATCTAGGCATTCTCTTGTGTTTTTGAGAGGTCAAAGTGTAAGTTTGCCCATTGAATTTGTAGGCGCTCCGTAGTATGTGTGCCAAGATGACGCACAACCTGATAACCCTAACCCGGTACACATGCTATGTTCAGGTTGTGCGCCATCTTGGTACACATACTACATGAGCACCGATTTGTAATTGTAACTCACTTAGTCAAGCGTTCAGATCATTATAGAATTTTGCGTACCCTACACTGGACTCGTAGTTGACTGGCTGACTACCAGGGCAGTCCAAAACGACTTGATATCTAAATGTTATATTTGATATTTTGCAAATTTTTGATTTGGGAGAATAGTTTAGGATAGTTTAATTTGAAAACATATAAATTTGAGAAATTGAAGTCTAACTAAAAAGACCAAATAGGCTTTCATTTGATCTGTGAATACAGTGGAATATCATTAAATCCGGAACTATCAGTAACTGTATCTGGAGCTGACATGTGGAAGCTATGGCCCGCGGGACAAATTCGGCATGTTGGGTAATTTATTCTGGCCCGTCTGATGCTGTCACAACCAAACTAAAACCAAATTTTGATGTTTTAACTGAAAAATAGCTCGAGGAATTTTTTGAGATTGAGGTTAAATTGAGGTTTAGCACGATCCGCTCATTGTTTTCAACTTTTGCTTTTGTAACACTGTATAACATTCGAATGTAACTTTTTACGTCACACTTACACGGCCCGCCACTTTAGGTGGGCAAAATTTTTGGCCCCTGGTCTGAAAACCTTGTCCTCCTCTGATCTAGAGACTTGTTCATAGTGTAAATGCCTTTCAAAGATCTCAGTTGTATGCTTGAAGGGATTGTATTTAACTGGGTGCTTGTTCTTTAAAATTGTGTATTTGGTCAACCTACCCCACAATATTCGAAAAGAAAACTAGCTGTTCTGTTTGTCAATTCTCTTAGCTTAGCTGTTTCTAAAGTTGAATGACTGGGGCTCTAATTAGAAGCGGAAGGATATTTGCAGGTAGGTAGAGAGTAGCAACGCAAGAGGCCTATACGGATATGTATATTCAAAATACCGGTATAATTAAATTGGGGTGCTCCCGGAGTATGCGAACCAAGATGGCGGACATCGGAACGTAACATGGGTAACAGGTTAGGGTTAGGCGATAATTTTTTTCCAATTTTCCTTCTTTTAGTCCTATTATCAGTTCGAAGACTAGCCAAGAGCCTCCCGTAGTATTTATACCTAAAATTATGGCCTAACCCTAACCTAGTACACATATTACATTCCGATGTCCGCCATCCCTAAATTGGTAATAATATATACGTCCTTAAACTACGATAATATTGTAGCACTTGGTGATATCTAGAACACAAATAGGTGAAAACATAAAATGTTGAACTATTTCACCCGGGTGAGTTCGGCGGGCCATATTAAATCGTCATGTGGGCCATGGTTTGGGAACCACTGTTTTTGCTTGTATTATCCAGCTTATATTTTATTCGTCCTATAATCTCAATTTTTAGGCGGATATTGAATCTGAACTTAAAGCATTAGAAGACAATTTAGGAAAAGCAACAGAGACTGTATCATGGCTTGATTTGCTGAGAAAGAAATCAATTAGAACACCTTTGCTGCTAAGTCTTGGTGTAATGTTTTTTCAGCAAGGAAGTGGGGTTAATTGTGTTATGTTTTATTCAAAGAATATTTTCAGGGTGAGTGTACTTTTTGTAGCCTACCGGTGGGTACTCCTGTAGTGTGTGTACCAGGTTGGGGCATAATTTTATTCCGATTTTTTTTTTTCAGTTCTATTACGAGTTCGGAGACTGTCTGTTTTAGCAAAGTAAATATACCCCCTGCCCATGGCCATAGGCTTTCGTCCCTTTACACAACTTGATATAAAGTAGGGGAATAGAATTAGTTACCCCCACATTGATACACACACACTTCTGTAGCACCTACCGGTGTCTGCCTTAAGGGGCTGATTTGGGGCCATTACTGTTTATTTATATAGAATGTTTTATTAAGCACAAGTTTTTAATATAGCACTAACTCCACCCGAAGAGATAATGCCACCCAAACTTACCTGAAGGGCGTAACTTGGCTGCATCTCAATCAGGTCTCTTTCAATCAAGTATACATGGTTTTATATAATAATTTGTTTTGGCCTACTCCATGTTGCAAAAAAAATTACTCAAAATATGTTGAATTATTATATTTTATGGAGAAATCTCTGGTAAAGCATTTTTGTTCAAAACAATCAGCTTGATTATCTTAAAATATCATTATTAAACTTTATCAATTTCGAATTTAAATTTTAACTGAATCTCACAGGAATAACAAGGAATAGCAATCCCACAATTTTTAAACATCACTTAATATTTTTGTTACAGAACGCAGGATTCACCTCAGAGACTATGCAAAATGTTGCCTTGATCCTCGTTGCTTTTATTCAAGTTCTTTTCACATTTATTGCATGTGTTATCATGGATAAAGCAGGTACCGAACATATTCCAATTCCGTGTATAGGCTGTTCATAACGTCTTAAAATTTTCAAATTACAAAGGGAATTTATCGATACCAAATATGTTTTCGGCCATCACAAATGTATTAAATGAAGTAAAAATACTTGAACAATTACTGATCAAAAACAACAAACCTGATTAAGATATATTAAGAACTGACTCCATATCAAAAATCAACTCGTAAGATCATGCAAGCCGGCCATGTAAAACCAAAAGATTACCAGGGTTTGAAGTGCACCGATCTAGAATATCAAAACAGCGAATTACTCTCAATGAAAACCTGTGCTATCAAGCCAATCACTTGGGCTTTCTTCACATCTTGGATTCAAATACCGCCACCACACTCATGGTGTACTTAATTAGGCAGACTATAGCGGGGCAGAAAAATTTTGTATCTTTCAAATATGGTTACCCCTTACTAATGGTCTGATATCAGTGGCTACCTGTACAGGGACTTGGGTACTTTTGTAGTATGTGTACCAAGTTATGCTTAGGCCATAATTTCAGGTACAAATACTACGGGAGTCACTTGGCCAGTCCCCCAACTTGTATAATTGAACTAAAATAAGGAAAATTGTAATGAAATTATGACCTAACCCTAACCTGGTACACATACTACGTTCCGGTGTCCGCCATCTTTGTTCACATACTACAGGAGCGCCGGAACTTGTTGAGGACAAATAAGCATCACGCAATGAAGTTTTAACAAAATCTTCTTATTTTTAGGTCGAAAAGCATTACTGATTGTATCAGGCAGTTTCATGGCTCTTAGTTCTGGTACTTTTGGACTCTACTTTCAACTTTCTCTATCAGGTGGAAATAACAGTACAGGATTCGATCTTGGAATTGTTTTGGAAGAGTTAGACGCATGTGAGTTATACATTTTGGAAGGGATTTTTCATATTTATTCTGGAAAGAGAAAAGTCGATAAGATGGCGTAATGATGTGGTTAACCATAACCTCTCGTCTGGTTAGATTTTCGTATGCGAATTGTTAACCAATTATTTGCTTCAGATGCATGGTGGTGGACGAAGCCACATCTGACCAGCGGATTTAGGAAAGAATATATATATTTATTTGGGGTAAAAGGAAAGCTAATAAGACGGCCTAATCATATCATGAACCACGGCTTCTTGTCCGATTACCAGTCCATGTGCAGTATAGGAATAGTTAGCCAGTTATTTTCTGAGATGCATGGACTTGGGGGTGGAGAAAACCACATCTTCCCCGCGGTTACGTGAACTAACTTGCGACAGCAAGGAGGTCTAGCAATCAGCTTGGGTATAAAATTATCCCCGTCCCCATGCGATCAGAACCTGCAGAACAAGAGCATTCCTAATGCTTGGCAGTTGGCACGATGCACCAGTTTCTGAGCCAGTTATTAGTGACAGATAATTATATTACAGCAAATTTTGAATATAGCAATATTTCAAATCAAACAAGCATCATTCAACAAGAGTGCCATTTTTGTTTAAATTTTGCGTTATGCGTGTGCGTATAAGCTGATCCCTTAGTTTGGCAACTTTTTTTGAGTTTCAAAGTCGTCTTATATGCGAGGATATACAGTTAACCTCTCTCTGTACTGTGTTTCAGCATCTGGGAACCTGAATTGGTTGGCACTTGCTAGCCTACTAATCTACATGGCCGCTTTTGCAATCGGTCTCGGTCCTGTACCTTGGCTTATTTTATCAGAAATCATTCCAGTCCGGGCGCGAGGTAAAGCAAGTGGATTGTCAACAGGCTTTAATTGGGTTTTAGCTTTTATTTTTACAAAGGAGTTTCACGATATGCAGGTCAGTACTTGAACTTAATTGTATGCCAGTAGCAAGGCCTTAAACCCCCTAGAACAGAAGCTTAATCATAATAGGATTTACATATTTATCCCGGGGGAGAGGAAAACCGATAAGACGGCTTATCCATATGGCGAACCACGGCCTCTCGTCCGGTTACCATTCCAAGTCGGGTATGGGATTAGTTCTATTGTTTGTTTTCGGAAGCATGCACTTGGTGGTGGAGGAAGCCGTAACCGACCAGCGGTTACGTGAACCACCCAACGACGGCGAGGAGTCCAGCAATCCTCTCGCACATAACCATCTCTGCCTGGGATTATAATAATATAAAATGATGAACCACGGCCTCCCGTCTGTTTACCAGTCTATGTCAGGTATGTTATCAGTTAGCCAGCTGTTTGTTTTTGGAAGCATGGAGTTGATGATGGAGGAAACCGTAACCTACCAGTGGTTATGTGAACCACCCTACGGCGTAGAGAAGTCCAGCAATCTTCTCGTCTTCAACTATCTCCGCATGGGATTCGAACATGCGAACGCGAGCGTATTTCTAACGATTAGTGTGATGCACCACATCGCAGAGCCGAGTTTAATATTATAAACCTGTTACATATCTAATGAATAATCTTCTATTTCAGGTCGCATTCACAACACAAGGTACGTTCTGGATATTCGCTGGTATTTGTTTGATAGGCATCTTCTATCATGGCATCTTGCTTCCGGAGACCAAAGGAAAAACACTAGAAGAAATTACAGCTTATTTTGATCCCCGCCCGAATATTCACACCATAGAAGAAGAACCAGAAGCTTAGTGGGCTGTAAATGTTTTGAAAATCTTTTAATGAAGTAATCTTTTAATCTGTTATCTAATGTGCTCCAGGCCAAAAGTTGTTGATGAAGCAGAGAAAAATGAAAAAGTTTTATTGCAACAAGGCCCTTTTAAAATTTACTCTGGGCTTCTTTGTATTACATCAAATTTTGGGAAAATCTTCAGTTTCTCAACGATGGCATGTCGGTAGAATTGTGTCAATATATTTGATATTGGTCGATATCCTACCTCATGCCAGCCTTCAAAGGTTTAGCCAGGGGTGTTTGAGGGTCAGATCGCCCATGCACCCCCCCCCCCCCCTCCCCTGAAATATAAAATATCTTTTTTTACTACTTTTTGCTTTTTAAACCCTAAAGCAGCGGTTCTCAACCGGGGGCCTCCTAGTGGGGCCACAGAGGAGTTGGAGGGGTGCCACAAGGATGGGCTGAAATCTGAATTTACTTTTCACTTTAAAAGAAATTTCACAGTTTTTCCTAGTTTGCTGCTCAACAAAGTTATTTCGCAGGGTGTTTTCGCTTTCTTTTGTCCAAGAATCTATCAATGAAAATAACCCAATAAATACCTCTGGAATATTAATTAAAGTGGGGGCCATGAGTGCTAAAAGCCTCCGAAAGGGGGCCACGAGTCATAAAAGGTTGAGAACCACTGCCCTAAAGACTCTTGGAAACTCAACATTTTCAGGTCTGGCGATCCCGCTGGTCGTTACAGTCTAACTTGGCAATCAGAAATTTCAGAATCCTCCCTTTCAAAATTCCTACCTACACCCTGCCTACCTTGATGACACTCAAAATATATTTTATGATTATCATTTATACTATTATCAATATATTTATATATAATATGATCACCAGTATATATAACATCTCGTAGTGAAAAAAAATCGAAGAACTCAATATAAACCGAGATCTACTTCTGTACTACTATGCCCTGATTGCAATCTAAACTAAACAATATCTTTGTACATAACAGCGGCTGCTTCCTTGAAGCCTACTTCAGAGCGAATTATACCTTGTATATTCATTTCAAGAAGTGTTCCATTACTTCTGTAATACCTCCAATTCATGACTATAAAAAACAACTTTTTACTTGTTAGTCTCGTTAAGAGTTAAAACATGAAAACGTACTAAAACAAAGTGCAATACCACATCTTATTTTGTTATATTTCATTTTCGTTTTACCTACCTCAAAACTTTTTTTGATTGAAAGAGAATTTGGGGCTCCAGAAGTATGCGAACCAAGATGGCGGACATCGGAATGTAATATGTGTACTAGGTTAGGGTTAGGCCATAATTTTTAGGTATAAATACTACGGGAGGCTCTTGGCTAGTCTTCGAACTGATAATAGGACTAAAATAAGGAAAATTGGAAAGAAATTATGGCCTAACCCTAACCTGTTACCCATGTTACGTTCCGATGTCCGCCATCTTGGTTCGCATACTTCGGGAGCACCGAGAATTTTTGGGCTCTTATATTGTGTATGAGTGGGGTGTAAAAACTTATTGTTCGCTATTTGATGTTTGAATTTACAAAACCTGAACACAACTATCATTAATTCAATCTAGTATGCCCATTTAGGGCAATCATATCGAAATCTTGCTCATGAAAGAGGTTAATTTAACAGCATAGAACAGTGCTAGCGCAAGTCAAAAATGAAAATCTTTCATCCCTATTAAATTTATTGTTGTCTAATCGTACCGACACCCTTATCAAATCACAATAAATTTTGAAAACTAAGATCAAAGCTTATTAATAGTGCTGTAATTGCGACCCTAACTTTAATGTGAATGCAATTTATTTCCCTCTTTTTTTCCAATCACATGCAATAATTTTCATACAGTTGCCATAAAAATGGATTTTTCCGGCTAAAATCCCTGGAAGTTGCACTTTGGTGGTGGTTCTTCGGCAAAGTTTAATCCCAATAGTATTATTGGTTAAGTTCTAATCAAAACACTCAATTTTATGATAATCACAATTCATTCGATTGTAAACCACATTAAAATGATTGTGATGATGGCAAACTGTCGGTAAACTTTGCAATTTTAATATCTGTGTATTCTCTATTTTATTGAATATTGCCTGTTATTGTATTTACCATATGCATTTATTAATAATAAGTATAATATATATTTCATATCTGCTTCTTGATTTTACGGTACTCCCGAAGTATGTGAACCAAGATGGCGGACACCGGAACGTAGTATGTGTACCAGGTTAGGGTTAGGCCATAATTTTATTTCAATTTTCCTTGTTTTGGTTCTATTACGAGTTCGGGGATTAGCCAAGTGACTCCCGTAGTATTTGTACCTGAAATTATGGCCTAACCTGGTACACGTTCCGGTGTCCGCCATCTTGGTTCACATACTTCAATCAGTATAGTGTAAAATGTTCTTATCAGTGTTATGAATTAATGATTTTATCTTTTAGGTACCGGAAAAATCTTTGTATATATTTGGGCTGATAAGATCGGATTTTTATTTTTATTGCGGGGAGATGGGAGAGAGAGATTTATTGGTTCGTCAACCGGAAAACAAGTATTGTAACAATAGAAAATATACTTGACTGAGGGAGCGATACGACCATACGGACGGTCATCAGTGTCAGCTCCCCCCATATTTATTTGCATGTGGCCGTGCGGTGTGGCACATTAAGCTAAGCGTTGGGAATACGTTTGCCACCGCAACCTTGATTACCCTGCATGGGTTCGTAGGTTAGAATTCAATGTGGGGATAATTATGTGCGACAGGATTGCTAGACTCCCCTCCGACACAGGGCTGTTCACGTAACCGCTGGTCGGTCACGGCTTTCTCCACCAGCAAGTTCATGCTTCCGAAAACTGGCTAACTAATCCCATAACCAACATGGACTGGTAACTAGGGCTGGGCATTTTTATAACGGAATTTTGCCTTCGAAACCAAACGCACGTTTGTCACAAGCAGTAAAACATGGCGGCATTATTGGTGCTCCCGAAGTATTCGTACCAAGATGGCGCACAACCTGAACTTAGTATGTGTACCAGGTTAGGGTTGTTCAGGTGGTGCGTCATCTTGGTACGAATACTTCCGGAGCGCCCCATTATTACCCATCGAATTTAATGTATAATAGAACATAATTACCATGATTAAATCCACAAAATGGAAGTACCGGAGGCTAATTCGAGAGCATGAAACGATAATGATAATTTCACGAAGGTTTCTGCTTAATGACAAAACATTGACCAAATGGCACCAGAATAATACGAATACAGATTGTACAATTGAAATTTCACAAGCTTGTATATGAACCTCAACATTAAATTTTGAAATATTACTCATTTTTAGATTTTAAAAGCTTGTTCCAAATATTTGAATTTATCATTAAAGTGTTGATAAATTCAACTTACTGTCTGGATCTACTTGGATAATTATAGTGTTTATCGTATTTTACGCAATTTAATAAAAAAATATATGTTTGTGGCGTCAGGACACTTTTTTTACACAGCCCGTTATGGCGTCATAATTGCTTCTATAAGCCGAATTACGTCATTGTTGAAGATGGGGCTCACAAGCAGCATAGCATGGGCCCTCTCAGCGTCTAAATCCGACCCTACTCTCATCTCATATAATAATTGGGCTCATTTGTTACTTTATCCGATGCCGCAGAGTCCTGTGATCCAGTGGGGTAATGATACCAGGGAGAGCCATAACCGAATAGTCGACTATTTCGAATACATTCTAAAAAAAAAAAATTTTAAATCTGAATTCCGAATACATTATGAAATACTGGAACATACGAATTGGGGTTTCATGATGTTATTATTGATTAAAATTAGTTATTTTTTGTTCTAAGAAAATAGACTTAATAATGAACATTGCAGTATTTATATCTAGGAATTGTGTCCCATCTTGGCAAGCACAGAAAAAAGAACGACTAGGCGCTCAGTGAAATGTTTTAAATTATACAGTAAAATCAACATTAACTATTTTTTTTGACACGGCTAATTTTCGTTATGAATTCTGACTGTATATCGTCAGCGTGACATCGTTGAGCTAAATTCTGCCACAATTATCCCTCCACACAGGTATTGACTGTTGTTCTACTACAGACGTTTTTACTTTGCTATACGTTAGTTTAGAAAAAGGCAACTGTTATAACGCGATCGTCGTCATAATCAAATGAGTGGACCCAATTTACAAATTTCCATCCGCCAATGACGGAGAATTAAGACTGAAAATCGTGTTTTATTTTTCAAGCCAGATCTGATTTAAATATTTCATGTCGGCAGTTATGCTTTTATTATTGGTTATAAATTAACACCGCCAACTTAATTAAAGTGAACGATATTGTCATCAACGGCGCCAGTCTAACAATAAAATCCGCGATTGATACTAAATAATATTTAAGAGCTATTTCTTACGCGGTAACTTGCAAGAAATTCTCGTTATGTTCGGTCATTATCGAAACCAAGGATGAAATCGTTTAATTACGACAAAATTTCCTTTTAGATTTATTGCCGCGGTAACCCCAGACTATGTTGAAATATACGATAATAATTGTAAAATATTTTCAATCAAAAACATCCTCGCCGTGTTATAAGCACTTAAAGTTGTGGCTGACCTAAATCATCGGTGCTCCCGAAGTATGCGAACCAAGATGGCGGACATCGGAACGTAACATGGGTAACAGGTTAGGGTTAGGCCATAATTTTTTTCCCAATTTTCCTTATTTTAGTCCTATTATCAGTTGAAGACTAGCCAAGAGCCTCCCGTAGTATTTATACCTAAAATTATGGCCTAAGCCTAACCTAGTACACATATTACATTCCGATGTCCGCCATCTTGGTTCGCATACTTCGGGAGCCCCAAATCATTTCATCGCCACTTCGCAAAGGGTGTCTTCGATAAGATCTCCCTAATACCATATTTCTCTTTCCGCGGACCCGCATCTGAGTTAGCAATGTTTGTAAACAATTTTCCCCAGACCACGATGTGAAATACGTCTTTTGTGCATACGTCTCTTTTGTGCAGTTTTAATCACCCGGATGAGATCAATAAAAAATATATATAGTAATATGATACCATTGATATTACCACTGATCTGGCTAAAAATAGGATGTTTTATTTGCAAACAAGAACCATGATGATTTTACCATTGATCTGGCTAAAAATAGGATGTTTTGTTTGCAAACAATAACGTAGGGAACGTCATATTCAAAGGGTCTTGCTGTCATACACAGTCCTATATGATTACATTTTTTATATTGACGACACACAAACAGTTTAGCAACAATTGCCAGTTTGTTTTTATGATCTGACTAAAAGTAAAATGTTTTGTTTGCGATCAAGAACGTAGAAAGCGTCCTATTGAAAAAGTTTCACTGCAAGGCCCAGATCTAGGATTACAATTTCTTTACACCACACATAGCAATAAATATTGTTGATTTGTTTTTACGAACTGCATAAAAGTGAGATGTTTTGTTTGTGTTATTACAGTATTCGCTGCATACAATTTCTTCCGAATTTACTATTCACGCGTTGGTACATGTCTTATTTTTTGTTGGGGCTGTCAGCTTTGGTGATTTTCTCCACCATTTGTCTGTTTCTACTTTTCTTTCTGATCGTGTATTTTCGGCGAGATAATACGAAAACCCTTATCTTCAACTATCTATATTTAGAAGAGTAACACCCTCCACATTGGCCTTGGTCTTGAAAAAATCAATTTATCATTCTGACGTAACCGTTGACTTTTGCTAATTAGCCATTGTTATTAAAGTGGATGAGAAAACGGCATAAACAGAGATAAAATAACGATACGCAGATAAAATGGTATTTGGCGTATCGCGCTAAGAGTTGAGAATACGCTCGCCACCGCGCACCTCTGATCACCCTGCGAGGAGTGCAAACTGCGTCCCGCAGGCCAAATGCGGCCCACAAAAAATGTGCGGCCCGCGGTGAAGTGATAATTTTGAACGGTATGCCCACAAAACGAGTTTTGGGTTGAGTTAGTCTGGTAGGTGAGAACATTTCCAATCTATTTGTGTCGCAAAGCTTATACCAGTACCTGAGTCAAAACTAGATAGCAAAAACCTGTTGCAAAATACACAATGTTATAAAAACGGTTTTCTCATTGAATTCATAAAGTCGGTGTGACAGTAAATTTAAATAGCAGTTTTTAACTCAACAATTCTGCAAGAACTAGGGTTACCATATTTTTGTGACCCCAAAACGGGATTGTCATTAAGAGTTCATGCGCTGTCTGTCTAAATATCGGTTTCAGTTCGAAAAATAGAAAGGTATTTACGTTATCGTTGAGCACCCTTTGGGCGTACAGGGTTTACACGCATAGGCGTAGCCAGAGGGGCCATGGCCCCCCCCAAAATTTTCAAGAATTCCATTCCTAATTCACCAGTTTTGTGGCATCTTGTCTCGTCACGCTTGTTGATTGTCATTGTTACGTCACAAAGACTTGACCGTTCGCTCTTATGAGCAGTATGGTTTCGCAAGCTTTCGGTCAGTTGCTCGGTCTTCATTTGTTCTCGCCGGATTTTTATTCGAAACGCTTGGATTTTGATGACCAAATTACTTCGATGGCTAAATTTAAACAGGCGAAATTAGATAGTTTTTTCCAGCTAAATAAAGACTCGCTTTCCTCAAATACATCAATAAGCGCTTCTCAGGCTGTGGATGCACCGGTTACGTCTATCACTTCTATTCCCGAAGATGAACTAATAATCAACGAAGGGAAAACAAACGATCTTGGATTTATTCTTAAGAAACATACACAGCTTACCGATGCGGAGAGATACAGGCTTCTAACTTCGGATGGTCCGAAAAACGTGACGATTCTGGATACTGTTAGACAAAGTCGTCGTTAATTTCTCAAAAAATGGATTGACGATAACAGATTTTGCAGTTGGTTAGTTTACACCCAACTCTCTGATGGGGGTGGTTTGTGTAAGATATGCATAGTCACGCAAGCACGTTTGAAGCATGGAACTCTCAGGGACACTGCCTTTGTTACAAGACCATGCATTGACTACAAAAAATTTATTGAAAAGGCTGTAGCACATCGAGACACAAATTACCACCGAGAATCAAATATAGCTGCGAAAAATTTTGTCAAAAGCATGGAAACTGGTCAAAATGTGCGTGCAAACATGGAGGCCCAATATGCTACGCAAACAAAAGAAAACAGACGAATAATGACTTCCATTGTCAAGACTGTCATGTTCTGTGCTTCGGGTAACATATCCTTGCGCGGACATTCCGGGGATAGTGGAAATTTTGTGAACCTTCTTCTATTTCGTATCGACGCAGGGGATGAAGATTTGAAAAGGCATTTCGCTCGAATGGCCGGAAACGCTAAGTATACAAGTCCGATGATACAAAATGAAATTCTCAAGGTAGCAAGCAACATGATAGTGCAAGATATCGTTATGGAGGCTAATAAATCGTTTGTGTCCGTAATAGCCGACGAATCATGTGATATTTCTGGGAAAGAACAACTAAGCATCGTTTTGAGGTATGTGAAAGGTGGTGAAGTGTGCGAGCGCTTCACAGGATTAGTGGAAATGGATTCTGTTTCTGCCGAATCAATTTCCTCAAATATTTTGACCCACCTCTCTGGTATAGGAGTGGATTTGCAAAAACTTGTGGGGCAAGGCTATGATGGTGCAACGACAATGACAGGTCACGTCAGCGGTGTGCAAAAACGCATTCGTGATAAATACCCGCGCGCAATATTTGTGCACTGCGCTTCTCATTGTTTGAATTTGGTCATAAATGACCAAAGTAAAGTTGCAATCATCAGAAGCACCTGTGATATCATTCGTGAGACTATTCGTTTTTTCAGGGAGAGCCCTAAAAGGCGCGCGGGTTTAGGAATTAACATCCCTTTGTTCTGCCCCACCAGATGGTCTGAGAAGTACAAGAGCATCCGAATCTTCAAATGCAACTTCAAACGAGTACTTGAGGCTCTTGATTCTTTGGCGAGAGATGCTAACAGTGAGACGCGGGCGAAGGCTTTTTTTCTGAAATCTGCTCTAGAAAAGTCGTCGGTTATCTACGCCGTATGTTTGATTGGTCGATATTCGGCACTAATGGAGCCACTAGCGCGCACTTCAGGCGGTCGGAGTCAGTGTGCCGTCAGTAAAGAACCTCACATCCTCTCTTCAGAGCGTTATCGCTGAAGAACGCAATGACTCTGAAATCGCATTGAATATTTACAAAGAAGCTTGTGAAATAGCTGGCTTGAAAGAGTTGACAATACCCAGAGTAGTCGAAGTACAAGTGTATCGCGACAATGTCTGTGCTGATTCAGCATCCCAGTATCTTAAACGTTCTGTATATCTCCCATACGTCGAAGGCTTGAGCTGCTCTATTCGGGAATGCTTCATTGACAACCCATCATTTTTTTCATTGCTATCAATTCTTCCACCGAACAAACCAGTTCACGTGGATGAGATAGAGCGTCTGTATTTATTGGATAACCTCCAGAATGAAGTGAGAATGTGGAGAACTTCTTTAAGTTCCGACGTTAACGACGAATGTTTGGAGGGGCTTCTTCTGAGCGCTCGAGATTATCCAAGCGTGTACACCGCAATACAGATCGTTATGACGCTACCAGCAACCACCGTTGAGGCTGAGCGGTCTTTCTCCTGCATGAAACGGGTAAAGACGTGGCTGCGCTCATCAATGACGTCCAATCGCCTTTCTGATTTGTGTGTGCTTCACTGTCACCGTGAAATGGTCACCGAGGAGAAAATTAATCGAGCATAGTTAGCGGGAAGCGAAGGATGGACTTTTAATCGGGGCGATGTATTTTACTTATTTAAATTGCGTTGTTAATATTTGTTGTTTCATATAAAAAATTGGTTATTAATGGATTTTGTATTCACAAAAATCCAGCTGAGTAATTGAATCAGTTTGCTTGTTGACCAACTGTTGTTGTTTTGCGCTTGAAGAACGGGTGTTTTAAACCCAATATAAATTCTAAAATTTTCAAATTTGGCCCCCCCCAAAATTTTGGGCTGGCTACGCCACTGTTTACACGTAACAATTGTAGCGATTATCCGCTAACAAAACAACGAAACAAACAAAACCACGCACCCACGAGACATGCTAATTGGTAATATTCGTGTATTATGCTGACTGGCTGAACGCTAAAGCGGGACTTTTGGCTGACCGGTCGGGACGCCGGGACATGCCGTTGAAAAGTGGGACTGCCCCGCCTAAAACGGGACGTACGGTAAGCCCAGTGGCGTAGCATCCACCCCCGCAACCCCCGTGGTCACGGGAGGGCCCACAGCGCAAAGGGGCCCAAGCGATTAGAATTTAGAAATTTAAGCCGCAAAACCAAAAGCTGCATCGCAAATCCAGTAATGCACATCTTATAACGTTGATGTTAGTTCTGCTCAAATCGTTTTGTTACGTAACAATGCCAGGCAGTCGTCGATTTTCGGCGTCTTGTGGTTTGATCGCATCTGCAAAATTACGAAGGCTGTCAGAATGATGTCGAAAGCAAAACCTCTCAGTGGCGCACAGAAACGCAGAAAACGGGCAGAAGAGGAAGTACGTATGAAAAAAATAAAGTAACCAAGATAAACGGCAAATTTTAGATCACCATCGCCTTTTAATAGCGACATGTTATGCTTTTTAACGAAATGGAAAAAGCGTTGTTTTAGCTTATGTCCGAGAGTTTTTAGGGTCATTTCCACGAAATATTTTTGTGGGGGGGCCCACGAGAGTCTTGCTACGCCACTGGGTAAGCCTACCCCTAACAATTCCTTAAAAACAATAACTAAAAGAAACATTTTTTGTTGTGCTTGCAACTACAGTAGAAACTCTACCTACGAAATTAATTCGTCCCGGAAGCCCTTTCGTAGGTAGCAAATTCCGTAAGTAGGGACGTATTGTTGTCAATAACCTAATCCGTTCTAAGCCACCACAAAACTCGGACATTATATCCGTATAAATTATAATATTGGTTAAAACCCGTAACAAATTCATGTTAAAATTAGATTTCGGAGTAATAAATAGAAAGGGTACAAATGGAAAGAAGACAAAACAGAAAAATACCGAATAAAAACTACGAACGAAAACAAATAACTCGCTAACTAATCCTATAACTAGGCTTACCATACGTCCCGCTTTTCAGCGTTTTGTCCCGCGGTCCTGATAAGTCAGCCAAAAGTCCCGCTTTTCCAGCTTGATACACAAACATGTTCTCGTTACTGTTGTTTCTGTGTAGCGCAGCGCTAGCCTGCTTACTGAAGGTTAATGCGTTCGTTTCCCGCTGATTCCCATTGATGGCAGACGTATCGCATGTAAAACCAATACTAATTAGTCTAAATTCGAATTATTTGTACCGATATCGTTAACGTCAAATCCTTCCTATTTTTCGAACTGAACCCGATATTAGGACAGAGAATATGCGCATGGCGCGGCGGTGTGGCTCAACGGGCTAAGCGTTAGGAATACGCTCGCCACCGCACCTCTAATTACTCTGCATGGGTTCGCAGGTTCGAATCCCATGCAGGGATGGTTATGTGCGAGAGAATTGCTGGACTCCTCGCCGTCGATGGGTGGTTCACGTAACCGCTGGTCAGTTACGGCTTCCTCCCCCACCAAGTCCATGCTTCCGAAAATAAACAATATAACTAATCCCATACCCGACTTTGGAATGGTAACCGGACGAGAGGCCGTGGCTCGTTTATCCCCCGGGATAAATATGTAAATCCTATCCTATCCTAAATTTCGATAACAATATGGTCAATAAAGACAGCCGGGACAGCTTTAAATGTAGGAATGCAGGCCTATGTAGTAAAATCGGAAAATGTGAAGTACAAAATCGTTGTCTTTTGGGCCGTCCCGATTTGAAGTCACAAAAATATGGTAACCCTACCTATAACCAACATTGATTAGTAATCGGATGGGAGGCATGGTACACCATATGATTAAACCGTTTTATCGGATTTGCTCTGCTCCGGGATCAATATGTAAATCTTATCCTGAAAAAATTGCGCGACAACGCCGATCTCAACTCTGGTCACCTGATGGTCACGCGGGCATGTTTCACGAGCGGGGATTCCCCATAAATTCCTTGCATTTCGGCTGGACCATGAGTACTATAAGGATTTTCATATTGGGGATTATATTAAATCCTTGTTTAGGTGTCGATCCTATATCAGCTGCGGTAGCGGTTGGAGCGGCTGCGTTTTCAAAAGCTGGGAAACTGTTTTGCTCAACTGGCTTATTAGAATGTTGCAATGAAAGATATATCAAATTGGATGTGCAAGGTAAGAAATGCTGAAATCCAGGTGGTTAACTTATATTTTCCCGGGAAGAGGGAAGACGGCTTATTCATATAGTGAACTATGGCCTCTCCAGTTACCAGTCAATGTCGGGTATGGAGTTAGTCAGTTATCTATTTCTGTATTCAGCATGGACTTTTGAACTTAGAACAGTTCTGAACAGGCCAGTCTGGATTTCATGGCCTTTTTGAACGAGAAATCGGGCGTGCAATCAGAAATTCCCGCGTGCAAATAAGAATTCCTGGCGTGCAATTATAGCTCACGACGTGCAAAACAACTGCGCTCGCGTGCAACTGACTTTGACATCAGATACCTCTCAATACATCCGCGTAAAATTACCGGTATCGGATAAAAAATACGTTGAATCAGAGAAAAAATGGACGTTTGACCTTTGACCCCAAACATTATTTCTACAGTTTGTCGCTAATTTTGAGAGTGTTTGTGCGACTTTGGATACCGGTACTGTTCAGTACATCCGCGTAAAATTATTGGATAAAAAATACGTTGAACCAGAGCAAAATGGACATACTTTGTCATTAATTTTGGTAGTGTTTTTACGTAGAATTAATGGATAAAAAATACGTCAAATTAGAGCAAAATGGACGTTTGACCTTTGACCCCAAACAGCATTTTCATACTTTGTCACTAATTTTGGGAGTGTTTGAGCAACTTTAGATACCGGTACTGTTCAGTACATTCGTGTAAAATTATTGTATGAAAAATACGCTGAATCAGAGCCGTACTTGGCCATTGGTGCGGAGGCGATCTTTTCGTCCATAACTATTCTCACGGGATTCCTATTTCCTATCATTCAACACGATATGGACCTTTCCCCGAGCATCGACTTCCTTGTTTACTTCGTGACATTGGCCAATCAGCAAGATGCAAAAAAGGACGTAACAATGAGAGGAATTTTTCGCGGGTCAAAGGTTGGGGAAAGGTCCATGGTCTTTTTGCTTCGCAATATTTCGATCAGACCAAATCTTGCAAGCTGGTATTTGTCGACAATTGTGGAGGTATAATATTTTGGCATCTTTATATTACTGGATTATTGATTTTAAAACCATTTAAACCGATTTACATTGGTGAGAAATTGCAAATTTTCGACGTGCAAAATTGATTTCGCTCGCGTGCATTTTTGCGGAGCGCTAGCGCCCTCGGGCGTGCACCTACCATGGAATCCAGTCTGGTGAACAGGGATAGCATTCAAAACCGGGCTTAATCTTACAGCATAGAACATGACAAAATTTCGATTTTTATTGTTTATCTCCTGACTCCTTGGATTCTAAGATCTATCTGGTTGAAAACATAAAGTACCATGTGAAGAAGTTACGATATAACTTACATTTGTTGCTTTGTGTGAGGTGCTATGATATACAATCTCGAAAAGTTTTATTCTAGTGAATCACTCATGTATAGACAGCTGCTGTGTTTAGAAATGCCATATTCTTTTTAGCGCAAGTTTACAAGGTACTGTTCCATTTTAAAATAATATGACAGGAACTAGAGAATCCAAATCAAAAGTGCTGTTATGCGAAGTACCACTGCCAAGGGCAGAAGGGAGATGATTTTAATCGAGAAACACTACCACAATTCTTCTTACCTGTTGCTAAGTATGGAACTATCGGTAATAATGATTGACACGAAATGCAGCAGCGGATTACAGGGTTATGATCATGGCCATCCTTTTCTCTCCATGGTGCGATAAATTGTCTTTCCTCTTCACTGGATAAATATAAGAATCCAATACTATTCTTTTGCCTGAATTTTTCTTTTTTTTAAGGTCTTGAAAGAGATTTAAAAGAAAACCTTCATGGTCAACACCTTGTGATCCCGATTATAATAAATGCTGTCAAAGGTCATGTTGCTGATAGAGATCCAAAGAAACCATTGGTTCTTTCATTCCATGGTAAGTTCAGTAGTACCATAAGTCAGCATTTTTTTGGTATTCCCGGAGTATGTGAACCAAGATGGCGCACACTGGAACGTAGTATGTGTACCTGGTTAGGCCATAATTTTAATCCAATTTTTTTTATATTAGTTCTATTACGAGTTCAGGGACTGGCCAAGTGACTCCCGTAGTATATATACCTGAAATTATGGTCTAACTCTAACGTGATACGCATACTACGTTCCGGTGTCTGCCGTCTTGGTTCACATACTTCAGGAATACCGTTTTTTTTTTGCCATGCTGAAAATACCTACAGAATATAACAATATTCGAACAAGGGCTATTTCGGGTGAAGGGTAACACGAAAAAGGAATACTGACTACTGGGGCAGCTGCATAGTGCATGAAGATTCTTATATCTCACGTCAAGAAAGCTGAGAAGACTGCTTAGCCATAGTTCAAACTTCAATCTGTTGTCTGCGTGCTAGTCCAGATTGGGCATAAAAATGTCTATCCTGATAATCTGTCTAGGTGTTTCAGCAAGATGTTATGTGAAACACTGTGTTGCTGTGAATTCCAACAATCGTCCACAAGTGTAATTCAATGATTTATACATTTTCAATTGTAGTGTTGTAATTTTCAATTGTAATGCCTTTTGTCAAACTTCACGCTGATGTATTCTGATTAAAGGAGAACACTTTTTTTATTCACCACACTTCAACGCTAATCTTTTCAGCACACCCAGCACTCTAGGGCCTCACTGAACTCCCCATGAGCTTTGTCTGTCTATATATTTTAACATTGCCGTTTACTTAAGGTTGGACTGGAGGAGGAAAAAGTTTTGTGTCTCAGATGATTGTTAAACATTTGTATGAAAGAGGAGAACAAAGTGATTTTGCACATTTCTTATATTCTGATTTACATTTCAAACATCCTAGCAGAGTGGAAGAATATAAGGTAGGTGGATTTGTTTTGGGTGTCAGAAGAGTTAATAATGGGGTTCAATTTAAGAGTTTTCAAGTCTTTATATTTTAATAGATTTTTTGGTATTCCTGAAGTATGTGAACCAATATAGCGGGCACCGGAACGTAGTATGTGTACCAGGTTAGGGTTAGGCCATAATTTCAGGTTCAAATACTACGGGAGTCACTTGGCTAGTGCCTGAACTCGTGATAGAACTGAAATAAGAAAAATTGGAATAAAATTATGGCCTAACCTAGTACATATACTATGTTCTGGTGTCCACCATCTTGGTCTTATTTGTTTTCATCTATTGTACTATACTATTCCACGATTATTCTATATACAGCATATACACAAGGTTCGCAATACTAGATGACCTTTGTTGGTCTTGCACACCGACACGCACGAAGCAATTGACTTTGTTTTTGTGGCAATAAATCTCTCTCTGACGAAAGATACACTGCAAAAAGCTGTTCCCAGGTCCAAACTCCCAACCATCATCTCACTGAGTTTTAGATTGGTTAGTTAATGCCGATGCAGAATGATTCCACTCTTTCTAAAATAGTAGTACTTGTTAGCACTTGTATTGTTTCAGTCTTTTTAGGAGTGAAGAGAAAGACATGATTAATTGTTTTTACAGGACCAGTTACATTCATGGATATATCACAATGTATCCAACTGTGAGCGTTCAGTATTCATATTTGATGAAATGGATCACATGCCCCAAGGAATGATTGATGTGCTGGTGCCTTTCCTGGGACATAACCTCCGAATTGATGGTGTTAATTTCAGAAAAAGTATATTTATATTTATCAGGTAATTGTGGCCTGAAGGTTAAAATTGTGTACTGTTTATTATTTATCGATCTTTAGATCGGTAAGTATGTTGATAGGTATTTGTCTGTCTGTTTGTCTATTAGATGCACGCGGTATCTCACGAAGGCGTGGTTGAATCTGCTCCGAATTTTGCATGTGCATTCATAATATCTCCGACCAGAAGCCTATTGATTTTGGATGAATTATGTCGTATAATTAGCGAGTTAATGATTAACTAGTGATGGGACACAAGGTGTCACTATGCAGTAAGAGCCCTGT
This sequence comes from Styela clava, assembly GCF_964204865.1. Taxonomy (NCBI): domain Eukaryota; kingdom Metazoa; phylum Chordata; class Ascidiacea; order Stolidobranchia; family Styelidae; genus Styela; species Styela clava. The sequence continues at coordinate 7,137,011 of NC_135254.1, forward strand.
TTTGGGGGATCCCCTAACTTTCGATCGATAAGTTTTCAGTCTCTGACTGATATTCTCGTTATATTGTTTTTGAAATTTATTTTCACATGTGCCAAAATTTGATGTAGGTATGGGAATAATGGTCCCATATAAGTTCACTTAACCGAAGATAAAAGTAATTTTTTGTGTTCTACAACGCATTTTCTTTTGTCAATCTCTCAGCAGTTATACTATATAATTTCATTGACAGCGCTAATTACACATACATTCACTCGTGTTAAATTCCCATAATAAGCGGGATAAGTGTTTTTATTGATAGCTGATTACACATTACACTTCCTAGCTTAAACACTTCAATGTCAAAACAGATAGACCAAATAACGAGTGTTTCTTACATCAGATATTAGAGGCTGCTTGTACAGCGCCTTTTTTGTGTGAAAGTCGTTGATAAGTGTCGTATAAAAAAGACTGTAAATCAGTTTGAATGTAATCAATGTGATTTTTTTATTTCCAGCAATATAGGAGGTGACGTGCTAACACAAAAAGCAAAGGGACAGTGGGATAGTGGTAAATTGAGAGAAGACCTGAAACTTCGAGACTTACAGAAACCTCTTGAAATGTCTGCTTATAATTTATTAAGTGGATTAAAAGGGAGTGACATTATTCAAAAGTAAGTTGCTAGCTTTAAAATTATATATTTCAGTCTTGAATTCTTCATGAAAAGTTCCAGGCTATCTGCTGTCAAACTTTCTTCACAGACTCTCATTATAGGATTTACATATTTATCCTGGGGGAGAGGAATGATAAGACGGCTTAGCCATATGGATAACCACGGCCTCTCGTCCGGTTACCATTCCATGTCGGGTATGGGATTGTTAGTTATTTATTTTCGGTAGCATAGACTTGGTGGAAGAAGACGTAACCTACCAGCGGTTGAACCACCCTACGGCGGCGAGGAGTCCAACAGTCCTCTCACACATAACTATCCCCGCATGGGATTCGAACCTGCGAACCCACGCAGAGTAATCATAGATGCGGTGGCGAGCGTATTCCTAATGCCAAGCACGATGAGCCACACCACTAAACTTAATAAGTGGGAGCACTGCTTTTGTGTGCTGACTAATTTGAAGCATAACATGCTCGTGATAAATATGCTTAATTCTAACAACAAAGAAAAGCCAAAATAGGATAGGATTTACATATTTATCCCGGGGGAGAGGAAAGCCGATAAGACGGCTTATCCATATGGAGAACCACGGCCTCTCGTCCGGTTACCATTCCAAGTCGGGTATGGGATTAGTTATATTGTCTGTTTTCGGAAGCATGGACTTGATGGTCGAGGAAGTCTTAACCGACCAGCGGTTACGTGAACCACCCAACGACAGCGAGGAGTCCAGCAATCCTCTCGCACATAACCATCCCTGCATGGGATTCGAACCTGCGAACCCATGCAGAGTAATTAGAGGTGCGGTGGCGAGCGTATTCCTAACGTTTAGCCCGTTGAGCCACACCGCCGCGCCTAGGACTTAATTGTACAGATTCTCATTTGGTCGGGCTTTGGAAAGTTAATTTCCCCGGATTCATGAAGTTGCAACAACTAGCTGTTATGTCATGTAAACCACCATAAAATGATGAAAAGCCCATCAACACTCTATTGTCATGGTATTGTTGTCAAAGCTTAGCATGATGTAATAAGTCGCAATTGCTTAATGATAGGTCTGCTTGTGCTTGAGTCACTTAACTTTAAATTGTCGACTCATTCACTCATTTCTTTATCTTGTTTATATTTTATTCAATCCCATTTGCATTCACCCATGGTACTATATTATGCCATGATAAGCTTATATACAGCATATACACAAGGGTCGGGAGCCCAAATGACCTTAATCGGTCTTGCACACCGATCCGCACGAAACAATAATTAATCACTGTTTATTACTGATGAAATATTTTCTTTCTTATCTATTATTTTTTATATTAGTGTTGTTTTTGTGGCAATAAATCTCTCTCTCTCTCTTACGCAAAATTTTACGCTGCAATCTTTCTAGTCGCAATAGCTCTTGGTACAGTAGTAGGGGCCTGTTGCTTCGCTTGGAAATCAGTCTGCTTTGTTTCTGTACAAGTGCTAGAGACATGCTTCGAGCAAATTTTTCTAAAAATCTATCTGCCTTATTTTGCAAATTTATTTTACAGGCAGTTGATTGATCATTTTGTTCCATTTCTACCTCTGGAAAAAATACATGTTCGGCGGTGCGTGGAAGATGAATTCAAGCGTGCTGGTGTTTTTAATGTTTCAAATGAAGCATTGGACAGTGTGTTAGATGAATTAGACTGGTGGCCAGAAAAAGATAAACTATATTCTAAATCTGGTTGCACGAAAGTGACTCATAAAACCAGACTTATACATGGGTTATGATAGTAAAAATGAGAAATTAATTAGCCCAAATGTTTGGAAAATGTCAACTTCTTAGTTTTTAATTTTTTTTTCCCTATAAAGCATACTCCAAGAGGCTGCAATAACTTGTACAGTGATTAAAAAGGGACTTCATTGTTACGGCTGCAATTTGCTTCGGTGTTTGGCCAAATCTTTTGAAAGTTTCAGGTTCGTGTGCATTTCGAAAGAGTTGCAATAACTTATGCAGTGGTTACTTACAATAATACTTTATTACTTTGTTACAAGCTGTCAAGAACTGAGCGTAACAATAATTAAATAATGTTCGAGTCAAATTATGACTGGTGTCAACTTCTCGCTGTATTTAATTTCACAGCATATATTGCAAAAATATTCAGTCTGGCTTTTCAGTCAGTCGGTCAGTAGTTTATTTTATCACATACCAACACAATTGACCAAAATAACTACGAAGCACATATAAAACAATACTTTCAGTGTGAAGGAAGGCGCGATAAACCAGTGAAGGTTATCGAGCAGCGTCACCCTGGGGGAGTGAGTCTGAAAATTAAATCGTAATGAGAAAAAGTCAAACAGGATACTAGCAAAAGTCGTGAATAATAAATAAAATAATAAAGTCGAAGACGGCCTTTTAACACATTTAAGTATGCACATTTTGGTATGCCCTACTGCTGTTACTGGACTGTTTTTCCTTCCTAAGCTTGTATATGTTTCGTGAAGGTAATTTGGGAGTAACTTTCGCTATATTAGTGCCTTGCTGTTGTGCGACTATTTTTGTGTTTTTTTGCTATGTCAGTCCTTGTTCTGGATTGAAACCTTCAACTTATGGGCTGAATGTGTTATATTCTTACTATTTTTGTGCATTCTTTTCAGTGTTTTTATTTGTATTTCTTTTGTGCTTGTTATATGAAAAATAGCAAGTGCAAGTTTCTTCTATCTGTATTCTATGCATGATGATAAAAGTTTTACATGCGAAACGTGTTCAATCTGTTTTATACAAGATTTACATATTTATCCCGAGATTTATACCGACTTGACGGCTTAACCATATGGCGAACCACGGCCTCTCGGCCGGTTACCATTCCATGTCGGGTATGGGATTAGTTACGTATTTGTTTTTCCGAAGCATGGACTTGATAGTGGAGGAAGACGTAACCGACCAGCGGTTACGTGAACCACCCAACGGCGGCGAGGAGTCCAGCAATCCCCCCGCACATAACCATCCCGCATAGGATTCGAATCTGCGAACCCACGCAGAGTAAATAGAGGTGCGGTGGCGAGCGTATTCCTAACGCTTAGCACGATGAGCCACACCGCCGCCCCAATGAATTAATCTTCGGATTTTGTAAATAGGGGGTTGGTGGTTTGAATCGACTTCCAAGCTGTCGATTGGGGCATTATTTACATCCAAACATCTAGGACTCACCAGCTATCTCAATGCTTCAACTGAATAAATGTGTACCGGTTTTGGCGGCAATTTAAAGTCTGGTATATCGATTTTCTTCCGGGAGCATAAATATGACTGACAAAATAAACATTTTGGTTGCAATCACAAAATTTACAAATATTGGATCGGCGGTGTGGCGTTAAAAATGCGCTTGACATAGCAACTTTGGTTGCCCTGTGTGGGTTTGCCATCTGAAACAAATAACTGGCTAAATAATCTCATAACCGGACACAGGAGTGTGTATAGAGAGGGGATATGGAGACAGCCGCCCCGGGCAGCACGTTATAAGGATAACTTTGTTGCATTTTTATTGAATTTCACTCCTAATTTAATTATTCTGATGTATAATGACATCTATAATTTGTTTATCCCCCAAATTAGTTTTAAAGTTAGGTATAAGGAGCATCAAATTATCCAAAACTCGCCCTGGGAACCAGAAACTCGCCCCGAGCAGCAAGAAAGTTTGACACGCCCTTAACCGGACAAGGGGCATTGGTTTGCCATGTGATTAGGTCGTTTTATCCGCTCCCCCGCGATATTTTTAGGATAGGATTAACATATTTATATGTTTATAAAGTCAAAAGAGACCTTCAAAAGGAGTTACCGGTAGTTCTTTTGGGGCCTGAATCAACAAAATATTGTTTTGCTAATATAAAAACTTTGAGTAAACTTGAACTAAAATAAAACTAACAAAATCTAATCGATTCCGTTACAATTATTCATTTCGGCGGCCCTTGTTCCCGAAAAAGTGAAACTCATTTTGTGCGGTCCGGTGCGGCCGTAATCATGCGGTGCGACCTCTGACCCTCTTGTTTACAATTACAACGGTGAGTGGCATTAGAGGCAAAGTGTTATAGCCACTTTGATTAGGAGGCGCAGTTCTTACCACTTCATGGCAGCTCCTGCCACGAACGAACCGCGGCAGCTCTTGCCATGGTTTTATAGCGCTATTCTGTAATCAGTATTAACGGTATATTCACAAACTAATGTACCAAATTCTAATTGATCATGCGGAATTATATCTACTTAAACCCTAACCCCAAATCCATCAAGACTGTATCCATAAGAAAAACGTTCCAACTTACCCAATATTTGTCACCATAAGGGACTGCCCTGTCCTTACGACCCACCTGCCGCGGTTACGGCAGCAAAATTTTACCTGCCATTGGTTTTCAATTTGCTGCGCGGTAACGGCAGCTCGACATTGGTTTGTGGCAGCTAAAAAGTCAGTCGCCATAGGTTTGGCCGTAGCGGCCATGGTATGGAAATACCGCCATGGTTTTGCGGCAGCTGCAGACGCCATAGAATACTTAAAACTGCACTTGTTGATTAGAGGGAGGACGAAAGTTCGGAGAAATAGTCAGACGGGTGTTAGTTTTTTATTCAGCAAAATGCGCTTTCCTCGTTTATTATGCATTTTGTTGGGGGTGATTGAGCTTCTTCAAATTACGCACTGCCTTGAACCGTTATCGATGACTATGTTAATAATAGGAGGAGTCACCGCCGGAATCGGTCTCGTTCGTAGAAGTTGCCTGTTTTCAGAATGTTGCAGCGATGGATATATCAAATTAAACAGCACAGGTGGGCTTCACATGGAATTTTTGGATTTTGAGTCTCGAACTAATAAGCAATGCAAATTCCATTTTTTTTTTGCTGTTTCGCCCAACTGCAGAACTGGGGTATGGGTTGATTAAACATGAGTGTCATACCATAATCCAACTATAATCAACTTGGCAATTATTTTTTATAAAAGTTTATCTCTACTGTTCACTCCCATTTATAAAATCAATCAATTCGGCAGTGGCAAACATTATAAATTTTTTAATTATTGATACGGTGTGGCAAGTAATTTTTATTTATTATGTAATTTATCATGTTCTTCTCAACTTCTGTATGGTTGTGGGTGAGTGTGAGCGTGTGTGAAATATTTCACTTATTTTAGGTGAGTGAACACGTACCACTTCTTCTTGGCAAAACCTTCCATCTTGTATACATTCTGTACGTTTTGAACCTTATCTAAAGTTTTGTTTGCTCTCCTGATTTCATAATCAGTTTTTATTTATTTATTGGACACGTTTAGTGGCCATAACGATCGTTTCAAAATTTTGTTGTTATTGTTATTTTCTTTCGTCATTATCATTAAAAAATCGCTTTCTCTTCGAATACTGGACCAATTGCTTTGAAATTTTCAGTGGTTAAAGATAAAATTTTTCTCTGGAAGGCTATTACTTTTTTTTCCGCTATGACGCCATCAAAATTATTGCCATTGGGTGGCGCTACGTGTCCATATATTTGAGCATAGCTCTCTTGTTTTTACCAATCATTTTATTGTTAGGCTGATTATGTAGTCGAAATAAACTTATACTTATTATACTTAATTTTTCAATTTCATAGTTACGATCGCTCGTGTCCGCCGATAACAAACTCGCTAACGTCGAGGATCTTTCGCATATCATGATCGTTGCGACGAAAAAACGAGAGAAAAGGGTTGCTCGATTTCGGGTGATCATCTGCACGTTATGGACGACCACCCGCATACTTCGGGGGGGGGGGTCTTATTACATTACGCCATTGAGACGTCGATATGTCATAACTTTTCGGTGACGTGGTCAGCTGGGGTTTAGAAATGACGTATGCAAAAATTGTTGAGCCAGGCCAACTAGAAGTGCATGTGGTACTAAACCATACCAGACCCCAGAATTCTTTATTTTTAATTTGTGTGTATGAGTGAGCTTTAAAAATAAACTATCGATCTATCTTGATAGAAAAAATATGAATATACTAAACTGGAGCCATTTTGATCATTTCAAATCATTTCCTCAGCCCTGACACAAATTAGATTAGGGTTAAGCCCGGTGTATTTATCCTTTTCACTCTCTACAATAATTACCACTCTAATTCCTGAATGCATTACAAAACCTTCAATTATAAACCTTCATTTTTAGGTTTGAAAAGAGATTTGAACAGTAGATTGCACGGTCAACATCTGGTTATTCCTACTGTATTGAACTCAATATCTGGACATGTAAATAATCAAAACCCTTCAAAGCCACTTGTTCTTTCGTTTCATGGTAAGTTTATATGTTGATTTTATCATTGGTTTAGCCAGAGTCTAAAACGGGGGTGGGCAGGGTTTATGGACCAGGGGAAAAAAATTTTGTCCACCTAGACTGGCGTGATATATAAGTGTGATGTGGAAAGTTACATTTTATGAACAATATTTACAATGTTACAAAAGGAACCGTGGAAAACAATAAGCCACGTGCCAAAACTAAATTTGATCGCAATCTCAACAAATTCTATGAGCTTTTCTCAGCTAAAACATCATAATTTGGCTTCAGCTTGGTTGTGGCAGCATTACCCTGGCCAGATTGAATCGCCCAACGGGCCGGCCGGATTTGGCCTGCGGGCCTGTACTTTGCCTATGTCTGGTCTAGAACATCGGTTCTCTGCGCCCCATTAGTGAAGCTGATTAAAAATAGAAATATTTGTTAGAATTGATCTTGCCCGCCTTATTTTGGATATTTACCTCGTTTTACTATTTAGAGTTTGCAGAAAGCTGTTGTGTTTTTGTCATTTGTATTTTCTGTTATATTACTTTTGATTTACTATCTGTAATTTATAGCTTATTGTTATCTACCGGTAGTTATTTTCGAGGTAGGGCGCGAGACTTGCAAAAAATTTAAAAAGGGAGCGTGGCACGGCTTAAACAGTTTGACAACCACGGGTGTATAATGTATTTATTGATACTGAACACAGAAGCATTGTTTCGCAGAAATTTCAATAGTTATAATGACAGGCTAAAAAGCATTGAGTTTCAATCATAGCTGAAGTCGTTTTTCAGAAGGCTTGGGGGAGGGGGGTTGTAGTCGAGTGCAAAATTTTGCTGCGAAGTTTTCTCGTCTCCTCAGTCCTGGTTTTTATTTGTAATTTGTAATAAAAAGTGTTTTGAGATGAGCAATCATACACTCATTTTGATCCTAGGTTTTGTTTATTTTCTAGTGTTTGTAATTAATTTGTATTCAGGTTTTCTGGTCAGGTTTTCATCACCCATGTGTTGCTCTGCTATTTAATGTGTTAGGGGTTTAGACCTTTTTTACTCACAACTTATGTAGGAACCCCTTTGGCCAGAGTCAATTGTTGAAGATAAAAGTTAAACTCATACCGATCCACTTATTTCAGGTTGGACAGGGGGAGGAAAGAACTATGTATCTAAATTTATAGTGGAAAATCTTTTTTTCAAGAAAGAAAAAAGTCATTTTGTTCATCTTTTCAATTCTGAAATTCATTTCAAAAATAAAGATAGAGTTGAAGAATACAAGGTAAATAATCTTCATAGAGCAGCAGTTTCCAACCAGGGGCCATGTCTCCCAAGGGGGCCACAGCGCGGTTTGAGATGGGCCAATGGGCTAATATAACGATAGAGGTTGCGTTTTTGATTCGTAATCTGTTTCTGAATATCAATAATTATTTTTTCATTGTTTGGTCACAATTAATTTCAAACAAATTTATTTATCGCCATATTTAAACTGCATGATTGCTCTTTTCTTGTCATAGTTGTAAACTGCTTGTCTGAGGAAGTCTGATTTTGGTCAGACGAAACGTTACAAAAATATATTTGTGTTGGTGTGCAGCAGGACTCTTGAATTGCAATATTGTTATGTTTTACTTTTACTAATAACGGTAAGAAGTGTCTTAAAATCCTTGAAATTCATTCTCACTACCACTGTCAAACCCTTTAGTGCGGTCAGAGTTATACATGTATAATCCGATTTTTCAATGCGATCAGAGTTATGCACGTATAAGCCGACCCCTCAGTTTGGCAACTTTTTTAGAGATTCTAACTCGGCTTACAGGCTACACTGCAATATACGGGAGTTAGTTACAATTACAATAGTTCATCATGTGCATAACAAAAACACTAAATGATTGCAGAATATGCATAATACTACACAAAAATACAAATTAAAATTCCTTCATATGGGGTGTACTAGGGTATTGTGTATTGAACTGCAGGTCCTTTCTCCTTGTTTACTTTCTATTCCGGATCCGTATGTGGCTGTTGCCACAAGGATGTGTGACTGAGATAGTATTATGAAGATAAATAAAAATAACATAATCTCTTTCCACGAAATATTAAGTATATATATTTATGAGCTTTCGTTCGATCATAGTCTAACTTCTTCATAGTCTATCTTCTTTATCTGAAGAAGTTAGACTATGATCTAACGAAAGCTCATAAATATACTTGATATTTCGTGGAAAGAGATTATGTTATTTTTATTCAAAATTCCCTCCTCTGAAATAAAAAAAATTCTCCTGGCAGGGAATTCCCCCAAACACTGGAATAATTAAAAGCATCTGACAGTTTTGTTAAATTGTAACTTGCCTTTGAACTTCCAGGATAAACTCCATGGATGGATATATCACAATGTATCAAACTGTGCCCGTTCGATATTTATATTTGATGAAATGGATCATATGCCAGAAGGAATGATTGATGTGTTGGTGCCTTTCCTTGGACATAGCACCCATATAGACGGGGTGGATTTTAGGAAAACAATTTTCATATTTTTGAGGTAATTTATCAAGTTATTCTAGTAAAAACAAACAGAACATAACCAAGTGTTTACTGTTCTGAATAAAGTTAAAATGCTTGTTGACAGGTACAAGATTATAGCACTAGGCCTTCGATATATGGAGACATTTATTCAATTATTTACACGAAAGCATTTTTTGGGGCTCCCGAAGTATGCGAACCAAGATGGCGGACATAGGAATTTAATATGTGTACTAGGTTAGGGTTAGGCCATAATTTTAGGTATAAATACTACGGGAGGCTCTTGGCTAGTCTTCGAACTGATAATAGGACTAAAATAAGGAAAATTCGAAATAAATTATGGCCTAACCCTAATCTGTTACCCATGTTACGTTCCGATGTCCGCCATCTTGGTTCGCATACTTCGGGAGCCCCCATTTTTTTTTAATTCAAGGGACTGATGATGATAGGAATAGATTTCTATGTAACCCACGGAAGGGCAAACACATTTATATGTAGTAGGATTGCTGAACTCCTCACGGCATAGGGTGGTTCACGTAACTGCTGGTCGGTTACGACTTTCTCCACCATGTCCATGCATATGAAACAAACAACTGTCTGACTGCGAACAGATTCCATGATTAACATAGACTGGTAACTGGACGAGACACCGTGTGTCATAGGATTAAGTAGTCTCATCCTCTCTCCGGGGATAAATATCTGAATCCTACCCTATAAGCTACTGCTATGCTGCGATTAATCAGCAACAACTGTCTAACTAATCCCATACCCGACATGGACTGATATTGTCTGGTAACCAGACGAGAGTGTACGGTTCACCACATGATTAAGCCGTCTTATCGATTTTTCTCTCCCCGTGATGATAATGAAAACCTAAAAGCTTCTGCTATTATTTATTTTATCTCAACATCCATAAAGTTCAGCATCGCTCTCTTTTTTCTATGCAGTAACACAGGGGGAGACAAAATAACAGAAGCAGTTTACAAACATTGGCAAAATGGGAAGAAAAGAGAAGATATAAGGTTGCGCGACATGCAGGAACCATTAGAACTTGTTGCTTATAACGCACAGAGTGGCTTGAAGCGAAGCAAGTTGGTTCACAAGTGAGATTCCTTTACTTTTCACTATCTGGCTGGGTTGATATTTTGTATTATTTCCTTTTGTTAATTTCTGGCAACACTGTCTATTTCTTCAGTTTCCGTTCTTCTTATCGACCTTTAATTCACAACATTTTGTTTCTAAGATATTGATCTGGAGAAAAAACGATCACTCTTGTTATCAAGCATAAAAAATCCAATCTGACTGAAATAGAAATAGACACCGTACCCCCCCCCCCCCCGTTTAGAATTTGTCAAGTCTCGCTCCCCACCTCAAAAATAACCGGCAAACAATAAGCTACAAATAACAGATAGAAAGACAAAAGTATGTTTTAATCAAAAAACACGTTCCACATGGGTGGAATCACAATCTCTAAACAATAAAGAAATGTAAATATCCAAAATAAGGCAGGCAAGAATAATTAGCGCCACGCCCTCTCAAAAAAATGTACACGCCCCCTTTGTGTGGATTCAGTTTTAAATCTGCTTGAGTATTTAACTACTCTCACCGTCTCTGGGTGGTCATATAATATCAAGATTTTCTGGTTCAAACCAGTGGTTCACAAGGGAGGGAGGTGGCGTAGAAAATTTTGTTGAAAGGGCGTGAAGCTTATTAAAAATAAAAATATATGTATTTTCTTTGTAGCTTATTGTTACCTAGTTTTTTTGAGGGGGGCGTGAGACTTGAGACAAATTCTGAAATGGGGGCACGGGTTAAAAGAGTTTGAGAACCATTCATTTGAACTAGCATTCAAGTTTATTTGTCTTGAATTATTGGATAATTGTTCACATACATGATCTGGACTATTAACGAAGGGAACTAACCACACTTTTCCCGGATTCTCAGCAACACGAGAAGTCATATTCCACCCAATTAAGCTTTCCTTTCCCATTATGAATATGAAAATTCCATTTTTTCAGAAACTTAGTTGATCATTTCGTACCTTTTCTGCCATTGGAAAGATCGCATGTACGAAATTGCGTAATCGACGAAATCAAGCGACAAAATTTGAGGATGGACGAAAAATTTATAAATGAAGTATTAAAAGAGTTGTCATGGTTTCCGAAGGGCGTTAATTTATACTCGAAATCTGGTTGCAAAAAAGTTGCTCAAAAAGTCTCTATCATAAAAGAAGGGTGATATCTTTGAAGATTCTAATATATGTGAGTGGGTAATGGTTATTTTTCAACTCACGATTTTTAATGAAATAGTACTGAAGTGGGAGTTACGAGCAACTATACAACATTCATGTCATAACATATTGTGGAACAATAAACTTGAAACGCTGAAGTCAATACTGTTGGGGAAAACTAACTTTCCATAGATTTTTAGACATGTAAATGGATAATATCTTGGTATTTATGAAGTGTCACAAATCCCAACCATGTCTTATCCTGGCGTTGGAAATTTTACTTCAGAGTATGGGTAACCATAGAGGGCTTCTACTGACACACAGCAAAACAGGCCGAATTAACTACTGATTACCCAGCGTGGATATTTTCATTCAAATTCCGGAGAGAATAATTATGTGTGAGAGGATTGCTGGTTCGTTACAGCCACTGGTCCTTCATGACTGCCTTCATGAAACAAGTCCAGGCGCTCCAGAAGTGTGTGCACCAAGATGGCGCACAACCTGACAACCCTAACCTGGTACACATACAATGTTCAGGTTGTGCATCATTTTGGTGCACATACTTCGGGAGCACCCAAGTCCATGCATTTAAAAAGCTAGTCCGGTGAACAATTTTTATACACTCGTATCCAGACGAGAGACTGTGGTTCGCCACCTTCTTATGCCCTTTATTCATCTTTTTTATGCTGGTTGGCTGTAAGATTCTTGACTCATAAATAACTTTAAAAAGCTGGTCCATAACCGATAACCAGTTATTACTTCATCCATCATCCAAGTCCGTGTGTCTGTGAACATTTACTGGTCAAATAGTGGTTTCAATAACCATGGCTTGCCATATTGTTTAGCTTTCCTACAAAGCTCTTTTTGTGCCTGTGTGCTTTAAGACTCTTAATTAAAAAAAACGCTTGATAACATCATAAAATATTTGAATTTTTTGTGCAATACGTGACATGAACAGACGAATCTAATTTTTATTCATATTTCAGGATCAAGTAAAGTTCTCCAATCAAGTTCCTTCAACTTTACCCTGATGGTATTGAACAATCCTATGCAATAGTATAATTTCAAATGAAGAGAAAACTTTTTCATACTTTATTGTGGGTTGGACTCTTCAGCAATGCTTTCCATATAGTTAGCTTCAACCTGGTTCCAGCCTTAGTTATGAGATAATTGAAATTCTCGTTCAATTTAGCATAATTTTGGTGCCTTTTAGTGGATTTGCAATATTTCAAGTGAAGTGCAACATAGAATGTTGGAACAATATTTTATGTAAAAAGAGTTCGAAGTTGTTTGAAACTTCGATGAGACTGGCTATTTATGATAATGATGGCTGAGATATTTTATCTCGTGCAATTAATGACTTTGAAATTTATGATATTTGTATTCTATCTAATCTATTTTTCTTGTTGACATCAACTTTTTTGTAGTGCTTGAATTGTAAAGAGGCATATTTCGTTTATCTACTTCGCATGGTATCTCTGAAGCGGTGGAAAAGCACAATGTTCAAATTGATAGCCTAGCCTAGGCTTATATAAGCATGCTTCATATTTACCCACTGTAGTTGCATTGCTATATTGAGAATGATTGAACTGAGAACATTACTTACTGCGCTTTGTATTAAATATTTGTTTACTGGTCTATCATGTATGACAGGGGCGCCAAATATGACGAGGATGATACGAGGATAATTAAAATAATCGGCCCTCGACGTTTCGTTTTAAAATGTTTAAAATTCAATTGAAAAAACTAATCAATTTTATTTACCGTATGTAAGATTTCTTATCCCATAAGCCAATTCCACTGATTGTTTTATGTTTAGTATTGAAGCGTTGCTCAACAGTAAATTTATATGTGAAAAGTATCACTGCGGTAGCACTAGCAAAGTAAAAATTCGGAAACATTCATTTGGTGCTTTCGAAGAATTCGTACCAAGATGGCGCACAACCTGAACATAGTATGCGTACCAGCTTAGGTTGTGCGTCATCTTGGTACGAATTCTTCCCGAGCGCCATTTGTTTTTCTCAAAGCCACGATGGTAAACATGCGCAGTTTTCCCGCTGTGCAGTAATTTCTGGAAAAATAATTTGTCAAAATGATTGTTTTATATCAGTCATTTAGTTTTGCGGTCATGAATGGGCGATACAGAAGTATGTGTATAGTGAGTAGTATGGAGGTAACTAATATTGTTCGCCTACTTTACATCAAGTCGTGTGGAAGGAGGGAAACCTACCGTCGGGGGGTATATTCATTTGGCTAACACAGACGGTCCCCGAACTCGTAATGGAAGTAAAATATTTAAGATCGGAATGAAATTATGGATTAATTAAATTGGCCGCCCTAATTGTGGACATTGAAATGCTTGAATGTATATGATAGTACAATTGGGCTGATCACCTGTCCACGGGAATGCATGTTTTGATGAACGTAGTTTCCTGGCGCCCCCGTAGTATGTGAACCAAGAGGTGACCATACATTTGAACCCATGTGTATATCCGCGGATTCTTGTAGTGCTTGAGGTTCCCGACCCTTGTAGATACACATACTACGTTCCGGTATCCGCCATCTTGGTTCACATACTTCAGGAGTACCGATTTCGATTTCCTGTAAAATTGATCAATCGGACTAATCTAATTCTACTAGACGTAACAATGGCAATTTATGTAGCCGCTCACTAACGTCTTTCGTCAAGACGAGTATGTAAAATTGCCTAGTTTTCGTGGTTTGTGGGGTATTTGTCGTTATGCGTTGTGTTTCTAAAAGTTGCAATTTATTGTCATAATGTCGTTCGAGAAGCTTTAGTTTAATTACAATATTCAAAAATCGTAAACCATTTTGCCATAAGCTAGTATTGGAAGGTTTTTTTCTTGGGTCAGTGATAGGTCCATTATGACGCAACATAGACGTCACATGCCCACGTTTTTCTTGGACCTCAGACTCAGGTTGGTTCGTTTTTAAGGTTGCGCTTCGCATTTAGCGTTGCCTTAGTTCAAGTAGTAGTAGTATTCTATTCCGTCAACAATGTAAGGTAGTGTATATAACATTCAAAATTAATATTAGGCATTGTGAAGAGGCTGTAACGAAGCGACCGCTAGGTCATCGAGTCAGTCACTGTCTTTTGAAAAAAATTATTAAAATCAAGATAAAAGTCGGAGTAGGGAGGGGTTTTCTGTATTTGCTTTACAATAGATGGATGTCTGATTGAGGCTTATCTTCTTAATCAAACTTATTCATTATTCTTAATCAAACATGTTGGTCGTACAGCCATAGACTTATAGTTGGTACCGGTAACTCTTCAAATATGCGGCAAGCAATAGCCTAGCCGAAACCAATCGTGATATTCTATACCGCAGCATACATTAGTATTCTGTAGCTTATTCATCCGTTTGCATTGCCGCATTATCTTCCGTCAATCAAGTATCACATACCCATTTACACTTTGTATCCGACCTTTCGATTCATTACACGGGACTATCGAGAAGGTCAGGGAGTAGCTTGCTGTTGACCGAAAGATCACCGATGTTCACTTATTGAATGGTAGGTAAAGATTTTATTTTTTGGTTAAATTTCAAAATATATTATAGTAAGTTCAAATTAAATCATCTTTCCCGCTTATCTGTGTCACACTGAGCACATTTCCCAAAAAAGCTCACTACTGGTAGGCTGCCGAAGTAGGACTTCGCAAAGTTGGACCACCCTGATCTAATTAGTGTTAAATTTGCCGGAGAGAGCTGTACCTATGCAGCGTTCTTTATTGGACACGTAAGTGGACATAACGATCGTTTCAATATTATGTTGTTCTTCTTGCTGTTCTTTGACACGTTTTTAAAAAGTCGCTTTTCTCTTCAATTACTGGACCAATTGCTTGAAATTTTCAGTGGTTGAAGATGGAATTTTTTCAGAAGGCTATTACTTTTATTTATTTCTAAAATTTCTGTGAACTTTCAAAGATCCGTTTTTTGAGTGAGAAGATGTGATCAGGATAAAAAATAGCACCTTGTGGCGACTCCACGAAGCCATATCAGCTGAGGAGCGAACGTAATTCTCGCTTCGCTAAGATTTGTTTGTGAAGTGAACGGCGCCGTACCGGTACCTAGTGTTATATCATAGTGGTGACTCGGATCGCTTGTGTTACTACATTTGTGAGTCAGACGTGTCCATGTATTTGGGCGTAGCTCTGTTGTTGTTATTGCGGTGTTTCTTGTTATTTGTGTAGGTGTCGCTTGACCTAATGTTGCCAGCTCAGCTTGAATCTTATTATAGAATTATGTGAGCATTGATTGATTGCATATATTTCTGAGTTATGAGCAAAATAAGCAAAGAAAATGACAAGCAATAAGTGAAACACAAATACAACAAAAGCTAAAAAATTCCTTAGGGATCGGAAGAGTTTATTCGAGTTTATTCGCACATCGCAAAATTTAAATATGTATCGGCTCATATTCGATGGGAACCCAGTGGTATGGGTTCTTAGTAATTTGTAGCGATTAGTATATATATACGATGGGTGTACTGGCATATCGGGTATGGGAAAGGCGGTTATTTTTCGGTATTCGTATCGCCATCGGCTAAAAATAGCTGTTTGATCTGATCCAAAATGATTAAGAATAATCTAGTATGCGAATGTTGATAGGTGAAATTATTTTTCGCTGGGGGTGGGGTAATAGACGATACGTTTATTTAGTCGTGCTAGAAATCACAACACAACGTCAAAACAGATAAAAAAAAATTATTCATTACAGTAACGAATTTCATTGCAATTGACAGGAAGGGTCACTAGAAACTGGTATTATGGCGTTATTACGATAACTGGTATAATGAAGTTTTATCACAATTCAGAACTTCGTAATATTCCCCAAGTAAAGGTATTATCAAATATAATGAATAAATTATATTTTATTTTCGCTCGCAAAGTTAATTCTTACATTTTGAATACTATATGGTAAGCTAAATATCATTTCAAAATGCCCAGCAATGATCATTGGTACGGCAAATCCATTTTTCTTTGGTCATTTTTCTTTGGTTACTTGTATCAGAGGCTAGCAACGTCGCAAGTTATCAATACAATACACCTTATATGTATGGTATTGAAAAATAAAGCTAATTACAGGTATCATAACCTCGTATTATCACTTCGACACATCAGCTACCTCCACAAATCATCTTTAAAATATTTTTCAATCGAAATTCAAAACAGCAGAGACAAAAATAAGTAATTGATATTAAGAATGCTCAGTGCTCACATTGTGATGGCAATTGACAACAAAATGATTGAGAAAACTCAATTTGATTTTGCCAGTTTTAGTTTGCGTTTAAATTAACGTCATTTTTATATTCATGATCAAAGCATTTATTCCATAACATTCAGAATATGTCCTGTTGGATTATTTGGCAATTTATGTCACAGCCAAGATTGTATTCAAACGTCCAGCTACTATTACAATTCATCCCTGACAAGTGCAAATTTTTGTTCAACCTTTTTGCAACCAGATGTTGAGTACAACTTTATGTCTTCAGGATACCATAGTAATTCTTCCAAAACTTCTTCTATAAAAGTTCCGCCTCCGTGAAGAAGATTTCGACGTTTCATTTCATCAATGATACAATTCCGGACGTGTGATCCTTCCAGTGGTAGAAAAGGTATAAAGTGGGAAATTGAATTCCTATAAAAAATTTAAATTTTATTAATTAAATACAATGATAAATATCTATATTATTACCTATCGATTTTAATCGGTAAGTATGTTGATAGGTATTTGTCTGTCTGTCAGATGCACGCGATATCTCACGGAAACGAGATTGAATCTGCTCCAGATATTTTTCATGTGCATTCATCATATGTCGGACCAGAAGCCTATTGATTTTGGTCGAATTATGTCGTATAATTAGCGAGTTATTAATTAATTAGTGATGGGACACAAGGTGTCAATATGGAGTAAGAGCGCTGTTTTGGGGGATCCCTTAACTTTTGATCGATAAGTCCTCGGTCTCTGACCGATATTCTCGTAATTATGATTATTTGGTTTTGATTCTTGCTGTATAGTATTTTACTAACAAATCCCAGAATTATATATTTTGTTATAGAATACATTCTCATAACGGGTCGAAGCATTTGGACACCCAACGCATAATATCATTTTTCTGGTGCACAAAACTAATCCAGTTATAAGAACCATTAAAATAAAAACGAGAATATCGTTCGGAGACCAAAAACTTATCTTTCGAAACTGCGGTTTCGATTCATGGCTCTATAGTGACACCGCATGTCCAATCACTAATTAATTAATAACTCGCTAATTTCACGACATAATTTCAATCAATAGGCTTCTGGTCTGAGCTATGATGAATGCACATCCAAAATTTGGAGCAGATTCAACCTCGCTTTCGTGAGATATCGCGTGCATCTAACAGACAAATACCTATCAACATACTTACCGATCTTAAGATCGATAAGTGATAATACAAAACTTTCAGAAGATCGCCTTATGCAGCAAAGACACTCGCACTAAATAAATTAGTAGATTTGTCATACAAACAAGAGTTTCTACATTTCGATAACTCTACAAAACTTTTAAACTTCAATGGGAAATTCAAACAGATAGAATAAAAGCAACAAAAAGAGTATGAGCTAACAATTTTTAATAAAATTACAACCCAAAGAACATTTTCCAAAACTCGTGCTAATTGGAATCCACTACGATATCACTACTTTCGAGATTAATTTTTTTTTCTCATTTATCGCAGACTCCCCATTTATTAATATATGATAGTCGCGTCTTGGCTCGTCAGCAGTCACTTTTTATTCCGTTTGCAATGTGTGTTGTTTCTCTTTTGCATTGTAACTTTGCTCTGAGTGTTTTTTGTAAAGTTCAATTACTAGAGCCGGATGTCCTATGCTAATTAAATACATTATAATAGCTTTGATTTAGTATGCTATTGCGCTGAATAGAAAGTGGTCAACACTTACTTTTTGATCTCGAGACAGACTTTCTATAAGAACCTCGATGAGTAAATGAAGCATGACCAAAAAAGCTTCCTCGACAAATGCGATAATTGATGTCGAGTCAGAGGTCTCAGCTACCTGATTTATTTCAACTCCCGAAAATAAAATTAAAAAAAAACACTCACTTGCTAACCAAGATGCTGTTCTTCAGTCCACTCTGCTCGTTAAAAACGACAAGTTCTAGCATTCTTTGGGTTTCTTTCAGTTTGATTTCTTCTCTCTTTCCACCATGTCTCCGACGTTGAAGAACCATTTCTGTAATTCTGTCACCGCCGGTGTTACTGTTGTTAAAGTGTATCATTATCTTCGCGATAGTTTAGTGCAGGGGTGACGAAGCCATTTTATCAGTCACCGCTGAGTAAGCGGGCCGCACAACTTTTTCGTCATGACATATTGATATGATACCTATTAATTTTTATCAACAAAAACGAACAACTGCATCCATACAAGTTACTTGATGATATATTGCAGCAGAAAATAGAACATTCAATGTATGTTTTGCTTAGTGAGATTTTTGGAAATTTTGTTGCTTTACTAAGCGCTTCTTATCAGGACGAATTGGCGATTTGTAAACTCTCAACTGCATAAGCTCGTCATTTCACTCGGCCGTGACCTCCGCTTGGTTCGGCAGTTGGAGATCCGAATTTTCGCTCGAATACAGTATCATTTTTGACTCGTATGTTTTGATCGACTACCCAGGTATAACTATACAGTCAATTTATATTGTACAGTGGGAACTCTACCCAAGAAAGGTTCTCGATACGGAAAATCCAACTTACGAAATTTTTTTCGTAAAAATATTACATCGACTAACGAATTTAATATTTAAATGTATTAGAATATCGCGACCTCCGAATGTCCTTTTATTGGATATAAGAATATCGAATATCGCGCACACATCCCAGCGCCGCTGTCCACGTATTGGTTGAAGATATTTATTGTTTATTTTATGTTTTATCGTGATCGAAGTCAAACATATGCGGCGCAAGTTTTGCATTTCTTGCAATCTACAACGTATAAAATATAATTTAGTATTTTTAGCTCGGCGTCGTTGATGATAATACTGTCTAGTTCGAATTAGCGGTATTAATTTATAAATAGAAGCCGACAAATAATATTTAAACGAGAATATCGGTCAGAGACCGAAGACTTATCGATCGAAAGTTAGGGGATCCCCCAAAACAGCGCTCTTACTCCATAGTGACACCTTGTGTCCCATCACTAATTAATTAATAACTCGCTAATTATACGACATAATTCGCCCAAAATCAATAGGCTTCTGGTCCGAGATAAGATGAATGCACATGCAAAATCTGGAGCAGATTCAATCTGACCCTCGTAAGATATCGCGTGCATCTAACAGACAGACATACACACAGACAGACAAATACCTATCAACATACCTACCGATTAAAATCGATAAGTAATAATTTAGTATGGGAATTTTATTTTTAGCTCGGCGTCGTTGATGATAATACTGTCTAGTTCGAATTATCGGTATTAATTTATAAATAGAAGCCGACAAATAATATTTAAATCAGCTCCATCTTGAAAAATAAAACATGATTTACGGTCTTGATGCTCCGTTTTTAGCGGATGGAAATTTAGGTATCGGGTCCACTCATTCGATTATGATCGCGTTATAACATTTGCATTTTTCTGAACTAACGTATAGTATAAAATGAATACACATCGTAACACGACACTCATTACCTGTGTTGAGAGATATTTGTGGCGGAATTTAGCTTAACGATGTCGATGGACTAAATGACAATCACGCTGACGATAAACAGTGACGATTTATAACAAAAATTAGTCGTGTTATATATCATGTCCAAGGTTTGCGGGGGCCATTGATTGCCGTGATATTTCATAATTATGTTTTTTTGTCGATGCAACCGCAGGTTACATTGAGCACACAAATAAATTAATAAAGCAAGACATTAGAAATAGACTCGGATCAGTCGTCAATTGAATGCATTGCGCAACTGCAAAATCATTACCCGACAACATAACGTAACAGAAAAAACATTATCCGCCATAAAAAACGCCTATGGATACAGAAAATATAAACAAATCCATATTGTGAGAACTAACCGATTTTTGAAAAGTAAGCATTTTTTTGAAGATCTTCCCTTGTTTTAATCATTGAACTAAAGTTATAAACTTTTTATTACTCTCAGATGTCCCTTGTATCGTGCGCCGAAACAAAGTAAGATTACCCCTCCTAATTAATCCCTATGCATTTGCCGTTAAGACGGCGTAACTAGGCTGAAACAACGGTTATTTTGATCCGTTGTTAAAAGTATTGATGATCCAACAAAACAAGCTGTACTGGAAATAGCGTTGACAGTAATAAGATTATTGGAAATGGCGTTGCCAGTGAAATAGGTATTACTGGCTCTCCTGTTTTCTCTGCACAGTCCTGACTTCAAGCCAAACATACACTCAATCGCCTGAATACTTCGCGAGCCGCAGGTTCACCACCTCTGGTTTAGTGTATTGTGCCTCGTATGATGCTGTGGAAACTCTGGTTGAATACCCATGTCAAACTCATTACTAGAAGCGGTGCATGAACTAGGGGAAGGTGGGGCACGTTGGGACATGGGGCACAGTGAAAAATCAGCTCTCACTCTGATACTATATCCGCAATCCTTTCCACGGTTCGATGTTTCAATCCGCTTTTTGGGGAGTTACAACGTCCCCGCGAACGGACAACGTATGGGTAGAGCGGCGCAAGCTATGAGGTGAAATTGGTTTTTGGAGGTTAAAACTAAAATTTCACCGTTCCAGTTTTTTTCTTTTTTCTACTTTAGCCTTTCCAACATGACAAACCACCGTCTAATATTTCTCAGCTTTAGTCCACTGTAAAATATTCATAACGTTGGCGAGTGGATGTGCCTTCCGAATTTCGCCGTGGGATGGTCTGAAAATATTTGTTTCCTATGGGGAACAATGGATCGGGGTTCAGTGGTACATGCCCTACAGGGCACATTTCGACAGTGTTTGATACAATAAGTGCTTAGAGACCTCGAGATGCGTCATATTTTGTGTAATATTATGGTTTCTTTCGACCCATGGCCCAATATAGAATATATTCGAGAATCGATAATATTTCCAGATTTAGATTCGAGGAAGGAAATAATCAAATTTGTTTGCGAAATTTTTTGTCAAAATATCTGAACTATTTCAGTTGAACATTGATTTTAAAAATATTAAATCCTCAAATTTGAAGTCTTCCTGTTCCTTATACGATTATGCTGATTAATTGCTTATTTTTTAGGGCATTCTTCGTTGAATTTTGACAGGCTGAACCATTGTGCCCCAGGGTCTGTCCGAATGTGCCCCACAAGTGGGGTATAGAGGGACACTCGACAGACGTTTTTCAAAGCATTTTGGTAGTATGATGTGTGTCGCAAGGGAATTTCTTAGTCGCTGAATAAAAACTACATTTACCCATCTATGCATTAGTCCCGCAAACTTAAAGGAATATGCAGAATTGACGGCTCAAAATATGCAAAAGAAAAAAAGTGTCCCAACCTTCCCCTACATCCGAAGCGAAGTCGTAACCAGCTCGACAACCGTATCGAGTATATTTAGAGAGGGAGAATCAGAGTTATCGATTGATGTTACACATAATATTACGCCTTTTCACAATACCGTTTAAAATCATAAAATTTGGGAGCAACGAATATCGAAAACTGCCTTCGAATCAGCAATAACTACAAATCAAAGTTTTGTCATTTTCCAGTGGAAATTTTTGCGAGGTAAATTACTGTTTGCGGCCTGACGGTACAAACGCGCCGCCACGTGCCCTCTTAGTTGTAAATGATTATGTAAGAGTGCACTCAAATACCTTATAAATATGAAAATTGTTTTCCTATAATCTACTCCGTCCACTTGGGCATTGGGTTCCAGTAAGGGCGTCAGCACATCAATTATTCCTTCTGGCATGTGATCCATTTCTTCAAATACGAATATTGAACGTTCACAGTCCGATGCACTGCGATGTATCTTTGAATGTAACTGGTCCTGTAAAAAATAGAATTTTTTTTCTAGTAAGTCTGTTACAAGCAAAACCAACCCCACATGCCCTTCACGTGACCGCCTGATTTGGGGTTAGGGCAAATACAGGGTCTTGATTACAGCACGACGTTTAGAGTCGGTTAGTATTGTGTAATATCATAAAAGACCGATGCTCAAATATATGGACACGAAAGTCAAAGCGGAGTAGTACGGGTGAAAACACAATCTGTAACCACTAAACTTTAGAGCACTTGGTTCAGTGATTAAAGAGAAAAGCGATTTTTCATAACAACACGAAGAATACTACAACATATTAATAACAAAACGATCCATATGTCTTCTTCGTGTCCAATAAACGGTACTCCCGAAGTATGTGGACCAAGATGGCGGACACCGAAACGCAGTATGTGTACAAGGTTAGGGTTAGGCTATAATGTCGGGTCCAAATACTAAGGGACTCACTTGGCTAGTCCCCGAACTTGTAATAGAACTAAAATAAGGTAAGTTGGAATAAAAATTATGACCTAACCTGGTACACATACTACGTTCCAGTGTCCGCCATCTTGGTTCACATATTTCGGGGGTACCCATTAAGCATGTGGAAGTTTGATGTTAATAAACATTTTGAAAACGGAAGAATAAACCAAATTTTCTGTCGAATGATCCACCAGGTCCAAGCTGTTGGGGGCAATTTGAATTAGTCAGTTACTAGTGAATCCGATTTCGACTAGCAACTGACTTTAAATGTGGTATTTCGTTCTACGACTCAGCGCTTCCGTTGGGTCTTCGTCGATTTGAATAGGAGAAAATTCTATTTTTTTCTGGTTATCAATTTTCACCTTATGACAAAAGCTCTGACAATACCTTATACACGCTCGCCATATGTTCATGTTTGAAATGAATGTTTGCATTGAATTGATGAAAATGTGGACTGCGTTCCCCCCTCATAAATAAATTATTTGCGATAATTTTAGAAACAAAACTTTTTCCTCCTCCGGTCCAGCCTGGAACAAAATAACGACATAATGATAAAAAAATTTTTATGCCAAACATCTGATGGCGTCTCTCGTGTAAGAATTAGATGTTTGATGAGATTTTACCCTAACCCTGGAGCAGGGGTGGACAACCTCTGGCACGCGAGCCCATTTATTCGGCACGCAAGCGAGGCCTCGGAAACGAGATCATTCTCCTTCAGATAAAAAGTTTCCAGACTCTGAATTATCTGATGAAACTCGGTGTTTCTTTATTCATTATTGTTTGTTAATAATCCGTTTTACATTTAACAACTCTTTTTGTCCTTTCATGACCTATGTCGACAAAAAATAAATTATGACATAACAACTGAGTGAGCTCTTTAAGAAATTCAGTCATTTCCGCCTGATTTATGAAGTTGTACAGCAAATGTTGGAGTTACTTGTTAACTTACCATTATGAATTGATTTTGAAAGTGGCATCAGATGGGTAAACGGTTTATTAAATTTGAATACAGCAGTATTTTAGTACTAGGTTTTTTAGTAAATAGTTTGGGTTCGTTTCTTGTTTGCCTTTAATATACAGATTCTATGATGTCAGGACCGTCAGCAAAGAAGGGTCGTTTATTTGGTGTTGTCAGACTATTCCAAAAATACGGGACGGAAAGATTTGGTAGAATTGAGAAAGATAATAGAGCTTCATGTATTTTTTGTTTCGAAACGATTGTTTGTGGAACATCATCTGTAAAAAGGCACATATACTTTTAAGAATGACAGTAGTATGTTCTCAAAAATTTTGGTCGACACGCGGCCGCGCCTTTATTTAACATAGGCTTTCTAGCCGTTGTAGTTGCAGGCACAAAATGTGGTTATTGACCATATAACATGCATTGCTCGCTTCGCACAAGCCTATTGTTACAGCGCTGTAAAGTCATAGGTATGGATAATAAATTAAATTCATGTATAGGCTTTCCAACGCACATCGGAATTCTTGCACGTACCAGATTAAACTGAATTGAAAATTTTCTTCGCGGCCGCACACCATTCAAAATTGGCGTTTCTCCACGGGCCTTGATTTTCCCTCGTGGACCACAGGTAGCACACTCCTGCTTTATAACATTGAATATTTCAATTATATTTGCTCACCATGAAATGAAAGAACCAGTGGTTTCGATGGATTAGGGTTGCTGACGTGATCTGTTACTGCTTTATATACGGTAGGAATAACGAGGTGTTGGCCGTGTAACTTGTTTTCCAGATCCCGTTTGAAACCTAACAGCAAAAGTAAACGACATATTTGACTGCCAATCCTGTGCATAATTGAGGGGGGTAAACAGCTCAGCCTATTTACCGTCTCGAACATAGGGGCGTAGCCGCGTGGCAATATAATAATATCTTAACGTTCTAATCAAAACAAAACCTGACATCATAATTCAAATGTGACGACGGTTTACCGCGTCTACCTTTTACAGTTTTCTTTTATTTTACCTAATTCTGTTTGTACTTTTCGTATTTTCGGTATGTGAAAATAAACTACTGACTGTCTAATACTACTGTTATTGATAGCTACAGATTGTCACCGTGGCCACTACTTTCTTACCTTATGAAACGTTATTTTACTATTATGGGGTGTACTTGCCGTATCTGCTGAATACGATTTCTCCGGCGTCGCATTCTCCTGTCCATTTCCAAAAGCGGCAGCCGAGACCACCATTCGTGCCCACAATAATGAGTAATAAAATATGTAATCTATTATAACACATCCTAATGCAAATACAGATAGATTGATTTAGTGAGCTGAAATTGGGATATTTCGCGTACTTAATGCAATTTTCCTCAAACATGCTACAATGATATCAGTGTTATTGACATACATTTGGAATAGCGGGTCGGGAAGTCCTAAAACTTTCTTTACTTGGGTTAGATCGCCCCTGGGCTTCAGTGAAGTTGTTCCAGGGGTTTAATGAAGATCCCCAAAAACAGTTGTAGGCCTTTTATTGTATTTTTCGCGAGAAGGCTATTATTTCAACCCGTACTACTTCGTTTTGGCTTCCGTGTCCATATATTTGAGCATCGTTTCCTTGAATCTTATATGATAATACCCAATACTAATCGACTCTAAATATCGTGCTGTAATCAGACTGTAATTGTTATATATATACAACAATACAGTTTTACAAATTATTCATAAACTTTCAAGTTCTTTATGATAACGCTCATCGGCTACTCAATGTTTGGCGCTCCAGAAGTAATAGTACCAAGATGACGCACAACCTGAAACTAACCTGGTACAATATTATGTTCAGGTTGTGCGCCATCTTGGTAAAAATACTTCGGAAGCACTCAATGTTTGGGGCTCCCGAAGTATGCGAACCAAGATGGCGGACATCGGAACGTAACATGGGTAACAGGTTAGGGTTAGGCGATAATTTTTTTCCAATTTTCCTTATTTTAGGCCTATTATCAGTTCGAAGACTAGCCAAGAGCCTCCCGTATTATTTATACCTAAAATTATGGCCTAACCCTAACCTAGTACACATATTACATTGCGATGTCCGCCATCTTGGTTCGCATACTTCGGGAGCACCCAATGTTTTCTGCTTCTAGTCACGCAGTATCTGTGGTTATTATGACAAACCCTAGGGCAGCGTTTCCCAAAGAGCACGGCGCTCTATAGCGATTTGCTAAGTGCGCCCCGAAAATGAACAGAATTTTGTTGAACATGACTAATATATGATTGACTATTTTACATATATACTGTAGATGGATAATTGTTTTTTTTAATTGAAATACTAAATAATATTTTCATTTTACCTTTCAATGTGGTTTACTCTATGTTGCGTAGTGCCTGCCTCTATTGTAAGATGATATTTATGAAGTCATTATTAATGCTATACTTGTCACCGTTGACCTTGCTTGCTAACACTCTCTGCTTGCTGCATAGTGTTAAGTGCTGTGATCTATAGTGTCTATGTTATATCTATAATATACTCAAGCATCCTGAACACGTTAAACAATCAAACATCGGGGCTCCCGAAGTATGCGAACCAAGATGGCGGATATCGGAATGTAATATGTGTACTAGGTTAGGGTTAGGCCATAATTTTGGGTATAAATACTACGGGAGGCTCTTGGCTAGTCTTCGAGCTGATAATAGGACTAAACTAAGGAAAAATGGAAAAAAATTATCGCTTAACCCTAACCTGTTACCAATGTTACGTTCCGATGTCCGCCATCTTGGTTCGCATACTTCGGGAGCCCCCAAGCATCTATTGTCACGCAACAAGGTGTTTGAGCATGTTTCCAGTTTATATGAATAAAAATTCTTTTGGCCTGAACTGTAACAGCCTTATTTTTTTTTCAAACGATTGGTACTATTTTAAAGTCTGCTTATATCCTGACAGAATACCGAGTTTGGCGCTGCCAAAGTATGTATCAATATGGAGGTAACTAATTTTGTTCGCTTATTTTACATCAAGTTGTGTGGAGGGACTGAAACCTATGGACAGGGGAGCTAACACAGACAGCCCCAAACTCGTAATAGAACTAGAATAGGGAAAATCTCAATAAAATTATGGCCTAAACATAACCTGGTACACACACTACGGGAGTTTCGCCATATAGTATACATAGGATGTATCAACAAGTTTCTATCTCAAAATTTTCACTCTAACGCCTTGTTATTCCTAATATACAGCTCGATGCACGATGGTTATCACTTCAATAACTCTTTCAATAACTTCTAGCAAATACGACCTAAACACAAACCTTAAGTTGTCTGTGTCGCTCTGTTTGATTCAGTAAAATATTAACAAAAAATTAGATAACAAGTATGGCCGTTTAAGAATTAACGATGACCTATTACTGGAGACGTCTCTATCGACAACAACACAAATATTGCTTAATTCGTCTACTGCAGACGTGGCCAAGCAGTCAGAGACCAAGAGCTGCATTTCGTACTTTGATACCGCGAAGAGCCACATTATAAACCAGAACACACATGATTGATACGAACATCAAATATACCTTTATTCAGCTGTGCCAGAATGCTAGTTTATTGTAAATGTTACTAACCAACATGAAATGACAGAAATTTACAAGCCATTTATTATTATCTACTTAGTGGGACTCATGGTATGTCGTTGTAGCCAATCGAAGCAGTTCTTTTACATTGGTGTCAGTCAGAACAGATCAATGCTTTGATTTCACGTATTTTAGGGTAGAAAACACACATTCGCAGACGTATGTTGACGCAAATATTGGCAATACTCTATGCGCATCTAGTCTGAAATTCGCGTATTTTTCCATTGGCGTGCTTTTCCATAACTCAATGGTCATTTCCCTTATTTGAAGCGAATTCCAGTTGGTTTTCCTCATAAAGATCGACCATCTTCAATTCAGTTGCTCAGCCTCAGTTGCCCACTCCCGGTCTACTGCAATAGCATAAGCAAATGGCATGACACACATTGAGTTGACTATTTGGCGGCAAAACCGTCTTGTCGGCCTTCTGTTCCCCGAAACATGAGCAGGCAGTAAATATGGAAATCATATTCAAATAATTGTTTTATATTTCTTGAAACGAACTCTTGGACTTGTGCGCAAATTACGTAATCAGACGTTGATTGCATGAAAACCTATTGACGTGAAATTGTATGAGGATATTTTTAGCGCAGCGTTTTCTGAACCGGGCCCTTCAGGGGGCAATGGATCGGATCTCTCAGGGCCACGAGCAAATTACTTCACTGGGCCCAATTCGATACCTTGCTCACATTAATTGTCAAGTCAAATTTATTTTTTCCAAGCAGTAAAAAGGTCAGTTTTACACAAAATATGAAGAAACAAGAAAATCACACATTTTAAGTGGGTAGAGGAAGCCGCGAGGAACCAATGCTGGTTATCGAGCAGCGACACCCAAATTACGCCGACTTATTTATTTTTTTGACTGCAATGAATCTATAGCGTAGCGAGGAGCTTAAACAGCAAATTATAGTATTTTTAAGAGAAAAAAACGGGCCACAAGTGTTGAGAGACTTTGCAAAGGGGGTATGAGATCGAGAAAGTTTTCTAAACACTGGATTAGTACATCAACCTCACTTGAACCCATCAATCACATGCACGGTTGGCATTCAGTGGTTGCACTGTCTTCTAAACTCGAGTCCGCGGACCCCTGTGAGTCTGCGATGAGTGAACAACGATATGCAAATAGTCTGATCGATTATTAATCATTGATTTCAATCAAAAATCCATTGCATCTTTTTGGTTGATCGTTGCGGCGAATATCCATTGTTGTCAGAAAGGGCAATTAAAATTTGACTCTATTTCATCTCTACCAATACGATGACAAAATACAGGTCGAGACTTGTCGTAGAGTCGGACAAACGAGTTTGCTCGTCACAATTTTTGGTGCTCCCGAAGTATTCGTACCAAGATAACGCACAACCTGAACTTGGTATGTATACCAGCCTAGGGTTTTTCAGGTTGTGCGTCATATTGGTACGGATACTTCCGGAGCGTCCAATTTTTTCCTAGAATTGATAAATTGTGCAGTGAAAGCCATCTCGTCCAAAACATTAATGTCGTTTGTGTTGCAAATGAAACATAATTCTTTATCGTAGTTTGGGTACACAACGTGATACAGAATATGATGGGGGCCCATCGAAGCTAAGATTCCCAAACAGAGATTCGCGGCGCAAAAAGTTTGAGAAAATCTGGGGTAAAGGGATAAAAATATACAGTAACCGTCTATCTTCAATGATGCCCTTTTTGCTTGCCACATTAAAATTCTGAATCCATTTGAACAATATTAATAAGACAATATCGCTGTAACAATATAGATTTAATCTTCTGTTCTCTGATTCATTGATATACATGTCATACGATGGTTATTTCTCTGTGCATCGACTTCCTTGTTTAACGATGAGCAATAAGTTAATGGAGGTGTAGTTATTAGAAATTGTGACGTCGCTCAGACACTGTTTCCTCACAGGCATATTTTAAGCGTGGCTGTGAACACTGGATTTTGGATCGTCTTTTAGTATGGCTGTTAACCTTAGCTTGTCTTAGTGGCTTTATGTCAGATGTTAGTTGATTCAAAAATTTAGGAGTGTATCAAGTAACGCAATGACAATTTTGTTTTTTCGAAAATTTCTAAAATGTATTTCAGTCTGTAGGCTAAGTGGCAACTCGTGAAAACATTCTTAAAATATGTATCAAAAATGTTGCGATGGAAAAGTATAAGAGAAATGTTTGTGGGGTCAAGGGTCGGAGAAACATCTGTTAATATTCAGCGTAGGACATCGTGAAAGCTATTTGCACTTTCCGAAAAGTATAGAAAAACAAATTGGATAATATTTCAATGATTATTTATCCCCAGATAAAAGAAAAACGGCTTAATCAACAAATGTTAAAACCTCAGTATCTTATGTCATTACAGTAGTTGTGTTGAGCACTATCTGAGTGGGCGCCAATAAAAATTTACGCAGAAATGGATTATTGTTAATTTTCAAACGGCCATAATAGTAATACCAGTTCATATTCATATACAACCGATGCATATTTATACCCGCACACAAGTACAGTCATTCAGATATACACGTCCAGCCAACGAAGAACGTAGTTTATCATTGAGGTAGGTTAGCTTATCTGAGAACATTATAACGAGAATATCGGTCGGAATCGAAGACTTATCGATCGGAGGTTAGGGGATCCCCCAAAACAGCGCTCTTACTCCATAGTGACACCGTGTGTCCCACCACTAATTAATTTATAACTCGTTAATTATACGACATAATCCATCGATTATGTTCCGAACTATGATGAATGCACATGCGAAATTTGGAGCAGATTCAACCTCGCTTTCGTGAGATATCGCGTGTATCTAACAGACAAACAAACAAACACCTATCAACATACTTACCGATCTTAAGATCGATAAGTAACTACAGCTAGCCTGGAAATATTGAACAATCTATTCCAATGCCGTAGGTCAGATATCTAGATTTTTAGCTCACTACGTCACACAGTGGTGTCCGGTATCTATAAATGTATATCAGTCACACTTTCGGAGGAAATTGCATAACACGCAAAACATCTCATTTTCGGCTTACTGAATCAATCAAGCTGTACTTGTTTTTGCACTAAGATGAGCTGTAATAGATTACTGCATATTTTATTACTCATTAGTGCGGGGGCGCATAGTGGTATCTGTTGTCGTAATTCGAAACGGATAGGACAATGCGACGACGAAGAGATCATATTCAACAGCTCAGGCAAGTAATATTGAACCTTACATGAGGGAAAGAAAGTAGCCTAATG
Organism: Styela clava; assembly: GCF_964204865.1. Classification (NCBI taxonomy): domain Eukaryota; kingdom Metazoa; phylum Chordata; class Ascidiacea; order Stolidobranchia; family Styelidae; genus Styela; species Styela clava. The sequence goes on from NC_135254.1 coordinate 7,167,948, forward strand.
TGCATGGTGACAATCTATCGCTATAAACAACAGTACTATGTCGTCACATTGCCACTTATGACATTGCTGATACAGCACTTCTTGAACCTCTTCGCTGTGGTTTGAGCGGGTATTTCTGCCCATGTATCCACTATCCACGAACTCATTGTGGTCAAATCGACCCTTTTCATTGCGCCGCCTGTGGTATATGAATGATTGCTGTTGATCATCCAATTCCCCCACTTCTTCCGAAGTAGCGACTTGAAAGGCTCAATCGCAACGACGTCGAGAGGCTGCGGCATAAGAGTAAGCCCACCATGTATTATTACAATGTCCGACTTCAATTCACGTAATTCACACCCTAAAATATAACAGTAATCTTGTACTTCAATGTGAAACACTAATTAAACGCGGAACACCAGAAAGTCTTTTACGGGACACTAGTAAAACACAATTATTGTATTTTACCAGTGCATTCGATTATATTTGGACAATATATATATATATAATAGCGGCTCTCGAATTTGAATGTAACTTTGCAGAACCTCTGGTTGACAATCACTGATTGCGGATAATGAGATAGATTTACTGATTCGTCATACGAAAACAGTCATTAACGAAACGAAAATACAATAACGTGCGCAATGTTTTAGTTTAGTATAAACTAGAAGTGGGCGATACTGCCTTAAGGGGGGTTCATCTTGGTGCACATACTTCGGAAGCTCCCTTTAAAGTCAACGCCCTCGTATTCATTGTTATGCGTTCACAAATAATACGTCGTGTACTTTTGCTTTCAGCTTTCAAATGGGATCTGGAAAACAAGTTACACGGCCAACACCTCGTTGTTCCTACCGTATATAAAGCAGTAACAGATCACGTCAGCAACCCTAATCCATCGAAGCCACTGGTTCTTTCGTTTCATGGTGAGCAAATATAATTGTAATAGTCAATTTTTATATACCGTGTTTCCCCGAAAATAAGACCTACCTTGAAAATAAGACTTGATCTGATTTTTGAAAATGATTTTAAGATGGGGCCTCCCCTTAAAATAAGACCTAGTCACTAACGCGAATTTTTTTTGACCTAGGTCATAGCAAGAAATCTTTCCTACGCGTTTTAAATACGACCCGCGGGCCAAATCCGGTCCGTTAGGTAATTCAATCTGGCCCGCTTGATGCTGGCACAACCAACCTAAACCTTGATGTTTAAGCTCAAGAATTTTTTGAGATTGAGATTAAATTTAGTATTTGCATGAGGCTTATTGTTTTCCACTTTTGTTTTTGCAACACTGTAAATATTGTTCATAAAATGTAACTGTTTACGTCACACTCATATGGCCAGTCTATGTGGACGAAATTTGTGGCCACCACTGTTATAACGTGTTGTCTGCCCGTTGGTACCGACTGCCGGGATAGGAATGAATCGTGATGTTTGAAGTTTTGTAAGTAAACATTGCAAGGATGAATGCTCCGATGATTTACATTCTCACGGTGATGTGTCACGATGATAAAAAAATTGTAACAACCGGAACACCCCTAACTAGTAAATAAGTATTATCTTTACACCATGTCAGTGGACGTTCACATAAATATTTGTCTGTTTTGAAACAGATTCGAAGGGCTACAAAAAATATCAACTCTAAACTCTTTGCAAATAAGCATGAGAAATATTGTCATGGTATATGGAGTCTTTTTCTGCAGTCAAAAGTCGGGGAAATATACATTACAGTACACATTACTTCATCATATTGTTAAAATAGAAAAATTTACACGCGAGAAAAGTCATCAGATGTTTGGAATAAAAATATTTGGTGCTCCCGTAGTATGTGCACCAAGATGGCGCACAACCTGAAAATAGTATGTGTGCCAGGTTAGGATATCAGGTTGTGCGCCATCTTGGTGCACATACTACGGGAGAGCAAAATATTGTTATCATTATGTTGTTATTTTGTTTCAGGTTGGACCGGAGGAGGAAAAAGTTTTGTTTCTAGAATGATCGCAAATAATTTATTCAAGAAGGGGGAACACAGTCCGTATTTTCACCAATTCAATCCGAACATTCATTTCAGACATAAAGATAAGACGGGTGTATATAAGGTTATTGTCAGAAATTTTTGCATAGAGTTAAAATTTATTGCCAGAAAAAATAAAAGTTTATAATAGAACTTTTTCATATTTATATCAAGAGTAACCAACCTACCGTGTTTTCCCGAAAATAATAGAGGTACCTATTTCAATTTACTTTTGAAATATAACACTAGGGCTTTTTTGGAGGGATGCCTTTTTTTCATTTATTAAAGACAAAGTTACAAAGTAGACAATTACGAGATTTTTAAATATACAAAATATGAAAACCGATAACCATTTACTTATAAATAACACGTTTTTATTTAAAACAACTGCTGAACATTATAATCATTTAAAACGTGTAGGAGAAATTTCTTGCTATCGACTAATTCAAAAAAATTTCGCGATATCGACTAGGTTTTATTTTACGGGGAGAGGTTACATTAAAATCATTTTTTAAATTCAGGCTAGGTCTTATTTTCGAGGAAACACGGTATTTTAATTACCCCAGGAACCTGAACTTTGCAAGGCATTTGCTAAAAAATTTAGAAATCAAAACATAAAATCAAATGATTCAGGGAGTTCGCTCGGAAACATTCTTATAATGACGTGACAATCAGCAGAACCGTTTAATTTTTGTTTAGGCGATTATAGCGTTATGTTTGGCTTTCGAAAGTTAAAGCGTGCCCTGTTAAGATAGCGTAAGTATTAAAAAACAATCTTATTACGAGATTTTATGTTACTTTTACGTATGTCCTTATCGTTTCGTTTACCAGAGAACCTAATTTTAAAATTAAATTTTGAATTCAATCTCTAGTTATAAAATAAAACTCTCCCTTTACAGGACCAGTTACATTCATGGATATATCATAATGTGTCGGACTGTGGGCGTTCAGTATTTATATTTGATGAAATCGATCATATCTCAGAAGGGATAATGGATGTGTTGGCGCCTTTCCTTGGACATAGTGCCCGCGTGGACAGGGTGGATTTTAGAAAAACAATCTTTATATTTTCAAGGTAATTAAGTGCGTTTCTTTCCTAATCCTTTATATACAGCCTCGTCCATGGGACATATTTTTCTATCCATTCCCATTCCGCATCCCATTCCACTGGAATACAATTTAACGAAAATTGTTAAATTTAGGTTCAGCATCTATTAAATAGGACTACGTGTACTAAAAGACATGCGAAACAACAAAATTCACTGACTTTATCAACTTCATATTCATAACTTTTATAAATGTCTCCATCAGCCCCTTCACAAAGTATATTGTGAATATATTTTGCTCTTTATAACTAACAAGAGCGCTATGCTCAAATATAAGACCATAACGAAATTTTTTACCATCAATTTCACCAAAATCATACGCTATTTCGTGTCTCATAAGAAATACAAATGTGTGCTGTTTACTGCTGTCCCATTCCCACGGACAAACCTGGCTATTGATTTGCCAGTAGAAGCCACATGGTGGCGTTTGTACCGCCAGGTGCGAAGTACTCCACTAAAACCATGACCATATTTATACCCATATTATTGAGACTCTAAATATATCTCCTATTTACATTTTTACCTGTTACTGTTCCCAAAAAAATTGTTAAATCACTGAATTCTTTAATATTTCGTTTTTTATGGAATTCAAATTGGGAAAAAATCAAACGTAAAACATTGATTGGCCCAAAAATGAAAGGTGGAATTGTTATGGTAGACGTTGAAAGTACCATTATTTCCAAAAAACTGAAATGGTTGTATCACCTCATAGATGAGTCGAAAGAGAGTAATTGGAAAACCATTGACTTTATTATTTACGTGTTATTGAAATACATTGTTTACTGAAAGGAAATTTATGGTATAACTCTCGTTTCATAAAAAATCTTCTTTTTATAACAATTAAGGGTACACTTTGTACCTGGTACATATATAAGGAATTAACATCTAATACCAATATCCATCTTTATAATGAACCATTATGGTATAACAAGAAATTACAAATGCAAGAATGCCATTTTTTAAAACAAATTGGAAAGAACACGGAGTCTGTGAATTACACCATTTGATGAACAGAAATTCTCTATTCACTTATTTTCAACTGATAGAACATTATGGAATAGAATATAACGCAAATGATTATAGGAACTATTATAAATTAATTTGTTGCATACCAGAATATTGGATGGATTGTATTGAGAATTCTAGTGATTTTATTCGTTTACATAATATAAATATGTTTGATTTTGATGAATTTTTATCAAGTACATTTTGTGAAAATACGTGCCGCTCATCGTATAAACGCATTATGGAAAATAAATTTATTCCACCGGAGAAACAACAGAGGTTTTGGAAAGAAAATCTAAATTTACCTAATGACTTTGATTGGCTGTCATACTTTTCAAATAATTACTATTCAACGATTGAAACTAAATTGAGATCTTTTCAAACCAAATTTTTTCGGAGAGCTATTGTGCTAAATAATATTTTATATGGATTTAACTTGGTGAATTCAAATCTATGTGGATTTTGTGAAAATGCAATTAAAGACCTTTTTCATTTATTTTTTGACTGTCCAATCACTCAAGATTTTTGAGCACAAGTTAATCAATACTTATATTTGATTACTGACAGTCCGGCAATTACTTTGGGCAAAAAAGAATGTTTTTTAGGTTATTTTAACCCTCCGAATAACATGTTAATCAATTGTATATTAATTTGTGCTCGTTTTATTATATATCGATGTAAACTGCAACGTATTCTTCCAATATTTGGCATTTTTGTTGACTTTATCCAAAGTGTAAAAGAAAGCGAGAAATGGTATGCAATTAACCGGGGCAAATTACCGTTACATAATAAAAAGTGGAATAATATGTCATAGTTGAAATTGTGAAATCATGTTAAATAAATATGTTATGCATTTGTAATATCAATTTATACGCTTGTCTATAATTTTACCTATATGAGAACAATAAAAAAAAAACATGGTTTTCATCTACCTAGAGCCAAAAATAATATAAATGATAAATAAACATCGTCCCTCGTTTCTACGGAACTTTGTACGCAAAATACACACAAGTCATCCACTTTCTGAGACAAAATAAGCACACAACTCAAAAATAAGCACTCTTCTTAGAAATAAGCACATCGTTATTTATAAGACGCAAGCTTAAAACAAGGCACAAAACTTAGATATAAGCACGATACGGTAATACTGACTAAAATTAACAGGGTTTCGATCTGTAGGAGTTGCTGATACGCTGTTTTTTGAACTTCGTGCATTTCACATTTTATAACCTTAAACGTCGTTGTGCAACGGCGTGAATGTTCAGGCAATATTCCGTAGTCATTGTGGCATCCGCATTTTATTCTTTTTGTTGTCCTTTTATTTTAGTAGGTTGTTTAATATTGAGTTGTTCGGTAGCTATATTTGCTGTTTCAATGCAGCTACAAGGTGTCGTTGACTGGATGACTCTTTGAGTCTTTCGCGACCCATCCTCTACTGCAGGCCTGCACAACATACGGCCCGCGGGAGTATGAGTAAAATATTTTCCTGCATTCAGTTTATACTGCAACACGCAATACCTAATTCTAATAAAAAAGAAATATTGAAAATAAAGGGTGGGTTTTCAAGGTAGATGAACCACTGAATACGTATTTGCCATCTCATATGCAAAATACTGTACCTAGTTTTTACTCAATAAAATAAGATTTTCATATTTTTCAGCTCACCAGTAATGAAATTGTTTCATTAAATTTAACTGTTTCACAATATTGTTTTGATTTGTAGTTTATCTTGTGAAATATGTATGTGGCAAAGTTTGCGGCCCATCGGCCCTTCAGATTTATGCTTGCGGCCCTCGTGGTAATTTGAGTTGTGCAGGCCTGCTCTATTGCAACAAGCCGATATCCGTTTTAATAATTTGGTATATTCCCTTTATTTTGCTCATATCGTATTTTGGCTGTGCACGACGAAAATAAATATCTGAATGAGGAGGCGTGACATTCCACGTGGGCTCAAACAAAAAACTCTGCCTCCTTATCTTTATATACCCGATACGAGCGAGAGATAATTTATTAACCAGAAAAACAAGCATTGCAACAATAATAAAAATATACAACAATATACGCAAAGTTAATCGGTATAGACTGGAGGGAGCGATACGGCAATAAGTCATCAGCGTCAACTTCCACCATCGATTATGATTGTCGAGCGGATTACGGCTTCATTAAGTTAGAATCATGCGTCACATTTTGTTCACCAAGGTTAACTCACTGGCAGAGCAGTATGTTTCCAGATTTTCATTTTAGGGCGGTGTTTTCAAATTCAGGGATTGGCAGATATTTAGCAATGGGCAATAAAACTATTTCTGAACCATAAAAATATGTTATGTATTCGATTGATCAGCTGCACTAGTGTGTCGCACCACTTTCTGTATATTTAAATACAATTATATATACGTTAGGAATAAAAATGTGGTGTCACACCTCAAAATTAGGTGAGGGGGTTTGAAATTTCACAGATATCACTGCCGAAATGTGGCTGACTTGGGTCTTGAACCCGAGTCTTCCTTCCTAGGTACAAGAGCATACAAGGAACCAAACAATACTAAACCATTGCTTATAAAATTAACAGTGCCACAGTTGCACAGAGAATTACAGAAGTGGCTTTTCAACATTGGAGAAGTGAGGGAAAGAGAGAGGAAATCAAATTACGTGATACCCAAGAAATGCTAGAATATGTTGCTTATAACGAAGTGAGTGTACTGAAGAACAGCAAGTTGGCTAGCAAGTGAGTTTTTTTACCGAATCAAGTAACTGGGGCCTTTGTCTTGACATTTAGTGCATTTGTTGAGACAGCTTTGTTTATGTTTCATACCTTATTTATTTCCGAGGTTCTTCAAGTAAGTATTTGGCGTGCACAACCATTTTTGCATATGTTATTCCTAACCCCCACCTGGCCCCGTCCAGAGTTGGAGCAATTACATTAATTCAGTTCAATTACAATTACTCTCTTAAATGTTTCAATTACATTACAATTACTCAAAAATATCAAATTACAATGATAACATTTTGGTTCGTATTTACATTTTCACTTACTCAAAAACTGTTGGATTGCATTTGATGAAGATTAGGCTGCCAAAAATTTCTGACCCCAATAATGATGCGGAGAACATCTCTTCAAGTGCGTGATCAAGTTTGGCGAAGCCTTGGTTGAGAACTTAAGTTTCTTTTTGCAGTTGTTACAGCATGCCTCAGTGCTGCTCATAGATTAAAAAAACTCTGACAATGGTGCAGGAAGTGGTTCAACACAGGTTTCGGAAGAGTTCGTTTGATGTTAATTCATTTTCAAAATACTAAAATTTAGTCTAATTGAAAAGGTAATTGAGCCAAAATTTTAGCAAATTACAGTTACAATTACACAGAATGATAATGCCTCCATTACATTTACATGAAAAACTGTTGATCTAATCGTAATCAATTACAATTGATCTAACTCTGGCCCCGTCATCCAAAGATTACGTCACCACTACCTCTCTCACAAACACGTCAAAGAGCTTGCCAAGGAATAGCTACGATCGCCCGAAATGGCATCTTCGCCAACTCTCTAACGCCAGCGATCTCTCTCATATCGGGATCGTTACGACGTGAAAACACGAGAAATAGCTTGCTCGGTTTCAGGTGATCGTCTGCGCGCCTTGGATGACAGTTATTATAGTTTGAAGGGCCTTATTACGTTACAGTGAAGAAATTTGAAAATGACGAAGTCAGGTGGGAGTTAGGAATAATATATGCGAAAATGGTTATGCCATGCCAATTAGACGTGCTTACGACGTGTTGTGAACACGGCCGTTTTTTCTTGCTTCAGCATCCTTACGGTCGGTGAATACGGATCCTCTAACGCAGAGGTAGAGAGTAAAGAAAAGTAGTTAGACAGGGCAACTACATTTCAATTTGAGGGGTGCGTGTATTTTTAAGCTTTGACGTCGTATTACTCATATTTTCATTCGCTGCTGTCGATCCACGGTTATCGATGAATAGAGTCCCAAAATAGGCAGAGAGGAGACATTCAACGAAAGAGGTTGGGACCACTGTCATACTGCTTTTGTTCTTTTATTCGAGGGGTCGCCAATCTGCTTTCGGCCGACTAAAATCTTCAAAGTAGATCGCAATCGGCTGATCAATAAATACACAAAAACGCAAATAGTACTGAATATGCAAATAACTGCACACACGCATACATGAAATTTCACCGCTGCCATTAAGCTCGGCTCCGGTGGCGTATTTTTTATGTTTCATTTAATTTGATTACGTAATTGTACCCGGAGTAAATTTTCATCATTTATTTGAGATTTATTCGAATCATACAATTCAGATCTACAGCCTGCTTTTTATGCATGCACTGTAATGTATTCGTTCTGTTTTATAACACAACAGGTGCTGCATGAAACTGGTTCAAAAAAAAATTTGGGTTATTCTATTAAATTCACTCAACATCAGGCGCGATCGACAACTCGAGATGTGGCGATCGACTGGTTGGTTGCGATCGACGTGTTGGCCACCCCTGTTATATTCTATCTTTATGAATTTCGTATTGACGTTTATGAGTGTTGAAGAGCGTAATGTTGAGTGTCTTGTTTGTATAATACCACGAATCTACTAATCTATTTTTGTTGCATATGGGGATCTTCTTTGGGTACTCCCGTAGACCGTAGTGTTTGTACCACTATTGTATTTCATTCCGATTTTCCTTATTTTAGTTCGATTACGAGTTCGGGGACTGTCTGTGTTCGCCAAGTGAATATAACCCCCTGCCCATAGATTTCCGTCCCTTTACACAACTTGATGTAAAGTAGGTTTGATGTATAGTTACCTCCATATTTTGGTACACATACTTCTTGAGCGCCCTCCTTTGTTATTGGATATCTGCTAAAGGCTACTTATACTGTACAGCAAGAGTCGAACCCAAATAATTTATTAATTTATCATTGTATTTAAAGATATTTAAATTTATCATAGCAATTACATCGACCATTTTGTACCTTTTCTACCACTGGAAAGATCTCACGTCCGGAAGTGTATCATTGATGAGATGAAACGTCGAAATATGCACAGAGATGAAAATGTTATAGGAAAAGTTTTGGAAGATTTATTGTGGTTTCCTGAAGTAGAGCAGCTGTACTCAACATCTGGTTGCAAAGGGATTGCACATAGACTTGCACTTGTCAAGGATGAATTATAATAATGGCCGGACGTTTGTATACGGTCGTTGGTAGTCACTTGAAAAAGCGAAATGCTTTGATCATGAGTATAAAAAAATGAAGTTAATTTAAACGAAAACTAAAACTGGTAAAAACAAATTAAGCTTTTCCAATGATTTTTTTGCCAATTGCCATCACAATGTGATTATTTCTCAATACCAATTACTTATTTTTGTCTCTGCTGTTTTGGATTTCGATTGAAAAATATTTTAATGACGATTTGTGGAAGGATGTGTCGAAGTAATAATACGAGACTATAATTGCTGTAATTCTCGTTACTGTCAAATATAATAGGCCTACATATATATAAAATTTCTTGTATTTATAACAAGCGACGTTGCCAGCCTCTTATAAATATGACCAGAGAAAAATGGATATGCCGTACTAATTATCATATGGGCATTTTGAAATGGTATTTGTTTGATATTTAGATTCCTGATTACCATATAGTCTTCAAAATGCAAAAATTGATTTTGGTAGCGAAAAATATAATATAAAGGATTGATCATATTTGATAATATCTGAACTTGAAACATTACGAAGTTCAATATTGTGATAAAACGTCATGGTACCAGTTAACGTAGTAACGTCATAATACCCGTTTTTAGTGCCGCGAACATTTCAGTGATCAACATTTGCATAATAATTTATCACTAAACATTTTGGATCAAATCAAACAGCTGAATAAATTGTACATATCGGTCTATTTTAAGCCGATGGCGATACCTATAATGAAAAAATAACCGCTATTGCCGATATGTCAGTACACCTCTTGTATCTGCCATTATCTACAAATTACTAAGAACACACCCCTGGGTCCCCATCGAATATGAGCCGATACATATTTAGCTTTTGTTGTATCTTACTTATTGCTTGTCATTTTCTTTGTTTATTTTGCTCATACCTCCGAAATATATGCAATCAATCATCAATGCCTACAAAATTCTATGAAAAGATTCAAGCTGAGCTGGCAACATATGGCCAAGCGGCACTTTTATGCGAATCTACACAAATAACAAGAAACATCGCAATAACAATGAGGAACGCTGCATAGGTAAAGCTCTCTCCGGCAAATTGTAAAACATTAACTAGATCGGGGTGGTCCAACATTGCAAGGCCCTACTTCGGCAGCCTACAGTAGTGAGCTTTTTACCGTATTGTGCTTGGTGTGGCACAAATGTTGAAGCGGGTAGGAAGATTTAATTTGAATTTGCTGTGGTATATTCAAAAATTAGCTCCACTTACCATCCAGCAAGTGAACTTCCGTTCTCTTTCGGCCAACAGCGAACCACTTCCTGACCTTCTCGATATCATGGCCAGTGTAATGGATCGAAAGGTTGGATACAAAGTGGAAATGGGTTACTCCGCAATTATACAGTAGGCTTACCAATGGATTTTTAATTTCCAGTACTCAAACATGGAAACAGATGTAATTGACGTCATTCAACCTCGAGCTGGAGCTCGACAAATACGTTCCGACCACGATGGCCAGCTTGTATACTACGCAGCTGACTTTATTACAAAATTCCTTGGCATGTCAAATGTGATTGCCACTGAATTTCAATGTAATAAATGTGATACTTGATCGACAAATGATAATACGGCTATTCAAATGGATGAATGAGCTACGCAGCGTTCCTCAAACTGTGTTCCGCGAGCGGGAAGGGGGTGGGAATTGAAATTAAATTGCTCGGCATAGCGATCTCGGCCTTACAGTACTTCGGAGCCTCTCGGTCGTAAATTTGTCTTAACTGGCGACAACCAGGCCTTGCTATTTAAACAGGCGGACAGGCCTCGCGCAGGCTTGAAGAGCATGGCATTTACATTCAATATCCTCATCTTTTGGCTATAATTTTTAAATGTTAAGTTTACATTGTGACCATGGGCCTCTCAATGAACTGTTGGTTTAAAACTGGAACTCTCAGATGTCGTGGCCGTGATAAGCCTGTTGCACAAAGTAAATCCGTTACATAATTTTTTATCATCAATTTTTCTTGGTGTTCAGCGAGAAGAAATAAAAGCGTAGGTTTTTCGGGGCACAAAAGTTTGAGAAACGCCGTGGTACAGAATACTAATGTATGCTGCGGTACGGGATATTATTGCTTTCGGCTAGCTATTGGTGGCTGCAAATTTCAAGAATATTCTGGTCTACTGGTACCAACTATAAGTCTATGCTGTACGACGAATATGTTTGATTAACGTAATAGCCTACGTGTCAATAATCAATAACATCATACATCCAACTATGGCAGAGCAGATACAGAAAACTTAATCCTATTCCGACTTGAATTCTTAACTAGAAAGGCGATGCCAGATGCGAAGAGCAACCTAAAACACGAACTTACGGGGTCAAGGGCCGGCAAAACGCAGGCACGTGACGTCTATGTTGCGTCTTATTGGACCTATCCCTGGCCCAAGAAAAACCCTTTTTTAACAATTTTTGAATATTGTATTTAAACTAAAGTTTCTCGAACGACAATTAAATTACAACTTTTGGAAACACAATGCAAAATGACAAATAACTCGCAAAACCACGAAAACGAGGCAATGTTTACAAGCATACTGGTCTTAGCGAAAGACGTTTCTGAGCGGCTACAGAAATTGCCATTGTTACGTCTAGTAGAATTAGTTCCGATTGATCAATTTTACGGGAAGTCGAAATCAGTACTCCTGAAGTATGTGAACCAAGATGGCGGACATCGGAACGTAGTATGTGTACCAGATTAGGCCATAATTTCAGGTACAAATACTAAGGGAGTCACTTGGCTAGTCCCCGAACTCGAAATAGAACTAAAATAAGTAAACCTGGAATAAAACTATGGCCTAACCCGGTAAACATACTATGTTCAGGTGTCCGTCATCTTGGTTCACATACTACGGGAGCGCCAGGAAATCTATGTTCGTCCAAACATCCATTCTTGTGGACAGGTGATCAGGCCAATTATACATAAAAATGTGCCAACCGGTATATTCAATCACTTCAATTTCCGCAATTATGGCGGCCAATTTCATTTTGATGCGAAGCATACTGTCCAATTATATTCAGGTACAGATGGCCACGTATGTCTTATAGTAGCGGTTCCCAACTTTTTTTTCAAAAGATTCAAATTTTTCAAAAATAACTTTATAAATTCTCGCGAACTATAGATATGCTCAAATATGAAACAAAATACAGTACTTTTATGGGTACTCCCGTAATGTGTGTATCAGGTTAGGCCATAATTTTATTCATATTTTAGATATATTACGAGTTCGCGGACCTCCTGTGTAGAATAAATGAATACACCCTCTGCACACAGGTTTCAGTTCATTTACACAACTCAATTTAAAAATAAACGAACAAAATTAGTTACCTCTATATTGGTAAACACACTTCTGGATGCCCTTTTATGACCACAAAATTAAATGACAAATATAAAACAATCATTTTAAATTATATATATATATGTATACAGAAATTTCCAAGAAATTACTGCAAAGCGGGAAAACTAGGCATGTTTGCCATCGTGGCATGTCTTTAATTGAGCAAAATTAATGTTGCCGAGTTTTTACTTCGTCAGTGCTGCCAAGTTTTTCCGCAATGATACTCCCAATTATACAATTACTGGTGAGCAACGTTTCAACACTAAATATAAAATAATCAGTAAAATTTACTAGAAAATAGAATTAGTAACTTTTAGGTTTTTGTTGAAAAAAAAAGGCGACCAAAGTAGCATTCAGGCAACCCAGTGTTGAGCGACATATAGGTTGAAGAACACTGTCTTACAGAATATCTACAGTCTACGTAGAATCGTAGACTATCAGTTTGGTTGCAATACTCAAAAATTGATTCCCCAAACCTTGCGAAAAGACTTGCCTGAAATTAGTTATCAGTACCTGTGAGCCGCACATGAATTAACTCTTTTAATAAAAAATTATAGTTCTGAACATGTAAGTCAGTTTGTAAGAGCCAAAACACTCCCAAAATAAAGCGTCGCAAATTTTGCAATGGTGAAGGGTAAGGAGAATATTTTAGGGGTCAAAGAAACGTGCATAAAGAGAGCGGGAGTTCAGAAACGAAAGCGTTAAAGATTCATGCGTCATAAATCGTGAACGTCGAAGATAAAAATGCTCACGAGATGAAGAATCTTACACAAATGAAGTTAATTAAATGAGATTTCCCCTTAAATTAAATTTCAAACATTTTAAAACGAGGTGCGGCGGGACGTGGCTCATCGTCGCCACCGCACCCCTGATTACTCTGCGTGAGTTGACAGGTCAGAATCCCATGCGGGGATAGTGATGTGCGAGAGGATTGCTGGACTCCTCGCCGACGTAGGGTGGTTTACGTAACGTGGTTCGTCACATGGTTGAGCCGTCTTATTGGTTTTCCTCTCCCCCGGAATAAATATGTATATCCTATCCGTATGAATTATCCTCGGCATTTGCAGATTTGGCGCGCCTCTGTCATACCATTGTGTCCCAGTAAACACATATTTAATAGAAAGCGCAAAATATTTATCGCATTAAGTAATTTTATCAGTTCGATCATTTTCAATATAGCAATGCAATTACAGTGGGTAAATTACGAAGCATGCTTATATAAACCTAGGCTATGAATTTGAACATTGTGCTTTTTCACCGCCTCGGAGATTCCTTACGAATTGATAAACGGAATATGACTTCTTACAATTGAAGCACAGATTGAATACAAGTATCATAAATTTCAAAGTCATTAATTGTAGGAGATGAAGTATTTCAGCCCTCATTATGAACTTTGGGAACCTTTCTTCGGACACAATGATCTGACCGAAACTCGTTTATTTCGTCATAATAAAAATGGGGAGTGAAATTATTGAATTTACAATTTGATTATTACAATAGAATAGGAACGTGATAAAGTGGAATAACAGGGGGAATTTTTGTTTCGCGTTTTACAGTTTTTCGGACTCCTAGTTGACATCGTACTATTTTATTTTTTTGTGGAAAAATCTCAACCAAGACGCGGGCCGATAAAAATTGCCTCGCGGGCCGCGTGTTGGAGTCCCCTGCTTTATGGCTACACATAGCCCGAAGTAAATAGTCCAATGCCGAGTTAAAAAAAATGAGCGTGAGTGTGACCTATTCGAATATAAAGATTTTACTCATTTAGAAGTTTCAAACAACTTTGAACTCGAAAACATTTGACATAAAAAATCTTTTTAAAATTCAATGTTGCGGTAAACTTCACGTCAACATTGTGAATCCGCTAAAAAGCACTAAAATTATGCTAAAATGTACAAGATAATAATTTGAATTATCTCTATTTTTAACTAATGCTGTAATCAGGTTGAATCTAACTATACGGAAAATGGCGGGAACCGTTGCTGAAGATTTCAATCCACAAAAAGTATGAAAACGTTTTCTCTTCACTTGCAATGATACTATTGCATAGGATTGTTCAATACCATCAGGGTAAGGTTGAGGCAACTTGATTGACTAACTTGAATGGATCCTTAAACATGAATAAAAATTATATTCATGTCACGCATTGCACATGAAACCAAATATATTTTTATTTTGATGTTATCAAGTGTTTTTTAATTGAGAGACTTGCAGCACGCCGGCACAAAAGAAGCTCTGAAAGACAGCTAAACGATATGGCAACTCAAGGAGACGCATGGATTTGATGGGGGAAGCAATAAATGGCCAAGGGCTGCTGTGGACCACCTTTTTTAAGGTTACTAATGATTAAAGAGTCTTACTGCACACCAACATAAGAGGAGAGTGGATAAGAGAACATAAGAAGGTGGCGAACCACAGCCTCTCGTATGGTTACCAGTGTATAAAAATTGTTGATCGGATTAGCTTTTCTGATGCATGAACTTGTTTTATGTAGGAAGTCATGGGAGACAAGTTGTTGTAACGAACCAGCAATCCTCTCACACATAAGTATTCTCTCAAGAATTTGAATGTAAAACTTCCACGCTTGGTAATCAGTGGATACTTTTAATTAGCACAGCAACTAACTGCTGATCCTTAAATCTGCTTTGTCTGTTAGTGGAGACCCTGTATGGCAGGGATCTCCAACTCAAAATGGGAGACTTTTCGAACTTTATTAAAGACGTGGGCCATAAACCAACAAATTAGGTACAAAAATGATAACAAAAGAAATCTGAATGTATTTGTTGAAATTACACTTACACCAAACGAGACATGATACTTATTCAGTCACTTGTGCTGGACATTTGGCACCGTTTTGTAGCGTTGAGAGACTCGATGTTTGGCCTTATTTTGGGTACTCCCGAAGTATGCGTACCAAGATGGCGCACAACCTGAACATAGTATGTGTACAAGGTTAGGGTTCAGGTTGTGCGCCATTTTGGTACGAATACTTCGGGAGCGCCTTGCGTTGGTTTGCTAGTCTGACAGCATGCAAATGCTCGTCCGTTGGTCGTGTGCGGAGGGCTGATTTGTTAACTTTCATTGTTGAAAAAAACTACACACAAACATAAGTACTGCCAAACATCGCAAGTATGCAACGTGAGTGTGCGATTAACTTTGGGAACTTTACTTCGGACACAATGATCTGACCGAAACTCGTTTATTTCGTCATAATAAAAATGGGGAGTGAAATCATTGAATTTACAATTTAATTATTACAATGGAATATGAACGTGATAAAGTGGAATAACAGGGGGAATTTTTGTTTCGCGTTTTACAGTTTTTCGGACTCATAGTAGACATCGTACTATTTTATTTTTTGGTGGAAAAATCTCAACCAAGACGCGGGCCGATAAAAATTGCCTCGCGGGCCGCGTGTTGGAGTCCCCTGCTTTATGGCTACACATAGCCCGAAGTGAATAGTCCAATGCCAAGATAAAAAAAAATAATAAATGAGCGTGAGTGTGAACTATTCGAATATAAAGATTTTACTCATTTATATGTCTAGGAATCTATGAAAAGTTATTTTTTCCTAACAGTATTGGCTTGGGCGTTTCAAGTTTCTTTTTTCACGATACCTTATGAAACAAATGTTGCATAGCGAGACAACATTTTACGAGTTTGCTCGTCACATCATCCATAACATTAATGTCGTTTGTGTTGCAAAGGAAACATAATCCTTCATCGTAGTTTGGGTACAGAATGTGATACAGAATAGGATGGGGGTCCATCGAAGCTAAGATTCCCAAACAGAGATTCGCGGCGCAAAAAGTTTGAGAAAATCTGGGATAAAGGGATTAAAATCTACAGTAACCGTCTATCTTCAATGATGCCCTATTTACTTGCTACAATAAAATTATTAATTCATTTTAACAATTTTCAAAAGGCATTATCGCTTTAACAATATTGATTTAATCTTCTGTTCTCTGATTCATTGATATACATGCCATACGATGGTTATTTCTCTGTGCATCGTCTTCCTCGTTAACGATGAGCAATAAGTTAATGGAGGTGTAGTTATTAGAAATTGTGACGTCGCTCAGACACTGTTTCCTCACAGGCATATTTTAAGCGTGGCTGTGAACACTGGATTTTGGATCGTCTTTTAGTATGGCTGTTAACATTAGCTTGTCTTAGTGGCTTTATGTCAGATGTTAGTTGATTCAAAAATTTAGGAGTGTATCAAGTAACGCAATGACAATTTTGTTCTTTCGAAAATTTCTAAAATGTATTTCAGTCTGTAGGCTAAGTGGCAACTCGTAAAAACATTCTTAAAGTATGCATCAAAAATGTTGCGATGGAAAAGTATAAGGGGAATGTTTGTGGGGTCAAGCGTCGGAGAAACATCTGTTAATATTCAGCGTAAGACATCGTGAAAGCTATTTGCACTTTCCGAAAAGTATAGAAAAACAAATTTGATAATATTTCAATGATTATTTATCTCCAGATGAAAGAAAAACGGCTTAATCAACAAATGTTAAAACCTCAGTATCTCATGTTATTACAGTAGTTGTGTTGAGCACTATCTGAGTGGGCGCCAATAAAAATTTCCGCAGAAATGGATTGTTGTTAATTTTCAAACGGCTATAATAGTAATAACATGTCATATTCATATACAACCGATGCATATTTATACCCGCACACAAGTACAGTCATTCAGATATCCCCACGCAGCCAACGAAGAACGTAGTCTATCATTGAGGCAGGTTAGCTTATTTGAGAACATTATAAAGAGATCGGTCGGAATCGAAGACTTATCGATCGGAGGTTAGGGGATCCCCCAAAACAGCGCTCTTACTCCATAGTGACACCGTGTGTCCCACCACTAATTAATTTATAACTCGTTAATTATACGACATAATCCATCGATTATGTTCCGAACTATGATGAATGCACATGCGAAATTTGGAGCAGATTCAACCTCGCTTTCGTGATATATCGCGTGTATCTAACAGACAAACAAACAAACAGACAAATACCTATCAACATACTTACCGATCTTAAGATCGATAAGTAACTACAGCTAGCCTGGAAATATTGATCAATCTATTCCAATGTCGTAGGTCAGATATCTAGATTTTTAGCTCACTACGTCGCACAGTGGTGTCCGGTATCTATAAATGTATATTAGTGACACTTTCGGAAGAAATTGCATAACACGCAAAACATCTCAATTTCGGCTTACTGAATCAATCAAGCTGTACTTGTTTTTTATATTAAGATGAGCTGTAATGGATTACTGCATATTTCATTACTCATTAGTGCGGGGGCGCATAGTGGTATCTGTTGTCGTAATTCGAAACAGATAGGACAATGCGACGACGAAGAAATCATATTCAACAGCTCAGGCAAGTATTATTGAACCTTACATGAGGGAAAGAAAGTAGCCTAATGTACATGGTGACAATCTATCGCTATAAACAACAGTAATATGTCGTCACATTGCCACTTATGACATTGCTGATACAGCACTTCTTGAACCTCTTCGCTGTGGTTTGAGCGGGTATTTCTGCCCATGTATCCACTATCCATGAACTCATTGTGATCAAATCGACCCTTTTCATTGCGCCGCCTGTGGTATATGAATGATCGCTGTTGATCATCCAATTTCCCCACTTCTTCCGAAGTAGCGCCTTGAAAGGCTTAATCGCAACGACGTCGAGGGGCTGCAGCATAAGAGTAAGCCCACCATGTATTATTACAATGTCCGACTTCAATTCACGTAATTCACACGCTAGAATACAACAGTGAAATACGGTACTTTAATGTGAAACAACAATCAAACGCGGAACACCAGAAAGTCTTTTACGGGACACTAGTGAAACACACTTATTGTATTTTACCAGTGCATTCGATTATATTTGGACAATATATATATATAATAGCGACTCTCGAATTTGAATGTAACCGTGCAGAACCTCTGGTTGACAATCTGACTGATTGCGGATAATGAGATAGATTTACTGATTCGTCATACGAAAACAGTTGTTAACGAAACAAAACTATAATAACAGGCGCAATGTTTTAATTTAGTATAAACCAGAAGTGGGCGATACTGCCTTAATTAAGGGAAGTCCATCTTGGTGGAAGTTAACGCCCTCGTATTCATTGTTATGCGTTCACAAATAATACGTCGTGTACTTTTGCTTTCAGCTTTCAAACGGGATCTGGAAAACAAGTTACACGGCCAACACCTCGTTGTTCCTACCGTATATAAAGCAGTAACAGATCACGTCAGCAACCCTAATCCATCGAAGCCACTGGTTCTTTCGTTTCATGGTGAGCAAATACAATTGTAATAGTCAATTTTTATATACCGTGTTTCCCCGAAAATAAGACCTAGTCTGATTTTTGAAAATGATTTTAATATGGGGCCTCCCCTTAAAAAAAGGCCGCGAATTTTTTTTTTGACCTAGGTCATAGCAAGAAATCTCTCCTACACGTTTTAAATACGACCCGCGGACTAAATCCGGTCCGTTAGGTAATTCAATCTGGCCCGTCTGATGCTGGCACAATCAAACTAAACCTTGATGTTTAAGCTCAAGAATTTTTTTGAGATTGAAATTAAATTTAGTATTTGCCTGGGGCTTATTGTTTTCCACTTTTGTTTTTGCAACACTGTAAATATTGTTCATAAAATGTAACTGTTTACGTCACACTCATATGGCCAGTCTATGTGGACGAAATTTGTGGCCACCACTGTTATATAGTGTTGTCTGCCCGTTGGTACCGACTACAGAGATAGGAATGAATCGTGATGTTTGAAGTTTTGTAAGTAAACATTGCAAGGATGAATGCTCCGATGATTTACATTCTCACGGTGATGTGTCACGGTGATAGAAAAATTGTAACAACCGGAACACCCCTAACTAGTGAATAAGTATTATCTTTACACCATGTCAGTGGACGTTCACATAAATATTTGTCTGTTTTGAAACAGATTCGAAGAGCTATAAAAAATATCAACTCTAAACTTTTTGCAAATAAGCATGAGAAATATTGTCATGGTATATGGAGAATTTTTTTGGAGTCAAAAGTCGGAGAAATATACATTACAGTACACATTACTTTATCATATTGTTAAAATAGAAAAATTTACACGCGAGAGAAGTCATCAGATGTTTGGAATAAAAATATATATGGTGCTCCCGTAGTGGTGACCGTACATTTGAACCCATGCGTATATCCACGGGTTCAATCTATATGCGGGTGCTAAAACCCATGGGTTAGGGTTAGTATGGGTTTAACTATCCGTGAAACAAAAAAAATTCCATAGGTGCAATAGCATACAGGTGCAATTGTCATGGGTTCAAATGTACGTGGGTTCAAATGTAATGGAACCTCCCGTAGTATGTGCACCAAGATGGCGCACAACCTGAAAATAGTATGTGTGCCAGGTTAGGATATCAGGTTGTGCGCCATCTTGGTGCACATACTACGGGAGCGCCAATATTGTTATCATTATGTTGTTATTTTGTTTCAGGTTGGACCGGAGGAGGAAAAAGTTTTGTTTCTAGAATGATCGCAAATAATTTATTCAAGAAGGGGGAACACAGTCCATATTTTCACCATTTCAATTCGATTATTCATTTCAGACATAAAGATATGACGGGTGTATGTAAGGTTATTGTCAGAAATTTTTGCATAGAGTCAAAATTTATTGCCAGAAAAAATAAAAGTTTATAATAGAATTTTTTCATATTTATATCAAGAGTAACTAACCTACCGTGTTTTCCCGAAAATAATAGAGGTACCTATTTCAATTTACTTTTGAAATATAACACTAGGGCTTTTTTGGAGGGATGCCTTTTTTTCATTTATTAAAGACAAAATTACAAAGTAGACAATTACGAGATTTTCAAATACACAAAATATGAAAACCGATAACCATTTACTTATAAATAACACGTTTTTATTTAAAACAACTGCTGAACATTATAATCATTTAAAACGTGTAGGAGAAATTTCTTGCTATCGACTAATTCAAAAAAATTTCGCGATATCGACTAAGTTTTATTTTACGGGGAGGGCTTACATTAAAATCATTTTTAAAATTCAGGCTAGGTCTTATTTTCGAGGAAACACTGTATTTTTAATTACCCCAGGAACCTGAACTTTGCAAGGCATTTGCTAAAAAATTTTAGGAATCAAAACATCAAATGAAATGATTCAGAGACTTAGAACGTTCTTAGAATGACGTGACAATCAGCGGAACTGTTCTATTTTTGTTTAAGCGATTACAGCGTTATGTTTGGCTTTCGAAAGTTGAAGCGTGCCCTGGATAGCGTACGTAGAGACCTATGTTGGCGACATATGACGATCTTATTACGTGATTTTATGTTATTTTTAGTTTCGTTTAACAGAGAACCTAATTTTAAAATCAAATTTTGAATTCGATCACTGGTTATAAAATAAAGCTCTCCTTTTTCAGGACCAGTTACATTCGTGGATATATCACAATGTATCGAACTGCGCTCGTTCAGTATTTATATTTGATGAAATGGATCATATCCCAGAAGGCATAATGGATGTGTTGGCGCCTTTCCTTGGACATAGTGTACACGTGGACAGGGTGGATTTTAGAAAAACAATCTTTATATTTTTAAGGTAATTAAGTGCGTTTCTTTCTTAATCCTTCATAGCTATTTACAGCCTTGTTCATGGGACATATTTAGGCTTCCCGCTGCTTGTCAGCAGGGAACCTATTGTATTCCTGTGTTTTATTATTATTATTTATTATTATTTATTATTATTATTATTTTTTTTTTCAAATTGGTCCTACAAACTTGAAATTCACCTCAAATGTGCAGAAGTTCTCAGATAGCAATAAAATGCAAATTTTATGCATGACTGACCACGCTTTCACGCTCCAGTGAGCAAAACGCGTATTCAGTTTTTTTGCGATTTCTCAAAATTGATACATGGTATTGGGTTGAAATTCATAACAATGATTAATGGACATGTTCCGGATACAATATGTCAAGGATACGCATGAGTGACCTCGGCGATACGCTCCAGTGAGCAATATAGGATTTTACATTTTCATCTTCTTCTCGAGAACGACACTACTTAGAGACTTGAAATTTACATCACATGCAGACAATAAGTCCCCCATCATAATTTGCAAATTTTATGCATGACTGACCACGCTTTCACGCTCCAGTGAGCAAAACGCGTCTTCAGTTTTTTTGCGATTTCTCAAAATTGATACATGCTATTGGGTTGAAATTTATAACAATGATTAATGGACATGTTCCGGATACGATATGTCAAGGATACGCATGAGTGACCTCGGCGATACGCTCCAGTGAGCAATATAGGATTTTACATTTTCATCTTCTTCTCGAGAACGACACTACTTAGAGACTTGAAATTTACATCACATGCAGTTGCAAATTTTATGCATGACTGACCACGCTTTCACGCTCCAGTGAGCAAAACGCATCTTCAGTTTTTTTTACGCGGGAAGCCTGTTAAAGCTGCACGCAGCTCTAGTTTTCTATGCATTCCCATTCCGCATCCCATTCCACTGGAATACAATTTAACGAAAATTGTTAAATTTAGGCTCGGCGTTTATTAAATAGGACTACGTGTACTAAAAACATGCGAAACAAAAAAATTTACCGACTTTGTCAACTTTAAATTCACAACTAGTATACATGTGTCCTGCAGTCCCTTCACTAAGTTTATTGTTGATGTTGGATATATTTTGCTTTTCATACCTAACAAGAGAGCTATGCTCAAATATATGGACACGAAAGACCTATTTTAGGGTCAGGGTCAGTAATGTAACTGACATGGGTCTTGAACCCGAATTCTCCTAGGTACAACATCATAAAAAGATCCAAACACTACTAAACCCGTGCGTATGAAATTAACAGTGACCCGGGAGCAGTGTTCCCTCTAAGGTGTGCGCGTGTGCGCGCGCACACAGCTTTCAGAGGGTGCGCACACGCATAGATTTACTGCGCACAGACGTATTTCGATGTAATGTAACAATGTGCTCCGTTGGCAGATTGAGAAAGTCTGTTGTTGGCCCACTTATTACCCGGTTAGAACGCCTAAATTTCTTCATTGGTTTTTGCACAAATATTAGTTATTTCCAAAAAAGTGCGCACATACCAAAATTTCTGCGCACACATACTACAAAAAATTAGAGGGAACATTGCCCGGGAGGGAACCGAATCACAGAAATGGTGCTCAAACATTGGAGAAGTGGGAGAAAGCGAGAAGAAATCAAATGACGTGATACCCAAGAAATGCTAGAGCATGTTGCCTTTAATGAAGTGAGTGGACTAAGGACAGCAAGTTGGTTAGCATGTGAGTTTTTTTCCAAATTCCCTCCGAGGAAGTTGACACGAATCAAGTAACTGGGGCCTCTGTCTCGGCATTTATTGCATTTGTTGGGAAAGCTTATTTGGTGCTACAGAGGTTTGTGTACCAACATGGGGGTAACTAATCTTGTTCACCTATTTTACATCAAGTTGTGTAAAGGGACAGAAGCCCATGGGCAGGGGGTGTATTAACTTGGCTAGGACAGACAGAACTCGTAATGGATCTAAAATAGGGAGTATCGGAATAACATTACGCCCTAACCCTGAACTAGTAGGCTACATACACACTACGGGAGTAGGCTACCGCCTTTTTGGTCATACTCGATTTACTTATCGAGGTTCTTCAGATTTGGAAAGTCTGCGGATCTAACAGTAAGATCAGGTCACTTTTTATTCAGCGCAAAAGCAGGCTAAATCAAAGCTACAATATTGCATTTTGTGGGCATTGGGAGTCCAAATCTAGTAATTGAACTTTACAAAAAACATTTGCTTGAAGAAAAGTCACAAGACGTCCCATAAGTTAAACAAACACATACCAATTAGAATTGAATAGAGCTACTAACATTGCATCAATAAATGTGAGCAGCTCAAGTCGAAAGCTGAGATCTTGTAGTAAGTTCCAGGTAGCAAGAGATTTTGGAAAGTTTTGATGAGATAATTATGTTGAAACTGGGACAGAATAAAACTAGTTAAGGAGCAGAGCTGCAATACTACAGCAAGAATCAAATCTAGGTAATCCAAAATGTAATATATATATATGATTTTATCATTGCAGTTATTAATGGGTCATTTTTAAAAACACCAATGTACGATAGTGCATTTACTGTTCATACCAAAACAATTTTATTGCTTAAATTTGAGTTGTGTTGCGCGAGTCTAATTCCCTAAATTTACTCTATAGTCTATGCCAGTGCCCAACCCGAGTCCGCGGACTCAAATGAGTCCGCGGAGCGTTTGAATGAGTCTGCAACGAGCCAGAAATTCACTGCGGGCCGCAAACGTTTTTGCGAAACTTGATCATCAGCCACGATTTACGTTAGAATTTACATAAAACATAAAAAGCTACATAAAACATAAAAAGCAAGTTTATTCATATAACATTAATCGAGTCAATATTTTTTGTTTAATGAATGAGTGGGGCTTGGCATATATTCGAATATTCAATTATTAGAATAGCAATTTATTATTCGAAAATTTGGTAACAAGTGACGCGACAGGTCACTTGCGTGTCGTTTAATCAAACGATTGGATTTAGTCGTTGTTGTTCGAGGAATAATTTTTCTGGTAGGTGTCAATGGTGGCAACCTAAATTGTCTAAATTGAAAAGCGGCAATACGAAATACTGAAAATAAAACTGAAAACACTATTATAAGTTTTTTTAGAACGCTTTGTTAGACATGTTGCAAATTGCAAAATTTCATAGTATTCGTATCAGGGCATTTCCCTCAGAATTCTTTGCTTTACTGCAGGATCCGCAACCTACGGCCCGCGGAGCAATATAATCAGGCCCGCGACGCTTCTCTGAATTATAGTAACAAAACAGCTGTTTTTACGATTATATTCTTTACGTGACAGAATTTATTTTGCGGCACGTTTAGACTAAATTATATCATAACCTAACAAGTATATAATTCACAATTACTCGTTGAATGAGCCTATAATTTAATTATAATTAGGCATTAAATGGCAACAAAACACAGAAAAGTTGAACGCTAAGTGCAATTGGCACTGCTTAAAATTTAACTTGTGATCTGTATGAAAAAATGTGATTCATTGGCCATACGTCCGGCTTTTAACTTTCTAAAAATATGCGCGGCCCAACAATGACTTGCAACTTTTATTTTTGGCCTGCGAGCGACAAAAGTTTGCCGACTCCTGGCTTTACTGTTGTACGAACAGCTCATATTTGTCGAATTCACAAAAATACGAATCGCAGAGTAAAATTATCACAATTAAATTAATGGTAAAGCAAGGCGATGAACATTTTTTATTTCTATTTACTTATATACTAATTATATTTTTAATAAGTACTAAATCAAGTTGTACTTTCTAAAAATTTATAGCAAATAGTAGGATTTTTCTAACGGCGATAACAAATTCGAAAGATCGCAAATAATTTATATCAAAACTTAATATATAACCGGGCAATATATTCTCACATTATTATGTTCGCAGATTGCCGTGGCATTCAAAAGAAGTAATGCTTTCATCTTGTCATAAGTCAACGCAACCGCGAGTGACCATGAACACAATTAAATCAAAATAGGAACACATTTTAAATTCTTGTCGTTGTCAGAATTGAATATTGTGCGACAGAAAAGGCCATTTATACACTAAAGAAGTCGGCCCTTTTAACAAAGGCGTAATTGCGTAGCATTTCCGATTTTGAAATTCGGAAAAATTCTGTTGTGTTTGGTTTTATTACTTCTTCACACAGAGTACGGTTGCAATAAACTCGCGTTGAGTCCGCAAAGGTTTTCGCCAGTGAGAAAATAGTTCGCGACTAAAAATGGTTGGGAAACGCTGGTCTATGCCTTTATGCTAGTGGATCCGTATGCGTATACTGCAAGGATACTGTAGCTGGAATAAACATGACTATTCTATCCAATTAAAGAATCCATCTGCACACTAACACAAATGTATTTCTGTAACGTTTCGTCTGACCAAAGTCAATGTACACCAACAAAGCTGTCGTAAAATGCTCGTCCGAGGAAGTCTGGCTTTAGTCGCACGAAACGTTACAGAAATGCATTCGTGTTAGTGTGTAACTGGACTTATTAGTTGGATAGGATTTTATTGCTATTTTATTAATAAATGTATTTTGTTTGGTTGTTGATGAAATAATAAAATCTTATTCTCTCTCTAATGAAATTTAAATTTATAATAGGAATCTCATCGACCATTTTGTACCTTTTCTACCACTGGAAAGATCCCACGTTCGGAATTGTATCATTGATGAGATGAAACGTCGAAATCTGAACGAAGGCGAAAATTTCATACAAGAAGTTTTGAAAGAATTACTATGGTTTCCTGAAGTAGAGCAGCTGTACTCAACATCTGGTTGCAAAAAGATTGCACACAAACTTGCACTTGCCAAAGATGAATTATAATGATGGCTGGACGCTTTGTCCTGAAAATAGATTTAGACTCATTTTCTTTTAATTTTTCTGTTTTTATTTTCAAACTAAATACAATCTTGGTAGTCACTTGAAAAAGCGAAATAAACTAACAAGACATATTCTGAATGTTAAAAAATGAATGCTTTGATTAAAAGCATAGAAAGTCAAGCTAACGCAAAATTTAAACTAGCGAAAACAAATCGAGATTTTCGTTAAATATATTTGTGTCTATTGCCTTCACCATGTCGGCATTCCTTGTACTAATTACTTTTTTTTGTCTCTGTAATTTTCGAATTCGTCAGAAATCTTTTATCAAAGATTTGCCGCGGCAACGATTTTGAAGTAAGAAGTGATATTAAGACGATAGAGCTAGAATATTATTATTTTTGTGAAAATTATTATTGCTATATTTCGCGTTGTTTTGGCATAATACGGGGCGTGGCAAAAAACTTCCCTCATTCCATTTTTCGAAAAATAGACAAAAAAATCTACATTAAGTATTTTTTGGACAGAGTTCCCGCCAATAATGCAAAAATGTGAGATTTGAGATAAACATCCTCCCACGTTTTGAAATAAAAAACCTAGTAATTAACCTGTTAAGAATGATTCGAATTTCCTGCGCAATATGCATTCCTAACCCTGATACTAACAAGATAATGATTATTTTTCTTATTTTGAGCGGGGGATTTGTACAAAAGATCTATCAATTTTCAATAACAGCCAATAAAATTTCTAGAAAACAAAATGGCAGTTCATTGCCAACACAAATTTATTTATTTAAACTAGGAGTATAACTGCCATAGTGAGAATTTTAAATGTTGGGAGATTTTTGCCCGATCCCCTCGATATAATATATGCATACGTGAGTAACAAGCCAGGTTTTTAGCCAATTATAAATAGGACGAGAGAAAAAATGGATTATGCCGTTTCAATTATCATTTTTGCAATGGAAAGAGTTAAAAATGCGCTTTATACGTTGATACGTTTTTTTTTGTTTGTATTTTTTTGAAAAACACATCAAACAGAATGGAGAAATCTAAAAATGAAAGTATCGACTACGAGCGGATACATATTTAAAACGTGATGAATTAGATCATTTCAATGCCTAGTTTTTGCTTGTTATTTTCTTTGTTTATTTTGTTTAAAATATATGTAATCAATCAATGCCTACATAATTATCTGGCGATGTTCACTTTGGGTGGCAACATCAGAGCAACCGATACTTTTACGCAAATTTACACGGACAACAGCAGAAAATTCTCAACGACAAAAAATTACGCTCGATTGGTACCGTGCAACTAGAATCTGTTAACGATATTAAAAGATGACTTATCTATTGCAATTTAAAAACCCGTGACGCACCGTGCTAAGCGTTAGGAATACGCTCGCCACAGCATCTCTGATTACCCTGCGTGGGTTCAGTATTTATTTTATTTGTCACTTCAAAAAACAAACAACAAAATGAAAAATCTTCAACAAAAAAATATCTGTAATAAATAGATCCCATGTGGAATGGTTATGTGCGAGAGGGTTGCTGGACTCGCCGCCGCCGTAGGGTGGTTCACGTAACCCCTCGGTCGGTTACGGCTTCCTCCTCCATCAAGTACATGCATCCTATAACAAATAACTGGCTAACTAATCCCATGCCCCACCTGGACTGGTAACCGAGAAGCCGTGGTTCGCCATACGATTGAGCCGTCTTACCGTTTTCTTCTCCCCGGTATAATTATGTAAATCATATCATTTTCACTCAGATTTCAATGCATAGCGGTGAGCGTTTGCTCGTTTTGGAGGTCTTGTCCTAAATAAACTCGTCGTATTCACCCTCAAAATAAAATTTTCAGGGGTCAAGGGTCAGGTAACATTCACAAATTTATATCGATTCTGAGTTTGAAATCCGCTGCCCGACTGCTGAATTTGAAATCTGGTAACGCTACAGAAGTTATTGACTTCACACGCCAAGATTTTCTGTTGTTTGATGGCCACCACCAATAATTATTCAAACAACTTGTTTTGATGAAAATTTTGAAATAATCACCATCACCACAGGTTGGTTCACGTAACCGCTAGTCGGTCACGGTTTCCTTCACCCTCCATGCTTCGAAAACAAATAACTAAGACCATACCCGACATGGACTGGTAACCGTACGAAAGGCCATGGTTCGGCATATGCTTGAGCTATATTATAGGCGGGCTCCCCCCACTGGTGCGGCGGTGTGGCTCAACGGGCTAAGCGTTAGGAATACGCTCGCCACCGCACCTCTAATTACTCTGCGTGGGTTCGAATCCCATGCAGAGATGGTTATGTGCGAGAGGATTGCTGGACTCCTCGTCGTCGTTGGGTGGTTCACGTAATTACGGCTTCCTCCACCACCAAGTCCATGCTTCGAAAACAAACAATATAACTAATCCCATACCCAACTTGGAATGGTAACCGGACGATTTGATGATAAACTCAAGTGTGTACTTGGAACTATTATGTCACCGCCTTTTGAGCTGACGAATTCATGCCCAAACTAGAGGAGGAACTGGGCAAAACATTGTGGTCTGCCTTATTATCAAAGATAGGACATTTATTTCAAGAGGAACGAACGACTCACAGCAGTAAGAAGCCTAACAATCCTGTCTCACATGCTTATCTCCCATGGGATTTCAACCCACAGAGGGTACAGTAATTAATTATGCTATCTTATAGTCTTGTGGAAATCTTACGCCAATGCACAATCTTATAACCAAACAATGCCCTTGCAAAATGCAGTGATCACTATTTATTAAGAACACCAGGAAGATTCACACAATATTCAAGTCCATGCTTCCGAAAACAAATAACTAATCCCATACCCGACATAGAATTGTAACCAGACGAGAGGCCCTGGTTCACCATATGGTTAAGTCGTCTTATCGACTTTCCTCTCCGGGATAAATATGTAAATCCTATACCACACTCCCAGAGTCAAGGTACTACAGACTTTATGGTTCTGTTACACATCAACTCCAGTCGGAGGTCATTTTGTTTAGATCTTGGGGAAAGAAGCTCGATCCGATAACTATAGCTACCCCAAACAACATTGAAAGCATAAAATGCTAAATATCGAAGAATTTTTCGTTTTCAATGTTATTATCAAAGTAGGAATGTTGAAAATGCACCGCATATCATTTCAGCTTAAAGTCGGGGTATTCAATGTTGTGAATTCTTCAAGAATTATTCTTGATAACAAAAATTAATTTGTATTGAACAAGCAGATCAAAGCATTTTTTACCTAGATAAGTCAGCAACCAGACAATAATACCTCGCATGATATTTATTATTTGGGCAACTTCAAAACAAGCATAAGATTTTCATATTTATTGAAATAGGTAGTTAATACGAGCGCTCAATCATTTGACCTCAATCTCAAACAACTCCCCAGTTAATTGCTCCAAATGTATGAAGTAAAAAAGGCCTACATGGTATGAATGAGTAATATTTAATCTTAAACCAATGTAAAAATTAAATTCCGATACCCAATGCCTATATTATAAAAATTCAGATGCTAGCCATAAATTTTTTTTGCGGAGTTTGTCTGTCATGGAACAGAGGAAATGGATAGCAGTAAAGGGATATTATGTTTACTATTCAAGTAACATTTCCCGCCATTCAATTCCATTTCTTGTAAGAATTCTACAATGAGTTGGCGATAGTCTTTTGACAATTGGGATCTTTCAATTTTGGTTATCCCAGCTGGCACGAACGTCCAGAACAAATTGAATTACATTCTTTTAACTTCGATTCAAGAATTATTTTGATAAGCTCCATTTTTAAAACCATCACTTCAGTAATAGGATGTATTCCAATGGCAGTATAAAAAGTTTTGTTCATATCGACATCGTGAGGCTTTCCTAATCAATGGTCAGCTTCTCAAACCTGGTACTTACAGGACGATGCCCCAAGTAACATAACTTCTTTGGAACATGATGAAAGAGAACACAGCTTTTGGGCATACAAACAAATAAAGGTGAAGAGTGAAAGTTAATGTGTTTTTTCGGAGGGGAAGGGTGCAAGCGGTCATTCATCTAACACTTCAAAATCCTATCTCCCCCCACCCCCCCTTTATAAATACAAAGCCCCACTATCATTTCTCACGGAATTGCAATGGGGAGGGAAGTCATTGTTCATCTCAACACTCCCAAATCCAGGTCCCCCCTGTATAAATGCAAATCCTCACGGTGAACGACAAATCAAAGAGTGCGCATCATACAGCCCACAAACTTCCACAGCTCTCAGGTTTAATTCACTGAATATACACAAACAAAAAATAAATAGAAGGAACTTAAGTTTGATTCAATATAATATTATTTCGTTCAAAAACAACTGAATGAAATTGTCAAGTGTTCAATTTCGAGATGAGCAATGCTGATGAAGGGTGAACATCACACCAAAATGAATAGTTATACAGCCTTCACAGGGGTCTTATTAGAAGAGGATTTTTTCCCCTTTTCCTGCAATTTTTCTTTCGCATCTTGCACAAGGGGGAGAAGTTTTCTCTCAGATGCAAGAATTTTTATCATTTCTACGATAAAGGGTAGATAGTTATGTTTTCGACGGACATTTTCTACTTTGTAATTTCTTCGTTTTTCATCCTCTAAATCGATAAGATTTTGCAATCTATTAATCTCTGTGGAAATAAATTGGTCTTGATTTTCAGTTTCCATCTCTTCGCCTGATTTTACAGCAGCTTGAAGATCTTTTATTTGCTTTTCTAAAACCATTTTTCGATCTGATGTAATTGCCATAAGATTGAAATGAATCTCCCCTTCTTTATATCTATTAATTCGTTTTTGAATAGCTGTTCGTGCTAAATTTAACCAATCTGTATCAACGAACGATCCATGATCTATAGGCCCAGCTTTTATTCCGTCCAGCTCGTACAGTCGCCCATCAATCGGAACATAACCAATGAAATGATAACTGTCTTCCTCTTTTCTTGGCATTGAATTATCATATTCAAAAATTTGTTGACGCGAAAAACTATTATGGACAGTTCTTATTAGGATAGAGTTACTGAGTGCTAGTCCTTTATTAACGCTATCAAACGCCTGAGTGAAGTCTCTAAAGTCCGAAAGCATGCTTCCTAGTCGTATATCGCCATGTTTTACATTTAGGAGAATATTGACGATAGCTTGCGTTGCACACGCATTTGTTATCACTTGCTTGGCAAAAAATATGTCATCTAGTCTGCTGTCTTGCACAATCGATTCTTTGGGATCGGAGTCTTTAATACATTTGAACAAAAATACTAATCCATGGACGGGTTTTAACGATTCAAAACTGTCCTCGTCGAGAGAAAATATTTCTTCTACCTGTACCCCTTCCACTCCAAAATCTCTGATAAGAGCAGAGAAAACACCTGGATCGCTCTCGATTAAACACCACTCCCCTGCCATTATAATAAATAATTAAATTAATCTGAAAGAAACAACAAAATTACACTGAATTATTTTTATTACCAATAAACCAAATTGAACTTGGAATTTTCACTAACATACAAAAACATTCAAATACAGTTCAAATTAGCCAACGACAAAAATTCACTAACGAAAAAAATAGTGTGGAAATGTCGGAAAAATTTAAAATATCAATGCATCAATCAACCTGTGAAAATGATCAAGTCTCACAAAGATAGTATTGGTATATGTAGTTTGGTGAATCGAATTATATGCAACTTTACACAACATTCCCATACCAGTAAATAAACAACATAACGTTTAGTTCGGCACAAAGCAACAGTTAAATTCCTATTTGAAACCAATACGCAAAGCAGGTCGAATAAGATTAGAATAAAACTGTTCCAACAAACTTTCGACACAATGAGAATGTTATTTTTAATCCAAGACGTTAAATTTCACAAGATTGTCGTTAAAAAAAATCCAACCATAAGCCCAATCTCTAATATTTTTCTATTTTGGACTAAGAGAAATCAAAAAAGCTCATTGAAAGTTAGCATTGACAACTTGCAAAATTGCTATTTTTTCTAATTAGTTCCCGTTCCTGTGGACTTGAAAAAAATTATCACATGATTGGTGAATCGGTTGCAGTTATAATAATCAAAGAAAATTACAATCCTGGATTAATAAGGCAGAAATCAAATAAGTGGGATTAAATCTTGCCACAATCTTGGATCTTGACTGGTTTGCTGGGCTTTCCGGATTGGCATCCAACTGCCTCCATTTTTTGGACAACATCCATTCCGTCTACAACTTTTCCGAAAACAACATGCTTTCCATCAAGCCATTTTGTTTGTGCTGTGCACAAGAAAAATTGGGATCCGTTGGTATTCGGTCCGGCATTGGCCATTGACAATATTCCTGGCCCAGTGTGCTTGAGATCGAAATTTTCATCTTCAAATTTGTCTCCGTAGATTGATTCACCCCCGGTCCCATTTCCTCTAGTAAAATCTCCTCCCTGACACATAAAACCAGGGATAATTCGATGAAAACTGCTTCCCTTGAAACCTTTTCCCACTTCTTTGCGGCAGCAAAGTTCTTCGAAATTTCTCGCAGTTTTTGGTACAACGTCACCTCTGAGTTCCAATACAATTCTTCCAGGAGGAGCTCCTCCGATGGAAATGTCCATAAATACTTTCGATTTGCCACCACCAGCCATTTTTGATATTTTTGTGTAGACTAAAAATTTGTGAAACTATGATATAAAAACATAGGATCAGTTAAGACAACAGATCTTTCAAAAATTCAAATTTTCGAGCCACTTCCGAATCATAATAGCAAAGATATTACAGCACTCAACAGTGAAACACTGAAAAATAAAGCAAAATACCAAGCTACAGAAAAGGGGTCCGGAGAAGTTTAGCACCACATGTACTTCTGGTTGACCTGGCTCAACAATTTTTGCATATGTCAATCCTTACCACCACCTGACTACGTCACCGAAAATTGCGTCGTTTCGACCTCACAGTGGCGTAATAAGGCCCACCGAAGTATGCGGATGGTCGTCCAAAACGCGCAGACAATCACCCGAAATCGAGCATGCAATTTCTCTCGTCACAACAATCACGATAGGAGAGAGATCGCCGGCTTTAGCAAGTGTTCGTTATCGGCGGCGCAGATGTCATTTCGGGCGATCGTAATTATACTTTAGCAATCTCTATGACGTGATGGCGACGTCGTAGTGACGTAAATTTTGGATGGCATAGTCAGGTGGACGTTAGGAATAACATATGCAAAATTCGTTATGCTTCGGCCACTGGAAGTACTTGTGGTACTAAACTATACTAGACCCCAGAAAAGGATACTCTCGTAGTGCAGTAATGGGTGTACCAGGTTAAGGTCAGGCCATAATTTCAATCAGATTTTCCGTATTTCTAGTACGAGTTCAGGACTGTCTGTGTTAGCCGAATGGATATACTCCCTGTTCACAGGTTTGAGTCCCTTTGTACAACTTGATATAAAGTTGGCGAACAAAATTAGTTACCTCCATTATCATATTATGGTACATGCACTTCTGGAGTGCCCAAAAAAGCATAGTCTCTCGTTTTACATGTAGTTAGGCAAGGGAATTTGCTTGAAGCAAAGGCGCAAGCATTTCTGGTCGAGGATTAATCCTACAGGGGTGGTGACTCCACTACGACCCATGGGCCGGGGCCACGGCCCATCTAATTGGGCCACATGGGCCGTGGCCCATCAAGCTATGGGCCGCGGCCCCGTCAGGAAAAATTCAATTATCTTACCAAAATTTTCAATTTTTACAAAATTGTCAATATTCGAACCAAAAAATAAGCTCCTGTAGTATGTGTACCAGGTTAGGGTTAGGGCAAAATTTTGTTCAGATTTTTTATATTATGAGTTTGGGGACTGTCTGTGTTAGCCAAGTGAATAGTTCCTTTACACAACTTGATGGGCCGCGGCCCATAGCCTGATGGGCCTAGGCCCAATTTGATGGGCCGTGGCCCCGGCCCATGGGCCGAAGAGGAGTCACCACTTCCACTCGATTAATCTTTGAAGGAAATTGCGGGTACCCACTGAAATCCATAAGGTGCTCTAACCTGAGCTGTGAAGTCATGGCGTCTTTTTTCACTAGTATCAAGTGTGGGAGTCGAAATTCTGAATTACACATAGTCTAAGAAAAACAAAATCTCAAATTCCAAGGATAACCCGTTATTCAAGAGGACATTGATTATAAGAGTGAGTGTGCGAACTCCTCCTTCACGAAATAGTCCGAGCCTCCATATCGCAGTACAGCACCCTATACAAATCGGGTGACATTGTCCCGTTTCAGAGAAACCCATTTTACAGATGACCAGACACCCCTTCTTTGGGAGACGTCTGGACATTGTTGTCCCTCAAGATCGGTAATAATGCAGTATAATGAAGTTGCGCAAAATACTACAAAGAAGCGCACTCTAGTAACGGCATCATTGAATTCCTTGGGAAAAAATAATCCGATTTACCAAAGGAAAAAAAATTCTACCGTAGCATTCGAGAGTTTTTAGCAAAAAACGGCAATTTTGGTCATGTGACGGCCTCAATTAATTTAGATTTTCATTGAAACAAGCATGGCACGATATGAAGCATCTGACGTGGTCCCAGACGCCCCTCGTTTGTGAGACACATAGAGTGTTTGTTTCATTGAGCCAAATGGAGGGAAATTCTTAGAATTTGGATAGTGTGCTGTACTGTATCGGCAAACCGGTAACAAGCAAAATGAACTAGAAAAAGCACAATCTAAAAACATCATCATTTCATCCCCATAAAAAAGTGATTTACAGAAATAAAAACTTTTTTACAGTGGCAGGAGTTTTTAGCATAAAACGGCAATTTCGGTCATGTGACGGCCCAATTACAGAATTAATTCAAATTATTATAGAGACAAGCATGACGCGATATGACCCATCTTTCGTCATGCCAGACTCCCCCCCGCTATTTGTGAGACACATGCTGACATAAGAGTGTTTTATTGAACCAAATTACCGGGGGGTCTTACTACTTACTGAATACAGCGCGAAACACCGCAAAGAGCGCAAAACAGCGCAAAAGAGCGCGAAACAGCGCAAAAGAGAGGAAAACAGCGCGAAACAGAAGGAAACCAGCGCAAAACAGAGGGAAACAGCGCAAAACAGGAGACGCAGTCATTACCACCTCCTGCCACGAAAGAACCACGGCGCCTCTCGCCATGGTTTTATGGCGCTATTTCCGGCATATTTACAAGGTTATGTACCGGATTATAGGTCATCATGCGAAATTTTATCTACCTTTTTGGTGCTCCAGAAGTATGTGCAGCAATATGTCGCACAACCTGAATCCGCTACACACACACACACACACACACTATTTTCAGGTTGTGCGCCATCTTGGTGCACATACTTCTGGAGGTCCCTTTTTACCTAACCCTAACCCTAAAGCCAACCATATCCATATGAAAAATGTTCTAAATTATGGTACCCTAAATGTGTCACCAGCAGGGGCAGACCTGCCATTACAGCATTACTGGCTACATACGTTGGTTTGTGTTTTTAATTTGCTGCCGTGGTACTCCAACTCAAAACAAGGTGTCCCGAACTCATTGCAAAATTTTTTTCTGCTTCACACTGTTTCCCTCTGTTTTGCGCTCTTTCGCGCTGTTTTGCGCTGTTTCCACACTGTTTTGCGCTGTTTCCCTCTGTTTTGCGCTGTTTTACGCTGTTTCGCGCTGTTTCGCGCTGTTTTGCGCTCTTTGCGGTGTTTCGCGCTGTATTCAGTAAGTAGTAAGACCGATTACCGGGCATTCTTAGAAGCTGTTTAGTTTAATTTGCTCCCATTGCACTGAATCAAAATGTACCAACATCAAAATGTAGTGGACAAAACTATTTTACATTGTTAACAAATGCTTCTATGACAGTAATATGCAAATACAGAAATTCAGTAACTGAAAAAGGGTTCAAAGAAATTCTTCCAATTCAGCAGTTCAAGTTGATGATTACTAGATAGAATAAAAATGCCCCAATGTGGTCGTCTGGACCGCAAATGTCAGAATGTTTAAAACAAATAAAATTTAAACTAAATAAATAAATAGGGTACTTCATTTTTAAGTTTCATTCTAAAAATTAGTATTTTGTAGAATAAAATCCCACAGTGTTACTAAAAATGCAGAAAAACCTCCATTCATCCATTAAGAAAGTCAGTTTTAAAAAATTGAACAAAATAGGCAGCCAATAAAACCATTACTCATAGCTTTCTATCATTTAACATATAAAACGACCGAAAATTTTGGCAAATATCCACGTTCAACTAAGTCAAAATTAGTACTACATATTATACTCTATATTCAGACACAGAAAATTTATTTTCACAATAATAAATTACCGAATTCAAGCCGCCAATGGCAAAATTCAATTCAGCGTTGAAGTATAGTACGCAAATCAGTAATATTACCTGTGCACTTTCTGCCAACATTAACGTCTTAATTTATGAAAGGTAAAACCGTCTCACCCAAGTCTCGACACAAACCGAAATTCTCGAGGACAAAAAAAATTAAGAAAAGTGCAGACACGTAGAGAACCCACCGCCAATCAGGCGAGCGACAAAAAGACCACGTGCGAGACATTCCTCTCGCGGATGGGCGGGAAGAGATGACGTAATTATTAAAAGAAACAAAAAACGCGACATCGAGAAATTTCTTCGTCTTTTTTGCACAGTTTTCGGTCTAACTGAGACAAAAACGTCAAAGGCTAACGCTCTAACTATACGTATACGCCATATCCGCGCTCGACTCTAAATAATAACCGTCTTGTCGTAAAAATACTGGTAAAATTACTGGCTACAACACGTGATCATCACGCGTCAATGATTTTCTCACTGAAACGTCAGCGAGAACTCAGGAGAAATAAATAATTCAACTTGTAAAAGCGCACTTAATACTGTACTCGTTATCACATGCAATTCGCTTCCTTGAAGCCGCTTTCTCGTTGGCGTTTTAGCTATGATGATTCTATTCAATATTATAACCGCTTGACGGTTATGGCCTTCTCTACCATAACTCCATGCATCTGAATCAAATAACTAATCCCATACCCGACATGGACTGGAAACCAAACGGACGACAGGCCGTGACCAGCTTTACATTTTAGGGGAGATGTTTTAAAATTTAGGGGGTGGTAATTAATTTGCTATAAAACTATTTGTAGGCTATCGTTAAAAAATTGGTATGTATTTAATAAACGATAACACGAGGGTTCCCCCAAGTTGATTCACCGCGAGCCAAAATAGACAGCAGAATAAAATTGGAGGGCCAGAAAAGGGAGCGATAAAAATTGCGCGAATATACGGCTGGGGTTCAGGGCGTGCCCAAGCGCTCTGAGAAAATTTTGAGAAATAGGCTCTAAGCTCGACTTTAGATACATCTAGCATTGTTTGTTATGTAATAAAATTATTAATTATAATAGTTAGCTGATAGAATTCCCGAAAAATGAATAACAAGCACGGCTTTCAACAAGTAATTTGCAACTGATAGTGACTAATGGAGTTACTTGCTCATCTGGCATTGTATGAATAGCTACTTATGGCTTGTTTTGTTACACAAACAAAAAACATCCCAATGTATATATATATATGAACGAAATGCCATAATTTAGTTTAATTCAAAACGTGGCTCCAATTAATTACATTGCATTCCAAATAACACAGTCAAGTAATTGTATGTCAGTCTCGACCAAAGTTTTGATTTGTTAAGGTTGATAATTGTGTTGTTAGAAAGACTGATGCTGGAAAATTAACTTTTATATCAGGAGAAATGACTTTCAAAACTTGCAGCATATATTCGCGCGAAAATTACTCTCAACAAACGGGAGATTCTTTTTAGCAATGTTGCGGGCTACACTATAACTGGCAATAACTTTCCACTTTCATTTCACATTTTTTTTAACATGTTTGTTAGACTTTTGTATGAATTAAGCAATGAATTAAATTTTGAAATACGCGCGTCAACTGATCATAATGGAGCATAATGTTGTATTCCTTCAGAACTGAAATATTTTGTTGGCAATGAAGACAATCGCTGAAGTTTGATTCTTTTCAATAAAGAAATAAAAACGCTGCCATTCATCTGAAAAACGTCTGTTTTCAGTGCCTATTTTTCGTTTTGTGACATCTTTAAGCCTTCTCAATATACAGCTGATATCTAAATACTGCAGTGTGTAATCCCAATACGAATACGTATACATAAGATACCGGTATAATTCAATTGTTACGAAATAAACGTGCTTTAACTGTGATAATGATGTAACGATAGACGGTATCTAAAACTCAAAATGTAAACACATAAAGTGTTAAACTATTTCTCAAGTTCGGCGGGCCATTTTAAATCGTTACGCGGACCGTAATTGGCTCGTAGACGGCGATTTGGAAACCCCTGAGTCACGGCCTGTCGTCCGTGTGGTTTTCAGTCCATGTCGGGTATGGGATTAGTTATTTGATTCAGATGCATGGACTTATGGTAGAGAATGCCATAATCGTCAAGCGGTTACAATCTACACTGATAAATATGCCATAGTTTATATATTTCAAATACAATTATACTTGAATTAGGAATTACAGTGTGAAATCGCACCTCAAAACAAGAGAGCTATGCTCAAATATATGGACACGTAGCGCCACCTAATGGCAATAATTTTGATGACGTCAGAGCAACAAAAAAAGTGATAGCCTTCTGAAGAAAATTTTTATCTTCAACCACTGAAAATTTCAAAGCAATTGGTCCAGTAATCAAAGAGAAAAGCGACTTTTTAAAAACGTGTCAAAGAACAAGAACAACAACAACAACATAATATTGAAACGATCGTTATGTCCACTTCGTGTCCAATTTGGGGGGAGGGGTGTTCATCCCTTATAGGGGGGTGTAGGGAAGTCACTGGGCCCCGTGTTT
Organism: Styela clava; assembly: GCF_964204865.1. Classification (NCBI taxonomy): domain Eukaryota; kingdom Metazoa; phylum Chordata; class Ascidiacea; order Stolidobranchia; family Styelidae; genus Styela; species Styela clava. The sequence goes on from NC_135254.1 coordinate 7,206,991, forward strand.
CGGTATATGATTAAGCTTCCTAATCGGCTTTCCTCTTCTCCGGGATAAATATGTGAATTCCCTCCCTGAATTAATTTCCGATGCGATTTTTTATGATCATTCTTGTAGATCATTGATTTTCAACCTGTTTTCTTTTTTGGCCCACTTTCGTTACACAAAAAATTTCTGTGGCCCGTTAAAACCTGTTTCGCTCTATAGTAAGCGCATTTGCGCAATTTCAGACGTTTTGCAATGCTGTGTGTAAACCATGAGGTCTGGAATGTTTGTTATGGTCTTGTTTGAAAGAATAGCCCATTTTCTACCCAGCAATATAAGAATGAACGTTATATGACATTCGGAAGTTATGAAATATCGCTTACATTTCACGCGTGTACTTCCCACTGCGATAGAAAAACGTCGCACAACAAGAAAATAATTCAATAAACCTTGGCGTTGCGCGCTAACCAATAACAAAAGCTAGTATGATAAGGTCTTATTTTGAAGTTCATTTTATATGCTACATAACATAAGAGAGTGGCCATCTCACAACGTCAGGAAGTTAACATTCATATGTAAAAGAAAAACTACGAGAAAATCCAAAAATTCTTTCGCAAAGATAGGCACTTGCACTTTGATAATTAAATTGAAAATTACCATTAAGTGGCGAAAAAAAAAGCATTATCATAATGTCTAATACAATTAAATTAAACTAATTTATCAAGGAGTCTAACAATTCTGATAGATTTGTGGCCCACTGGTTGTGAACCGATGTTGTTGATGGAAAGGTCTCTCCTACAAGGCGAATCACGGATTGTCCGTTTTTAACAAGTCGTTTAACACAAAATACGTCCTTGGCGATTGGCGCGTCGTTTTTCGGACTAATGGTTAATCAGAATGGTTATTATTCATTGATTAGGCATTCAAATTATCGACTTTCTTTTTCCCAGAGATGAATATATATGACAATACTACTACCCACCAGCTCAGAAGGTAAGGGCACACGGACCCCTTTTCGTTGCTACTTGATCACGCGCTGCTTTCTCTTCCTTGGCGTGAATTGCCTCCGTTTTGTACAAGGTTCTATAATCCGAGCAGTGATTACCCTACACCCTCTCTATGGGGTGAACACCCCCGCTCCCTTAAAACCAGCGGTTACGTGAACCACCCTATGGCGGCGACGAGTCCAGCAATCCTCTCACGCATAACCATCTATGGGATTGGAACCTACGCAAGGTAGTCAGAGGTGCGGTGGCGAGCGTATTCCTAACGCTTAGCACGATGAGCCACACGGCTGCGAAAAATGTTTCTTGTTGTGCGTGAACGCACATCAAACTGTCGGAGTAATAGATTATATGTTTTCGGTAAGTTATGTGCTTGGAAGATCATTCACAATGAAAAAGTCACATACATTTGAATACATTCGAGATTCGATTTTGAAATCATCAGTTATTCGAAAATGACTAGCTCTAGTTATCAGTGAATTGTTCACAAGTAGAGAAAAGTATTGTCGAAAAACTGAAAACGTTAAAAACGATGGGCAATGAGATGCATACTCGCTTTTCGCTTATGACAAGGCCAGGTAGTCCGCAGGCAGCCACTGATAGCTTATCTGACGATATCTTGAAATACCTCTCCGCTGTCGTTTGTGAAGGGATTATCATTCTGGTTATCACTTATCAGTGAATTGTTCACAAACAGAATAAAATATTGTCGAAAAAACGCTTCAGTTCGCCTCACTAGAAACGTCAACAAAATTGCCTTTCAAATAAAAAGAATACGTTCAAACTTCATTTTCAGCCACCACCGAATGGCTACAACCAGTGTTCCCCCTAAGGTATGCGCGTGTGCGCGCGCACACAGCTTTCAGAGGCTGCGCACACGCATAGATTTACTGCGCACAGACATATTTCGATGTAATGTAACAATGTGCTCGGTTGGCAGGTGGAGAAAGTTTGTTGTTGGCCCACTTATTACCCAGTTAGGACGCCAAAATTTCTTCATTGGTTTTTGCACAAATATTAGTCATTTCCAAAAAAGTGCGCACACACCAAATTTTCTGCGCACACATACTACAAAAAATTAGAGGGAACATTGGCTACAACCATGCACCCACGTGGGTGCGGGGCTCCCGTAGTATATGGACCAAGATGGTGTACACCGAAACGTAGTATGTGTACCAAGTTAGGGTTACACCATAATTTTATTCCAATTTTTCTTATTTTAGTTCTATTACGAGTTCGAGGACTAGCTAATTAACTTTCGTATTTGTACCTGAAGTTAAGGCCTTACCCTATAACCGGGTATACATATTACGTTCCGGTGTCGGCCATCTTGGTTAACATACTACGGGAGTACTCCCACGTGCGCTTGCACTCAGTGAAATTGGCACAAAAACTTTAATACAGCCACTCAATCAATTATTTATTACGACACGCTTATAATTGCCCTTAGAAATAAATTTACTGAATCACATTTCGATAGAATTGAAAATATATTGGGTAAGATTGTGATCAGCTCGCAACATTTTTTCAGCTAAGGAAATCGTCATTATTTTTACCAATCTGTCAAGAAAACTTGTTGCCAACGGACAAAACTATAGACTATATTGAGTCATTGTGTCAGCGACACCTCTTGCTGAGTTACAGCAGCAGATAGGGAAAAGATTAGGCATATAGTACCTCATAAATGCTTCGTTAGATTTTCTGCATAATGAGGGTAACATGAATTTTGGAATGTTACCCACTCCAATTGTCCCAACTAATGATCTCAACTAATATCCACAGTTAATCCCAGACCAGAAGCCTGCTTCAACGTCATCTAACGGCGACTCGTCTTACCCGTACCGAGTCTCTCTGCAGCATGTCTTGACGAAAGCAAAGTCCTGCGCCCATAACTATAGTGAAAATACGCCAAAACGTACTGATAGACAAGTTATAAACGCCCAATGACGCGCTGAGAACTGGAGCCCACATAAGTTTGTTCCTGTAACAGAGATGGCAATATTTAGGGGTGCTGTTCGTGAAGTCTGAAATTTTTTTTAAATTGCAAAGGGAATTTATCAATATACCATATATTGTTTTGGCCCTCACAGATGTATTAAATGAGATAAAAAATAAAAAAAAAATTACTGATTAAAAAAGCAACAAACCTGGTTAATATATATTGAGAACTGACTACATAACAAAATGGAAATTGTAAAGAGACTTTATGGACACCCTATAAATAATATAGCTGTTGACTCAAAAGCGTGTGAAGCCTCATTTCGTCGATGGGAAGGATTTTGTGGGGTGATTTTGGACTAAAAGTTTTCCGCCCTCAAACTGTAGCATCAGTAGGATATAACATTTAAATCAGGGGTCGGCAACCTACGGCCCGTGGGCCGGATCCGGCCCCCGGCTTCACTGAATTATAGTAACAAAACATTTGTTTTGACGATTCTATTCTTTACGTAACAGAATTTATTGTGAGACACATGTAAACTATAACTTTACCTAAGTATATAATTCACAATTACTCATTTAATGAGCCTATAATCTAATTAAAATTAGATTAATGGCAACAAAACGCAGAAAAGTTGGTGCCAAGTGCTAAGGGTTCAATGACAACTATTCCAACTGGGGTTGGGATTCCGAGATTCAAACCCTTTTGCTAACGTTTAATGCCTTTATTTTAGTAAAAACACTCCTCCGTTTTCGAGCGTGGGTCATGTGACAGTAGTGACGAAACGCAGAGCCGACTTAACGTCGCGCAATCCAGTTTTTTTTCTGCTAGGTTCCGAAATACCAACTTAGAAGGGCTTGGTTGTTATTTGACGAAGGCACTAAGCCTGCTCACACTGCAAGTTTTTAAATCACTCAAATATAACAATTCGTAATAAAATGGGTGTCAAAAGAAAATTGATAAATAGAAAACGAGAATATCGGTCGGAGACCGATGACTTATCGATCGGAGGTTAGGGGATCTCCCAAAACAGCGCTCTTACTCCATAGTGACACCGTGTGTCCCATCACTAATTATTTGATAACTCGCTAATTATACGACATAATTCATCGAAAATCAATAGGCTTCTGTTCCGAACTATGATGAATGCACATGCAAAATTTGGAGCCGATTCAACCTCGCTTTCGTGAGATATCGCGTGTATCTAACAGACATACAAACAAACACGCAAATACTTATCAACATACTTACCGATCTTAAGATCGATACGTAACAAGGATGAAACGTATTTCCTTGCCCATCACAACGGTAAACCACAGTGTCTGGTTTGCTTTCAAGTAATATCTGTCACGAAAGAATATAATTTTAGGCGACATTACAAAAACAAATTCGAGATGCGGAAATACAACGGTAATTCCCGGGAATTAATTTTAAAGGAGCTGGAGGCTTTATATATCTTCTTTAAAAGAACGCCGTTTATGCAAAATAATAATCTCGTTTTTTTATTATTATATTTAAAGTAAGTAAACTTGCGATAACCCCCCCCCCCCTTTTTTTTTATTTATTTATTGATAATTGAATGTTGAAAATACCTTTCAGTGGATATCATAAACAAACTCACTATTTCGTGGAAAGAGATTATGTTATTCATATTTATCAACGCTTAATCAAGAAAGTTGAAAAAAATGTGAAAGTAATCAAAATTTCAATGTATTCTAAAATTTATTCGTTAATGCTTTTTTAATGCTTACGCCAGTACTTCACGAAGCGGCATGTGAAAAGGGTTTTTCAGTTGCAATTTGTTATATTGACGATTCATTAAAATCTTAGCATAGTCAATGGTCGTACTTATTGCACCGTTCTGTACCAGCGTTGTCGCTGCTTGCGGCGATTCTCGGGCCCCCTCGCCACCCTGGTCACACAAATAATATTATTAGTATATTCAGTATAGGATTTACAAATTGATTCCAGCAGAAGGAAAGCCGATAAGACGGCTTAGTCATACGGCGAACCACAGCCTCTCGTCCGATTACCAGTTCATGTCGGGTATGGGATTAGTTAGCCAGTTAGCCAATGGCGGCGAGGAGTCCAGCAGTCTTTCGCTCATAGTTACTCATAGTGGATTTCTGTACAGTTATTTTTTAGTGATGAAAAATAAACGAGAATATCGGTCAGAGACCGAAGACTTATCGATCGAAAGTTAGGGGGTCCCCCAAAACAGCGCTCTTACTCCATAGTGGCACCGTGTGTCACATCACTAATTAATCAATAACTCGCTAATTGTACGACATAATTCATCGAAAATCAATAGGCTTCTGATCCGAGCTATGATGAATGTACGTGCAAAATTTGGAGCAGATTCAACCTCGCTTTCGTGAGATATCGCGTGTATCTAACAGACAAACAAACAAATACCTAACAACATACTTACCGATCAAGATCGATAAGTAAAGATTGAATGACTAGCTGACTTTCTAATTGTAAGTTTATTTTTTTTGTATAGTATATTTTGAGGAGTGACGTCCTAAGGAATCAATGCCCATGCCACATAGAAGAAGCAATGGAAAAAATATTTGAGAGGACCATTGGAATGTCGAAGATTTCTGGACTCCTGGCATCAGAATGTGCGCTCACGATACAGCCGGTCGGCACCTATGGCAAAGTTTGAGCAGCTTCATGCGCTCCTTGATGTTGACTGACGTTTTTTGATGACTGCTGTTTAATTGAGATACTTGTACGTCAATAGTTGAGTAGAATACGAGTTTCAATTATTTCCAATTTGAAAAAACATTTTTACAATTAAAACTATTTGTCCCCTTTTCCGCCCTAACCGAACGGTAGCGTGCGCCATGGTTACCATACCCTAGATACGCACCGCTGCTGGTTGACTTCGGATTCCACCACTTTGTTGCGGAGAGTCGAGCCAGACCATCATTTAAGAAAAGGGGGATTTATTGTTCAATCAACCAGAAAACAATGCAACAATGAAAATAATACAGCTCACACAAATCATAAAAATAAATTTGATGTGATTTCAAACCTAACATGGGGGTGATTACACCCCAGAGGGGTAATTTGACAATATTTTTTTTGATTCTCTGCAATGACTTCCATTGGAACAAAATGTCCGAACAAGCTGGTGATTTACTACGATCTGCCATTCACCTGGTTTGATTGTTTGATATTGCAGAAACAGTGCCAAATTTCCAACTTAAATCCAACCAATACTAAATCAGGTTATGAATTCTTATGTAATTGTTGCTATCAAATTTGAAAAATTGCGCGCTGGAATTTTTTCTTTTTTTGAATAGGGAAATTGAGGTTTTGGTAATTCGATTTCGGGGTAACCACACTAAAAAGTTCGGGAACCGCTGACTGATAAATGACTTTGCTCAGTGATTCGATTTTGGATGACAAGTGACTCGCGATTTGTGGCCTTTTAGCTAATTCAACTTGTATTGGTAATACAAGCGTCTTCCGAGACTAATGACAGGGTGGTGCATGATTGCCACCAGGTAAACTCATGTTGATAATAAATGAAGCACAACCGGTGTTAGCAAAACGATGTAATTTGCCGACGTTTCGAATTTCTATACAGTAAAACTTCATCAGGGCATGATATGGAATAGACACACGTGGATATATAAAGGACAAGAAAAAGAAAAAATATGAAAAAAAAAATTATCATGGCGTCAACTCTAATCTAAAAGGATGATGATAAGATAATATATATAAACAAGAAAGCTACGCACAAATATATGGACACGTTAGACCAGAGCGAATCAGTCTTTACCGGTACCTTTGATGCTACCGGTACCCTCAAAAAAGTTCTGAATTTCCAGTAGCAAGAATTTTGCAGAATCAAAACGTACAGCCAGTCATGACACTGACTAAAATCCGTGTTCCCATGGATAAAAAATAATACAGCAAAATTTTAGACGAAATATCAAATTTCATAGAATTCACGCAAAATTTTGAAATAAATAAAAGTAATAGCCTTCTAGCGAAGAAATTAATCTTTAACCACCGAAAATTTCAAAGCAATTGGTCCAGTATTCGAAGAGAAAAGCGATTTTTTAAAAACGTGTCAAAGAACAAGAACAACAACAACAATAATATTGAAACGATCGTTATGGCCACTAAACGTGTCCAATAAACAAATTAGCGCAAGTTCAAACAAAAAGGGGACTACTCGAACAAATCAGGAACAAGGATGCAAAATCACACTACTATGGGCTCCAGGACATGTTGGTATTCCGAGTAACGAAGTCGCCGACAAAATAGCAAAGATATCAGCCGCGAAAGTCGATGTGGACAAAAGATTATCCCAATCACAAAACAAAGTCAAATCACAAATTCGACAATTCTGCGCTAATAAATGGGATCAACATTTTATACACAGTGACCAAGCGTTTCATTACAAGACAATTATTTTCCTCAGTTGAAGACAGCATCAAAAATTCCACTTGGTCACCACGAATAATAGACAAAATTTTATTTCGACTTCAGACGGGACATTGCCGTTTAAATAGGCACCTTCATAAAATAGGATGCCATAATAATGGACTTCGCGATTTCTGTAATGTTCCAGAGACAGTAGTACATTTTCTAACTAACTGTCGTGCATATAAAAATGAAAGACGCATACTACAGATGAAATGCCGCGATTATGGCATTGATTTTCAACTCAAAGCTATCTTACGCGACCCTAGCATTTTCCAGCTCTTGTTGATTTTGTGAAATCTACCAAGAGAGTACTATAGGCATATACAAAGTTTGATTCAAATTGTTTGACGCAAAAGACTTAAATTGTTTAAAACGCCATATACTTTCATACCACACACAAGTCCAACTACAAATTAGGCTTCGGTAACCTATTTTTGTGCTGATATACCGAGTCTTATCATAAATATATACCAGCAGCAGTGTTTTATCGAATTCTGATCGCATTAAATTCACATCATTTCATCGTCTGTTATGCTGTTATGCTGAGTCTAAATCAGGGGTGAAGAACCCATTTGCGGTCGCGGGCCACTTTATCAGTCACCGTGAGTGAGCGGGCCGCACAGTTTTTAGTTGTACTACCGTATGATACCTGTTGATTTTCATCTACAAAACGAACAACGGCATCCATACAGCTGATGTTATTCAATTATATAGGGCAATATAAACGCTTGGCTCGGATGTTCGAGATCCGAATTTCCATTCGAATACCACAGCATTTTTAACACGAAAGTTTGAGTCTACTACGTGCGTGTTAATGCAAAATCAATTTTTAATGTACTGATTGAAATAAATTGTAGTCTTTGATATTTTATAGCAGATCTAGGGATTTCTCGGACGTTGATATAAATATCTAGTGATAGAGACAGTCAGTGATGCAAGAACATCATATTTGTATAACTAATTCGTAACATCGCAAAAATATGAATCAAAACTAAATATAATCTGGCAGTTGGAAACACTTTTTATAGCCGTGGATTGATGTGATATTTCATTATAGTAATGTTCTTAATTTGTAGACGCAGCCGCATGTTACATTAAACACAGAATTAAAGTTAGAAAGCAATAAATCAAAAATAGACTCCTATTTGTCGCCAATGAAATATTTTGCACAACTGCAAAATCGCTAAACGACAACATAACATAACAGTAAAAAACATTATCCGTCGAAAAAGTGGGTTTTTTTCACGAGTAACCTGCCTAATTGCGTCGACAGTTGCATAAAAATTTAAGGATTGGTTACGATTTACCCTTTTCCCCCAATGATAATATCAACCTACGCATTATCGAATCTTAATTCATGACATTTTGTGTCGCGTTAATAAGCAAAATTCTAGTTGATAATGCCTCAGAAAAGTATTTCGGGATCCTTTGTACAAAGATTCCTTATAAAAAACTACCGCCTCCGCTCAAAATTGAATGTAAATTATAAATAATTCAATTACATTTTTAGGGTGAGTGGGGGCTAAGAATCCAGATTGCGTCGGAAATTCAAAACCTCAAATCACTCCTAACCCGAACCGCAACTGGATAGTTGCTAACTTATTATTTCAGAACGTAGTGGTTTTTTTTTAATTTCACATTTTTGCATTAGCGATGGAGGCTTTGTACAAAAGATCCATATTTCGCAGGCCTTCGGATACAAAAATTGTAAACGAATCCCTCTAATTACGATTAACTGATTTTTAAAACATAGGCATTTTTTTGAGATCTACCATTGTTTTGATCATTGAGCAGAAGTTATAAACTTTTTATTACTTTCAAATATCACGTGTATAGTGCACAAAAATATCACATTTGATAAAGTGAGATTACTCCTTCTCCATTAAACCGTAACCGTTTGCCGATAAGAGAGCGTAACTATGCTACGACAATGGTCATTTTGATCCATTGTTAGAGGTATCGATAATCCAAAAAATAGATGTGTTGGAAATAGTGTTGTAGCCAGTAATATGAATACGGTAACACTTGCGCTTCCGTTCTCTCTGTACAGTTCTTGGAGGTTTGTGACTTTACGCTTAACATACATTGAATTGTCTGAATGCTTCGTGGGCCGCACGAAAGTCCTTGGCGGGCCGCAGGTTCGTCACCTCTGGTCTAAATAAACTGAGGGTGTTAATTGTGCTAATTCACTTGCTCGTACGAGAGAGATAAGGATTTATTATTAGTAAACGAGAAAAAAAAACACTAATGATATAACAAATAGGATGATAATAATAAAAAAATAGGTAATAATGTTTTTCCAGGTTGGAGTGGGATACTCCATGCGGTCATCAGAGTCAGATCGCACCAGAGAGAGAGATTTCATTATCACAAACAATGTCAACACTATGTATGATACAGAAGCAGAAAAAAAATCTAATTTACCAATAAAAAATTAATCATTCTTTGTGAGGGTCAGTATTAAACCCCGGTCGATTATCCGAGGCTCCTGGCCCATGTTGTTTATAGGAAATCAATCAGATATAGTATCGCCGATGAAATATGGATAAAATATAAATAAAATGTATATGTGTGAGTCAACAGGACAAATTTAACAGCTTAGATTAGTTTTTACAATAATTTGTAACATAGTTTTTGTAATTAAATATTTATTAGACAAGTATTGGGGCTCAAATACACGGAGTTATTCACCTATGGCACTATACTACGCCATGATGAGCTTATATACAGCATAAGCATCGGAATCCTAGATGATCTGTATCGGTCCTGCACACCGACCCGCACATAACAATAATCATTCACTGTTATTACTGCTGAAATATTTTATTGTAATATGTTTATAGTAGTGTTGATTTTGTCTTTATGGCAACAAATCTCTCTTGTGATAACCAACTTTGATAACTTCACATTATGCAACTGTAGAAGCATGGCGCCCTGACACGTATAAAAATATTCCGGAGAGGCGCTCGAGAGCAAATAATGATGTAGTTAATCTGGATCTTTGTTGAAATCCGCCGCCCCAGCTCCAGTTGAAATTTTCGTTAATTGATGGAATTTAGCGATGTCAGCCAATATTTTGTCAAAGAGGTTTAACTCGCGAAATTTCGTGCGCCACATAAATTCACAAAGATTACGGTCAACCATAGAACGGTGAGTGCCACGTTTGGTTAGGTGAGTATAGTTCATGTCCGGATGTTCTTCAATTCCGGTGAGCGATAACGACATGTTAGCAACGATGATAGATCCAGGGGCTACTGAAGCACGTATCGCATTCTCTAATGTTTCTTTCTCCCTGTCGGGTACTTCATAAATGAATACTTCCTTCGTTTCTCTGCAGATCCCGCCCAAAATCCATTTCTGTAGAAGGACTCGTCCAGTGTGATTCTTGCGTTGGGGAATAAGTGCTTCATCAATTTCAACATGCAATCCGGTTCCGCCAATCACAGTAGGAGTTTGCAATAAACTCCAAGCGCACACTTCTCGCAGGGAATTTTTCCAGTTGACTGTAGTGTGAGATGAGATTCCTAGTTCTTCGTCACAAAAATCAGTTGTCGTGAATTTCTTTGTCCAACAATAAATAAACAGAACAATTTTGCGAAAGTCTAGTTTCGAATCTTGAAGCGACGTGTCCTTTCGAATGCTGATTTCCTTGCGACACCCACGAATATTGCATCTCCACCTGTCAGACGTAAAAGAAAGTGTCATCAAGTGATCTTTGCTGCAACGACGCTGCTCATGGAGTATCCCATGGTCTTGCAAGAATATGATAGCTGATTTCTTATCGTGTATCAGCGTTGACAATTCAAACAAATTCATGCTCTCGCTGCTTTCATAAAATAAAAACTTGAATGTCTCTAAAACCTGTATTTCTAGTGCAATCTGCAGTACGGAACGTGGCAAACACGCAATTACTTAAAACGTTGGGGCGCAATTTGCAGTACTTAAACCGTGGCGGGGGTGTTTTTCTCATATTCAACATTTTTGCATTAGTGGCGGGGGCTTTCACCGTTAAATCTTTAGCTCCAATATTTCAACCGTGTTAAAATTAACATTACATACATACAAACCCGCAGTCGATTATACGTTTGTTTGATTTAGTAGACTACCCGCGTTCCCACTTATCGTCTGCTCAGTCATTTTTATTCTCTTTACTTTATCTCACTTTTTACTTGAGACTGAAATTACCCACAATGCAATGATCACGTGGGTACGCCATTTGTATTCTCGTTGCCTTTTTCGTAAATTGCCCTCTTTTGAAAACGCGGCCTCCTATTTCTACTGGGCAAACCACGCTGCTCTCTGGCTTTCTCTGATTTCTGAATAAATTAAGATTCTCCCTGAACGTTTTTCAAAAAATCGTTCTTATCAAGCGGGGAAGATTTTAGTAAATGGCCGCCGTGATTGGCAATGCTTCTGGAGACGCTCAGGGTTCAGCACCAGGATACGCTGACGCATTACAAAGAGCGCGAGAGGTGAGATTTTTGCAGTCTTAGCATTTATTTATTTTTCTTTTATTGGTATTTATAACAGGATTTATATGACTTGATGATGTAGCAACTTGGTTGCCATATTCTTCTCTCTAAGTCGATAGAATATTGTCACTGAAACAACTTTAATTCGATTCTGTTATTCCAGAGCTTGCAATTTCCTGATTCCAGAATACAGGAATAAATGTTGGGGGGTTTCAGGGTTTAGTTTGTGGTTGCTTTGCTTTTTGTTGTATTGAATATGGTTTGATATATAGCTATACCCATTAATAAGTGGGCAGTTCGTTTTAAAACTTCAATAAGAAATATAGAATTCTGGAGAGCAAGCAAAACTTGAAAATTTTTTTAATCATGAATTATACGCGAGAATAGCATTCAAAAAATGCAATCTTACTGAAAATTGCTCAACTGTTCTTTATACACAGTAATGCAGTAAACAGTTGTGAAATGCCTATATCTTTAATTCAATTTTTTTTGCCTCTATGCATGTGTTTATTTGCTTTAATACACACAGTACTGCAGTACAGCACACTATACAGAACAAGTGATAATGTCTTGTTTCAGAGAAACCCATTTTACTGATGATCTGACACCCCTACCCCTCTTTTGGGAGCAGATCGTCTGGACATAGTTGTCCTTCAATATCAGTTATAATTAGGGCTGGGAATTTCAGGGAAAACACTTTAACCGTTAATCGGGTAAAATTAACCGGTTAACCGCCGCGTGACGTTTGACGTGATAATTATAATTTCAGCTTGTTATAAGAAAAACTAGTTAAACCAAAAAATCGAACTAACCCATAACCGTCACAATGGTTTTAAGCAATTTCGCATCCCTGTATCGCTCAAAATTATTCACAAATCGAGACAGTTTCATGATTCCTCTGCTGCAAAAGATAGGCAGCGTGGTTCGGTCATGTGGAAATATTTTAGAAAACCCGATTCCCTTGTTAAACGTCATTTATGTGACAAATTTTGAGTGTTCAATGTGCAAATTCTACTTCGAGATATATATCATAAAGAAAAACGGCATCAACTGCACACTTGTTGTATGACATTGAATATCCGATTTTCCAATGAAATCGTGAACAATATATTTCGAAATCGACCGAAAACTGATTCTGAATTCATCATTGTAAATTTTCATTATCAGCAACCTTGGTACTTCCATTATTTTTCACATTTATTGATTCCTTACCCACACAGTTAGTAATATTTTTTTGAATTAAACGCAGCAAGAGATAAATTTGCGATGACGGATTCATATTTGACGATATTGTACGGTATGAAGATTTGTACCTGAGATGTCAGTTAACGGTTAAAATAAATCCTAACCGTTAACCATCTGAAATCGGTTAACCGGTCAACTATTCCCAGCCCTAGTTATAATACTTAGGGATGGGCAATATAGAATATCGAATCCAGAGGATTCGAAACCCAAAGTATTCGAATCCAACGGGATTCGATAACAGTATTCGGTTTCCGCCTCTCCGGCACCATGCATCAATTTTTGTATTTCAGGTTGAAATCAATTGAAGACGCGCGTTTTTTTTCATGTGGAAATCTCTCTCGTTTAATTATACTTACGTCCGCTCCCAAAGAACCCATAAAATTGGTAAACATCAAACACTGTAATTGTAATCTCAATCGGCGTATTCTGGACAAGAAGTCGGCGAAGTACACCTCACGGCGAAGACTCGTTATTGCATCATTTTTGCGTTTTCGCCATGCGTCAATTTTTGTAACTCTGGTTGTTTTTTCTCGCGTGGAAATCGCTCTCGTTTAATTAATTAAACTTGCGTTTGCTCGCAAACGTAAAATCGGTAAACATCAAACACTATAATCTCAATCGGCGTATTCTGGACAAGAAGTCGTTGAAGTACACCTCACGACGAAGACTCGTTATTGCACTATTTTTGCGAATTCCTGCTTTGCTATATAGCTAGGGTATAATAATAATAATTACTTGTGCCGATTTACTTGCAATATTCCAATAATCTAATTCCAACAATAATCAATTCTATTCCAAGAATTTCCCTTCATTTGGTTCAATAAAACAAACACAAACGAGTGGTGTCTGGCACGACGACAGATGCGTCATATTGCGCCATGCTTGTCTCTGTAATAATCTAAATTAATCGCGTTCGTCATGTGACCAAAATTGCCTTTTTTTGCTAAAAACTCTCGAATAGGCACGGTAAAAGATTTTTTCCAACGTTAAATCGGATTATTTTTCCCCCCAGGAATTCAATGATGACGTTTTTAGATTGCGCTTTTTTGTAGTTTATTGCGCAACTTCATTTTACTGTATTTTTATCGATATATTGGGTATAACAATGTCCAAACGTCCCCGAAAGGAGGGGTGTCTGTTCATTGGCAAAATGGGATTCTCTGAAACGAGACAATGTCGATCTATTTGGAGCGTGTGCCGTATTGTAATAAGATTAAAAATTGTGTTACAGATTGCAGCAAAGATTCAACCAGAGAACCCAGGTCCTATGGGAGATTATTCAAACAAGCGTCCACTAGAAGATGCTGGTGAGCCCTCCGGTATTATCAATTTATTTATTTTTGTTGTGGTTAGCCATTATGCTGCTTGTTTGCTTGATTACGCTGAAACTGCTAATAATTTATATCTGAGTGATTCATATTATAACATACATGATTACCGGTTTTGAAAAAAGATATTTTTTACATCAAATTGTCTCCCTAGTTGCAAGCTTGGTGCCATATTCAATTGTTTTATTCTACTACAAGTCTACAAATACTGTCATATTGTTTTTAAAAAGATAGTTTCTTTCTTATGCTAAAATTACCATATCAAATTGTGGTATTTTGTAGAGATTTACATCATCTATTTCATGTCAATCCAATTGCTGATTATATTCCAAATAAACGTTAGAGTAACAATTATACAGTTCATCTAATATTGACAATTTAGATGAAATTTTTGGGACTATATTATAATTTGAAATTTGAGGGTTTTAAACTCTGATATTATGATCAGCGACATTTCAATTCCTGTGGTGTTTTGAAAAGAAATGACCCAGACCTCAATGATGATATAGGTTGTTTGCCAGTCTTGCTTCTGATATTTGTGATGTGACTGCAACCAATTTATTCTGAGATTTCACTCCTTGAAACTTGTGTTTTATGAATTTTATTGTGTACTCTGTACGTTTGATAAGGACAAAAATAGAGTATTTGAAAGGTGTTTCACACATTCTAAGTAAGGCCTGTACGAACAGAAACTTATGTAAGGCCTTTCTATATTCTGATGTATCATAACATTCATTTTTAAATTTTCCCAAAAAAATAGAAATTTGAAGAAAGGCTGTTCAAGGTTCTATTCACTATTAATCATGTTTTACTTGGATATTGTAAAGTAGTCCAGAAAAATAGAAATTTGAAGAAAGGCTATTCAAGGTTCTATTCCTTACTAATCATGTTTACTTGGATATTGTAAACTAGTGCATTTAAAACTAAATTGTAATTAAAAACTGATAGTTATGCAGCGTATAATAGTTGCCATATGCTACTCAATCCAAATTATTGAGCGGTGATTAATTAAATTTTTACTAGCATAATTCATCATCAAAACTGGAACGCCAGTTGCCAGTATAGATATGTGGGCGCTCCAAGAAGTATGTGTGCCAATGTGGAGATGACTAATTTTGTTCGCGTACTTTTCATCAAGTTGTGTAAAGGGACTGAAACCTATGGGCAGGGCGATATTCACTTGGCCCAACACGGACAGTCCACGAACTCGTAATAGTACTAAAATCAGGTAATTTGAGAGAAAATTATGGCCCAACCCTGACCTGGTACACATACTTCAGAAGTACCAATATGTGTCCTACTAGTAGGCCATTACATTCCTTTCTCATGGCTTTGTTTGTGAAATTCGTCCGTTAATATTTAACAATGTGAATCATAGTGAGAAAGTTCTTTTTCAAAATCGAACTCTATTGAATTATTATATTTCATCTTAATAGATAACCTTATTTGAATACATAGAAAATTGGGTTCCCATCTTGCGTTCTTTATTTCATTTTTTTTTCTAAATTTTGATTCTGGTTTTTCGTGCAGAGATGAAATCATTGATAATTTTTTTTATTTTTTTTTATTCAAGTGACTTAGTGTAGTAAGGGTTGTTAAATTGGCTGATATTTTCAGAAATATTCTATGGGAACACTCCATTGTGTTAAAAGGGAAGTAGTGTCTTATCTGTGCTTCCTATGTGGTGTGCGGTATTGGATATAGTATCCAGTCTATATGCCTTTTTGATTTTATACTGTGGTGTGGTGGGCGTGTTATCTGTGCTTGTTGGCAGCTGTGCTTTAACGCTTGTGCTTGCTTAGATTTCTGTGTATAGTTCTGACAAGGGTATAGGCAAGGCATATTTTATTAAGCCTACAAGTGAAGTTATAAGTATCGTAATGTAAGTTTTCTTTTTTGACATTTAAATTGAGAAATATTCTGTTAAATAATTTTTGAAGTATTCCATTAAATAAAATAAATTAATTGAGGTCCTAGACAATTTGGCTTCTTCAATTAGATATGATAAAGCTTTGTTGTTTTGAGGTCATGGTTCAAAGTATTTTTATTTCCTACTGTTTGGTCTCGCATTTATGTCTTATATGCTAACATAATTCTTGATATTTTTGAAAATCTTCAGTTTGACATCTGATATGGCCTCTCCACCTGAGTGTAATCATGTCACTTAGATTGTAGTCGTTCCTAGTTGAGAGAGTAGAGATTAGGGGTTTGCGTTGGACACAGTAGATAAAATAAGTTCTATTCTTTTTAATGAAAATATATATTCATCAATATTAATGGGGATTACGAGAATATGAAAATCTTTTTTTTTGTTTTCAGATGAACCAGGTGCCAAGAAATTAGTTATGCAGAATGATAGTAAGTTGTTGAATTTTTCATTTTCCTAAAGTGTGTCTCAATTTAGTATGCTTGTTATCTTGCACGTTCTTTTCATTCTTGTCACTAGAGATAATGACAGCTACGAGAGCTGTCCAAACAATACAGTTTTTCGATATTTACAATGAAGCATGCCAAATAAAAATCGTCTACATAGCATAATTATTCGTTGAATTTATTCAAAAACGTTCAAACTGAAAAAAATTTTCAAGATAAAATAACAGAATGACAAACTCTTGGTTTTAAATTGAATATAAACTTTTTTCGTGCAAACGACAATTAAAACTCTCTTAGTCTGGCCTTCTTTTTAAAATTCGTTCCAAAACCTCTGTCCAAGGCTATTCTGGTGCTCTTATTCATCAGTTTAGTAAGTAAATGAGGAAATTGAAGCCAACCTTATTGTTGATTTGTGTTTCGTTTCCACTACCATGGAGGCACGAATGGAAAAGAATGCAACAGTATAACATAAAAAATAAATATTTGTGCTCTCAATTTGTTCAAATATTTCTCCTAATTTGACTTCCTGCAGGTAAAATAACTCTCAATATTTGATTTCAAACAAACCTGCTTTTAACTTATAACAGTTAGGCGTGTTTTGCACATAAAAGTGTGAACATCGCAGATTACACATCTCTAGTCTGAATCTCATGCTGCCCCTTTTACTCAGTGTGTAATAAGTTGTATAGTCCAAAGCAGAAAGTTATCAATCCTTCGAATAACAGTTCCCCCCCAACATATTGTGCGATATCAGTGACTGCTTATATGAGGACCTGTTAATAAGAGCAAATGGCATGAAAAATGTCGCATATAAAAATCTTGGTATTAAATATTTTTCTGACCTGTATAATGTAAGAATCACTAATAGCTTTGTTGAATTTTTCATAATTATAACTTCGCAATACTATCTGATGCACTCATTTTTGTTCTCTCTGGGACGGAATTTTAATTTGTTCTTCTGCAGATATATAATCCATCTTTTTCTTACTCTGGCCCCTGACCTTTGGTTGAGCTGTTCCTAATTATAACATCACAATATTATTCAATGCACTACTTTTTGTTCTCCATAGAACTAAATTTGATTTGGTCTGCAGAAATATAATTCATCTTTTTCTTACAGTTAATGCCCAGCTAGGAGCGATGCATCAGCAACTCAATCAACAAGGAAGGTAAGAAGGTTTTTGTTTAATTTGTAATTCTAGTTTAGTTGGAATAGCAATGCCATGAACTCCAAAAGTGCGACACAGGTCAATTGCGGACCACATAAGGATTTGATACGCCCCGCCCAACTTGAGTGAAATAGTTAAGCACTTTAGGTTTCTACTTTTTTGCGTTCTAGAATCCAGATAACGACGATTGTCAAGTCATTATAACAGTTTATGTACTCAGATCTCCGTAACAATTCAATCATACTTACCGACAATGGCCCTCTAATGTCTTTCTGATTTTGGCCCCTTGTCAATCAACTTTCGGAACTTTGCTCTATGTTTTCTGACAATCTTAGCACCTTTCTTTAATGGTTAAGCTAAATAAATTTCTATCTCTGAAAAATTTAGACATTAGGAAATCACTATTTTTTGATGTGCTAATAAGTATTCTACTTACCATATATCCTCACATATAAGCAGAGTTCAAATTCCCTCAAAAAAAATGCTTAACTAGGGAGCCAACCTAAACGCGCATAACTCTGATCACCAGTGTTCACTATTAGCGCACTTTTTTGCGAAAATTGCGAAGAACTTTCGCAACTTTTTTTAGGGACTGCGAAATAGCACTTTTTTCCGATTTTGAAGAGAAATAGCACTTTTTTCCGATTTTGAATGGAATAAAAATTCAAAGTTGACAAATAAGTAACATACTAGTACTTTTGTAACTCAATTCTGCATGTGCATATCATAACGATATTTACGGGAATTCTAACCTATGAGATGCAGACATAGGAGATAAAGCTTTTGCATTAACGGCAAAATTCTTGTTTATAATATGATTATTATACAAGCACACCGATTCCGCTTCTCCCGCAAAAACGCTCCCGGGGCGTTTCTTTGAACGAGAGTGGTCATGTGACTATCGATGAATTCAAAATGACTATAAAAGTGTTAGTAACGTGTTATAGTCACTTTGGATGAATTGTGACCAAACTGCACGATTTTCAAATCAGACGAAACTTTTAGCAGCATGTCACAGATTTGCAAAATCAACAAATTCACAAAATACCATTTTATTTTATTGTATTTTATTGTAATCACAATGTTGAAAGGACGTGGCATTTTCCGGAATTTTGCGATATTTACACAACTATTTCTCATTGATATGCGAGGACGGGTGGGCAAAATTCAATATTTTTTTGAATGGAATATTTTTAAGGAGTACCGAATAAATGTGGTGGAAACATTAAAAAATCGGCAACAAAGCCTTTTTACTGGTTAATTCCGTCGTAATCGCTAATTGTTCTTGTCACCGATCGTTTTGGCGGCGATATCCAGGTTTTGGGTAATCTATATTCCCGCCCTCTCTTTTTTACAAATATGAATTCTTGTGGGTCGGCGGACATCGAAGTTTTATATTTCGGGTTTACCCGTTCGTTCACATCGGCAACAGCTGTTGAAGACATTGAGGACTCAAATTACCATTTGCGTTGGCTTTAATATTACCTATCAGGATTTGTAAATTTACCGTCCCAATTTTATGCGAATGGTAATATTATTGTCCATACCGTGATGCAGATATTTATTAAGACGATAATTAACTTTCTCATGTATTTCTATGATGATAAACTTCGCAAATCTGAAATTGTGCCAATCCTGAATGTTGATTTGAAATAGTGATTGAATAATTCGGCTATAAAGGCATTTCTGCGTGGTCATAAGACAAGATGACGTTAATGAACAGCACTTCTTTTACAGGATATTTTACGTATGCGACTTAATGCTAAAAAGATTGGACTCGAGTGCTTTTTTTTTCGAGTGCCTAGAGGTCAGGCGCTAATCGTAACTAATTCCCTCAAGTTTCAACGTGTTTTCAACAAAACAATACCCGGGCGATAATTATAGCTAAAATGTTACCGAGCAATTCACAATTTTATTTATGGAATTTGCAAATTCACCAGTTTCTTGACGATTTTGATATTGTCACGCCCTAATTATTAGTGCAAAAAATACTCCCCTTCTTCCGCGGCGGTTTGACGGGTTCTTTGTTCCATTCTTCAGAAAGTTCTGACACGGGGATATAGAATACTGAATCCTGACGGTTGAATCCCTGTCCACTTACTGGTGATTTTCCGATTTGAAATGCGTGAAACATTCTCTATTTTAAATTAAATGACGTTTCGCGGGCGGAGTTCTCCCCGAAAATGATGTGTTCCAGACGTTAGTTAGACGATAGATAAAACATTAGATTAATAATTTTCGTGACGCCCCGTTTTCGAAAATACAAATTTTTATCGCAAAAAAAATGCGTTATGATACATTTAGAATGAAACATTATTTACGGTTAATTCAGATCACATTTTACTCTCCATGACACCCGGTATCCGAAAATACAGTTGTATCTCGAAAAATGTGTTTCGTTACATTTAAAATAAAACATTTAATTGCGATTAATTTAGATCATATTTTACGTTTCACCACACCCGTTTCCGAAAATACAAGGTTATATCCCGAAAATGTGTTTTGTTACTTTCAAAATAAAACATTTTTGCGATTAATTTAGATCATATTTTACTTTTCAGGACAACCGTTTTCGAAAATACAAGGTTATATCGCAAAATGTGTTTTGTTACATTTAAAATAAAACATTTTTGCGATTACTTTAGATCAAAATTTTACCTTTCACGGCAACCCGTTTCCGAAAATACAAAGTTATATCACAAAAAAATGCGTTTTGTTACATTTATTTTGCATTCCCAATTAATTAATCGTGATGAATCTGTTCCTGTCGTTCAATCTCGACACACGTTTGGACGAGTGTGGGGTGGTTTTTTGGTCGACGATAAATTAAAAAGTTGCCACACGTTATTTGTATAACGATAATAACTGAAAATTAAGATTTTATAATAGAAGTGAATTTGTCTCAAGATGGTATTTTACGATTCCTGCCCACAGAAAGTAAACACGCTGACAGACTTGGTTATAATTGATATTCGTTTAATTTATTTTACACTATTAATAAACGCGCCACACCAATTGCGACCATATAAATTGCAGTCGCATCGGTATGGACTGTATGTTTTTGGCGCTCTCACATTAATAATAATTTTCAACAAAACAATACCCCGACGGTCATGAAAGCTGAATTCGTGACCGAATAATTCACAAGAATTCGTTACCGAATAATTCACAATTTTATTTACGGAATTTGCAATTTCAAGATCTCACTCGACGATTTTGATGATGTCATGCCCTAATTATTACTGCTTAAATGCCTCAAAATACAACAAATGTAATCATTTTCGACGATAACAGGCTCAACAATTCGTAAACGAGCCGTTATAACAAAATTCGCGATTGATTTTACCTCACTCTTGTTTACAATTTTAACATCCCGCCGGCCATGTATGGTCGAATAAAATGTTCACATATTCAAAACATGACTTGGCCAAGGATGGAAGGGATCACTAAATAGCTAATAGAAAGTACATACGCGAGGGTATGATATTAATATCGAGAATATTTGTGAGCATATCACAGGACGGAAATATTTTGCACTCGGCTGTTTGTTGGCAGAACAACGATACGCTAAAGTTAATTGGTCGAATACAGGGAAGTATTTATTTATCATCTCACTTGCGAACATTTAGGTTTTGGCGGAATTGTACGATCATGTTGTCTTTCTTAAGTAATAACTTTTTCAATAAATGTTCATTTTACTTTTGCGTCTTTATTATATGTCGGGATTTCATTTATTTTAAATTCGAAATTGTCCGAAATACTCCAACAGGTGTATAGGTACAATAATAATAGTACTTACCAAAGTACTTACCAGGGAAGTTTAATACACACGATGTGTAAAGGGCGTCGTAACTCCCGTTTATTAATTATAAATTTTTTTATATTCTGCTCAAAAAACAACGGTAGTCATCTCACGTATCTCTCGCGATCAAATCTTTTTTGTTTTGTATGGCATCGTCTTGGCGACGAATTTATTGCCGACTGAATTTTAATTGTGTTTTAGGTTAAGTTATTTTCTGTTTGTTGGTTTCTAAACTTTACAAACTTGGGTAGCGATTACTATTAATGTGAGATTTGTGCATATGAACGATTGAATATCGCGACTGGATGTCCGATATCTGAGAATGCGTAATTCTCTTTCAACATTAATTTTCAGGATATCAGCGTTCATGTGGTCGAATAAAAATTATTTATCAAATGGATTGGTATTTCGAGACACTCTCAAAATTATTTGGGATCCATTATCATATCATTCGTTTATTTTTTATATTCATGTTTTTCTCAAGAATCACCCTCGTTATATTTCGTGTACATTCGCAAAAGAAAACTCTTTGGTGTCATCGTTCCTATTAGTGTAATTGAAATATATGGAAACCTCGCAAGTGGCATTGTGATGCGAATATTTGATACTAGGTCAGCAGCATTACAAAGAGTGCTATTTATGAATGCTGAAAGTACATGACATTACTAAACATTTTGCCAATATATGATGTTTTCTGCCCGATTTAAACTAACTCGCACGCAAACCAAGGCATGTGGACATTTAAAAATTACTTGTCTTTGGGTAAGCTCTGAAATAGTATAATATAAATGTAAATGAGAAATTAGGTCACGCTAGCTCACGAAACGGGAGGATTTTCAAAGTGATCTTGTGTAATATTTCGGAGAAAAAATGTTGAAAAGAAAGTAGGTCAACCTATCTCCTAAAACAGGGGAGTATCCTGCGTAATATTTCGGAGGGAACGTAGGTTAACCTATCTTTTAAATCAGCGGGTGGCGACTTTCAAAGTGGTTCAAAATCACAAATTAATAATTATCAGATTAGGTTTAGGGATGAATCGAAAAGTTGAATTTCCAGCGCACCTAACCCTAATTAGTCGATTGCTATTTATATTTGGGGGGGGGAGATTATTTTGCACGGGATTTGTACAAACGATCCACCCTGTAACTAATATGGTTTCCAGCCTGCCTCGTGTCTGTTAGTTGGAAGGAGTAACAAATGTGAAAGTCTTTGCTGTTTACGCGAGTAAGCAACTGACACCGTGATACATTGCATGAAAGTTTTGTCCGCGGCAGGTGTTAGCAGATGTCATTTCGTTGCCGATGAATTCGCTTGTTTTAATTAAACATGAATTCGCTTAAAGTGAACTCGTTAACGGAAAGGCTTCTCTTTAATTCATAATATTAACCGGAGGAGCGCTTTTTCGAGTATCTATGCCGTTTTAAATGGGTTATATGAAAGGCTAGGGCACCTAACTTGTTAAAATCGGCAAAAGCACTTTCGCACTTTTTTTGGGCTGCGAAGCACTTTCGCACTCATAATTTGCTTAGAGTTAACACTGCTGATCACACTAAAAAATTTGTTGTGATAGGCGCGTGGCGTGTTACAGTTTGTTGTAGGGTTAGCTTATGTGCGAATTCTAATAAATTCACCGTTTAAGGGCCGTTTTTTTGGTTGCTTTTTATGTGAGAACTTTATTTACTAATATCGAATAGACAAAACTTCTGTCCAAGGCTGAACTGATGCTTTCACATCAGTTTGGTAAGTTTATGAGGAAGAATAAATTCTTCACTTCTATTGTGGATTTGTGTCTTCTTTACCGTGGAGATACGAATGGAAATGGGTGGAACAATCTGTGAAATGTAGGATAAAACTGATAACCCAATACTCAGCCTTTTTCTTGAGTGATATCTTTGATTGACAAACGGGTGGCAGTTTGCCAATCACTGTTTTCTAACTTTTATTGCATAAATTGATCCCAATGACTGATATATTTGATTATGGGATATAAATAGAGGACAAATTTACAAAATGATGCCTGTTGGCCGCAGTTTGCTGTCCAGTAATATACTACTTTTTTGTTGCCCCTCAATGCTTTTTACAGTGGTTCTCAAACATTTTCAGCGCACTTACACAAAAAATGCTGCTTTTTAATTGAACTCAATTTTGTGCTCATTAATGTGTACTTTGTGCCTTTTAATTAAAGTTTGTAAACATGTAGGGTTAACAAATGAATACAAGAGGTCAACTCTTAAAGTAAAGTAAGGTCAATTCTACTTTATTTTCCCAATTCATCTTTTCAGGCCAACAATGACAGAAAACTTCAATTTGCCAGACAAACTGGTTGGATTAAGTAAGTTCTTTAAACATTTGAGATACTTTTTATTTATCCTGGGAGCACATTTATTTGTGCCTGTGACCAAGGCTGGGCATTTTCGAATACCTGATGATTTCAGAAACGAATCGAATATTTTTTTCGAATTGAACCTCGAATACTTGGGAGATATATAACTTATTGTATTGGGTTCCCCAAACACATAAATTACTGGAAACGTATAATACATCACTCGGAAAGATTACTGAGCGTTCACACACACAATAAAAAGCATGTTTCATCAATAACGCACTACGGAAAAGAGTCATATGTCAGAATTTTGTTGAAAAAATATAACTCAACCATTGGCAGAAAGGAAAAAAACAAGATGGCGGCCATTCGAAATTTCGCTCGGAACCGATTCGAATAATTTACTATTCGATTTGAAATGCCCAGTCCTAGTTGGGAGCCAGAAATTTTAGTGGCGACAGCTTCGAGCTTCTAAAAATTGCACATAAATTGTTATAAATTTCAATTTATAATATTAATTTCATTTAGTTAAAACTTTGAATTCGAAATTTAAAATTCTCCTGTGATAGTTCGACAGATATTTTTATACATGGTGTCCATAAAATATTGCTCAATCTTAGCATAAGGTTTGCTAGGATATTGCTTAAACCTCTGTCCAAGGCTGAACTGATGCTTTTACATCAGTTTGGTAAGTTTATGAGGAAGAATAAATTCTTCACTTTTATTGTGGATTTGTGTCTTCTTTACCGTGGAGATACGAATGGAAATGGGTGGAACATGAAATCTCTTTGTTTTCAAGTATTTAGATTTTTAAATTATAATTTGCTCGAATCAGGGCCATGTGCACTCACTCGAGACACTGAAGAACGTTTACGGGCAACCACCGAGCGCTAAGAGCTATTTAAATTCTACAGCAGTGGTTCCCAACCTGTTGTTGCTCCTTGTACAAAGACTTTTGTTAAGTAGTTAAGTCTACAACGCTCGGCCAATTTTGAGTATATAAATTTTTATACTTGCTCAAAGTATGCTCATGAAATGTTTTGGTCATTAAATTTTGTGCATAGATTGAATTTGATAAATAAATTAGTAAATTCAAGAATAGTCTCCTCCATACACACAAGACAGTTTATTTTATAAACTTTTGTGCAAATTTTAATTTTATATTCAACTTCAGTTATAGGTAAAGGTGGCGACAATATCACAAGACTTCAGTTAGAAACTGGATGTAGAATACAGATCGCACAAGATTGCCAGCCAGGGATGGAGGACAGACCTTGCACTCTTACCGGCACTCCTGAACAAATACAGTAAGTGATAAAAAAATAATTCTTTTGTATGTTTGAAACGAAGCATCAAAGTTAGAATAGCTTAATATGTTTTTTGTAACTTAGTTTGATCGTTACTCCCGTAGTATGTGTACCAGGTTAGACCTTGCACACTCACCGGCACTCCTGAACAAATACAGTAGGTCAGGGGTCTGCAACCTACGGCCCGCGGGCCGGATCCGGCAATATAGTAGCAATATAATCCGGCCCGCGCCACTTCACTGAATTATAGTAACAAATTATAGCTGTTTTGTCGATAATATTGTTTACGCAAAAGTGTAGACTAAATTATATTATAACGTAACAAGTATATAATTCACAATTACTCGTTTATTGAGCCTATAATTTTAGACAAATGGCAACAAAACGCAGGGAAGCTGATGCTAAGTGCAAATGGATTGATGGCGCATAAAATATTCAAATGATCAGTCTTCGCGCGCTGCTTAAAATTTAACTTCTGATCTGTGTTGTAATATGTGATTCATTCAACTTTCTAAAAATATGTGCGGACCACCAATACCTTGCAACCTTTAATTTTGGCCCGCGAGCGACAAAAGGTTGCCGACCCCTGCAGTAAGTGATTAATTAATTAAAGTTTCAAATTGAGTCCTATAATTGAATAGCATTTTTTGCAACTCAGTTTGATCAGGCAGACGACGGTACGTTGAATTTGAAAATCTAACTATTTCAAATGCGACTCCCGGGTATTATGTTATAGTGCACAGGTTCTTTGTCATTGTTGACTACGATTTTTTTTTAATTATCCATTATTTAATTACTATCATTATTAATTATGATGATTTTATTGTTAGTACCTAAAAGATAGGAGTAGGCAACTCATTACAGAGCTTTCTATGATATTTTTTCAATGATGATATAGGTTGTTTGCCAGTCTTGCTTCTGATATTTGTGATGTGACTGCAACCAATTTATTCTGAGAAATTGTATAAATAAGATTAATAGCGTTTATATTGATTTTTTTTATTTGTTAGGCAATTTGATTAAAAAATGGGTACTCCTGTAGTATGTGAACCAAGATGACGAACCAGGTTAGGGTTAGGCCATAATTTCAGGTACAAATACTACGGGAGTCACTTGGCTAGTCCCCAAACTCGTAATAGAACTAAAATAAGGAAAATTGGAATAAAAATATGGCCTAACCCTAACCTGGTCATCTACTATGTTTAGGTGTCCGCCATCTTGGTTCACATAAGTGCCAAAAATGTAAATCAAGTTACTGAATAATTATAATGACGTCTAGCTGTTTAAATATCGATATCTGCATCGCGAATGTAAACGAATCCTAGACTGAATATGTCATTTTTAGCTTAGGTCATGTGTGTCCCTGTGTATATAAATGGAAATTTAATATCTCTGTGTAGACGAGTGTCTGCCTGATTTCATATGAACTTCCATAAAACAGGAAATGCGATCAAATAAGGCCAGGCCACACAGTATGTGAATTTATTTTTATTTTATTTTTTCAAATTTCAATATTTATATGCAAAATGATATCATTGGTGCTGAGTTGACAATATTCAGTCTGCATTGAAAATATTGTGATTTGGATCGTTTTTTCCAAATATATCAAAAGCATATTCAATATTCCCAGGTTGTAGTTATAATATCAATATAAGGGATTTAAATTTTGGTACTCCCGTAGTATGTGTACCAGGGAAAGGTTAGGCCATAATTTCATTCCGATTTTCCTTAGTTTAGTTCTATGACGGGTTCTGGTACTGTCTGTGTTAGCCAAGTGAATATACCCCCTGCCCATAGGCTTCAGTCCCTTTACACAACTCTATTTAGGTAGGCGAATCAAATTAGTTACCTCCATATTGGTACACATACTTCTGGAATGCCTATCATATCAAAATACTATTGATTATGAATACAAAATAGAAGATCGTTATGAGTGATTCTCCTCACACTGAGTGATCCAAACCAGATAGGTATTTTCTCCTTAACTTAATTTGCATCTTTCTATTCAGGCAATGTCGCCAGCACCTTCAAGATGTCGTAAACAAAGCAAGTATGGGAGGACCAAACAATGTTGCAGGTAATAATGAAATATATATTTGTTTTTACTAATTGAAGAGAGGAAAAGTAAAACTTCCTATCCTGTTTCCATTTTTAAAGTATTATTAATTATTGTTGTAAACAGCTTAATAAACAAAGTCGGCTTTGCTCAGGCAAAATGTTACAGAACGAAAAACGAGCCTGTGAGTGACTTTTCATGGCTCTCATAAAAAAAATAATTTCTGCTCATGTAACCTCGGTAGAATCACCAATTATGTATAGTTGTGAAGGATTTGTGTCTTTCCATGAGAATTTTCTCTGTGTTGATGTTTTTCTATGGTAGTGGGTCGAAAACTGGAGAAATAAAATATTTTGAGATAAAGTCTGATATATTTATGGCTTGTTCCTAAGTAAAAGTACCTGTAGCAACCAATGATACTAACATTTTTAGGAAACTAAATTATTGCATCATTCATATTCCATTTGGCATCTTCTTAGTGATAATTAAGAGCTTGATTATTGTATCATAAGTGGTTTTTCATGAGTTTTAATAGCCAATTACTTCAAGAGTAGGTTTGATGGAATAGATGCCAAATGACTCTTTCTAACTGTTGCAGACCCGTGTCCTAAGCACTATATAAATGTAGACTTATCCTATATGGCAGGTTTCAGTTGATAAAAAACTTTTTTGCCAATATGAATATCATGGATATTTTTATAATCATCTCATTGGCTACTTTTTTCGCAGGAATTGAAGAAATGAGTGGAGGAGGAGCCCAGACAGTCGTTCAACTTATGATTCCTCCAGATAAATGTGGATTGATTATTGGAAAAGGTGGAGAGACTATCAAATCGGTATGTTGAGTTGGTGTTTCTTTGTGGTATGCTTGAAAAGTTGATCGCTGTTGGCTTTATCAAACGGTATTAATTGGATAGTGGTGTCGTCGACACTGTTACCAGCTTACGCCGTGTTGTTCTGAAATGATGTAATTGGAATAAAATTATAAGTTTGCCATTTCAATCGGTGTTAATTGGATATCCTTGGTGTTGGCAATTTGAGCTGTGCTGAAAAGACGCATTTGAAATAAAATTAAAAAAATTATTTTAAGACCATTGGCCATTTCGATCGTGTTAATTGGATATTGGTGTCCATGCTATTAGCTGTTTGAGCTGTGCTGACATGACACAATTGAAATAAAGATAGATCTCCATATTTCAATTTAAAGTTAATCTTTCAAGGGAACAATTTAAAGTTAATCTTTCAAGGGAATTGGTCATTTCGAGTCTTTGAGATATTGGCTAGATTGCTATTGACAGTTTTGATCGTATTCATCAAAGATTACCAGTTTTTCCGTGCTGAAATGACTCTATTTTAAATATAATTGAATTTTCGTACTTCATATTTAACTCAAATATGGATTGATTCAAAATGTTGACAAATTGAGGTTATAATAAACCTTTTAAAAGTTTATAAAAAAAACTAATTTCCCAAACTGGCTTATTAAAAGAAATATTTTACGATTAAGTGCAGCATATCACTGAAAATGTGTTCCTAGGTGTTGAGTTTGTACGAGAAACAAAAAAAATTACAATTTGACATGATAATCTTGTACTTATATCAACCCCCTTCGCAAAGCTATTCCGCTGCGCTATATCTATTTGTTGCAAATAATAAAAAGTTAATTCTTATTTTTACTTCATAGCTTCAACAAAACATCGGTGTAAAAATGATGTTGATTCAAGACACCACACAGAACACGGGGATGGACAAACCTTTGAGAATATCTGGAGATCCATTGAAAGTACAGGTATGTGAAATGAAATGAATATTATGCAACGCCATCACCCGCATTACCCACGGTGCAATAAATTTGGTGGGCAATGTTGAACCTAAAAGGTCCTTCCAAATATTCCATTCCATTAGGCAGTGACTTTTAAAATGTAGCGAAAAACAATTTTCTGCATCGTACACAACAATTTTCATAGCTTGAAACGTTTTTTTAGACTCGGAAATACTCTTGGATTTCCTACTTAATGTTATGGAGCTTCTGGGCAATTAGAAATATGGAGTACCCCCCTGAAAATTTTTTCGTTACGCCCATGTCATTAGATAACAGTGGTTGACTGTAAAAATTCATGTTCAGAATGGAAATGGGCATCATAGGAAAAAATCTGAATTTGCACAAATCCTTGTTATTTTGTATAAATGGAATTAAGTAACGCGAAATAAATAAAGATATATTTGCTTGATCAAGATGTCAAATATTTAATTAAAATTATAATTATCCAATGAAACCATAAAATGAGTTGTTGAGTTGTTAGACTTCTTGTTTCAAGTTTGCCACATGATGTATTTTGTGATGCTGGAGCTGTGGCAATGCGGACACTGATCCACTACCCATTTACTGATGGCAAATGATAAAGGAACTTTAAAAACTCCCATTTGTTCAATTTACAAATAATGATGTGGCTCAGATTTGCCGCTTTCGAACCGAGCTTCCCACCTGCTCAAACGACCAGCAGCGCGTTTTTTAAATTTCAGTTTTTTGCCTTCTATATTTAAAAGCATTTTTCGTTATTCGGAGCAATATTTTTACAAAAATGCGTTTTGGTATTTGGGGCTTTCGTTGGTTGTTTATTTTATCACAGGCCGAAAATTATACATTTCTCACACCATATGTAAGAAAGATAAAAAAAAATGCTGGTTTATTGAGCAGTGTCACCTCTACTGTAATTCGAATACTTGATAAGGTTTAGACATACCTGAGTAGCAACTGCATCCCATATTATTATTATCTTAGTTTATCTGTGCATATTTGGTGCATGCATTTCGGTCGTAATAAACATAAATATCAAACTTTTTTATCTAGAATGCGAAACAAGCTGTCGAACAAATGATGGCACAACACGATGCACAGAAAGCTCAACAAAGAGCCCAAGGAGGTGGCGGCGGCGGCGGAGGAAGAAATAATGATGTAAGATTGATTTTTTTTGTTACTTCTGTTCGCAATGAAATAGGCTTTAAAAAGCTGCAATCTGTTACATTTTCTTAGGTCTGACTGTCACATATTCTGTTTCATAGGTATAAGGATGCCTTGTGAATTTTGAAACTTATTATTAAAACTAGTTCCCACACAATTGCAATTGGCAACTGAGTTGCTAAGAGCTTCCTAGATATCTTGTAACAATTTCATATAATAAAAATAACAGTTTGCCATCTTATTCTTAAAATCTTTGATTGAGAATAATTTGTTATATCAAAATTTGCGAATGTCATTTTCCCCATTAAGGCTATTGAGAATTTCTCACTGTATGCCTAAATATAATAATTTTTCTTTTCAGCAGTTCGGAGGCATGGGAGCACCTCACAGAATCTCGATCCCGGTACCAAAACCAGCAGTCGGTGTTGTGATAGGAAAAGGTGGAGACATGATAACCAGAATCCAGTCCGAGACTCAAACCAGGGTGCAGTTCAAGCAAGAAGATGGTGGGTACCCGATGGTATTTGGGTCTTATATAAGCCATGGTGGTCAATTTTCCTTGGTGTAGCGCAGTGGTTCTCAAACTTTTATGCTGCGCCCCTTTTTAGAATTTGTCAAGTTTCTCACCCCACTTTAAAAGTAACAAGTCAATAGTAAGCTACAAATAATACATGGTAAGGCGAAAGTATGTTTTGTTCAAAAACACGTTGGAAATACGTTGATGGAACGTAAATATTCAAAATGAAGAAATGTAAATATTCAAAATAAGGATAATTATGAAAAAACTGTTAGATTTGATCTTGTCGCCTTATGTTGGAGACATAAATTTAAGATAAATTTAAAATTTATTCATTTCATTTTTTACATAAATTTTAAATTATTTTAAAATTTATTTAGTTCATTGCTTAAATTCCATCCGCATATTCTCAACGTGTTTTTTGAATAAAACATAATTTCGCTTTACTATCTGTTATTTGTAGCATATGTTAGCCGATTATTTTTGAAGTGGAGCACGAGACATGACAAATTTTAAAAAGCGAGCGTGGCCTTGAGAACCACTGGATTAATTCATGAGTAATGTATGATTTCCAAATTCAACAGCAAGAAATGGCAATCTAATTCTGAATTCTCAGAATTTATGCATGGACACAATAATTCCCAATTGAGCCTTATGCCTGTTAGCCAATCAACCTTTGACACTATGCTTATTTTTAGACGATCCATCTGTAGGACACAGGATGTGCACTATCAGCGGAACACACGAGGGCGTACAAGAAGCAATTCATAAAATCAACGAACTTATTCAGAGTGTACATGAACACGACAATGGAATGGGTGGCGGTGGACAAGGTAAGATAGATTACTTGGACGGTTTATTTTGTCTCGACTGTTAACATTAGTGCTAGCACAAGAGGGTGAAATCAAAGGTGGGCCGATAAGAGACACAGTAGGGGTATCCAGGTTGGCCCTCTTTTTTAAATGTGAAAAAAAGGTTTCTCTGCATCATACATTGCAATTTTTTGTAGCTTGAACTGCTTTTTAGACTCTCATAACTCATTTGAATTGTAAAGAAAAAGCATTTTTTGTACAACACATAGCAACTTTTAGTAGCTTGAAACGTTTTTTTGACTCAAGACTCACGTTTTTAGGCCTTCGGGTCGCTAGCAGTTACAGTCTAATTGGGCAGTTAAAAATTTTAGAACTTCCCTCTTTGAAAGCTCCTGGCTGCGCTCCTGGTATTGAATTAATTCTAAATTTGGTCATGCTCGGCGCATAGAATAATATTCACGTCATGTTAACAAACAAACAAACAAGGTTTTGATTAATTTTTTTTTTACGAAACAAATTTCATCTGAAATATTAAAATGAAAAAAAATTTATATGAGTTTCAAAGTATAGACTATATTGAACAATTCTTTATACACGCACCGCACCCACTTTTGTTTAGGAACTACTTTTATTGGACAGATTCGATTCTTTCCCGTCCCTGTTTTTTTAATAAAATTTATTTGAGTAACTGTTCTTACAGCGGATATAATTTGCCAAGTGATGTTATTTGTGATTCTGTAACTTCCGGTAATGGGGACACCGATCCACTACCCATTTACTGATGGCAAATTTAGCAAAGACAGCTGATTTTGAAATACCCATTCCTAACCCATTTTCTACTTTTTGTTTGTATTTGTGTGATTACGGTTTTAGGGAAAGATCTGAGGATTGGTCATATTAGTGTACAAATACAACTTATTAAAGCTTAATTATCGCTAATTTATATATTTAAAAAAAAAAATTGGTCCTATGGTTTACTTCAAAGAGTCTCGTTGCCAATGATCGAACAATAGCTTTGAATTTGTCAAACAGAATGCGCAGCGCAGTCTTGCAATAAATAACCAGCCATGTCCACTGGGACGCAAAACTTGATACATACATAATAAGAAAAACCTACACTTAAATGTAGATGGCCAAAACAGTATCACCAAAACCACGCATATTTAAGCCCATTTTATTTCTGCCTATAAACTCGTCATAAAGTGGGCCGCACCGCACAGCCTGGCAGTTTTGTCAGCCTATTGGTATGCTAGCTAAAATGGTATTGGTGTACTGCATTCTCACTTACCTCAACTTGCTCTATTAATAATTAAGCTTTCTTTGCAGTCGTACTTATTTTGAATTTTTTTTATAGGTCGTAGGGGACCACCGGGTGGCCCAGGGGGTCGAGGAGGCGGAGCTGGATTTGGACAATGGGAAGGACCGGGTGGAATGGGTCCTGGTGGCAGAGGGGGGCCGGGGATCAACACTGTCGAATTCAATGTCCCTGCCAATAAAACTGGTCTTGTCATCGGAAAAGGTTAGATTTTTTTGTACTCAATTTTTCTAGGGAAGCAAACTTATACTTGCTCAAAACTCGTTGGGGGTCTGACTCTAGAAGTACATAAGAATTTTATACTTATCCAGAGGGAAAGGAATGGGGATGAGACTGCTCAATTAATCATAATATGATGAACCCCGGCTTTCATTACATTTAGGTATGAAAAGCTAGTAGTTTTCAAAGAGGGCTTCTGAAATTTCTAACTTGAATTGAGAATTGAAGCGTTTTCTCTTGAAGAGGTCATACACTCAGCTGAGAAATCAATCTCAGAGCAGTTTCTAACGACCACCTAAGTGCAAAGAACTATCTTTATAGCTTATGGTTGTTAAAATCTTGCTTTTAAAATCCCATTAACAATTGAAACTTATATATCAGGTGGTGACAACATTAGAATGATCAACTCCCAGTCGCAAGCTCATGTTGAAATCCAAAGAAATCCTCCGCCAGGAAGCGATCCAAATTTCAAGACCTTTATCATAAAAGGTAAGTTGGTTGGTGGAGTTAAATTTTTGAAACATTCAAATTAGAGCTCGACCGATATCACTTTTTTGCACCGATACCGATAACGATATATCGGCCAACTAGTGACCGATAACCGATATTGACATACCGATATCTACAACTCGAACCCGCAGTAAATACAAATAGAAAGAAACATTCAGTTTCAGTCAATCAAAAGTTTATGTTGAAAAGTAAAGCAGTCCTACACAGTGCTTGCATCATTAATAAAAGTTTCGCAGCAAATATTAAGAACACACATTAATGCACAGGAGAAAAAAGGCAGTCAGTAAAAAGCTTATAGAAGTCCATTTTGATCCATACAGTAGTAGGTGGGAGTAGGCTTGCACGTAATTTACGGATTTACGGAATTGTTTGGAGTTACGGAAGGGAAGTCACAATTTACGTAAAGTCGTAATTATTGGTCGAGCGCTTTCGCGTTTGAAACGTGCTCCTTCCAAGCAGTCAATTCCGTTGATTGTAAAAAATCAAAGTTTAACAAGTAGAAGAAGTTCCGGTATTCGCAGCCATTTTGAGCCGGCATGACGCGATGCCACCCCGTTTGAGCGTTTGGTTTCACGGTCAAAACGATATTATTATAAGCGTTATCACCGTAACGCAATTGGCACCGACTAACTTTTTTGTCTTCACGATTTGGTATCTTTTTTATTCGGCGCTGATCATGATAAATAAGAATGTGTGATAGTTGATTGTAATTCCGGAAGGCGTATTTTTTTTTCTCTCCGTGAAACAGACATGAAACGAATTTTACCGCCGCTATAAGCGCTCAAAAGGAGAGGAGGCTAGGCTACTTTCTTTTCCCGACTCAATCACTTTTATTAATACAAATCACAGCGCATTAAAAAACAAAATAGAATTCATTAGCATTAATTTACAACAATTTACGGTTAAGAATTTATCGCCGGCTAAATAATTATTATTTGATTTAAATTTATCGCAAGAAATGATTTGATATAAAAGGGAGCTTGGTAATCGGAATATCGTCAATAATTCAGCATCAATAATTATTATAAAATGCTAACTAGGTAGCAAAGTCGGATAATGTAAAAAAACGGAGCAATAACAAGTCTTCGTCGCGAGGCAAGCGCAGGTATAATCAAACAAGAAAATACGCTTGTCGTTGATTAATAACTTAGAAACCCGAAATTTTTATTCAATACGACGATTTTAAAAAAAGGCAACTATCGTTTCATAAATATTCGTATACTATTATCGGTAATGATAAAATTGATCGCATAAAATTGGGACTGTTAATTTGCGAACGTGATAAAGGAAAATCAAAGCCAACACAATTAAACAAGATAAAAATCAGAATAAATTTAATTTGAATTCACTCCTTGGTATTTGTCTTTAACATCTGTCGCCGGCGTGTAGTACTGTCGGTAATATGAAAACCAAACTTCGATGTCCCGTTCGGAAAAGAAGTGGATTCGAATGGTTTTTATGATAGGTTTAAACGTGTGAAAAAATATCGCAATTACGGGGTCATTACGTAATCAATTTTTTTGTAATTACGGAATTGATTTTTGTCGATTACGTGCAAGCCTAGTGGGGACGCAAGATATTCGAAGGCGAGGATTTTGCGCCGCACGAAGAGAGAAATATAGAAGAGAACTCTCTGTTCATTGAAAGGCAAAATGAGAAAAGCATAAAAAAAAGGAAAACGCTCGGCCGCAGATATTTCCCGGGGAAAAATACTCATTTTTCAGAACGTGGAAAAGCGACTAACGCTGATATATATCGGCCAGATATATCGGCCGATTGGGCCGATATGATATATCGGCAAACACGCAATATCGGCCCGATATATCGGTTGGCCGATATATCGGTCGAGCTCTAATTCAAATTATTTTATCTCAATGGTACTAAAAGTTGATTGGCCGGGGGAAAAATTAGAAGCAGAAGGATATTTGCGGGTCGTGAAAGGGGGAGCGCCCGCTAGGGGCCGATACCTGTACTGATATGTATGATTAAGATAGCGGTGCAATTGAATTGTTGCGAATATACGCATGCTTAACTGTGGTAATAAAGTAACAATTAGAGGTATCCAGAACGTTCAGATTTATATTAATTTGCAAGCGATTCGAGGACTTCCAGTTATGAGAGACTAAGTAATAATACATAAAACACGAGAGACTTTTGCTTCACACAGAATGATTCATTTTAAGAATGTGTTCTATTTTAATGTATATACATTCTGGTTGCAAAATTGGCTGTGGAGAATGGATTTTTTACACTAAGCAGTTCATTGAAATGTTGAGAAATAACGTCGCCTATTTCATTAAATCAGATGAATATTTGTGAATTCTGAATTTGTAGAATTAAAGACCCTAATAATAAAGCTGGCATTTTTTGTTGAAAATAAATTTTTCTGATTCGAGTAACTTAATAACATTTTAGGAACACCGGAACAGATCAATCATGCCCAACAGCTGATCACAGAAAAAGTTGAGGGTGGCCCAGGCGGCCCTGGAGGACCAATGCAACACATGGGACCCCCTGGAGGCCCGGGTGGCCCACATGGACCCCCGGGACATGGGGGACCAGGAGGCCCACCTGGTGGATTTGGAGGACCCCCTATGCAGGTGAGAGAAGTGAATATTTAACAGTACAACGACGTTGTTCCGTTCTTGAGAGACTATGTAACCCGAATTTGGAACATTATATATACATTACTCTATTCATATCGTATGTATTGTAAAGTATGGTACTGTAATAAAATGTACAAATAATGCAAAAAAGTACTTTATTAGAAAAACAGAAACAATTCCATAATCCATAATCGTAATAGTTTGCGAATGTCCACATCATTTGCGGGGGGATCTTACCATCTTGATGACAAAAAGGGGGGCGGGACTAAAAGCCTTCGGCCGAAGGAGGTCATATTCTAACTTAATTCAAATTACTTATGCACTTCAATGATGATATAGGTTGTTTGCCAGTCTTGCTTCTGATATTTGTGATGTGACTGCAACCAATGTATTCTGAGAAATTTTTGATAACTGTTGATGTGTAGTCAATCAATAGTTACGTTAGAAAATAGAAATAAAATGACAAGTTCGATTTGTTTTTGAAAAAAAGGGTTTTAAATGGGAAATGTTTTATGTAAAAAAATTAATATTGATGACTAATAAAAAAGCTTCAATTTCTAAAAAATATCTCCGCGCGCAGGGTTTTCACAGATAATATAGAATTTATTCATAGCAAGGTTGCGCATGTTTATATAAAAATGGTAAATGTTAAGCGAAGAGTTTCAAGCCATCACCACAGACATGGTTAATATCCATATCATAGACCAGGAGAGGGTAACAGTTTCCGAGTGAACCAATTACAGATAAACAGATAATATAGACTTGTTACTTGGCTGGAGGCCCAAATCTATGAATAATATATCGATTGTATAATATTAATAAACGCAATGTAACAATCGGGTCATGATTTTTTTTCATCGTTATTTTCAACATATATTTATATCCATAAAAAGTAAAGTCATAATTTTTTGCCGACAGTAATTTAACGACTCTTGCCGTAGATGATAAACGATATTATTTTACTTGTCTCGTATCAGTGAATTCTGCATAAATGCTTTTTTCTTGATATCGATGTTTTCTCTCTTCCAGGGTAACTTCGGAGGGCCACCACCAGGCCCACAGTTTGGAGGGCCACCTCACCAAGGACCCCCACAACAGCAGAACCAACCACCCCAGCAGTTCCCCGGACAGCAACCATGGGCAGGTGGGGCCCCGAATCAGTTCGGACAATGGCCTGGACAACCTGGACCTCAGCAAAATGGTGCTGCACCTCAAGATCCAAGTTAGTAAATTTTACTGTAATATGTCATTTTGTAAGATTTAAATTCCTACACGGCTAAAAGGAGTGTTGCCATCAGATTTTTTGATCACTATGTCTTACGTGCATGGTTATACAGTTAATATTTTTGCCTGAAAATGAAAACCTCACCTTGATCAAACTCGCTGCAATTGTATCTGTAAAATTTAGAAAAGTATTTGCCATATATCAAAATAATACGGGGGTTGTAATATTCGAGGATTCATAGATGCTTGTAATAGAACGTGCAAAATATTCACCAAACGACGTCTGGCAAAGGGTGGTGAGCTACCAGTCATGAATTTTCAGCTTTTAGTTCTCACAATGCCTAAGGGCATCGTGAATAGAACATAAGGTGTACTGTTTTAATTTCATCGTAAAATCCCAGTTAAAGAATCCTGACTGTCCCCCGTAGGCACCCACGACAAATTGACAGGAATTTATCATAGTACATTTAGGATGTTCCTCTAAAAATATCATAACAAGAGTACATTGGAAATATTGAAAATTAATCAGCATTGGCTGTCCCTGTTACTTATAACACAGGCAATCTGGTATATTCAGTACAAAACTTCTAACTAATTTACGACTTCCTCAACCATCAAGTCCATGCTTCCAAAAACAAATAACTAATCCCACACCCGACATGGAATGGTAACCGGACGAGATGCCGCGGTTCGCCATATGATTGAGTCGTCTTATAGGATTTCCTCTCCCCCGGAAAATCAATTCAGCAATGATGATAAAACCCTGTGGTTCAGACACCATGATGATTTGACAAATTTTTTTCTGAGCTGAATTGTGAATTGTAATAGATTTTTTGATTAGCACTGTGTGCTTTAGTTTTTGTTTATGCCAGCTTGCCCAGGAATGTAATAAATATTGTAGGTCATCCCAAATCGGACAACTCAGTTTTCCAAGAAGCGTAAGCCATGTCGGTGTCTACATATCAAGAGCCTTGTTCTGACCGGATTCCTTGCCATAAATAAAGTTTCACGTTCACATATCCAAAAAACGTTTTAGGAGTGAATCTAAAAATCTGTCAATTTATATTCCCACATTACATATTTAGAGTAATTATGTTTTGTTATCTCTATGGAAACTTTTCCAAAGTTTTTTGCATGTATTGGTATGAGGATTTTCCTGTGAAAATCTGTTACATCATATTCTCACATCACCACATATCCAGAGCCAGGTGTTGGTAGCTCTATGTAAATTCCACAATAAAGTTCCAAATCAATGATGACATAACAAAACTGTTTAAAAATAATTCAGTCGACTAACAAAACTTTTACATTTCCAGCCAAACCACCAGATGCTAACGCAGCAGCCTGGACGAACTATTACAACTATCTTCATCAGGCACAAGGACAACAACCAACTGCTGCTACTCCTACTGCTGTAGCTTATCAACCAGCTGCAGGTGAGTTACATTTAAAAATTGTTTCTCTAACTTTAGTGATTTGTGGCCCCCGGTCATTTTCAGTAATTTGTGGCCTCGAGCCTTTTTCAGAGATTTGTGGTCTTCGACCCTTTTTTAGGGATTTGTGGCCTCCGGCCCTTTTTCAGCGATTTGTGGTCTCCGACCCGACCCAGAAATTGTTTTGTATTTTTAAACATGTGAACGCACCTTTTTAAGCTGTCTGTTATACGTAAACTGTCTGGTTAGGATTTATGCTTGATGGGGGAAATCATGGGAGGAACACATTGATTGGTATTATTAGCTTATCAGTACAATTATCACCGTTTAGTATTATCTAATCCCTGCTTCAATATGTTCTCAACTTTATATATGGTTTATCAAAAAATTATCAGTACATTTATCTGTTATCAAACTCTTGTGTTATCAAGCTTCAATATGGCCTTACTATATACGATATCTCACAAACGTTATTGGCTGACCAGTACATTTATCTGTTATCAAACCCTTTCTTCAGTACGGTCTTAACTTTATATATGGTTCACAAAATATTTATCAACTTATCAGTAAATTTATCATTCATCATTCTTGAGTTTATCGAAATGTCTTTTCGACAGCAGCAGCACCGGCCGCTGCAGCAGCCATTCAAGGACAAGCAGCTCAACCTGATTATACGAAAGCATGGGAGGAATACTATAAGAAACAAGGTGAGAGCTAATTAAGATTTATTAAGGTTATTTCACCTGGTGTTTTCACCTTATTGATCGTGAATTGTCTGAATTTTAGTTCTGAATGAAACATGTCAGCCACTTAAAAATATAAATTTCTCTTGATCCAATCTATTCTTACTTTCTTTATCTGCTTTTAATTGTTCAAATAGGACATTTGCTTCACCAGTCTCCTTCATTTTTACAGCCGAGGCTCAGGCAGCAGCCGCAGCAGCAGGAAATCCAGCAGTCGTAGCTGCGCCAGCTGCAGCACCGGCAGCAACCACGGTATGTGTTAACAGATCAAAATCGAAGGATCAATTTTTGTTATTGGACATGTTTAGTGGCCATAACGATCGTTGCAAAATTTTGTTGTTATTGTTATTTTCTTTCTTCATTATCATTAAAAAATCGCCTTTCTCTTCGAATACTGGACCAATTGCTTTGAAATTTTCAGTGGTTAAAGATAAAATTTTTCTCCAGAATGGTATTACTTTTTTTTCGCTATGACGTCATCAAAATTATTGCCATGGGTGGCGCTACGTGTCCATATATTTGAGCATGGCTCTCTTGTTTAGTTTTACATGGGAATTACTCATTGTATGGCCCCCAGCCAGGGTCGTAGCCAGAATTTTCAAAAGTGGGGGGGGGGGGGTTCAAAATAGAAAATTCCTATTCCCTTCTGAAACAGTTGCGATTACACACTTTCGTTAAAAGAGCCAACTTCTACGGCGTATAATGACTTCCGTCACTTAAATATACAAATTCATGGCAACTACAGAAATCTAAAACGGTCCTTCTATATTAATTTGTGTTCAACATAACTTAAGGTTGCGTCTACTACATTTTGAAAGAATCTTATTGTAATCTTCGAATTTTGCACGATAACTTCTATCCAATTAGTGATCTTCAGACTTAATATCTTCTATTTGATCACAGACTACATTGGGGAGCCGATCAAGAGCAGGCAAAACCACTTTTTTAATAGACTCTCTCAACTTTTAGTGATCTCTTTGACTTAGGGAACTCCACCCAGGGCTTCCCTAACTGCTAAGCTCGCGACCCCTATTTAAGTCTGTATTGTTATGCAAGCGCACCGCTTCTCCAATTCTATGTATCCTCTTGAAATTGGGAAATTTATGTTTTGCACTAGTTTCATTA
This sequence comes from Styela clava, assembly GCF_964204865.1. Lineage (NCBI taxonomy): Eukaryota > Metazoa > Chordata > Ascidiacea > Stolidobranchia > Styelidae > Styela > Styela clava. Next base: position 7,247,897 of record NC_135254.1, read on the forward strand.
ATTGTGTTTCGAATCAAACAACTAAAAATTGTGTTTCGAATCAAACAACTAAAAATGTACAATATATATAGTACATGTGTGAAATTGGTGTACTCTTTGCGATCCCTAAAATTTGTTACGCGCCTTTCTACAGGGGCGCGACCCCCAGTTTGGAAAGCCCTGCTCCATCCAATTATCTTCAGTCTCAAATATTTTTATCTGTTCACAGGCTGCAGGAGGGGCGGATTACAGCGCAGCATGGGCTGAATATTACAGGCAATGCCAGCAATACTATCAACAACAACAGGTCCAATACCCGGCAGGCACACCGGCACCTACTGCCCCCGGGCAGTAAGTTGAACCACGGCAGCACAGAAATTGTAAATAGCAGCAGGACCCAACTGGCAGAGGTATGTAGAATTTTAATTTGGGGGGAGGGGGATCCACCTTGTATGAATGAATCTAAGCGTTTCAGAATTTAGTTTTGTGTGTGTCGCTTTAACTTTTAAAGCGTCAGTTGATGTAGGGAAATATGGGTAGTCTACTGAAATTATTTTGCCATCAATACCTAACCTTTATATATTTTTAATCAATGAATTTATCAACTAATCAGTGTATTTATCAGTTATTACACTTGAGTGTTATCAGAACCCTGCTTATATATCATTAATTAAGAATCCATATACCTTTCCAAAGCCGTAGTTTTCGTTTTTGAGATGTCTTCTTGGTGCTAAAACTAGATCATAAACTTGTCAATTATCTTTCTTTTTTTTTTAACTCGTACAAAGCTGTTGCTGTTTTTTTATAACATACAAAAAATATTTTTCCATGCTCCTCTCTTGTAGACATTTCGAGATAATAACACATGCATATCCTGTCTATGGTTTCCACTCAATTTTGACTTATTTTACATTACATGAAAAAAAAATTGTTGTGTTCAAAAAAAATATGTATCAAATATTTGACTGTAAATAAAATTATCAATTGTTTTCTTAAAGAACTTTTGTTATTCTCACTTAAAAATATCTTGAATCTCATGCTTATTTTATATCAATACACATTGAACACTATCATTTCTAAAAAATAAATTTATTTGTTTTTTTCTCACTGTAGAAACACTGAAAAAAATTTGGTGTCCTCTTTAAATAATAATAAACCATTATTGTCATAAATGTCAGTGTCTCTCGATGAAAGCAATTTATTTGTTGTGCAAATGAAGAAAACATTTTTAGTATCATTTTTTTTAAATTATTAGACAGATGCCTCAAAATTTTGACATTTTTTGTATTATATTAGATTTTTTTTTTTTTTGATAATCTCAGTGTCTGCTAGTGTAATTCTCATAATATGTTGGTAAGAAATGTTGTTTGCCAAATTATAAGCGTTGAAAGTTAGCACAAGTTTATTGAAGTCTATAACCTAATATCATTTTATGGTAATTACACATTCTATGATCTGCCTGTTTTCATTTTACCAAGACCTGGTTGATTAAATATAAACAAAATATATATTTCAAGAACTTTTTTATGAACAATTAGTATATTGTTTATATTTGAGCAAAATTGGTTAAAACATAAGATTTTAAAAATGTCCCTCGGCCATAAGTTGGTCGTTTGGGGTCTCTTCGGCTCTTCTGTTCATCAGAAAAGTTCCAATTCTCAGCTGACAATCTCAAAAAAAATTATAACTGGGTTCAAAATAGTGTATTGCATCTGTTTATCTGTGTATCAATATAAAAAGGCAGGGAATGGCTACTTTGTGGGATAAATATGTTGTCTTCTTTAACTGCTAATAAGATTTTGATTATTCGAGAATTTCTTTTGCTTAAAATTTTGTCAAAGTTGTATATCTCTGTTCAGTGCATTCTTTGCAAAAGTCCTTTTTTCAGAAATTCGAACGTAAACTATTATTTTTTTGGTAAATACCTTGATAACTTACTGGAAACGATTGATCTGTCATATGGAACGTAGTATGTGTACCAGGTCATGGTTAGGCCATAATTTCAGGTACAAATACTACGGGAGTCACTTGGCTTGTCCCTGAACTTGCAATAGAACTAAAATAAGAGAAATTGGTATAAAATTTATGGCCTAACCCTAACCTGGTACACCTTTTGCGTTCCGGTGTCTGCCATCTTGGTTCACATACTACTTGAACGCCTATCTTACTGTAGATATCCCAGTGCAATTAAATATGTTAATGCTTGCTTTGGTGTAGATAGGAAATATAAACATTGTCCTTATCGTATAATATTCAATATCCATGTTACTGTTAGGTTTTCAGATTCGCTAATGATAAAATAAAATGCAATGCTGTTATTTTTACATATTTGCTGTCTTAGGCCATTCGATCACAGTTGTTTAAACATTGCTAGTTCCACTAAATGTAATTTTAATTTTTGAATTGTTTGGTAGATTTTCTTAGAAGTTCTTCCGAAACATCTTACAAACATAGTGGTTCAGTAGTGTATCTGTTTACGTAACCAATTGGGTGCTCTTGAAGTATGTGCACCAAGATGACGCACAGCCTGAACAAGTGTGTGTATCAGGTTAGGGTTCAGATTGTGCGCCACCTTGGTGCACTATCTATGGGAGTGCCACCAATTGAATAATGCACATTTCAAAATATGTAAAAAATAGAATGATGAATTAATGTAGCAATGCAGTTATTGTCAGGTTTAAACAAGCACACAGTGTATTGATGAATATTTTTATTTAGCAACGTAATAGCAGAATATTTTGCATGATTGTATTCACAAATGCTATTTTTCAAATAAGTGGATTAGTTGTGTGTGAAATGACATTCAGCCAATTCTGTTCTGATATTTTTTACTAAATTATGAAATTTATAAATTCAACTTATGGTTAATAACGCACAGTGTCATTCTTCTGATTTACCTAACTTTTGGAAATTTACTAATTCTTTTGAAAATATTTACCTAATTTTTTTTCGCCCATTTGAAGGACCTACCAGAAATATTATGATATATTAGGATGTTAATATTGGAAAATGGCAAGAGAAAATGTTTTCACATTTGAAAATCTGAGTATTTGAAGTGTTGTTTCTCATGTCTGGAGATTAAACAGCAAATATTTATTTACGAAGAGGTGGATTAAAATATAAGCCCAAATAATATCATTTCTTTTTCACAAATATGCGAGCATTGAAATTATTTGGTCTAGAATATTGTAACTTGCCTGAACAATTTCGTACATAAGATTTGGTGTTACCAAGTATACCAATGCTTGTATCTGCATATTCTATTGTCTTTTCCATATTCATGGTATAAGTTTAGATTCAAAGGGATGCGACAGCAGCAACAAGGGTCTACAATACAACAGTTTTCCAAGCTTCTTGAAAATGCATGTTTAATTTGTTGCAATTTTAAACAGTGCCTTTCAGTGATTATGTTGACCGGTTTCGTTTTACTCTCTCATATAACATACCTACTTCTTATTTTTGCTGTTCGTTTTCAACATGAAATTTCCTCGTCAAAATATTCTTCAGTGCATTATGGACTTTTTATGCAATTTCTTCGCATTTTGGACTTTTCATGCAATTTCTTCGCATAAAATGATTATTCTTTTATTTTCTGAACTCAGGCCTCGTTCTTGTGCCTCTCCGTGCCAATCTTCTAGACTTAGAGCGACCTCTTGTGGCAGCGGAAAAAGCGAAATCGAAACGTACCAGAAGTTATTGTTGAAGGGGGTAAACTTTAAATGCAAAACTGTAAAGAACTATCTAATAGTCTTAGATTGCTTTTGAGTTGCTTGGGGCTGAAACTCTTCTAATAGAACTTGAAAAAGTCTTTTGGGGGGTGACACTGCCCTGTCGGTAGTCCCAAAAAAACGCCCTTCTAGGGCCAATGAGGGTATGGTAAGTATGTTGAAGGAAACTATGGCCACCTGTCTTGAGTGTTAAGTCCAGTAGTTGAGTGCAATCCATATATAAATGAGGTGTAATCTAATATTTGTGGTGAGTGCAATTATTGCATCTCTATATTTGTCTATAAATGTATTAAACATCTGATAAACGTGCCTTGCCAATAATAACATTCGTTTGTATGTAAATAGAATTCTGTGCTGCCTTGTATAAAAGCTGTAAATAGTGTTTTTTATTTTAATGTGGGGTATAGGTAGCAGCTTGCTAGACGTAGGGTTTCTCAAAACAAATTTTTGTTCGGAAATTTATTTATTCGTTCATCCAGTATGGTTCAATACACATTTACAAGCTCTGAAATTTTTGTGACCACAATAATGATTTGTCAATAAGAAATGTGGCGGTATAGTTTTCAAATATAAAAACGTATCTAAATTCAATTACAAACTGACTCGAAAGTAAAAATTTTCATCTGTTATGAAATTTCATACATAAAAGTAAAATAATATGACTGGTGGTTCCAATAGCGTAAAATTTGTGCTCCAAGCTGAAAAATTTTGTTGTAATTAATAGCAATTTTGAAGTAATTTAGTCAGCAAAAAGTTTATCACCTCATTATATCTAGTGAGCTGCTTCTCTGCCCCATTTTTGTGTAAATAATGTCGAAACGATACTTGTAGCAGGCTGCGATTAAAAGAGCGTAAATTTTTAAAAATAATAACTTCAAACTCTAAAATATGCACCATTCAATCATACGTGAATGACTTCTAGTAAATCAGTGATGTTTCTTTCCACTGTTGTTTTCAAAGTGAGTAATTATTATGTAACATCAATCGTTTATAGTATTTCGCGCAAGTTTTTTTTAAATGCTGTTTCCTCGCTATGTCTTTTTTATACAAAAAATATCATGATATAAGTTGTTTTAGTGCTTACGTTTATAGCGTTATATTGAAAATGAAAATCACTGTTATGCATAATAATAACAATAGTGTAGCGTATATTTATTTATACATGTTTCGCCAAGTGTACTGTTAGATTTTGATAAACTGGTCTGTTTTTATGGAATGTTGAAAGCTTTATAACAGCGCCCTTGAGTAGTATCAAGATATCATATTGCATAATGAGAGACAAAATTTTTGGAATTAACAGTTAAAAATTATTGCATTGTTAACCGGAACAGAAATATGAGAGGGTAAGGTTGCAGTGGGCTGATGGCCACAAACAATTTTTATATTTCTAGGTCATATGAGGTCAACCTGATAAAAATATCGCATGTAACGTCAAAACATATTAAAACCCATTGCCTCACACCTAGAGTGTAAAGTATTTTTGGTTTATTTTAGACAAACAAGTAATAAACTTTTTATTCCCTGATATTATTTTAGTTTTCTGGTTTTCGCCTTGTAAGTTGACTACTCTTTATTAACAATGGAGTACAGCACTGACCGCACCGCCATTGTTAAAATTAGAACTTTTTTGCTTCTTTGATATAACCAACTTCGGCGTCTTGGACCGGACCTGCTCTGCTCTATGAGCCAGTATGCTTGTTCGATAATTCCAAATTGATATATAAACCATTATTCGGTTCTATTTGGAAATACACTGCTATTGTACAATTTGATAGTGTTTTATTTAACATTGTAATGATGCAAAGTTTTTTAAGTTCAAGAAAATCAAATCATTGAATAATTATTATCGAGAACTTAATGCAACTTTGTTATTTGCCCTGAGTTTTTGATTTTACTCATTGCAAAGTTCATGTTGGTTGCCCTTTTGCAACGAAAATATATATTTGCTTAGGCTTATCAGTAGGTGCTTTAATTAAATCATGATGAGTAAACTTGTTGCATATAAAATACATAGAATTTAAAGCATTGCTATAAGTCTGCTTTTCTCGGTCCAAGAGGCAGAAAACCTAATTACAGAGATTAAATGTGATTGTTTTTCTTTTTACCTATGTAACATACAGGATTGATGTCTATGCCAAATGCATTTATACTGATGATTTCAATTCACCGTGATTTCAATTCATCGTTTCGTGATTTCATGTCTTTATGATGCCAGTATTTCGCCAGCGTTTCTCGTGAAGATTTCTGCATTTTTCCTCTTGAATTTTTTGCCAGTTCATGTAAAGATACACTGAATAAATTGTTTTCTGTCGAATGTCTAACGTTTTTCTTTAGGTCTCCTATCAATGATCATTCACAGCCGGCGTTGTTTTAAACACCCTTATATGTCTAATTTCATTTCAGTTGTTTTAGTATTTTTGCGATAAATTTACCATGAATGCGTTTTTATAACTATTTTCCTTGCCTGTTATCTAAATACTATTTGAAGTTTTCGCACATTTGAGATAGTTTCTGCTTTAAATTGTCCTTTAATAAAATGTTCTGCCGTTTTGTTTTAAAATAATAATGTCTTCGCGTTATATAATAATGTTTTTCACCGCTTCGTTTTGACATATTAGCCACTGTGAAGCGTAATTTTCAAGAAAGTGTTTTGTAACTTCAAATTCAGTTTATAATCGCGCATTTTTTCTTTCAGGAACATTTTTCTGTGCATTAAAATGTGTTTGTTTTTGCGAAAAAGTTTTTTTTCAACATCTCGCCAGTTTATTACATCCTTTAGTCGCCCTCCCTTCAACTCATGACTGTTAAATAATATCTTGGTGCCTCATACTGTATATTTTGAATGCTGAATCGTGGGAGCCGCTACATGTAAATAGACGTTTCATTATTAATCTTGTATATCCGCTTGTATATATATATTTGTGTGTGAAAAAAGTTAGCGATTTTCCGGTTTTTCTCGATTTCTGAAATTAATGATGAATTTATTAAACGCAAATTTCATTATTTAAACTGCCTGAATGCTATTTGATGCGTCTTTAAATGTACTTTTTCTGCGATTTGTTTAAATGTCAGTCCACTTGATAATGAATTTTTCATTGTGTAGTTGTGATAAGGTACCACAAGTAATTTTACAATTTCTTCTATGGTAAGTGCTAAATTTCATGCGAATTTTATCTGTAATAACAAAGTTGCATAAAAATGCTACAAGAACATGGAAATGCAAGATCTCCTTTGTAATGGGAATACGGTGTAGGTCGTAAGAGTAAATTTCAGCAGAAGATTAGGGGGGATTTGGATTGCTTTTTTAGCTGATTTATTCGTGCGATAAATCAACATCACACAAAATCCATAGAAATTGATTGCAAAGAAACCTCGATCTGGATGAAAATATATATTCTCTTCCGGATTGGATTCCCTGATAATGACATGCAAACTAAGAATACAAGAGAGCTATGCACAAATATATGGACACGTTAGACCAGAGCGAATCAGTCTTTACCGGTACCTTTGACGCTACCGGTACCCTCAAAAAAGTTCTGAATTTCCAGTAGCAAGAATTTTGCAGAATCAAAACGTACAGCCAGTCATGACACTGACTAAAATCCGTGTTCCCATGGATAAAAAATAATACAGCAAGATTTTAGACGAAATATCAAATTTCATAGAATTCACGCAAAATTTTGAATTAAACAAAAGTAATAGCCTTCTAGCGAAAAAATCAATCTTCAACCACTGAAAATTTCAAAGCAATTGGTCCAGTATTCGAAGAGAAAAGCGACTTTTTAAAAACGTGTCAAAGAACGACAACAACATAATATTGAAACGATCGTTATGTCCACTTCGTGTCCAATGAACATAATTATGGAACTGAAGGTCTCGTTTGTAATGAGGCTGTGGTGTGGATTTGAAGCAGTGTGTGTGTGGGCGGGAAGTTGGCATGCTTTTCGTTAGCCGGAAGGAAACTTCCCATTTGGAATCTTCGATAACGACGACCGAAATCGGTATTTCTGACAAACTAGGAATATAGACCCGACAAGAGAGCTATGCTCAAATATATGGACACGTAGCGGCACCTAACAGCAATAATTTTGACGTCATAGCAAAAAAAAGTAATAGTCTTCTGAAGAAAATTTTTATCTTTAACCACTGAAAATTTCAAAGCAATTGGTCCAGTAATCAAAGAGAAAAGCGATTTCTTCAAAACGTGTCAAAGAACAACAAAACGATCGTTATGTCCAACAAGAGAGCTATGCGCAAATGTATGGACACGTAGAGTCACATGATTTTGATGACGTCATAGCGAAAAAAAAAAGTAATAGCCTTCTGAAGAAAATTTTTATCTTTAACCACTGGAAGTTTCAAAGCAATTGGTCCAGTAATCAAAGAGAAAAGCGATTTCTTCAAAACGTCAAAGAACAACAAAACGATCGTTATGTCCACTAAACGTGTCCAATAAATAGAGCTGGTACGCACACCGAGGATTTCTCGATAATGTAGGAACGATGTCTAACGGCGGGTTCACTCATTTTAGAAAATCATGCAAGGCTTTAGGGATGGGCAGAGATTTTGATTCGAATCCATGCATTCCTTGGACTCGCGATTCGATTTACGCACTTTTTTTATACTTGCCCCGATAAAGCCCTGCACATACCATATCTAGTTATGATCTATGATAAGAGATCTTCAATTGATATTTCCGTCCACATGAGTGAGTAGGCTTACCATACTTCCCGTTTTAGGCAGGACAGTTTCAATTTTTAACGTCATATCCCGACGGACAGCCAAAAGCCAAATATTACCAATTAGCATGTTCTCGTTGCTGTGTAGCGTATTGGTAGATTACTTACTGTGGGAGTGTAGGTGAATGCGTTAGCGGACAATTACTACGATTTGTTACATGTAAGCCCCGTACGCCAAAAGAGTGCTTAACGTTGATATAAATTATTTTATATTTTTCGAACTGAAACCGATATTTAGACAGACAGCGCATGAACTCTCAATGACAATATAGTCACTGAAGATAGCCGGGATGGTTTTAAATGTAGGGCCCTAATGTGAAATCGGTTAATTTAAAGTTGATAAAATCAAAGCTATGGTCTTCGGAAGCGTCCCGCTTTGAGGTGACCAAAATATGGTGCCGCAGTTTTTACCACTTCATGGCAACTCCTGCCACGAGCGTACCACGTCGTCTCCTGCCAGGGTTTTATGGCGCTATTACCGGTATATTCACAAAGTCATGTACAATATTTTAGCTTATCATGCGTAATTATATCTACTTGAACCTAACCCCAAATCCACCCAAACTGCCAACTTACCCAATGTTTATCACCATCAGGGGCAACCCTGCTATTACAGCCGACATGCCGTGGTTACGGTAGCAAAATTGGTGGTATTCGATTTGCTGCCGTTACGACGGCAGCTCGCTGTTGGTTTGTTGCAGCTAAAAAGTCAGTCGCGTTGGGTTTTGTCATAGCGGCAATGGTTTGGAATCCCGCCATGGTTTTGCGGCAGTTCTAGAGGCCACAAAATACTTGAAACTGCAATTGAAAATATGGTAACTCTAATTATGACCGGTGAGCGGATTTAATATTTTAGGAAAATGTTCCCCGTTCCCTCGTTATATAAAAACCATGCAAACCTAAATGCTATAAAAACCTGAACCTGTCATCAGATCAGATCATCGCGGCCATGAATCAAGCCACTGGGTATATTTGTTGAAAAGACTCCCGCAAACGCGGTCGGTCGACTAGTGCGGGGCTGCTAATTGGTGAATTTTGGATCATTGGCCCTCACTTTGGATATCTTATGGAGTGATTGACTTTTATAATTTAATTGCACCTGACTGTATAAAAATAGCTGTGACGCTATAGTTAGGCTTACCATACGTCCCGGTTTAGCCGGGACAGTCCCGGTTTTAGAATGTTTTTCTGTCGTTCCGGCGATAGACCTAAATGTCCCGGTTTTGCAGTATGACATTAATAAATCATTTTTCTATTTGATACTATTACTGATACTTTTAACGGAGGCAGCCGATTTACCACTGATTTGCGTCTCATTTCACTAGCTCAGATAGACAGAAAAAATGTTATGTAATAGTTATGATAATAGGTATATATGAACGAACCATGCGTTAATTTAACACTCAACTGTACTGTCGTTGAATCACCAAAATGTCGGAAACAAAGTGCAACTTTTTTAATGAGTTGAACGATTTCTTTATTTGAAGCAAAGACCAATAGAGGATATTTTAATAAAATTTACAGCTAATTTCGATGCCCGTCATCTACCCACGATGGTATGGAACACGTTTAAAACTATTACTAAGCCCCTGGAATCGTACCAAGGTTGACTTGTCCAATCCGTGCCGTCCCGGTTTTTTGCTTCAGAAATATGGTAAGCCTAGCTATAGTAAATAAAGAGAATAGCGCTCTCTTGATTAGCGAGTAATCATTAACTCGCCGTAGAAGTGCGCGTTTAAAGATTTCTGGAAAGCCCTGACCTCGGTAATTTTGAACTTTTGGTAAAAAAGTTGTTGAGTAGCCGTGGGCTAGTGGATTGTGTGGTGTTATATTTTGTGATGGGGAGCAGTGTTCTCTGAGCATGAAACATCTGGGCCATTCAGAAGTCTTGTACCGAAGCTCTTGGTTTTATTAATTGGGTGTTGTGGATCGAGTTGATCTCTAGCGCAAACAGGTAAAGTGACAAAGATTTCGTGAGCACATTTGAGGTCAGATTTGTGAGCTTCCTCAGTTGGCCGACATGGGGTATTTATATTATTGTTGAGTAGGCTACCAGTCGTGGTACAAAATTCGGCAGTCACAGAAAATATGGCGTTTGGAAAGAGTTTCCAATGAACCGTGAAAAAGCGAGACGCGCTTAATTACGGCAGAATAGCAGAGTTTAAATGCATTCTAAATATATTGAAGCGAATGCCAAATCCATGGATTAATACATAACATCATTTAATATACCATATTGAGATGAAATATCTGAACCCGTTGGCCTCGGAGAAATAAAAAACAATTTTTCTTTAGTGAATAAAATCTTCGATAGTATGTGTACCAGAGGAGTATCAAATTCGATGAAGAGAAGAATTTATCAAGAAAAGTTGAGGAAGCATTGACACAATCCAACCACTTCATCTTGGGTGACCCACAAACTTGGGTGGTTCACAAACCTGTGGCTACAGGCTGCTCAACAGAACCATCCAGTAATCGTCGCGATTACATGCCGGGTGCGGCCAGCACTTGTTAACCTAACCTTTTGTACGTTATGTTAGGTTTGATTCAAAAGGCATGTCCATACGCCTTTTCCCGCACAAGAATACAGTTATTTGCCTTATTTACCGTCAAATCCGACGACCCCTATCAACCATTTGCAAGTCAGCTTTTCACCTCTCCTGGGTTAGTAGCGGCAAACGTTGAGAGCATAATGATAGGCAGAAACTGAATGAGTATAGAACAATTTGAATAAATGAAATATTTTCGTAACAATCATACAATGCCTTCACTTTGATGCGCGTCTTTGGGCTACTAATGCTAAATAGTTCCCATGCGCAATTTTGTATGTTGGGAACACATATTAATTCTGTATGTAATGTAAAACTATCCAGAGACAACGTGTGTTGCGTTTAGCTGCAATTGAGCTTTTTGTGTTGAATTGGCCAGACTCATTGATCGTTGTGTAGTTCAGTGGTACCGTACATAATGGACAGTTGGGGTGCATGTGGCCTTTCTCAACATACGCTTGATATTGTGAGAAATCAAGGATTCAAGAAGATGACTCCAGTTCAGGTGAGTTTTATACCGGTACCGGTGTGTTGATAGGTATACGATATATATTGCATTAGTCAATATTGAACCGTTTTATCTGCAAGTCCGTAATAGTATTCAATTGGTTTAGTTCATCAGTTGGTTTTTGAATCAGTAAATTTATGCACAGATGCAGGTAGTCTAATACTGTTATAAACGACCCTGCAATTGCTTTCCATGTTCCAGGTTCTCTTCTAACTCAGTACCGGTAACTATAACCAGCTAACAATTAGCCACAAATACAGGAATACCAGATAGGTAGTAAGACGAAAATCTGAAAGTAGACTATGTTTTAGAATCTGTGAACTGAAAGCAGGAAGTTAAACTCTTAAACATGCTTCACGCTATTACAAACACAACAGCTCTCTGCAATCTCTAAACAATAAAAAATGTTAATATTCAAAATAAGGCGGGCAAGATAAAATCTAACAAATGTTGTTATTTTTAATTAGTTTCATGTCCCCTCACTCAGAAAACCGGAATAATTTCAATTAAAATCCCCTCGCCGTTATGCGATCATTTTTACCAAAATGCTTCTAATATGCTTTGTAGTCACAGAAAACACTTCATTTTTTCATTAACATACTCTACAAATCCATCTCAATCACTTCCCTTAAAATCATGCCGGTACCGTGACCGGAAAACCGTTTATACCGCCTCTACTCTCACCATGTCAGTGGGGCAATTGCGATCAACAACGTATATTTGCGATCACTAAAAATCTCGCCAATCGGAGCGCCGACGTTCCTGTTTTAGACCCAACATAGGTATGGAAAATGTTTGCGAAATCATCTTTTGGGTGTGCTGACGCGAATACTGTCATCCGACAAGCTTATTACATACGTTTTTTTTCAACCGAATCTCACCAACCCAACCCGATTACTGTATTTGATTCTACACGGTACAAATAAAATTGAATAGCATAGCGACTCAACCTTGGTCCATTCGATAAACCGATAATAATACCCCTACTTTTTTTTATTAGTGATTACAATAGGTAGGTACTTAGGACGATGGTTTGTATTCAATCAACATGTGTATACATTTGCAGTATGGCGAACAGATTCCGTGGGTGACTGGAAAAACAGCTTTGTCTTGTCATATGATTAATTACGCACATCTCTTCACCCCATCACGGCGATGTGTACAAAAATCTTAATCTTTCGGTAGAAAGCCGGTATGTTTACATTGCAGAGAACAATGTTATCAAATTTATTTTTGCGCTCAAAATTATCGCTTTACAAATGCCAAGAAGTAGTGTTTTCATACAATTCAATGTGATCAAAGCCCCAAAGATATACTATTTTTGGCTCCGCCGGAAACGCATTGCTGTTCGATATAATGAGAGGCTAAACCTATATTTTCGATGACTCCCAATGTGCTCTGCAAGTAGTCTATGTCAACTCCTAAACTGATGAATTTAAATAATTACAAATGGTGCTCGTAAAAAATTTTTGTTAACAATAATGAAATTTGACATTGGCGCTGATACATTAAGAATCATGAGGTAGGTCAAAAACATTTAAATCAACAAGAAACATTCAGAGCAGACATGGTTGGTGTAACCTATGGCAAATACAGGGCAGGTAAATTTAATTTATTACGTTATTGACCCCTCAGTGATTGTTTATAAATTGATTGTGGGGAAAGGTGTGATCTAATTTCGGAAATCTACATATCATGCAATATTTTTAAAACGAATAATGTGAAAAATAAGAGCTTTATTATATTCTGGAGTTTTCTTGATACGTTGTCTACACCATTCGAAGTAAATGGGCTTTCACTCGGGTCTCGATCTTACATTTTTGCTTGATCGTAAATGTGACCAAAGTGGAAATCGCGAGCGCCCTTTTTCACACGTGGAATTATCTGCGATGCAATAAAGATAGAGACTCATTACTCCGGCGACGAATAGGAGAGAATATAAGTTGTTCCCACTCCAATTTTCACGGCTCTATCTTTATTTTAACCTCCCCATATGCTTCCGTTCTTTCTGAAATAGAAAAAGAGGTTTCGTGCTCTGAAATTGGTCATTTTCGACCACTAGTGGCGTTTTGACCCAGAAAAATCTCATTTTTGGACGAAATTTGACGAGAAGCGAGCTGTGGGTAGGCGAGTAGGTATGGATTATGTATACCGAGCGGGAATCTATCACTATTTCTAGTTTGGCCAAAACAGGACGCAGAAAGGCAGTGATCGTAAATGTGACGGGAACGCATATCGGGGAGGGGACTCTAACTAGAGCTTTATTCCTAATAAATGTACTGAAAAATATTCTTTAAATTTTGATTCATTTATTTTTAGACGGCAACAATTCCTTTATTTCTGAGGAATAAAGATGTCGCAGTTGAAGCAGTTACAGGAAGTGGAAAAACTCTTGCGTTTGTAATTCCCATGATTGAAATGTTGATGAGGAAAACAAAAACAATAAAAAAGCATGAGGTAATGATTCAAATGTTTCAAACCCAGGAAATTTGGAATTGGTATTTTATAAAAACAAGATGCTAATTGGGTACTCCCGAAGTATGTGAACCAAGATGGCGGACACCGGAACATAGAATGTGTACCAGGTCAGGGTTTGGTCATAATTTTATTCCGATTTTTCTCTTTTTAATTCTATTAGGAATTCAAGGACTAGCCAAGTGACTCCCGTAGTATTCGTACCTGAAATTATGGCCCAACTCTAACGTGGTTCACATACTATGTTCCGATGTCTGCCATCTTGGTTCACATACTACGGGAGCATCGCTAATTGTTTATTGTCAAATGAATTTGATGTTAACAAAATTTGAATTAATCTCAGTAATGACTTCTAAATTCTATTCAATCAAAATAATGCACTCCTTATTTAGAAATCTTTGTGGAGTTGCATAACCATTCTCAACATTGCTTATACACATGGCTGCCATAACATCCTTATTTCTAAGATTTGTCCCAAATTTGAGGGTCTTTGTCTTATATATTTTTGTCCTTATTTCTAAGATACATTTTTATTTTGACATGTGTCCCTTCTTTGTCCTTTTTTTTGGGTAGAGGTTCTAATACCAGGCTCTCAAGATTGGTCAATTTGAATGATTGATTTGTTAGAAATGATATTTTACAACCTTATTGATTGTTACGCGCATTCCTTACGTAATTACAATAAATTAGTTGACTGTTGAAACAATGACAAAACAATAGCCCATCGGCCAAAATAAGTTTGTGTAACTTGAATCAAAATACAACTTAAAAGTGAGATGGAACAGATTGTTTCTAAGAATAAAGAACTGCTGGAGCAAATTCTTTCTAGTGCAAAGTATGATTAGACATTGACACACTGGCAAGAATACATTTTGTTTATTACATTTCGTTCTTTGTTATTCCAGAATTCTCCATTTTAAATTTGTGTATATCAAGGAGTATTTCAATAAACTATCTGGTATCTATTATTATGTTTCCCTGATGTCCTTATTTTTGGGTTCATGTCGATGGCATCGCTGCTTATACATCATATGTTTTGTTTCTCCAAGTTTGTTGTTAAAGTTGGAGACAAAATCACCATCAACCTAGCGTAGCCTGAGTTCTTTTTTTAGGCTTAAATATTATAATTTAGTTGTCTTTTTCATTCCGTAGAAAACCCTAATTGATGCAATTCTTCTATATATTATTTGTATTACAGGTATTTTCAATCATAATTAGTCCAACTCGAGAACTTGCGAGTCAAATTTCTGAAGTAGTTTCTGATTTTTTGACTGGAGAAGATGCCGGAGGTCTTTCACACATGTTGTTGATCGGTGGAAGGGGGGAAATGACGAGAGATATTGAGAGTTTTGAAGAAAATGGTATGGAGCTAATTCTACTCTGATAATGATGAAACCTGGAACATGAAAAATACACTTATATACTACGTTATTACCAGTGGTGGGCTTCAAATTTTTTGTCAGTCGGTTCTTTCACAAAAGTCATATTTTAGCCGTTTTTGTTACAAACAGAACATTGACAGTAACCAGTAATGCTAACCGGTTTGCTGATCTCATAAAATTTCGTGAGACGATTCTAAATATTTTTATTTTTAATTAGTTTCACGCCCCCTTAAAAAATCGCCCGCACCCCATCATTTGAGAACTACTGCATTAGTATATAGAGAGCTTTTAATAACATGCTGGAGGGTTATTATCCTGTATTCCTGTTACTGTGTGTCTATTAATTTTCTAAGCTGTTTTCTCTTTATGGAGCAAAAGTAAGATAGAACCGTTATTGGTATTTTTGTTATTCTGTTGATTTATAATTATGTTTTAAATCTTTTTTTGTTTCAGGTGCTCACATATTGGTCGGAACACCTGGCAGAATCAACAGTGCGTTTGAAACATCAAAATTATTTTGTTCCGCTGTTCGTTCGTTAGAAATCTTGATATTAGACGAAGCGGACAGATTACTTGATCTTGGTTTCCACCAATCACTGAGTTCTATTCTAAGGTGAGATATCTTTAAAAATGAATATTCAGTGCAATTCTATTTAAAACTGACTGGCCCTAAAATTTTGCTGGTATTGTGATGACACATTTGACGTTTAGGTCCCTAGATTTCATCCTTGCCTTTGTTTTTTATCCATGGAGGGAGATAAGACGACTTAATCATATGACAAACCATGTCTGCTCATTCAGTTACCAGTGCATGTTGGGTATGGGATTGGTTAGCCAGTTACTTGTTTCAGATGAATGAACATGCTTGATGGTGGAGAAAGCCGTGATCGTATAGCAGTTACTGAACCATCCCAGGGCATTGAGTCCAGCAATTCTCTTGACTCCTCCTCATAGTTATCTCTTACGGGATTCTAACCTGCGAACCCATGCAGGGTAATCAGATGTGCGATGGCGAGTGTATTTCTAACGCTTAGCACGATGCGTAAACTGCCGTCTATCTGATGACATTTCGTGTTGGTTCAAGTCAGTATTTTTGTTCTTCTCAGTCATTTACCAAAGCAAAGGCGAACTGGACTATTCAGCGCAACACAGACAGAAGAAACTGAAAAACTAATAAAGGCTGGACTGAGAAATCCTGTCAAAATCACAGTCAAACAGGTGATTAAAGTTGTTGTATTCTCGCATTAACAAATGATTTGGATCAAGGATTATAAGCGAATGGGAATCTAGGCTCAATGATATGTTAGAAAAAGTTGAAATTGTTAAGCATAATATGCTAAGAGTGTGAGTTCATGGTTCATTTCGCACTTGAATTGACGTGTTGTTAGTTTCGGTTCAAAAGATTTAAGTAAGTCTGTAATTGTACAATAAACATTGTCCAAAGCTGTCATGAAAATGATCAGATGATTCCTTTAATGATATGGATATTGCATGTACCAGAGGGAGAAGACAGGTATACCCAGCTATTTTAGGTTTGCAAGGTAAACATCTTTGAGCCCAAACCCTTACATGCCAACTTATCCAAAGTTTATTAATGAATTCGGCAGGCTAAGCTGAACCCCATTCTATTGCGTATGGAAAGTTGAACTCAAAATTTATTCTCATTGTTCAACTGGATGAAGGGCAATGGTTTCTTTGAAATTTGCTCAGAGCAAGATCAGACGCGCTGACTCAGAAACAAACAATCTTTCAGTAGAGTTATGGTTGACCACTGTAGTGCCAACGAAAAAGAAAAGAGCCACCGTGGATACTGGCTATAATGCTTTATAGTACTCAAACAAATAATAATTGTCACAAGACTTGGAGCAATTCAGGTCAATACAAAACAACTACAAATGTTGTAGTACGTGTATATATTATATAGGTATTTACTTATCGATCTTAAGATCGGTAAGTATGTTGATAGGTATTTGTTTGTCTGTGTGTTAGATGCACGCGATATCTCACGGAAGCGAGGTTGAATCTGCTCCAAATTTTGCATGTGCATTCATCATAGCTCGGATCAGAAGCTTATTGATTTTTGATGGATTATGTCTTATAATTAGCGAGTTATTAATTAATTAGTGATGGGACACACGGTGTCACTATGTAGTAAGACCACTGTTTTGGGGGATCCCGTAACCTTTGATCGATAAGACTTCAGTTTCTTACCGATATTTTAGTTATACTATTATTCTATATATATATATTTCAGAAAATATCAACTACTGAAGATGCCTGCGTGCGAACGCCCACTACTTTGAAAAATTATTATGTCATCTGCACTGCTAAAGAAAAATTCAACAAATTGATGACATTCCTAAAATCTCACAAAAATGAAAAGCACATCGTATTTTTTTCTACTTGTGCATCTGTGGATTATTTTGGGAGAGCAGTGAAAGGTGTGTTTACATGTTTTATATAACATATTAATGTACAGTATTTTCAGACTAATAAGCCGACTTGGCGAATGAGCCAAAGCCAATTATAGCACTAAAAATGAGGTAGAAAAAAGAAAAATAAGCGAACTGACTAATAAGCCAACCCCAGAAAACTGGGCCAAAAAATTGGGTCCAGGACTCCAGAACATCAGATAATTTGCCAAAAATGGTAATGTAGTATAAGAGTTCCATGGGAGGGGGGGGGGGAGGATCATGCTGCCGAGCCCCTGAGTCAATCTTCTCACTGGTTATGTTGCACTTACTGCTTCTAAGAGATCTTGAACCTAAGTCCAATGCTTTAATCACTACATCAACATTAGTTTTCACCGGATTGAGAGAGATATGCTGGATTAAAAATATATGCGCCATGTCTAGGCATATTTTTTTATATGGAAATTGCTGAATTGAAGATTTTAGTTCCAGTTTTTTTTTTCTGATTCAGAATTCATGAAAGGCATGACAGAAGTATCATTAATTCATGGAAAAATCAAAAAGAAACGTTTGAAAATTTTTAGCGATTTCAGAGATAAGAAAAGGTTAGAGACTACATAATTATTGTTTGGTAGTGCTCTGCACAATGGGCTACTCTGTTGTTACTTGATAGGTATTTGTCTGTTTGTTAGTTTGTCTGTTAGACACTATAATATTAATATTTTTATCAATCTTCAAATGTTATATTATGAAGCTCACGCCTCATTATGCCTTTAGACCAGTGAGTTTTATTCAATTTGGATATTTTATAATATTCAATGGCGTTCCCCAATATCTAAACCCCCAAAAACTAGCCCCATGTTATTCCACATTCCATAATGTCTTCATACTTTCACAACTTACAGTGGGATCCTCATTTGCACGGATGTGATGGCACGAGGAGTTGACATCCCAGAAGTTCACTGGGTTTTGCAGTTCGATCCTCCGAGCAATGCAAGGTAGGATGCTTAATTGATGGTTCCATTACATTTGAACCCACGACAATTGCACCTGCATACTATTGCACCTATGGATTTTTTTTGTTTTGTTTATGAATAGTTAAACCCATAGTAACCCTAACTCATGGGTTTTACCACCCACATATAGATTGAAACCACGGATATACACATGGGTTCAAATGTACAGTCACCTCAATTGATACTGGGCATTTCCTGGCTAGCCATCAATAATTCTTTTGCCAAATGAATCTAGCGAAATAGATCGAAATGCGCGCTTATATGCTTTGGATAACTTTGACAACGAAGAACGTTAATAGAGCGATTCTTTATTAAGATATTGTGAGCTACTTTTGTCTGGCTCTGTTTGGAGCAAAAGGCACAAATGAAGCCGTATTATGCGTTATACAAAATAAAAATTTAATGCGTGAAATGTTGTTCGAAAGAATTCAGATATATCAAATTCACTACCAAATAGCATTCCTCCTTATCGTATTGTTATCACTTGCTACATACATTTGGAAATCTTGACGTGTAGGGCACCGCTTTAATTTTTTCCAGAATCGGCAATGCTCATCATTGCTTTAATGAGCAAATACTGGTAAAAAAACTAAACAATCATTCTGTTGATAGTTGACGAACTTTTATTCTGTTACAATTTTTTTTTCAGTGCTTTTGTGCATCGATGTGGTAGAACAGCCAGAATCGGTCGAAAAGGAAATGCTTTGATATTTTTGTTAGAAAACGAACAATCATATGTTGAATTTATGCAAATTAATCAAAAAGCACCAATTTTTGTGAGTTCTCTATTTTTAGTGTTTTTAATTTATGAGTGTTTTGAATTTAAAAGTAATGAAAATAATGAATAGGGAAGGTTTCATGGTTTTTTAGATACATTTTCTAACTTGTGATTTTAGGTGGTGGAGCATTCGGCCCAACTATATTGTTGTTGCAGGGTAACCCTTACTTTTGAACCATGTGCTTAAGATTTCACCCAGCAATATTGAATTTCCACATTGAACCTCTCAAAATATTAATCCTTGTTTATAATTCTTGAGACTTCCTGTTCATAGCTTTGTTTGAAGTGAGAGAACTTCAGGGACCTGCCCAAATCAAGAGTTTTTCAACTTGACTTTATTTTTTCACATCTCTGATTATTCACATGCTGTGAAGTATCTGCCCATCATTTTATTCCAGGAATACAAAGAGCCAGAATCTTCTGATTCCAACGTTGAATATTTACAAAAATTAGCGAATTTATCGATGTCAGATCGAGCAATGATGGAACGTGGGACGAGAGCTTTTGTCTCTTTCATTCAATCTTATGCAAAACACGAATGCAGCTTGATATTCAGATTGAAAGGTGAGAAAAGTCGGAAAGGATGTTTCTTCGAGCATCGATTTCCTTGTTTATATTGCAACAATTTTTGTAAGTGCGAGTTTGTGAGCGCCAACTTATTTTATAGAGGTCAAGGGTCAGGGAAACGTCTATAGGGGGTAGATCCATGGCTTTCTAAATTCTCTCAACACTTGGGGTTTTGCATTTAACACATTTCAATGAGTTATTTGGCATGTCAAAAATAAATTTGATTTCACAATATTTTTGAGAAAAATTTTCCTGGCATGAGCGCCATGGAAGAAATTCATTATGTTTGCTGAAAAGCACACTTCGTCTATTTTCAGACAAGTGTATGCTGGGCTGCTGGCCTTTTTGCGCCAGCCTTGTCAAGTAAGTATCTTGTCAAGTAAACACAAATTCCTTGTATATTTTGGACTTATGATGTAGTAAAATATACATACGCAACATGATACGTTTGCCACGATTGCGAAGTTCTTAAGATATTTTGGTATCTAAATCAATGTATTTCCTTCTAGATATCAATCTTGGAGAACTAGCTTCTGGTTTTGCACTTTTACAACTTCCTAGAATGCCAGAGTTGAAAGGTCGTAAAATCATAAACTTTGACCCTCCAGATGTCAAGATTTCTGGAATCAAATACAAGTCAGTATTAATAGCTTGTTTTAAATATTATTGTAGGTATTTGTCTTACTGATTGCCTAGAGTTGACATGGGCAAACTACGGCCCGCGGTCGACTTCGGCCCGTTTGGTGATTCAATCTGGCCCGTCTGATGCTGCCATAAATTTCTACTTTCAACCTACATAGTTGTTGTTATTGAAATTCCAAATATGTTTTGACAATTGCCACTACCAAATTAAACCAAATTTTGATGTTTCAGCTAAAAAATAGGTCAAGGAATTTATTGAGTTTTTAGTTTTGGCAGGAGGCTTATTGTTTCTACTTACTTTTTTTTTTTGTAACACTGTAAATATTGTTCATAAAATGTAATTTTTTACGTTACACTTTTATGTAGATGTATCGGAAAAATTTGGCTTACCCCTGGTCTGGAGCCTTGTTCAAAGGAAACATTGTTTAAAAACTAAGGATGCCTTTCCATTGAATCAAAATTCAATCTGAATTCTATGAAGTGAAGTTTTTCATTTGTGAATTCACTTGCATGTTTTTATTTTTTCAGGGGTATATTACTATTTATACACCGTCTGTGTTTCCCAACCTATGAGCTGTGACCCAAAGCTGGGTCGTCTTAATTCGCCTTGGGTCCCTTTCCACAAAACTCAAAAATTATGGATTTTATTTTCTAGTCAATTTTATTGTTTATTATCTGGTATTGAAGTGTTGCTTGATAGTAATTGCATATATGGAAAGTATCACAGCGGTAAAACTCAGGAGCATCTATTTTGCTATCTATAAAGCCTTGCACTATTTCAAAAACTCGCTGATAGCAAGCAAACGCAGCTTTTCCATCTTGAAGCACTTTCTCTCAGAAAACAAAATATAAATTTAAAAGTAATATTTGTGATTTGGGGGCAAAAGAAACACTGCCATTCAGTATTTGAGCATATCCTTGGATTGCGAGAAAAAAAATACAAAATTGTCTCGAAAAAGGATTACAGCCCTGGGTTCATGGTATTGAGAGACCCAGCATTCTACTTTCATTTTTTTACCCTGTGCAGTTTATTTGGCGGTGTGTGTACCGGGTTAGGACTTTATTTTTTTCCGGTTTTCCCTATTTTAGTTCTATTAAGAGTTCGGGGACTGTGTGTTAGCCAAGTGAATATCCCCCTGTCCATAGGCTTCAGTCTCTTTAGACAACTTGATGTAAAATAGGCGAACAAAATTAGTTACCTCCATATTGGTACACATACTTCTGGAGCCCCTTTTATTTATCGTCATTTTTTTGTCTTCAGGGACAAAGCGAGAGAGAAACTTCGTCAAATTGAACTCAAGAAGCCAAGAAACAGAGAAATTGAAAATAAAAACAAAAAGAAATTTGTGAATAATAACTCTTGGTCAAAAAATAAAGAACGAATTGAAAAGAAACTTAAAAGGAGAGAATATAAGAGAAAAAGGAAGTTGAAAGAGGCAAATGTGAGTGTTTGAGATTTGTTATATGTCAGTGGTACCAGACCGTGGCTCATGGCCCCACAAGTGGTTGAAAGAACATTGTAACCCCACAATGCTAGATGAAAAACTGATTTTACTTTTCCCTTTACAAGAAAACTCCAGTTTTCACTTTATCGTGCATGAATTGTTTGAACATAATGGGATATTTCACAGGTTTTCATTTTGTTTACATGATTGTTTGAACATAATGGGATTTTGAATCTACCAATCAAAATAACGCTATAAATACCACTAGAATCCCTTTCCTGTGAGTCCTTATTTTCAGTAAACTAGGACAGGACTCATTTAAGAATAATACTCAGAATTTCTGAAAAAAATCATCTCATGTAGTGCAGGGGTGTGCAACCAGCGAGCCAAATGCGACCCACAAGAAAAAATTGTGCGGCTCAAGGAGAAGGGCCAATTTTGAATGAGGTGGGGCCCTGAAAACGAGTTTTAAATATAGTTCTATCTGGTATGTTCGAGTAATTTCAATCTCTTCGCCTATACCCGAGTCTAATTTATTATGTATGCCTATGACGTTACAATGCCTGAACAGCTAGCTTGTGTGATGCAAACAATGCATGTCATAAGATTCATAACCAAACTTTCCGTGCTTGTAACCACTCGAAAGCCTATGTTAAATAAAGGAGAGGCCCACTGTTTCACCCAGTTATTTGTATCTGGCCCTCTGTATTAAAGGTTTCCCACTCCTGATCTTGTGTACTGGATGTCCTGATGTTTCCTGATTTAATATTTTTTCCTAATTTCCAGGAATTCAATGATAAAGAACTAGAAGAATTAGAAGATGATGCCAGATTGGTTAAAAAGTTAAAGAAAGGAAAAGTAAGTTAATTTGATAACGAAGTTTTGATTATTTGATTTATACTTTCCTGATTCAATATGTAGAAGGCACTTGGCAAGCTGATATCATTCTGATGGGTTAAAACTATGGCTGGGCATTTTGAATCGAATAGTAAATCAATCGAATCGGTACAGACTGGAATTTCGAATCGCCGCCATCTTGTTTTTTTCATCTGCCCAAGGTCGAGGTGAATCCCTCGATTTTTTTTTATTGAAGTTGTATTTTTACAATGCAATTCTGACATACGACTCTGTTCTTTTAAGTAATTTATTGATGAAACATGTTTCTTATTGTGTGTGAACACTCAGCAAACTGTCTGGGTGGTAGATTATGTGTTTTCAGTAATTTTTGTTTCTGAAAAATCTTCCAAGTAATCGAGATTCAACACGAAAAAAAGTCGATTTGATTTTGAAATCATCAGAAATTTGAAAATGCCAAGCCCTAGTTAAAAGATAGCAGCATTATAGTTATGAGTTAGTTTTGTTTGTTGAAGTGTAGCAAATCCTTTTATTGTTTTATGAGAAATTCTCTCTTTCTCTTGAAAAGCATCCAGTGATACAAAGAGTCTGTTTAAAAAGTCTTGCTTATTCACACCCATTCATTACGATCCTCGGCGAGGTTTTGGTCGTAAACTCAAGGAACAGACACTAGATATTACTAGCTATAGTGCAGTAGTTCCCAAACTGTGGCCCGCGTAACGATTCAACTTGCCCCACCACTCACAGACACAGTTTAAACATTTACCGTATTCTTTTGTGTGCTAGATATCGCCGATTGTTACATCATTATCACAGTTTGAGCACTTGTATATTCGTAACAATTCAATTATACTGGTATTTCAATTATATATATCTGTACCCTTGTGGGCGTTCCCTTCTCCTGGCCCACGAACATCCTTCTGCTCGGTCAATTAACTTTAGGAACCACTGTTATAGTGTAGACCCCTTCGCTTTGAAGAAAAAGGAAATTGCTACAGTTTCAGATAAAAGTTTTTTTTTACTTTTCAGATTTCTCAGGAAGAATTTGATGAAAAAATGAAAATAGACGAAGTTTGATATTCTACCGACTAACATAGATGATGTATGATCCTATGTAGTGGCTCGCCACTTCATTAGGGCGGTGGTGAAAACAATGGCGTGTCCACGGGCGGCGTTTAAACAGGGGCACAAAACGGCGAAAAGTTTAAATTGTTGAAAACTGATTATAACGGAAACTCATATTTTTTTCTCAAATAATAACATACAAGTATCTCAATTCAATAATAGTCATTATAAATTGTCAACCAACTATCTTGGGGTCACATTTCTAAACTTTGCCATGGGCGCCATTTTATGTAGATATGCCATTGGGTGCAAAGCACCTGGTAATGAACCCCCAAAAGCCAGATTGAAGTTCATGCTTCGATGTATGAAAATTCTGGTACCACAGCGAAGACTTTCATGCAGACTTCTGAAAAAATCATCAAATTATTTTTTTTCAAAAATAATTTATTCAAATATAAGTACATAAATATTAAGTGCAAAAGAATACATGCATAACAAGTTACTACTTCGAATGAACAAGAAATTTTGCAGTTGAATGGAACATTTAACCTTTGTCCTTGTCAGAAAACGTTTGTTCTCTATTATTATTCAAGTGTGGAGCATAATGGGGGAAACATTTTGCGTGCTTGATCAATTCAGAATATGGTGTGGTACAAGGCTATGTATGGCATGGCCGTCAATTCTGTTTTTATCGAAGATTTTGCAGGGTGTTTTATAGCTGTAAAGAGTTGCGAAATGTGGTAAGACTCGATAGCATTAGATAAGGTTGTCCGTCTTTTGGTACACTATGGCGGACTCTCTGGTCGCGTCTGTTGAGTGAGTTTAAAAACATAGCCCAAAAATTGCCTTGAACCAGTTTCACGCAGCGTTCGTTATGTGGTTTAGAGTGGAACGAATACGGCAATGTACATGCAAAAAATGCGATATACACATACAGTATTCATCGCAAAATGTAAATTTAATTCGTTGAGATGTGGTTTCAATAGTATTGGATAAGATCGACAGTCGTTTAGGTATTAGTACATTGTGCTCCTGGGCCTACCAGTTACACGAGCAATAGGTTAATGAAGGTTATTTTATATATAAAAAATATATTGGGCTGGAACTTTCATCATTGTGATCAGTGGAGGTAAGTCGTACTTTTGAATACGCCTTGACAGAACATTACATACCTTTTTCTGAGTAAATTAAAAAGTTCGCGTTCGAAGGGAACGCTGGTCTCGTCGCTATTGCAGATGCGTGACCGATCAAGGATTTTTCAACCAGACATCGGATTACCAACTGGTTATTTTCATATTGGTAACCAAGCCACTGTCGGCTATATGACTAGTCACTAGGATCATATCGACTTTCATTTTTGGGTAGGCTTACCGTTCGCCCGGGAGTGTCCCGATTTGAACTAGCTGTCCCGCCAGGTGGACTCAAATGTCCCGGTCGTGCAGTATGGCACTTATAAAGTATTCTTTTATTTAATATTAATACAAGAATGTTTTTTTTACCAATGTAGGCCATCATCTGTGATTAGACCATTTATCTATCGTATTTAGGAATATGAGTTGAATATTACTAAGCCTTCAGATTCGAATCAATGTTTGTCCGATCTAATCTGCCCTGTTTTTTTTCGTTTCATATATATATAGTAAGCCTATTTCTGAGAGGTAAATATAAAACTATCTTATCCGGGTGCGTAGCCAGAAATTTTGAAAGGGAGAGGGGGGGGTTTTAAAATTTCTATTTGCGAAGTTAGAGCGAAATAGCTATCGGGTCCGGCCGAACGCCGGGAAACGTCTGCTTTCATGAGTCTTAACGGTCTAAAAGCGTTTCAAGCTACGAAAAATAGCTATGTATGGTACAGAAAGATTGTTTCATGGGAACCGACCCCCAAAGCCACCCTTGGCTACGCCCCTGGTCTTATCTATTGATTTGCGGTCGTCATCAAAAACTCTTTACTCTGTTAGTCAATTTCACTGAATAATCCATATTCGCATTCAGTAAGATCTTTTGTCCTCTGCTATCTTTACGATTTGCGTTCCCATCCATTTCATCCAGCTTGAAAGAACTTAGCCTCCGTGTCGTTGGATAGTTTTCTTCAGTTTGAATCCGTCGTCCTATTCCGCCACTAGGTGCTGACTGTGCACGGTGTTCTTGAATTCGTCTCTGTCGTTCCATAGCTAGAGTGTGAGATTTTTCTCTTAGTTTACGAACAAGAACCTCGTTTTCTTCGTTAGTCATGATAGCTTGCATTAGCCCCATTCTTTTGCCTAAAAAGATGTTACAAATCAAGCGTTAGAAAACGTTTTCCACATCGCCTCTGATTACTCTGTGTTAATCGGTAAGGAACAATGTGTTTTTGTTGGACACGTAGTGGACATAACGATCGCTTCAATATTATGTTGTTGTTGTTCTTTGACACGTTTTGAAGAAATCGCTTTTCTCTTTGATTACTGGACCAATTGCTTTGAAATTTTCAGTGAATAAAGATTATATTTTTTTGCTAGAGGGCTATTACTTTTATTTTTTGCTATGACGTCATCGAAATTATGTGGTGCTACGTGTCCATTTTTTTGAGCATAGCTCTCTTGTTTTAATTGTGGGGCTCCGTAAATTATAGTCAACATCTTCGCGGTCTTCATAACACCAAATAAATGATGGCAACCGAACGGGACCTACCTGATTTTCTTTTCATTTTATTTTGTTTAGGCTTCAGTAATTTGGACTCCATTCTTATATTTCTATGAATAGCCGCCACGTTAGATTGTCTTCTATGGAGTAAAGCAAGGGGCGTGGCAATGCTTGATCGTCTTCTTGTTTGTGGCGAATCAGAGAACGAGATTACAGATGATTGACGTCTCTCTAATGGTCGCCTGGCTCTCGGATTTGGCTTGGAGGACGTGGTCTCGTTCAAGTCTGGTCCAGAAAACGACACTTCTGCCGTTGATGGTCGCTTCATTAATCTATTTACAAGTATCCCCGGCGTTTTTGGTTCATCTGACGGGCTCACAGGTGCTTCATCTCCCGCGCCAGTTAGGAGTCCACTCTCTGGTAGCGTAAGATTTTTATTCGGCCGCATTCTGCTTGGAAATGTTCGTGGAACCGGTGCAGTGCTTGGTCTAATGTTCACAAGTTGGACTTCGTCAATCTCTGGAGCTCCGTCGCTGCTCATTGAAGATAGCGGAGTTGTTTCGCCGGATTCCGATTCGTCTTCTTCCTCGAGAATTTCGAGTCCTTCTAAGCCATCCTCAGTCGCCTTCAATGCTTCCAATAGATTAAATTGTGGCTTTTCTGGAGGAAGCGATTTTTTCACAGTCAGTTCAACTGAAAAAAAGTAATATATATTAGAATATTATTGTTTCACTAATTTACTAAAGAGCATTTGCGCGCACGCCCGCTATTTTGTAAAAAGACATGCTAGACATGTTTCGACTAAAACACTTTTGGGTACTCCTGAAGTATGAGTACCAAGAGGGCAGACACCGGAACGTAGATGGCCTAACCCTAACCTGATACACATACTACGTTCCGGGCTCCGCCACCTTAGTTCACATACTACGGAAGTACCCAATTTTGTTCAAGCCACATTCAGTGGAATAGCTGTGAAATTCATTCAATGAGACGTGCAGAATAGCTGTAAAATTCAGTGTGAAGTATAATCGCGTTAAGGCTGTTTCATAAAATTTTAGGTCAATCTTTGGCAGTGGCGTATCTACGTAAAATGGCGCCCATGGCAAAGTCTAAAAATGCGCCCCTTTGATAGTTGTTTGACAATTCATAATAACTATCATTGAATTGAGATACTTGTACCGTTGTACGTTATTAATTGAGTTGAAATACGAGTTTCTGTTACTCCCAATTTAAAATTAGTTTATTGAAACTTTTCATGACTAATACTTTTCGCACTTTTTTGCGCCCCTGTTCAAGCGGCGCCCATGACACGAGCCATGGCTGCCACACCCTAGATACGCCACTATTCTTTTAGTTTCCCCAAGTTTTCATTTGAAATGAAATAATAATTTCCATTTATATAGACAGGGATGCTTAAGGTTTTTGGGCCAGGGGCCAAACATTTTGCCCACCTAGGATAGTGGGTCATTTAAATGTAACGTAGAACGTTTTATGGACAATATTTACAGTGCTTGCAAAAATGGAAAACAATAAGCCTCGTGCCAAAACTAAATTTAATCACAATCTGAACAAAGTCCTTGAGCTTTTTTTAAGCTTGAACAGCCAAATTTGGTTTTAGTTTGATTGTGGCAGCATTAGGCGGGCCAGATTGAATTACGCAACGGGCCAGATGAACCGCGGGCTGTAGTTTGCCCATGTCATGTATATATAATCAGTTAAGGTATTTCAGGTATATTTATAAATGCTACTGTGATAGGCTTCGGCGATTGGCGGATGGTCCATCCTGGTACTCCTTACAAATAAAATGTATTAAACGTCAGCCTGTGCCAACTGGAGTCGCCACATTTCAATGTGAGAAGACATAATAAAAATTTATTTTCTCTTTACCTTCAACAGACTGTGTGTGGAAGGCATCCTCTGGTATCCCGTGCCATTTCTTGAGTTGTTTCACGTGAACCGCAGACGGCGGAACAAAAAATCCACCTCCTTGCTGAGCTTGGGCGGAATAACTTACTTCCGGGGTCACCTGTTTCATATAATTTAAATTAAAATATTGATTGAAAATGATTACAAATCTTGAAAATGGCTGGTACTTTGATTTGTGGCATTTCTGCTCACGCAAATTAATAAAAGGCATACTTTTGTCTGCGTTAAATTTTTTACGCTTTCGTCTAAACTCTAGAGTGTTTCTTTCCGTAAGCTAGCTTGTCATGGCGGATATTTCACCGAGATTTAGCATTTTGGAAAATACCCTACAAGTACATTGCTTGGTGGTTATCCAAGAAATTAACATCAGTTGTATTTTTAAAAATACGATCCAAAAGGCGCGTAAATAAGGGTACTCCTGAAGTATGCGTACCAAGATAGCGGACACTGCAACGTGGTATGTGTACGAGGTTAGGGTTGTGCCATAATTTCAGGTACAAATACTATGGGAGTCACTTAGCTAGTCTCCGAACTCGTAATAGAACTAAAATGAGGAAAATTGTAATGAAATTATGTCCTAACCCAAACCTGGTACATATACTACGTTATGGTGTCTGCCATCTTGGTACGCATACTTCAGGAGTACCGAATAAAAGACATACTTTTGAAAGTCCTAAATTCTTCACGCGTCTATACTTTCCATTTCCGTAAACTAGCTTGCCAGGCGGGTTTGTCACTAAGATTTAGCATTTTAGTGAATACGCCAATACATAAGGACATTGTTTGGTGGTTATGCAAGAAATAAAATCCAGTTGTATTTTTAAAAATACACTCTATACTAAAAGTTGTGTAAGTGCCTTGGCTCTAGATTTTCTTCTATGTAGATTATAGAGTCATAGATATCAAGAGTTTTTTTTATTTCGGTAAAAATTATTTAAATCTAGTGCAAAGTTTTGATTGCTTTCTACCTAGTTTCTACGGTATTTATTTATGTAACATCGAAATAAACCAAGTATATGGTGACCGTACATTTGAACCCGTATATCCGCGGGTCCAATTTATATGCGGGTGCTAAAATCCATGGGTTAGAGTTAGTATGGGTTCAAATATCCATAAAGATAAAAATTTCCATAGGTGCAATAGTATGAAGGTGCAATTGTCGTGGGTTCAAATGTACGTGGGTTCAAATGTAATGGAACCAAGTGTATATTTACGATTCTATCCGGCGGCACGATTCCTTTCCTCTGATAGTACACTTGCGGTGGATCGTTGTCTCTGTACCCAGATGACAGAGATTTCACTTTACTCATAAAACTCTTTGCTTGCTCTTGCTGCGAGGCACTTGTTACTCTCCGTCTTCGTTCCAACGTTTCGTCATCGACTCGCCCAAAACCTGGACTGCCATTCGGATCAATTCTGCAATGAAAAAAGACTTTATTAGCATTTCCACAGTGCCCGATCTGGCAGTCAGTTATTAGCAGTGGCGTATCTAAATGGCTGTCGTGGTTCGTGCCGTCGGCGCCGTTTGAATACACGCGCAAAAAGGGTGAAAAGTTTGAAAAAAATTCAAATCTGGAATAATTGAAGCTCGTATATTTACTTTAATAATAACTTAGCCTACACGAGTATTTCAATTCACAACAATTGGTAAAATTGTCAGTTAACGATCAAGGGGGCGCATTTTTAAACTTTGTCTTGGGTGCCGTTTTGCGTAGATACGCCACTGGCCAGTAGTTTATTTTTTCACATACCGAAAGTACACACTGTACCTAGCCTACAGAATAAAGAAACGTAACAAATTGCATCCCGGGGTAAAGGAAGACGCGAAAAAACAGTAATAGTTATCGAGCAGCGTCACGTCACCTATGCTATGACGGAGTTAACCTTAGAGAATATTTGGGGAGAGCTGAACGTGACATACCAAAAAATCAAGCCTTAAAATGCGTACAAGCGACGCGCTATTTCAAGTATCGCTCGTTCTGAGGGAATAAAACAATGGTAAAATTTTACGGTATCGGTAGGTTAATGACGGAAGAGGTCGCTAGCAAGCAATCACTTCTACTACAATGTTTCCCCCAAAATAAGACCTAGCCTGAATTCTAAAAATGTTTTAATATAAAATAAAAAAAAACGTTAAAATAAGACCTAGTCGATATCGCGGATTTTTTTTTTTTTTACTCAGTCCGATAGCAAGAGATCTGCCCTACACGTTTTATAATTCAAAAATCTATGCTTAGCAGTTTTTTTTTTAAATAGAAACGTGTTATTTATAGATAAATAAATATCGGTTTCCATAATTTGTATATATATATATATTTGAAAATCTCGTAATTCTCTACTTTGCAATTTTATTTGATAAAAGAAAATGAGGAACATCCTCCGGAAATAAGCCTTGGTGGTATTTTCAATAGAAAATTGAAACACGGTAAAGCCGATATTGCACCACAATTTTCGCTGGTTTCTATAGTTCACAGCAATACCGTCATATAAAAAATCGCCTTTATCTTGGCCAATCGATTTTATTAGTGAGTGACGGAAGAGGTCGCTAGAATGCTATCGATTTCATTTTATACGCATTATTTGAATCTTATTAGGCCTGATATTTCAATCCAAATTTTGATGTCTTTTATACTTTCATATGACATTCGGAAGAATTTTGGTAACCTTTCATTTGACATTACAATTCTTTGAAAATTTAGCTGAAATTTTGCTAACATTGCGGTGACCATAATAGCCGTTTGGCGTCCGTGCATATATATTTCGTTGTCCATGAACCACTGGGATTACAGGCCTTAATTTCCATCGAGCAACTGATGCCAGATTTTACCATTACTTCATACCCGAGAGCTTTTTTATATTTTTCTTCGTTCGCTTCTTTCCTTCTCTTCTTTGCTGCTTCTATTTTCTTTTTCTCATCAATCTGGCATTGCCTTTCGTATAATTTTTCAAGTTTTTTAATGCATTTCGCCTCAGTGCTCAAATGTTCGTGTTTCAGAAGATCTGTGAGGTAAAATGTTTTGCTTGAATGAAAGCATGAAAGATAAGATTTACACACTTATCCCGGGGGAGAGGAAAGCCTATAATACGGTTTATTCACATGGCGAACCGCGGCCTCACGTCCAGTTGACAAAAATGCATGTTAAGAATAATATATCTTTTTTATCCGAGGGAGAAAAAAGCCGATAAAATGGCCGAACTATATGACGTGCTAGGCCTCTATTCACGTTACCAGTTCATGTCGGATATGGGAATAGTGAGACAGTTATTTGTTTCAGATGCGTGGATTTGATGGTAGAGGAAAGCGTAACAGACCATTGGCCACGTGAACCACACTACGACGGCGAGGATTCCATAAATACTCTCGCACATAGTTATTCCCAAAGGAAATCGAGCCTGCGAACGTCATGCGTCAATTCGGATTCACACGTTTTTGTTAGTTATTGCGAATACCCATCATACAATCATGTTTGGAGATCCAATTCCGGGCGTAAAAAGGTCCAGAGTTATGTTATCTGATAACTATTATTACACGGGTTACGCTACCTCTACCCAAACATAAAACCCACAAACAAATGTTTTGTCTTCATATTAAATTAAATTGTTACGACTTATATTTGAAACACAAACAACGATTGTGGAGGTATACAGATATAAAGAGAGAGAGAACGAGGGGAAGAGATTATACGAGTCGAAAACGAACGAAATGGATGTTAAATTAGGTGAACGAGTTAAGAACAAATAAAGAGGTAATATAAAGAGAGTATATGTGTTAATTAAAATACGATAAGAAATATACATATTTATCCAAGAACATAATCGATGATTCGGCAAATAACGACTTCTCATCTGGCTACCAGTCCAGATCTGGTATAGAGTTAACTATAAACCAATTAATTGTTCCAGATAGATAGAAGGTGGTGGAAGCGATAACCGGCCAGCGGTTATTTTATGACCTCATTTATTATTAGGGTAACACAGAATGCAAGACTGACGCGACCTCCAGTCAATTGCAATGAAATCCGTTACTGTAACGCATGATTACATTTTCCTATTTTGAATTTGTGTTGTGATTTCTTGCACGACGAAATAAACTTATTGTCTATTCTCTATTATTGTTTAATCTTATTTTGAACACGGTCTCTCGCCTGGTTACCATGTCGTAAACTGAAATAGCCAACCAATGTTGGTTCCGGATACTTTGGTGGTGGAAGGAGCCCTAACCGACCGGCGGTCATTTTATCATCCCTCAACTCCGAGAAGTATGCGGTTGTGTGTGTGTATTGCAGAAAGTAAAAAAAGGACAACAACAGAATTGTTTATAACAAGATGCTCTGAAAAAGTGAAGGTCAAGATCACAAGGCATAAGATTTTTTGGACCCCCTGAAGTATGCGCGCCAAGATGGCGCACAACCTGAACTCAGGTTGTGTACCAGGTTAGGGTTCAGGTTGTGCGACATCTTGGTGCGCATACTTCAGGAGCACCGAGGAAAGATATAGAGGCCGGGAACCCGTGGGCCACAGAGCGGTAGACTAAGCGCACAACTAATTTTACTTTTCCCTTTACAAGAAAACTTACCGTTCGTCCTAGTTACTTAGCTTGATAAGGCTATTTCATTTGTTGTTTTCACTTTATTGAGCTTGAATTGTTTGAATATAATGTGATTTTGTATCTACCAATTAAAGTAAAACTATTGAATACCACTGAAATGATAACCATGGGGCCATGAGTTCTGAAAGCCTTAAAAGCCATAAAAGGTTGGGGACCACTGGTTTAGAGAATACATATGTTTATATGTACAAGAAATGCACACGGTTGGGAGGTAGAGCCAAAAAACCAACCAAGATGTCGCACAACCTTAACCCTAACCTGGTACACAACCTGAGTTCAGGTTGTGCGCCATCTTGGTGCGCATACTCCAGGAGGTACGTTTAGGAAGTTGATTCGGCAAAGATGAACTAATTTGATTACTATATTGAAGCTATAATGAGCTGACAAATGAACAACTTTCGAACAGGCAATATTTTAAGTTAACAATTTGATATATTTCTAAATTTCTATGTTAGATAAAGGTTAATAATTAGCAATACTATGCACTTCAATTCTAAAAATGTTAATATATTATGTTACATATTAGCGTGCGCAGATAAACAATAACACTGATTGGTTGAGGCTGGCATCAATTAAGCAGCGTCGTCCCTGTATACCCAGGGTAAAATAAACTAGGTTGACAATGTTGAACAAAAATGATCCTGGTCCCCTCAAAAAAGGTATTCCTTCACGAATTAGTAGAAAATTGTGCAAAGACCTATTCAGATTAAAGGTATGAAAACGTCTACTAAAACACTGATACAAAATAGAATAGCGTTGCAATAGACATTTATATCCATTTCATATTTATATCGTAGAGAGAAAGCCATTTTGCACAATTTGAAATAACAAATAAGTGGTTGACTATTTCCATGTGTGACTTGAATTGATAACGAAACAAGAATCCGTGGTTCGGCCTATGAATAATATACCATATCGGCTTCTCTCTCCTTGTTGGTGAATTTGAAATAATATTATACTATATAAATTTGAATACTTGAAAATTGGTGGTGTCGCAATGTAACAAATATTATTATTAAATATTATTTAACGTTATAGTCTTTGATTATGTCGTATCATTAATCCCACTTTCCTCTACCTTTGAAAAAATATGAAAACCTTTAACTAATGAAAATTTGCACTTTGGTGTGCTGCCGACACTCCCATAAAAATGTTAATACGAATATTATAAAACAAATTCTACGTTATTCGTTGTCTAGTCTCAGCATTCTTGTTAGTTTCACAACATCTTCATAATAAATCGTACTTTTGCTCCAGTCAAAGAAGTTCGATAATTTTTCGAGTCTCATATTTTCAAGTTTATTCTTGTGAACTCTAATACGATCATTCTGCTTTTCCTGTATTTTCCGTCTTTGAATTAATTTTGATAATCTGTCCGTGTCTGGCATCCTTGATAAGTACGCTGTAAGAAAATAAGTAACAGCATTATTTCAGTCATTCCATAATCGGCAAAACTTTTACATCGGCATGCATATTACCATGGACAGCTCCTTCTTGAGCAGTGGTTCCAAACTTTTATTTCCCGTGCCCAACTTACAAAGGTTTTCAACACTCACGACCCCCCGTT
Organism: Styela clava; assembly: GCF_964204865.1. Classification (NCBI taxonomy): domain Eukaryota; kingdom Metazoa; phylum Chordata; class Ascidiacea; order Stolidobranchia; family Styelidae; genus Styela; species Styela clava. Next base: position 7,282,760 of record NC_135254.1, read on the forward strand.
TATCATTCCAGTGGTGAAACCCATTTCGTTCAAACAATACTTGTTCAAAAAAGGGGGGACACCAAGGGGTAAATTTGTCAAGCAATGAAACTAGGAAGAACAGATAGTTTTCTAGTAAAGGTAAAAGGAAAATCAGTTTTTGCCTGGCATGGTTGCCCCCCCCCCCCCCCCCCTAACTGCTCTGTTGCCTTCTTGGTCCCGGTTGGGAACCCATGTTCTAGAGCGTTTGGCCTAACCAACCTGCTGGCGTCACAGGTCGCGACACCTTACCAAGAGTATATTAAATTGTCAAAGGCCATATCAGAGGAATATTTGCAATTCTGTTACAATATGCATATTCTTACGTATGTATTAATATCTGATATATCATTGATATGAATTTTCGAAACGCCACGTCACAAGAGCAAATTACGAGAATATCGGTCGGAGACCGAAGACTTATCGATCGGAGGTTAGGGGATCCTCAAAACAGCGCTCTTACTTCAAAGTGACACCGTGTGTGCCATCACTAATTAATTAATAACTCGCTAATTATACGACATAATTCATCAAAAATCAATAGGCTTCTGTTCCGAACTATGATGAATGCACATGCAAAACTTGGAGCAGATTCAACCTCGCTTTCGTGAGATAACGCCTGTATCTAACAGACAAACAAACAAACAAACAAACAAACAGACAAATACCTATCAACATACTTACCGATCTTAAGATTACTAATCCTAGTATCACTAAGGTAACAACGATTTCTCGTTTGATTACTAGTTCATGATAGATATGGGAATAGTCGACCAGTTAATTTGTTACAGACTAATTAACTTATTCTCGCCTTGGACAGAAGGAAAAAAATTCGGTACTCCCGAAGTATGTAAATCAAGATGGCGGACACCGGAATATAGTATGTGTAGCAGGTTAGGGTTAGGCCATAATTTTATTCCAATTTTCTCTATTTTAGTTCTATTGTGAGTTCGGGGACTAGCCAAGTGACTCCCGTAGTATTAGTATCTGGAATTATACGGTCTAACCTTAACCTGGTACGCATACTACGTTCCGGCGAGCGCCATCTGGGTTTACATACTTCGGGAGTACCCAATTATTTTCGCCTTGGATGGAAGGAGGAAGACTCAACCTTCTTGCGGATTATGATGACTCATTCACCTGCCACGGTCAGGTATGAGAATATGATTTCGAGTTGTGAGAGAAAAGACGCCCTATAGCAGTGGTTCATAAACGGTTGGACAACTTTTGAGGGGCGGGACGTTATTATTACGTCATAGATGCGCGCAGGGGGTAACCAGAAATTTTCACGGAGGGGGGGTTTCTAAAATTTTTACTTGTCAAGGTAAATAGAAACCAGCTAGTGGGTCCGATCGAACGCCGGAATGTGCGTGTTTTCATTAGTCTTGAGGGTATATAAATTTTTATGTATGATACAGAAAGACGATTTCATTTTTTTTACATTTCAAAAAGGGGGTTTCGACTCCCACAAGACAACCCCCCCCCCCCTCACTCACTACGTCACTGGATGCGCGTAGCAAATGATGAAGTTCTAATATCATTTCTAGCAAATCGAATTGACCAATCTAAGTGCCCGGTATAAGAACTTCTACCCCTAGAAAAGGACAAAAATAAGGACACACGTCAAAAATAAGGATATTTCTTAGAAAAAAGCACAAAATTATTTTCTAAGACACTGACCTTCAAAATAGTGAAAAATCATAGAAAATAAGAAAAAATGGTAAATTGGCAGGTTAGGCCTAACCCTAACCTGGTACATAACTACGTTCCGGTGTCCGCCATCTTGGTTCACATACTTCGGGAGTATCGTTCAGTCAACGATCATTTGTTTGGTTACCAGTCCGTGACGATTTTATTTTCTCCAGATTAATGGAAAATACCTCACCTTGGTCGTTTTTGAAGAATTTATTCGTGTGTATCGTTTGTTACATCTCCCTGTTCCTGCTGTTCCAATTCTTCTTCTGTTTCGATGTTCAATGTTTTACGCAATTGCTGGAGAATTCTAAAAAAAAGGCGAATGATTAGCTTCCTATTAAAACCTTGAGCGCCGTTTTGTTTATATATATGCCAAAAGTCACGGGCGTGTTTGTGTGTGATCGCATGATTTTCAAATCGTTGAATTTTTGGATCTTTTGCGCGTCCTTGCGTTGGTTTGCGGGTTCGAATCCCACACGGGGATAGTTATGTGCGAGAGGATTGCTGGACTCCTCGTCGTCGTAGGGTGGTTCACGTAACCGCTGGTCGGTTACGGCTTCCTCCGCCATCAAGTCCATACATCTGAAACATTAAATTGGCTAACTAATCCTATACCCGACATATGATTAAGCCGTCAGCTTTCTCTCCCCTGGCATAAATATGTAAATCCTATCCTAAAACTGTTGAGAAAGTGTTGTCGTTAACCTTAGAATCAACTACCTTGTCATAATCGCCTTACTTCGATCATATTTATCATAATCTTCCGGAATTTCGTTTGGTTTATGAGGTCCGTAGATACCGTGTGTATAGGATTTATCTAATGACATTACTATCTATCTAACGAGGCTAGAAGATTTAAATAAAGTTAGAAATATAAATATAAAAAGTGAAGTAGTCACAGGAAAAACAAGAGAGTATATTCTAGTCTTTTTGAAACTGACAATTATTTAGAAAAACAAAAACTCCAGAGCTGTATTTCCACCAATTTTTCTTTTGCGTTCTGATTTTATTATCAACACTTCCGTATTATATTTTATTTATTAATAATCAAAATGGCGTGGTTCTTGAATGCAACATAACACTCGCTGTTGCATATTTTGTTCTTTATCGAGGTTTTTGTGTTTGTCCAACTAAAATAGGGCGGTTAAAGGAAGGAAGACACTCAAGAATTTTAACAACCCACGTTTTGAAACCCGGGCCCGCTAGCTCGGGGTGGTCCAAGGTTGTGGACTCCGCGGGCCACAAATTTATTTTTGCATTGTTCGCGGGCCACAATAGTGCCAAGAATAGGTAAACAGTACAATACAAAACAAGCACTTTTATTGTGCAAACACATAGTTATCAGACACAGCCATCCAAGGCTAATAGAATCCATATTCGATTTTTAGTTTTCTATGATGTTTATATTGTTAGCATATATTCCCGACCAAAAGATGGAAAGCCAGATAATAATTTAGACTGCCAAGCACATCATTTAAGCTTCGCTAGTTGCCTCAGCTAGCTATAAAACTAGTCAATTCTGTGACAATTAGTGATGCAACAATATGTCAAAAGATTTTTCTGATTAATTTTATTACGAAACAACACAAAATGCGATTTTTTGATTACTCTCCGAATGTGACGCGGGCCACAGATAATGAAGCGGCGGGCCACATGTGGCCCGCGGGCCTGGGTTTGGACCACCCTGCGCTAGCTAATTTGGCAATTAGAAACTTAATTAGTAACCATGTGCACTGAACCATATGCATTTACAACTCATATGTTTTGTCCGGTCGCTCAGAATGCAACACAACACTACATTAAAACCGGAAAATCCGGTCCTGCTAGCTTATATTGTATAATTTGGCAATTAGAAACTTAATTAGAAACTCCCTTAAAAATTCTTGGTTACGCCACTTCGCTGTCATTAAAAACCGGACTCGCAATCTAACACGGTATAACTTGGCAAATTAGAAATTTCAGACCTTCTTCCTCTCTTTGAAAATTCCTGATTATGCCAACTGCCCTGAATCATATGCATTTAGAACTCATAATTTTGTCCAATCGCTGCGAATACAAAACAACATTACGCGCTGACATTAAACCCGGAAAATAGGGACCCGCTAGCTTGGAAATTAGAAATCCCCCCCCCCCCCCCTTCCCAATCTTGAAAATTCGCGGCTACGCCTCTGCACTCAACCATATGCATTACTGCAACTCACATATTTATTTTGTCCGGTCACTCAGAATGCAACACAACACTATACGTGCTGACATTAAAACCGGAAAATCCGGTCCCGTTAGCTTATACGGTATAAATTGGCAATTTGAAATTTTAGACTCCTTTCCATTTGAAAATTCATGGCTGCGCCTCTGCAATGAACCATATGCATTACTACAACTCATATGTGTTGTTCTGTAGCTCAGAATACAACACAAGACTACGCGCTGTCTTTCAACACTCGATAAATTGATTTACCATATATTATTACGTATTAGTTTATCTGTAATATCGTTTAATACTAACTTAATGCGATTAACTGTGGTGTATAAGAGCGTTTTGCAATTTACTTATATGGTTCAACAGGGAGAGAAAAGATAACGATATAGTGCAGGGGTAGTTGGAAATCACCAATTAATAATTATACATCACAGCGGTTCCCAAAGTGTACGTCCCGAGCGGTTAAGATTGGTTGCATTTGAAGTGCCAAAAGTCTGTCAAAAGAAATTTATAAAGTGATAAGTTCCTGCCCGTCAAGACGCTTGCTCGGAAAGAAGATGAAAACAGCACATTTGAAAATCCCTAATCATTATTTAACATGCGTAACATCCATACTTTTACACTGATTATTTAAATATGCATGCAACTGCTTTTCTTGTTATTGTTGAACTATGTATGTGTGAAGAAGTCTGACCTTGGTCAGACGAAACGTTACAGAAATATATTTGTGTTCGTGTGCAGCAAGACTCTTGAATCACTTTAAAAATTCCGTTCGTTTAAGGCCTTTTCCTCGCTTTCCTGCCTAAGAATCTGTTCCATTTAAAATTCCCCACTAAATGGTGATTAATACGAATAAAGTCGCATCCTAAGTCCTTCATGCAAACTGATGTCCATAATTACTCTACCTCGGTCATTAAATACTTCACAATACCACACAAAAAATCAGTAAATTCTATGGAATAAACAAGTAATACGCGCTTATATCTGCCTTACATGGGATACTGATACACCGTGACTAAATGATATCTCATATTTAAAATCACGCGTGAGTTTTGTCAAGTATGGCGTATTATTTTACAGTGCAATTATAGTTATTAAACGTGGTTTACCGCAGTAATATTGGCTATTAACACATTTATATTTAGCCTGAATGTGTAATATTTTATTGACCTTTAATCCCAGAGGACGCAAAATGGATTACCGTCAAGAAATGAACGTGAAATGAAATGTATTTATCCTATAGTAAAAGTAGATCAAAATCAACTGTCATCCGATGAGAGTTTATAGTATACTTTAGTATGTTTTCTGCGATTGAGATTATATACCCAGTGGTGATATTTTTTGTCAACCGGTTCCTTATCAAAAGTTATATTTTTCAGTCGGTTCTGTTACAAACAGAACATTGACAGTAACCAGTAATGCTAACCGGTTCGCTGATCTCATAAAATTCCGTGAGACGGTTCTATAGAACCGGTGCGAACCGGCTGAATCCCACTACTGTATATACCCATACCTACTCTTAACTGTTATAACATGTCTGTGTCTCTATCACGTTCCTCCTACTTTCTACTTTAATATCATTGAATAGAGCCCTGTGAGTTATTCGAACAAACTTGCTTTGTGCAACTATATAATTTAATTCTCGGTAACTCATATTATTAATTTGAGTTGGGTTGCGCGAGACTAACTTCCTATCTTTTCTCTATGCCTTTATGCTAGTGGATCCGTATGCGTATACTGCAAGGATACTGTAGCTGGAATAAACATGACTATTCTATTCAATTAAAGAGTCCAGCTGCACACTAACAGAAATACATTTGTGTTAGTGTGCAGCTGGACTCTTTAATTGAATAGAATACTCATATTATTACCGCAGGGTATCGCCATTTTCTTATGACATTGCTTCCAGCAATCAAAAAATACCAATACAAATAGAAGTGTAATCATGGGAAACGTGTTATTGGTTATTAAAAGCGAGAGCATAGTGAATGAATAGTTTACATCATTTCGGGTTTTTGGCACTTTGTATATTACGCGTTTATTCAAGGGACACAAAACACACACAAAATCAGTAAAATATGATTAGCATTACGATTGTCCTAATTTTGCGCGCGTTATTGAGCCATACAAACACAATGTATTATTATTATATATCTTATACCCAACCGACAAGCGATCCAAATTTGTTAAAAATTAAATTTTGTGAAATATCGCGTCCCAAGGACATGTACAAATACAAGGCTATATGTAATGCCTATGACTTAAATCCGGGGTGTGCAACCTTTTTTGCAGGAGAGTCAAATTTAAATAACTGGGTGAAACCGCGGGCCGCACCTTTATTTAACATAGGCTTTCTAGTAGTTGCAGGCAAATGTTTGGTTACTGACTTTATAACATGCGCTGTTTCTTTCGCACAAGTAAGCTGTTATGGCATGGACCTTTCCCCGAGCATCGACTTCCTTGTTTACTTCGTGATATTGGCCAATCAGCAAGATGCAAAATGTGACGTAACAATGCTCCCTTTTCGCATCCGCTCAGACAGATTTTCATGCGTGGTCGTAAACATTACCTCGTTTTCGCGTTTTTGAACTTTATTGGTTAGTTTTCAGTTGTGTTTCGTAAACTTAAATATAAATCAGATAATTCTATGATCACTCTGTCCTCCTAGAAGTTTTAATTTAATTGCAGTAATCAAAAATTAGTGTAGAAATAGCTGTGATAGACTAGGCTAAAATTCTTTACCGGTACTTTTAAAAAACAGATTGTTATATGCGATGAATCATAATGATGGTTTGAAACACATACCCCATTTTACAGGCGCCAACTCGCAAAAGCACTCTTTAAAATAGCCCCGAAAATTTCGCAATGGTAAAGTATAGGGAGACTTTTTTCGGGGGTCAACGGTCGGGGAAAGGTCCATTGTAACGTCCCAGGCATAGACTTTGCAACAAAGAGGGATTGGAATTACTCGCATGTACCAAAATTAAACTCGTTTCGCGGGCGCACACCATTCGAAATTGGTTTTTTCTGCGGGCCGGACAATTTTTCCTTGTAGGCCTCATTTGGCCCGCAGGTTGCACACCTCTGCTTCAAGTGGATACAAAATTTACGGAAGTGTGAAACTTTCCGCGTATACACTTACTATTGAGCTATACTTCAATATAAAATAAACAATAAAATTCACTAGAAAATAAAAGCAGTAGCTTTCGGTTTTTCTTGAGAAAACAAGCGACTCAAGAAAATTTTTAGGCAACTCAATTTCTGCTCAATTGGAAAAACACTATTTTATAACACTTACCGTTTTTTAGTTTTCCTTGTTCAACACAGGATCTGTACCATCCGCTTGAAAAATTGTTGATTTATTCTATAGTAACTAAATCAATGTACATTATTTGCTGTAAAAATTATAAGCATTCCAAGATGAGAAATAGAACTGCTTTCATGACGTTATTGTAGATATTAACTGAGACATTGTAGTGAATCATTACAAAAGACGGAATCATTATGCGTCGTAAAAAAACGGGTGTAAAGAAATTGAAGTTGGACCTACAAACTCCCAAATATAATTTAAACGGCACGATAATTGTACACGATACGTAGATGTTGCCTTCTACCAAGTCCTACAGTAAACACCGTAAATATAAAATTATTTAAGGAGCGATTGGGTACAATTTAAAATATAAATTATTTTATTATTATTATAATATAAAGGTATTTATTATTATCACTATTAATTCGTAGTTTAATTGTTTTAATTAATTAGGCCAAACATAATTTAGTGTTCATAGGATTAAGCCATCTTATCGCCTTTCACAGAAGATAATCCCTGCCCGAATGTCATATAAGGCGATCGAAACCAAGTTTGAACAATAAACCTCTTAGTTAGATTGACGGCCTCATCATAAAGATCTCAAATATCCGTGACACGTGAGAGAATTTCTGCCAGAATTCGGTACGAGGCAAGCCGTCCGTTCCATGAAAACCACCGATCTACAGAGACGGTTCCATTACATTTGAACCCACGTACATTTGAACCCATGGCAATTGCACCTGTATGCTATTGCACCTATGGAATTTTTTTTGTTTTTCGGATAGTTGAACTCATACTAACCCTAACCCATGGGTTTTAGCACCCGCATATAGATTGAACCCGTGGATATACACATGGGTTCAAATGTACGTGGGTTCAAATGTACGGTCACCTACAGAGACATAAATGTGCGACAGTAAAGAGGTCAGAATACCAAACAAAACGGTTTTGAATGAAAATTTTGCGAATGCACAAAATATAGGGTGTCCATAAAGTCTTAAAAAATGTTAAAATTGCATCATATCGATATCATATATCATTTGTCCCTCACAGATGTCTTTAATGAAGTAAAAATACTTAAACAATTACGGATAAAAAAACAACAAACCTGGTTAAGATATATTGAGAACTGACTTCATAACAAAATTGAAATTGTGAAGGGGCTTTATGGACACCCTGTATATTTCTAAAACATCTATATCTATTTCATATGCCCCGCATTACGAGAGATAGCTTCTGCTAGAATGCGTTACACGTCTCTCTGTGACTTTCTTATGTACTTTTTTCTAGACTGGCCATGTCGTCCTGGTGACCTTTTTCTAATTCATCCAATGTCTTACAAACAATATGAAGATTGGAAATAATTTCATCGGGATATTTATTGTCTGGCCCAGAAAACAAAAGATAATTCTATTATTTTGCTGTTAATAATCAACAGAAACACAATTAAAATTTCGTGATTAATCGAGCCAACAGGTGAATCAGTCCTCATACATAACTATATGTTTAGATTAAGTTTTGATCATGCTTGAAACAACTAAAGTCCAGATCACTTTTTCACAGTTTGAATCACACCAAATTGTGATTAAATTTACAATTTTTACACGTTTTGATCTTTGACTCCGATATTTTGAAAACACGTTTGTATAATCACGTGTGGTTGTATGACTAAACAATGCGTATTGTTTTATCATAAAGAATATTGTTACTTCATAAACGAGTTCGATGTTTAACCCAATAACATCTAAACGTGGGTTCACGTAAACATATGACCTATTACTTGACTCTTCCCAAATAATCAGTGAAAGCACGAAATTGACAGACAAAAAGCAGTTACATTACTAAGACGAACAATATTTTATGAAACTTTATTTCTATTGTTTATTTCCGTCAAGTCCATGCAACTGAAACAAATAACTGGCTAACTAATCCCATACGCGACTTGGACTGGTAACCGGACCATATGGTTCGCCATATGGTTAAGCCGTTTTATCGGCTTTCCTCTCCCCACGGGATAAATATGTAAACCTTCCTTCTCCTAAATACTATCTAACACTGAAATAACAATCACCAATATAATCACGCACACTGAAGATCACCAGGGTGTTTTATAGATAATTATATCGAAGATAAAAGTAGACTAAAATTATAAAAGCTACAATTCCTAAAAGTATTCAGGCACTCCGGAAGTATGTGTACCAAGATGGCGCACAGCCTGAACCCTAACCTGGTTCACATATTATGTTCAGGTTGTGCGCCATTTTGGTACGAATACTCCAGGAGCAATCTATTTCAATATCAACTTTCTAAAATATCGGCACTCGGGAAAGGGCTCATTTTATCATTTTTATACTCCGGATAAGGGTCTGTTTGTACACACAGCTACTGGATACCTAATTTATCCCACCAGGGTGAGATGGTAGGTAGGGGATAAAATTTGAAAAAAGAGTCCTTGCATCTATTTCATTTCTAGAAAAAGACAAAGATCTGTTGCACAAAGCCCCCGCCAATAATGTGAAATTTGAAAAAAACGCCACGTTTTGAAATATTAAATTGGTGATTATCCAGTTATGATTAGAAATTCGGTTCGGTTCGGTTCGGTTCAGAAATGATTTAAAAACGTTCAATTTCCAGCGCAATCTGCATTCCTAAACCTAACCCTATCTGAATAAATTCTATATTTTATTTTTATTTTTATCCGTGGCGGGGCTGTGTACAGAATAACAGAAAAAAATAACCGTGATTTATTGAATTGAACAGAGGAAAATATATTTACTAGGAGTCCAGCACAACAACGTGAGTCAGTTACTTCGAATCTGTTTATTATCAGATTTGACACGTACGACTAATTTGTTGTTTCATAATTGAAACAATGATCAAATTATTGTGCGTCATAATACGTGTTTTCATCTAATAAACATCTGGAAAGAGCAAGGGTTACGAGGTAATTTCGGGCGACGTTATATATATATAGTATACCAGCGATGGCCGTGATTTAACAGTGGATATTGCATTGAAAAGTTTTTTATGCTGTAATTCAGTCGCAAAATCAACAAAATAAATAAGGTGGCGATCTAGCAACTACTACTTTTAAGAACGTATATCTTCAAGACTGATTTATAAGCTATCGTGCATGTCAATGTACCTGATAAAAACGAAAATTTTGCATTACATGAGTAAAATCCAAGTTATCAATATGATTACACCGTCTTATCGTCATTTACACCAAAATTTTAACTCAATTCTAAAATTTCCTACCAAATGTACCGCATCGTACATGAGAAGTGTTTTAAAGTTCTTGTCCAATGAAAATTGGTGCTCCAAAAGTGTGTACCAATATGGATGTAACTAATTTTGTTCGCCTATTTTACATCAAGTTGTGAAACGGGACTGAAATCTATGGGCAGGCGGTATATTCACTTGGCTAACACAAACAGTCCCCGAACTTGTAATAGAACTATAATGAGGAAAATCGGAATGAAATTAGGGCCTAACCTTAACCTGGTACACATATCACGGGAGTACCTTAAAATTTACAAACTCGCGCATAATATTGCAGTTCTGTTAATTTCTTTGAGAATTATTCGAGAAAAACCAACAATTTGGTGTCATATTAACTGTTTTAATCTCAAAAAAGATCTCAGTGCATTCCACAGTGCCTGTGATGAAATTAGCTTACAGTGATAATCAATTATGGCTTGTGGTATTTTGCCTTAAAGTATCGCCGCGACTGGTATTTACAGGCGCATAGTGCGCAATTGTATATGGTTTCAGTAACTCATAGGGTACTTCCGGTACCAGGTTAAGGTTAGGCCATCATTTCAATCCGATTTTCCCTAGTTTAGTTCTTAGGAAATATGACAAGCCACGATTTGAAAACTTAATGTTGCAATCGCGCGAGATCGAGATTTTACTGCGCAAATGCTTTGGTGGTTTTGCGCAATAGCGCACGTTAAAGACAACCTTGCTTTCAATTGAGTTTGCGTTAGCTGCTACTTCCTTGATTGTAGTAACTTAAACTGCTTCGTGTCATGCACCCATCGGTTTTACTCTATCTCAATAAACCCCCGAGTTTCAGTAGCGCTTGGCAATAAAATGGTCGCCCATACCTTCGCTTTAAGATTCGTCTTTTTTGAATTCTAAGTTTATGTGACCTTGCTTTGGCCAGATTCCCGTTGTATTTCTGTTTTATCACCTCGTTTATCAACTTGTAGCTGTCCGTTGATTGACAAGAACTGCTTCACAATGGGAGCTAGTATTTATTTAAATCTACTCCATCATACCATCTATATGGTAAAAGTAGATCTTAGCAGTACAATGGTCGCCCATAAATTTGCTCGGAGATCAGTCGACTTTACATCTGAGTTTGCGTGAACTCACTTTAAGAAAATTCTCTTGAAAAATATTCCTAACCACATTTCATTGTTTTTTATTGTTTCTACTTTTTCTCACCTTGTTACAAACAAAATAAACTCTCTGACCGATGTCATACAGCGACCTAAGACAACTTAATCTGATTATCCGACTCCCCTTCAGAGTATAAAACGTAGGAAACCAATCGTCACGTTACGTAAAATAAAGAACGTGAAAACATACTCGTCCAAGCGTGTTCCATAGAAATATATCGCTTTTCTGGTGTGGCCCAACTATAATCATTACTTCAAAATTGTCATTTATAAAATTCCTGACCAATCATTTCTAACAAAGAAATTTCGAATAAAAACTTCCATTGTTTCGACATAATTCATTCAATAAAGTATCACGTGACAAGGTTCTAGATTCCGACCTCACGCACAGAGAAACTAGATACGTCTATGAAATACCGGAGAATGATCCGAGTGAAGTAGCCCTACCTCTACCTGTAAGGTTGATAAACTCGATTGCTTTGTTTCAATAAACTCTTCTGGATATTTCTCTCTGAGCGAGACCATAAACACTATTCGGGCGGGAAATAGTCATTTCGTTTGCCTAATCCAAGACGAGTGGGGTCACTTGCAATAAAGTTATTTTTCAATAATCTATTTCTCATAAATATTTGCAATTTACCAGGATTGGTCTTTATAAAAACTATTACAGAGTATTTGTAGAAATGCGAACGATATTACAAATATATAACAGTAAAAAAACGACGCAATACCGTAGGGAACCCGGCAGCAGCTTACTCCAACTATTTGTTTATAACTTTATACTTATTTCACCGGTCAAATAATTTCCTCTTCTCTATATGCTTTTATGTTAGTGCTGTTTATGAAATATATTATTTTATGACTCCGTACATCGGTACACGACATAGACGACGGCTCAATTCTCAATCCGTTGACCTAAATCAAGACAATTTGGCGTTTTGGGCCGTCAAACTGTCAGTATATCCCTACCTATCAGACAAATATTTATACCGAAATTCCAGTTATGTGGAATTCAGTACCTCATAATTGCGACCGCTTTGACCTGGACTGCTTCAATTCTCGCATCGATCGGCTTCGTTTTAGCAATATTCAAAAATTAAACCCGGAAAAGCTGCGATTGACTAGAGGCACGTGGTTGTTTATTTTGATAAAAATAATGATTTTGAGCATGCAGTAAGCTTTGACTAACTCGTAATTAATTCCTCGACAAAAATATCGAAGCACAAGTTTTAACAAGTGCAGTTCTAAGTATTCTGTGGCGTCTGCAGCTGCCGCAAAACCATGGCGGTATTTCCATACCAAGGCTGCTACGACCAAACCAATGGCGACTGACTTTTTAGCTGCCACAAACCAATGACGAGCTGCCGTTACCGCGGCAGCAAATTGTAAACCAATGGCAGGTAAAAATTTGCTGCCATAACCACGGCAGGTGGGCCGTAAAGATAGGGCTGCCCCGCTATGGGGACAAATATTGGGTAAGTTGGAACGTTTTTCTTATGGATACAGTTTTGATGGATTTGGGGTTAGGGTTTAAGTAGATATAATTCCACATGATCAATTAAAATCTGGTACACTAATTTGTGAATATACCGTTAATACTGATTGCAGAATACTGAAAGCGCTATGAAACCATGGCAAGAGCTGCCGCGGTTCGTTCGTGGCAATTGCTGCCATGAAGTGGTAAGAAATGCGCCTCAGTTTTAAAGCATTACAGAATTAATGAAACAAGTTTAAAATTTTGGCGAAATCTGACGAAACATTGCACAGTCTAAAGTTCGGTACTCACGTAGTGTGTGAGCCAGGTTAGGGATAAGCCATAATTTTTTTCCGATTTTCCTTATTTTAGTTCGAATTCGAGTTCGGGGAATGTTTGTGTTAGCCAAGTGAATATACCCCCTGCCCATAAGTCCCCCTAGACAACAAAGTTAGTTACCTCCATTTGGCACACACACTTCTGCACCGCCCAAAGTTCTATTCTACTGCCTTCTCTCTCCCTTCATGTAAAATAAACTGAGGAGGATAAATCAAATGCCAAATATTCCTGGTATTCTCTAAAATTGCAAAGGGAATTTATTCTATACCATACATTGTTTTGGCTCTCACAGATGTATCAAATGAAGTAAAAATACTTGAACAATTACTGATCAAAAACAACAATCCTGGTTAGATATATTGAGAGCTGTCTTCATAACAAAATTGAAATTGTAAAGGGACTCTATGAACTATGTATATCAAAATTTCTAAACCGCTAAAAACCAACAACTACGACATGTTACTAAAACAGAGATGATCTCCACAACGCATTTGCGGTCCTTCAAGTCTTCTTATACCGGTTGAAGTATTTGTTTTAAGCCGGTGACACGCTTCTTATGACATGTGGTTTGATTTTTCGAGTGTAAAAAGTTGTTTATATAATTCCTCGTTAGAGGAGCTCCATACAACCACGAAGACGATAACGCAGAGGTGGGCAAGAAACATTGTGCCCACTTAGACTGGGGGCCATGTAAGTGTGACGTAAAAAGTTACATTTTATGAGCAATATTTACAGTGTTACAACAGCAAAAGTGGAATTTATTAACCCCAAAACTAAATTTAATCGCTATCTCACCAAATTCTTTGCGCTATTTTTGAGCTGAATTCGGTTTCAGATTGGTTGTGCCAGCATTTTGATTTGGCCCGCGGTTTTGTTGAGTCAGTCATCAATATATCTTACCCAAGTTTCATTTTTTTAATCAGTAATTGTTTAAATATATTTACTTCATTTAATACATCTGTGAGGGCCAACAAAATATTTGGTATCGATAAATTCCATTTGCAAGTTTTTTAAGATTTTATGGACATCCTATATATGTCAGAAAAGTGTCAAAGATAATATGGCTCCATTTTTTAAACTGTTGATAAAATCCCTGACCAAGTAAACCGAATCCCTATTTTATTTTGAGTTTTCAAACATCAGAAAAATAGCCCCCTTGGTGCCTTGATCCTTTCATCGGAGCAAAAAGGGGTTTTATTAAAATAAGAAAACAAGTTTTTGAAATTCATTTTTTTATTAAGTTGTTAGAGACTTGTCCATCGTAAGTGGACATCGGTCAGTCTTTACGACACTCATACTCTACAAAGTAAACATAGTAGAGCCATGGACGCCATTGATCCTCACGTGTATAAGTGTAATCCTCTGTTTGTCCAGCCGTTGTCCGTTGTTGTTAGTAAATTATGTGCAGAAGTTACTAAAATTTGAAAGTAACGCAACTATCGCCTATACTCAAAAATAAGACCTAGCCTGGATTTTTAAAATGATTTTAATATAAGCCATCCCCTCAAATTGAGACCTATTCGATAGCGCAATTTTTTTTTAACCTAGTCGATAGTAAGAAATCTTTCCAACACGTTTTAAATGATTATTTAATTATGCATGTTAGCAGTTATTCTAAATAAAAAAAAGTGTCACTAATAAGTAAATGCAAATCGGTTTTTATATTTTGTAAATATAAAAATCTCGTAATTCTCTACTTTGTAATATTGTTTTTGATAATTGAAAATAAAAGACATCCCAAAATAAGCCCTAGTGTTATTTTCCGGTAGAAAATTGAAATGAGATCCAGTCTTATTTTCGGGGAAACACGGTATATTCGTTGGTTAGAATAAAATCGGATCTGCGTAGAAATGCTATTACCTGCAAACGATGGGAGTAATGATTAGTAATGCAAAGATGAGTTTCGCTCTTCGGCAAAGACAATGTTTTCTTATTTTGTTTAATCTTTTTTCCTGAAATGTTTGCTACATGGCTTGCTGAAAGGTACTATTTGCAAAAGTTGAAAATTTGCAGCTTTTTTTACGAAGAGACTTGCTTAATCTCTAAAAGCACAAAAATTAAAAATCTAAAAAAGATGGCGAATGGCCCAGTCGTAACGATGTTTTCGGGCGTGTCTGAATATTTATATGTGGCCAAGTTTGAGAGCGTTTTTCAAATAAATATTAACGTAATAGAAAAGAAACATTAAAACAAGTTCTCATCGGCGCATTCCGAATTTACTAAATCGGCCAATATCTGGATAACCAGAAACATTTATTTATTGTGGGAAATAAGATGTGTAGCCCTTCAATAAAAGGAGGTTATTTGATATGAAAAGGAACATGAGTATTAGTATATTAGCATTAATAGAATAGGTGCAAGCTATAGTTTATATCGTACACGCAGAAATTAAACATCGATTGAAACAGAGTCAAAAATTCATCTCCATCTAAGGACCGGCGTAGAGTATTTATTGCAAGATGGGCTAAACCCGAGAGTATGGAATCGTCACAAGTTAGAGAGCTCCAGATCAAGCCCTCATCGGCTCATTCAGGATTTCATAAATTTGGTGGAATCTGTCAAAGTCAAAATATTTAGGTTGTTGAAAACGTTCTTGTTACGTGACGGCCTATCTAGATATTGTTGAAGATAAGACGTGTGGTCACCCGATAATAAATATAGCTCTCCAATAGGAACATAAGTATTGGTAGCATTAAATTTTAGTTTCGCCTACAGTTTCACTGACTTCAAAATTTCAGTTACTTGAAAACGTAAATAAATCGACTATTTTCATAATAAAGCGAATCGAATGTTAATACTGTGTGCTTGTTTTTATTTGGGATTATTCTATGAAAACAACGGCAAGATAAGTCGACAAGGAAGCTTGTCAGAAGTCAAAGCACGATGCCAGGTTGATGGAGACGTGATCGATTTTCCTTGTGGGAGATTTGATAACTCTACAACACCGCCATGACCCACAGAAACATCTTCAGGTGAGTCACAAACCTATTGAAAATTGCCAGAGTTATTGATAAATTAGTAAACTTTGATTGAAATAAATTATGCTGCTGCTTTCTGGCTGTGGGTGGCAATTCTCGATCTAATTATTTAATTCAATAAGTATCTATCTTTTCACAAATAATTTTTGGTATTTCTTAGTTCTTCCATTGCATGAGAAATGGGCCACAAAACTTTGTGTGTAACAAAAGTGGGCGACGACAGAAAAAAGGACCGCTGCTCTACAAGCTGACACTGGAGTGGCCTCACAGTTTGAATACGACACATGGGTATATAAAGGCTTTTGTATCTTCAACGATTTTTAAGTTTAAACTAAAAATTATACCTTCGACTCGGGTAGTTTATAATTTAAATTCCAACTAAGAATTTGAAAATATGATTCCGTATCCAACTACTTTATCCTAGAAAAATCTTGAACAGCAGAACATTTTCTATAATCATATACAGCCACAAAAAGCATAAAGTATTGACCAATCTAATTCAACGCTAAGCGGAATAGAATATTGATTGAATAAAAAAAATTTAAATCATTTCAATTGGACAACATTTAATGTCTATCCCCATCGTCGACATTTATTATTATTCTCCTTTCCTGATTCAAGCACACAAGTATTTCAAAATTTTACCCTAGAAAATTCGGTACACCCGTAGTATGTGTACCAGGTTAGCGTGAGGGCATAATTTTATTTCAGTTTTCCTTATTTTAGTTCTATTATAAATTCGGGGACTGTCTGTGTTGACCAAAGTGAATATAGGTTCCAGTCCCTTTACACAACTTGATGTAAAGTAGGCGAAAATATTAGTTACCTCCATATTGGTACACACACTTCTGTAGCGTCGAAAATTCATGTCTCTGGGAAATAGTTTAAAAGCTAAAAATCATGTATAACATAACCATCTGCGTAAAAACAAAAGTCGCAAATCAGCAACAACTTGGAAATATTGAGTGAATTTTTATTACAAATAAAATAGAGATAATAAAATTAAGAAATTCAAAAATATCACAATATGAGAAATTTAGTACACTTTCCGCTTTCCAAAAAAAGCATTCCCAATTCTGTAGCATTTCCCAATACAAATGTATTTCCTTCTTTTGCACATGTGATTATAGGCACATACAATTTTCATCGATATTCATTCGGATCCTTCAGCTCTGCTTGGAACATTTCTTTTTACTACGTCATGTCTATTACGTCATGGAATTGTGACGTCATGATCAAAATATGCTAGTGAATTGATCAGAAAACCCATTGAAAGCTAAGTAGAACATTCCTAATATGCTTTTTAACGAATTAGGTTCCTGTATTAGGTTCCTGGTCGTGCAAGCATTGCAAGTCCTCGGACAATTTTTTCGAGTTGATATCCTGTGACAACGATTTTTATTGCAGAATTTGCCAGGCTGGTCTCGGCATTTTGACCCTGAAAATATTATAAAACAAGGTCAACTGTTGCTGCCAAAAATTGACACTTTTTGACAGAATATCAACCATTCAACAATGAAAAAAGTTGTTGTTATTATACATATGGTTGGAGAATTTTTTACTTCACTTTGCGATGCATCTTTATATAGTATATACTAATCGTCTTTTGACTCTGTCTGTAGCAAAATGTACCTCGGAATTTCATACTTTTAGGAATGAAAACAAAAACATATATAAATATTAGGTTTAATCAAGGATAATTTAATTGTATAGTGGTTCGGTTCGAGTCTCCCCCTAACGTAAAAAGCTTTGGATAGGTAGAAACTCGTGATGAGGTTTGGTTTTAGGAACTTGGAATTTGAAACGTGCGACGGCCGACGACCCCAACTCCATTTCATTATTATGGAGAAGTAAGAAGTTTCAATGTAAAAAACACCAATGATCGCGGCAAATTATTTTCCCAGAGATGACGATGTAAGCTAAATGATTTAGGATCCAAACCAATGGTCACGACTCACGGACCTCATTCAAGTTCCACTGTTATTATTGCTGTACTGAAAAAATCCCCACATTTTTTGATAAATAGTATCATCAGTGGTTAATTGTCTAGAGCAGGGCTACTCAACTGGCGGACCGCGCAAAATCCGGACCTTTCGAGTAGTTGATTCGGACCGCACATTATTCTTTATTTTGGATCATTTGCCTCACTTTTGAAGTTTTCTAAAAATGACTTTTATAGCTTATATATGAAAAGAACTATAACACCATAATAAACAATCATTCGCCGGTCGAGAAGGTGTGCGTTTAAGGGTTGCCAAAATATAATTTCTGGAAACATCGGACCCAAATAATTTTGCAGTTTTGTATGCAGAACTTCGGTAAAAATATTTGAGTAGCCCTGGTCTAGAGTGGTGGTTCCCAACCTTTTATGACCTGTGACCTTTATCCGGAGGATTTAATCATGCAAGTGATATTTATAGTGTTATTTTGATTGGTAGATTCCAAATCCCATTATGTTCAAATAATTCATGCTCAACAAAGTGTGATAAAACCTCATCAAGCAAGGAAGCTAGGAAGAACTGGGAGTTTTCTTGTATATAGAGAAGTAAAATTAGTTTTGCTCCTAGCATTGTGGCCCTCCCCAAATGCCCTGTGGTCCCTCGGTGGGCCATGGAGTCCCGGTCAGGAACCACTGGTCTATCTAGAGTCTTGTTCAGAGTAAAATTGTGAGAAGGACTCATAAAAATTTCTCACCTGAGTTGCAGAAGCCGCATGTTCTTCTGCATTCATTTTCCATTTTCTGTCTTCGTTTCCAAGAACCATCACAGTCGCCTCGATTCGCCCTTGCATTGCACCTTGGTCCGATGTCAACGCATCCTCTGTTCCTCCTTCTACCTGGTTTCAGAGTCTTTTTTGTTGTTGGTTTCGTGGTTGGTGTTGTTTTAGACGGTTCTATATTTAAAATAAAAAACAGTTGAATTTAACAGTGAAATTTGGTGGTTTACGGTTGGCATACCTTAACCTTTGCAATGGCAAGAAACCGGATAATTTGGGCATAATTTGGATAATGGGCAAGAGATAGATAGCATTCGCAACTATGTTTTTAAGGCGCGCCACGAAGCAAACAGATTGTTTAATTCTGAAGTCCACTCTGGCAAAATAGTCGAGATTTTTTGTATTTTACACTATTCGTTATAGAAATACTTTCACAACCGATGATTACCCTTTAATCCATAAAATAGGGGCTACGTAATGGCAATAGCATGCGAGAATATTGCTAAGCTCTTCTCCCCCGACGGATCATTCAGATAACGGTACTGGAAATTATTTTACATAAAAGATGTCGCGATTTACTATGCCATTTAGTGTTTAGACGTACGATCCTATAGTTTGAACGTTTATGATTTTCATAAAGATATATTCAGCATACCAAGACAACCCGATTAAGTTATCTTCGTATAAATAAAAGGTCGGCTGTTTTTCGATCATAATTTCAAAACAGATTCGCTCTCCAGGGATGCAGGTTTGTACCCTCTATAGTAGTCTAAAGGCATTCAAGCTATTATTCTCTCTCCTTCTCTCTGATTAAAGAAATATTTGAATTCTCTAGAATTTACATAGAATAGGATTTACATATTTATCCCGGGGGAGAGGAAAGGCGATAAAATAGCTTAACCATATAGCGAACCACGGCCTCTCGTCCGGTTACCCCTTAATGTCGGGTATGGAATTAGTTAGCAAGGTATTAGTTTTCGAAAGCTCGGACTAGATGGTGGAGGAAGCCGTAACCGACCAGCAATTACGTGAATCACCCTACGGCGGCGAGGAGTCCAGCAAATCCTGTCGCACGTAATTAACCCCCCATGCAGGGTAATTAGAGGTGCGGTGGCGAGCGTATTCCTAACGCTTAGAACGATGCGCCATAGCGCGTCATTTTCATCAAATACGTATATAATGAAAGTACGATTACCTTTTTTACAAAATCCACAAGTTGCTTGACATTCTTTCTGCATCACTATCTTTTTCGCACCAGGTCCAACACACTCGGCGTTCGCTTTTCGATAAGCACATCTTGATCCTGTGTCTTTGCAAGTTGTTTCTGTAGTTTCTAATTACAAAATCTAATTTAAACTCAAAGTTGTGGTATTTTCCTTACTCCGATAAAGATAGGGGGGTCATAATGGTCAGATTCATTAACGCATGGCCCAAATTAAATATCAAAAGCAAAGGGTGGCAGCAGAGCCATCAGTTAGTATATATGTGATAATTCTGAGCAGTCATGCATGAATGATTTTTACTTCTGGCGAAAACGAAATTGTACTACTTTGGGCGCTCCCGTAGTTTGTAAACCAAGATGGCGGATACCTGAACATAGTATGTGTAATAGGTTATGCTTAGGCCATAGTTTTATTCAAATTTTCTCATTTTAGGTTTATCACAAGTACGGAGACTAGCCAAGTGACTCCCGTAGTATTCGCACCTCAAATTATGGCCTAGCCCTAACCTGGTACACATACTACGTTCCGGTGCCCGCCATCTCATACTACGGAAGTACCTTAATTTGGCGTGATCCAAAAACATAAATAGTGGCGGAAAAAATTCTGCTAGTGTTTGAGAAGACAGGCCACATTGAAAGGCCAGACTTGTTGGTGGACGTTGGTCCTGAACGTGTTGTCGTGGGATGTTCAACATTTCGGGTTCGAACCTCCACTTCATTACGTCACACAGAATGTACTGAATTAACCAAGCTTGTACGAACCAGAAATACACCGATCGCCTCGGTGGAAACGAAGCGTTCTTAAATTTTGTTTTGTAGCATAAAAATTTACATTGTCCTATTTTTTTCCAGTAATGATTCTTCATTACTCTTGGTAATGACATGCTTCACATGCTACTCCTACCGCTTCCAGGTTGAATAACATAGGCAATGCTATAAATATAAAGTCGTGTGTCGTGAGATATATGCGTTTGTTATGTACACAAAGCCCAAAAGCGTGATAACCTGTCCGGAGCTTAAATAGGGGGTAGCGTTTTATAAAAATATCTAACACGAGAATATCGGTCAGAGACCGAAGACTTATCGATTGAAAGTTAGGGGATCCCCCAAAACAGCGCTCTTACTCCATAGTGACACCTTGTGTCCCATCACTAATTAATTAATAACTCGCAATTATACGACATAATTCATCCAAAATCAATAGGCTTCTGGTCCGACATATGATGAATGCACATGCAAAATGTGGAGCAGATTCGATCTTGCTTTCGTGAGATATCGCGTGCATCTAACAGACAGACAGACAAATACCTATCAACATACTTACCGATTAAAATATTAAATATAAGTAATAAGACATTGTTACCTTTTTTACAAATCCCGCATGTAGCTTTGCAGTCTAATCCCATCAATACTTTCTTAGGAAGAGGACCTTCGCATTCGCCTTTCGTTTTTCGTTCTACACAATTCGTGGCAACATCTTTGCATGTCTCTGCTGTAAAAATACAACAAGAAGATCGTTTATACAGACTATGAGAAGTGATTCGAACCCGCTCCTGGAATGTCGTAGTGATCAGCGGTAACCACCGTTCTTGTTACTTATCGATTATAATCGGTAAGGTATTTGTCTGTCTGTCTGTGTGTATGTCTGTTAAATGCACGCGATATCTCACGAAAGCGAGATTGAATCTGCTCCAGATTTTGCATGTGCATTCGTCATATCTCGGATCAGATTTTGGGCGAATTATGTCGTATAATTAGCGAGTTATCAATTAATTAGTGATGGGACACAAGGTGTTTTGGGGGATCCCCTAACTTTCGATCGATAAGTCTTCGGTCTCTGACCGATATTCTCGTTTTAGACGTTAGACGACCGCAGCAATGGGTAATGTGCACTACCACTAACGACAGGCGTAATATTTGGCATTTCAAATGTTATGTATTAAATTGGTGTGTATTGGTAAGTATGTATGTTTATTTGCCTTAAAAAAATTGAACAGTATCCGCATAATAATTGAACAGTATTGACTGGAATAGATGTTTAAGACCTTACTGGCCCAAGACACAGGTGTGCGACATGTGCCATTCACAAGTATATTCATGTGAAGCATTTCGTGTTAATATAGTTCGCTTAGTGATATTCATTAGGCGTAAGTGCATATTAGGAAGTTTAAAATGTTCTTATAATGTTATCTTATGTTACGTTTTAGCTACAAATCTGCATGTTTTTTTGAAATGAGAGAACCTGTTGTTAGTATCTTGACACTCTCCAATTGTTAACGTGTGCTTTGGTAAGAAAGCGAATTTGCGCATTTGAGTGATTCGATGATATTCACCATCTATGTCTACCCTAACTCAAAATGGTGGGGCCAAGGGATAAGTGTAGCAAACAGGGATAAGTGGAATAAGAGAAGTGTGTTTAAAAGGACACGTGTGTGACACGGCATTTGTGAGACACCGCCAGCGAATGCGCATCCAAGTAGTGTTGACTTAGCCCAGATGTTTCAATAAAGATCAGCCCTGAAGATTGAGTAGTGCCTTTATCTTGATTGAGTGCAGATACCAAAATATAATCAATGTCCACATTCACCTTTTTTACAAATTCCACAAGTAGCTTTGCAGTCTATTCCCATCAATACTTTCTTAGGGAGAGGACCTTCGCATTCGCCTTTCGTTTTCCGTTCTGCACAATTCGTGGCATCGTCTTTGCATGTCTCTACTGTTAAAAAAAACGATAAAAAACGTTGCAAACTGAATAAATACAGTATTTTGGTCATACAAGATAGAAGTGTAATAATTTGAATTAAAAATTTACACTGTTTGTGCTTCAATCCTCACAAAACACCAAATAATACATACTTCCCAATCTTGGGCCATCAAAGACTGTACCACTTTTTCTATATCTCAAAGTTTATTATCTTGTTCAGCACTGGTACCCTCGCCTTTTGGACGCTCAGGAAGTATTCGTACCAAGATGACGCATAATCTGAACAAACCTAACCTGGTACACATACTATGTTCAGGTTGTGCGCCATCTTGGTACGAATACTTCGGGAGCACCGTCTTTTGCACCACTGACTACTCTGTGTGAGTGGTGCACTTTCAAATCAAAGAGGAGGTGACTATGATTGAAAGCCTATCTGAACTACTCAACGCAGGATGGTTCGGGTAAGCGCTGGTCGGTTGCGGTTAGCTAATAATAAAGTCTTGTCACTTTTCGTCTCTCACAAAATAATAAATACAAATGGAATCCTATTTAATCTAAGGTCTGTTTATGTAATCAAGTTTTGTCGGAGCGTCAGACTTTTGAAAGACAGCAACGATGAAGTTACAATTAACACAGAGCCTCCGTTAATTTTAAAGCCTTAAAAATGTGCGAAATAAAATGATCGATGTGCTTTCTAACCTTTTTTACAAATTCCACAAGTAGCTTTGCAGTCTATTCCCATCAATACTTTCGTAGGAAGAGGACCTTCGCATTCGCCTTTCGTTTTCCGTTCTGCGCAGTTAGTGGCATCATCTTTGCATGTCTCAACTAGAAAAAAATGATAGATACAATTAGAAAAAAGTCATTACCAACTAAATATGTTCAACGAGTCACTGTGCCGCGCTATGAGCGTGACAGATTGGGAAAAACGCGCTAGATGCCCATAACTACGACTTCACCTGAGGACTTGAAAATAATAAATCATAAACATTCAGCGCACCGCTTATAAGATTTTTATCCTGGGGGAAGTCGATAAGACGGCATAATCACATGGCGAGCCAAGGCTTCTCATTTGATTAGCCGTCCATGGTTCCGGGTACGAAAACAGGTAACCAAATACCTAAATAAAATTCTAAATCAAGAGTGAAACTTCAATAGACAATACAGGAGAGTTGCAGGCAAATTAGCTTGATACCCTCGACTACATAGTTCATATCTCGTGTAATTTTAGGTAACGCTTACGACCTGCAGGTTCTAGAAAATATCGCCGCAGCAAATTTCACTGCATAGGAAAAATCGCCGCAAGAGCATTTTGCCATAAAACAAGTATTTGTGATAAAAACAGTTAGGTTTTTGAACTACCTTTTTATTTTGAAAAGATTCGTTATTTAAGAGCATGCCCTAACCTTATAAATCTAACTGTTTTTATCACAAATACTTGATTTACAGCAGAATGCTCTTGCGGCGATTTTTCATGCGGCTGATTTTCCTATGCGGCGAAATTTCCTGCGGCGAATTTTCCTGACACGCGACCTGTATACCCATATAAATTTTCGGTTGCAAAAAAGTTTGTATCGTGATCATATTTGTGCTTAGAACGCTTATTCGCGTATTTTGCTCTTTCATTTATTTTTTTATTCAATTCTATAAAACAGGGCTACTCAACTATTTTTACCAAAGGTCCGCATACAAAACTTCAAAAATATTTGGGTCCGGACTTTCCATAATTATATTTCAGCATCCTTAAACACGCAATTCCTTGGCCGACTAATGATTATTAGCTAATCAAAATTGTTTGTTATGGCGTTATAGTTATTTTCATATATATTTTTAAATCCATAAAAGTGATTTTATAAAGGAAACTTCAAATGTGGGGCTAATGATCTAAAACAGGGGTTCTCAACCTGGGGTTCGCGAACCTCCAGGAGTTCACGAGAAGACTCCCAGGGGTACTTGGATGACAGTCGAGTTTTTGTATGTTGCTGTTTTGTTAATATCCTTTGTTACTACCAGAGGAAAATGCGTGCCCATTGAAACTAAACGCCAATTGAAACGTAGATTTTCCCTGATCCTGCGTTGTTGTGTTTGTGACGCAACAATGTAAAATTCAAGGCTTTGCGTACAAACTGTAAGAACTCTAAAGACAGTGTGCTGCGAGCATTGGAGAAGTGATTATGCTTATTGAAACTTGGGAGAGATTTTAAGAGTTCATTAGTTAGACAGACGATAAGGGCAATAATATCAACAAGACGATTTAATTTAGTTAGATATGGTCAATGAATTGGTGTTGCAATAAATTGTTAGTCAATATATCACAATTTTGTTCGGTGTCTGATTACCGGGGGTTCGCATTGATTGTTTCGTGACTCGAGGGGTACTTAACAGAAAAAAGGTTGAGAACCCCTGATCTAAAATAAAAAATTATGCGCGGTCCGAATCGAATACCGGAAAGGTCCGGATTCGGACCGCGGTCCGCCAGTTGAGTAGCCCTGCTATAAGACATACAAAGCACTTTGCAAAATAGCATCTCGTGCTGAACTTTAGAAAATACATCATTCAAATGTGATGGGAAAAAACACTTCAAACTATTCTACTTTAGTAAAATTGCACACACTAAACCACGTTATTTTATTTTCAGTTCACAGTAATTAGCGCATCATGTTAAGTCTAACGGTAATTATTTACAGATATTGAGTACAGCTGAAATTGTATTTGTTACAGTTTTCAAACGAAATACAATAGAAATACCACATGTAATGCTAAAAATGGAGATCGATATAAATCCTAACCTTTCTTGCAAATTCCACATGTGGCTTTGCAGTCTATCCCCATCAGAACTTTCTTAGGAAGAGGTCCTTCGCATTCGCCTTTTGTTTTCCGTTCTTCGCAATTCGTGGCATCGTCTTTACATGTTTCTACTACAAAAGCATAAACGGGCGTGTTTCAAAACATTATCATGTTTTACCAGGGGCATATCCAAGGGGTGGTCTTGTGGTCGAAACCCCCTCCTCCTTTGTTAAAAAAGCAATAGGTGAAATAACTAGCTGGAAACAAACAAAGTTGAAGCCTCGATGAAAAAATTGTAAAAAATAGATCATAAACATTTCGCACAAAGAATAGGATTTTCGTACGTCTTCCCACCAGGAAAGAAGAGTTGATGAGATAACGCAATTATATGGCAAACCACAGATTCTCGTTTGATTACCAGTCCATGCCGAATATGGGAATAGTTAGCCATACCCGAACAACTAAACCAGTGGTTCCCAAACTGCGGCCTGCGGGCCAAATACGTCTCGCGTAACAATTCAATATGGCCCGCCGAACTTGAGTGTAATATAACAACACTATATGTTTTTACTTTTTTGCGTTCTAAATATCGCCAATTGTTACGTTATTATCACAGTTTGAGCACGTGCATATTCGTAAAATCAAATTATACCATTATTTTAACTATACGCATCGGTACCGATATCGGGCTCTTTCCGGCGCTAACCTATCACGGTCCGCGAATATCCTTCTGCTTCTAATTTTGATCCCCGTTTAAATCAACTTTGGAATCAACTGAACTAAACTAACATAACTTGAATAAGGTTTTAAATTAAAAGAGAAGCTTCATTATACCATACACAACAAGAATTGTGAAACGTGTCCATAAATTTCCAAAAATTTGTTAAAATTGCGAAGGAAATTTATCAATACCATACATTGTTTCGGCCCTCACAGATGTTGTA
The DNA here is from genome assembly GCF_964204865.1 of Styela clava. Taxonomy (NCBI): domain Eukaryota; kingdom Metazoa; phylum Chordata; class Ascidiacea; order Stolidobranchia; family Styelidae; genus Styela; species Styela clava. The sequence continues at coordinate 7,309,552 of NC_135254.1, forward strand.
AATGAAGTAAAAATGCTTGAACAATTATTGATTTAAAAAAAAAACTGGTTAAGATATACCGGGAACTGACTTCATAACAAAATTAAAATTGTAAAGGAATTTTATGGACTGTATATCTCAGACTGGTCAAACTGAAATTATAAGCTAGATATAAGGTCCAACCTTTTTTACAAATTCCACACGTAGCTTTGCAGTCTATTCCCATTAAAACTTTCTTAGGAAGAGGACCTTCGCATTCGCCTTTCGTTTTCCGTTCTGCGCAATTCTTCGCATCGTCCTCGCAACTCTGCGGAAGATCTTTCGTCTTCGGACCCGATGTTCCATTACCGGAACTCGTTGAATTTGTCGCAGCTGTAAGTATATATCAACGAAATTTGCACAATCTTACTTCGAATTAGAATAGAATAAGTATGTTTTCAGTGAGCATACATTAGAAAAATCATATTTTGTGAAATAAACAAATTCTTTTTAAATAGTTTCGATTTTTTTCAAATATTAAATCGTAACTGAATGCAAATTCTTTTTTTTTTTTATACACAATTATAACAAGAAGGCAAGGTGTGAATGGCATTTCAATAAAATCATTTAACCACGAATAGAAGGGTGTTGTCAAAAACTGAATATAACTGAATACAACTGAATACAACTGAACACAACTGAAAACAACTGAATACAACTGAATACAAAAACTGAACACAACTGAATACTACCGCACACAACTGAATACACGGCTCGTGGCACGTGACATAAGTTTTAAAATGAATACAACTGAATATAACTGAACACAGCTGAATACAACTGAAAACAACTGAACAAAACTGAATACGACTGAACAGAACTGAAAACAACTGAATACACGCAACGAATACAACTGAATATAACTGAACACCACTGAATACAACTGGAGAAAATGGCACGGGACGCATAAGATTCGTGACGTCATCACTGATTACGTCATAATAGATAATGCGAATTTTAGAGATAGCCCCTCAAGCAATACATCAAACGTTTCAGAAGGATGAGGCGGTTTCATTACGGTTATTTGTGGCGTGATTGGTGACGTCATTGCTGATTACGTCACAATCGATAATGCGAATTTTGGAGATAGAACATCGAGCAATATAGCAAACGTTTCAGAAAGATGAGGCGGTTTCAATACGGTTATTTTTGGCGTGATTGGTGACGTCATTGCTGATTGCGTCACAATCTAAGATTTGAATATTCGAAATATACTGGCGTGCAGTATAATGCACCTTTGAGACAAACGAGATGGTTTGAATGTGGCGACTTTCGACTAAATTTATGACGTCATTAGTGGTTACGTCATAATATCAAATGCAAAATTTCAACATATAATCACGACTAGTATATCAAACGTTTCTGAAAATGAGACCATATTATTACGGTCATTCGGCGTGTTTAGATACGTCACCGCTGATGACGTCAAAATATTTCGACGTGATTTGTGGCGTCATCACTAATTACTTTATTGACGCTCGTGCAAATTTTTGAGATTGAGGTAACACGAAATCACTGACAATGTTACATGATGCATACTCAGTTTTGTCTACGAAGCAAAATATACGCGTGGCTTGTTTAGGAGGTAATCAAAATTTGCCTAGAGTGAAGAACAGTGGTTGAATGAGCGCCGATGCTTGTACATATGATATCATTTTATTTTGATACAAATGTATAGGAATCGTGTGGCCTCTCGTTTGGTTGGTAGCCAATATTGGGTATGGTGAGCTAGCTAGATATTTCAGGTGCATGAATTTGACTTAATGATGGAGGAAGCCGTAACCGATCAGCAGTTACGTGAACCACATTGCGACGGCGATAAGGCCAGCAAATCTGGATCCAATGAACTGAACCGCCTGCCTTCTTTTTATGGGATGAAGGTGCTTTAGTCTTCCTATTGTCTTGCATCCTGTGCCGGTATCTGCGGTACTTGGTGCAGTAAACCCAAACCAAGAACAAACTGAAAGGCGAGCATGATTATCTTAACAACAGCAAAGAAAAGTATGTAACATCACGTTTTGTTTTATTCGTGCAAAGAAATGACATGTTCATTAAAGCATACACATCAGCCTAACCAACGTGAAAACAATGAACTGTTAAAACACCAACACACAAACGAACTGTAATAAAAGATAAAAACACGAAGCCAGTGACTATTTTGTCCGATAGCTCATCAAAAACACTGGATGAATAAGCTATGTGTAGTGAATATTAGTCTGTGTCATAATAGGAGCCACGTTACATCTCTCCATCTACTTTTTTGCTGCTCTTTCGGCCCTAGTTCCCTTCTTTTGTCCCGGCTTTCTGGCAATGTGCGATTTTCTTGGACAAAGAAATGCTGGGTTCGACACTTCTTCCATTTCGTTTTCAAGGGGAATATGGGAACGGTCTTTTTCAAAAATTAATTTTTGAAATATTTTCTCTTTTTGGCCCTCTCCCATCTCTCGCCATACTGCATTGCTGTAGGAATACTTTTTGAACCTTGAACTTAGGGAATAATTGCCCCTGCCGTGAATGGCTCTCCGCATGTCTGTGTACTGCAAAATAGCATGGTCTTTAAATTTTTTGATTAGTTGAGGCAGCTTTTGTGGCTTCCAATCAATGTCAACTTTTATGAGGTTGTTCATCGACTCAGAATTGTTGTTGGTCCACAGCGCTTTTTGCATTAGCCCATTCCTCGGTTTGAAAACGTACTCTGCAAGCAGAGGCATAATCTGTGCAGTTATATACCTCTTGATATCTTCGGGGAACTTTGAAATAAGCCTTTTGCATTCGACAGATTTGGTTTCAAATTCCTCATTTGAAACTGCTCTGGCAATTCCATCATCCCCGAAAAGAGAGGATAACAGCATTTTTTTCGACTCTTCGGAAATCGACCCCTTTGTCCGCAACAAACGCTGCACATTTTGGATCAAGTGTCGTGTGCATAGAAACCGCTGAACTCCCGGAAAACACTTGTCAAGAGCTTTTGTTAAAGCAAACTCGTTGTCACTTCCAATCCTAATTTCCGAAGTGAAAGCAGTGGTTGATATCCTGGAGCTCAAGTGAGAGAAAAAGTGACAATATGTCGTGAATTTTCCATCCCAGTGGAGGTAAATTGGGCCCAAAAATATAGGATTTTCACCAGTGCTATTTCTTACAACTTTCGACTGCTTGTACACTATTATAGTGGCATAACAGGCACCAAGGTTAAACGTGCGATCAACACCCAAAATTGTTTTGTCACTTGTTGTTGAAGCTATTCGCTTGAGATCAGCGAGCTGATTGTTGGTATACAAAATCACACAGGGTGGGGAACCTTTGATTACCGCTGCCTCTCGCACGAAGTCATCTGTCTGTACCATGCTTAGCACATCAAGAACCCCATCAGCGAAAGTGCGTGAACCCTCTGTACCCCAACTGTCTTTTTTGGCATGCATTTTCCTATATCTCACTTGTCGATAGTCCCTCGGGGCATGAATCGAATCTTCGCCAATCATTTTCTTATAGATTTCCCTTGTGGACATCCTCGACTGCACATGATCATCGATGTTTTTTACAACTCCAGGAGGTGTTCTTACATACTCACGCTTGTTTCGTTTTGTATTTCCATGGGGAGGCATGGGCTGTTTCGGAAAAGCTCCCAGGTATTCAACGACAGCTTTCCCTTCACCGATGCAGGAACCATCGTAACCACGAAACCAGGACACCCGTTTTCGATAGTTCGTGTTAGCCTTTAGTTTGCTGTAAACTCTATGAAGAATTAGGATATCTTGGGTGTCGGGCATTGGCCGTACATGCTCTTTCATGAATTTTCCCCCGGACTTTTTCTCTTTGTAGAAGCCATCTTTATCTTTTCTGACGAATTTCAGGTTGCCATTTTCTTCAATGAGGAAATATGCTCTGGTAGACCCTGCTTTTACACCACACCACGCGCCACAATCATCTGGAACAAAATTCCTCTTGTTATTTTTTCCCAACTGTACCACGAATCCAATGTTGCTTTTCGGACCAGTGGGGATTTCTTTTTCAGCAATAACCTCTGCCAGCATAGTTGTGTAAAGTTCATTGGGTGCAAGAAATCTGCCACTCAATTGTATTTCACGCTCATCATTTGATGATTCGAAAGCAGTAGATGGACTTGATGTGGTAATTGGTGTGGTAGCCCTCATCTTTTTTGGCTCGAACGCATCAGCAGAGTCATCGCTGTCGTCACTGATATCCCAACCAAATTCAAAATTAATCTGGTCAAAACCGATGCTAGTATCAGAACTGGTTTCATCAAAATTGAGTTTTCCAAATTTGAATGGGGTAACGCCTGGAGAGTCAGGAATAGTATTCAAAGCCTCCTTTACTGGGGTAGAATGGAGAGCACCAGGATTAAATTCAGTTTCTTCAACAAGTGGTACAAAGTGATTTGGAATCCAGTCAGAAGTCATCGTCAGTTCTGTTGTTGTCCACATAATCCACAGATCTACGCCAACTATTTCTCTAGGCTTGATGCAATTGCTGAGAAACTTTGGATATAAGTCCCTTGTCCCATTAACAGGGGGGTACAGCATGTTCACTTGTCTTTTAATGATGTTAGAGAGTGCCATTATTGTCCAAGCTGAAGAAAAAGCACCAATACGAGTACAGTCGACACAGGCTTCGCGGTAGTCCGGGGACACATGACAAACAACTCTCCCCATATCAGACTGAATGTATTCGTCTTCATTATTGACCATTTCGATGCAAGTTCTTGTCCGAAGCTCATTAGCCATATCTTCAGAATCATTCAGAAGCAACGACACTGCGTTGAAAAGACAATTACCATCTGCTGTAGTCTTAAGTGGGCGTTTGCCTTTCTCCAGTCCATGCTTTCGCAATATGTCCAGTGAGTGACGATCAGTGGATGTATGGTACTTGGTGATATCTTTTTCATGACTTATGAAATATGGCATGATATGCTTTTCCCTGATTGTACATGCACAAAAAATGCCCCAATTCTTCTTGGCACTCTAGAAATAGAAATGGAGATTAGTTGTGAATCACCAATCACAAAATTTATGGAAAATGATGTTTAATTCCGCTATCAAGCATCCCTAATGGCGTTTCCACCATCACAATACTTTAAAATTCACATTGACCCCATTGAGCGGGAACCATCCGGGGTTTGTCAAACCGATTGGAACAGACACAAAATCCCATTTTCACCTTCGGGAAAAGTCGTCATATGGTTATGGAGAATGAAATTCCGTAAAATCTTTCCCATCAATACTGTGCTTAATCTATACATAATCGAATGGACTGTGTTCACCCGTTTTACTAACAATATATCCATCAGACAAGCAATTTTCATTCCCAAATTTGTAATAAATTCCGTCATGTGGAAATTTATTATTTCATAGTTATTTTTCATCGTGTTGACATAAACAGCGTTAACGTCTCGTGGCAATCCGTATTTACTAACTGCACTCAATATAATAATAATTTATAGCCTCAGTAACTCTTGGCAATTTAGCGATCGTCCGTAACTTTGCTCAGAGATCAGCGCCTACATTTTGAGCGAGTGCGCGTGACTTTACTTTTAATAAATTTCTTTATAAAAACACTAGACGGATGATGCACAATCTGTAATTAGGTCTATATGAAAGGAAGAGCGGTGAATTACTTACTCTGCGTAAGCGATGGAGTGCAGTCAAGAAGTCGAATGAACCATCGTCTTCCGAAGAGCACTTTCTGCATATATACGATGCTTGCGAGAGGTTCCCAAGTTCCATGATAGATTCTTCTTTCAATTTCTCGCAGGTGCCGTGGAACCAGTTTCCACATATTTCGCATAAAATGCTGTGGCTTCCTTCGGCACAATTCTTAAAGCATATGCCGCATGGTGATTCACTGGATTGATCCATCTCCTTCAGTTCTTAGTGACAACTTGAATGGACTTTCTCAGTAAAAATAGTCTAGCTAAATCAATTGCATAAGTTACCTAATACATCCAAGGGAAAGAAAGGTTCGATGAAATCTTCGCTTGGTACGAAGCAGATTTAACAGAATTGTACAGGCTAACACGTAACAGAGAGGCAGCAGGGCTGAGTGCTGTATACATAAGGCTTTGGTCGCAATCATATAACGGTTGGTATTCATCCGAGGGCAAGCGATACAGATTTGTAGTCCTGTCGTAAGATACCTTGGTTACTACTCGCATAAACCACTTACGAAATTATTGCTTATGATCTCATCGGAGAACTAAGACCAACGAGCATCCAAATAACCTAACACCTTGCGCGGGCGAAGTGTCAGAAGTCTTGTTTGAGGTTTGAAACGACATCTGGTGACCTGTGACCCCGGAGACAAGTTTTCAGCGTCAAATGCGACACTAAACTAATTTTCGCAATTTGATCATGTGGTAATATTATTAAAACAAGCGAAAATATTCAATCCAGGTGTCAGTGATTCATCGCCAAGTGCTTTAGTTAGAATACAAAACACATCCTTCTTCAGCACTTCCGTAAGCAATCCCGTACTTAACAAGGAATAATGGGTGGTTTGCAGCTAGGCGGTAGGCTACAGCGTGCTCAGCGTTAGGAATACACTCGACATCGCACCTTCGATCCCTCTGCGTGGGTTTGCAGGTCCGTATCACATTCGGAGGTTAATTTTATGCGAGAGGGTTGCTGTACTCCTCGACACTATTCACGTTACCGCTGGTCGGTTACGGATTTCTTCACCATCAAGTCCATACCTCTAAAAACAAATACCGTATATGCTCGTTTAACCGCCCGGTCTTGATTAAGCGCCCGTTTGAATAGCCGCCCGGTGTGAAAGCTGATTTTTCAGTGGTAGAGAACAATAGGAAATAAGAAGCGTATTATGAGGAATTACTCTTAAGACGTGAATAATTTGCGTTTGACATGGAAAAAGGATTAATGTCGTCAAATATTTGTCTTCAAAGATACCGGTATCGTAATTTTTGTGTATAATTTCACTTTAAAAATAACAAGCGCTCCTGCTTGAATAAGCGCCGGTTTGAATAAGGGCCAGGTTAGTGAGTTTGTTTAAAAAAAATAAGCGCCCGGGCTATTAAACGAGCAAATACGGTAACTGGCTAACTAACCCACACCTGACATGGATGGTAACCGGACGAGAGGTCGTGGTTAGCCCTAGGATCAAGCCGTCTTTTGTACTTTACTCTCCCCGGGGATAAATATGTAAACCTGTCAAACAACTGAAAACGAACTGTCTTTACTAGTGTGCACACGAATATTCAGATCTGCAAATGGACTGCAAGCAATCTATCGTGAACATCCGATGCCACAATAAGCCGCATTATAATACAATAGTATGTTAAATAGTAGGCCTAAGCAGGGGTCGGCAACCTTTTATCGCTCGCGGGCCAAAATTAAAGCTTGCAAGTCATTAGCGGGCCGCACATATTTTAAAAAAAAGTTAAAAACCGAATGGATGGCCAATGAATCACCTTTTTCACACAGATCCGACGTTAAATTTCAAACAGCGCGCGAAGACTGATCATTTGAATATTTTCTGCGCCATTAAACCATTTGGACTCGGCATCAACTACGTTTTGTTGCCATTTGTCTAATTATAATAAAATTATAGGCTCATTAAACGAGATTTATATACTTGTTAGATTATAATATAATTTAGTCTAAATCAGTGAAGCGTCGCGGGCCGGATTATATTGCTCGGCGGGCCGGATACGTCCCGCGGGCCGTAGGTTGCCTACCCCTGGCCTAAGCTATAGACAGGATCGAATCTAGACGATGAGAAATAAACAGGCTACGACATTTGTGGCCCCTCTTCAACAATGAGATCTTCATAGAATATATTATGACGCGATGAATTGATTTTGAAAATTGCTTGAAAATGAATTATAGTTCAAAAATTAAATGTTGAGACGAACACGCGGCGGTGAGGGGCGGATCTGGTCGGAGAACACCGTCATAACGAAATCGCCTCTAGTTTTCGGAATCATAAGAACTATACCTGTCCCTGTGCTATTTCGAAAATTCGCATTGGCGATAACGATGTGATATGTGATGATATCATCAATCACGACAAAAGTTACCGCACTCAAATCATCTCGTTTTTATTAAGGGTGCATTATACTGCACGTCACTATATTTCGAATATGCACATTTGTAATTGTGACGCAATTTGTAATGACGTCACCAATTATGACACGAATAACCGTAATGAAACCACCTAATCTTTCTGAAACGTTTGACGCGTTGCTCGAGGGGCTATCTCCAAAATTCGCAATATCAATTATGACGTAATCAGCAATGACGTCACCAATCACGCCAAGAATAACCGTAATGAAACCGCCTCATCTTTCTGAAACGTTTGATGTATTGCTCGAGAGGCTATCTCCAAAATTCGCATCATCGATTATGACGTAATCAGTGATGACGTCACGAATCTTATGCCTCCCGCGCCATTGTCGAGTTGTATTCAGTGGTGTTCAGTTATATTCAGTTGTATTCGTTGCGTGTATTCAGTTGTTTTCAGTTCTGTTCAGTCGTATTCAGTTTTGTTCAGTTGTTTTCAGTTGTATTCAGCTGTGTTCAGTTATATTCAGTTGTATTCATTTTCAAACTTATGTCACGTGCCACGAGCCGTGTATTCAGTTGTGTGCGGTAGTATTCAGTTGTGTTCAGTTTTTGTATTCAGTTGTATTCAGTTGTTTTCAGTTGTGTTCAGTTGTATTCAGTTGTATTCAGTTATATTCAGTTTTTGACAACACCCCGAATAGAATAGAAAATTGTAAAAGTAGTGGAAATTACCAGGACAATTATACAATTTGTTGATGAGATCCACGTCTCCTCCAGTGAAATAATCTTTCTAAAAATAAGTAAAAAAGTACAGAAATTATAAAATTGATTGGACTAGCACTGTGATTCTATGGACCGCGGGCCACTAGTACTCCCGAAGTATGTGAACCAAGATGGCGGACACCGGAACGTAGTATGTGTACCAGGTTAGAGTTAGGCTACAATTTCAGGTTAAAACGGGAGTCACTTGGCCAGTCTCCGAACTCGTAATAGAACTAAAATAAGGAAATTTGGAATAAAAATACGACCTAACCTGGTACACGTACTACGTTCCGGTGCCCGCCATCTTGGTACACATACTTCGGGAGTACCGGCCCACTAGGGTTTGCAAACTGCTTAACGGTTATTTTGTACACGTGGATCATTTTATTAAATAGCTGTTGTTAAGGTGGATATTGTTGTTGTTAGAAAAAAAGTCCCCTATTCCGCTAATAGAACAATCAATTGCAAATCCCTAGTATTTATAGAACAGCTAGGTCGAGAAGTCGATAAAACACTATTATGTTTTAGATACAAAGTGGACTCATGTATCGTTTTGTTATTATGTTGTTCTTCTTGGTGCTCTGCTCTGCAGGATCAATTATCCACCTACCCAACCATTAGTCAAACGACTTGAATAGGTCAGACGGAGCTATTGCGTCTCAGAATAACGTCCGTAATGGTTTTTGGTAAATTACAATCATAACTCACATTGTATTTGTCATACAAGTTCCCATTTGCTTGTATAATAGTCAACCATCTGTTTTGGTCTTTACTGAACGCAAACTGATCGAAATGCATCAAAGATTGGTAGTCATATATAGAATTTATGTTGTCGATATTGTCTGTTGTCTGCTTTTGGAAACTTCCGTCGAATCCTACGAAATGGATTAAAAAAGTGGAAATTAAAGTGAAATTCGAATTCGGTGAGTTGAAAAATACGAAGCTTTTGCGTATCATGGGAGACGGTTGCGCGTTCGGTCATATCTTTAGTACTCGAAAGCTAGAAAGACAAAACTTTTCGGAGTTTTTGAAAGGGCACGAATGGCACTATCATCGCTATCGCGCCAATATTTTTTTGAACCGTTTTGTTCATAATCGTATTTGTACGATAAAAGAGATGTCAAGGAGACAGTTTTTTTGTAACGACACAATGTTTACATACAAGCTTGCTCTTATAAGCCCTGGAGCCCTCAATAAAAAACGCTAATTTTTGTCAGGGGTACCAGCTGGAATAGAAATAATTTGAACACCGAAATTCATTACAAATTTCACTGATAAATAACAAGAGAGCTATGCTCAAATATATGGACACGTAGCGCCACCCAGTGGCAATAATTTTGATGACGTCATAGCGAAAAAAAAGTAATAGCCTTCTGGAGAAAAATTTTATCTTTAACCACTGAAAATAACAAAGCAGGTCCAGTATTCGAAGGTCCAGTATTCGAAGAGAAAAGCCATTTTTCAAAAATGGAGACGGAGACAAATAACAATAACAATAACAACAAAATTTTGAAACGATCGTTATGGCCTCTAAACGTGTCCAACAAGTCAATGAAAATGTTAACTCACCAGATTTGATGTTCTGTCTCAGTATGTAGATATATTTATCTCTGTCTTGTCTCGACTGTTTGTGCCAGAACCCAAGCGCATGCATGATTTGATGCATCACTGTGCCGACGTACTCGCAACCTGACGAAATTGAGATCTGAATGATAGAAATATTATATTAAAAGAACGTTTCGAAGAGAGAGATAAAAATTCTGACACTAGCTGTACAAAAACCAATCCAATCATAAATCTCGACTCCACTTTGAATTCGTACATTCAAAAAAAAAAAACGTTCGCTCTGATTCGCATAGAATAGGACATAGGACTTGTTCTCGAAAGTGCTACAGTAGCCGAAGAACGATATAGATTAAGCTTCTGAAATTGGCTGTAAGTATTTCGATCTTTTTACAAAGACCCCGCCATCGCTCAAAATAAGAAAACTATTAATTATCGTGTTAGAATTAGGAATGCATTTTGGGCTGTAAATTCAAATTTTAAATCAATCCTAACATATTCATTCCAGAGGAAAGGAAAGATGGCCGCATAACTATGCCTATGCACCTCACGTCAGTACGAATGTACACGCCGAGACTTCACAATGATTTAGTGACTAATATAAACCAAAAATTTCGCCGCTGCGTACTTTTAGCGCACATTCGACGGCGCTCCAGAAGTGTATGTACCAATATGGAGGTAACTAATTTTGTTCGCCTACTTTACATCAAGTTGTGTAAATAGACTGAAACCTATGGGCAGGGGTATATTCACTTGGCTAACACAGACAGTCCCCAAACTTGAAATAGAACTAAAATAAGAAAAATCGGAACACAATTATGGCCTAACCCTAACCTTGTACATTCGACTACATCATTTATAATACCTCCTGACTTCCTCCGTTTCTTCCCACATAAGACCAGCAGCCTCTAGCATCCGTGAAATTGAGAAAATCTTTTTCAAAAGTTCTTGAGATCAATCGAACGCACGTGTGAGTGTTGAACGCTTCTATCGCTCGCAATATCGCACGGAAAGCTGCTCCGCCTGTAGATATTTGGTAATGTGAATGATAAAAATTAGAAAAAGGTTTTGAAAATAAGGGATCGGGAAATTTTTGTTAAAGTTACCATTTTGCCTCGGATCTCAATTAATATGCCTAATGTATAGTGTATTCTACTTTGGGTTCTTTATAAACAAGCACCAAGTTCATTACAACACTACTTTATTGTAAGAGTCAAGCACTTCAAAATTAAAACACCACAGCAATAGCAAACTAAGCAGCAAGTCACACAAACATGTGTACAGATAGAACACAAATGATTACAGTCTCGGATATATAAGGTCAAAAAGTACGCGTCAATTCCGTCACCTAGCGGTATTACATCATATTATGTATACATATATACAACAATGTATAACACCACAAGTATGCCGTTCCTTCCGTATAACCGTTCGTTTGCTATTTTATACATATCCCAAACATGTACGATTCTCTAATTACCCTCGACTTATGTGCTGAAAATTAGTAGGATCGGCAAATGGCTATAAGGTGTGCGAGAATTTTTTTGTTACAGCTTGTTAATTTTAGGGGGGCAGGATTTGACAAATTCCAAAAAGATGGGTTAAAAAGTTTGAGAATCACTGATCTGGAAAAAATCATCACACTTACTTAATGAGTAGTCGAACACGTAAGGCACAAGAAAATATTTTCCGCTCTTTGTTGTGTTCCATTTCTGAAGTTGGAAAGCCTTGTCCACCAGAGTATGATTCTTTGCTCCACGGGCGACATTTAATCGGTCTAAGATGTTGATTAAAATCTTCGGAGTTAATTTGATATCGCCTTCGAATTTATCTGATAATGAAAAGCGGTTCGAGATGAAGATTTATATTCTGAGAAATAAGAAAGGATAGACGTCGTTGGCTAGAGACAGTTATGTTGAAAAATGTCTCCTTTCACCCTGATATGCGATTTTTTATATTTCCTTTAATTTGTGTTGGTATAGTTCGTATTTCTAGTATGATGAAGAAATAAATTACTAAATACTGACTGGAATCATTTTTTTGTTGTTGTTTTGGTTTCCTAAAGTATTGTCCCGCGCAACCGATTAAAAGCGAATACCAATGAATCATTCCTAATCTGAGAAATGATAAAGGGTAGTTATTTGCTGACCTGTGTTTAAAACAATGTTCATTAGTATTTTTGTTTCGAATTGCTCAATGCAACGTCCATGAAGCGGCACTTATGTATTTATTAGTGCTTCGCAGTAATTACAGATTGACCCACCCAGGTCAATAATGTCAGGTGAAGGGCTAATAAATTCGATTATGTAAAATTACAATTTAAAACATTGTCAAATAATTGCCGTATGTGCGTGTGAGTGTTTAAATTTTGGCCTTTTTTCCGTTTGTTACCCCCCCTATAAATGCTGTAAATTTCCAGGATTAGATTGGGGGGGGGGGGGGCGGTCAGCGGGAAATATTCGAATAATACACTAATACAACTATGAAAGATAATATATATGATAGTTTTGAGTTAATAAAGCGATTTTCTTGGAACAGTTGCCTCATTCGCCAATGTTCGTCATTTGAATTGTCATAATCCTCACTCATTAAGGCTCGTTTCTTTTGCGATTTCTCATAAATATATCTATTAGAAATCTAAACGTCACATAAAAGCCTATTAATCTTTGTATAGCATTCTTTAGGCTACAAACTTAATGTTTTTCTTGTGCAATCTTTATCATAAAACCGTTGAAAATTCTTCGAGAAATTTAAAGTTACTTCAGTATGAACTGATGTGCGTTTTGATTCAGTACTCAATGCAACTTTAGTTCTTAACACCTCAGCTGTTTTACCAAATCGGGGAGTCGATAAAGCGGTCAATTGGCTGGTGCATATTGTGAGTTACTTTTTTTTTATATTTTGTTAGGGTCGATATCCAATTTGGTGGCTTTTAATTTAATTTTAATTTAATAACCAACGTTCCACAAAATCTTCTGACCTTCGAAATCATATCAGCTTTAAATATAAGTAGCCACTAGCTTCGTTCGAAAACACTTCATAAGAAAATAAACAACCAATACAACATTACATAAACATAAATAGTAAAAATTCGCAACTCCTAAGAAGCAAACGAACATTTAGTTGTGTATGTTTTACTATATGGATGATAGCAACTACTTGTTCTACTTGAATATGCAATTTATGAACAGCATCCACACTGCATATAACATTGAATAGTCACAATGTTTTTACTCACCCAATTTGAACACGCAGTTACAAGTCGGGCATCCAAACCGATCAAGTTGGTACGAAACACATGCAGGGACACATTTATCAACATCAGTTCCATTGCAACGAAGATTTCCAACGATATCTGAAGACGCTGAGATCAGAGCTAGAGTACCTGGAGGTGGAGAATTTTGTGTTTAATAATCTTGCGAAAAAAATTGGGAAAATCCAACTCTTTATATTATCGAAACTCAAAATTATTATGCTCTCGATTACTGGTTTTTTATTCAAAATATTCAACTACCTACCTTTCAAAACTACTGTTAGCAAATTTTAGCCTATAGTCTATCTGAAGTATTTGCGGTCAAATTTCGAATTAGTGCAATCAAACTCAATAAACTCCTCGGAAGACGAAATGACCAATGAACTATTTGATTTTTGCCTAAATTTTGGAAACACGGTTAAAAACTTACAAATAGCTAGCAAAAGCATGGAAAACGAGCCAATACCTTAAAACATTTATTCATTAATATTGACGAAATATAACAGGGATGATTCTGAATTCAACCCCAAAAAGTAGTGACTCGACTTGACTCGGTTTTTATGGTAATTCCACAGGTTCGGATGTGCTGTGATTTGACTTGACAGATAAGATTTCGGGTTTCTAACACTCACAAGCACGTAATATTAAGTGTACTCTCGAAGTATGTGATCCAAGATTGCGGACACCGGAACGTAGTATGTGTACCAGGTTAGGGTAAGGCCACAAATTCAGGTACAAATACTACGGGAGTCACTTGGCTAGTCCCCGAACTCGTAATATAACTGAAATAAGAAAAATCGGAATAAAATTATGGCCTAACCCTAACCTGGTACACATACTACGTTCCGGTGTCCGCCATCTTGTTTCACGTACTTCGGGAGTACCTTATTGAGTATATCAAATTCTGATTTACATTCATTATTATTTTTAAAAATAAATAATCATTTAAAATCACTCACCTGTAGTTAAAAATACAGCAAATATAATGACAATTGAAAGCACTCTCGTAATTCCAGACATTCTGTTTGATTTGTTGTCGTTGGTAGCGCTACTTTGTGACTTTTTGATTGATATATCCGGATCGTAAAAACACAAACGTCCACAAATCATAAGGCTTCTTTAGAGTAGTACTTAACAACCCTCTATCGTTGCATTGTAAATCTCTTACTGCTGTAAATACGCTTTTTGGACTTTGGACTCAAAATGGCGGACACTCACTGAAACCTAAATTTCGAGCAGTATTTTCTGCAATATCAACGAAAGCGAAATTTCAAACAGTACTACGTTCCACCAAGCATAAAAATTTTTTTTTAATAAATAAATCTGATTTATAGTTGTCCAAATTTTTTCGTTTTTTCTTTTCTGAATCGAAAAAATGAAAAAAAGTGAAATCTTTCCCAGCAATTAAATTTTATCTGTAGGCCTGCAGATTAACTTAAAGATTATCCCTATCCTTTGGGATATTGTGACGTAATAAAAACACTAAACAAAATAATCCTCTCTCGCAACATTTATAAAACCTTATGAAAACAACATCATCCGTGGTATTATATTCATATCTAAATATTATCTAAAATAAATCGGCTCGTCTCTATAAAACTCTTACGTCTATTAGATTTAAAGACTCAATAGAAATACACGCACGAGCCGTATAGTCGAGGCCATTTGCTTAATTATACTTTTATTGTCCAGACTAGTGATTACTGAACTCGTAATTTTAGAGTATCGTTAAATAAATCCATGCGAAAATTCCCCCCGATATCGGAATGTGTATAATTGACCAGATCCATTTAAAATCACTTAAGATTTGTTCCGGAATGAATTACAGGGAAATACGAATAGTATACACAGTTGGTGAATTCAAATTGCAAAAGTTATTACAAAGGCTACTTAACCCTGAATAGGTCACATACCGGTACTAACACAGCACTCGATACAACCCATCTCTTCCGCCCGATGCTGGATTTGTATAATTTACTAGAGACATTTGAAATCATTTGAGATTGGTTTTGGAATAAATGAATATGTCGCCATTGTCATTAATTATGACGCAACATTTTCACCGAATCTGGAAAAAGCCTGTTGAAGAGCAATTCTTCACATGACATATTTTGCACTTGATCGGCAATACACGTCTATTGTAGATGGCTTAAACACGAAACCTGCTGTCTATCTGAATGATAGCTCAATAGTCCCACACCAGGGGTCGGCAAACTTTTGTCGCTCGCGGCCACAATTATAGGTTGCAAGTCTTCGCGGACCGCACATATTATAGAAAGTTAAACGGCCGAACGGATGGCCGATAAATCACAATTTTTTTCACACAGATCAGAAGTTGACATTTTAAATTTTGAGCGCGCAATAACTGCGACTGCGTTTTGTAGTAATTTGTCTAATTATAATTAAATAATTGGCACATTAAACGAGTAATTGTGAATTAAATTCCAGCCCGCGGGACGTAAGTTGCCGACCCCGGCCCTATCCAAATAAAATCATCTGGCTCATAGCATAGGTTCTCAAAATGCTTCCTACGGAGCCCCAGAGCTCCGTCACAAAAACCTGGGAGCTCAGCGAGTGGCTGATTTTGTAACTGTCCAAATAAGCGATAACAGCATCAATAAAATTTGACAACGGTAACGTCGAAATGTGGCAAAAGTTCCGGTGGATAATGCCATAATTCAATTACCGCCATGTTGCCACGATTTGAATATTCTTCTAGTACAAAGCAGCAAATTCATCCGAGTAAATAAATAAAGTAATTATAACATTAATCGGTAAGTAACAATGTTTTTTGTTGTTGTTATTCTATTAAATGTATTATAGGGCTTCGTAAATAATAGTCAATCCCTTCACGGGCTTCACAGCACTAACTGTTTGAGAACTCTTGATCCAAGTATAATGATGTCTCCATCCCGGCTTCTAATAAACATCCCGAATGACACATAAAATTCTCGTGCAAAAAAAACATGTTTGTTCGAAAGCCTCACATCGTACACATACTATGTTCAGGTTGTGCGCCATCTTGGTGCACATACTACCGGAGCACCCACATCGGTCCCTAGCTTTTCAGAACAGCAGTAGGAGAAGCAGAGTATTCAAATGACGAATTCGGCCATCGTTTCCTACTCGAAATGATTTTAACCATTTCAAAAATATTTCCGATAAAATATTAAGATTTGTGTTATTTCGTACTCGGATTACGGTAGTTGATCAGATTGAATCTAACTGTCATTAACTTTCTAAAAATACTAATCGAGCTAATTGTTTGCAATCCACGTTACTTTATAGATATAACCAATTATCCAGGATAGCACACTTGAGTATAATTGCTGTAGTCAGACCAAGAATAGTCATTGATTTCGATTTAGTAAAAGAGAACTTCTTTGCTTCACTCTATAGTAATTACACCTGAGAGTTGACTGAATCACTAAAGATCCTCATATTTTTATATATTACTAGGTGCTCCTGAAATATGCGTACATAGATGGCGGACATCGAAACGTAGTATGTGTATCAGGTTTGGCCATAATTTTAGGTACAAATACTACGGGAGTCACTTGGCTAGTCTTCAAACTCGTAATAGAACTAAAATATGGAAAATTGGAATAAAATTATGGCCTAACACTAACCTAACATACTACGTTCCCTGGGCCGCCATCTTGGTACGCACCTATAACTATATATTTGTCGAAGACGTGAATTTATAAGGAATTTATAAATTCACTTAATATAATAATTTGTACCGATATGGCTTTACTTACAGGTTACTGGTGATATGGTATAGGAATTATTTCAATGCAAAGTCACTCACTGAGAAACTCAACTATGGATGATACAATACAGACGCCAAGAGAATTGTCAAAAGCGACTGAAACCACGCGTATTTATTGTGATGCTATAGGCTTGGTTTGACACAACGATTAGCTTGGAATTGCGCTTTAGTAACTATCGATTGGCGATAGGTTCTAAGCAGACATGCCGATACGATAAGAAAAACAACCAAAAATTCTGTGCGCTACAAACCTTACTTGTGGTTTTGTTTGCTCTCCTAATTCAATAATCAGTTTTTATTTATTTGTTTTCTCAATTATTTTATCGTCTATTATGCTGGTTATGGAGACAAAATCAACTTATATAATTAACCATTAACTACCGAAGTTTTTTGGTAAAAAGTTTCTGCTCTGGTTGGTAAAAGCGGCAAATAGGATAACAGAAATCGAGCTTCATAGTCATTTGTATTAATAAGCATTGTCCTAGTGTTTATTTGCCCTCGCCACCCAACTCAGAATAAGATGAATACACGGATTAGTATGTCGACAGAGAGTCGAGAAAGGCTAACAAAGCTAAATAGGTCTAAAAAAACGCTCGCATTTGATATCCCACAACAACAAAAACATGATTCAAAATTCTTGTTAAATTACATGCTAGGCTTTATGTGGAAGCGCAGTCGTACTCGTAAAACGGGAGTTAATTTCCCGCTATCCGTACCGTGTTCGATCTCCTTCGAATATTATTATTTATAACTGTGTACATGGATACGATCATTGCAAATGATGCTACCCAGGGGAGACAAGATTTTTGTACCAGATGCCAAAAATTTGCTCACGAAGACTGGCGGGCCATGTAAGTGTGACGTAAAAAGTTACATTTCATGAACAATATTTACAGTGTTGCAGAAGAAAAAGTGGAAAACAATAAGCCTCCTGCGAAAAACTAAATTTAATGGTAATGTCAACAAATTCCTTGAGCTATTTTTTCGCTAAAACATCAGAATTTGTTTTCAGTTTGGTTGTGGCAGCATCAGGCGAGCTAGATTGAAATACCAACGAGCCGGATTTGGCTCGCGGTCTGTAGTTTGCCCATGTTAGCGCTAGACGTTCGATACGTGCCGACGCCGTTTAAAGTCTGCCTGACTGTAGACTGCGATACTGATTAACATGAGATTAGCACAATGATAAAATTTTCTCAAAATGATAATATAAAACGAAGACTGACTTAGTGACAAAAGCTCGATCAAAATAGTATCATTGAAGAATGTAACAAAAAATTTATGTAATAGGCCCAATTAAAGGCGCTACCGCCGCTACTCTCAGTAGACTGCGTTTAGTAAATCAACATGGAACAACCAACAAACAACTCAATAATATTGCTACCACTACCTGGGTACTAGTATAATAATCATTTTATGAACGTTTTACAAGTCAGTTACTCTTTCTACATCCACATTTTTTGAGAAACCAAATATTTTTTACTGACAATTATACTCTGAACAAGATCATAGGTAATCTCCTAGCTAGAAACTTTCAAATTTATCCCGCTTGAAATTTGCATTCCTCAGATACAGATGCTTTGCATTCCTCAGATCAGGGCATCAGTTTGTAGGAATTTAGGTCGATGCACAACAATGGAGCAGTAACTAAAAATTTATGACCACGTTGTTCCGCCAGATCAAACAAATCCGCAAATATAGATATTACCCATCCATGTGTTCATTTCACCCGGCTAATTTTTGGGGGAAAATGACAGTAGGTTGTAGGTCGCGTTCAATGTGCTTATTTTGACAAGGAAGTCAGGCTTCCATTACGAGATATGGAGATTATAATATAGAGTTGCCCGTATTCCCCGGCCCTACTATATATATATTTTCTATTCGGTTCCTATAATGCTCGTTCTCGCAACGTATTTTTACTTCGAGTGACAACAATCCAGCCCATCCATGATCGGTGGTGTGGCGCATCTTGCTAATCGTTGGGAATACGCTCGCCATCGCACCTCTGATCATCTTGCATGTGTCCGAATCCCATGCGGGAATAGTTATGTGCGAGAAGATTGCTGGACTCCTCGTCTCCACAGGGTGGTCACCTGGTCGTTTTGGGCTTCTTCCATCCTCAAGTACATATCTACAAATCACTGGCTAACAAGTCTTATATCATGGACTGGTACCTTACCGTAACCAGACGAGAGGCTGTGGTTTGTCATATGATTAAGCCGTTTTATCGACTTTCCTCTCCCCCGTGGTAGATATGTAAATCCAGTTCTATTTGGTTCCTGTACTGCTCGCTCTCGCATAAGTTTATTACCTCAAAAGACAACAATCCAGCCATGATACCACCGTCACACTATATGTCCAATTTCATCATTGATTTAATGAGAGAATATATAATTTTTTACCAAAAACGAGACACTACAAAATATAAATCATAAAAAACTAAACCTATCCAGCCACCGATTGTAACTCCTCTTCAGGAGATTTAGTTTCTGATTTGATGGGGTCTCGTTCCAACATATATTGGAAGATTTCTAAGTATGTAACAGTGTCATGTGGGACTCTATTCTTTTGCAGAGAAAGCTTCAAAAGACCCGGTGCAGACGAAGATAAATTTCCACGCTCTTTTTGCTTTGTTTGATGCTTTATGACGTCAAGAAGGGACTTCATACCGTGCTCTCCTATTTGGTTTCGTGATAAATTGAGACAGACGAGTGTAAAACACCCAGGAGCGTAAACTTTCCCATGTTTGTGTGATATTCTGAGGTCCAGGAGTGGGTGAACATGTTCCAGCATATCAGGTGAATCGACATCTAACATGTTTCCACGTTTGCTATCTTTTCCTCCAGATTTTCTGCCTTTCGATTTTGGAGTTTCTACAATTGACATTTTTGATGGTAGCTTTGATGGATCTTTTTTGCCTTTCCCCTCATCTTTTTTTGCTGTTTTGTCACCCCCCTTTCCAGCATCTTTTTTCTTCGATGACCCCCTACTTCCTCGAGTTTTATCAACCTGAGAGCCGCTACGATTGCTCCCAGGACGATCCTTTGAGTCACCACGTCTTGAACCAGGAGCTGAGCCACCTCTGCCGAATATTCCTCGTTCGGACATCATTTTACGTCTATGGACAACTTCTTCATGAGTTAGCGTAAACCACTGGAGAGAGGCAGAAATCGCTTGCGCACCTGAATCCGAAATTCTATTTGACGCAAGAGATAGAGATGTTAAAACTCGATTCATGCGTAATCCCACAGCTATGCCTTTGGCGCCCTCATCGGAAATGTGGTTGAACGATAAATTTAGTGTCAAGAGTTCAGGACTTGGTAAATTCAGCGATCCAAGAGCTTTTCCAATCTTTTCCGCACCTTTGTCAGTTATTTCGTTGTTTCTTAGGGACAGATGTTGAATAGGAATGTCTTTGGTAATAAGCTCGCTAAACGGTTCCGAATCTGGAATAGCATTTCCTTCAATTGCGATGGTTTTAACATTAGAAAGCGCGGGAAGAAAATTCGTCAATATTTTGAAAGTATGGTCAGTGAGTCCAGAATGCCAAAGATTTAAAGTTGTCAGTTTATCTAACAAACACAATTTTAAAACAGTTATTAATTTCTCTTCAATTTTCCATCCTCGAACATACATCTGTTGGGGGTGGTTTATTTGCAATTGCTTGGTTTCTTCGACCTCAAATTCACATTGAATGCTCGGTTTAAAGAAGACGTTTCTTTCTACGGCTGTGTATGTGGAAGGTGGCGGCTCTTCTTCATTATCGGCTTCTTCCTCTTCTTGAGGAGATGTTTTTGCATCCTCACCTGTGGAAATAATGTACAAGATGGCATTACCCAATATTGAATTTTTTTTAAATGTTTAATGCTATCATTTTTGCTGTAAATTCCTTATTTCTGTTAATGAATAAAATTACTTGAGTAAAATCAAAAAATATTACTGTAAATATTAATTGATTCATTCAGATCAGGGGTGTTCAACAGGCGACCCATGGGCGACCCCGGCCCGACAAGCCATTTATTATGGCCTTTGTCAACACTAAGATTTTCCCTATCAAGCATAAAATCCTAATCCGTCAGTTCATGTCAAGGTGCTCACATTGGTAAAAATTCATAATTATTTTTGCTCTCGTAGCTCAGTTGAATTTCTTATATCATTTTCCCGATGCCTTTATTACTGGAAGACTGAGCTGACGCTCCGCATAACCCCGAATGACTAGCTACTTGTGGAATAATTGTTACCCTCATATACAGTATGGTGCAACATTAACCAGGGAAGCACTGGAGCATGACTTGGCAGAATATATTCATTTTTGCCCAGATAGTTCCAATGCTGGAAATCATTTTTTTTTTACTGTTTAAGATAAGATCAAGTACGAGTGTAGCCTATATATAGAGTGTATAGTTAAGAGATGGCTCGTCAGGAACCATTAATAATTCCATATAATTTTAATAGCACTTCGTGTGTGAGTGGTTGACCAGAGCTTCTTTTACTACTGAGTGAGTGCGTGTGATTGTCTCAGGCAACTTAACATAATAAAAAGATCTAACACCTTTAAACTACAATTTAACATGTTAAACAACACACAATAAACAGTTTTGTAGGCAAATGACACAAAAATTGCAAACAATGAATTACCTGGTGGCGAGGGTGGCCTTGGCCTAGCTCTGATAACAGGAGCCATATCTTTCTCTTGGCAAGTTCTCTGCCACAGTTCGGCAAAATCATCAGGAAAATTTCCAGTGCAGTTGTACGGCTCTGGAGTTGATGAGTCTTCTGCTCTGGAATTTGCTGACGCAGGTCCGCCACCTTTGATAGATTTTTCTGTTTTCTTTCCCATTTTGTTTTTTATAAATTTATATAGTTATGTGTTATTCTGCGATAGATAAAAGTATATATATGAGATATATAAAAAAGTAAGACCAGGCTTTGCCTACCTATCCTGGGTAGAGTGACGAAATTCAGTGTAATCAATTAGCAAATAGCGCAGTATCCAACCATAGTGTATGTACTTTGCTCAGAGAACCGTCACATGCAATCTCTCAGCATAAAAGAGATTTCGAGGCAACGTTTTGTTCAGCAACTAAAATTCCTTAAACTATTACTTATGTGGCTGCATTACACATTAATGAGCATTGAATGATTTGACTTGAACCAGTCAACAACAAAAATATAGCACCAAGTTACAGGTGATTAAACTTAATTCAATAGGATAGGATTCACATATTGATTCTGGAGGAGAGAAAAGTATATAAGACAGTGTGTGGCATGTGGCAAACCATGGCATCTCGTCCGATTACCTGTCCATGTTTGGTATGAGTTAATCAGACAGGTTTGGTTTGGTATTTGTTTCCATGAACTGCATTGGATGATGGAGGCAGCTGTAACAGACAAGCGTTTACATGAACCACTTCATTAAGACAAAATTACTATGATTAGTCATGCATCAATAATTCATATGGGTGGCGGAGTCCGTCATGTGTTTAAGCTATACCCAATTCTTGATAGTTCGATACTGAATGTCAGAAAATGGAAGTTTTAAAATCTGTAAATGGAGTTGTTTTTGGTACTAAGTTAACTTTACGTCAAAACTTATGGATCAATATACCAGTTACACCGTACTAATATAAGTTTGACTTAGATATGGGATCTGTTCGTCTGAAGTTAACACTATGCTTACTACAGTATAAATATACAGTAAAATCTCACACTTTTAGCAAAAATTACGACTGTATTTTATACATATGCTAAATTTGAACTTTAAACCGAAAATAGTACCAATAACGTAATTTATTCCTTGGACTGAATGCAGTCAAACAAAATTCAGATTCTTCGCTTAACCTCCTCCTTTCGCAGTAGCGTGACCATAGCAACCGTCACGAGTTGAAGCTTCTGGCTAGAGCTATTTTTAATCAGAACGAGGGAGCTTTTTGAGGTGTAAAGGTTAACAAACTCAAATGGAATGATTCAAGTTACCTAATTCTTAGTCAAAATGACTTGCACTCGCTCTGGACTCATATTTCTTGTAGTGTGATTCATAAATCCACTGATCGGCGTCTTCCACCTTCGTTTCCATGAATAAATCCATCTGAAACCATACCTGACATGAAATGAACCGAACGTAAGCCATATGAAGCCGTCGCCTTTTCTTTCGCCCGGGAACATGGAATACCGGTACCTAATTAAACTTTAGCAAGATTATTGTTTCAAATGCTTAATAGTGTTAGATTCAGATTCGAAATTGGAGATTTTAGACTTACTGTATAATAGACTGAAGTCGGAAAAGAAATTTTCAGCCGAAACTAAAACAGAGATACCGGTAGTCGGTTTTCGGAATAGCTCGGAGCTTATTGAACTTTTCCCTACTCAACTCCACAGTCATGTTTCGACTTTCGTGTAACATGTATTTCTTTGATGAAACTGAATTCTAGAGCTCTCTACAAAAACTTCAATTCTTCTGTCTTCTTAGGTTGTGACCTGTGAGCACTTTTACCGTATGTTATTATGACTTTCAGCATTTGTGCTAAGGCAATTACCATTTTTCGGACACCAAATTAATGCATCTGAGTAACCAGCACATAATATAGCTTGCTACCGCTCTGCGCTAAATTATTTTGGGCTCAAATGTTTTTGTACCTGTAATCATTGTTGTGATAATACCTGCACTACAATTTAATTGAAAGTGGACAAAGGGTTGGTGATTTGCAGGTTTGAGTCCGTGCATATAATTTTGACCAGAGGTTGTTAGTGCTATTACTGGTCGATTTCACATTTTTTCCCGCAAAAGTACTGCAAGCGATTCATTTTGTTGAACCAATATTATCTTTCCAAAATCAACTGAAAAAATACGCCTTCTCGGGCAATTGGCGATAGTTTGCTTCTAGATTTTATAATAAAAATTTTCGTTTATTGAATATAATTATTAGTTAGGACCAAGTCCCAGAAAAGAAGCAAAACATACAATGAAGAAAACAACCAGATTCTATGTCTTGGCATGATATAATATGGAGTGATAGCCTATGTATAATATATATACATGGAGTCATAGGAATTTTTAAAATTGCAAAGGGAATTTATCGATATTATATATTGTTTTGGCCACCACAGATATATTAAATGAAGTAAAAATACTTGAACAATTATTGATTAAAAAACAACAAACTTGGTTAAGACATACTGAGAACTGACATAACAAGATTGAGATGCTAAAGGGACTTATGGTCATCCTGTATATTATTTTTGAAGTGTTATTTTGAGCAAGTGTTTACCATGAACAGAGACTGATTAGTGTTATCTACTCTTTATAAATCGGACATCTTCAAAGAAATATTCTTAGATTGTATGCATGTTGTTCTCAAGCTACAAGCGCCAGACGGCGCCATAAACTAGTATCGCCATAATAAAGTTATATTATAAGTATTTGTTTATATGCGACAGGCGACTGAGAGGGGGTGACGCAATCAATTGTACGATAAATATTTTCTACGTATGCGTTTCGTCCAGCTTACAAATTTATTTTGTCAGGCTTGGGTAGATAAGTAAAGTAGTACTCAACCGGAGATATTTTTTATCAAAATCGTAATATATAAGCCGGCTATTCCATTGACTGGCTATATGTGTTAATAATTGTGTAACACGACTGACTGCGACAATTTTTGAGGAGAGGGGATGTGGAGCTAATTTAAAATAAAAAATTTTGTTAGATTCGATCTTGTCCACCTTATTTTGGATATTTACATTTCTTTACGTTCAATCCACGTATTTTCAACATGTTTTTTGAATGAAACATACTTTCGCTTCACTATCTGTTATTTGTAGCCTATTGTTAGCTAGTTATTTTTGAGGTGGGGCGCGAGACTTGACAAATTCCAAAAGGGGGCATGGGTTAAAAAGTTTGAGAACCACTGCGCTAATCCTAATTCGAAACGTTAGACAAATTGAAGTTCATGTTGCATCGCTTTTGATATAGATTTAACTTTTAAACATTGAAAAAAATATTTTTTACGTATATGTTACAAATTTCGCGTCCATGCATTTTGATAAGTCATGTAAGAAAATGATAACTTTTTGGCTATTAGTTTAAATAATATACCTCTATAAAATCGTTTTTGAATAGCAAATAAAATATCCTGGATTTTTGTAATATGATGTTAGGACTCAAAAGTTATTACCAATTCAAAGTATATTGTTCGACACAACTTAGTAATATCATGTAAAGCTTATATTTGTATGAGTAAACAAACAGCCTTTAAAAACTCGAAGCAGTAGGTTTTACAACATTTTTCTCAGTAATCCCAGTAACATAATTCAAGGGCTCTTTTTACCATTTTTTGCTCACCTATCCTCATTCATTTTTGATCTTAGATGACAGATAATTGTTTGTATATCATTACAAATGAACCAACGCCTTGAATTCATCTGAATTATGCTCTTTGTACTTTGCCCGATTCTCCAGATAATGCGTTTCTTCCTACTTTGTTCATTTGAAGGATTATCTTTCATACTTTAATAGCGTGTTAGTTTGTTTTTATTGTTTATTCATTATGGATTAGGATGGAGTACTTCATAAGTCGAATATTACATATCGGAAAAGTTTATGAAATTTAGGTACTCACGTAGTATGTGTACCAGGTTAGAGTTTTATTCCGATTTTCCTTATTTTAGTTCTATTACGAGTTCGGGGACAGTCTGTGTTAGCCAAGTGAATATACCCCCTGCCCATAGGTTTCAGTTCCTTTACACAACAACATAAAGTAGGCGAACAAAATTAGTTACCTCCGCATTAGTACACACACATCGGGAGCGCCATTTATTGTACGTTGAGCCAACCTGATATTCTCAGAGGTCGCTCGTTTCCCCAACGAGTGCTTGTATATAACAGAGATTGATTGGCGATAATCATTAATTAATCACAAGAAATGTTCTTTGATTGTTTACATGTCTTTTTCGTGTTGATCCACCAGAAGGCGCCATAGATCTTATCGCCATAAACAAGTCCTAATTATTTGTAACAGCGGGTAACTTGCTTATTAAACTTCACGAATTGTCCAGCACTCTGGATCTTAAGGCACGTGTAGAGTGATATCTCTACTTTGCGGTTACGTCTAGCTTGCAAACGTTACACAAATTGAGTACATGTTACATCGCTTTTGACATAGCTTTACTTGGCAATAGCTTTTAACACTATATTTTACGTATATGTCACAAATTTCGCGTTTATGCATTTTGATGAGTCATGATTAAAGATGATTATTTTCACGGATATGAATATCACTACTAAACTAGACTACATCCACTAAAGTCGTTCTTAAATAAAAAATATAAATACCCTGGGTTCTTGTAATACAATCTTGTAACGAAAAACTATCAATACACGAGAGTTAGTCCCCATGTAATACCTGAAAACTGTTAAATTTGAGTGTACTTTATATGCTTCAATTTCACTTTTGATAATTATTGTTAATCAACAAAACAAATGCGGGGCTCCCGAAGTATGCGAACCAAGATTGCGTACATCGGAATGTAATATGTGTACTAGGTTAGGGTTAGGCCATAATTTTAGCTATAAATACTACGGGAGGCTCTTGGCTAGTCTTCGAACTGATAATAGGACTAAAATAAGGAAAATTGGAAAAAAATTATCGCCTAACCCTAAGCTGTTACCCATGTTACGTTCCGATGTCCGCCATCTTGGTTCGCATACTTCGGGAGCACCGCAAATGCATTATTTACGGTAAACATAGTGCAACATCTCGCACGAAACAACCAGTATATATGTAACCTTTCAATTAATTGTAGCCTGAATTCTTCAAAAAAAAACAAAAAAAACAAACAGAAATAACTTAATCCAAAGAAGAATGAGAACACGCAGTTCATTAACCAATATCCATCAGGCATATATGATGTCAATGATTTCCGAAATAAGATAATTTAACAAAAAAAAATTGGGAACTGCTGTCTTTAGTTCAGTATCGTATGTCGACTAGAAAATCTCTTTCGAACGCTTTCTCAGGGGTGTTGCAATACTTTTTGCTCAGTAATCATCATTTACTTTTATTCAAAGATGACAGATAATTCTATTTGATTCAAGAGTCTTGCTGCACACTAACACAAATGTATTTCTGTAACGTTTCACAATCGCTAACCATTATTTATGTGCATGCTATCGCGTTTCGTATCGTAGTTGAATAATGCTTGTCGGAAGAAGTCTGACGAAACGTTACAGAAATTCATTTGTATTAGTGTGTAGCAAGACTCTTGAATCAAATAATATAGTCATTTTTATTTTATTCAGAACATCCATGCGTTACACCCATACGGAACCACTTCCACAAAGGCATAGCGCAACTTAAGGTAGTTGGTCTTGCGTTTCCCAACGTTATGGTAGATGTTTGTTTGTATATTATTAAATGAACCAACGCCTTGAATTTATCTGGATTATGCTCTTTGTACTTTGCGCAATTTTCCAGATAATGCGTTTCTTCCTTCTTTGTTCATTTGAAGGACTATCTTTCATACTCGAGAATAGCGTTTTCGTCTCTTTATGTTATTTATTTATTTATTGTGGAGTAAGGTGGAAAGTACTTCATAAGAAGTAATCCAGAAGTATGTGTACCAATATGGAGGTAACTAATGTTTGCTTACTTTACATCAAGTTGTGTAAAGGAGGGAAAGCCTATGGGCAAGGGTGTACAAACAGTCCCCGTACTCATAATAGAACTAAAATAAAGACAATCAGAATAAAATTATGGCCCAACCCTAACCTGGTACTCATACTACAGGAATACCAAAATGTTGATAAAATTTATTGTACGTTGAGCCAACCTGTTATTCCCAGAAGTCGCTCGTTCCATCAACAAGTGCTTGCATGTGACAGAACTTGATCAATAATCATCAATTAATCAACCCCGGTCAGAAGAAACGTTACAGAAATACATTTGTGTTAGTGTGCAGCAAGACTCTTGGATTTAATAGTATAGTCATCTTTATTCTTGCCAGAGCGTCCTTGCGTTACTTGCATCCACTTCCAAAAAGGCAAGAAAAAGCAGTTAGTCTTGCCTAACCCCAACTGATAGTTATGACAGATAATTGTTTGTATATTAATACAAATGAACCAACGCCTTGAATTCGTCTGGATTATGCTCTTTGTACTTTGCGCAATTTTCCAGATAATGCGTTTCTTCCTACTTTGTTCATACGAAGGATTATCTTTCATAATCGAGAATGGCGTCGTTTGTTTATTTATTTCAATAACAAAATTGAATTAAGATGGAGAGCAATTCATTCTACCCGTCCGATACTTACTACGGTACTTCTGAAGTATGCGTACCAAGATGGCAGACACCGGAACGTAGTAGGTGTACCAGGTTAGGCCATAATTTAAGGTACAAATACTACGGGAGTCACCTGGCTAATCCACGAACTCGTAATAGAACTAAAATAAGTAAAATTTGAATATACTTATGACCTAACCCTAACATACTTCGAGAGTATACAGATTTTGACTTGCAAAGCATCATTCAAATGCAAAGTTCATTGTACACGTATTTTGGGCGTTTCCGATTCACGCCTTCGTATGTTGCACTTGTAAATTTAACTTACGCACGTAACTGTCAAGAACACACGTAGTTCATTACCGTGCATCAAAGTAATTAAATTTAAATTTATTGTACTAATGATAAAAAAGGCGGTGTCAAAATGATTCAACTGTCTGAAGGATCATGATATATTCTTTTTGACAGAGATTGGGAAATCCACTTTACACTTCCGATTAGTAGCACCACCCACTTATCTGAAATTTCAAAAAAGTGGCAAATTTTTTTTTATTGCACTGTTGAAAAAGAAAGAAGACAAATGTCCGTCTGAGTGATCGTCTGTAGCAGAAAGACGAAAAATCGATTATGGACCTGCGTGATATCAGTTATAGGGTTTCCACGAAGTCTTTAAAAATTTTAAAATTGCAAAGGAAATTTATCGATACTATATATTGTTTTGGCCCTCACAGATGTATTAAATTCGTTTTCTTCGGACATTCGAAACTTCGGGTAAACTATGTCAATGGTTCCCAACCTTTCGTTGAGGGCAACGAAAAAAAAATAATATTTTGTTTCTATGGATTTTATACATTGTTCTCATGAAGTGGTGTCCACATGAAGATTTAAAAATTGGCAAATTCGTGTTATTTCTTTTTACTAATTACTAACTACTGATTTTGGTCAGACGAAACGGTACAGAAATATATTTATGCTAGCGGGCAGCAAGACTGTTGAATAACTTAGGATAGTTATCTTTACTCTTGCTACAGCATCCTTGTTTTATATGAATACGGTTCCATCGGCGCACAAGTTTAGGTGAAGGATAAGTAGTTAGTCTCGCAGAAACTAAATCAATAATCGTACGTTTTCCTATGAATAATTCTCGCTTGGTGAGATATGAATAAATATAACGCAGTACAAGGCCATATCTTTGTTTATATTTATTTGTTAAAGTCGCAATTACCTTATTAATTTGTTGATACTGTCGCTTGTTCCGCTAAATTAGTCGCGTGCCAGAGACCTGAGACTGCCCGAGGGAATTTTGAAGCAGCGAAGAGAGAGAAAAATTAGTTCTCACGCCCAGGTGAAGGAGCCTCTTCGTCTGACAGAGCTGTTTTCTTGAAATTACTATTAAAAAATTGGTAAGGTATACTGTTATATTACCGTTATTTAATTTTTACGTAACAGTCATTTGCCATATATGAAAAGCATGGTATATAATAAACAGCTAGTCTTTGTAACATACTTCATGCAGAATAAAATACTTCAAGAACTAATTAAATTCAATGACTCTCAAATGCGATCGATTTTACTAGTTTTTTAACAGCATAATAAAACAACTTGGCTGTCAGGATAACTGGTAAGACGGAGAAGGAAAACTGAATTAGTCAAATTAATCCAATCAAAATTTGTTGCGGTATTTGAGGGCGTGGTCCATGCAATTAACAAACAATTGTATCAGATAAACTCCCCAATGCTTCTTAATGCGGATCGGATGACACCTGGGAATCATTCAGTGAGAGATATCACAGGTGAAGGATAATTATACAATATGAGCGGAAGTATAATATTCAATTGCAGTAATGATAGCATTAGATTTTAGAAAAATTAAATTTTAACTGGTGGGATTGATTATGACTTCAGATAGGCACTATCTGTAAATTTCCGAAAGCCGCTAAAAGGGCGCTTCAGAGGTGTGTGTACCAATATGAAGATATAATTTTGTTCGCCTACTTTACATCAAGTTGTGTAATATGACTGAAAGCTATGGGCAGGAGGTATCTTCACTTGGATGACATAGACAGTCTCCGAACTCGTAATAGAACTAAAATAATGAAATCGGAATGAAATTATGGTCTACCCTGGTACCCATACTACGAGAGTATCGGTAAAAGATCTTTTTCTGCAGTTAGATTCTTTAGTTTTGATTCTTTTTACTATAAAGTTACCTGGTTATAATAGTTGAAATCAAATTGTGTTTCCCAAGAAGATCTCTCATTGAAGAGTATGGGTTTATATTGTTATTTTTTTTTTGCGAAAATGTCGTTGCTCAAAAATGTCGAATTATCGTTTTGAGAGTCAGGTAGACGGCCTTGCCAAAACTATAATGACTAAGTGAATAAAAAAAAGTATTCGGTTTGGTTTTTGAAATGCGTATTAATTAATCAATACGCATATTAGTCTAAGAATTTTTATTATGAGAAGTCTCAAAAGTGAAAAAAAAATCAGAAAAAGGCATATGATATGATGCGCCGTTCCGTGAGGCATTCCGGTAAACGCCGCCAAACGTAGACAGAAATTAAAAATTAGAGCCGACGGGCACTATGCAACCAATCAGACACGACAAAGCAAGGTTGCACCGTGCGCGTCAGCTGCTAAGTGCACTGCGGCGATGCCGAAGCACGATTTTGGTAAATTCTTGGTTAAATAACCCTAAATCTAACCTACCATTTGTGGTAAGTAAATATATGATTCTATATGCTCAATTAATATGAAATCGACAGGATCAATAAGTTTCGAAATTTCCTACCACAATTTTGGTTTTAATTATGACGTCATCAATATACGTCACAATAGTCTTAAAAATAATTCCGAAATAGAGAGAAATCTCAACTGCCTGACGTAAATTTAATCCTTGTGAAAAACACGATGCAGAATAGTAGCAAATGAATTTAATAGAAGGTATTTGCACAGTGCTGTCTTTTATAAAAGATGGAATTATATCATTATAATAGGTCATCATTATAACCAAGTCCATGCTTCCATACAGGACAGGAACTGGTAACAGGACAAAAGACCGTGGTTTGCTATTTGATTAAGCCGTCATATCGACTTTCTTCTACCCCAGGAGAAATATTTAAATCTTATCCTATAAAATATCTTTATTTTTGATTTGCAGATTTTTAATAAAAGTCCACGAAATACTGGGCTGCTATATAGTATAGAAACTGACGATGTTTTGTCTATGGACTCTGTCGCTTGTTCTACTCTCTACAATAAATTGCACTTCCGCTGCAATCGAAGGTAAGACATTTTTAAACAATTTTTTTAAACAGCTTTCAATATTCTGGTAGAGCAGGGGTTCTCAAATAATGGCGCGCTCAAAATTTCTAAGAAGAAACAAACTGAAAATAAAAATATTTGTTAGAATTGATCTTGATTTTGAAGATATTTACATTTTTTTATTCTGGATTTTTACGTTTCATCCACGTATTTGCAACGTGTTTTTTTTAATAAAACATACTTTTACCTATTTGTAGCTTATCGTTAGCTAGCTATTTTTGACGCAGGGCACCAGACTCGAAAAATTCTAGAAATAGGGCACGAGAACCACCGCGATTGAGATTGATCTACAGAGTTACACGGCCTATCAACGTAAAATGGCACCCATGGCCAAGTTTGAAAATGCGCCCCCTTGGTCGTTGGTTGAGAATTTTTGTTGACAGCCTTTGTTGAAATGAGATATTTGTACGTTATTGTTCAAATAGAACAATACAGCTATCAATTATTTCCAATTTTATTTCGTTGAAACGTTTTACAACCTAAACTTTTCGCCGATTTTTTCGCCCTTATTCAAACAGCGAAAATGACACGAACCATAGCCGTTACACCTTAGTTACACCACTGCAGTTCCGCCTGGCGAGTACGGCGTCTACAATTCAAACAATCGGTTAAAGACAACAATGTTCACTCTACCATTTTCTTGCCTGTTAATTTACAGGATGAGTGGTGGCATTGCTGTCATTGCCGACACTGTTGAAAACGTTGACGTGTACATTTAGAGCCGTAATCAATTGTACAAAGCTTCCGCCAACGCTCAAATTAAGAAAATTTGTGATGGACTTATGTGATGGAACCGACTGACAAAAAAATTGAATCCCACCACTGCATAAAGGCATTACCTACAAAGCAAGAATCCGCTTGTTGTACCGGAATCACAAACCATAAAAGATAACTCGGATCTTTTGTACAAAGCTTCCGCCACTAATACAAAAATGTGAGATTTGAGAAAAACATCCCCGCCATGTTTTTAAATAACAAATCAGTAATACTCCAGTCAGGTTTGGGAATGATATAAATTTCCAACGCAATCCGAATCTCCAATTAACTCGATAATCACTTATTACCTATCGATGTTAAGATCGGTATTTATCGATCTTAAGATCGGTAAGTATTGTCTGTATGTCTGTTTGTATGTCTATTAGATGAACGCGATATCTCAAGAAGACGAGGTTGAATCTGCTCCAAATTTTGCATGTACATTCATCATATCTCAGACCTATTGATTTTGGATGAATTATGTCGTATAATTAGCGAGTTATCAATTAATTAGTGATGGGACACGTGGTGTCACTATAGAGTCATGAATCGAAACCGCAGTTTCGATCGATAAGTCTTCGTTCTCCGACCGATATTCTCGTTTTCTTATTTTTAGCGTTTGGCGGTCGACGGGGGCTTTGTACGAAAGATCCTATAAATCAATTTGAAAATATTTAAATCCGAATTTCAAATCTGATTAAAATTTTCGAAATTAATAATTTGAAAATATTCCATCTTTTCGTATAGATTGCAAATGCTGGATTTCAATTCTCAAGCGAACACCTTGCAAAACAGTCGATTGGTTTTCCAGTAAAGAGGATTGTGAGTCTGTAGGTTGTTGCCATGACGATGTGACGTCACTTTTTGCGCTTGGATGGAAAGGAAGGTGTTACGAAAAATCAGGTGAGAAAAGTAAAACGATGAGGGTCAAAATTACTGGCTAGTTTGTGTGAGAATTCGGTACTCCCGAAGTATGTGAACCAAGATGGCGGACACTGGAACGTAGGCCTATAGTATATGTACCAGGTTAGGGTTAGGCCATCATTTTATACCAATTTTCTCTATTTTAGTTCCATTACGAGTTTGAGGACTGTCTGTGTTAGTAAAGTGAATATACTCCCTGCCCATAGGCTTCCGACCTTTTACACAACTTGATGTAAAGTAGGCGAACAAAATTAGGGTGCTGCTGAAGTATGCGCACCAAGGTGTCGCATAAGCTGAACCCTAACCTGGTACACAACCTGAGTTCAGGTTTTTGCGCCATCTTGGTGCGCATTCTTCAGGAGGTTCAAAATTAGTTACTTCCATATTGATACACACACTTCTGGAGCGCCGCAATATTCGTAGCTTGAAACCATTTTAAGATCCTTGAAAACCCATCTTTTCTCAGCTGTTACGGTCTAAGACAGACATGCGCAAAGTAAGGCCCGCGGGCCAAATTCGGCCCGTTGGTTAATTCAATATGGCCCGTCTGATGCTGCCACAACCAAACTAAAACCAAGTTTTGATGTTTTAGTTAAAAAATAGTTCAAGGAATTTGTAAAGATTGCGATTGAATTTAGTTTGGGCGCGAGGCTTATTGTTTTCCACTGTTTCTTTTGTAACACTGTAAACATTGTTCATAAATGTAGTTTTTTACGTCATACTTACATGGCCCGCCAGTCTGAAAGGGCAAAATTTTTGGCCCCTGATCCAAAAACCGTGCCTACCCCCGGTCTAAGACAATGAGAAATTTGTTGTGCACTGTTGGCGTCCCATGAAAATGCTATAGTCGCTAAGATTCATATGATTGACTAATATGTGGCAAATAAACTCTCTTGACGTCTAAAACTTCTAATCATTTTGCAGGGAAATGTCCGAAAAAGGAATGCCAGGTTTCGCCTGCTGAAAGAAAGCAAGTTGGTTATCGCGCAATTGGGAAACGAAGATGCAAACGACTAGGGGGCTGTTTTGATGAAAGCAGACAAGATCCGCAGTGTTATGAAAGTAAGTAAATTTTTGATGTTTAATCAAAATAAGTAAATCTATAATAATAATATACTTGACTTGATTTGCAGTTAAGTTTGCGCAAAATAAAATTCAAAATAGTTGTAGCAGCGATATAATACCAATAAATTCAATTAAGTAAAATGGCGCCAATAACAAAGCTTAGAAATGCGCACACGGGATCGTTGACCGACAATTTTTACCGACTGTTGTTGGATTTAGATAATTGTACGTTATCATTTGAGTAAAAATATGTGTTTCAATTATTTATAATTTGAAATTAATTTATTGAAACATTTTACAACTAAAACCCAGCCAAGGTTGCCACATCCTAGATACTTCACTTTAAAATGTTCTTTGTGTATTCCAGAACGTTTACCCGAAGAAATGAAGTTTAGAACTACAACTGAATTGAGTTTAAGAACAACTGTTCTACCCTCGGTAGGATATCGAACAACGGATATGGAAGGCTTAGCCCTCGAAGAACCTATCGTCAAGTAAGTTTATTAGCTTCTGAGCAAATACCCAAGTTGAAATTTACAAAAATGAGCTGTTGTTGGCATGTTTAAATATATAGGGTGTCCATAAAGTCTTAACATTTTTAAATTGAAATTGCAAAGGTAATTTGTCGATACCATATATTGTTTGGGCCCTCACAGATGTATTGAACGAATAAGAATATATGAACAATTACTGAATAAAAAACAACCAACCTGGTTAATATATACTGAGAACTGACCTCCCTGTGGACACCCTGTATACTCACATTTTGATGTCAATTGACCTATGGAATGTTGCTATTGGGCCCGAAACACGTTGAAAACTTGGTCGATCGATCGAGTGAATGAAAACATGTAAATGTTGACTTATAAAGATCATTACTTTTGTTTGATCTCAAAGTTCACATGCACTTCATTTGGCCGGTTGATTGACTCTAAATTTTGCTCATTTTGAAAGTTTGCGCCACCTGCGAGTATTCACTGGGTGGCATACGTTCATGTTTCCTAACTTTGTCGCCATATACAGTGATGAACTGGAAAAATCGTAACAACCGGAACGCACCTAATTCGCAAAAATGTAATATATTCACAACACGACGCGGACGTTTACAGAACTGCAAAGAAATTATATGAAATGTGTTTGTGTAAAATTATAAGAGTATCCATAGCAATTGAATACAAATCTTATTATTAGAAAGGTATGGAATTTTCATGGGGTCAAAGGTCGGGGAAACATCTATTACACGTTACTGCTGTACTAATAATTAATCGTGTAATCTGACGTATAAAGACTTAATATGATGTAACAAAACATAAATTAATAACTAAGTTTACCAGAGAAACTAGACTTTTTGTACCACAATTTTATTTCAACAACAGGAACGCAAATGCAGTAAAATGTCGAACAACCGGAACGCCGTTCCGGCTGCATACCACCACTGGGCATACACCTTACAACTGCTCTATTATTCGTTTATTTTAAATAAAGGCCTGTCTATTAATACCTAACTGGGTATCGAATGACTTTTTTTTTTTTTTAGATCGAGATCTTCTCTAATTCTCTAATCTTCTAATACCACTGAATAGTAGTAATGAATGACTACAATTTTCTTAATAAATCAATCTCTTCATTTTAGAATTGGCGAATTCATAAAAGCACAAATGTTAGTTGAAGAGAGTTCTATCAATCCAGCAACTATGGTACAAAAGGAAAAAACCGACTCCGCGAAAAGATCGCAAAAAATGAAAACCAACCCAACAAAATCGTCGACACCTGCTATAACGAGATCTACAACGACACCAACCAATTCTCCAACGCTAAAGACTACATTGCTAACGACGTCAACCGAATCGACTACTGTAAATGATAAATCAGAAAAGTTAACCACGACGAATTCTTCGCCATTTATATCATATGAAACGACTCGAATCGTTACCACTAAGGAGCCGTCAAAAGTCAACACAACAGTAGTCTCACAAACATTTTCAACGCACTCTTCGAAATTGTCTGACACGTCGGCTTTCATATCTACAAACGCAATAAATCAAAGTACGATTCCAGAACCCGCAACGAACTTGACAGCTGTGTCATCCACCTCTTCAACTAATGCTATTTATACTAGTTCTTTTGCAACAAAAAATTTGACCACTACTACTTCGTCATCCGTGCCGACTACGCCATCGATAACGTCATCTATGACGTTATCTCTGTCTATCATATCATCGACTAATTCAATTTCCACTCGACCTGTTTCAACACAAAACAACGCATCCAGTACACCGTTAACATCAACTTCAACGTCATCAACATCGACTACGTCACCGATTACGTCATCGTTTGTTTCTACCTCAAACCCAACTTCCGTGAAACCAACTCATGCGCCGGGGTACTACGGTCCTAACGGAATCTACGAAATGGGCGGATTCACTCTTCTTGCTCAATGTCCCAGCGAAGACCAAGAAAAAAGGGATTGCACCAGAAGATCAGTGACAAAGTAAGTTGGTATTCCCGAATCGGTACTCCTGAAGTATGCGCACAAAGATATCGCACAACCTGAACACTGACCTTGTACACTACCTGAGTTCAGGTTGTGCGCCATCTTGGTACGCATACTTCAGGAGGTCCCCCGAATCTCTGAGGGTATTTCGGTAAATTCGATGTCGAAAACTCTATAAAAAAAAACGAAACAGGGTATGGACAAAAAGAAATCGAGCGGAATTGTTTACAAATCAACCAGTTTTAAAGCTACGGCGATGTCAGAGTAAATTTAAAAATAAATAAAATTAACAGCTCGTTAGGAGAACTTCCATATGAAAGTTTAAAGTAATTAATCCCGCTTCCGAAATGAAGAGCAATTTTTTTTCATACGGCAACAATTTTCCATGTAATGCTTAATAAATATAACATAAATCACTGTTTTTTGAATGTTTCTCGTTGATTCGTAAGCCAGTCTAGTTCTGATATACATAGGTTATATCTTCACCCATTTTTTGAAGTATGCGCACCAAGATGTCGCATAACCTGAACCCTAACCTGGTACACAACCTGAGTTCAGGTTGTGCGCCATCCTGGTGTGCATACTTCAGGAGGTTCAAAAAATCTTATGCCTTGTGATCTCTCAAGACCTTTTTAATTTACCTATCAATTTATATTAGGAATATAACTTGACCTTCACTTTTTCAGAGCATCTTGTTATAAACAATTCTGTTGTTGGAAGGAGCCGAACATCTGCCATCTACCCACTGTTAAAACATTGCATTGGAAGAAGTCTAATAAAAGTAAGCAAAATCAGTAACGGGATTTATTTGTAAAGTTATTCCCAAAGCAAGTTCATGATAACTCATTCCAGCACGTATAAACTCGTATTCGTAAAACCAAATAGGTTTAGAAATCGTTATGACATCGTGTAAAGCCTGTGGAAGTCATTTGTGTATTTTTGTCTGAAAGCGACGACACACTAAGAAAAACATACTAAAATATCTAAATTAACTAAACTGGGGCTGAAAGTCCTTTTAAAATAGCCGAGTAATATGATATAAACATTTGGCTTTAAATCGGTATTTTGTGTACTTGCTATATGAGGTTTGAAAATCGTTTTTAAATTATTCTGCTTGCAGTTTTCAATTTTGTAACAGAGTACTTGATACTCTCTTATAGGTTTTGGCTGGACTTCTTGGGGATCGTGGTCACGATGTCCTGACGCCTCGTCTTGTACATTAGCTACCCAGACAAGGTCAAGAAGATGTCAAAGCAATATAAATTGCGTCGGTAAGAACGAGGAAACGCGTAATTGTGCTGTAACATGTCAAGCATCCTGGAGCGAGTGGGGAGAGTGGACAACATGTTCCGATTCTTGCGGCCCCGGAGTGACTGAAAGAGCAAGGCTATGTCTTAGAATGGGTGAGTACTATTATCTCGTTGGTACTCACGTAGTATGTGTACCAGGTTAGGGTTGGGCCATAGTTTTATTCCGATTTTCCTTATTTTAGCTCTATTACGAGTTCGGGGACTGTCTGTGTTAGCCAAGTGAATATACCCCCTGCACATAGCCTTCAGTCCCTTACACAACTTGATGTAAAATAGCTGAACAAAATTAGTTACCGCCATATTAATATACATACTTCTGGAGCGCAATTTTGTTTGACCTGTTTTATAGCTCACTCGTACGTCGTTTAGAATCAAAGTGTCTGGTCAGAACAGTTTTAATCTTATCCCGAGGTGAAATAGCTGCAATTTTGTATCTCATCGTTCCCACCACAAAGTGGGTGGAGTGACGATAAGTCGTCATGAACGAGAATTGGTCTCATATTTCTTTCCTGCGTTTTTTTCTCTTTAAAATACCTATATGTAAAAGAAAATGCAATATCATAATATATATAGTGTGTTTGGGGAATTGGTTTTGAACCATTTGGAGAAACCCTTGTACTATCTAGTTTAATTGTCTTTCATTGACTCAAGTTTAATGATAGATTTGTTTAATAATGATTTGCCAACCAATGAATTTGAATATATTTGAACAATAACATAGCCAGTGGTTCCCAAATTAGATTGGCCGGGGCCAAAATTAGACGCGGAAGAATATCCGTGGCTGGGAGAGGGAAATGCTCGCAAGTGTCCGGTCCCGTTACGTATAATTAGGATACCGGTTTGATTGAATTGTCACAAAAAAAACGTGTTTAAACTGTGATATTCGCGTAACAATTGGCGGTTTAGAACGCAAAATAAGAAAAACATGAAACTTAGTGTTAAACTATTTCAAAGTTCGGAGGGCCATATTAAATCGTTAACCGGGCCGTAGTTTGCCCGCGGGCCGCGATTCGGGAACCACTGATATAGACGAATTGGAATGAAAAATTTTCAAAACCCTTGGAGTGTTCAGGCAGAACCTCGGAAGAAAACCACTGGAGCCATATTTTGTCGCCAATCTGACATTTATCACTTATCCAACTCTTTTATTTCAGGCATCATAGCTTCAACTTCTAGTTGTCTTGGTGGTTATAAAGGTTCCAGTGAAAGCAAACCATGCAATACAGATCTCTGTTCTCAGTGGTCTTCGTGGTC
Organism: Styela clava; assembly: GCF_964204865.1. Lineage (NCBI taxonomy): Eukaryota > Metazoa > Chordata > Ascidiacea > Stolidobranchia > Styelidae > Styela > Styela clava. Next base: position 7,349,353 of record NC_135254.1, read on the forward strand.
GTCTGGACTCTGCCCTGCGGAGTGTGGATCAAGTGGGATTGGCGTTCAAGAAAGGTATTATGTCATTATTTTCTCCCGGATTCAGGGTGTACGAGAACCAGTTTTTGGAATTCCGTGACACCCGCGAACCCTTTATTTTTTGATTTAGCTAGGCATGGTTTTCTGAAACGAGGGAACCTGTTTTTAGCGACACTGTAAGTTTTTTTTTACCGATAATTAGATAGTTTTCGATCATACGTGTTATACAATATAACTACGTGCACTTGCGTGAGTGTGTGTTACTTTAAGTTGTGAATTCTGCATGACTTTATGGCTTTGCAAATATTCAAATGTGCAATAAATCTTTTTTGTTTTTAGGACTTGTAACGAAAAAGGGAAAAGTACCGGCGAAAAACAGTGTTCAATAAAAGTGAAAATTTGTAAAGGATTACCCTGCACAAACATAAAACAACAGACAGCAGAATGGAGTACGTGGAGCAAATGGAGCTCTTGTTCTAACAGTTGCGGGATTGGAACTAGAAAAAGAAAGAGAGCGTGTAGTACAATGGACGGTTTGATCGCTACACAGAATGTCAGAGTATTTCCAGGACAAATGACACCATGTATTGGTGGTAACTCTGCAACCATGGAAGAGCAAACATGCAATGAAGGTAAGAGACATTATTGCCGAAATTTTGGTTTTTAAAAACTCTAGTTTTCATATTTTTATGACGATGCAAAATGATATTTTTTCATAAACACCGCATTACGTTCACACACAAAATATGAGCAGTGTGGTATGCGACATCGATCATCGGGCAAAAAGTATAAAATGACTAAAATGTAGTTGCCAAGCTTAGAAATGAACGTAAAATGATGGAAATCTACATAATAATTGTCGAAGTTTCGTTTTAAAAAACTTTGGCTTCCGTTTTCTGGCAACGCAGTGCGGTTTCCTCTAGAAAAGTATCACTCAAAATTATTACAAAGTATGGCCCGGGACCAGTGTGATATCATTTGTCATCGGATCAGTATAAAAATATTTCCTCTTTTAAAGTATCGTAGGAAGACTTCCCCCAAACATATGCCAAGATTACGAATAAACGTAAAAAGATGGAAATCTAATATCTCTAACTTTTTTCAGATCTCTGCTTATCGTGGTCAAAATGGTCAGCTCCGAAGCCTTGTAGCGCTTTGTGTGGCGGAGGAACAAAAGACATAATAAGAACTTGCACAAAACCGGGTTTTAGAAGTATTCCCCCGAGTTGCTCAAGGACGAGAGTGAGATGTAGAGGCCATCAATGTCCAAAATAATGTTTTTTATCTGTGAATTTCCTTATTTTTTGTGCAATTCAGCACTGTTTGTTTTGCATGTGCCATATTACGAACTATAAACTATGGTCCTACCGACCGAATACGTCGGATTCATATTTATATATTATTATGAAAACACGATTATATTGGAGTATACTGCTTCTCGAACTTTCATGATCCGTGCCCCCTCCAATTGCCCCGTGACGCCATTGCTGCAATGTACAGTGTGTAATTCAAGAACGCTCAAGAAAAATGGATCACCGAACGGTTATGACGTCATAATGAAAATTATAATTTTAAGTTTACCAAGCGAAAGGCCTATATCATATCGTAACACTCGGGCCAAGGCAAGTTTGGAAAGCCCTCAATTACAGTTACTACTCAAGTTATAATGCGGTGGCCTCCTGAAACCATTCACTAACTCAATATATAATTGATTGAAGCTTATGTTGATGTATTTATTCAATACAATCATTTTTTGGTGCTTCTGAAGTATGCGCACCAAGATGTCGCATAACCTGAACCCTAATCTGCTACACAACCTGAGCTCAGGTTGTGCGTCATCCTGGTGCGCATACTTCGGGAGGTCCCCTTTTTTTATTATACATTACTATTTATGATTTCTGCTATTATTTATTTCAAAATACAAGACTTGAAACGAAAAGCTGTGGAATGCTTTAAGGGTTGGGATGCCAGAAGGAGAGTTTCGAATATTTCCCTATATTTTGTAGCCTGTATTTTTTTTCAGCTGATGATTAACAAGCTTGCCTGAATCAAACGTAAAGTCAAATGTTTTTTGTACGATTCTCATTTTACATCGAGTTTAGTGGGTTAGGTCAATGCCTCACAATCCACAAACTTTGACAGTGGATGAACCCGGAAAATCACTCTACGCTGGCGCGGTGTCCAACAATGTTTGGAAGTGTTTGAAGCTTCGAATATTGATATATCGTCTTTTTTAGAGGTGAAAATTATGCGGCGGCTTGATGTGTCGGAATTATTATGTGGTGCTCCTGAAGTATGCGCACCAACATGTCGCATAATCTGAATCCCAATTTGGTACACAACCTGAGTTCAGGTTGTGCGCCATTTTGGTGCGCATACTTCAGGAGGTCCTATTATGTACCTATAACGGCTGGCTAGAGGCTAGTTAAAGCTTTTTCCACCAGCAAAATAGTACTAATTTTGTGACCGACTAAGAATGACTCATTTTCATCGGGTTTTTGCTCCTCGATATTAAATATGAGAACGAACAAACACAGCACGTAAAAATATTCCCAAACAGAGTTTTACTGCCTGTCTGACGAAGTCTGATTTTGGTCAGACAAAACGGTCAAAACGTTACAGAAATACAGTTGTGTAAGTGTGCAGCATGACTCTTGAATTGCATAGTTTTACCAGTGGGGTTTTTATTTACGTGACCTGTGACCAAATATTTTCAAATGTCCCTTAATCTGTCATAGATAGATCCCAGTGTGCAGATTTTACAAAATCAGTTGACCAGTGAAATGTCGTTTTGCACATCATGCATGTCATGCGTGTATGGTTACCGTAGCGACTATGATTTCATTTATTATTTAGACTAAACAATAACAATGTTTAAATGCAAATATTGATCACTATAACCAATGCCTTTTTTGATGAGTTGGTATTAATTTTTATTTATCGCTTGAGAGAAAACTGTATTTAAATGAATGAATTAAACCAGCCAAGTCTTTCAATGACAGCATGAGACATGTGCGGCGCGCGAACTCGTTGCATATTTCATTCGGATATTTCATTTATTATTTTGCAACAGGCAGTGAATTTTTTGGGTGGTGTTCGTGCTGTTTAAATAGAAATCTCTTCCCAGACCCCAGTAGATTCTTTTTTCTAATTTAAAAAATATATTAATAATAGCAGCCTAGCTATTCGATTTGATTTACAAAAAACACAAATCATTCATGAAACACTAGGGCTAGGCTATCTCTGCATGTCCTGATCCCAAGAAGTTATTTGACGTACCACTGTACCAGGCAGCCTGGAAAAAGAAAGCAGACAGTTTTACTGTAAAAACTTAATTTTGTTTTTTTGTTTAGAATTTTACCATGCTTGAAACTTCTATCGTTTTTATGGTTGTATACCATTGCTGTTATAGCATAAATAACTGCGATTAATTGATAATGTGGAATATTGGTTCCAATATTTCTTGATATACTTGTTTTCGTGACAAAATTTGAGAATGTCTCTGAAATCAATCGTTCAAGAAGCGGAACAAGCATTAGCAAATGGATTTTTCAAAGAAGCAGAACATCTATACACAAGAGCTATTGAGGTACTGGAATATTGTGTTTCCTAATTTGTAAGTATAGGCTAGTGCAGGGGTTCCCAAGTTTTTTTCAGGACGACCCCAAGGACAACTTTCAAGTGTCCAGTGCGACCCCAGGTCAATATATATATTTTTCATGAAACTTTAGAGCTTTTTTCACTGGACTGTTGAGTTTGATCATGTGGTGATATCAAGTAAAATAGACTAAAACCAAACAGTGATGTCACAATAAGCACGTACCGTACATTTTCTATAGCATAAGCATAGGGCGATGCCTATGGGCCTGTTTTACAGTAAGCCATGGTACAAACTGCTAAATTTAACATGGCTTGTCAAATCTTAGATTATTTGTACATCCATCCTCTACCATACCTCAGCGACCCCACCAACCCCATGACCTGTTTGCGACCCTACCTACTTATCACTCCGACCCAATTTGGGGTCGCGAACCCTGGTTTCGGAACCCCTGGGCTAGTGCTTTGATATAGCATTTTTTAGCAGTTAGAGACAATGAATTTCCTGTTATCTCTTCTAACAATTAAACTCTGTATTTTTTTTATGTGCTAAAGCTGACTGTCATGCTGCAAAGTAATTTTAAGGGTTTTGACTACCTTAATTTAAATAGTTTTATTTATCTTAGGTTGATCCCTCCAATCCAAATTTATACGAAAGTCGAGCATTATGCAGAATTCAGTTACATCAGTATGACGATGCTTTGCAAGATGCTGAAATGGCATTGGATCTAAATCCTGATTTTGTGATGGTAGGTTTTGTTTATTCCTCAATTTCATCACCAAGAGAGAAAAAAAGCTCTTGTGCCGGCGCTCCAGTAGTATGCTTACCAATATGGAGGTAACTAATTTTGTTCGCCTATTTCACATTGAGTTGTATAAGGGACTAAAACGCATGGGCAGGGCATAAATTCACTTGGCTAACACACACAGTCCCGGAACTTGTAGTAGAACTAAAATAAGGAAATTCTGAATAAAATTATGGCCTAACTCTAACCTGGTACACATACTACGTGAGTATCCTTGTGCCTACTATCACACATTTCCTTCAATTGATGTCTGCATGCTTCACTATGATAACATTAATAATAAAGCTTAATTCCTATTCCGTTGGATTCACATAAAAAATTTGTGTTGTGTCATAGTTTTAAAATGTATATGGAATTACGGATTAGAAATATTTTTTTGGATGTATTCGGGATAGTCCAGTATACATGTCCACTCAAATAATGTGAATCTGACACAATTTTTGCACTATGAATATGGATTTTTCCGCATGTCAAAACTGAATACTTACACTGAATTCAAACTTTATTAGGTTGGGATTTTTTTAAATTTTGTGCATTTTCGGATCCAAATTTTACTGTCATATCAAGGCGCAGTTCTTACCACTTCATCGCAGCTCCTGTCACGAACGAACAGTTGGCAGCTCTTGCCGTGGTTATGGTACTACTTTAACGGTATATTCACAAAGTTATGTACCAGATTTTAGTTTATCATGAGGAATTATATCCACTTAAACCTGAAACCTAAACCAAAATCCATCCCAACTGTATCCATAAAAAACTGTTCCAACTTAACCAATATTTATCACCATCAGGGGCAGCTCTGCTATTACAGCCGACATGCGGTGGTTATGGCGGCAAAATTTTTCCGCCTTTGGTCTTCAATTTGCTGTGGCAACGGCAGCTCGCAATTGATTTGTGGGAGCTAAAAAGTCAGTCGCCATGGGTTTGACCATAGAGGCCATGGTTTGGAAATTCCGCCATGGTTTTGCGGCAGATTCACACGCCACAAAATACTTGAAACTGCATTTGGTCATATCGGTAATCAGCCATGCGGCATCACCCCATTGACACCTTCAAATTAAGTCTATATGCCCTCCAATAATAGTCACCAAATTTCAGTTTGCTCATTCAAAGACTTGTTCTGATTAATTATCGCTGGTCATTTACGGCTTCCTCCACCCTCAAGTCCATGCTCCCGAAAACAAACAACTGGTTAACTAATCCCATACCCGACCTGGACTGGTAACGGACAAGAGGCCGTGGTTCGCCATATGACTAAGCCCTAAGCGATTCATACCCTATTCCCATCCCTTCACATCAGAACCTGGGACATGAACGTGCCATAAACTGCCTGTTGTACATATCATCGTGGTGCCGTGGTGTATTGTACAAGAGTTTTATTTGTATATTTCATGTCTGTTGTCCTACTATAACGCAGCAGTCCTAAACTGCAGTTAAACTTGTTGGGGTTCATGTCACACATCTGTGTCTTAGGCCAGTAAGGTCTTGAACATGTGTCCCGTCTCTTTTATACCGTTCAACTATAGTGCAGTCGTGCAGATACTGTTACATTTTTGAGGCAAATAAACATACATACATACATCTTATTGGCTTTCTACTCCCCCAGTATAAATATGTAAATTCACTTCTATCCGCTCTTTTCTATATACTGATGTATTAAGAGATACTATATATACATGTTCCACGTAACCATCTGAAAACTAGTCTGCTCATAGCATGTACCAAACAACAAAGCCACTGGGCTAATCTAAATGAAAACAAAATATTCTGGAATGATACAAAGCTTGCTTTAGTGATAGCAGATACACATCAACATACCTATTGTTAATTTTTATGAAAATATTTTCACAAGACATCGTGAAATGTTTATTTATTTTATATTCCTCTTCTCTGACATTTTTAAATGTCTGGATAAACTCATTTATAATGTTGGTTCCTTTGGTAACATTCAGTTGCTCGACAGTTTTGAATAGTATTTATGTCCCCTTTCTAAGAGTTCATTATTAAAGTAAAAGCCTGAGCTCTCATTAAATGTCATAGTATGATTTTGAGAAGTGCAAGTTATTAGATATACCAGATAAATTTATCTATGGATTGATACATATTTATATGAGTGTGATTGATTATATATATATTAGTGTTTGTTTGCAGCTATCACTATTCCTTATCAGGAGAAATTTAATTATAAAGTAATTTATGACTATCAGAAGAGGTTCGCGAGACTAACTCCCAATCCTTTCTCAATGCTTTCTCAAATTGTTGTAAACTGCTTGTCTGAGGAAAACTGATTTCGGTCAGACGAAACGTTACAGAATATATTTGTGTTAGTGTGCAGCATGACTCTTGAATTGCATATTAATTTATGACTATCAACAATTTTCAATATTTGCACCAGAGTGGTGTGTTATAATGTCAGAATTATAGAGAATCTTGTCTATGCAATCTTTCCTTGTCTACATAGACACATTCACTCATTGTATTTTCATTTCATCACAGGGTTATTTCAGACAAGGCGTTTCTCTCCAATGCCTGGGTGATTTTTCACAATCCATTGTCTCATTCTCTGAAGGATTAGTTCGAGATCAGAAGAATCCACAATTGCTCAATGCAATCATTGAAGTTTCGTTGAATTCCCCCATAAGAAGTGAGTATTTATGTGGATAGATTTTTAATATTTACGTCAGGGGAGAGGGGAAGCCCCTAATTAAGATGTCTTAATCATCTTCCATGATGGCTATGGGATAGTTAATCTGGTTTCCGTTTCAAATAATTGGACTAGTTCTTATTTTTGTCTGTGTTATTGCAGTACCAATTTCTGAAATATATCTGGTTATTATTATTGTTCCGCAACTAATGAATTGATCAATTCGAATTTTTCAGTGCTCTATTATAGATGGAAGACACTAGAAGGCTATTGCTTTTGTTTTCTCTTTTTTCACATTTTTTTATTTAGAGTCTTGTGAACCCAATATTTCACCCAAAAATTTTGCTAATTTATTGATAGCAAAAGATATCAGGAAAATACGTTAGATGTCAGGGTCAACTCCCATAACCGCCACCTCGTTCAGAGTAATATAAATTGATTGTCCTTCGCCATACCAGAAAAATTGTGTTCTTCCTCTTCTTTCTTTTGACTGTGCTTGTATTTTATTATTTTATTTTTGCTGTAACCCTTTTTTTAGATGATACAATGTTTTCTCTCTACTTTTTATTAGCTACTGTTAGATTTAATAGCGGGTGTCACATCTTGTTAACCAGTATTGGTTTATCACATCTCCTTTCATCCATATAGGCCATATTTGAATTTCTTTACCATATTGTTCGCATAAAGTGTATTTTCTGTGAAAAAAAAAATACTATACTGATTACCCAAAAGAGTGACTCCTCGTGTATGAGCTTGCCCGTAACCTTTGTGGTAGTGAAAGTGTGTGAATCCTCATAAAAAAATCTACCGGTAAATGTTTTTCCGAAATATTCCTTCAAATATCAGATTGGTTTTCTGGAATTTCAACTTGCATTCTAGCTATGTTCATCACCGTAATCTCAATATTGATTATATTTAATGATTTATTTATTTATTACATTTCAGCCTCACTTGAACCAGTCATGTCTCAACTACGTAAGATGCGTCTCGATACCAATCCATTTATAATAACTTCAGTGATTGGTCAAGAACTATTAGCTCACAGCCATACAGAAGATGCTGTACAAGTGAGTATTGTTTGTAATTTATACATATTTTGTTCCTTAATAAGTATGTGACCTACTAAGCTGACTAATCTGTACCAGTATTATTCAAATTCTATGTCACAGAGAAAAAATATTTAAGTAAAAAAGAAAACATGATCACCTTGGGGTAAACGAAAAATGTATTGAGTTTGAAAAGGGAGATAGGAGGTCTACCATACTGGCCTATAACCAGGGGCGCAGCCAGGGGGGAGGTTACATGGGTCGTAACCCCCCCCCCCCTTTGGAATATTTTTTTTTTTTTAATAGTGTTACGTTTACTTGCAATAATTTTATTCTTTGCGTTATCACTTTCGCCCAGCGTCCTAATTTATTATTTATGTTTACGATTCGTTATCGCTGTTACGCGGCAGTGGATCTAGTTGCCAGCGGGGGGTCACGGAAGTGACAATCTACACTAAACATTTTTAAATACAATTGTACTACCTTTCACTTGACACAAATAGCAACGGACGTATCACACTATTGCCGTCAAAACTATTCCACAAGCGCGCTCTCGCCTCGCCACATTCAACGCATCCATACTTTTAATTACATACGTTATCGTTGGTTATCGGCTTATCGCTAATTACGAATTTCAGTTATATAGTGCATCTTTAACAAGCGATGGCACCAGGATCATAAGCAAATAACAAAATGAATTATTGGAAATGTATGGTTCATTAACAAAGGATTGCCAAATGTGGCAGCATCGAAAAAAGGTGTCATAAAATAATATTCAATCTTCGAAAACAAAGCATTGCAAAATAATGTTCAATCTTCGAGTAAAAAGTATCGTAATATAATGTTCAATCTTATGGAAATTTTTTTTTAAAGAATAATGTTCAATCTTCGAGATTTTTGGGTAGCAAACTCGTCCAAGACTCGTTTGGAATCGTCTGTCTGCGAAAAGCAGTTACATGCGTTGTCTTCCAGATCTTTCCAATAAACTGGTAACAATATGTTATTAAATTATAATTAAATTATTATAGTTAAATTATCGCTGAAAGTGAAGAAGCGCTATGCGCAAAATGCAGCTATCACGGGCGCGGGATTTCAAATTCGCGACGATTTCACTTTCAGTAATATAGGTCTCGATGCATTGCAATAAAAATTAGAATTTATTAACAGTTAATTGCAACAAGCAAGAGTTTTACATTGAAAGACGTTCCCAATCAGTACGATACATGAGCTTGTTTTTAAATGATTGTAATCGTTTTATGAAGTTATAAATACGGGAACATCAAATATATTTATTTTGGAAATGGATTGATATTTCGTGACGCACTCAAAAATAGTTTATGAACCATTGGCATTTGGCAAATATCATTAATTTATGCTATTTCCTAATGTTTCATGATTGCTAATATTTCATTCTATTCTTATTTTACATTTTTTGCGGTATTTCAATTAAAATCATGACGATGGCATTTTATTTAACTGTTGACAATGGGGTAATAATCGGCGATTACTAAAAGGTTGAAATGGGACATGCCAAAACAAAATAAACGAATTGACGCCTGTCAAAGGGGGCAGGGTCTGGCGACAAATAGCCACATGTGTCGGTGTTTCTCTATCATCGGCATTTTCGGCATCACTTTGAAACTCTAAAACGCAAGGACACCCCGCGGAGTGAAGACTTTCTTTCGCATAGGGAAATATTTGACTTACGATTGCTGAATAAGCGAAAAAAACAAATGCTTATTTTCTTGCTTGAAACAACGATAAACCAATTTAACCCTGTTGCCAAAAGTAATAGCATGCATTATTAACAAACTGGTAATAATATGTTGATAAATCGCCGCTAAAAGTAGAGAAGCGTTATGTGCAAATATCACAGGAATTTGAATTTGCGACGAATTCACTTTCAGTAATATAGTTAACGACGCATTGAAATGAAAAGTTGATTGATTTTTTTTGACCAAAGAGAATGGTCGGCGATTGCTGAAAGTAGGACATGCAAAGAAAGGCTAATGAGACACAGCGACGCACATGTTGTTTTGCCATCGTCGGAACATCTTTTTAAAGACCTATAAACGCGTTTTTATTTCACCGTAACCCCCCCCTTGAAAAAATCCTGGCTGCGCCCCTGCCTATAACAGAAGGTGTGATTCCATCCCATCAAACAAAGTATCCTATGTTTACTCCAGCAAACTTTAAATTTGATCAATACAGAAATGTAAATATTTACCACATTCCTGGTCTTGTGTATCTGGAATATTTTGAAAGTTCCTACAAACTGAAAACCATAGCAGTCATGACATTAGTATAAATTTTACCAGGTAGAACATGAAATTTATACAAAAATGCTACAAAGGTAGAGAAAGTCAATAAAACTGTTTAAACATATAAAAAATCACAGACTCTCTTCGGGTTAAAATTCCAGCCTAGAGCCGCAGACAAAAAAATATTGAATAGTTAACGTTATCTGTTATGCCCCATTTATTCAACAACAACTAAAATTGTAATTTTTCCAAAAATATTTTTATTCGAGTTGTTTTGAACTTTGTTCTAATCTTAAAGGTCAGTTTCTTTTGTACTATTACCTTTGTTCCTCTATGGCAGGGCTACTCAACTGGCGGACCGCGGTCCGAATCCGGACCTTTCGGGTATTCGATTCGGACAGCGCCTAATTCTTTATTTTGGATCATTAGCCCCACTTTTGAAACTTCCTTTTAGGGTAGGATAGGATAGGATTTACATATTTATCCTGGGGGAGAGGAAAGCCGATAAGACGGCTTATCCATATGGCGAACCACGGCCTCTCGTCCGGTTACCATTCCAAGTCGGGTATGGGATTAGTTATATTGTTTGTTTCCGGAAGCATGGACTTGGTGGTGGAGGAAGCCGTAACCGACCAGCGGTTACGTGAACCACCCAACGACGGCGATTATAAAATCACTTTTATAGATTTGATATATTAAAAGAACTATAACGTCATAATAAACAATCTTGATTAGCTAATAATCATTAGTCGACCGAGGAAGTGTGTGTTTAAGGATGCCGAAATATATTTTCTGGAAAGACCGGACTCAAATAATTTTGAAGTTTTGTATGTGGATCTTCGATAAAAATAGTTGAGTAGCCCTGCACCATGGCAGCGTTTCGCAAAATTTTCCGCAAGCTTTCCAGAGTGTTCTGCGAAAAAGCGATAGAAATTTCAACTGAATTGGTCTTTATTTCGGCGCCTCTGGGTCATAGTTTTTTCTCCCAACTGGCAGCGTGCTATCTAAACAGGGGGGTAGTTACCTCATAATTGCTTGGTGAGAAGAAGAAGTTTGAGAGACACTGCTCCATGGAATAAATAGAACACTTGTAATATATTTCTATTTTATATTATTTCCTCTTCATGACCACGATTCACAGTATTTCTAATACCCACAGCTCTTCTCAAGAACTGTCACTCAGAATCAGCTTAATGTATTTTCTCAGTACCTGATCAGATTGAATTAAATTGGATAGGTATTGATTTTAAAAACTTAATAAAGATAATTGAGATTTCAATACTTACCGGCACCACGTTGATTTGATTCGTTTTTACACATCGGTCGTGTTTTTTATTAGCAGAACTTAGATTGATTCATTGAATATTTACATCGTTGTGAGTTGTGACACATTCTAAATCTCAGAGGTTTATCAAGTGTTTTTCTTTTCAAATTAACAGTTGGTGTTATGTGAGGCTAACTAACTACTTGTATGCCTTTTGCGCAAACAGATTCTTATGGGTATAACGCAAGGATGCTGTAGCAAAATAAAGATGGAGCTGCACACTAACTAAACATATGCAACAAGATTAAAGTAGAATGTCTTCTGTTTGTTTCCGACTCGAGAAACATAAATAAGATAATAATGTTTTATTTGTTTATCAGTGTTCATTTTTTTTGTTTTCTATATCTATTCTATATTAGTGATAATTATGCCATATTACATATATATTAATTTTCATTAAAGCCTTATAAAAGGGACACATTGTCACGTTGAAAATTGGGTTTGCAATAGTAACAATGATCAATGGGATATCAATATTTGTAATATAGGTTTAAAAGATTTTTCTACCGAGGAGTGGAATCTTGATATTCGTCCATTATCGCACAAACTTTTGACTTTGTAAAATTATTAATTATGTTTACCAGGTGCTTGAGAATGCGGTTTCTATAGGAACCAGAAGTCTCAAATTGAAAGGATCTGTTTTCTCTGCTCTTAGCAGCGCTCTATGGTCGCTTGGAGACACAGAAAAGTAAGTTGATTAGTTTATGGCCAATTTATGTTTCACCACATCTGTTCTTTGGTTATTTATTTCTGTCTTGGCTGTGAACTATTAAACTTGTATCAAAGTTAGACTCTTATCACAGGTGTCGCTGCTCGATAACCAACTTTGGTTTTTTGCGTCACCTTTCACCATGAAATGTCATTTTCAACTTTTTTTAAGTTTATGTTCACTGTGAGTGCATTTTCATTTTGGTGAAAAATAAACTACTGACTAACTGACTCACTGAACGAATGAGTGTCCGGAAAATCTGCAGCAGGAAATTTTGAAATAGGGTTAAAGTTGGGGCATGCTCTTAAATAACGAATCTTTTTTAAATAAAAAGATACTTCAAAAACTTAACTGTTGTTATCACAAATAGCCTACTTGTTTTACTGCAAAATGCGACGATTTTTCCCACGGCGAATTTTCCTAGAACCCAACAAATGGCCTTTCAATCGTGGGGCAGTGAAGTTCTTCCAACTATATCAATTAATGGTAGTGAATTATTTACAATGCAGGAGTGTTATAAGACTAGTTTAATTGAATTTTTATTTTTCAATAAATATTCCGATATTTGATCCATTTCGGACATCCCTTACTGAAAAAAACATATGAGAAATAGTGTAAATTCAAGGTTTCATAATCTAAAAATATGCTCATATTGTAAAAAATAAATTGTGCGCTATGTTCGACCAAAGTCGATAATAGTTTGTCGAAGTGCCTGCCGACAGCAAAGGTTCTGAAAACGCCTATTCCCACATCATAAGCCATGACGTGTTTTAATTTCAAATAACATTTATTTTCGAATTTTCTGTTGTTATTTAACAGGAAACCATGCTTTCATTAATGTCTTAATCAGTGTATTAAATAGCAAAGAAAGTCAGTCGTCCACTTCTACCTACCGTTAGGCCAATACTATCAACCCCTTTATGATTACACAAACACGCTTATTATTCAATTGTGACTGAACAAAAGCTTCTTGTGAAATCACAAAATATTTGAAGAATTCTATTATTGTGTCATACATGTTTCTCCCATGGAGTGTCATGTTTCATAAAGAGGTGTGTGCAGAGAGTTAGATCTTCTATGGGTTATCTATGGCCAATTTTATATATTTTGATCTCTCGTTTTAAACTGCCTTTGTGTTTTCTTGCTTTGTATGAATGGCCCTTTGTGTTTAGGAAATATATTAATAAAGTACGGGTTATTTATGACAAAATTCATGGGGCACATGTTTCGGTCATCATGTGGAGTCTGGCTGTCTGGGAAGCGTGATTTCTTGCTATTTATTGAATATGGAATCAATTTTCATTTGTACGTTTGATGAGAATTATCATTATTGGACATAAATTGCATACTTTTTTACCTAAATTTTTCGAGTTCATGATGTTCTTGTTGATACTTAAAATTATCTTATGACGCTTGAAAATAGCCATAGTCCATTCATTCCAGAAATATGTTTCACAATCACGCAAACAAAATTCCAATTGCATTATTGAACGAATCACATATAATTTATGTAATGATCTGTTTGTGGGAATAGTTACATCCCTCATTTCTTGACAATTTTGAAAATCTCAGTTCTAAGATGTGAGGGCAAGTCTCAAGCATTTTACTAATTACACTACTAATTAATATGTAATTAAACATGTTAAAATCGATCTGCTGTCTTTCACAAGATAGAGTGACCGTACTTTTGCCTTTGTGTATCTGTGCAAATATGATCAAGGAAATGAAATTGTATAACGAACATAATGGTATAAATTCAAAATGAATAGGTCTAATGCTCCCAAAATAAGGAGACAGATATGTACCGAATTCAATACCCGAAAAGTACGGTTAAGATTGCAATCCTTCTATTAAATAACTCTGGCTGATAATGACTATACCATTGGTTCTTAAGCTTTTTAAGTTGCGCCCCTTTTTTAGAATTTGTCAAGTCTGGCTCCCCACCTCAAAAATATCTCACTCACGCTACAAATAACAGATAGTAAGTCGAAAGTATGTTTTATTCGAAAATAATGTTGAAAATGCATGGATGGAATCATAATCACTAAACAATAATAAAAATGTAAAATCCAATATAAGGCGGGCAAGATTTAATCCAGGGGTTCCCAAACCAGGGGTCGCGACCCCAAATTGGGTCGGGATGATAAATAGGTAGGGTCGCAAACAGGTCATGGGGTCAGTGGGGTCGCTGAGGTATGGTAGAGGATGGATGTCAAAACATCTAAGATTTGAAAAACCATGTTAAATTTAGCAGTTTGTACCATGGCTTACTGTAAAACAGGCCAATAGGCATCGCTCTATGCTTATGCTATAGAAAATGTAGGTGATTATTGTAACATCACTGTACGGTTTTAACTTATTTTACTCAATACCACCACATGACCAAACCTAAAAGTCCAGTGAAAGAAGCTCTACTAAAGTTTCATGAAAAATATATATATTGACCTGGGGTCGCACTGGACACTTGAAAGTTGTCGTTGGGGTCGTCCTGAAAAAAACTTGCGAACCCCTGATTTAATCTAACAAATAGCTACACGCCCCCTCAAACAATTATCAACGCCCCCCTTGTGAGCACCCCACCGTTTGAAAACCACTGGAATATAGAAATGAAATTTTTCGTTTGACTATTTTCAGAGCAATCCACTACATGAATGAAGATCTGACGGTGTCTAGAATGTTGTCAGATAGCGTGGGTGAATGCCGAGCTCATGGGAACCTTGGAGCTGCTTTCTATTCTCAAGGAAATTTCGATGTTGCGAAAGAAAATCACAACAGACAGCTTGCTCTTGCCCAAACGATACAGGTAATACCAGATGCTTATATTATTGGATCTCCGCTTTGGGAGACTCTTATGATCAGTTTTTCTCTCTGTCTGGATCTGTCCGTCTGTTTAGATGTGTCGTCCAAACGACTGGATGAAATTTCCACCTAGTAATGTGTGTTTCATAGAAAGTCCAGATTGAAGTTTCGCTCCAATTGCAACCACATAAAAAACATGCTTATATTATCATGTGTATGTGTCAGTCAGTAGTTTATTTTTATCGGAAATACAAAAGTGTACAAACAGTGAGGTAAAATAAAAATACTGTATTTCAGCGTGAAAGGAGATGCAATAAACCAGTAACGGTTTTCTAGCAGCGTCACCTATGAGGGAGTCTAGCATTGAATTATATAATAATATAAAAACTTTGAACAATAATCACTAACAGAAGCCCGTCTTTTTCAGCGTGAAAGGAGATGCAATGAACCAGTAATGGTTTTCTAGCAGCGTCACTTATGAGGGAGTCTAATATTGAATTATATAATAATAAAAAAAACTTTGAACAATATTTACTAACAGAAGCCCGTCTATTAAATACGTTTAAGCGACCTGGTGTTTCCCCGTTCGTTTGTGGTAATGGGAGAGAACGACTCTATGCTCGATTGGCGGGGTAACTATGGTAACCGCAGTAAATGGAATAAAAAATGGAATGGGGCTGATGTGTGTCTTTTGAATGTGACAAATTCTTGTCTTGTCTTAATCTGTCTTGTTCAATCCTCTTATTCGCTCATGAAAGAAATTATTGTCCTAAGTCCGTAAACCACGAGTCAAGTCCAGTCTTGAATGGAATTTATGACTCAATGAATTAAGTTGTGGTCAGTTGACAATGAGTTATTTTATTCATCAAATCATTGTTTTGCATCTTTGTTCCAAATTTTCCAATCAGATTTCACACAGTGCATATCTGCTGAATGGAACGATCTTCCCCACACATAAATAAATTCACTCAGAAAATATACAATTTGTAAAAAGTGTGTGGTTGATTTTTGAGCGGTTTCTCCTGGTTATGCATTATACTTGGTATTCGCTATGTTTTATATAAACGCAATCATATCAATCCGTCTCTTTTTTTCAGGATGATAGAGCAATGGCATCCGCGTTCAGTTCACTCGGACATGTTCACACTGCTTTAGGTGACCACCAATTGGCAGTAGAGAGTCACAAACAAAGTGCGGCTATTCTACGCAACTTGAAGGACATCACTGGGTGGTGTCGACAGCTTGGGCTCATCGCCACTGCTTATTTAACCTTGGGTGACCTTGATAGTGCCCTCCAGTGGCAATTGGAATGTTTGAGAGTGACAACAGATGAATTTGATTCAGATTCACAAGATGGAGCAAGAGAGGAGGCAAAAGCCAGGGTGGATCTTGCAACTGTATATCATAAAATGCAGAAGTATGTTTAAATTACCGTAGTGTAATTAACTTAACTTTTCGTATTTTTCAATAATCTGTTGGTCGTTCATGGCTTCCTCCACCATAAAGTCCATGCTTTGGAAAACCCAATAACTGACTAACTAATTCCATACCCGACTTTGACTGGTAACCAGATGAGAGGCTGTGGTCCGTTTTATGATTAAGCCTTGTTTTCGACTTTCCTCTCCTCGAGAGAATATGTGAATTCTATCCTAAAAACAATACTCTGTTTAAAGTAGCCTTTGGAGGATTTAAAAATATGACTCTGTCTCAAACCTCAATGAAAACATGCCAAACTCTTATTTGACATCTGACCCTTTATTCCTACTTGTAACTTTTGATGGGGTATATGTTAGTACAAAATGTTACAGAACTAGAAAAAAATAACTAGATAAACTTTTCTAATTAAAATCCCCATTTTAACAATGAAGTTAAATTTTTCAATGAATCCATATTTTTATAGATATCCTGAAGAGATTTCTTGTCTTCAAAAATCCATTGAAATAAGTCGAAGTATCGGTGATAAAGAATCTGAATCACAAACACTTTCATCTCTTGGTTATATTGCAAGACATACAGGTGAACGTTATGTTATATATTACTTTCTTCCAAATTCTAAAGAATTTGATTGTGCTGAACAGCATTGTTTGATACATAAGGTTTACTGTCCTGATAGGCTTTTCCTATTTATCTCATGAGAAGGGTAATTAATAAGTATGAGGAGTTTCTTATATAAAGTCTTGGAAATTTCTAAAATTACAAAGGGGAATTCATCGATACCATATATTGTTTTAGCCCTTACAATTGTATTAAATGAAGTAAAAATACTTGAACAATTATTGATTAAAAATTACAAACCTGGTTTTTGGTTAAGATATATTGAGAACTGACTTTTTACCAAAATTGAAATTGTAAAGAGACTTTATTGACAACCTGTACATCTAGTGCACTATTCTGGTATATTTAAATCGAATCCAGAATCCTATTCTGTTTTTATTGTTATTCAAATATGAGAATTCTCCCAACACATTGCTGGGCTAGAATTGTAAATGTATTACTGTATCTGTATTTACCGTAATTAGAAATGCCTTGAGAATTTGATTTATTTGATATCAAACAGGCATTTTCAGGACAATGTAATTTAAAAATTGCAACAATAATTGTTCTGCCTTGAACTGTTTATTAAAATTTATGTGATCTGATCCCGTAATACTAATATAAGGTAAATTGGGACACGCATTCCTCTAATAGTAAACTGATGAGATACAAAATATACTGTTACTCATGCTTTTTCCTGGAAGTTGTATCCAAGCAGCAGTAATGTGAACTCTAAATTGCCACCTTTTACACATATTTATTACAGACTTTTGATTTGAGTCTCACACAGTACGTTCACACAGTTTCCCCACAGTGAGATATGCTATGCCAAGTTTTGCAGAATTTGGCCCTCATTTTGCTACCAAGAAATAACACTTAATTATAATTTCTATTAATTAATATAATTATTAATATGATTTTTGTTCTTAATTTTTCCTATAAATCTCTTTCTATATTTTAGGTGATATGCAGAAAGCTCAATTATCCTATGAAAGGCTGTTAGAACTGGCTTTATCCGGTAATAACCAGTCTATGGAAGCAAAGGCTTGTGCCAATCTGGGAGTCATACACCATCAGGTAGCACTTCTTTATCAAACAAGCTGTAGCAAAATTCTAAATCTATACTTGGAAAATAGTTTCTTCGTTTTTATATAGGCATGCACAATTTCAGTTTTTTTTACCTGTAGCCTTGAGCTGTGGAGTCGTACAAAATTATATCCAAGTACGAACTCCAGATAGTTTAGAAAAGGGTTGGCTCCTATATTCAGGTTTGAACAAAACTAGACTCCAGTTCTCTAATTGAATCTGGACTACAAAAACTTTGGCACATCGTGCTGAGCACTAAAAATACGCTCGCCACATGCTTCTAGATTGGTGACCGTACATTTGAACCCACGTACATTTGAACCCATGCGTATATCCACGGGTTCAATCTATATGCGGGTGCTAAAACCCATGGGTTAGGGTTAGTATGGGTTTAACTATCCGTGAAACAAAAAAAATTCCATAGGTGCAATAGCATACAGGTGCAATTGTCATGGGTTCAAATGTACGTGGGTTCAAATGTAATGGAACCTTCTAGATTACCTTGCTCGGGTTCGCAGGTTCGAATCCCATGCAAGAATAGTTATGAGCAAGAGGATTGCTGGACTCCTCGCCACCACAGGGTGTTTCACGTAATTACAGGTTGGTTACAGCTTCCTCCACCATCAAGTCCTGCTTGGAAAAAAAAAACTGGCTAATCCCATATCCACATTGACTGTTGAGAATGCAGTTCATGCAACAGATTATTAAAATCTTGACTATATATGAGTTAACATTGAATATTATTCCAGATTGGGGATTACGAAATGGCTCTGAAACTTCAAGCTCGCAATCTTGAGTTAAGTCTTGAATTTCGTGACCTTTCGTCACAGGGTCGTGCACATGGAAATATAGGAAATGCATACAGTGCTATGGGAATGTATGAACAGGTAATTTTTAGGAATATAATTCGGATTTTTTTTAACCTGTTTGCATTCATTGAGATTCATGGTGTTTTCGCATGCAATAACTAATAGTTTGTCCCTGGCATAATCATGTCGCCATCGTGTTTTTTAATGGAAAGCGATTTAACAAAAATTGGCTATTTTGAGAGGCTTTGCTGTGAGTCCAATATTGCTTGTTCCGGCAATTTTCAGGGTGACCATTATGACCGATATCACACGGAACATATTCCAGAGAAAACATAGCTTTTGTATAAAGTGTTCTGAGAACTTTTGGGTACAATCATACACAAACAGTAGTTTAATTCCAATGCTTCCCAATTTGGGTTACAGATAGAGCTCTGCATGCAAACGATAAAATTAAAAAAAAATGTCATTAGGGTCTATATATCAAGACACTTTAGACCTCTAATTTTGGCCGCAACTGTTAATTGTCGCAAGATATACTTGGTGTTTGTTTTGTTCTCATCATATGGCGTGTGAAAAAAACTATGTGCTTAACTATGAGCGCTGTAGTAAAAACAAGTGAGATAAAAAGAATATATTATGTTTGCTGAAGAGCACACTACGTCACCTTTCAGAGCATTTTAACACTTTGTATAAGTATTTTTTAGCAAACGAGTTCACAAGCTGTTACCTCGTCTAATCTGTACTGCAGTGCAGATCTTATTTTCCTTTTTCATAATTGTTGTATCCAACCTTATTTCCTCATCAACAGGCAATCCAACATCATCTCAAAGAATTAGAAATCTCCAGTTCATCGAAAGATAAATCATCAGAATGTACAACACATGGGAATCTTGCTGTCGCATACCAAGCATTGAATAATGATGAAAAAGCATTTTATCATTACAGGTATATTTAGTAATATAGCATTCAGTAATTGGTACTCTTGTAGTGTGTGTACCAGGTTAGGGTTAAGGCATAATTTTATTCCGATTTTTCTCATTTTAGTTCCATTTCAAGTTCGGGGACTGTCTGTGTTAAAAAAGTGAATATACACCCTGCTCATAGGTTTCAGTCTCTTTACACAACTTGATGTAATGTAGGCAAACAAAATTAGTTACCTCCATATTGGTACACATACTTTTGGGGTGCCCAGTATTTAGTTTTCATTATTTTGAGGGGCCTGGCACTGATAAGTAATAAATATGATATAATACCAATGTGATGTAATAATACCAATAATACTAATGGGTACCAAGCTTTCTATCACTACAGGTATGTTCTGTGTGTTTATTGTTTTAATATAAAGTTTTAAAGCCATTCAGCATACTTTCATTGGAGTCAAAGCTGGAATCGTATTTTTAAATCAAAATTTTGAATTCTCGGTAGAAGGGTTCAATAATGAGGTTAATTAACCAAGCAACCCTAAAGAGGGCTGTTAAAGAAGGCTTAAAGAAAGGTATGCTGAAGTCTTTGTAATTAAAATTTTTGGCGCTCCAGAAGCGCCAAAGCCGAGAGCGCCGAGAAATCAATATGTTTGTTGTTATAATTTATTAGATTCTCCCCACATTAATGTTGGATGTTTTAAGTCTACTTGTCCAAATCTCATTTTGAGCAAGCATCGCACAAAAACTTAAACTTTTCTTTTCACAGTTGTCAGGCCAAACTCTCAACTGATATTGGAGACATCACAAATGAAAGTCGAGCTTACATGAATCTTGCCAACTTCCACAGCTCGAGGAAAGAATACAGATCAGCAATTGATATTTACAACAAATACCTTTTTATAACAGAAAATAACGGACTTGATAAACCAGCCGGAGTTGCAAAGGCGTTTTACAATGTCGGTTTTGCATATTTTTCATTGCGAGATTATGCCAATGCCATCAACTCATACGAAAAAAGTCTCAAGATCTCGCTGGATATTGAAGATATGATAAGTGCTGCAAGAGCATACTGCAATTTAGGCCTCGCTTGGAAATCTTACGGGGATACTACAAAAGCCCTCGAGTGTCAGAACTCGTTTTTAGCGCTCTCTAATCAACTGCAAAGTGCGAGGGGTGTCTTCAAAGCTCTTGGAAATCTGGGAGATATTTTCGTCAGCTCCAAACAGCCTGTAGAAGCCTTAAAATATTATCAGCAGCAATATGAGCTTGCGCAACAAGGAGATGATACGCTCCTGCGAGCGCAGGCTTGTGCTGCTTTAGGTTCTGCGTACCGTGCCATGGGAGATTTCCAAAAAGCACTCGAGTTACATTCTGAGGAATTACAAATTTATCAACAATCAAAGGATGCGAAAAGTGAATTTCGAGCTCACGGACACTTGGGGACAGTATTAACCTCACTTGGAGAGTTCTCTGGCGCTTCCAAGTGTTACGAAAATCAGTGTTTTGTTGCAAAACAAATGAACGATTTGAATTTACAATCAACTGCGCTTGGGAACATTGGCATCACATCGATAAATATGCAAGATTATGAAAAAGCAATAGACTTTTTCGAGCGCCAACTTTTAGTCGTTAAAAAGATGGAAAGCCCGAATTCTGAAAAAGGCAGAGTCTTGTGTAACATTGCGGACTGTTACGAAGCTTTGGGGAACTATAATGAGGCAATCACACTCTTCGAAGAATCACTAGAGTGTGCTGTGGAGTTAAAACAATCAGCCCTGTTTGAACGAGTCTATCGTGGACTATGTAGTGCCCATAAACTTACTAACAATCCGCAAGAGGCGTTTAAATATTGTCAACTTCGAATTAAATCTTGCCAAGATCTCGGCAATGTGGAATTACTGGCAGAATCTTATGGCGAGATGGGATATATTTTCACAATTCTGGCTGATTTCGAAAACGCACTTTCTTGCTTGAAACTTCAAATGAAATACTCAGAAAAATTTGCTCATATTCGAGGCGACGCTGCATGTGGACTAGGAAGTGTTTACTTGATGTTAAAGCAATATAAAAAGTAAGTTTTTGATTGAATAAGATTTAAATTTATCTTCTGGGAGAGCTAACAGGATGTCTAAGTCATATCTATTTAATCTTTGTTCCTCTTATAGTTTTGAGTTATTTTCCTGATAGTCCATGTCTCATTAAAGCCTGTGAAAAGAATATTCAGCATTTCGAAATATAGAGCCTGATTCTTTTGGATGTTTTGTTACCCTATGAGTTGGCTTGGGGTTCTAGCATTGGGCTCGTGTGGGTCTATGTAATATAGAATAGAATGTGTCCTTGGTGAGAGTAATGTTTGAAAATCGGCTTATCTGCCGAACCACAACATCTTGTCTGGCTAGCAGTTCATGTCGGGTATGGGATTAGATAGCTGGCCCCTGAGAGCCCAAACGGGCAAGCATATCCCTAAATCCATACATTAACTTCGATATGATCTTGATATTTTATGCAGAGGGACGAAAGCCAATAAGACAAGGTATCTCGTTCGGTTACCAGTCCGGTTTGTGCCAGTCTTATCCAGTTTTTTGTTTCAAATGCATGGACTTGATATATTGGATGACTCTCAACTTAGAATGATCAACTTTCAATTCTCAGCCTTACTTTGAAATACTGTATCAATCTCTCTTTCAGGTCTCTTGTATTTCATCAACTTGACCTTCAAATCGCCCTTGATGCCAACAGCGTTCCATGCCAAGGTCGAGCACATGGTAATCTCGGTGCAGTATATGAAGCAGTACATGACCACCTGATGGCAATAAAGCACCAAGAACAACACCTCTTCATTGCTGATAGCTTAAACGACCCGCTGGCGAAGTTAACCGCGCTGCGAGGGATCGCACGAAACGTGTTAAGACTTGGCTCAAATCACCAAAGAGCTACGTTACTCCTACAACAGGCATTACTGCTTGCCAGAGAATTAGGAATGAAGGTGTGTTGATTTTTACACAAAAATTTGCTCATATTAATTTGCATCTTCCACCTGAAGTTGTGAAAGGCTATTTTTTTTCATATAATCCTTATTCACATTGTCTGCTCTGAAGAAAGACTGATATTCCTGTCCTTTGTATCCTGCCTTATAATATCATATCACATAAGAAGGTGCTCCCGTAGTATGTGTACCAAGTTAGAGTTCGGCCATAACTTTATTCCGATTTTCCTTATTTTTGTTTTAATACGAGTTTGGGGACTGTCTGTGTTAGCCAAGTGAATATACCCCTTGCCCATAGGTTTCAGTACCATTACATAACTTGATGTAAAGTAGGCAAACAAAATTGGAATCATGGAAAAAGGAGACATTTCATATCAATATATTATTTACACTGCATCCCATGCCTTTTGCTCTGAACAAGGCTCTGTGGAAGCAGCCACAGTTATATAAGGAGCTGCTATAGTTAGTTTCCAGTTTTGCTAATTTATTACATTCTGGGTGAAGTGCCAGACATAAGATATTGATAATCGTCAATGCCATCGTAGTTAAGTCTAGCACTTTAACCCTGACATGGGCAAACTGTGGCCCACAGGCCAAATCTGGCCTATCTGATGCTGCCACAACCAATGGCACACGTCTTATTGTTTTTCACTTTTGCTTCTGTAACACTGTAAATATTGTTCATACAATGTAACTTTTTACGTTACACTCACATGGCCCGCCAGGTCTAGGTAGGCAACATTTTTGACCACGAGTTCAAAAACCTTGCTCACCCCTGCTTTAACCCTTAATTCCACACTTCCAACACAAATACTCATTTCTCTTATATTTTATATTCTGTATATTCTATCAATTTTTACCAGGAAGATGAAGGTCGCGTCATACTTGATTTAGCATTGGCAGAGTATGTTTGTGGAGATTTGAGCAATTGCCAGATTCATCTTGAGGAAGCAATGAATATATTGATGAAGGAATTCTGGAACTCTGGAGTTTTAGGTAAATAGGATGATAGATTTAGATTTGAATCGGGTATCATCTGAAATGTCGCATTATAATTAAAGCAATGATAATCGGAATATTGGTAGCCAGTCCGAAACCAGGGTATTCCGAGCCTTGAGGATTCGAAATTTGAAAAATATAAGGTAATAATAAAGCATTCTACTCAACAATTCAATTTGCGAGTCATAACTTCCGCAACTGACCTTTTAACAGAAGATTCGAGAAAGGGGTCAAACGTCACAGGTCAGTTAACAAAAGGCCGCTGATATGTGCAGAGCTTCTATTTTTCAAAGGACCAGAATCTTTCTGGTGTAGCATTGTCTGCTCAATTTTTTAAACTCTGGGAATGAAGTGCACTTGCAATGCTAACACAGTTATTTTTTCCACTAGGCCAGTGGTTCTTAAACTGGGGGGCGCGAGATGCTCACAGGGGGGCGCAAGAGGTCACAAAATTTACATGTAACAGCTCCTGAAAAGGTCTCCGCGTTTGTTAAAAATACCGGCTTTTTCGTGTTATAAATTTTTCTGTCTTGTAATAACTACAATAATTCAAAATATCTCTCTATTTTAATTCATTTGTTTTCAAGGTAACTCGCGGTTGCGGCGACTCACGACAAAATAAACTCATGACCTATCTAAAATACCAAATAAAGTGTGATCAACTGCCCGATTATATTTAGTTTTATATATATTGCACTCGTTGTCGTCATTAGAAAGATCTGGTATAATATCCCAGAAAGTTTATTTAATTAAAATACATGTAAAGTATATTAGTAGATGAAAAATACATATTCATCGAAACGAAACCCCCGTGGTACGGCTTCTGAGTCGGTCCTTGAGATTACGCCAGTCGTTAAAAGAGCCGACTTTTTCAACAGATATGTAATGGTTTTTCTGTTGAATAAAATAATCAATCCATGGTCGATATACTTATTTAAAACAGTTGCTTTATTCATTTAATTGTGATAAATTAAATCTGCGATTGCGTCAATAAAATAAAAGCACCAGTACTCCAAAATAACACGATAATCCGCAACCATAATGATGTCAATTACATATTGTTTTGATTTGTATTCTTGCCAATTTCACCAATATGAGCTGTCCCTGCAATTCTTACTCCGCTCTATCGCAATGCCGCCACTCGATTAATTTCAAGATATCACCAGTACAGATATTCCTAAGTCTGCGATCCCACGAAGTAAAATTTATATCAAGTCTGTAGTTTTAAAACACTACTGGTGAGATTTGCAATGTCTAAGAAAGTGTTTTTAATCTGTCGCGGTTCACCCCAAAACAAAACTCATGGCATTTCCCGTTTTATTTTTAGTATTTTATAATGCCAATTTTACAATAAAGAAATTTTCAGTTACGGATTCCTTTCTTTATTCTATCTTTAGCATGTCGTCGCTGATGATTATAATAAAAACTAACTCGTTTTTCTCAGAGGTGCCATGGTTTCATTCGAGAACAAAAAATTAATTTTAATCGTCTTCTTAATATATAACAACCTGCCCATGACAAAAGCATTTTTTCAAAGCAAAAAGAGGGGGGGGCGAAGTTAGTAAAATTTTTCAAAGGGCGTGGGCTCAAAAAGTTTAAAAACCACTGCACTAGGCCATCATGTCCAAATACGACCCCATCTTAAAGTTCTAAGAAACAAACTTTTTTTTTCCAGGAAATACAGTCAACATTTCCATCCATCCAAACCAATGCATTGATATTTTTGAAGAATTGATCACCTGCCAATCTGCTATGACATGCATGTTCATCAAGACGAACCAACACTCGATGGCGTTAGAGTCTGCGGAAAAATTGCACAAATTTCCTGAAATTGTCGCTCAAAAAAGACAAGGAAAACAGGAAATCATTCAACCAGAAAATCTGACAGAAAAACTTGTACAGTATTCTGCAAAAGAAGATTCTGTTATTTTGTATTACGCTATCAACGCGGGAAATATTTTAACTTGGGTTGTTACACCACAAGAGGGCCTCTGTGGGTTCATGCAACAGCCAATCTTTTTTCATCATCATAAAGTTAACGAAAGTGACGAAAATTCCATGAGTCGTTCTTCGAATTTGCTTAGTCATCTTATATCAGAGCTTAGAGATTCTCTTGGCTTAGAATCACCTTCTGTAGAGCCTGAGGATCCCTCTAGTGGAGAAAATGGAGTTCATAGACCATCAAATAATGTAAATGAAGAAGATAGTTCTAAAAAAGATTTTGAGTTGGGGAACAGCAAGGATGAAACATTTAAAATGTATCACAGACTGATTTCATCACAAGCTTCAATGCATTATACCGAAAACTTGAGTTCTCTAAATCTACTTGGTCAGGAAAAATCTTTCCTGTCTAAGAAACCCCCTATTTTTGCACTTCATGAACTTTTAATCGGCGGTATGCAACAGAAAATTCAAAAATACGCTTCCCAAGAACCAATCAAGAACCTTATTCTGGTTTTAGAAGGAGAATTGGTCTCTGTACCTTTTGCCTTGTTGAAAAAACGCTCCACTGAGTCATATTTATCTCAACAATTCAATTTACGTGTCGTGACTTCCGCGGCTGATCTTTTAGCAGAAGATTTCAGAAAGGGGTCAATCGTCACAGGTCAGTTAACAAGGGCCGTTGTTATTGGCAACCCAATTATCAATGACATCGTGGACGCTACGCAATCACAAGCCTCTGAGGATGAAGCAACCATGGTTGGTTCGCTTCTGAAGATCGAGCCACTAACTGGGAAATATGCAATAAAAGAAAGAGTTTTAGATAACCTGCGGAGCTCTGAACTTTTTCATCTAGCTTGTAGCTTTTCTATGGCGCCACCTTATGGAATATATTTAAGTTCGGTTGATGAAAAAGTAACAAAAGCTGAGAATGTGCCGAGTGACGTCAGTAATGCCGATAGCGGTATTGGTAGAGAAACTGTTGGAATTGGGCAAGAGGATGTATTTGACCTTGAGAAACCACAAATGACCTTGACTTCTGAGGAAATTGCACAAAGGTCATTGACACTCGGTGATTTCATCAAATTTGATCTTTCTCATGTGAAATTAGCAGTTTTTGGATCAGCTCATTTACAAGATTCAGAAATCATTACGGAGAACGGAAGCTCATTTTCTGCAGACTCCAAACTTATACGAATCTTGACAATGGTTCGAAGTTTATTATGTTCTGGAATACAAACTCTTTTGCTCCCTCTATGGCCAGTTCCAGAAACTGTTTGTAAAATCCTAACACAATCGTTTTACAGTCGTTTAATGTCTGGATTGCCAGCGTCTGTTGCGCTCACCCAATCTCTGGACCTTATACGAATGAATAAACAATTCGAACATCCTTCTTATTGGGCAGGATTTGTTTTGATTGGACGAGATGTGACCCTTGACCCCAACAATTTACCACTCTTCTACTCTCTTGGTTTCCTAATAAAATCTGATCCTGGTCGCTTCCACGATGCACTCAAACTTGTTTTACATCTGATCGATAAATCTCTGGAGAGAATGGATTCTGGATCGAATACTTCAGTACCAATGTATGCAGCACAGGTACTATACTATTTTCAGATTTTATGAGAAATTGTTTATTTATAAAGAGTGATTTTTTGCCCTCTATTCAAAAGCATAGAAATTGTCTTTTATAATATTGTTAACTGAAAATTCCTAAATATGTGTTTCGACAAGTGAGTGTTTTGATGGTTTAAGTAAGTATTGAAAACTTGTATATTAGGATTTTATTTTTACTGAAAAGGTGAGCGTCCCTTCAAAAAATTACTGTCAGATTTGATCATTGGAAGTCCTCTGCCTTCACGGCATTTATGGATTTTGACAATACCTGCTGTTTGAATATATTAAGGGTATCTTCTTCATTCATATTAGATCAGTGATATGTATCTCATAATTGAATAATTTTTTAAGAAGAAACTGTTTATTTATGAAATTTCTGGAGAGATATATTATCATTAAGTTGCTCAAGACAAGCAGAGAATAAAACATTTTGAGTCACGATAACACATACGTATCCCCATTCGTGCCTCAGTCTAACAGTCGCTTTTGGAGTTCCTGAATGTTCAGAAAGTGAATATTTTTAGACAAATATTGTTTAGCAGCAGTACTCAGTTGAATTATAAGTTTTATCAAATTCAATTTGTCACAATGTATTTTACTCGTGCTATTTTTCCCTACAAACATATTCCTTTAACTTACTGTGAGATGGCACTTATGATTTTGTCTTATCCGTACCTTACCATGCTTTGACTGCAAATGCTTATCTATCATATATATATATAAAAGCCAGATTTTTTTTCACGTTCATGAAGGTACTATTGATAGACTTATTTTTTCACTGTTTTGCCTCTTTCCATTGATTCCATCGGTCTTGTTTAGGATATTTTCACATATTTTCCATACACAACTCTGAATAAGCAGTCATAGCCATGGGAAGGGAGTTATTCATTTGGGAAAACTGTATTCTTCTGGTTAAGTATTCTGAGCCCATTTCCTTAATGTGGGTGGGACTGGAATATAGATTTTGCTTGCAATTAAATTCCTCTAGGCCTGATGGGCAAACTACGCTCGTGGCCAAATCCGACCCGTTGGGTAATTCAATCTGGCTCGCCTGATTCTTCTACAACCAAACTAAAACCAAATGTTGATATTTTAGCTAAAAATACTTAGGTCAAGGAATTTGTTAAGATTGCGATTAAATTTAGTTTCGTCACGAGGCTGATTGTTTTCTACTTTTGTAACTGTAAATATTGTTTATAAAATGTAAGTTTTGCGTCACACTGACATGGCCCGCCTGTCTAAATGGGCAATATTTCTGGCGTCTAAAAAACTTGCCCACTCCTGCTCTAACTCTTACCTACACTTGGTTCATTTTTATCCTCAGGCCAGCATCAGTAAGAAAGTCCACAATGTTACCGGGTGGAGAGAACTTTTCTCAGCTGTTGGTTTTGAGTTGACACAATGTACTAGTGGAATACCTGAAGCCGTCTTCTTTCCAAAGGCTGATATAAAACAAGATGTGTTGGTGAGTATTATCTGGATTTATCTTGTTTAAACCGGAATTTACTGAGTCTTAGTGCATTGCAATAAATCTATATACCGATAATTTGAGTGTTAAGTTTATAGTTTATATCTTGATGTTTCAGAGGTTACCCGTAATGTTGCTCGGAGATAGGAATATCCTTCATTTCTGAATTAGTGTGCATGACCGTGTCTTGAGCACTAACAAAATTGCAATTCTAAGAAAATTATTAAATAAACAAAAAAGACAGTTCAAAATAGAGAATATTCTAATCTCAGACAGCGGCCTCTTGTGGTTTATAAAAGACTTGGATTAGCCCTGCCCTTAGATGTATCCCTACATTTGGGTACAAAACTGTCCAGTTGGAGAAGAAACTATTCATGTATCAGAAAGCAGGTTCTCAGACCATTTGTGGTTATTGCTTCAATCGTAATAAACCATAATATATTATTTCACTCTCTCTGAGATGAAAACACAGCGATTTGGAAACACCAATCTTTTTTATTTCCAGAACATCAAATCAGAATTGATTTCTTATCTTCAACTGTCTGTACCAGTAATAACCGGATTAAACCGGTTATTTCTTTCACCTTCTGTTGGTTATATACTGAAAGATTCCATTTCCAATTGCTTGGATGAATACACAGAAAAAAGAAATGACAGCAATGGTTATGAAAATGCTCCTCAAATGACGTTAATCATTAAACAAAATACTTGGCGAATGGAAGGTTGCTCTGAAGTACTGTCTGGTCTTGGTAAGTCCACTGGTGTCTCATTTTTTGGTACTCCCGAAGTAAGTTTAAATAAAACAATATTGTAATAAAAATTGCCTACCGACCCCTGACCTCCTTGTTAAGCGCTTCACCGTGTGTAATTAATTATATGTGAACAATAAATTTAATTTTCCTTCTATCTGATACAAAATATCTCCCTCTCCTTGAATTGAAATTGTCAACCTAAATGAATTATGTTTCTACTTTTTTATTTATTTTTAGGCTTCAACATTTCACAGATCGGTGAAGAAAATGTTATGCTTCATTGCTCAACTGATTACCATGGCAATATTGAAACAACT
Source organism: Styela clava (assembly GCF_964204865.1). Taxonomy (NCBI): domain Eukaryota; kingdom Metazoa; phylum Chordata; class Ascidiacea; order Stolidobranchia; family Styelidae; genus Styela; species Styela clava. The sequence continues at coordinate 7,379,489 of NC_135254.1, forward strand.
TCAAAACTTTTGAAAGCCTTCTTTGGTGAGTGGAGTATTCAGCGATTTGAAAAACTGGATGGAATTACATTTTTACATCACAATTTTACTACTTTAATTCTATAATTAATGTTGTCCACACATTTCTTCAGAAAAGAAATGTCCAACATTAATGAATTGAAATTCATGTAATTTTGACCGTAATCAACCAAATGTTCTAAAATTAGGTACTCACGTAGTATGTGTACCAGGTCAGCGTTAGAACATAATTTTATCCAGATTTTCCTTATTTTAGTTCTATTACGAGTTTGGGAATGTCTGTGTTAGCAAAGTGAATATACCCCCTGCCCATAGGTTTCAGTCCGTTAACACTACTTGATGTTAAGTAGGCAAACAAAATTAGTATAAAATTAGAAAAAAACATATATTGGTACACACATTTCTGGAGCTTAAAAAATTGTTATGTGTTGGAGTGTGAAATAGCATCTTTCCACTTCTCTCTATATGTAATATAATAATTATTCGGTGCACTATTAAGTTGCCAATAATTTTGTATGCCAATGCCATCACAGGAAATGCAACGAATGAAAATTCCCCTGAAAATGAAATTCAACAGAATACAAATGAAAATAGAAGAGTTGTGAGTAGTCAGGTGAATGTTATTTTTGTATATTTTCATATCAATGTTACAGGGCAGTTTAAAGAATAGTGAACAATGTTTAACCCTTAAAAATTCAAGGTACATAGTCTGACAAGTGTTCATGGATCTGTTCTGAACCTTTTTGATGAGATATTTGTTACCTCCATTATGCATTACCTCCAAACCGGTGGTTCTCAACCTTTTTTAATGTCAGAGCCCAATTTCAAAACTCTTCGCCGCCGTACTGTAGGTTCACATAATGTGGTTGATGACGGCTTCCTCCACCATCAAATCCATGCATCTGAAAACAACGTATCTGGCTAACTAATCCAAAACCGACCTGGACTGGTAACCGGACGAGCGGCCATGGTTTGCCATATGATTAAGCCGTCTTATCAGCTTTCCTCTCCCCCAGGATAAAAATGTACATCCTAGGAACAAAATGCCAATGCATTGACATGTTGGTCTTCAAGTAACCTCCACTGTAATAGCTATTCTTGTTATTTTTAGGCTTCGAAAAAGATACCGTTATCACACATCATCACTAGAGGTCTCCCACCAAGCAGTCGCAGATCAATTGCTCTCGATTTTGAAGCTTCGTTCAAGTCTCAAAGCAGTCTTGATTCATCATCACATCTTGAACTTCCTGATCACATGACAAAGCCAACAGAGCATGAAGCAAAATCAGTTTTACAAAGGGAAACCAACCAATTACAGAATGATGTTTCAAATTTGAATTCAGAAATGCCTAAAAATTTCACTAACCTGCCCTCCAGTGAGAGAATTTTTGCGCCAAAGCCCATCTTACCACATCACATTCCCGTAAAACTTAAAAACCAGAGTCGAGGCAACATAGATAGCCCAGACCCTCTAGCAAAAAGCCCTAGTCATCAAAACCAAACAATTCATAGTGACATCACAATTGCTATTAATTTAGCAGAAGACAGAACAATCAACAATGCTCAATCATCTTCCCACTCTATTCAAAGGTCAAAAAGATTCCAATTTCATAATTCTGGTTCACCAAAATTAGCCAGACCATCTTTGGAAATTAAGGTCCCCAGAAGTCCTCAGAAAAGTCCGATGTTTTATAGAAACACTGACAGTACGACATCACAAGGATTTGTAACCCAAGATTTTGATCTAAGAACATCGCAGAAATCAAATATCGCTGATAACTCGACAGAATCGAGAAGGAATGATATGACGGTCGAGGAAATAGTGGCAAATCATGAAAGCAATCCAAGCACCAGTACAAATCAAGATATCTACCATTTATCGACGAATTCTACAGAAAATGAAAGAAATTTGGCTCATTTTGTGCCAATACTGCCCCCTGATGACACAAATGTAACATTTTCCGCTCCAACAAGTATTGTTCATCCTAAAGCTAAACGAGTTTTTCCAGTCAAGTCACTTGAGGGATCAAGGTTCAAAGGTGAAAGTTCGAATCAGCATTCATACGTACCAGCACCAAGCGTAGCTCGTGGGTTACCAGTTCGATCAAACCCTTTTGAATATTCACATATTGTGGATAAATTAACGAGATTATCTACAAGTGACCTTAGTGAGTCTGGACAGGATAGTCAAGGTCATTTCAAGGACATTGGAAATAGGGATCCGAATAATAATGAAAAACTCAATCTTCCAGTTTCTACTGATACCCAAAATACATTGAAATCCTTTCCAACTGGCACAATTGAATCTAGCATTAAGGTGTCTACCGCTGCAGTGCTTCATGAGGGACGGTCAACTTATAACAAAGTTGTAAATTATGTTCACTCCGAACTCCGCAAAACTCCCCAAGAACTAGTACAGACTTCACCACACGAAGGAGCTAAAGCTACACAGATGGGCAAGCCGATTCAAACATTGGACAGACTTAAAGAGACGTCTCACATGTACAGCAAGTCTCTAGACAGTTCTGTAAGTCCTCACAAACAGCAAGAGGTTTTTCATAAGTATAGCTTATCACAAGATGGTCCATTACCACCTCCCTACAAGCACCCAGAATTTGTAACCAGTCCACGAAGGCAAATTGGAGAAAATATTCATTCACGAACCAGTTCGTATGCGAGCCATAGCAGTGTCGGTTCGAATAAATCATCTCAACAAAAAGATCAAGAAAACAATTTAAAATTTGAGAAAGAGAAATTGAAAACACCTATAAAAAGAGTGTCAAGCAACCAATCTTTTACTGGTTCTTGGGGTTCACATGTGAGTTACCAGTTAGAAACTGGTAATCATGGTAAGACATGGTACATTCATGAAAATGTCTCACCGCAACAAGATGGTAGTAAATCATCACCTAAAGAGAGTATTGAGAACCATTTTGCTTCTGGTCTTCCTGTGAGACCGATACCAATATCTGGTAACTATACTTTGGGTCAAACTAACCATAGGACTGTCTCTAATCAAAACCAACCAAGGGTAGATTTGTTTCAATATACAAGAAGATCTAAATCAACACAGCAAAACCATGGTTCGGTTTATGAAGACAAAAAAAGCATTGAACATAGTCAACAACCACAACAAAACACCAGATACCAAGAGCAAACTTCAACATCCCACATGCAAACTACCATCATTCCTCCACAGTTATTCATGGGACAGCATGGTGTTGCAGGTAGATTGGTTCAAACCAGTGACATGATACCTACAATGAATGTCCCTTTGCAGCAAAATATCCATAGTCAACTTTCAAGTCAACAAGTATTGGACCAGAATTACCACGGGGCTTACCAAGTCAACCAATCTCCTGGTCACCAACTTTACCATCGTATGAAAGATAGAAACCATGAAGACCAATCAAGACCATTTGTCAACCAGAAGCCATTTCAGTTGAACCAGTCACCAACACAGTCGTACCATTCCGACCAGAGCTTCAACCAATTTGCACAAGAATACCAATCTGAGACTACCCAAATTCAACAAGACGAAAGAAGAGCCATGCCCATAAAGACCATTAATTCTGGTAAGGCCATGCAAAGAAATTCTCCATTATCCAGTTACATAACAGAAACCCATCAAAACCATTCACAACAGCTTGGCACCCATATCCTGGGACCAAACCAGCAACAATTTTCATCTCAGAATATACCTCAATATGGAAATACGTACTATAAGCCAGTAAAACCACCCAAACCAAGCTCTTTGGTACAGACCAATACAAGGTCACAAGAAAATATAGGAAATAGCTCTCAGGACCAGCAAGGTGATAATCACATAGCATTTGTGTGAATTGGGACTTTTAAGCTAAATTCATCATTTAATAAAAATACACAAGGTAACCCAAAAAACATAACCCAGGTTATTTGGAACATATTCTAGAGAGATTTTGTGTGAGGCGTCCTAGATTAATGTAATTTATGAGTACAATCATACAGAATCAAGTTCAAGTGTTGAATAAATTTTCATAGAAGAAATTTATGCGCTCCAGAAGTGTGTGTACCAATATGGAGGTAACTAATTTTGTTCGCCTACTTTACATCAAGTTGTGTGAAGGCATGAATACTTATGGGCAGGGGGTATGTTCACTTGGCTAACACAGACAGTCCCTGAACTCGTAATAGAACTAAAACAAGGAAAATAAGAATAAAATTATCGCATAACCCTAACCTGGTACACATACTACGGGAGTACCGAAATTCATGGGTTTACTTTTCTGAGTTACCTTGTACATCGGTCTTATATGTTTTGATCCTTGGTATTTGCATTGATGAATAGTTCGATTTCAATCTTCCATGGTTTTTGTGTTTGGCTTGATAGCTTTGTAGATTGACTTTTATGAAGATTCATGGATTGGCGAAACTGTTTATAACCTTTCTATTTTCATTTAAAATTCTTCAGTGATTCATGGTTTTTGTGTTAGGCATGATAGCTTGGTGATATTGACTTTTGAAAGGTCTCTGGGTTAGTTAAACTATTTATAACCGGTCTTTTCTTTCGCTAGCAGCATTGTACTGTAAATGCTTGTCTATAGTCGAACAATAAGAGGTTTTAAAGCGTACCAGAACATATCATTCCACTGCATTTTTGTGTTATATTTGTTCTTCAATCTATAAGTTTTATTTTCTTTACGTACTTATTTTTTAAACACTGTCATTGATATACTTTTATAATTGTTCATTCTTTTGCATTGTTCACTAGCCTTCACTTGGTACACAACTCATTAAGTGCCCTTTTAAACTGGACATATCCAAATATTTTGGAATCTTAATCTCCAAATTTTACAAATTCACTGCACAAGTCAAATTCAAAATAACCTACATACCATATTTTGGTGAACAGTCATTTAATGATAGAATTTGATTTTGCTTCAAAAAATTGAAATGCTGTGAGAATATTTTAGGTACACCATAATTACATTTCTCTAAATCAGTGGTTTCCAACCTTTATAGCTTTTGGCACATATGGCTCCCTTGCTTATCATCCCAGTTGTATTTATAGTTTTGATTGATTGGTAGAGTTCAAATCCCCTTATGTTCAAAAATTCATGCTCAAAAAAGTGAAAACACCCTTATCCAGCGATGAAACCCTCTGGCCCCAGTTACAAACTACTGGCCTAAATCTTTTATTTCAAAAAATGCATTGAATCACCTTAACTTGCCATGTTCATATATTCTTGTACAGTTATATCTATACAAAACGTTTTTAACTTTTCATATCTTAACACACTGTTCCTGCTATATTTTTATACCTCCATTATTTTATTAGCAGTCACCCTTTTCTTCCAAATGTTATATAAAGACTCTTATATATTATGTGAGCTGACTTATGTCCAACTATTTATTTATCTGTCTTGTACTAAGTTTTATTCCCGCTGTTTTTCGACTGGTAAAGCTGTCATCTCAACATACTTTGTGAAATTTAGCAAAAACTTAAAACAAATCTTATAAGTGTCTTGCCGAATAGTTTTAGTTCTGTATATTAATTATATTGATGAATAAATAGATGTATAAAATCCTATATATATTGTGTGCAGTAATACTATTCATATTTATAATATATATCCACTGTTTATATGCCTCATTTTCACTGTATTTTCAATTCATTTTCACTGATACAATATTGGTACAGAATAATTCATTGGTACTTTATCAAGTTGTTCGGCTCTCATGGCTAGAATTCGTTAGGTGCGCACAACCATCTGTAATTGACATTAGATGATGAACTTCCCTTTTTCCTTATGGTATTATGAAATCAAACATTGTTATTAATAAATTCCTACCCAAAATACTGGAAGATCCTTGATGCCATTTTCACAATTCAAATTATTTTTCAATTCAACCTTGAAGATATGCCGCTCATCAGTATTGTAAATCTTCCTGTGCATTGATGAAACCTCCACCATTGGAGACCTGTAATACTGTTTCGAGTTACGAGGTGTCAGAGAGACTGGTCTAGTTTGACGAGTGGCCATTTTCCAATCTGGCAAGAAATACAAATAAAATTCAGGTATAATAAACACATTTCATGTACATACTGTTTTTTTTGGTACTTGGGAATGTGTTATAAATATGTGTTGCACTGAATGAAGTCACCGACTAATGAGTACAGCGGGATGGGTGAGGACAGAAAATGGTCACTGAACAATCATTAATTCATTACAGATGCTCAAATAAATACTAAGATTCTGTAGAAAGTGGTAGGATGGATGCCTATGATTTTATATGTTCCGGTACCGGTATACCCGGTACCTAATAAGAAATGGTGATCCCACTTTGGCCCAAAACCGGTAATTAGGGCCACGAAAGCATATTTTGACGGTGGTTTTGCTTAGGATATACGGTATGCTACCTTCAGTGAATATAGCAAGACTTAGCAACTAGCCTAGATTGAAAGGGTGCCGAATTCGATAAACCATATATTTACGGATAAACCCATTATACTTTTGGTTGGAGGCCAACGACTTTGCTTTGAGCAACCTTGTAAATAAAACTGTAAAATGATACCGTACATCAAGTCTCACTGTTCGCCTGTATAATTGCGAATGTTTACATGTCCCGAGTTATACACTTTCAGAGTATATTTGTTCATCATTTGGGGTTTAATCATCGCTAGTTTAACTCAGGGTGCTCCAAACCCAGGCCCGTTATTACCCAGCTTCATGTGGCCCGCGTCGCATTCGCAGAGTAATCAAAAAATTGCATTTGGGGTTGATGAGTTTAGTGTGTTTTTTGGTGGTTTTTGCATGTTATAGCTTGATAAATGACCAATACTGATGAGTGTCTGTACAATAAAAGGGTTTTGTATTGCCCCGTTTATCTAATCTTGGCACTATTGTGGCCCGCGAACGATGAAAAAATAATTTTATTGTCCCGGAGCCGACAACCTTGGACCACCCTAGTTTAACTTATGGGTGTGACGTGGCATAAAGAATGCGTATATTTTTAAACATAACTTGACGAGTCCGGCAAAGTGAGCCCCTTGAAAACCAATGAAAAGTGCTCGGTCAGGTCATGGATGAGCAGGTAAGCAACGTGTTTCTGTGATTCGCATTTATAAAATTCGAAATGTAATTGCACATGGGTTTAAGTTATTACTGATGAATATCATAATTATTTATTTGTTTTATTTAATATTTGAATGTTGTTATGAAAACGATTAACGGCGCGGAATTTCCTTAGTTGTAAGTGGCGCATTCATCTGATTTGGGAAATTGAAGGACGCGTCTTTACTTTTTACCTTGTGTACACGAATCCCGCGTTCGTTGATAGTGACTCGCTAAAAGTTTTACAACAGAAAGCGAAGGTACCGGTACCGCATTTGTTGAATTGAGATTAATTCTATAATAGCGATTTGAATATATTATATTGAGAAACCGTGACATATCGTCTCCTTACTTTACTGTCTAAATAGACTACAACTAGCATTGTTGAATTGAGCTACCGTACCGTACATTTTATATTTATGTAATATTCGAAAACTGTGGCATACAGGCATACGGTACCGACACCCTACTATTGCTTTTTTATCGGCATATAGTACCTGTAACATTGTATCAGTGGGTAGCCGAACTTCAGCGCTGTTCTGTAATTAACCTTCTGTATGACCATCTTAGTAGGCTATTTTATGCTTGTTTTACTGTTTTAGAAGAGTGGCCATAACTGTCAAAGTCTTGTTGGGTTCTGGTTTAGTTTTCACAATCACAAAAATGGAACTAACTGCTGACGGATATGATAAAGATCATTGTGCAGAAATAATGAAGAAGCTTAACGAAATGAGAAAAAATAAAGAATATTGTGACATTGCAATAAAGGTTGGTAATGAAGAAATCTTAGCACACAGAAATATTTTGTCCACAGGGTCAGACTATTTCAGAGCAATGCTGTTTCATGAAAATGTTGAAAGTCGATCTGGCGTCATTCAAATGAAACAAACTGAATTTTCAAGCGTTAGGATTTGCATTGATTTCATTTACACTGGACATGTTAGCATTCCTGACTCTAAAAATTGCAAACAACTAATGCATACTGCTCATATTATGCAGCTACAAAAAGTTTGCGAGAATGTTGCGACATATCTTCGAAAGAAAATAAATATAGAGTCGTTTTATTCAGCAAAGATAATTGCAGATATGTTCAATTGTACAAAATTACTTGAATGTTGTGAAAAGTTTGCTTTAAAAAATTTTCAACATTTAGCTATGAAGGATGATTTTAAACATTTAGAGAAGGAATTTGTTTCTTTGTTGATTGGATCACGGAATACAAAAGCTTCCGAAGACATAAAATGCAAGGCTCTGATTATTTGGACAAATTTTGAGAGAGGAACTCGAACTTCTACTTTTGAAGCACTTTTTGAAAAATTGAATTTGACTAAAATTGCTTCGAAATATCGGTCATATCTTATTCAAAAAGAGCCTTCAGTTTTCAACTCAGATTTATGTACGAGTGCTCTAACTCAAGCCAATGATTTAACAAATGTAGAGCCAGAGGATGTTGACATAGCCACCTCAAAATTTGTGACTAATGAAAATGTAATTGCAGTGTTTAGTAAAACAACATGTTCCATCCATGTTTTCAATCCATTTCTGAAAACCTGGACAGAAATGCAGAAGATCGATAAGGAATTTGTTGCTAAATACTTCACTGCAGCAGTGCTTAATGACATTATATATGTTTTTGGAAATTACGGGAACAATTATAAGTTGGATTACATCGACATCAATGCTACATGGGTTCGACTGGACGATCGAAAATCAGCTAAGAAACGTGCGATCGGTGTTGCCTTTGGCAACTATATTTACGCATTTGCTGATCATGGTTGGTATAGTAATGCTGTTGAGAAATATGACCCATATGATGGAACTTGGTCTGATGTCACGCATAAGCCAGTGGAAGGATTTGGATCATCTATTGTTTCTCTTGAAAGTTTCATCTACTGCATAGGAGGGGTGAACAATACTGGACATATGTCGAATAACTTGAGATTTAATCCATTAGATTTAACATGGAGAGAACTTCCGTCAATGCCAACTGCACGAAAATTTTCTTCTGCAGCCGGACTCGAGGAAAAAATTTATGTAATGGGTGGGACTCAAAGCTTCCATTTGAATATTGTAGAGTGTTTCGATATAGTTGCAGAAACGTGGACCACTGTTGCTAGTTTAAACAATGCAAGGGCAAAGTTTACTTCATGTGTTGTGGGAGATAAGCTATTTGTTGTTGGAGGGGAGCTTTCTAACAATACAATTGAAGAACTGGATCCTGAGAGTAATAACTGGAATGTTGTAGATAAAATGAGTGGAAAATTCATTCAAGCCAATGCTTCCGTTCCACTGTATATTCTTCTCCCTTAGCAAAGGTTGAATTTGTTGATCTACTTCCCTACCTAGAAAAGTTTTCTGTCAACACACAACTGTTGTCTTTTAGATCTCATTTATTTGCTATCAGGTCGCCTTCCAGCTGGAAGACAAAAAACTGTGCTCGCAGTCTCACAAATCAGTTTTAGCTTCTGAACTCGGTTTGATTGCATTGTTTCAATTGTATTGACACACAAGTTCAGCAATTTTATGCGATTATTGTATTACTTATAAGTGTATAAAATTTGTATTGGGAATTAATATTCATCGATATTGATGTAATGGATCATTTGAAACCAGCACTGTGAAGTAGAAGCTTGTTATGTTTGTACTGGTATTGTAGGGAATTAAGAGAGACACCTTTTTAACGCAAAATGAAAGCGATAGAAATATTGGGAAACCGGCAGTTATGCAGAGGCGAGAGCCGTTGAAGCACGCACCCCGGCGCTTACTGACTTTGGCCGATATATATCGTTGGTTTACTGCCGATCGGAATTAATTTATATAATTTATATCGGCCCGATATATCAGTAGACCGATATATTGGTCGAGCTCTCATTATTAACATGAAAATATAATTTATATCATTATTATTTTATAACATATTATTATGAACACTGTATTCTTAGACTTGTGAATAATAGAATTTAAATTTTGTCTAAACCAAAATTACCATCAATGGCATTAGTTCATTTCCCACTGTGTATATCATTTCCACCAACTGCTTAATTCTATTTTTGTAAAATTTTTATTTCTACCATCTTAAATCCCTCATTTTATTCGCTGGTATATTCTTTCCTGAGCTGAATGACCATAATAACATGATTTGCGTTTTGAAAGCTGTTACTTTATTCCTTTTTGACAGTGTGCTTTTCTGAAAAATATTGTTGATGATGTGTATGTGGCTACTTTTTCTTTATATTGGCGTATTATACTTTTGAATGTTCAATTCAATTTTTTATTTATGTTAAAATCTTATTTGTAGGTATTTTATAAATACCGTTTTTGCCCCTTACACAGGGGAGGCCAGGATTATAGCGAATGTACCACTGATAATTCAAATAAAAGTACAAAAAAACAAAAAATTTGGGCAAAAATCTTACCGCCCAGAATTACTTCCTCATGTTATTAATCTTGGGTAACATTACTGCTCATTTGGTGCAAACTGTAACATATCGTATGTATGCTAACCACTGAGATATTGTGTTCTACAATTACATTACCACTGTTCCATGAGTTGGCATCTTTTTCATAGAGAAATAAAACACTTTCATATTATTTCCACTGTAGATATAACATATATTCCTGCATTTTTTTGTATTTTCAGACTCAAAATCGAATTTATAAATTTAGTGAAATTTTTTCTGCTATAAATCATCATGGCTGCTGCAAGAGAGCCACGTTGTACTGCAGGAAATCGGATGTCAAAGGTCATGGAAGAGGAACTAGACGAGGATGACTTTTATAAGACTACGTACGGAGGTTTTGAAGAGGAAAAAGAAGATAATGATTTTGAGTCGGACCAAGAAGATTCCGCAGACGAAGTCGACTCAGATTTCGATATCTCGGAAAACGATGAAATTGTCAGCGATCAAGATGAAGAAACTATAAAACAATCTGAGAAAAAACGAAAAAGAGGAGCGAACACAAAAGCTTATAAAGATCCCTCAATTAAAAAAGCAAAAAAAGATGAAAAAGAAATTAGTAAAAGTGATGATAACAAGGAAGAAAAAGTTCCGAAAGAGGCGAAAAAAACTGAACCAACTGCCGTAAACAATGACGGGCCAAGTCGTAAATCATCTCGTCGCGCCACGGCAGCAAATTCCTATTTAATAAGCATGAAAGTAAAAGAACGTAAAATCGCAGACCAAAAGAAAAAAGAAACTGTGAAAAAACCAATGGCTGGAGTGAGACGTTTGACCCAGGAAGAATTAATGCAAGAGGCGGAAAGAACGGAACGTAAAAACTTGAAATCGCTGCACAACTATCAACGTCTCGAAGCAAATCGAAAAAAATCTAGCACAAAAAAGCGAACATTTGCAGAACCAACAATCAAATACTTATCGACAACAATGCCATCAGTGGACCCGGATGAGCCATCAAAAATTTCGAGAGATTTTATAATTTTCTCTGAACCTGAAGTTTTTAAAAATGAATTCCACTGGAAAAAACAGCCTCGAATCAATAAACCTATATGTCCAGTTACAAATAAGCCTGCCAGATATATAGACCCACTTACTAATATTCCTTATTATGACATGGATGCTTTTAAACTTATTCGTGAAGCACATACTTTATCACTGGCAAAACGTGATAAGGTAAAATGATTCTATAAATTTCTGGTTACACCTGATGGTTACATCTGGCAGCCTCATTATCTGTGGCCCGTGTCACATTTGCTGGAGATTATTAATCAAAAATCGCATTTGTCTAGTCATAAAAATAACCAGAAAAATCTTTCGACATATTGTTGCATCACTAATGTCACTGAATTGACTAAGAGTTATGACGATTTGCACATTTTAGAAAGTTTTTTGATGGTCTTTGCATGTTTTAGCTTGATAAATGACAAATAATGATCGATGTGTTTGCACAATAAAAGTGTTTGTTTTTTATTGCACTGTTTGCATATTCTTGGCACTATTGTGGCCCCTGAACAATGCAAAATTAATATTGTTGTTCCCAAAGCGGACAACTTTGGACCACCCTGGCTTAGACTGATAGCTTCCTGATGCATAAGCCAACTTTTCCGATTCAAAAAGCATTTCCAGGAACATTCTTCTGTGGCAAGGTTACTAATTTACCGTAGTAAAATGCTCAGATGTTATGACCTTGCTGCCCATCAAAAAATAATTAACACTGTATAATGGTTTGGATTATTCACATTAAAAGCAACATGCGACTTAATCATGTAAATTTTTTTGATGAGTCATTTTAAAATCTATACGCTGTCATGTTCACCTGAAGTTGAACTCTTTCAAATTTTGTAAAATTGAGTATACACTGCCTTAATTTTTATTCTACATTTTTCCAAGCCTAAGCTATAGTGCAGTTCTGTTTATTTGTGAAAAAATTTCCAATCGCCTGAGATCTTGATTATCTTTATGTTTGTACCCTGGTCTGTTTTGTCATTTAGGGTACGGTAGGATTTACATATTTATCCCAAGGGAGAGGAAAGCTGCTAAGACGACTTAATCACATAAACCACAGTTTGTCGTCCGGTTACATATCCATGTCGGGTATGGGATTAATTAACCAGTTATTTGTTTCAGATGCATGGACTTGATGCTGAAGGAAGCCTTAACCGACTAGCAGTTATGTGAACCAGCCTATGGCGGCGAGGAGTCTACCAATCCTCTCACACATAATTATCTCCAATGGGATTCGAACCTGCGAACACACAAAAGGTAATCGGAGGTGCAGTGGCGAGCATATTCCTATCGCATAGCACGATGCGCCACACTGCCGAGCCCTCACTTAAATTTTCTAATATGTGACTGTTAAACCTATTAAAATTATTCGGAGTGTATCTCTTTGTTTGTGCTGCAAAATTTTTCCAATTTTTCATGTATAAGATTTTGGTAATGTTTACTAGGGTTCCATTACATTTGAACCCACGGACATTTGAACCCATGACAATTGCACCTGCATACTATTGCACATATGGAAATTTTTTTGTTTTACCGATAATTGAACCCATACTCACCCTAACCCATGGGTTTTAGCAACCGCATATAGATTGAACCCGCGGATATACGCATGGGTTCAAATGTCCGGTCACCGTTTACTAGATATCAGTAATATCTGGTCTGTTACTCTGAAAGAAAAGTTTTTCTTCATTATTTCCATTTATATCAATTATTTTCTTTTCTAGATTGAATATGCCACCAAAGTTAAGGTTACCGCCTCTGCCATCCATTGCAAGCATTCTTAAAATTTATAATGTCCGAGCAAAGAAACAGTTGGCGCAAAATTTTTTATTCGATCCGAGAATAATTGGTAGAATGGTGGATTGTGCTACGAGTGATTTGACTGGAAAACATATATGTGAAGTTGGACCTGGTCCGGGAGGAATAACTCGGTCAATATTGAACAAAAATGCAGAGAGTGTTTCTGTGGTTGAAAAAGATTGGAGGTTTATCCAAAGTTTGCAAATGTTAGCGAGCACAACGCAAGGACGCATGAAAATTCATCATGAGGATATTTTAGATTTTGACGAAACGATTGCGTTTCCCAAAGAAGAAGCGAAACCGTGGACTGAATCTAAACTACCAGCTTTATGTTTCATGGGGAATCTGCCATTTAATGTTTCTTTGCCGCTTTTATTTAAATGGCTGAATTTGATATCACATCATAGTGGTGTCTATGAGCTAGGAAGAATTCCAGCGATCTTAACATTTCAACAAGAAGTCGGAGAACGCTTAGTAGCTTTGCCAAAAGAATCACAAAGATGTAGACTTTCGATTACGGCACAATATTTATGTCATATTGACTATTGTCACACAATTTTTGGGAAATCTTTTGTACCACCCCCAAAAGTAAACGTCGCTGTTATAAGAATTGTTCCTAAGAAGCAGTTTGAGATACAATTACCTTTTAAAACTGTTGATCATGTTGTAAAACACATATTTCACTTCCGACAGAAGCGTTGTCGTAAAGGTATTGCGACACTTTTCCCTCGAAGTCGCATGGATTTAGTGGATGAAATGATAAGAATATCTGGTGTTAACCCGTTAGAACGGCCGTTTAATCTATACATGGCACATTTTAGAGACTTATGTTACGCTTATCAAGAAATTTGTGACAGAATTCCTAATATTGCTCTCGTAGACACTTATCATAATAAAGAATGGTTGAAATATTTTGATGAAGGTGGAGAACCTCTTAATGATGTTCTTTTACCGAAGTTGCCAGAAATCGAAGATAATTTTAATTGTAAGAACGTTGAGGCTCTTCATGAGTTATCAGATGAAACTGAACAAATTTCATCACTTGCTTAAGGGAATCTGTCAAAAAAAAGTTCATCCACTCATTTCCACAATCGACACTCCAATCAAATAAACCCTCAAATGGTTCCTATTCTCCTTTGTATAGAACCAATATGTTGCCATAATTTATTAGGCTGAATATAAATGTGCAAGTCTTATTAAAGTCACCAATATCTGTTAAATCTTTTAAAAATATCCAACTTTTCAATTGCATACCATGTCTTTAAATGCAATCATAAGCCAACCAATTCAGTATCCATTTGGCTGTTATCACATTGACCTTTCTCTTTTACTTCTCATAGAAAACAGGTTACAAAATGAAATCTATTTTCTACTTTGGTGTGTATTTCTTGGTTTTGATTTCCTTGTTTCATTTATCATTTGGGCTTGATGATGATGACGATGAAGATGAAAATGGAAACTTGAGACATAGAAGAGGTAAAATCAATATTTTATATGAAGTGTTCACGAAGTTTACCCGTGGTAGTATAGTTATGTGTGAGAGGATTTGGAATAGTTACGTGTGTGAGGACTAAAATTTCTGATGACTCATTTTCCCGCCTTTTTTTATATTTGTATTGTAGCAATCAATTCTGACAGTTTAATAACAGTATAAAAGCCTCAATGACCTTCAACAGTCTCGCATACTGGACAAAACAATGAAAATTATTGATATTGCTTAATGCTTTTCATCATTTGAAGAAATAAAATCTCTCTCTCTGGACTGCTCACTGCTGCAGTGTGGTTCACATATCTGCTGGTTGGTTACAGCCTCTTCATCCATTAAGTCCATGCCTCTAAAATGAATAACTGGCTAACTAATCCCATACCCAACATAGATCTGTAACCGGACAACACGCCATGGTTCGCCATATGTTTGACATCTTATTGGCTTTCCTCTCCTCCAGTTAAATGTGTGAATCCTATCAAAAGTGGAAAATGTACTGATAGTAACCACTGTTATGCTAAGAACTGTTGTTAATTAATAATTGCAATGAAATTTCCTTAAATACTGAAGATTGAAACAATTCAATACAAAATCCTCCCTTCAATTTCATTCCCCCTTATTGTTGTTTTTTTAGGTGAAGGCGTTCATTATTCCATTGATGATGGGATAGAAATGTTAGATGCTGAAACTTTCAGGTAAGTCTATTACATGAAATGAACAAGTGTTCCAAAAACAATCATGGACTGGTAACCGGACGAGAGGCCGGTGTTCGCCATATGGTTAAGTCGTCATAACGGCTTTCTTCTCCTCTGGATAAATATGTAAATCCTATCAAAGTAAAATGTTATGAATATGCTTTGTCATGCATTACTGTAAATTTTTTTCATTCTTTTTTTTTACTTTTGCTTCCCAGGTCAACCGTGTATAACAGTTCTGTAGCGTGGTTTGTTAAATTTTACTCTCGCTGGTGTGGACATTGTAAGACGTTTGCTCCAACTTATAAACAACTTGCATTGGATATTAAAGGTATAATTGTGTACAATATATTGCTTCGAAATATTGTCAAGATGATTAAATGGTACTCCCGTAGTATGTGTACCAGGTTAGAGTTAGGCGATAATTTCATTCCGATTTTCCTTCTTATTGTTCTATTACGAGTTCGGGGACTGTATCTGTATGTGTTGCCAAGTGAATATACCCCTTGCCCATTGGTTACCGTCTCTTTACACAACTTGATTAAGTGAGCAAAGAAAATTATTGGTATGGTGGTACCCCTCCATATTGGTAACACACTTCTGGAGGGCCGATTAAATTATGTTACGAATGTTTCCATAATTTTGATTTGTTATTAATTTGAGTGCCACGACGGACCAAAACTTGAATAAAACACCGGTGTGAGAAAATCGGGAAAACTTCTATTTTTGATTTTAAACTCCTCTGACTGAGTATTGAAATATTATGGTGAATATCACTTCAAACTTTGCTTTGAAGTTCAGTGTGAAAAGCATTTATATTATTGTAATTTTTTTCAAAATTTGAACAATCCTTTGTTATCTGAAACCCCCGAAATGTGATGTTATTCATACTTTTTCGTATCATTTTTTGTCTTCTATTTTTTTATTTCGAGTATTGAAATACTCCAAATTTTGCTTGAATATTCAGTTTGCAAAGTATTTATATCATTATCAATTTTTCAGACTTCAATTTTCACTTTTTGTCTAAAACCCTTGAAATGTTATTTTATAGTTTCTTTTTTCTGTTCAGATTGGCATCAAGTCGTGCGGCTGGCGGGAGTAGATTGTGTCAGTAAATCAGAGAGTGGTCTTGATACCGGACATAAAGTTTGCTTTAGAAAACCTTTCTTCATCAGTGGGATGCCAGATTTTAGGGTAAGACGTGAATTTGTAATGTTCATCTAAATGCCTTTATATTATATTCACATGCTAAATACTGTGTAAATATACCCACTATGGTACATAATAACAACAACACACCAAATAAATTCGATAAATGGAGTTCAAACATGTGACGTAAAAGTACTACATGGAACTTTGTACTAAAAGTAAAAATGAAACATACAAGCACAATGTTTTTTGGTAAATGCTGGAGGGAACAATACAACCATGCAATCATCCAAGTCAGCTCCCGCCATATCCACTGTTATACATAGGATTCACAGTTACTGGATGACTGTAAATGCTAAATTTGATGCACAATTCGATAAACTCTTGACAAATTTGTATGTTTCAGTATTTTCCTGCTAATATGACGGATGAGGAATTTGCTGGTTTTCGAAGAAAATATGAAGGTAAAATTAAAACCCGAACACAAATAAAGTTGTAAACTGTCAGCCAGATATTTTTTTTGTGAATTATTACTAGTTGTTAGGAATTCAGATAAACAGGTTTTCTACATATTGTGGATTCTGCATTTTGCAACGGACCATAATCTTACATAATTTGGATCTGTTGATAAAAATTTTAATGCAACCAAATACACCAATTAGTTAAATGGAGAAATAGCACTACACACGAGGCAGAATGTCATTGGCATATTGAAGACCATTTGGTCGCACTCACTGATATACTCTATGACAGGGCTACTCAACTATTTTCACCAAAGGTCCATTTAGAAAACTTCAAAATTACTGGGGTCTGGACATTACAGAAAATTTATTTCATTGAATAAACGAAACTTCAAATGTAATATTAAATTAAATACAAGAGCAATGAATAACTCAAAAATATGGATACAAGTGTCACACATCGGTACCAGTACGACAAACTGTGTAGTTGTGTATGTAAATGGTATCAAAAATCATGTAAAACTATTAAACGAGGCTTATGCTGCCAAAAGAAATGAGCAGACGGTCCAAATTTAATGAACAAAAGGCCCGGATTCAAACCGCGGTCCGCCAGTTGAGTAGCCCCGCTCTGTGAGTTACTATATTTTGGAAAAAATTGGTTTGGAATCGTTTTTGCAATTCCATTGTGCACTAGCTAAGATGGTGGAATGGAATTTATTTACTGGTATATATTTCATCCTACGAAACTGAAGTAGTGATTTTGAGATGGTTGATTGAATACTTCAAACAGTAGATCTTGTAGATTATTATTCAGAATCTTTTTGGTTTTGTGTCATCTTTCTAATTGAGTTGTCTCTGCTATTGAAAATTTTGATCATAATTACTCAATACTGAACTTGAAAGGTAAAAAAGTTTACGGAAGTGACGGTTCTGTTATTGAAGATTCTGATTCGTTGGAGAAAGTACGAGAAAGCTTGATCGGTTTTATTCAAGAAAATTCAAAAAATGAAAAATTTTCGTTGGCAACTTTAAAGTATATGCAGAAAATAGAATTTATGTGTCATGTAGATTGTTTCAAATTTTTATATTTGAAAGTAGTCGTGAAGACTGAAATTTTAGTTTTAGTGAGACTGTGTATTTTTGCACAACGATGGCCAAAATTCAATATTTTGAATATGTTCAAGAATAATAAAAGTTTCAAATATGGAAAATATTCCTGTGGGACTACTTGAAATAAAACTTTTTTAAAAAAGTTGTAAATAACTTCTAAATCAAGAAATTGGAATATCGAATCTAATTAATTTTTGATTCATTTTGTAATTGTTTCCTGGTAATTTTAAAATTACCCATAAAGGCCAGATACTTAAAACCATTTTTTCAAATGCTTGCTTCAGCCATATTTTAGTGCTTTACAGATTTGGGTGAAAGCTTAACAAACAAGTTCATTCATCCCACAATAGTATATTCATGATTACCACTGCTTAATAAGTAGATGATGGGGGAAAAAATCTGTCCGCACAGGGCTCCCTTATTTTTAGAAACTAAAAACTAGAAATAACTTCAGTTATAAATCAAGTTTCAAAGATAACTTTGAAACAAAAAGAAAAACTGTATGTTACTGTAGATTTCATTATAGAATTGATAAAATTTTATTGTAGCGAGAAAATTGATAAAAAAAAATTGGGATTTAATGAAACCATGCCAGTCTTATTTAGAGTGAAAGTATGACTGATGGAAAGCAAATGTTAAAGCAAATTTGACTATATTCATATGGCTTGGTTTACAGTGATTGTCAGTTGCAATCACTTCAAGTCTCAATGAATGCGATAAACTATATTATATTAAGAAATTGTTCTTAGTTATTATCATGGCACTCCTCGACCGGGTGACATTTCTTCGTTTTTTTGTAATTTTCAAATACCTGAGTCATAATTGAACCTGAAAATTTGCGGTTAAATATTTCTTCCATTTTGACTTTCAAGATTGTCATTTGCAAATCTGCCTTGGACGATTACATTTTTAAGTTTTTCTCAACTCGATGCAAAATATTTTTTATAACAGAAAGAAAGATCTTGAAGCTCTGATTGACGAAGACTCCAATGAGAATCACAGAGTTCTGATTATTGAACCTAAATCATCATTTGTTGGCCGTCAGGTGATTGTAATTTGAGATTTGTTTCAAAAAAATATTAGAGGTTTACACTTGTGTTCTGTGAATTATTTTGTAGGCAATTGCCTTTATATTTCAGGGATTAAGTAATGTTTAAAACGTACAAAGTTTAGGTTGATAGATGTTGTCCAAAGAAGTGGTACGTGTTCGCTCACCCAAAAGTGTTTAGTTAATTAAAACATGCACGCATATACAATAAATAAGAGAGTGTTAAAAGCCAAGATTTCTTTGTGTGCTTGTCTTTTATAATTGTTCACTTTGACTCTAATTTTTGACTGCAAAGTGTACATATCGATTGAGTTGCTAAAATCTTGTTGTTGAGAAAAATCGCAAGTAATGTACCAATCTATTTTCAATTTTCAGTAATTAATGTGTTAAACAACTCTAATGTGCTATTACCTCAATTGTACAAAATTCCTCCAAAAAAATTTTATTTTTTATTTTTATTAACCTGTTTCAGACGCCCAATCGAGCCCAATTTTGAATACATTTTTATTAATGTCATACGACCCCCAAAATTTACCCAATATACAATAATTATATACCATTGGAAAGGTATTTTAGAGTACTATACGCTAGATGTCACTGGAGGACCGTAAACTAAAACACCTCTTTCAAGAGGTCTCTCGTAACGTCAAAAAATAACAAAAATATTTACACTCTCTCATTCTATCAGCTGTTGGACGTCTACAGCTATTGTAAAGCTGAAATGTGACTATACAGTTGACTGCACATTGGTTTTCTCTTTCATATGATACTAAACGCTTTTCCATAGCGCGCGTTGTTCAAGCGTTTTGGAAATTTTCCGTTTGAGAAGTCACCACATCGAATCAGGCCAGGCTAAGCTTGATAGATCGATCGGTTGTTTGTTTGTGCTTTATCGCGTTGAAAGCTTTTGTGAGTCATAATAAAACATTTATTTTGAATCATAAAAGCTTATAATCGTCAGACAAGGAGAATTTGCGAGATAAAACGCCTAACTTTTTTTCGGTGAGGCAGCTGCGATCAAACGACTCGATATTTTTATAACTTCCTGACGTTGTGAGATGTCCACTCTCCTATGTTATGTAGCATATAAAATGACCTTCAAAATAAGACCTTATCATACTAGATTTTGTTATTGGTTAGCGCACAACGCCAAGGTTTATGGAATTATTTTCTTGTTGTGCGACGTTTTTATATCGCAGCGGGAAGTACACGCGTGATATGTAAGCGAAATTTTATCACTTCTAAATGTCATATAAGGTTCATTCTCATATTGTTGTGTGGGGAATAAGATTTCCTTTCAAGCAAGACCATAACAAACATTCCAGACCTCATGGTATACACACAGCATTGCAAAACGTCGCGCATGCGTCAAACCGGGAGGATTAGGTTAAACAGGAGTGCTTGTTTCTGCCGTGCTTGATCGACTGTGCCATCCTTGTCCAAGCATCGACTCTAGATTTTGTAAAGGAAGATATTTGAGGCAGCAATTTCATTAATCAATGTACTTCTCATTACTACAGGTTATTCTTGACATGACAGCATTTACTGGATTACAAGTACGAAGAGTTTCTGAAACAAACAAAAAAGTTCTCAAATTATTGAAAGATTTTTATGAATTTGAACTTGATGATAGTTCACCAACAGTTCTTGTGTTGAAGGATATGGCTTCTTATACTGAATGGAATGTTCCAGAAGAGGAAGGTGGGACAATTTTGCCAGAGTTGTGTAGTCGTAATTTGACATGTTTTGTCGCAGTCAAATTTTTAAAATTGGAGTGAAGTCGGGAGTTGAATTGTTTTTTTTTTTCAATTCGGAAATTCAATTCATGATTTTTCTCACTATAAAAAATCTATTGATTCCAAGATTGGTTGGTGTTTTCTCAATTTCATACAACTTTGTAAATAAACTACAAATTTTAAAAAGAATGTGGACTGAAAATTTAGTACAGCTTAAACCAGAGGTGGGCAAGGACAGGACCAGAAGCCAAATATTTCGATCACCCATTTTATGAACAATATTCACTGTGTTATGGAAGCAAAAGTGAAAAACAAAAAGCAACGTGTCAAAACTAAATTAAATTTGCAATTCCTTGAGCCATTTTTAGCTAAATATCAAAATTTGGTTTCACTTCTGTTGTGACTGCATTAGTCGTGCCAGATTAAATCACCCAACGGGCCAGATTTGGCATAGTTTGCCCAAGTAGGTTAAAATTGGTTTTTCTTACCCAAGATGAATTGAATATATCCTGTGTTAAAATTTTCGAATGTTTTGTTTAGATGCTCGTAAGTTTATTCGCAACAAACTCCAGACACTGCCTGGTGTGAAACGAGTTCGGGAAAAGATCGTTGTTGAGCGAAGAAATGAAACTAAGGGAGCAGTCGATTACGAAATGCCAGATGTTGACAGGTAGACATTACTACATTTTAAATTAAGTTTGATTGAAGCAAACACAGGCTGTTACTCTAATTTAAAGTTGCACTGACTGTCTCACAGGGGTTGTTTTCACTTGTGCCAAAATCCTTTGTCGTTATTGTTTGTGTTTCATAAAGCAAATGAGAGTATAGACATGACATGGTCAAACTACGGCCTACTCTGTAATTCAATCTGACCTCGGAGCCAAATCCGGTTCACTGGGTACCGTAATTCAATCTGGCCCGCCTGATGCTGCCGCAACCAAACTAAAACCAAATCTTGATGTTCTAGCTAAAAATAGCTCAAGAAATTTGTTGAGATTGCGGTTAAATTTAGTTTTGGCATGAGCCTTATTGTTTTCCTATTTTGCTTTTGTAACACTGTGAATATTGTTCATAAAATGTTTCTTTTTATGTCTCACTTACATGGCCCACCAGTGCAAGTGACTTGAATTTTTGGCACTTGGTCCAAAAACCGTGCCAGCCCCTGGTACAGACAGACTATAAAAAATTAAATCATTTCAAATACAATTAAAACACAATTTTTTTGTTTCATGGCAATCTCAAAGTAAAATTGCTAGATTTAGCTGTGCTGTTGAATTAGTATGACACCAAATCCAAGTATATGTATGGTATTCTGATATTCAAAAAATTTGGTATCGAAATACTTGTTTTTCTATTAAAGCCAGAAAAGTAGATAGATTGCTAATAGAACACCGCAGTAAACTGTAGGTGTCCAGATTTTGGGTCTTGTGTACTCTCTTACTACAAGTACTTCCTCTGGGCTTGTCATAACCATTTTTACAAATGTCATTTCTAAATCCCTACCTGACTACATTTTACAGAAATTATATCACTACAGCATCACAATCAAGTCTTATAGATTTGCCTAAGTATAGCTACTATTGCCCAAAATGGCATTTATGTCGACGATAACGACCTCACTAACGCCAGCGATCTTTTTCATATCTGGATCGCTTCGACGAAAAAATGAGAGAAATAAATTGCTTAACTTCGGGTAATCGTCTGTGCATTTTGGACAACCATCCATATAATGAATTTTTGAATGCTGTAGTCAGGTGGGGGTTAGGATTGACATATGCAAAAATTGGGCTGAAGTATGTGAACTAAGATGGCAGATGCTGGAACTAGTGTTCCCTCTAATAATAAAATTTCACACTGCGCAAATGTTGCTATTTGAGACTATTTTAAGGCTGAGCAGAATCCTGGATTATTTGCAAACTTTGTGAAAATAGTAGCCTATCATATATTATCGGAATGCGAAGAAAGCACCCATTTAACTTGAATAGCCTCTCCTTGTTTTCGTGCTTTTCCAACTCTTATACACTTCGTCCATGTTTGTTGTGTTTATTTCTGAATCAAGCGACAATTATCCAACGTACAAAACTTATTATACAATCTCAACATTTTTGTTGTTAAAATATCATTGCTTTCACCAACAATCAGGGCATGAAATTTTGCTTTTCTTATGCTCTGCATGATTTCTCCCTTGGCGACAAAGTCTATGCTTTTCAAAA
Organism: Styela clava; assembly: GCF_964204865.1. Lineage (NCBI taxonomy): Eukaryota > Metazoa > Chordata > Ascidiacea > Stolidobranchia > Styelidae > Styela > Styela clava. The sequence goes on from NC_135254.1 coordinate 7,402,762, forward strand.
ATTTAAAGCCGTAATTTTTGCTTCACCATGAATATGGTAATTTAATTCGACTATTTATTACTTTGCGGGACAATATTAATGAATTCAGCTTGACACATAGTAGAACACTATCTATGTGAGGCTTTATTTCACTTGATGGGATTTTCAACACTTTTTTTCAGTGGTTGGTTTTGCGTTGAAACAGTTCGAACAACCTCCTCTTGCTTCCACGTTTCCACGCTAATGCATCTAGTGCGTCAATGTGCTTCCATGGTTTAAATGACGTTTTTTATAGTCAACTTCCTATTCCCACCAACGATTTGCCTTTTTCGAATCACTATCAGGTGCAACTATAGCCTTTATAATATTATTGTACGTGGTGTTAGTTGAAGGCTGATGGGAGCGGCCCAGTTCTCAGCTCGATCTCTATCGCACCCTCTGTCTGAGATTGCCTTCCATATCTTCATCTGTGTCAACTTCACTACGGACAATAACAAGATCCTGCCAGTTGACAACATGAAATCCATAGCGCGCGATGAAAATTTCAGAATGCGACACTGGGTCGCGCTGGCATACGTAAAACGAGGTGCTTGGGCGTGACAGACACGTGTGTGACATCACAATACACCGCAATACACCAAAATACACCGCAAATGTTATGGTGGTACTGTACAATAGCGCAGTTGCGCAGCTTAGAGGGAACCTTGTCCGTAGCCAATATCATTAAAATGCGATACAAATAAGTTGAACGTAATTTTTAGAGTCAATGAAAAACATCAAATGCTAGGTCATAGTCGTGTATTTTATCCAAATTATTTTCAAATTTCAAGAAATTCTAAGATACTGCATGTAATCCGCAACCGTTTTTATCAGCGGTACTCTGGCGTGGCGTAATGATCTCTAGCAGACATGATGCGGACATTTTTTTTTTGCGCGTTTTGTAACATTCATAGGTTACGGCTTCCTCCACCATAAATTCGATGCATCTGAAATAACTGATTAACTAATCACACACTCAACATGGACTGGTAACTGCACGAGATGCTGTGGTTAGTCATTTAATTAAGCCGACCTATCGGCTCTTCTCTCCCTTGAGATAAATGGGTAAATCCTATTCTATCAGCATCTCGTTTTAAGATATCATAACATAAATGTATTCAACATTTGTAAGTGGAGATAATTTGACAATGGTATTCGGATTTTTTATTTCCGAAAAATGTGAGAATTTCTCAATTTATTATATAAAAGGTTGAAAAAAAATGACTTATTCTAAGTGTATATTGAAGAATTTGTTCGCTGTACTCAAACAAAGACCTCAGTAAAGTATTTAAAACCTCTAAGAAATTCCTGGTTCAATGAAGCAAAATAGGAAAACCCGCCCGCAGAAAAAACTGACCGATATTGATAGTTAGAAAAAACACAAACATGACAGAGGACTGTTGAACTTTGAAAAACTTTTTAAAACGAGTCATAAAACATGAAAATATTCAAATGAAACTGACAAGTTGTACTGGCTAGTTAACTGTTCACGAGTTAGGTTGTTAAACATCAACTTCAGTGTGATACAAAAAAAAACAATCGGCCACTGCTTTCCCTGGCTACATTCCACCATGTTAATTAATGTGAAACTTTTCCACGTGCGAGGCTCGGCGGCGTAGCGCATCTTGCCAAGTGGAATATGCTCATCACTGCAGCTCTTACGCTGCATGAGTTTGCATGTTTGAATTCCATGGGTGATATTTATTTGCAAGAAGACTGCTGGTCTCCTCTTCGCCATGGCACGGTGGTTCACGTAACCGAAGCTAGGTTGCGGCTTCCTCCACTATCGAGCCCATGCATCTGAAACAAACAACTTGCTTACTAATCTCATACTCGACATGGACTGATAAACGGACGGAAAGCTGTGGTTCCTAAATCCTACCCTAGGTTGTGTCACCGCCCATTATACGCCCTTTTTGTTCATTCACTTGCTATAGTTCGAACTCTTTAGTTACTCAACAAAAACATTTTTACTCAGATGTAGCTCTATGGTTACTTGACAAAAACATTTTGTACTCAGATGTAGCGAATGAAAGCAGATGGTGATATTTTGTTGACACAGTGACAGTTCTTTGTGTTTACTTTATACTTTTCATATCACAGAACAAAAGCGTTTGTTACTGTTGCACACCACGAGCCTGATTTTCAATACGCTTTGCGTCAGATGAAACATACTGGAGGTTGGAAGTTTGTGATAAATAGATTTCATCTATTGGAAATGCAAAAATAAGATATTTGTAAGACAGATAAGGGTTACAGTTAAAATATATTTTCCGTTGACCGGCTAGTATTCTCAAATATATTGGCGGATTCATGTATTGAACTTTTTTAACAGAAAACTAGTAAATATATTAGCAGTAACAGTATGAGTGAACCGTCAACTTCTAAACAAATAGAGGTAGATTGCAAAGAGAAAAAATTTGCTCACAGAAAAGCCGGAATCCCAGCCGATTTTACTATAAAAGTTAAATACGAATCATTCAACGTTCATCGCGATATAATCGTCGCAAACTCTGACTATTTCAAAGCAATGCTGGCTTACGATACTAAAGAAAATTTACAAGGATTTGTTCATATGAAAGATGTAAACCCAGATGTTGTGCGTGAATGCATCGAGTTCATGTACACTGGAAATGTGGATGAGGTTTCAGTTGACATTGAAGATATTGGAGACGTACTCCAAGCAGCTGGAATCATGCTACTGGATAGAATAACTGAGCACATTGGTAATTTCCTAAAGAATAATCTGAATTCACAAAACTGCATTCAAATTTATAATATCGTGGATCAATTTAACATCACTAAACTCATGATATATGTCCAAACATTCTTTGAAAAAACCTACAAGGTGGAAAACTTGACCAAATTGCTTCAACTCTCGAAATCTCATTTCACTGACTACATTAAGAAGCAGCACCCTAACGTGAATGTCACTGTGTGGGAGTGCATTATCCACTGGATAAAATTTGACGTTCACGATCGACAGAAGCACATTTCCGAGCTTTTGAGCATATTAAATTGGGATAGGTTTCCTACAATTTCACTGCTTCAACGATTATGGGACGAACCTATTTTAAGAGATTCTCAAGAATGCAAAAATATTTTATGTGAAAGAGTTTTTATGGACGATCTTGTTTTCAGCCAAAATATTTCTTTCAACAACTATTTTTTACTGAAGAAAATTACGGAAAACCTAAAATTTATTCCGAATTCGATCAAAAGAGCTTTGAATGAGTTTCGGAATACCAATATTATTGAGCTTCTTGCGAAACCCGACTTCAAATCGATTCCTGTATCTGAACTTATTTACTTACTCTCGGATTCAGCAATGGATGATTTAACCGGAGAAAAATGGAAATGGTTGGCGATAAAAGCTTGGGTAGGATACGGAACGGATCGGGAAATTATTTTGCCTCAACTTCTGAGATATATCTGCGGTGAGCAAATAGCAAAAGAGTTTATCTCAATGATCCAAGAAGATAGTTTAGTGATAAAGTCTATGGAGTGCCAAAAACTTCTTTTTAACACTTATCTAAGAAGCCATATGTTTAGTGGAAATAAACGTCATTTTATAGCAGTTCTCTATACGGATGGAAGAATACGAACCATGGATGTTCCATCAAAAACTTGGGAAAATATTGCTAATGTTCCGATTCCCATCCCCAACACAACAATTCCGATGTCAACTAAGATATTCTGTTTCAATGGTAAATTATGTCTTCTCAGTGACAATAAATTGTCTTTCTTGGACAAAAATAAAAGGTGGGTTCGGAAAAGGTCCATGAGCGAAAATCTTGATAGTTCGGCGGGTGTTGTAGCTGTAGATGACAGTATATATGTCATCTCAAAGAAAAATACTTCGTGCTATGACGCACTGCAAGATACCTGGAATGAAAATCTACCAGTATTTGAACAGTTTTACAGTGGACAAATGAGAAAATTTATGGCGGGGGTTTTGGATGATTCAATCTTTGTCGTTCGGAGCACTTTAGATTATAGGGATAGGTTCGGAGAACAGAGGATGAAAACATTTGATGTCAATTGTAAAGATTGGTCACGTGAACTTCATGTCCCAGATTCATGGCACCCCGATTCAAACGGAGAAGAACCTATTACATCGTGTATCGTCCATGAAGATTGCATTTATTTCTTTTCCAACTCTTCTACTGTTAAAGGTTATGATCCGGAAAAGTCAGAATGGAGAGATATTAGAAGCCTTCCGGGTGACAAAAGCTGGCCTTTGCATATAAATGGCTATTTATTTATCGTTCAGAATACAGGAAAAGTCTGGGCTTTTAAAAATATCAATGAATGGACTGAATTCTGTGACATCCCAAAGTTTGTGTCTGGGGTTGAAGGGAGTCACACAACAGTTGACATTGTTTCTGTTTGTGCATTCACTGAAGATTTTCAGAACAAAAGCTTGCATCCTTACAAGAAACCACGACTATTTTGAAAAAAAGGATAACTCGGCGGTGTGGCGCATTGTGCTAAGCATTAGGAATATGCTCGCCATAGCACCTCAATTTACCGTGTGTGGGTTGAAACCCATGCGGAGATAGTTTTGTGCGAGAGGATTGCTGGACTCCTTGCCGCCGAAGATGGTTTGCGTAACCGTTGGTCGGTTACTGGCTAACAAATCCCATACTCGACATGGACTAGTAACCGGACGTGACGCTGTGGTTTGCCATATGATTAAGCTCCCCTATCGCCTTTCCTTCCCCTGGGATCAACTCGTTCTTCCAACATTATCTTCAGCTTCTGTGCGTTCCAATTCCCGGATCCTTCATTGTGTTAGTTTGTTTGTTTAATGATCCACCGTATTTAATACTTCTGCAGTAACGGCATTTAAGAGGACCTTGGAGAAAAAACTATAGAAAATAGTTTTGCGGCAAAATCTCATTTTTATGTTGACTTAGAATACATTTGACGTCGTTGCAAATACTTTGTTTTGTACGGAATTCCCACTTCAACAACATTTTTTTGATTCAAATTAATGGGAACTCCTATAGTGTGTGTACCAGGTTAGGGTTAGGCCATGATTTTATTCCGATTGTCCTTATTTTAGTTCTATTACTGTTTGTGTTAGCCAAATAAATATATTACCCTGCCCAATAAGTTTCAGTCTCAAATTGATGTAAGTAGACCTAATCAATTTAATGGATATGCTATTGGACTGTTCTTTTAAAATAAATATACAATTTATTTGGATAGCATGTATCTATTAATAAATAAATACTGAATATACTGTTGCCTGCTTTTGTTTGGTATTTGAGTTCTAACATATCTCAAAGGAGTCATCTATCCAATACCAATGGAAATATTTGTGAACGAACGCGGCTATTTTGCAGTCAGAGAACTTGGTTACCAACTAAATTTCAAAGGTACATGAAAAAATGTCAGTAACATTACCCGATAGCCTATTAGATAGTGCTTTCAAGTCTATACTCGACCAATTTGTTTTTCCCTAATTCAAATAATCTTAGTTGAACCCGATTTACAACTAATAATACTACTTTTGCCCGAATTACCGAAACTCAATCAATTTAATATGATTGTCCCTACACCACTTCCTGACAAACTTCGCAGAATATCACATTCCTTGACGCGGAATAGCAATAAATTTCGCAAAGTTTAGCAGTTTTTTTAGCTTGTTCATACTGGTATCACTGCTGTATTCAGCGATTCCACTTTAAAATCAATTTTCTTAATTTTAGCCTTGCTTCCTTGGATAGACATTTTACTCAGATATAAAACACTAGAATATTGGTTTTCTTTAAAACTCTTGAAAAACTAGATAGTAATTTCTGGTGAAACATACTTCAAATATAATATCGGTATCATTTAGTATGAGCTTATGGCTACTTCTGTCCCAATTCGAAATTCAAGCAAATTTACTGTGGTAAACAGTGGGCACCAGCTTTGCAACATTTAAAATTCTAAACCTTCCATATCTTCATCTGTATCAACTTCACTACGGACAATAACAAGATTTCGCAGGTTGACAACACAAAATCCATAGCGTGCGATGAAAATTTTTAAAATGCGACACTGGCCCGCGCTGGCATACAGAAAACAAGGTGCTTGGGTGTGACAGACACGAGTGAGACATCACAATGACCGGTGACATTTTTCAAATATTTTATTTCGTGGCTAATCGTAATCGTCGACGCAATAAGTCAAAGCCAACATAAAAGAATATCAATCAGCACCGACCAAAAGAAGGCCTACCTATAACCGTCGAGGATGTTTTTTTACTTTACTATTTTATATTATTATACAATTGCTATCATATATTTGAGACAGTCTAGGACTCTAGGCCCTCTAGGGCTAGGCGGTCATGTCAATATATCTATAAAGAAATTGTGTTGTTAAACAAAAATTAATATCTGCGTAGAGGGATAATTGTGTCGGAATTTAGTTTATCGATGTCGTCGGACTAAATGACACTCGTACTTGACGACAAACAGTCAGAATTTATACCCGTGCCAAAAGTCCATGTGCCGTTAATAAGGACCCCAATTCCACTGTATGATTTAAAACTGGGCGCCTAATTGCTTTTTGTTATGTGCCGTGTTGATATATTTCTTCATAATTACTATGTAATATTAAAAAAATTTAATATAAAAATTTGACAGCGAAAATAGCTAAAAATACGTGAATCATATTCTCTCGCGGGGGTAGGGACATGTATGGCTCATAGCTTACGATCTCTCCAGACAAAAAATAAATTAAAAAGTAGTATTCCAACTTATCTTTTAAAACATTCTGGACCATATCAAAAAGGTAAATATATCGGAAATATCGGCCTTAATCTAACCGATACCGATACATGGCCGATACCGAAAAAATGGCCGATATTGCCGATACCGATACCCGATACCGATACATCGGTACATCTCTAATGTAAATATGAACTACGAGCCACGCTTTGAAAACGAAATGTTGCAACTGCGCGAGCATGAGATTTACTGCGCAAATGTTCTGGTGGTACTTGCGCAATAGCACAATTACGCATCTTAGATGGAACCTTGGTTGGGACGTAGTATGTATACCAGGTTAGGGTTAGGCCATAATCCCACATACAAATACTACGGGAGTCCTTGGTTAGTCCCTGAACTCGTAATAGAAGTAAAATAAGGAAAATTAGAATGAAATTATGGTCTAACCCTAACCTGGTACACATACTACGTTCCCCTGTCTATCATCTTGGTTTACATACTTCCAGAGTACCAAAAATTGTTACACTATGCCCACTACAAGGTAACGTGGTACGAAACTACATGAGACACCAGATTTTTATATTCTTCATGAACTCTTCTCTTCCCAGGTCGAAGGTGTACATGCATGACCTTGAGGTTGCGATTCATTATACATTAAGAAAAGAGGTTTCTGGTGTTGAGTATATTCAAGGAAGATATCTACAAGCTTTGAAAGACTTTGTTGCTGCTCTCATAAAGGTTTGTAAAGATTTATAAAAGCTTGGCGGTGTGATGCATCGTGCTAAGTGTCAGGAATACACTAGCTTTCATACCACTGATTACCCTGCATGGATTCGCAGGTTCAACTCCCATGCGGGGATGTTTATGTGCGAGAGGATTGCTGGACTCCTAGCGTCATAGGGTGGTTCACGTAACCGCTGGACGGTTACGGCTTTCCCTTCCATCAAGTCCATTTACGTTAAAACAAATAACTGGCTAACTGACCCCATACCCGACTTGTAATGGTAATGGTAACCAGACAAGAGGCTGTGGTTCGCCATATGATCAAGCCATCTCTTATCGACTATCCTCTCCCCAGAATGAATATGTTAATCCTATTTTAACAGAACAAATCTTCTATTTTTGAAGTGAAAATTTCTAATTGAAATTATGATTTCTAATTGGTTTGAACTGGTGTAATTAGTCTTGTTTATGTTATTCCATTTTTAATAAACTCTTCATGTTTTAGAAGAGAAACTTGTAGCTGTAAGTGACCAAAAAGACTCGCAAATAGAAAAAAATTAGAATTTAGTTTCTCTGACTTCATGTTCTATCGATTACTGCATGTTAATATTCAATCTTTTTCTCAGTACTTCCCAGGTCGTCCACCAGTTATGAAATTTCTAACAAGAATTAACAAAAGTATAAAAGATCTTCTTGTTACTAATATGTTAGTCTGGGGAACATGGCAGGAGATTCTGGAGAAAGCAGATGAGGTGATTGTTTTAAAATGAATATCATTTACCATATATCCTTGTGTATAAGCCGACCTCCTAAAACGGCCCTATATTGGTGAATTTTCAAACTCTGCTTATTTGCAAGAATTTACAGTAAAACATACATAATACAAATTGTAACACTCCGTACGCACCTATCACAGCAAATAATTGCTTTGCTCAAAGTTATGCATGTACAAGTAGACCCGTTAAGTTTAGCAACTTCTATTTTGTAGTTTTGAACTCGACTTATATATCTGAAAATTTCCGGTAATGCAGGTATCAGAATTTGTTATGATACATATACAATAGACCATCAAAGCTGTAAGTTTTCCCTACGGATAGATAATCTATAAACAGAAGAGTTCATATCAATAAAGGATAACATGGGTATCTTCCTGAATCATTCGCATAACAAAGCAAGATCTGTAGCCCAGTTTAGGCAATTCGGTTGAATGCTTGCATAGGCCAGTGGTTTCCAACCTTTTTGGGTAAATTCTTTTGCTTGATGAGAGTGTTGACAAGGGCTGCACAAAACACTTTACGGGTGGGGGGTTGTGGCCTGCGGGTCACCTGTTAAACGTCTCTGCTCTAATGCGTTCATTTACATCAGGGGTCGGCAACCTTTTGTCGCTCGCAGGCCAAAATTAAGGTCGCAAATCATTGGCAGGCCGCACATATTTTTAGAAAGTTGAAAAACCGAATGAATGGTACTTTTTATATTAATAATCAAGCAGTGATACATCTCTCGAATAGAATATAGATTTATTTCCTCATTGCATCTCATAAAATTTCATTTGAATATTTTCAGCGCCATTGAACCCTTTGCATTTAGCATCAACTTTTCTGCGTTTCGTTGCCATTTGCTTAATTATACTTGAATTATATGCTCATTAAACGAGTAATTGTGAAATATAAAATTGTTAGGTTATAATATAATTTAGTCTAAAGAATATATTCGTCAAAACGGATGTTTTGTTACTATAATTTAGTGAAGCGTTGCGGGCCGGATTATAGTGCTCCCCATGCCGGATTTACATGATGCAAATAAACATATATATTTACAGACTAAAGGAGCCTACCTAACGAGGAATGAAACATACTATGGATGTTCAGGAAGTCAACCAGATCTTCGAGGATTCCCATGCAGTTTGTGGCAGCTCTTTCATGTACTGGTGAACCAGGCTTACAAGATTGAACCTGGTAAAAATTTATTTGTTTTAGCAAATCTCAATTTTTTTGGGAATATTTCTGTTCTCTTTTCTACCTGTTAGCTCAGCTCATTATCATGGAAAAAACACACGGCACACTTACACTGAAAAAAAATTGCTGCCTTTAAATAAAACTCAATCTTGTGGCCGTATCATATGTCTTTTAAAGTTCATAAACCTAAGAAACCCTAAGAAATAACGACAAAATGTCAACCATTCATACTCATCTCTGCCTGATCTTTCTCTGAACTGGTGAAAAAGTAACTCCTGATCGCTTTTGGAACTGCTGTGTTTGCTTGTTATTTTCTTTAAACAATGTTCGAAGAAAAAAAGATATGATTTTTCATATTTATTCCGGGGAGAGCAAAGCTTGATATTGAGGCAACATCTTAATATTATGGCGGGCCACAACTTCTCCTCGTCCGATTACCAGTCTTTAGCAGATATGCGGTTAGTTAACTGGTAATATGTTTCAGAAAATGCAAAGAAAAATTGTGCGTATCGCAGAGAAGTGCCAATTCGAAAGGGGTGTGCTCTCACAAAACAAGTTTTTAATTTAGTTTAAACTGGTATGTGAGAATAACTCCAATCCCAAAGCCGATACCTGAGACAAAAATATTTTGAATTGTGTTTCTGGTAATTTATTTTGTTTCGCTGTCATAGTTTGAATAATAAGATGCTATTTACGTCCTGAGTCCAATTTATTATCTATGCCTATGACATTACAATGTCCTAACAACTAGATGATGTAAAGCGAAAAATGCGCATTAGATGATCAATAACTAAAATTTTTGTGCCTGTAACTCCTAGAAATCCTATATTGAATAAAGGTGCGGCCCACAGTTTTCACCCTGTCATTTGTATCTGGCCCTTCTGTATTAAAGGTTGCACACCCCTGGCCTAAATTCAGTGTAGAATAATTATCTAATGAGCAACAATTCTCATTTTTAAATCTCTATATTTCAGAGGGTGAGTGGGGTGTTGGTATGCTGATCAACATGAAGGAATACATCGCACGATATTTCTCTTGTATGGAATGCAGAAAACATTGGGCAATTGCTACAGATGATATTGAAGAGGTGATTGTTTATCACTTTTAGCATACTTTTGTAGGCAATTCATCTTCAGTTCATTCATCTAGTTGCATTGTAGTTTTCTGTTTGCCTGAAAAGGGGGTGGGCCACACAGAGATTGTGCAACGAAAATAGGTCACGAAAGAAAAAAGATTGAGAACATCAGGTGTAGTCATTATATTTAAATGAGTTATACCCTCCCTATACTTTTCTGGCTTGAATCTCACCACTGCATCATTGATTTCTAAACATGCCTCGGGGTTGTTACTTACCAATTTTAATTGGTAAGTATGTTGATAGGTATTTGTCTGTCTGTCTGTTAGATGCACGCGATATCTCACGAAAGCCAGATTGAATCTGCTCCAGATTTTGCATGTGCATTCATCATATCTCGGACCAGAAGCCTATTGATTTTGGGCGAATTATGTCGTATAATTAGCGAGTTATTAAATAATTAGTGATGCAACACAAGGTGTTACTATGGAGTAAGAACGCTGTTTTGGGGGATCCTTTAACTTTTGATCGATAAGTGTTCGGCCTCTGACCTATATTCTTGTTTTAGTGTTGATCTAGAAATACAGAAAATTTGTCAAACAGCTACTTTTACAAAGGCATATGATATATTACGATCATAGATGCTCAAAATGCCGTCTATCCAATTCAGATCAGTGTCCTAACCTAGAAGCTTGTGTAGCGTATTGGAGGTTGACATGTGGGATATCGTTCCAATTCATACTATTCACATTTTATAGGTGATCTCATCTGACCTACAATGTTTTTTTTGCTTTTCCAGCGACCACCTTGTAGTTTGATCAAACCTTCGATTCAGAGAAATTTTTTTTTGCAAATGTTTAGATTGATGGAAGTGAAGATTCTATCATGTATCTCTGGTCCAAACATAATGAAGTGAATCTGCGTTTGTCTGGTGGAAAGAATGATGATCCTGAGTTTCCTAAAGTACAATGGCCGACAAGAGAAATTTGCCCTGAATGTTGGAATGAACATTTGGTGAGAAATTTTTCTTAATTAACAATAATAATGAGGCAATTGGATCAAACGTTGCAGTTGTGGTTTATTATCTTATCCTTATTTCTATTTTCACTCTTAGTGTAACTGTAGTAAGAGCTAGGGCTGTGAAGTAGGGGAACTTTACAATAGACTCCAACTGCTGTTTGGAGTTGTTAAATATTTTGACTTGAATTCTAAAACAGTGGTTCTCAAATGACGCGCTCCACAATAACAGTTTTTTGAGGATGCGTGAAGCTGATTAAAAATAAAAAAAATTGTTAGATTTGATCTTGCCCGCTTTATTTTGTATATTTACATTTCAAAACTATTTACATTTCAAAACTATCTACGCATTTTCAACATGTTTTTGAATAAAACATACTTTTGCCTTGCTATTTGTTATTTATAGATTATTGTTAGCTAATTATTTTTGAGGTGGGGCACAAAACTTGGCGAATTCTAAAAAGGCGGTGCAGCTTGAAATGTTTGAGAACCACTGCTCTCAAATATCAAATTTTGATACTTAAAATCTTTGGCATGTGCAAGCTTTTTTTTTATTGACTTTTATGAACGTTGAGTAAACTTATTTACTTTCTGTTGACCCCGGGAAGTTGAACTTGAGTCGGTGGCTCCGCAGTTCTGGTCAGAGCAAGTTTACTTTTACCTCAACTGCTAAACCACCTGTTTTTACATATTTTGTACACCTAAATCCTACTGGTTCGCATTGCCTGTCTAACTTTTTAAGTGGTGAACATGATATCTAAGCCCAGGATTATTTACCTGTGATGCCAAAACAGTCCAAACTTCAAATACTAGGCGGGCAGTTTTCAAGCGGGGGCCTATGGGGCCACAGAGATGATAGGGGGGCCACAATGTTGACGAAAAACTGAATTTACTTCTCACTCTTCATGGAAACTTCTCCTTTTTCCTAGTTTCATTGCTCGATAAGTTTATTTCGCAGGGTGCTTTCACTTTGTTGTGCGTGAATTGTTTGACCTTTGATTTAGAATACACCAATCAAAACGAGACTATAAATACCACTGGAATGATAAACGGGTTGTCATGAGTGCTAAAAGCCTCTGTAAGTCAACCACTGGAAAAGGCCATCTTCAGATACCTTTTCATTAAACTGGGTCTCTTGTATGTACAAAACCAGACAAGCGAATAAAATCACCATATTTGGTCATAGATAATTTTTTGTTTTTGCAGGAATTTGATGAAACAAAGGTGTTCCAATTCCTTGTAGATTTCTATTCTCCTGCCAACATTTCTGAAGATTTTGTGGAAGATGTCAAACCAGTACCACGACCATCTGATGAACTCTAGTTATAGTTAGGGCAATTGTTAGATAGTATAATGAAATTTTATTCTAGGAAAATTTAAGATCATGGAATTGGGTTGGAATATTAATAACAAAATTTGCCAATAAATTTTGCCAATTTAATCATGCTTTTTAATCTAGATAAGCTTGATATTTGTGGCTCTAAATGTCACCTTTTTCAAATTATTCAAGTTACACAATTGCCAAAATATTGTTGTTAAATCACTATTCTACTACTTTTGATTCCAGGGTATCCCAATGTGTAACTAAATAACGTTGTTAGTATAAACTTTAGTTTTTCCTTTGGATATTGTGTATCGTCAAGAAAAGCATTAAAGTATGCTGATATTTATCCTCATAAATGGACTGGCATGCAATTTAACCAGTATTCGGGAACTTTCAAACATTTATTGCAAGTTTATTTAGCTGGATGATTTATTGGAATAGACTTTGTAGGGGTGTAAATGTGGTGTTGACTTGACTGGGATGGAATAAAAATGATGAAATGGCCTAATGTCTGCTTTTGCATTGATAATTGATTGTAGATAGGAATGCTGGCATAGGATCCTGATGAGCGAAGGATGAACTGCCTTTTAGTATATGACAGGGCATGCTTCAAGGGGTGCTCGAAAATTTTGATAATTTCAAGATTTGATATTTTGGTGCTGTGCTATTTGCCTCTAGCTAATTTATTTGCACGTTTGCTAAGCACCAGACCTCAAATCCTGAACTAAAAGTAAAAAGAATACAGGTAGTAAAACAGTTGGATCGATCATGAACGAAGACACCTGTAAAGATTGGCCTTTCCAGAAGTGTGTGTACCAATATGGAGGTAACTAATTTTGTTTGCTTACATCAACTTGTGTAAAGGGACTGAAACCTATTGGCGGGGAGTATATTTACTTGGCTAACACAGACAGTCCCGAAATTGCACTAGAACTAAAACAGGAGAATCTGAATAAAGTTATGGCCTAACCTGGTACACATACTACGGGAGTAGCTCTTTGAGCCACTTGTGCAAAATTCCACATTGGGCAGGTGGGGTCATCTACCCATCTCATGATAGCTAATTAATAGATGCCTGGATTCTTTCGGACCAGTTTTGAATTGAATCCATGTTTGATAAAAAAGGTCAAGAAAGACAAATATAATGGAGCCCCCAACCCTAAAGCTTTCATCCACCCAGCAAATTAAGTGGAAAAGGTTCACAGTTTGTCCAACACTGGACATTAGGATGACCATTCAGCAGCACCTACTATTTTTACAGAGGACCAGGTAATAAATGCTTGATAAACATTTAACTGCCCCATCTCTCTTTGGCGGATAAGGTCATCACTGACGTCACTATTGACCTCTCTGGTCCGAGCTAATATGTCTTTCAAGTCCTTTTTTGCCACAGGTGTGCAGCAGGCAGGCCACAACCCGACAGTTGTACCCAGCTGCCCTTCTAAACACTCTTGATTTTTCTAATCAAGCAAAAGAATAATTAGACAGTTTAGGTTTAAAAAGGCGTCACATGGATAAAAATACATGTTTTTTGCTCCCATCGCTGTGTTGAATCTTTTCCCAAACCCATTCATCACTATTATTTTTGTGTGCGGCCCAGCTAGATGCCTGAAGATGGTTAAATGGCCCACCAACAAAAAAAATGTCACAAATCTGTCGTACCATATCCCGAATTAAATACAACAAACAAAAGCTATCCAGTGAAATTTATTTGAAAGCTGTGTCCACCGAAATATATTTATGTCCCAGTCACCAAGCAAAAATAGTGTATTTATTTTTTTTTACAAAGTTTTTTTTTTCTTCAAACAGAAACATTGATTGGATGGTCGGTCATTTACGCAACATCTTCATCTTCCTCCTCTTCATCAAATTCACCTTCTTCCTCTGCAGTTGCATCCTGGTATTGTTGATATTCACTCACCAAGTCGTTCATGTTGCTTTCGGCTTCAGTGAATTCCATCTCGTCCATACCTTCTCCAGTGTACCAATGCAAGAAAGCCTTTCTTCTGAACATGGCAGTGAATTGTTCAGAGATACGCTTGAAGAGTTCCTAAAGATGAAAGCACCAGTTAAACGTTTGATAGAATTTACAAGTTTCGGGACTTGCCACCAAGTGACTCCCGTAGTATTTGTACCTGAAATTATGGTTTAACCCTAACCTGGTACACATACTACGGGAGTACCGCTAAAAATAATTAAGTTGGAACATAATTTTACCTGAATGGCAGTGCTGTTTCCAACAAAAGTGGCAGCCATCTTAAGACCACGGGGTGGAATGTCGCAAACAGCAGTCTTGACGTTGTTGGGAATCCATTCAACGAAGTACGAGCTGTTCTTGTTTTGTACGTTGAGCATCTGCTCGTCGACTTCCTTCATGGACATACGTCCACGGAACATGGTGGCAACGGTCAGGTAGCGTCCATGTCTTGGGTCACATGCAGCCATCATGTTCTTGGCATCAAACATTTGCTGTGTGAGCTCAGGAACGGTCAGAGCGCGATATTGCTGGCTTCCTCTGCTGGTCAAAGGAGCAAATCCAGGCATGAAGAAATGGAGACGAGGGAATGGAACCATGTTGACGGCCAATTTACGAAGATCAGCGTTGAGTTGACCTACAAGAAATAATAGTTTGTCAGAATTGCAACACTTGTGAAACAAAATATTAGTTGATAATTTAATCACTTAATACCTGGGAATCGGAGACATGTTGTGACACCGCTCATTGTGGCAGAGACAAGATGGTTCAAGTCTCCATATGTTGGTGTGGTGAGTTTCAATGTTCGGAAACAAATGTCGTACAAAGCCTCGTTGTCAATACAATAAGTTTCATCGGTATTTTCTACCAACTGATGCACTGAAAGAGTTGCATTGTATGGTTCGACCACAGTGTCTGATACTTTTGGTGAAGGGACTACGCTGAATGTGTTCATGATTCTGAAACGAAAAAAATATAATTTAGAGTTAAAGTCTAGTACAATTAAAAAAAATAACACTGAAGAAGACATTTACCTATCTGGATACTCTTCTCTAATTTTGCTAATAAGTAAAGTTCCCATTCCAGACCCAGTTCCTCCGCCAAGAGAATGTGTAAGTTGGAAACCTTGAAGACAATCGCAGCTTTCTGCTTCTTTACGAACAACATCTAAAACTGAATCTACGAGTTCTGCACCTTCGGTGTAGTGGCCTTTGGCCCAATTGTTACCGGCACCACTTTGCCCTGAAAAATTATTTAGAATTACACACTTTTCGAACTCAGTAATACGATCGATACTATGCCACGGAAAAAGCATAATCCATATTTTCATCATGGTCAAATATCGGTTACAGTATTCAGTGGTTCAATTAAAACTGATTTTCCATTGGGAGGAACTGTAGTTTTTAGTGGTTGCATACAAAACCTTATCTCGCACAAACTTGAAAAAGTCGCAATAAAGTCCAAATATGTATTGGGAGAAAATAAAAATAAACCAGTATCAAAGTGTACTCCATAACGCTACTGAGATAGCAATTCAAATTACCAAAAACGAAGTTATCTGGTCTGAAAATTTGTCCGAATGGGCCAGATCTCACAGAGTCCATTGTGCCCGGTTCTAAATCGACAAGGATTGCCCTTGGGACATATTTTCCACCGGTTGCTTCATTATAATAGACGTTGATCCTCTCTAGTTGAAGATCGCTGTCACCATGGTAGGTTCCAGTTGGGTCAATTCCGTGTTCGTCACTGATGACTTCCCAGAACTGAAATAGTTTTGTTGTTTTTACTTAAATATCAAGCATTTTAAGCAACTACTAAACTAGTCAGAATGACTCCAATTAAAAAAAAAGGGGCCAATTTGAAAAAAATGCCAAATCGTGACTCCTGACCACTAGTAGAAATTATTATGCATAACCGTATCATTAACAACATCATGCAATTTAAGCATGACTAGTCCAAATAACTTCCAATTTCGGAAAAAAGCTGTATTGCGACCCCCAACCACTAGTAGGAATTATTAATATTATGGCCGACCGATATCATTAACGTCAAATGCTATTTTAAGTTTCGTGAATTTTCAAATTAATCATAGCCTACTACAGAAAAACTATGCTAGAAAAATAGTATTACAAGTCATACTGTCATAGCACTAAGTTAGATCAAAATTACCAGAAAATTTCTCCCTAATTTTTACATTACATCCAAATCAGACTGGGAAGACACAAAAAAATATTTTTTGCCGGTAATTCGGGATTTAATGTTGACAATACAAAAATTAGCACCCAAGCATTGCATTGTAGGATCAATCTCATCAAACAAAACACAAACGTGTCCCACAGTCACAGCATAAGCCTATCATACAGTCATAGCAGAAATTATCTTTAAAATATTTTTTTTTTGTAGTCCTGCGTAGCGACAGTAAAGATTCCAAATAATATTAAAAAAAATCGGCCTAACGTTACAAATTATCGAACTTGTTCACTCCTCTGTTCCAAATTTGAACTCTGAAAGCAGAAATTTATTCATGCGCTGACTGCACGCGAGAACCAAAGACCCACACAATTCAAATATGGCGTCAGCCGTCTCTTCACAAAGAAAATCAATAAACTTGAACTTACCTTGGCACCAATCTGGTTTCCGCATTGTCCGGCTTGCAAGTGAACGATTTCGCGCATGATTATATTATATTTTGATACGAAAAAGTAACAGAGAAATCACACCGAAGGCGACAAAACTCGAGACTAAAAAGGAAACGCGTCCTAAGTCTGTGAAAACAAAAATACGTTCTGAAGAAAATTCTAGAATTCCAAGGGAAACAAATAATGGATTCCGATTGGTCAAAATAGACAATCAACCTATTGTGATTGGTTGATTTGAATTAAATTGCAAATTCGTAACAATGATTTGTTTATCTATTATTACCTCACAAATATAGGCAAAAGGTTAAAAAAATAAGAACTTAAAGTGAGCTACTCGAGTCGAATATCGATTCACTCAAAATTCTGATATTTCGCTGCGCCTGACTAAAATAACAACTATAACTAAAAGAATGGTTCACTTAAGAAATTAATCCTGACAAAAACCACTCAAACTACTTCCCACAACTTCAAATAAACGATTTCGCTATTCAAACCAAGAGCAGATTGAACGCAAACGCACTTTTGAAACATGCGCGGGAAAGTACTTCAAATTTATCACGAGGCTCTGCGTTATTATTCGTAACAGAAAGGAATACCAACGTAAGGTATACGGGCACTGTCTAAACCAGGCGCGCTGAGGGAAGTTTGCGCCTGGAAATAAAAAAAAATCAAGAAATTCTCGTGAATCGCACACACACCAAGCGCCGTGCAGTTGTTAAGTATAGACTGCGCGGCTAACAAGCTCGAGGTGTGTTCTTATCGTCGACGAGAACAAAAGACATCTGCGCACTAGTCTCGTATAAGTGTACGAGCTGATGGAAATTGGTTTTCAATAAAATCGAGCTGCCCTAATTAATAATTCAAGTCTGAAGGGGAAAAGGCAATTTTAAGACGGAAATGTTATGTAGAGCGAGATGAGCATTCTAGAAAAAACTCCCATGCCGGTATCACATGAATAATTCAAGCTCTGACTAACCTAATTGCGTCATCGTTCAGATTCCCATGAATGCGCGTTCGCTGTAGTTTGGCGTTGCATGAATTGTCCACGAAATTGAAAAACAAACTTGCTGCGGCAATTTTTTTGTAAAAAATTTATAAGTTCCACTGAAATGTTGAAAGCTTAAAAAAAATGTCTGCTTCAAGCCAACCCATATTTAATAAGAGCGTACGAAGAAGACGAAAATTAGCCAAGTGTCGACGGAATGGCCGAACAACAAAAATATTTCTTCTTTATACTTTTTTGGTGCCGTGGGACGCGATTTTCATTTCTTCTGTCCCAAAGAGTGACGCTTTACCTCATTCAACTCAGCTAATAAATGAAATTAAAGTTTCTAAAGGCGGTGCCGAACATTCTCTGCTTTTTGTTATAATCTGAACACCACTTATCTCACCAGTTAAGATAACATTATACGAAACCTTCAAGTTACCAGCACTCCGCCCCAACGCTTTCATTACTCGGCGATTAATGATTTAAAGTTATTTTATCTGAGGTTACAGCTCTATAAAACAATGCCTTTTCGTCGTTTGTTTGAATTTTACTAACAAACTCCGCCCACAAGCTTGTCTTCGATTATAAGTTGTTGATGTTTTTCGTAAATTTCTCTAAAACACGCATTCTACAAGCATCACTGCTGTGCGATGAGAGTGTGTTCAATTTTTTTTCAAACATTAATATGTTAATCATGGTGAATTACAACACAGATGCCAAAAATTCTCAAAAACAAATCAACGAGATTCGTTTTAATTTCGGCATAAAGATACGCGAACTAATACCAAATCTACCACCTATTTTATTCTTCTGCGAAATCGGGGAATAAAATATTTCAAGATCAGCAAATGTGCTGTTCATAAAAACTTAGTCAAGAAACTAGCAACCTATGTACAGAAAATCTGTTACCGACTTTGCATCGGTACAATTGCGGTGAAATATTGGGGTACAGATCATCTTTCAATTTAATTCATTCATATTCCCACACTCTTAAGATGCATATATAACAAAAATAAATGGAAATAGAGACAGAAAAGCAGTCATCAAAATACGACAGTATTAACATTTCCATCAATATTCCCGCCAAAAATAAAATCCCTGACACGCGAGCTCTATAAAAGCAATGTTTTTTCATACGTAATCCAGCGCACTTCTCCGCCAATCAATACTAATCAACTTTTCCAGGCAATTAGACTCGGAATTTTTGTTGCTAGGCAACATCGTTCTCGAAAACAGACTCTCGAGATTTCAAATCCCGTGAGCCCGCGAACCACATCTATTATTTCACTTTTAGTTAGCGATTTAGTTAATTGAGAAGAGATTTCTGAACCCAATTAAATTTCCGATGCCAGCATGTCGCTCGTTCCAACCTCGCATTTATTATCACCGTAAACACTTAGTGAATTCCAAAGTCGAGTTTTGATCCAATTATCTCATTCTGATATTTATCGAAAAAATAAAAAACTGTCGCTTACTTTGGTTTTTACAAAGCATTTTGCAAGGCGATTTGCAACTTTGTTCCGGACTACTCCTCGAAAAAGCAGGAATTCATATACGCTTCTGTTCGGTGCAGAAAACTGGGGTCCTTCAAGTAAACACCTTATTACATCCCTAAGTTAGAGAATGGGAAAGGAAACATATTTCCTTTGACAAATCAGATTGCGGAGATGTATACACATTCTAATAAAACTTTTTGTTCAATAAACATATTTATTTAGCTGAACCACCGAGAGTGACCTTCGAGATGTGACCTTGAAGGAATATGGAGCGATGGCCTGAAAACTGAACGCGAAGGGCCTAATTCTCTGCGATTTCAACTCTAAGGACGGCCAATAATCAAATGCGTCGATGCGCCATATTAATTACGCATTCAGCGACATTTTGGAAAGTTCATTTTCATTTAAAGTAAATTTTGCTAGTGATTGTTAAACTATTCATTTAATTAATAGATGACACCAATTACATATGCAACGACTCGTGTTTACTCTATTCTCAAAGCTGGAGCTTGGTGACTTTTATCAGGGCTTTTATCCAGTAACAAAAATAAGGAGTTGGAATGGTTGGGATTTAGCGTATGGCAGCCATGGCTCGTGGACGCCGTTTAAATTGGGGCAAAAATAGGTAAAAAATTTTAATCGTAAAATGTTCCAATAAAACAATTTCAAATTGGAAATAATTGACACTCGTATTTTTACTCAAATAATAAAGTGGAAGTATATATTTATTCTTAATTCCAAAACGGTCGTTAAAAAATTGTCCGTCAACGATCGAGGAGGCGCATTTTCAAACTTTTCCATTGTGTCATTTTACACAGATACGCAACTGATTAGCATACATGAAATCGTGGTATGATAATTTAAATAAACAGTTAATATATAAATGTGTAGAACGAGATGACTGTTTGCTTTCATTTTTGTTTGTGCCCCCGCCACTAATGCAAAAATGTAAGATTTGAGAAAAACATCCCCGCCACGTTTTGAAAAACAAATCAGTAATTATCCAGTCGAGGTTAGGAAGGGTTTGAAGATTTCAATTGCAATCTGCATTCCTAACCCAACTAAGTATTCAAATTTTCTTATTTTAAGCGTTGGCGGGGTTTTAATACAAAAAAAGCTTGTTTGTAGCAAGAACGATAGCGATTACAGAGTGCGCGACATTAATACACGTCTGTATATCTTGATTAGTACTTATCTAAGAATACAGACATCTGGTACAGATAACACCGCGCCACTAAACTTCTGTCGCACTTGTGCTCATTCACGCAAATTTTAAAACTAACAATAGATTTCCGGCATCGTAAAAACTTTAAATCTCCTTTCACTCCCTCCTAAATTAATGCGATATTGATCCAGACATCACGTCGCAGCTGTCTGCCCGTCCATGAAACAATTCTTTATGAATTTCATTCTATGCCCGTGGGAGATGAAAAAACAATGAGCCCATGGGAAGAACTAATAAAAAAAATCGAGTCAATTTTACGAGCATTTTGTAGTTATTCAATGTAGTAATACCGAAACTTGCTAAATATATCATATTCGAAAATGGTATTTTTCATAACCATATCTTTATTCTTAATGATTCAAATACCATTCCAATATTCCTATTTACTCCTAAAAGTAGTGAAATTTTCAAATATTTTTAGCAGTATGCTTGTGATTGTTATCAGATGTAAAACTTATGATTAATTAATTATTAACCCCGTCGTTTAATCTGTCGGATACACAAGACCCCTTCGATTCCATTTTAATCAAATTTGGGTATTAACCTACGGGAGACTTCCAGACAAAAGATGATTGAAGTAAGCAATATCCCATGCAAATTGATAGAGTATGACGTAGGTCACGCGCCAGACATGATTACAACGCGCGGCATAGCACGTGCTCATCGCTGTTGACGAGATACGCAAAATTCGTCAAAACTCTCCACGGGCGGTGTAAATGTATTTGGATTGTTATCACGATTTACAAAAACACTAATTACTCCCCCCTCCCACTTCAAGAATAAAAATTGAGAGGGATTATTAAACCCGAACCAGACACCAAATTACGTGGACGAAAAAATGCATTTGAAAATGATGATTTGCGCAAAAAATCTATTGTTCGGCCTATTTGACAATTTATTTTGTCCTGCAAGAAATCACAACACAAATTCAAAACAAAAATGCGTTACAGTAACGGATCTCATTGCAATTGACAAGAAGTCTGCAACCCTATTTTTTTTAAATGAGTCAAAATTTGAAATTGAAAGAAAATAAGCAACACACACACAGAGAAACTTACGTCATTCAAAATTTTTACCAGCAAGATAGGGATTAGTGACCATAACTTCAATACACATGGTAAATAAATCACCCACCGTGTTACTTACGCCAGTAAAGGCATCTCACTACGTTAGAATTTTGCTACAACCCCATTTTCAACTTCAAGCGACCCATATTTATATAAAAGTATTACATTTTGTAAAATCTCGCACCCGAAGGATTATAAAACAATCAATTTCAAATAACATTTATTTCCCCATCAATTAGGTTAAGAACAATGATTTAGAGGGCGCCGCAAAATGGGGAGATGTCACAACTTTTCACACGAGACTGGAAACAAGTCATTCCAACACTTTCAGGAAACGGTCGGATGGGGTAAAACTTAACAAGATATCATAATAATTTTCAGAAACACATTTAGCAATTTTGTTTGTCAATTCTATTATTTATTCATTCAATATTCTTTACTGCCCTTGTCATTTGCCTCAAAGAATTCCTATCAGTATGACATATTATTCAATTCGTCAGGATTTCGTGAAATAATGTTCTTTTCAATAAAAACAAATTCAATAAATAGCCTACATCTCAGTTTCAAGCGTGGCCAATAAATAAAATTGCTCTCGCTAGGTGAGAATATAAATGAATGAATTGATTAGTACTGGACATAGCAACTTTAGGCGCTCCAGAAGTTTGTCTACCAATATGGAGGTACCGGTATCTAATTTTGTTCGCCTATTTTACATCAAGTTGTGTAAAGGGACTAAACCGATGGACAGGGGGTATAATATTCACTTGACTAACAAAGAAAGAACTCGTAATAGAACTAAAATAAGGAAAATCGGAAAAAATTATGACCTAACCCTAACCTGGTACACAGACTACGGAAGTAGTCAATTTTGGACCATAAGTAAAAATGCGAAAAGAAAGGCGTTAAGAACTGGTGAAACCTTGTGCAGTCGACGTTATCTTCACCAAAAATAAAAATTTCGCTCATGGATAACAATATTGCCCAGAGATAACAGCATGAGTCATCATCTACCCACTTTGACGACATAGGAATATCTAATCAGAAGTTAAATATTCATGAGAAATACTCTTAGCGCATCGCCTTGAATTATTAAACATAGATCGATTAAAGAGGGTCGTTTGCTTCGGAGAAAGAAATATCCAGAGAAATAAATCCCATTCCCATGGACAAGCCTGGAAATAATATAACCTGTCCCAAATACAGAGAACAAATCTGCTTGCTCGTCGCCCATGTATGGTTTGCAGACAACAAGAAGCGAATTAGTGAGAGAAAAAGAATGCACGAAGCATCCGGAAACGCTCAAAACTTTCGATTCACTTACAGAGGTATGACCAGTCAGCCTCTACTTGTTTGTGGCCCGTTTTCAGTGCAAAATAAAAACCATGGTCCACAAAATTTTTATAAAATTTCGGATATCATAAAAATGTTTGGTGAGAAACAATGCTTGCTCTAAGCCAGGGGTGTGCAAAGTGCGACCCGCGGGCCAAATGCGGCCCGCAAGGGAAAATTGTGCGGCCCGCGGAGGCAACTGGAGAGCAGTTTAAAAAAAATAATATTAAAAGATACAAAAGCTAACTGAGTTTTGGTTACAGCCTATCGGTTGATTTTGTCTAAATCTAACCTAGAATAAGATTTGACAGAAAATTATTTAAAATGAATCTTGGCGTATTTTACTGAAAACATCTCAACCCAGATACCTTTCCACATTTGAAAAAAGTCATGGCTTTAAATATGGCACTTTTCTAAAATGGGCGTCATTTCGAATTGCTAGCACTTCCATTTAAGCAAATTTGGATATAAAAGTAGTCGGGAAAAGGATCCAGCAGCAAATTTCTCACTGAATTCGTTTAAATTGGCTGTGACAGTATATTTGAATTACAGTTTTAATTAAGGAATTTATGCATTTTAACTCATCATTTTTGCAAGGACCCCCAATGATGACATGAGATCAATAACAAAAAGACATCATTTTGTGCCTGCAACTAATAGAAAGCCTGTGTTAAATGTAGGTGCGGCCCGCGGTTTCACCCGGTTATTGGTATTTGGCCCGCGTGCGAAAAAGGTTGCACACCCCTGCTCTAAGCGATTTAGTGTTATGACAAACCACGACTCATGGTACTGCTTCTAGTCCGCCTAATGGCTTGCTTGCTATATATATATATATATATTCTCTTCCTCGTGGCTTTCAAATAGCCGCTCAAACAATATACTTGATGGGCCTAGCCCTAGTGGATAGTTCGTTTGGTTTAGCTATATTAGCATAGAGGAGTAAAAACTGCGCGTTCAAATCGCGTGCCCACTAACAAACCCAAGCGAATGAACGATATCGATCCTTGCATAATATAGAACAGTGGCGGGCAAGGTTTTTGAATCGAGGGCCAAAAATTTTGCTCACCTGGACTGGCGGGCCATGTGAGTGTGACGTAAAAACTTACATTTTATGAACAATATTGAAATTGTTACAAAAGCAAAAGTGGAAAACAATAAGCCTCGTGCCAAAACTATAACAAAACAACAAATTCCTTGCGCTATTCTTTAGCTAAAACATCAAAATTTGGTCGTGGCAGCATCAGGCGGGCCAGATTGATTCACTCAAAGGGCCGGATTTGGCCCGCGGGCCGTAGTTTGCCCATGTCATATATAGAAGCTTACATGTGACTGCCCGTTTTCACGAAATGTAAAACGCCTCATGGAAGAAAATAAGTTTTATTCCATTTCCTACTATTCTATCGAGATCAGATCAAAAGTGCGATCAATCAACTGGTGCAGGGTTTTCCAAACTGGGGTCTGTGATGACTGCACAGGGGGTCCGCAACGAAAAGAGTCTGATCGATCTTTTATGATTATTCCAATTTGAAAAGCCATTGCATCTTTTTGGTTGAGCGTTGCGGACGAATATTCATTGCCGTTAGAAAGGGAAACTTTTATTGCCTTTTGCGACGACCTACGTGTGTGAGGCAGCATTCTCAGATCTTACCAATTACCAATTAACGTGATGACAAAATACAGGTCGATAAATTGTGCAGTACACAAAACAACCTCATTCATCAAATTAATGTCGTTTCTGTTGGGATTGAAACAGTATCCTTCCTCGTTGTTTAGTCACAGAAATTGATGCAGTATAAGATGTCCGCATCAAAACTGAGATTTAGAAATAGGTGTTCGCGGCCCAAAAACTTTGGGAAACCCTGCACGAGTGAACAAAATATTTGTTAAATATAAAGATACAACTGTCAGTTGGATCAAAATGTTTTCAATAACTTACAGTTCAAATCATCCACGGGCAAAAACATTACGCATGAAACTCCTGTATATTAATAATTCAACAATCGATCGACCAGAGAAAGTGTCGGGAAATAACGTTCAGGTTGAAAAACAGTCGCAAGCTTTTTGCCTATAACTAAGTTTCCTATACAAAGAGAACTGCAAAGTAATGCAGTTGAAAACCATCGGTTTTGACTTGAAAAGTTCAAGGGCAATGAACAGCATATTTTTAGGATGCATTTTCACTCCCAATAAGTATTTGTATAAGCGGCCAATGAGCTCCTTATTTTTGTTAGGACTGATATATTTCCAGTACAGCATTTCTCGTAGGGGTGAGCATATCGAATCGAATAGTAAATTATTTGAATCGATTCGGAGCAAAATATTCAATCGCCGCCATCTTGTTTTTTTTTCCTTTTCGCCAATGGTCGAGGTGAATTCCTCAATCTTCTTTTATTGAAGCCATATTTTTTCAACGCAATTCGGACATATGACTATTTTCTGTAATGATTTATTGATAAAACGTGTTTCTTATTGTGTGTGAACGTTCAGCAATCTGTCTGAGTCTGATTTTTGACAGGACCACTTACAATAAAAAAGTCGCATACAATAAAATCTCCCAAGTGTTCGAAATTCGATTCGAAAAAAATATTCAATTTCATTCTGAAATCATCAGGTATTTGAAACTGCACAATTTATTCATTACGTCATTATATAAAATCCAATTGCGTAGTGCGAACGCACATAACTAACTACTTTACTTTATCCATTTCCTTGTGTCATTGTATTCACGAGTGCAATAATGCATTTTGAAACAACCATATAGGAAGGTTCAAAAGCCACAAATGTATAACGAACATGCACATTTATCTTAAGATTATAGGAATGGGAAAATTTTATTAGCTTCAAATATTTGCGTTTGAAAGTATAGACATTTATTCGCTACCAATTGTCGCTTGCATGTGAATGTGCACCTTTTTAAAACTAGGCTGGTATTTTAATTTGATTCCGTATCAATTCACACAGTCATTCTTATAAGTTTTTTACAATTTTTGGAACGAGTATCTTTTTCATATGTTAACACTTCGAATTTTGTTTTAAAAATTATTTATTAGACACGAAATGGACCTATGGATCGCTTTGTTTTTATGTTGTTGTTATTTCACTTTTTTTATTATGAATAATTATTCTGAGTGGTTCTTTGACCTCTCTCATGCTATTCCCGCGCTACGCAAACGTCGGGAAGTTTTTGGACACGTAGTGGACATAGCGATCGTTTCAATATTATGTTGTTGTTGTTGTTGTTATTTGACACTTTTTGGACACCTAGTGGAAAATTTAAAAAGTCGCTTTTCTCTTTGATTACTGGACCAATTGTTCTGAAATTTTCAGTGGTTACAAATTTTTCCCCCGAAGGCTATTACTTTTATTTATGTCAAATATTTCTGTTAGCTCTGTGAGATTTGTTTTTGTTTGCTTTGACGTCACCGAACGTTCTGCGGACGCATGATCACGTGCCATCGAACGTCGGCGTGAAGGTGGATTCTGAAAATCGTTGCTCAAAAATTGTAAGTTTTTCTAGATTACCGGCGATGCTAAAGGTACGGTAAACCGTACTGTACTGCCCAAACGTGTCCATATATTTGAGCATAGCTCTCTTGTTTTACTATACCATACAGTAGACTAAATAGGGTACTGTATTAGGTATGGTAGACTACGGCTTCGATTTGGCTTTTGTATCCCATGTTTTTCCATATTCTTTCACTTTTATGCCATGTGGAATAAAACACGTATCATATTCGACAAGTGAGCTTTCAATGCAGTACAATGCGCGATAGGTGGCATTTGTACAAACAGTTTTGTACACTCCACCCATATCCCTGTTACCGCATCCACCCACCCTCCTTGCACAACTGCCTGTATAAAGGACCATATTGTACATATTTGATTTACCCTATTATAATTTATATAAATCAAAGGGGTGTATGCCGCACATCTGTGTTTTAGGCCAATATGGTCTTGTGCATACATCCCGTCTTCAGTATTTATAATTACTTACTCTTTTATATTGCTTTTACGAGACGAATAAACATACATACATACATACATACATAAAAGAAACATAATTGGACACGTCAGTGTACATACCGATCGTTTCAATATTATGTTGTTGTTCTTGTTAGTCTTTCTTTCGTCATGATGAAATCGCTTTTCTCTTCGAATACTGGACCAATTGCTTTGAAATTTTCAGTGGTTAAAGATTGATTTTTTTGCCAGAAGGCTATTACTTTTACTTATTTCAAGAATTTCTGTGGACATCAAGAGATTCGTTTTTATGTGTCAGAATAAAAAATAGCGACACCTTGTTACGTGTCCATATATTTGAGCACAGCTCTCTTGTTTCTCAAAGCTTGCAATTCTAGGAATGTTCGTTAAATTCTATCTCGCGTTCATTGGTATACAAAGAGTAAGAATTCTTGTTATACGAATCAGGTGAAAGTTTGTGGTAAGATATTATAGTTTAGAGTTATTCCAATTTGTTTCTCCAAGGCAACCATTTTCTTCGAGTCTCAATATCCGCTATTTCTGGATATATCAGTTTGAAAGGGTTTTTCTAATTTAAAATATCATCAATTGCGACTGCTTTAATTTTAATGGGTCTCGTATGATTTATATTTCTAAAAAGATCAGATTTACGACTGACTTTGATGGCAGAATTTTCGTTACAGCCCAGCCATTCACCAACAACTTTGTTATATACATGGTGTCTCAAAATTAGTAGGCCTATGCACTTTTAATTTTGATCTGTCTTTCAGGTAGTTGTATACTTACTTTTGAGACACTTTGTATATTTGTAGTGACTTTTGATCTTAATGCACACATAAATTCTCTTCCTCTAATTATGAGCGTGCAATGCATATAATTTACGCACTCTAAAATTGCGCTCAGTTTTTGCTCGTATATGTGAGTGATATTTATGCGCAAGAGCATTGCTGGACCCCTGTCTTAGAGTGATTCACGTTACCGCTGGTCGGTAACGATTTCTTCAAACATGGAGTTGAGAACTTAATTTAATCCTTGCGACTCGATGTCTAATTCAGCCGGTTTGCACCGGTTCTATAGAACCGCCTCAAGGAATTTTATGAGATCAGCGAACCGGTTAGCATTACATGACTTTTTGTAACAGAACCGCCTGAAAATATGACATTTGTATGATGGAACTGGCTGACGAAAAATTTAAATCCCATCACTGCTTTTACCCCCTCCCCCCCCCATCAAGTCCGTGTATCTGAAAAAAAGTAACGGGTAAATATCTGACATGGACTAGGCTGGGGTAGGGCACCGTGTTTAGATCTTGGGCCAAAATTTGTTATGAACAATGTTTACAGTGTTACAAAAGCAACAGTGGAAAACAATAAACCTCGTGCCAAAACTGAATTTAACCGTAATCTCAACAAATTCCTTGAGCTATTTTTAACTAAAACATCAAAATTTGGTTTCAGTTTGGTGATGGCAGCCAGATTAAATTACCCGAAATGGGCCGAATTTGGCCCGCGAGCCGTACTTTGCCCATGTCTGGGCTAGAGGATGTGGTTCGCCATTATTAGACTGTCTCGTCGATTTTTCTACTCCCTTGTGTGACTATAAGCGTTAAGATACGCTTGCCATTGCACCTCTGATTACCCTACGTTCGCAAGTTCGAATAATGTGGTGTATAATTGCGAGAGGATTGCGTGACTCCTCGTCATAGTGATCGAGGTGATTCGCGTAGCCGAGATATCGTTACGGTTATGGGTTCTTCTATCGTCGAGTCCGTGCTTCTGAAACAAATATTTGGCTAACTAGTCCATAGAACATAGGCTTGGTACGCCATATGATTAAGCCGGTTCCCGTACATTTGAACCCACGTACATTTGAACCCACGACAATTGCACCTGCATACATTGCATCTATGGAATTTTTTTGTTTTACGGATATTTGAACCCATACCCTAACCCAGGGGTGTGCAAAGTGCGGCCCGCGGGCCAAATGCGGCCCGCGAGAGAAAATTGTGCGGCCCGCAGAGAAGTGCCAATTTTGAATGATGTGCGGCCAGCTAAACTAGTTTTTAATTTAGTTTGATCTGGTTCCTTTTGCGTTGCTAATGATGACGACATGAGAATAATAACAAAAGACACTATTTTGTGCCTGCAACTAATAGAAAGCGTATGTTAAATGAAGGTGCGGCCCGCGGTTTTACCCAGTTATTGATATTTGGCCCGCCTGCGAAAAAGGTTGCACACCCCTGCCCTAACCCATGGGTTTTAGCACCCGCATATAGATTGAACCCGCGGATATACACATGGGTTCAAATGTACGGTCACCGATCAAGCCATTTCGTCGGCTTTCCTCGTTAATGTGACATTGGGAGTTGTAGGTTATATTGTCAATGTGACTTGTATTTATTGGAGACGAATTGTGCATATGGATCGTTTGGTTATTTTGTTGTTGATCTCCTTGTTAGCTGCGGGGAAGATTGCATACCCGTACTATTTCATGATCTTATATTTTAGCATCGCTCTATTGTTTATCGCACTGTTATCCATGAATTTTATTTTAATTTGTGACTCGGGCCATTAGCAATAAGACTTGACTTATGATTCATGATAGCAGTTACTTTACTTGGAACTCGAATTTAGAGTTACAAGACAAGGCGTGGTTCGCCATATGCTCATCCAGGCTCTTCGATTGTTGTCTCCCCGAGATAAATATGGAAATTAGGAAGTCGTCGTGACACGCTTTTGTATATATATAAATATGACATGCAATAATTATGCGTACTTTCAAGGATTGAAGTAATTTCTAAAAATTCCTTGGCTTGGTACTTGAAAATTTCGAAACCGAAATTGTAAATATGGTCACCGATTTCCGCAGGTAGGCAGTCTCGAGTTGATATAAAACAAAGCGCATATATAATACAAGCGAGGCAACGCTCAGACAATGGACGCCATCTTGTGCCTATTGTTCTCGATCATCCAACACGGCGCCTTATGGAAATTTCGCACACTACTATTGAAACATACCCCTTTTTTTCACTAGTATTTTAGGTGGAGAAATTTCGAAGGTAGTTTTATAAAGGTGAATGTTGGGCGAACACGTTGAAATTTTAATATATTTCCAAAACCACATTTTTGGTATAATAAATGAGCTCTAAAAACAGGTATACATGCTAAGTTTGTGTTTTTTCGTTCCAAGCGCCATAATTGTTACTCGACAATGGCATACCCTATTATGTCACAGTGACAAAATGACTTTGACCACTTTGACCGACGTAAACAAGGTCAATTCATTTTCTCGTTCCAGGGACCGTTAATTTCGTCGATTTTAAAGTTAATTTTTTACGACTGTCAGCGTGGATATGCCCTGCTGTTCAGCTCCAAATTGTGCCGGCAGACATGGGACAGGACAGCAAATGTTTAGATTCCCGTCAGATAGGAAACAACGTAGAAAATGGATCGTCAAGTGTCGGAGGGACAAATGGTCGCCATCTCGGCATGCTGCATTGTGTTCTGTAAGTAACTTTCTACCTTTTTGGGGTCACGATGAGATCTTTTTCCAATCATTTAACGACTTCAAATACTGATATGCCTGTAACTTACGCTATTACACAAACCTAATAAATACATACATGCTCGGCGGTGTGGCGCATCGTGCTGAGCGTTAGGAATTCGCTCGCCACCGCACCTTCGATTACCCTGCATGGGTTCGAATCCCATGTAGGGGTTATTATATGCGAGGAGATTGCGTGACCCATCGCCGTCGTAAGATGGTTCACGCAACAGCTGGTTACGTGAATAACTTAGTCTTGATAGCCTTTGCACAGATGGCAATTAGCCTTAGCTAATTTGCACAGTTGGTTTTTTCTTGCAGCTGGAAGAAAATGTTTATAAGTATTAATTACTAGTTCATCGGCTACACCATTCAATATCATCAATGTTTATAATTTTTTTCGTCTTCTTGAATGAAAGCCTATTCTAATTAGTTGATTATGTTTTTGATAGAGACATTTTGAAGATACAGAACTCGAAAACAACAGAAGAGATGGTAAAAAAAAATTAAAGTTTGGTGCTGTCCCTACCATTTTTGAGTTTTCTGGTTCGAGCTTGCTGCGAAAAAGACGTGTTTTGATAACTACAGAAAGGCACTCGGAGAAAGAAAACTTTCCAACTTCCATATGTATGTAGCATTGCATTTACCAAAAAACGTCGAA
This sequence comes from Styela clava, assembly GCF_964204865.1. Taxonomy (NCBI): domain Eukaryota; kingdom Metazoa; phylum Chordata; class Ascidiacea; order Stolidobranchia; family Styelidae; genus Styela; species Styela clava. The sequence continues at coordinate 7,434,500 of NC_135254.1, forward strand.
TCGTATCAAGTTTCGTGTGCATGCTCGTTTATATTTCTGTTTTGTGTGTTTTTCCTTGTGCCGCCGTGCTTGTTATTTATATGTGAAATTCGGTCATGAAAGTCATGTCTACGACATTCAATCTGGTATTAATTATATTTGTTGTATGTCTGCTTATATTAGGGTGGCCATACGTACTGCTTGTGTATGATTTGCCTTCCGTTTTTAATAAAGAATTTACGTCCTCCGAGGACGCTTAAAAATGCCAAAATGTCCTCCTTTTTCACGGGATTAAATATTTGAATTTATCTTATGATATAATCAACAGTTTGTAATATGTCAAGTATCCATGCTTTGAGTCTGTTGTTAGTATACCCACTTAGTTCCCAATTTTAACGGCATTCTTGCAGACAATTGTACGATAAGGAAAAAATAACCCGGTAATGTTGACGAAGATCAAAAAAACTGCCGAATACTCACGGTCACCATTTACGGTTTGGAAATATGGTCACCCTAGCTTATATGTACGTCTGTTATATATCCTCTTATATGTCTGCACTTATTTGTTTGTTTTCATTACTTGTTCGTTTGTTTGAAACGTGTATGTGTATATTTTATGTGTAATAAATAAAATATCACACGACATAGCCACTATCTGTTGATTTGTAATTTAAACTCTCATTATATATCATGGCATCTCAGTATGTGAACACAGCTATTGTCGGCCAGTTTCCCGTCAGGTTATTTCCGAGGTGCCAGAAGATGAGGCTTTATTAGCTGAAGGAAAAAGTACTACGGGGCCTGATTGTTCTACCTGCAGAGCACTATTGTCTGAAAACAGAAGACTAAAATTCCAAGTAAATATTACGTTTTTTTTTGCTTAATTGTCGAAATTCTGGTGCAACCTAAGTGATAACCATTAACGTGTATTTTAGTCAATTTGAACTAACAACATAGTTATTGAGCTTGATTAAATCTTCTCGTTACTTGCATCTTAGATTTCACAACTACAAAAACAAGTGGAGAAACTGAAGGAAAATTTACATACATTTTTGAATCCTGACCAACTGGAATCACTGAAAAAGCCTCGTGGTAGCAGGGCAAATCAATGGACTGACGAAACAATTCTTTCTGCCCTGCAAATTAGATGTGCGACAGGAATTTCTGGGTATGATAAAAAAAAAATAAGTTCAGTCTCTGCTGAGATTCTAAAAGTTGTTAAAAACCAATTATGCGTAATTAATTTCTGGGCATGCTCAAAAAAAATATATTTAAATTTTGCGTTTCCGGAAACATGATACATATATATATATACGTAATACATATAAACATTGCGGTAAACGTCACCTTGAATGCAAATGAACATGATATATTTATTTGTTTTTTTAAGGTACGAATATCTGCGCAAAATAGCGTTCCCCCTTCCAGCTTATCGAACGTTATGTTCACGGGTATTCAAATTGGATCTGAAAGCTGGGGTTCAATATTTGATATTGGATTGGATGAAGACAAAAATGGAAGGCTTGGATACTCGTGCTCATTTGTGTTCGGTAATGCTGGATGAGGTTCAGATATCCAGAGGAGTCGACTACGACATTGGCATTAAGGAGTTTGTTGGTTATATTAACCCTGAAGTTCTTGGTGGAAAACCTCTAGACACGTTTGCCTCACATGCGCTATGTTTCATGGTTAAGGGAATTTCTCTGAAGTGGAAGCAGCTTATAGGTGGGGTGGAATACTCTTTGTTTTGCTCATTATTTTGTTGTTTTCTATCAAACATAGTAGGCTATTCCAATTTGCTGTGACTTCTCAGGTTATTTTTACACCGGAACTTCTGTGAGCGGAAATGACCTATGGTGCTTAACCAAACAAATGATATTAGCTCTATCAGAACGTGGATTCACGGTGGTTTCTATTGTCAGCGACATGGGATCCAGCAATCAAGCAATGTGGAGAAGTGCGGGGATAGTTTCTAACAGGTTTGAATAATTTTAAGGATGTGATATCCGCGTATACATATATCACGAAGAAGCCTATCCATTACAATTTACACCATATTAACTTCTCATTGCTTACTCTATTTTAGATTCGAAGTGAATTGGTCTGTGCCTCACCCTGCTTTCGAACATAGGAAACTTCATTTTATTGCCGACGTACCGCACCTTATAAAAAATTTACGAACAGCTTTTATGAATCATGACATTGAATTGCCAGCATCTGTCGTTACGAAATATAATCTTCCGACAAAAATGGTGAGTATCAAAAATGTGCTTGATAAAAATGCGCAGTAAGTGTATTATACCTATAGGCTAAATCTAAAATTTATCTAACCACAGGTTCGATTCTGTTACGTTGAGAAAGTGGCAGATGAACAGAGAGAAAAAGAGATGAAACTTGCCCCAAAGCTCACGGAGAAGCATATAAAACCTTCAAAATATCAAAAAATGAGAGTTGGTCTAGCGGCTCAGGTCTACCTGTATTTCAGTATATTTCTACCTATTTAAAAATATTGAAGTAACAGTATAAAAGTCGTAATTTCACATTTTTGCTGAAATAAAATATTGTTAAATCATTTTTTTTCTTCATAAACCAATGAGTTAGAATTTTACATTAAACTCCATCTTTCATAGGTTATCAGTCATAGTACAGCATGCGCAATAAAAACGCTTGTGGAGAGTGGCGTACTGCCAAGAGATGCTTTGTCGACATCATTCTTCTGTTCATTCTTCAACAAATGGTTCGATATTGTAAACGCCAGGTCCATTGATAATGCTCTGTTCCCTAACTCTCGAAAAAAGCTCGATCACCTTATCGAGGTCTGTTGTAAGTGACACATCATATATATTGTAAGTAAAATCGCATACTAAACGGGCACCAAATATTTTAGGTGATCGGCGTCGTACAGAATTTAGTATTTCCAGGAAACAAATCGAAGCCAATTCAATCCGGTATTAAGTTATCAACAACTTCGATAATCGGGCTTCATGCTGACATTGTGCTAGGCGGAAAAATGAATTTTTTACTACCTGGAAAACTAACACAAGATGCTGTAGAGAATTTATTCTCTCAGGTTATTTTTTGTCTTATCTTTCAGTACAGCGATAGAATATATTAAATAAATCGTAATTGCATTTATATAGTCGTATGGTGATCTCTGAATGAAATGTTTTTAACATCACAGGTGCGAAGTAAGGGAAATTCGCATCCGAAGGCATGTCAATTCCGAAATGCAATAAAATTAATATCGGTTGGTCAGTTTCTCCACGTTCCCTCGAGTGGAAATTACGACACGGACGACTCAGAAAACTTGATAACATTTATAAAAGAACATAGCAATGCCTCATATTCTTTGACGAATGATGAGCCACAACCGAACATCGAAATCAATGAAGTGGACGCACTTATTGAATCTGCAGTCGTCTGCATGGACATTTGCGAGTCCAACGGGCTTTATTATATTTTAGGATGGGCTGTTTTTAAAGAACTTAAAAATATAGAAAAATGTGAAACGTGTGAAAAATCATTTTGTAGGCAAGAATATACGATCAATATGAAGGATTGTCCCGAAGCCCTTTTAACACTTTTTAAATCATATAATAAAGACTTAATATCAACCGAAAATTCGATGCACCTGATTCATCCATCACTGTCCCTGCTTAAATATTTTCAACAACTGGAATCTATTTTTCGGCTCAACATAAAAACTTTAAAATTGCAGCCTAATCCAAAAGCATTATTAAAACAAAAAATCGAATGCTTAAGACGACCATTGTTCTCCAGTTGCCATAATTTAATTGAAAAAATTATAGATAGATACATTCTCTTGAGAATGCGAATTTATGCTAGGAGAGCAACCCAAAAAAGTATATGCCACCAATATGCTAGCAGAAGCGCTGCTCGCGCAACAAATATTAGGTAGTCAAAGACCTGTATATATATTTTGATTCCATTTTGAAATTTTTTGATTGTTTTTAATTTATTCGATTTTGTTAGGTACTCTTCGATGTTCTACTTCATCAACGTTACGGTTATCATTAATTATATTACACGAATGCATTTATACTATTAAAATATATTTTCAGCTAAATTCCGTCGGCCACTTACATATTGTTCAAATATACAGTATATTTTTGTCCTAGTGAACTATGCGTGTTCGACTGTTTGTTCCATGCGCAAGAGTAGTTACGCGTGTTCGGATTTATAGCAAAATAATACATAATTTGATAATAATAAATCCCATTTTCACAAGGTATTTGAATTGTGTAGGGTTTTTATTTTAAATAAGGACTTGGATCTAATTACATAAAATCCATTGTTGCGTCAGAATACTTGCATTGTTAAGCGTCAAATCGGTATGTCGCAATAAAGATCTCCGAGGACCTGATCGAAAAATTGCACAACGTTGTCTCTGCGGCCAATTTTTTTGCAATAGATAGTGTTGTACTTCATATTTTATTACATATTTACATAGTTCATAGCTTGGCGTTGAAAATCCACCCTTCGGTTTCAGTCTTGCTCCACTAACAGCTGAGTTATTTGATTCGGTACAACAACACGACGAAAATTTCCCATAAGACTCCATTGTTTCGTGTTTTCCAAATATGGCACAAGATGGCGTCCATGGACCTGTTTAACATTAGGCAAGTTGGTTGCCGGCCCTTGATATAAAACAAAGTCCTTATATACCTAAGTTGCGCAACAATGGAAATTGGCCGCCATTTTCGATCAATATCGCCTGCGAGGTTACGGCGGTTCTGCGTGATCCGCGGCTAGGCTGGTGCCTTCTGCTATAGAATTAAAGGCTGTTCGACTCTAATTGCAGCGGGAATAGCAAAACAGTGCAACTATTGAAGCTATCATCAGATGCAGAGAAGGAGGAAATGGGAAAATAACTGTAGGCGACGTAAAGGCTGGAAATCTGGCCCAGGCAGTTCCTTGAGTGAGGTTAGTCAAACGAATGGCCTAATGTCAAACTAACACCAGGAAAGATAGGTGGTACACAGTTTTAGGATGATGTCATATTTAATTATTTATGTCACGTTGCCGATTCGACTCATTTAAGTTAGCTCTGACCCCAGGAAAGTTGAGTTAAATTAGTAAGATTTTCTAAATGCTGGCTTCAGATGTCAGGTCAGCAGGTTAGGGAAACTGTTTTCAAATCTTCCTAAGTAATGCAAAGTCAGAACATTGCATTGAATGTATCAGATTTATTGTCACGATTGTTTAAAGCACTGCAGTAACAAAAATTTATAGTAATTAGCAGCAATATGAGTAGACAATTCGGAGCTTAGTGGAAATAATGAATTTCTGAACTGAATGCGTGTTTCGTTAAGTCACTGTCAATTATATTTTGTGTTAAAATGGGATGCTGAACGCTTGGTATTTCGAAAGTACGTTCATTGTGTAACCTACAACTCATTCCTTTTTCAGACTCACTTTTGAAGAATACCAATTTGAACCGAAGAGTACGGATAAATGGAAAAAATTAAAATAAAAGGGAATGACAATATTCGATGTGCCAAATCCACCAAAAAATTCAAATCATCAAGAATTGTATCAACTAAAATATTGACTGAGATGAAGTTTCAAAAAATAACAATAGGCCTACAGTGAGTTGTGAATGCCAAAGTAAACTCTAATTGCCAGTTTGAATGTCTCGTAAATCATTTCTTAAACGTTTTGGGTTTGATTGAAACAGCCGACTCCAGGACGAACCAGTTGTGTCAGAAACTTATAATGTTGGGTCATATAAAAAAGTACAAAAATGTGAAAATTGGGGGGGGGGGGGGGCATTTCCCTCTAATCGTTTTTGCGATATGAAACAACATAACACTTTCATTATAACACGGGGGTGCTATTTTTTTGCGTTTTTAATCAGCCACTCGTATGTAGTCGCCATCGCTTGGCTGACATGGGCAGTTCAGAGCTCGTGATGACCTAAGATGAGGAAGGTCGGAATGAAATATGGGGCTAACCGTCACTTGGTACACATACTGCTGAAGTTTCAATTATTGTACCTTTTTCATTTCTTTGTTATTTAATTGTTAAAATTTTAATTGTTGATCAATCGAATAGCACTTCTTTTCTATGTCTTTCATATTAAGGTATTTACATGCTATTCTTGATCAATTGAATGGTCTTTTTCTCATGTCTTTGATAGTTGATATGAAGTATCATTTCTTTTTATTGGTTAATCAAATTATTTCCAAATTCTAGACTATTAGTTTGTTTGTAATGGTTTCATGAATCATACTGTAACACCAAAGATTTAAATAAAAATGTTCACTATTCCTATGATAATCATTGCTCGCTTTGATTTGTAGACACGATTCCCAAGATGTGAATTATTGAATTTTTCTATTGATTGATCCTCTTGTGTGAGTCAGAAACATTTTCAAAACCCGACCTGCTAAAACTTATTGATAAGTACATTATAAGTATTAACATTCTTGGAGTGCAAGGTTGCAAAAATCCCAAACATATGTATAAAGTTCATGCAATTTTTAAACATTTTCAGATCATGACAAACCTATGAATAGAATTCCTCTTGCCCTATCCAATGTGTTTCTGTGTAATGTGTATGTCCACTGGGTTGCACTTTATTTTATTTGTTATTCACGCTCAGACACATCCTCATCACATTAATTTTTTTGTCCCTGATCCACTTTGTGTTTATAGCCAATTTTTTTTTTTTTCTGATTATTATCGTCCGAACCCCATTGAATTCAGGTATCAGTCAGGTATAATTTTCCATCACATCCCCTCATTTTGTTCACAAATTTATTGTAAAAATATTATCTAAATAGTTCAAGTTTTGCCATTAGTCATCTCTCAGGGTTAAACTTAATATTGATCACTTCGAATAGATAGACTAGAATAGATATTCAAGAATGAAAAAATTCCAAATTGTTTTTTGCGTTTTTCTCAAAATTGTGGCTATGGCTATTTTATTGATGACTGTATTTTTTGGTTGACAAAATATTGAAATCTCTCTCTCTCATTGTACTGCCATTGGTAAGAACGTTTACAACTCAGTTATGCAGCTGGAGCCTGGAGTGTCTAAAAAGGGGCGAATTTCTAATGTAACATTGACATCAATATTTAGCTACAGTCCCATTTGACGTCGCCTTCACTGTCGAAAAATTTAGTTAGTTTTAGTCATTTAGGCCTGTTGTAGTGTGAAACTGTGTTTGTCTACTATCCTAATGGAAACATCATCACGGAGGTCTTGTCACGCCATCGGGACGCTTCGGTTGTCAGTAAATTCCGGACGCCAGACGTCAAATCCGGGACTGTCCCTGCCATTCCCGGGACGGTTGGTAGCCCTAGCATCAGCAGGTCTTGAATAGTTTAAGATTTTGCCTACTTTCCCGATTTTCCGTAGGCTATATGAGTGTGTGTTGACTTGCATTGCCTATATATTTGTTTTAGTGTTACGAAAAACCGAAATAAACTTTACTTTACTAACCGTGCGTTGCGTCTATATTATGTTTGTTACCGAGCGTCGTGGGTTTTTAATGTAAATGCCCCGACATCCTATCGGATTTCTGCGCCCTCGGAATATAACTACTGATTTAAATCTGCCCCAATAGCCTTTTAAAACTACTAAAATTAGGCTTGTTTGCGTTACACTACTCGAGCCGAATGATCGAAAATGGCGTCCATATGACGCCATAATGGGACAAGTTAGTTGCACGGGGTTGATATAAAATAAGAGTAAATTCTAGTTTGACCACAAGTGGGCACTCGAAGTGTTTTTTTCACGCGCAAGTCGGTCGAAGTTGCGCTTTGCTGCTTCAAACTTTTGTTGCTTTTCGGGTAGGATGATATTTACTTTTGTTTATTTTGGCATATTTACTTATTTTGGAGGTTCTGTAATACCAAAACTGAGGATCTAATTTAGTTTATTAACACGAACAGGGACCTATGGGTCGTTTCATTTTTATGTAGTTGTGCATTTGTGTGAAAAAAACGCTTTTCTCATTATTTTTTTTTGTATAAAGTGGTACCGTAATCTATAAAGTAATACCGTAGCCTACTTACAGACTTATGTAGGTCAGGTAGATATCCATATTGGATTTTTTTGGTATGTAATGAACTATATTCTAGTGGCAGACTGGAGGTTATTTTTGTATTTAGACTACAGATTTAGTTCGTTCTTTTCATTTTGACATAATAAGTAATTTTCAGGATTTTGGATCTAGCAAAATTAAATTGAAGGAAATTCTGTGGCTACAAATGGATGAAGGGAATTACGGCAGCCAGGTGAGTTGCTCAATCAGTTGAAAAATGACTTTGCAAATTCTCATTTTGATTAATATTCTAATACTAGTTACATGTGTGTGAGTGTGAATGGTTTGATTCAATAGTTTTAGGTGAATGAACACGTACCACTTCTTTTTGGCAATACCCGTACCTTCCATCTTATATTCCAGTATTCTGTACGTTTTAAACCTTATCCAAGGTTTTGTTTACTCTGCTGATTTCATAATCAGTTTTTATTTATTTGTTTTTATCAACCGTTTTATGCCTTTTTGCTGATTATGGAGTCGAAATAAACTTATCTTATCTATCTATATCTGTACCGGCATAATCTCAAATGATATTGTCTAGTTTTCAAGATTTCACTTTCAATTGCTTACTCTAAGAGTCTATGCTGTTGGTTGTCCTTATGTAATCTGAAAATTTCGAATTACCCTTAAACTTGGATTCTAGATTTATAGTCTAGTAGAACTTCTGCATTAAGTGCATTATTTTTGCCCCAAAAAGCATGTGGCACTTAATTTATATTTATCTAATACAGTATGGCACAGTTCTTTGAGAATTGGAAGACCCCACATTGAAAGACATCAATTATAACAGTGAATGCAAACCCCTACTTTTGGCTTCGATAACAGCAGTGTAGCTTGGAGAGTTATGAAAAAAAATGCTATTTTGGTCCAGATGCCTTGGTTTCCGAGACAAATAAAGTGTTTGTTTTATTGCACCAAATGTGGGGACATTTTTGAATCAGGAAACTGTGCCCTACTGTAATTATGATATTGGTCTCATCAAGGAACCACGATTGTTCAAAAACACTTATAAATTTATGAAAGTCGAATATTTCTGTGTTTCATTGAAATCGTGGCTTCATGTTGCTCAGTGCAATCCTTATGCACATATCCACTATTCAAGCGACTCATATTTTAATTCATAATAGTTACTAGAGTAGAAATTACTGCTTCACACATATAGGTATAGGGAAATTGACACAGTCCACTGAAAGAGAATCTGTCGCCGAGCTACCAAATCCCACAGAACCCCAATAAGCGCTTCGTGGAAACAATGTTGAAAAGCATTGGGCTACAGTGTTCACTATCAGCGCACTTTTTGCAAAAACTGCGAGGTACTTTGGCAATTCTTTTTGAGACTGTGAAATTGTTATGACACTAGATACTACACTTGAAATTCTAATACATATCCCCTGCCAGTTTGATTTGGCTGCAAAATTGGTGAAAACGTTAAACACAATATATGTCTTTGGACAAAAATAACCCTACAGAATCAGCAGGGTGAATTTTGCATTACTAACATTATTATTTTGCGTTCCCAGGCATTTTTGCAAGGGCAAATGCACGGAGGTGGAGATTACAATCCACGAGGACAACAAGGCAACGATGTAGATTCACAATCAAATATTCTACCTCTCGGTAGAAAACAAGACATCAGTGATGTTTTGCAACAGATTATGACGATTACTGACCAAAGTTTGGACGAAGCTCAAGCCAGGTTATTTTGGAAATTTTATTTTCACTCTTGTGCTGATGAAACTTTTACAAGATGTCTGAAAATATGTTGAATAAATTTCTAATTGTTACTTATCGATCTTAAGATCGGTAAGTATGTTGATAGGTATTTGTCTGTTTGTCTGTTAGATGAACGCGATATCTCACGAACGCGTGGTTGAATCTGCTCCAAATTTTGCATGTGCATGCATCTTACCTCGGACCAGAAGCCTATAGATTTTGGGTTAATTATGTCGTATAATTAGCGAGTTATTAACTAATTACCGATCTAAGATCTATAAGTCTTCGGTCTCCGACCGATATTCTCGTTTTCACTTTATTTACACCTTTAAATCTGTAGCGGGAAATCTCAAACTATGTAAGGTGGTGGTAAATTAGGTGTCTTAGGATGTTTGCACCAAACATGTCTGCCTATATGGTACATTATGTTGTCTATCTATACCAGAGGAGCAAGATTTTTGCACCAGGGGCTAAACAATTTTGCCCACCTAGACTAGCGGGCCATGTAAGTGTGACATGAAACGTTACATTTTATGAACGATATTTGCAGTGTTACAATATTTGCAGTGTTACAATAAGCCTCATGCCAAAATCAAATTTAATCGTAATCTCAACAAATTACTTGGGTTATGTTATTTTTTGGATAAAACATCAAAATTTGGTTTTAGTTTATTTGTGGCTGCATCAGGCGGGCCAGATTGAATTACCAAACTTACTTTGCCAATGTCAGATCAATACCCATGTTTGACTGTTTTACAAGTTGTGCTCAAGGCTGGGATTTAAACTATAAGAATAAACTTAGTATTGATAGCTCACCAATGAATCGAATATTTGAATATAATATGTTAAAAGTTTTCAGGATATTTTTTATTTGCTTCCTGGGCCGTGGATATGCTCCCATTCACAGCCAAAATTTTCAAGTTTTTCATATGCTGCGTGGTTCTCTTATTTCTATTTGCTATAAATTAACTTATTAATGCATATTATTCATGTTTTCAGGAAACATGCATTGAATGTTCATAGAATGAAAGGAGCTCTGTTTCAAGTCCTTTGTGAAATAAAAGAAAAATCAGGTAAGATGAAGTACAGATTGTCAGATGTTTGACAGGGAAATTTAGTTGCTTACTAAAGTTGCTTTAGTTGCAAATTGTCTGAGATACATTAATAATGGGGCTCCTGAAGTATGCGAACCAAGATGGTGGACATCGGAATGTAATATGTGTACTAGGTTAGGGTTAGGCCATAATTTTAGGTACAAATACTACAAGAGGCACTTGGCTAGTCTTCGAACTCATAGTAGGACTAAAATAGGGAAAATTGGAATAAAATTATGGCCTAACTTTAACCTGTTACCCATGCTACGTTTCGATGTCCGCCATCTTGGTTCGCATACTTCAGGAGCACCTTAATAATAATGTTCGTCAATTTTTGTCTCTTATTTCTGTATGTAGCATGATTACAGTGATGTTTTAACAAGATCATGTTAATGTCTGAGAATAGCTGGATTATGGGATGTTCTTATGGCAGTGGTCCCCAAACTTGATTGACCGGGGGCCAAAATTATAAGCGGAAGGATGCGGGCCAAGAGAGAAAGTGCCCGCAAGGGGCCCATACCCGTACCGGTACATATAAATAACATATCGATATATTTGAATTGTTACAATAATATAATGATGATCATGTAACAATTTTGTGGTATCTTGGAGGCAAAAAGAAAAAACATAAAGTGTCTAACTATTTCACTTAAGTTCGGCGGGCCATATTAAATCGTTACAGGCCTTGATTTGGGAACCACTGGTTTATGAGATGTTTTATTCTGTTTGAAATAGGCTCCACACAAAATGTAATGGCAGATTGTATTTGGATGAATTGTATCATTGGAATCCACTTTCATATATCTTTATAGGAGTAGTCCGTGTCCGCCGTTGACGAGTCTTTTCGGACCTGGAGCCCCGTGAGGGCGCTGGGGCACGGCCGATCGCATTCGCTTTGTTGGGGCCGTAATCATTTTATAAAATATAATATATTTCTTTTGATTGTAATTTTCAAGTCACTAATATTCAAAAATTATCTAACGCTTTTTAAAATAAAATCAAAATTTATTCGAATTTTCCAACTGAATCATACCAAAACCAAGTGAATAATTTAAGATGATATTCCTTAATTCCTTTTATGCTATAGAATTTCACATTTCGATCATCCTTGCTTTGAAGTTGGCTTAACGAAGTATTAACTTTACAAAAGTCTGATTTAATCCGGCAGAGAATGTGTTTGAACTTGTGAATCATGCAATTGAACTGTGTTATAATTGTAATTGATCAAAGCAGAAGATTAACAGTGGATTAAATTCATTTAATCGTTTTTGAGAAAATTCATCAAGTTCATCCAGAAATGTTAAACAATATTTGAAATCGGCTTTACATTTTTTTTATTTTTTTTGGGAGGGGATGCAATAATCAGTGATTATTTATTAACCACAGTTTTAAGAAATTAAGAAATGGAATGAAGGTCTTTTATTTATATTGTAAGACTTCAACTGCTCAATCTGACAATTTTAAATTGAAACTAGTCCAAATTATTCTTGATACCACAAATTTAAAATATTGAATATAAATAATAATTATCTATGTTTCCATATGTATATTAGATTAGATTAGGACATGATTAAAAGAGTGATGTGTTAAAAATAGGGATGAAAAATAGGGGAAAGATTAATGTTATTTGAAAAGATATATAGGGTGTCCATAAAGTCTGACTTTATAACAAAATTGAAATTGTAATAGGACTTTATGGACACCATGTATTTCAACTATATATTAAAAATATTGAAATCACACTGGCCACACTGATTACACTAGATCTGTATCGAACATTTCATATGCACATTACCAACTATACCAATATTGTTAGTATACCCTATAATGTAACATAGCACTGAAATTTGACCTTGTATTTCCTATGATTTTGACAAGGTTAGGAGACTTTCAATATCTTAAAAACCACAATTTCGACAGCCTATGCCACTCCTATGTTGTTAAAATGGATGGCATGCCAAGATTATAGTGGCACACCTCACGATTTGGAGGTAAAATTTCATGATAGTGTCATTCATTGATATAATCTGATGTTCTTGCTTCTGTCATCCTCAAATTAAATGTAAAACAATGTGCTTTATGATCAGATAATGCCAATTGTCTTGATCATAATCTCTCTTCTTCTTGTCGAAGTGACTTAATCTGTGTTCCCATTGAGTTTTTATCAGTTTGTATTTTGTTGCAATTTTACTCATAACATTTTTTGCAATTTGTTTTATTGGATTGTATAATATTTATAACTCTTTTTATAAGCTGGTGTTAATGATCTTGCATAATTCGTAGGGGAACACTAATTTTAATCTCCACTTCAGACTGTGTATTAGATAGGATTCAAATGCATAATCTATTGGACTTTAATTTCAATAAACGGATCAGAGACTGAAATGATATGAAACATTTACTCTTCTGATCAAAAGGTTATATCTAATATCGGATATATATCTAATACCGAACAAATTAAATTTTTGATAGGTCTGATCAGTTCCTAATTTCAGGAATAATTTGGGGTAGGGCCGTAGTGTGTGTACCAGGTCAGAGCTAGGTCATAATGTTATTACGAATACCCTTATTTCAGTTCTATTACGAGTTCAGGGACTGTCTGTGTTAGCCAGGTTGATATACCTCTGCCCATAGGTTTTCGTCCCTTTACACAACGCGATGTAAAGTAGGCGAACAAAATTAGTTACCTCCATATTGGTACACACATTTCCGGAGCGCCTAATTTGGAATATTTTCACTTGGAATTACCTTGTTCCCTTGTAGGTGATTGGCATTTGGCTGTTAGACTAAAAATAAGCTTACTCTAATAGTACCATATGATATTTTTATTCTATATGATTTTTTCATTATTTCTATATCATCAAGTTTAATCTGTATGAATATACAAGAATATCTGTTCGATCTTCGTTGAATTCAAGTTCAAAGTTAAAGGAAGGAAGCAGACCTTGGTCGCTTTCAATATTAAATATTAGAAAATATTATTTGTAGACGTAGTATAATTCAAGAATAAATAGTCCATATAGATAAATATTTATGACATTATTTAACAATGTGAGATGCTTGATTTGTCTTTTCGCTGTTTTGATTTGTCTTTTCAAAAAATCATAGAAATATGGGGTGTCCATAAAGTCTTAAAATTTTTTAAATTGCGTAGGAATTTCTTGATACCATATGCTTTGTTTTGGCCCTCACAGATGTATTGAATGAAGTAAAAATACTGATTAATAACAACAAACCTGGTCAAGATATATTGAGAACTTACTCCATAACAAGATTGAAATTGTAAAAGGACTTTTTTATGGACACCCTGTATATTGAAATAAAGCATTCATGATTAAAGGGGCAATGAAGCAGCAAAAAGCCAGTGTACATTCGATTTCTTTGATAATACCAGACGTAAAACAAGATTTTGAAAACAAAAATATCAAAATTCTACTTCAACAAAAAATTATTTATTTTAAATGGCTACAATAACTATCACAAGTTTAAAAACCGCTGTCTTACAAGTAGCGATCTTGAAAATCAATTTTTTGTGAATAACAACAATTGCTATTGTGTCCCATATGGCTCAATGTATTGATTTTTACCTCCAGAGAAGAGATTTCAAAATTGAGACTTTCACTAATGTACTTATTAACCCTGTGCTACACTTTTGCCTCATTAATAATACAATATATCTTAGAAAGAGTTAGAGGGTTAAGATAATGGATTATATTTACTTTTCTCTGTCTTGCTCCAATAGATTCCACAGAAGTGGGGTCACACAGAGGTAAAGCATAACTTGAAAAAACAGTGTTCACTTTGATATTCTAAATTATTTATAACTTTTAAATACATTTCAAAAGTATTCATATATTGCTTTATATTCCAATTTACGTAAATAATTGTATCAAATATGATATTTTGTTCTGCAAAGATTGTTATTATTTTGCAAACATTAATTTCTATTTTGTATGGGAACATTGTTTTTGAGTGGTATTGAAGTGAATCTTGTCTAGGAGAAAAAGTATCTGATTTATTACCTTTTGGTATGAGTAATCTCACATAATAATTACTGGGTGGGTTTTACAGCCTCCAGAAAAATGTGTACCAATATGGAGGTAACTAATTTATTCATGTGGGGGGTATTCACTTGGCTTATACGAACAGTCACCGAACTCGTAATAGAACTAAAATAAATAAAATCGGAATAAAATTATTGCATACCCAAACCTGGTACACACACTACGGAAGTATCCAATTTTACTGCTTAAGTGTTGACACTTAGAAACCTTCCATTTGTTAGAAATACTATAGCAATAGTCCATAGCCCTGATACTTTTTTTCAATTTTCTATAAAACATTTTATAATATAATCTGGAGAAAAATGAATAAATAGATCAAAACATGTACAATATTTTCAACTGAAATTGATTAGGTGTCATAAAAACTCATCCAAGCCAGGGGTGGGCAAATTAAGGCCCGCGGGCCGGATCCGGCCCACCGAAGTGTTTCATTCGGCCCACTTGTGTCCTCTGAAATTATGACTATAGTTTTTATGGATATGAATTTTCATTGGAAATATTGATTAAAAATAATGTCATAATGACCCCTATTGTTACATTGTGCTTCTTTTTATTATATAAACGTTAGCATAGCTGTTGAACTAGCTTTTGTAAATAAACAGTTTTTTATTCATAAATTTTTATATTTGTTTTGAACATCCATCCCAGTAACCAAGTCTATTATGTGTAACTGTATCACTCAGAAAAGTAATTTTCCACCCCTGATCCAAGTCAATGTAGTGCATTTGCTATCATCTTGTTCTTATTGAGTATCCTTGTGTGGATCCGAATATTTTTTTTAATTTCGATTACTATGAAATTTTGATATTTATCTCGGGGGAGGGGGAAGGACGGCGCCGTACCACCCAGATGAGTACAATGGTTCAATATTTTCTTTCTATGGAAGTTTCTAGTATCATGAATCTAGTATTTGAAATTGTCCTTATTTCAACACTCATGCTAAGTAATGAAGTTAAAAAGAACCATACTTGAATTATATTAATAGGTATTTCAGATTTTTCATTTTGTCATGCTTGAAACATTGTAATCAAATAATAATAAATTAAAATAAAAAAGACACGCAATGTTTCGTAATTGACGAGGATTCGCAAAAGACTATTAACTATTAATAAGTCGGTGCTACTTCTTTATGTGGTTGAGTCAAAAGTCAATCAATTAAAATGCATAATACTGAACTATTTATACAGGTGTAATTAATTTTCTATTGGACCTGGCTCTTCGTTTATTGTCTCTGACTATAATTTTATCAAGGAGTTGTTATTTAATTATCAGCAATAAAACTAGTTTACGATCTCATACAAACCTTTCTATGTTTTTAGGGTCATCATTTAATTATTTGTTATAACTATTATGTGGAATGTGATAATCATTGTCCTGCTAGGTCAGGAACACCATGTCTCAAGGAATTTGGATTTCAAATCAACAATTCATACCAAATTTAAATGTTTCAAATTCGAAAGTCTAATACATTGGTGTTGGCCAAAACAATATAATATACTGTACCAAGTACTTTCTAAAATAACACTTTTATTAAATCTTGAATCTAATTTGCTCATGTTTATCAAAAAACACATTGGGAGATCAGAAATTGTAGTTGATCTTCACCAATTTAATAACTGTAAGCCCTAGATCAACTTAATAAATCCCCTTCATTTGTATTATGGTGAAATTTTTTTCCTAATACTTCGAGTGTACAATTCAAAATATTACGTTTATTCTTGTTTTTTCAAATGTGAATTTTCTTCATGCTTGGTTGAAAATCAGTAGGGTGTAATTGGTCAGAACAATTTGGAAATATATAGTGGGTGTTGATCCCGACAGTTCACACATCACTGAATCTAGAATTTAATTAGAATTGCTCCTACGAAACCAGTCCTAATATTGAGATGCAATTATCAGAGGTGTCCATATTACAACAGTTTTGTATGCTAGGCATTTTACCTTGCGCTTAATTTCGATTTTGAATGTTCGATATAGATTTATTTACTTCATGATAAGGGCAAATTTAATTCACTGAATGTATAAAATAGGCCTTTTTTAAATGTTTCAAATTTTTGGCATCACAACTTAATGCTTGAGAATCACAGCTGTCTTATTCCTATTTTGAATAAAATCTCTGTGATTACCGTAATTAGGAACTTGAATATTCTTCATTTGTCTTGATATACGGGGACTATTAGATAAGATTTTATTTTAATTTCTGCCATATCATTTGCTACGTCATAGTTTGTCATTGTGTAATTTTTAATTTAGATTGGCATTTAACGTATTAGTAGAGGTTTTATCAATGCATCCGGTATTGAGTTTGGCATTCCTATGGTTTGGACATCAATTTGATGTGCCAATCGTTGACTGGACAAGTTTTGCCAGAAATAATGTTGATTTTTGGTCAAAAATTTGATAGTCTTGTCATTGCATTTAATTTAAAAAATAAAAATAAAAAGATTTTGTTTCTGAAAAATTCAAATTCCATTTTCTATGGATTTCATTTAAAAGCTTTCATACTTCGAAATGTAAAACAAACAAATGTAACACCTTAGGTTTCTGAATTTTCATCATTTGCAATTAATCACAAAAGGTAATGTAGGTCATCAATCAAATTGTCATATTTTGAAGTCTTTTTCAAAAACTTTTACCTTTTCTTTCATTTTTACCCTCTTATTAATAAAAACAGAGAAGATGTGTTTTGTGGACAAAAGTTTATAATTTTCCCATCAGCCACAAAATATGTCAGAATTTTTAAGCTTAAAATTTTATATTTACCAGTCATTCAGATTCAACAAATGGAGGACTAATCTATTATATCCTCATGTAAGATTATTAAAACTTCAGAGGTTGGAGTTCTGCTCTACAAATCTTTTATATTACTCAAACTAAAGTTTTTTGACTTGTTCAGCTGTGACCATGTTTTCAATTACCAGTATCATAATTATTTTGCATTGTATAAAATAATAACTGTAATCTCACCAAAACCACTTTGTGCAAGGTAAAACTTCTATTTCAGAGGACAAGATAAAACTATACATTTGACATATCTTAGCCTGTCTTCACTCTGACCATGTTTGGCAGTTTAAAAATAATTCATTCGACCTTCTGTTTGACTCCAGGATGTATCGATACACAAATATAACCGTCAGCCACACGTTCTGTTTTGGTCATTGGCAAAGAAAACGTGCGAGTTCATTCATGCAGACACTCTGATTAATTACTGATATCTTACGTAGCTTAATTGCTGTTAAATCATTGCTTTTGTGTTTTATTTAATGAAGAAACATATTCGCTAAATTTAAAATTATGATTTGGACTGCACATATTTTGTAAATTACATAACCTTTGATTATCTTCGAACTTCCTAAAGTTTGAGCTCACAACCCCTCCCTATATTTAAAAAGTTTCAGCGACACCGGTTAACTCTGCATTGGTGTGGAAGCGCTCTCCTTCTCTGATTCTATGTATTTTCTAGAAATCGTGAGGTTTATGTTTTGCACCTGTTTCAATAATTGTGTTTCGAATCGAAAGTCTGAAAATGTACAATAGATAGGCTATCGTACTTTTTGTGAAATTGGTGTACTCTTTGCAACCCCTAAAATAAGTTGTGCGCCTCCAGATTGAGAAGCTTGTTTTTGGCTGATTTCTCTCATTTTGTGATCTCTGACTAAGAACTACAAATGTACAAAAATTTGGCTTGAACAAAACAATTCAACATGGTGCGTCGAAGTATACCAAAATAAAATTTTTTGAAACTTTAGATAACTGAAATTATATTTTCTCAATACACCAAAATATTCAACTCTTTATTAAAATTTCACAACACCGGTATACAATACAATTTATTTCGGCTTTTTAAAACACACAGCACTTCATGAAACAATCGAATCATGCAGCAGAAATGCCACATAAATAAGCAAATCTTAAGAATGAAGTGTAATGTTGTTCAATCAAAAATAACAGACAAAAAATATTCTTAAAGTAATTATATGCGATTAAGAGCCAAATATTGTCTCCATTTACATGCTTCTTTATTAAAATAAGTCTTTACATACCTATTTGAAATTTGTAATGTACGATAATATTGAGCAACCCCTTGTTCTTGTTTTTACCTCATTTGGCAAATTTAAAATAAAATAATAAATACAGCATGGCAATTAAAATAGGCGGTGTAAAGGAGTCTGACCAGTGTTAGAGAAATACAACATTTGTATTTGTGTTAGTGTGCATCAAGAAAATGTATTTGTTAAAAGTAGAATGTTACCTATTACTAAATTTTTAAATATCGTAGGTGAATCATAATTCAGTTTCTGTACTCCATTCTATGGTTGATTAGTTTCGGTTTCACGCTTCCATGCTTTTCACTTCTTAAAGTAAAGTTCCAGACAGGTTTGAGCATATTTTTGTGATGAAGTATTTCCTGACAGTGACAGATTGCCGAACATTATTATCAGGGTTATTTTGTGGTAGATACGCTCCCATAAATCAATTTTCAGAGGCGCTTTTTTAAAGAATTTCTCAAAGCAATGTCCCGAGTTCAGAACCAAAAAAATATTTGCCAAACTTAGGGATCGGCTTATATGCGCATAACATCGCACTAGAAATTCTGACTTATACGTTTATAACTCTAGTCGTACTTAAACCAAAAGATAAAATATAGCCTAATCCAGAATGCCTTTTAAACAACTTATTTTAGATTTTGTTGGGTTGAACTTTGTAAAACATCTTCTTTATAGTTATGTTCCATTTGAATTATTATTTCATTTAATTTTTTTAAAAGGGGGAACACTTGAATACAAGCCAGCTGCTACCTGTCAATTCTTGTTTATTAATTTAAATTTTATCAGAATCCAATCGAATAACAAAGAATTTTAAGGGCACTGGGCATGATTTTTAGGATAAACTGTACATTGTGACTATTAAAAAAAGTCTTATTTGGTCAAAGAAAATCTGCATATAATAAAAATCATTTTGGTATGTATTATATATTGCTTATCACTGGCCGAATTTGTCTATTTGTTTTTAAGATTTAATCTGTTTTTCTAGCGATTAAATTTATCTGAAATCAATTGGACATGCATTTTGACGTCTCATTTTGATGAATGAGGTATTATGATGTCTTCAAGGTAGTTCATCTTTATTATGACATAGACATGATGTAACAATTGTATATTGATTCTTTTGTTTTGGAATAATGCATTACCAAGAATTTTAATCAATTTTTTGGGTATCAACATGATATGCGACCACATCGGTGCATTACATTTTTAAAGACAAAAATTTAAATGAAATTGTAAACAAGAACTTAAAACTTCATTTAAGTTGGAACAGTTTTCTCTTTGCCATTAACATTATTACATCAATTTACACGGAGATGACTAGATATTGACTAAACTAAATATTCCCTAATCCCAAATGTATTCTGAACGAATATTTTTGATAAAGTATCGCATATATTTTAAATCGTGTTCAACAGCGAAAACATAGAAGTCATTGTATATCTAATGAGTTTAATTTGGATTTGCAAAAGAACCCAAATGATTTGATTGGTCGTCTATATTTTTTAAATTATAGGTAATGAATATCTCTCATATAATATTAGATTGGATCCATTTTGATTATACAGCAATTTCAAAATGATTATTTATTCTAAATAAATTCCAAATTCAAAAGTTTTAATTATGAAGTGTTTATTATACCGGTAATTTATTTGAAATAAAATGAGATATTTTGAATTATTCTTGACATCTCCTGATTGTAGTAACTACGAAGGCTTCAATAGTATTTTGTCATTCACAAAGACAACAATACCTACAGCAGGCCTTGTTTCCTGTACAGCGAATTACTTCCTTTGCCAATAAGCTTAATCTGACAACTTGTGTTGTATGGTTGGATTATAATACCAGAATGACAGCAATCATGCTTGACAAGGCCAGAAATGCAAGAAATGTTCATCTCAACTGACATGTTGCTTGTTAATATACTTATCCACCTTTATTTTGATAATTTGACCAAAGGTAGGTTACAGTCACATGTACTCACTCTTATATGAAAAAGACTTACCGGTATCCCCGAGTTTTTGGCTTGTTGCACATTTTACTGTGTATCCTAGCATAAAAGCAGAGTTTAAAAAAAATGACAACTCATAGTGGTGGCTTATGCATTCATAACTCTGATCCCACTAAAGCAACTACCGTATTTGCTGTGGAAGGTGCGTACGATGTTACGATTTGTAGGGACGACTTCGAATTTTTATAAATTCACCTTTTTTGGACCAATTTTAGGTGGTTTTATGTGATGATATGGTATCTTATGAATTATCACACTTTTTGTGCATTAAAACAACCCAGTATAAATAGAATTGTTTAGGTGTTTCTTTCGTGAATTGTTTAGTAAATTCAGTCTTATCAATATCAACGAAATTCTGAAGAACTGGTGAAACGGGACGATGATGAAAGGGAATTTATCGATATCATATATTTTTCACCCTCACAGATGTATTAAGTGAAGTAAAAATACTTGGAAAATTACTAATTGAAAAACAACAAACCTGGTTAAGATATATTAAGAACTGATATATTGTTATTGTAAATATTGTTCATAAAATGTAACTTTTACGTCACACTTATGTTATGGCTCCTGGTCCGAAAACCTTGCTCTTCCATGGACTCTAACCCTTCTTACTTTTTAGTTCTTAGCATGAGGTCACCCCCAGAAGATGAACCACCAGACCCACAACAACTCAGATTGGACAGAATGTTGGAATCTGAGGTTTGTGTCATCATTTTAACCTTATTTTGCAACAGTTTTTTTGCTGAGCTCAGCATAATTTAATGAAGTTCGCAGAGGTATGCAGTGTGATAGACTTTTTCACTTGGATCACATATGAGTTGTTAGAATAAATTGGATTGGCCCACTGGTGCACATAGGTAATTAAGGGGATGCACAAATTTATTTTGCTGAGCTCAGCATAATTTAGTGAAGTTCACAAAGGTATGCTGTGTGGTGTTCATATGGAGTATGACAGACTCTCGCTTGGATTACATAGGAGTATTGTTAGATCAAATTGGAATTGCTTACTAGTTCTATTGGTGTGCATCTAGATCACGGGTGTGCACTGTGCAACCTGCGGCCCGCTGGCCAAATGCGGCCCACAATGAAAAGTTGTGCGGCCTGCAGAGAAGTGTCAATTTGGTGCATGCAAGTAATTCCAATCCCAAAGCTTATACCTGATCTTGTGCGAAGAAAACAACGCATATCATAAGATCAATAATCAACATGTTTATGTGTGTTACTACTGGAAGAAAGCCTATGTTAAATAAAGGTGCGTCCTGCGGTTTCACCCAGTTATTTGTAAATGACCCTTCTGTATTAAAGGTTGCCCACCCCAGATCTAGGTCAATGGAATGAACTTGAAGGTTTGCCCTTCTATCAATTCATCCTGTAGGCCAGGGGTCGGCAACCTTTTGTCGCTCGTGGGCCAAAATAAGGGTTGCAAGTCATTGGTGGGCCGCACATATTTTTAGAAAGTTGAAAACCGAACGGATGATACTTTTTATAATAGATATGAAGCAGGGATAGATTTCTCGAATAGAATATAGATTTATTGCCTCATTGCATTGCATTTTCGGCGCCATTGAACCCTTTGTACCTAGCATCAACTTTTCTGCGTTTTGTTGCCATTCGTCCAATTATAATCTAATTATAGGCTCATTGAGCGAGTAATTGTGTATTTTATACGTGTCAGATTATAATATAATTGAGTCTGCATGCGTCTCACAACGAATTTTTCATCGTGAAAAATATAATCGTCACAACAGCTGTTTTGTTACTATAATTCAGTGAAGCATCGCGGGTCAGATTGATCGCGGGCCGTTGGTTGCCGCCCCCTGCTGTAGGCTTTACTTACCTCTCTTTCAGCATAAGTATTTTTTGTTGTGACTGTGGGACAAACTGTGGATATCTTTGTCAAATCTCTGCATTGGAGCGAATTAAACTTGCTGGATTAGTAACCAATGGGTTACCTTGTCTGGATAGATAATCAAGGGACTGTACTTGAGGGTTTGCCTATATCATCACATCTTTTTAGCTCACCTCTCTTTCAACATAAGTATAAAAGTATTCGGACCTCCTGAAGTATGCGCACCAAGATGGCGCACAACCTGAACTCAGGTTGTGTACCAGTTTATGCAACATCCTGTTGCGCATACTTTGCATGTACATTCATCATATCTCGGACCAGAAGGCTATTGATTTTGTATGAATTATGTCGTATAATTAGCGAGGTATTAATTAATTAGTGATGGGACCATGAGGTGTCACTATAGAGTCATGAATCGAAACTGCAGTTTCGATCGATAAGTCTTCGGTCTCCGACTGATATTCTCGTTGATCGGTAATCGAGGTACTGTACTGTAATTTTTTTTCATTCTTCTTGTTTGTAAATATCAGTTTTCTTTTTCTGAAAATATTTGACCGTTATCATGTTCCTTAACTAAACAATAATTCTAGTTTTTCATATGGTTGAGCCATCAGGGCATCCTTTGGCAGTCATAATTGCCAAGAAAAAAAAAAACTTCGCCAAGATTTTACAAACACTTAGATTTTTTTTCAAAGGCTCGCCATTGATATTGGCCTCAGTAATTGTAAGGAGCATGCATCTCTTATAATCCTGCACGAGTACACAGGTTCAAGTCTTGAGGGAAATAATTACGAGGATTGCTCGACTCCTTGTCGTCATAGGGCAGTTGATGTAACCGCTGGTCAGTTTCCTTCACTATCAGGCCCATGCATCCAGAACAAATAACTGGTTTCTATTCCCATATTCGAAATTGACTGGTAACCGGTTGAGAGGTTGTGGTTCCCACTAAGCTGTCCCTTAGAATCAATATAGAAATCCTTTCCCTATCCTAAAATTGCCAACACCTTTTTCAACAATACTCACACATGACACAACCTATGTGAAATTTTTTTTTGCGTAATATATACATGAAGAAAAATGCTGGGTATAACATGAAGGCATTGAAAATGGACATTTTACACATTACATACACAGAACACAACAGTGAAAATAACAATATATTTTGTATATTAAGGTCACAGCGTGTAGTGGAAGCACAGTATGAATAAATATATGCATAACATTATAAAGCCTTAAGATTTAGCTTTAATATTCTTGTTAAGTCTGAGTTCTGTTTGACAATTTGTTTTAAATTCACAATTTTCCTAAAAATATATCAACAAAAAAATGCAGCATGAAGAAATAAAAAATCTGGGTGTGTCAGAATTATATTTCATTAAAGTATGCAAATGATATCAGTGAAAATTGTTGCTGCACATTTATGTCTTGACTGTTGAACTAATATAATGAAAAGGCTGTGTGAAATCTTAGTTCATAAAAGTGTGTACTTCAAAATAAAACAACTACAAAGACTTGGAAAACGTAGTGAATTTAAAAAAAACATTTTAAAAACGTTGCAGCAGTAAATGTATATTTTTAAATTTTTAGCATTTTCAACTCTGTACTATTCAACAAATACATATCACCAGGTGAATATAGCATTACAAGGTTTTTAATATAGAGATTATATCTCTTACAAGCCTGGTATATCCGGTATGACAAGAGTTCAGATATGGTTGTTGGTAATTTATTACTTGTGTAGGCTTATGCAGCACAGCATCGGAAGAACAATTAGCAATAAATTTTGCATATTAATATAGAAGCTTAAATGCGCTAAATCTGTGTACTTTAAAATGAAACATCTCCAAATACTTATTTATCGGTAAGTTATTTTCTCAACCACTAGGTGGCCGGATGATGGAAAACCTAAAAAACTGTTCTAAAAAGAGACACAAACTTGATATTATGATGCAGTGAATATATGTAGATCAGGTTTTGGATTATTTCAAACTATTTTTAGATTCAATTATCTACTTATTGGTTAATATAGAGAATATATCCTGATATACACTAAAACAAGTATTAAGAAACGATTTTTTTTAAGTTACTACAACAGCACGGCTCTAAAGGCTAATATATCAAATGAAAACAAGTGAAATTAAGCAATAAATATTGCATACTTTGATGGAAGCATGAATGCAATAAGGAAATTTTTTTTAGTCTCATCTTGTTAGACTTACCCTTGATGTTAGTGGGTAGTGTGGTTCGAAGAATTATTGCAAACCATATGATAAGATATAAATTAATTAACAAACTCAAGCACAAAAAGTATATACACGTTTAGGTTATTTTTTTTACTTGTTTTA
Source organism: Styela clava (assembly GCF_964204865.1). Lineage (NCBI taxonomy): Eukaryota > Metazoa > Chordata > Ascidiacea > Stolidobranchia > Styelidae > Styela > Styela clava. The sequence goes on from NC_135254.1 coordinate 7,459,676, forward strand.
TAAAGAGCTTGTTCCCCGACATTAGGTGAACAATACGAAAATTACATTTGAAAAAATTCTCATTTGTAAATCTAATCATAAGGTAAAGCATGAAATAGGCAAAGATTTCAGTGTTACGCACCCATAAAAATTTATGCTACAAATTATGTATTCTGAGTGTACACTAGGGGGCTACAGAGTGCTAAAAAGAAAGTCTAATGCTTTATATAGATCAGCGGATTTCAACCTGGGATTTCGCAGGTTTACATTACAATCTGTGAGTTAATATATGTATATTGTTTAAGTATATATGGGTGTTCATTATGTGTCCATGAAGTCTTTATTTTTTTAAAATTGAAGAGGGAATTCATCCAATACCATATATTGTTTTGGCCCTCACAGATGTAATAAATGAATTAAAAATACTTGAAACAATTACTGATTAAAAACAACAAACCTGGTTAAGATTTATTGAGAACTGACTTCGTGACAAAATTGAAATTGTAAAGGTACTTTATGGACACTCTGTATATACTTGCTACACTTTAAATAACATTTTGTTTTGACAATATTAGGTTCACTTTTATACATATTTATAGTTCTTACAATTTGAACAATAAAAGACATTTAAACTATTTTATGAGGGTATCCAATCCTTTGTAATATCTCATTAGGATTCCTCTCATGGAATAGGTTGAAAACTGCTAATATAGATAATCAGATATAAAGTAACCGGTTTATATACAAAAATAAATGTACTTTAAAATTTTAGTTTTTTTTTAAAAGGAAGAGAAGTTTTTACCAAACCCTCAACCCAAATGAAAATTCATCAACCAACCCCGTCATGCCTACCGATCAGAACTATGATACAGATTTCATTTTGGTTGAGTATGCTCAAATCAACGACCTGAGCTCTCAGCCAAAAGTGGAAAGTATACTATAGTGGGTATTGCCGTTTGAAGAGCTGTTGCAAACCAAATGATAAGATAAAGACGAATTAACAAAGTTTCTTAGTTGAGCACAAAAGTATATACATGTTTAGGTTATTTTTTACTTTTTTACAAAACTATGATACAAATTTCATCTTTAGTTGAGTTTGCTCAGATCAACGACCTGAGCTCTCAGCCAAAAGTGGAAATTACCAACTCGAGGTTTATTTTTCGTTTTATCGACATGTTTAGATAATACAATTTTCCACGGATTTGGAAATTCATAGGTATGATCGGGAAGTCACAACAAGTTTGGTTGAAATAATCATAGATTTCTTATTCAATTATTCACAATGCAAGTCAACAACAAGAATTTAATCTTAGTGATCAAACCCTCATGATAAAACCGACCGAGTCATAGCAAGCTCTCAATACACACATAAATGCAAAGGAGAAAACGAGCCAAAACAAAAGAAATAAATGCGCATCATAAGCAAATGAAAAAAATGCGATAATGAAATGAGGACAACATTTAGAAATTATATGAATATATGCGCATTATAAGCAAATAAAAAGCATAGCAATAAAGAAAAAGGGAATGAGTACAACATTTAAAACATTTATACGAATATCTTGGTGTAATCTCATTTTTTCCCAAATTTCATGGGATGAAGTTTACAAATATATTTCGAATAACAAGTTATGGATTATTAAATTATGGATTGGATCGGATGAATATATAAAATTTTGGCTGTTATTTTGAAAGGTAAAAAATATTGGAATAACCTTTGTTTCTTATCAAACGAAAATCTCTAATTCATATCAAGCCATTTTGATTTTGCTTCAAATTGTGAATGTTATAGTAGGAAAATATTGCAAATTGGTAATAATTTGTTCAAACTGTGAAAGCAATTTGATCTTAATGCTCATAAATGTTGTTCCCATGAGAGTAACTCAAAACAAGTAATTAACACAAACGAAAAAAAATTGAAATAAATGAACAAAACTTAATAAAGAAATGAAAAGTAGAATTAGCTAATTAAGAGTTTTAATTAGTTTTAACTAATTAATTACACAAAGATAAAGGGTAGCTAAGATGAATCAAATATACTGCAGGGATGTCCAAAAGTAATGGGTGATGGACCCCCATTACTAATTTGAAGCTATTTGAAAAGTATTTGAATTTCCGTAATACCATTATCGTACAAATGGGTAGAAGTTATTCTAGGTTAGCTAAATGAATAGTGACTTGAATTTTTAAACACCTAAAGGGGACTGTGGAATTGTTATTGGAACTTGGCCACTCGTATTTTCAAATTTCCATGTGAATTTATGATTCCTCAATTATCTTTTCTTTACCAAACTAAAAGGGCTTATGAATAGTAATAACTTTAAATTTACATAATAATAGGTTTCTTCATGATCATTTGGTTGCTATGGATTTCTGGTTCAGTCCTATTCAAAATATTTTGAATTTGTCGCTTTTTTAACCTTTGACCTGGTCATTTATCTGAAAGACTCATGAGTTGAATCAAAACTTCAATTCTACAGTCCCATCCTAGTGTCAAAATCATCAGAAACTCTTTTTACTTAATTCTCATTCTCAGCTGCGATTCATATTTGCTACATTGACTTTTACTGATGTATCGTCTCGTTATCTTCTGTGATAGTCATTTGACTTCGACTTTTTGCACGGTTCTGTAAATAATCATCGGTATTTACTCCACTTGATCAACAATTGTCCATATACAGTGGAAACATATAGGGTGTTCATAAACTAATAAAAATTTTTAAATTGCGAATGGAATTTAGCGATACCACATACTGTTTTGGCCCCCACAGATTCAATACATCTGTATTAAATAAAGTTAAAATACTTGAACAATTATTGATTAAGAAATAACAAATCTGGTTAAGATACATGGGAAATCACTACATAAAAAATTGAAATTGTGAAAGGACATTATGGTCACCCTGTATAAGCTGTATTATATTATATATTTGAAGGAAACCTGGCAATTCACATTTCTAAAATATGGTTATTATAATTGATGATGATGCCATCCGTAATAGATATACATATTTCATGAAGTCCTTCAAACAACTTTGATGTGCTTCACTCAGTTAATGGTGGCATAAAAACATGTTAACCTTGATCCAAGATGAATTATAAAAATAAAGTATGATTTAATTTGTAAGTGTTAATTGGCCAGTGTGACAACATACTTACCAATTGTTCCATTTTATTATTTATTTTATTGCCATATTATCAAGATCTTTTTTCTATTTTATCCTGACTCACTGCATATCATGCATGGTCATACTTAACTGATTGATTTAACTTAAATCCTGGAGTAGAATACCTGAGATTGTTGACATAAGTATTTCAGGGGAAACACCAAGGACAGGACAAAGTGTTGCGTCATTCTTCGCTATGATATTTCACAATACATGTAATGTATTTCAAATTATTATAATTAATAATGGCATCTTTAATATACACACATATTTCAGAAAGTTTCGTATGGTGGGCATAAAAAGATGGATTAATTAAAATTAAAAGAACTTGTTTAAAATTGAAAAAACACTGATTGGAATAAAACAAACCTGGTCAAGATATATTGAGAACTGACTACATACCAAAATGATAACCATACTTTATGAATGTTTTTCTGAGTAATATATAGGATGTCCATAAAGTCTTAAATTTTATTAAAATTGCAAAGGGAATTTATCAATGCTATAATATTGTTTTGGCCCTCACAGATGTATTAAATGAAATAAAAAAACTTAAACAATTACTGATTTAAGAACAACAAACTTGGTTGATATATATTGAGAACTGACTTTATAAAAAAATTGAAATTGTAAAGAGACTTTATAGATGTCCCTGTGTAATATATATAGGTTAGTTACCGTATAGCCTTTCATATAAGGTGACCTCGCATATGTTTACAGCCTCAGCGATTTTAACAAAATGCAATCTCACATGTCATTTGCGACTTTCCTATTCTTCCAAAAATTACAGAAAAGGGGAGGGGAAATGAGATTATTTCGACTCCATATGAGATCCCCTTAATTTGGAACTTTTTCTTTCAAGTTTTGAACTCTCCTTATGTGTGTGCATATATAGTAATTTATATCTGACCTGCTGGGTTAGAGGGGCACTCTCCGCATCGCCTTCTGGTTGATCAATTCCTGAATCTTTTGAGTTGGAAGGGTTGAATTTATCATCAGATGCTTGACCATGCAATCTAGAGTGCGATTGTTTTTTGATATATTTTCTTCCAAGGTAGGCAAGACGGACAATAACGATCGCTAGTATTATGAAAACAATAAAGGAAACTCCTATGGTTCCATTCAGCTTTTGATTAGCAGATTTCACTTGTATGGCTAGGTCCTGTGATAGAAAATAAGTTTATATAATGGGATGTGTGTTTGCTGTGAATTAGTCACTAGGCAAGCTGGTTTATTGTTTAAAAAGTGTTTGTTTGTTACTTTCTCTCTCTTAAATATATCCCTATATTAATTGTTCTATTCATTTCTTTGCACTTTTGGGGTGGTTTTGCGGTTATTTGAAATGTAAAAAAAGGCATTTTTCAGTATCACGCAGGGCAATTTTTAGTAGCGTCAAACACTTTTAGACCCTCAAGTCCAAGAATCCTAAAAACCCTTGTTTTTTGCTGGGGCCACGGGTCCTATACATATCTAAAATTGCTGGAGTTATTGATAAATTTAGTGCATTTGTGTCTATAGTTACATTTTGATTGTAGTGGCATTGAATGATGATGCTGTTTTTAGCTACTAAGTGGTAATTTTTATTCTAATTATTAAAGTAACAATGTCTATTTTCCTGGAATGAAAAAGTTTAAAAAAGAGTTTGTTTGTCATCATTAATGGGCAACCAAATTTTTATGCAACTAAATGGGCCACAAAAGACGCTGTAGCCAGTCAGTCTCTATACCAGACATGGTGAAGGACGGTCCGCGGGCTAAATCCGGCCCGTTCGGTAATTTAATCTGGCCCGCCTGATGCTGCCACAACCAAATTGAAACCAAATTTTGATGTTTTAGCCAAAAATAACTCAAAAATATATCGAGATTGCGGTTGAATTTAAGCTTTGCTTATTGCTTATGGCTTTGCTTATGGCACGAGGCTTATTGTTTTCCCACTTTCACTTTTGTAACACTGTAAATATTGTTTATAAAATGTAACTTTTTACATCACACTTACTTGGCCCGCCAGTGTAGGTAGGCAAAATTTTTGGCCCCTGGTTCAAAAACCTTGCTCTATACCCATTACCCACTACACTGGTTGTCCAGACTGAGACTTGCTCAGAGTGGATGTTCGGTTGTCTTATCAACAAAATCCCACTTACTTTATTTTCTTTTTTGAGATCAGAAATTTCTTTGTCTTGCGTGAGTAGGTGTTCTTTAAGATTTAGGAAATCGTTCTTTGTGATGTTCGCGTTATCTTTAATGCGTTGATTGAGATTTCTTACCTTTGTCTCAAGTTCGTTTCTCGAAATCCGATATTCTTCCCGCATTTCACTCAGTGATTTATTGGCATAATAGTCTAAAAATATATTTTTGTTTGAACAATGAACTGCCATGAATTTGATGCCAGCGTGAAAATAGATTTACATCAGTAGATTTCTATTTTTCAATTATTACTCCACTTCTTGCATTGAAATTGTAATCAAAACAACGATACTCATATTTTTTGTATCGGGAAAATTCAAATCTAGTTGTAACATTTTCTCAAGCAGCAAGTGCATTTTTCTTTTTTCCATAATATTTCAAAATAACAATAAATATGATTTGTGAAATTTTCAATTTAAATATTCATTCATTATATAAATTGCCTATTCTGATTCCCCCTTTTTTCCTTCTTTCACATGAAAGAGTGATGAAGCTAAAAATCTATTTTTTTAATAGCCTACAAAAGATAATAGGCTACTAGAACAAGTAACAATGCTAATCTTATAGAGAAATCTTTTCAAATTCTCCACAATTTTTACGATTCTTTTTTTTGTTCTTTAGAGTGTTTATGGTTTCCATTTTACTTGGAGCATCTGCTCAGAATATGGTACCTTACAGTAATTTTTGTTTCCACCTTTGTAACTTCCGTAGTATATGTACCAGGTTAGGGTTAGGCCATAATTTTATTCCGATTTTCCTTATTTTAGTTCTTTTATGAGTTCGGGGTTTCAGTCCCTACTCAGCTTGATGTAAAGTAGGCGAACAAAATTAGTTATCTCCATATTGGAACACATACTTATGGAGCGCCCAACTTTTTTTTGTTTCTAAATAGATACTTGTAAGTGTAACTAACTCTTTGGAGAAAAATTCATAAAAAATATAAGAAATCCATTCTTACCAACGCATTCAAATCCACAAAGTGTGATATCTGTGCCGTTCGGGCAATGCTTCTCACACCTCTCACATCCATGAGTATTAGACGAATAAAAATATCCTTTTAATTGATAGCATCTCTTCTTTTGTTCCTCAATGTCCTGAAATAGAATGAATATTTAAAATTAAAAGTCATCTATTTAAAGCTAATTTTTTTCTTGACAATGCTGACTTGAAATCTTATGTCAAACGCAACCTATTATCATGTTTGTTATATATATATATATAATAACATACAGGGTGTCTATAAAGTCTCTTTATAATTTCAATTTTATTATTGAGTCAGTTCTCAATAGGCTATATCTTAACAAGGTTTGTTGTTTTTCAATCAGTAATTGTTCCAAGTTGTTTTTACTTTATTCAATACATCTACGGTAAGTGTTGATTGACATGCATGACGAAATATTTACCAATTGTTTCATTGTATTTATTATTATCTGAGATTTCTCTCTCTTATTTTTGCTTGGTCACTCCAACTTACCAAGCTATCATGCATGATCATACTTGACTGATTGACTAACCTAATTCCTGGAACCCCTGAGATTGTTAGCCTAGCAAGTTGGGGGGAAGAACCCGGGCTCAAAAATGAGTTACACCATAACCATTTGCCATTTCACAATAACATGTTTTTAATGTCAACTGTGACGATCGTTTCTATTTAAATACAAAAAGTCTCTCTTATACAATATGGCGGGGGGGGGGGGGGGCACTCTTGATAAAATCTTCTCCTTATGTGCGCATAATCTGATTGGTATTAAACTAAGTATACTATAATTCCTCTCTATAGTGAATTTTAAATTTGAATGCTCTTAATTGATATTTATAGTGAAAATAAACCTTGATATACTTGAATTTCAATTTGTATCATATAACACTTATTGTAACTATAATATTGTCAAATTATATCGAAAATATAATAATTTTAAGTTCATGACTTTTCAGATATAGTTACTAATATTACTACTTTTGGCTATTTTCCCCGAACTATTTTTGATGTTATTATTTTTTTGATAAATCTACTAACAGACTAATCCCACCTTGATGTGAGAATGCTGAGTAATTATTTTGAAGGTTTGATGACAAAAAAGTAAATCTTAAAATTTTGAAAAGAAAAACTATATTTGAAAATACTACATAGGAATGGTATTTATCACTCTATTTTGAAAAAAATTGCAGTTTAAAAACCTAATATTTTCTATATATTTAACTCGTTTTTTCAGAACAGATTTTGAGAGTTTGTAACGTTCAAAATTTGGCTAACCTAAATCGTTCTGTTATAATGGGAAATATTTATTTAAATGTTTGGATTCGAAAATCCTTTAAAATTACTTAATCTGGTTTAATTCTTATGAAATTTGATTTGAGATTATTAGTTAATTAGATTATATGTTATTCTATTCAATAAATACCTCATAGGTCTCAAAGCATTAAAATTGCCGTAATTAATTCAAATTCCCAAATACCTCTATTTGTTGCCTTGTGTCATCTGGGAGTTCTCCAAATATTTCTGATTTCAAGTCTCGATTTGTTCTTGCACTGGGTAACCTGGAAAAGTGAAATCAGATTCTATTTCTGCTTTGAAACGGATTGATTGTTGTGAAATGGATTGTGGCTACAACTGTATTATTTAAGTTATTTGCATTTCTTGGCGAAAAAGGTAAAAAATGTCAACATAAAAATTACGGTCTGCTTCACAGTTGCCTACAACATTTTATGACTTTTAGAATTTGCTATTGAAATTCTTTACACAATAGGCTGACTATCATGAAATATCTGAACACTTCAAAAAATATGTTATGGGCCTACTTGAAATAATTAAAGAGAGAAAATTCCCTTCAAATATTTAGTATATAAATATGAAAATATTGTTAAATTTTAAGATTTTGTTTAGGCCACATGTATTTCTGCCAACAAAGATGGCTGTCCTAGTTCATATTGGCAATTTTTTTCATAATATTACACTCTATCATATTTTGGACACCGAATTCGTCATTTTTTGAAATTTAGAAATCAGAATACATCCAATATTCTTAGTAATTTATTAGTATGCTAAGATTCATAACAAGAATTTGATACTCACGTTTTAGCTGATACAAAATCCAATACAAAAATGAAGAAAATTGCTGTAGTTGTGCCAGCTGCCAGAGTTCTAGAAGAAAATGTAAAACAAATATTAGCATTAACCTTTACAAATTTCAATTTTTCACATCACTGTTAAGCATACTTAGTTGAGATATTGTGATCTTGTAAATATTCATATTCAATGTTCAATGCATATCTACAATACTTAGTTGACACTAATATCTAAATGAATAACTTTTTTCCCACTAGAAGTAATAGGTAAAATGCTCTGTTGATTGGGCCTATTTCATTTTCCAAATATGGCTTTATAACTATTATAACAAAATATGCTAATTTAGATTAAAATGAACAGTTTTCTAAGATACTAATGGCTCTATATTTTGAAAAAGATGAGAAAATATTTGTCCTTTTTATTTTTGGAAAATAGAATAATTTCATTTATCAGTAAATCTCATTTGTATTACATTACAGACCACTAAATTCTTTGTTCTCCCTAAATATTAGGTTAGTTTGGTAACCACATAAACAAGCAAGAAATCAAAATGCAACTTACCTTATGCTCATCATTTTTATTTTCATCCAGTCAGTTGCTGGATTGTTTCAATTTCAAAATAATTTGTAACTGTATAAGATGATTTAATGTCCCGTTAATTCTGTTTTCAAGTCTAAACTAAAACACTTCTTCAAGTCCAAATATCAAGCCAAGTATATGAAAATAGCTCATCCCAGCTAGTTATATAGCTGTCTGTTACTACCACAGATAAATCTCCTGAGGACTTTTCAGGTAAAGTCCCTGTGTTGGGCTGTAGGTGAACAACTAAATAATGTCCCAACGGTAAATTCTCCTAACCACCCCATTCTTGTTGAACAATGGCTATCCGACGATGTTATAAGAGAAAAATGACAAATTTAACTGTTATTGAAGTGTTAATTATTTAAAAGAATTCCCCATTCAAATGCATAATAGTAATAATGTACACTTTTTCCTTGGAAATGATTGTATGGATTATCATAGGAGTTATCTAAGCAACTTTGAGAATTCACGCATGTCTGGTTATATTTTTTTAGTATGCTATCTTAAATTTTTGATGTTCATGTTTTTTACTTACTATTGTCTTTGATTAAAAGTTGTTAAAATTCATGAACATCAAGTAAAGTAAAGTCATTTTTTGAGTTGTATATTATTGACTAAACTTGAAAATCCAGAAAAATCTGCTCATTACAAGTAGTGAGGCTGTATCTAAGTAAATATTAACTATAAAAGTCCTATGATATTTAGTAACTTACGTCCCAATGTTAAACATTGCTATACCCAATATACTCCCTTCATAACTAGCACAATTCCCTAATGTAGTCTTAGCACAGACCAAGGTTAGCTTTCATAATTCGTAAAAGATATAAAATTTTGTGGCTCCATTGTTGGAAAAATATGCTTTATATTAATAATGATATTGAATATTATATTTCGTAAATATGGAGAATTCATATGTGTAGACTAGCATGTATCGTCAGACAAGTTACATAAGTGGAATCTGTCTGATAGTTATAAATATGCATGAATTCAGCTTCACAGATGTAACCTCCATCCCAATTCGACCTGGTTTTGCTTCTCTGAAACTTTATTCTATTTCAATCATAAGTTTTAACGAACAATTTGAATTTTCAAAATTTCGCCTTTGGGGTGTTAATAATAGTTAGGACATGAACCTGGGCTTTGAATCCTTTATCAGTAAGCTGGCATAATGACATGTCGGTTAGAACAGTGGATATGGTAACAATATTACCATTAAAGATTAAAGATTTGGCCTCAAAGGTTATACCAACCACCCCACCCAGGATGCATAGCCCTCAAATGTGTAAGTTTCATGCAAATCTTACACAGGGCCCTGGTTGGAAAGAAGATGTTAAAACACCTCTGAGGGAAAATATAGTCAACCACTGAGAGCCCAGAGCTACAGATACTAAGACTAAAAAAGTCCCAGCGCAGAATTGCAGGTGTTTTGCCATTTTAAGCTTGAATGAATACTCAAATCTTTCAATATGCTTAGTGTTTTTTCCATTATTATCGTGATCGATAATTCAAAGTTTACATATCCTAACCTCTGTTGATTGTTCATCTACCCTCTTCCTCTTCACGCTTTATTTTATTTACAACAAAATGTGTGATTTTAAATACCTAAATTATTTTTTCTATAAACAATGCTAATTTATTGCATCACATTTATTCAAAAAACAGTACCACAATGCAGTGAAAATAAAAGCTATGAATGAAAATGTGTGGAAGATATTCTTCCTCTTTTCAATGCACATTCAGGCTTACTCCCATCATCAATATTCGGTCCAATATATAAAATGCGTGATTTACAATATTCACAATGCACACTCAACACACAACAAATTTTCTATGTAAACGATATTATGTGAAGTATTATTATACAATTATGAAGGGGGTCCACCATCCTGCGACGTAATCCCATAGCAACATGGGATGGTATCCGGACAAACAGGCAGTGAGTGTTCACCCCATGATAAGCTTTCTCTGGACAAATATAAATATGACAATCCTAAAAAGTTTCTTTTACTCAGAGGAATTCTCTCTTTTTGCAATCGCCAAATTCTGGTACAATCTCCAATTAATTTTCAGTGATTGTTTGTGTTTCACTATACATTGTATTTCGTTTGTTGTTGGTGTCTTGTCTGTTGTTCTGTAGAAAAATATAGTCGAATAATCATTTTTTTTTAAATTTTGTCATAAATAGTAATAGCGTAACAAAACTGAAGTTTTGACGAAGCCTTGTTTAAAGAAAAGGCATGAATAAGCATCATGTAAAAATGAAGCGTCATGTACCGTAAATTGATTAATTAAAATAACTAATAACATCAATAATAGTCACCATTTGTCCATTTTCAAGTTCATGATCATCAGTGCATTTGGTGGATGGTTTAGATTTTATTTGTTCCTTCAAGTAAGATATTTGTCCTTCAAAATCTTTCTTCATTTTGTGATTACGAAATGAAAATACTATGACAATGATGACCATGAATACGAAGATTATTGTTATTACTGCAATGTTTTTCCAACTTTCAGAGTCTAGGTTATTTTTTGTTTTCTGAAAAATAGAACCAACAATTTATCTTTTGAAAAGTTGCTGATAAGGTCATGAGTGGACTCATTTATGAGCAAAGTTATGTAAGGTTACTGAAATAGCAAAAACCACTGTTTAGAGCAGTGGTTCTCAAACTTTTTTGAATTTGTCAAGTCTCGTACCCCACCTCAAAAATAACTAGCTAACAATAAGCTACAACTAACAATAAGGCGAAAGCATGTTTATTCAAAAAACCTATTGAAAATACAATGATGCGGCGAAAATAATAAAATAAATGAAAAGTTTTAAAAACAAGCAAAATTTTTTGGTATTTTTATTAGTGCAGTTGTTTTTGCCTGGAAATTAAGAAATGTAAATATCCGAAATGAGGCGGGCAAGATAAAATCAACAAATATTTTTACTTTTCATTAGCTGCATGCCCCCCAAAAAATTGCTTACGCCCACTTGTGGGCGCTGTGCCCCACGGTTTGAAAATCTCTGATATAGACTTTGAAATATGATTTATGAATAGAATATGAATATCATATTTATGTTACGTTAAATATGTCTTCCTACATCGGGGTGAAGTATTATAAAAATATTGAAATGGGTTGTCTGGGAACCTCTAGTTGAAACTGTTTCATTGCTACTATGAAGTTCTGTTCAGCAAGCGTTACCGTATGTTGTTCCTTTAATTCTTGGATCTCTGTGCTTCGATTGGCCAGTTTATTTTCAACGTTATGCAATCGGTTTTCAATTTCCTTGTTGGGATTAGCAAACTCATCTCGAATCTCTTTTTTGAACGCAAGAAAACTCGTCGCTTGAATTTCCAGACTTTGGATAAGTTTTGTCATGGTCTTGTTCAGATAGTAAACTGGAATGAATGTTAGTATTATAATTGCTATTCAATTAGTAACATTGCTAATGAATGACGGAATCAAATCGCCAGGATGAGTAAAGTTGGAACGGGAACATATGGGAACGATTAAACAAGTTATGTGTTAATCATCGTGATTTGTTTCGTCAATGGTTGAATTAAATTTGCCATAATTCCATGGCTGGTTTATAACTTTTTATGAGACATATTTCACACTCTTGCTTCAATCAAGGCTTTGCATAAACAGCCACCGACTGTGACTACACAATATGTGGTGCCATTTTGTGACAGTTAAGGATGGATTCAACTTATTTACTAATTAAGCTTTATTTAATCAATTAACAGAATATTGAAATTGCTTCAATAACTACAGAATTGCATACTACACTTGTATTCTTTGACAGGCAGGGGATCAGCAAAATGAATTTGTGCCTACTGTAACCTTCTGCTCATTCTCAAATCGATGAAAACTTGAAATTTTAAAAATTGAATGAGTAAAAATTATTTAAGAAACCTGCCTCCAGTGGCGTATCTAGGGTATGGCAGTCATGGCTCCATTCGGAGAGGATCAAAAGGAGCAAAAAGTTTTAATTATAATAAGTTTTATTAATGAATTAATTTAAGATTGTAAATAAATCAAACTCGTACAATTACCAAAATATTATAACATAGAAGAATCTCATTTCAACAACCATTTATAAAAAATGCCTGCTTTCATCTGTCATGTTAGTTTTAAATTTCATTCAAACATACCTTTGCATTCTTCTCCACATAAGATATAATCTGTTCCGTTTGGACAATATTTTTCACATTTTTCATAAACTTTCTTCACATGGGAATAGAATTCATCATAAGGACTCTTGTTTTTGAGATTGTCATATTTCTAAAAAAAAATTTGTCGAACCTCAATTAACTTAATGCCTCAGTAAAGCCAAATTAGAATGTGTCACATTTTTCATAAATGGATATTTTTGATCTTCGGTGTTCGGTCATTATAGACCAAACATGGGCAAAGTATGGCCCGCGGGCCAAATCCGGCCCATTGGGTAATTTAATCTGGCCCGCCTGATGCTGCCACAACCAAACTGAAATCAAATTTTGATGTTTTAGCTAAAATAGCATGAGGAATTTGTTGAGATTGCGGTTAATTTTAGTTTGAGCATGAGCTCCCACCTTTGCTTATGTAACACTGTAAATATTGTTCATAATTATTCATAAGCAGTGCTTGTTTTAGTTTTGATTTTAGGTTCTGTAAGGCCTTATATCCATTTTATGTTGGCTGTTTGAACCAAAATATTACAAAAACACGATTTTTTTAAAACTTAATTTAGTTTATATTGGCAGCTGCGAGTAATTTCAAGCCTATATCCTTGTCCAATGTATTATCTATGCCTATGGCATTATAATGGACTGACTGCTACCTTGGTCCAAGCGAACAATATTTTAAGATCAATTTCTGACATTTTTGGGCTTGCAACTACTAAAAAGTTAGATATGGTATTGCCTGCATTCCATTTTGATATGGCAGATTTGGGAACTTTTCTTGTGATTAGATTTTCTTGGAAGTTTTTATTTGTATGACATTCTCCAACTTCAAAAAGTACAAGGGGGAATCACCTGGTTTCAAGTGTGGTTATTAAACATCCACAAGATTACGCAATTGTATTTCGCAATAAATTGTTCAATCATTCGAGTTCCAACTTCCAAGTATGTTTCAGTCATAAAACCAAATTTAGTTTTTTTCAATATTTTGGTTAATCAAAATTATTGTTCTTTTTGTAAAGCTTGACATTTTACTGTGACTATAATTTATATTGAATTTACAAGATAAATTTTATATTTCTGTCCCATTCCTAATTATTATGCTACATCATATGAAACGGAAATTTATTTAAGAAACTATGGTGGCATATTAGGTTTGAGAATTTAGGTTCAAACCCCATGTCTGACACTTCTCCAAGTGTATAATAAATTGAGTAAGAAATACCAAACTCTAAAGATCATGTAGTAGCAACATATCAATGGATGCAAAGTTGTATTTGGTGTGAAGGCAGGAAACTTGTCGCACAATTTGAAAATACCAATCTTTATATAATAATTTAAATCAGTGGTTCCCAACGTTGACTGGGGGCCAAAATTGGAAGGAAAAGGATATTTGCGGATTGAGAGGGGGGAGTGCTTGCAAGGGGCCGATAACAGTACGTATAAGCTATTGGTATGATTGAATTGTTAAGAATATAAAACTTAAATTAAACTGTGATAATGACGTAACAATTGGTGGTACCTAGAACTATCTAGCAAAAATTTAAACGAGAATATCGGTCGGAGACCGAAGACTTATCGATCGAAACTGCGTTTTCGATTCATGGCTCTATAGTGACACCGCGTGTCCCATCACTAATTAATTAATAACTCGCTAATTATACGACATAATTTATCCAAAATCAATAAACTTCTGGTCCGAGATATGATGAATGCACATTAAAAATTTGGAGCAGAATCAATCTCGCTTTCGTGAGATATTGCGTGCATTTAACAGACAGACAGACAAACAGACAAATAAAATCAACATACTTACAGATTAAAATCGATAAGTAAAAACATCAAGTTTGACTTTAGTTCGGCAGGCCATATTAAATCGTTACATGAGCCGTAATTGGCCGCAGTTTGGGAACCACTGATATAGATATTTGGTCAATTTAAGATAGACGAATAATCTAGTAAGTCAACACTTTGGATAGATAAAAGTGTTGCAAGACACAATTCTATTATATATTATATTGAGAAAAAAGTACTAATAAACAAAAACATCCATTAAAATTTAGATTTCCCAAGATTCTGAATTTAGCGAGCTTGTTGAATAAAAAGAGAAAAGCTACCTCAATTTTATTTTGTATCATGTTGCCAAGTTCTGCAAGAGATATCGATATTGTACTGCGCTCTTGTCTATTCCTTCCCAATTGTTGATTTGAAGTGACAACTTCCTCCACGCTCGGCACAACGGGTCTATTTAAATCACAAGAATGTGTTGAAATTGGGTTTTGCAAAACCTTCAATTAGTCTTATTATATAGCTTGGTACTCACGTAGTGTGTGTACCAGGTTAGGGCTAGGCCATAAGCTTATTCCGATTTTCTTTATTTCAATGTTCAAATGACATTTCACAGTTATTTACTACTGTTAAAAGGTGTCAGTCGTTGAATGGTTTAAGTAGCATTTCATCTTAACTTACAGTGGTGGGGAACATAACGAGGGAGATATATATACAGTAGTGGGAATCAGGGGTTCTCTTTGGTTCCTTCGAACCTGTCCTTGGAATGTCGTGATAACCAACTAACATGTTGAAGCCTACATGATAGAAAATATTTATTTTTAAACAAAGTAAAAATGTTCAAAAATATCTCAAACAAATTTTTTTACTCACTTTTCAGCATTGGTGACGTTGACAATGCCAAGACATAATAATAATGTCATCATTAGGATTTCAGAACGATCCATGTTTTTTTTTCCAATCAAATGTTATAGATCTTGAAAACTAAAAAATGAGAGAAGAGAACAAATATATTTGTTCTATTTTAATACATATATAATGTCTTGGCCAACATAGCCCAAGTTTTTAAGCAGCAAGGGAAAAAATGTATGATGATAGCATTACAATTTTTCTCCAAATGTGAATTCTACAGTCATTTCACAGTATACTGTTATTGGAGGTTTTGAATTTAAGTTTTTGAAACCTGACACTGTATGGCTCCAAAGATGTTTTCCTTACAATACTGACTTGAGTTGTTTCAAGTCTCACATTATATAACGCTAACTTGTATCCGTGTGATCAAAAATGTAGAGAATAATTTCTCAGTGGTTTAGCTGTTTATTTAGCGTTTAGATTTGCCGGTGCTCCCGAAGTATGCGAACCAAGATGGCGGACATCGGAACGTAACATGGGTAACAACTAACAGGTTAGGGTTTGGCGATAATTTTTTTTTTTAATTTTTCTTATTTTGGTCCTATTATCAGTTCGAAGACTAGCCAAGAGCCTCTCGTAGTATTTATACCTAAAATTATGGCCTAACCCTAACCTAGTACACATATTACATTCCGATGTCCGCCATCTTGGTTCGCATACTTCGGGAGCCCCGATTTGCCAATACCAGTGATTCGTAGAATTGATTAAACGGGGGCTAAAATTAGAAGCTGAAGGATATGTGCATGGGAGCAGTGGCGTACCCAGGATGTGGCAGCCATGGCTCGTACCATGGGCGTCGTTTGGGCAGGGGCGCAAAAACGACGAAAAGCATTAATCATAAAAAGTTTCAAAAAAATAATTTGAAATTGGGAATAACTGAAACTCGTATTTTCACTCAAATAATAACGTACAAGTATCCCAATTCAATAATAGTCGTTATAAATTGTCAAACAACTATCAAGGGGGCACATTTTTAGACTTTGCCATGAGCACGATTTTACGTAGATACGCCACTGCATCGGAGGGAGCGCCGGCATAGGGCTGATACCAGTACCAACAATACGTATAATTAAGATACCAAACTGAATTGGTACAAATATACATGTGCTCAATTTGTGGTATCTAGGACGTAAAAAGTTGAAAACATCAAGTGTTAAACTTTTTCACTAAGTTCAGTGGGCCATATTTAATCGTTTCGTGGACCGTAATTGGCTCGCGGACCGCGGTTTGGAAAGCACTGGCTCGTACTCTTGAAGGATTTCTTTATTTCTGAGTGACTTTGCTTAGAGCTATGCTCTTATCATTTCACAAAATCTAATATCATAAAAACAGAATCGCCATAACTGATACTCTTGATAATCTCATCGAATATTTTCTGATTACAAAAATTAATGTTACCAACATTTGTTAAGTTTGCCAAAAAAAATTAGAGAAATGAAGAATCTCATCAATGCACTCCGGTTTTGTACTTTTTATCAATCAGCATGCACTTGGGAAATAACCCTGTGAAGTTCTATGTTAAGTACACAGGAATTTCAAACTTAGTTCACCAGGAATTTTTCTCATAAATATTTTATTTAACCTGTACATGATTTAACAATTACATCATAATGTATGTAGACGAATTTCACAATTATTTTTCTTGACATATGTTGCAATAATGGTCACTATGGGGACCTATGGAATATTTATGAAGGTGACTAAAAGGTCATTATTAAAGGGTACTTGCTTATGATTCTAGATTACTTGTACACGACTTTGATATTTTAAAATTATTAAATCACTTTTTATAATAGCATTAGGGTAAATCTAAGTTTTTCAAAGGGGTTAGCACCTAAAAAAAAGTTAGGGTATTTGTTTGGTAACTTTTGAATGAATTTGGATTGAGATTTTTGTGGTTTAATGTATGTCAATACCTCATAAATAAATGCTTATGTAATTGAGGTTTGGTTTATCTCTATGAAAGTTATATTAAGGTGTTTAGCACAAGGGAGAACACCAGTTATATTACCTTTGAACTTCACCTGGTCACACCATTCCAAATATATTTGCGTGTGGCATGCCATTAGTCCTAACTAGAAAGTTGAATTGAATAATATGTTTCTCTATGTATGCACGGACCTATGAATAACTATACATATGGAAATTATCCTTGTAATATACAGGGTGTCTATAAAGTCCCTTTACAATTTTAATTACAGTATATCCGGACCAGGTTTATTATTTTTAAATCAGTACTTATTCAAGTATTTTTACTTCATTTGATACCTCTGTGAGGGCCAAAACTATATATGGTATAGATAAATTCCCTTTAAAATTTAAAAAAAATTTAAGACTTCATGGACACCCTATATATTGACATTATATTATGTCGTTCTTTTTAATAAATGAATAGGATTAATTAAATACTTTGCACTATTTTATGGGTTATCAAATAAAATTACATATGTTACATAATGTTATTTATCACTAAAGGCTTAGAATTTATTTCAAGTTTTAGATTTTTCTTTTCGAACTTGTCAATAAATGAACGGGCCAAATAGGCTTATTGTTTACGAGGATGTCAGACATTACCATTTAAACTTTTCTGGGATATTTATGGATAAATGGGATGTCAAGTTTATTGGTGATTATCAATAAATAGTGCAAGAAATAAATCTGGGACATTTTTTTTTAAACCAGGATTTTTTTAAGTAAGTGCAGGTGATTAAATTCATTTGGATTTCATTTATATGCGGTAGGGACGTCATAAAGCAAATAAAACTTGGTATTGAGTTGTGAGTTAACACATGTTATTCTATACATTTTGTTGTACGCTATTACGGTTTTGTGTTGCAACAATGTGCGTCACTTTGTTTACTGACATATTCTTGATACATACTTGATAATTACATGGGAAATGCAACGGGGACATTTAAGGAGTTTTGTTGGAAATAAGTTTACCATGGCAAAGGTCTGGTGGATCACCTAGGTGTATTCAGGATATTGGTTTTATATCGAAAAGCAAATGGTTATTTATAGGAACAAGATAGTTTTTATTTTTGCAAATTTCAAACTTGAAGGATTTATTGACCTAATAGTTGAAAGCTGACATGGGCTAACTTTGATGTGCGAACCAAATCCAAATATACCAGTTAGAATATGATCATAGTCTGCGTAATTTGTATTTTGGGTTGCCACAGATTTTCATGTTATGGGAATGTTAACAAAACTTGGGTTTGCTCACTCACTTGTTTTGATAGCGTTCATATCTTTTTTTTGTACGCTTGTTGTGTGCGGCCACACAGCCTCAAGTTTCAATTTAGTGACTACAAAGTTTTGTTAGCGTCCCCATAACATTCTTTTTTGTTCATAGATTACGCATTCTTGCTATGTAATCTAGTCTATTGTTTCCCAATGGTTTCTAATAATCTGTTTTTGCATCCCTTTACTGCACTATGATTCATGAAAATTGATAGCTAAATTATTATGTCACAATAAATTGCTCTCCGTTTCTGCATCCCTTTACTGCACTATGATCCATGAAAATTGATAGCTAAATTATTATGTCACAATAAATTGCCCTCCGACCTCTGGCCCAAAAACTTCTCCCATCCCTGGGTTGGATTGTCGACATTGCTATTTTGAGATCACAAAATAGAAATGTCAACTTGAAGCGGAGGTGAAGTCCGTCAGTCCATATAGCCACGAGACAAAAAATATAATTCTTTAAAGTTTTCTAAAACTTATTCCTTCTTCATTCCAGGGAGTAGCTGGACCGGAAGGAAGTGGATCAGCGGCTGCCGTTGCTGCAGCGGCATCTAGTGGCGGAAATGACAGCGCGGAACATAGCGACTATCGAGCAAAGTTGTCACAGATACGACAGATATATCATTCGGAACTGGAGAAATATAACCAGGTCAGTCATGGTCATGGATAGAGTAGAACAGCATTCTTCTATTCCAAACAAATATCAAATAAATGACTGTAAATGCCTCTGTAAAATAGTTATTCGAAGGACTTTATTGGCTTTTGATAAAATCCTTGTAAACATAAAACAACCGTTTGCATCATTGTCATGATCAATCAATCACATTACACACTTCGTGGATTGTTTTTGCACAGGCCATATATTTAAATTTAAGCCATTGTGAAACGAATATTCAAGAAAGTTTTATTGATAATTATTATTATTAATGACCATTGTGAAAAGGGGGGGTGTTCGTTGCCATGCCCGTGAACAGTCAACTAATCATTCTTTGGACATGCCAATAAAATGGATAAGTTACTTTTTCTCAAATTGATATGATGCTTTTTATGAGTTAATGGCATGGATTTGTTGAAATTATTTTATATTGTATTGAAACATTATTACATGTTTGGCTATGGTATGGAATCATCTAATGAATACTTCAAATAAACTTTTCCAAAATCAGACCTACAATGTCGCCACATAAAATTGATAAATGGAAATGAGTGAATAAAACCTTTTATTATAAAATGATGGTTGTAGTCTTTAAAGTTGAATATTTGAAGAAGTGAAATCTTCTTTTGTGTTGTGTTTAGCAATTACAAGTTTATTATTTTTATACTTTAATAACAACTTTGGACTCCTGTTGACTTTTCATTTGTCATAAAATTTTTATGTGCAAAGATTTGTTATAATGTGGTTATATGTATAGCTCCACTAAACATTCATGTGTGGAATCTTTTCAATCCACAAATCAAATATCTTATTTCTAATCCAACACGAGTTCTCCATTCTTTTACGTTGCGTTTCGGTTTTAATCCAGACAAGGCTCTATAATAGTAGTAATTACGCAATGTGTGACTATTTTTGTAAAGATTGGCATACTCAAGTATAATGCTTTAACCAACACGCCAGTGCTTCCCAACCAGTGGATCGCAAAGCCCTTAAAAATCGGTGGCGTATTTCTAAATTTAGATTTAAGTATTTCTAAATGTTACATACAATTTTCAATTAGTTCGTGAATGTGTGGCATCATTATGTAACAATTATGAAACACTGTGAGATGTATTAATTAGAATTATGCGTCGTTTCGCATTGATAGTGAATTGCATGGGGATACATTGTTTCTTTTCTCATATATTAACAGCTCATTGTGGGCCACACAAAATAATGGCAATAAAAGGGGGTTGTGGACTGAAAAAGGTTTGGGAGCACTTCATTAGGCCACAGAGATTCGCGTTATTTTTAAATATATGTCACTTGTATATCTATATACAGATGAGAAATTAAATTTCTTTTTTCTCACCAGGCTTGCAATGAATTCACAACTCACGTTATGAACTTACTTCGTGAGCAAAGTCGGACTCGACCAATTTCCAACAAGGAAATTCAGAGAATGATTGCGATCATCACCAAAAAATTCAACAACATCCAACTACAGTTAAAACAAAGTACTTGTGAGGCTGTGATGATTCTGAGATCAAGATTCCTAGATGCTAGGTGAGTTTTATTTTCTCTTGGAAAAAGGCTTTGTGCAAGCAGCTTTTGAGGTACTCCCATAGTGTGTGTATCAGATTAGGGTTAGGCCATAATTTTATTCTGATTTTCCTTATTTTAGTTCTATTACAAGTTTAGTGACTGTCTGTGTTAGCCAAGTGAATATACCCCCTGCCCATACGTTTCAGTCCCTTTACACAACTTGATGTAAAGTAGGCGAACAAAATTAGTTACCTCCACATTGGTACACATACTTCTGGAGCGCCGCTTCTGATATCTAAGGAACTAACGTGTGTTAAAAGTATTCAGTATTTCATTAACAACAAAAAAGCTTGATGGTCATATTCGGTAAATAATATCATTCGGATTTTTACGAACCTTCGTGAGTTATTTATCTTCACTTTGAATTTGTACTTGGACAAGCTGATGCATAAAAAGATACTAGATTGTGTAAGGACGAAAATCTTTCCTGTTTCTACATTGCCTAACTCAGGGTGGTCCAAGATTGGCAGCTCCGCGGGCCACAATAGTGCCAAGAACTTCGCTCGTTTAACTTCGCTAGTTGCCTCAGTAAGCTATAACACCAGTCAATTCAGTGACATTAGTGAGGCAACAATATGTCAAAAAAATTTTGGTCGATTTTATGACGGAACAACACAAAATGCGATTTTTTAATTCCTCTCCGAATGCGACGCGGGCCACAGATAATGAAGCAGGTGGCCACATGTGGCCCCCGGGCCTAGGTTTGGACCACCCTGGCCTAACTAATTTATTAGACTTTAGGTCAGCGTTTCTCAAACTTGTGCCCCGGCATACTAGTTTGCCGCGAGAGGTTCTCACGGCACATCTTCTTGGAATTTTAGAAAATAAGCTATTCGTATTACACATAGGCATGCATGCAAAATTTATTTTATTTGCTTATTTGCGCCGCAAGTAAAAAAAGTTTGGGAACCATGGCTTTGGATGACAGGCATGTGATTTGAACCCGTGATTTTTAACTTTTGATGCCAATATGGTTGAGTACAAAAGCTTTATCTGCATCTGAACTTTGTTTACTCAATTAAAAAGATTTAGTTAATTTCTCTTCGTTAGTTGAATTTGTCAACAAAATAAATCGAGCGCACAACAGAATTAATACAATTTTAAATCAGGCTACAAATTATAAAGCAATTGAACAAATAGTGGAAATGAAAAACACTAAACCAAGAAAATATATTTCAATACAGTTTTTTAAACAGTACCAACTTTCTCGTTCCTGTTTAGACGAAAGCGTCGTAACTTCAGCAAGCAAGCTACAGAAGTACTGAATGAATATTTTTATTCACATTTGAGTAATCCATACCCAAGTGAGGAAGCGAAAGAAGAATTGGCAAGGAAATGTAGCATCACAGTATCTCAGGTATGCGTGTGGATTAAAAATATTTTAAAATTTCTTTACTTCGGGTTTTTGAACATCGATCACCAGATCAAGCAGAAAATATGTATAACAGATATTTATTTTTACAAAAAATAACTTTTATAAAGTTTTTTAAATGTGTATGTTATAGTACAGGGGTGTCAATTATGTGGCCCCAGTGCACTTCCAATGCCGCCCTCGAACGCTTAACAATATTACCAAAAATTTTGTGTTTTTTTTTTTATCTAAATGTAATACATTTTTCAAACCTTTTAAAGTGAAATCGATTATTAACACAGAAAACCACAATTTGCTGAAAGTAGTTTTGGAAAATTAAAATTTTTTTGTTTGCAATTGGACCCAATTGGATACACTTCAAGCTAGCAAAAGATAACTTGAAAAAAAAACTTCAAAGATTAAATAAAACGTGAAAGTACGTGAAGAAGGTGGCATTTTTGAAGAAAAGTGAGAGTTGCAATATTTCTACATTTCTCAAAATTCCAAAGCACATTGTTTAATTTGTCACATTTCCATCAGTACAATGAAAGAATACAATATAAGTAGACGTTATCAGAATTAGCTCAGCAGTCAATATAACAATTTTAAAGATCAACTTTAAACAAAATTTTATTTATGTGTTTGTATATTATCATAAATATAAGGCTACTTAGTTACTGAAAATCAATATCAATCATAACTTCACGTATGCCACGTAATAATAGGAAATGTCGCCAAATGTGGCGGGAAATGTCTAGTCCGAAAAGTCAGTCATTTGTTTGTTTACTGATCTATAAATGCAATGACAAACGTAATATTTTGTATTACTGAAATTAATCAAACATTCTCATCGATCCAGAATAACTGAGGATCATATGACCTCGTTAATTAGAGTTGGTACTGTAAAATCATTTCAGCCTGATATTAGTAAGCTGGTTGCACAAAAGAGATGCCAAACGTCAGGTCATATGTAATAAAAAAAAAGTTCCGTAGTATTTTTGTAAATATTAGGCTTATATATAAGATTAGGTATTTTTAGTGTATGGTATGTATTCTTCTTTCCTCATCAAAACTTTGTTCAAAAATGTTTTGGATAGTTGTACATAAAAATTTATGATTTTTTGTAATAAATACAGTAAATTGCAATAATATTGAAATGCAAAAATGAATATGTAAATGGCATTTGAAATTCGAGAAGATACCAACTTCATTCGGCTGTTTAATTGCATCACAATATATGGCACAAACTATACCTATCTAAAAATATGCTTCAAGTATACATTGTCAAAATATATCAAAAACTATTTGTGGCCCTTTGCACAATTCCCAAAATGCAATACGGCCCTCGAAAACCCACGAGTTTGACACCCCTGTTATAGTACACTCGTAGGTGTGTAAAATGTTGTCCGTGCACTTCAGATCTGTGTCTTAACCTAGTAGAACCTAGAAGGAGTGAAAATGTATCGAAAAATAAACGAGAATATCGGTCAGAGACCGAAGACTTATCGATCGAAAGTAAGGGGATCCCCCAAAACAGAGCTCTTACTCCATACCTTGTGTCCCATCACTAATGAATTAATAACTCGCTAATTATACGACATAATTCATCCAAGATTAATAGGCTTCTCGTCGGACATATGATGAATGCACATGCAAAATCTAGAGCAGATTCAATCTCGCTTTCGTGAGATATCGCGTGCATCTAACAGACAAACAGACAAATACAAAATCAACATACTTACCGATTAAAATCGATAAGTAATGAGTAAGCATGCATTTTACATGTGGCTGTGATCTCATTTGACCTTCAAATTTTCCTCTTTTCTAGTGACCTGTATATTTGGTCTTTAAAACCTGTGTTCCTAACAAAGCTTCAGACTAACTGCTGTTATTAAAAGACTGTCCATACTGCTAGAAAACCAAATCATGGATATTGTTGGGGTTCATCTTTGTTGTCTTTGTTTCTAATAAGTCAATCTGCAATTATGCGTGAAACTATTGTTATCGAAAAATGGTTTCCTGCGAAATTGCATAAACCACAAAATTTGACATTGAGACAACTTCCAATATTACTCTGACAATATGATTCAATTTACACACTTATACGCACAATGTTATAATCAGCTTTTAGGATTTTTATGCTCTAATCAATAGGACAGAAATATAGTCTAGGCCAGCGGTTCCCAACATTTCTATACTGGCGGACCGGTAAAATTAGATTAAATGTACTCGCGGACTGGCAAAAAATTGAAATGGCTGTAACAGAAAAGAATAACATATATTTGCGTCATATAATGCAATGTCGGGCACTCAATATGCTTATAGACAAATAAGCACACTTTAAAACATTTCACATGGAGAATAACTATCAAATAATGTGCCGACCAAAAATTAAAATTGGTTGAAACATAAAATAATACCATATATTTGCGTAATGAAATGCAGTGCTGGGCACCCATTATGCGTAAGAAAGGCACGCATAAAATATCTCACAATAAAAACATGCACAATTAACTCCTATGAGAATTTTGCTGCTGTTTCGTTTCCAATATAAGGTTGCAAACGAGGCCTCAAAGAAGTTTTTGCAACACGTATAGCTCTGCAGCCGCGTGCAGCCGATTTCTTTGCTTCGTTTTAATTGAATCTAGTGGTGAAAAGGTTTTTTCGCATAACGCAGTTACTGGCTGAAAAGACGGACAACAGTTTGATTGCTCGATTACTTGGCGATGGGTATTCGTTATCAAGAAATATCTAAAATTGTGATGACTGATGAGTAATTCTTTTTTAATCTGGACTGTAATGAAAAATCACCATTTTTATCAAGCCTTTTCTTTTCATTGGGTATATCATATTAATCCCTCTGCAGTTGATCGATGCGTCAAACGAAATGAAGTTGCATTACAATGACAAAGTCGTCGATAACTTGGCGACAAGCTCAAAATCCTACTGTGTCTGGAAAAGATCTCTGCGGCCCATGCTTTTTTTTGCGTGTTTGTGACCACCTGTGGGGTCGCAACAAGTTCATATCTTACTGGATTATTATACCGTTCTTGACTGTTTTCTAGTCTAAACAAGGAGATATCCATTATGTTTTATGTGGATGGTCATATTAATCAGGAAAAGCACGCAGAACAGAAAAAGCACGCGTGCCGATTTTTAGGCTTTATAATTTTGCAAATTTGATGAAGCATATTCGTGATGAATCGGAGCTGGAAAAGCGAAAAAATGTGAGTGATCGGCGCCAAGATGTTGTGAAAGACGTCGCAATATGACGGCAGAAGAGGATTACGTAATGAGCCAACGCAACTTTGTCTACGGTAAAGCGATTGAGACGGCATAAAAACAACGAAATTTCTCGCGGACTGACGAAAAAGCTTCCGGACCGGCGGTTGCGAACCACTGATCTAGGCTTCTCCACCGTACAAATATGTTAAATATAAAGATTTATTTATGTTATATTTGTTAGGTTTCTACCGATTTGGAATACATTCAAAATTCACACAGAATTGGATTAAAAAAAGATTTGAGTTACCTAACTGAATTTTTCATTATCGCTGAAGTGGTCCACATTTTTAGATTTTTATCTAATAACTTAGAATGTATATTTATAAATTAGATCATGTTCAATTTCAAAAACATATTTTCAAATTCAAAACATCTTCAAATTTTAGCAAAATAATACAATTTAGCCTTGACCATGCACGATCGGCCCTTATACGATTTCTACCTGTATATTATTGATTAGCCCAGACTAAAAATGTGGTTTATCATAGCAGGTCAAATACATTAAATTTAGACAATTTGACATTTTTATTCCACTGGGAAAACATATCAGGATTCTTAGACACCTTAATATTAAATTTTTAATGAAATTTAATGAATTTTAAATCCCTGATGGATTGATATTATGTATTGTACGTTGCGCTTTCTGTAGGGATGCCAAGAATTTATTTATACTGTAATGTCTCGTGTATTAAAATTCAAAGAACATTGATACAATACGAGGTTTTCAAAAAATTTCAGATTTTGTAGTGATAACAATTAAAAATCCCTTTGTCTTTGTTTATTAATAGTTCTTATTGTTCTTGTAGCTCTCATTTATCATGCAATAAAATTGCCATAAACTTACAATTGTTATCACTATAAAATTGGACTAAGTTTTTAATTGTTATTGCTGTGCGGTCGGTCGAAATGTATAATGTATGTATAATGACTAATATTACAATGTCATATATAGGTATAAACTTCTATTGATATAATACTCGACATGAGTCAGATGCTGGGAATATTTGAAAATTTAATAATATTTGAGGAATTATCTTTGCAATATCACAGAATAGAGGTTGGCCATATTACCTATTACCAATTTGTAAAGACACAATGCTAAATCGAAAATTCTGGTCTTATTTCTCCTGCATCAACCCTTGTTTAATTTTCATAATTGTGTATGGGTTTTCGTAGAAACTGTTGTTTTATTTTCGACCAAAGTGACATCATAATTATGTATGAGTTCCAGTAGTTTTTGGCATTTCAGTGGACACACATACTTTTGCTATCAGAATTAAGTCGCCTTTACTTCTGTGTGAGTACGCATTAATTGTTTTGTGAAAAAGTTTTTGTGTTTTATGGAAAAAAATGTTGCCCTTATTTACTAGACACATTTACAGCAATAATGTTGGGAAATCGCTCATAAGAATATATTTTTTCTCATTTCATTTTTCTTTTTTCTGATTGTGTTATTTTAGATCATGGTAATATCCATAAATTTATATATGTTCAGGTTTCCAATTGGTTTGGCAACAAACGTATTCGTTACAAGAAAAACATTGGAAAGTTTCAGGAAGAAGCAAATCTCTATGCTGCTAAAACTGCTCAGGCTGCTGTCAGTGCTGGTATGTTCATATTAGTTCTCTATCATATGTTGGAGTTGCACTATATTCATTGATTTCTTATGTGGCTGACAAGAAAATCAAATCTGCTGGTATAATTTTTGTAACTGTTTATGTATAGCCAACGAGTAGTTCTGGCTGTATGGCTGCCCAATGGCCTCTACAACGAAGGCCATTCAAATGGTGATTGTGGACGACATATATATTCAGTATTAACCCATTGTCTTTAGAGCAGAACAGTGTCCCTGCATTTAAATGATTATTTGTGAAACATACCCTTTCCTGATTGCAACTGGCTGCCTACATGGTGGTTCAGTATGCTTCCTATGATAAAGGTCATTCAAATGACGATTGAGACCATGTGTTATCAATCAAATAGTAATGAGCTCAATTGATTTATTTCAGTGTTTTGCTTACCATTGATCGGGTTTTTGTCCCAGGCCAAATAATGGATATTTGTCTGATTTAAAGGTTATAGTCTCCCAACTTTGTATCTCCTCATACCCCACTTACTGCCCTATCATAAGTAAAAACTATTGCAATTGTTTATTGGGGGTCGAAGCCCAAAGGTCAATATTCATGTTTTCCATAAGAAGGTTATAGATAAAAATAGTATTCTATGATAAGTCTTATTTTGCAGAAATAAAAACTCCATCTTGAACGCTTCAAGTGCTTATTATCCTGGAAGTTGCTAGTTGTAATATGCTAATTGAAGTAATTATAATTTACAGACATGACTGGGGGACATATGTTTTCTCCGGGAGGACAAAACGCTCCTACTACGCCACCTGCTGGTGGAGCTCAAATCCACGGATCTCCCAACAGCTCAACACCAACGACCCCAACATCTGGGCATAGTAAGTGGACATTTTATTTGCATTAGATGTTGTGTAAACAAGTATTGATGTAATACAGAGGTAGAGGTTTCTTTTTGTGATGCCTATCATGGTTATTCGAGAGATTATTTGACTTACCATAATCAAGTTACAACAAGAAATTATTTTATGATATATAATTAATTCATGAATAATAAGTTACAAGAGCAAGACCAGAGGTTTATCATGTCTTTTTTACCAAATACGGAATCACATCTTAATTGAATCTGTTTTAGGCTACAGTTATATAAATATGTATTGTAGAACGAACCACTTGGAGGTCCATCAGATGACTCATCGACATGCACGCTCTTAATCTTCTTATGTTAATAAGTCCTAAACACAGGAAGACTCGGATGTATTTGATGTATTTAAAGAATATTCAGAAAAATATTTTAATAAACAAACGAATAGCTCGCTGATAGGTTTTGTTCAAGGAGTCCTGGGGTTTGGTATGGAGCACTTTGATTGCCTATGATTTAAAAACCTTCTTGTTCAGATTACTCCAGTCCATCATCACAGAGTGGATACCCACAAGCAGGAGGAAACACTGGAGAAATGTTCATGGGTGTTAATGGAGAAAATTATCAAAATCAACAACAGGTTTGTGAAATGCTTTTTTTCTGGTCAATCAACATATGTCAAGTGCAGTTTTAGGCAGCGTGTGGCCTCTGAAACTGCCGCCAAACCATGGTGGCTGACTTTTTAGCTGCCACAAACAAATGGCGTGAGGCGAGTTACCGCGGCAGCAAATTGAAAACCATGGCGGGTGAAATTATGCTGCCACAAACCAATGCATGTAGGCTGTAATAGCAAAACTGGTGACACACTTTGAGTAAGTTGAACATTTTCCTCATGGTTACAGTTTTGATTGATTTGGGGTTAGGTTCCAGGTTTAAGTAGATATAATTTCTCATGATAAACTAAAATCTAAAATTTGCATCCTATTTTACATCGAGTTGTGTAAAGGGACTGAAACCTATGGGCAGGGGGTATATTCATTTGGCTAACACAGACAGTCCCCGAACTCGCAATAGAACTAAAATAAGGGAAATCCGAATAAAATCATGGCCTAACCCTTACCTTCTACACACACTACAGGCGTTCTTATCATCTTTCCTCCTTCCAGGCTAAATATGAAAATCCTATCATGTTATTTTTTTCTTCTAGGGTATCGGATACGACAATGAAGGCAGCATAGCTGGGGGTCAAGGCCACAACATGTACAGCCCACAGGTATTGTGAATCTTTTTAATCAACAATTGTGAAAATTCCTGCTTTACTACTCAACAATAGTGATTCCGATTTTTGTAAAGCTATTATTTATATTGAACTATAGGGATAGACCACGAGAGAGGTTTGCTTGGTGATTCTTCCTTGTTTCCTCTAGACGAGTGGTTCTCAAACGATGGGGTGCGACCCACAAGGGGGGTGCACATCATTTTTGAGGTGACGTGAAGCTAATTAAAGATAAAAATATCGATTAAATTTGATCTTGCCCTATTTTGGATATCTATGTTCCATCCATGTATTTTCAAAATGTTCATTGGATAAAACCTACTTTCGCTTTACTATCTGTTGTTTGTAGCTCATTGTTAGCTAGTTATTTTTGAGGTGGGCGGGAGACTTGGCAAATTACAAAAAGTGGGAAAAGTTTGAGAACCACTGGTCACGAGTCTCGGATAAATGACATGAGCCTCTCCACATTCCATATAAAATTACTGCATTTGCGAATGGAAATGTTGTTAAATAAGGGGAACATTGTTGATATCCTTCTGTACAACCTCACATGCTATGTTGCACTTCATCAAATTTATCTTGGCCGCTTTGGTCTAGTTATTAATATACATGGTGTTAAAAAAGTCACGCAACAGTAAAGTAACATTTTTTTTCATGGCAATTTAAAAAGTGTAACTGTTAAAATGCGTCAGTCGTGAAATGTTCAAATGGCATTTCACTGTAATTCAATACTGTTGAAAGGTGTCAGTCGTTAAATGTTTTAAGTAGCATTTCATCTTAACTTCTGTTAATTTTTGCGTTACTTTTTTAAGACCCTGTATATCTTGTTTGTTCAAGTATAATATTCTGTGAATAGGATCCATTTTTGCATCAAATGTTTTTGTTCTGTGATTTTTTTTCTACTTTAGGATTAATATGAAAATCAATCTTTATGTATATTTATTATTATTTAGAATGGTGTTTGGCAGAATCAAGAGGCATCCACAGGTCAGATAGTGACTTCTCCCAGCAAGCGTTCCGATTCTGCTGATTAGAGACTAAAGAATTGCTTTCAGAGACTACAACAAGTAATTATGGCAGACTGCCATAGTGCCACCCAGTGTCCCAATTGACTTTGTTTTAGTTTTTATTTTGCCGCTTCCGCATCAGCGTTTTAGTTTGATATGCAGAATTTGGATTTTGTAATTTTAGTTTTTTATGATCTAATTTACACTGATCAAAATCAACATGGCTGGTATGGTGTTACATTTTTGTATGTGACAACTTTAGCGTTTTTTTACTTTAGGGCCCGAATATTGTTATCCTTTCGCCAACTTTTTAACAGCTAGTATTTTTATTTATCTGCAATTTTAGGTGATCGGGAATCGTGCCTCTAGTTATTATAGATTCATATCTTAGTGCATTTTTTATTAAACTAAACTAAAGTGGGACCTTTTGAAGTATGCGCACCAAGATGGCGCACAACCGGAACTCGTGTTGTGTATCAGGTTAGGGTTCAGGTTATGCGACATCTTGGTGCGCATACTCCAGGAGCACCCTAAAGTGTCCAGTTCTTATATTTTCTTGAATTGTATTAGTATTTGAACGGTGGTTATACAAGACGGTATACCTGTTCATAAAAGTCTTTGATGAGTCTAAATCAGGCGTGTGCAACATGCGGCCCACTAATACAAATTGTGCGGCCCGCGGAGAAGTGCCAATTTTGAATGGGGTCTCCAATCCCTTTGCGTCGCTGAACCTATACCCGAGTCCAACTTATTATCTCTGCATATGGTGTTACAATATACTTACAGCTAGCTTGTCGAAGCGAACAACGCATGTCATAAGATCAATAACCAGAATATTCGAGCTTGCAACTCTGAAAAGCCTATTTTAAATAAAGATGCGACTCGCAGTTTCTCCCAGTTGTTTGAATCTGGCCTCCTGTATCAAAAGGTTGCACAGCACACCCCTGGTCTAAATGATTCTCCAAGAAAATTAGATTAGTTTGAATTAATTAGTTACAAGGGATCTATCTCTCTTGTACTCTATTTCAGATCCAGTCAAGAGCTTATTGAAATTCTATTATGTCCAATTGTTTTAAATTAAATTTTTTGTTTTTTATTAACGTTTACAACCATGATTCGAGCAAATTTGTATAAAAAATAACTTGCTGATGATTATGAAATCAAAACTGGACCATTCCGGTTTATTCCGGTACAAACTTGATTCTGCCTTCTCAGTATCCACTTCCAACAGTGCCATATAGCCCGGTTCGAGATTGTCATAAGCCAACCAATGGCCAAGGATAAAGCACAAACTTTATCAATGGCAAATACATGGCAGTGTATAAATATCGCTATTTGTGCATTCTTTTAATACTACCTGAAATATTTTCACAGCTCCTTTCTGAGTTGATTTGAAAGATTTTTGCATATGATACGCCTTTAAATTTTTGTACATAAATGATTTTTGGTGCTAAACTTTGGGTTAAGTTTCTGCATTTTCGTCAACATCAAGTTTTATTTAATGTTCTATCACATTTTCCTGACAGAAAATTTGATGAGGGAAGAAATTGTAGAGCCAGCATGGATTGCATGCTTTTTCATATACTAAGCCCATCAGCCTAATGAAGTTCATTTTTTACATCTGGTACAGCCTGAGCCTTCCAGTGCAATTCATATCATAATCATGAATGCTACAGAAGTCAAATTTGTCCAACATATTTTTGTCTAAATGTATTTCAAAAAACCAAATTTAGAAGGCGTTTAAGATACTTGAGCTTTTTAGTTTGATTCAAATGAAATTCTTCAGACATCTTAGTATAGTTACATTTTTGAATGAAATTCATAGACTATGAATCCCAGTGTTATAATATGAAAAATTGTCCCGCTTCCATTTAATAACTAGACTTTAAACTGAAGATGGTACACTATGAATTTCATTTTAATGCAGTACTTTCTTATTTTTATGCTTTTAGCAACGTTTTTACTCTTTGATGAATCGTATTATCATGGTCTGGCCTTGAGTTTTTAATTTTAGTGTTTTATGGTGTTTGCTCTCAGCGAGATTTTAGACCAGCGTTATGTTATTCAACCACTTTGCTCATATCTTATTTCGACACTTGTATCTCCTCCAATCTAAAACATTGGGAAATGTCATGGGATGATTTTCACCAAGCATATCATAACTTCAATATTCACTGCTCTAGGGTTTCTACTGCACAAGCTTCTTCATTAAGGCTCACTTTATTTAAGGCTTTAAGTAGCAATATCCTGCAATTTGGCAGCCCCATATTTTTAACTGTTACACATTCTGACCAAAAGAGTTCATTTGATTATTTGGGACTGCCCTTTTACTACAGACAGAATCAAAAAAACTTACCAAAAAACATGTACTGAATGAATCATCCCATAACTAAGTAAGTTGAACTGCCATCTAATATCTATCATGTTTTTATTGATGACTCAATGAGCCTTGTGTGTGTTCTAAGCTTTGAGGAACCTTAAAACGGCGCTCCGGAAGTGTGTGTACCAATATGGAGGTAACTAATTTTGTTCGCCTACTTTACATCAAGATGTGTAAAGGGACTGAAACCTATTGGGCAGTATATTCATCTGGCTAACACAGACAGTCGGCGAACTGGAATAAGACAAATTGAATAAAATTATGCCCTAATCTGGTACACGCACTACGGCAGTATTCTAAAAGCTATTTATGGAGTCTGTTCAAATGTCAATCTGGACCTGTATTTTTACACTATATCGACCTGACCGCAATCCCGAGTTTGGCCATGCAATTTTTGTTTTAAATAAACATCAAGACAGCTCGGATTTGGTGATCCACTTGGTTGTTTACTGATTATTACTCTGCTGTGACAAATGGGATACAGTAGTTTTTTTAGTGTTTTTAATTTTTTGCCAATCATGAGTTGATTATAGCCCTGTATTTTGTAATTTAGCTGCTTTGTGTAGTCACAATGAGCTGTATATTTTTAATTCATTTTTTATCTTTTTTGTCAAAGGGTAATAGTTTTGTAATAATGGGTACAAACGATTTGTTACTGAACACTTTTTTAAACTGTTTGTATTGCTTTGTCTGAAATGTAGCAATTTTTAACTCTTGGGACGACTTTTGTGTTATCGTACGTATTGTAAGGTCGGTAATTTTGTGTATGCCCTCTTTTTAGAGGAAAGTCCTTTGCCCACATTTTGTGAAATAATGTCCTCGTTTTATAACCAGCCTTCGCTGTTTTATCTGATTATGTATTAAAATATTGGACTTCGATTTGGCGAACATCTATTTCAGTTTTTTCTAAATTTCAGGGTTTGGACATTGTTAATATGTGGGACATTATGATGTCGTTAATGTATTTTTATTGTTCTCTGTGTTACGTAATAATGTCAAATATAATCGATTCAATAATCGTTGTGTTGCTTTGCCTTCTTGGGAGTAAGACAGCATATCGCGGGTATGCCAGTAGAGCTGTCCAGACAATTTGTTGCGTTGGAGTGATATTTGGGGCCCCGGGGAAGTCTAGCGTCGTTTTCCCTCACATGAGCGTTTTAGGCCACAGAATTTTTGTACAACAAAAATGGGCAACGACAGGAAGAATGTTGGGAACCGCTGTTATAGATACTAAAACAGGTGTATTTATATTTAAGTGTATTATCAGAATGCCCACAAGCTTAATTCGATTATAGAAGAATATTTTC
This sequence comes from Styela clava, assembly GCF_964204865.1. Lineage (NCBI taxonomy): Eukaryota > Metazoa > Chordata > Ascidiacea > Stolidobranchia > Styelidae > Styela > Styela clava. Next base: position 7,494,041 of record NC_135254.1, read on the forward strand.
GCATCAGAGACGGTGCATAACAAGTAACAACAAGCATAGTACCTGTTGTCATGTAGCATTTAGGCTCGTATGTGCTTGTTTCACGTATGTCAGGACGTGTTAAACTTTTTTGCTGCCGAGGGAGAGTTTCCGATAATGACGCCCCTCATACCTAACTTCAAAAATAATTTTCGGGATAAACAAGTTATTGGTGCTGTGATACATGGGAATAAATCATCAAAGGTCAAGTGAGAGTGAAATATTTGCATAATAATATTTGAACCACCAAACTAAAATTTCACCGCTACACACTGCCCGGGTCTGCTGTCTCCATGCCCCCCCCCCCCCCCCTGTAGACACGCTCTTGGTCCTGTGTTACTATGTCGGATTGTATATGTGGTACTTCATTTAAAGTTTTGGCAACTTCCATTAATTCTTGTCCCGTGTGTTTGTTGCTTCGTCATTTTGCACCACGCCTTGATTGAAAGTAAAGAAAATAAATTGTCTCCAACTGAAAAATTTGCCCACGAGTGGCGTGCTTGCCGTTTAAATAATTTAGTTTCCACACGAATGCACATATTACCGCCGTTGCACTGTTGCGAATATTTTGACCCGAACGTACAGTATTGTTTTCAGAAATACCCACCAGAATGTCGTCAGCAGATTTCGATAAAGCCGCTGAAGATGTGAAGAAAATCACCCAGCGACCATCTGACGAAGAAATGCTGAAGACCTATTCGCTTTACAAGCAAGCAACAATAGGTGATTGCAATACAACTCGTCCGGGAATGTTGGATTTCACCGGTAAAGCTAAATGGGATGCCTGGGACGGTCGCAAGGGTACAAGCAAAGAAGATGCCCAAAAAGCCTATGTTGCACATGTGAAAGAGTTAATAGCCAAATACCCATAACTGCATAAAGTGGGAGAACTTTCACAACAATCTTTCACACAAGACATTAAGTTTCGAATTATCGTTGTATTATTGATATTAATTCATTAAAAATAATTTTTATTGGAGACGAGATTATTAGCTTAATTATGTTATGCACGAGCCGAGGTCAAACTTATCTGCTTCAATTTTATTATCATATTTGTTAGAATTCGGAAATCATTGTCCAGTTGTCACATAAAATGGCAGCATCCATTCTTCACTGTTAGATGTGTATCATTCTAATTAGCCACGCTTCATTGAATTTTTAATTCTAGACTTATAGACTAAGGTAGAATGAACTCAGCTATTTTGGATTTAAATAGCGCTGCTCAAATATTCATGACACCCTAAAAAAATAATATTAGCGTAATAGTGGAAATTAGAAAGGAAAAGTTGAATTTCAAAATGAAGTATTCCATTTTGATCTGAATTACTCTGGTTCTAAAGACGAAAAACATACTGCATATATCTTTGCATTGAAATTAATTCTTTTTACTCTTCTGCTATGACTTTGAGTAATTGCTCAAGGTATCTCATTATCTCCATGATGTTACTCCAAAATAAATCGATTATGATCTCCTATTTACCCTTACTATTTTGTACTACAATTTCCAGGATGAATTTACTTTTTATTTTGAAATGTTAAAAGTGCGTATTCCTTATTGAACAAAAACAAATTTTACATTATAAGACTATGTGTTTGAATTTTTTTTATTTGTTTGCAGTATCTCTCAACAAAATATAGTGTTACAGGATCTGCAAAGCAGTAAAAGAAGTATAATACCTTTCATTGGGTTTTACACCTATCATAGCCAAATTGATGATTAATAATGGTACCCAATATTAAGTTCTTTTCAGTGGCAATTGAACATTCGACTCATAAAATCTCATATCAACTGTCTCAAATCACCAAATTTTCTCATTGCTTTCATGTATACTGCTCCCTCCACCATCAAGTCCATGCTACAAAAAAAAAAAAAAATAACTAACTAATCCTATACCCGACCTGGAACGGTATCTGAACGGGAGGCCGGCTGTAGTTTTCCATATGGTTAAGCCGTCTAATCGCTTTTCTCTCCCCCGGGATAAATATGCAAATCCTCTTCTTAAACAGTTTCATCTGTTCATATTTTATTTCTGACAATCTGGTATTAGACTGAAAATGTGTGTCATTTTTTTCATGTTGCATCTGAAAGTTTCATCGTCTGAGCAAAAATATACTCTATCTCCGTCTCGTAATCATTACTAAGTATGCATATATCAAAATAATGTTTTGTAATTGTCTTTATTATAGATGTTCTTATACCCTATTCGAAAGTTATCTTGAAGTTTTAAATATTATGGGGAATACCTTTTTATGAAGTTTTTGCAAATATGTAACAAGTTACCGAAGGATTAAAATAATCATGGTGCTAAGAAGACGCAATACAAATTCTCGTAATGTGGAAACAACGACTGTGAGATATTTGTATTTTATATTCGAATTGACTATACATTTTGAGTTGTTTAATTTATGGATCATTTAAAATGGGGTTAAGTCATAATATTGGTGCAATTTTGGGCTTTTGTATTGCACTACAGGGCTGCATAACTTTATAATTCTGAATTGTACTTGGAAGAAAGTTAGGCCAAGTAAGACAACACAACCAACAACAGCCTGTAATACAGACATAGGTTAGCAGGTCGTAAAGAGTGTTTTCATTCTTTTTTATACTGAGCACATTTGAACATTATTATTTTATTGCCACTATTTGTGCAAAATATAGATACTCTGGATGCAAACAGAGTGGCCCAGAACCAGGTCATTTGGAACATATTCTTGAATGGTCATAACTTTTGGGCAAATCGTCCTTAATTATTGACGCTTTTGGGGTATAACCATACACAAACAGAAGTGTTGAATATATTTTCTTCATTTTTGTAGAAGTAATGTATGGGTTCCGAGTCCCCCTGTAACAGAATTATATTTGTTCAAATTTTCTTATCAATGATGGCTTGATGTGAATTGATATCACTGTAAATACAATTTCAAGCCTTTTTGAAGCAGGCATATTGAGGCTCGAGATGCCAAACTACTCCATTAGATTTAGCTAATCAATAAATATTTGTATTGCTCAGGAAATGCCAATCACGCTGGAAATTCCATCAAACACAGAAAAATCAACAGTATGCCAACTTGCAATCGACTTCATTAATTTTCTTCTTTATCAAAGACAACAAATACCAGAACCTGTGCAACTCTTACTCAGAGATTGTAAGTTTGTTTTATGTTCAAAAAAAACGCTCATCAAACTTGTAATAACTGTAAAAAATAAATCAAAAATGGTACTCCCGAAGTATGTGAACCAGGATGGCAGACACCGTAACGTAGTATGTGTACCAGGTTAGGGTTAGGATATAATTTTCTTCCAATTTTCCTTATTTTGGTTCTATTACTAGTTCGAGGACTAGCCAAGTGACTCCCGTGGTATTTGTACCTGAAATTGTGGCCTAACCTGGTACTGTACAAATACTACAATCCGGTGTCTGCCATCTTAGGTCACATACTTCGGGAGTAGGCTACCTCAAGAATAATGTTCATGTTTATTAAATTCCAGTTATCACAACATACAAACACCAAAGTCCAGATTTTTCCATATTTCTTGTTGAACATAACCTAATATATACAGTGTCCATGAAGTCTCGAATATTTTCAAAATTGCAAAGGGAATTTATCGATACCTTATATTGTTTTGGCCCTCACGAATAATATATAATTCATATGACATGATAAAATTTAAATATTTTTAAATATAAATGATAAAATATAATATACAGGGTGTCCATAAAGTTCCTTCACAATTTCAATTTTGTTATGAAGTCAGTTCTCAATGTATTTTAACCAGGTTTTTTAATAAGTAATTGTTCAAGTATTTTTACTTCATTTGCTACATCTGTGAGGGCCAAAACAATATATATGGTATTGGATGAACCAATATACCGTATGGACTGCTTCAAGTTTCACAAAACACTGCATTTGCTTACGTATTATGTTATCTTTGGGTCAGTTCATTTGAACTGTTGCAGTTTCCTAAATTCCCAGTAAAGTACTATATAGTTAATTATAAGCGGAATTAATATTTTATTATTTTTCAGATGCAGAAAAGGACGTTGACAGTGAAAATAAAACTACAGCCAGAGCAAAGTGAGTTGATATTATCTCAGCCACAGTTTCCTTTCACAATAAATAATGCATATATAAATGGGAACTCAATTTTTGAGAGAATTTACTTAAAACAATATTGTGCCCACTCATAATTGAATGTGACTCTTCTTTAAGCAAAGGTAATTAATTAATGGCACAGCAGACAGCACCCACTAAAATCATATAATAGGTACTACTGCCGATACTATTTCACCGCCATTGCATTACGTGACAAAGGGCGGAAAATCGTTTGAAGATTTATCAAAACAAAACATCTCGCTGACGGCAAAAAGTGGTTATTATTCGAAATTATTAGAAAATCAGCCCAAAAGGTATTCGAATACCGGTACTTTGATATTCGAATACATTCGAATATTCGATTCGTTATGGACAACCCTGGTACTAAAAATAGAGAGTGGGCCCAAAGTAGGATAGCACATAACAGTTATCAATAATTATCAATTTGGGGCTCCCGAAGTATGCGAACCAAGATGGCGGACATCGGAATGTAATATGTGTACTAGGTTAGGGTTAGGCCATAATTTTAGGTATAAATACTACTGGAGGCTCTTGGCTAGTCTTCGAACTGATAATAGGACTAAAATGAGGAAAATTGGAAAAAAATTATCGCCTAACCCTAACCTGTTACCCATGTTACGTTCCGATGTCCGCCATCTTGGTTTGCATACTTCGGGAGCACCATTAATTTAATAACTGTTGACATATATATTTATGGTCAGTGAATGCAGAGTTTTGTGAGACTTGAAGCAGGTCAAGTCCATACAAGATGAATATGACAGCCCACTGTAAAAATATAAGTTTATGTATATACATCAATGTTGGACTGAAATATTTTTAGTGCATGATACTGGAGCGAAAACCAAAATAGAGTCTAGTGCTATTTTGAATAATGACTCTTCGTTCTGAATGTAAATTGCCTGTCACACACTTTTTTAAATTTCTGTTGAATTTTTCTAATACACTTCAATAATTTTATGGAAACCTTTGGCAAGTTCCATAAAGTGCAAGTCATTGGATGCCAAAGATCTCAACTTAGATATATTAATCCAGTGTTCTTCAACCTTTTTTATATTTTCAAGAATTTTGTATACCATACAGATACAAATGTTTATTAAAGCTTAAATGAACAATAACTTTTAAGCACATATTGTACTGCGATATCATCATGCAATCTAATAGGCTAGTGTCCGCAAGTTATAAATTTGATTAACGACCTTAGGGTCAACGGTAATAACGTTGAACATAAATCAAACCAATTGAATGGCAGCCGAAATCACAAACCCAGACATGTGACCGCATTATCTATATAATTTGTGATGTAACGATGTGCTCATGTCGGTTCTTTGCATAAATGACATTTTATATTTCATGTGTGCATTGTCTCCGCTTGGATATGTCATAATTTATTATATTAGAGTTTAGAATCCCTGACTTAGGCTGTACACCCTTTGTACACCCTTTATCAGTTGTATAGCCAACTTATGGTCCGGTATACCGTATATCCGGTTGAAGAGCACTGCATTAATCTATTTTATATCTAGGGGTCAGTCTGCATAGTTGAACTTGTAGTCTTACCCGCCCCTCCTGATTATATTTTATGATAGTTTTTTCCATTTATTGTAATCTGTACATTTTTGATATATTCAGAAAATAAATCAAAATCTCTCCATCTCTCTCTTGTTCAAACTCTCATTCATTTTTCCATGAATCTTTTATTACAGATTGTCAAAGACTCGTCAGCAAGCCACAATCAGAAAACAAGTCTTGAAATTCTTAGAAAACCTTTCTAACCTCCAGAAGTCTCTCTCAGATATTTTCAGTTCAAAGGACTTAGTCCAAGTTGATCTTTTACTCGGGGCAACTCCTACATCACCAAAAGAAATTTTTTCATTGAATTTGTTGCACTTTGTAACAGGTAAAGAACCTAGTTTACTTTCATCGAAATCACATTACGGCCATACAAGTGATAGATTGGAAGGTTGTAAAGAACCAGATAGACTTGCATCTCACCAAAACTGTTCTCTTATTAGGTTATCAGCGCTTGTATGGCATAAGGGAGGGAAAATGCCTTATATAAAATATGGGACCTGCATAATTATTTTGCTGTTATAGAAGAAATTTTAAATAGATTGTATCAGTATGATGACCAAAATCAATTTTGCAAAATGCCAAATTCATGGTCTAATTAGCTTATCTGTGTATTATTAACGATGACCAGCTATCGTTCAGACATGAGACATTAGCTTTTTACAGACCCTTTGTTCATAAAAGATTAGTCCTATTAATGAAATTTCTTGTAAACGTGCAATTTTCAAATAAATCTTGCTTCGAGTATTCAAACTGTTGTATTAACCTTGAGATTTATTTGTTCAGCCATTGTACTTTGTTCATAAGGTTAATGATCAATTACTTGAACATACAGTAAACTAATGTGCTACGTGTCATATTTCATGATGATGATTCGTTATATTTAATATTTCAGTAACTATGTCCTATCCAACTTTGCAGTATAATTGAACATTACAAATAGGAAAGCCCAATATTCTTTATGAATTTATACTTCATGTGGAACTTTTGAAAATAATTTTTTGAAATATTTCAATTAAATACTTTGATGAATTTTAAATACAACTGCAAGGAGTCTCGTAGCATATTTTGCAAATTCCAACAAATGCTTTTATGCTGACTGAGACTATATGGCAGTGGTCGGCAACCACCGGGCCGTGGCCCATCGCCGGTCCGCGGAAAGATTACATAAAAACGGACAGCGTCCCCAAAACACCTCTACGCCTCTAACAACAACGAATCCCCGCGATTAAAATTTTGAATGATAATAAGTTGAAAAGCGTATTTGCGATATATATCTTGGTAGTCTTTTGGTCGATACTCTTAGATAAATACTCATACATTGCAAGATAAGCTTCACAGACAGTGTTACCTTTTTATGTGGGTCGGGATTTCGATATTTACAATTACAACTATAATAACGAAATCGGGTGGGCTTAAGAAACACGTTACGTGTATCACTGTCGACCATATCTCCAAAATGGGAACAGTTAATGGACAAACAAATACAGATCTCGCATTAAATAGCATCACTGGTACCCCTGTTTTTGGAGATAATTTCAACATAAATTTTCTAACGCGTATAATTTACTACGTAAGCTTAGCTCGTTTGTATAAAGGTGGTCCGCCAAAATTTTGGTTAGGCTTTACTGGTCCGTCACCTAAAAAATGTTGCCGACCACTGCTATATGGTATCACTTTTTTTAGAGTTTTTGTTTTCGAGCTATTTGACCTTGCTTTTCTCCTAAATATCTAAGATAGTTGCTGGAATCCTGTTATGCCGAATATATTCTAAAATGAAAGTATTAAAGTTAATAAAGTATAGTAATGAGTTATAGTATTCAGAAATTGAATATAGACTTTTCGGTCATATTTCAATTGCTCAGAAGGAAAAATTTCAAATGGAATTGAAATTGTTTTGGGTTTTCTTTTCCAGATGAAGAATGTGTACCAGTTTCAAGCAGACATTCAACACTGTGTTCCAGAAAGCTATGCATGACTTTGTTGTCGCAGGATGAATTTTTTGTGAATTCACCTACGTTATCAAATATTCATGTAATGGTTAAAATGAGAAAAGCAGATTCTGCGGTTCCTGGATGGCAGCCATGGCCTCAGTATAGGTGTGAGATTTTTAAAATTTGTGACCGAATAGGAGTTAATTCACAATGGTGGCATAGCTGCAAGATCTGTGGTTCGCGTAGTTTGTGCTGAATTCACGCCTATTGTCTAACTTGCATACGCCGGCCCCTCAAACCCATCTATTCAAATCCTCCTTTTAGCATAACACCTTTAGTATATACTACTCAAACCCCACTAACATTAAAATCTCATTTTCTGCTTTAGCAATATTGTGGGCATGTTCATAGCCAAATATCTTGTGTAGTCTTTAGCCCTTTTCAGATTCAGATCTAATTGAATGTAATTTGACTTCATTCCTTTCATTTATCCACAGGTCGATTATGGCTTTTTCTACTATCTTAATCTATACAACCCAGGAAATTATTGTACAGATGTATGGTCTTCTGTTTTATTGTCTTAATTCACTTACAAAGTATACGGATGTAAAATATTGTAAATCATTTAAATTATCAAAATTGTTGAGTTAAAATATGTGCATGATTAAACCATGTACTATGATATTTGTATAAATAAATACCTAATCTCTTATTTGACAGACCCAGATCGGACAGAATAAAACTGAAAATTACAATAATCCCTGTAGGCATCAACCACGAAGCTGAAGAAAATAAAGAAAACTTAACTTCAAAAACACAAGAACACCAACCAAAGTTAGCTAAAAATGACAACCCATTATCTAATAAAGGGGAACATCAACCACTGAAAGAGAGTTTGAATGTAAATAACTATAAAGTAGATAAGGATTCGCAACATGAATTTCATTATTCTTCTATGAAAAATACAAAGGAAAACTGCCACAAAAATGACCTTTTCGCTGAGACTAAACTCTCTCAGAGCAAACTGGCACAAAAGAGCAACTCATCCATTCATGTTCTATTATCAGAATGGGACACAAACCAAGAACAGTCATATAAACAATCTAAAAATATGTCCACCAATAAAATCAAAGCTAGCATGGAAAGTGTAGGCCTTTCAGAAGGGCTACAGACACCAACAGGGAAATCTATAACTGAGACCGAATCTCGCGCTTATACAGAACATGATCTTTCATTACAAGAAACCAATTCCGTACTTAGTAATCAAGATGTTTCTTTTGAATCATTCAGCAATCTACTGGGTGGTGAAGCACTTGGTAATATCTCACTCGATTCAACAGGCACTGAAGCGGAACTAGACAGAATATTTGAAACTGCTGCATCACATGAAATAAAATTGCAGAGGGGAAATATAATAACAGAATCAGGCAAAAAATTTTTTGGACCAAAAAATGTAAAGCCTATTGTGACGTTATCAAGCAATCAGTGTGAGTCTGGAAATGTTGGCGCTAAAGCAATGTCACATCATTCTAATTCTGTACATAGTAGTCAATTAGCTGATGAAAATTACGCTGTATATAGCAGTACTTTTATCAGGAGCAAAAAGACGAGCCCAGTCAGAACTAAAAATGATGGTCCTCCTAATTCTTCTCCTATAGATGTTAGCTCAGAAAATACTGCCAAAGGACCTTTGCTTGAAAAATCCAAAATTGATGATGACTTTGTAAATGATAGTTTCGCTTGTGATAACTATGACCATGCTGATATGGAACTTATTGACTGTGAACAAAGTTTTATCATTTTTGGTGAAGAGGAGAATTCTATGTCAACTGACGATCAGGTAAACGGTAGTCGTTCAGTTAATGTGGTGGCGAATTCATCTTTGAATGTTGTAGATACAAATTCAGAATCTAATGAAGATGAACAGAATTATAAAAAAGAACTCGGAGATTCTAATCCTAAATTGAATGTTGTTAATTCCATGTCAACTGATGATCAAGTGAAGGATTGTGGTCATTCTGTAAATGTGGTGGAACATTCAAATGCGATTTCATCTTTGAACGTTGTAGATACCCAATCAGAATGTAATGAATATACACCCGATTGTGAAATGAAAATTATTAGGTTGCGGCGGCTATCTAAAGGCGAGCCTGTTATCAAGGCGATTGATCAAAGCGTTAAACAAGGCGTTTCTGAGACTGGCCAATCAAATTCTGTAAATGTGGAGAAAAATTCGAATTTGGATTCATCTTTGAATGTTGATGGTACACTTTTAGAACGCTATAATGATAGAGAGGAACATCAAACAGAACTCAGAAGTCTTTCTAAATCAAATGCTATTATAAAATTACGACGAATATCTAAAGGCGAGCCTGTTGTTGGGACCGTTAATCAAAGAGTTGAACGAAGCTTTTCTGAGCCTGTAAGTGATGAAGAATGCGAATTAAGTGTCGAATTTGGATCTTTCCCAGAGGGATCAACGTCATCTCAAGACAATGCAGTAACTTGTGGAAATAAGTTGAAAAAACTCCAATGCAGGAATTTGTTGGAAACTACATCTGCAAAACAAAGTTTAGAATCTGGTACGAAAATCCAACAAAACGGCACAGCTGTTGAGTCATTGAAAAATGAAGAAGATTTAGACTTTGAAAAGGAGACTGAGCAGACTATTTCAAGCGATATGAGAAGTCTGAAACTTCGTAGACTATCGAAAGGTGAACCTGACTCAAATACTAACTTGGATGAGCAACCTTGCTCACCTAGTCTTGTGAAATGCGAAGAACTTTCGAAAGATACGAAGTCAAAATTATCAGAAAATATCACAGGCCATATCTGTACTTTCCTGGATGGCAAGAGTCCAGAATCTGGCAACAATAAAAAGGTTCTTGAAGCTTCCAATGATCAAAAGGATCAAATTTCAGAGTATTCTGCAATCTTAGACAATGGAGATGAAGTGAAAATTAATTTGCGAAGGCTTTCAGCAGGTGAAATTAAATTTCAAAAGAATGTTGCAAATTTTGTTTCGCCCCATAAAACTGAATATCTAGACATTGCGGATAATGATAGCGCTGGATGTATGAAATCCTGTGATTTTATAACTGAAAAATTTGTGACTTTGCCTCTACTTGAGGTAGTTTCTAATGAAGGAATTACTAGCTGTGTGTTATCGAGTGTGGGAAATAATAGGAGGACTTCAGCTAGTCAAACTGCAGTGCCACAAGCAAAATCTTCACTATGTGCTGCCTCTGAGAAGATTGAGGTTGAGGAACAAGTAACTTGTGCTTTTGCAAATACAATAGAATCTGAAAAAGCTTCTCAATTAACAATGGATGAAGACACGCTGACAGAGCCACCATCTCTGCTTGAGATTACAAAAGTAAAATTGAGAGATTTAGCTGTTTACAATGATAAACATTGCCAGGATCTTTCCGCTAGTGAAAAAATTGCTGAAACTGAAATTAATACAGAGAATAGACTTATACAACATCAAACTGATGCCGCTGAATCTGAACTAGTTGAAAATAAATTAGCTGCTCCACTTAACAATAATGTTGCCAGGGAAAGCGGGCAGTGGAACAGGGAATTGGTAAAAAATCGGGCCCAAAAAGCTTGCACTATCGTTTATGGAGAACTTCCCAGTGGTGCGCTAATCTCTTCTAAATCACTAAACCTTTTTAATGGGTCTGATATAAATAAAGAATCAGGAGAGGAGTGTTCTACAGTTTCTAATAACAGTAATGAAGTACTGCACACTAGCAAGTTTCTCTCTAAGGATCAATTTGTTACTCACACAACTGTGACAATATCAGAAAACTCTGCCAAAAGCCATGTAGTAAACGTGCACAAAAAATCGACTGAAATTTGCACAAAAATTAAGACAGAAGCTAATATTATCAATGAAGATGATTTTGTTTGGTTTAAATCAACCATCGTTCTAAAAGGCTTCAAGTATTGATGAGCTCCCGAGGCAAAAGGTTGATTTGTATTTGGGTTGTGAACCTTTACACATGGATATTTGGTCACAAGTAAATGTCATTACCAGAAAGGAATTAAAGTAGAACCAGTAATGTGTGACCCAGTATCCAGGAGATCTTCAATTTGTGGATCTCTCGATGAGCTTTGATAATATTTTTCTTATATAAGCTGCCCGTTTGCATGGTCCTGTATGCAGCAGTGCTAACCAAGCCAGGAGTCCAACAGATAAACCAGAGGTTACTTTCGATAGAGATGGCGATCCTGTTTATATAAGTTCCACGAGCGCTTCCATGCTTTACCCAAGATATATTGGCTGGACGATATCAGTATGTAAAGTGATTAAAGATCATATCAATCAATCATAATGGTTTGCACGCCATGTCGGATTTTCGAGAGCTCCAGAAGTGTGTGTACCAATATGGAGGTGATTAATTTTGTTCGCCTACTATTCATCAAGTTGTGTGAAAGGTACTGGAATCTATGGACAGAGTTTATATTCACTTGGTTAACACAGACAGTCCCCGAACTCGTAATAGAACTAAAATAAACAAAATCAGAATAAAATTATGGCCCAACCCTAACCTGGTACACACACTATGGGAGTACCGATTTTTGCTCTTTCAAAAAAACTGCCAATGAATATAATACAAAGATATTCCATGTATGTTCATGCTTCTGAAAACAAATAACTGGCTGACTAATCCCATACCGACATGGATTGGTAGCCGGGCGAGATGTCTACCTCTTTCCCGGAATAAATATGTAAATCCTATCCTATATTCAAATCCACCCGTTAGTTGGCGAAGTCCCATTTTATAATTTTGTGCCTGGTACTCTGTTTCATCTTATGGTGTCTGTTCAATGTTTGTCTAATATTGTGAAGTAGGTATTTGTCTTTTTATAATTGTGTTTGTTTTAAATTATGTTATAGAAATTATAGAAATTCGTTCCATATAAATTTGAGCACTGCCTTCGAATTATTTCAATTTAATATATTAATATTTTCAACACTGTTGGTTTTTGTATGAAGTTGTTCTTTGAGGGTGTATGAGTGGTAATACCAAGTTGTACCAATCGGGCAAATTCAGTTGATTCTTATCCGAGTTGCAAGAGATGAGACCGGAAAGGTTTTTCTGGCTGATATCATCCGTTCTGCAAGTTGGTAAGTGATTACGTGTAGATTACCACAATGTGTGACTAGATCAGTGGTTTCTTTAAGTTTTTAAGTGGCGTGTCTTTCTTGGAATTTGTCGAGTCTGGCTCCCCAGCTCGAAAATAACCAGCTAACAATCAGTGGCGTAGCTACGTAGAATGGCGCCCTTGATAGTTGTTTGACAATTTATAACGACTATTATGGAATTTAGGTACTTGTACGTTATTATTTGAGTAAAAATACGAGTTTCAGTTATTCCCAATTTGATTGAAACTTTTTATGATTAATACTTTTTTGCAGTCTTTGTGCCCCAGTTCAAACGGCGCCCATGGCTGCCACACCCTAGATACGCCACTGCTACCAATACCCGATAATGAGAGGAAGTATATTTGATTCAAAAAACATGTTGAAAATAAGGGAATGGATGTACTGAATTCTTTGAAGGCTACCCAGTTTCTTACACCCTGGGTGAGATTGCAAGAACGGAACTTACCACAGAGCTTGAACATGTCAATTACAGCAATTCTAGATCACAGTTTTCAACTGTGCAACAATAACTTAATTAGAAGCAAAATTATGGTCATCAACTATCTTGTAAAGGGCCCAGCAGAGTTCTTCAGCAGCTGAAGTTCACCAAAAGTAAGTTAGAGTAGTTTAAATGAGCCTTATAGTCAGTAATCGAAGTGTTACAATATCAGGAGAAGTGTAGCTCAAGTAAATTAACAGAGGATTTCACCGAACGTTATCAGTCTTTCATTGTCCTTATAATCGCAAGGGCGGGGTCATCAAATCCTAATACAATAAAGGAATATTTCAATTGGACAAAATTCGACCAATCAAAAAATTCTAAAATCACGTGACTTGCGCAGAACCAAAACGGACATGCACTTGCCATGCGCAAATGAACTGTTTTTGACGGTTGCCAGATTTCAGAATTTCGTTTCTGAACGGTCCGATTCTGAAACAATTTGTTCAAAATCGAAATTCTGAAATCTGGCAACTGTCATTTTTTGAAAAATCTCGCGCATGGCAAGTAGATGGCCGGTAATCTACTGCGCATGGTGAGAATTTTTGATTCAGCCAATGGGAGTTGAGTATTTTCGTGCGCATGGCAATTAGGAACTTCCGGTACGGAAGTTCAACCTCCTGTTAAGGTGTCCGTCTGCGCATGGCCGAAACATGGCAGATGGGTTCTGCGCCGATCACGTGACTTGGAATATGCGTTATGATTGGCTGTTAGTTGGATATTGATAAACATATAAGAAATTCTAACTTGGCCAAGTGTTTACAAGTTACTCCTGTTCTGGTCTAATAATGGCAGACGGACTTGTTGGAGTATAAAACGCAAGCTTACTAGTTTTAAAATATAAATATGATACGTCGTCTCAACCCTTTTTTATTCCCATGGAATATTCTTATTTCGCTTCCGGACTTTACATTAGCGTATACGTAAGGCTTGAAACATGATAATATCAGTGTGAAACGTTCAGGGAATATTATACATTCTCCTCAACCAAGTTGAAGTGACGTCATAAATTAACAAAAACACTCGAAAATCGCTTTTTTTCAATTTATTTACAGATTCTCTTACAAACATCCATTTCAAAGTACATTTTTTCGCTCCCGGGCCTTACATTAGGGTATACGTAGGCTTGAAACATGATAATATCAGTGTTGAAACGTTTAGGGAATATTTTACATTCTCCTGAACTAAGTTGAAGTGACGTCATAAATTAACGAAGACACTTGAAAATCGGTTTTTTTTTTCAATTTATTGACAGATAAACAAGCATTTCAAATTACATTTTTCAAATCTAATTAAAATACAAGACACACAAAATAGCAAAAATTCTGATATTTCGTCAAATTTTCTCTTTAAATAAAAAATAATATATTTTTGCACTTTTACAAGAACTTTGTATAAAGTTGAGGTATTTTGTATTTTTTGAGTATTAACATTGAAAACTGGGTAACATTGCTTCAAATTAAAATGGTTTCACTTGATAGGCAATAATTGGAAGAGAATTTATTGCCTCCTTGTTTCATACACGCTCTCTAAAGAAGGATTTGAGCAAGAAGATAGTAGGCATATTGAACCAGGGGCCAGAAATTTTAAGAGCAGAAAAATTCTGCATGATAAGGAAAGTTGCTCATATTTTTTTACATTCAAAAAGGGGGGGGGGGGGGATTATGGTCGAAAATCAAATAGCATAGCATACAATAACACATGTTTGGGACCTCCTGAAGTATGCGCACCAAGATGGCGCACTACGTGAACTCAAGTTGTGTACCAGGTTAGGGTTCATGTTATGCGACATCTGGATGCACATACTTCAGAAGTACCCACGTTTGGACATGGGTCTCTTGCTAGGCTCGAACCAACGCTGTGAACAAGCCAATATCAAGATTGACAAGTAGATACATAAGCAAAATAAATCTTAAATTTTGGGATGGATTCTCTGGCTTGGTTTGAACTACGCCCCAAAGAAGTCTCTGAACGGGCAGATCTGACAGGGCTCCGATTTTCTGCCAAGTCTAACCTATGCTCTTAAGAAGGCACTGGGCAAGTCGTTACTCCAGCATAGGGCTTTTCAAAAAGACCACATAGGAAATTTTGCTTCGTTCCAGGGTGAGGTGCCGGCCAGTCGTTGGAGATATGCAAATATTTGGTATAATTGTGACACAAAAAGGTAAACTCAATATTATAAGCATATATATAGAATACGATTGCAAATAAAAATGTGTTTATGGGTGATTTATTTGGGCGGAACTTATCATTAGGAGCAATAAAATGCAGCATAACTTTTTATAGGGTTAAATTCTACGTTAAGCATTAAATTGAGACCAAGGTACAATTTTCTGATTGCAAATAATTCTAGATTATCAAGTTTTGAATAATTTGGAACAGATTTAAATATTAACGACTTCTGGATCAGTAAAATCTAGCGTGAATATATTGTACCAGCACAGAAAAAAAAACAATCAAAACAAGACAAAAACAATACATTTCAACGTGAAATAAGAAAAAGGGTTCAATAGAAAGTAGACACAGAAGAATAAATAATAAATTAAAACAGGGCAAAATATTGTGTATACGAAAAAATTGTACAATAAAAGATGGATAAATAAATTTCAAGGTACTGAAGCACAGTATATTAATCAGAGGTGCGGTGTGATGTTGACAGAATTTTGTCACAGATTGTGAATCCACAAACACACACATTTGCATTTCTCATGAGACACGAAAATCGTATGATGGTAAAACATCTCGTTATGGAATTCGTGTCCATATATTTGAGCATAGCTGTCTTGTTAGCTATAAAAAACAAAATATATTCAGCATGGATGGGGCTGATGGACACATGCATAATAGTTATGGTCATGAAGTTAATAAAGTCCGTAAATTTTGTTGTTATGCATGTCTCTTCGTGCATGTAGTCCTATTCAGTGGACGCTAAACTTAAATTTAACAATTCCATGGAATGGGACAGGCATAATTGCTATGGGATGGAAATGGGACCGAAAATATGTTCCATGGACAAGCCTGGACAAGCCAAATGAGACGAGATCCTGTCGATGTTTTGGATATTAAATTATTCGAATCGGTTCAGAGCAAAATTTCGTATTGCCGCCATCTTGTTGTTTTTTTACGCCAGTGGTCGAGGTGAATTTTCCAATTTTTTTGTTTCATTGAAGCCATATTTTTTCAATGAATTTCTGACATTTGACCATTTTCTGTAGTAACTTATTGAGAAATAAGTGTTTTTCATTGTGTGTGAACACTCAGCAATCTGTCTTATTGATGTTTTCCGTGTTTTCAGTAATTCATTTGTTAACATTCATTCATTCCAGTAAAAAAGATGCAAACCGTTGCATATCTCCCATTAACTGCCAAGTATTTGAAATTTCAAATAGGTTTCGAATGAATCATTCTCTCTATCTCATTTTTGAGGCTGAAAAATAAAAAAAACAAAATAAGTGGACTGGTTATTTGTCAAAACAATATTTTCCACATGACATGTTTATCCTCGTTTTGAGTGTTGCTCTGAACAAAAGGATTGCCTACCCAATTTATTACACCTAAATGATGTGGTAGATGTGAGGTTTTAATCTGTGATTGCAATTTAGTTTAGTCCTACACAAGAAGGCATCTTTGCATCATGAAAAACATAATTGAAAATCAAAAATATTCTCTAGTAGGTTTGTAGAAAAAATAAACGTGCGGCCCGCAGTTTCAACCAGTTATTTGTATCTGTTTCTCCTGTATAAATAACAGTTGCGCATATCTGACTTAAAGTCTTGCTTTAAACAAAGTTCGGCGCTCCCGAAGTATGTGCAACAAGATGGCGCACAACCTGAACATAGTATGTGTTGCAAGTTAGGGTTGTTCAGGTTGTGCGCCATCCTGGTGCACATACTTCGAGAGCTCCCAAAAATCAATGCAAAAATGAAAACAAAGTATGAAGCACTCACTTCTCTAGTTTGAAGACCCAAGCAACTGCAATTGTTTAGAATAGTGCAAAAGAAACAAGTCAAATGTAGCAGAGTATCCGTTGAATATGTCGAGGAAGTAACTCCCGGATTTCGACGTTAAAATTAAACCAATTACAAACATACCTGAAAATGAGGATAAGTATTAAACAATTATAATTTGTCTTTTTAATTTGTGTGTTGTTTTCGAAACTTTCACCAAACAATGTTATGCACAAGAGGCCATTAATATCTAACAAACTACTATTTTTGAAAGAACCATCTACATTTCATACCCTAGGACCTTGGTTGTTGTAGATGTGAATCCAAAATTTCAATAACTCTAACAGTCGTTCTTTGTGACCTTGACGACACCGATCTTACACACTAGATATTTATCAACAGTTCAATAACGCGGTCTTCCAAGGCCCAGGTTTGTATCCTCAAATCCAAAAAATCTCACAACTTGAAGTATACAATTGACCGCGATTATCTTAATACAAACGTAAAAACAAATCAGCACAAACTACTTGCAATAGAGTAATAATTATAACTAATTCAGCCTTTAGAAGGCCTACTTTATAAACCTACCAAACAAGCCGAACTGAATTACTATCGAATAACTTGCAGCCTTCAAATCAAAAAGAGTTACAAATCATAACATACCGAATTTGTCTGTTACTCCAGGCTTATATTATCACAAGTTGAACATGAAATCATTCGTCAATAAAATCCAATCAAATCAATTAAATAATTCAGAACTGTAAAAAGAATCACAAAAGCGACCTAATGGTTAAAAAGTATCCTTAATCCAATTTGCCGCCCTCCCTCTGAGCATTTTGTATACCCCCTCCCCCACCCCCCTCAAAAAAATGTCATAACCTTCCTTTCCAACGTGCGGGAAACTTAACTGAGATCTTAATGGAAAGCTTATTTACGCGGCTTTATCCCAACCGAGACACGCGTGTCTACTAAACTAGGCTTACGTGGAACAGCCCTGGCTAATCCAATCGTTCTGAAGTTAAAACTGAAAGTCAAGATCGCTAAGCCGATCTCAAATTAATTACAACGAAACTAGCGCAATTCTCTACAAAAGTAAAGCGCTATGTAAAAGCAAAGCACCTAAACTATCCGTGACTGAGCGAGACATGTCTGAACAAGCAATTGCCCACGAAGACCCTCTCAATTGTTTTGTAATCAAGTGTATAAAAACACACTGCCAATCAAAGGAATTACGGCGCCAACAATAACAAATAAATTACTGCACAAGTTAAACGGACACAATGTTTACGTCATAAAAAATCGAATGAAATCAATTAATCGATTAATCCATCTCGATCGGTAATTATGTTGATATGTATTTGTCCGTTGTCTTTTAGACGCTTTCGGATGTTACGCGATATCTCACGAAAGCCAGATTGAATCTGCTCCAAATTTTGCATGTGCACAGCGAATTATCAATTAATTAGTGATGCGACACTCTGTGTCGCTATTAAGTCAGAGCGAAGAATACACGACGCCAGATCGATAAGTCGGCGATCGCAGATCGCTATCTCGTTTTTCGATTTGGTCGCCTTCAATTTATACCAGTTTCCATCACACAGAGCAACGTTCGGAATATTTATTTTTGTTGTGTATTGAGTACAAATATTGCCCGCTCCGTTGTTGACGAGAAAGTAAATCTGAATGCAAGACAATTTTATTGGTATTATACCTCAAAAAGGACCTAACTGGCGTTGGAATCCAAAAACTTTACCGTGCCGTTAACAATTTTTAAAACCAGGTTCTTGAGCTATCTGAAATTGTTACAAGAACTCCGTGTCTCGACCACGTTCGGAATTCCAACTCAATTGACAAAACTAGTCCAACTCAGCATCCTTTGGTGAATTCATTTTAAACCAAACTTCATTGAGGTAATACAAATTCAGTGTGGTTTGATAATAAAAAATAGAGGTACACTCATCAGCGGCGTATCCGTGCACGTAAAATGGCGCTAATGGCAAAGTTAAAAAAAATGGGTTTCATTACATTTGAACCCACGACAATTGCACCTGCATACTATATTGCACCTATGGAAAAAATTTGCACCTACGGATATTTTAACCCATACTAACTCTAACCCATAGATTTTAGCACCCGCATATAGATTGAACCCGCGGATATACGGGTGCAAATGTATGTGTTCAAATGTACGTGGGTTCAAATTTGCTGTCACCCTAAAAATGCGCCTCTTGAAAGTTGCTTGACAATTTATAATGACTATTATTGAATTGGGATACTTGTACGTTTCAGTTATTCCCTATTCAAAACAATTTCATTGAAACTTTAGGCTACTAGTTCGCCTTTTTGCGCCCCTGCTCAAACGACGCCAATGGTACGAGTCATGGCTGCCACACCATAGATACGCCACTGCATATATATATGAACATATGCTGCCATCTCTTCTGGCTACCCGCTCTCGGCAAATGACAGTTATTATTAGCCTAACCTTGCAATATTGCAGTGAACGATATAACATGTAGCAGAAAATCGATTTCAAAGCACATTTATCGTGTTGTTATTTACTGAAAAACACGCCGTGGCCTTCGAAGCAATCAGTTCGTAAATAAATTGATTAATTGGTCTTATGGCGAAGGTTTTTTCGCAGACGATTTGTCATGGCGCCTCAGTTGAGTTTGTCCGACAACACATATCTCAATATTAGCTAAGTTGAAATGAAGTTTTCAAGCATCATTCAAATTAATCGTAATATGGGCTTCATTTAATAATGGATAATAAAACTTACTCATTCCGTTTCAGGTAACACGTAAGACTAGCTAAATTGCTAGACTTACCATTCGTCCCATTTTAGGCGGGACAGTCCCACTTTTCAACGTCTTGTCCCGTGGTCCCGACCGGCCAGCCAAAAGTCCCACTTTAGCGTTCAGCCAGTTAGCATGATACTTTAACATTACCAATTAGCATGTTCTCGTTGCTGTGGGGCGTAATAGTAGCCTACTTACTGAAGGTGGTTGCGTGGTTGCGTGGTTTTGTTTGTTAGCGAATAATTGCTATGATTTGTTGCGTTTAGGCCCCGTACGCCAAACGAATTCTTGACGTTAATGTGAATTCCTTTATATTTTTCGAACCGATATTTTGATGGTTTTCAAATCGGTAAATTGAAAGTTGAAAAAATCGCAACTGTGATCTTTGGTCGCGTCCCGCTTTGAGGTCACAAAAATATGGTAACCCCATAAATTTTCAATATATATAATCATTTTACATATATATAAAAGTCATCAATCTATCACGTGCTTAGGGCCTTTAAAAAGTATGATTCGGCCTTGCATATTTGATAATTATCAATATTGCCGAATCTGGCACCAAAGATGTGTGTGTACCAATATCAAGGTAATTAATTTCGTTCGCCTACTTCACATCAAGTTGTGTAAAGAGACTAATAATAAGATCCTCATGCTTAAACACACACAGTTCTCACACTCGTTACAGAACTAAAATAAGGAAAATCGGAATAAAAACTATCCTATCCCTAACCTGGTACACACACTACGGGAGGACCCGACTTTTAACCTTCGGACCGCAAGCAACTCAATCGCAACAGGCAAGCTTTCTGCCGCAATCCTGAATTACGGCATATTGATGTTTAACGCAATCTTTATATCATTAATTTTATCGTTGCCATTTGGATTGAACAGTTTAATATACAACCAAGATTACACTTGTTTCAACTGAAGATTTTGAAGTGGACAGGTACTGGAGCGCAGTCTAGGCACGTGCGAGTCATAGAGAAATACTACATACACCCCCTTTTTATTCTCTGAGAATGATCAATATTCATGAATTCTAACACAGTTTCGCGTTTACCACTTATAATTTTTATTCAGTCCAAACCTTCCATAATAAAAAGGGTGTTTCAAAAGCGTTTGTACCAATATTGAGGTCACTAATGTTGTTCGCCTATTTTTACATCAAGTTGTGTAAAGGGATTGAAACCTATTGACGGGGGTATATTCACTTGGCTAACACAGACAGTCCACAAACTCGTAATAAAACTAAAATAAAGAAAATGAGATCAAAATTAGGGCCCAACCCTGAACTAGTACACACACTATGGGAGTACTATAAAAAGTATTTCAAATTATGTGTCATAAATTTATTCGTAATAATAGTAAAAGATAAATATTAATGTCAAGCAAAGATATTGTCGAAAACAGTTCATTCAAAATTCTGTATCGGGCATAGGTAGAATCCGATCCCGAAGTATTTCAGAAAGATAGTTCAAGCCTGTATTATAAGCAATAGATATGAGAATCATAATAGTTTTTAAATTGTGATAGTTGGGAAAGAATCCCGAGACGGTTTACGAGAAAATTCAATTTTAAATTTGAGCCATCCTGAGTACGACCAAAATATAGTGTCACCCTGATGAGTGTTCTCCCATAGTATGTGCACCAAGATGGCGCACAACCTAACATAGTATGTGTACCAGGTTATGATTATCAGATTGTGCGCCATCTTGGTGCACATACTACGGGATCGCCCTGATGAGTACCGAATAAAATTAATGCAAATTGACTTTAAATATAATTTTTCAAACAATATTAATAAAAACGCTGGAATTGAATTGAAAAACTGCACGCATTTGTGATCAAAACTCATAAGAGAGTGCTATGGGCGAATTGATATAGGATGCTAGCGTGCTATACAAGGCAATGATCGAATGAAAAAATCGCACCTCAAAAGTACGTCCAATGCTGTGACCTCTTTGCCCAACGCATTATCTTGAATGAACTGTACTCGTTCAAAAGCGCCATGGAAATAGGAAAGAAATTATAAAGAACATTATGACGTCAGATAGATCAATAGTATGTAATCATAATAAGAATTAAAAAGCAATTGTAACGCAATAATATGAGAACAAATACCACGAATACTGGTATACAGTGAAATAAAGTGACAATTTCATTCTAGAGAAAAAGGACACTTGAATGAAAATAGTGCATTCGAATTAAATTATAACAATACTTCAGAAGTTGTCAAATAGAATTATGACGGCATATTTTCCTACTGTGACGTTTATTTTTGTATTATGAAGTCAATTTTTAATACGTGTGTAATACGAAGTATGCTCACATAAACAGATTGTTATCTGACGAAATCACTTCGGAGAAATGCGCAAAAAAAATGATTAATTATTATTCTTTTGCAAAGAGAATGATAAGTTTAAAGAATAGTCCATTTTTAAATAGAGTGTAAATTACAACATGAGGGCATCTTGTGACGAATATCATTCACTTGCTTTTTTGAGAGAAAATTGAAGTTATTTTTTCCGATTTAGTAATCGCGGGCTATCACTTTGCCGGCACTCGTCTGCCGAACGAAGTTCAGACCTCGCCGCCTCCACACTCGAATGTAACCCACTTCCGGATATCCGGACCTTCTTGCACATCATTTTTGATTATCGCGCACTCATTACACAACATGAACTTGTGCGGGCTTTAACTTCAGTAAGGTGCGTTCGCTGTCCAGGATGAGATCATACACTTGATCTAACGTAAGTCCTGAAACGTTTGTGCCGTTAATTTCTGTGATTTCGTCTCCTGTTCGCATCAAACCAGCAAACATTTTGTCGGGATAGCTGTCGCTGAGTCGGGATATGAATACACCTGAAAAGAAAAGTCAAAGATTAGAGATTTGTTTAAAATGTTGAGCAAATTTGGGAGTTGGAATCGAAAAGAATATAATTGTGAATGCATGTTAATGAATATGTTTGGCACTGTAGCATTAATGGGACTTCGAAACAAGGCCATTGATATGTACGTAGCTGCCATATGCTTGAAATTATGTAGCCGATTTTATTTATTATCGATCCGGTTAGGTGAAAAGACTAAGATTTAAAAGCGAGATTTTGCGGTTCTCCGTGATTATACCAAGAATGTGTTGAGTACCGCATGATAGTTCCAATTAATGACCAACAACCACAAACTAATTACATAAGTTTATGCTTCACGGTATAATATAGAGCACATTATTTCAATAGATATATTTAGCACCTAATATTGTGAATGACGGCCTGGATAACCTAGCGAATTTATGAGAGAATACCAACAGCGTGTTTATTCATTACTATGCGGGTGTCCATAAAGTCCCTTTACAATTTCAATTTTGTTATGAAGTCAGTTCTCAATATATTTTAACCAGGTTTGTTGTTTTTTTAATCAGTAATTTTAAAAGTATTTTTACTCCGATTAAGACATATGTGAGGGCCAAAATAATATATGGCATCGATAAATTCCCTTTGCAATTTAAAAAAAAATTAAGACTTTATGGACATCCTTTACATTATCTCAATAGATGTATTTAGAACCTAATATTGTGACTGACAGTACACAACAGCCTCGACAGCCGAGCGACTTTTAGAGACAGAATACCGCGTGTTTATTCATCAAAACATTTTTAAAGAATGTAAAGCTAAATGTACTCACTTCCTGAATCTCCTGCTTCTTTCTTTCTTGCAATATAAAAACCGAACGGGCCTGATGGAGGTTTCACCATTTCTACAAGTAAGGTTCCCTCCGCTGGGTTCATTTGTAAAACTCTGCCAATTGGTCTAAAAAAGAAATGGAATTCATAAATATTTGACATTTTAAAGCCAACAAGTAGTCTTTATGAGGCGCCAAAAATTGCTTAAATTTAGGTAATTACTTCTCGGAATTATCAGGTTATAATTAAGGAAGGTGTAATTGAATAATAATTGGAACAAATCGAATTCCATAAATGGTTTGGTATTCTGGGAAATGGAAATTTTTTGAATGTTGTCAAAGACAATCCTTCGAAAAATTCACTGAAAAAAAATAGTCAGAATTTCTAGTAATAAATATAAGAACACTACCGTCACCAACTATAAGAAAACTACCAACTATCAAGACTATCATATGATAAGACTCTAAATCTATCCCGAGTGAAAAAAGCCGATAAGAAGGCTTTTGACAGGTGGAAAGTCTTTGTCCAGTCTAGACTAGATCATGTATCTGAATAGCTAACCAGTTCATGGCTTCAGATGCATGAATTAACGGCGGTCGAAATTTTATTAAAATGCGACTCAATTTAATGAAATAATGATACTGTTCACAACAACAAATGCATTTTCTTTACAATTTTAGTTTCTTACCTAAAGTAAGAAGGAGTTCCAACGTCGTCCAACTTACGGCGGTTCGTGTTTGATAATATCATTGATAATGGACGCAATGGTGATCTGGAAATAAAGGTGTAAATCGTAAAAATTTGCTTATAGCAAAATATCACGCATTCCGAAGTGATATTGATATGATAAAATGTATTGAATTATACGTTTCCAGTTCAACATTTTATTTGGAAGCACGGAGGGTACTCCCGAAGTATGTGCACCAAGATGGCGCAAAACCTGAACATCGTATGTATACCAGGTTAAATTTGTGCGCCATCTTGGTGCACATACTTCGGGAACTCCCGCCTTGTTGACGTTGCATCATTTGCCATTGCATAATCAGAAGTTTGAAGCCTAAATGCTGTTATACCATGTGGTATCCATATTGAATTCTATTCACAATTTGAACCATTTGGATTCTTTTAATATACAAACCTTTTTGTTCCTGGTGCTTCATCCATATTCTTTGCAAAGTTTTCTGGGTCGGCGATGGTATAACGATTCTTGTTATCAGCTCGCATTCGTGATCTACGTTTGCGCATACGCACAGACGAGATAATAGACGAAATGGAACCGGCTTTTCTTAGAGGTTGTTCTCCTGGTACGTTTGCTGATGAAGTCTTATCCTGCAATGTGGAGCTTCTAGGACGGCTGTTTAGATCATGGTTGCCAGATTCATTGAGGTAATGATGGCTCATTGATCTATGAGACAAAAAATTAAAAATTTTAAATTTTGTAAACTCAAAAAACCTACTAATTTAAATGTATGTTACTAGTAACATGGTTAAATTTAAATTGAATAGGTATATCCAGTGTTTTTTTATCCATTGCCCTAATGAATGTCTGTATATAAATTTGAAGCGTTCGCAAAACTTGTATCAGTTGTGCACGAAGGTACTGAATAGGCCGATTAACCCTTGATTGCGTTTCAATGTCCACATATATGAGAAGATTCCCACAAATTTGAGACAGCGAATGCTATAAGCTCGTGCAACGTTTAAAGTAAGTTATCATAATCAGTTCTAACTTCTAACATTCAAGAAAAATGTGGAAAAGGTAATGTGAGAACCGACGTACCTTCTTTTTTCTTCTTCACTTAGTTTTTCCATACTGATGGCTTTCCTGATATTTTGAAAACTGAAAGCTCCTTGCAATCTGCGACGAAGAGACGGTTTGCGAGTACGTGCTTGTGACGCCATATCTCCACTGAAAATAAATGAAAATATTGTCATGAATGACAAAATCAATTTTAAATAATTTAATAGCGAATGCAATCTTCATTTTAAGTGGCTTAGCGCTTGCTCAAAGTTTGACTTGTGTTTATACGACCGTATTCTCTATGATTTTTTTCCTATATGGTTTTTCACACTATTGCAAGCTGTAAATGCGTATGGGAACTTCGCCAGCCATTCGTTATTGTTTGTTTCGTTTAACTGTTTTCGTCCAATTAGCTAGGGTACAGACTCGATATAACGTTCATCGCGATTAAAATAGAAGCTTTTCGTTATTACTGGCGTTGCTTCAAGTGGAACTCAGCAGGATGTATAAACTATAAAGACGTCATGAATGAATATACCAAGTCGATAAACAAAACAAAAACAACTAGACTTGACAGGTTATCTCTACAAGTGTGCGAGAAATTTTACAATGTTTCATATTTGCTTAATTAGGGTGGTAATTGGGTAATTTAATCTCGACGTAATATTTACTAAAAATAAGCCAATTATCAATAGGTCCATCTAATCGAATTCATTTTCAGGACGATCTTTACAATCAGATAATTTTTTTCTGAAACAGAAAAAATCGCAATTCTGTCATTAATTAACTGCGAACGAGAGCAAAATTTATCATCGTTATAGTCAAAATTCACGGCAGAGACAGTCTAAATAAGGTCATTTTTGAATTTCTGTCTAAATACAGCTGTTTGGGGTGAAATCATTCCAACTCACAACTGCTTACGTCATCAGTGTTTACTACAAAACTCGATCTGCTCCAATGAACGAGAAAGTTGGGAAAATTAAATCAAGTAATTACATGAAACGCCAGAAATGTTTTCAAAACGTCAAGATGGGTTTGTTTTGACATGTCGTTTTTGTTGTAACAAAAATAATATTTGTTCAAACATCTGCACACTGAAAGGCCCATTCTTTGACTTCAATTCTACGGTCAACTGTTTGGATATACTCAAATGCTAGTTACAACATTAATTCGTTGATGGAATTGTCGTTCTGACAAGAGACGCACTATTTGACTGTAGTTACGCGGCAGCAATAAGAGATATTAGACATAACTTTACGATGATAATCAAACCAATAATTTGTTACAATCTGATATAGATACTCAATAGAATAAATATACAGAGTGTCCGTAAAGTCTCTTTACAATTTCAATTTTGGTATGAAGTCAGTTCTCGTCATATCTTAAAACCAGGTTTATTGTTTTTAATTGGTTATTGTTTATTTTTACTTCATTTAATAATACATCCGTGAGGGCCAAAACAATATATGGTATCAATAAATTTCCTTTGCAATTTTAAAATCCGTCAAGATTTTATGGATACCCTATATTATATATATATAAACAATACAATACCAACCTGAGTGACCACGTCGACCCCGTATAAACAGAAGAATTCTGGCTCGAATAATGAGTACTGCTGTCTGTTGATGACGTTTCAGAGGGCTGTCGTTGAACCTGATGCGTCTCTTTAGTTGTTGTTAGTGATGATTCCTCTAAATTTGCGATTTTTGCTTGCTCGGCTTTTACCGGAGAATCTATTTCGCTGACTTCGTGTATGACGTCATTAACGAACTCGTTTGAACTCACAGGCAAATGTCTAACCGAACCGCCAAAATGTTCTGAGTTTCTGTTATTCGTATTTTTAAAAGCGTTGAAGAATTCTTCTCGTTTCGAAGTTAAAATCTCGTGAGGCGTGACGGTTCTTTGCTCTATGCCGTCATAATATGTAGAAATGTTTTGCGTAGAAACGAAGTGTGAGACGAGATTCGAACTCGGGAGTGTTGGTTCTGAGTTCACTCCTCCGAGTATATACGGACTTGTTGAGGATTCAGCGTACGAATGTCTTTGCCAGTGTGGCTTTGCTCGCATAGCAAAAGCCCGACTCTTCTGTGCCGCGGCCAAAGCCTTCTTTTTGGATGGTGCTTTGATGCCTAAAAAGAATGAATTTACGTTACTCTTTTATATAGTAAGGAAGAAAAATCGATTGCTGTAGTTTCCACTGTCTTTTCAACCATACAAATACTACAAATCTTCCTTTATATAGTGGGAAGAAAACCGGTTGTTTTTACCGAGGATATGTTAATTGAGTATAGTTAATAGGATATGTTATAGAGTATGATTTTTTTTTAACTTTTCAATTTAATTTTTTTTATTTACATTTCTTGTAGAGAATCTGAAACACTGAGAACAACCAAGAGAAATCAGCCAACAAAGATACTTTACTACTCAAATCGAAACCAATATAAAATACAGATCAACTTGGAAAGTATTTTAATTTTGATTATACATAACCGCTTATCTATATAGTAAGATTCAGTTTGACGCTGTAATTAATCAATGTGTATTTATGAAGTTATAGATAAAATTACTATCATGAAAATTTTCAACGATAATTATAATACAATAATTAAGCATGAATGTAACTAGTTATACAAGTTATTGAAATGAAAGGAATCGAAATTAAATTTCAAACATGAGTATTTACCTTTCTGCAATGCGGGCTTGTATAGTCTTGCTTGAGACTTCGATAAACTTCCTGTGGTTTCCACTGGCTTTTCAATCATACAAATACTGACTCTGCTGTAAACACGCATAGTGAAAAAAATTAAATGCTTTTTCGAACGACTTACTAATGAGAGAGAACTCAATTTATGATGACTAATTCGTGCCGCGACCAGTTTATATATCATTTCGCGGGTGACGTCATAATCGTTTTTCTCTTTTCTTTTATTACGTTTGTATTAACAAGTAACAGACGAGGGGCGGATATCGCTATCTTTTTCGTTACTTAATTAACGGTGCTGAGCGTCGTTTTACGTAGTCAATGGGTTATAATAAGTTTGTTTGTTTATTATTTTCAAGGTGCAGACCTCTGTTTCTTATCTTTTTTGGGATCAAGGTAACCCGCCGGGATACAAGTGCGAATATTAGCGCGCACCGAAAGGCCACTTCGCGGACGAAGACGCGTGTGTACGGAAATTCGCCGATATGTAAACAGAGGATGACCCCTTAATATAACCGATGACAAGATGAAGCAACGAAGCCGCGTAAAAGAAATATTTTTATCAGTAACAGTCGGAAATTAACACTTAAATTATACGAAACGACAAACTTTCAAACTTGTGAAATTTTGAAATAATATTATAATAAATGTTGAAATAACATATTTCAAAAGATTGATGGGCCATTATCAATATGCTATATTAAATTCACACACATATAACAGCTCATAAAAATCATCAGTGATATATATTATCATAATAAACTTATTAGGCAACGGGTAATAATACCCATCAATATTTTAATAATATTTAAATTAATAAATGTGCGCTTAAGACTATTGCATAGTCATAGGAAAGTTTAGTAAAGCTGGTTATAAAGCAGATCAGTTTTTTTTTACTGGTCGAAAAAAACTAAACTTATAAACTCTACTATGACATAACAGCATCCCATTCTACATAATATAAGTTTTACCAAAGTTTCTCTACGTCACAATTTAGCCTCGTCATGTATAGCAAAGGCATTCAAATTTTGACATGTGGCCATATAATATAATAAAAGTAATATAACGTTAACGTTAATTAAAAATAGGTCAACTCTCGGCCGTGTAAATCGAAGCAGGACATTTAGCTCACTAATTAGGTGTTCATTGTGACGAAATAGTACTAATGTCGGTACATCATTCATTCTGTCACAAAGGATAATTATGTGAACATGTATCACGTCACAATGGCGTCATATCACCACACGCGCCACAATGGGCAACACGTTTGAATGTCTCAGAAGATGTCTTATCATTAGTGCTTTATTTCTTTAATTAATGGGAAGATATAATTATGGCGTAATCACGAAAATTCTCCGCGAATGTCCATCAATTTAGTTAAACCAGAAAACACATCCGAAATAACAGCACTCAGTTCCGCGAAATATTCTGTGATTTGAAGTGATGGATAAGATTGCCGATAACTTGTGAAATTGGTCCATTTTTGAGTTATATACCCTTTTTGGGGAGCAAGACCATAAACTAAACTGACCCTAGTTTTCAAATTGTTCGGAAGTTTTTCCGGTGGGCATGAAGCCAACCCATTTCAATGTTCCCTTACTATACTCAGGCCAAGAGTGCGATCAATAACACCACCCATATAGGTATAAAAGCACTCGTCTTTTCTTTGGGAAGTGAATCAATTTTTCTCCCGCAACAACTTCAAACTATTTTTACAATTCTATTCAAAGATAGAAAAACAATATTTCCCACTGTCACTGAAATTTGATCGAAAAGTAAGTAAATACCAGAATTCCGCATTTTTAGACCATGAATATATTATGTTAATTGGTGATTCAGACAAACTTTGGAACACAAGGCGATCGAATGTCAAGACTGGTTTCATGCTATACGCTCCTCAAAATAATAATAATACATTTTAACAAGTTTAGACGGAAATGTAAATTGTACATCGATGCTGGAAAAAGTAAGTACATCACACCATTGAGGCCGATGAATGGATTTAAAATTTGCTAATAGTGGAAGGAAATATTAATTCCTTATCTGTGAAATATATTTGCGCGGGCAGAATAGTCGAAATTCTTAAATTAATGTAGGACTAGACCCACACTGGTCAATTCTCGTGATGCCAAATATTCAATTTATTTTCGAATTGACCCAAAGAATGTTTCTATTTACAGGTATTT
Source organism: Styela clava (assembly GCF_964204865.1). Classification (NCBI taxonomy): domain Eukaryota; kingdom Metazoa; phylum Chordata; class Ascidiacea; order Stolidobranchia; family Styelidae; genus Styela; species Styela clava. Next base: position 7,524,390 of record NC_135254.1, read on the forward strand.
GATTCATTTGTAACATTTCCTGCTACTTCGTGGTAATATAATACTCTTTGTATGCGTCATATCCCATTAAAGTCAATAAATATTGTAACAGATACAAGTCGAATTCTCAAAGTACGTAATAGAAAAATATTTAACACAGCGTGTGCATATGGTTTGCGAAAGTAATGGAGACTATGTAGGCTCATTTAAATCTGTTTGCGAGAAATGTCAATTGAACTATTCATTGAATTTACATACTATTAATACGAAAGGGTTGAATAACATTAAAATCCATAGTTATATTCTAAAAATTAACTTATTCCAACCCGGAATAGCGCGCCAATATACACCACAGGGCCGTGCTTTTCCGCGACAAACGCAGGATGGACATAGAAGTTGATAAAAGTTTATAATAGATTTCAATTATAAAACAAACAAAAAACAATTTTAGACAGCTGGTTGTATGATATTGTATTTTAGCATAATTGACAGCACACCCATCTATTCTACCATGGCTTGATTAAGTCTTCAAAATCAACACTTAAACTAGAATTATCTCACCCAGGAGAAAACGATAAACATTTGTTCTCCAATAACAGACTTATCAGAACGATATTACAGCAATGGACATTTAGAATGTACAATCTATTTTATCGGGTCATTTGAAGTTATCTTCGACGCGAAACTGGACCTCCAACAAAGACACTCCAATGAGGAGTTTATTTGCGATCATTCGTAACGTTTCCTGTCATTTCAAAGATATAAAATACAGTGCGTCATTTTTCTTGTGTTAAAACATCAAATAGTTCTCATTGTGGTTTCAGGACAATGGATCAAACAGGAGGACATCTTGTTAAAACATTCATTGAATGAGTCGAAGATGAACACTATCACACAGAAATGTGTCACCATAGGCAGGCGGACAACTTTCGGATGCAAATATTTTACAAATACATGGCAGGCCCTTGCCTTGACCGAACGGAATAACGCATCCACCACAAACGGGCGTTTAGGCAAAGATAATCATTTTTACACAGACAATACGTTCATTTCATTAATAGTAATGGGTCTAATATTGATGGGATCATTGTCAAACGTCATAAACCGTATTTAAATAACTTAATCTAACCTTGAGCGATCAGAACCTTAGGCTTCTACAAGCCTTTTATTCATCTTACCATAGTACTTACAAAACCCCTAAACTAGGGTAATGTGTATATTTTCTCACATATATTGGCAATTTTACTATACTATACGTAAAATATTTTTTATGACAACTTTGACAAATTTAATGATATTTTTTTGTGAATCATCTCTTTTTATCGGGTAAATGAGGATCCCATGGTAACTCATGAGATGCTCCCTGTTTAATACTGGGTAAAGGAGATCGTCAAGTCTCCCTAGCAGAAGGGTAAATAAACACAAAACACTCTGATGAGCAGAACTGGTGACGAAAAACAACAAGTTTGAAGCTATGTTATTTGCGAACTCTGTAGTTACTATGGAATGACCTACAAATAAATATTAGCAATAAATTATTGCCAGGCAATAAAATTGTAGTTATCTACCGATTTGCATATTCATTTATAAACTTATTGGCATTTCAAAATGATGTTATTCACACAAAAATATATAATACAATTTTGTTTGATCGCACATTGAAACAATACGATAAACCAGTATCGGCGACAATATATCTAACCAAATAAATGCTAATATCATATCAAATTTCGCGATTTACGAGAATATAAATTGAGAATTGAAATTGACCAAAAACATTTCTATTCGTGAAAAGCGCTTTTCTAAGATTCAAAATCACTTTCCCATCGTCTGGGCAATGACGTAAGCTTGTTTCACTGAGAAACTAAACACCCTTTTCAGCACAACAAAGTCATTAGCCGTAACCAGTATATCGTAACCCAATATCATAGGATGACGCACACTTTTAAAAACTAAATAAAGTTGCGCTAACTTTTCACTGTTTTTAAATTTCTATTTCAAATACGACAGCACAAGTTCAAAAGAAAACAAAACCAATTTCCTAGTTCAACGTAAAGATATTTTGTCTAGCAGCGAATTGCGTCAACAGAAAAGAAAACTTAAAAAGTCGGTAAAAATCGACAAAAGTATTTTGATGTGTTTTGTCACTGTGCTAATTAACTCTGCTAAATATAAAAACGAATAAACTGACTGACATTAAAACTAATTTCGCTCATTATTTCAGAAAACAGTTTATCATAAGTATTCATTAAATAGTAAACATCGTTTCGTAGATGCTTTACAGCCCAAAAAAAGTTCCAATTTCGTCATTTTCCATTTTTAAATTTCACGCCATTCAAGTCCTAATTTCACAAAGTTGAAACCATCAAAGCAATAAACAAAATAGATAACACACACCACTGCAATTTGATCATTTATATATCATTATCGCCATTATGTATATTATAATGAAACATCCACTTTCCAACACCATATATGGTCATTGCAGTATACATTGTGGTATTTCATCATAGTTAACAAGAAATTGAAGGCCCATTTAGACACTTCTCTATAATAATTACTCCAATTGAACAAAGTATAGCATTTTCCCGGTAACAAGATAATGATATCAATATTAAAAACAAATTATTATCGCTGTTTCCGATATACCCATTATAGTATCTTTAAAGGTATCGCGATAAATTAAATGTCCAATTTTTAACTCGCAACCTGGTCGCGTTCTTCATTGAAGCCACTTAGAATATGAAAGTCAGGGTGCCCTCTCTATTTCTAAGGTCATGTCCCATTAGTTTAATATTATGGAACTTTAGGAATATTTTTATTTTCAATTAATGAAAACTCAAAAACAAAATATGGACAATTTTTGGTTCTCGTGTTATAAATTTACATCAAGTTTATAGTAAAATTTGCAGTTTTTTCAATCATCATTACTAATTAATAGCACCTTAGACATACGGGCGTCCTAATAAGCGATATGAACTCAGATGTTTAATAATATGATACAATTAGGGCAATTGTCAATTAAACAAAACTATTTTAAATCAATGACAGCGATTAATAACGGACCAAAGTTGGGCTATGCTTGGAATAATGTAACTGTAAAATTTACGCACGGCGCTTGTTTGGACGATATGTAACAACGCATTTAGTGGTTTATGATCGCATAATGATTGCCTATGATAAATCTATGATGTCACAATCAGTATTGTGATTTAATAATTATAACAGTTGGCAACCTAGATATTCAAAAATCATTGCAATATACTACAGAAATAGAATATACGAAACACAGATATATCGTATAAGTTGTTGATTAACTATACTAACTATTCGTGGTTGTCAATATGTGGTCCAATGCCTATTATTCCAACTGAAGGTTCTATTTAAAGACAATGTTGTCGAAGCCAGATAGATTTAAACGGAATTAGGCTCCAAATCGATTTTATAGATGGATACAATTTTTTACGAGAAGTGGATATATGGCTCTCGTTTTGTTAAATTATTGTTCATGTTGTTGAGGTCGATACAAAAATCGTTCTTTAATTCATCCACTATTGTGATTACATTAGAATTTAATTGATCTTGAAAACGGAAGTGTCACGACTAAAGATCATTTTATTTTGGGCTCTCTGAGATTAATCATCTTAAACCCATGAAATCGAGGCATCACTCGTTTTAATTCTGTGTGACCATTGTGATAGTTATACCTTCAAATTTGCATCGTTTCGCACATCGACATGTGTGAAATGTTTTACCACAATAAACTAATACCAGTTATACAATGTTAATGGTTGGCATTCCCTTTTAAATAAATTGTAAAATGCGCGAAAATTTGAAAAACAATGAGATAAACAATGAGGAGCGAAATTACGTACATGTTACAATATTGCAGTATTTTCCCGGTTTGATAAGAGATGAGATAAGGATAGATGATTTAATTATCGGAAGGAGCGGAACTGAACCTGGTTATTAAGGGTGATTATTCAAAGACTCTAGAATAGGTAAATGAGATATTTTAAATTTGTAAATGCTGATAAAATGCAATATATGAAAAAACTGCGCTATACACTGTCGTGTTGCGATCTGCCTAGCCCTCATTCAACTCACATTTGAAGAATTTGCGCGATACGGAATGAAAATCTTCGTAGTTTTTAAATATAAAATCACCATTTTGCTTTCCGTTAAATTCATGTGGATATAAATGGACCGACATAAAAATTGTAAGTCGTGTTGGAAATTGATTATTCTAGTTACATTCACATTGGATATTCCCATTCACATTGCATATAACCTTGACTTGCTACTTACAGTAAGTTATGGCCTTTTACTTAGAAAGTGAGAAAAATAAATAGAATGTAAACAAAACGTGCGAAAGTCGGTAATTACCATAAAAGTTCCCGAGTTCGATAAGGAAATAGTTTCGATTATTAAATGTGAGAATTTGTTTTTGTGATTATATTAATATTATATCTGATTCAACTTTTCATATCTCCAGATTAATCATTGAGTTATGGGAAATGCGATTCTTGATGTTTGTTTAACAAAGTAAGAGCAGTGGGAAATCAAAACAACATTTGAACTTTTACACCGACTTTGGTAGTTGACGACGCAAATTAACGAACAAAATAAATAAACAAAGATAAATATAGACAGGTAACGTCTGTATTTGATTTTGACTCCTTTAAGGTGTTAGGGAACGATATTGAATCCAACCTAGCCGGAAACAGGTGGATAGCCATGCCAAAGCGTTTGTATTCATAGAATACAATTTGCTTTGATTATCTTGTAAATGAACGAGAAAATATGATTGGATTCTATTGATTGAGTATGTGTATGGATGTAGCTAATTTTGTTCGCATACTTTACATCAAATTGTGTAAAGGCAGGGGGATATCTTCACTTGGCTAACACAGACAGTCTCTGAACTCGTAATAGCACTGAAATGGGAAAAATCGGAATAAAATTGTGAACTTACCCTAACCTGGTACACACACCACGGGAGTACAAAACAAGACAAAAATGCTCAAACGTGTGGACACGAAGATCGCCTTTTCAGCGCGTTACAATTTCTTAAAATGTGCGGAAAATATATTACATGTCAACAAAACGTGCGAAAGTCGGTGTGACTTCGATAAGAAAATAGTTTCGACAATTATTTCGTATTTTATCGGGATGTGGTTTAAAGATAAAATTAATAGTATACCCAGAATATCAATATCATGAAATATCATCACCTACGGAAATTGAAAAAATTGTTTTGACAAAGACGCAGACGCGGTCGCGATGAACGAAACCCCACTGTTTATGTTCAAGAAAAGTATGATTATTTAATTATTAAACATTTACTGTAAGTTTTAGACAGGAAAAACTTGTGCAAAAAAAACACGAAATATGGAAATTCTCAGGAGATTTGGTGTAGGTTACTTTAATATAAGCAAGTTCGATATATTCTATAAATTTCTATTCAAATAAAACCTATTAGTGAAGAAGATTCACAAACAGATAATTTGATTGTCTGAGTTATTATTTTCTGAATATCCGTTTAATCTAAATTGAAACAACCTTCCTGATCTATGAAAATCATTATCTAACGTTAAATTATCAATTTTATGTTTGTTTAACAAAGTAAGAACAGTGGGAAAGCAAAACAACATTTGAACTTTCACACCGACTTGGTAGTTGTGGACGCAAATTAACGCATAAAATAAACAAACAAAGATAAATATAGACAGGTAGCGACTGTATTTGATCAACATCATCAAGGTGTTAGGGGAAGACATTGAATCCAACCTCACCGGAAACAGGCGAGTAGTACGTTCAATGTGTTTGCATACACGGATTAGAACCTGCTACGCTTATCTTACTGATAAACTAGAACAGTATGATAGGACTTGTCCATCAGTAACACCAGTGCATACCAAAACACGAAAGCAATGCCCAATATACGGGCACGAATCTGGGTACGTCCGATCCGTTTGTGCTGACGGATTACAACCTGCTTCGATTATCTTAAGAATAAAATGAACTAGAACAATATGGCTAGATTTGTCCGTTGGTAACAACAATACATACCCGAAACAAAAGGCATCATCAAGTATATGAACACGACGATCGCGATTCAAGGACGGTGCGGTAACACATTAGCTATGCACTTTTTATCTGAAACCGAACTATATGAATATGATTGAACTACGACTATGGAATATTATTGAAATATGATAGAATCAGAACAAGAATGCAATGCTCGAATATACCAATACGAAGATCGCAAACCTGTACCGGTACGGTAATATTAGGTGAGAATCAAGCTTGCTGGAAAACGATTTTTTTCTACAAAACCATCCTAACAACAGCAGTAACAACAACAATTTGAAAAGCGATCAACTTAAAAACTTCGTATTTTTTCTATTTTTTTGTTACATATTACCGGACATGAGAACATATATCACCGGTCGCTGTAAGATAGATAGCTTGGTTAAATTCAAAACTTTCAGGCCCATCAAGTCACGAAAGATACAAAAACTTTTAGGATACAAATATTTATCTTCATCATGTGAATACAGATCCTCAAAGGTCATCAAGGGTCACGCCTTCTAGTGTAAATAAATGACACAAAGTTTTTGAATGGACTTCTCAGAGATAAAAGAGATAGCGTGCACGGAGGGGGTCGCCAATACCAGGTCCGATTGAATAAATATAAATATTGATCAAACTCCTTTCGATGAAGACAGGTTCTCGTTGTCCGGGGTTGAAAACTAAAAATATGGGCGAGGAAGAGGAACAAAAGCAGATTTTCTGGTTAACCGAAAAACTGGGTTAATGTATAGCTGCAGGCCTGCAGCAATCACATTTTTTACTAATACGTCGCAAATGCGGATGTTCCACAATATACAGAGTATGTTATAACCAGAGCTATGGAACAGGGCAAAATTTACAATCGATTTCCGGTTGAATGATTTCAACCTCGACCCCGGGTCAAGAATGATTTTGACTTCGACTCTCGACCCCGACCTCCGTGTTGAAATTTTAACCCCGACTGCGGATCAGAAATAATTCTTACTTCGATTTTCGTTTATAATAAACTTTGAGTCAAACTTCGGATCGAAACTAGAAAAAAAATTCAATAACGGGAACTTTGGCGCATGTAAAGCCTTCTTTAACATATGCCAGAAAATGTATCGTAAATCTAATGCTTTTTGAGCATCTGTAGAAAATTTTGACTTCTTTATGATAATGGAAAGTCTGAACTTCCGACCACCGACTCCGGAGAATTCGATTTTCGACTCCCGGAGTTAGGATATACGATACTAGTGAAAACAGGCCAAGTTCTGACTTCACCCTGGTTATAATGCGGATATCACCCCTTAGTGGGTTTATTCTCATGAAAACGCGAATTCTTCTGACGAAAAATAAATCTCTGCAACAAAATACCTTCACCTACTGAAACAAAAAACTCATTATTTGCTAACACTCCTCATTATTACGTATTATGTGATAACAATAACCCCCTTTTCCTTAACTTAATTAACCTGAAAACTCCGTTCAAATAATGGCAATAATAAAATTTCTGTCTGTAAATCATTGTGTTAAAAATATTGATATTACATAAAAAAAACTTCTACGATCCATCATATATAATGGCTCTTATCTTGAAAACCGTAATTCTATTCCAATAATCTGACAAGATTCAGCAAATGCGGAATTACCTGAACCTGTATATTACCAAACAAAGTCCCCAAGCAATAATATATGATATTATTTCGACATAGTTTGCTTCTCAAATTTCACGTGATCAGATGCGCGACACTGCTAAAAAATTCGTATATTCAACCCAATTTTCTATGTAAAAGAATACATCTCGACCTACGTGTGTTATATAAAACCTGGGGCATATTTGGCCCTTCTGCTACGATTCAAACGTTTACAAGTGCTTTTACTAAATAGCGAAGGTTGAAATAACACACAAATCTGATTAATTTTACTATTTTATTTTGACTGTAACAATAATCTCCTCATTTCTCCCTGCAATTGAATGATGTATCGCAACACATATCCAGAGGCTATTCATGAATATCATAAAAAAATTAATTTTCTGTCATTTTATTACTGTTGAAGAAAATGTAAAATTAAATTGCATATCACGGTTTAATGAAATGCTAAAATCGAATTTTAGAATTGTAGTTCTTGGCTTATAAAATGCTTGGAATTTTTGTTAAATACATCGAAATTCGTTTAAAAATAGCCGTTTTTTTAATCAGGAATTTGACTTGTGTCTTCAAATATGTGTTGACGTGAACGACATATCGTAATCCAATTTGTTGAGGTTATAACTTCTCATGCGATGGAATGCGGGATTTTATTTGTGAAATAAAACCTTGATTGAATTTTATGTGTTTGCTCGCCATATTTAGCAATAAAGCAAATTATGTCAAACAATACTTGGTGATGGATATTTGGGTACTCCCGAAGTACGCGTACCTAAGGATGCCAAGTATGAGTACTTACAAGTATTCGATTCTTATCCGATTCCTAAATTTTCGATTCCGATTCTCGATTCCGAATCTCGATTCCTCGACATATTACCGAAAAAATATACCCACCCAAGCAATACCATATGAAATCAAGCAAGGCAGCGATGTTCAAATTCTGGACCGACAAGAAGGCCGAAACTAAGTAGAACCCACAGAGATCCCTCAGAACCCACAGAGATTTTTAAAATAAATAAACGTTAAAGCCTACTAGCGATATTTATAATATATATATTATATATAGTGAAGTTTGCGGTGTCGTAGCAACTCAACATAGCAGTGAAGTAGTTTGTACATATATATATGTGAAGAAATTGCCACAAAACGTTACACATTGTTTGCAATCCAAGTTTCAAACTCGAGAATCGATTCCGCGAATAATCGATTCTGTAATCGAATCCGGACTCGATTCCGCCATCCCTACGCGTACCAAGGTGGCGGACACCGCAACGTAGTATGTGTATCAGGTTAGGGTTAGGCCATAGTTTTATTCCAATTTTCCTTATTTTAGTTCTATTGTGAGTTCGGGGGCTAGCCAAGTGACTCCCATAGTATTTGTACCTGAAATTATGGCCTCACCGTAACCTGGTACACATACTACGTACCGGTGTCCGCCATCTTGGTTCACATACTTCGGGAGTACCCAGATTTGTATGGTTTTTGTTTTGAATTTTCACCAAGAACAAAGCTATAGCTAAGCAGTCTTTTAGATATAGAGAGCGTTTTGATTGGAACACACAGATTCCAGAACGTGGGCAAGGGTCTTGTACCTGGGGTCAAAAATTTGGCGCTCCTGAAGTATGTGCACCATGATGGTGTACAACCCAAACCCTAATCTGGTACACATACTATATTTAGGTTGTGTGTCATCTTGGTGCACATACTTCTGGAGCTCCAAAAATTGTGCCCATCTAGACAGGCGGGTCATTTGAGCGTGACGTAAAAAATACATTTTATGAACAATGTTTACAGTGTTACAAAAGCAAAAGTGGAAAACAATGAACCTCGTGCCCAAACTAAGTTTAATCGCAATCGTAAAAATTTCTTGAGCTATTTTAAGCTAAATCAATAAAATTGGTTTTAGTTTGGTTATGGCAGCATCAAGCCGACCAGATTGAATTACCTAACGGACCTGATTTAGCTCGCGGGTCGTAGTTTGCTCATGCCAGTTCTAGAATGTTCACGGAGAGACGGGAGACTTGGTTCAACCTTATATCTGTCATGTCAACTAGGATAAGCTAAGCACTGACTATATTAGAGTTAACTGATGCATCGAAGGTAATAACTTTTTTGTACAATGAAATTTGCTATAAACATTACAGCCTGAACATACACTGAGAAACTGGCTTTGAAGGACAGGTAATTTTGTGATTGTGACGTCAGACGATCTGACTTATCTTAGTCCACAGTGTGCTACAAAGGGTCGAGTTCGTTCCCGGCTTTCGCGTAATAATTAAAGTACGGGGTGTGATAATAAATAAACGTAATAAAACTTTAATACAGGAGGGTTAGGTACAAATGACTGAGTGAAATCACCAGGCCACATCTTTATTTAACATAGACTTTCTGGTAGTTGCAGGCACAAAAAATTTGATCATTGATCTTATGACAGGCGTTGTTCGCTTTGCAACGCTAATTGGAGTTACTCACACGTGCTAAATCAAACTAAATTAAAAACTCGTCTCGCGAACCGCACATCATTCAAATTGGCACTTCTCCACGGCCGCACATTTTTTCATGTGAGCCGCATTTGGACCGCGGGCCGCAGGTTGTACAACCCTGATTTAAAGTTTGGACTTCAAGAAACTAAAGAAAGAACAGACTATATGCCTTGAGACACACAAACCGAATGAATATAGAATTCTTGGTTCCATAATAAAAACAAAATCAAGTTGAACCGTTGAAAGCAAACGTTATTTATTTTACCGACATTTGAGACATCTGAGATGTCTACAAGGACAATCTTGTTCAGGCCAACAGTTAACGAGCTTCTATCAATTGGGGTTGATTTTATTTTGTTTATCGGACTGCAATGTCTGTATAATTGACCGCACTTAACAACAGTTTTGCTTAGAAATAAAGAAACTGACAATGAAGGTTTTTGAAAACCTATAATACACAATTCCATCACTCGCATTTTAAAAAAAATCATTTTGTATTTTGTCTATAAAGACAATCTTGTTCGGGCCAATAGTTAATGAGGATCTATCAATTGAGGTTAGTTTTATTTGAATTATAAGACTGTAATGTCTGTATAATTGGCCGCACCTACCAACAGTTTTGCCTACAAATAAAGAAACTGACAATGAAGGTTTTTTAAAGCCTATAATACACAATTCCATCACTCGTCTTTTAGAAAATCATTTTGTATTTTGTCTATAAAGACAATCTTGTTCGGGCCAATAGTTAATGAGGATCTATCAATTGAGGTTAATTTTATTTGGATTATAAGACTGTAATGTCTGTATAATTGGCCGCACCTACCAACAGTTTTGCCTACAAATAAAGAAACTGACAATGAAGGTTTTTTAAAGCCTATAATACACAATTCCATCACTCGTCTTTTAGAAAATCATTTTGTATTTTGTCTATAAAGACAATCTTGTTTAGGCCAACCGTTAACGAGCATCTATCAATTGGGGTTGATTTTATTTTGATTATCAGACTGCAATGTTTGAATAACTGGCTGCAGCTACCGATAGTTTTGTTCAGAAATGAAGAAAGGTTTTTAAAAGCCTAACACACAATTCCATCACTCGCATTTTTGAAATTCATTTTGTTTTTATATTCCCTGACTGAGTGAGTTCTGGCCCCCGCTACAAACTTTTCAACAATCACAAAAAATCGGTCAGTACTGTTATAAACACACAGCAGTCACTATCAATATCCATCACCGGCTAATTAGAAGCTAAATTATTTCATCTCTTTCAGAAAGCATAACTGAAGATCTCACTGCCGTATTCGTGCCAGCAAGCTTCCTAAATCAACTGTTTTTATACAAAGTCCTCTCGAGTATTATGGCATCACAATCGTCCATTGTGTGTTTAAGGAAAGGTAAATTATGACAACGACAATGTAAAATAACTTTATTTATTTTAAGCTATAGCGAGGACAGTTGCTATTTGCCTGTCGGCGTCTTTAAGCCTTTACTTTTACAAAACAAATGTTTGAAATTTACAGGCATTCTACAGTTTTAAAAAGTTTTTTTTTTGTCCAATTGCGGTAAACAATTGTTTATTGAAGGCAAATGAACAAAAAAGGAGACCAAATTTTGAAACCTTCACGGAAGTGAAATTTTGTGTCTGAATAACTTGAAAACGGCCATAATTTGTACAAAATTAATTTGTTTCACACGTTTTGAAACAGTGAGTTTTATTAAGTCAAAAGTTTCTTTGTATTTAATCGCGTATTTACATATGAATACCAAATCCTCATCAAACATGGCCGATCTTTGTAGTTCATTTCTTGCCAGGTACAGACATGGCAAATATAATCCACAAACGTTTCTTATTTTTGTCCCCAAACCTAATGTTTTTACGATGGAAATACTGTTATAAATATGCAGTATGTTAACTAAAATTTGTGCGAGATTGTCGTTATGCCTTCACAATAGACAACAATTTGATACATTATTCTTTGAGTTTTTAGTATGTTCCAAACCTGGCATGTCTTTGGTGCTCGAGCAAATTGTGTAGTTGGGCCGCCGGATTGTCTTAAAACAGAATTTATCGAACAAGTTCTTTTACAGCATTTTTAAATCCGTATTGGAATGTTTGTAATCTCTGAATACATGAATAACTTATATTCGGATTTAATCGCTATATGAGAAAATATTTTTATGTTTGATTAGTTTATTTACCTTCGAAAACTAACATAACAAAGACAAATTAAAGATTTTAAATTCACTACCAACCGTTTAAAACCGCGTTGTGAATTTGAAATTACAAAACCGCTTGTTCCTTTATTGATAACACTTTAACTTATTCACTTTTGGGGTTTTTGCCTTTAAATATCTCGTTGCCCGTTTCCGCCGCTTCCCATTGAGCATACCGACGGGTGTATATTACAACACTAGACGGTCGAAGGAATGTGCGTACTTGAAGTAACGGCATATGGAGACCAAGCTCCTCAAAATTAAATTAAGTTAATCGCAAAATGCCGTCTTCGCATGGCATGAATCCCCCTTCTAGACTTTTTGCCCGTGATTTTGGAGTAGAATGGATTTTCCCCAAAAAGCGAATTCTTTAGAGATTTTTAAAAGATAGGGACTAAACATAGAAAAGGGTAATGGTTAATTTCTATAATTTTCAAATCAAACATATTATGATTTCCATTCCCGACGCAGACGCTTTCATTAGCCGAGACATCATGCTCGAAATATTTCAAGACCTTTATTGTTACGGTTCAATTCAACATGGGCATAAACATTAAGGCTGAATTCGACTGATTTGATCAGTATGTTTTGCGGTAAATATGTACACGAGTCGACTGATGTGAATACATACACTTTTAGATGATATGGTGTCTGGTTTGATTGTGTGATTTACAGACGTATACACAAAACCCGCCAAGAATTATTTATCCATAACTGAGGAAGGATCATATTTGGGGCATGCTTAAGAATGAGTATTTCTAGCTAAATATAATTTTTCAAAAAATTCAAAAGCGTCCGACACGGAAATACGCCGCATGCCATGTCGCGACGGTAGAAAGTACCCGTTCCCTATACTCAATGGCGCCTGTCAAACATTTGTCATTACGGAACGCAGCTATACGTCTTATAAGACGTAATGTTACAGCAATTTCGATAATAATATCGTTTATAGGAAAATTGTTTTACGGATATTTGAACCCATACTAACCCCAACCCATGAGTTTTAGCACCCGCGGATATAAACATGGGTTCGAATGTACATGGTTCAAATGTACGTGGGTTCAAATGTACGGTCACCAAACATTTGTCATTGCGGAACGCAGCTATACGTCTTATAAGACGAAATGTTACAGCAATTTCGATAATATTATCGTTTGTTGGAAAATTGTAATCTTTCAATATCAACAGTGGTGTGAAAAAAACTTGCTATCATTTGGTTTCATGTTAGTAATGCCGCATTACGATAACGCCTTCGCAAGTAAGTTAAAGTCGGTTTATAAGGTTTAAAGACAATTCTCAATCTGAGTGTTCTGGAATTCCTCTGTCTATTTTTGTGAGGAACAATAATGAGCAGAACAGCTCCACCTAACGACGAATTCTAAGTATTGTCATTTTGAGATATGGTTCGACTCCGTAACGCAGCGCTCAGCAGCGACAGCGGTTGCGAAGGTGGATGTAACGTCTATTTACTACGTCACCAAATGGAACAAGATGAACATTTCTAAAATATAAGAGTCAAATAATGTAAGAATATTCAGCAATATATATGGGTAACCACGAAGTCCTCAATTTTTAGAAATGCAAAGGGAATTCATCGATACCATATATTGTTTCGGCTCTTACAGATATATTAAAAGAAGTAAAAATACTTGAACAATCACTGATTAAAAAACAACAAACCTGGTTAAGGTATATTGAGAACTGACTTCATAACAAAAATGAAATTGTAAAGGGACTTTATGGACTGTATGACATTCCACTTTCGATTAAAAGTATAGGTAACAGTGATTCTTGCCGCTTTATTAACTTTATCAAATTAACGCTTAAATACGCAAGTAACGTCAGAAGTTCCCGCTTTAAAAATTCTCAAAATGTTCGATTTGGACATAATGAAACTATTGTTGGATCAATGATACTTACCCTATTTCATGTTGCCATTCTTCCGTATCTTCACTGTAAGGGATATATTCACTTTTCGAACGAACTCTTGTCCCCGGATTCTGTCGAAGCTGCACTGGTTTATCCGGAAGGGCTTTGTATGCGCGCGCTTGGGCAAGCGCAGATATTTCGATGTCAGTTTTGGTGGTCAATTCCGCTGAACTTTCGCCACTATGATTACTATTTTCGGTCGGTTTTTCGGGCGTTTCTTCCTGGATTTTAGTATTTCCATTATTGTTAGTTTCAACTTCAGTTATTTTTGATTTTTCGTGGTCAGCGATTTCTTGTTCTTTTGTATCCGCTGATTCGGCAACAGGAGATTCGTCGCGCTTGGCAATTTTGTCACGTGGTACATTGTCTGTGTATTCTGCTTTTATGACTGGTTTTGCCAAAGTCAACTCCCTGGATAAATCGCTAACTCTCGAGGACGAAGCAGATAGTGATGCAGAATAATATGATGACGTAGGCGAAGGTAATGACGTCACTGACGGAGGAGGTTCTGGGGAAATCGGCCCTTCGTCACCACTGCCTGGACTAGAGTACCCGCTACTTGCATTGTCAGCACTTTTTCGGCGCCGCGTTTTTTTCTTGCGTTGTTTTTCATCGCGTGGACTGTCGCGAAGCGAAACAGTACTATGGATTTCGTCATCAAAAGACTTTATTACGTCACTATGATTTACAGACAATGTGACGTCATCACCCACAAAAGATTGGCTATTAGTGTCTATTGCACTTGCATCAATTTGCACATTTGCGGATTCTTGCATATTAGCTTCTACAGGAACTATGGGGATTTCTGCTGCTTGCGGAATAGGCAAGTTTTCTCGACTGGCTGACTCCTTTCCAAAGGACTTTGTATTATTTTTCTGTGAGGACGATACGGCATCCTGGACCTGTTCTATTAAATATTGCATGACAGAGTGAACGACTTTCTCTATAGATTCCGATACAACGGCTGGAAACGCCGATTCTTGAGGTTGAGAATCTAATGATTGTATATGTTCTTGATTAGTAGTTTCTTCAGCTTTGTGTAGAATCGATCCCCCATCGATTTGTACTTCATCGTTGTCGCTAATATTCGGTGGAATGCTGGAACTTTGAGATAATTTTTTGAGTTTTACATGCCTTGGAGGAGGCGTTACTGTGGGTATTGTAATGTTATCTGGTAAATTTGATTCGCCTTTTTGAGGTATTTTGGTCTGTGGCCCCGAAGGTTCTGTAGGTCTCTTTACTTCCGCTGATAGAGAAGCGTCTATTAAGTTACTACTTATCACTGCATCTTTGACTGCCAGATCGGGCGTCGTTACTGAATTTTCTAAAGTGACTTCTGCAAATGGTTCAACTGTGTCCGCCACAGGTATTGTGGGTGTTACGTCTGCCGGGGACATTTGCTCATCGCTCGGATTGTTTTGAAAGGACGAGGTGGACGAATCGGATATGGACGGTATATCAGAAGGGCGGGGCTCTGGTGTGGGCGTGGCTACTTCTGTTCCTAGAACGGGATTCTCATTACCGTGACCGACGTCTAGATCGGGCGTAGATATTACGTCCGACCCAACATCGGTCGTTAGTGCATAAGGTGCCACGTTTTCCGGGGGTTTAGGAGCGTGTCTCTTTTTCCTGGGACCTGGAATAGGTCGTGTAGGACTTGTGGCAGGCGGATGTGGTTGGAGTCTATTTACTGCAGAATTCGAAGAATCCGGATTTTGACCGACAACGTTGGACCAGCCATCCGATACAGGCACAGGTTCAAAGGAACGTTCGTACGTGCTTTTGTGTACATCTGAAGGCTTCCGTTCACTGCTTTTCCATGGCCGCAAGTTCATTAAGCGTCCCAATCTACCACCGACGCTATCCGTTTTCGATGATCGTTTAGTCTTTGAGGGTGGTCGAGGCTTGGCAGAATCGTAAAGTGATTTTGGCCGGGTGTCATTATTCTGTGTCACAAACTTGTTGCGACGGCGATTCATGAAACCCGGGGAATCTGGAGATGCCATGCTGAAAAATAAATAGTAATCCAATTTATTTATTGGATCTTCTAGAATTAAAACAATAATCTTGAACAAAAATAGTTTTCTCTCTGGGTCACAAAAGTTATAAGTGGACCGCGGATCTCACGACCATAGGCATATAAACTTTCGTGGAGTTGATTGTTTGCCCCGAACAATCTTACATGCGATCAGTCATAAATAGCCATGCAGAGACCAGTTCAGCAAATCGTACCTAATGTACTAGATACCAGATAGACAGCCTATCTGACTGCTGCTGCATTATTTAAGAGATTTATTGTGAATACAAATCCGAAGGCGTTCAGTAGCTAAAGCATTTCCGAGAAAGAATTGAATAAATCAAAATAAATAAAATGAAATAAACAAATAGAATATAATTATGTTGAAGAGAGTATGCTGTTTCGTACGATAAAGTACAGACTCGCTCATGTATACCATTCTGATTGATACTTATTAACTACAAATACTCTGATTCAGCAGTGGCAATGCTAGACAAAATTTGGCCAACTGAACTTGATTTTCCTACAGATAGTGCAACATTGGGAGACAAAATGACTCGAAGAAATTCATCAAATCTAACTCGGAAGAAATTGAATGAAAATAAAATAAATAAATTGGACATGATTGCAGTGAGTGTGCTGTTTTGTACGATAAATATTGTAATCTACAGACTCACTTGTTTACATGCTCATTGGTGTTAAATACTGTTTAAATGTCAAAGGATTTGAATACCATTCTGATTGATAATTATTAATTACAAACTTTCTGATTTGGCAGTCGCCAAATTTCCTCATTTCACATTATTATTAGTTTTTATGTGCAAATATTATATTTATAAGTGGTAAAAACAATAATCATACTTTTCTGCGTCTGATAGGTTCAGAGGTGATTCCGGTATTGGATCAGTTAGTTCTTCATCGGAGGATGAATTGATATCGAGGTCCCGGATAGCAGCAAAATTTTCCGAAAGTGGACGAGTTGTTGCGAAACTCTCCGAAAGTGGCCGACGTTTTACGAACGATTCAAAAACGCTGGCGTACTTTGGAGATATCTCATATTGTTTTGTTTGCTGTTCCGGTGATGTGCGGAATACTGAAAGACGAAGTGTACCAGGTTGGAATGGAATATCTGAAAAAATAAGGAAGGATATAAACATTATGGCAGTGAATAGCAATACATGATAATGCAGGGCAGGGTTTCTCAAACTTTTGGAGTTATCGAGCCCGTGAAAAGATTGACTATTATTTACGTCGCCCACAATGAATATATAAAAATAAAACACATTAATATTCACCGATAAATGTCTCTGAATAATTGAAAATATTTTGTTTAATGACTCGGATTTATTGGCTGCTTTGTATTCGAAAAATATTCAGTATTTTATTAAATAAACAAATATCCCTAGGGCTCCATATGAAAAACTTTAAGAACCTATGATGTAGGGAATATGCCACAATTGATTCTAAATTGTTCGACTCCGCGAAAATTAGGCAGGAGTCTCAAAAATACTGTGCAATTTGTCGCAGACATTTTGTCTCACTTGTCCCACACTCTTATTCCACTTATATCAATCTCACTTCATATGAAAAATACAAAAGTTACATATTTACCCTAACCCAGAATATAGCACGAATTCCACTGCACATGGTTATTTTACCAATTTGCCAGGTATCTATCTACCCTAACTCATAACAGTAGAACAATTGGAACAGGTGTGGAACGAGTGTGATAAGAAGGGAACTATAAAGAACATGACGTTTTTGAGACACCAGAATTTAGCAATCTTTACTGTTCTAGACTTCTAAGCGTATACCAAAAGAATATTTCATCTATTTTGAGGGCTGTGGCATATTGCCCACTCAACCACTTGAAGTTGTTGGAAATACAATGTTCCAAATATGTACAAAATATCTATTCTAGTCTGATGTGGACACAAACTTAATTCTAGTGTACTCAAATGACGCAACAATACTTCTAAAAATCACATTGTGACTGCGTACTTGAAGTTTTGTGACGCAACAATGTGAATGTTGTCTCTAACAAGTGGTATTAGCTGCTGTTTTGGTATAATGATCGTCACCCGCAAGGACACGTTTAAAGTTAGTTTTGATTATGTACCTTCGAAAAGGGAGTACATTCAGGGACAAACTTCACATAATTATACTTTTATTATACTCTTCGAACTACGCCAAATTAAATCGATGGTTCTTTACGCATTAAATTCTTGCATTGGATGAAATTGGTATTTTACTTCAGTACAAGGCCGTCTTATTGCTGCTCCCGAGCGCCACTACGCGGTACGCAAAAAATGAGAAAATATCGAATTTCAGCGCCTTGTTGTGAATATTTTATAATCAAATACTCAAAAGTTCGCGTACATTTGTAGCGTCATCTTTTATTGCGAAATGCACATATGTGTCGTTCACATTTATAAATGTTTTCAGAGTGGCAAATACGATCAGGAACGCCGCCATTTTTCAAGCATAAAGCGACCATTGTTTATGTTTTGTTCAAATTCAGTATATTCATGAAAACAAAAATATTTTACTTGAGCCCGAATTTTTTCGAAAATATGGGGAACAAGCCGATAATGACGAGGGCTTACGATTATTATATTAGCTCTTATTATATATACTCGTAACATGGCCGAATACCATAAAATTGAAGTCTGTTAAGAGTCAAGGTCACACCTAAGTTGAGCTGTACGGTTACAAAAACTACCTTAAACCTTGTCTATAATGAGATATTCCTTGTATAAGATGATCATGAAATAAAAGACGCTTATTTTAAAGTATAGTAGAGAGAGACGTCGTTAAAGTGTAATGTGTTTTTAACGTTGACTCATTTGTTTGAATTCCATGTTAGAATTCCCCTATAACTCCGTCAACATGACTAAGACAACGATTCTCGTTTAAAACTCTTTTACGATTGTGCTTGGACGATATTTGATTATGTATGAGCCATATTTAGGTTAATTCTTTTTCCCCACAAATTGCACTACTGACTGAATATCAATGATAAATGAACTCAGTGATAACTATGTTTGTAGTTTTGACTGGCATAACCAGCGAATTAAATATAAGCAACAGGACATTCACCCTCAACCAACAACTTAAGATATCTCGTTCTTCTTTAGACCATTGGTTCTCAAACTTTTTGAGCCGCGTCCCCTTTTTAGAATTTGTCAAGTCTCGCGCCTCACCTCAAAAATAACTAGCTAACAATAGGCTACAAACACCAGATAGTAAGGCGAAAGTTTGTTTTATTCAAAAAATACGTTAAAAATACGTGAATGGAACGTAAATAATGAAATAAAAGAAAAGTTTTGAAATGTGAATATAAAAACTAAGGCGGGCACAACCAAATATTTAACAATATCTAACAAATATTCGTTTTTAATTAGCTTCACGCCGTCATAAAAAATTGTCTACGCCCCTAGTGGTACGCGCCGTTTGCGAACCACTGTTTTAGACCAGGGCTCTTGAAACTGGGCCCTCAGTCTTGTTAGAGGGGGCCACCTAACGGTTCTCTGTGGGCTCGAGGTACCATTCTAGACGACTGCATGCATTAAAAGAAAATTGACTGCAATTTGTTTAATTTTTTGTTGGCTTGGCTTATTGAACAAGGCGTGCCAAATAGAACATTTGACATATTTTTTAATTCAAGGGCAGAAGGCCACCGAGCGTTAGCAGTCTTTGGAAGGCGGCCGCCGGTAAAGGAAGGATGAGAACCATTGTCTTGGTTGTTACCAAGGGCCATACTAAATGGCTTGGCGGGCCGAGTTGTGGCCCGTGAGCCGCAATTTTGCACACCCTTGTCTTAGACTGATGTGAGACACAAAATCTATTAGGAAGATTATCAAACATTTACATGATTTTTAGCAATTCCAGGTTATCACACAATATAAAAACCACTTACCATTTTGGCGCTGCATTGGCATGGTGCCCATTGAATTCTTTAAAGTTATAGCTATGAGGTTATATTTGTACTGGACATGAATTAGCATGCACCAACATATTCACTATAAAAAATATAAAAAAAATGAAACTATTTATTTTAAGAGTCAGAACAGAATGTCATTTCATTTCGGGACATGTCATAGAAGAACGGAACATAAATTTAGTGTTAATCAACCTAAAATTCCTCTAGCCTCCGACCCAATAACCAAGTCTATTATCTGTAACTAGCCCACTCAGAAAAGTGATCGCCCATCCCTGTACTAAGACAACACTAAACGTCACTAAACTGAGATGATACAATGATGAATAATACAATATTACACAGTGGATGTACTTCAGTATCATCTCAACCTGAGCTCATATGTATACTGATTAGTGTTATTACATATTCTCTACGAACAAAGCTCCAGACAAGTTGCCAGTAATCTGTATAGAGCTCCTGAATTATTAAATATGAATAAGTGGGCGAATTTTAATACCATTTTTATCAATGTATTTATGCGAAATTGGATTTCCCACTTGCGAAGACAGAAGCCCGGAACCAGCTTAACTGTGAAAACAATTTACGATGTCCACCACAAAACCTCAAATTAAACGTCTTATCAGTCAAAAACAACTGCACTAATGAAAATTATAAAAAAAATTGCCTGTTTTCAAAACTTTTCATTTATTTTATTATTTACGTTTCATTCTAGTATTTTCAACGTGTTTGCTAAATACTAACAGTAGACCATTTCTCAACACAGTTCTTTTATCAAAAATTTCAAGATTGCGACAAAAAGCGTGTCTCGGGAAGCAGTGCTTGTAATATACCTATAATTAACTTAATATAAGTTAATATGAATCAGACTGATAATGTGTTGCAAGCATTTGAATACTCTGTGTTATTGGGGCCATGTAACTATAGCAAGATGTCGTCGCAGACATCGCTATTGAGTAGTTCCATGACCGAATTGTCATTTTTACGTCCATATATGATTATGATATAACGAAAGGAAACGTTCATATCGATTTTGACACTGACATATTATGGTGTTACTACAGAGATCAACAACATTGATTTAAATTAGAATGCTTATATATATACATATTATTCTAAATATTATATTTCTCAAATACCCGGTTTAAACCAAATTAAGTTGCACACAGTGATGTGGTAATTTAGTTCTTTGTCATCGGATCAACTTACTTATTCAAATCATAGTGCTTAAAAAAAATAAGATGTACATGCTTTGAAATATACCATAAAACTTTGGGACTTTCCAGAGACATTGTTTGTACGCTATTTCTAATTCAAAAAAATTCACTAAATAATGTCTATACATGCCAAATGATTACCTTGGATAGCTGTTACCATACTTGTCCCTGAACCAATAAACAACCGATGGGCCGTAATTGGCTTACGAGTTACGACTGAATCGTTTTTTCTTTTCGGGCTGAAAATGTGAAACCTTATGTTATCCTATATTAATACTTTGTCTTACTTTGGCTGCTGACCTTGACTATTCTTTTTAAGTTAGGAATCAGCCCAGTCCTGACTGGCGATTCAATTATTTAAATCCCAGCCGACCGACATTACTTATAAGACGAATATGTTACCTAGCAAACGACTTAACTGGCAATTACCTGGATACACATCTTCGTCTGTTGGGGGCATAGTGACGTCATATAAACATCATGTTAAATGCTGGATTACATGTGTCATTTAGTATAAACAAACACACTGCTGTGTTTAGTAAATTACGTCGCTAAAACCTAATTGATAAGATCCCCTAGCAATCATATGAGTGCAACTTAATGCAAATTTATTTCTAGTTAAAACTGAAACAACTCCATATAACTTAAAATAAGTCATGGCGACCTATCGGTGATCTTTTGTACAAAGCCCCCTTCACTAATGCAAAAATATGAGATTTGAAAAAAACAACTCCGCCACGTTTATATATGAGAAATTAGGGTACTCATGAAGTATGCGCACCAAGATGTCGCACAGCCTGAAACCTAACCTGGTACACAGCCTGAGTTCAGGTTGTGCGCCATCTTGGCGCGCATACTTCAGGAGGTCCCAAATTAGTAATTATACATTTGGAGTTGAGGTTGATTTAAAAATTTGAATTTCCGATGCAATCCGAATTCCGAACCCAAACCCTAACTGGATAATTACTAATTTTTATTATTTTGAGCGTTGTCAGATTTTAGGACTCGTTTGTGGTCGACAGTCATTAGCAGTGCAATAGCATATAGGGCGATCTGAGCTAATTTTGCTTCGTAAAAGTAATGTAACGGATTTATACAGCTTTGATACCTATGTTAGCTATGTAAAGGCTGGCTTTTTCCAAATCGACTCGTCCAAACAATCGATAGACGAAATTTTCTTCACAAAACTATACAGATCAGTGGCAGGCATATATGTAATTACAATAAAGGCATTTCAACACCAAAGTCATTGGTCTACGATGATCTGACGCGATGAAAAATCCATCCTTAGATCCAAGTGTAAAAAAACCTTTCCGAGCCAATCTCTTATCTACTACATATATCAGATAAATATTAAACAATTTTGCGACATATCTACCGTCTGCCGATGCACAGCCAATTCCGTCTACTCTATTGTTATTTTAGATAGAATTACACCTTGATAACGCAATTTGAATCGTATGAGATGTACTGCTAAAATTTGATAAAATGCCACCGAAAGTAATATATGACGTCAAAATGACGAGGTAACAGCATTACGGTGTTTGTTTGTACGTACCTTCTGCGCTTATTTAATATAAAAAGCGTCTACAATATTTTCGACCGAAAACCTTCACATAAGTGTCAAACTGCAGACATTGCCCAGAACTGCATCTCAATTGGGCGTTCCTAGAATGCTATTACAAAAGGGATAAAACCGACTAGAATTCGACTGTTTGTACAACTCAACTGGGTGATCTATGTATTGTAATTGAGGCCAGGCTGGCGGATAAACTCAAAAAGCGCACAGAATTCACCGACCTTGTCTATTCTAACGTTAAATATAACTAATGAGTAGTATTTGTCAATATTTAAATCAATTTGAGCATCAGTTTTTCCATAACAATGGGCAATCGCATTTCTCATTATGGCAATGTCGAAAGCACATTCGAATTTACTCCTTTTCTAATAGCAAGACAACAGCATTCCATCCCGGCAAGGTGTCATTAAATATTTAGGAATTCACAAGTTTTGAGACATATGTTTAACGTGCCTACAATCCCACAACAAAGGTACGAAATAAAAATTAAATTCCCGAATTTATTTCAACCCGCTGCAACTGCTGTTGTATATTTTCTCCCGTGTCGATTGCGTAACAGCAGAAGGAAACAAAAAAAAATCGCCAAAATATTATTAATAAGGTCTACGATATGATCATCATACGAATATCTGCATAACTGACCTATTTTATTATTCTCATTCACACAGTATTCGAATTGCTACATTATGCGCGGATTGATGTGAATAAATTAACAACTTATACCCAAGGTGTGCAACATTTTTTTGTCCGTGGGCCATATAACCAGGGCATAGGCACCTGACAAATGGAAAAAAAAACGCAGCGACAAGAGCAAAAATCATTATGTATTTTTACCCATGTGAGCGCCCATTTAATTAAACATAAACTGTCGGATTATAATTTATTGCTTGATGTGAAAAAATCTTGGTGCTGACATGGGCCACACTAAATGGCATGACAAGCCGGGTTGAAGCCCTTGGGCCGCCTATTGCACACCTCTGACTTGGACTAACTAGTAGTCGCGCTCACAATGGAGGAAAGTGTCAGTTTCTACTTTCAGATTGGAAACCCTTCATTCATAAATAACAGAACACCCTTATTCTTTTATTGGGGCCTGCATAATGAAAACAACAACTCCAACTAGACTTTAGTATAGAATCTAAATCTTTGCTGAAATGGAAATACGCAGGCTTCCGAACCAAACTGGTCTTTTTGTTCATGATGAAAGTGAAAAATTCTGGTGTCTTGGACAATACAATTTCCCGGGTCACGCAAATCAAACAGTGAAGCCTAAATTCAAAGCAATGAACCCACAAAACCAACAGTTCGTCAATTTCAATGAAATTGTGTATTCACTGTCATATTTACGAATTCCGCGTCAATACTTGACATAGAGAATTTTGAAAAAAAAATCTGTTGCGATACCAAATTAAATATAATAACGACGTCAGAGAGACGTCACAGGCTAAGATTTTGAAGTTATGACAAAACACTTGAATATGCTTCCACTCTTATAGCAATAATAAACCTAATCTTCTGATTTGGCTTAGATTTTGAAAGTGCAGCAAAAGACAATGTTATCTCTAAAACTAACAGTGTATAAACAAATTTGAACGTCCTTTTTTCTACTCACTACTGTGGCTATAAGAAACGAGTTGAACACTTTAGTACATACTGTTATTTACACAAGGCTACACCAGATTTTAATTAAGGTAAATTTTACTTACAACACAGTTCACTTTTTCCTAACTCGCCAATTTCAAATTTCGTTTAAATTTTACTTGTTACTTATGGTATGTTGATAGGTTTTTGTCTGTTTGTTTGTTTGTCTGTTAGATACAAGCGATATCTCACGGAAGTGAGGTTGAATCTGCTCCAAATTTTGCATGTGCATTCATCATAGCTCGGATCAGAAGCCTATTGATTTTGGATGAAATGATTATGATTATGTCGTATATTTAACGAATTATTAATTAATTAGTGATGGGACACGCGGTGTCTCTATGGAGTCAGAGCGAATGAATCGAAACCGCAGTTTCTGTTTTGGGGGAATCCCCTAACTTTCGATCGATAAGTCTTCGGTCTCCGACCGATATTCTGGTTTGTTCATTGAGCGTTCTACGCCCAAGACTATAATCCGGAGGACACGTAACACCTTGATTGTAAATACGTCAGACTAGAATATAAAATTTATGTGGTCTGTATTATATTTTCTGGGTAAGTTAGTTAAAACTTATCATAGCTAACGCTAATTTAGGCGCTTATTTCAAATTTCATTGAACCTTACACTTCATTGCACGTACTACGTTTATGACACTAATTCGGAGGTCGACGTAACTCCTTAATTGCATATACGGCTTCTATTCTCAACTTCAGACTACTTGGCAAATAAAGAATACCGGAAAGTCCTCATAATTCCGATATGAATAATAGATGTGAGCTATAGAATTTCACTAATGCTCAGCACAAAATATATTTCCTTACGGTATGTTGAACCTTATACACTTAGAAATATTGTAAAGTTTTTACGATTTTCCCTGCCTACTATAAAAGTGGCTGGCTTATTATGACTTCAGATAGAATTATCTGGTGGTATGTTTCAATTTATAGCCATTACCTTGTTAGTAGTTACTTGCACCTATTCTACCAGCACTCTTTCAACTTTTGGGTAAAGACTCTGCTCTGAGTAAACTTGCCTGCCAGTTGTTTATTTTACTTGAATCGTCCAAGTTTCAATTCAAGCTGTCTGTTAGCAGCAGCACTTTTCCGGGTTTAAACTTTGGAACAACTCTTAGTCCGTCAGAACTCTTTGTACGTTTAGTTTACGACTCGAAATCTTCCTTTGAGAAAACTGAATAATAAAAACGATGAGCCACAACATTTTGTGGTAGCCATAATGACGACATGAAAAAGTGAAATTACCAAATTGTCTAATAGCACATTTTCATATGAATAGGTACTGAAAAGATGGATAAACATACTGTTATAGTGGCCATAATAGAACGTTTAAATTACTACGCAAATTATCTAAGAATCGTGTATGATTAAATATGATAAAGTATCGGATATCTTCTTGAATATTTTCGTGGCTGTATGACGTCACAATTTCAATAGGATAATCCATTGAGCTATAAACTTCATAAATTAATTGTATGCTGTTTGACCACATGTATACTTGAGTACTCGTAAGCCAATTGTTCCGTGGAAATACGCAAGGCCAAATTAGAATGTCTTTCTCGCTGCGCAAATAATATCTACACCTTTGAATTGATAATAAGAATGTGTACCCATATAAATTTGTGTTGAAAACTCTCAAATCAGAATTCTTCCACTATTCATACAAGACGAAATATTTATTAAATGTTCGTTGAAATACTTAAAAGTGGAATCCTTGAAAATTAATTCACGATCTTGGTATACATACATATCAAAAACCCATAATATAAACGTTCAAGATCGATTTTCATAGTAAGGGAGCACTCTCAGTACAAGCTTGAAATGTCCTTACAACGGGGCAAAGGTCATTCAGTCGAAGAGGAACTAACTGCAATGAGATGTTAGGAATATGAATTACAATTGCGCGGTAGATTGATAACTATTATTCGTGAGTTTACTATTCCAAAGATATGTCTTTGATCCCAGAATATTTCGACAAAAACTGCCAGCGCTAGGGACTAACTGAGAAGTTGCCTGAAAACCAGTTGCTGAAACTAGAACAGCTCTGCCATAAAATTAAAACTGGAGTAAAAGCGACTGGAAATAAGTCTTAGTCGTAAAAGGTTCGCGAACTTAGTTATAACAAGTTCCAATGAAACTCGAAGTTTAAGGTAATGTATATCTGTTAAGACTTAAGTATGCCTCACCTTACACCAATGGTTAAATTCAAAATTTCAAGAATGGGTTGTCTTTTGTATGGAACTCACTATAGAAACAGGTTTCCTTATTTCAGAAAGTATATGTCACTACGTAAGCTACATTAATATGGCGCGCGTTACATAAATATAACACGGAACTTTCGAAACGCATAATATAACGTTCGTCGTCAGCTTCAGTTCACGTTACTCATATACTACAGTAATCAGCGCTCCAGAGGTGAGTGTATATCTATATGGAGGTAACTAATTTTTTTCGCCTACTTCACATCAAGTTGTGTAAAGGGACTGAAACCTGTCGGCAGGGGTTATATTCACTTGGCTAACACAGACAGTTCCAAACTCGTAATAGAACTAAAATACGGAATATCGGAATAAAATTATGGTCTAACCCTAACCTGGTACACACACTACGGGAATACGTATAGTTTTCTAACATCTGAAACAAAAAACGAGGACGGGTTCGCTAATACCACTACATTCAACGCTTACACGTGCGAATCCACGCATTCCACCACTGTATATATCGTTGTACAAGATCATTGAACAATCCTTGAACTAAAATATGTGGTCAATATTTTCTTTTGTCGTTGTCTGTGGCCAATTTTTAAGCCAAATTAGTCCTAATTATCGGTTATGCGATCTTCGGAGAATTATTACAATAATACGGGCTCATTATTATGATATGTTCGACTCAGGGGTATAATTAACATGTCGTACGCTTCCGAGACCTGTTACAAGGTTGTCTTAACTGGAAATAACATGGTGTGCTAGTCATCTCTTTGACTGACGTAACTTAGCATGACGTCAAGTCGTCAATTAGTGAACTATGTGCAGTCTAGCACCGTTATGATGTCTCATAAGCGAATCTGAATATAGAATACTAAACTAGGGCGCAGAAAAATTAACTGGCAAATCGTCTCTATATGAAAACCTCCACTTTGTGAAATTCCCTCGCAGGCTGTTTTTTTTTCACAAAGCTTATTTGGAGAGCTTCAAAATTCTTGATCAAACTGTATCTACTGACATCTACGTGGTACAAGTGGGTCACATCGACTAAAAGTAGAAAAGCGCTACAGTTATCAATATTTCATGTTATAGAAACATATATTAAAATCTAATTTTTTCAAGCATAGATATCCCCACTCAAGTGATAATTCTGATACTTCTACAGATATTCCAGAAATGAAAAGCGTTGCGAAACGATTTGCCTCACTTTTCTATTTCTCGTGCATGAATTGTTTGATCTTAATGGAATTGGAAATCTACCACGAGCCACAAAATCCTAAGAACCACTGACATACTCTATTAAACTTGTATCGTGTTGATACTATTGCTTTACATCATGAAAAGGTTGCGAAACGATTTGCCACACTTTTCTATTTCTCGTGCATGAATTGTTTGATCTAAAATGGAATCTGAAATCTTTGACAAGCCGCAAAATGTTGGGAACCACTGATATAATCCATTATAATTGTATGGTGTTGATACTATTGTTGTACATCATGAAAAGGTTGCGAAACGATTTACCACATAGCAGTTAGCAACTATTTCTAGAGAGTTAATATGCTGATGACTCAAAATTTTATGTGATGACAGAGAAAGCATTACTCAGCTTCATAAAACACTTCTCATTTACATTGTTCAAATGGAGATGAAACGAATCGAGATTATCATATCATCCTCGTCTGAAAAAAACTGAGTCAGCTATAGATAGATGGCCTATTTGCTAATTTCCTGCCGCTCTAAACAAAGCTTAATCTAAAACGCTAAACGCCTGATCATAGAGCCAACAAAATGAGATTATAATTGCATCGGGACCTAAACCTAACAAACCATATTCTACGGAGTCTAAATTATATATATCCGCACACTTGGCAGGAATTGAATGTATGCTAGGTAAGTAACTCAATAGTTTCACTTTAGTCTGAGTGATTGTCGAGTACATAGTTCGGCGCTCGAGAAGAATGTGTACTAACTTGGAGGTAACTAATTTTGTTCGCCTACTTTACATCAAGTCGTGTACAGCGAGATAGATAATGATTTATTTCCGATACAAGTACATAATACAATAAGCATGAGCAAATAACAATAAGCATAAAAATGTATACGGAAGGGGACTCAAATCTATGGGCAGTATATTCATCTGGCTAACACAGACAGTCCCGAACTCGTAATACTAAAAATAAAGCTAAACTAAAAATAAGGAAAAACAGAATAAAATTATGGTCTAGCCCAAACCTGGTTCACATATTACGGGACTAGCAATAATTGCATCCGAACTTGAATCTTACTAACCATGATCTATAGAATCTAAATTTTATATGTATCCGCAAACATACTGATAGAAATTGAATCTATGTTATCGCTGAGTAATCCAACACTTCTCATTTTCCTTGTCTTCTCCGTAGCTAGTTTTATTTTTACTTTAGTCCGAGTGATTGTCGAGTACATAGTTCTGGGCAAGCTTTAAACGTAAATTAAAGATTGTGTGATCCTGACTAACCTAAACACATTATTCCTAATATAAGATTATTGCGTACCGGCGTTTAAAGATAGCATTGAAGGAACTGATACCTTGTCTCTTTTCGTTTAATTCCCCCTTTATCTGAATGATTCTGAAATACACATCCTTGGGCAAGTTTTCTTGCGGAAAATGCAACCTTGCGACCAACTAATCTAACTTCTGTGAACATTGGGTACCGTCGTGTAAAGACACTCGAGCACCATGTCTCCGACAGAACCGTTTCATCTTGGTCCAACCCTATGAAACGACACAATATTTAACAAAACGCAGATCTAGTGTTTCGATGACGAAGAAGAATGACGTAAACACTATCAAAATTATTCAGTAAATCAACTTTGAAATAATTTGCTCATTCATCTTCAAGTTAATTTCATTTGAATATGTTTTCAACATGGAGCGCACTTCTGATTCAAACTCGGGTTCTTTCTGAAGGGGATAATGAAAGCTAATTACTTGGAAATTCTGGTGAATTCAAAATTTTTACAGCAGCATTTCAATAAAGGAAACCATTTCTGACGGAATTTCTTTGTATGAATCGTCCCAGATTGCCAATTAAGCCCTGGGATAACTCAGTAGGTGTCCGAGTTTATCGGTTTATAATCTAATAGCGGCCAGCAATCCTAATTTTCTAAGCCACAGTTTATACTTATGTTATTTGTAACCAGAGGAATGTAGCGATTTGTCAACAACTGTTACGTTTACCTGTTTAAAATTATTCTGAAATCTTTAATTGAAATATTAGGAAATTTTTCAAGTTTAAAATATACATGTATCACTATCAGTAGAGGTTACGCGAGACTAACTCCCAATCCTTCCTCAATGCTTTTACGTTGGCGGATCTATTTGAGTATAATGCGAGGATGCTCCAGTTTTCTACCATTCATTTGGACCTCCTGAAGTATGCGCACCAAGATGTCGCACAACCTGAACTGAGGTTATGTACAAGGTTAGGGTTCAGGTTGTACGACATCTTGGTGCGCATACTTCAGGAGTACCATTCATTTAGTAGTAGAGGTGGTTATGCGGCCCAGTTGCTGTTTGAATGTTCATTTCGTAGGGGCTGTTGGGCTGCCATGTATACTCAGTCATTGTAACCAAACTAGATTTATATGCTCAACCCATCAGTGCCCTGTGCATTTACACGCGAAGCCTAACTGGGTGCGTTAAGCATCGCCGAGCCAATACATTACACTCTTTATTATTTCCGTTACCGGTTATATAAGTGTTTTTTGAAGTCTATCACGTCCGTGGATCTGACACACTGCTTCATGTTTCGGCTGATCTCGCTGTATTTCAGAGAATAACATGAATAACCTGGTGCCTCGACAAATCAAACCTAATAGCGTCAAATGTCAATGTAAAATATCAATTTCAAATTAAAATGTAGCAAAGTCGTTAAAAATAATCCAAACTTATCTAATAATATAAACATTAAAAATAGAATCTTGCAATATATGATATATTTCTCCACTCGAAACTTGAATCTTTCAAAGTTGCTAATCTAACTATACCGCTAATGCAATATACACGTCCGGCGGAATGAAAACAAAAATAATTATTTTATTGGGGAGTAATTATCCACGATTTAAAAATATACAACAGAACAAATGGCATTTAGCAATAATAACTGTACTGAAATACATAGAGTTTTGTACGAAATGTGCTACATTGGCTGTAACCTCCAATCAATTTATGGTAAGCTTCCGCTTTGTTGTTTTCTACGAAGGGTTATTTATTGGATAATTTATCTTCTAACTGTTTAAAATTTACAAAATACCAATATATGCAAGTGAAATTTTACAATTTTTTTTGACAGTGACGGCCATTAAACTCCAAACAACTTAATTAATAGATTCATTGGTCTCGTTATACACAGGTAAGGTAATTAAACGCCACACGCCCAGGTGGTTATTGTTAACTAAAATTGTGAAGTTCTCAATCTTTTCTTCTCATATCTTCTACTTTGAGATGAGAAAGAATCTTCATTTCAAACTGTCTTAACTAAATCCAATGGAACTGTTTCCACAAAACCTAATAATATCGAAACAAAACAGTAGTATCAACAAGACACGTCATTTTGGTTCCACTGTGCTTGATAGTAAAGGCAACAGTGAGCACTTTAGTGCGCTAACAGAGTCAAAGTCAGAATCCCTGCGCATAAGTCGTAACAGTAGTAGCTATAGGCTATAGCATACGCGATAGAGCTGCAAGATACACCTTTTTTCAAAGAACTGGCGGCCTTCCGTTAAATCCTTCCCTTCGCCTATTTTGAAATTTTTTATTCCTCCCCACTATGCATAAAACTACCTTATTTCTTTTTTTATTGAGTCTTTGACTTGTGTTATGCGCAATACACCAACTGCAAAGTAAAAGTACTCGATAGGACGATAAAATTCCTCCCTGGCCGAGTAACGTGGCGCTATACAGAGGTCCACTCTACTCCATTCGTCCAAATACTCGTTGTGAAGTGAAGTAATCTTGAGAAACTCGCACTTTTCAAATCATAAATACAACTCATCATTGCTCCATAAACACCTTGTTTTAAATGACGACCACGGCTCCCCACTGTCTCAAACAAAAGAAAATCTTAGAATAAAGACTAAAATAAATGAAATAATTTTATGCAGTAATACCCGTTTATGTATTGGCCTAGCGCGATACGAAATTCCTTATGATTCGCAGTAAATCAATCTCTATAGTGTGATGTGGAGATATTGCATTCACGATTTGAATGAAAAGAAATCAGCGAATTCCGACCGGAACTTGCACCTGAATGCTAATTTATTCAAAGCATAATTTCATTCTTCCTGTTAGTTGATCTGTACGCTTTTTTATTTTCATTTACAATGAAAGCATTGTATATATAATCGGCTTTAACTAGAACATCCAGAATGATGGATCAAAATTTAACACGCTAAGAAAACTTTGTCCAATACAAAGTTTCCTGTTAATCTAAAATTAAGCAAATGAATAGTGGATTCAGTGCTTACAAAATTTCATAATCCTATTGGTACGATTTGCTAGTATTCGAGAATTGAGAATGGGGATAAAAATCACAAAAAGATATACAGGGTGTCCATAAAGTCTCTTTACAATCTCAATTTTGTTAATAAAGTCAGTTCTCAATATATCTAACCAGGTTTGTTGTTTTTGAATCAGTACTTGTTCAAGTATTTTTACTTCATTTAATACATCCGTGAGGGCCAAAACAACAGATGATATCGATAAATTCCCTTTAAAATTTGAAAATTTCCAAGACTTCATGGACACCCTATATTAAACGGAAAGAAGCCGTTATAGCGAAACTGTACTATTATTTCTCATGCTAACTCTAAAATACTCAAATTTATATCCCTGCTTTTACCTTCTACCTCGAGCCAGCGCTGCCACAATCTACCTTAAAGGAATCGCTTGTAAATTAACCTTGTGAGACTATAAAAGTAGTATTGACCTCAATGCAGAGCGCAGAGCAAATAAACATGCTTGTTGTGCTCTTATGCAGGCGCCATTGGATATTTTGATTAAAGAAATGACTGCGCTTGTACCGATAAACGAAGTCTGAAGTGTAATCTTCAAAGACGTCATATTTAGGTGTACTTATATACTGTTGGTAAGCTAGTCGTTCACAACGTGTACAAGTGAATACCTCCAGTATTTCAGAAAACTTGATAAACACTTCTCTGGGATACTATTATGGAGATATCTCTCATACAAATTTCAGTGCTCCAGGAGTATGCGCACCAAGATGTCGCACAACCTGAATCCTAACCGGCACACACCTACTACGTTCAGGCTGTGCGGCATCTTGGTGCGCATACTTCTGGAGGTCCCAAATTTCAATATCAACATAAAATGATATAGTATGAATATTGATAAATTTAACATATTATTGAGGTATTCAACCTTTCACTCAGAAGTTAAGTCACATCTGCACATCATGATAAATCTCCAGGTTAGCAGCAAATAGTATTGTAACCTTGGCACGGCATTGAACTGAATAAGTGAATATTTCAAAAATACGTAATTTGTTGGAGAAGATAATCAACATTTTTATAAAATATAACTTTCGTTACTGAACGTTTTTAGCTGTAATACGAATTTTATTGTTCAACTGTCTAAACAATATTATTCCGCTGCAAATTCCAAGCGTGTATCACACGTGATATACACTTAAATAATTAAATTATATAAGGTCCACACTTGAAAAGAAGATCTCAACGGCCTTCTGAAAAGCAATATGAAGCATCATTGTAAAACCACTCAAGCGCGTCAATTACCCATTGTTACGTGGTTATGGGTTGTCAACTGGTGAGTATGAATTATGACAAAATAATAAGTCATTATTGTCTGCCTAACTGCGAAATTGAGTTTAATATTCGTCATTTCAACCGCTAATTACCAAAGATTGATGGAGTATGAGATGCCTATTCTATTTAAGTCAAGAATCTTGCTTCTCACTAACAGAAATACATTGTATTGAATTGAATAGAATAGTCATTTTCACTCTTGCTACAGCATTCTTGTGTTATACGCACACGGATCCATCTGCGCAAAGGCATAGAGCAGGCCTACCCGACTGGCGGACCGCGGTCCGAATCCGGACCTTCCGGGTATTCAATTCGGACCGCGCCTAATTCTTAATTTTGGATCATTAACCCCACTTTTGAAGTCGTCGTTTATAAAATCACTTTTATAGATTTAAATATATACGAAAAGAACTATAACGCCATAATAAACAATCTTAATTAACTAATAATCTTTATTCTGCCGAAATATAATTTCTGGAAAGACCGGACCCAAATATTTTGAAGTTTTGTATGCGGATCTTTGGTAAAAATAGTTGAGTAGCCCTGGCATAGAGCAAGGAAAGGTAGTTAGTTTCACGTAACCCAACCAATCATGCGATTCTATGGTAATTACCTTAAAAGTTGACACAAATTACTCATTTTCAAGGGAATTTTTTTTAAAACACGCACACTCACTCAGAAATAAAGGAGATCGCTCAGCGCGAATTTATAGGCGACCAATGAATTTTCAATAGCTACTGAAACTAACGAGAAAAATAGCCTAGAATTACACGTTACTAAATACCGATTTGTTCTAGACTTATTGAATTATTTCAGCGCAACACGACCCGAAAAACAGTCAGTTAGTAAAATGGTAATGAATATTTTACCGATAAATGATAATTCGACCATCGGAATTTCAAAACTATAATTCTAAATCTCAGTAATTACAATTTCTACAAGGCCTCAGTTCTGCTAACACCTCTGTATCAAATATAATATTTAGAAAACAATTAACACAGCTCATTACATCTCAATTGCAAGCGCACTCTTCCTTGCCATAGTATATGACTTATCCGTGTACTATGATTGTATTTCAATTAAAATATACTTAACACCATAAATCGTTAATTAAGAGCTGACCAAGTATAGCGAGAGCATAAATGATGATGACTTATACAACATACGTAGGAATCATGATAATAAATTAATAATGACGTCACATAGATTTCACGATATTTGCATCATTTAAACCAAATATCCTTATACCACGCTTAAACAATGTCTTTTGACATCTTATGAACCCGGAAATGACAACTATGACCCAGGAAAATATACTTTTATCAGTGTGTGTATAGGTCATCGATTGAATTAGAATGTATTTAATGCAAGTGGGCGTTGTTTGTTTTGTTTTCATGATCTGATAAGACCTTCGGACAGACAAGCACTGTGAGGCCAATGGTGAATACCGAACCAATGCCTAATTCAACATGAAATGTATGAAAGTAAGAATCACATAGATCATCATTGGGCACTCCTGTAGTATGTGAACCAAGATGGCAGACACCGGAACGTAGTATGTGTACCAGGTTAGAATTAGACCATGATTTTATTCCAATTTTCCTTATTTTAGTTCTATTACTAGTTCGAAGACTATCCAAGTGACTCCCGTAGTATTTGTACCTAAAATTGTGGCCTAACCCTAACCTGGTATACATACTACGTTCCGGTGTCCGCCATCTTGGTTTTAATACTTCGAGAGTACCCATCATTGTACCTAACTCAGGGGTGGGCAAATTACGGCCCGCGGCCGGATCCGGCCCACTTGAGTGTTTCATCCGGCCCATTTGTGGCTGCTGAAATTATGACTAGGGTTTTTATGAATTTAAATTTCTGTTGAATATATCGATGAGTTAAAATGACATTTCATTGAAAATATCGATAACGGATCGTAAATACCGTTATTCCCTACGTATGGATAATATTGAGTTTTGTTCCTCCGGCCCAGTAACCAAATCTATTATCCAAATCCGGCCCACTCAGAAAAGTAATTGCCCACCCCTGACTAACTGAATTACTTGATCCTCAGGAGTTGTTCACTTAATCACTGGTTTGTATTTATTCCAACACAAAGACCTTTTCAATAGAGTCACTATACTCTCTTAATTAATTCACCGATTTGTGAGAGGATAACCAGAGGTGAACATGACCATCTCGATCGCTTACCTTTTATTATTATAGGTTTCAAGGTTTTGCCCGTTACTAGGCTCTGCGACAATAGTCATTTAGACGTTGGAAGCCACCAAATAATTCGGCCTTCGGAGATAGGCTAAGATTAGAGATTGATATATATGTGGTCTTGACTGTGCTGGACTAACCATTATGCCAAATAAGTACAAGCGTAGGGCCTCGGGGCACCAAAAAAGCAGGAAAATTCCATAGACAATTTCTCAATGATGCCTCAGTGTTTATTGGAATAATTCGAGTGGTCAATTTACACAGATCTCAATATTAGTCCGGTTAAAATAAAGTTCTTAAGTATCATTTCAAACCCTTCTATTAATGTTTGTAAGTACCGTATGTAAAATGGTTCCAATAAAATATAATGCAAATTAATCGTAACTTGGCCCTCAATCAACAATGAATACTGGAATTTGCTTATTTAATTTCAGATAACACACAACACCAGTTTCATTATTATTATTTTTTACATTGAAGCACCAAAATTTTAAGTGATTAGGGCCTTTAAAATGGCATGATCTGGCCCCGGGTTCCAATAGATACCATATACCTTCTACAGGGAGTGCTATATGCACACCAGGTTTTATTATTAGAATATCTACACGAGACGTGTGCTGGCAATCAAGTACGGTATCTAAAATAAATGCCCGTAGTGTGAGTACCAGGGTTAGTTTATAATTTTATTCAGAGTTCGGGACTGTCTGTGTTAGCCAAAGGAATATACTCCCTGCTCATAGGTTTCAATCCCTTTACACAACTTGATGTAAAGAAGGCGAACAAAATTAGTTACCTCCATATTGGTACATAAACTTCTGGAGCGCCATCTAAAGACTCATTGCAGTTGTAAATAAATAATAACACAAATTATAACACTTTTGGAGGAGAGGCAGGCTTGGATTGACAAATTCCCGAAGTTTGCTTTATCTAAGTTACAAGCACTACAGTTGTTATCCACGAATTCATTTCCACAATTTTATCCTATCTCTTATCTATTAGTGTCAATATCCAAGAATTGAGGATCATTTCATTTTAAAAAAAGGCGCAAACGGAATCTCTTCAGACAAAACAAACTCAAACGATATTCCAAAAGTAAATATCCCCGAAAACCTGTCAAAGCTTTGTTGACTCATAATGGGAATTTCTACAAACTGTCCATGAACAAACAATGGATATTGATAGGACGAATAGAAACTCGCATTGTAATATTGGATGTATAATCAAACCTATCTTTTCAATGTGTACATTTGCACTTCATTTATCATCTTA
The DNA here is from genome assembly GCF_964204865.1 of Styela clava. Taxonomy (NCBI): domain Eukaryota; kingdom Metazoa; phylum Chordata; class Ascidiacea; order Stolidobranchia; family Styelidae; genus Styela; species Styela clava. The sequence continues at coordinate 7,561,624 of NC_135254.1, forward strand.
TAATCAGGCAGGCCTTTCTGTATCACTTTTGCAAAAACACTTGGACTATAAAAATTCAAATTTAATAGAGAATAACATTAAACAACTTATTCGAAGCAAATTTTCGAAAGAGTACCGTATATTATAAAATCTGCAATGAGATATGAGATCGCCATCGGCGTATACAAGAAGGCGATTGAAACGGTTTTATGATTTTTTACTATTATGTCGCAACAATATACTCCTATATTTTCCTAATACGCAACAAATGATATCCAATAATTTTCAACACAAATGCGACAAAGTATGTATGCATTGATGACATAATGATTCCTCTTCGAAAATAAAATATCTCTCAGATAATCTATTCGTCGTTAAATTACACTAATTCAGATTAAATAACTGGTAAACTTTAGACAAACGAATAAATATAAAACCGGCAATCTTTACACCGACGCCGAAATTCGAACTGTCTTCGATAGCAACAAATTAAAGATCAAAACAGTGAAGCTGTCTTTAAAATTATCGACAGAAAACGTTTGAAATTCAAAGCTGGCTTTGAAAAATTCACGCGCTTTATAAACGAACAATCATGGATGGACATGAAGCAAATATCGCTTTTTGCGCTCGGTCTATCGTCGTCCCATACGTGAATGATTATGACGTCATAAGACTAAACAAACAATGCGACAATAGTACCAGATCCGGTTAGCAGGCAACTTGATAATTTACAAATAAGTCAGAAATAACTCGGCGATGATCATGTTTCGTTTACCCATTGTCTAGTAAGTGAGCGAGACCCAAATTCGGAAAATGTTCTATCTTCAATTTACACATAAGGAACAGATTTTAAGAGGAATATTTATTACCATGTCATGCCTTTCCTTGCCTCCAATTCTATTTTGCTGGAAAGACCTAAAAATACATAAAATCCTGACCTAGTCTATAAGATAAAGCATTAGAAAAATTTGAAATTGCAAAGGAAATTAACCTTATATTGTTTTAGCCCTCACAGATGTACTTAATGAAGTAAATGTAATATTCAAACATTTACTGATGAGAAAACAACAAGCCTGGTTAAGATATATTGAGAACTGACTTCATACCAAAATTGAAATTGTGAAAAGACTTCATGTGAACACCCTGTATATCGTTTAAACAAGTAAGATTGTGATCCTATTTTAATTCAAGATAATCACCACTATGTTCCATCATACCAGACAAGTTAGCTGCTTGGTGCAATTTTGCTTCGCGGATGTGCTTGTAGATTGTGATTGTACTTCCAGCATATCTATACGCGACAGATTTTTGACCAGTGTTCAAAGAAAACATAAAGTGAAATTCAACAACGTGGTAACAGATCCAATTTCACGGGCTGCAGTTTATATATATTTGCAGAACCGAGTTTAGCGAACATGGGTGATATTTTTTGCATTTCAGAGGAAAATCAGGAGTTGATCTTTCGCCTTTATTGCTCAGAAATAGATGTTCACAAATTACAAATTTGAAAGGCATAAATTACACATTTACGACGACAAAGTAGAGTTTTATTCAATTGAATTTATATTGGCTTCGTGATGCAAATTCACCTCGCGGATGATTGTACTTCGAGCATATCTATACGCTACACAGAATTATGACCAGTGTTCAAGAATGGCTGGGAAACAGTTGACATTTATTTACTTAGAACTTTGCAGTTATTGAGAACAAAGTTCTAGTTTCATTTTTAAATGACAGAAAGAACAATTGTCATCAATTTTGGTTCACGTACACTCCAAAAATTCAAATGAATTTTGTGAATAAGATACTTTTGAGTAAAAATACAATGATGGCTTGACCATGTCCCCTCTACGAAGGTAAATTGAAATAAATAAAATTAGTCAAATTTCAATTTTTTGCTCTATTTCTGATACTTAGGCGACAATTCCACATAATGATAATTAGAGATGAGTAAGGATACAATAATGGTTTGACCATGTCCCTCCCCTCCAAAAAAAAAAAGTTTTTGAGATTTGGTGACAATTCCACTTCCAATGAATTGTTGTGTGTGCTTTTTATGTTATGTTTACAAGTTACTATGCCTACTACTATACTATTTATACCTTATTGTTTCTAATAAACTAAGTATATGGAAATATATATGAAAAGAAAACCAAATCGAAAATATTGGAATTAAACTTTATTTTTAATAATGGAGCGGTATTCCTAGTTTACTATTTATTGATACTGTCATAAAGCATAAAGTAATCTTTATAACGTCATAAACAAGTACTCATGTGCAGAGAATGTTTCCCAGTTGGGTAATGATTAACCATGAGGTCGGGGCTGTAACTCGTTAAATGAGTAAAAAAATTGATTTACCCAGGGCTGTACATGAGACGTAACTAAACTCGTGAATTATAATCCACCCATATATGCTGGTTTTGTAACTTTAAAAACATTTACGCGCATTTTGTAAATTCTCTAAATCAATTGAAAAGAACTACAAACTAGTTTATATCTCATTTGAAATGGAACCAACTTGTGACTTAGCACATTTCGCCCTACATTTTATGGCATGTGGACTGATACTCACGTAGTGTGTGTACCAGGTTGGGGTTTGGCTATAATTTCAATTCGATTTTCCTAATTTTAGTTCTAGTACGAGTTCGGAGACTGTGTTTGACAAGTGAATATACCCCCTGCCAATATACTTCAGTTCCTTTACACAACTTGATGTAAAGTAGGCGAACAAAATTAGTTACCTCCATATTGGTACGTACACACACATCTGGAGCGCCGGGAGAATACCAAGGATTCGATTTTGTTTTATAAAAACGAATAACTTATTTGAGATTTCACGATTCGGTGACAATATTATCGGAAAATTCAATTCAGAGATGAAAAGAAATTAATATGTTTTTCAACTATTCTGATATATATTCTAAAATCGCCATGATTCGCCCCCTTCAACGACATTAAATAATTTAGGACGCGGCTGAATCTTTTAGTTTTATAAAGGGTTTCATTTGTCAAATACAGAGGTATTTATAATCGGCCAAAAGAGTATTTGTAGCTTACGAACGTTTTAAATTAACCGTTGGGTATTTTATTTTACATCGATTTTCATATGCACTACATAATAGTATGCACATAACTGGAATAGTAACTAGAAAAGCAAGTTGATGCGTATTTGTTGGCGGCCTTTCCATCAAGATTGAAAATCAGCTCAAACGAGATATTCTAGCTTGCGCAATAGGTCGAACTGGGAAAACTATCAATTTGAGAATCATAAATTGAATAGTATTATTAATCGTATATGACGGCCTGTGAATGACGGTTTACAAACATGTCGATTTGAAATAATCTATCAAACAAACAGTCTATTTGTTCAATGCACAAACCCAAACTTAACTAGAAGCGAGATAGTTCCTCGTACATATTTGCCTCAACATGCAATTATACCTTTTGGTCCGTGTGAAAAGCAAACTATTTTCAAAATAACCAGTGGACTTTATAATGATATAACCATTATAGGTATTTCATTCATATGGGGTTTCGTATGCATTATATCAGTGGTTCTCAAACGGTGGGGGCGCATCACACAAGGGGGGCGCAGACCATTTTTTGAGGGACGCAAAGATAATTAAAAAAAAAATTGTTAGGTTTGATCTTGCCCGCTCTAGTTGGATATTTGAATTTCTTTATATGGAATATTTACGTTTCATCCACGTATTTTCAACGTGTTTTTTGACTTGCTATCTGTTATTTGTAGCTTATTGTTAGCTATAGTTATTTTTGAGATGGGAAGCGAGACATGACAAATTATAAAAAGTTTTCAAAGTTTGTGAACCACTGCGCTATAGGTATTTAGTATTCAATTAATGAGAAAACTAAATCAACACGTCAAAGTTGCAACCGGTTGCGATACTACAGTATCAATTTCAGTAAACATCGAATTTACTTTACTAACGTTATACAATTCGAAAAATCAGTAAAGATAACCTGGAGTAAACAGTACTTTCATGGTTTCTGTCTAAAAATGTTTGATATGAGACCGTTAGCAACTCTTAACATTGAGGTATTCGATAATTTTCTGCTTTTTATTCCACTAATTCAGTACATTTAGTGATATGCTTAAATGATAATCACATGTTAGCTTAATTGATAACTTCAAAGCTATCGCCATGAGATAAATACTCTTCAAGAGACGAAGGTCTCTCCAGCATGTGTATTATGTGCTAAAAGCTAACAACACGTAAAGACATTGTTTTTGTATGAAGAATATATACGCGTAGTTGATGTATTTTTCAGTTTTCAAGCAACCTATGTAATCTTTTATAGTTAGATGAAGCTCATAATGTATGCCGAGCTTTTGGAAATTCTTGACATTTATCAGAGATCATTTTAGGCGTACATAGTTGTTTAATAACTGTAATCCACACAAAACATTTTTTGAATTTTGGGTACTCCTGAAGTATGTGAACCAAGATGGCGGACACTGGAACGTAGTACATGTACCAGGTTAGGGTTGAACCAAAATATCAGGTACAAATAGTACGGTAGTCACTTGGCTAGTCCCCGAACTCGTAATAGAACTAAAATTAGGAAATTTGAAATAAAATTATGGTCTAACCTCAACCTGGTACACATAATACGTTCCGGTATCCGCCATCTTGGTTCACATACTTCGGGAGTACCTAATTTCGAGTATTCCAAACCTTCACAATGAATAAAACGCCACATTAAACTGTAAAACGTAACGTAAACAATAAAAAATACAAACGTACCAGAATCTTCTTCAGCCTTTGTTACGTCACACTTTTGGTTATCCAATGGATTCTTTTTCAGCAAGGCTTGTAATTTCACTTGGTTAATCCGGAGTCGATCTTTTAAATCCGGGCTACAATTTTCAGATCCGGCTGATATATCCGACGAATTAGACTGCTCATCTAAAATAGTACAAAACACAGTAATATCTAGGAAATTTGAAGAGAATTTCCTGTTACGATTGATTTATAGGTTTGACAAAGGTCTTTTATTATTGAAGATAGCCTTCGAAAATCGGGAAATCGAATTTTATTTTATCGCAGATTGATATTGCAAAATTAGACAACAACATATCTTTTCACTTTTCTAATTTCATTTCATCGGAATAAGCATATTTTCCAAATAATAATGGAACTTCTGAAATAATTTGCGATAATCACTCAAAGGAAAAAGAATCCTAGTTCTAACTGTGTGTGTGGGCAGAGCCAAGTTGAACTATTTCGCTACTTTAGATAACATGAACAGAATTGAGTTATCTCAGTTTTGAATAGTTAATTAGGTAGCACATTAATCTTTTTCTTCATTTCGATGACTACTAGTTAATTTGCATGTTAACTGAAAAATATTGTTTGGGGATACTTTTTTCACAATGCGTTTCAAGAGTCTGTTATATGAATACTATTTTTAGAAAGCCCAGAAAGAATGGAAGCTTAAAATGTTTTCATGACAACGGATATCTACCAACATGGGTTCAAAATAAAATTTGCGCAAATAACAAACATAGAGATAGATGTATGTTCTTTTACAAAGATCACGATAAGCCAATGTCCACTGATCAAAATGATGGACATGTGGAATGCACTACCCCTGTATAGTTAGGTCCGACTCTATAATCTCTAGGATTTCTATCTATAGCTTTCACCATGTCCTGGTACTTTACGGCTAGTATACTAACTTTAAGTCAAATAAAAAAAAATATATTTAGTTGGAATTTTATCTAACACGCTTCTCTTGTCGAAATTTTAACTAAACATTATCAACTTCATAGTCCGCCTGTCCCTCTCTGTTTTCAGTCAACACTGTATTTTACAAACAACTAACTATCCTAAACAGTACCGGAAGCCATACAATTAATAAATCACTGTTAATACTAATCAAATCATCTATTTGATTCATCAAAAATTCATAGTTAGCTGTACAAGATATCTCTAACCAACTCTATCAAACTATTATAGAAAAATACAGCCTTTTAATTTCAAAAAGGCACGAACGTCACGATCCTTTCTTTATAACTTTGTGCGACAGCCCGACAAAGCACCAGCACATCACAGAGTCACAAAACTAATAAAAGCTAAGTACACTGACGGGGAAGGGCTGGATTTACTGCTGTAAATATTGACTTTTTATTGCACAAGCCACACTGTAAGAAATTTGATGTAATTTAACTAAAATTTTACAATAAATGAAGATCATAAAAAATTAAGTGCAGATATGCCTCCTATCTATTTGACGTGGTGTATTAAGGCTTATTATAGTGAATACCAATAATCAAAAATTCACAAAGATAATGATAATAGTGTCAAAGTGCGATGCAATTAAACCATTTTAGGGCACGGGCCGATGAATTCCGTCACACTGAATGACATTCATGTGTTGTTGACGAATGCTTTCACTTTCACGACTATATTTAATCACAAAGTAATCCCCTACTGTATACGTCGGCCTTCCTGGACAAATCATTAACTGCATACCATAGAAGAAGCCAAACAAACGCTTTCAACACAATAAATTCAAACTCAATACAAAACACAAACGATGCTATTCAAAGCCACGAACTTGTTTTTATTTTTGAGTAGGCTATTTTCAATTATGAGCGACGAAAGCGAGGCTTAAGATACGATCATTACGAATTCTATGCGATTAACGATAAAAGTAGTAGTGGATTCAAAATTATAGGAACGGATTTTTTTTGTATCGAACTCAACAAAAACAGGTTTCCGCATTTTAAAAAATATGTGTATGTCACTATGTAAGCAATGGATTAAATTTGAAATAAAAGTCCTTGCATCAACCTCATTTCTAGAAGACATTGATTTTTTGTACAAAGCCCCCGTCACTAATGCAAAAGTGCGAGATTTGAGAAAAATACCCCCGTCACGTTTTAAAAAACAAATTGGTGATTATCCAGCAGGTAGTGTAGATCCAGCAGGATCCCTCATTCCAGATACTATATGTATGTATGTCACTACCTCCATTTACTTGACACGCTTTGCCTAAATCTATTGCCTTACTTTCGAAACGTCAAATATAACGATGGTTGTCAGCAACAGTGCGCCTAACCCATTTGCCAAAGTCGTCTGACGTCAGAAACATAAACAAAAACGCTGGATATCAAGATTTTTCAAACATAGAAGCCCGAAATTAAAACCTGCGATTTTACCCCAATGCATAACTGAGGGCGCTCCAGAAGTTTGTGTACCAATATGGAGGTAACTAATTTTGTTCGCCTACTTTACATCAAGTTGTCTGAATTGACTGAAATCTAAGGGCAGGGGGTATAGTCACTTGGCTAACACATACAGTCCCGAACTCGTAATAGAACTAAAATAAGGAAAATGGAACACATATTACGGGAGTACCCAACTGGAAAATACCGCAAAAATGTTTTTCCAAAAATAGCATCGGTCACCCCGGCACTCAATACTGTATTAATAAAATATTCGAATCTTCAGCATATCAGATCACCACGTTATTACATGTAATCGCGAGGTCGCGTTATTTCAACAGAAGTGCCATTTTTCTCAAAAATAGAACCAACCTTCTCGGCATATATATGATATTTATGAAACAGTCGAATCTAGCCATCAATGGGCAATATCGCGTCGTTCAGTATATTATTGGAGTTGACGATCCGTATTATTATGATATATCAACCCATAATTGAACGCGTTATATTGTGTACGTGATCCTGGAATCCAAGCGATGAATACGCAGCTATTTAACTAAAATAATCTCGTAAATGCGCTGTTTTATATTATTTGTCAATATGTTTCATAAAGGTAGGAGGTACGGATGACAATTATTGGTGTCATGAGGGAAAAAAAACTTCCGATAACAACCAATTTTGCCATGAATTTTTCTATCTATATACGAATTCTTTTTTTCTATTCCGACCGTTTGCAACCAAGTTTTATATCCGTCCCTCTTCCCTTACCCAGACCATATCATAAAATTCCATTTACATACAGCAACAATGCTTTCTCCGTGCTTGACACTGAAATGAAGTTCATTTTATTTTAATTAGGTGCAGTCTTTCAACAACTTACGTCATTCGATATGCTGCCGTGGAACTCAGGTCCTATGTGTCCAGTCTAACCATATATATAGTCTTATGGTGTTTTCTGTCTCTAATTACAAGCCATATAATCTTAAAAATGAGTTTAGTAAAATACCGATTGTGGTACAGCCTAACCAGCAGGTTCCCTTCAATCTAAATTCTATTTAAAAATCACAATATCGCGTCATTAAGTCGATAACGAAATATTTGTGTTTATAAAAGCCATTCTACAAAAAAGGGAAGGTCAAGCTTTAAAAAACAATTTACCCGACGTCAATATAAACAAAACAACAGGTTATATTTGTGATTTTAGCAAGGGGTTATTTTTGAGGTAAAGTATATCATTGAGAATTATCAGTACTGAATGAAATAGTGACATGTTATTAACCAGACGATAGTGAACAATATTGAGAAAAATAAACTAAACATTACTTTGCTTTGCACGCGTCATGATTAATTTGGGGTTCAATAAGAGGATTTGATCACCGGGAACTAAATAAAATATTTCTTCTTTAGGTTCTTTGTTTGACTTCTTAATAAAATTGACTTTAAAGAACTTTGAAAACTGCATTAAATGCAAATGATGTCAATATATAATGGATTTAGAAACGTACGAAATAGCAAGAATTTTTTATTCTGAACGTCATCAATAGGTTTGTTTTCATCTATTCTGATGGCCTTGTCATATTTAAGAATTTTTTTTTTCTAAATAGATTTTTTATTTTTACACTTTCCAATTATTCTTCTCATTCTATTCTCATAACATCTCATTACTGGTTTAACCTGATTTGCCTTTTTTCAATAAAAATTGAAAAAAACATATTATTTGGAGGAATGTCATGTCAAAAACGTACATCTTAAAACAGCAAAATTTCATAAAACTAAACATTTTCCAGCTTTTATGTCCTCCTCTTCTAGGCTTTTCATCGTTTCTGAACTATTTCCCGAACGCAGTATTGTCTATTTTGAGATCTAAGTATATACACTACAATACTGTTTTCCTAATAAACCCACAATCAAATCAAATTCCATTTCTATTATTAATAACCTATCTCTGTGTGAGGTGGAGTGTACTTGCTGTAATATCAAGTACTAGAAATAGGCCAATGCTTTCCATTGTTCTTTTGAGAAATATTTCACGATCGAGGGTTTCGGTTTTGTTATGACTGTCAGTCATGAACCTCAAGGGTATGCCCGAAATAAACGGAATATTAGGTTAGAATTAGATGTTCAGGTTGTGGGGATCTGCGTCTTGAAATCTAGCAACGCTCTACCTAATCGCGACATTTGACCCTGCTGACGTATTTCACGTCCGTATCCGTCACGATTTGTACAAAATGTGATATTTTAAGCGCTTAGTCGATGTTCAGTCTAAAAAAAATCTTAGAGTATGGACTTGTTTCAATGCTGTTTGCGGAATAGAATTAGTTGTGCCCAGATGCTAAAATAATTTCTTATTATATTTAACTTCCTTGGTGTCGAATGTAAGAACATACTTATCATTTACCAGTAGATATTTTTGAATATATAATTTCAGAATCGAATTGTTAATTTTTCCGACATTAATAAAAAAAGCAAGGATTCATTTCCAATAATTTACTATTTGATCCGAAATGCCCAGCCCTACTTACCACTATCCGTTGATTCTGAGCTGTGTGATTTCATCATTTGAAAAAGCAATATTCGTTCTTTAAGCGACAAACTTTGAGTTTGACTGTTCGGTTTTACGTCATTTTGGTGTGACTCCGTTGACTGGTCTGAAAAATATGGGAATATGAAGATTTGTGATCACATAACAGCAATCGTTTCAAAATTAACTTAAAAAGGTAAACGAGAATATATGTATATATATGTATACACAAGTTACCAATGTTATTACCGTAGAAAAGTTACTGATCAAAATACAATTGCAGTTGTAAGACTTCAGCAAAAGCAAAAGCGGGGCTCAGTAAGAATAGCTACGTAGCGCGTAATCATTTCAATATGAACATGTGATGATGCTACTCGATTCCTTCAGTTTCCAATTACAATATAGAAGACTTTATTGTGTAATACAAGAGTATAATTCCATAAATTAAAAATTTGCATATTGAAATAAATATACAGTATTTTGAGTGTATTAGTAGAAATTACAAATTTACCTTTCCCGAAAAGTTTAATTTTTCTGTCTGTCTGAAAAGACATCTAACGATGTATATTTTTCATCAATTTACCTGCCATATTTGGAGGAGCGCTTTCAGTTGGCGAAATATCGATGTCTTCATCGCCATCTTGCGGTTGTGTTGTTGATCTTATCGAAATCGTTTCAGTTTGTGTTTTCAAGTTGTCGTCCGGTTTACTCATTATATTTATGCATAGCTAGGCTGTAATTTATCACAGAACAAAATAAACAACTTGAGCAAACTGAAGTAAAAATTAATTAAGACAAATAAAGTTTTCTGTCGCACAGCGTTTATGAGTTTGTATTATGAGAAAATATTTGGATAAATCTCATTTTACATGAGTGAGGGAGCCGGTTAAAATACAGTGGTTCTCAACCTTTTATGGTTCGTGGCCCCAGTCTGGAAACTTTTAGCACCCATGGCCCTCTGATGGCCCAATGAAATTAAGATGAGCGACAGTTTTTCATGTAAAGTGAAAGTGCTTTAACTGTTTGTCTGTTATATCAGATCAAATCCATACATTGGCTTTTTAACCTCTTCCACTTTACGCAACATAATTCAGAATAAATAACAGAATATATAGTCTTTTCTCGTACTCGCAACATATGGGCTTTATAGGGTGCCCATAAAGTCTTTAAAAAATTTCAAAACAGCAAAGGGAATTTATCGATATCATATATTGTTTTGGCCCTCAGATGTATTAATCAGTGGTTCTCAACCTTTTTCTTTCGTAGCCCGTTTTCGTTGCAGAAAAATTCTCTGACCCATTGACTTTTTCATGCAAGAGAAAAAAAAATACTATCTCCGCAACGATGGACACTTTCATTTTAGTAATTGGAACGAAAACTACTTCTCAGTAGCAAAAGATAGAACCCTCATTCATTGCCTCTGCAATAGAAATTTAACTATAGTAATACGAATGAAACTGAATTTATCAATAACTTTAGCAATTTTTAATAGGTTTGTGGCCCACCTGGTCCACTGGTTGAGTGTATTAAATGAAGTAAAAATACTTAAACAATTACTGAATAAAAAATAAACCTGGCTTAGATATATTGAGAACTGACCTCATAACAAAATTGAAATTGTAAAGAAACTCTATGGACACCCTGTAATTCTACCACTAACCATTTTACATTCCACGGAAGCGTAACTTGCTAGTGTTTCATTTCGAAATCCTGAGAATGTTTACATACCTGTTTCAAACACGTACAAACTAGGTCAAGCTATTAATAATAGAACAAATATACAGTATTGATATAAATCGGAATACATATTGGAGAAAATGAATTTAAAACATGTCGCCACGTAAAGATAAAAAGACGGGACGGCTTGAGTCCATTAAGGATTAATGACCGATTTAGTGTTTGTTTAATGAGAATAATCATAATACAAGAAGATAAAACTTTATCTGTCTGCTCAGCACACGTGTCTACTCAGTCACAACAAACTTGGTCTCAAACTTTTTAAAGGTGTACAAACGAGCTAAATCACCGAAACTCTAATTATAGATATTTCATTCAAGTTTTCATCCATTCCAGTTGACGTGTGCTTGACCGTAAATCAAATATCTGCAACAATATTATATTCTACACTCGTCCTAAGACTTGATGCTTATTTACTGTGAGAAGTCTCAATATAACAAAAAGCCTATCGCTTCATTCACTGTTTTCCCTACCCCCGTTAAAGGAAGAGAACACCCCTCCTAAAATTTCAATCTCTCCTTACATTTAAGGTGTGTCGCCAAACTTTCATTCCTTGACTTAAATATAATGGTGTTTATATATTCAAACAGTGCAGTACACAACAGTGCAGATGGCCAGTTGAATACATAACATATTTATTTTAGTTACCAATAGTTTATCCCTAATAGCAAAATATCTACCGCCACCTAATTTTGGAAACATCCCACCGAAAATAAAAAGCTAGTAAGCGCCCCGGCTTCGTCTGTCTTCTCAGCACTCGTTACTTCAGCCAGCACGAGAAACAATTGTGTAGTACCAAAACATTTAGGTTTGTTTGGGTCCTGCCTACACGTGTTAGCCTGTACTAACAAAACTATCGCTTGAATTAACGATAACAATCGATATTTACTGGCGTGCCTAAAACAACAATATGTATTGTAGATTATAGAATACAGTTTGCTTATAACTTTTCTATTGTAAATATTTCAGAATTTGGTTGACGACTCGGTAATTTTATTCGAGCCACCCACCGAAAATGAAAAGCTAGATAGCATCCCGGCCTCGTCTGTCTGCTCAGCACTCGTTACTTCAACCAACACGGGAAACAATCGTGTAGTACCATAACATTTAGGTTGTTTAGGTCCTGCCTACACGTGTTAGCCTGTACTAACAAAACTATCGCTTGAATTAACGATAACAATCGATATTTACCGGCGTGCCTGAAACAACAATATGTATTGTAGAATACAGTTTGCTTATAAGTTTTCTATTGTAAATATTTCAGAATTTGGTTGACGACTCGTTAATTTTATTTGAGAGATTGAACACCTGAAATACATCTAAATATCGAAAGGTAATGCTGTTTGAATTTACTGTTAAATTCAGGCTTTATTCGACAAATTTTTGGACAGTACGATGCTTGGGAACTTTAATAACGAAAGCAGGTATACCCTGTAACCCACTCTTAAGCATGGCCTTATATATTGATAAAATAAAGTTACAAATATACGAGATACCGCACTAGGCCAGTCATTTCCGATGACAACGAGAACACATAGTGACATTAATATTTGTTCCACTTGAGATATTTGAAGGATCATTCAGATGTCATAAATATGATAGAACGATGTATTATTGCAAAACAAAGAATACTTGACAAACCAGAAAATGAATATGGATAAACTATTCAAAACACACGACACTTTACCCAACAGTAAATAATATGTAAATATATATGTTCATATTCTAAATATTCGAAAACAGCCATTGAATTTATAAATACCCACCTATTCATCCTTTCTTATGACGATTCCATTTGAAAAATAATTAACTTGAAGAATATTTTTGGAGAATTTAACATTATCGATTTAGCAAGTATTATCGTCATACCAATGTATACACACACACTCATACTTGGTGCTTACGAAACGCATTATCTAATATCTATGAGTTGCTTGGTTTGAGCGCTGAATGGAGCAAGATCTGCCTCTGAACATCTAAACTGCGCCACCTGCATAACTATACGACACCAAATTGATAGGTTAAGAATATTGTAGCAACAAATTGGATCTTTCAGATTCTTTACTTTGACATAGAATATATATGCAAGCGCATCACAAAAATTTATATATTAGTCGGTACAAATTAATTGATGCCGATATGGTTAACTTTGATGTTGAGGTCTATCAGTCATATTTTATCTATATAGATTATGAAACACTAACATATAAGCAATGGAGTCCAATACAGCGGTAACTCCGCAGTACAACCTATAGCTCGGGGATGTCGGGGGGCCATACAACTAATTTCACACATTAAACTGGGCCACACAAAATACCTGACAAGGGCCACAGTAAATTACTAGGCGGGTCAGGTTGTGGGCCGCTTGTTGCACACCCTTGCATAGCTGCTATCCTCTCATGATATATGTAGCATTACATTTCGATACGTAAGTGGTATTATTAGTAGTTTCAGTTCGAGATTGCTCTTTCAGAACCAGTATGCCCTAATATCACGACACAACTTGACAATATGGGGGTTATATCTGCCAGCTACCTTTATACACCACTAAATTTATTCACCATCTAGCTGATCAAGGTTTTATTTACAAAGTTTCGGCGATTATTACACGCGAAGGATGTGCGGAAACAATACGCTTCCATAAGCAATACATTACTACAACTTCAATAAACCTTGGCGAAAGGTAACAGTAACATTTCTATCGCGATGTCTTTACTCAATAAACCACTCTTACCTTCGACAAACACACGTAAGTACACAACAAAATAAATCAGAAAATACAATTGAATTGTATTGTAATTCTATTTATAGAAGCAAACTTTGAGAATTGGCGGAATATTCTGTTGTAAGATTTGCAATATAAATTTCATTACAATGAAGTAAAATTAAGACTTTCGACAGATTTATAGTATTGTTTTCGTTTAGCAATGTTGGAACTTAACCTGCACGCGGGTTATAATATTTAAAGGTAAACACTTATACCTGAATGTTTAATTTACACAAAGCGTAGGAAACGCTGGGTCACGACTTCTGCGCAAGCGCTCAAATGGTTACACGCGCAGGCAATACGTTAAAGAAAGTTGCAATGAAATCAAAGTAAAATGTCTGATATTTCTTTATTCGCTTTAAATATCGGACGCCGCACAAGAACTTCCACGTTAAGTAAATAAAGCACAGTCGTCATATTGGTCTTGGATTAAATTAGTTGGCTTCTGAAGTTTAGGAGAAAATGTTTTTATGAGGCGCTCGTTAGAGCTACTACGGATGGGATTCTCTCAGAGCAGCAAAACAAAATCCACTAGGGCGGGGATGAGCAAAAACTTGTCTGAGTGGGCCAGTTACAGATAATAGATTTGGTTACTGGGCCAGAAGCTCACTACTCAACATGAAAAACTACGAATCAACAGCTAGTCCAACAGCTATAAGCTAATCTATATATAACAGTAAGAAGCATAACAATCGAGATCATTATGACGTTATTTTCATCGATATTTTTAACGAAAATTTATATGCATAAAAACCATAGTCGTAATTTGAGCTGACACGAGTGGGACTGATTAAATCATTAAACACTCGGGGGTCGGATATGAACCGTGGGCCTCAATTTGCCCACTTCTGCACTAGCGTATAAAAACAGTCACCATCCACGTTCTACTTGATGGTGCTTAGTACAAGTTGCCATTCTGAAGATAAAATTTGAAATAAAATGATCACATTAATTTTTGCTTTCCTATAGTATCTGTAATTACATTTTTTTAGGGTGCGCAACGCAGCATTTGATCAGGTTATTATATAGTGGTAGGACTAGGGCTGGGCATTTTCGAATACCTGATGATTTCAGAATCGAATCGAATAATTTTTTCAAATCAAATCTCGAATACTTGAGAGATATATATTTGTATGTAACTTTCTTATTATTTTAGGTCCTCCAGACACATAAATTACTGAAAACATAGAATACATTACGGACAATTAAAAAAACATGTTTTCATCAATACCTCAATACAATAGAGAAGAGTCATATGTCAGAATTGTGTTGAAAAAATATGGCTTCAATGAAAAAAAAATTGAGAAATTTACCTCGACCATTCGCGGAAGGAGTAAAACAAGATGGCGGCGATTCGAAAATTTGCTCTTAATCGATTCGAATAGTTTACTGTTCGATTCGAATATTCGATTTGAAATGCCCAGCCCTAGTCAGGACCCGACTTACAGCATAAGAGGCCCTGGGCCAAGGCTATATCATTAGTTTGAGACCTGTGTGAACTGTCTTTTGCAGCCCTAAATAACTTTTAGAATTAGTTAAAAACGAAAGTTTAGTTTTTAGTTACAAACAAGATACGACGTATAAGTTACAACTGATCACGGCTGGTTGCGCGCAAGTATTAAAATGATCACACGCGCAAATAATATGCTGAAGAAAATTGTGGCAAATCGAAATAAATTGTCTAATATTTCTTTAGTAGATTCAAATATCGGACGCCGCACAAGAACTTCCACGTTGGGTAAATACAACACAGTTGTATTGAATGAGATACGCTCAGAGCAGCAAAATGATATCCACATGAGTATAAAAGTAGTCACCATCACGTCAAAACTAGGTGAGGTAGTACAAGTTATGATTCTGAAGATAAAATTAGAAATAACAATGAACACACTAATTCTTTGCCATCTTCGACCTGTGGTGTCTGGAATGACAATTTTGGGCGTGTTGAATAAAGCATTTGATCAGATCGTCATATAATCAGGGTCTGATTTAGACTATGAGAGGCTCTACGCCAGGGGTCGGCAAACTCCGGCCAGCGAACTGATTTTTTACGCCCTCGAACGACCCGACTTTTAATTTATAAAACAAAAGTTGGTCCTAGATTTATTATCGTCTCCCCGCGGATCCGACTTTTCGAGGGTTTCCGAAGTTCTGCTGCATGATTTGCAGTAAATAGCGTCAGTTGTATGTCTTTTACTTGACGAACGTCCCATCCGTGACATTTGGATACGTGTATTGAAACAAATAACTCGTGTGCAAAACATCAAATGAATAGTGCAAACCATCCAAGCAATTTTACATCAATCTGTACTGTCCTCAGGTCTGATTGCTTATAACGAAATCTTTCATCTACAAGCAAACGTCTATTTTGACTTTGAATTTCTAAATTGCCACACTTGAAAGAAACGTTGCCGACCTCTACAATAGTGCAACCAAAATACCGATTACAAAATGACAATTCAGGTCATATGTTACATCACAATTATCTGAATCCGACGCAATCCGTGTTGCACAATAAAGCCTTCATGTGACCTTTTTCTGAAAAATTCGATTTCGCGGATTCGTACTATCTGAAACCTCGAGGATTTGTAGCAGGAATTCACTGTATTCCAAAATCCCTGACATTTAAGCACTTTTCAACATTTTTCCCTGTCAAAAATTTGACAAATAAAATCCCGGACATGTCTGGGAAAAGAGGACGTATGGTAACGATATGTGCCATGAGTTTTTGTTTGCTTCGTGATTGGCAAAAATCGTGTGTTGTGGATTCGGCCAAGAAATGGAAACCGAGAAAGAAAGAAAATTTTAGGTATATTTTACCAAATCAACTCAGATCAAGCATGTTTCCTATGGGTAATGATGCACGAGGATGTATAGATGCGATCGTTTACACGCCCTTGTACAGGAAATCATATTTTGAATGAAATGCTGTTATTATTAGCCTCGTATTCCTGCGTTTCAAAGCCGGTTGTACAACGACGAGGGTAGATAATATTAGCGTTTTGTGCTGCGTTCTATTCGATCTTATTTGAGATATCAAGCGCATGCAAAACGGGGGAAGATATGATTAAAATTTGTATATTATAAAGTAGTTGAGTCTATAACGCCTTGTTTATTCTACAGGTACGCGGATTTATCAGACATGCTGAGAATATCGTACTGAAATCTATGAATACTACACGCGCCACGCTTTTAGGATTCAAAATGTATATGAACAACTTGTAGTATGCTACCTTGCACACGAACTAATTTTAAGTAACGACATTAGCCGTTATGAAAATAATTGTTGAAAGACGTAGATTCTGTTGATATACTCGGCGGTGAATGAAAAATGTAGTTCCCTTCAATTCTCGTCAAAACCACCCAATTTTATGACGGATTGAGAAAATTAGGAATGTCGTTGATGAATGCTTCTATCTGAATAACGTATCCGCAATAGCACAAACAATTTCCAGCTGGTTGGGTTAGTTAACAAAAGCCTTACGGCGACCTTTTTCATATATTTTAGAATGCTCCACAAGTTTATAAAACCGCTGTATTTACGATAAGATATCTGGGTGATCAACGTTTTATATGATTCAAGGTGAATTAGGTAATACGGATGGAAGAACAGAACGTTCATAGCGCATGTTTCTTACATTCGCAATTATATTGATTTTAGCTTCTCCCGAGGTTTTGCAAATTTTCAGGGTTTACCAATGTACGATGCTTATTTATTATCAGTATTTGGAACACTTTTAAATTATTTTTTTGTAAACTTTTCGTGTGTATGAAGACAATTAGTTTAACCTTGATAAATCATAATACCACATTGAAATTTAGTCTGGTATCGTGTTATGTAATTTATATGTAGCAAGTAGCAACCACTTTAATAGTTGACTGGAAAACGTAGCGAGATTAAATTCACGTAACGAGAGTTGAATGTTTCCAAAGTAGTATAGTGAATCAACAGTTAGGCCTTTTTGCGGTAAAACGTTCTGTCGCTCTCATGCTATCGACTTAGTTTGGGTATGTCTTAAGTATTAGTCTCGTGAGTTTTAATCACGATACATTACTTAATTTAAGACTAGATGGTTTGGCATAAATAAAATGTACAATTTTACGATTGTGAATTTAACTTTATTATACTTTCAGATTATAAAGCATTTTAATTTTAATATTAAAAAAAATTCATTTAATTTCGACTTTTCTTCGCGTCTGATGTTCACCCAACACAGTGGTTCTCAAACTTTTCAAGCCGTCCCCATTTTTTAGAATTTGTCAAGTCTCGCGCCGTACCTCAAACATAACTAAATAACAAGTAGTAAGGAAGTATATTTTATTGAAAAAAACGTTGAAAATACGTGGATGGAATGTAAATATCCAAAATAAAAAAAATGCAAACATTCAAAATAAAGCAGGCAAAATCAAACCTTACAAATATTTTCATTTTCAATCATATTCGCGTTTCGTCAAAAAATGGTCTACGTCCACTTTGTGAGGCGCGCCCACCGTTTGAGTACCACTGCCTTAACACAAATCTTGTTCGAATGTTGAGTTTATAAAATGGAGACAAATGCAGCTTATATTAGTCATACGGAAACTGTCTCTGAAAACAAACTTTATGTTTGCGGACATTGTGGAAAGTCTTATAAAACAGATAGATATTTTCGGATACATTCGAAAGGTCATACATGTAAGGGAGTCAATGTTTGTGATTTTTGTGGTAGATGTTTCACAACGTCGAGCAATTTTAACGTTCATCCGCGAATTCACACAGGAGTAAAGCCACATCTATGCAAAACTTGTGGAAAATGTTGTACGAGGTCCGGAAGTTTGAATATTCATACCCGAATTCACACCGGGGAGAAGTCATTCACTTGTGAACATTGCGGAAAATGTTTTACAACATCAAGTGGTGTAAAGGTTCATGAGAGAATCCACAAAGGAAACAAACCGTATAAATGCAAATCCTGTGGGAAGTGTTTCACTGGAGCCGGGAACTTGAACATTCATACCCGAATTCACACCAGGGAAAAGCCATTCAATTGTAAACATTCCGGAAAATGTTTTCCACGAAAGGAAAATGTTTTCCACGAAAGGAAAATTTGAAATATCATATATTAACCCACACTGAAGAAAAACCCTAGTCTTGTAAACAGTGTGGAAAATGTTTCACATCATCAAGTTATCTGAAAAAGCATGCCCTAATCCACAGTAAAACAATTAATGCTTGACACTTTGCTGATAAGGTAAAATAAGATAAAAAGAAGCAAGAAGAACATACAATATTCAGAACCGCAATTCCTTACAGAAGTTGAAGTTAGCAAATCGAACATATTATAGAGCTTCTTATAGTTTTTTTTAGCTCTTATCATAAGCAGATGACAATTAAAAAAATAATATGCCTTCGATTTGGTAATGATCCTGTGAACGTCGTACTCGAACATTTGACGCCCACAAACATCAAGTCAAATCCGCAATGATTTGAGATTTGCGAGAATGAGGTATTAATATAAATTCTTATTAATATTGTTAGAAATTAACTCCACATCCCTCATTGTGCATTTCAACATATTTTGCCAATGAGTATATTCCTACTTTTGAGAAAGACTCCGGCGTTAATCTTCAAATATGGCATAGAATAGTTCAGCTTTCATTTTCTCAATTCAATTTTGTCGACTGTATGTGATAAAACATGAGACATAGTGGCTTGAAATAATAGCAATGTTTTTGACAGAAGGTGTATCTACCTATGTTGTTGGTTGCGTCAAGTTACCGACGGGTATTCCTTTCACTTATTTTGTATCGATCTGCATTTTACATTTTGAAAATCAGAAGAGTTCTTTGTTGTCAGGTTGCCTTTAATCACATGTATATAGAATTTATTTTTCGTTGACATTTTGGTGTGATGTAATTCTTTATTACTTTTATTGGTGTTTTTAAATCTCATTTGTGCTGTTGTTTTTGGCTCTTTTCGCGTTTACATATTGTGAATATTCAGATTTCTTTTTTGTGTTATACATATCAATCTTGTTTTGCGTTGAGTACTAAGTTTGCAGACGTTAAGTTACTTCGGGATTTCCAAGGCCCCAAAAATTGGTATGTGAATAGGAGATAAGAGAATTTCTTGAATATGTGAGCGATTCTATGGTCAACTTTCGCAAAAGTGATATCAGATATTGTTTCTGCAGGTTTGTCGTTTTGATGAGCAACTTCCAAACGATCCTCCGTGCCTTTGTTGAAAGTCGTAATTTTCTGCTTTTTAGGCGACTTGTGTTGATGAATTTATTTTTCTTGTGGTGCATCAGTGTTCATTTGAGTTGGTTGGCTTTATCAAGTTTGACTTGGAAGTACGTTTTCGCATCAAATCGACAGCTTTATGAAGCACCTCTGGAGAAGTATCTAGCAGAGCGTGAATTAATGTCAGATCATGGAATTCAACAAAATGATAGTTTTTCATCGGGTTTTTTATTGACCTCATTCTTGGATTAATATCATTGAAATGGCAGGACTTAAGAAATGCATTTTTGTTTTTTGTCAAAAGTTTTTCGTCTGTCATGCTGATTACTGGGGCTAGACCAATTAAATTTGTCAAAGATTAAACATAGTACTAATTAAATCACTTCCATTTCCGTTTTTTGTACTAGGAAAACACTCTCACATACTTACATACACATACTCGTAACGCTGCGTAGGTGAAATCGCATTGCGACCTCAAACAAGAAATTTGAATAACATGTTGTTATTATTAGCCTCGCATCCCAGTGTTTCGAAGCTGGTACTGTGGCGAGAGTAAATAATTTTAGTATTTTTCCAAACAGCTGTCCTGCATTTTACTCAGTTATTATTACTTATCGATCTCGATAAGTATGTTGATAGGTATTTGTTTTTTGTCTGTTGGACACTTTCGTATATTACGCGATCTCACGAAAGCGAGGTTGAATCTGCTCCAAATTTTGCATGCGCGTTCATCGTATCTCGGACCAGAAGTCGTATAATTAGCGAGTTATAGAATAATTAGTGATGGGCACGCGGTGTCGCTTTTAAGTCAGAGCGAAGGAATCAAAACCGCAGATCGATAAGTCGGTGGTCTCTGATCTCCATCTAGTTCGAGACATCGAACAGTTTCACAAATATCTAAATCTTGTGTATAATTTAATGCAGAGGTTCCTAACCTTTTTCGTTAAATTCCTTCATTTACCCTCTCCATGCATGAAAAACATCACTGTCCCATCACTAATTAATTAATAACTCGCTAATTATACGACATGATTCATCCAAAACCAATAGGCTTCTGGTCCGAGATATGATGTAGATTCAAACACGTCTTCGTGAGATATCGCGTGCATCTAACAGACAAACAAACAAATACCTATCAACATTCTTACCGATCTAAAGATCGATAAGTAATGAGGAGAAACATTGATATTTTCGTCACTGAATACACAGTTTCAATTTGTATCACTGAACCGGTATTTTTGATTTAGGACTACATTTTTGGCTTCAGTATGTATAAATTTTAAACCATATATTCAGTTTTACACTATCTATTTATTTCAGAAAATGATATGGTTGAATCATGGATCTGATTGACGTGACCATGCTTGTATGTGATATATATGTTTTGAATATTTCTATTTCATTTCGAATTGTATGGAAATCACCAGAGGTTGAAAAAGTCTGTGAAACAATAATCTCAAGCTGCACGAAATAATTTATTCTCTTCTACACCTTTTATCATGCATGGGACTATGCTGAAATTGCATTTACGTATGACATACGCTACGCATACCAGTACAGATATGGCACAGGAAATTATACTGCATACGTCAGTAATCAGCTTCTTGTGGTTCCAATTTTTAAACGGTTGAGTGAAGCGAACGTTTTATTTTTCGTTCCCATGCGATAACGCTAGGTAAGCAAGCAGATACGTGGAATGTGTATAAAGATATTAAAGTGTAATTTGCAATAAAAACCAAATTTAGTTAAAGGTGAAAAAAGTGCGAGTACTACATTGATATCGGATATCGTTCAGTTATCTACTTTCGGGTTCGGGTTGAGTTGATTGTTTAACTCAACTACCTGGAATTGTGGTTCTGTTCTGTGTGTAATTGTTTGGTTGTATCAATCAATAGAAGCGACATGCAGTAAATGAAGGTAATAAATTGGGCGCGTACGCGGTTTATACACAACATTGGTACTTGTTAGCCAATTATGTGGGTTGTTCAAAATAAAATGAAAAATTTAACTTCGCGTTACTTACTTGAATAAACGCGGTATAACCAAAATGACAGAATTAAATATGAAAGATATTAGCATTAGAAGTATGATAAATTTGACTAGTTGGTTTCGGCACCAATAAATGTTGCCGCGTTTTTAGCTTACTCTTGCCACTTATTAACAGGTGACACTGCATCGTTTTAAATTTAGTCAATGGCCGCATATCTTTTATGGCTGTAACTTCTACAACGTTCAACAGTCATAAGGAAAATTTTGATGAAAATAAACATTGTGGAAAGTCGTTGAAGACAAGAAGTCATTTATGAATACACACAAGAATGCATACAGGAGAAAAGCCCTATGCTTGCGATTTGTGCGGAAAATGTTTTATATCGTCCGGTAACCTAAGGGTTCATATGCGAATCCACACGGGAATGAAACCATATACATGCAAATTTTGCGAAAAAGGCTTCACATCGAATAGCCATTTGAAACGGCATATTTTAATTCACACAGGAGAAAAACCATTCACTTGTGAACATTGCGGAAAATGTTTCAGAAGACGAGAAAATTTAAAAATGCATATTTTGACTCACGCCGGAGAAAAACCATTCACTTGTGAACATTGCGGGAAATTGTTTACACAAGGTGGAAGTTTGAAATATCATATGTTAACTCACACCGGAGAAAAACCATTCAATTGTGAAAATTGTGGAAAATCTTTCACACAAGGTGGAAATTTAAAAAGGCATATTTTGACTCACACCGCAAAAAACCATTCACTTGTGAACATTGTGAGAAATAAGACACATCCAAATTCACACTAGAAAAAAGGCTTATGTCTGTGAGCAGTGTGGAAAATGTTATACAACTTCTTATGCCTTGAGGACACATTTGCGAATACACGCAGGAATCAAACCATATACTTGCAAAACGTGTGGGAAACGTTTTACGAGTTCCGGATATTTGGGCAAGCACATCCGGATTCATACCGGAGAAAAACCATTTACTTGTAATCATTGTGGGAAAAGTTTTGCAGAAAGTGGAAGTTTGAAAAGACACATCCGAATCCACACCGGCGAAAAACCATATGCCTGTCAATATTGCAGAAAATGTTTTACACAGTCGAGTAGTATGAATAAACATACTCTAATTCATACTAAATCAGTAAATGCGAAATAATTTGCTTTCACCTGGTAAGGTTCAGTTTCGAAAAAAAATTTAAATGGTCTCATTTTCATTGTGATTCTAGACGAATATTATGGAACAAGTAATTGGAAACAAAAACATGGAAAATACACGAATCAACGTTCGAATTCATATTGCTAATTTGAGAGCATTACGTAAAGAAGTGGTTCCTAAACTTTTTTGTACCATCGTCCCCTACAGTAATTTACACAACTTCATCGCCCCCCCGAACTACAAAAGATGTGAAGTCAGAAACGAATGTCTTACAGATCAAATAAACAAGAAGACAAATTATATTTCATAGTGTTTTTTTTATATTCTTCAGCGTGTTTTGACATTTTCAACTGGTTACTGATGGATCTCGTTGTTTTTAAGCTAGTTCTGTGGCGAGGGTAGATAATATTAGTATTTTGTGCTACATTGTGTTTAAATATTATTTGAGATATTAAACGCATGCAGAACGGTTGAAAATATGTTAGGAATTCCTATAGCATATAATGGGTTAATTCTGAAACGCCTTGCTGTAGATATGATTGGAATTAGAATATCATATAACGGTTGATTGAAGAACGTTACTTACGTTCAATTATTACTGGTTTCCATCTATCGTATATCTTGTCTGGTTATAAAAGGGTCAAAAAATGCAGCAAACGACTACATCAACGTTTATTAGCCACAAGGAAACATCCACATATAAACTCCACGTTTGCAAACATTGTGGGAAACATTTTAAAAGAAAAAGTAATTTACAAATACATACGAGAGTACATACAGGAGAAAAACCTTATGCCTGCAATTCGTGCGGAAAATGTTTTACATCGCCAAGAAACTTGAGAGTTAATATGCGAATCCACACAGGAATGAAACCATATACATGCAAATTTAGCGGGAAGTGTTTCACGTCAAATGGCAATTTGAAGAGACATATTTTAACTCGCGCCGGAGAAAAACCAGTCACTTTGTAGAAAATGTTTTAGAGAAAGTGGAAGTTTGAAAAAACATATTTCATCTCGCACTGGAATCAAACCATACACATGCATATCCTGTGGAAAATGTTTTACGACAGCCGGAAATTTGAAAATACACACACGAATTCATACCGGGGAGAAGCCATTCCTTTGTAAGCATTGCGGAAAATGTTGTAGAACGTTGAGTGATATGGAAGTTCGTGACAGAATGAATACAGGAATTAAACCGTATACATGCAAATCCTGTGGAAAAAGTTTTCCTCAAATTGGACATTTGAAAAAACATGGATTGATTCACACAAGAGAATAAACCTTATGCTTATGAATGGCGCAGAAAATGTTTTACAGCGTCGAGTAATATGTGCTAATTCACACTGAGCGGGGAATGCTTGTTAATTTGTTGACAAGGTTTACTCGCAAAAAGGAATTACTTGATTTGCAATTTGATGAATAAGCACTATATAATCAATCATAAAGCACTTTCATAGGTAGCCTGGACAAAAAAGTCTAAGATTTTGTTGATTTCGATTATCCTATCATACGTTTTGCATCAAAAACAGCTACAATAACCGTATTTCAAGCAGAGAGAAATCAAAAATGTAAGCAGTATAATACTAATTGCGTATTCAGATATATTTTTTGCACGTATATTATATCCAATAAAATTTTCAATTGAGTCAAGGTTTGGCTCGAAACAGAAAATTGGGCTCAAAAAGTTTGGATTTCATTATGGTCCTCTTTTTTACAAATATATAAGTCATATAGTTGGGTGTATTGTGTTCTTCTCCACTTATCCATTATCGATCTATCGCCTTCACACGTTGAAAATTCGAAGAAGTCGTTGTTAATTGTTAAATTGCGTGATTTCTTTTATTTTATGTTTGTTTTGATGACTTTCACCCGTTCTGATAATTTAATATTGTAAACATACAGATTTCCTGGGTCAGTTATATTTTGCCGTGTTATGTAGAAGACTATTCAGGTTGGACTGTAAAAAAATTCAGGTCAAATCTCTGGCAGCAGTGTATCCAGGGGCGTGCCAAACTAGTCTGCTGCCCGGGGCGAGTTTCTGATAATGCTGCCCCCTTATACCTGACTTTTAAAATATTTTTGCGTGATAAACAGATTATAGATGTCGTCGTACACGAGAATAAATCAAATAAATGTCAATTGAGAAAGAAACGTTTGATTTATTAAACTAAGCATCAAAAATGTTGCAATTGTAAAACATAGGAAAATTTTTTCTGAGGTCAAGGGTCGGGGAAAACAATCCTTGTTGAATAACCATCACCACAGAACAAAGACTGTTAGCTTTTAATTAAATAAGAACACATCTAGAAGAGCATGTGTAATAACGCAAACTCTACAGCTTGGTTCTGCTGCCCCCTATAATGTGCTGCCGGGGCGGTTGCCCCCTTCGCCCCCCTCTAGGCACGCCACTGAGTGTATCCATGGCCAATTTTTTCCATATGTACAGAGAACCCGCAAGGCCATAGAACAGAGACTCTCAAATTTACCGAAAACAAATGCTGCGTATACCGCAATCACCAGAGCACGTATTCCAAAAAATCACAGGAGCCTGTAGCAAATGCTGGCAGGGAGCATGTATTCTGATAAAACTCATGCTCTGTTTACGCTTAGTACAGACGAACCATTTATTCTAAAATACAGATACCCTGTGTCCGGAAAATTTATACGCTCTGTAACTAGCCAACACGTACTCTTCTTCATTCGCCAAAACATAGGGACTTGGGGTCTCATTAACCCCTTACAGCACTTAAACTGGACCACATACACGTGACGATTGAAAAGTATGAAACGAAATTTATTGCAATGCCTTACTGAATCCACAATTACACTTTCTCGTTTATTGCAGATTCGACAATCGCTATTGCTCTTTTTTAAACATTAACAAATGAACATCCTCCTGTGATGTATTTTCAAGATACATTCTTTCGATTACCGCGGTAATAAGCTCCTTATCAGCACAACTAAAAAAATATGGTAGGGACAACAGAATAATATAGTGTTAACCGGGACATAATGAGCTGGCCCTAAAACGCCGCTTTTTGTATAAAGTAATAAATTCCACATCAAAAATTTACAAATGCGGTTTAATCCCATGCTGGCTGCGCCCCTGATCCTGCAGTTAAAAGAGTTCGAATTTATTTGTGAGTGATAGTATTTACTATGAATGCCGCAAATGCGATTTGCATGCTTTTTTCCTTTTAACTTCTACATCAAATATAGCCCAATTTCCGGGAAAGATCTAAAATATAAGTTAAAGAAACCAGTTTAAGTACAATTCTTGAAATACACGTATATCAGGAAAACGATCACGTAACTTAAAAAACAATAACTTAGCATGATCACTAAAGGTGTTGAATGTAGCAATTATGACATTATAATTGACCGACCTGTTTGAACTTGGTAATATTTTACATGTGAATACAACATCACAGTGACCATCAAACTTTTATATAGGACATTATCTGCATTGTATTTTTACCTTTCAATAAATTCCAAAGTCGGCCTTGACTTCTTCAAACACCTCACACACTCGTTAATAGCAATTTTAAACACTGTTGATGTAATAACAGATTCACCTGAAACACAAATTGAAATATGATAAAAATCTGAAGAGCATCAGAACACAAGCTTTACATTATTGACCAAACAAGATTCCAATTTCTGTCACTGGCAAAAGGGCACAACAAGTTCTATCAAAAGGCACGAAGCAAAATATTCACTGCACACATTAACTGTCAGGAAATCATTTATACTAAGATACCCCATACCATTTCCAATCACTACTGGTGTAGGTGGAAGATCTTCTTAATCAGCACCTTATGTAGTAAATAAATCACAAAGTTTGATAACCGTTGCACATCTTTCAATAGAGACATTAATTAGACACCGGAACGTATTATGTGTACCAGGTTAGGGTTAGACCATAATTTCAGGTACAGATACTACAGGAGTCATCTGGCTAGTCCCCAAACTCGCAATATAACCAAATAAGGGAAATTGGAAAAAAAATTATGTTAGTATAAATATTTCTAGTTTATTTCGAAATGTACGAAAATTACCAGAGGTTAAAAAAGCCTGCGGAACAAATTTCCTAGGCTGTACTAAATATTTTCATCTCTTTCACAATTTTTATCATGCACGGGACTATGTTGAAATTGCTTTTATGTGTGACTTATGCTACCCATACAAGCAGTGGCGTATCTAGGTAAAATGGCGCCCATGGCAAAGGTTAAAAATGCGCCTCCTACTTCGCTTGTTTCTTTTTTTATAGTTTATATGAAATTGATTGCTCTCAACCACGCAATTTAATTACATAATGACCAATTTAATAACGGCACACACAATAAACAGTGGGCGATCGGGCAAAAACAAGATTTTAGAATAGTACTTTTCGTGCCTTTCTTGACTCAAATTCGTCAATGATGTCATTAAAATTTGTTTTCTTTGTTTCGCCCCTCTGTATACCTAATATATAAAGCTAGATCACACAACCTTTCCTGGCTCATTTAGGATTGAAGATGTGACAGAATTAATTTTAGTTTACTAAACGGTCGCTCGCAACTTGCTATGGATACTGTCACTGTCAGCAAAATTTGCAAAGCTATCCGGAGATTGGGAAATACACTTTTATCCCCATATTCGACTATGAAGGTAAGAAGATCTTCAGGTCGCAATAACTTGACGCAGGTATGACTTGAAATCAACATTTTGCAATCAATAATTTCTGCATATAATTGCTTGCCGTCAAGATCATCACTGTAAACCAGGGGTCTCGCGGGCCAATATTAGGGGTTGCAAGTCATTGGCGGGCTGCACATAATTTTAGAAAGTTTAAAACCGAACTAATGATACTTTTTATAATACAAATCGAGCCGTGATACATCTTTCGAATAGAATATAGCCTTATTTCCCCATTGCATTGCATCTCAAAAAATTCAATTTGAATATTTCCGGCGCCATTGATCCTTTTGCGCTTAGCATAAACTTTTCTGCGTTTAGTTGACATTTTTCTAATTATTAATAAATTATAGGCCTATTAAACGATCGAGTAATTATGAAATTTATACGTGTTAGATTATAATATAATTTAGTCTACACGTGTCTCACAATAAATTCTGTTACATAAAGAATATAATCGTCAAAACAAGCTGTTTTGTTACTTGAAAAGACTCTTTGTGACACACACTGTTTTCTCGTCAAAGTCTATATCAACATATCTCACAACTTCTGAAACCTGCTCTCGATGCGCCTGGCCAGGAGTTTAGTCAAATATAAGATCATAGGGCTTGACTTTAATTTTTTTTTATGTTAGGCTTTTGAGAACATGAGATGCCATAAAAGGCGACCAAATTCATCTTGAACGCCTGGAGAAAGATAAGAGGTTGAATGTGGATGACTTTCAATGAAACCGAGATGCTCTCGCAGCACAGGGTCAAAGACGGCAGGGAATTTCATTAGGCCAAGAAAATAACCAACATTTCAATCACTATCTGCTTGAAGTGATTCCCAGTACCGTATCAATATAAGTTCTTTCATGTTGAATTATGCGGTCACCGTCAATTGCGCTAAGTGACGGAACAAACGGCATTGATTGTTGGCTGACAATTTTTATCGACTTTTGTTGAATTTGTTATTATTTAATTAAAAATATGAGTTTTAATTATTTTCAAGTTTTATTCAAACATTATTCTGAAAAGCAACTTGAGCACCCAATCGAACTTGACTTGAACGTGACTCGGACTTCGGTGTAAAATCGGTATTCAGAGACCAAACTCGAGTTTCGAGTTCGAGAAGGGCTCAAGTTTAGCTTGAGTGGCTTCAAGTACGACCTGGAGTTGGCTTGGTATTCAAATACGCACAAAGTAGCAAATTAAGATACAAATTTTGCATTGTAGTGCTCGGTGAGTTGTGGCCAGGCACATATAGGCCGCGAGCCGAGGCAATTTATCTTTCAGTTTCGTAGCGCACATAAGGTAACTACCTGAAAATGATTTTAAAATGTTCCTTAGGAATTTAGTAACAAATATTGCCTTGTTCCCACTTCCAAAAGTTGCACGTTTTACAGAAAAGACGCTTTTACTACAATAAATATGTGTTACCATCTGTCCTATTTTCTCTACCTCTCTTTTCAATATCAGATGTACTACTACTGCTCGCTTTCGCGTTGAGTAGCCTTTCCATAGTTTTTTTCAGTTGTTATTAGTTCAGGTATTCTAAGGAGGTGTTGAAAAGTATAAGTAAGATATTAAACACTTGTATATCCTTACCATAAATAGCAATGTTAGTTGAGCACTAGCTCATAGGACGCTGTTAAATAGGTACGGTGCGGTAACTCCAAGAAAGGCTAGACCTAGAATAATATGTCACAAACAACGGTATTTTCTGGCTTGCATGAAATGTTTATGATTAATTTAATGACTCTTCTTGACTATTCAGCAGACTTATACTACTATATAGGCCACAGCATATTTGGAAATAGAAATTAATGGCTGTTTCTGTAATGCACGGTTGTGTGAAAGAGAAGGAAATAATCAATTTTACTAATGTCGGTTGGTCTAAATCTAAATTCATAGAGTTGACAAGAACCTGGCAAGCAATGATAAGTTATGCCGGAGTGGAAAGAAAGTAGCATTGGAAACGATTGAGAGGTGTCAAATCAAGTTGTAGACAGACAGTTGATGTTTTGAAATATAGTCTATAGTCCATACTCATACTGTCATAGGGCATTTCAGACTGTGATATATCAAAATTTAGTGTAGATACAGTCTAGTAAAGGTATGCAAACACTGCTGGACTGTAGTACATGCAATGAGCATATATACGCTCATTGAGTACATCAGATAAAATGCATTATGTATTCACGGTATTAGTTAGTATTTAGTGGTATTTTTACACTCATGCTGTTCCAAATATGATTTCTTCCTTATTTTAGATACTGTACTACAAAAGAAAACGGCAATGTTCCACCAATCCGACCTAACGCAGACTCTAATCCCTGCTGCTATCAGTGCTATAAAATGGATTAAACAAGAAGTCTTGAAGCGTAAAGGTATATGAGAATCATAATAGTTGAAAACAGCTTAGGTGGGCTATTCATATTGAAATACTTGAGCACTTTTCTGCAATTGGAACTGCCCATCAAACTCATGTTGGAGACTTCATTGAGGTTTTTAATTCAATTTTTTTCTCAACTATGAAGATCTTTTGAGGTCAACGAGGCATTAATAAATAAAGCTGAGGAATTTGTTTGTTCACTGTATGAAGAACATAAACTAAAAAAAGACTAATTGTAATATTTCTGTTCACTATGTTATGTACATATTGTACATTCATTTAATTTTCTTGACTTTTCCGGTAAATTTCTAAGTGAGAAATAACTGATTTATTTGTGTTTTCGTGCTCACGATGTTAATTTGTGACTTCATTGCTTAAAAATAAATACGTTTGATAGCTTTTATAAAATGGATGTAGCTTTTTATGCTGTTCTTGTTGTAAACTGCTTGTGGTTATTACATAAAATTTATTCGCTAACGTGAATCAGCGTTGTTGGTGTCGCTGCTTTCGAGGTCACTTGCGACTCCTGTCACACAATTAAAGTATTTTTTGTTGTTGGTTACATGCCATATTTTTTGTAATCTACCTAATAAATTATGATTGACTGAGGAAGTCCGATTTTGGTCAGGCAAAACATTACAGGAATACATTTGTGTTAGTGTGCTGTAGGGCTCTCGAATTGCATAGTTCTTATGTATGTGTTGTAAACTTATAGTTATTGAATTTCCGGGAACCTCTTATATTCAATTTCGCATCAGGATTGTGGAACAGGCTGTAATGCGTTCAGTATGTTCATTTTCACACAAAACTGAAGAATTTATTTAGTTACCAGATGTGCGCTACGAAACTCATTTTCTGGGCTTTTTCAAGGCTTCGTCTCACGGCCCATATCCGTGGTAAGGATCTACAAGTGTTTAATAACTTACTTATACATTTTTCAACAACGTCTTAGCATAACTTAACTAATAATAACTAAACAGGGCTATGGAAAGGCTGCCCACCTCAACGCGAGGTCGAGCAGTAATAACTAATATTCATCCGCTCGCTAACAGCTGATTCGATTCAATTGTTACGTCATGCAGAAGTCATTGTTCATTGCCGAAAATGTGGAGAATATAGGACAGATCGTAGCACATATTTCTTGTAGTAAAAGCGTCTCTTCCGTAAAACGTGCAACTTTTGGAAGTGGGAACAAGGCAATATTTGTTACTGAAGTGTTAAGGAACATTTTAAAATCATTTTCAGGTTACAGTTACCTGATGTGCGCTACGAAATTCACTTTCTAGGCGTTTTTCAGGGCCTCGGCTCGCGGCCTAATAACATTGAAAATGGATGTGTTATATGTCGCAGAAGTTGCGAAAATGGTCAGACGGCATACAGGACCTCGTCGATACCTGAAAGATCAACAAAATCTACTTGAGATTTTGACCGATGTACAGTTTGTGGATCGTTACAGACTCACGAAGATCTAGCGAAAGTCAACAATAGGGGTTCGCCGCTACCGCCACTATTGAAATACACCGTCGTGCTCCGTTTTTACGCAACTGGGTGCTTCCAAGTTGTATCGGGAGACCTTGAAGGAGTTTCTCAGCCAACTGTTAGTAGACTGGTGAGGGAAGTCAGCAGAATCATTGCAATAAAACATGATGACTTCATAAAATTTGCCACCAACCCACAAGATGTTCGAACGCAGGCGATCAAGTTCTATCAGAAATCTGGATTTCCAGGGGTAGTTGGCGCGTTGGACTGCACTCATATAAAAATTCAGTCTCCTGGAGGTCAGCACGCTGAACTGTTCAGAAACCGTAAGGGTTATTTTTCCATTAACGTTCAAGCGGTGTGTGACGCGGACATTCGCTTTTCATTTGCGAGTTTGAGCTGTTGCTTGGTTAAGGGCCAATGTTGCACCTGGAGTGTACTGGATCAGGTGGAACTCGTAATATCTTTTTCGAAAGTATGAAATACGGTACCGTACTATATATACTATGCTGACTACCGGTACCCTTACTGTTCAGTACATCCGCGTTAAATTTTTGGATAAAAAATACGTTGACCCAGAGCAAAATGGACATACTTTCTCATTAATTTTGGGAGTGTTTTTACGTAGAATTAATGAATAAAAATTACGTCAAATTAGAGCAAAATGGACGTTTGACCTTTGACCCCAAACATTATTTTTATACTTCGTCACTAATTTTGAGAGTGTTTGTGCGACTTCAGATACCTGTACTGTTCAGTACATTCGTGTAAAATTATTGCATGAAAAATACGCTGATCTTTTCATCCATAATTAATCTCACGGGATTTCGATCAGACCAAATCTTGCAAGCTAGTATTTGTCGACAATTGTGGCGTTATAATATTTTGGCATCTTTATATTGCTGGATTATTGATTTTAAAACCATTTAAACCGATTTACATTGGTGAGCAATTGCAAACTTTAGGCGTACAAAATTGAATTCGCTCGCGTGCATTTTTGCGGAACGCTAGCACCCTCGGGCGTGCACCTGCCATGGAATCCAGTCTGGACTGTACCACCTGTGATGTGTCAACATGATAAGTTTGACAATATTCAGACTGGACCTGTTTTATTATTCCCTTTAATTGTCTATTTTACAGAAATAAAAATTAACTTTAGCTACCCACTACTGTACTAGAAAATGAATGGGCTAAAGTGATCTCAGCAGTACAATGTACAGGTAGGTTACGTGAACCCCTCACCAAAAAATACACAAAAGAGTGAACGCAATTCATAACCGAGCCATACCGTACCGGTCCCTACTTTTAACGCAATTTAAAATGAAACATAAAACCGTAAAACACATCAATTATTTCCTATGTCAGTATGTACAGAAGTATGATGTACTGTACAACGTACATATCTCATTATCTACGACCCACCGTATACTGCACTTATTAGTGAGATGATACTGTACGATTAACAGTTAACGTACCGGTAACCAGCACCGGACGGCCGTAATACAATACTACACTGAACGGCTGCGCCATTCAGCTGTATTATTCGCTGTATAATTAAGATTTGCTAATAACTAACTTAACTTACAATAATTTATTATAACTGTACTGAATACAATCTGAAAATGGAGGGAAAGTTTGCTCAGCTAACAAGTAAACTGGAATTAATGGAAAAGAGAATCACCAATAACTTGAAGATTGAGATAAAGGCAATAGTGGAAGATAGCCTTAAAGACCTTTTAGAAGAATCAATCAATGAGCATGATAGGAAAATCTCAATCCAGATAGATGAATCTGTGCTGAATAACACCCAGCAAATGGCTGAAAGGCTCGAGACCATGTTCAAGCAGACCGATAGTCTTGTGAATAAGGTTGATTCACTCAGGGAGGACATGAATGGGATTCATGCCACGAATACCACTCTTCAGCAAGATGTGCAGATGGTGCATGCAAGTCAAAATTTTATTAATGCTGAATTCGAGATACAAAAAGATTACCTATCTGATCTTCATCGCAAAATCGAAGAGTTGTCAGCCTCTAATAAAGCACTTATATCATCTCTGCAAAAAAGGTTCGACAAGGATTTTGAAGATTTGGCCCAATACGTACGACGTGAAAATTTGGAATTTCATGGTATACCCTACTCAGAAGATGAAAATACTGATGAACTTATAATAAAAATAGGAAAACTGCTAAAGATAAATGTGGAAAGGCTTGACATCTCAATCTCTCATAGACTACCTCGAAGAGACAAATCAAAGATCCCCCCCATAATTGTCAGGTTCACGAATAGAAACAAACGGAACGAATTTATTGATAGAAAACGTAATATATCCAGCATCGGAAATTTTGGGATACAAGGAATGAAATCGCTTTTCATTAATGAAAATTTAACAGAATTCAGGAATAACCTCTTATATAATGCCCGCAAATCAAGAAAATCAAATAACTATGAACGGCTCTGGACTACCAATGGTAATATTTATATGAGGAAGAACAAAGATGCCCCAAGAGTCCCAATCACAAAGCTGTCTGATATTGAAAACCTGAAGTAATCATCTTTTTTCAAGTAGGTTTCATTTGTCATATTATTGCCAAAAATGGCTCTTTTGAATTTCTGTTCTCTATGTGATAAGCCGTGTTTAAATAATTTTATCCCCTGTGATATATGCTATTCCAGAATCCATATTTCATGTTTTTCCAAATATTATCCCAACATTAGTCCTGGTGCAACTCACTATTGCTGCACCAATTCTGAACAAATACCCTTTGATGATAGTACTGATCCAAATAAGAGGGAAGTACAACAAAAAGTTTTAAATACTAGTGATTTTGAGTTTGAAAATGTTGCAAACTGTGTCTCTATGAATGAGCGAAATGACTTATTAACTACTTTCACCCAACTGAAAAAGAATTCCTTGGTTATTGCCCATTTAAACATTCGATCCATCCAAAAAAATATTGATGAGCTGTCAAGACTTGTATATGACCTAGGTTCATCTCCATCCTTCATAGCTATTTCTGAAACCAAACTAAAATCCGATCCTGTAACTAATATTAATTTAGATGGCTACGATTTCTATCATACACCATCTAGTACAAATGCTGGCGGTGTTGGCTTATATATAAAGACTTATTTCTCTCCTAACTTTATTGAGGATTATTACCTAAATGTTGCTGGATGTGAAGAACTCTGGGTTGAGGTTCCTATTAGAACAGCCAAACCCTATTCTTTGACTGTGGGTATAATCTATCGCCACCCCAACTCGGATCATCAGGAGTTCTCATATAAGCTACAAAATAGTCTTCATAATTTAACTCATGATAAGAAATTTTTTTTTATAGTTGGTGATATAAACATCAACCTCCATGAAAATTCCAACTTTACGAAGCAGTACCTAGAAATGCTTCAATCCCATGCCACAATTCCATTGATTACGCTTCCCACAAGAGTGACAAGTAATACTGCTATTTTACTTGATCATATGTATACAAATATTATAGATAAAAATATTAAACCAATTGTTTTGCATGATAATCTGACAGATCATTTTCCTATTTTTTGCCATCTTGAGATGAATTATGTACGCCCCAGGCATGTTTCGGAATTGAAACGGGACATGAAACATTTTAATCTTGACCAATTTTTAACTGATGCCCAATTTATTTTTAGAAATGACATGTTGAGTACTGAGGTAGGAGCTGATAATTATGACATAGTTTTTAATGAATCTGTCAACCGACTAAGAAATTTAATTGATAAATATGCCCCCTTGAAAAAAGTTAGTAGAAAGGAACGTCGATTGAAGCAAAAACCATGGATTACACCTGGAATATTACGGTCTGCAAAAAAACGAGATAAATTACATAAAACTTTATTTTTAAATGGCACTGATATTGAAAAACGCCAATATAAGAAATATTCCAACACTCTCTCTCATATTAAAAATAGAGCAAAGGAGGAGTACTTTGCAAAATGTTTCGATAAGTATAGAAAAGATTCGAAAATGACATGGAATACCATCAACTCAATCATTAATAAAAAATTAAAAAAAAATCATCCGAACACTCTGCGTGATGAGACTCTTAATAAATCAACTGAAGATCCAGTTGACATTTGTAATGTTTTTAATAATTATTTTTCCCAGATTGGGCCGACGCTTGCCTCAGCTTTTTCAAACAGCAATTACGATTTTATGAAATATTTAAATCAACCCATTAAATCGTCAATGTATCTAGAGCCCACCACCACCAACGAAATTGAAATGCTTATTTCCACGCTTGCGACTGGTAAAGCAGAAGGTCACGACCGCGTTCCGGT
This sequence comes from Styela clava, assembly GCF_964204865.1. Lineage (NCBI taxonomy): Eukaryota > Metazoa > Chordata > Ascidiacea > Stolidobranchia > Styelidae > Styela > Styela clava. Next base: position 7,598,062 of record NC_135254.1, read on the forward strand.
CTATTTGATTAAAATTTTAAAGACCATCATTAGTCCAACCCTGTGTAATCTTTTCAACATCTCCATGACCCTGGGTATTTTTCCCAGGCATTTGAAGGTTGCCAGAGTTGTACCGGTTTACAAATCTGGAAATAAGGAAACCGTGTCAAATTATCGCCCCATCTCGGTACTGTCTTGTCTTTCAATTCTTTATGAGAAAGTATTACTAAAGAGACTGAAATCTTTTTTGTACAAAAACTCAATTCTAAATAGGGACCAATTTGGCTTTAGGGATGGACATTGCACTTCACATGCTATATTAGATATTATCAGCCATTACTATAACGTTATAGATGAAGGCTCATTAGGTTGTAGTGTATTTCTGGATTTGAAAAAAGCATTCGATACAGTGGATCATGATATCTTAATTACAAAACTTAATTACTATGGAATTCGGGGAGTAGCCAATAAATTGTTCAAAAGTTATTTGCAAAATAGACGTCAATTTGTAAGTTTGGTTGGTTGTCAATCGATAAGTGAAAAGGTGTCGGTAGGGGTCCCCCAGGGCTCAGTTCTGGGGCCTACCCTTTTTTTAATTCATGTAAATGATATTGTCAATGCCATTAGGGCTCCAATTAAACTTTTCGCTGATGATACTAGTGCTACTTTCGCTGCAAAAAATCTGTCCGACCTAGAAAATATAGTTAATAGGGATCTCTATTGTATATCAGAATGGCTAATTAAAAACAAGCTAACTGTCAATCCTAGTAAATCCCAAGTCTTATTGATTAATTGTAGCAAAAGCCTTAAAAATTCGAACCTCACTCCAAAATTTATACTAAACGACTCATTACTTAGTATCTGTGACTCTGTCAAATATCTTGGAGTTATTCTAGACAATAAGCTAAACTGGCATAGGCATATTAATCAACTTGCAGGTAGACTGTCCAGAGCCATAGGTGCTATGTCTAAACTGAGACCGTTTGTATCTGAAAAGGTATTAAGAACCGTATATTTCGCTCTATTTTACTCACATCTTCAATATGGAATTGTGGCATGGGGTTCTGCCCCTAAGACTTATATGGATAGGATTAGAATACTTCAAAATCGTGCAGTAAGGTTAATGAGTGGTACTCGTTTTCGTGAGAGAATAAGTCCCAGTTATAAAAAGATGAATATTCTTACAGTAGCTGATGTATATAAATTCGAAATAGCGAAAATCATGTTTCAATTTAAACATGGAATTCTGCCTGAAATTTTCGATAGCTACTTCACAAATTGTAGTAATGTCCACCAATACAACACTCGTTTAGCGGGTAGAGGAGCATATTTTGTTAGTCGGACAAGTTCCAGTCTGGCCCGCGACTCCATTAAAATTACTGGTCCAAGTATTTGGAACTCTATTCCCAATGAAATCATAGATTCGTCTTATAGCTGTTTCAAATATAAGTATATGAAGTATCTCATAAATAAATATTAATATGTGTAGGGATATATTTTCTGTATTTTTTTTTTTTTGCATCTTAATAACTATTTCACTCACGATTTGCATCTTTATCTTTGCAAATATAATCTATTAAGTCAGCTCTTTTCTATATAGAAATTTAATTTTCCTCCTGATGTGATAGCTATATATAGTACATGAGTTGGCTTGCATGTAACACCAACAGTTTTCATCATAAGCCAAACTATAAACTATTCAGCATTTGTACTTTTTGACATAATATGAGGTTATAGTAGTTACCGTAGGCGTAAACCCTTATATTGTTACCTGATAAAATTTGACTGCTTTTAGCATATGTACTTTTCATAGTTAACTTTCCCAATGATGCTCTTTATTTTCATTACTTGCAAGAATGGAATTACCAAAATGTCAAATTTCATCTCTGCATCACAATTGTTTGTCACTATAATAGTTACTATCATTGTTGTTCAATTCAAATGTTATCAGTTATGTGTGGTATCTATTATTATATTTCGAGATTTTTTGGAACAATGTTTCCTCTAATTGCTCAATTTTCATTACGGTATATGTTGTGCAGTTGCACTTGTCATAATTGAATAATGTTAAATCTCTTAGCCAAATTGATTGTGCAATACCAATTACTTTTACCCTGCATTTCAGTCATTCCTGACTATATTCGTATTTTTAGTTGTGTTGTGTAATGGATAAGTTCCACTCCCATAGCTCAAATCACTTGTAATATTTCTTCTCAATACACACAACTTACTGCTCTACATTGTTGCAGGTTTGTGTCAAGGTCCTTTCACCATACCAGTGTTTATTTAATTACTATCATTGCTATTGTTGATCAATGGAATGGTGCTTCTTTCATATATTTTGGTGTATATGATATTGCTATGTGTTGTTGATTAATTAATGTATGTAGTAGTATGTGTACCAGTGGGCGGGTAACTGGTTTTGTTCGCCTGCTTTACATCGGGTTATATGAGGTGACTGAGTCCTGTTTGGAAAGAAACTCATTTGCTCCCAAGCCCTTGATGGAACTAAGATAAAGAAGGTCTGGATAGGATTTGGGTCTGGCCCAAACATGGTACACATACTGCGGGAGTTCAATAAATATTTTCATGTTTTTGTTATTTACTTTCCTAATACTGTGTATGTATCACTAAGTTGCACTAAAATATTTTCCACATTCTCGTCACATTAAAATTTTGTCCCTGATCCACTGTTTATATATATCCAATTATTTATTATTTCTATTTATTATCGTTTCAAGCCCAATTGAATTTATGAATTTAGTAATTTAGTTTTCAGCTAAATATTAAATTTCCATAGCATTATTCTGGTCGCTTTAGATTAACATAGGACACCCCCCTTCCTTTTTTGTTTTCTTCTATTTTCTTTCTTTTAAAAATACTCATAACAATGCATTTACCCACGAGTCTCCTAATTTTATTCAGAATTTTATTGTAAAAATATTAATGTAATAGTTTAAGTAGTTTTGTCACTGGTCATCTTTCAGTGTTATCTTAATAAAATCAGCATATATGGTGGGAGCTGACTTCGATGACCGTATGGTCGTATCGCTTCCTCCTGTCCATACCAAAAAAAAATTTTTTTTGATAGTGCTATTTTACTGATGACTATTTTTTACGTTTTTTGGTTGACGAAATAATAAAATCTCTCTCTCTCTCTCAGCGATTCCGCGACGTCCGCGTTTCTTATTCATTCTCAGTCAGTATTAGTGCTGTACAGAATCCGATTGCCGGATTTGAAACCGGCCGGATTTTCATGATTTTTCCGCTACCGGATTGGATCCGGATTCGAAAATCAGACACTGAGCCGGATTCAATGTGTATGCCGTATGCCGCACATCTGTGTTTTAGGCCAATATGGTCTTGTGCATACATCCCGTCTTCAGTATTTATAATTACTTACTTTTTTATATTGCTTTTACGAGACGAATAAACATACATACATTCATCCGGATTTTGTTGGAATCGAATTATTTTGCTCCACGACCGGTCGACTGCTGCTTTTTAAGTATGCCTGCTGTTTTTAGTATTTATTGCTGTTTTAGAGGTAAAGTTGTCGAATCAACGATGATCAATACCCGGAATCTTGGGTTTTCTGATTCATTCAACACAGATCAAAACCCCTGTCTGTGACACTTAGACACACACAAATAGGGCGACTTTGTCATATTTTAAGTTCATATGCGACGTCCGATATTTGAATCTACTAAAAAAATAACAGCGGATCATGCAGGTCGGTGATGCGAATTCTAAGCTTTTTCATTCAGTCGCGTGATTTCGTTTTATCAATTTCTGAAGTGGTGGTTTATGAAGCTTACAATTAATTATTCTTCCATACGATAACGTACTCCCAGGGCGCGCATTCATTCAATTTAGACAGTAAATAACTCAACCTTTGCAAAATTAGCATTCGACATAATATAGCATGATAAATGACACAGAGAATCGTTTTGTTTACACTATTTAATTGAAAACAAAGCATTAATAAAAATAAATAAATCACACAATTAAAAATGTCAACGATTTAATCAACTTAATGACTGAGATTCATTCGAATTTTCAACATGTGAAGGATCGATATGGATAAGTGAGAAGAGACCCAATACACTCAACCTGATGACTAAAATATTTTTCTCACGCCTTGATCACGTCCATAAACGTAAAATAGGAATGAAATTCAAAATTGAGTCCATTGTTTGTGATTCAAACAATATTTAACTCATATGAAGGCTCAAAAACTTTCTTGGTTAATTAAATGAGTATGTCTAACAATATTGACGAACACATATATTAATCACCTCATTACATTGCTGTTTTCGATGCAAAACGTATGACAATCGGAATCCCTTCAAAACCTGAAATTTTATTGTCCTATTTTGTCCAGACTATCTATGGGAGGAATGCTTATTCATCAAATGGTGACTCAAATAATTCTTGTTTGCAAGTAAGCGTTATCAGCAGATTAACACGCATTAGGGTGAATTAGTTACTCAAAGCTGAAAGACATTTCTGCACTGTTCACACAATGAGCATATATACAATGAGTGGAAACTTGCAAAGATTTGCTCATTTTGGTATTGTTCCCTGCATTTTTTACGTCGTCCGGCTAAATGGTTCGTTGCATATTAAGAAAACGCATTGCTCGCTGCCAAAATCCCTTGCTTCAGCCGAGTCGGGTGCGAAATTGACCGTATTGAGGTCTTTAATTCTTCAATACATATTTGGTTTTGGGTTTCGAAGTATGGTACGCTGAAAGCATACAACTATGAGCATATGCTTATTGGGAATGCATATCTATTAGATAGTAAACGTGGAAAAATTTGTATTCAATGGAAGAAGCATACTGAAAATAGGGAATTTGTGCAAACCAAAAAATTTGGGGGGTTATGATATTATTAACATACCCATTTTTACAATGTGCATGTACATAATTAGTGTCTTGGATTATTATAAAGCTAGAGAATGTGATTATAATGAGGATTACAATCATATTTGTATGTCCTTTGTTGAATACAATATTGGACAACAACTTAGTACATTTTGGGGGATTAGAACTAAAAATACATGTTTACATAGATTTTGTCCTCAAAGTGAGTATAGATTAATATTAGAATTTTTAAGAAAGCATAACATAAGTAGTACAGATATAAAAGAAGATATGCATAAAACTATTTATAAAAAAATTGTTATTTCTATGACTGGGGACAGATTAATTTTTCTACGCAATTGTAATTTAAATATTGCATGTGAGAATATTCATAATAATATTCTGGCAAACTATATGAAAACCTTTAATTTCAAGTTAATGTGGGATATTTTACCAGTAAAAACAAAACCTGGAATAAGAAATATAGCAGGAAATGATATGTGTGTGTTATGTGGAAAAGAACCAGAATTTGTTAGCCATCTTTTTATGAATTGTGAATATTTTGATTATGTTTTTGATTTCATGGAAAATACTGTTAGGAATTTAAATAATGCCAGACTTTTGAAAAATTATGAAACTTGTGTTTTATTGGATTTAAGCTATTTGTTACATTCCAACATTACAAGATGTTTATTTAATTTCAATCACTAGATATAAAATATGGAGACAAAGAAATTCTGTTATATTCGAAAGTAATACCCCTAATCAGCACCTAGTTATCAAACAAATAAAAACTGCAATCACTTACAGACTCAACATTGAAAAAAATAGTAAATCACCAAATTTTGTCAGAGAATTTGAAATACTAAGGAATTGTATTTGAACTATAAATCTAGTGTGTATAAATTTAGTATGTATTAAAATGAACATGTCTAATATATTTAATTTTTTACGTTTATTGTACATAATCTAACTCAATATACTAAAAATTGATGAATTGTATGCCGATGCGATCAACACCTCAAACACTGATGGAATGGACATATGAAAAATGAATATTGGATTATTTATCCTACAGTACAGAATATGAACCAGTGGGGTGCGGTTATTTATGTATTTATTAGGATAATGAGGATAAGGATTTACATATTTATCCCGGGGGAAAGGAAAGCCGATAAGACGACTTATCCATATGGCGAACCACGGCCTCTCGTCCGGTTACCATTCCAAGTCGGGCATGGGATTAGTTATATTGTTTGTTTTCGGAAGCATGGACTTGTTAGTGGAGGAAGCCGTAACCGACCAGCGGTTACGTGAATCACCCAACGGCGGCGAGGAGTCCAGCAATCCTCTTGCACATAACCATCCCTGCATGGGATTCGAACTTGCGGACCCATGCAGAGTAATTAGAGGTGCAGTGGCGAGCGTATTCCTAACGCTTAGCCCGTTGAGCCACACCGCCGCGCATGGGATTTACATATTTATCCAAGGGTAGAGGAAAGCCGAGAAGAATGCCTAAATATATGGCAAACCACGGCCTCTCTCAATCATAGCTCTGTCCTCCATATGAATCACATGGCTCTGCGAGCTATTCGTTTACTTATTAAAAATACTGATTTTTACTATTTCTCTGGGATATCTTGCCATTGAAAACAAAAGCCAGAAATTGGAAGAATAGCAGAGAATGAAATGTGTGTATTATGTAATGAAGAACCTGAGTTTGTTTCACATATTTTCATGTATTGTAAATTTACAAAAAATATTTATGAGGATTTTGTTTTAGATATATTAAAATTGATTAGAATACATTTTGTTATCAATATGATTCTTGCACATTATTTAATTTCAACGATCCTTTATATAGTCATATAGATACTGTTGATTTGGATGCAATTATACTTTTGTAATCAATAGTGAGATATAAAATTTTGACCATGAGAAATTCTATTATATTCGAAAATAAAACACCCCATTTTGCCTTTCTCAAAAAGCAGATAAAAATGGCCATAATATGTAGAAAAATATAGAGAATTATAGAATAAACAACCCATTTGAGAGGGAATTGAAAAATTTATGTAAAGCGTTATTTCAAAAAGAAAATTATATGTTTATGATATGTATTTTATATTTACTAATTTCATTTTTATTGTTTTATATCAATGCATTTATTAAAATAACCTAATTATGGTATGGATTGCTACTGGAATTGAACAAAATAAATACTGAATCATGGATGCAACATGGAATATGAACTTATTTATATTAACCGTAATTAAAATCACTCATTGAGTGAACGAATGAGCATACTGTAATGCTTATTGGGAATATGAACCAGCCAAGTGGTGACCTGGGATATTGTATTCATTGATAAAGATAGTTTATTTTGAAAAGTCCACAATCTGACAATACAAACAAATAAAAAATGGAGAGTTCTGGAGAGCGAGAAAAACCTTTAAAAAAGTTTAAAACACGATGAGTATCATGTGCCCGCCGTGTTATAGCAAGTAGTAATGTGTAATGAATTTAATTCACTGTGGTAAATGAATTGCTATCTTTTTATTTGTTATGAGCACACTTGCTGGAACTCCATAATCTATTATTTTATTTGTTAGTAACACTTTTTATAAAAATATCAAATTGTTTATCATACTTGCATCCATATTTCGCCCTAAATTCTATGACACTTTCTCTGTATCCAAATATCTATGTACATGACCACATTATTTATTTTTTAGTAATACTTCGTTTAAAAGTATCTTAATGTTTATTATACTTGCTATTCTGGTATTTAATCAATTTTTTGCCTTGAATTTTATTCTATGATACTTGCTCTGTATCCAAATATCTATATGTATATGAGCACTTTATTTATTTTTTAGTACCGGTAATACTTATTTAAAAATAACCTATTGTTTATCATTGCTATTTCGGTATATTATCAATATTTCGCCTTAAAATTCATTCTATGATACGTGCTCTGTAGCCGAATATAGATATGTACATGAGCACTTTATTTCATATATATATATATATCTGCTGGAGAAGGGTCAAATCCTGATCATGTATTAATGTGTGTCACTATCCTCCAAATCACTTGCCAGTCATAATCAAGTATTATAATTTGATGGGTTCAAATTATAGTGTATAAAGAAATATACTCATGATTTCATTACTATTATCAAATGTTTATAATTAAAGTGCTATAATAATAGAATTTTCCTCATCTTTGCTCATAAAAACCCATGTCCTATCACATTAATTTTTAGTAGATAAATTTTCCAAATAATAGGTATCCTTGCTAACCCATTTTTATGCAGTTGATATGCAATACATGTCAACTTATCAGCTGAATAAATGATGATCTTAGGACAAAACATGAGTACTTTCCAAATCAAAAATTCTTGTGAATAATGTATATAGTGAATACGGTATATGAGAGCTATTGAAGAATTTAACACCGAACCTGTTAAATGACCCCAAATGTTGTAACGTTGTCTCCCAGTCAAACACCTGAGCATCTCTTTTTTTTATTATAATTTATATATGTTCATGGTTTGACGAACGAAATAAACTCTCTCTCTCTATTAGTTTAAAATACTGACTTCTGGACTTGGCTAATTTTATACATATCAAAACTTGTCATTTATTTCGTTCCATCCATGTATTTTCAACTGTTTTTCCAATAAAACGTACTTATGCCTTACTGTTATTTGTAGCTTATTATTGTTAGCTAACTATTTTGAGGTGGGGCGCAAGACTTCACAAATTCTAAAAAGGGGGTGCGGCTTGAAAAGTTTGGGAATGCTTGTATGTAGTAGACCCTAACCTGGTACACATGGTTCCGGTGTCTACCAACTGGGTTTACATATTTCAATTTGTATTACAGTTGTAAAACAGAAAAAAGCTGAATGTCGGTCTTATTCCATCTGTAAATTTACCAAAATCTCCACAAAGAATGAACAATGTGCCAGACCATGTGTATTTTCGATGAAATGAAAAGTGACATATGAAAAATACAGAAGCTGTAGAAAATATTTTGCATTCCAAAAAAATTAGTTCACATATTAAATATTTTACATTACAAAAAAAATGGTGCTCCAGAAGTATGTGTACTAATTTTGTTCGCCTATTTTATATCAAGTTGTGTAAATGGACTAAATTCTATCGGTAGGGGATATTCACTTGTGTAACACAGACAATTCCCTAACTTTTAATAGAACAAAAATAAGGAGAATCGTAACCTAACCTGGTACACATACTACAAGAGTACCGAAAAAACAGCCCACATAGTAAAAGCAGTTATGGAAAACATTGCAGAAAAATTAATTCACATAGTAAATAGCAGACGCAAGATGTATTTTGCATTGCAGAAAAAATAGCTCACATAGTTAATAGCAGTCCTGAAATATTTCTCACTATTGATAACAAAAGTATAATTGCATCCAAATCAACAGTATCTATATGACTATATAAAGGATCGTTAAAATTAAATGATATGCAAGAATCATATTGATAACAAAATGTATTCTAATCAATTTTAATATATCTAAAACAAATTCTTCATAAATATTTTTTGTAATTTACAATACATGAAAATATGTGAAACAAACTCAGGTTCTCCATTACATAATACACACGTTTCATTCCCTGATTTTCTTCCAATTTCTGGCTTTTGTTTTCAAAGGCAAGATATCCCAGAGTAATTTATAGTTAAAATCAGTATTTTTAATAGGTAAACGAATAGCTCGCAGAGCCATGTGATTCATATGGAGGACAGAGCTATGATTGTGAGAGGCCGTGGTTCGCCATATATTTAGGCATTCCTCTCCCATGGATAAATATGTAAATCCCATGTTATATCAATGAATAAATACATAAATAACCGCACCCCTCTCGGCGACTGGTTCATATTCTGTTCTGTAGATACGTTTTCTGCCTAATAGATATGCATTCCCAATAAGCATATGCTCATAGTTGTATGCTTTCAGCGTACCATACTTCGAAACCCAAAACCAAATATGTATTGAAGAATTACAGACCTCAATACGGCCAATTTCGCACCCGACTCGGCTGAAGCAAGGGATTTTGGCAGCGAGCAATGCGTTTTCTTAATATGCAACGAACCATTTAGCTGGACGACGTAAAAATGCAGGGAACAATACCAAAATGAGCAAATCTTTGCAAGTTTCCACTCATTGTATATATGCTCATTGGTTCACAAGAGAATGGTTTCTTCGCTCAAGTGAACTAGGCCAGGGCTGCTCAACTATTTTTACCGAAGGTCCGCATACAAAACTTCAAAAATATTTGGGTCCGGACTTTTCATAATTATATTTCAGCATCCTTAAACACGCAATTCCTTGGCCGACTAATGATTATTAGCTAATCAAAATCGTTTGTTATGGCGTCATAGTTCTTTTCATATATATTTTTAAATCTATAAAAGTGAATTTATAAAGGAAGCTTCAAATGTGGGGCTAATGATCCAAAATAAAGAATTATGCGTGGTCCGAATCGAATACCCGAAAGGCCGGATTCGGCCCTGAACTAGGCAATGTGTTTTTGAATGTTTAATTTGAGTGCAACATTTTTCGCAACATACACAAGTAAATGGCTTTACCGGTTGAGTAATCAAATCGTGAAATATTTCCTACAGGTCTTACATATATGTGGTTTCTTTCCTGTGTTTCATTTCTTGAGAACCTTCAATTCACTGGACGTTAATGTTCACAGCCATGAGATTTTTCTGAATTCCAGAGTGAATTAAAGTATGTCTTTTCAAATTCCCCATTTGAGTAAAACATTTTTTGCAATGTTCGCAAGTAAATGGTTTTATTCCATCGTGGATTCGCATATGAACCTTCAAGCCACTAGACGTTCCGAAACATTTTTCACACTGTTCACAAGCATAAGGTTTTTCGCCAGTATGGATTCGGATATGTCTTTTTAAACCTCCACTGGCTGCAAAACATTTCCCGCAACATTTACAAGTGAATGGTTTTTCCCCGGTGTGAATCCTGATGTGCGTGCTCAAACATCCGGACGTCGTGAAACGCTTCCCACACGTTTTGCATCTATAGGATTTGTTTCCTGTGTGTATTTGTAAATGACTCTTCAAGTCATTAGAACCTGCAAAACATTTTCCACACTGTTCACAAGCATGAGCTTTTTCTCCAGTGTGGATTCGGATATGTCTTTTCAAACTCCAATTGCTTGCTAAACATTTTCCGCAATGTTCACAAGTGAATGGTTTTTCTCCTGTGTGAATTAAAATATGCCTTTTCAAATGGCCATTTGACGTGAAGGACTTTTCGCAAAATTTGCATGTATATGGTTTCATTCCTGTGTGGATTCGCATATGCTCCCATAAAAAATTTTCCACACAAATCGCAAGCATAAGGTTTTTCTCCTGTATGCATTCTCGTGTGAATTTGTAAATGACTTCTTGTCTTTAACGACTTCCCACAATGTTTGCAAACGTGAAATTTATTTTCATTGAAAGTTTCGTTATGTCTGTTAAACGTTGAAGCAGTCGTTTGCATTTTGTGACTTTTTTACAACCAGACGAAACAATGTCCCCTATTAATAATTGGCATAAGTAAGCATAAGTGTAGAAAAGGAATTCGTTTTCTGGGCTTTTATGAACTTGAACATTACTAATATACTAAAAATAAAAGGAACAACAATTACCAAGATGCCGCAATCATGACGCACGTTAACCGAATAAATCCAAGACTAGCTTTGCACGAAATACCCATCATTGGTGCCGAAACCAACTTGTCAACTTTATCATAATTCTAGTCAAGTTTATTGCTAAAATAAGATCATTCGTTTTTTCCGATGTTAGGCAATTTGACTGTTCTCTTTATTTGTGCCAAAATCATCTTGTCTAATTTACCATACCTTTAATGCTAATATCCTTCATACCGTTGTCATCTTCGTTTCCACTTTAATTAAAGTAAGTAACGCGGAGTGAAAGTTTTCATTTTATTTTGAATACCATGCCTAGTTATCCCACATAATCGGTGAACGAGCACTAATGCTCTGTATAAGCTGTGTAAGCGCCTAATATATTACCTTCTTTTACTGCGTGGCTCGTCTATTGATACAACCGAACAATAAAACACAGAACACCACCACAATCCGAGATAGTTGAGTTGAACTATCAATCTAATCTCGAAAGAAGATCACTGAACACTGGCCGATATCTATACCAATGTAGTTCTCCCCTTTTTCTCGCCATTAACTAAACTAAGTTTTTATCGCAAATTATACTTTAATTGTCTTTATACACACTCCACGTTCCTGCTTGCTTACTTAGCTATACCGCGCGAATACGAAGACGAAAACGTTCGCTTCACGCAAACGTTTAAAAATTGGAACCACAAGAAGCTGTTTACTGACGTATGTGGTATAATTTCCTGTGTCATATCCAGACTGTAATCGCAAGGGTAGCGTATGTCAAGCGCAAATGCAATTTCAATACAGTCCAATGCATGATAAAAAGTTGAAGGAGAATATGTTAACCAAAAAATAGTATTTTGGTATTGCCTGGTGATAAAAATAACCGGGAAACTTTTCTGACACATGGTCGCATCACTAACGTATTAAATTAACTTGTGGCGGGGATAGCTGAGACAGTCAGTGTGTCAAAGTGAATTTGGTAAGGTAATTGAATAGTGTGTTTGCCCAGCCTAAACTAGTTTAATAGTCAGTTATTCAATTTCGGCTAGCTTGAATACCTAGAAACTCCCACAAATTGGTCTATTCCTTCAATATCTCAATATTGGCTACATAAAAAAATAGGTGCTCCAGAAGTATGCGCACCAAGATGTCGCACAACCTGAATCCTAACCGGTACATACCTAATATGTTCAGGTTGTGCGCCATCTTGGTGCGCATACTTCTGGAGGTCCCAAAAACTAAATATCACCTAGCATTATACTCCCTGTCGCATTGTATTTTTGTAATCAGCGTGAACAGTTGCACTAAAACTGGTGCCTATCAATTGATGTTGCGATATTACCTTGCTGTAGTCTTCACAATTGTAAAATTTGGCGACAATGTTTTGTTTTATAGAATTGCGCGAAGTAAGTTTAAACTACGTCATATTAATATGGAAATCGTGCAATCAGTATTTTATATACAATATAGCCTTCAACATTTGTCTAGTCTTCGTAATCAGTATGACAGGCGGGAAAATCTTTGAGAACATCCTGATGTTGATAACATTAATCCTGGAATGAATACGAAAAAAGCCGAATCAAAGATTACCGTTTTGTTTCATTGAGAATTCAACGCAATGTCATTAAGCCATGTTACTCCGTTCTGCCACAAGTTCCCTTGCCACAATCATGACGCACGTTAACCGAATAAATCCAAGACTAGCTTTGCACGAAATACCCTTCATTGGTGCCGAAACCAACTTGTCAACTTTATCATACTTCTAGTCAAGTTTATTGCTAAAATAAGATCATTCATTTTTCCGATGTTAGGCAATTTGACTGTTCTCTTCATTTGTGCCAAAATCATCTTGTCTAATTTATCATACCTTTAATGCTAATATCCTCCATACCGTTGTCATCTTCGTTTCCGCTTTAATTAAAGTAAGTAACGCAGAGTGAAAGTTTTCATTTTATTTTGAATACCATGCCTAGTTATCCCACATAATCGGTGAACGAGCACTAATGCTCTGTATAAGCTGTGTAAGCGCCTAATATATTACCTTCTTTTACTGCGTGGCTCGTCTATTGATACAACCGAACAATAAAACACAGCACACCACCACAATCCGAGATAGTTGAGTTGAACTATCAATCCAATCTCGAAAGAAGATCACTGAACACTGGCCGATATCTATACCAATGTAGTTCTCCCCTTTTTCTCGCCATTAACTAAACTAAGTTTTTATCGCAAATTATACTTTCATGTCTTTATACACACTCCACGTTCCTGCTTGCTTTCTTAGCTATACCGCGCGAATATGAAGACGAAAACGTTCGCTTCACGCAAACGTTTAAAAATTGGAACCACACGAAGCTATTTACTGACGTATGCAGTATAATTTCCTATGTCATATCCGGACTGTAATCGCAAGGGTAGCGTATGTCACGCGTAAATGCAATTCCAATACAGTCCAATGCATGATAAAAAGTTGAAGGAGAATATGTTACCCAAAAAATAGTATTTTGGTATTGCCTCGTCATAAAAATAACCGGGAAACTTTTCTGACACATGGTCGCATCACTAACGTATTAAATTTACTTGTGGCGGGGATAGCTGAGACAGTCAGTGTGTCAAAGTGAATTTGGTAAGGTAATTGAATAGTGTGTTTGCCCTGCCTAAACTAGTTTAATAGTCAGTTATTCAATTTCGGCTCGCTTGAATACCTAGAAACTCCCACAAATTGGTCTATTCCTTCGGGAATATTCGTAAACAATATCTCAATATTGGCTAAATTAAAAAATTAGGTGCTTCAGATTTCAGAAGTATGCGCACAAAGATGTCGCACAACCTGAATCCTAACCGGTACATACCTAATATGTTCAGGTTGTGCGCCATCTTGGTGCCATCTTTGTTACAGAGTGAAAGTTTTCATTTTATTTTGAATACCATGCCTAGTTATCCCACATGGAAGTGTAAAACTAATTATTTGGTTTAAAAGTCTCTGGCACTGTTACAAAAGTTATTACTCGATCTTAATCGGTAAGTATGTTGATAGGTATTTGTCTGTCTGTGTGTTAGATGCACGCGACATCTCACGAAAGTGAGATTGGATCTGCTGCAGATTTTGCAAGTGCATTCATCATATCTCGGACTAGAAGCCTATTGATTTCGGGCGAATTATGTCGTATAATTAGCGAGTTATTAATTAATTAGTGATGGGACACAAGGCATCACTATGGAGTAAGAGCGCTGTTTTGGGGGATCCCCTAACTTTCGATCATAAGTCTTCGGTCTCTGCCCGATATTCTCATTTGTGAATTGTTTACTCAAAGTTTCTTACCCTCTCTACAAATAATCAAGTCTATTATCTGTAACTGTATTATCTGAACTGGCCCACTCAAAAGGGTAGTAATTGCCCACCCCTGGTATATAGCCTCCAACATTTGTCTAGTCTCTGTGTTAAGCATGACAAAAGCCAAAATGGCCCTTTTCAAATCCTGGTATTTCAATAATATAGATCCAGGAATTAGGACAAAAAAAGCCAAATTTTAAAAACTATCATTTTGTTACATTTCGAATTTCATGATCTGCCATTAAGACTTAATCATTTTATGCCTCTTTGCTGGATACTTCACCGAAGATGATTCAAGCTGTCAATAAATGTTTGACGTGAAAACGTTCTTGCAAGTTAAACTTGATAAACCCCACCAACTCAAACAAATACTGATATATGTGACACAGGAGCTTTGTATATCTACAAAATACAATTTCGAAATGAGTCGTTGCAAGACACAAAAATACATTCCACAAAAGTATACTATTGCATGAAGAAGAAACGCTTGGAAGTTGTTCTTTAAAAATGGCTAATTTATGGATCAATGAATGGAAGAACAGATAACTTTATTTAAATAAGTGGAAAATACAATGGTGTGCATAATCTATAATACGGCAGTTTGCACAAACCTTTGACAAACATATAAGTATTATTAGTTCAATACTTCAATTTACAGAGTATTCTCCACTTAATGTGCCTCAAGATCAAGTTGTTGATACAAATTTCAAGGGTCAATTTGCCACGTACATATTGTCATATACGATCTCATTTTCATAAATTAACATGTCTTATAATAATAAAAAGAAGAAAGAAAACTGCCAGATGTGATATCAGGCATTCTTTACATTTCATTTTCCATAGGATTTATTATATTCTTCTTTTAAATATGGCTGTCACAGATGTTTTCTTCGGTGTAACCAGCATAGAGATTCAAATGAATGATTTCGAATGTCGATTCATACTTTCCATATGTGAATTTATATATGTTTCTCAAATTTTCTTTTCGAACAACGATGTTCACTCTTCCTTGAGTGCGGAGTTATTGGTTTTGTTCATGTCTATTTAAACTCGCCGAAGTCGTAAAGCATTTTTCACAATGGTAAGGCTTTTTTCCAGTGTGTCAGGATATGCTTCTTTAAATTTCCACTTTGTGAAAAACAATAAAACATTTATCGCAATTTACACCATTGAATGTTTTTTTCCCAGTGTGAATTCGGGTGTACTTCGTCAAGTCTCCAGTACTAGTAAAACACTTCTCACAATATTTACAAACATATGACTTGATTCGTGTGTGGATTCGCACATGATAATTTAATTGGGTTGACGTTTTAAAGCACTTATCACACCGCGTACATGCATAAGGTTTTTCTCCAGTGTGATTAAGAATGTGTTGTTTTAAATTTCCACTTTGTGTGAATTCGGGTGTGCTTCTTCAAACCTCCAGTACTCGTAAAACACTTCTCACAATATTGACAAACATATGGCTTCATTCCTGTGTGGATTCGCAAATGATACTTTAATTGGCTTGACATTTTAAAACACTTATCACACTGTGTACATGCGTAAGGTTTTTCTCCAGTGTGATTGAGAATGTGTTTTTTTAAACTATCATTCTTTGTAAAATATTTACCGCAGTGTTTACAGGTAAATGGCTTTTCCCCGGTGTGAGATAAAATATGTCTTTTCAAATTTCCACCCTGTCTGAAACATTTTTCGCAATGTTTACAAGTGAATGGTTTTTCTCCGGTGTGAGTTAAGATATGTCTTTTCAAATTGTTATTTATTGTGAAACGCATCCCGCAAAATTTACATGTATATGGTTTCATTCCTGTATGTATTCGCATATGAATCCTCAAGTTACCTGACGATGCAAAACATTTTCCGCACAAATCGCAAACATATGGCTTTTCTCCTGTATGCACTCTCGTATGTCTTCGTAAATGACATTTTGTCCTAAACGACTTCCCACAATGTTTGCAAACGTGAAGTTTATTTTCACTGAAACTTTTGTTATGGCTATTAAACGTTGTAGCAGTCGTTTGCATTCTGTGACCCTTTTATAATCAGGCAAGATATACGACAGATAGAAACCAGTAAAAATCAAATACCTATTCGCTCTTCAAATGTCAAAGTAGATATCGAAATAGGCGGTCATTATCTAAATTTATAACGATACACTGTCACCTGATAAGAAGTGGAAAAAGTCAGCTGAAGCGTAATAAAAACATTTGAGAAAAACTCATTTGAACCGTTCTCTAGGCTTTTAATAAATGAAACAATACTACTATACTACAAATAAGGGGTCTAGTATAGTTTGGTACCACAAGTACTTCCAGTGAGCATAGCATAACAAATTTAGCATATGTTATTCCTAACCCCCACCTGACTATGCCATCCAAAAATTACGTTACTACGACGTCATCATCACGTCATAGGGCTTGTCGAAGTATAATTACGATCGCCCAAAATGCATCTGCGCTGCTGATAACGAACTCGCTAACGCTGGCGATCTCTCTCCTATCGGGGTCGTTGTGACGAAAAAACGAGAGAAATAGCCTGCTCTATTTCGGACGATCGTCTGCGCATTTTGGACGACGTTCCGCATACTTTGGTGGGCCTTATCACGCCACTGTGACGTCGAAATGACGTTATTTTTCGGTGACGTAGTCAAGTAGGGGTCAAGATTGGCATATGCAAAAATAGTTGAGACAGGCCAACTAGAAGTGCATGTGGTACTAAACTATACCAGACTCCAAATAAGAACAACAGATAACAAGATGCAGCAAAAATGACACACGATAAACCGAATAAAATCCAAAATTCGCTTTGCCATGCGACAATAATTAGCATGTTCACCTGGGTGCCACGTCGGGCGATCGGCTGATCTTACGTTACGAAAAAACCGAAGAAATGGAACGATGTAAACAACTAAACATAGGACGATGGAATTTCAAATGATGCATTGACGCTGAGATGTTACATTACGACGCGGATTGAACGTCTGATCTTTACGCAACGACGTGATTACGTCACGCACATTAAAGCCCTTTCTCTCTGTACGCCGCAGTTACGCAGTGAGGAAAATGGGTCAGATGTCCAGAAAAATAGATCATTTCAATAGTAGAAATGTTAAGATTTTGGAATAAAAGGTCGAGTTATTGCTAAAATAAGGTCATTCATTTTGCCCGAGGTTAGGTAATTTGACTGTTCTCTTCATGAATGCCACAATCACTTCTAATGCTAATATCCTCTATACTGATGTCATCTTCGTTGCCCGGATGCCCGCCTTAAATCAATTAAGTAACGCTTAGTGATAGTTACTGAAAGTAGATCACTGGCCGATATCTATACCAATGTAGTTCACAAGTTTATATCGCAAATTATACTTCAATATCTTTAACCAAATTCCACGTATCTGCTTGCTTAACTAGAGATATCAAGTCGCGTAGTCTGTGATACCTTCGCAAATCACTCGCAATATGGAAACCAACATATTGGCATTGCTCTGATAATACTGTAATATGATATTATGCAAGCTACAAGAACTGATTACAGGATTAGGGTCCTTTATTGCTATACATGATATTGATCACATTTGCAGTTAAATCATGAATCTGCCTGTCTGTACATTGTGGTTTTGCTGTTGTTTGGTCAATTTGGAATAGCCGACTGCAGTGGACAATTCCAAATTACAAAGTCAAATTAGACAGGGTATTTTATGCTCAACACCCTAACACAGGGGTGGCCAAACTTTCACATACCATGCGCCACGTTTTAAACATAATGTTTCAGATGCGCCGTAAATCTCTTGTATTCCCACGCCTAATGTCCGCTCTTTGTTGAAATTATATAAATTTATAATACACACACATATATACACAATTACACACGTATATGTAGTTTTTACAATTTACAACTTCACATGAATAGAAATTGAGCAAGGAAGTATAATAAATAAAACTGATCAATTTAATTTAAGTACCGCCTTTATGAGACTTTTGCTGCTGTTCTACTTTCGCCAGGTTTTTTATTCTTGGAGTTAAGTTTGTTACTGAGAGGAGCAGTGCATTCTTCAAATTTAAATCTGTAAGTCTTGAACTCACTTTGCTTTTAATTAGTTTCATGGCAGAAAATGTTTGTTCACATCTATATGTCGTTCCGAAACGACATATAAAACCCTGGGCAAATTTTCTCAGTTCTGGAAAATTTTCACGAGGAAACGATTGCCAGAACTTGATCATGTCAGATGCACTTGGGACTGAAGAAAGCTCATCAAATTTAATTTTCAATGATGGATGAGTTTTCAAGTCAATTAGTTCCAATTGTATATTGCTTGGCATCTTCATTATGTCTAGTTCACTAAGTGAAAATGGGTTTATAAAAGCAAGTATAGAGTCTTCTTCTTTTGAAATATCATGAAAACGACTTGAATGAATGTATTTCAATGACAGCCGCATGTATATAGTTAACTCAACGAAAATTCTCTCATCCACGCAAAAATTCGAGCAATTTACGATAAACAGATTACGAAACAGGCAGCCATTGTGACGACATGCTTCAAGTAAAAAACTACAACCTTCCTGAAGGTAGGAGAAAAACGTATTCTGTCTTATGAGCATTACGCAATAAAGCTGTTTTTACCAACGAAGAGAAAAGGGTACGATTAAGAAGTAAAGTTAGGCGTAATATTGTGACAACAGGCCTTTAGTATCAATATCTACTCTACTCTACCCTCGATTCTAATTGGCCTTTGCTAATCAGCTGTTTGGCCTAGCGTCGCGTGATTTTACTCCATGCTTCTTCAAAATTACTACTTGCGTCACAGCAAGCGATTTTACGCTTCGCTTTTATTGACAACGGTCATTTGAAGTTTGGATGAAAAAGGTGGTACTTAGGGGTCATTTTCAGCATGTTGTGGGTTGATTTATAATAAATTTTTTAGGCCCGGGCAATTCAACTGGTTGTTCAATGGTTATTGGGAGATATTTGGGAAGTCTGGGCAATGGAAAATCCATGTTTCAAGCTGATAAATGACGATTTTCTATTTTTCCAGAAGTTCTGAACTTTTTACTCCAGTAGGGAAAAAATAGTAAATTTTACTAATTTTTGCTAAAAGTCTAGAATGAATGTCATAAAGTCCGTCCAAAAGCTAACGTCGATAATCGCCTGTTGTTTCTAATTCCAACAAGCCGTAAGTGGACGACGTGGAGTAAGGAGAATAGATTTTAGGTACAATCAAAAGTCACCATGTAAATCGCAAAAAAACGGCTTGGCGTGGAGAAGCCAAGTGCAATTACCAATTTTGGCATGAAAAGGGTTAAAGATGCAATGCGCCACCTCTAATCATGCAATGCGCCACGTTTGGCGCATGCGCCATAGGTTGGCCACCCCTGCCCTAACACAAATCTAAAATGACTACCGGTACGGTACTCATCTACAAGAACAAGACCAACTAACTCTGTAACTCCAAGTCCAGAAGTCACCAAGTGCAAAAGTGCTGAATTCAAACATAATTCTCAAACCAATCATCCAAATAACGCTCACATAATTAAATTCCAAAATGACCTTAAAAGCAACAAATGATAAATTCCTAACTCAATGACCTTTCTTTTTTTTTTTTTTGATAAATTATTAATATAAATCATTACATAAAGGTTCAGATGAGACAGTATAAATTCCATAACAAATATTGATCATTTGTATCCATATTGTAGCATATCCGTTGTAAATCCCATTTGTTGTCATCATCAATTATATGTTCCATGATGCCATTTACCATTATTTTAATTAATGCATGAAAAAGAAAATTTTAAGAATTAGTTCAACTTCATTACGATATACCGGTATACTTCTAGTCATATTTATATATATTTGCATAATAAATCAAGTTCTTCACAATAATTAGGTAAATTTCTCAGTCGTTCTATATTTCTCCTACACTTTATTGAATTTCTTATATTATTGACTACATTATTCACTCTTGGCATTACATTTTTAAAAATCACTGCATTTCTTTGCAGCCAAATTTTATATCTTGCAGTACATATCAATAAAATCAATCAATCAATCAATCAATTTTATTTGGTCACTCTGATACTAACAAAACACAAAATAACAACAAAGGGACAAACAAAATACAGAGGACCTGGAGGACGGGCATAACTTAATAATAAAGTTAAATACGTACAAGAACGTGCCCGTCCCCCCAAAACAGTCAGAACACAATAAAAAAAACAAAAACACGATGTGACATCGGGCAATATCTTATAAATTCAAATTAAAATGTGAGACGTGTATGTGCTTTTCCTATAGATATATGGATTAAAGAACACTCGCTGCCGAAAAATGGTGCTGTTGTGGGCCTAGTTCAATTATATTGCAAAAGTAACACAGTGACAAATTTTTTTTACTAGAAAACAAGCTCGGTAAATGGATTGGATGTTACATAGCAGTCTATGCACAAATCATGGATTGGGGTGTTGGGGTCTTTTGTCGTTTTCGATTAGTTCAGTTTAAAATCATTGTATCCGTTCCAATGCCTCCAACACCAATATCGAATTTCCGCGAACAACCACCATTCAGCCATTCCAACAGGTGCAGTCGTCCCATCTTTTCTACGCTCTGATCCATCATCCACGACTAGATTCATAAAAGGATCGAAACCTCGCAGTATACCCGTAACAGATCGCCCACCATTTACCTTTAAATCCAATCTTTTATCCATAAACTTCTTTAATTCCAGTGGATGAGCTTTGCTGATGTTGATATTACGAGATACAGATACCGAAACATATAACGCGTAGCATTCATAGCATTTAGCATTTTTTTCTATATTGGTCAAATGTACATAATTGTTGTGTCTTAAATCTAAAAATATATACGTTTCAATGTTTTCAACGTTTCAATGAACTTTCTAGTTGTTCATGATGATAAAATCCTTCAAAAAAAAAATACAGACAGAAGCCTGTTCCTTTGCTTCGAGGCCATGGTGAATCCTTCGCCATTCAAGCGTAGCAAAGCATTCCTGAAATAGCGAAATAGAATACGTCAAAGAAGACGACAAAGAGCAGGACGGAACGTCGTCGAAGTTGAAAACCATGTAGTTAGTGCCGTGGAGCAAAATAATTCGATTCCAACAAAATCCGGATGAATGTATGTATGTTTATTCGTCTCGTAAAAGCAATATAAAAAAGTAAGTAATTATAAATACTGAAGACGGGATGTATGCACAAGACCATATTGGCCTAAAACACAGATGTGCGGCATACGGCATACACATTGAATCCGGCTCAGTGTCTGATTTTCGAATCCGGATCCAATCCGGTAGCGGAAAAATCATGAAAATCCGGCCGGTTTCAAATCCGGCAATCGGATTCTGTACAGCACTAATACTGACTGAGAATGAATAAGAAACGCGGACGTCGCGGAATCGCTGAGAGAGAGAGAGAGATTTTATTATTTCGTCAACCAAAAAACGTAAAAAATAGTCATCAGTAAAATAGCACTATCAAAAAAAATTTTTTTTTGGTATGGACAGGAGGAAGCGATACGACCATACGGTCATCGAAGTCAGCTCCCACCATATATGCTGATTTTATTAAGATAACACTGAAAGATGACCAGTGACAAAACTACTTAAACTATTACATTAATATTTTTACAATAAAATTCTGAATAAAATTAGGAGACTCGTGGGTAAATGCATTGTTATGCGTCTTTTCTGTAAAACGTGCAACTTTTGGAAGTGGGAACAAGGCAATATTTGTTACTAAATTCCTAAGGAACATTTTAAAATCATTTTCAGGTAGTTACCTTATGTGCGCTACGAAACTGAAAGATAAATTGCCTCGGCTCGCGGCCTATATGTGCCTGGCCACAACTCACCGAGCACTACAATGCAAAATTTGTATCTTAATTTGCTACTTTGTGCGTATTTGAATACCAAGCCAACTCCAGGTCGTACTTGAAGCCACTCAAGCTAAACTTGAGCCCTTCTCGAACTCGAAACTCGAGTTTGGTCTCTGAATACCGATTTTACACCGAAGTCCGACTCACGTTCAAGTCAAGTTCGATTGGGTGCTCAAGTTGCTTTTCAGAATAATGTTTGAATAAAACTTGAAAATAATTAAAACTCATATTTTTAATTAAATAATAACAAATTCAACAAAAGTCGATAAAAATTGTCAGCCAACAATCAATGCCGTTTGTTCCGTCACTTAGCGCAATTGACGGTGACCGCATAATTCAACATGAAAGAACTTATATTGATACGGTACTGGGAATCACTTCAAGCAGATAGTGATTGAAATGTTGGTTATTTTCTTGGCCTAATGAAATTCCCTGCCGTCTTTGACCCTGTGCTGCGAGAGCATCTCGGTTTCATTGAAAGTCATCCACATTCAACCTCTTATCTTTCTCCAGGCGTTCAAGATGAATTTGGTCGCCTTTTATGGCATCTCATGTTCTCAAAAGCCTAACATAAAAAAAAAATAAAGTCAAGCCCTATGATCTTATATTTGACTAAACTCCTGGCCAGGCGCATCGAGAGCAGGTTTCAGAAGTTGTGAGATATGTTGATATAGACTTTGACGAGAAAACAGTGTGTGTCACAAAGAGTCTTTTCAAGTAACAAAACAGCTTGTTTTGACGATTATATTCTTTATGTAACAGAATTTATTGTGAGACACGTGTAGACTAAATTATATTATAATCTAACACGTATAAATTTCATAATTACTCGATCGTTTAATAGGCCTATAATTTATTAATAATTAGAAAAATGTCAACTAAACGCAGAAAAGTTTATGCTAAGCGCAAAAGGATCAATGGCGCCGGAAATATTCAAATTGAATTTTTTGAGATGCAATGCAATGGGGAAATAAGGCTATATTCTATTCGAAAGATGTATCACGGCTCGATTTGTATTATAAAAAGTATCATTAGTTCGGTTTTAAACTTTCTAAAATTATGTGCAGCCCGCCAATGACTTGCAACCCCTAATATTGGCCCGCGAGACCCCTGGTTTACAGTGATGATCTTGACGGCAAGCAATTATATGCAGAAATTATTGATTGCAAAATGTTGATTTCAAGTCATACCTGCGTCAAGTTATTGCGACCTGAAGATCTTCTTACCTTCATAGTCGAATATGGGGATAAAAGTGTATTTCCCAATCTCCGGATAGCTTTGCAAATTTTGCTGACAGTGACAGTATCCATAGCAAGTTGCGAGCGACCGTTTAGTAAACTAAAATTAATTCTGTCACATCTTCAATCCTAAATGAGCCAGGAAAGGTTGTGTGATCTAGCTTTATATATTAGGTATACAGAGGGGCGAAACAAAGAAAACAAATTTTAATGACATCATTGACGAATTTGAGTCAAGAAAGGCACGAAAAGTACTATTCTAAAATCTTGTTTTTGCCCGATCGCCCACTGTTTATTGTGTGTGCCGTTATTAAATTGGTCATTATGTAATTAAATTGCGTGGTTGAGAGCAATCAATTTCATATAAACTATAAAAAAAGAAACAAGCGAAGTAGGAGGCGCATTTTTAACCTTTGCCATGGGCGCCATTTTACCTAGATACGCCACTGCTTGTATGGGTAGCATAAGTCACACATAAAAGCAATTTCAACATAGTCCCGTGCATGATAAAAATTGTGAAAGAGATGAAAATATTTAGTACAGCCTAGGAAATTTGTTCCGCAGGCTTTTTTAACCTCTGGTAATTTTCGTACATTTCGAAATAAACTAGAAATATTTATACTAACATAATTTTTTTTCCAATTTCCCTTATTTGGTTATATTGCGAGTTTGGGGACTAGCCAGATGACTCCTGTAGTATCTGTACCTGAAATTATGGTCTAACCCTAACCTGGTACACATAATACGTTCCGGTGTCTAATTAATGTCTCTATTGAAAGATGTGCAACGGTTATCAAACTTTGTGATTTATTTACTACATAAGGTGCTGATTAAGAAGATCTTCCACCTACACCAGTAGTGATTGGAAATGGTATGGGGTATCTTAGTATAAATGATTTCCTGACAGTTAATGTGTGCAGTGAATATTTTGCTTCGTGCCTTTTGATAGAACTTGTTGTGCCCTTTTGCCAGTGACAGAAATTGGAATCTTGTTTGGTCAATAATGTAAAGCTTGTGTTCTGATGCTCTTCAGATTTTTATCATATTTTAATTTGTGTTTCAGGTGAATCTGTTATTACATCAACAGTGTTTAAAATTGCTATTGACGAGTGTGTGAGGTGTTTGAAGAAGTCAAGGCCGACTTTGGAATTTATTGAAAGGTAAAAATACAATGCAGATAATGTCCTATATAAAAGTTTGATGGTCACTGTGATGTTGTATTCACATGTAAAATATTACCAAGTTCAAACAGGTCGGTCAATTATAATGTCATAATTGCTACATTCAACACCTTTAGTGATTATGCTAAGTTATTGTTTTTTAAGTTACGTGATCGTTTTCCTGATATACGTGTATTTCAAGAATTGTACTTAAACTGGTTTCTTTAACTTATATTTTAGATCTTTCCCAAAAATTGGGCTATATTTAATGTAGAAGTTAAAAGGAAAAAAGCATGCAAATCGCATTTGCGGCATCCATAGTAAATACTATCACTCACAAATAAATTTGAACTCTTTTAACTGCAGGATCAGGGGCGCAGCCAGCATGGGATTAAAACGCATTTGTAAATTTTTGATGTGGAATTTATTACTTTATACAAAAAGCGACGTTTTAGGACCAGCTCATTACATCCCGGTTAACACTATATTATTCTGTTGTCCCTACCATATTTTTTTAGTTGTGCTGATAAGGAGCTTATTACCGCGGTAATCGAAAGAATCACAGGAGGATGTTCATTTGTTAATGTTTAAAAAAAAGCAATAGCGATTGTCGAATCTGCGATAAACGAGAAAGTGTAATTGTTGATTCAGTAAGGCATTGCAATAAATTTCGTTTCATACTTTTCAATCGTCATGTGTATGTGGTCCAGTTTAAGTGCTGTAGAGACCCCAAGTCCCTATGTTTTGGCGAATGAAGTAGTGTACGTGTTGGCTAGTTACAGAGCGTATTAATTTTCCGGACACAGGGTATCTGTATTTTAGAATAAATGGTTCGTGTGTACTAAGCGTAAACAGAGCATGAGTTTTTTCAGAATACATGCTCCCTGCAAGCATTTGCTACAGGCTCCTGTGATTTTTTGGAATACGTGCTCTGGTTGAATGCGGTATACGCAGCATTTGTTTTCGGTAAATTTGAGAGTCTCTGTCCTATGGCCTTGCGGGTTCTCTGTACATCTGGAAAAAATTGGCCATGGGTACACTGCTGCCAGAGATTTGATCTGAATTTGTTTTACAGTCCGTAAATACCTCAACCTGAATAGTCATAGTCTTCTGCATAACACGGCAAAATATAACTGACCCAGGAAATCTGTATGTTTACAATATTAAATTATCAGAACGGGTGAAAGTCATCAAAACAAACATAAAATAAAAGAAATCACGCAATTTAACAATTAACAACGACTTCTTCGAATTTTCAACGTGTTAAGGCGATAGATCGATAATGGATAAGTGGAGGAGAACACAATACTCCCAACTATATGACTTATATATTTGTGAAAAACAGCGCTAAAACATTTTTTACACTCGTCGACCACGACCATAATGAAATCCAAACTTTTTGAGCCCAATTTTCTGTTTCGGGCCAAACCTTGACTCAATTGAGAATTTTATTGGATATATTATACGTGCAAAAAATATATCTGAATACGCAATTAGTATTATACTGCTTACATTTTTGATTTCTCTCTGCTTGAAATACGGTTATTGTAACTGTTTTTAATGCAAAACGTATGATAGGATAATCGAAATCACCTCAAAATTTCAGACTTTTTGTCCAGGCTACCTATGGAAGTGCTTTATGATTGATTATATAGTGCTTATTCATCAAATGGCGAATCAAGTAAATTTTTTTTTTTGCGAGTAAACCTTATCAACAAATTAACAAGCATTCCCCGCTCAGTGTGAATAAGCACATATTACTCGACGCTGTAAAACATTTTCTGCCATATTCATAAGCATAAGGTTTATTCTCTTGTGTGAATCAATCCAAGTTTTTTCAAATTTTCAATTTGAGTAAAACATTTTCCACAGGATTTGCATGTATACGGTTTGATTCCTGTATGCATTTTGTCACGAACTTTCATATCACTCGTATATATATTTCATATCGTCTATTTTCCATGTTTTTTTTGTTTCAAATCATTAGTTCCATAATATTCGTCTAGAATCACAATGAATTTCGTGACTGAACCTCACCAGGAAAATCAAATTATTTCGCATTTACTGATTTAGTATGAATTAGAGTATGTTTATTCATACTACTCGACTGTGGGGGACTGGTGGGGTTTATCAAGTTTAACTTGCAAGAACGTTTTCACGTCAAACATTTATTGACAGCTTGAATCATCTTCGGTGAAGTATCCAGCAAAGAGGCATAAAATGATTAAGTCTTAATGGCAGATCATGAAATTCGAAATGTAACAAAATGATAGTTTTTAAAATTTGGCTTTTTTTGTCCTAATTCCTGGATCTATATTATTGAAATACCAGGATTTGAAAAGGGCCATTTTGGCTTTTGTCAAACGTTTACTCGTCTGTCATGCTTAACACAGAGACTAGACAAATGTTGGAGGCTATATACCAGGGGTGGGCAATTACTACCCTTTTGAGTGGGCCAGTTCAGATAATACAGTTACAGATAATAGACTTGATTATTTGTAGAGAGGGTAAGAAACTTTGAGTAAACAATTCACAAATGAGAATATCGGGCAGAGACCGAAGACTTATGATCGAAAGTTAGGGGATCCCCCAAAACAGCGCTCTTACTCCATAGTGATGCCTTGTGTCCCATCACTAATTAATTAATAACTCGCTAATTATACGACATAATTCGCCCGAAATCAATAGGCTTCTAGTCCGAGATATGATGAATGCACTTGCAAAATCTGCAGCAGATCCAATCTCACTTTCGTGAGATGTCGCGTGCATCTAACACACAGACAGACAAATACCTATCAACATACTTACCGATTAAGATCGAGTAATAACTTTTGTAACAGTGCCAGAGACTTTTAAACCAAATAATTAGTTTTACACTTCCATGTGGGATAACTAGGCATGGTATTCAAAATAAAATGAAAACTTTCACTCTGTAACAAAGATGGCACCAAGATGGCGCACAACCTGAACATATCAGGTATGTACCGGTTAGGATTCAGGTTGTGCGACATCTTTGTGCGCATACTTCTGAAATCTGAAGCACCTAATTTTTTAATTTAGCCAATATTGAGATATTGTTTACGAATATTCCCGAAGGAATAGACCAATTTGTGGGAGTTTCTAGGTATTCAAGCGAGCCGAAATTGAATAACTGACTATTAAACTAGTTTAGGCAGGGCAAACACACTATTCAATTACCTTACCAAATTCACTTTGACACACTGACTGTCTCAGCTATCCCCGCCACAAGTAAATTTAATACGTTAGTGATGCGACCATGTGTCAGAAAAGTTTCCCGGTTATTTTTATGACGAGGCAATACCAAAATACTATTTTTTGGGTAACATATTCTCCTTCAACTTTTTATCATGCATTGGACTGTATTGGAATTGCATTTACGCGTGACATACGCTACCCTTGCGATTACAGTCCGGATATGACATAGGAAATTATACTGCATACGTCAGTAAATAGCTTCGTGTGGTTCCAATTTTTAAACGTTTGCGTGAAGCGAACGTTTTCGTCTTCATATTCGCGCGGTATAGCTAAGAAAGCAAGCAGGAACGTGGAGTGTGTATAAAGACATGAAAGTATAATTTGCGATAAAAACTTAGTTTAGTTAATGGCGAGAAAAAGGGGAGAACTACATTGGTATAGATATCGGCCAGTGTTCAGTGATCTTCTTTCGAGATTGGATTGATAGTTCAACTCAACTATCTCGGATTGTGGTGGTGTGCTGTGTTTTATTGTTCGGTTGTATCAATAGACGAGCCACGCAGTAAAAGAAGGTAATATATTAGGCGCGTACACAGCTTATACAGAGCATTAGTGCTCGTTCACCGATTATGTGGGATAACTAGGCATGGTATTCAAAATAAAATGAAAACTTTCACTCTGCGTTACTTACTTTAATTAAAGCGGAAACGAAGATGACAACGGTATGGAGGATATTAGCATTAAAGGTATGATAAATTAGACAAGATGATTTTGGCACAAATGAAGAGAACAGTCAAATTGCCTAACATCGGAAAAATGAATGATCTTATTTTAGCAATAAACTTGACTAGAAGTATGATAAAGTTGACAAGTTGGTTTCGGCACCAATGAAGGGTATTTCGTGCAAAGCTAGTCTTGGATTTATTCGGTTAACGTGCGTCATGATTGTGGCAAGGGAACTTGTGGCAGAACGGAGTAACATGGCTTAATGACATTGCGTTGAATTCTCAATGAAACAAAACGGTAATCTTTGATTCGGCTTTTTTCGTATTCATTCCAGGATTAATGTTATCAACATCAGGATGTTCTCAAAGATTTTCCCGCCTGTCATACTGATTACGAAGACTAGACAAATGTTGAAGGCTATATTGTATATAAAATACTGATTGCACGATTTCCATATTAATATGACGTAGTTTAAACTTACTTCGCGCAATTCTATAAAACAAAACATTGTCGCCAAATTTTACAATTGTGAAGACTACAGCAAGGTAATATCGCAACATCAATTGATAGGCACCAGTTTTAGTGCAACTGTTCACGCTGATTACAAAAATACAATGCGACAGGGAGTATAATGCTAGGTGATATTTAGTTTTTGGGACCTCCAGAAGTATGCGCACCAAGATGGCGCACAACCTGAACATATTAGGTATGTACCGGTTAGGATTCAGGTTGTGCGACATCTTGGTGCGCATACTTCTGGAGCACCTATTTTTTTATGTAGCCAATATTGAGATATTGAAGGAATAGACCAATTTGTGGGAGTTTCTAGGTATTCAAGCTAGCCGAAATTGAATAACTGACTATTAAACTAGTTTAGGCTGGGCAAACACACTATTCAATTACCTTACCAAATTCACTTTGACACACTGACTGTCTCAGCTATCCCCGCCACAAGTTAATTTAATACGTTAGTGATGCGACCATGTGTCAGAAAAGTTTCCCGGTTATTTTTATCACCAGGCAATACCAAAATACTATTTTTTGGTTAACATATTCTCCTTCAACTTTTTATCATGCATTGGACTGTATTGAAATTGCATTTGCGCTTGACATACGCTACCCTTGCGATTACAGTCTGGATATGACACAGGAAATTATACCACATACGTCAGTAAACAGCTTCTTGTGGTTCCAATTTTTAAACGTTTGCGTGAAGCGAACGTTTTCGTCTTCGTATTCGCGCGGTATAGCTAAGTAAGCAAGCAGGAACGTGGAGTGTGTATAAAGACAATTAAAGTATAATTTGCGATAAAAACTTAGTTTAGTTAATGGCGAGAAAAAGGGGAGAACTACATTGGTATAGATATCGGCCAGTGTTCAGTGATCTTCTTTCGAGATTAGATTGATAGTTCAACTCAACTATCTCGGATTGTGGTGGTGTTCTGTGTTTTATTGTTCGGTTGTATCAATAGACGAGCCACGCAGTAAAAGAAGGTAATATATTAGGCGCTTACACAGCTTATACAGAGCATTAGTGCTCGTTCACCGATTATGTGGGATAACTAGGCATGGTATTCAAAATAAAATGAAAACTTTCACTCCGCGTTACTTACTTTAATTAAAGTGGAAACGAAGATGACAACGGTATGAAGGATATTAGCATTAAAGGTATGGTAAATTAGACAAGATGATTTTGGCACAAATAAAGAGAACAGTCAAATTGCCTAACATCGGAAAAAACGAATGATCTTATTTTAGCAATAAACTTGACTAGAATTATGATAAAGTTGACAAGTTGGTTTCGGCACCAATGATGGGTATTTCGTGCAAAGCTAGTCTTGGATTTATTCGGTTAACGTGCGTCATGATTGCGGCATCTTGGTAATTGTTGTTCCTTTTATTTTTAGTATATTAGTAATGTTCAAGTTCATAAAAGCCCAGAAAACGAATTCCTTTTCTACACTTATGCTTACTTATGCCAATTATTAATAGGGGACATTGTTTCGTCTGGTTGTAAAAAAGTCACAAAATGCAAACGACTGCTTCAACGTTTAACAGACATAACGAAACTTTCAATGAAAATAAATTTCACGTTTGCAAACATTGTGGGAAGTCGTTAAAGACAAGAAGTCATTTACAAATTCACACGAGAATGCATACAGGAGAAAAACCTTATGCTTGCGATTTGTGTGGAAAATTTTTTATGGGAGCATATGCGAATCCACACAGGAATGAAACCATATACATGCAAATTTTGCGAAAAGTCCTTCACGTCAAATGGCCATTTGAAAAGGCATATTTTAATTCACACAGGAGAAAAACCATTCACTTGTGAACATTGCGGAAAATGTTTAGCAAGCAATGGGAGTTTGAAAAGACATATCCGAATCCACACTGGAGAAAAAGCTCATGCTTGTGAACAGTGTGGAAAATGTTTTGCAGGTTCTAATGACTTGAAGAGTCATTTACAAATACACACAGGAAACAAATCCTATAGATGCAAAACGTGTGGGAAGCGTTTCACGACGTCCGGATGTTTGAGCACGCACATCAGGATTCACACCGGGGAAAAACCATTCACTTGTAAATGTTGCGGGAAATGTTTTGCAGCCAGTGGAGGTTTAAAAAGACATATCCGAATCCATACTGGCGAAAAACCTTATGCTTGTGAACAGTGTGAAAAATGTTTCGGAACGTCTAGTGGCTTGAAGGTTCATATGCGAATCCACGATGGAATAAAACCATTTACTTGCGAACATTGCAAAAAATGTTTTACTCAAATGGGGAATTTGAAAAGACATACTTTAATTCACTCTGGAATTCAGAAAAATCTCATGGCTGTGAACATTAACGTCCAGCAGCATGTGTTTCCGGTCAAGAGGGGGTTGATTTTATTATTTTAAATTAAAGATAAAGTCATACAAATTGTAAGCAAAGTTTAATGAATTTCAACAAAAACTTGGAATTATGTGAATTTTTCGATTGACTTTTGATAATCTGACGCAAAATTTAAATAACTCATATATGGCGATTTTGGTGATTTTCAAAACCCAGCAGCATGTGTTTCCGGTCAAGAGGGGGTTGATTTTATTATTTTAAATTAAAGATGAAGTCATACAAATTGTAAGCAAAGTGTAATGAATTTCAACAAAAAATTGGAATTATGTGAATATTTCGATTGACTTTTGATAATCTGACGCAAAATTTACATAACTCATATATGGCGATTTTGGTGATTTTCAAAACCCAGCAGCATGTGGTTCCGGTCAAGAGGGGGTTGATTTTATTATTTTAACTTAAAGATATAGTCATACAGATTGTAAGCAAAGTTTAATGAATTTCAACAAAAACTTTGAATTATGTGAATTTTCCGATTGACTTTTGAAAATCTGACGTAAAATTGACGTAACTCATATATGGCGATTTTGGTGATTTTCAAAACCCAGCAGCATGTGTTTCCGGTCAAGAGGGGGTTGATTTCATTATTTTAAATTAAAGATAAAGTCATACAAATTGTAAGCAAAGTTTAATGAATTTCAACAAAAACTTGGAATTATGTGAATTTTTCGATTGACTTATGATAATATGACGCAAAATTTACATAACTAATATATGGCGATTTTGGTGATTTTCAAAACCCAGCAGCATGTGTTTCCGGTCAAGAGGGGATTGATTTTATTATTTTAAATTAAAGATAAAGTCATACAAATTGTAAGCAAAGTGTAATGAATTTCAACAAAAACTTGGAATTATGTGAATTTTTCGATTGACTTTTGATAATCTGACGAAAAATTTACATAACTCATATATGGCGATTTTGGTGATTTTCAAAACCCAGCAGCATGTGGTTCCGGTCAAGAGGGGGTTGATTTTATTATTTTAACTTAAAGATATAATCATACAGATTGTAAGCAAAGTTTAATGAATTTCAACAAAAACTTTGAATTATGTGAATTTTCCGATTGACTTTTGAAAATCTGACGTAAAATTGACGTAACTCATATATGGCGATTTTGGTGATTTTCAAAACCCAGCAGCATGTGTTTCCGGTCAAGATGGGGTTGATTTTATTATTTTAAATTAAAGATAAAGTCATACAAATTGTAAGCAAAGTTTAATGAATTTCAACAAAAACTTGGAATTATGTGAATTTTCCGATTGATTTTTGATAATCTGACGCAAAATTGACGTAACTCATATATGGCGATTTTCGAAGCCCAGCAGCATGTGTTTCCGGTCAAGAGGGGGTTGATTTTATTATTTTAAATTAAAGATAAAGTCATACAAATTGTAAGCAAAGTTTAATGAATTTCAACAAAAACTTGGAATTATGTGAATTTTTCGATTGACTTTTGATAATCTGACGCAAAATTTACATAACTCATATATGGCGATTTTGGTGATTTTCAAAACCCAGCAGCATGTGTTTCCGGTCAAGAGGGGGTTGATTTTATTATTTTAAATTAAAGATAAAGTCATACAAATTGTAAGCAAAGTGTAATGAATTTCAACAAAAACTTGGAATTATGTGAATTTTTCGATTGACTTTTGATAATCTGACGAAAAATTTACATAACTCATATATGGCGATTTTGGTGATTTTCAAAACCCAGCAGCATGTGGTTCCGGTCAAGAGGGGGTTGATTTTATTATTTTAACTTAAAGATATAGTCATACAGATTGTAAGCAAAGTTTAATGAATTTCAACAAAAACTTTGAATTATGTGAATTTTCCGATTGACTTTTGAAAATCTGACGTAAAATTGACGTAACTCATATATGGCGATTTTGGTGATTTTCAAAACCCAGCAGCATGTGTTTCCGGTCAAGAGGGGGTTGATTTTATTATTTTAAATTAAAGATAAAGTCATACAAATTGTAAGCAAAGTTTAATGAATTTCAACAAAAACTTGGAATTATGTGAATTTTTCGATTGACTTTTGATAATCTGACGCAAAATATACATAACTCATATATGGCGATTTTGGTGATTTTCAAAACCCAGCAGCATGTGTTTCCGGTCAAGAGGGGGTTGATTTTATTATTTTGAATTAAAGATAAAGTCATACAAATTGTAAGCAAAGTTTAATGAATTTCAACAAAAACTTGGAATTATGTGAATTTTCCGATTGACTTTTGATGATCTGACGCAAAATTGACGTAACTCATATATGGCGATTTTGGTGATTTTCGAAGCCCAGCAGCATGTGTTTCCGGTCAAGAGGGGGTTGATTTTATTATTTCAAATTAAAGATAAAGTCATACAAATTGTAAGCAAAGTTTAATGAATTTCAACAAAAACTTGGAATTATGTGAATTTTCCGATTGACTTTTGACAATCTGACGCAAAATTGACGTAACTCATATATGGCGATTTTCGAAGCCCAGCAGCATGTGTTTCCGGTCAAGAGGTGTTGATTTTATTATTTTAAATTAAAGATATATTTATAAAGATTATAAGCAAAGTTTAATGAGTTTCAACAAAAACACGGAATTATGTGAATTTTCCGATTGACCTTTGATAATCTGGCGCAAAATTGACGAAACTCATATAAAGCGATTTTGGTGATTTTCGAAGCCCAGCAGCATGTGTTTCCGGTCAAGAGGGGGTTGATTTTATTATTTTAAATTAAAGATAAAGTCATACAAATTGTAAGCAAAGTTTAATGAATTTCAACAAAAACTTATAACTTTTAGAATTTTTCGATTGAATTTTGATTATCTGACGCAAAATTGACGTAACTCGTATATGGCGATTTTCGGTCAAATCAATGATGTTCATTCTAATTTCAATGTCGAATATACATCCCAAACTCTCCTCCCCACGACGTCCATTCAATTGACTACTAATCATCCGTTAAGAGCCAAAACTTTCGCTTCGGAACACTTTTTCATATTCATTTTTCCTAGACACTTGAACCCTCTAAAAATATTTTTTTACTTTACTATTGCAAAAGTTTTGATGATTATTTTTAAGTGATTTGAAGAGTTGGCACTTACAAACTCATTTCCTTTTTTTTAAATATCTATTTTCTGAAAAAAAAAATACATACCGCTTACAGGTAATGATAGTCTATCATGACTTTTCTGGGACTAATTTTTGAATATTGCAATTACCGTATTTATTCGCGTATACCGCGCATAATTATGCAAAAAAACCAAGGATGTGCCATGTGCGTAATATACAGGGTGTTAAATAAGTTACGCAAAATTAAGGTAAAATTTCTCGCCATGACAGCATCAAAAAAGTAACTGTTAAAAAGCGTCAGTTCCTAAATGTTCAGGTGGCATTCCACCGTAATTCAAACCTGTTATAAGATGTCAGTGTTAAATGTTTCAAGTAGCATTTCAACCTCTTTTTATTTGAGTTACTTTTTAGTACATCGTATATTAAGTAAAGTAGAAAAATATTTATACCAATTTTTAATCAAAATTAATACACCGTGTTTAGAGAGTGCACGTTATATTTGAATAAATTTGGTAAACTAAAACTCCCGGGAAGGCATGATGACAACTAGTGATTCACATCTAATTTCTGAAAACTGTGTACGGCTGTGAACGAAAGAAGTCCTTGGACCGCAGGACAAATCACTTCGCCTACGTCATAATTGAGGTATTGTTCAGGAAATCGATTCTCGGGGCCACATTTTCCACGCTTGCGTTGCTCGGTTCGCTGTAACTGCTGCGTCATAATCAACGGCGTGGTTCAAACATACTTCTTAAACTGTAGCAGAAAAAATATCGATCGCATTTCTTTTCGACATCTGAAGGTCGTTTTGATTTGCACGCATTGGTGTTAAGTGTTCGTTTTTTTGATCGAGTTTATTACGTCCAATTCTCTTCCTAAGAAGTGAGAAAGGTTTCCTAGAGCTTTCATATTTTTCCGACATTTGAAAGTCGTTTTGATTTGCACGCGTTGGTGTTATGTGTTCGTTTTTTTGATCGAGTTTATTACGTCCAATTCTCTTCTTATAAGTGAGGAAGGTTTCCTAAAGCTTTCATATCTTTCCGACATTTGAAAGTCGTTTTGATTTGCACGCATTGGTGTCAAGTGTTCGTTTTTTTGATCGAGTTTATTACGTCCAATTCTCTTCCTAAGAAGTGAGGAAGGATTCCTAAATCTTTCATATCTTTCCGACATTTGAAAGTCGTTTTGATTTGCACGCATTGGTGTCAAGTGTTCATTTTTTTGATCGAGTTTATTACGTCCAATTCTCTTCCTAAGAAGTGAGGAAGGTTTCCTAAAGCTTTCATATCTTTCCGACATTTGAAAGTCGTTTTGATTTGCACGCATTGGTGTCAAGTGTTCGTTTATTTATTCGAGTTTATTACGTCCAATTCTCTTCCTAAGAAGTGAGGAAGGTTTCC
The DNA here is from genome assembly GCF_964204865.1 of Styela clava. Lineage (NCBI taxonomy): Eukaryota > Metazoa > Chordata > Ascidiacea > Stolidobranchia > Styelidae > Styela > Styela clava. The sequence continues at coordinate 7,634,524 of NC_135254.1, forward strand.
TAACGCTTTGATATCAAATTTTCTTTGGAAAATTCGAAAAAACTACTGGAATCTGAAGGGAAAAAACGTGGCGAAACGACAGAAGTTCTGAATTCTAATTTTAAAACTAATAGCGAAAAAACTATCAAATGTTCAGGGAATTCTAAATGGATAAAAAAGATATGTACGGCTATTGCCAAATATTTAATACAAAATAATCTTAAAGATTTTGCGGATTTTGACCATCAAGCCAGCTTTCTTCGTATGAATAAATTTTGGGAAAAGAGATCTAACAAGACAAGACAGTTGCTTTTAATTAATTTTTTCAAGGAACATGGAAACGAAATACGCAATGCATGCTTGCCCATTCACTCTCAAAAGATCATGCCCTGCCATGATTCATTGAAGCGCTCAGACAAGAGAGCAGTAGCGCTGCAAGAAATTTCTTCAAAGCACCTTGATCGGAGTGAAAAAAATGTTCTCAGAATTATTCGCGACATTGATTCGATGGAACCAGTGGATTGCGCTCCATTTGTCCTTCCCGCTGAGGCCATTGAAAATAGTAACATTCTTGAGATACCGCCTCAAAATACAGGTGATATATTTAACGTATCCGATTATGAAGGCCAAGTTTTTTGTGATTGCGAGAGTGAGTGGAAAGGAGATGAAATAATGGTAGAATGCGACCAATGTAAAAGGTGGTTTCACCCTGCATGCGTCATCCAAAGTGAGTATTTGAAATATGTGAATGATAAAGAATGGGAAAATATTTTACTCGTATGCTCGAATACGAAAGTTGCTTTTCATAGTCCAAATTCAAGCGGGTACATTTTTGTACACGACAAAAGTGTGTTACCAATACCTCAACATTCTACACATAGTGACAACAAAAAAACTCAAACTCCGTACCACTCTAAACAAGACACTCAAACTGAACAAAAAATGGATTGGAGCGAGACAGATTTTTTTCCTGCTGATCATGTGACTGAAAATTCGGATGAATTACCTTATTCCAACAAAATTTGCAATCTTTCAGATTCGGATATTCGCAAAGAAGTACAGAGCAATGTTGCTGAAACACATGATACATGTGAAGAAACACAGATCTATAGCACATGTGTGCAAGTAGATCTGTGTAGCGTATTTTTAATATCTCCAACGATCTGGAATCATATCATGTGTGATCGTACGGAGCATAGACTTAGCTCTGATGGTATCTATGTGGCTAAGAATTTTGTTATTGCGGAAGTGCAAAAATTGTATAAATGTTGTGTACCAACTTTGCGATATCGCTATTTATATGCCCCAGAAAGTGTCGCTGAACCTTTGACTGAAATCCTGAAACCAATAGGGTACCTAAAGCTGCAGTGTGCTCATCAAAAATGCTGCAAATGCTCCGTTGATATTGCTATTATGTTTTACAAAACAATTGATAGGTTGGAGGGTCGCATAAAAATCACCGGCTTTCGCAAACATAATATTGGCTGTAAGCGAAGCATTCATGTACGGGGTGAGGTTAGGAAAAAACTAAGAGATGAAATGAAATTTATTCCAAATAAAAAATGAGAAAAAAGACTTTAGGCAGACAAAATTTTCTATCGTGAATCTGAAAAATATGATGGAAAAATATGAGGGAGATAATTACATAAGATTCATTGGTGCAGAGCCACCCAGCATAATAATTATGAGCAAAACACAGTTGAAATATTACTCCGCCCGCTCTCAGGAGGATATTATTTATTTGGATGCTACTGGAGGTATCATTAGGCGCAATCCTTCCAGTAGTGATTTTCAAATTTACACTTTGCTTGCGAGAAACCCCCATCGGGGATACCTCTCACTACCAGTTGCGTCTTTTGTGACATCGAGACATAGGGCGCTTGACATTAGTGCGTTTCTTGATCAAGTCCAAGCCTTTCAAGTCGCAGAATTGGGCCATTGTAGAAAGCCATTAAGAATTATGATTGATGGGTCCATGGCTATTTGGAATGGTGTCCTAAAACGTTTTGCGGGGAGACTCGAGTTGAATATTACAACAGATGTTTTCGAATCATTATTGGCAAACCAAAACATTCAGACTTGGATCATTCAATTGTTCAAAATTGTTATAGCCATGCTATGCGAGCCGCTCTTATCATGTGCTCTAAACATTTCACTCATGTCACAGATAGTATGGTGTGGATGTCCAAATTTTTCAATTGCACAATGCTCGATGAGATTGATGATTTAGTTGCAAATTTCTTTGTAGTGACGAACTGTCGTAAAAATTCAACATATGTAAAAAATGCGCTCTTAAATTTAGTTTTAGGAAAAGGTTCTAATATCAATTTGAGTGAAATTTCATCACACGGGGTTGAAAAATCCAGTGATGAATTTCTCATTGCAAACGAAAAAATGGACTTGAAACAAGAAATAGAATCTCCCTTTTATGCCAGATATGCTACAATGTTGAACAAATTTTTTGAGTCTCCAACCTATTTAACACACAAGTTCATTGGTACTGCTGATGAAATAAACCCTTTTTATAATGAAAACTTTTGCCAGGTGGTTGTCAAGTACGTACTGAGCAGGGTTGTTGCCACTTCTGCTCTTATGATTGGCGACCTTTCTCGACATCAAACAGAATCCTCTAATGCTAAACAGAAAGAATTGTTTGCTAATTTCAGCAAGATGTATTCCAATTTGTCTAAGTGCCCTGTTCAAAATATCGCTTCGGATAACAGAACACAGGGTGCTATTGAACAGCATTTTGGATACATGAAGCGAACCTTTTTCAATAACACCCGTGCTTCTGGACTTGATGATTTCACTTATCGATATATAGAACAACTGAAAATTATTGAAAAACAATTTGGTGACTTGGTCAAACATCGTGGTTATCTTTTGAGAAAACGTAAAAATATACTTAAAGACACTATCAAAAAGAGCCCAATGGTTGAATCCAAGTTCAAAAAAAGAGGAAAATGTCGTGGGAAGGGCGCCTACAATGAGCATCTTTTGGCGAAATTTGTTAAAAAGTACAACAATATACCACAGCAAAAAACATCTGACAAAATTGATACTGCGTATAATAACTGCAATATATCTAAATTAACTTGGTGCGCTCCCTACGATTGGAATCTTGACAATACCAAAATGCAAAAAATAATGTCGTTTTCAGAAAATATCTGGACAAACAAATTAGAGACCCTATCACACATTGCATTCAAGATAAAATATGGCCCTATTTTTTGGATGGATGTATGCCCAATTGAGAACGAAGTAGTTGTTTCAGCTTTAAAAAAACATGCCAATGAAATCGATTATGAACCTGGCCAGCTAACCGAGAATGCTGTTAGCGCTTACATCTATTGCACTGTTACCCGCCATAACGCTTCATTGAATAGGGTCATTTTTGCATGTACCGATACCATATTTGTTAGACAGGTACTAAATGGTTATCAATTTAAAAATCCTAAAAATACTCTGCAACGAATATTGCATTATGAAAAAAACATGTCTTCTATTGAATATGTTTTATTTCCTGTGCTTTATAATTCACATTTTGTTCTAATGGCTTTATCAATCAAAACCCATAATATTACCGTTATCGATTCATTGGGAGAAGTGAACAAAATACTCAAAGAAAGGATAGAGAAACACTTCATTCCGTTTTTAGAAAAAAACATCACAGCTGAAAAAAAAATCAAATACAATGAAAGGTGTTTGATTCGTCAAAATGACAATAGCAGTTGTGGGGTCTGTACATGCATTGCTACTGATGTTTGGTGCTCGTTGAGTGAACCACCTGCTTTTAATTCAGAATTGATATTCAAATACCGTCACTTCATAACTTATGAACTGCTCAATTTGGGCGAATTTGGAGATGGCGATAAAACAGATCCAGAAGTTGTTATTATAAGTTACGCCATGCATACAAAAATGATCAATAATTGGAATAATTGTTGGTTCAATTTCGCCCTCCAGTCTTTTGCTTCTATTCTATCAAAATTACATGTAGAAGTAGAAGGTTGTTCCGCTAAAAACTGGTTGAATGAGAGTATATGTGGTATTTTGAAAATTTTAAAAGACGGGAATAATCTAGAAACGGATAAATTGCATTCGGTTCTAATGGGGGTATGTGAGGAGTTTAGATGGAATCTTGGCGAGCATCATGATGTGGTCGAATTTGCAATACTTTTAATACAAAGAGGTGTATTGGAGTATATTGGAATAACCACGAATTGCATATTTTCTTGGACCAATGTGTGTGATTCATGTGGTCACAATACTTCGCAAACAATGACTGATGTTAACTATTTTCAAATTTCACTTAATAATGATTTCAATGTTCCACCCCAAGTCTGTATAGATCAGGGGTGGCCAACCTTTCACATACCATGCGCCACGTTTTAAACATAATGTTTGAGATGCGTCGTAAATCTCTTGTATTCCCACGCCTAATGTCCGCTTCTTGTTGAAATTATATAAATTTATAATACACACACATATATACACACGTATATGTACTTTTTACAATTTACAACTTCACATGAATAGAAATTGAGCAAGGAAGTATAATAAATAAAACTGATTTTATTTAAGTACCGCCTTTATGAGACTTTTGCTGCTGTTTTACTTTCGCCAGTTTTTTTATTCTTGGAGTTAAGTTTGTTACTGAGAGGAGCAGTGCATTCTTCAAATTTAAATCTGTAAGTCTTGACCTCGCTTTGCTTTTAATTAGTTTCATGGCAGAAAATGTTTGTTCACATCTATATGTCGTTCCGAAACGATATATAAAAACCTGGGCAAATTTTCTCAGTTCTTTAGTATCAATATCTACTCTACTCTACCCTCGATTCTAATTGGCCTTTGCTAATCAGCTGTTTGGCCTAGCGTCGCGTGATTTTACTCCAGGCTTCTTCGAGATTAGTACTTGCGTCACAGCAAGCGATTTTACGCTTCGCTTTTGTTGACAACGGTCATTTGAAGTTTGGATGAAAAAGGTGGTATTTAGGGGTCATTTTCAGCATGTTGTGGGTTGATTTATAATAAATTTTTCAGGATTGGGCAATTCAACTGATTGTTCAATGGTTATTGGGAGATATTTGGGAAGTCTGGGCAATGGAAAATCCATGTTTCAAGATGATAAATGACGATTTTCTATGTTTCCAAAAGTTCTGAACTTTTACTTCAGTAGGGAAAAAATAGTTAATTTTACTAATTTTTGCTAAAAGTCTAAAATGAAGGCCATAAAGTCCGTCCAAAAGCTAAGGTCGATAATTGCCTGTTGCTTCTAATTCCAACAAGCCGTAAGTGGGCGACGTGGAGTGAGGTGAATAGATTTTAGGTACAATCAAAAGTCACCATGTAAATCGCAAAAAAACGGCTTGGCGTGGAGAAGCCAAGTGCAATTAACAATTTTGGCATGAAAAGGGTTAAAGATGCAATGCGCCACCTCTAATCATGCATTGCGCCACGTTTGGCGCATGCGCCATAAGTTGGCCACCCCTGGTATAGATCGTCAACTAAGCTGTGATAAATTCTGTAACAATTGTGGTCAACGAGCTCAATGTAATAGCAAACTTATATTGACTCCTCTATTGTTGACTTTTGCTGTAGCCAGATGTGCAGAGGACGGAAAAGTAACGCAACCGGTTGAGTTACAAGATAAAATCACGATGTATGATGATTCTGCCTCTTCATATAACGAATATGAATTACACAGCTGTGTTATCCATTTGGGTTCAAGAGTAGACCGTGGTCATTTTGTTACGTACTCTTTTATACCACAAAGTTCTCAAGTTGCTGTATTTGATGATATCAATATTTCTATCATGCCTTACGTGGACTGTATTGAATTGATAAAACAGAATTGTGTTCTCCTATTTTATGTCAAAGTTGGTCATAAAAAAATAGATCAGATAGATCATTCCCCAGTTCACGACACTATCAAGACTGTCACACGAAAATGGTACAGGGTTCCCCCATCTTTGTCGCAAAACAACCGTGTTTCTGTGGTAAAACATAAAATACAAAAGATTGATCCAATTTATGAGTCTGATGAAACTTGGTCTTCTATCAAAAATTCTACTTTAGATTTGATTTGCTCAGAGCTCGAAAAAACTGTGAATCTTCCATTCGAAAGAGCCAGAATTGAGTACTCCGGGTTTCGACATTCAATGTTTTTACAGGGTTATAATAGACTATTAGCATCAATCAACAGAAAATTAGATATATATGGTTTTTGGTGAGGGTATCTTTCTCATAAATATGGAAAAATACTTACATTCTAAGTACTGTGAAATTGCAATTAATACAAATTATAGTCTGGGATTTAGAAAAATACCCACTCCCCCAAAAATGTTAATTTACAAATCTAATTGTTTTAAAAGAGGAAGTGATTTAGTGTCACTTTTTGAATCAGGTAAACAGCATATAAAAAATTACATAAAGCAGGTTCTTGTTCATGAGGCACTGATTTATTATCGCATGTCTAAAACCAATGACACATATCACGATGTGGGTCAAAACTTGGGTGTTTGTGATACTTTCGACAATTTTTTTAAAAATTATAAACAATGACATTATTTGTTCTCTTTTCGCTATGTTCCTCTTCTCAATTGACATTATTATGCACGGTAATCACTTGCGATTTACGAAGTTTTGCATCTGTTCTGGTGTCCGGTATGTTGGTATAGTTTGAATTTTCAAGATTTGAGACATTACAATCTTATATGTCATTGCCACCACGATTCAACCGCTATGCCTACTACCATTTCGATAAAAAAAATTGTGGCTTAAAACTCGTGAAGGGGGATACTTGTGAGATAGGAAAAGTGCCGTCCGTGTGAAAAATTTTGTCCTCATTAAGGATTTGAAATTCACTGTGCAATTCAAACTACGGTTCTAGTTGCTATTATTCCTGTGTTTGCCTGATACAGGGTGCAAGTCTCATCATAATTAATCATGTATTTTATTATCTATTATTACTCAGAAGCGAAAGTTTCAAATTTCAATCATGTCACACTTGACATGTGTTTTATTTATAATTGCTTTACTACGTATTTCTATTTTGTTAGATTTTGATAAAATTAAAAATATAGAAATTGTCTAATACATCGGTTATGGTCCTCACTGATTCAAGTGACACATATATTATTATCGATTATCTTGTAATTTTCATGTCTTGCTATCGCTGATAGACACAGCAACACTGAATATTCAAACAGATTTGTCATTTCTGATTTCTTACTGATTTATAATTTATACTGCTACCTGTCAGTATATTTTGTGAAATTGGCTGTGGAGTTTCGAGTTTGACTTGTTTTTGTTCATGTGAGATAGTTTGAGCACGAGTAATGTTTTCAAACTCTCGAGTGTCTCGACGTTGTAATTTCAAAAAGTCAATGGCGAGCTTGAAACGCATACCCAATAGACAAACAAGGCCTGCATACACATTAGAAATTTTTTTTTTTTGAATACCAGTCAAACTGAAGCTGGTATTAGTGAGTCCAGTACAAAAGAGAGCCCATCCTTAATATATTATAAATTCGTTATTTGTCATTTATCAAAATGTGTTAGGATGCGCCAAGGTATACGCAACTTTTCTGCACATCCGACTATAAATGTTATTATAATTTCGTTCAATGAATTCATTTTTAGTAATTTTACCAAAGCTCAGTTTGACTCGAATGTTTGGCTTGTGACGAACCGTACAATTTTTTTCTAACTGTTATAGGCCTACTCGATTACAAACTTGATTGCTACGAACTGTACTTAGTGTGTATTTTGCAATGTAATCGTCTTGTATTTTCTTATTATTCGTCTTATATGTTTTACTTATTATTTTTCAAACGATAAAATTAAAAAATTTCACTAAAAAAAGTAAAAAATTGAAAACCATAAAAAAATTTGTGTTGTTTCTTTGTAAATATTTTTATTGATTCATTTATGTTTTAAAAAATCTCAAGTTTGATTTGTTTCATGTAGAATTTGATACAGAATCAATTTCAAGTATTCAATGGAACAATAACCAGTTAATTCATTCAGTGATTCGATTTCGTATTATTACAGCTTTCAAAATAATACTTTCCAATCCAATTTGATCGTTTCACAGCTCAAACATCAGAGCCAATTTTCAATTTAGTTCACTACGACCTACGTATCTAATCCGATATTTTTTTTTTTTTTGCTTAAATTCCTTCGTAAGATGTGATTGCCATTTTTTTTCAATATTTCATATCCATCCTATTTTTTACCATGAGGAGAATTTTAAGAAACCCGCTGAAATTCATTCGATTGGCTTATAGATTCAAAGATAATATTTTCAATTCAAAATAATACTAAAAATTACAACATTTTGATAACATTAATTCTTCTTCGCTTACAATCTTTAACAACATATACGTATTTTGAATAAACTCAGCCCCCTCTTGATTGGACAACATGCTGCTGGTGAAAATGACAAAAATCGTCATTTGTGAGTTACTTCAATTTTGCGTCAAATTATCAAAATTCAATCGAAAAATTTAAAATTATATAAAGTTTTGTTGAAATTCATTAAACTTTACTTACAATTTGTATGACTATATCTCTAATTTAAAATAATGAAATCAACCCCCTCTTGACCGGAAACACATGCTGCTGGGTTTTAAATATCACCAAAATTGCCATATATATATGAGTTGCGTCAATTTTGCGTCAGATTATCAAAAGTCAATCGGAAAATTCACATAATTCCAAGTTTTTGTTGAAATTCATTAAACCTTGCTTACAATCTGTATGACTATATCTTTAAGTTAAAATAATAAAATCAACCCCCTCTTGACCGGAACCACATGCTGCTGGGTTTTGAAAATCACCAAAATCGCCATATATGAGTTATGTAAATTTTTCGTCAGATTATCAAAAGTCAATCGAAAAATTCACATAATTCCAAGTTTTTGTTGAAATTCATTACACTTTGCTTACAATTTGTATGACTTTATCTTTAATTTAAAATAATAAAATCAACCCCCTCTTGACCGGAAACACATGCTGCTGGGTTTTGAAAATCACCAAAATCGCCATATATGAGTTATGTAAATTTTGCGTCAGATTATCAAAAGTCAATCGAAAAATTCACATAATTCCAAGTTTTTGTTGAAATTCATTAAACTTTGCTTACAATTTGTATGACTTTATCTTTAATTTAAAATAATAAAATCAACCCCCTCTTGACCGGAAACACATGCTGCTGGGCTTCGAAAATCGCCATATATGAGTTACGTCAATTTTGCGTCAGATTATCAAAAATCAATCGGAAAATTCACATAATTCCAAGTTTTTGTTGAAATTCATTAAACTTTGCTTACAATTTGTATGACTTTATCTTTAATTTAAAATAATAAAATCAACCCCATCTTGACCGGAAACACATGCTGCTGGGTTTTGAAAATCACCAAAATCGCCATATATGAGTTACGTCAATTTTACGTCAGATTTTCAAAAGTCAATCGGAAAATTCACATAATTCAAAGTTTTTGTTGAAATTCATTAAACTTTGCTTACAATCTGTATGATTATATCTTTAAGTTAAAATAATAAAATCAACCCCCTCTTGACCGGAACCACATGCTGCTGGGTTTTGAAAATCACCAAAATCGCCATATATGAGTTATGTAAATTTTGCGTCAGATTATCAAAAGTCAATCGAAATATTCACATAATTCCAATTTTTTGTTGAAATTCATTAAACTTTGCTTACAATTTGTATGACTTTATCTTTAATTTAAAATAATAAAATCAACCCCCTCTTGACCGGAAACACATGCTGCTGGGTTTTGAAAATCACCAAAATCGCCATATATTAGTTATGTAAATTTTGCGTCATATTATCATAAGTCAATCGAAAAATTCACATAATTCCAAGTTTTTGTTGAAATTCATTAAACTTTGCTTACAATTTGTATGACTTTATCTTTAATTTAAAATAATAAAATCAACCCCCTCTTGACCGAAACCACATGCTGCTGGGTTTTGAAAAGCACCAAAATCGCCATATATGAGTTATGTAAATTTTGCGTCAGATTATCAAAAGTCAATCGAAAAATTCACATAATTCCAAGTTTTTGTTGAAATTCATTAAACTTTGCTTACAATTTGTATGACTTTATCTTTAATTTAAAATAATAAAATCAACCCCCTCTTGACCGGAAACACATGCTGCTGGGTTTTGAAAATCACCAAAATCGCCATATATGAGTTATGTAAATTTTGCGTCAGATTATCAAAAGTCAATCGAAAAATTCACATAATTCCAAGTTTTTGTTGAAATTCATTAAACTTTGCTTACAATTTGTATGACTTTATCTTTAATTTAAAATAATAAAATCAACCCCCTCTTGACCGGAAACACATGCTGCTGGGTTTTGAAAATCACCAAAATCGCCATATATGAGTTGTGTAAATTTTGCGTCAGATTATCAAAAGTCAATCGAAAAATTCACATAATTCCAAGTTTTTGTTGAAATTCATTAAACTTTGCTTACAATTTGTATGACTTTATCTTTAATTTAAAATAATAAAATCAACCCCCTCTTGACCGGAAACACATGCTGCTGGGTTTTGAAAATCACCAAAATCGCCATATATGAGTTACGTCAATTTTACGTCAGATTTTCAAAAGTCAATCGGAAAATTCACATAATTCAAAGTTTTTGTTGAAATTCATTAAACTTTGCTTACAATTTGTATGACTTTATCTTTAATTTAAAATAATAAAATCAACCCCCTCTTGACCGGAAACACATGCTGCTGGGCTTCGAAAATCATCAAAATCGCCATATATGAGTTATGTCAATTTTGCGTCAGATTATCAAAATTCAATCGGAAAATTCACACAATTCCAAGTTTTTGTTGAAATTCATTAAACTTTGCTTACAATTTGTATGACTTTATCTTTAATTTAAAATAATAAAATCAATCCCCTCTCGACCGGAAACACATGCTGCTGGGCTTCGAAAATCACCAAAATCGCCATATATGAGTTACGTCAATTTTGCGTCAGATTATCAAAAGTCAATCGGAAAATTCACATAATTCCAAGATTTTGTTGAAATTCATTAAACTTTGCTTACAATTTGTATAACTTTATCTTTAATTTAAAATAATAAAATCAACCCCCTCTTGACCGGAAACACATGCTGCTGGGCTTCGAAAATCGCCATATATGAGTTATGTCAGTTTTGCGTCAGATTATCAAAATTCAATCGGAAAATTCACACAATTCCAAGTCATATCCGGACTGTACTCGTATGGGCAGCGTATGTCACGCGTAAATGCAATATCAAAATAATTCCACGCGTGATAAAAAGTTGACAGATATTATGTTATTTTGCGCAGGATTATTGTTTCGCAGGCTGTTTTAACCTCTGGTGATTTTCATACAATTCAAAATAAAGTAGACATTTTCAAAACATATATTCCATTTAACATAAAAGTCTGGTCACTTCAATCAGATTCTTGATTCAGCCATGAGAGAGAGAGAGAGATTTATTTTTCGTCAACCAGAAAAAAAAATACTGAAACAATAGCAACAATAAAAATATATACAATGACATCGGTATAGACTGGGAGGAGCGATACGACCATACGGTCATCAGAGTCAGCTCCCCCGATATTCACTATTTTAATTATGCATATAAAAATTCTTGGGTTAGTATATGGTATAAAAGAGAATAGGGTAAAGAGATAAGGTTGTCTGGCTTTCTACAATATATATAGTGACAATAACTTTTTCTGAAATAGAATGTTTAAAACTGATTATGTTGGTTTAAAACTCTCACATACTGAAGCCAAAAATGTAGCCCTAAATCAAAAATTCATTTATAACTTTTAGCGAATCAGTGATACAAATGGTAACTGTGTATTTAGTGCCGAAAATGTGAATGCTCATAAGCCTCCCTTATATTGTTTTGCTGGCAAATTAATCACACTACCTATTTATGAACACGTTATAAACAACTTAAACTGTAAGAAGCGGGAGTGCGATTTGCGCATAACACTAGATAAATATATATATGATTTCACTTTAGAATAGTATACTCATTCCCATCTAAGTCTTTTTGATTCTTTCTTGTAAAATTTGGTGACAGTGTTTTGTGTTTATTTTATATAATAGCGCACAGCCACGGTTGAGAGCGAAGTGGGAACTTCATCACATATAAATAAATATGGAAATCGTGCAATCAGTGTATATACTGTATTATAGCGACAGCCTGCGACACCGTGCATCAAAGTGGTCACAGCATTTTTTTGTCAAAAACAGTAGGTATTCAATGAAAAGAAGGCAAGAAGCCAAATATTCCTCACTAATTACACATCACAGTGATTTTCAAAGTATAAGTGGCAAACAGTGAAAATTGGTCGCATTAATGTGATGCAAGTCTGTCATAATACACTTTTTTTTTTTTTTTTTTCATTTTGCCATGGACTGAATTATTGCATTATTCATATGAATTCTTCTGAGAAAGAACTACATTATTCTGTTATAAGTGGTTTTCCGGGAGTTTTACGTTGCGCCTTCGAGTAGAGCCAAATGGCTCTTTCAATGCTAAAGCTTTGACAACCCGTGTTGCCTCTAACATTAATCTATTCTCCGTAATCAGCATTACATTTCATGACATACGAGAAAACCTTTGATTAAAGTCAAAACTGCCTGTTTGAAATCGTGTTATTTCAATAAGATAAATCCAAGACAAAAAAAACGAGTTAAAATCATCATTATGTTCCATGCTCTGCCGTTACGACTTTATCATGTTATACCGTTGATTCATAAAGCTGAAAACGTTCTTGCAAGTTAACCATGATAAACCCCACCAACTCAAACAAATACTGATATAGGTGACACAGGAGCTTTGTATATTTACAAATCCAATTTTGAAATCATCATCATGAGTCAACAAGCACAAAAATACGTCTTCAACAAAAAAATACTGATGCATGAAGAAGGAACGCTTGGAAATTTTTTCACAAAAAACGGCAAATTTATGGATTAATGAATAAAAGGTGATGGCATGTGAAAGCTATCAAATTTGAGGGTTTGTTTTGATACATTAGTTGGGTTCACTTTGAGTCGCAATAATTTATATTTATTCTATCATGTTTTCCCAGCATGGTTATTTCCCTTTATCAGGTGTCCATTTAAATTTCGTTTTGTGACTAAACCTTGCTAGCAAATTATTTCGTGTTTAATGATTTAGTATGAATTAGTGTATGTTTATTCATATTACTCCACGTTATAAAACATTTCCCGCAATGTTCACAAGCATAAGGTTTTTCTCCTGTGTGAATTGAAGTATGTCTTTTCAAATTCCCACTTTGAGTAAAACATTTTTCGCAATGTTCGCAAGCATAAGGTTTTTCGCCGGTGTGGATTCGGATATGTGTTTTCAAACTTCCACTGTCTGCAAAACATTTCCCACAGTGTTTACAGGTGAATGGTTTTTCTCCGGTGTGAGATAAAATATGTCTTTTCAAATTTCCACTCTGGCTGAAACATTTTCTGCAATATTCACAGGTGAATGGTTTTTCCCTGATGTGAGTTAAAATATGACTTTTCAAATTTCCACTATCTGTGAAACATTTTCTGCAATGTTTACAAGTGAATGGTTTTTCGCCGGTGTGAATTAAAATATGTCTTTTCAAAGTTCTACTCTGGCTGAAACACTTTCCACAATGTTCACAAATGAATGGTTTTTCTCCGCTGTGGGATAAAATATGACCTTTCAAAGTTCCACTATCTGCAAAACATTTTCCACAATGTTTACAAGTGAATGGTTTTTCTCCGGTGTGAGATAAAATATGTCTTTTCAAATTTCCACTATCTGTGAAACATTTTCTGCAATGTTCACAAGTGAATGGTTTTTCGCCGGTGTGAGTTAGAATATGTCTATTCAAATGTCCACTTTCGGTAAAACATTTTCCGCAATATTTACAAGTGAATGGTTTTTGCCCGGTGTGAATTAAAATATGTCTTTTCAAAGTTCCACTCTGGCTGAAACACTTTCCGCAATGTTCACAAATGAATGGTTTTTCTCCGCTGTGGGATAAAATATGACTTTTCAAAGTTCCACTTTCTGCAAAACATTTTCCACAATGTTTACAAGTGGATGGTTTTTCTCCGGTGTGAGATAAAATATGTCTTTTCAAATGTCCACCCTGTCTGAAACATTTTCCACAATGTTTACAAGTGAATGATTTTTTTCCGGTGTGAGTTAAAATGTGTCTTTTCAAATCGCCATTTGATGTGAAACATTTCCGGCAAAATTTGCATGTATATGGTTTCATTCCTGTGTGGATTCGCATATGAACACTCAAGTTAGTTGACGGCATAAAACATTTTCCTCACAAATCGCAAGCATAGGTTTTTTCTCCGGTATGCACTCTTGTATGTATTTGTAAATCCTTTTTTGCCTTAAAAGACTTCCCACAATGTTTGCAAACATGTAATTTATTTTGATTAGGTTTCCTTGTGGCTCTCAAACGTTGTAGAGATGGTTTTCATTTTGCGACTTTTTTACAGTCAGACAAGATATACAGTAGATGATAACCTGAAGAAATTCAGAGTAATTATTTACTTTTTGAATTTTAATGTATAGATCGAAATAACTAAATTTAGAGCGATACACTGTCATCTGTTAATAAGGGGTATAAGGAAGCTAAAGTGTAATGAAAACATCCAAGGAAAACTCATTTAATCCGTTTTCTAGTATTTTATTAACATAAACATCACTACTATACTTTTTTTTTTTTTTTTTTTAAATGGATCCACAATGTGGATTATTCAATATGTAAATAATAAATAAATTAAATATAAATAAAGATATATTGTGTACCGTAAGTGAACAAACATATATACCAGTAATATCGAGATAATTCCATCAGATATAATATTCCATATAATCCATCACTACTATACTAAAAATATAACAACAACAAGCAGCAATCATGCAAACGCACGCTAATCGCTAACCAAATAAAATCCAAGAATTGCTTTGTCACGTGACAATTAACATCTTCGCTTGGCAATGGTGGCACGTTGGCCACATCAGGTGGCGCTGATTCAATTTCA
This sequence comes from Styela clava, assembly GCF_964204865.1. Taxonomy (NCBI): domain Eukaryota; kingdom Metazoa; phylum Chordata; class Ascidiacea; order Stolidobranchia; family Styelidae; genus Styela; species Styela clava. The sequence goes on from NC_135254.1 coordinate 7,649,597, forward strand.
TCACATGCGGTAATACATTGTAGTAGAGGAGCTCGCAACTGCCGTCGAATCGCCGAACGTCGGACAGTTCCTAACTTCGGACAAAAGTTTTAAACGCCCATATCTTAACTAAAATGTGCTGTATTTTGCCAATTCCCATTATTATAGCTAGCGCATTTATGTTTTATGCATTTAAGCCAGGGTGAATATATTTCGACAAAGTGAAAAATTGAACAATTTCTTACGAAATTGATTGATACAACCAAACAATTAAACGCAGACCAAAACCACAAACCAAGGTAGTTTAGTTAAACAATAAACTCAACCCGATTCTGAAAGTAGATCATTGACCGATATCTATATCAATGTAGTTTCCCCACTTTCTCGCCATTAACTAAACTAAGTTTATATCCCGAATTACACTTAATATCTTTATACACATTCCACGCAGTTTACCTGCATGCTTACCTAGCGATACCGCGTGATTATGAAAAATAAAACGTTCGTTTCACTGCGTTTTAACCAGCGACACCGCGTCAAGCCTTCGCTTCACTCAACCGTTTGAAATTTGGAACCATTCGGTATGTAGTATAATTTCCTGTGTCATATCCGGACTGTACTCGCATGCGACTTCAACATAGTCCCATGCACGATAAAAGGCGTGGAAGAGATTAAGTTATTTAAAACTGCCCTATGTGAATTCAGCTATTATTACTTATCGATAGGTATTTGTATGTTTGTCTGACTGTTAGATGCACGCGATATCTCACGAAAGCGAGGTTGAATCTGTTCCAAATTTTGCATGTGCATTCATCATAGCTCGGACCAAAAGCCCATTGATTGTGGATAAATTATGTCGTATAATTAGCGAGTTATCAATTAATTAGTGCTGGGACACACAGTGTCACTCTGGGGTAAGAGCGCTGTTTTGGGGGATCTCCTAACCTTCGGTCTCTCGTTTGCACTTAATGCCTTTACTGCTTTACTGCAGTGGAAGCCAAAAATATAGTCCAGAATGAAACATTCAAATATTAATATTAAAGTATATTGAGTTCGCTTCGAATGTACTATATTACCTGAAAATATAAATAATAATTTTGAAGTAATTTTTACAATGTAACCATTGTCATCTTGGGAAGATAGCCATGCACACTCTTATCACTTGCAGTATCTCAACCTGCCTCGATCAACTTTTGAGCCGTACTGTCGTACCTCCCATTCACAGCAAACTGGCTTAAAAGTACTGTGAGTTTGTTACGAGCGACCAAAGGCATTGGATTGTTTGGAAATCCGGCGCGATTATTTCCCGGCCGACACATCAACATAATTAAACAATAATTTTTGCCAATTCTTTTTTCAAGTAATCATGGGCCGCTGTGGACATTAAAGTTTTTTTTCCTATTTCGCAGAACTGTTATTGTGTTTGCAATAACAACATCGAACAAAATTTCCACAGAGTCACGAGTTACATACTTAGGAGTAAACTCTTGGTGTTGCAGTCGGTGATTTCCCTACACCCCCTATAGGGGGTGAACACCCCCTCCCCTAATTTTGATGTGCGATTCCACACTGTAATTCCCAACTCAGGTATAATTGTATTTAAATATATAGAATATGGCATAGTTATCAGTGTAGATCAGGGGTTACCAAACCGCGGGCCAATTACGGCCCGCGTAACGACCTAAAATGGCCCACCGAACTTAAGTGAAATATTCAAACGGTTGAACTTTGAACTGCAAATAAATACTAATACGTTTAACACTTTTTGTGTTTGCGTTTCAGATACCGCCAATTGTTACACCATTATCGCAGTTCAAGCACGAGTATTTCGTAACAACTCAATTACATCGGTATATTTTGTATACGTACCAGCATTAGAATTACATAGGCCTACGACAGTATTTTAAGTATCAGCCGTATATTAAGAAACCTTGAAGATGTCACAAAACGAAAACTAGACAATGAAAACAGATGAATGTTTTTAGATGAATGGCAGCGTTCTTATTACTTATCGAACTTGATCGGTAAGTATGTTGATAGGTATTCGTCTGTCTGTCTGTCTGTTAGACACTTTCGTATGTTACGCGATATCTCACGAACGCGAGGTTGAATCTGCTCCAAGTTTTGCACATGCATTCATCATATCTCGGACCAGAATCAATTATGTCGTATAATTAGTGAGTTATTAATTAATTAGTGATGTTACACACGGTTTCGCTATGGAGTGAGAGCAGATGAATCGAATTCGAAACCGCAGTTTCTGTTTTGGGGGATTCCCTAACTTCCGATCGATATTCTCGTTTCTATATTGGTTGGAGTCAAACTTCAGCGATTTGTCTCCCTGGTCAACAAAATATTCCAGTTCTGAAAGAATACAACATTAGCCGTCATTATAAGACGAAGCGTGTATTTCAAAATTTAATTCATACAAACGTCAAACCCGCATGTTCAAATAAATATTAAATGAAAGTGAATCTACGTTATTGGCCAGTTGCATTGTAGCCGGCAACATCGTTTATTGAAGGGGAAGTTTTGGAAGTCATTTCTACTGATATAAAATATAAGTTTTCCAGCATCAGTCTTCAAAACAACACAATTATGAACCTAACAAATCAAAACTTCGGTTCAGACTGACAGACAATTTTTTGAATGCGTTATTCGTTTTTTTTTATACATGTGAACTGGGGATGTTTTTTGTGTAACAAAACAACTCACGAGTAGCCATTTCTACGGGACCGCATGCTAGTTCAGCAACTTAATTAGTCACTATCAGGTCGTGCTTGTTATTTATTCCTCGGGTATTCTATCACCTAACTATTAATATTTTTAATTTTATTACATAACAAACTGGGATGCTATGTGTATCTAAAATCAATTTTGCAGATTATTTTCGTGCCTAAGTTTCAAAATTTTCTCCGGGCGTTTCAACGCGCCCTGAACCCCCAATCGTGCCGTCGCGCTTTATTCGCGGTTTATCGAAGTTTGATGTAGATAAGTGGCATTGGGCATCTACCTATCGACGTTTTGCTAACATCCGTAGTTGCCTATGAATTTTAGATATATATAGGGAGAGATTAGTAATTTTGACGAACATTTCTAAAAGCTAAGAAAAAGGCTGAATATTAGTATTGACCAAATTTGTCCAATTTGAAAATAACATCAATATAAAGCCCATTTTAATTAGAAGAGCAGATGTCAACCAGAAAATAATTGGATTGACCGTTGTTATCCTCGGTATATCGATTTATAGATCAAAACCTTATACAAGGCTTTAAAAATATGATTGTGTTGGAATCCTGGGAGAGACATAATTATCGTTGAAAGTCTGTATATAACGTTAGCTTTCGCTGTAGTACTAGGTAGTCTTGCAAGATGTAGTCTTGTAGTACAACCTTGATGTTGTCGAAAGAAGAATTGTCGTTTGTCTGCCGTCATCTATTGTCTACTGGGGGCGAGCGCATACATAGTAGTACATACCCGAACAACGAGAAGAAGACCAAAGAGATAACGAGAATATCGGTCAGAGACCGAAGACTTATCGATCAAAGGTTAGGGGATCCCCCAAAACAGCGCTCTCACTCCATAGTGACACCTTGTGTCCCATCACTAATTAATTAATAACTCGCTAATTATACGACACAATTCATCCAAAATCAATAGGCTTCTGGTCTTACATATGATGAATGCACATGCAAAATCTGGAGCAGATTCAACCTCCTTTTGTGAGATATCGCGTGCATCTAACAGACAGACAGACAAATACCTACCAATCAACATACTTACCAATTAAAATCGATAAGTAATGAAGATATCGTACGCCGGTTAAAGTTATATTTAGGACACATATCAACATACATTAGACACGCTAGTGTGCCTATTTCTGTGACGAAATAATTACAACTAGCGCGGCTTTTTCGCGACAAGTACCGTTTTATAAGACAATACGACTTGCAATTTTGAAACAGTCGTAACACTACAGTTCATAAGATACGGCGGACCTGATGATTTAACCTATTTATTCATTCATCAGTAATTTGACCATGTCACCATCACCTTTCGCGACGAGGGACGTGTGTTGTGATGTCGGGTTTTCTTGTGTACAGACTTGAGTTTCTTAAAGTGTTTTTAAATTCAGCGTACTATCAATCAAATTGGATAGTTAGCGTATACCTACCTATCTTCTTGTAACTAACTTTTTTATTAAAATTATCTCGTTCTATGGCGTCATTGTTAACAGTTGGCTTAACCTAGGTCCTAGCGCCTCTCATAGTCAAAGATGACTCTCACAAATTTAAGACTCTCAAAAATTTAAGGTCAAAGATGACAGAAAATGGACGTCCAAGTAATATTTCATATCTTATCAATTTTGTCTTCAAAGCTGGTCATATCGGTCATTGGGGACCGGCGATTGCTGGATATTGTTTCGCTGGTCTGATTTACATTGAAACGGAAATTTGTCTAGTGCGCATAAGTGATCTTTCACTTATAATATGAAGCCATCTAATCGAAGACCAATAAGGCGACTTTGTTGAATTGACTTGGCGTTCATAACTAAAGCTAGTGAAAAAAATAAGAACCGGACACGCGATTGCTGTGGTGATAATGACGGGGAAAGCGCCAGGCAATGCTCGATTTTTAATGATTTTGAATTTGATGATTTTTCATTCAGTCGCGTGATTTCATTGTATTAAACTCTACGGTTGGTTTATAAAGCTTTGAATTAATCTTCGAAGCAATAGAAAACTGCGGAATTATTTCTTAAAGGTTGCGTGATTTCATCTTGCTCAATTCTATTTTGCAGATGTTTGATTAGGCAGACAATTGACTTTCCATGAAATAACGGACAACAAAGCGCGCCTTCGCCCAATTTTGCCGCGAAATGAACCTATGCAAAAAATACGACATAACACAAGAAAGGAATCTGTATGTTTCCACTGTATTATAATTCTTGCAAAAGTTGAAAATCACCAGCACAAGTAAGCTTTGAAATCAATGAACGTACTAATAATATCCAATCCCACAAATCAAAACATTCAATCAGTCATCATTTATTTGTTAATATAATATAGTTACATCACGAGGTAAATATAAAGCAAACAAAAAAGACCAAGTTAAATTGTGTGACAGGAGTGGCGAGGTACCTCGAAAGGTCTTTAAGCAGCGACAACGAAAAATAAGTCCCAAACAAATGCGATTAAACATACGTTCCAACGAAGTACTGTTTCAATGTTTAACGAGTATAAATGGCAGATTGTTAGGAAAAAAAGTTAAAGGAATATCCGTCGAAAATGCAATCAACCACACTATTATAATTATTTTACGAATTAGGAATGATAATTCGAATTGGTGTTTTTGAGTGTCAAATTCGGTATACGAAACTTATTAAATTCAAGACATGTACGCGTTTTTAAATCGTCATATGCTATTAATGCGAGTAAAAGCTATCAAATTTGAGGGTTTTTATTGATCTATGGGTTGAGTTCACTTCATTAAATTGCCAATATTTTTTTCTCTGAGTCGCAATAATTTGTTTGTCTCAAATTACTTTCATATTTATTTCATCATCTTTCCCAAAAATCAAAACGGGAATGCGATGTCAACTCCATTATCAGGTGTCTCTTTATATTAATTTTTTGTGACTGAAACTTACTAGCAAATTATTTCGTATTTACTGATTTAGTATGAGTTAGTGCATGTTTATTCTTATTACTCGACGTTCTGAAACATTTTCGGCAATGTTCACAAGCATAAGGTTTTTCGCCGGTGTGGATTCGGATATGTCTTTTCAAACTCCCACTGTCTGTAAAGCATTTTCCGCAATGCTCACAAGTGAATGGTTTTTCTTCAGTGTGAATTAAGATGTGATTTTTCAAATTTCCACTTGTGGAAAAACATTTTCCGCAATGTTTACAATCATATGGCTTTTCCCCGGTGTGAGTTCGGGTATGCCTAGTCAAATGTGAGGCTTTCGTGAAACGTTTTCCACAGGATTTGCATTTATATGGTTTAATTTCTGTGTGGATTCTCTCGTGTACCTTCAAACTACCCGACGTTGTAAAAGATTTTCCACAATGTTGACAATCAAACGGCTTCACCCCGGTGTGAATTCGGTTGTGAACATTCAAAGTGTGGACTCTTGCAAAGCATTTTCCACAGGATTTGCATTTATGTGGTTTGATTCCTGTGTGCGTTTTTTCATGAACTCTTGCATTATGCGGCGTTGTAGAATTTTTTCCGCAATGCTTACAAGTGAACAGCTTCTCCCCGGTGTGGATTCGGTTGTGAACATTCAAAGTGTTGACTCTTGTAAAGCATTTTCCACAGGATTTGCATGCATAAGGTTTGATTCCTGTATGCGATTTTTCATGTTCCTTTAAATTACCCGACCTTGTATAACATTTCCCACAATGTTTACAAGTGAATGGCTTCTCGCTGGTGTGAATTCGGGTATGAATATTCAAATATGATGCACTCGTAAAACATTTTCCACAAGATTTGCATTTTACTCCTGTGTGAATTCGCTCATGAACCTTTAAATTGCCGGACGTTGTAAAACATTTCCCACAAAAAGCACAAACATTGACTTCCTCTTCTATGTGACCTTTCGTATGCAACCGAAAATGTCTTTCTGTCTTGAAAGACTTCCCACGCTGCTCGCAAACATGAAGTTTATTTTCAGCACAAGTTTCCACGTGGCTATTATACGCTGCATTTGTCTTCATTTTCTAACCTTTACAGGCGAACAAGATTTGTGTTATGTGAACATCAGACCCGAGGGAGAGTCGAGATTGAATGAAGTTTTCGCTAAAAGTCGGTTATCACGCAAACGTTTCTGTAGCAAATCTGATTCTACACAATTTATTAAGAGGTCAAAGGTAAGATCTGGAATGAGTTCTCACTACTACGTCATCAAAGGCCGTTTCCGAACTGCGGTCGATTTTTTCTGAAGTGGTTTTTAAAAATTCAGAAGTAGAAAACTAGGTCCACTTCATGCAAGCGGTAAACGTCAAAGATCTCAAAAAATTATATAGAATCAAATCTTCCACAAAAATGTTCGCGTGATAACCCACTTTTAACAATAAATTTGAAATAATTTACAAACTGCCACCTTTTACCAAGAAGTATAAGCAAGTTAAATTCATACATCGTAGTTTAGTAGGTCACAACTGGCAAATTCGTACATTTTATTCATGCCAAAACCACCTACCTAGTCTTAAAAAGTAATTCATTGCATCATTTTCGATGCAAATCCATACCAAGCCTATTTATCTCAAATAAACATCGAATTATCACCCAGACGAATGCCTCTATAACCAAACAATCAAGAGCACAGGCAATTAAATTTAGCCAACAATTTCATAATTTTTTGAATTAGGTCCATAATTTGGTGCTTTTAACGGAAATAAATACAAAATATTTTTATTTATGGCCACGTATAGTATATTAACTGCCCGAATCTACGATTTACACTAAATATTTTCATCGCATACTTCGTGCGCAAGGTAACGGATACCACAATTTGCCTCTATGCATTTGAAAAGCGTGGCGCTTATAGTATTCATAAATTTCAGTCTGATATTCTCAACATGTCTGCTAAAGCTTGTAACCTAAATTTCATTCTGATCACTAAAGTTATTCCTTTCCATCTGCGTGTCCATAATCCAGCGTTTCCCAACCTTTTCTGTTCACGGACCATTTTCTCACCGGCGAAAACCTTTGCGTACTCAAGGTACGTTTATTGCAATCGTACTCTGTGTAAAGAACCAATGGACCTTTATCCGATCTTTATTGTTTTGATTTTGGTCGCTCAGACAAACATTGCGAATATTCAGACTTGTGTAGGGCGATAAACTGGTACGTTGCTCGTTTTAAAGGCCTTCGAATGGCATTTCACTGGTGATGGCGGTATTTTCGTGCTTCTAAAGTTATACCATATTGTCAAGTGATCTATTATTAACGTTATTCCGCCTTCACATTGCCGTTACCGTACATAACTTAGTTCCAAAAGCTTATTTAACATACAAAAATGGAATCACTCAGGGATGCTTTTTCTATGACTTGGTTCTTCAATAATTTTTCTTTTCACCAGCTGGAGAAGGATACAAAACTTTTCATTGAAAGGTGATACTTGAACATATATAGTTGAAGAATGTCAGAGGACTGGGAGACCTGCGTGACTACCGGTACCGTATCCCATGGTTCATAGACTAATAGTCTCTGCCACCACATCATCTTCAAATAGTGGTGTCGCTGGATAGTCACCAAGTCTCTGATGCAATTTGTACATGCTAGGCACGGCGAGGACACTTAAGTTTATGTTGTGTCATAGAAACACAGATTTATTAGCTCAGTAAGATGGGTGCAAATATACTATTGAAAGGTTAGCTTCAACAGGTTTATTGAGGTATTATGATCGAATACATACCACATAAAATTACAAGACCAATGATGTTATAGTGATAAACATGGTTTAAAAATTGTTACATATTCATCAGAACTACTGGTGTTTGTTGCCATATCGTTAGACTAACCAACATTGAGGGGAATAAAAAATTTTCCGCTGAGACAAAGCATGTACAAGCTTTCCCCAGCATCGGTAACAACCTTTATGGAGGGAACAAAATAGATCCAACAGTTTTGTCGTCTGTGGTTGGTGCTAAGCCCACAAAGTTAGATCGAGCCAGTGTAGGTGCAGACTCGTGTTTTCGTCGGAAATCCGCCAAGTGAGTTGTGAAATCCAATCGTTTGATTAAGCGACGCGCAAGTGACCTACCAATTTTCGAATAGTAATTGCTATTCTAATCGTAGAATATTCGAATATATGCCCAGCACTACTCAGTAACCATTATTTATTGACACGATTAATGTTATGTGAATAAACTTGCTCTTTATGTTTTGTGTAAATTCTAACGTGAATCGTAACTTGGCTGATAGTTAAGTTTCGCAAAAACGTTTGCGGCCCGCAGTAAATTTCTGGCTCGTTGCGGACTCATTCAACCGCTCCGCGGACTCATTTGACACCGCGGACTCGTGTTGGGAAGCACTGCCATAATCAATAATAATATAAACCAGAGGTATGCAAAGTACGGCCCGCGGAGAAGAGTCAATTATGAATGGTGTGCGTTCACCGAATCGAGTTTTTAATTTAGTTCAATCTGGTTCTCTTTGCGTTCCAAAGCTCATATCCGAGTCCAATTTATCATCTATGACGTTACAATGTCCTAACAGCGAAGCGAACAACGCGATTCACAAAGCTGTCACTTACTGAGCAGCGAGCGAAGAATAGGCAATTAGCAATTTGAAAAAATTGCAATATTAAGAGAAACAAAGGTTAAATAAGTTTCAGTTCCCACTTATCAGTAGATTTTGTCTAAATTTAATTTGGAATAAGATTTGACAGCAAATTATTTAGAAATGAACCGTGGCGATTTTAACCGAAAACATCTCAACCAAGACAACTTTTCACATTTGAAAAAGGTCAAAGCATCAAATATGTTACTTTTCGACTGAAAGATTTTTTTTCTAAAATGAGCATCATGAAACCGCCTGAAAGACGAAGACTTGGAAAATAGATATCGAATTGCTGGCATTTCAATTAAAACAAATTTGGATAAAAGTAGTCGGGATAGAATCCAGCAGCAAATTTCTCACTGAATTTGTCTAAATTCCGTGTGACAATAAATTTGAATAAAACAGTTTCCAGAATATTATGTGTTTTACCTCATCATTTCTGCAAGAACTCCCAATAATGCCAAAAGATCAAGAACAAAAAGACACTATTTTGGGCAACTAATAAAAAGCCATGTTAAATGGAAGTGCGGAAATGGAGGCCCCTCTGCGAAAAATGTTGCACACCGCTGGTATAAGTAACGAGTTATTCAACCAATCATTATATTTTATATGAATACCAATAATATGCGCTTGATTTCTTAAATAAGAATTAAATACAATGAAGCACGGAATATTAATATTGTTAACCATACCAGTTTTAAAATGAGGGGATGTGACGCTAATAATAACAACATGTTAGTCAAAATATGATTTTCTGTACAAGGCCGTAATCATGAGCGCTATACACTTTTGTACATAATTAGAATTAGGAAACATGCTCGAACTGTGCTGCAAAGCTTTTGGTAAACGAAACTACAATTTTCAATATTCTTTTGATTTGAACGAATCCAACAACATACGACTTTTGCCAACCATGTTTTATCATAAAACAAACAAAAACTTACCGGTACGACACATAGCTCAGTTTGAACATAGGCCAGAATTTCATTCACAAAGTTATAGCATTCCGATTCCAAGTCGTTTTCATAAATGTGAAATCAGAGATAAGATTGAATTGATGTACTAAAAAAATGTATAGGAGTATCTGAAGATTCAAAACCTTCAGAAAATACTGTCAATGTGGTGCTTTGCGACATACCAGTTCTGCATTTCATTTGAGAATCCATAAATATCATTTTCGGGTAGTCAAACAATTCAACAACGGCGAATTTTTTTTCTAGCAATTATTTGCAAATGGCCGATATCTATACCGATGTAGCTCTCACACTCTTTTCAGCACTAATAAAGTTCCCGCAAATTATACTTTAATATCTTTATATACAAGCCACGTAATTTACCTGCTTGCTTACCTAGCGATACCGCGTGAGCATGAAAAATAAAACGTCTTCTTGACTCAACCGTTTAAAAATTGGAACCACACGAAGCTTATTACTGACGTATGTGGTATAATTTCCTGTGTCATATCCGGACTGTAATCGCATGGGTAGCATATGTCACACGTAACTGACAAAAGTGCGATTTTAACATAGTCCCATGGATGAAAAAAAGTTGACAGATATTATGTTAAAGTTCTGGACAACGCAAAACACTTCCCACAGGATTTGCATTCATATGGTTTGATTCCTGTGTGTAATTCTCTCATGAACGCTCAATATACTAGAGTTTACGCACTGCTGCCTGATAAGTTCGTCACATAATTTAATGCTTTTGACACAATGTGGCATTACTACAATAAGTTAATAATAGTAAAATAATAATATGAAACTTCGAAAATGAAATCCACTAATTGAAGCTTATCTATCTAACTAAATGTATGTAGGAATTTCCATACAACCTACAACCTAGCTATAATACCAGGCATTTCATATTTGCAGATTATTGCAGTATATATTTTATATACCATGAGTCATGTTAACAGAATTAAATTAATACGGCAATAGTGGTATCGGTGATGGATTTGAATAACACAAAATCATCATAGTAAAACGTCCATACTTTTAAATACCAACCATTATTTGCCAAAAAGCGGTATAAAGTATGAGTTATTTTTCCGACTTGTGACAATTTTTTCGTGAGTACAAAAATACGAATCAAAAATTAATTATATTCGGGAACTTTACCACACATTTTAAGTCCGCAGATAGTCGTTGTATGTTTGAGTAATAATACTTTTATTATTTTATAAATATGAATCACAAACTATTTATAATCGGGTAGTTTACCACACATTCTAAGGCCACAGATCACCGTTGCATTTTAGTATTATAATAATTTTATTATTTTGTGAATACGAATCCGAAATTAATTATAATTGGGCAGTTTACCACGTATTTCATGTCCACAAAAACCCGTTGTTATTTGGTATTAATACTTTCATTATTTTATCAATATAAAAATAGGAATCAATATTTAATAATATCGGTCAGTTGACCACACATTTTATGTCCACAGATTGTTGGTACAAACATGCGTTACGTTGATCAGAATTAAATTAATACGGCATGGCATTTTAAATGCTGGTATCGGTCATGGATTGGATTATTTTGCGCAACAAAAAATCACCCTGGTAAAGGATCGATACTTTTACCTATCGTTATCAGTATTATTTATTTGCCAGAAATTATTTTCTAATAAATCGACTTGTTTTTCCAACTTGTGACAATTTATTGGATATCGTAACAATGACGGCTATAAATACCGTATTTCCCGGCTAAAAAGTCCACATGGCAAATAGAACGATGTCTATTTTTAGCACTCAAAAACGTTTTTTTTTAAATAAAGGCCTCCAATAAGACGGGAAGAAAAATTGTGTCCCTGTTGTTCAGTTATGCTGATATGCGCTAATAATTTTATATGTTCAGAATCAGATCATGTTAGTTTGGTAGAATCATACTCACAGAATTAACTATTTTTAACAATTGAGCCGTAAATTTAAGTTGTAAAGCGGCAATCATTTTGGACAATCTATTAACCCGAATGTTGAAATAATTTTGAAATGTGATAAGTACTACACACTGTACGTCAGCGGGTTATTTCACAGCTGTGTTTTCCTGTCCCTGTCGTGTTCTGCTGAATCGGCAAAACGAAAGGGTCACAAATCACTTTATCTCGGTGGCCGTGTTTCTCTTTAAAGTAACGATAACCGGCCTGCGATTAAATATCATGATTTGCAGACCCTAAGACCCAAATATAAGGTTACACAAATCATGCGAATAATAGGCAGGCCTCTTAGAAATAAAATAAACATATTTTATCAATTAGACGCCCCCCCACCCCCGCCAAAAAAAAATCAGGCCGAAAAAATGGGCCTAGAATGCTAGAAAGGCGACTTATTAGCCCGGAAATACGGTAATTGTCAATTTTTCGACGTAATGGAAATGAATTTGTAAATTAAAAGCCTCGTAGACGAATGGTTACCCACGCAAACGTGCAAATGTGTCTCAACACTATGCGACGTACGGTCGCACAGAATATAAACAATCAAAGTGCCGATTCTATTTCATCGTCATTACAATACGTGAGACAACGTGAAAAGTCGTTTGAAGATTCCCGTGAAACGAAACACCACGTTTACTGCGAAAAGTGGCTAATATTCGGAATTATTCGAAAATCAGACAAAAAAGTATTCGAATATTTTGATATTCGATTCGGTTTGGACAACCCTGACAACGGGTGCCCCCCATTCTTTACCATTTTTCTATTTCGACTAATTTTGACAGCAAAATGTGGTTATTTACATTTTGATTAAAAGACAAGAGAGCTATGCTCAAATATATGAACTTCTAACAGTAGATACCACAGTCTACAAAGATATTGCCACCCAGCGGAGCAGTACTGCGGTAGTTTACCTTACATTTAGCATTTCGGGTAACGGTAACCTCAAAAGACTTCCGATTTTCTAGTAGCAAGAATTTTTGGAATCAGCGTCACGCTTGACGGATTAAGTAATAGCCTTCTGGTAAAAAAATCAAACTTTACCCAATTAAAATTTCAAAGCAATTTGTCCAGTAAACAAGTAGAAAAGCGCTAGGTAGGAGAGGAACATGACGAAGGACAACCACAACATAAAAACAAAACGATCCAATCGTTCGATTATATATGACGTGGAGTATGAAAAACGCTGTCAAAATATTGCGCTTTCCGTCCGTCGTTGCGCGAATGCCAGATGTTCAATCCACGCCGCGAGTAACGATGATAATGACAACCGTAAAATTTCTGGCGCGGAACTTTCAAGTTGTTTTCATACTAAAAATGTCTCGTTTTATGTTCTCTTATCGTAACTTCAGATCCGAATATTCACCGATCATAGCCCATTTTGTTATATCCGATAATATTTTGACAGCGTTTTTCATACTCCACGTCATATATAATCGTGCGATTCGCTCTAGTTGCGGTGACGTAGGGAGGGGATTCACCATCCGAAGTTAGATATAATTTATTTGCGTAGTGACAGATCACAGAAAGTGAGACAATTAGGACAGAAAAAAATGATCCGATCGCAAAATTTATATGCAGACGCAGAGAATTACATCAATTCAATGTTTTTCCAGTTTGACGCGAATTGGACAACAAACGGAAGAGTTGTGGATTAAAATGTAGTGAAATAATCCGAAGTTTACTGGTTTTACGGTAGTTGAGCTTAACAATAAACTCAAACTCATCCTGAAAGTAAGGTACTGGTCGATATCTATACCAACCAATGTAGTTCTCCCACTTTTCTTGCTATTAACTAAACTAAGTTTATATCGCACATTACCAGCCAATATAATCGTCATTGTATGTTCCATTAATTCAGTATCATCCAATTTTTAATATCTTTTTCACACATTCTACGTACCTGCTTGCTTACCTAGCGATACCGCGCGCATCATGCAGCATAATTTTCTGTGTCATATGAAGACTGTACTCGTATGACCCCTGTTGAGCTAATAGCAAACCTTCTTCTAATTTTGCGCAGCTGTGCGTTAAATCTCACTTTGTGTTCATTGAAGGATGACATTACAGTTGTTCATTGAAGGGTGGTGGTGTAAAACAAAGTCCAAAATTTCACACAGAGAACATTATTTAGGTTTACAGATACGGAAGAAATACATCACGATAACCAGTAAATTAAAGTATGTTTTACCGTAGTAGCATATATTTACGATTTTACCGCAACTTAGGATTAGAGATGTATCGGTATCGGCAATATCGGCCATTTTTTCGGTATCGGCCATGTATCGGTTAGAATAAGGCCGATATTTCCGATATATTTACCTTTTTGATATGGTCCAGAATGTTTCAAAAAATAAGTTGGAATACTACTTTCCAATTTAGTTTTTGTCTGGAGAGATCGTGAGCTATGAACCATACATGTCCCCACCCCCGCGGGGAAATAGGATTCACCTGTTTGTAGCTATTTGTCAGTCAAACTAGCTTAATCAATTTGACTATTTTCGCTGTCGAATTTTTATATTGACATTTTTAATATTACATTGTAATTATGAAGAAATATATCAACAAAAAAACTACGTGCCCAGTTTTAAATGATACAGTGGAATTGGAGTAATTATTAACGGCACATGCACTTTTGGTACGGCTATAAATTCCAGCTGTTTGTCGTCAAGTGCGACGGCCATTTAGTCCGTCGACAGCGATAAACTAAATTTCGACACAATTATCAGTCTACCAGGTATTAATTTTAATTTTGTTTAAACACAATTTCTTTATAGATTTTTTGACATGACCGCCTAGACTAGATTGTCTCAAAATATATGATAGCAATTGTGAAATATTATAAAATAGTAAAGTAAAAAAAACATCCTCGAAGGTTGAAGGGAGGCCTTCTACTTGTCGGTGCTGATTGTTATTCTTTCATTGCGGCGACGATTACGAATAACCACAAAATAAAATATTTGTAAAATGCTTTTAATTTGAACGAAAATAAAGTATCTTCTTTTGAACAGCGTCTCACTTCCTAAATTGATTTAAAAGGTCTTGCCCGATTTTATATCGTGTCTTTATTTTATTGTGTTCATTTGACTGTTTTTAAAGGACGGGTACTTGTACGTTTTAAACTTTTTCATTAAGTTATGTCCGTCCTCCAGGTGCTCTGCATTTTGTTTCTCTATTTGTTGTTGTTTTGTTTATTTCAGAGTTACCAAAGTAAAATTGATTGATTGAATAACGAAACTAGTGTTTTATGTCACCTGTATAGATTCCGGTATTAACTGCTGATTAAAAGCTAAGTCATGATTATTTTACGTGACACTTTTTGGAAATAGTTCTCATGTCACCTGTATAGATTCCGGTATTAACTGCTGATTAAAAGCTAAGTCATGATTATTTTACGTGACACTTTTTGGAAATAGTTCTCATGCCAGCAATTTATTTATACAGAAGTGTAAGATGGTACGGGGGAAAGAGAAATAATCAATATCAACTGAGCCAATGTTGAGGTTGAGGTCTGATCAATTCGATTTACACACTGGGATACCGAAAATTTCTATGGTGCCCTTTTCGTGATGCTTTATGCGCGTGTTTATTTTGCTTAAGTGTTAATCCAACCATGGGCCCCGTGCATTCTTGTAGGACTTAGAAAATATTTTAAAATCATGCTAGTTATTACAACATTTCGTACCCGTGAACGTGTTTTACCTCGTTTCAAATTGTGTATTGTATTACGCAACAATCGCTAAACTTCATTATAATATATCTTGGTAATTTAGGAAGTTTCACATGCATTTTGTAGTATATCGCAAATTCATCAATACATGCAACAGTCAGAACGTAAAAAATGGTTTTGTTTTAATATTTCTCGCTAGCGCTGAAATCAGAAGTCAGTTCATTTTATGTCCTATAATATATTATCGTTATATAGTTTTTTGTCAAGAGATGACAATTTCCAAAATTATGTGAAATCTTGTCATTAATACACGCTAATATTAAAAAATGGTACCAATAAAACTACGAAATTTTACAATTTAAAAAGATCAAAAAAGCTTATTTAGGCAACTTTCAAATCCCAGCAGCGTTCCCTAATGCCCAAGAGGCGTCAGAATTTATTATTTAATATCATATAATTATCAGTGGCGGCGCGTCAATATGGCCAACCGGGGCAATGCCCCGTTTGTTTTTTCGGTATAATGAAAAATATTCGAAAAATACCTCAATATCGGTTGCACAGACTGTCTACACTAGCCATATTCTCCCGACATGGTTCATTTTTCGCTCGCAAAGCCTTCGCCGAACGTCGACGGGGCGACGCCGATTTTGCCCCGGTTGCTCATTGTATATCGTATTCTCTCTTTTATCTTCCACTCGCCGCGTATGTCTCGTTTGTTTTCTGTTTCTTTTACTAAATCATCGGGGCTAGCCCCGAAATTATGACGACACAATGCTGACGTTTCTTACAACAACGTGTTGACATATTCACGCATTCCTTCTCGTTCGTTGGTTGCTTGAAGAGTTGATAGTTTTCTCGCCTTTGTTTTTGTCGCTTGTTTCGCTATTTGAATCAGTTAGAGACTTTTAGTCCCTTTGCTTTCGATTTTCCACATTCCTTTTGAGCTCCTCACTTCTTTCCGGCTTCGCATTTCTTAGCCTTAGACCTCATAATGGATAAGGTTGATGCACTACTTCGTACTCCGTTTTCGCAGCTACCGCTGGAACAAAAATTAGAGGTACAACGTCTTGGGCCTTATTAACCAAAAAATTGTTCACTGGAACAATCCCATGACGGAGGAAGGCGTCGGCGTACATTCTGCGCAGAAACTTGGTATAAAAAACACGAATGGTTGTGTTACAGCGAGGACAAAAATGCACTTTTTTGTTTTTATTGCCTACTTTTTGCTACCGCCCGTGACTCACGTTGGTGTAAATTTGGTTTTAGAGATCTTAAACATCTTTCCGAGCGTGCCAGGGATCATCAATCTTCTATGGAGCATCTGGACAATGCAGTAAAATACCGAACATTCGGAAATGTTAATATTGCAGCACAGTTGGATGAAGGACGCGCGGTTTCTATTCGTCGGCACAACCAAAACGTCGAGAAAAACCGCCATGTTCTCGGTCGATTGATAGATGTTTTGAAGTTCATTGGTTGTCTCGAGCTGTCCCTCCGTGGGCACGATGAACGGGCTGGCTCTTCTAATAGAGGGGTATTTTTGGATATGGTGGAATACACCGCATCCCTAGATACAGTATTGAGAGATCATCTTGATGTCGCAACTGTTTCGAAAGGGACATCTAAGGATATCCAAAATGATTTGCTCGACTCAATGTATAAAATTTATTTACAACATTTGGCTCTGGAAATTGAGAATTGCCAGTTCCTTTCGATTCAGTCTGACGAGACAACTGA
The DNA here is from genome assembly GCF_964204865.1 of Styela clava. Classification (NCBI taxonomy): domain Eukaryota; kingdom Metazoa; phylum Chordata; class Ascidiacea; order Stolidobranchia; family Styelidae; genus Styela; species Styela clava. Next base: position 7,667,208 of record NC_135254.1, read on the forward strand.
CATCACGTGCGTTTCCCAACTGGCTGTGATTTTTCGGTTTGTCAAAGATGGTAAACCTACCGAGAGATTTCACAGCTTTGTACCAATCGTTGATTGCACGGTTGCGGGATATCGGCTGTACTGAAAGAAGTGTTACAGCCTTACAACGCGAAGTCAAAATTGATAGCTCAAACTTATGACGGCGCGGCAGTCATGAGTGGGTCGAAACATGGTGTTCAAGTTTATATAAAAGAAGATTTTCCTCATGCGCATTTTTTACATTGTTATGCACACCAATTTAACCTCGTTATTAAAAATATGTGTCTTGATACCCCTCTCGTCCGTATATTTTTTGTAAATGTTTCGGGGTTTTCTTCATTTTTTTCCGTTTCGCCGAAGCGCTCTGACCTCCTTCGCCAGATATGTAGCCGCCGTCTCCCAGCTTGTGCACCAACACGTTGGAACTTCCAATCACGCGTGGTGCAGGGCGTGTCCGAAATTAGGTCTGAGCTCATTGAGTGTTTCAATGGCATTCAGAGCTCTCCGGTTTGGGACGAACGCTCTGTGAGCGAGGCGGCAGGTCTAAAGCGTCTGCTAGAAGATGGTGAGTTTTCATTTTTTCTCGCTTTTTTCTCCACAATATTCTATCACGTGGATGTATTATACGGCGCATTGCAGTCAAGGCTAATGGATGGAGCGTCTGTGCAGTCGTGTATTTCAGACTTCTGCAATGCTGTATCTCGTATCCGGGAAACAATAAAATACGACGACACATGGAGTGCTTCTTTACGCCGCGGGCAAACAACGCAGCGTTTGATTTTGTCTGCAAAGGAATGCTGTGACATTCTGGTGAATCAAATAGGCGATCGTCTGCGCACTGAACACCTTGCCGCGTTCTCTTTGATGAACCCCAAAAATTTTTCAAAATTTGCACGTCAATTTCCCATCCATTTGTTGGCTACTGTCTTCAAATTTTACCCCATGATGAACGTGGGTAAATTGGAAAATGAATTGCGATGTATATACACCAATCAAACTTTTTTGAACATCACATCAACTTGCGCGCTCTATGGGTTCCTCATAGATAACACTCTGGCAGACGCCTATTTCTTCCGCCGACGCAGAGCGAACATTCAGCACGCTGAAGCGTATTGAAACGTATCTCAGAAACACAATGAAGCAAGATAGATTAAATTCCTTGGCTGTTTTATCCATTCACAGAGACGTTATTTCTGGGATGCATGACTTTAATCAGCGCGTTATTGAGCATTTTGCTTCCAAGAAACCGCGGCGTGTTGCATATATGTTCAAGCAGTAGAAGTCTAGCAGCATATATATCTATGAGTGAGCGACGCATGTCCTTAACTTTCCTTTCTTCATAGTAACGTTTTAAACCTTATTTTAGGTTTTGTCTGCTTTCCCGAAGTTTCTGTTAATATGTCATTGTATTTATCTGGGTAAATATTGCCTTTCCTTTTGAAAGAGGTTTCAAAATAAACTATGTCTATATTTATTAATCCCTTGACTTGGACCGGTTTTAAAGACACTTTCTTATCGTTAAAAATTGTCGCTTTTGCCGATTGGTTGTTACCGATGGAATGGTTTTTATACTCATAAAATGATGGGAGAACTTACAGCGCTCATCCTGTCCCCGTAGATGGGGGTGACTTGGTCCCGCAGTAGCTTGCCCCGGTTGTCAAAATGACCACGCGCCGCCACTGATAATTATAGAAGAGTTACCTCAAGTTTTTCACACAACTCGAACCTAAGCCTTCTCAATTTTAGAAATTAGGATATCATCATGGCGCAAATGGCCTCTTTCGAAAATAAATTAGCGAATATGGCGTTATTTGTCAAAATACACTTGTAAAATTAATGATACCATTTTCAAAGCCTAGCAGCATCGCCTTCCGCTCAAGAGGCATCCGATGAAGTTTTTCGCACAACTCGAACCTAAGCTTTCTTTATTTTAGATGGCGGAGTAATCCATCCTTCACACACCTGCCATTTTGATACTGTACTCATTACATGCACTCATTGTTGAAGTGGCAAATAAAATAACTCTGATATAACTGACCCAGGAAATATTTATGTTCTCAATATTTAATTATTATAAATTGTGAAAACCAGCATTGATAAAAGAAAAAATAAATCAAGTTGATTAGGATTTTAAAGGAATAATTAATTCTATACATATACCGGTGCTACCGAAGTATGTGTACCCAAAATGGCGCACAAACTGAACCTAGTATGTGTACCAGGTTAGGATTCAGGTTGTGCGTCATTTTGGTATGCATACTTGGGGAGCGCCAATATACGATCTAGTAATCCTGATAAAGATCTCTTCGAATTTCAAGATGTGAAGACGATGATCGATACTAAATATGTGAAAAGAGTATCCGTTGATAGCACAACTCCATAAACTTATACATGATATCATCATATTTCGGGCAAAACATTCCAACGTTGTGATCACACAAGGTAAACATATAAATAAATAAAATGATCAAATCGACCTAACTCCGACCTTATGTACATTTTAAACAATTTGAATATCAGAAAAGTAGTGCAATGCGCAATGAATGTAGTGCAAAGTAGAACGACGCACATATTTGTGCGGGAAATCTTTCCAACTATTTTGACAAATTTTAAATATTGTATTTATCATTTCATTATATTGCATATATATTTTGTTTTCTTGAAGCTTCCAATAATAGAAATAACTTATCCTAAAACAATAAATACAAATTATAATGAACAAAAAATAATAAGTTATTATTCAAGGCACACAAAATGATCATAAAATTCCGTGAACAAAAAAGATGTTGATCAGTGAGATAATAAATAAGATAAGATTTTATTTCGATTCATTCGTAAAAACAAAATAAACATATATACACAAAAGATTAAGGCGAATAATCTGGAAAGTGAACAAAATCTAATAAAATAGGTTCAAAACGTATTAAACGCGTTCACTTACCAAAGAAAACAAGTCACAAACAAATAAACATGAATATTAACGGCGGTCATTACTCAGGCGTTTCATTTGGTATTCAGGTTGCGTGCAATTATTTCAAAAATAAAACAGTGAATTGAATATTCGCTGTGCGTGTGATGCAGCATGAAAACAAACAATCAGAAACTCCTAGAATGAGGTGCGAATGCATTTTTCCGTTCCATGCTCAAACATATATCTAGTTAACATAACATCTAGTTAACATATAAACAACGTTAACACACCAATGTGAAAATCGATTGTGACTTGCTTTAAATAAATATTTTGCTAGTAATTAGAGGTAATTGAGCAGACATTTTGTATCACAGAATGACGTAGTTATTTCCAATCATTTTTGATGTTCATTCACTTTTAATGTTCAGGAGTGAACGGTTTTTTCAAGTGTAGATTCGGAATCTTCGGCTATGGTTTTTGTGTGCATTCGCACTTGATGAGCCTTTAATGCACTGGACGTTTTAAAACACTTCGCACAATGTTTACAGGGATGTGGTCGTTCTTCAATGTGCGCCAAGGTGTGTTGTTTTAAATGATTACTCCTCATGAAACTTTTCCCGCAATGCTTACAAGTGAAAGGTCTTTCCCCAGTGTGAATTCGTGTATGCTTCTTCAAATCCCAAGCCATGGTAAAACACTTTCCACATGTTTGGCATTTATGTGGCTTGATTCCTGTGTGGGTTAGTGCATGAGCCTTTAATTGAGTGGACGTTTTATAACACTTTTCACACTGATTACAGACATGAGGTTTTTCTGCCATGTGACTGAAGATATGTTCTTTTAAATGCCAATTCCTTGCAAAACATTTCCCGCAATGCTGACATTTGAATGGTTTTAGACCACTGTGAATTCGCATATGCTTTGCCAAATCTCCGCTCAGGGTAAAACATTTCCCACAGGATTTGCATTCATATGGCTTGATTCCTGAGTGAATTCGCACATGACCTTTCAATTGACTGGACGTTTTAAAACACTTTTCACACTGTTTACAGGCATAAGGTTTTTCTCCAGTGTGAATATAGATGTGTTCTTTCAAATGGCTACTCCGTTTAAAACCTTTTCCGCAATGCTCACAAGTAAATGGTTTTTCCTCGGTGTGAATTTTATTATGCCTCGTCAAATATCCGGGCATGGCAAAGTGCTTCCCACAATATTTACAAGCATATGGTTTATTGCTTTTGTGGATTCGCACATGAACTTTCAAATACCCCAACGTTGTGAAAGATTTTCCACACTGTTTACAAGAGTAAGGTTTTTCTCCAGTGTGAAGTACTAAATGATTTTTCAAAGCGTCTCTCCTTGAATAACATTTTCCGCAATGTTTACAAGTATGAGGTTTTTCTCCAGTGTGTACTAAAATATGTCTTTTCAAATACCCACTTTCAGCAAAAGATTTTCCGCATTGTTCACAAGTACATGGTTTTTCATTGGTATGTGTTTGGGTATGCTTTTGCAAACTTCCAGATTGGGCAAAACACTTTCCGCAAAAATTGCAAGTATATGGCTTCATTCCTGTGTGAATTCTCTCATGAACCATTAAATGCTCTAACTTTGCAAAAGACTTCCCACAAAACTCACAGACAAAGGGTTTCTCTCCTGTATGGCCTCTTGTATGTATTACTAAATGACTTTTAGTTCTAAATGACCTTCCGCAATGTTCACAAACATGAAGTTTTTTCGCAGTGAGGGTCTCCATATTTCTATAATTTGCTGCATTTGTTTGTAGTTGGTAGTCTTTAAAATAATACAAAAAGCTAGTTAGAGGAACAATAGTGTCCTTGAATTAAATTTGAAATCATTCACTAATTTCTACTTGATAACAAGAAGTTCTAAAATAATTTGTGCCAAGGTAGGATTACTATAATGGTTTCCCGCTTTCCCTATACTTCAGCCTGATATCAGAATTACACCTATCATTTTACATATCTCTAGAGCGGCGTCACGGTGTGTGGCTAAGCTTTAGTTAAACCTCTATTACTCTGCGTTGGTTCGCAAGTTGGAATCCCATGCGACAATAGTTATGTGCGGGAGGATTGCTGTAGGTTGGTTCGACGGTTACGACTTCCTCCACCATCAAGTCCATGCTTCCGAATACAAATAACTACCGTAACCTATCTCATACCCGACATGGAATGGTAACCGGACAGGGTTCGTCACAAGGTTTAGCTATTTTATCAACTTTCCTATCCTAGAATCCACTGAAGTTCAAAAAAATTCTCATACTATTTACCCTGTCCATTTCACTAATGAATAGCGTTTTAGTCAAACCATAATGGTCATGATTATGATTGCACAAAGTTACGAATAGGAACCATGTTTGAACGGAGCTATATGGCATCCATAGCAATAAATATATAATAGTAGGGGTGGGCAAAATGGAATATTTATTTTCGAAGCGAATAATTTGAATATTTTTAATGAATACCGAATAGTCGAATATTATATATAGACAACACGAGGTCCAGAATGTCAGTCGATACTCCCTTTGGAAATTATTGGAGACATTGAAAAGTCGGCTACAAAGCGTGTTTTTACTGGTTAATTTCGTCATAATCGCTGATTGTTTTTGTCACCGTGACCGTTTTTGCGACGATATATAATATATATTACCGCCCTTTCTGTTTTTTGCAAGTATTAATTCTTTGGGTCGGCGGACATAAAAGTTTACATTTCGGGTTTACCCGTGCGTTCACGTCGGCAACAGCTGCTTAAACCATTAAGGATTGATTTCGAAGCCCAAATTAATATTATTCTAATTTTAATCATTTGCGTTGGCTTTCATATTACTTATCAACGTTTGTAAATTAAGCGAAGGGTAATATTATTATCGATACCGGGATGCAGATATTTATTAGGACAATACCGTAATTAACTTTGCTATGCTTTTCTATAGTGTCTATGTTACTTTACAGATAAACCTATCAAATCTGCGATTGCATCAATCCCGAATGTTGATTTAAAATAGTGACTAAATAATTCGGCAATAAAGGCATTTCCGCGTGGCCCTATGACGAGATGACGTTAATAAACAGTCCTTCTTGAATTTTAATTTACATATGCGACCCTATGCAAAAAAAAATTGCACTTTTGTCATTTTGTGCCTAATAGATGGCCAGGCGCTCTTTTAAGTTCCGAAGTTTTCTTTCAACAAACCTCGCGACCATTATAGCTAATATCGTTACCGAGTAATTCACAATTTTATTTATGAAATTTGCAAATTCACTTTTACTTCTCTTGACGATTTTGATGTCACGCCCTATTTATTAGGGCAAAAATGTTAATATAACGAATGTAATCATTTCCGATGATACAACAATTCGTAAACGAGACAGTGTGCGTTGTTACATCGAAATTCACGATTGATTTTACGCTATACTCCTGTTCACGATTTCTACACTCCACCTGCCATGCATGCCCGAGTGAAATGTTTACATTTTATTTTTGAAACATTATTGGGTCAAAAATGAAAGCGATCACTAAAGAATTATTTGAAAGTACATTAAAAGAACCAGTGGCGCAGCCAGGGGGGTTTCGACCCCGACCCCCCCCCCCCCCCCCCCTTCTGAAATTTTCGGAAAACTAAAAAAATCCAGATGCGCACAAAATTTACGCAGGAGTTTCTTATTATAATCGCCTGGTGTTTTCGTAAGCGTTACGTGATTCTTTATTCAACATCATCTTTATATCGGTTCCGTAAATTTTTTAAAACAAAGTATATCCTTTGTGTGCGACGAATCCATGATAATCAGTTTTTCTCGCAGTACCGTGCCTTCGGTGAGAGAAACGCGTTACCAAAAGTTAGTTACGCCCTTGCGCGGTAATTAAGAACGCACGGGGAAAATTCATCAATACGCCCAGGACGTTTGCACTCAGTGCCCTCGTTTAAACTTGGAACGCGCTAATAGAACACATTGAAGTTTACTTTATTTTATTAGTTATACGTTATTTACATTTAAAATTCGACATTGACAGAAAATTTTTGTGTCCGTCCGTACTCATTCTGTCGTCCACATACGATACTTTGCCCACTAAAATTAAAGACACAATTTTTTACACACGCAATGGTTTTTATTTTTAAGTTTTTTTCAATTTCCGACGGGACCGCACATCTTTTTCCGGATCATTATCATATATACGAAAACATGATCCTATTAGAAAAAAAAAAAATTGATGATAGTTAAAGAATTTACTGGTAAAATCATGGGATTATTACATTAGTAAGATTACGTAGCAAAGCGATAGAATCGGATAAATGTCACGAAACAGCCTATAATCGAGACATTCACGACCGAATGAAAATCAGACATGATCGAGCAATTTGTCATACATGTTTGCGCTGGCCAATTTAAGAATAGTACCGTCGTCTAATATGGCGCGCCTATAAATTAGGATACACGATCGAGTTACACGCAATCGTGCATTGAAGTATAATGTAATTACTATGGCACGACATTTTGCAGTTATAAATTATACTTTCGATGCCGCATCATCCTAAGAAACATGTTTTTATCAAGTTACATTAAACCATTTGTGACGCCTAAAGCATCATCAGCAGTATCAGCATAAAATATTTTTTTATGTTCGGTGTGTTGTGTGTTTATGTGGTATTGTTTGGATGTCGGTGGTTTCCATGGGTTTTATACACTATTTACTTGTTCTTGTTTAGTATGTTTTTTATATTCAGATATATACATTAACGTTTCAAATGTCTTCATAAACAATATATATTTTTCGCAACCGAAAAAATCAATATGAGCTAAAAGTCGCATTTACCGAGTACCGTAATCGCGGCGGTTGTTAAAAAGGGGGTTGCTGTTAAGACGACAAAATTTATTTTTGAGTACATCTCAAATTTGTCGAATTTTCGAAATAACAATATACAATCGGACAGTTTACCACACATTTTTATGTCCGCGGAATTCGGTGTTGTTTTAGTTAGAGCGGCTCTTGTTTTGTCGACGCAACCGCAGGTTAAATTGAAGACAATCAAATTAATAAAGCAGGACATTTCAAATATGCCCTTATCGGTCATGGGTAGGGATGGGCAAAATCGAATATTTTTTTCGAATCGAATAGTTCGAATACTTTTTACAAATACCGAATAGTCGAATAACGAATATTTTTTTAAATACAACGGGGACCCGTCGGAGGTCGATACTTCCTTCGAAAATTAGAAGAAACTTTGAAAAGTCGGCAACAAAGAGTTTTTTATTTACTGGTTAAATTCATCAAAATCGCTAATTGTTTTTATCGCCGCGATTCTTCATATATTAGGTACACCCGTGCCTTGCCGTTGAAAATTTTTTAAAACTGTAAAAGTCGACAATAACGCGTGCAATAGCATTTTGCTATAATCGCCGATTATTATTATCAGCGTGACGTGGTATTTAGGCCGTAAACAACTTTATGTTGGTTTAATTTTCTCTAAATCAAAAATTTTCTACAACGTTGTGCGACGTTAATGATGAAAATTATTTTATTTTTGTACACAAACGGAATTGCAAATCCGGCGATAGTTTAATTAATATACGTTCATCGGCGGCGAGTTTCTGTGGACAACGCAAATTTTTTGATTGAAAAGCGGCAATATAAAATACTGAAAATAAAACTTTAAACATTATGAGTTTTCTTGAGGCCTGCGACAATTTAAAAACGCCTTTTCATACATTGAAAATCGCAAAATTTCGTGTGCCTCTTGCACACATTATGTTTGGTCGGCGTTTAGAAAAGATATCGTCACTAAAATCGAAGCACTGTTAATTGTGGGCGGGATTGGCCATATTATCCATTACTTCAAATTGCCATCGAAATTTTTCTTTTCAACATTATACAAGGTTTGAAACGGGACAATTTTCCCCGGGTTGTGATGATATATATAAGATAATCAGTCTAATGTATATTCAATCAATTTTTATTGTGCTAAACAAAATTTTAACCTGAGATATTATAGCAGATTTATGGATTTTTTGATGTTACAAGTCCTGAAAATAAGGAAATCTAAGCTTTATATATTCGAGCAGTTTACCACACTTTATGTCCGCAGATTGCCGCGATATTTTGAAATTGTGAAAATTTTATTTTGTCGACTCAACCGCTGGTTAAATTGAAGACAATAATAAAGCAAGACATTTTAAATATGCCCTTATCGGTCACAAATTGATTACTTTGCACAACAGAAAACTCATTATTCATTGTAAAAGTCGGCTCTTTTAACAAGTGGCCTAATCGCGGCGATGAATATGTATTTTTGATTAAACGATATACTTTATATGTATTTTCATTGTACGAAATGAAATTGTACTCTACGTGATTTTATATCAGTTATTGAGATTTTTCTAACGGCGATAACGAGTTTGCAAGATTCCAAAAATACCTAATAAAATTAAATACACCCGGCAGTTTATCTCATACTTTTATGTCCACAGACCGCCGTGGCATTTCAGAGAAGTAATGTTTTATTTGGAATTAAGAAGAAGCAACCGCGAGTTACGTTTGACATATTTAAATTTATATATAAAGACATTTTGGGATCCCGTAGTTGTCATGGATTGATCATTTTACGCAACAGAAAAATCATTATACGCTGAAAAAACGTCTCTTTAACGAGCGCGTAATCGCAGTGACTGTTACAGACGGCAATGAGAATTTCCGATTTTTCAAATACATCGTCATACGTTTATAATTTACAGAACGTTCTTAAATTAAAGCAACGGTGGGGACCTATTTTGCAAAATAAGGAAATGAAACGATACGTTAGGCGTGAAAAGAAAACAAATACCATCATAACGCAAAAAAATTTGTCGCTTTTGTATGTTAGCGAGAGCCGTTTGTGAATTCTCGCGCAATTCACGATTGATTTGGCGACGCGCGAAGTCCGTGTTGAAGCAAAGCGGCGCAGGTCACGTGATACCGAGTATTCGAATAGTAAAATAGTAATATTTTGATATTCAATTCGATATTCGAATATTCTGCCCAGCCCTAGTCATGAGTTGATTACTTTGCAAAACAGAAAAATCATTTTTCGTTGAAAAAGTCGGCTCTTTTAACGAGTGGCGTAATCGCAGCGGTGAATTTGTAAGTTTGATTTACTAGTACGCTTTATATCTATTTTCATTGTTATGAAGTAAAATCGTACTAAACGTGATTTTATATCAGATATCGAGATTTTACTAAAGGCAATAACGAGGTCGCAAGATTGCAAAAATACGTATCAAAATAAAATACATCAAGCAGCTTGTCTCATATTTTTATGACCACAGATCGCCGTGATATTTTACTGCAGTAATGTTTCTATTTTCACGTAAGAAGTCGCAACCGCGAGTTACGTTGGACACAATTAAATTAATATATAAGGACATTTTAGAATCTCGTAGTTGGCAATAATTTAATATTTTAGGCAACAGGAAATTCATAATACGCTAAAAAGGCGGCTCTATTAACGAGCGCGTGTTCGTGGTGACTGTTACAGACAGCACTGGAAATTTTCGATTTTGAACCCCCCCCCCTTTTGAAAATCCTGACTGCGCGCCCGAAAAGAACTACCGTATGTCCTGCCATTTTTTTTTCTGGTCATAGCTTGTTCGTGTTATACTATGTATGGTTTCATGCGAAAGTTATTTCAAATTTTCGTCAAACAAATTTATGTTTGGTCCATGCATGAAACGGCTAATCATGTGCCGCCAATCATACGGAGTTTAAAATCTGGGATAATTGTTTTAAATATCTCATCTGATTTGACGATTTTAAATTTAGGGAACGGTGTCAGTGCCTTTTTTTGCAAAATAGAGAATTGAAATGAACGATTGGAGCGAAATAAAAACAAATAACACCACAACGCAAAGACGATTTTTCATATTTGTCTGTTAGCGAGCGTTGTAGGTGAATTCTCGCACAATTCACGATCAGTTCAGAGATGTTCTGTGTCCAAGTGAACCGGCAGATCACGTGGTACCCGATATTCAATTCGAATAGTAAACGAGAATATCGGTTGGAAACCGAAGACTTATCGATCGATAGTTAGGGGATCCCCCAAAACAGAAACTGCAGTTTCGATTCATCCGCTCTTGTAACTTGCGCACCGCACACACACACTCGGCGGGTCTCAAAATTATCTCGCTTTACAAAAAACAAACATACAAATAGCTATCAACATACTTACCGATTAAAATCGATAAGTAATAATTTAATATTCGGTTTGCTATTCGAATATTTTGCCCAGCCCTATATAATAGTATACTTGTTCTCACCAATTAATCTTCAAGGAGCTTCAGTGTCATGTTTGGTTAGTTTGTTACATCCACCATTGAGTATAAATAGAAACTACATTATGTATATACATGGAAAGGGTTAACTAAATTATCTGTATTTAGTATTATAAAACTTGATTTATTTAGCCTTTGTAATCAGCAAGACAGGAGAGGAAACGCTTGTCAAAATCCTAAACTGCCTTGAAATCCGGGTATCTTGATAAATTTAATCCTGAAAAGAGGAAGAAAAAGGCTGAATTAAAACTATTATTTTGTAAGTCAGGTTAATACACTCTTCTAGATATTTCTCCACATTTTTTAAAGGTTTTCAAAATATTTGATGCAAAAATATGCTCCCATGTTAAACTTGAGAGACGTCATAAATTCAAACAAATACTGATATAAGCGGCACAATTTGGAGTTTTGTATATTTACAAAATACGATTTCAAATTGTAAAAGTCATCAGCAAGTAGGGATGGGCAATATAGAATACAGAATCCGGAGGATTCGAATCCCAAAGTATTCGAATCCAACAGGATCCGATAACAAGATTCGTTTTCCGCCTCCTCGGCGCCATGCGTCAATTATTTTCTCGATCATGGAAATTTTTGTATTTCCTGTTTCTAATTTATTAATCAAAGACGAGCGTTTTCTCTCGCGTGGAAATCTTTTTCGTTTAATTATACTTGCGTTTACTCGTAAAGAACCCGCAAAATCGGTAAACATGAAATACGGTAATCTCACCCGGCGTATTCACGACAAGATGACGGCGATGAACACATTACGGCGAAGAGTCGTTATTGCACTATTTTTGCGTTTTCCCGCTTTATTATCTAGTTAGCGTATAACAATAATTATTTGTGCCGACTGGTGACATTCCGAGATAAACTGACTGAAACGATCTTTAATTTTTACAGACATGCCCTGCTTCAATTTACTTTAATTAAAGCATTTTCGCGACCTGCGATTTTTCCCAAAATATGATTCATGTAAACCAAAAGCCAGGTGTTAAATGTAACTTGGATTAATTTAGATCAAATATTATTTACGAATAATTTTATTACACCATCTTCCGAAATACAAAGTTATATCGCAAAACGCAAAAATCTTTCACATTAAAATTTCACTTTCAAAAGATTACATATTTTTCGGTCCGTTTCCATCGTTCAAGATAGACGCACGTTTGATCGAGTGTCTGTAGTATTTTAGTCGCCGATGAATTTAAAAAAAGTTGCCGCATCTGGCGAAGATAGTGACGTATTGAGTTTGAGTAGGGCCAAGTCTGGGTAGATAATGATATTTAACGATAATCATAGAAAAAGACGTCTTCTTTAGATGTTATCACCTAATAACTAAGTACGAAATCGCGTTTACAGGAACTTGGTTTTATGAGTCTTACTCGCACAGAATAAAAAGTTGATTTCAATTGGTAGTGGTTAAATTTAATATTTCACAACGGCCGCATAGGTTGCAGTGGCCACACGCTGGTCCTGCATCTAATTAATTCTCAGCGGGTGCGTTTTAGTACAATTGGCTTACTATTAAAGTGTGTAAAGCGTGTCTTAATTTAGAATATCAGTATTTAGGGATTAGCCTACATACATTTGGAACAATTGAAGGCAAAAAATATTGTAATATTGTTAAATTTTATTGTCCTAGCAAATGCCTGTTCAGTATCAAATGAAATCCAATGTTCAGGACATTTTCAAATAAATAATACATTGATAGTAATGCATTTACAATTTTTTAACATCTAAATCCAGCGATGTGAAAATTCCCACTATTTGAATAAGTATGAAAATAGAATAGGATTCGGTATTCTGGATTTGATTTAACTATTCTAGAATAGTAAATTATTCTATATTGCCCATCCCTATCAACAAGAGTCTCCAAACAGCTCAAAAATACGACTTCCAACAAAAGCGTACTGATGCACGAAGGGTTGTCCATCAAATAAAAGGGGACTTTTGAAAACACTTGTAGAAACCGGCCAGGGAATCACTCCCACATTCAAGAAATTACAAAATACAAACAATCATCTATACAGAGAAAAATAACAGAAATAAATTGCTTTGGTATGAATAGAAAGGAGCGATACGACCATGCGATTATCGAGTCCCACCCTATTTGTTGATGTGATTAAGGTTCATATTAAAGATGATTATTAAAAAAAGTTGGTCTGTCAGAAAATAGTTTCACAAATTCAATCACAGAAAACTTCATATTGGGGGAGGTCATGTTTTGTTGAGAACTCAATTACACAATAAAATTCTATCAGCTTTACATGATGGTGAATAATAATATATATAAACCTTCGATATCATTGGATGGTGGCTCGAAAAATGTATCACCAGCATGACAAAAGATTAAATGCAGCTCAGTAGAATCACTAACATATTCGAGCCAGTAATAAAAAATATTTTATGAAAACAGAACACAAAGGAAATTTCTAATTTCCCACTATGGCAACATTAATAATAAAAAGAGAATATAAACATGATAAGCAATGACAAAATATAAAAATGATCCATAACTAAACTCAGTTCAAATGATTAAGTTGAAGAACTTATCTTTTTAATGACATGTCAGGCTAAATATCAATTTGAAAATTATCTAAATAAGACAATCAATCCTTGAGATTGTTTTCATTAAAAAAAAATGCACCATTATTAAGTCATGCCAGTTTCTAACTAATATATGATGAAAACAAAAGTATTTCGGTGCTCCCGAAGTATGCAAACCAAGATGGCGGACATCGGAACGTAACATGGGTAACAGGTTAGGGTTAGGCGATAATTTTTTTCCAATTTTCCTTATTTTAGTCCTATTATTATTCGAAGACTAGCCAAAAGCCTCCCGTATTATTATAACTCTAATTATGGCCTAACCCTAAGCTAGTACACATATTACATTCCGATGTCCGCCATCTTGATTCGCATACTTCAGGAGCCCCAGTATTTCTTCAATCTCAAGCTTAAGCCCTTTTTAGAATTCGTCAAGTCTCGCGCCATATCTTAAAAATAACTAGCTAACAATAAGCTACAAACAGCAGATAGTGAGGCGGAAGTATGCCATAATTGAAGAACATGTGGTCTTCGATGGAATCACAATCTCTAAACAATAAAGAAATGTAAATATCCAAAATAAGGCGGGCAAGATGAAATCTAAAAAATATTTCTACGCCCCTCTTACGGCGCGCGCCCAACCAATTGAGAACTACTGCTTTAGATTATTATTACATGAGTAAAGTTTATAAGGCTATCGTGCACCGTTCATCACATAAGCTTCTATTTTCAATTAATACCTTGTCATATATTAATATTAAGATAAACACTTCAAAGTATTTCTCATACGTTTTATCTTATAATTTCAAAGATGGTTGACACCAATGTTTTCTTTATAAATATTTTTTGCTGTTGATTCAAACAAATTTGTGTTTTGTAGAGATGTGTTGTTTTAAATGACCTTTCCTTGTAAAACATCTCCCACAATGCTGACAAGTAAAACGTTTTTCCCCAGTGTGAATTATGGTATGCTTATCCAAATTTCCAGAATTTGTGAAAGATTTCCCACAAGATTGACATACATATGGTTTGATTCCTGTGTGGATTCGCACATGAACATTCAATGCGCCTGAAGTTTTAAAACATTTTCCACACTCAATACAAGAGTAAGGTTTGTCCCCAGTGTGAATTCGGATATGTTTTCCTAAATCTGCATTTTGTGAAAATCGTTTTCCGCAATGTTTGCAAGAAAATGGTTTGTCACCGGTGTGGATTCGGTTGTGGCTGTTCAAATGTCCGGCAGCCGTGAAACATTTCCCACATGATTTGCATGCATATGGTTTCATTCCTGTGTGGATTCTCTGATGAACCTTTAATTCACGTGATGATGCAAAACACTTTTCACAACAGTCACAAACATAGGGTTTCTCTCCTGTATGACCTCTTGTATGTATCTGTAACTTACTTTTACTTATACAAGTCTTCCCACAATGTTTGCAAACATGATGTTTCTTTCCAGTGAGAGCTTCCATTTGTTACTTATCGACCTTAAGATCGGTAAGTATGTTGATAGGTATTTGTCTGTTTGTTTGTCTGTTAGATGAACGCGATATCTCACGAAGGCGAAGTTGAATCTGCTCCAAACTTTGCATGTGCATTCATCATATCTCGGACCAGAAGCCTACTGATTTTGGATGAATTATGTTGTATAATTAGCGAGTTATTATTTATTTAATGATGGGACACGTGATGTCACTATAGAGTCATGAATCATTGATAAGTCTTCAGTCTCCGACCGATATTCTCGTTTGCATTTTGTAACATTTACAACAACACAAGATTGGTGTTATATGGGTACTAAGACCCAAGAAAAACTACAAAAAACTGTCACCTGTTAAAAGAATGTGGATTTGATTAATATCTTACTAGTTTTTTAGGTCACTTAAAAAATGCATTCCTTATCAATGTTAATTACATAATATGAAACAGTATGTTTGTTGGATCTGAAATCACCCCCTACCACACGATATTGCTGGATAGTTACTTCTCTGTGGAAATCAGAAGTTATCAAACTGTGGGACACGAGGGGAAGCGAAGCTAATAAAGATAAAATAATTTGATTTAATCGTGGCAGTCCTATTTTTAATATTTACATTTCTTTATTTTGAATATTTGAGTCCACATATTCTCAACGCGCTTTTTGGACATAACAATAACATACTTTCTTACATACTATTATGCTATTTGTAGCTTATTATTTTTGAGGTGGGGTGTGAGACTTGAATACCTGTGGTAAGACTGTATCTCTTTTAATATAGGGGAAAGTGGAGTGGTATGCGCCACCAGTCTTTGTTAAGCTATTTTGGTACTTTGCATAAAATAACCATGATTTTACTCACTGAAGTACTTATAAAACAACCAACTCTTCCCGCATTATTTTGGACAAAAGTGAATTTTTCTACAAAATGTCATTTACACCAAAACATTATCATGCGACCCGAGGCAAGGGGTGTGAAGTATGGGCCGACATTAAAAACAAAAAAGAAGAAACCCACTGCTTACAATGAAACATGACTTCATTTAATCCCTAACCCCATGAATTACCTTAATATGTTTTCTATAATTAATGATGTACCGGTAGTTATTTTTTAAATAAAACAGGACTAATGTAATATTCAATGAAATATCATCAATTGCAAAAAGCATATAGGATAGGATTTACATATTTATCCCGGGGAAGAGGAAAGCCGATAAGACAGCTTATCCATATGGCGAACCACGGCCTCTCGTCCGGTTACCATTCCAAGTCGGGTATGGAATTAGTTATATTGTTTGTTTTCGGAAGCATGGACTTGGTGGTGGAGGAAGCCGTAACCGACCAGCGGTTACGTGAACCACCCAACGACGGCGAGGAGTCCAGCAATCCTCTCGTACATAACCATCCCTACATGGGATTCGAACCTGCGAACCCACGCAGAGTAATTAGAGGTGCGGTGGCGAGCGTATTCCTAACGCTTAGCCCGTTGAGCCACACCGCCGCGCCTATACATCCTGATATACCGGTACCGGTACAGCCTGAAGATGGGACTGCTGAATATACGTTCAGTCTATTTTGTACACAGCTTTTTTCGATATGGCCTTTCACTAGCTTTATTTCTGCATTCAAGTACCGGTATCTTTCATTAAATTGTCCTTCTTTTTTTTTGTTTGTCAGTTTGTTGTTTTCAATATTTAACTCTGCCCTCAAATTAACACTGTTTATGCTACCCACACAGTTAGACAGTATCAATTACGGTAATAAAGTACCGGTATATATATGGTCAACCTAGTGAAATACCGTACCGTTAATCGCAGCACGACATTCACCTAAAACTCCCAGCTTGAAAAAAAATAAAATTAAAACGCTCAGCTTGAGCGGGTCTCGTCGCCAGATTGGATTTCCTGACAGGTGCACGCGAGAGGACGCTAGCGCTCCGCAAAAATGCACGTGAGCGGAGTCGGTTTCGCACGCCGAAAATTTGCAATTGCTCACCAATGAAAACCACCTGAAATGGTATTTGAATCAATAATCTAATAATAAAAAGATGCCAGCAAATTGTAACTCTACAATTGTTGACTATACACTAGCTTGTAAAATTTGACCTTATCGAAAAATTCTTAGCAAAAATACCTGGCGGTGTGGCGCATCGTGTTCACGTGTTGAATGATGAGAATCCTGTGAAAGTAATTACCCGTATGCGCGAAAAGACTGCTAGACTCCCCGCCAACGTCGGTGGTCAGTTATGATTTTCCCCGCCATCACGGCTGAATATCTGAACTATGTAACTGACCAATTAATCAAAATAATGATTATTAACTTTTAAATCGGAGAATGACGTGGTTCGCCATATGATTAACCCGTAATCCGACCAGCGGTTACGTGAACCACCCTACGGCGGCGAGGAGTCCAGCAATACTCTCGCACATAATCATCCCCGCATGGGATTCGAACCTGCGAGCCCACGCAGAGTAATTAGAGGTGCGGTGGCGAGTGTTTCCTAACGCTTAGTTTCGTACCTTACTTCTAGTGAGCGTAGCATAAAAATACTTCACATGTCCATCCTAACCTCTAACAGACTACTCCTTCCAAGAATTAGGATTTTACGAAATTACAACACGTCATAGAGCTTG
The DNA here is from genome assembly GCF_964204865.1 of Styela clava. NCBI lineage: Eukaryota > Metazoa > Chordata > Ascidiacea > Stolidobranchia > Styelidae > Styela > Styela clava. The sequence goes on from NC_135254.1 coordinate 7,685,118, forward strand.
CCAAATATACGTGAAATACCCCGAAATGGCATCGGCTGATCGGCGCGGACAATGAGGAACTGGCTAACGTCAGCGATCTCTCTCATATCGGGATAGACGAGAAAACGAGAGAAATAGCTGTTCGATTCCGTGTGCGCAAACGAGGAAGCGCAGTTCTTACCACTTCATGGCAGCTCCTGCAAGAACGAACCGCGGCAGCTCTTGCCATGGTTTTATAGCGCTATTCAGTACTCAGTATTAACGGTATATTCACAGAATAATGTAGCAGATTTTAATTGATCAGGCGGAATTATATCTACCTAAACCCGAACCCCAAATTCATCAAAATTGTATCCATAAGAAAAACGTTCCAACTTACTCAATATTTGTCACCATGAGGGACAGCCCTGTCTTCACGGCCCACCTGCCGTCGTTACGGCAGCAAAATTTTACCTGCCATTGGTTTTCAATTTGCTCCCGCGGTAACGGCAGCTCGTCATTGGTTTGTGGCAGCTAAAAAGTCAGTCGCCATAGGTCAGTAGGTTTGGCTATATGATAGCGACCATGGTATGGATATACCGCCATGGTTTTGCGGCAGCTGTTAAATAACTTCATCATTATGACTAATAATCTCCGATGAAACAAACTGAATAAACGATGAAAATCAATTTCAACAAATGGATTATGGATTCAATGGAATGGAATGGAGCCTTTCTGGCTGGAGAATTTTGTATACTCCTCCTGAAAAATGTCATAACTTTTTGTTCAAACGTGCGAGAACCTTCAGTTTAATTTCATCGGAAAGCGGTATTTCGCCGCTTTTATGCCAGTTGTGTCTCTTGATGCGTGCGATATTCGCTTACCCGTGCGCGATGTGAATGAGAGAAATATTTTTTTTTTTGAAAACGGTTTTGTATTGTTCATCGGTGTGATCAATTCAAGCGAGACCGACTCGACAACAAAGTCTCTCGAATTAGACAATTACGTAAGCTTTCAGACAAATCCAAACATGCCACTTCAGACGGCGTCGAACGCTAAATATTCAAGAAACAAAAGAGCGGGTTCATAGCGAGAAATTCTCAGCGAGGACGCTGATTGTTTCTTTATTATTGTGATTATTACCGTGTTTACGGGCTAAAACGATTACTGGCCTGCTCAAATAGCTTTCTTTCAAGTAATAACATACTCCTATGTGCATATCTTAGATTTCAATTACTTACAGATATAAAACTTGTAGAATTGGAAATATGCCAAAAAGGGAGTGACGCCCAACCCGGGGTCATAAAACTCGGACAAGCATATATCATGCTTGAAAACGGCGCAAAAGTTTATTATTGATTTTGTGTTGACTCAGTCTTTTGACTTAGTCCACGATAAAATGTATACATAAAGGATATTAACTCTTACTCACCAATCATATTAGGACCATATTTCTATAAGCAGTTAAGTGCGCTCCAGGCAAAATTGGGTAATGAGGCAACACATATTTTCTCGGTAAAATGAATTCCTGCCTAGCAGCACATTTATCGACAAAATCTTCAATTTAACTGAGTTGAAGCGTAATTTAGGTAAGAAATAATTTTTCCTCATTACATTCAATAAAACAGTATATTCAGTGGACATATATAATACACTTATTGAAATTTAAAAATATTCCACCTTGCGGAAAGTAGGGAATTTCCCCAAATTTGAGAAAAAAATTGGCAAAGTCGTCAATTTAACCAAGTTAAAGCGTAATTCATGCAAGAAAGAATATTTTCTCATCCAATTCATTTATACCAGGGGTTTCCAAACCGCGGGCCAAATCCGGGCCGCGTAACAGTTTAAAATGGCCCGCCGTGCTTAAGTGAATCAGTGGAACAGATTTTGTTTCTACCTTTTTGCAAACTAGATACCGCCAATTGTTATGTCATAATCGCAGTCTAAGCTCGTGCTTATCATAGCAATTCGACTATAGCTGTATGCCTGTATCTCAATTATACGTACCGGTATTGCATAGGGCAGTAATTTAGTAATCAGACATTTAAGAAAGATCGAAATGTCAAATAATAAACATAAACGAGACCAGGACTACTCAACTGGCGGACCGCGGTCCGTATCCGGACCTTGCTAGTATCCAATTTGGACTGCTGCTCCATGACTTGGAATGCATCGTTTCTTTTTATTTCACAATCGTGATGTAATGCATTTTTGCTGAACAACGAGAAAAATATACACTTTTCAAAGATTTTTAGATAAGTAGGTACACATCAGACTGTGTTTTGGCTTTGCATTCATTTGTCAGTTTCTAGTTGTATTTTTGAAATTCAAAATTAGAACAAATAACCCGATTTTGCAAAATAGTATACTCTCACTTCTCAGAGTCAAGGTTGAAATGTAATTTTCCAGACTAACGATTGATGGCAAACTTTGCTATTGGACACGAAATTGATTAATGAAACGTCATGCTAAAATTCTCGTGCACGTTGTGGCTTACCTTAATATTATTTGAAAATAATTGCTTCTAAATTTTCAGTCCTAAAAATAATTCAAGTCGCCGGAAGACTTATAAATATATATATATATATTTACGGCAAGTCGGCGCTAAGTTACACAACTGAAACATTGTCATACAGGTAGCCGAGTAGCCCTGAACTAGACTATAACTCAGACTTCAGCGATTTGTCCTCTTTGCCAGCGAACTATTCTAGTTCCGAAGGAATACGACATTGAACGTCATTACGAGTCAAACACACAAGTTTCAGGAATGTGTCCAATGTGAATCCACTAAATCCCAGCTGAACCGCCGCGCACTTTCGGCACTATACTCTTCCGGCCCGCGAACATCTTTTGATTCTAATTTGGCCCGCGGCCAAAAAAGTTTGGGAAACCCTGATTTATACAGTGTATTTGGTGGACCTATATTGAACACATACTGAATTTAAAAAAAAATCCACCGTGCGGAAAGTAGAACGAACAGATGCAGATAAGTTTTATATTGTTTGAGAGACAATCTAGGAGACTAATTATGAGATGGAGATAAAATGTAGCGATTATCATACAAAAATCGGCAAAATTAAAAAGCGTGGATTTTTTTTTTGAAAAGCTTTTGAATTAAATAACATAAACTTCGATTTGTTCCTGTTTTAACCTAATATGACATCGACACATTTGCAGAGATTAAAATTAGTTTTATAAATTAGATAGAATTTATCGTGCACCAGTAAAATTGTATAAGGTATTTCATTCAATGTTCTCCAATTTTTGACATGTCCACTACGCCAACTTGAGTTAAACAACAAACATGTACATTATAAGGTACAAAATTTAAAAACCAGCCGCCGCGACTGGTGTTGCAGCTCTTATCAACTTATTATTGGCAGGATATTTCGATTCTTTTGCGTCGGAAAATGTAAATATTTACTAGGTGATCTAGCGACGCCATCATGTCTTCTACGTTCTCGTTGATAAAACTTAATTGTAATTTTATCGATATCCAACAGTGAAAAAGTAGCTTTGATGTTTCCGGGGGAACCCTATAAAGACACAGGGTTCAAATTGTTTGTTTCTATGGAAAGTGTCAATCCCGATGAATGCCCACAATCGTTACTAACTCTTTTTAGGTCTTACACACATGATAAATATTTGAAAATTGATAGTTTTATCCAATATTTATGCCACCCGTCCAAAAAAGCAATCATATTTTTGCGCGAAGCATAAACTATATTTCGCACCAATATTAATGCCTTTCATAATATATGCTCGCCTGTTACTTTTCTGACAAAGTTGCTTGAAATATAATTTCCCATCTTGCCACAATATCGCTTTTAAAACTTTGAAACGTTTTTTCAATTTAAGGTTGAATATTCACGCGAAAGAGGAGACAAATAAAATTATTGAAAAACGGTATGCTAGTAGACCTGCGGCAAGAGCTCAAGTCAAATAGATATATATATTATATTATTTATACACTCCAGATTATTAGATGTTCTTGTAAACTTGATATACGCCGTTATCCTTCATTCCATGCATGTGGTATGTAGTATACTTTTTTAATATTATTTTGGCAATGTACACCCTGTAGAAAATTTGCGATGCGCATATTTTAATATCATGACATGTACCGCAAAATAGTGTAAATTTATCGCATTTTGTTGCTCAGATTTAGAAGAGAAATTTGTTTAGTTGGTTTCGACTTAAATGGAGTATGCTCGTTGCAAGTTTGCACACTCACCTAATTAGAACTTAACTGATAATTATTTTAACAGATGACAGTAATTTAAATAATGTACAGTTTATTCGATGTCTAGTTTTTCTGAGGCCTCAACTCTATCTAACATACGTCTTGTTTTGCTGTAAACGTTGGAAAATGCAGCCATATGGAAATTCTCAATAAAAAGAAGCTCCACATTTGCGAATATTGTGGGAAGTCTTTTACAACAAAAAGCAATTCACGTATACATATACAAGAGGGCATACAGGAGAAAAACCATATGGATGTGACTTTTGTCAAAAATGTTTTACATTGTTAGGTGAACTAACTATTCATGTGCGAAAACATACAGGAATGAAGCCATATGCATGCAAATCATGTGGGAAGTGTTTTACAAGTGCGGGGCATCTGACCAGGCACCTTCGAAGCCACACTGGAATAAAACCATTCACTTGTGAGCATTGTGGAAAATGTTTCGGAGCGAGGGAAAATTTGAAAAGACATATTTTGACCCACACTGCAGAAAAAAACTACACTTGTAAACAATGTGGAAAATGTTTCAAGACCTCCAGTGCATTAAAAGCTCACATGGAAATTCACACAGACATGAGACCATACACATGTAAATATTGTGGAAAGTGTTTTAAGCAAAATTCGTGTTTGACTAAGCATACACGAATCCATGAGGGAATAAAACCATTCACTTGTAAAATTTGTGCAAAATGTTTCTTAACTTTAAATCAATTGAAGATTCACGAGAGAATCCACACAGGGATGAAGCCATATGTATGTAAATTCTGTGGGAAACGTTTCACGATTGCCGCACATTTGATCAGGCACAACCGAATCCACACCGGTGAAAAACCATTTACTTGTGAACTTTGCGGGAAATGTTTCAAAGCGAGTGAGAATTTGAAACGGCATATCTTGATTCACACTGGAGAAAAACCTCACTCTTGTAAACAGTGTGGAAAATGTTTCAAGACTTCAAGCGAATTAAAGGTCCACGTGCAAATCCACACAGAAATGAAACCGTATCCTTGTAAATATTGTGGGAAGTGTTTTAGTCTCCTAAAATATTTAACATATGCGAACACACCAAAAGGTGAAACCGTTTCACTGTGAAGTTTGTGAAAAAGATTTTGCAACATCAAGTAAATTGATGAATCATAAGATAATTCATACAGGAATCAAATCACATTTATGTAAATTCTGTGGAAAAGGTTTTACCATGGTCGGAAATTTGAATCAGCATACCAGAATTCACACAGGGGATAAACCATTCAATTGTGGTGAACGATTTTCACGTAGTGGAAACCTAAAAAATCATATCCTAATTCACACCGGTGATAAAAAATAGTCATTCACAAAATAATATTTGAGACTTCACGAATTCCCACAAGAAAACAAATGATATCAATATCACAGAGTGGGCCTCCATTACCTGGCCATTTGAATTTCATTCAAATTTGACAGTATTTCAGTATGACAAATTGATTGTCACTGGTGTGGCAAACATTATTTGAATATTTTGAAGTGGGCCCCACTTAGCCAACAATATAATGCTATAAAACCTATGTATCCTATGAATGACTATGAATTTGATTAACGTTTTGCATTGAAATTTTAGACTCAAACGAAAATCCAATCCATAACTTGTGATTTGAAAACCTTAGGTAGAAAATATTTCAAAAATAAAATGTTGGTATATTATTATGTGATATGTATTTTTTATTACCGCTAGATGGCGCAATTCGCTCTATTTTTTGACCATTTTTCAACTCTGTTGAAATGATTCTCTCTGTGGCCCGACTTGCTATATAGTTTGTTACTGCTATAGTGTAATAATTTTTGAGGGAATTGACTATTACAATAATGCAGTGTTGTAATGATATAGGGTTAGTCTTATTTTTACTATTGTTATTCAAATTAATAATATTAATCCGAGTAAACCTGTTAGTTTAGATCTTCCTATAATTATAAACAGTCACTGGACATTATTAATATGGTGTGGCAGAATTTTTACTATCTTTTTGTACTCGTTCGTATATCTTTCTTTTTTTACTGAGTAATTAATTTTTTGTCTCGCTTTTCTCTCTCTTCCGATCTTATCATTTCTGCGTGATTGTGTGTGTGTGCCTCAATTAGTTTTAATAATTTTAGCCTCAAACCTTACTTGAGGTTTTGTTTGCTCTCCCGATTTTATAATCTGTTTTATTTATTTTGTTTTTATCAACTATTTCAACGTCTATTATGCTGATTATGGAGTCGAAATATGCATGTATTTGCCTCAAAATGTAACAGTATCTGCATAATAATAAACAGTGCAAAAGAGACGGGGCATGTTCAAGACTTTATTGGCCTGAGACACAGATGTAGTTAATTTAGATAAATAGACACAAACTATTTCTTAGTGACTAACCTGTTTAATTATCGCAGTGTGTCGTGTCGTAAAGTTTCAGATGTTATTGTATCGTGATTCACATTGTCTTGTTTAGTGTCTGAAGTTTCTGGGGATTGGCAAAGCCTACCGTTAATATTCACCGTCGTTTTGGTACTATTCTAGTATGTGGACCAGGTTAGGGTTAGGCCAAATTTTAATCCGATTTTTTTATTATTTTGATCATATTACCAATTCGGAACTGTCTGTGTTAGCCAAGTGAGTATACCCCCTACTCACGGATTTCCGGCCCTTTTACACAACTTGATGTAAAATGAACAAAATTATTTACTTGCATATTGGTACACTTAGTACTGGAGCGCCAGAATTTCAATATATTTTGGGGATAAACATACAGTATACTTTAACATTTGTAATATTCATTTAGGAAGGTTTAAAAGGTCCCGGTAAACTATATTAACTGTGCATATTTTAATACGCAAGTGAAGACGGAAAATACAGCAAATTGAAAAATATAGCGTCAGAAGTTATAGAAATGTGAATAAAGATTCACCAATGTCGCGAGTCAGAGGCGCGATTTATGTCCTATTCTTCGTATTTGTAAAATATAGGTGCAGAACTAAACGACCTCAGAATCTGATATTTATATTTATTTAGTGTTGACTTTGGCGTGGTATACTCATTCAAATACACATAAAAATTTAATAGTATAATCAAGCATACAACCACGAAATATATATATATCACATTGGCACGTGATCTTACCAAATATAACTACGCAGTCCAAAAGGCCGAATGTTAACAGTCAACAAATGAAAAACGTTTCTTCTTCGTCTCGCCCTGAACATCGGCGGAAATATGGTAACAGCATCGCGATTATGAAGAAGTGCAATATTATTAAAATCGTGTCTAAGTATTGAACGCCCTTCTTGTCAGTGTCACTCAATACCGAATTATTTGAATGATGCTCAAAAACTCAATTACATTATTGAATCACGGCGAATTAAACACATTTTTCTTCCGACTGCTGATGTTACAGCAGTTGGCAGTTGATTCATTAACTAAAACCTGCAAACTCAGTTAATTCGCTTCGGATAATAATCTGAAGATTTTGCCAATTGAATTGAACCAGCACATTTGACAGTTATAAACGGAAATAAGAGTATTGTTTCCACAACCTATTTTGTCAACGCAAGATCATCTAGAAAAATCTGAGCAAAGCCAAGGCCGAATAAATTTCTTTTAAACGGCTGAAACCAATGTCCTGAGCGAGGGTTGCGAGGTGCATTATCAAACCATACAGCAGGGGTCGGCAACCTACGGCCCGCGGAGTAACATAATCCGGCCCGCGACGCCTCACTGAATTATATCCATAAAACAGCTGTTTTGACGATTATATTTTTCACGTTACACAATCCATTGTGAGACGCGTGTAGACTAAATTATATTATAATCTAACAAGTATGAAATTCACAATTACTCGTTTAATGAGCCTATAATTTAATTATAATTGGACAAATGGCAACAAAACGCAGAAAAGTTGAGGCTGAGTGCAAATGGTTCAATGGCGCCGAAAATGCAATGAGGAAATAAATCTATATTCTATTCGAGAGATGTATTACTGCTTCATTTTTATTATAAAAAGTATCATCCATTGGGTTTTAAACTGTCTAAAAATATGTGCGGCCCGCCAATGACTTGCAACCCTTATTTTGGCCCGCGAGCGACAAAAGGTTGCCGATCCCTATATTAGACCATAGGTTTTCAAAGTGAGGGAAATCTAGGGGCTGCGTGAGATACTCGTTCACTTATTAAAATACTGATTTAACTAATTTTGGAACTGCCCAAAAAAACAAAAACGGCTTCAATACAATTTGACGGTAGCGTCTAAATGTGGCAACATGGCGGTTATTAAAATACGACAATATCTATAACTTCCAATATATAACGCCATATTTTAATTAAAGTGTTTGCCAAGTGTATTTTTTTATATACAAAGCAGCAAATACATGAATCGGAGTCACTAAATGAAGTAATTTTACATTACTCGGGAACTTTTTTATGTTGTTTTAATTTTTATAATTCATTCATGGGGGGGGGGGATTCAATGGGGGGCTCCGTACATAATAGTCAACTTCGTCACGGGCTCCATAACACCAAAAGTTTGAGAACTCCTGGTGGAGACATCTAATACGACAACAGCCCCTGTGTGGTATATGTTGCCCATACTATCTGATCATTGAAGCAAATATAAAACACTCAGACGTGTGGCGCAACGCCTGGGTTATGATTTTAAGTTGTACTCATAGGCCAGAATTCTAACCTGAGATCATTTCCACGATAAAATTTGACTCATTAGAATAATTAGTAGGAAGGTTAATCAGGATCTTTTGTACAAAGCCCCACCAACGCTTACAATAGGAGAGAGAATTAGTAATTATACTATTAAGGTTGGGAATGCGCCTGAAATTTAACTCATTCCTAACCCCAACTGGATAATTACTAATTTAATATTTAAAAACATGGCGGGGATGTTTTTCTCAAATCTCACATTTTTGTATTAGTGGCGGAAGCTTTGTACAAAAGATCTGTAAATTATTAAACTAAATCAATATATTCTTGTATAATTTTAACGATATGCTGCGTGCCTTTTCTACGCGCCTTGGATTGTGTTTCTGTATATTACTAGTATTATTCTTTTTATATTACAAAATATAAATCCTAGGTAATATCCATATAGCTCTACCCAAATTGAGTCCCTCACAGTCTTTTTGACCAGGTTGCCTCACTATTTAAGCCGACTAATAAAAATAAACTATGTTTTTATGCCAATTAGCATTATTGAGTTGCAATCAAATGAAATATTTCTAGGCGAAAACGATCTTTCAAAAGATATGAATATAAGTTTAAAATTTTCTTTCAAATCATTTTGTAAGATGTGCAATAGTATACGTGTTTTTGTTTGCTATTGGGGTCGTCAAAGACCTAAGTATATTTACATAATACTAAGGGAACTAATTATTTAACTACTAATTATTTTTACTTATATTTACATAACTTCGAGAAATCGCTGTAAAACATCTTTGAATACATACGAATATCTTGACTCTACATAAGCAAATAAAACACTCCTGCGCATATTCACAATTCATTCGAAATAAATCTAATTACAGTTGCATATCAGAGCTTCGTTACTTTCTCACAAGAGTCAGCGCCGACGCCACATAGAAGATTGCAATAATGAGTTAGAGAGCGAAGTTAGTGTATACGATTCATTTCTTTGTAGGGGCGTGCCAAACCTTTCTGCAGCACAGGGCGAGTACTTCAAAAATAATTCGAGGGAAAAAACAAATTATATATTCTGTTATACGTGAAAATGAATAAATTGAAGATAAAGTAAGAGATGTTTGTATTGCGGTGAATCACGCAATGACCAGACTATCACATTGGCGGGACAATCCTAATTTCACTAAAGTTTTTTTTTTTTTTTTTTTTTTTTTTTTTTTTTTTTTTATTAACTTTTTTTTTTACGGATCAGAGTTTTTCCAGTCTCGGATCAGTGTCATAAAGACACGTCATATCCGAGTCATATCGGTATTACGCTCCATAAGCATGCCACTGCGTAAGCAGCGGTCATATCGATAAGGCGGCTTCCGTATTCACTATGCATTGCGAGGCAAAGACTTCGGCCCCGGGCATCAGTACTTGAACTGAATCGACACTTACTTACAGATCTTTAGATCGGTAAGTATGTTGATAGGTATTTGTCTGTTTGATGTACGCGATATCTCACGAAGGCGAGGTTGAATCCGCTCCAAATTTGGCATGCACATTCATTATATCTATCTCTTATATCTCATTCATTATATACCAGAAAAGCCTATTGATTTTGGATTATGTTGTATAATTAGCGAGTTATTATTTAATTAGTGATGGGACACGCGGTGTCACTATAGAGTCATGCATCGAAACCGCAGTTTCGATCGATAAGGCTTCTGTCTCCGACCGATATTCTCGTATTTGTTTTGTGACATTTCCACGCATAAAAAAAGGCAAAATAGGACATCAATTTTTTTTTAATAATTGAATGCCCCGAAAACGAGACGATGGTACATATTGGTCTTCGATATGAGTAATCGATAACATGAAAAACTATCGATGACATGATAAACTAAAAAACTATCACGTTTTTACGGACTGTCAAAAAATTTGCTGATGTGGGGTTATACGACTAAACGGATTTTAGGAAGTTTTGGGTTACCGTACAAAGCTCATTAAACAAATAAAAAACTCAATGTTTTTTAAGTCTATTGTATTAAAAAAACGTAAAACTGCGGTTTGTTAATAAAACAATAGTACTAGTACTGGTTTTGAGTTTAGCCAATAGAGCATAAAGCACTACCTGATTGATTCATTGGGAACACCTTCTTATAAGACGCACGATCAATTTTTGAGGGAAAAGGGATTTAAAGTGCTCCGTATGGCGCTTGTTCAGGTCAAATTCCAGCAGACAAATGACCAAACTATATTTTTAAATACTAGATTTAAAGCTTACATATATCTTAAAAATGAAATTTTTCGTCTGTACATTGCTGATTGCGAGTATCGCTGTTCTTGTGAGCAATCCAGTGGATTGTAATAGACAACGAATGATGACTTGCACAGTTGATGACGACGTTACTGATAGCGAAAACACCGGGCCTGCATCAAATACTCTTCTTCAGGGGATTCCGGGGAAAAAGGCCCTAAAGGAGATTGGGGGCTGCCTGGGGTCAAGGGTAAACCAGGACTTGCTGGTGTAGTGGATTATGAAAAGATAAATGCTACTATCAAGTACATGATGAAATCGGGTGAGAGAGCCATGCTATTGATTATTTGTTAGAATTATCAAGAGATTGGATATGCCATTAATTCTTCTATAAGAACTTCAAGAAAGCACTTTATTCGATTGCATATTATTTTCGTTATTGGTGCAGTTTACATTTTGGGGTTTTCCATAATGAAGCACGATGAAATGCTACTATGAAAATCGTGTTTTGTCGTTCCCAATCAAATATAACCAATAACATTTCAATTTTTTTTTACCAATGTCTTTGGATAATTCATTCGTGAAAATAAAAAAAAGATGGGCAAGTTCTATTTTCAGTCGTCATCGCAAACAAAGAATCTTTGAGCCCACGAAATTTAATCTTTAACCACTGAAATTTTAGCGAGCAATTATTCCAGCTATTAACGATAAAAGCGTTTTCCTACAACAAGGATGAGAAAATGATTTCTAACAACAACAACATAATAACAACAAACCGATCCGTGCCCAATAACCATGAAATCTCATATATAATCCTCCATTTTTAGTTGAAACCGATTTGACTGAGAAAATAGAGAGACAAGAAAGAAGGAAATTCAAGAAGGTGATTATTTCTTGGTAATATCAATAAATTAAATTTTTTATCATGGGTTGTTTGTGCTTTATAATTTATATATTGATGTGCGAAATATATTATAATTTAAAACGAATAGGCTTTAAAAAAGAAAGTCTTGTTTGAAACGACATTTTAAATTATAAATGTACCATAATGGTCCTACCAATAGTCTATATTTCTGATATCCGTATGTTATTCGAAAAATGTGTTTTGCACAAAATTCTCATACGTAATAGGACACGAGAATTAAGTATTTCATTATAAAAGCTTGTACTGTGCGTTAAGATGACAAGCGGATGTTACAACAAAATAACTGTTTTCAGTAATCAGACTGACAAGCCGCTAGGCGCTCATTATCTCTGCTGAATGCACGAGGCGGTCCGCATTTCAGTTAACTACCGTTAACATCCGTGCAAAATTTCACATATCAAAACTGCCAGTTTATTTTGAGCGCTGCGCGTGTAGTAGGTGGGTTACACTTCGGCTAATAATTAATCATGTTCATTAAATCCCTATAGCTTTCCCAGTTTATGTATCCATAACATGGAAAATGACTTATTCGAATGAGTATTTGCTTCTACGGCGGGTAGCGATCTCGGAACTTCAAATTTTAATAGAGTTTACGAGATAATGGCGACAAATTCTGAGAAAAAACAACGATTGGCGCGTTTTTTCGTTGATACATTTTCGACTGTTTTCAACCAAATATCAGGAAACGTAAAACCAAAACCTACATATTGGCCACCTTTCTTGGTGTTACAATTGAGCCACGTACGGCAACAATTGGCGAACAATTCTCCCGCCGTACAATATGGTTATTTTTCGAAATGAAACGTGCCATATATTACGGACCATACCCAAGGATCACTTTGAATCATTTTTCCATCAAATACCCTAAATTATTTTTTTTCTGTAAAAAATCGATCGCGTACCTTATAAGCCCGTGCGCCTACTGTATCGATGATGTAGTTAGTGCTTTATTGTCTACATTTTGAGCGGTAACGAATACGCTTTTTTGAACCGTTGTGTGTTATAGCCCGGCGCGCCTCATTGAGTAATTTATTGACGGCTCGTCTCTAACCAGGTGCGTATTATGGTAAAATAAGGCTAAGTAAAATAAGGTGAATGAATTCATTTCATATTTCTCCCTAAATAAAAATTAAATATCAGTCACATAGTTGCCTTGAATTAAAGTTATCACGAACTGTGGTTTATTTCAGCAATGGAGAAACACCGAGCAGAAACAAACGAGACAATAAATAAATTGCTAGCAAGAATAGAAACATTGGAGGAACATAAAACCATATCTGCTCCATCAACACTGTTTCCGCCTCCTGGGATTGCTGAACAAGGTTTGTCACATTAACCATTTCTATTTAGTGGACTTTATAGCTGACCAAGAACCCCGTATAGGTTGGGCCATTCAAATGGCGATTGGAACATCATATCCCGATTCAATGTATTTGAAATAACGTTTTGAAACATCGAATCTCTTTTACTATAGCGCTAGACAACCATGTAGATGGATTACATGACATTGAAAAGCTAAACAAAAATGTTTCGTACTCCTGTAGTATGTGAACCAAGATGTCGGCCACCGGAACGTAGTGTGTATGCCAGGTTAAGGCTAGGCCATAATTTCAGGTACAAATACTACATGAGTCACTTGGCTAGTCCCCGAACTCCTATTATAACTAAAATAAGGAAAATTGGAATAAAATTATGTCCTAACCTGGTACGTATACTACTTTTCGGTGTCCGCCATCTTGATTCACATACTACGGAAGCGCCAAAAGTTCCTATTTTTCTGACGCTGATATTGCATTGCTCCGGTGCATTGGGTTTCAAGTGGATTAAACGAACGTGTGTGTTCGATTTTAATTTGTTAACAGATATATAACGTCTTAAGTTCGGTTCCATTACATTTGAACACACGTACATTTGAACCCATGACAATTGCACCTGCATACTATTGCACCTATGGAAATTTTTTTGTTGTACGGATAGTTGAACCCATACTAACCCTAACCCATGGGTTTCAGCACCCGCATATTGATTGAACCCGCGGATATAGACATGGGTTCAAATGTACGTGGGTTCAAATGTACGGTCACCCTTAAGTTCGAACAAGACTACTACAGTACTATCTACTCACACGTGCTTTTTATTTTTGGAATCTAAATGCTTACATGTAAATCCGACGCCGTATGCACAAGGCTGTAAACGTTGGTAGTATAAGTAGAAGTATAATAATTAATATAATAATATAACAAATTCAGATGAATTCCTATGATTTCACAATAGCTTATTACTTATCGATTTTAATCGGTAAGTATGATGATAGATATTTGTCTGTCTGTTAGATGCACGCGATATCTCACGAAAGCGAGATTGAATCTGCTCCAGATTTTGCATGTGCATTCATCATATGTCGGACCAGAAGCCTATTGATTGGATGAATTATGTCGTATAATTAGCGAGTTATTAATTAGTTAGTGATGAGACACAAGGTGTCACTATGGAGTAGGAGCGCTTTTTTGGGGGATCCCCTGACTTTCGATCGATAAGTCTTCGGTCTCTGACCGATATTCTCGTTATTTGAATTGCAGATATTGTGCGATATGACGGGAAAATATTCATACCGTTGGCATCTGAAAAGATTCGTAAAGCATCAGCGATCACCAAATGTCAAAAATTAGGTGGGGAATTGGCAAATATATTCGATCAGAATCACATGAACAAGATAATGACGTTCATTCGTGACAACAAGATGAACGGGCAAGAATATAAAGTATTTTGGCTCGGCATGACGTATGATCCTATTGTAAGTTATATATTTTAGTTACAATATCAAATATAAAGCAATATACAGGGTGCCCCCAAAGTCCCTTTATAATTTCAATTTTGTTGTGAAGTCAATTCTCAATATTCTTTAACCAGGTTTGTTGTTTTCCAGTAATTGTCTAAATATTTTTACTTCATTTAATACATCTGTGAGGGCCAAAACAATATATGGTATCGATAACATCCCTTTGCAAATTTAAATTTTTTTAATACTTTTTGGACACCCGATAGAATGATATTGAAAGTTAATTTGTGTGATTTGCTAGCCTGCAATCAATTTTACCACTTAGACGTAAGGCAATAAGTTGAAACGCTCGTTGCCCTTCAAGATCGGAGAATATTATTTAATTTGAAGTGACCTTGTTTGAGTTGGCGGGCAACCTGGTTAAGCAGGATCCGAACACGAACTTCATAACTTTTGAGTATGCCTACCGTTTTCACGAACCATATGGCGCACTTAAAAATCTTTTTTCCAATAAAAATCGACTGTGCGCATTATAACCCGGTGCGCCTAATGTGTGGATCAGGTAGTGCTTTATTGCATAAACTCAAAACCAGTGCCGGTACTATTGTTCTGTAAACAAATTATCATTTACCTTTTCTTTGAATAAAATACAATACCCATAAAAAATATTGAGTTTCTGGTTTAATAAGCTCCGTACGGCAATTTATTAATGGTGTGCCTTATAACCCTATGGTCGTGTAATACAGTATGTTCATATTGTACTGTTTATTAAACACTTCATATTAATTCATTTTTTAGAATCAGATTCTTCGTTTCCGCAATGGAACTGTGATATCACAAAGTGGTTTCAAATGGCACAGAGGATTTCCACTCAACGGGTACGGTTATTCTTCCTTCACAAACATGTGCATCAGAATTACTGAAAATTCAGCAATGCCACATCAATACATTTACAACCATTCTGATTATGATAGATACGCCCTATGTGAAATTTACAGGCTTGTCCATGGGACTTCTTTTCCATCCCGTTCCATTCCATAAAAATTAATTTTTATTCCATCTCATCCCATTGAAATACAATTCAATAATAATTATGAAATTATTTAGGTTGAGTAGCTACTAATAAATAAGACTACATTTACAAAGAGAAATGCAAAACGACAAAATTTAGTCGCTTTGTTAATTTTAAATTTCAGAAATATTGTTCACGTAATCCAGTATTATACTGGCACTAATATTCTATTTCCTAGTCAGTCTGCTAATTCAACAAATCAACAATTTCCAGTTTATCGATTGTTTCTAATAATTCAATTAATTCGAGTAATTCCTGAACCATTGTCCTAACTATCATGTTACAGCCTCCGATGACACTGGCCAAAGTAATTTTCGCACCAGCTTTTAGCAATGGAACTCTGTGTTCATTTTCCAATAATGTAATGCTTGTAAATTGGTTGCCATAATTTTCGAAATATGAAACAAAATAAATAATAGATATAAAGAAAAAAGGGGGCTCCCGAAGTATGCGAACCAAGATGGCGGACATCGGAATGTAATATGTGTACTAGGTTAGGGTTAGGCCATAATTTTAGGTATAAATACTACGGGAGGCTCTTGGCTAGTCTTCGAACTGATAATAGGACTAAAATAAGGAAAATTGGAAAGAAAAAATTGCCTAACCCTAACCTGTTACCCATGTTACGTTCCGATGTCCGCCATCTTGGTTCGCATACTTCGGGAGCACCGAAAAAAGAATAGTAAAAAACATTTAAGATGCAAAAAGTAAAAACATCGAGGTGAGCTTTGACAATTTTCTATGTCATGGCTACTGTCCCATAGAAAATACAAATGTGTGCTATCCCCCATCTCTCAGACAAACCCTGGAATTTTAACTTTTCATCCAACTGTTGCAAATGTTTTATGAAAACTGGAAATCAGTTGAAAAAACTTTTCCTTGTCAAACACCAACAAGAAAGAATTTGATTTATTCGTATTTTTTCTATATAAATATAATACCAATGATAGCTTGAAAGTGTGTATTAATCATTTATTAAATAAGGATGCTTTAAAAAGAAAAGCTGTAAAAGTCAAATCAAATAAACAAACTACAAATTTAATGGAAGAGCAACGCCCGCGAATGAACTTTCGACAATTGCACAGATTTTTATATTTAGGTCTTGTTATTGAGTACGGAATGGACGCATTCTTCTCGAGCATAGTAATTCGTTCTTACCTTTTGAAACGTGCATTCTTCATGTTGATTTTTTGCCTGGCAAGCACAAAATAAATATGTAATATAGTATGGGAGTAGTAAAGACGAAAGGCACTCGAAAATATTTAAACTGAACATTTGCTCAGTGATTTTTGGTTCGAAATGTAATTGTAAGTTAGGTTGCAGCATAATGGAACTTAACGCTAATATATCATAATTTATGTTGTATCTGTTTATGTATAATAATATCTGTTCGAATGTAAAGTGGCATATTCTGTAGTTGTCAGTATGGGAATTATGAGATAGGAGTTAATGCATCTAGCAGTGAGTGAAATTATTCCAGATTTTCAATAATAATATTTATGTAGAGTCTAATACTAAAATGAATTAATAAATTGCATAAATGCGCAGGTACTACTAGTTCGTATTATACATTTCAATTTGAGCAAACGCTTCATAATTCATTTTAGATTGTGGCCTTCTGTCAAATTAGATTGTTAAATAATCATTACTCGTTTCACTTACGAAGGGCAATGCTTTAATTGATTTCCAACCCTTCATACAGGTGTAAAAATTTTTGTAAGTCACTCACAATCTCAGTAGCTCTTTACGTGATTGCGAATACAGAACCTTGTACAGTACGAATACTGCTCACAAAGACACACGGATAGCACAGCTCTCTCGTGTTCAGCCGTTTTCTCGGTCATAAAAAATTAGTATAAGAGACCTAAATTTGTCCAAATCAAATAGACAAAATGATGAAAGTATTTTCACATACTAGATTTATAGTTTAAATTATTTTGGAATGAAATTTTCAGTCAGTACCTTGCTGATTGCGAGTATTGCTGTTCTTGTGAGCAACCCAGTGGATTGTGATAGACAGATGATGAAATATTGGTTGATAAAGGACCTGCATTAAATGCTCGTTTTCAAGGAATTCTGGGACCAATAGATCCGAAAGGCAGTCGGGGGCGACGAGGGTTCAATGGTGAACAAGGATCTACTGGTGAAGTCGATTATGAGACAATTAATGCTACTATTAAGTACATGTTAGAATCGGGTGAGACGACCATGCTATCGGTTATTTGTTATCATTCCTAATGAGCCAATAAATTCACCTAGCTTATATTATTTCGCGCGCATAAAACTTTGGGCGCTCCCCATAGTATGTGCACCAAGATGGCGGACACCAGAACATAGTATGTGTACCAGGCTAGGGTTAGGACATAATTTTGTTCTAATTCTCCTTATTTCAGTTCTATTATGAGTTCGGGAACTAGCCAATTGACTTCCGTAGTATTTGTATCTAAAATTATGGCCTAACCTGGTACATATACTACGTTCCGGTGTCCGCCATCTTGGTTCACATACTACATGAGTACCAGACTTTTATTCGATAATTTCTTTTTGCAAAAAAACGAAAGAAATCCAGCTACCCTCAGCGTAGTGATTGATTTGACGATAATTTCTCGAGTCGTATGTGATATTTTTATTTACAAATTAGACGTAATTTAATTGTTATTATTCTCTACTTAATAAGACGCAAGTCATATACTTTCTCCTGACTGATTTATTGTACAAACAACTATCATTTGTATTCAGCAATAGAAAAACTACGAGCAGAATTGTTAGACAGAATAGAGAAGTTAGAACACCCACCACCTACTGGGATTGCCGAACAAGGTTTGTTGAACTAATGAACAAATGTTTCTGTTGAGCTTTGATTTAACATACTTCAATTCGGAGTTTCAGAAGTATGTACACCAAGATGGCGCACAACCTGAACATAGTATGTGTACCAAGTTAGAGTTCAGGTTGAGCGCCATCTTGGTGCACATACTTCGGGAGCGCCATCAATTCAACGTTTTTACTCTGAACAAGGCTCTGTGAAAGCACTCACTGGTATGTGAAGAATTATTATATTTTGAAGATTACTTCTGGTTCGCCATTACCTAACTAAATGCCGATATGGATTAACCAAACCCCTTAGGGCCTTCGCGTCCGTCTTTTGAGGTTAAAATTACTGAGTGATTTTCACGACCCAGATTTTGGTCGCAAAACACTAGACTAGCCAATTTTGAACTAATATGATTCCAGTCTCTTCGAAATAATTCCTACTCGGATAATATTCGATTTTGTCCTCTTGACTTTAAAATCAATATCATTGCTCTCACAAATTCAGGTTAATTTTACTTTTTGTATCATAGTGTACATTCACATGATTGATATGTATATAATATTCATTGATTCGCTTCTTGTACTCTCTACGTTCTCTTGCTTTCGCAGCGTAACATGCCGAGTACAATTAGAAAAATTATAAATCGTATGACGACACATTTATATCAATTCATTCGATTTAACAATTGCTAATTATAAATTGCAGATATTGTGCGCTATGACGGAAGAATATTCATACCGTTGGCATCTGAAAAGGCTAAAAAATCATTAGCGACCGCCAAGTGTCAAAAACTATGCGGGAAACTTGCAATACAACCAGAAATATATACAACCAGACCCACATGGATAAGATAACGACATTCATCCGCGACAACAAGCTGGGAAAGGAACGATATAAATATTTTCATCTCGGCATGACATACGTAAGTTGAACATAAAAGTTTTATCAGTATTTCTTTGAGTACTTTATATCTGCGTTACAGATTAGGCTCTGCGCAAGAATATACTCTTTTATTTAATGGTGATTAAGGCGGGCAGCATTGACAAAGGACTGTATAAACCATGACCCAAGATCTTTAACATATGATGCCAATATGATGTACGAAAAGTTGACAAATTCCATAACATTTGAATATAATCATATTGTACTTTTTTTTCAGGACCGGATTCTTTGTCTCCGCAACGAAACTGTGATATCACATCGGAGTTTGCAATGGCACGGAGGATATCCACTTAATGACGATTTAACAAGCCCAGATCAACACATTGTCAACACACCGGATTTTGAAAGCTACATCTTGTGTGAAATCTGAACTTTAAACCAACAGTTATAACAAATTGTAAATACAAAATGAAAAACTGCTTTCTTGTCAAACCCAAATGTTCACACCAACAAGCAAGAAATTAAATTCATCTTTTATCTTTCTCGCTCGAAAATATTCAACCTTGAATTGTTTAATTGAAAACAGATATGTTTGAAACCTTTGAAATTACTTGCAGGTATAACTGTACAGGTATTTTGACAGGAAAATCCTTGAACATAGCGGAGTCATATTTCATTATTTTTTACTTTATTGTCCTATTATTACTTTCTATCACATTATACTTTGAGACAATGATTCAAATAGAAACGAGTCAGAATATGACAAATACTATAAAAATAGTGAATAGAATTCACATCATTTTTTGAGAAAATAGATTAAAATCATCAAAGGATATATAAAATAATGTCACTTTCGATAAATAGTTTTTCTGAGCGAAAATTGATATTTTTTAAATGTCGATTGGTTTGTTAGTATATATTTAGCACAGAGAAGTCTGGTGGTTAGAATGTTGAACGCAACTCTGTTGGTGTGCTCTGTTGGAGATTTGAAAATTTTTCCCTTCACCCAGTGTATAATAAATTGACTAGGCATGTGGTTCCCAACCTTTTTTCAATCGACCCCAATTTTCTGAATAAATAAATTTTGTAAATTCTCTCAACCCAAGACGAATACTAAAAAATGCTCAAATACTAAGCGTCATGTATGCAGTGTTTTCATGGCCGCAAAATTAAATAAATAACATATTAAAAACAATCATTTTTTACCCGTAAAGCTGCGCTTGTTTTTGAAATGTGGCATTGCTTCGATTAGAAAAATAGATGCCGCCAGGTTTTTACGTTTTATGCCGTGATAATTCCGACATATAGTCACATTGAGTAACGCTTCAATATTTGAATAAAAGGATTTTTCGAATTTCGTTGAAAAAACAAGCGACCCAAGGGAATTTTCAGGCCACCGAGTTTTGGGTCGCGACCCAAAGGTTGGAAAACACTGGAATAAGCAATACCGAACTAATAAGATTCCAGTCTCTTCGAATTAATTGTCTCTCGGGTATTATTCGATTTTGTTATCTTGATTTTAAAATCAATATCATTGCTCTCACAAATTCAGGTTAATTTTACTTTTCGTATCATGGTGTACATTCACATGACTCGTATTGAATCGTTTCTTATACTCGTCATTGAATTTGTATTCTTCATTTTTCGAAAGATTTCGAAATTTTTCGCCATTTTTCGCCAAGCAAAGTTGAGAGAAAATTACGTTTTGTAAATTTATGATCAAACTGGTATCTTCTAATTTTTTAAATCAAATATCAGTAAATGTTTCCATATGACACAAAACCTACTATCGACATGTATTGGGATAGAAATGCCATTGGCGATAAATTTCCGACGGCACTTTTGAACAAACAACAAAATATTAATTTAAAGATTAAAAGCAGAATCGACACCAGAACCGGAAGCACAAAATTTGTTGAGCATAGACCAACAATACCAGAGATAGGTTGAAAAATGTATAATAATAATTTATTGCAATAAGGACTTTAAAGATGAGAGAGTATGAAAATTAAATCGAATAAACATACGACAAAACTATTGGAAGAACAACGTCTGCGAATAAATGTTCGAGAATTACGCAAACTTTTATACTTATGTCTTGTTTTTCTTCGATTATTAGAGACTATTTACGCACATGTAGGTAATTCGTTCTTATTAATACGTCTGTTTTTTTTTATACGACGAGAAGATTGTTTAGGGCCAAGCATAAAAGAAATCGACTTGAAGTGGATTTATTTTCTTAGGAATGTACTTAATTGTACGTCTTGTACCATCAAGTACGCATTATTTTCCTTTCGCGTTATTGTGTCAAGTATTGTATAATAAAAGAAAACGACTTGAAGTGGAATCCTTCGTTTTAGTAAACTATAATTTGGCGGTCCTTATCGTATTGGCGTTCTTGTGACAAGTAGTTTTGTGAAACGTGCTTGTTTCAGATGTACATTTTGTTGCCTGCCAAGCAAAAAATATATATGTATAAGATAGTATGGGTGTAGTGAAAGCAACGTCATTAGCAAATATTTAAACTGAACATTTGCTTAGTGTTTTCTGGTTCGCAATGTGCTTGTGTGAGTTAGTGGACTGCAGTCAAGGTTGCCGCCCATAAAGAAACTCAACGCTAATACATAATGATCTATGTGTTTATGTGTATTTATAATAAGTTATGAATATAAATGGACATCTTGTACTTTTCGTATCATAGTTATACAGCTAGCGAAGAGTGAATATTTATAAAGAATTCGACATTTAAGTAAGTGAATTTATTTCATATTCCAACAATATTATTTATGTGATGTCGCTCAACGACAAATACTGCGATTTTTCCAAAAATCCAGTAGCTCTTTATGTATATATGTGATTGCGAATACAGAGCCTTGTTCAGTTCAAAAAACTTCTCCTCCAAAAGACACATAAATAGCACATCGTGGCTCGCTCGTGTTACTCAGTGAAAAACATGTGAGACTTAAATATGTTCAAATTAAATACTTTAAAATAAAAATACAGACAAAATTATATCTCCAAATACTAGATAGTCCGAAAAATGGAATTCCATGTAAGTACCTTACTGATTGCGAGTATTGTTGTTCTCGTGAGCAATCCAGTGGATTGTGATAGACAGCGTATGACTTGCACAGTGGATGAAACATTTGTTGATAACGGAAACACCGAACCTGGATCCAATACTCGTCTACAGGAAATTCAGGGACCAGTGGGTCCGAAAGGCAGTCGAGGGTTCAAAGGTGAACAAGGATCTACTGGTGAAGTCGATTATGAGAAGATTAATGCTACTATTAAACACATGTTAGAATCGGGTAAGAGAGCCATGCTATCAATAATTTGTTATCATTCGGAAAGCTTACCTAGCTTGTAATATCTCGCCTGGGAAATTTGAATTTGCTAATTTTATTTTTCAAAAATTCCGAAAGAAGTCTAGGCTACCCTTGGAGTCGTGATTGAATTACGCTTGTCAACAATTAGCGATCATTCCTCGAGGCGTGTGTGATAATTTATATTGGTGCTTCGTTTATATGTGCACCAAGGTGGCGCACAACCTGATAACCTCGATCTGGTACACCTACTATGTTCAGGTTGTGCGTCATCTTGGTTCCCCAACCTACCAAATATTTATTTATTATATTTATAAATAGAATATAATTTGATTTTCATTTGACGCAATTACCATTCACTACACACCTGATTGATTTATCTCGATTATTTATTATATTTATTTGATTGGTATTAATCTCGACTTAATTTGACGCAAGTCATATACTTTCTCCTGATTGATTTATTTGCAAACAACTATCATTTGGTTTAAGCAATAGAAAAGCAGCGAGCAGAATTGTTTGACAGAATAGAGAAGTTAGAACACCCTCCACCTGCTGGATTTTCCGAACAAGGTTTGTTGCATTTAAAGCTTTGATTTTACATACGATCGATTCAGCGTCTTCAATCTGAACAAGGCTATGTACAAGCAATCAATGATATGTGAAAACTGAAACTTCTTGAAGAACATTCCATTGGTAAACCCAACACCTCAGCCATAGCACCATCTCGTCTGCCTATTTCAGGGGTCGGCAACCTTTTGTCGCTCGCGGGCCAAATGTAAAGGTTGCAAGTCATTGGCATTGGCGGGCGGGCCGCACATATTTTTAGAAAGTGGAAAACCGAACGGATGATACTTTTTATAATACAAATAAATCAGTGATACATCTCTCGAATAGAATATAGATTTATTTTCTCATTGCATTGCATCTCAAAAAATTCCATCGGAATATTTTCGGCGCCATTGAACCCTTTGCACTAAGCATCAACTTTTCCGCGTTTTGATGGCATTCGTCTAATTATAATTAAACTATAGGCTCAATAAACGAGTAATTGTGAATTTTATATTTGTTAGATTATATTATAATTTAGTCTACACTTGTCTCACACTAAATTCTGTTCCGTAAAGAATCAAAACAGCTATTCTGTAAGTATAATTCAGTGAAGCGTCGCGGGCAAGATTATATTACTTCGCCGGCCGGATCCGGCCCGCGGGCCGTAGGTTGCCGACCCCTGGTCTATTTGCAAATACACCCGATTTTTACCAACAAAATTCGAGGTTTAAATTACCGAGTAAACAAGGTCATGTCGCTTGACCTAGCTTGACGTTCTCTCGCTCTTGCAACGTAAGAAAATTAGCATTCATACTAGAGCAGTGCATATATCGAGCTCAATTAAAAAAAATATCAGTTGTATAATATTAAATTCTTATCAATTCATTCGATACACCAATCGCTAATTATTTGAATTACAGATATCGTGCGCTATGACGGAAGAATATTCATAGCGTTGGCATCTGAAACGGTCCGTAAACCATCAGCTCCGGCGAAATGTCAAGAATTAGGCGGGGAACTTGCCAATATTTACAACCAGGTTCATATGGACAAGATAATGACATTCATTCGTGACAACAAGTTGAACGGGGAGGAAAGGAAATTTTTTCATCTCGGCATGATATACGACCCTTTCGTAAGTTGAACACAAAAGCTTTATCAGTATTCCTCTTGACTGCACGTATCGTTTAACTTTGTTTAAAATTAAAAAAAGAAGTTGTGATGTCATACTATCATGCCTTCTTAATTTTTGTGGGTGGATAAGAATTTACTAAGATTTAGAACAGGGGTGGGCAAGGTTTTTGGAACAGGGGCCAAAATATTTGCCCACCTGGACCGGTGGGCCATGTAAGTGAACGTAAGATTTCGTGAACAGAATTTTTTACAGTATTACAAAAGCAAAAGTGAAAAACAAAAGTAAATACCAAAACTAAATTTAATCGCAATCAATAAATTCTTTGAGCTATTTTTTCTAGATGTACATCAAAATTTGGTTTTAGTTTAGTTGTGGCAGCTTGGCAGCATTGGGCGGAGACCAGATTAAGTCACGGATTAAGATGTGACGGGAAAGTGAATAAACCAGGGGTGTGCAAGCGTTAATACAAGAGGGCCAGATAAAAGTAACTGAGTGAAACCGCGAGTTCCAGGCACAAAAAATTGGGTTATTGATTTTGTGACATGCGTTGTTGGCACAAGCTAGCTGTTAAAAAAGCACTGCGAAGTCATAGGAAAGGATAATAAATTGAACTCGGGTATAGGCCTCGCAACGCAAATGAATTGGAATTACTCACACGTACCAAATTAAAAATAAAAACTCGCGGACCGCACATCATTTAAAATTGGCACTTATCCGTGGGCATCACAATTTTTCCTTGGGAGCCGCATTTGGCCCACGGGTTACAGGTTGCACACCCCTGGAATAAACCATGCCCTGAACCCAAAATATGTGACATATGATGCCAACATTGTAAAAGAAAAGTTGATAAAGTACATAAATTGCACTAGTAATTAAACATCTAACCTTTTTCAACTTCTGTCTTTCAGAATCATGCTCTTCATTTCCGCAACGGAACTATCATATCGCAGCGTATTTTCAAATGGCATATAGGGTATCCAGTTACTGGGCACCTTAATTCTGCCAGGACAAACATGCAAATCGGGGTCGGTGAAGATTCAACAAACGTAGATCAATACTTGATCAACAGCCCAAAGTATAACAGCTACGTCCTGTGTGAAATTTAAACTTTTCACCCAACAGTTATCACAAATACTAAATTCATTTGTGTATCATCGTTCTTAGCGTTTTCTTGTGTTATTTTCCAACAAAAAGATACTACAACCATTATTGTACCTAAGTTGACATTCGCATTTTGCAAATTCTGCGCTACGCTCGACGATTTCGATCACACCACGGCCCTATTATTATACCGCATAAAAGCTTAAAAATGGCTGTCTCTTCCAAGTTCTATACTTGTCATGTTCCATCAAACCAACATGTATGTTTCAGTACAGAGGTTCTCAAACGGTTGGGCGCGTACCTCAAGAGGGTGTAGACAGGAGGAGGCAAAGCTAATTGAAAATATAAATATTTGTTAGATTTGATCTTGCCCGCCTTATTTTGGATAATAACATTTTTTTATTTTGGATATTTACCTTTCGTATTACCTACGTATTTTCAACTTGTCTTTTGAATACTTTCGCCTTACTATCTGTTATTTGTATCTAGCTATTTTTGAGGAGGTGCGCGAGACTTGACAAATTTTAAAGAGGCTTAAAAAGTTCGAGAACAATTGTTGTAGTATAATGTTTGTGCAACATGCAACACATTACAGGACCAAGGATGGAATGGATCAGTAAATATACAAAGTCCATTGAAAGGTAGTGCATTTATAATATGGCCCGCACATCACGCATTTGAGTTTCGAGTTATCTATATTCATATTTCCATAACTATGTCCCAACAATTTCTAATCTTTGGAGTTAAAACTTGCAGTTTCTGGCAATGCTACGTTTTTTTCCTCCTGGGTAAACGAGAGTTCTATACGCTAAGTCCGATATTAACCCTTAATAACATTTCAAGTTATTACACATGAAATAAAGCATATATGTGGTCTAGTTACTCTAGTGCAGTGGTGGGCAACATACAGCCGGGTCCGGCCCGCGTCGAGAGTTTGACCGGCCCGCGACGAGATTTTGACCGACCCGCTGACTGTATCCAACCACACTCTGTAATGTGGTCCGACGCAGCATTCATGAAAGTTGCCGATCGCTCTACTCTCACCGCACTGTCAGTGCGAGCTGGTGAAATAAACAATTGCTTTAGTAAACAGACAATTGCGTTAGCACACATGTTAAACAAACAATATAAGTTCAGAGCAGAGAGCGTTGTAAACATTCCCCACTACTGTTATCAGTTATATTTGGAATCTAAATATAAAAAGATTTTAGAAATTAGGATTTATATTAAATTTCATTAACCATGGAATATCCCAAGAAACGTAAAGTTGACAGAGAGTGTCGAGCATTTAACAAAGATTGGATATCGAAGTATTTTTTGTAATAATCCAGCCCGCCGAGGGCTTTATTTTTTCACATCTGGCCCGACGACTAGAGAAGTTGCCCACCCCTGCTCCAGTGTGATTTATAGTGTTGTAATTGTAATAAACATACAGCTTTTTTTAGTTTCAGACTACGGATGACGAAAAAATCATTAAAGTTATTTATGATAATTCACTGTGACTACTTTAAATAAATAATGACTGTAAATAAACTTCCATTTATGCCCATTCACTTCACTCAAAATAACGAACAATTCATATAAAATATGGTTTGAGTTTAGCTTCGATTATATCAAATAACTTCTCTTCTAATGTACATCTGCAAAGGATGATGGCACGTATCACAGTCTCATACAACACTTTCTAGAAATTTTATATCGGGAACATATTTAACATTTTGTTTAGCCATGCCTCGAACAAGTATTTAGCAAGCGCTTTGGATCGCAAAAATTAAAAAAATACATCCATCTCTAATGACCACATGTTTTTTTAATATCTTACATTAGTTTATTCTGTGCGCTGAGGTCACAAAGTTTCTATGATTGCCAAATAATGCACACGGCACAAAAACATAAACTTTAGCCGCTCCGTCGGCGATTATCTTCTAAGCGCAGTGCGACTAAACTATTTCACAAAAGGCCCGTAGACAAAATTCAAAAATTACCGGGATCCGGACAGTCCAAGAATATATTGAGAAACATTCACTCCCATAGTATTCGTGAGAATATATATTTAGGTCTTTCAGCGACTTGAATTATCTTTGAGAATGAAAATTTAGAATACATTAGCTGCAAAGGAAAACGATACTTTTCGAGCTATATTTGAAAAAAGTAGGAGTAGTAGCAAAACGATTTTTTAGTCGATTTCGTGTCCAATAACAAAGTTATTTTGTTAATCGTTAGTCTGAGAAATTACGTTTCATTGTTTTTTCCCAATTATTTCAATCTTAGTTTTAGGAAGTGAGAGTATTGTATACTATTTTGCAAAATCGAGTTATTTGACCTATTTTTAAATTTCGGGAAAACAACTAAAAACTGACAATAGCTGCATTTTTCCTTAGTGGTTAAGCGAAAAATGCATTACATCACGATTGTGAAGTAAAAAGAAATGATACTTTCAAAGTCAAGAGGCAGCTACGGTTTAAATTTTGCACTCGAAAGGTCCGGCAGTTGAGTAGCACTGTTCTAAGCCTCTCGTTCGCCAACAGAAAACCGTCGGAACATAAGCTAATTCGTGAATTTATCCGTTGCAGCGTAACAATGGCAATACTTATTCCAGTTTCGTTCTATTGTTAGAGGCATCGATGATGTCACAGTCGATAAACGAGGACGTTGAAATTATTTCGAATGCATCAAAATGTTTGTCTGTAAGCTAACTAACGCAATATTTCTCGGATATATTTCCTCCGATATTATCCCCGATAATAACAAAACTGGTTTAGCATATTCCGTAGAATACACAAGGCGCGTTGCCTGGGGCTTTTATTGAAATTTCGTTATGAGTTTATCTTCGTAATGCGCCGTTTAGTGAGATGATAAAATTTTATAAGTATGGCGAGCGGAGACGGGGTTAATCGGATTTTTTTATTCGTGCCAATTGGAATTGTTTGATGGTCGGCAGTGTTCTAACTATTGCTTATATGAGAACTCCCATTTCAGCTGTTCCAGTCGATGAAATTCATGGCATGGAAGACTTTGAATGGGTACAAGCTGAAAACAAAGATCTACAACGCGGAATAAAAATTCTACATGAGCTAGTAGGACCGGATTCAATCGCAGTGGATGAGCATGATAACCTATATACGGGGCTCATTGATGGCAGGGTGATGAAAATCATGAATCCAGGGAAAGCAAAACAAAGTGTCGTCGAATTGACAAAATCATTCGACTTCGCAGAAGGAAGCAAACGAAATAAAAAGCGTCCACTTGGTCTTCGCCTCCATGGTTCAAAGTTGTATTTTGCAGATGCTTATCAAGGAATCATAATGATCGATTTGAAGTCCCAGACTTATGATATCATAGTGGACTATGATGATGTCAATCCGCCATTGATACTCCCAGATGATTTGACCATAACCTCTGACGGAAAAACAATATATTTCATTGATATGAGTCTAAAATGGACTTACGATGACGTCGCGATATCTATCCTTGAAGGTCAATGCAGTGGGCGACTATTTAAAGTTGATGTCTTGACCAAAAATACAGAACTCATTTTGGATAGTTTGTGTCTACCAAACGGCATTGAAATTGTGGAAAATGAAACTCATGTTCTCATGTCTGAGCACGGTCGTCGCCGCCTTACATTGGTCAATATCAAATCTGCAGAAGTTGTGCGGCATATCGCTTTTCCGACTGGTACAGACAGCATACGTAAGAGAAAGAATGGTGGATATTGGGTGGGAATGCCATATATTGCAGAGCCAGGACACTTTGCGACATGGGGCCCCGTATTCCGCGAAATATTTGCTGGCGCATTAGGGTCGGGCGGGATTTTCACCAAGTTCGATTTATCCCAAGGAGCTGCTGTGAAGCTAAATGAATACTTTGATCCTGAGAGTATTCATTTAGACTTGGAAGGCAAATTATGCCGAGCTGTCACAGAAATATCTGAACTGAGCGACGGAACACTTGCTGTTGGTTCCTTCATCGCAAATGGAATTGCTCTGGTTGATGGTTCAGCTTTTGACTGAAATGTTTTCATGCACAATGTAAACTTCGTTTAATTCATTAGTTTAATCTCCTCAGATTGCGTGTTTTTGTCTTGAATGAATTTACTGTTAACGATTATCTTTGTGGATCTCCACTCGAGGAGACCCTAATTGCCAGTCGTTATGTCTGTCTGTTTTGCTGTAGCGTCCAAACTGTAGAGGTCGATCTGGTTGAAATTTCTCCGTGGCTTGTGCTACCACCCCAGTATTGTGCGTTTCACCAAAAGTTTGGATTGGTATTTGGTTTTCATGGTATCAGCGAGAAACGCGCCGATTGTTATTTGTCGCCATTATCCTGTAAACAACTCTAAAAATTAAAAGAGATTGCTACCCCCTCGCAGAAGTAAATACTCGTTTGAACAAGCCAATTTTCATTTTGTTAATCAATGAACTGGGGAAACGTTAGAAATTATTAGCCGCTCATTAATAAAAATAAAATTGCAGTTTTGGTGACGGGGTTAATGAAATGCGCTGTCGTTATATCTGCTATTTTGCGTGAATGGCAACGGTTTATTGGAATGCGGCTGCCTGGTGTATCAGTGGAGATCCGGTGTTCCTACCAGCTTGTTTAGTAATGGTTTAAGTTACAAAAAGGGACCTTCCTCTATCACAGGAATTCCCTAATAGCTCCGGCGATTGAAACAGCAAAGAAGATTCAGATGTATATTCTCGTCGTGCAAAACCAATATGCGATATGAGTAATATATAAAATACATGCAACAAAACACATTTGCAGTTGGCGAGATAAGTCATCTGGTCAGCGACACCTTTCAATATTGCTATCGAAATTCCTGGCTTATTAATATACCCCAAGCTTAAAAATACACTTCGATACTGGGCAAATAATATTTGGATTACAATATTTCACATTGTTCCGACAAGAAAAAAATCGATATATCGCTATTCGCTAATGATAAATGAGAAGAGTTTACTTTTTATTTTTCCGTTCTATATTCAGTATCGTAAAAGCAAATTTTTCATTTTTCAAAGGCGATGTTTCAAGATTGAAGAAAAAACAGTATAAATACATGTGGTTATGTTAGGCCGCGGCTAGGGCTGGGCATCGAATATTCCCATCGGTACAGGAGAAAATTTCAGATCGCCGCCATCTTGTTTTTATTTGGCTGCCGAGAGCGAGGTGAATTTTGCAATATTTTGATATTGAAACCATAATTTTACAAATATAGCTCTTCCCCTTTTTAGTGAGTTGTTGATGAAACATGTTCCTCATTGTGTGTGAAAACTCCGTAAACTGTTTGAGTGATGGATTCTATGTTTTAGTAATTTGTGTGCCTGGATGACCCATCTCAATAAAAAAGTCACATACAATAAAATATCTTCCAGGCATTCATGATTAAATTCGTAAACACATTCGATTTTGAAATCATGAGGTATTCGAAAAATCTAATCATGGCCAGTGAAGGGGGAAGATCAAAGATTCTTTTCTGATAATAGTCGAATTACACAATGGAACTATAAGTTTATTGACCAATGTTGGTTCTAGCATAAGTTATCTTTTCAGAATATATTACTTGACTTTAATAGGCAAGATTTACAGTGAATGCCGAAGAGTCAGATCCAGTGAAAGATTAACAGAAATAAGTTGTTATAACAAGTCGGGAAAAATTATCGTATTCAACATTTTATTTCATATTGGATTTAATTCTCTTTATTAAAATATGGCCCAGTCACATCTAGTATGAGTTAGTTACATTATTTCTCTATGGAAGTTCATTGTTGAATATTGTACCCTCGTACATCGAATATCTTCATATTATTTTTGGAACTAAACTCTATCAGCAGAGTTACCCTCATTCGCTTTAGTGTGAATTAGTTCATGCTTATTCGCATTAGCCTTTGTTGTAAAACATCTTCCACAATGCTTACAAGCATATGGTTTTTCGCCGCTGTGTATTATCAAAACATGTCTTTTCATATTCTGATTCATCGAAAAACATTTCCCGCAAAGTTTACAAGTAAATGGTTTTTCTCCGGTATGAATTCGGTTATGCCTTTTCAAACTTCCGACATTCGTAAAGCTCTTACCACATGATATGCAAGAAGATGATTTGATACCTGTGTGGATTCTCTTATGCATCTTACATTCAGCTGCTGTTGTGAAACATTTATCACAAAATTCACAAGTGAACGGTTTCATCCCGTCGTGTATTCGAATATGCCGATTCCATTGTCCAGTCATCGTAAAACACTTCCCACAAACTTTACAAGCATGTGGTTTGATTCCCGTGTGAATTTGCTCATGAACTTTTAATCCACCAGCCTTTGTAAAACCTTTTCCACACTGTTCACAAACATATGGTCTCTCTCCTGTGTGATCTCTTGTGTGTATTAGTAAATAATTTTTTCTTTTGAAAGTCTTTCCACAGTATTTGCAAATATGGACTTTACGTTCACAGGGCGTATTCCTACCCTGTTTTGCACTTGTTTTCATATTGTAGCGGGCCACAATAAGGCTAAGAAAAATAGAAAGCCAGATAACAATTTAGACTGCACATTCAACTTTGCTAGTTGCCTCAGCTAGCCACAACACTAGTCAATTCAGTGACAATAGTGATGTAGCAATATGTCAAATGACTTCGTTTTCTACTTAATATAGGTTACACTATGTTCAGTATAGAAATATCTCTAACATATTTATTGCCTCTGTTTGGACTAATAAAATCAAATTATTACGCAACACACAGAGACGGGATACCATAATTCTAAGAAGGAGATTTGGGTTAAACGACCGACATGATCTCAAAACTTATATCTTAGATATACAATGTCATTTTAATTCGTCCGCTTTCGCTTTTCATCTTCAAAATACGTGCTTATAACAGATTTCAATCTGACACTTTACAAGCGTTGAATATAAAATTAAACATATCTAAAATGTCTTGGGCGCTCCAGAAGTATGTGTACCAATATGAAGGTAAATAAAATTGTTCGCCTATTTTCCATCAAGTTGTGTAAAGGGACTGAAACCTATGGGCATGGGATATATTCACTAGGCTAACACAGACAGTCCCCGAACTCGTAATAGAACTAAAATAAGGAAAATCGGAATAAAATTATGGCACATAATTATACACATACTTCTGAAGCGCCAAAAATCTGTATTATTTGACAGCGAAACCATCCTCAGAGAAAAAAAAAATAACGAAATATACTTTAAAACATTTATATACATACTTTGCACAGCGGTCCCAGCTTGTTTCTCTGTCTACTGATACGTGAGCTTGAAAAATATAAGTGACTCAACTGTTTGAATATTGGAAGAAAAATGAACTAACCATTCAACATTATTTCCTGTGTCGCATTCGGACCGTACTCGTAGGGAATTTTACACATAAATACTATCAGCTGCTCCCATGCGTGATAAAACAGGCAAAAAAAATTAAATTGATTTTATGTGGCTTCCGTGATTTTTGGAAAGTGCTGTTAACAACAATGTCCTAAAAAACTTCCTCTCCGTTCACGGGAACGAAATTATGCAAGGAAATAGTGTGGAACTTTCAAATAGCTATTCTTGATTCAAATTAGTATATACAATCTTCCAGAATCATCAAAACGCACAAAATTAAATTAAGTTTCGATAACACTCGTCACGGTTTCTTGCATAATTGCCAAGCTCAGGCAGTATACCTGTCCTAGTTCTAAAAACTTGTTCCTCTGAACTTTCTCCGATTTTATCTACGTTATTTAACAAAAGTTGTGTGGATTCATTTTCCCAGACCTCTTCAGACTTGCTTACCCTTGTTCCCACCTTTGAAAATAACGGCGATGGGACAGATTCCGGTGAATACCGACATATCAGTCATTTGTAAACTATAAGCAAGGTATTTGAATCACTTATCAAGGCAGTCATTATATACCACCCAGGATCACATGATCTTTTAACTCAGTGTTTTTCAACCGGGGTGCCGCGGCACACCGGTGTGCCGTAAAATATTGTCAGGGGTGCCGTGGGAAATTCTCCAATTTGTGTGTCTATGCGGTGTTGCGCCCGGCAGAGTAATCATGTTGTACTGTTCCGTATCAAGGGCGGCGATTTGCCTTGTGCTCGCAGACGAGAAAAAATGGCCACGCATGTATGCAGCGGCAGTTAGCTGAAACAAGATTGTGGTCACAAGCTAAGTTGATCTACCTTTGGACAGTTTTTGATTGGCAGCTGCCAAGAAGTTCCCCATGCTGGCCTATAAAACTATTTTGACATTGCTCCCATTTTCCACAACATATCTGTGAGAGGTTACCTTTTCAAGCCTGACTGCTATAAAAACTAAAAACAGAGAAAGACTGAGAGCTGTGGAGGAAGAGCTTCGTGTGTGTCTTTCTCCGATTCCTGCCAGGATATCAGCTCTGTCTTCATCCAAACGGCCCATGTTTCACACTGAGTGAGAATAAATATGAACGATTATGAAATACTTTTTGTCTTTGTTTTTATTTGATTACTATTCAAGATGTCCAATTCAACATCTTACTTCAGTGTTAAAAAGCTTATATTAACAATATAATACTTATATTGTGAATATTAGGTCTTTTTCCCACATTTTCAGTGGTAGTGTGCCGCGGGATTTTCTCAACGAAAAAAGTGTGTCTTGGCTTGAAAAACACTGTTTAATTGACAAAAAAACATAATTTTCGTCCAAACGTTCCACCACCTATTTGTCAACGGTTTGGCGTACCGGATCCTGCAAAGAATCTCGTATCGGATCTCCACTCGAATGCACGCATTTTTTGGACTCGGAATACACGTAATTTTTACTGAGTACTCAATTCCGATTTTACTAATTGATGCCTAAGTTAGGTACTTTTACAGGCGCTCCAGTGTGTGTACCAATATAGAGGTGACTAATTTTGTTCGCCTATTTTACATCAAGTTATGATGTAAAGGGACTGAAACCCACAGGTAGGGGTGTCACTGTGCTAACACAGACAGTAAACCCCGTACGCCAAAGGGTGTTTAACATTAACGTAAATTCATTTCTATTTTTCAAACTGAAACCGATATTTAGACAGACAGCGCATGGACTCTCGGTGACAATATGGTCAAGGAAAACAGCCGAGATGGTTTTAAATGTAGGCCCCTAATTAGGCTTACCATACGTCCCGCTTTAGGCGGGACAGTCCCGCTTTTCAGCGTTTTGTCCCGCCGTCCCGATAAGTCAGCCAAAAGTCCCGCTTTTCCAGCATAATACACAAACATGTTCTTGTTACTGTTGTTTCTTTGTAGCGCAGCGCTAGCCTACTTACTGAAGGCGAATATCGCATGTAAAACCAATACTAATTAGTCTAAATTCGAAATATTTGTACCGGTATCGTTAACGTCAATTCCTTCCTATTTTTCGAACTGAACCCGATATTTTGACAGAGAATATGCGCATGAAATTTCGATAACAATATGGTCAATAAAGACAGCCGAGACAGCTTTAAATGTAGGAATGTAGGCCTATGTAGTAAAATCGGAAAATGTGAAGTTATAAAATCACAGCTAAGGGGTCGTTGTCTTCCGAGGCGTCCCGATTTGAAGTCACAAAAATATGGTAACCGTACCCCTAATGTAAAATCGATAAATTTAAAGTAGAAAAAGTCACACCTATGGTCTTTGGAGGCGTTCCGCTTTGAGGTCACAAAAATATGGTAACCCTACTTAACACCAACCTGGTACACAACTACACATGCATGGAATGGAACACATAGCGTGGAAATGAAACATGCTCTACCACGAGTAGGCTATATGAATATGCGAAAACTACAAAATTTCTCTAAGTTAAAACTTCAGAATCAGTAGTTTTAAACTGTTTACGTAACTATAAAATTTCAAGCCAGTTTATGTACCACATTGTATGCACGAGTGGAATCTCTCTGCCATTTCCGCGAGCGACATAGTAAGCCTACGGCTAAAACTATCTGCAATCACGGGAACGTATCGTAGTCAGAAAAGTGGACTTTCCAAATCGGTATGTTAGAATTTGAAAATTTCGACATTTTAGGCTTCAGACAGCCACGTAATGGCGACATTACCACAGCATCTGTGCTGAATAGCCGCTGAGAATTAACGAAAGCAGGTGGGCGGGAAAACCCGTTTACAACCAAGACGAACATTAACACAATATCACGCGCGGGGCAGCGCTAAATTTGTCTCAATGCAATTTCGTTTGCATACTTTTTCATCATAATAAAATTCCCCGCTCTCTCTTACCTGTCAAGGGTATTTCACAGGATATTTTCTCACTTCCCCATGCATTAATTGTTTGATCCTAATGGGATTTGGAATATACCAATAAAATATAACAATATGAATGCCTCCGAGCTCCGCGAATTCTAATCTTGGTAGTTTCAGAAGACTGCGAGATAACCGTCGCAAACGTATGGTAGACGCAGAAAAATATATTTAAATATTTTTAAGAAACGGGAATGAGGCGACAATTACATTGCCTTTACGAAAGTAAATCGAGTTGGGCCTAGCCCTAGAATGTGCGCAATGGTCGTATTTTTATACTGATTATCGAGGGACGGGGCGCCAACGATAAAATGCTGGACACCACTAGTTTAGAATAAAGACAATTTTCAGTTTTGTGGCATGGCTTAGTGGTAAGCACGATGAAGACAAAACAGCAACCCAGGAAGCTGGACATGGTGGCATAAATTGGGGAAAATCATTTTGACTAGACTCGGGTTTTCCCCAGACTATCACGTGATAGACGTTTCTAGATTTCTTTATTCCTAAATATTAAAATTTATTTTCACCACTAGGTTATGCCGATGAGTAACCAAAAAATTATTGCTATTCTATTTTCATGCACTGTTGCTACTCTTTTTATTTGTTTCTTCTATTCAATTTTTTTGTCTAAAGGTGCTGTAGGCTCGATGACGGTTCATTCCGTCCTTCACAGCACCTGTCATTTCGAAATTTATGTATTACAGATATTTTGTTGTTGATTGTTGTTTTTTTGAAGTGACAGATAAAATAACTTTGTCACAAGTTGTTATCGTACCGCAAGTGTACAGGTGCGGGCGGTTTCGAGCCAGACTTCACGAAGAAATTTCCCCCGACTCGACGAAAACAGTGTGAAATTATTTTTAACTATATTGTGATTTAGTAGTTATTGATCACCACCAAAGAACCGGGCTCAAAATGGAAATTGAACAGAAAATATGGCTAAAAGAATAGTACAGATTCAATTATCAAAAATGCACTATATTCAAACTAAACTATTACTAAAGATAGACAATCGTTAACAATAAATTTCTTTCTAGGCAGAAACACGTAATCTAAGGAGATCAAACACTAATAAAATAGTTAAGTCCATATTCTGCATGAAAACATTTCAGTCGGAAGTTAAACGATCAACCAGAGGAATTCCATATGAAATGAAGGATCCAACCACAAGTGTTCCGTCGCTCAGTTCAGATACTTCTGTTACAGCTCGGCATAACTTTCCTTCCAAATCTAAATGGATACTCTCAGGCTCAAAATTCTCATTTAGCTTCACAGCCGCTCCCTGACCGAAGTTAAACTTGTTCAAAAGACCCCCCGGTCCTAATGCAGTTGCAAGCATGTCGCGGAATACAGGATCCCATGTCACAAAATGTCCCGGTTCTAGAAAATATGGCATTGGCACCCAATATCCACCATTCTTTGTTTTACGTATATTGTCTGGACCAGCCGGGAAAGGGATGTGCCGCACAATTTCTGCGGATTCGAGGTTGACCAATGTAAGGCGCCTGGCGCTTGGGCTGTGCTCGGACAGAAGAACATGTGTTTCATTTTCCACAATTTCAATGCCGTTTGGTAGACACAAATTGTCCAGGATGAGTTCTGTATTTTTGGTTAGAACATCCACTTTAAATAGTCTTCCGGTACATTCACCTTCAAGGATAGAAAAGGCGACGTCATCATAATTCCACCTTGTACTCATATCAGTGAAATATATTGTTTTTCCATCAGAGGTCAAGGCCAAATCATCTGGGAACAACATAGGCGGGTTGACGTCAGTATAGTGAGATATGACGTCATAAGTCACGGTATTCAGATCGATCATAATGACTCCTTGATAAGCATCTGCAAAATACAACTTGGAACCATAAAGGCGAAGACCAAGAGGACGCTTTTTCTTTAGTTCACTTCCTTCTGCAAAATCGAATGATTTAGTCAAATCGAAAACCGTTTGGTTTGCTTTCCCAGGATTCATGATTTTAATTACCCTGCCATCTTTAAGTCCAGCATATATATTATCATGCTCATCCACTGCAACTGACTCTGGTCCTTTCAATTCGGGTACAATCTTTATTCCGCGTTGTAAGTCTTTATTTCCAATATTCACCCAATCAAATTCGTCCATGCCTTGTATATCGTCGACCGGAACTGATGAAGTTGGTGATCTAACATAAGCGATAGTTAGAACACTTCCGACTATTAAACCAATTCCAATAGGCACGAATAAAAACATCCGGTTAACCACGCCACCTCCCGCCATATTAAAAATAGGGTAACGCTGACGAAATTCTTTTCCTTCCTATAAAGCGTACTGCGAAGAACACCACCTGCTTTCAGCTAACGGGCAGTCTTAAATGCAGATTTCGAAGTGGACGCTAATCAATATATGCATGCTTTGTATATAAACCAGTTTTTTATCGGTATGTCTGTTTTCTTGGCAAATCTTTTTGAAAAAATGTATAATTCTGCGTTAGGTAGCCTGCAGGCAAACACTGCGATGTATACGATATAAAGTATGTATATGTCGACCGTGGCCGGTGGTGCCACTGAACGTAATGAAATGTAATATTTTTGTTTACGTTATGTCAAATATTGGTTCGTTGAACGATGGATTATTTCGTGTTTCTGTAACCGAACGCGCCCGAAATACTTGTTTTAAGACAACGATAATTTTATAAATGTTCCCGCCATAATATTTCATGAGAGTGTTTTCAATAAGATGTTAAAATATTTATTTTAATATTTCAAGCAATGGTGTGGCGGTTTTTGTGAGGTTTCCCTGCCCTTTGACCCCAGGATATTTCTTTCATACTTTACCATTGTAAAATTTCCAATGCTTTTATTAAAAGTGGTTTAGCGATTTGGCGCCTATAAACTGATTTACATGTTCCAAACCATCATTTTGATTCAAAGTATTCAAACATCTGTCATTTGAAAGTACCGATAAAAAGTTTAGCCCAGTCTTTTAGTTTAGCTAGTTTTAGACAAATTTCACTGTAATGGAACTTGAAACTCTCGGGAAGACGAAATGATAATGATCGTTAACCCATTTGATTCATACTCGAATTTCCGAAGCAAAAAAAAACGGAAAAATGTCATGTGAAACTAGAAAACGAGGTAATGTTTACAGCAATGCCGGAAAATCTGTTCTAGTGACAAAAGCGTCTGAACGGCCTATAACATTTCTATTGTAGGCCTACGTCACTTTTTGCATCTTTCTGATTAGCCAATGTTGCGGAAATAAATAAAGAAGTCGATGGTCGGGAAAACATTATCCATTGCTAGAATTTGGTTCATTTTGAGTGAGAAACGACATATGACATGCTCGTATGAAGCATTTCAATCAATTTATGTCAAAATGGTTGTTATGAATTTTCATGTTACATTGGCTTTAGCCCAGGGTCGGCAAACTTTTGTCGTTTGCGGGCTAAAATTACAGGTTGCAAGTCATTGGCGGGTCGCACATATTTTTAAAAAGGTAAAATCCGAAGGACTGACCAATGAATCACATTTTTTTCACACAGATTCCAGTTAAATTTATTTTGTTTACAAAAGAAATTTGAATTTTATTTGTACTACCATGGGTCAATTTTATCACATGTTATACTAGTTCAACTCTTGCGGTGCTCTTTATATATTATTATGTGAAATGTATTTTGTATTATCGCTAAGTGGCGCTATTGACCCGCAATGCCAGACCTGTGGCACGACTATATAATAAAGGGCACTCCCGAAGTATGTGAACCAAGATGGCAGACACCAGAACGTAGTATGTGTACCAGGTTAGGATTGGGCCATAATTTCAAGTACAAATACCACGGGAAATAGAACTAATATTAGGAAAATTGAAATAAAATTATGGCCTAACCCTAACCTGGTACACATACTACGCTCTGGTGTCTGCCATCTTGGTATACATACTTCGGGAGTGCCCTTTATTATATAGTCGTGCCACACATACCACGTTCCGGTATCCGCTGTCTTGGTTCACATACTTCGTGAGTACCCAATAAAGTCTTTTGAACGTTGGCATCATTTGTGTAAAATTTCAGACATGGAAATACGCTAATTTTGTTTGCCCCGAGACTGGTTCTTCCACGACATGTATGTTTTAGATTTCTCAAAGTAGAAAAATACAATCTAAACTCTAATGTGTTGAAAACCACCTTTCTTATGTAGTAGAATAAAAACGAGTTGTGGAACAATAAGCTCTTTAACAAAATTAGATTTGATCCAAACAATAAAACTGTGTGCAGCGGCGCGGATTCACGAAAAGGTGTGCTTGCCGAGTTTGTGAAACTCTCAGATATTTTCGTGTGTTGCTCTTTGCAAAGCACACAATAGGTTCGATAAAGACGCCAGTAAAGACCTTTATTGTTCAGCAGAGATGGGCGGATTTGAACTGATACATCACATTCACATAGCAACCAAAACATGTCCGATCCTAGCAGCAGTCAGACCAGAAAAAGGAATTACACGTTTCAGTGTCGTGCGCAGAGGTGATCGCAGTCGAGCAAGGAATAGCCAAATCTGACCCATTGGGCAATGTTTTAGTCAAAACAGCTCTGGCTCCGCAAAATCTGGACGCGATACCAAGACAATATAAATAAATACAAGAGAGCTAAGCCCAAATATGTGGACACGGAGAGAAAAACTGAATATTTTATCATCAATTCCCGGAAAATCATATGCGGTAACTTACCAGTGGCCGTATCGGAAGGCGAATAACTCGACTACATGGACAACTCTCCAGAGAAAACTCGACTACCCATGGTACCGGTAACGGTACAGAGACTGTTATAGCTTTTCCAGGTCCTGGGACGATGATCCATTTCTTCATGATTCAGTTTCAACGTGGATTGAAATACCAACTGATCCGAGCCATTTCTGCATTACCAGATCAAGAACCACAGTCTACCGATCCTCTTGAAAAACTTCACTTTCTCTAAACACGAGATCCGCCGACTTTCGCTGAGCACGCGATCCACTGATATGCGTTCGCGGAACCACCACAATGTGCGTAAATTTTGGTGACGTCATAGCACACAAAAAAACAAATTCTATGGAGCTCACAGAAATATTTGAAATAGATAAAATAGCCTTCTGGCAAAATATACAATCTTTCACCGCTGAAAATTTCAAAGCAATTGGTCCAGTAATTAAAGAGGAAGGCGATTTTTTCATAACGATGGGAAGAAAAATAATGAACAAGCCGGTAGGCGACCAAAATCTCCGCTGATAGTTGAGGCACGCACTCAAGCAACCGGTTGCCATGCATAGAGACTTGATGATTTTTGGCTGCGCGCGATTAAGTAAGTGAGCGGGTTGCCAAAAAGGCCAGTTTATTTAAGCGCTGCGCGTTTTCTAGACATACTCACGTGACTGATATAATGTGACTAAAAATGTGAAAAAAATAATGTTCACCAAAATCCCCAAGGCTTCTCCAGTTTATAAAGTATCAAGACCAAAGATGGCTCGTTGGAAAGAGTTTTTTCCCATACGGAAGGGAGCGTTTTCGGAATTTTATTATTCGATTTAGTTAACTAGAAAATGGCGAAATATTATATTGGAACTTCAAAAATGTTACGGATCGGCGCGTTTTTACGCTGCTACCATGGAAACGAAACATCTATCATGAATTTAGGTGAAACGCATCGAAGCGAACAACTCGACTACATGGACAGAAAGTTTATAAAGTATCAAGACCAAAGATGGCTCGTTGGAAAGTGTATTTTCCCATACTGAAGGTAGCGTTTTCGGAATTTTAATATTCAATTTAGTTAACTAGAAAATGGCGAAATATTATATTGAAACTTCAAAAATGTTACGGATCGGCGCGTTTTTTCGCTGCTATGGAAACATCAATCCTGAATTTGGGTGAAACGCATAATATTACGGTGACAGGATAACCCACGTGAAAAATTTCATCTAGATCTGCCAAGCCATTTGGGCGCTACAGTTGGACAAACAGACAGATAGACATACAGAACGACCGATGATAAGGGTCTCCTATAGAGGAGATCCAATAAAAAAAACAAGAACAACATAATACCAAAACCATTGGTTTACTCCGTGTCCAAAAACAAAAAAAGTAAAAATAAAGTCCGTCACCCATGTTCTGAAGGTGTCAGAAAAGATTTGACATGAGTGAACGTCATACCGAAGGTCGATTCACTGTGCGGAGCCAGGTATCACCGATACCGATATGTTTGAGACATTTAAAAACCTTTCTTTTCAGGAATTAGTGACAATATTTGGAGGAACGGATTAAATAATACCTGG
This sequence comes from Styela clava, assembly GCF_964204865.1. NCBI lineage: Eukaryota > Metazoa > Chordata > Ascidiacea > Stolidobranchia > Styelidae > Styela > Styela clava. The sequence goes on from NC_135254.1 coordinate 7,727,341, forward strand.
TCGGATTTAGCTCGCGTATCATAGTTTACCAATGTATGATCTTGACTTGATGAACAATAATGGTGAAGAAATTATTTCATTACTTTTTAACAATATTAAATAAAATGGGAAAAAACAGTTATTCTATTCAAAACTACCATCAGATATCATTCCTTTTGTACAGAGTATCTCAAAGACGTTCATGACTAAAATTGGTAATGTTTATTTATCTTGGTGATCTAAAATTAGACTAGAAATAGATTAGTAATTTGCCAGGCATGACACAACAGTATTGTCTGCCTGTGGGCTAATCAACGGATGGTTATCAATATTATGAGGTAAAATATTCACGATACATCGATTTTAAAGTCAACAAAACTGGTTTGGGATGTGTTTATTTAAACTTAAAACGCAACAATCGTTGCCTGGAGCTTTAAATTCAACTTTATGAAGAATGTTCGATCTTCGAAGATGATATTTTGGGTTTCTCGTGGATTGAATACGTCAGTATACTTTTTACCGGGGCGTTGTGCTCAATGTGTCGTAGATAGTTTTGCTGAAGAATCGAGTTTTGTCTACGGTGTCACATTTTTGAATATGGCGGGAGGAAACGTGGGTAATCGGATGTTTTTATTTGTGCCGATTGGAATTGGTTTGTTAGTAGGAAGTGTTCTAACTATCGCTTATGTTAGATCACCATTTTCAGCTCTCCCGGTCAACGATACACAAGGCATGGACGACTTTGATTGGGTAAATTTAGAAAATAAAGACTTACAACGCGGAAGGAAAATTGTATCTGAATTAATAGGACCAGAGTCAATCGCAGTGGATGAGCATGATAACCTATATACTGGACTCCAGGATGGCAGGATAATGAAAATTATAAATCCCGGACAAGCAAACCAAACAGTTATCGACTTGACAAAATCATTCGACTTTGCAGAAGGAAGCCATCGAAAGAAAAAGCGTCCTCTTGGTCTTCGTCTCCATGGTTCAAAGTTGTATTTTGCAGATGCTTATCAAGGAGTCATTATGATCGACTCAGAGTCACGGACTGTCATAGTACATTACAATGACGTCAACCCTCCCTTGGTGTTCCCAGATGATTTGACCATGACATCTGATGGAAAAACGATATATTTCACTGACGTGAGTTTAAAATGGGGTTATGATGACATTATTTTTTCCGTTCTTGAAGCTGAATGCACCGGCCGACTTTTTAAAATTGATGTTTTAACGAAAAATACCGAACTTATTTTAGATAGTTTGTGTATATCGAATGGGATTGAAATCGTGGAAAATGATACTCATGTTCTTCTGTCCGAACACAGTCGTCGACGTCTTGCATTGGTTAATCTCAAATCGAAAGAAGTTGTGCGATATATTCCACTCCCGGCTGGTCCAGACAACATAAGGAAGAGGAAGAACGGTGGATATTGGGTGGGAATGCCCTATATTGCAGAGCCGGGACACTTTGCGACATGGGGTCCCGCATTCCGCCAGATACTTGCTGGCGCACTAGGATCCGACGGCGCCCTGACTATGTTAAACATAGACCAAGGAGTTGCTGTGAAGTTAAATGAAGACTTTGAGCCAGAGAGTATTCATTTAGATCTGGAGGGCAAACTGTCTCAAGCTATCACAGAAATATCTGAACTGAGCGACGGAACACTTCTAGTTGGGTCTTTCATGGCGAGTGGAATCGTGCTGATTGATCCTTTATTATCTGACTGAAAATATTTCATGTAATTTAGTATATATATATATGTCGTATGAACTCAGTTCATCTATTACTGAAATATGGAAATTAATTAAAATGTTTCGCAAATTTGATTTACTTGTAGAGCGCCTGTATTCTATTGAAAAAATGTATCTGAAATGAGTTTGACATATTAAATGATATATATACGTCAGCGTCTACCAAACTGGGATTTGAGAACTCCCGGAATCCATGACGCACGCACAGTCTACAGGGTGTCCATAAGATATATTGAGTATTTCGCCAAGTATCGAAATCTAGTCTAATCGTTGAATTAATATTGTTATAAATCAATAGCAATAGCATAGGCCAGGGTTGAGCAATTACTTTTCTGAGTGGACCAGTTACATATAATAGACTTGGTTACACTGGGCCGTAGTAAGCTCAAAACTCATTATAAAAACTATGAATAAAACAGTTTAAATACATCAGTCCAACAACTATAAAAACGTTTAAATATTAACAAGAAGCGCAATGCAACAATCAGGGTCATTATGATATCATTTTCATCGATATTTTTAACGGCAATTTATATCCATAAAGTTATAGTCGCAATTTCAGCAGACACAAGTGGGCCGGATGAAACACTTCGGTGGGCCGGATCCGGGATCCGGCACGCGGGCTGTTATTTGCTAACTCCTGGCATAGACTCATGGCGTAAACGGTAATATCAAGATGATGCTGTTAGATAAGTATACCGCAAATCTTGTTTTATTTTTACGAGAAGAAATCATTTGACGTAAATGACAGATAAAATAGCAATTTTGATTAAATATTTTCTGGCAGAATTTTACAAGTAAAAAATTAGCGTTTGTGAGAGAATTTTCCTCTACAGAATATCTGTTGTCTAATGAAAAATTACTCCACACCAAGGAAACAGCCGAATCCTAAAATTACCTTTCCTCGCAAAAAAAACACACCTCTAACCAAATCAGCCACTAATCTGATAGCTCATTTTACTCGAATTTAGCTTTTTACGGATGCTTTTCAAGCAAACAAGAGAGCAATGCCGAAATATATATCGACCCGAAAGTCGCGCAGCTCTACCGGTGAGCCGAGTTACTGAAAATATCGGCAGACAGACGACTAATGCGGAATTGAACGTGTTCTCCTTTTGGTAAAATCAAACAGCGAACAAATATGGATGCTCAAATATATGAATACGTAAAAGAAATTACTACGTCAAAGAGTGAAACTACGGGTGAAATGACTCTATTTAAAAAAAATAACACAACTATTTATTGTCCATGAGACGCTAAATGTAGCCTACCTGGTGAAATATTTTTGTTGGTACTTAACACGTTGCGCTTGCTGCAAAAATTGAAAAACGATGAATACGTAGCGGTGGTCAACGGCCGGCAACCAACTTGTTCATGGACGCCATCTTGTGCCATATTTGGGAAACGCGAAACAATGGAGTCTTATGGGAAATTTTCGTCGTGTTGTTGTACCGAATCGAATAAGTCAGCTGTTATAAGGACTAGAATGAAGCCGAAGAGTGGATTTTGAACTTTAAGCTATATGCTATCTAAATTAACTTTTTCTATCTATTTTAACTTTTTTTAGGTTTAGGCTGTTGATGGGCGCCAGATGCTTCCAGTCACTTCTTTGCTCCTGTTTTTTTATTGGAAACTATCTAATCATTCTAATGCCTTAAATTTGACCACGCAACGTAGTACCATTTTAGGTCATTTTTCGAAGATTTATAGTAATACGCCAATTTACGCTGTAAAATATCTCTGCAACAATCCTACAATGTCATTTGTTCTTCTAGCACAGTTTGAAGCTGAGCAGTAGGACATTATGGAGCTTGACAGACGAAAAATGTTAACCCGGAAATAGACACGGCCACTGAAGCGAATTTGAGTCGGCCGGTTCGACGAATAAATAAAACTTTGCATCTGTGACATCATAAGGAAAGCCATTGTCAAATGGTTGATCATGACGATTAGCCAACTCACTTCGGAAGCAACTCGGAACCGGTAAACTTGTCTTCAAAACCAATTTAATGCACTATAAATGTAATAATTGCATTATTCATTTAAATATCTTCAAGTTCAAAATTCCCCCTCGATTTCATTTTAGCCCCCATAGCAGCTAACTTATTTGATTCGGTACAACTAGAAGAAAACTGCTCATAAGACCCCATTGTTCAGCGTTATCCAAAGATGGCACAAAGTGGTGCTCATGGACTAGTTTAACATTGGACAAGTTAGTTGGCGGTGATCTTTTCGTATTAATACGACAACCTCATGTTGTAGCTTCGCAATAAACTGAAAATGAAAGCAATCCAAAAAACGAAACGAATGAGGATGCTTTGAAAAATATTATCCGATTAACTGAAGGAAAAAAATCGCCACAGATAGCTGCCTTGTTCAAATAGAGTGTTGCTTTAGTAGCAGGTGTTAGAATGGGAGCATATGCCGGACTGCAGTAGAACATTCATCTGGTAATGCTACCTAACAAAACATTTAGATTCTACTTACTATTTTGCGATTGCTATAGATATTAAAACAAGAAAAATATGCATGTTTGTCATGTTATCACGCATGTTTCATACGAGGTTAGGAAGCATCGAAGGTTTGATTTGAATGCAAATAAGTGAGACTTACTACCTTACGTGTCCATGTTTTTGTTTGCGATCACATCCGTGTTTCCCAATATGCACTTCATTGCAACGGTCTGATTGAATTCCAAAAACCTCGACAAATAAGATTAACATACGTGACTTACGCAATGTACATCAGTACCGGAAAACAGCAAAACCCTAACGTTTTTAGCTGTGCAACGATGTGCCTGCCCTTAGGATAGGATAGGAGGATAGGATTTACATATTTATCCTGGGGGAGAGGAAAGCCGATAAGACGGCTTATCCATATGGCGAACCACGGCCTCTCGTCCGGTTACCATTCCAAGTCGGGTATGGGATTAGATTGACTGTATTGTTTGTTTTCGGAAGCATGGACTTGGTGGTGGAGGAGGAAGCCGTAACCGACCAGCGGTTACGTGGACCACCCAACGACGGCGAGGAGTCCAGCAATCCTCTCGCACATAACCATCCTTGTATAGGATTCGAACCTGCGAACCCACGCAGAGTAGTTAGAGGTGCGGTGGCGAGCGTATTCCTAACGCTTAGCCCGTTGAGCCACACCACCGCCACCTTCGCGGGATAATAGATGTTTTTTCGTCAGGATGGGCGGGGGAGGGGTGCGGTTTATTTTTTCTTGAAAGTAACGGGGACACACGACTAAAACAATTTTTAGAGGGAGAAGTGGATCGTTTTCGTGAAGTTCTATTTCCGGGAAAAAATTACTCCTTATTCGCAGTTAATTAAATCTAGTCCCATCGATTTAAATACTTAAGGATGGAAGATGTCGCTAGAGTTCTATCAGTTTCTTTCAGATTTTTCCTAAGTTCCTTTGGACTGCTGACACTTTCCGCTTATGTCATATATTCCGGTGGCTTTAATAATCGTTGTATAAACAGCATTATATATATTATTTACTGATATGCCAGACAACGATATAAGCTTTTTCCCAATTGAATACATTCGTTTCACAAAAAGACAGAGTAGATAAAATGAGAATATCAGTTATGAATGAACTAAGTTCCCCTTCATAAATGAACTAGGTGGAAACATCCGTCGAAAGAAGAGGGTCCACTGGAGGAGGTAGAGGATCAACCAAAGTGATTCCATTTGAGATGGCAGATCCGAGTGCAAGTGTTCCGTCGCTCAGTTCAGATACTTCTGTGACACCTTGGGACAGTTTGCCTTCCAAGTCCAAATGGATACTCTCGGGTTCAAAATTTTCGTTTAGCTTCACAGCCAATCCTTGGGATAAGTTGAATTTGGTCAAAGTGCCTTCCGACCCTAATGCGCCGGCAAGTATCTGACGGAATACAGGAGCCCATGTCACAAAATGTCCCGGTTCTGGAATATATAGCATTGCCACCCAATATCCACCATTCTTCCTCTTTCGAATGTTGTTTGGCCCAGCCGGGAGTGGGATGTGTCGCACAACTTTTGCAGATTCGAGATTGACTAATGCGAGGCGTCGATAATTGTGCTCGGACAGAAGAACATGAGTTTCATTTTCCACAATTTCAATGCCGTTTGGTAAACACAAACTATCTAGGATAAGTTCGGTGTTTTTGGTTAAAACATCAACTTTAAATAATCTTCCGGTGCAATCACCTTCAGTAATGGCTAAGGTGACGTCATCGTAATTCCACTTTACACTCATATCAGTGAAATATATTGTTTTTCCATCAGAGGTTATGGTCAAATCATCGAGAAACAACAAGGGCGGGCTGACGTCATTAAAGTCCACTATGACATCATAAGTATGCGACTCTGAGTCGATCATAATGACTCCTTGAAAAGCATCTGCAAAATACAACTTTGAACCATGAAGGCGAAAGCCAAGGGGACGCTTTTTATTTCGTTTGCTTTCTTTTGCATAGTCGAATGATTCCGTCAAGTTGATGACACTTTGGTTTGCTTTCCCAGGATTTATGACTTTCACCACCCTGCCACCTTTGAGTCCAGTGTATAGGTTATCATGCTCATCGACTGCGATCGACTCTGGTTGCACTAGTTCAGGAAGAATTCTTCTTCCGCGTTGTAAGTCATTATTTTCAACCTGTGCCCATTCAAAGTCGCTCATGACGCGGAAATCGTCGACCGGAACAGCTGAAACTGGAGATCTAACATAAGCAATAGTTAGAACACTTCCGATCATTAAACCAACTCCAATTGGCACAAATAAAAACATCCGGTTAACCTCATCTCCTCCCGCCATACTTGAAAATAGGGAACGTTATTAAAATTATACTCTTTCACCAAACTGCGACGTATTGCGGATAACGCCACCTTCTTCAATCTGCGATGATACTGTAATGCAGTTTTCAAATCGATCGTCATTTAAACATTCCTAAAGTAGAAATTAAAGCTCGAGGCAGCGACACGAGCGTGTATGCCCAATACACACCAGTTAAGCAGCTTTGTTAAAACCATTGTTTGAATTTTTTTAATGCTGCGCTGTAGTTAGCCCACAGGCATACAATAAACTTTTGGTTGGATTTGGAGGCTAACGAAGTCAATATTGAAAATATCTGAACGATTTTCAAACCTACCTGCCCGGTCTGATGATGTGATGCGATTTGGCCGTTTGTGAGGTCAGGTCCAAATGCGATTAGTCTGTCAGATAGATCGGTTTACCGTTTCAGATGTATGGACTTTGAATGAAAGATACAAGACCAACACGCTCCCTAATTGTAATTTTACCCAATAAATTCGTGTACGACAGGGGTCGGCAACTTACGGCCCGCAGGCCGGATCCGGCCCGCGGAGTACTATAATCCGGCCAGCGATGCTTCATCGGATTATAGAAGCAAACCAGCTGTTTTGACGATTATATATTATATTCTTTACGCAACAGAATTTATTACACGTGTAGACTAAATTATATTATACTCTAACAGATATAAAATTCACTATTACTCGTTTAATGAGCTTATAATTTAATTATAATTAGACAAATGGCAACAAAACGCAGAAGAGTTGATGCTAAGTGCAAAGGGTTCAATGGCGCCGAAAATATTCAAATGGAACTTTTTGAGATGCAATGCAATGAGGAAATAAATCTATATTGTATTCGAGAAATGTGTCACTGCTTGATTTTTATTATAAAAAGTATCATCCGTTCAGTTTTTAACTCTCTAGAAATATGCGCGGCCCGCCAATGACTTACGACCTTTAATTTTGGCCCGCGAGCAACAAAAGGTTGCTAACCCCTGGTGTACGATGTAGATGATAAACCGCAGGACTCCGCTACACGCACGGCTGTGGTGTGGCGCATCGTGCTAAGCGTTAGGAATACGCTCGCCACCGCAATTTTGATTACCCTGCGTGGGTTCGCAGGTTTAAATCTTATGCGGGATGATTAGGTGCGAGAGGATTACTGGCCGCTTTGGGGTGATTCACGTAACCGCTGGTCGGTTACGGCGTCCTCCACCATCAAGTCCATGATTTCGAAAACAAATAACTGGCTAACTAACCCCATACCAGACAAGGACTGTTAACCAGAAGAGAGGCCGTGGTTTGCCATGTGATTAAGATATCTTATCGGCTTTCTTCTTCCCGGGATAAATATGTAAAATCCTATCCACGACCGGTACAGTAAAAATACTTCAATTGTGATATTATGCTCGGATAAAATGCAACAGTTTGTAAACACGAATTTACTCTATCACATAACCATTAGTCAAACTGAGCCCCGGATACCGTTTTTTCCATAGAACCCGACCAAGGGTAGATAAAGTCGTGACTAGGGCTGGGCATTTTCGAATACCTGATGATTTCAGAATCGAATCGAATATTTTTTTCGAATCGAATCGAATCTCGAATACTTGGGAGATATATAACTGTATGTAACTTTCTTCTTGTATTTGGTCCTCCAGACACATAAATTACTAGAAACGTAAAATACATCACTCAGACAGATTGCTGAGCGTTCACACACAATAAAAAACACGTTTTCATCAATAAATCACTAAAGAAAAGAGTCACATGTCAGAATTGCGTTGAAAGAATATGACTTCAATAAAAAAAATTGAGAAATTTACCTCGACAATTGGCGGAAGGAAAAAAACAAGATGGCGACGATTCGAAATTTCGCTCTGAACCGATTCGAATAATTTACTATTCGATTCGAATATTCGATTCGAAATGCCCAGCCCTAGTCGTGACCCATCAGCGATGGATGTTCCACGATCTTTGACCCCGCAAAAATCTTCCTATACTTCACTGTTGCCAAATTTTTTATGCTTATTTTTGAAGAGTTGGCGCTTATAAACTGGGTTATACACTCAGAACCATTATTCCAGTTGAAAACATTTAACCACGTGCTCCTTACAGGTACTGATAGTTAATTTTAGTCTCGTCTATCGAAGATTTTTCGGGACAAATTTTTGATTACTGCAACTAAACTAAGCTCACGGGAAGACATTATGACATTTAATCTACTTGATTGCAACTATTTCTTGGAAACAGAACTGAAAAATAACATGCAAAACCACGAAAACAACCCCTGATTTCCTCCACGACGTACATCATGAATTATGGCGGCTCTCAAATATCAGTTTAGCAATCATTACCAGGGGGTAAACAGGTATGCGAGTGGAGTTGTGGACAGCTAGCGAATCCAGTCGGAAAATGTGAACGTTCAAGAGTCTTAATTAAGGGTCTAATAGGCTTTTCAAGCCACACAAATTTCAATGTATGATACAAAATACATTTTTTTGCAAGAAAACATTTTTTCAATTGAATAGAGTCATTTACAAAAAGACAGAGTCGTTTATGAATGAATCAAGTTGCTCTTCACAATTAAACTAGATAGAAACATCCACCAAAGGATGATCCACTAGAGGAGGTAAAGGGTCAACTGAAGCAATTCCATTTGAGATGGAAGATCCGACTACAAGCGTTCCGTCGCTCAGTTCAGATACTTCTGTGACAGCTTGGGACAGTTTGCCTTCCAAGTCCAAATGGATACGTCCAGGTTCAAAGTTTTTATTCAACTTCACAGCCACTCCTTGGGTTAAGTTGAAGTTGGTCAAAGCGCCTTCCGACCCCAAAACCCCGGCAAGTATTCGGCGGAATACGGGACTCCACGTCATAAAATGTCCCGGCTCTGGTATATATGGTATTGCAACCCAAAATCCGCCGTTTTTTCTTTTCCGTATGTTGTCTGGCCCAGCCGGGAGTGGGATGTGTCGCACAACTTTCGCAGATTCGAGGTTGACCAATGTGAGGCGCCGATAGACGTGCTCGGACAGAAGAACATGAGTTTCATTTTCCACAATTTCAATTCCGTTTGGTAGACACAAACTATCCAGAATGAGATCGGTGTTTTTGGTTAAAACATCAACTTTAAAAAGTCTTCCGGTGCAATCACCTTCAATACTAGAAAAGGCAACGTCGTCGTAATTCCACTTCAAACTCATATCAGTGAAATATATTGTTTTTCCATCAGACGTCAAAACCAAATCATCAGGAAACAACATCGGCGGGTTGACGTCATTATAGTTTACTATGATGTCATAGTTTTTAGTTTCCAAGTCGATCATAATGACTCCTTGATATGCATCTGCAAAATACAACTTTGCGCCATGGAGACGAAGACCAAGAGGGCGCTTTTTCTTTCTTTTGCTTCCTTCTGCAAAGTCAAATGATTTTGTCAATTCGATGACTGTTTGGTTTGCTTTCCCGGGATTCATGATTTTTATTATCCTGCCATCTTTGAGTCCAGTGTATAGGTTATCATGCTCATCCACTGTGATTGACTCTGGTCCTATTAATTCAGGTATAATTTTTATTCCGCGTTGCAGGTCATTATTTTTAACTTGTGCCCATTCAAAGTCGCTTATTTCGTAAAATTTCTCTACCGGAAGAGCTGAAAATGGTGATCTCATATAAGCGATTGTTAGTACACTTCCGACCATCAAACCAATTCCAATTGGCACAAATAAAAACATCCGATTAACCACGTCTCCTCCCGTCATTTTTTGTAATGAGGGGCGATGTCAAAATCTCAACAATCTTCTAATTAACTACGACGTATTGCAGTATACGAGTTAAGCTTGGATGATACCGTATTGTGGTCTTCCAAGCGATTGACACTCAAACACTCTTCATATAGTTGAAATTAAAGCTCTAGGCAACGATTATTACGTCGAAGCTTAATAAAATACGATTAGCCAGCTTTGTTAACGTCAAAATCATTGCTTGACGGAAGATTTTCCTAAAACCTCTGCGTTAGCTCGTTAGCCTACAGGCAGACAATAACTTTTCGGTTGGATTCGAAGTATTGGCGACCGCGAGTGTATATAGGCAAAAGACATAGCAACAGATTTAGATTTTCAAACTTAACCGCCCGGTTCGATAACTAGCTGCGAATGCACTACGGATAGTCAATTTGCGAGTCATGGCCTAAATGGGATTACTGTAACGATTTTACCAGTTTACTGTTCAGCCCTAAATGGGATTGATTATCACAAGTATCTTTACCAGTTTTCCGTTCCTCATGCATGGATGGTAATCGGTGTAAATTCAATACTTCTTCTTTGCAAAACCTTCCATCTTGTATTCTGTACGTTTTAAACCTTATCTTAGGTTTTGCTTGCTCTCCCGATTTTATAATCATATTTCAATCATTTTATTGTTATGCCGATTATGGAGAAATAAACTTATACTATACTTATAAACAAAGAGAGAGAGTGATGCTCAAATATATGGACACAAAATAGGTTATCAATTTCCCACAGAAGTCCATCGGTACCGCACCACAACAGCTGATCATCAAAAATCAACTTGCGCGAAAGAGGAACCGCCACATGGAGCGCAATTTTTAAATTTGATAACGTCATCGCACACAAAAAGCGAACTGCGTAAAGGTCACAGGCATTTTTGGAAAAAATAAAAGTAATAGCATTCTAGCGAAAAATACAATGTTAAACCATTGAAAATTTCAATGCGATCGGTCCAGTAGTTAATGAGAAAGGTGATTTTTTTTATAAGAGGAAGAAAATACTAACTTGATCAACAACAACATGATAACAAAACGATTCATTTGTACATTTCGTTTCCAATGATAACAATCGCGTACATTACACAGATGAAAAATATTTACAGACGGGTTCATTTTTTATACAAAATCGTAAATTGCAGTTACTATATTTATCACTACACAGACGGAGACCCACGCGATTCGGTTGACAAAGAACTCCGCAAAATGCCGTTACCTGCAGCGATTACGTGAATAACCGTAGTAGACAGATTGCAAACCAACGCAGGGTAATAGCTGATGCGATAGCGGACGTTTTCCTAACGCAGAGCATGTTAGCTCATCAGTCGGCGTCATGTATGGCAATGCACAGACTATAATCGGGTTTGTTCTCTCGTTCATATCCCATACAGTAGGAGAGAACCTATGAATAAGGCTTGGGGATACGTCATAGAAGAACCGAGATTATGGTTCAATATGACTTTATTCACTGAGCGATAATACAACATTACTGATCAATCACAATCATACAATGCCTTTTGCTGAACCCAATTAATTTCTTGACAATGATCCTCTTTTTGTGACAAAAAAACTCAACCCTCAATAAGATTTGCTTATTTTAAAATAAGCCAAATTTAATTCTGTGAACTTGCACAAAAAGCAAACAAAGCATATGTCAGAATAAGCAAAATATGGATAAAGATCAAAATAAGCAACAAATAAATGAAAGATTCTCTGTTGTACAACTCTTTTCAGTGCTTGGTGGAAGGGACTTATTTACTGAGAAATACTCATGAATGGCAGAATTCATTTTTATTCACTGCACTTGTGATTCTTAAGTAACTTGTATAAACCAGTTTCTTACTAATTACAAAAAATGAATATTTTTCTTTTTTGGTTATGATTTTGTTTCAAGATAAGAGAACTAACAGAAAGTGTACGTAAACAAAGTTGATACTAATCCAAACAAATTATTTTATACATATTGTTGCAACAAGTAGAATAACATATATTTTCAAAATAGAAACAGGTATATTACCCTAAATTCCCATAATAGAGTTGCCAGAGAAGCTTCAGTCCATCTCAGTTTAGTTTTTTCAAGCAGTGAATACACGCAAATTGTTTTTTATACTCCTCTAAGGCATCGTATTCAAACAAGTATAACATATAAGGAGAAGATTTTTATAAAATACTATACTTTTCAAACTTTCATAATTCGATAGTTGAAGGTACAAGGCTCAAACGGCGAAAAAGTAGAACTAAATCTATGCACGACTGCTGTGCATTTTTTGTTGTATTCGCAAAATATCAAATACAGTACAAAACACCATTTACAAGCCAATTTTTTTAACACAAGGAATGAAAATTGTATAAAAACATGTTCACAGGGACGATAATTTAAAAATAAATTTAAGAAAAATATTTCTACTCCAAGAAATAAATATGATTGGATACAAATAACACAAACGACAGTTAATCGACTGAAAAAATCTTGAAATTATTACAAAGCAATAAAGTATAGTGGCAGTTGTAATAGACGATTTGATGCTGTAATTGAAAATTATTTGGAAAATTAGAGCAAGGGTAGAGATACTCTATGAAATTTATAAATAAATTTGTGAATTCTGACCGACATTTTTCAGATGTCTTGCTGACAGTAAGGTTAAAGCAGGACCAAAACAAAAATTTTCTAGAGTAGAGGATTGACACCATTATTTTGCTGCATAATACATAAATCTGAAGATAAATTTTTAAATGAATTTGAAAAAAAAAAAATATCCAGATAAATACACGCTCAATCTGAACTTCCAAGAGAGATGTGAAAGGTTCTCACAAGCTATACAGGTACATTCTTGATAAAGAACAACAACCATTTATTCGAAGGTAGGCCCCCTTATTAATGAGCAAGGGCAGCATGTGCATCCTCAAATGGTCAACTAAAGATCAGTTTTATCTCTTGAGAAAGGTGGAAAACAGGTAAGCCCACTTGCAAGAATTATGACAGCAGTAAAGGAAATTCACATATGTGAGTATGTTCTATGAAGAGAACACTGAGTTGAGACAAATTAGAATTGTTATGTGCAAGATACAACGAATGGTATCTGATCTGATTGAAAGTGAAATCCCATATAAGCCAGTGGTTGATTCACCGGGGGCCAAAATTAGAAGCGGAGGATATCCGCGGACCGAGAGAGGGGAGCGCCTGCAAGGAGCAGATGCTGGTACATATAACTGAGATACTAGTATAATTGAATTGGTATGTTTATACACATGCTTAAACTGTGATAATGATGTAACAGTGAGCGGTATTTAGAAAGCAAAACGGTAAAAACAAAGTGTTAAACTATTTGACTTAAGTTCGCCGGGCCATATCAAATCGCTACGTGGGCCGTAATTGGCCCATGGGCCGCAGTTTGGGAACCAGTGTTCTAGACAAAGTAACACTCTCGAGATGTTACAAGGCCATGATTGGCTATGAATAACCACCAAAAGATGGTATACGAGACCATGCTTGACTATGAATACCAACTACTCATGACAGTGAAATAACTACTAATTAAATGTTCCCTGATTCCTGTAAGCTGTACCTGATCTGTGCAGTTTATTTTGTGCAGTTTCAAACACCACAGAGATCAAATAATTCATTTGCACCTTCAAATGGCTCAAGATTAAACACATAGTCCAATGTTGGAGGTGGAGACAGCCTCAGTAAAGGAGCAAAATCTTCTGTTTTCAATAAGTCGAAAAGATCGCCAGAATCATCAATCGGATCGAATAGCTCACTGATAGAAGGTGGCGCGTCCATTTTGTCATGTGCTAAGACATTGGTAGGGATCTTTGAAGATAAAACTGGGGGCTCTTGAATTGGATTTTCTGGCTTCAATAGAATAGGCTCAGGCAGATTTTCTGGAGGAGGCACAGGAACAGCTACAGGTGCAGATGTGGTAACATCTTTATTGACAAGGAGAACAGAAATAGGACCTGATGAGGATCGTAAATGGATTTGATACCTCCTGTCACCAGTTGCTGTTTGTTCGGGCACTGGTACTTCAAGTTGAGTTCCAGAAGGTGCTTGAACTGCGAGTAACGTTTGATCTTTAAAGCAACTACAAACATCTTCATGTGTAACGTAAGCCAATTTATTGTTGTCAATATCATCAGTAACGTTTCTGATGCTTTGATGAACCCACATTTGTTGCTGATCAATTTCTTTTTCCTTTTCTTCTAATGAATAGATCTGTGATCTCAGGGCATTTATTTGTGTTGAAACTTCACTGTTTGTGCCACCCGGTCCTGCTCCCTTCCATTGTATACTATTCTTCGAACGTTTTTCAATTAATCCAATTCCTTCTAGCACATTTGTTATGTCGTAAATGCGACGTTTTTGCCGCACAGCAAGCTGGTCCGCGGCTACTTTTAAATCCAATATTCCGTCTTTTGCTTCTTGTAACAAAGTAACGAATTTTGTTGTTAGAAGGCCAAGAGACTTCTCATGCCGACTTGTTGAGGCATCTGTGATAGACATGGCCCCAGGAACAATTCAAAATAATATTATTAGATAGCTATTTTGGCTATATCAATGCTAGTGATAGCTGGAAAAATAAAACATCAACATTTATTACTAGGCATTACTGCTCTACACAAATGGTGGCAGCTTTATTAGAAATAGATTTATTAATGTATCCAAAAACAAAATATTTACCTGTAAGAGAAACCTAACGCAACAAGAAGATATTAATTCAATTAAGACCAAACAAACAATCTAACTGGTTTTCTAGAGTAAAAGCATAAATCAGTTTTTAAAAGTATGGGTCATACTATGTATATACCGAAATAATGCCATGGTCATAATATGCGAGAAATAAAACATGATAAAAGCAATTAATTTTTAATATGGAGCGTTGCTATCTTACTGAGACTTGTTTGTTTAGTTTAGTGTTGTTTCAACTAAGTACATACAGTGACCTCTGTTAATTGTTAATGACCTCTGTTAGACACGCAGACTCAGTAGTGTGGGCATACCAAATTTGCTGAATAGCGATAAAAGTTGAACTGGTTTTTAAAAATTTCTTCAAATAGCATAACATACCGAATTCTTGGAATAAATGACTTCAATGATGTCATGAATTTGCTTATAACTGACTACATTACAGAAGAGCCAATTAGCATGATGTTGGGCATCACTGAGGAGATTCTGGGGACAAATTTGAACGAGCGTTTGAAGGAATATTTATCAGAAAAGTTCTGTGTTGGCGCGTTTGATAGCAGATCTAGCTGTTTGATTGGGGTAGGAGTGGGATATACTGGAGATAAAGAAGAAAAATCAATGAACTCGGACACAAGCACAATTCCAGTTCATGTACGCCAAACTGACGCAGTCTGGAAAGAACTTCTCGATGGCACCAAAGAAGAGCGCTTAGGCACTAAGAATATTTTTCATTTGTATGTTTCGTGTGTAAAATATGAATACGCAGGACAAGGTATTGCAGCTGAAATGTGTGAAAGAATGCAAAAAATTGCAATAAGTCAAGGTTGCAAGAAAGTATCAGCTATCGCAACAAGCTACTATGCCCAGAAAGTTTTCAAAAATTTTGGGTTTGATTTCATCAAGTCAATTTTCTATGAGGAATATATAGACCCAGTAACTGGCAACAAGATATTTAATAACATGCCAAAGCCTCATGAAAAAGTAGTTTTTGTCATGAAAAATCTGTGATTGTAAATGTGCAGAGTGACCCAAATAAACATTACCTATACATTTTTCATAATTTCAATTTCAATAATTTCAGTAACTTTAAGGCTGCAATTATCAGGGGAATCCCCATAAAGGTGTGTGTCCGAGCGATTTAACAATTTTCAACAAAGGACGGTTTCACAAGTTTGTCTCCAATGCCAAGGAGATCTTTTGGAACCAATATGAGAGAGAACATAATTTTTGTATAAAGCTTCCCAGATTTCTGAAATGCTTCATTTTTAATCTTTTTTAAATAAGGCGATATTTCATGCAGCGATTTTTCTTATGCGACAAAATTTCCTGTGGCAAGATTTCCTACGGCGAATTTTCCTAGAACAATTTCATATATCCAATATAAATTCAGTTATCATAGAAATAATAACTCATTGATTCATTATAAACTCATGACATATCTGAACATTAAATTGTTTCTGCTTTATTGAGAATATTATGTGATATGAAATCATTATGTATTTACTAAATGTTGAAACAAACAAAAAATGATTTTTTGTTGGAAATTGATAATAAAATTATTTGGATGTGGTTTTGTCTATATTATTCAGTTTATATAAGTTGAAGTATCAGTTATGCATAGTAGATGGTTGTCAAAGCTGAAAAAATATAAAAAATGAAATACATAAAACTACCAATAGGTTTACGAATGAATCAATTTAGAAAAAGCTTATTTGTACTAATTTTGGTACTCCGGAGGTATGTGAACCAGGATAGCGGTTTAGTGGACACCGGAACATAGTATATGTGCCACTACCAGGTTAGGCCCTAATTTTATTCCAATTTTCCTTATTTTAGTTCTATTATGAGTTCTATGGACTAGCCAAGTGACTCCCGTAGTATTTGTACCTGAAAACACATACTACGTTCCGGTGTAAACTATCTGCCATCTTGTTTCACATACTTCAGGAGTACCCTTATTTTAGAGATTGCTTGAGACTGACAGAATGGGATAAATAAGTTATTTGCAAAACAAGGAGCTATAGAAAGTTAGACATCGAAAGAGAATTATTCACACACGCATGCAAGTTTAAAAATAACAATTTGCGCAGTCACTGCCAGTTGATTTTGATTGCATATATCCGATCAATTATAAGTATTGTATAACTAAATTGTTTTACAGCTTGTTTGATCAGTTACAAGGGGAATGCTGCAGGGGAGAGAGGGATGCTTGTTTGTTTAGTGTTGTTTAACTTGGTGTACGCTCACTTTATTAACATAGTACCTCAGTTCGTTAACCATCAAATATACTGGTAACAAAAAAATTATATCACCGTAGTTTGCAGATAGCAAGTACGCAAATGGCTTCTTTTCGTCGGTTTACGAGTCCAAGTCAAGTATGAGAACAGCTAACCCTTTAATTAAGTATATGCATAGGTTCAGATAATGGAGGAAACTAAAGCAAATGATACAAATCACCGCTAGTTCCCGAACTTGTAATAGAACTAAAATAAGAAAAATCGGAATAAAATTATGGCCTAACCCTAAAATAGTACACAAACTACGTTCCAGTGTCCGCCATCTTGGTTGACATACTTTGAGAGCAAAATTTAACCTACGGTATGTCATTGAATTCCAGGTTGTAACTCCATTCAACAATGTCTTCAAATAACATTACATACAGGATTCTTGATTCAAATGACTCCAATGATGTCATGAGTTTGCTTATAACTGACTACATTACACAAGAGCCAGAAAGCATAAAGTTGGGCATGACTGAAGAGATTTTGAGAAAATATTTGAACACACGCTTGATAAAATATTTATCAGCAAAGGCCTCTGTTGGGGCATTTGACAGCAATTCTAGCTGTTTGATTGGGGTAGCAGTAGGTTATACTGGAGGAAAAGAAGAAAAATCAATGAACTCAGACGCAAGCATGATTCCAGTTTATGTACGCCAAGCTGAAGCGGTCAGGAAACAACTTATTGGTGGAACTAAGGAGGAATGTCTAGGCACTCTGAAGTTTCTACATTTGTATATTTTATGTGTAAAAAATGAATATGCAGGACATGGTATTGCAGCTGAAATGTGCAAAAGAATGCAAAAAATTGCAATAAGTCAAAATTGTGAGAAATTATCGGCTATTGCAACAAATCATTATGCCCAGATAATCTTTAAAAACCTTGGATTCGACTTCATTAAATCAATTTCCTATGAGGATTACATCGACCCAGTAACTGGCAACAAGATATTTAAAGACATGCCCAAGCCTCATGAAAAAATGGTTTTTGCTGTGAAAACACTTTGATTATAGAACAATGAGAGTTCACTGAGTCGTTTCTAATCGTTTTAAAATATTATATGACATAAAATTATTGTATTCAAATGTGAAATTAAACAGGAAATTATTTCGTTCCAGAAATTATTATTAAATCAAATTTACTGTGGTTTTTTGTCTACATTTTTTAGTATAAGTTTAAAATACCAGTTGCGAGGGGTTGCCAAGAATCAAAATAAGAAATTATTTAGGCATTAGAACTCTTGAGCTTCACGAATGAATCAACTCAACGAATTTGATAGGTTGTCCGAGATTAATGAACTATAACAAACATGTTTTTAGCAGAAAAATGAGCTACAGAAAATGTGATATATAAAAAAAGGATTATTTTTAAAATGAAGGCATAGCAAGTGATTAGCAACAAATAGAGCAGCCATTACCAGTTGATCTTGATTGTATACATACAATTAATTCCAAGTATTTTAGAAAATCCAGATTAAATACATGGCTGAGTCCATACAGTGTCTTCAAACTTTTTTAAATATTTCATTTTATAGACTTATCCTGGTAGGTTTACATTATTTATTGTAATGTATATAAAGCATTCTACATTGACACAGAGACTTCAGAAAATGCAATTGAATACAGTTACTTACATATCATAATATTTAACTGAACAATTTCACTCCTTTTTAGCCATACGAAAAAGCCAATCATCTAGAACAGGGGTAGGCAAACTACAGCCTGCGGGCCAGATCCGGCCCGCAGAACAATATAATCCGGCCCACGAAGCTTCACTGAATTATATTAACAACACAACTGTAATGACGATTATATTCTTTACGTAACAGAATTTGTTTTGAGACACTAAATTATATTATAACCTTACAAGTATATAATTCACAATCACTCGTTTAATGAGCCTATAAATTGATTATGAATAGACAAAATGCAACAGAACGTAAAAAAGTTGATGCTTAGTGCAAATGGTTTAACGGCGCAGAAAATATTCAAATGATCAGTCTTCGCGCTGCTTGAAATTTAACTGAAATCTGTGTGACAAAATGTGATTCATTGGCTATTCCCTCGGTTTTTAACGTTTCAAAAATATGTGCGGCCCGCCAATGACTTGCAAGTTGCAAAAGTATAATATAATTTACAATCACATAATCACTCGTTTAATGAGCCAATAAATTGATTATGATTAGACAAATGGCAACAGAACGTAAAAAAGTTGATGCTGAGTGCAAATGGTTAAATGCCGCAGAAAATATTCAAATGATCAGTCTTCATTCTGCTTGAAATTTAACTGAAATCTGTGTGACAAAATGTGATTCATTGGCTATTCCCTCGGTTTTTAACGTTTCAAAAATATGTGCGGCCCGCCAATGACTTGCAAGTTGCAAAAGTATAATATAATTTACAATCACATAATCACTCGTTTAATGAGCCAATAAATTGATTATGATTAGACAAATGGCAACAGAACGTAAAAAAGTTGATGCTGAGTGCAAATGGTTAAATGTCGCAGAAAATATTCAAATGATCAGTCTTCGTTCTGCTTGAAATTTAACTGAAATCTGTGTGACAAAATGTGATTCATTGGCTATTCCCTCGGTTTTTAACGTTTCAAAAATATGTGCGGCCCGCCAATGACTTGCAACCTTCAATTTTGGCTCGCGAACGACAAAAGTTTGCCGACCCCTGATCTAGAATTATCAGTCATTGTCTGGCTACAAGATTTCATATGATTCAGCGAAAAGACAAAAAGCATTTTATCATTTATATTAAATCATTTACATAAAGCAATAATGTGAAAAAATTGACGCATAATGGATTATAAAAACAAAATTGAAAGAGAAAAATCACAGCCCTGTCATATACCGGTATATAAAATATAAACGTCTAAAACATTTATCTACACTTCACAAAACCAGGGATCATTACTATTGATTGAATATACACAATTAATTGCATTTGGTTTAATTTAAAAAGTTTTGAGTTCATACAATGTCTTCACAATCTTCTTCAATTAAATATTTTATCTAGCATTTTTACAGACTTACTTTGCTAGTTTTATTATGCATTGTAAATAATGTCTATAAAACATTCTACATTGCGATAGAGACTTTCTGAAAACACAATTGCATACAATTACTTACAGAATATGGATTCATAGAGATTAGCACAATAGATGATATTTAACTGCACAATTTCACTCCGGAATGATGAAAATTTTTTCTAGCCATACAAAAATGTTTTAAGCACTGCCATATATATAAAATATGAATGTCTAAAACATTTATCGACATTTCACAAAACCAGGGATCATCAAAACCGGCAGAATACATTCCAACTTCCAAGGTAATATTTTCAACGAATTGAAAAGCTATATTGAGCCAAAGTATCAAAGGTTCATAGATGATCTCTTAAATATTTAGTTATGGGCTATTCCAAGTGACACTACAGGACAATTCCAGAAATTTTGCATTTTGTTGGATGCAATATATTTTCACATTTTCAGCTACATGTTTTGTTTCATTGTCCGAACAGTTGCTTTATTGAATATGTAAAAAATTGCACAAAAGTTACACCCAAGACTTACTTAGTAGATAAAAAAATATAGTAAAATATAGCGTGACACTACAGGACGGCAAATCCACCATGCACTAACAGTACGTTGTGTTGTGCTGTAAATTTTTGCGATGATACAGTAGGAGCCCATAGTATTTTCTGGTGCAGTAGCTGAACTACCCCTCTATGTGTTGCTCAAGTTACTTAATGTAACACTGTAAATCCATGCCAATAATGTGCATATTGTATGTGACACTACAGGACGTGACACTACAGGACATTTTTCCACTTCGGAATAGCGGCCTCTATCATCTCTCAAAATTCTGGTAATAAATCGTTAGATGGGTGAAGAAATGTCCTACAGCACTGCAAACATTTAAACTTTATTAACTTAAATCCAGTGTGTCAATTCCATATGGAATAACTGTACCACACAATCAAACACTTTGTGTCAGGAATCATCACAAAATATGTCAATTATACCAAAATTTCTACATTTCAGGCAATTTTTTATAAACCATCAAAAACCTGGGTGAAATTTTAAATTGTTCGATGAAATGAATGCAGTCCAATAAATTTCCAATGTCATTTGATATCAAAAATGAAAAAAAATTACTTTCACTACACATTTTGAAAAATTGATGGAATTCAACTTTTGCTTGGAATGGCCCTTATAAGTTATATTTGTTGTGGCTGGGGAGCCAGATATGTCAGATGAAGTTGGAACTACCAGAAATTTTAGTGACTCCAGTTTTTAACCTTATAATTATTTTTCAACATTTATAATATTCTGATACATGATACAAATAGTAAAATCTATCGTTTCCAGATCATAAATTTTTAAAATTTCAATTCATGATATTATGTTAAAAGTTAAATTTATATATTTAAAACTTTATATCATAGTTTTGAGTCCCGCTTCCACAAAACTGCATTTGGGCATATATTACATGTTGGTGGTCAAACTTAAAAAGCAGAAGCCGGAACCACCTTTGAATAATGTTAATTTCATTGCTCGAGACTAATGAAATATGACGAAAAAAGTTATTTGCAAAAAAGAGATACAGAAAAGACCTTGGAAAGAATCACAAAATGCATGCAAGTTCCAGTAAACAGTTGCAGAAACTGTTTGATTAATTTTAACGACGACAGTTCTAGTAATACGTAATCATATCACATTATGATGCCCTAACTTTGTGTTTTCCGAGAGAAAGGAGAGAGGAATCACCACGATGACAAATAGGATAGGAATGACGAATCGTGCCTAGTCATGGTTGGTGATGATCAATGAATTGAATCATATAAATCAAGGTTGACTATTCAAAGAAATTTTGATACAAGGTCGAGGTGAAATTGAGATAAATTAATTTTCAATGTTTGGACAGTGATGGACATTCATATGAATC
Source organism: Styela clava (assembly GCF_964204865.1). Classification (NCBI taxonomy): domain Eukaryota; kingdom Metazoa; phylum Chordata; class Ascidiacea; order Stolidobranchia; family Styelidae; genus Styela; species Styela clava. The sequence goes on from NC_135254.1 coordinate 7,749,591, forward strand.
GATATTTTGTTCAGTCCTGACTCCTGACTAAATTTGACACTGATTTATAAAATCAAGTCAACAAGATGATGAAAATGAATTACCTTCTTACACTACATGTAGAGTATAAAAAGATTGAATCTATAACAAGAAATTTATTTGAGATACTGTTTAGCGATTGCCGATAGGATACAGCTGCTATTGCATAGTGTTAATCCGTTACAGCAGGGGTGTGTAACATTTTTTGTCAGTAGGGCATATAAACAACTTTAAACATCTAGCCTAGCCTCACAAAAATGCGGAATGTGGCTAGCCTATCGTTTAGCCTTACAATAATAAAAGTACCTCGCGCGAAAGCGAAACTGCTATAAGGTGTGCAATTTTTGATGACGTCAGCGCACATGAAAAACGAATCCCAGAACCCACAAAGTTTTCTCCAACACACAGGAACTGACACAAAATTTTATCTTTATTATGTACACTGTACATATTTAAATAATTATTGTTGTTTAGGTACACGTTTGTTGATATTTTGGGTATTTTGTATTGCGTAAGAAAGAATCAAAATAATTACCATTGTTTCTTATGACAAAATGAGTTCCAGTACTCGGACAAATCGTTAGTCGAACACTAATCCGGAACGAATTATATTAGACTAGCGAAGTATCATTGTATGCTTGTAGGCGAAATGGAAAAGGGAATAAAAATATTCTTAATCACAGAAATGCTACTGTGAAATCTTTTTTCCTTCAATAAGTCTGATTATTTTTTTTGTGAGAAATCCAATGGTGATGTGCAAATAGAAAGAGGACCAATTATGGACTGCAAATGGACAAGTAATCAATTGACAGTATTATCATTCAGCATTATTGCCAAACTTTTTTATATCAGTTTATATTATCTAATTTGCACAATAATTAATTTGCTATTAACTATATCAAATGAAGAAATTCACCTTACGGGTACTGTATTACGCGTAAGGTGTTTCTTCTTCAATTGATATAGTTAATAGCAAATTTTAGAACTGTCACAAAAAGCACGCACTTTTACAAAATATCAATTGAGAAAAATAAGGAAAAAATTGAATTCCAATTTGCTATTACAGTATTACCTGTATACAGATGTAATTTATTGTTTTTGTGATGTCTAAAGTATTCCAGAGTGGTCCGCCATTACAACGGCGTTGTAGTGTTTGTTTATCCTTGGTCCATGCATGATCAGAGCTTCCTCACAATCGCACCTGTTCAAGTTACGGTTGTGCGACAAGTTTGTCATTGCTTTTTTATCTTTACCTTGACGATAGAGATGACATATCATGCGTAAATTTGCGCCTATATCACTCTTGCTGCTATAACAAGGTCATATTTCATATGTTTGTATGTATATTTGTCATTTTATCATAGTGTGATTATTTTTTTTTGAGTGCAAATGCGTCATAATTTATAAATACACAACTACTTTGTGTTTACTTGGCAAGAAAAGTATTTTGACAGTGCAAGCGATCAACCTTTAGCATAACCTTTAGCAATCAAAACACAAAGAAACAATACCAGACTGTTTTGCTTACTACGCGCATAGCGAGCCAGCTGTGTAATTATCAAGCGCTGATTTTCAATTCAATAACTCGCGCCAGCTTTAGTTTAGGAATTCCACTTTGCACGCGTTTGAAATGTGACATAATGCGCTTTACATCAGACATAATACATTCCATTCTCTCTCATGTGTTTACTACAGAGCTCAAATTGAAAAAACTTTTTCTCGAAAAAATTTTGAATTTGTTTTATACAAACGCGATGGAAAGAGAGAGAGACGCGTCACGTATTTCATCGACCGTTGCCAGAATCTATTTGATGCCAGCTTTTCAAAGAAGGCTAAATGATGTTTCTAGAATGTTTGAACGAAGAGAAATGACAATTTTAGTTATGGGTGTCAAAATGGGCTCAGATTGGCGAGAAATAAAACAAACTTTTCAGACCACAAGGTGGCATACAACTCTAGTTTTGTTTTAAATTGCTTTGGGAGTTTAATATTAACTTCCACAAAAATACACAAACTGACAAATACATGCTGACATGGGGCATCCGAACGTTCAATTTGAGGCTCTGAAAGACTAATAGTTGCTTTTGGCCGTCGAGGTGGCATAAAACGATTTTCAGATTTTAGATTTGTAGATATAACAGTACTGCAGTATGAATTTGATTTTTAGTCGCCTAGAGTTCAGTTCAGTACGGCACACTATCCAAGAATTTCCCCTCATTTGATTCAATGAAACAAACACTATGTGTCTCACAAACGTGGGGCGTCTGGCACGACGGCAGATGCGTCATATCGCGCTATGCTTGTCTGAATAATAAACTAAATTAATCTCAGCCTTAACGCGACCAAAATTGCCGTTTTTTGCTAAAATCTCTCGAATGCCACGGTAGCAAATTTTTTTTCTTCAGTAAATCTGATTATTTTACCCCGAGGAATTCAATGATGGCGTTTTCAGATTGTGCTTTTCTGTACAATACCTACGGTACCGGTATCTGAGTATTCAAGTGATGGTACTAGTACCGGTACCAGCACGGTTATTACAGTACTTTTACAGAATTACCGGTAACTACTTCTGTCAGTCTGTTCGGTACCTACCGTACTTTCAGATTTTTTAGCAGGATAATGTACGGTATAGGCCTATTACTGTAAAACCGTACCGGTACCATTTTCGAACAACTCTAAGTATGACACACTACCGTAAACGCAGGTAACTTCGGATGGTTTATAACTTCGGATGAAATTTTCAATCGTTTATATCTCGACTAAATTACGTCATATTCTGCTTCTGGCAGTTTCTATAGAGAGTCCTTATATATCTTAATCTCTTATCATATTCAGTCGCCTAATAGGATTTATTTTTTGACACAAAAAATTACCTTTTTGCCAAAAATTGACACCTCGCTTTTGAGCGGCTAAAATAGCGACTTCTATCGACGCTAACTTCACTAAAAGACCGTCAATCGCTAGAGGGCATACACAATGTACAAGGAAAATTACAGTGATCACGAGATGTCGTACGAGATTCAAGTAAAATATATTATTTTGATTTAAAAATTTCGTCAAAATATCGACGTTACGGTGCTTACGCTGAACGTGACGTCAACAACGTGATTCAATTTCGCTCCATTTAAGGCCGACGTCACATTGCGTAGCTCGTGCGTAACTCGCTGCGACATTTGAACGCCAGACTATGTGGCGCCACGTGTAGTTAAATATAAAGTGAAAACTCCTACCTGATCCTCGTCACCAAATCCTACAAAAACTTAATTATAGCCCCGGTCATATGCTGTTTATTTATTGTGAATCGGATTAATGCACATTAAATTTGTGTGTTAACATTTCGGCATTCTTCGACCGTATAGATGTTGTTGATACGTAAGGCTGATGAACAGCCAGATACGCGTATCTATACTATCACAATGACAAGGTTTTACGATCGGCGATGATAATATATTAAGAGTAGAATGTTGCACAGGTGAGCATGAAACTCTGCACAGGTGCACACAGCAGGAGATTGGAGGTTTTTGGCGTTTTTATCCGTTTCATGTCTATCTGCCTGTGAATACATTATATCTGAATTATCAACACGGCCACAAGCTACACTGTTCCATATTGTTGTCCACTTCCATTTTTTTTACTTTTACTACCTAACGTAATTCATCATCCATTTTTCTTTTTTATTATTTTCATTCGTTTCATTTTTATTTTGTATTAAAAATTGCTTTCCATTTTTACTTTACGACTTATTTTATTCGTCCGTTTTTTATTTTCATTTGTCCCATGTTGTCTCATTTTTGTTTCGTATTGAAACGATCATAATAGCAAGATATAGCACTTTCATGAAATTAAGAATAGTCAAGAGATAAATGGTTTAGTTTTGCGAAACGTCAGGAATAGGGCTGGGCAAAATTATTACATGCGTTGTATTTTGAAGCATTTAGCGGTAATAATTATGGCGCGACACTGTCAAAATCGTCGAGTAAAGTGCTGAGTTCGCAAATTCCGCAGATAAAATTGTGAATTAGTCGGTAACGGTTTTAGCTATAATAACCGTTGGGGTATTGTTTTGTTCAAAAAAAAAGTTAAAACTTGAGGGAAATAGTTATAATTAGTGTCCGACCCGCTATCAGGACCAAAAGCCTTATGACAAGTATAAATGCATAACGGCCGATTTATTCAATCATTATTATAAATAAAAATTCAGTATTCGCACAATCGCGGGTGCAAAGCATAACAACATCAATCATCGTCTTAATAAATATCTCCATCTCGGCGACGATAATAATATCACCGTTCGCTTTAAACTCGAACGATTAATAGTATACAAACGGTGATAAGTAAGATCAAAGCCAACACGTAAGATTAAATCAGAACAAAATTAATTTGGGTTTTGAAATCAGTCCTTCTTGTCTTCAAGAGCTGTTGCCGATGTAAACACACGGGTACACCAGATATATAAAACTTTGATGTCCGCCGACCCGGAAGAATTAATAATCACAAAAACGGCCGTCATAGATGAACGTCAGTGTGCGACACGCAAAACGAATCACGGCGTCGTAAGTTCTACGCAGCGACGTTATCACGCGTCACTGATCACGCAGACATTTCTCTCTCACGACGAAGTGACGCAAAGCGAAAAGTGGCCATCCGAAGTTATAAACATTTGGAATACAGATCGGCAGGCAAATAAAGTCAATAATTTGAATGAAAAAAAGTATTGATTGATATGAAACCGAGTTTATCGCGAGGAGAAAGGCTTCAATGTATTATATTCCAAGTTTGGCTTCAATTGAACAATAAACGGCGGAGAAATTGTTCATAATATAGTGAAATCATCCGAAGTTACCTGCTTTTACGGTATACCGGTACCGGTATATATCGAGCAATACCGGTACCGGTATTGTCTCGTTTCAGAGAAACGCATTTTACCGATGATCAGACACCCCTCTTTTATGAGCGTCTGGTCGCCCTCAATATTGGTGAAAATACAGTATAATGAAGTCGCGCAAAGTACGCGGAACCGGTGCCGGTATCATGCAAACATTCCAGCATACGGTACCGTACCTCAACACGATTATGGTATGTATCTGCCGTTATATGCGTGCATATCTGCGTGTTACCGTTCAGTACTTGCTGAAATTCACTGTACTAGCAGAAGCTTAAAGGTTGAAACGCCTGCACCTGACCTTCCTCCTGTACAGAGCGAGCAGTTTGAATTTGACATGAACAAACAAATTCCGCAGTACTGTGTTTGGAGTCAAAAATTTTAATGCGAGGGTCATTTAAATAGTTGTACTATTTGGTTATATATATTTGATATGGATAAGTATATACTGTATCTATATAACTAAGTATGGGCAATATTATAATATAGAACGTACACAACTAGAGCACCGTAGTTTTGCGATCTGTAACACCAACACAAAAAAATGAAAATATATACCAGGGTTTTCAGTCCAACCAATGACATTAAACAACATGATAGGCAACTCTGACGTCACTCCGTAAGACTACAAGCGAAAGATTGTATTCCATGAAACGCTCCAATGCACATATTTCTCGTCGCCTTTCGCGACCGTTTTCAGCTCGCTTTTGCTACTCGGCGTCTTCTTTACGTGTAGTACCTGCCTTTTTGCGACTGTAACGAAAGAGAATAATCTCTATATCTAAGAAGTTTTACTCACTTGGAAAGCTGGAATGGCAGACAAGCTGTAAAGAGCAATTCTGGACATCATAGACGTTTTTATCAGAGAAGATTACAAACGCGATAGCGGAAAGATTTGTGTGGAACATTTTGCAGATAATAACAAATTTCAAAGTTAGTAATTTTAATGTTTGCGCTTAAACATTAAAATTTCATTTAAAGAGGGTGTCATACAGGACAGCAAAACTGTTTTTACTTCTACTAGCGGTGCTGTGACACAAAGTTTGCACCTATCGAACTTGCTTTTGTAGGTGAATTAATTAGACATATTACATATTCAGTTAATCGTAGGTAACATTGCTGGGTACATAATGCCTCGTAGATAGGTTTGTTTAAATTTAGGAATTCAGCTCATAGCCCACTAATTAATATTATCTTGTATGCCCTGCATTCAACTTGCAGCCTTACCGATCACCTGACCATGCTCATTTAGTTTGTCTCGAGCAAGTCTTCTTGAAAGATTTGTGTGAATGGAAACTACCTATATGTTTTGCCTTCCTTCGATTTTAGAAGACAAATTTATTCTGAGGGATTTCGCATATAATTCTCATTGGTTGTTGGCTGTTTATAATTCCTAATAATTGTCAATTCTGATTATACCAAAGAGTTAAAAAAAAAATTACGTAATTTACTGGCACCTCTTTCTTGTCAATACTCCAAGCTGAGGTAATAAACAAGACAATACATTTATGTCATTTGGAAGCAAAATATGCACACTAATTAATAGTTTGACACATTGAGATAACACATCATCAGAAAATACAAGTTGAAGATATGTATGACCATCACATGGTATTTAAAATTAAAAAAAAATTAATAGCGGTTGTGGAGTATGAAAAGTTCAAGACAAAGAAAAGAACAAAAGTTCATAGCTCATGAACTCTCAATTTTGCCTCCATTGCTTTGTGAAGGCCAATATAATTCGAGTGGCTGAATTAGTTATCTTTATGATAGCAACGATTTTGACCTAAAATTAACAAAAATACTACAGTATAAACTCAATGTTTTTTTAATTACATTTGTCCTGACGTTTGGTATCTTTTTTGTGTCACCAGCATACTAAGGCCAGGCTGAAATGATTTTATAGTACCAACTCTAACTAACGAGGTCACATGATCATGGGCTAATCTGGATCTTTGCGAAAAATAATTCCAGTAATGCAAAAAAGTTATTTTTATAATTTCATGTATAGATCAGTAAAAAAACACATGACATATTTTTTCGACAAGACATTTCGCACCACATTGCGTGGCGTAGGATTGTTTGAATTATTATTGATATTGATTTTTAGTAACTAAGTCGTTGTATAATTATATTAATATACGAACACATGGAAATTTTCTGTTCTAAGTTGGTCTTCGAATTTGTCATATTGACTGCTGAGCTTATTGTGTTTTTTCATTGTATTGATGGAAATATGCCAAATTAAACAATGTGCTTCAGAAATTTGTGAAATGCAAAAATATTGCAACTCTCATTTTCTTTGAAAACGCCACCTTCTTCATGTACTTTGCGTTTAATTTAATCACTCAAGTGTTTTATTCAAGTATTCTTTTGCTAGCTTGATGTGTATTCTTAATTGGGTCAAAATGTGAACAAAAAAAAATTAATTTTCCAGAACTACTTTCAGTAAATTGTTTTCTGTGTGAATAATCAATTTCACTTTAAAAGGTTTGAAAAATCTATTACATTTAGATATAAAAAAAACTTCCAAAATACTATTACAATTATTGCTAAGCGTTCGAGGGCCGCACTGGAAGTTCTCTGGGGCCACGAGTTTGACATCCCCGGTCTAGATTGAAGTTGTCCAAAATATATATAACAGTATTTTATCATGAATCATGATTATACCCTTTCCTGAATTTCTTCTATAGTACTACCAAAAGTTGATGAACCAAATATAACACAGGTGTAGTGAGTTAGCCGTAATCCTCATTTTCCAAAGCTGTTTTAAGTATGTCTGGCGTGTTTTGTGACTTTTTACAAATAGGACCGCTTATGCAATCTCACGCTTTAGAATTTTTTGTTATTTTCCTTAAGCCCTGCAGGATGTGGGGGCCATACACAACTCTACCGGAGGGTCAAATGTCTTTGCATGCCTCTATAGGTTGTTCTTCTATTGCAAACATTTATGGAGTACTCTAATTAATTATATTTCTTGGAATCACTCGGTCACTGATATGTCGCCAGACTTCTGATATCTCCCCTTCTGCTATAGTTGTCCTGTGAATAAATAATAGGAAATTGAGATTAGACAATTAGTTGAAACTTTTGCTTTATGTCGGCTTTATTTCTTGATTGATATACTTACTATTTTTGCTATTGCCTCTTGTGCTGCAGGAGTCTCACAATGCTTAGACAGGTTTGTCCACATTCACATCTAAAGAAAGAGAGGAGATTTATTAATTTTCGTCAAGAATAAATGAAGCAGTCTATATGATTTAGAATGGAAAAGCTAATAAATCCATTATCTCATGTTTAATGTAAAAAATGTTTTACTGAATTTGGTATATAAACCAACTAATAAAGGAATTTAGTCAGAAAATTACAAGCATTCGTGGCTCCATATACTTGAGGGATCAGACTATACAATATAGACCGGTATGAGGGAAATGTTAGGTGAACTTGTTAACCCTTTGATTCAATCCTCACTGATTAAAAAAAAATCTAAATGGAGGTGCATGAACTATTTGAAACATAAGGGGTAAGTAAATATGCAATTTCGGCAAATGGGCAACTACGTACCGTACTGAATTAATAACTTCGTAGTATTTGACAAAAGCTGGCTTTCCCACATGTACTTAACAGTGCGGTGCCCGGGTGTGATATACAACGATAGTATTTACCTTACCTTTTTCCGATTTCTTTTTACCTCAACTTTCCAAAATATCATTAAAATCGACAACAACTGTCAAAGCCGGCACGAACACCATTCGTGCTATGCCTTGAAAGCAGCACACATCCGCTCGTTTTCGTCTCGTCAAATATGTGCATTGGAGCGTGCTATCGGATACGATCTTCGGCCAAAAATGCCGTAGTTGCGCATCATGTTGTTTAATGTCATTGGTCCAACGTTGTGCAGCTAATATACAACTATCACTGGAAAAGAATCTTATACAGTATAGATAGTATATGCAGCCTATATTTGTGCAAAAAGCAAATATGCGAAGACATCTTAATTAGGCGCGGCGGTGTGGCTCAACGGGCTAAGCGTTAGGAATACGCTCGCCACCGCACCTCTAACTACTCTGCGTGGGTTCGCAGGTTCGAATCCCATGCAGGGATGGTTATGTGCGAGAGGATTGCTGGACTCCTCGCCGTCGTTGGGTGGTTCACGTAACGTACGGCTTCCTCCACCACCAAGTCCATGCTTCCGAAAACAAACAATACAGTAAATCTAATTCCATACCCGACTTGGAATGGTAACCGGACGAGAGGCCGTGGTTCGCCATATGGATAAGCCGTCTTATCGGCTTTCCTCTCCCCGGGATAAATATGTAAATCCTATCCTATATGGCGAACCTTGGCCTCTCGTTCGGTTAAGTACGGTACCAGGCGACGCTGGGCACGAAAACACTAACTAGTTACTTTTACAGATGCATGCACTCGATGGTATACGTTCTTTCAGGTGATAAGACGCTTCAAATACGAGATCAGCATTGGAAGTTATTGGAATGAACTTATGCACCCTCCTACTTCATCTTGTTTAAAACACACACAATTACAAAAACATTACCACACATCACTTATCTTGAAATGTTTGCAACAAGCTTATTTGAATCCGTCTATCGCTATGATGTAAAATTAGTCTGTTTGGATAAAAAAAAGAACCACAAGACATTAGAAGGTGATCAATTTATTTATTTACATCTGAAATTGTAGGTTATACAAATTATCTCATAGATATACATGGTATAATAATACTGCAAAATTAATCAGGTAATTACGTTTAAATGGTAAAGTTCTCAGGTTAAGAAAAATAGCCAAAAATGTACAGCCACACGAAAATACTACCACTAAAGCAAGCTATTGCTGAAGCATTTCAAAAATTTTCATTCCATATTAGACTAATCATGGTATGCATATGTACACTTTGAAATCCTTTCATTAAAAAGTGTTGGCAGAATAAACATTCAAAAAAATAAGACAGAAGCGCTCAAATGCAAAAATTTATAAAACATTGAAGTTCTGTGATGACCATTCAGGTTGCGGCATCACAGTTCGAAACACTCTTAACTCTTCTATCTAAGATTTCACCAAACTTACTTCAACCAAATTAGAGTTTTGTTCAATCACTGGAGTAACAGACAACACCAAGCAGGAAAATGTTTGTTTTACAATGCTCCTTAAATTGGTAATTATAAAAAAGCATTGCAAATGAAACTTCAAATAGGCACTTTCAATTGCAAAATATACATTGTTAGGCAAAACGATGATGTACCAATGTTGCCATGCCAAAAGTTGTACTATAGAATACACAAAAAACAAAAACAAAATAAATCACTGGCACAAGAGATAGTACAGGAGATGTGAAACAACGTTTCAGTCTCAAATAGGGCTGGGCATTTTCGAATACCTGATGATTTCAGAATCGAATCGAATATTTTTTTCGAATCGAATCTGGAATACTTGGGGAGTCAATGGGAATGTGTAATTGTATGAGAATTGGTCCGTGTTCCCACCCAGAGTTGTCAAGTGGCCTACAACTATAGTAACAGCATTAAATTTGGATAAATTCCTGACAGTATTTGACCCCATTTCTATTTGACTAATTAAGACTTGTGCCTTGGGAGAATAGCATATAATACACAAGCAATAAGCAAAGCATATTTACAAGAATGAAATAAAATTACAAGAAAAAGAACACGATTACATTTTTAATTGTGTATGAAACGATTATACAAAATGAAAATAATTTTTTACAATTGCTAAATTTTGCAAAAAATAGCTAAAGTTTAAAAAAAATCAGAATAACAATAAAATTTCACAGATTGGCTCCACAAAAACAGACACCAAGTAAGATTTTCTGCAATAGGATCAATCACACAAGCTTTTTGAAAACTGCAAATGTCAATTATTCACACAGCCACAAAATGTAGATGTAGTAGGATGGCTTTAGTTTTGTAGATTCACCATTTTTTATCTTTTTACGCTCTCGCTGGAGTTTTTAGTAAACTGATACAGCACATTCTTAATGGGAGAGCAACCAAGTTACCAATATATCAACATTTTAAGCAATTTCATTCAAAAATCTGTCATTAAAAACCAATCAGAACAACTTTTTCTGAAAAAAGTGACGATACAAATTTAATATCAAAGTGGCATAAACAGTTCAGAAGGTGCCTGGTATGGACAAGATGGAGAAAATATGTTCAAATTCCAACATAATAATCAAGAATGAAATGATAGTAATTCATGAAACAATATCTTATTTTGTGAAAATATAAAATAATTTTTTGGAATGTTTCTTTTTATAATTTTTATATTTAATACTAGGGAATGGACAAAACAATATAATTTCATTGGCATCTGAATATAATAAAACTATAAAACTCCACCCTGATATTAACATCAATATGTTATTTCAACTCATTAGTCATGGAGAATAAGTTCATATTCGAAAAACAACGGATTTTAGGAACATAAATGAATTTGGCCTTTGTTGAAAATTTGAATTCTGATTTATAAAATAGTTCAACTGAGTTTTTTAACATTAAATATAATAATTAATAACTGGAATTAACTTATCTATACGGTGACCCCCAAAAAAATTGGCAGGTTGAACTCAAAAATTATGCTATTCCTATTGAGGGAAATTTGTTTTAGGAGTATAATGCTCTCAATGCATCATGCAATTAAACAGAAAATTCGATGTTCAAATTCTTAAAAGAGAACATCTTTACCAAGTTTCCACCTCTCCAGATCGACTATTTCCTAGTCAGATTACCAGAGATAAACAACATATGACAAAAAAAGGGCTCGGATGAGATTTTCTATATAAAATATTTTAACTTTTGTCACTAGAGAGCAGCAGTCTCATCTTCTGCATTCTCATGTCCATTATTTTGCGCTGCCTTATGGTTGTTCGATGAAGTTTTCACTCCGTTTGGAATCTGCTTTTTTGGCACTGTAACTTGGAAAGATTTTTTCACTTTCTTTACGACAGGACCGGTAATCTCACCAGATGAATTTTCTATGAACTGGACACTCAAATCACCTGATTTGCTCGCAAGACTAGAACTGTTAAAAAGTAAAAATATTCCAAATTAAAATATCATACTTTGAGGTGGCTAAAGTATGTGATATTGTTTTGAAGTAGGAAAATTGTTATTAAGTTAGATTAAAAAAAGTTTTAGACAGAGTTTTAAGTTAAGTTTGGTATCATAATAATATCAAATGCAGACCACCATAAACATTAACAACATGTGTCTCACACGGCGCTCCAGAAGTGTGTGTACCAACATGGAGGTAACTAATTTTGTTCGCCCACTTTACGTCAAGTTGTGTAAAGGTCTGAAACCTGCGAACAGGGGGTATATTCACTTGGCTAACACAAACAGTCCCCAAACTCGTAATAGAAATAAAGAAAGGAAAATTGGAATAAAATTATGGCCTAACCCTAACCTGGTACACATACTACGGGAGTACATCTGACACTATGTTAAATTAACTGGAAGTTCCTTCTACAAAAGAAAGTCTAGAAACATCATGAACAAACCTGCTAGAAATTTTAATCTCAATATTCTTTCCTGTTATTGATTTGATCGTACGAAGTAACCTTGTCCCACATTCAACAGAATGAGCAATGTTCAATATTAAATCTCCTTTGTAAGATTTCGCTGCCGGACCATTTGCCTGCAGAAATGTCAATGGTTGGAATTGAAAAAGACACGGATGGTTTTGAAATTCAAAGATGGTACGGTAGCCACAATATAAAAATTGATTTCAAGACATTGGGTGCTATTTGGTCAAAGTAGCAAACATTTAATGCATAGCAAAGAGAAAGTAGCATTTCAATCATATTTCAACATTCGAAAATCAGTTTGTAAATGCATGCAAGTACTATATTTTACAATAATATCTGATACCGTGCATGACTTTTGACATGCATTTGCAATCAAAAAGAGGAAACTAGAGCGCGACTACACACTGAAAAGAATTTTCAATGTCTAAACCACATGGCAGACACAAATATGGTTTATCGGATGGTGGATGGAGTCACAATCAACCATTATTCTGATATGTGCTCCATCCTGCTGTTAATGCACACAGGATAGAACCTTTAGACCAATGCAGGATTATCAGTGGTACGTTGACAAGCGTAACTCTAACAAATTAGGATGGTGGACTGTCAGTCCAATGCTCCCTTCCACCTATATAGAATAAATATACAAACAACTTACTGGTGCAGTGATGTGCAGTAACGTCATTCCATCAGTATAAGGGGAATAGGACAAACCATTAATATCAGCTAATGGTAATCTGTACTTGATTTTGAATGTCTCAGGATGTAGAAGTATCAATGCTTTATCAGACATCACAATTGTACAGCTCACAGCCTGAAACATAATAATTTTAGTATAACTTTATGGTATAACTTTATTGAGAGCAAAAACGGGAAATTCACTATTAATGGGGATACTGAATCCCTTTGTTTGTTAGCAGTGAATTATCGGTACTCCTGAAGTATGCGCACCAAGATGTCTCACAACCTGAACCATAACCTGTTACACAACCTGAGTTCAGGTTGTGCGCCATCTTGGTGCGCATACTTCTGGAGGTCCGAATTATCTATACAGTCACCAGACCCTTTTACTTTGTCGGGAGAGTTATTTAATAAAATGATTCATGTGTCCCTAGAAAAGCACTCTTAGTATAATATTTACAATATGGTTTAGCTAATTTTGATAGAAAATTTATTTTGAGCCCTGAAATAGCACAAAAAATAACAACACACGAGATAAAAACACAGGACGGAATTTTAAGAAAGTTGCCAAAACTCTTAACAGCGTTTGAACATGAGACATAAAATTACAAAATGGGCAATATGACATGAAACAAAAGCGGGAAAAAACATTACAAAATTCAGTATAATCGGACTGACTTTCATACATTTTTTGAGCTCCCAGATACATATTATTTTCTATGTGCACTCACCTTTCCATCAGCTCTATTTATCTTGAATCCCTCATCAGCAAATATGATATTATTGTCATCATTTATCGCAGAAACTTTCTGCCATTTCTCCTGTCTTTTTAAAGACACATAATCGCCTTGGAATGGTGCAGGTAAAGAAATCCAGTACAGACTCTTTTTGTCTAAATAAAAATTATAAAATAAAGGGTTTAATCGAAGGTTTAGATCAGCAGATAATTATCATGAAAACACTATATATGGGTATAATGTGTGGAAAGACTGGCAGAAAACAAAATGTGCTAAAGTTTTATCTTATTTTAAACTTTTTTAAAAAAGAATAGAAGATGTTATGTCCGAAACTAAAAAACTACCGTGAATATAAATGATATCTGCATGGTAAACACTATGTGCATCTCAGCAAAGTATAAACGAGAATATCGGTCGGAGACCGAAGACTTATCGTTCGAAAGTTAGGAGATATCCCAAGACAGAAACTGCGGTTTCGATTCATTCGCTCTTACTCCATAACGACATCGTGTGTCTCATCACTAATTAATTAATAACTCGCTAATTATACAACATAATTCATCCAAAATCAATAGGCTTCTGGTTCGGGATATGATGAATGCATTTGAAAAACTTGGAGCAGATTCAACCTCGCTTTCGTGAGATATCACGTCTATCTAACAGACAAACAGACAAATACCTTTCAACATACTTACCGATCTTAAGACCGATAAGTAACAATGATTGTGGATTTATTGGCGAATAGATAGTTCAGTTCAAGAACTTTGAATATAGAATATATTAAATGGAAATACTTTAAAACTATAGACAACCAGATGCATGTAATACAATTTGCATTCTGCAAAGATAATTTACCTTTGAAAAGTTCTGAAGCTTCTAATTTCTCTTTCAGTTGCGCTTGTCTTTCCTTTGACAATGATTTGCGATAGACTTGACACTAAAAAGTATATATAAATTTTTGGTATCGAAATATGGTAACAGACAGCAGTATTGTTAAAACTAAATAAAAATCAACTTACTCTCCATTTATGATGCATTTCTTTCAGTTCATTATGAGCAGTTTTCAGGCAATCATATTTGCATGTCGGCCATTTTTTATCGATTGGAGAAGTAGAAGGCAAACCATCCCGAAGTTTTTTATAGAACAAGTATATCTGAATAAAAATAAGGCATATGATAATAGTCAATCCTTCTTGAAATAATTACCATATAACCAAGAGTATTAAAACTTTGCCTAGTAATTGTAACTGGAATCTAGAATTAGAATGAGCCTGTTAAATTAGCAACTGCTGTATAATATGACGATAATTTTATCTATGTCAGTTAATTTACACAAATGAAAAAAATACTTAATTAAATAAAATAGGGCTCATGGCTAACAAATTTGACTGTATACAGTTGAGCAAGAAGAAAATAGGATATAGATCAGTGGTTTCCAACCTTTTATGGCTTGTGATTTGAGAGGCGTTTAGCAATCGTGCCCCCCTGTTGTCATTGCAGTGGTATTTAGTCCTATTTATATCGATAGATTCCAAATCCCATTATGTTCAAACAATTCATGCTCAACAAGGTGAAAACACACTGTGAAATAACCTTATCAAGAAATGAAACTAAGAAGAACAGAAAGTTTTCTTGTATAGGAGAAGTGGCCCCCAAGGTGGGCTACAGTCCCCGGTTGGGAATCGCTGAGAAGATCTTATCAAACAAAGGTGGCCAACATATAAACATATAAAAAATTATTGTTTTGTGGTTACACAATCCACTAGTAATCCTTCCAGACTGGGTTGGGAGAAATCCAGCTGTATACATCAAGAGAGAAGTTATGTCCTTTGAGCTTAGTATGATGCACTAACCATCAAGACATTAAATCAACAATTCTACCAAATTTGATAAATGACTAACCAGAAGTCGTTCCATGAATTTTGCAATGACTCCACCAGCATTAGCTCTGAAGTATCTTCGATATTTCTTTCGATCAACCAAACCTCTCCAGTATGCAGCAATTACCGTCACTGCGATTGTTCGACGTTTCAGTTCCTTGTGTGCTCGGAGAAGACAGCGAGCCTAAAATATCAGAGAAATTTTTCTGCTGGCTAGTTACTCATCCTTCCTTAATGATGAGTTACCCATCCTAATATGCTTTTGCACTGGTGGATTGGTATGCATATAATGTAAAGATTCTTTAGCAATAGTGAAGATACCTATTCTAAGTGATTCAAGAGTCTTTCTGCAAACTAACACAAATATATTTCCATGAGCAAACTCACTTTAAAAAATACTCCCAACAGGACTGAAAAAGTCTGACTTTGGTCTGAAGAAACATTGCAAAAATATGCCTGCGTAAGTGTACAACAAGACTCTTGGATCACTAAATGATGTTGTTAAAGTTCATGAGAGAGTGTTATCGCTAAAAATCACCATATTTTGACAAAAATTTGTCCTCAAACATACTAGACGGTAGTCTCGGTAGACGGTAGCTTCAAACAAAAATTACAAACTAAATCGTATTCTAATATGCAATTCAAGAGTCCACGGATATGAATCCACTAGCGCAGGAGCATTGAAAAAAAGATTGGGAGTTAGTCTCGCGCAACCTCTACTGATAGTTAAAGCGTATTCTACTAAAATCACTGAACTTGCAATTCTGGATCTTAATAAAATGCAACCGAAACAACTTTGTCAATAAGGTAACATTACAAACCTTCCAGCCTCTGATATAGCATTGCATGATGACTGCGGCAGCACGAAGAGCCAAGAAATGCTTTTCACCCTGTGAAAAAGATGATACAAATTTGAAAAACTTTTAGTCAGAAAATGGTGATTGAAATATTTTTGCTGGAATTTTTGGTCATGCTTTTATGCAAACTTGCATCATACATTGTATAAGTAAAATTTAGTTTGCAAAAAATATCATTTCGGGAAAAATTTAGAAAGTAGCAACGACGAATACAGTTATGCTCCTCTACTTGATGAATGAATTTAGAATATATTAAAATGATAATACACAAAAAGGATTTGGGATTTATCCCGGAGGAGAGAAAATCCGATAAGATGACTTAATCATGTGGTGAAGCCTTTCGTCCAGTTATCAGAACATTTCGAGTGGGGGACTAGTTGACCAGTTATTTGTTTTATGGGTATTCCTGTAGTATGCGAAGCAAGATGGCAGACACCGGAACGTAGTATGTGTACCAGGTTAGGCTTAGGCCACAATTTTATTCCAATTTTCCTTCCTTTAGTTCTATTAGGAGTTCGGGGACTGTCCAAGTGACTCCTGTAGTATTTGTACCTGAAATTATGGCCTAACGCTAACCTGGTACACATACTCTTGTTCCGGTGTCCGACATCTTGGTTCACATACTACAGGAGTACCGTTTTAGGTGCATAGACTTGGCAGATTCTTTAACAAATATTTATAAATTTATCTCTTACCAAATAGGCTTTGACATTCTTGCTGATCAAGATTTGAGCTTGTCTCATCCTCTGATACCTTGTTCTCCATACATATCCTCTCCATATTCTCTGCATGATGGTTGCCAGATCATGCAATGATTCTTGACGTTCATCTTCCAAGTCAAAGAGCTATAAATATAAAATATGTTTCCAAATATGGCATGTGGGAAATAGATAGTTGCAGCTTCGAAACAACAATGCAGTGAAATATTTAGATTCGCCGAGGGGAGGGGACATAATTAATTATCTGTTGCATGTAACATAGGAATATTTGAAAACTTGACAAATTAGTGATTGTTTTGACTGAAAATAATCTATCTTAGTATCAAATTCAATTCGGTTGACCAAAACAACTCAAAAGCACATATTATGTTTTCCAGTCACTGATACTTTGGAAGTGCAAGTTCGTTGTGTTCCCCGATAAACCTATCTTAAAAATTTGGCATTCCCCTTTTCTAGATGGCTGTAGATGACAATGTGGACTCTGCCACGCAAATTATTCACTTGAGGCAAAAACTCTTAACAAACCTCCTTTGGTTATCATACAATACAAAATAACCTCCAACAGAATTAGTAAAGCGGTAATTTGCTTACTGTTTTAGGATTGATGATAAAAATCTTTGTTCTTCCAAATGTATATTCCTTCTCAGGAATCTCAACATGTTGTAAAATCTCTTTCACGCCATCTTGTGGATTGCCACGCCAGTTAGGCCATGTACGTGGGCACAACATTTTATATCTATTAGCACAAAGAAAAAATATATATCACAAGAATGTATAAAATATTTAGATGTTTGTGGCTTATTCATAATCAAAATAAAAGTAAATTAGCTGTATGTATAAGCAAAATTATGATTGAAGCAATTCCTGGCCTATGTAATGATTTTATAGCTTTACTCGATGGTTTGATATGTCACAAAATAAATGGAATCTAACATATTCGAGAATATTGAAGTTAAAGAATATTGATAATCTCTTTCATATCTATATCTTTACCGCTATCGAAGCTTATGCCTATGTGTGGACAGAGTTATGGATGTTCTTAGTTTGTATAGAAAGATAGTATATTTTGAGAACAAATTAAAAATGGTGAATTCTGGTGGTGAGCAAAATCTTTTTAAAACATGAGAAATATCATGTGCCCGCTCACTAGCACACACACAACAAAAAAAATCACAAAAACACAACCCTAGTTGAATGATATGCAAGATAATTGTTATAATAGGAAAAGGCAAAGAAACTTAGATAAAAAGATAAAAAATAATATAACGTACCTCTCCAAACAATCTTCATACTTTTGTCTGAATGCATATCCAGCTCTCTTCACTCGAACATTTTCCATCAAACCAAGGTATCGTACTTGGTGTTTCACAAGATCTTGAGTGATGATGCCACTGCGTTTGACTGCATTTGGTTTGATACATCTAAAAATTTTGGAATATAGAATTTACTCTATTAGTTGGTCATCAAAAATCACTCGGTACTCAGTAACTTCAGCAGATTTTTCTCGAATCAGACTGCAAAGAATATTTTTTTTTCGGTGGGCGATATAACCAACTTCAGATATTTAGCTGTGCCACATAAAAAAATTAGGTTTTTTATGTAGGCTACACAACAAAAATTAGCGACAACCAGAATATCATGAGAAAAGCAAAAGAAAAGAATGTGGCTATTGTTCTTTCTTACAGAAATGGAGACACGGGCAAAGCGTTGTGGCCCCAGAGAAATATTCAGTAACCCCCTAGGGCCCAGTTTGATAAAGTCTAGCCTCGAGTAAAATCAGGCTCAGTTTTTGTGTATTTGTCAGTAACAATTATAAGAAATATCAAATTGGTTCGTTTTGGACATCCCCACTATTAACAAATTGCAAAAGTTTTGGCGCTCCAGAAGTATTCATACCAAGATGATGCACAACCTGAACAACCCTAACCGGGTACACATACTATGTTCAGGTTGTGCGTCATCTTGGTACGAATACTTTGGGAGCACCCAAGTTTTTTAGTTAGACAAATATTAGATGGATTGACTTTTAACTCCTTACCTGATATAATTGGGATTCTTTGAATGTAAATTTTTCATCAACTGAGCGATGGAAACCTTGAATTGTGTCGCGGTTGTGGGAGGCCTTTTCATATTGTCCGCGCCTGTGAGAGAAATGAAATTAGACTCAACCTATTGGAAGTAAACAGAGCAGTAAATATACCTTATATTTCATAATCTACCCTTAGTGAAATGAATTGTATATTAGAACATGAACGAGTGAAGTATTTTCTACCCACAGCTATCTTTATTTAGAGATTAAAATTGTGAGAGCAAAATAAAGACTAAAATAAGATGACTTATCGGAATATAACGATCACATTAAACTGAATGAGGTAATATTTTTTACAGTCTAGGTTTCGGGATATCGCCATACAGTCATGTCAGTTACATATTTCAATATGTCTCCATTGACCAATAGGTCTATTTAAATATCCATTGATATTTAAAATTTAGTTTAAGTTAAAATATCCAAAATAACTGAATAATATTTAGCAACTGAATGAACAAAACAGATGCAAAATTAACAAAAAAGCAGGAATTAAACATCGAAGACCACAAAAATATAGATATGGTGATTCAAATTAAAAAATAAAGCTTGAATCAATGAGCAAACAGCATAAGATTGATAACAGTAGTTATTCAGATAACGAAAAGCATGACAATAAATTTCAGTCATAACAAAACTCTACTAGAAGTATGTCATATAAGAAGAACTCAAATAGAAGATATATAGAAGATAAAAAAATTGTCAGATGCTGTATTTTAGAATTAAACATATAGAATAACATTGAGGACTTGTGAATATTGATTTCTATAAAATTGATACTTCTGTATTTCAAGAAGCAGTTATCCATTTTGAAACTAACGGCCAGTAAATTACCAAACTTTTGGTAAATACCAACATATATTTTAATAACCTAGAATGAACAATTGAACATCAATATGATGGAAAACACATAATTTGCGTACTATTGCTGCATCACAATCAATAAATAAAAATGCTTAGAATGAAATATACAATCACATAACTCAATTTGGCACAGACGATCTGGCGAATGGTTGACTTTAGAATATCATGGGTGTCATCCATTTTGAGCAATAAGAATGGCATCGGATAGAAGCTAAACTTAATAAACCTCACTTTATTCCCAAAAACAAAAATTAAAGAATCAGTCAAATTTTCGATCGCTCTTTACATTGCTAGGCTTTGAAATTCAATTTCTCTAGAAAAATATTGGGTGCTTCTGAAGTATGTGCACCAAGATGTGGCATAACCTGAACCCTACTCTGCTAAAACATACTATGTTTAGGTTGTGCGGCATCTTGGTGCACATACTTCAGGAGGTCCAAATCTTGATTGATGATGTTTTTCAGTTTCAATTTGTAATTCAGTGTTTCACAATTTTTCATAATTGTAAAATTCCTGCAACCCCCAAGACACAAAACAATTATAATAGCGGACTGAAAACTCGCGAATCAGAATAATGAATCTCAATCAAGCGTAACAAAAATGAAGTTACCTCCATCCCTGTCTGTACATAACGAAAACAAAATTAAAACAAAAATATGAACATAAGCGAGATAAAGCTCAAATTATGAAACTAAAATAAAAAATACAACAGACAGACGGAAAAATAAATCAACAAATAAGCAAGCAAGCGAAACATATAACTGTTTTACCTTCCACGATCACTGTATATATGAAACATCAACAAACAACATTGGTTAGTAACAAGTTTTTTTTAATATTAATACCACACTAATCAAACAAAGTTGCAAAAACAGGGACAGTCAGCGAAACCATATTTAATATCTTACATCAAGAAATTCTTGATCTACATAAAAAAGGCTTAACAATTTTTTATTGGTTATTCATTTGAAAACTTCACCACAGATAAAAACTCTTATATGTAAAACAAATGTAGGATGTACGAAATTTTTTATCTTGTGTTTTATTGGCTTAGTCTATCTTTTATCAGCATTTTGAAATAGTGGTTTCGAACACTGTTGATGACAATGAAAGCATTGTAGTTTTTGAACAATCATAATTACAAATTTAAAGGCAAAACATGGCCTTTCAGAATCAATACACTTATCAAGGTCAAGACTAAGATCAAGCACATTACGAGTATATTATACCATAACGAACACATTCATACAAAACATAGACACATAATATCCCATACTATTGCACCAACCTGGCTCGCCTTCTGGGAATAACCCGTCAGCTCCACCGATCAGACCATGTTGAGCGGAATACATTGCCATGGAAAGATTGCGATAAAGAGAATCATTGTTCTTATCAAGGAATCCTTCAACACAGTATGAGACCTAGAGTAAAGATAGGAAAGTTGAATAACACTAAAAATTGGTCGGACATAAGAGGTAGAATGAAGATTGAATTCATATCTTTATCAATGAGACAACCTAATGAGGCAGCAAGCGTATTCCTAACGCTTAGCATGATGTGCCACATCGCATTGGGGAATATATCAGTTTAAAAATGATAAAAGACTCACTTTTCCAGCATAATGCAAAATTCTGAATGAATCGTGGGGCAGAGTTTTATCCGACAAGAACTCTTGGTTGTGTCTACTCTCAAAGTGAGTGTGAGATCCACATGTGTCATGAAGTTTTGAGAGAAAAGTCATGTCGGTTGCTTCACCTGGTCGAAGACATTCTTCATCAAGCATAGACAAGATACCTGTGTGAGGCTGATGAAAAAATATAAGATATGATGAAATTCCATTTAGATTGTTTAAGGATAAACAAAGCAATTATGAGCATTAGGTAATGAATGCTCAAGAGCATGAGTACTGCTTAGAGAAAAGCTGATGACCTTTTGTTAATAGGATAGGATAATAAAATAAGTAACCAGTCCAATGTCCCATATGTAAATACACATGCTTGTAGTGCCCAGTTTAACTCATATTATTGTTTATACTGCACATTTGTGACTAAAAATGGCAAGTTACCAATTCAGAATAGTTTAAGAGTACCATGATAAGTAACGAATTCAATGTTCCAGACATCTATGTAATTCGCAGTAGTGTCTTGTCATCTCTCATCATTAGGATAAGGATTTTCATATTAACCCCGGCTGTTAATGAGATGGCTCAATCATATGGCAAGCCACAGCTTTTCTTTCGGTCTCCAGATCATGTGTAGGGTATGGGGAAAAGTTGGCCAGATATTTGTTTCAAATGATTATACTTGATGGTGGAGGAAGCCCTGAATGACTAGCGAGCGGTACGTAAATCACCCTACAACGGCAGGAAATTCAGCATCTCTCTCGCACATAATAATTCCTGCACAAGACTCGAACCTGCAAACCCGTGCAGTGTAATCCTAGCGCTTTTTATACAAAATAACACCCTCATGGGTGAGAACACTAACCTGCTCAATAAGTTTGCAAATAATCTCATTATCAAAGTAATCAATATGAATCCATTCAATCCCTTCCTGTATGTATTCCTCTTGTTCTTCTTTCAATGTCAGTTCGATGAAAATTTGTTGAAGTTTTTCGTTGCAGTAGTTTATGATGAACTGTTCAAAGCTGTTGTTCTGAAAACAGGATTACAGGGAATGAATACATATGGAAGGGGTTCAGTGTGTTTGAAAGGTAAAAACAAATGATGACAATACATAATGATACAAATAAAGTTATTCAATCTTGCAACAGTACACAGGCAAGCGCTTGAAATATCCATTGATGAATTTGATAGGCTGAACAGAATAAAAACATAAATTCTGGAGAGTGCATAAACCTTGGTAGCATTGAAAAGCATGTATCACATCACATCATTACGGTAAGTCCCAACCATATACTGATAAATCTTTTTATAACCTTTTTTATACAATCATGATTTGAGATACTTTCATAATTACATTCGTATACTGCTCATTCGTATTCATGACATAGACATTCGCAAGAATGCTAAACACATAACTACGGAGCATTTCATGCATTTTCAAAGCAAATGTAAATTTTCTCCTGTGAATTTGAAAAAAGCGAGTAGAAATGGTCACTCTTTTTCACAAATTAATGCCTGAAAAGTGTCACAGAGCTTAACTTACATCGAACACTTCGAATCCATAGATATCCAAGACTCCCATTACTTTTCGACGTGTCTTGGTTGTTGATTGAATGCTTTGGTTGATCCTCTGTACCAGCCATGTAAACAAACGACTGTAGATGGCTTTGCAAAGAGCATCTCGTGCATAGGCAGCCTGAAAGAACAATTTTAAATCAAAATTTAGTGATGTGAATGCATTTTCTTTGCCTTGAAAGAATAGTTCGGGGACTAGCCAAGTGACTCCCGTAGTATTTGTATCTGAAATTATGGCCTAACCTGGTACACATACTATGTTCTGTTCGCCATCTTGGTTCACATACTACGGGAGTACCGAAAAACATGGCCAGAGTATAGGACTATCATTGAAGTATTGGTACCAGAACGTTGGCATCTCAAAAGATAAGTCTTGACCAGAAATGCAAAAATGTTTAAAAGTGTGTACTTCCTTTTTTTCATATATCGTGTTATTCGTGTATGTCTGATTTTTATTAGTTGAGAAAAATAAACTTGAATGATTGCTGTAAACCTTGTACTCACTGGTAATACTTTGGGACCCATACAACAAAATCATGAATATAAAAATAAAATTCCTAAAAATTAAATACAACTGTCATGGCAAATTGCCAACAAAGTTCTTTTCACTTAACGTATTTAAATAAAATTATAGGTTTTGATCTAGCAAGTGTTATATTTATCACTTTAGTATATAACAGCCTAAGTTTTATAACATTGTACAGAACAGAAGGCTCAAGTATTATTTTTAATAACCACAAGCCTGGAGGATAAATGTAACAAAAGAACACAATGACACTAGGAATGTTCACGTTATCCAATAGGTTTTATCAGAGGAAGCCACAGATGTTAAACAAACGATCTATTGTTATAAAATTCTTTTTAATGAAGTTTGTCCCCAACCTAAACATTTTATTGGTCGATTTTCCAAACCAATATGACTAAAGCTTGATAGGTGTGCACTGTGCTATATAAAACAGTTTTCGAAAACGAATAGATAATGAATTTGAGTCAGCTATACACAAAACAGAAGTGATTAAAATCAAGGAAGTTAGCTTCCTTCATGAGATGACAATATAATTCAAAACAGGCAGCATACTCCAATAAATATGAAGTACTTCTTCACACTATCCCAATTTATTTCTGCAGGATATGAAGATGTTTCTGGTTTCTATAAATTTCAATCATTGTCTCACTTCATGAAAATTCCCCTTTCCTTCTATTTTGCTTCAATCATGTTTACATTTAGGATTCTGCATGGTTAAATAATACTGAAAGTTTGATAAAAAACTTCACAAATTTGAGGGTTAATAATATGTGATATTTGGAGGATATACATACACATTTTTGGGGAATTTTGACCCTATACAAGGCTCTACACAAGATAGAATCGACGATACTCCCATAGTGTGTGTACCAGGTTAGGTCGTAATTTTATTCTGATTTTCGTTATTTTAGTTCTATTACGAGTTCGGAGACTGTCTGCGTTAGGCAAGTGAATACCACCTGTTCATAGGTTTCAGTTCCTTAATACAACTTGATGTAAAATAGGCGAACAAAATTAGTTGTCTCCATATTGGTACTCATACTTCTGGAGCGTCGAATTGACCACCATTTGATACTTGGCAGTGCCAAGTTGGTACTAGTATGTGTTTGAGCAATATATCATAGGTGATTCGATATTTGAAAAAGATTGGAATATTGGCACAGTAGGTCAGTTGCTCTTTATTATTAATAACAGGGGTTCGAAAAATATTTTAATTTTAGAGCAATATATCAGGTGTATTTACACAAAGAGTTCTTCAGAAGATATTGTCTAATGTAACTCATTGCTTGTTCAATAAACAGAAACCTAATTGGAGAAACCAAATTTTTAACAGCAATTCTTGAAAAATGTAACAATAACCTAATAAAAGCAAGTTAAACAAAAGACTATGAGAAATGGCAGCAAGTCAAATATTATACTGATTTATTACCTCCCAAGAGTATGTTTGAAGAGAAAAAATTCTTTGCTTTTCTCAGTTGTGCAAACTTAAAGAACAATTGCGGCAATAGTTCCAAGTAATACTATTATGTATGCTTTGTATATATATATTTTAAAGCAGTTTTGCAAATATAGGAGTACCTATATAAAAAAATAACCTTTATTAACCTAACACTTTATTAAATATTGTTCATGAAATGTAACTCTTTATGTCACACATACATGGCCCGCCAGTCCAGATGGACGTAATTTTTGGCCCCTGGTTCAGTTTGTACAGTACAACCTGTGCATTTATTAAGCACCCAGATAAACAAGAATTTGTACGCTCTCCTGGGATGCCAAATTGTTGAGGTTAAATCAGTGATCATCGTGCTATTATCATGAAAGTTATGAAAGTTAAATACTTCACACATATGAACGGAGAGAGTCGCTCAGAGTCTTGTTTATAGCAATCACTTTCACAATTACTTTCTTGTAGTCACAAAATTAGTCAAATAATAGTTAAATGAACAAGCATTCAATAAAGAAACTTGAAAAACGAGACAAGTTAATGACTATTTGCTCTCAAGCTGATATAACAATCTTTCATGAAATGTTTCCAATGAAGCATTTTCCATTAAATAAATAGTGATTAATTACAAATCAATACTATAATACTAACTTTCCAGTAAAGATAGAAATGTGGGCAGTTCATAAAAATGATAATTAAGTCTGACTTCGGTCAAAAAATTCAAACAAAATCAAATTGTGACATAGTGATGTAGAGTAGGTGGAACCTTTGAACGACTTTATAATTTAATATTCAAAATCCTTTCAAAATATTTATGAATGTAGTAGGGTGTCCTTATTAATAAAGTCTTAAAATTTTGAAAAATGTAAAAGGAGAATTTATCAATACCATACTATATATTGTTTTGGCCCTCAGAGAGGTATTAAATGGAGTTAAAATACTTAAAACAATTACTGATTAAAAACAACAAACCTGGCTAAGATGTATTAAAAACTGACTTCATAACAAAATTGTAAAAGGACTTCATGCACAACCTGTATCCATATTACCGGTTACTCAATCATCAACAGCTTGAAACCAGCTAGATAAATTGAGTATCTTGTTACAGATAATTTGTAGTCTAGGGTCTCATTTTTACTTTTATTTTGTTGTTATTGTCTGTTTCCTGAGACTGATAAATTACTTTTGAATGCCTGAAATTTCACGCTTGATCTACAAAGTTTAGTTTCAAGTTTGCTTTCTAATCAAGAGAAGAGAAAATGGTTTTGAAGTCGTAATAATGTGTTTTATTCCGTATTTATTTTTTAATTCAAGAAAGAGGTGTTTGTTTTCGATGTGTATAAAACTCATATTTAATCAAGGCTCTAGGAAAGTTGCCACTCAGTTTGAAAATGCCGTACTGATTAATGACCGACAATTTCACAATTCAACATTTGCATAATGACTTTAGTACACAGGGGAAAAGCAACATGAAGCAAGACAAAGTTGAATGATATCCCTTGTGCCTTTGTATCTTAAATATCCCTTAGTATCCAAGTCAACAATAATGTCATTTTAGTCAAAATACGTTGGGTTATAAACAGGGATGTCCATAACTACAGACTACGGTAATCAAATATTTGAAATTGGTTATATTCGATTTTGAATAATTTAAAATATTTAGGCATTTATTATTTCATGATAGATAAAAAAGTAGTTCTGACAGAATAAAATTGTGAATACTAATTCAAACTTGGTATATTCACTTAGCTAACAAAATCAGTCCCTGAACCCGTTGTAGAACTAAAATAAGGAAAATCGGAATAAAATTATGGCCTAACCCTAAACTAGTACACTTACTGCGAAAGTTTTTTTTAAGTAGAATGATTCGATATATTTAAATTTCAGGTTATGAAGTAACGAGTTAATATTGTCTTTTAAACATCTGTAATCTTTATCAATAACAACAAACTTTCATATAAAACGGAACCCAATGATGTCATTATGAAATAGTGCCAAGATTATTTTGTAATCAAATTATCCAAATAATGAAAACTCCAATCATGCATGGGCCTAAGATATGTGTGAGATCTACCTACAGAAAAATAATCTGCAAATCCCATTAAAGAATCTATAATTTAAAAAATAGTCAATCTTCAAAATGAGTGAATTAAATTTCAACTTTGAGAGAATTTAAATGTCTGATTTCCCATATATGGAGTTGTAAATTTTGATATAATTGTGATCTCATAGTAATAGTGACTGGCATGTAAAAAATGTTAACCCTTGAATGACAAAAAAAAAGTTTTAAATGAAACTAAAATTTCAATTTCAGTTTTGAATTAATCAGATCGAATATTAGGATATTTTTTTTTACTTCCAATAGTACAAAGTTTGGTAAATATGATATACAAGTCTGATCAAATAAAATATTAGTAAAAATTCTACAAAAGTTGTTGTTTTAGTAAACAATATTATGGTTTGTATGCGTCTAATGATAAGATATGGTGTAACTTGATTTACTATTAGTGCAATATCTAGTCTTCGAAAACTCTTGAAAATAATTCTCAGGATTATAAAGGCTGATGAAATATTTTATAAAATAACACTATAATTTTGCAGTCTCCTGTGCGACCATTCTCTTGGTATCTGATCACTTTTGCACACGTTTTTAGGTCACCGCAGTGCATAAATAACGTAAAAAGACTTTTTCATGGAAATTGATGACGCGATGTCGCTAAAATCAGCATTTATACATGCACTCATGTAGCGATTGATCAGGGCAGTACACTCCATGTTAAGTAACTGTCTAACCAAAATAGATTTTGGCTTGTAAAATAAAAAATTGAGATTTTTGTTATTAAATTATCATTTACTTCATAAATGTAAAATGAAAGTTAAGTCAAATAACAAGTCAATATAAAGTTCCATTTCTAACTCTAACCGCACAGTAAGCAAAACTTCTCTCACACTAGGACTGGGCATTTCAAAATGAAGGTTTGATTTGAATAGTAAATTATTTGAATCGATTTAGATGAAAATTTCAAATCGTCGCGCACTTGTTTTTAATTTGGTTGCCAAAAGTCAGGGTGAATTCTTCAATTTTTTTTTCTTATTGAAGTCATATTTTAACAATTGAATTCTGACATATGACTCTCTTTCGAGTGAGTTATTGATGAAACATGTTTCCTATTGTATGTGAGTGCTCAGCAAACTGACTGAGTGATGGATTCTATGTTTCCAGTAGTTTTTGTGCCTGAAGGTCAACCCCTTACAATAAAAGAGTCCAATACAACTGAGAATCTTTGAAGTATTCAAGATTAGATTCCATACGAAAAAAACATTCGATTCGATTCTAGAATCACCAGGTATTAGAAAATGCCCGTCCCTAGTAGTGAGCGATACCCAACTGGATGACATCAAACAGGCACACCATTTACATACTAGTAAGTCAATGCTTCTTTAGCCGAGTGTAAATAACAGTGTTGCTGGATATAATAATAAAATCATTATCTACCGTATACATTACACAAACTTACTCCACTTGCACTGAGAGTGCATGTCACTTTATCTTCTCTGGCTTTCATTGTTCTCTGGGTTATAGTTGTTGCAAATTTATCAGGTTTTACTCCAAGAATTTCACTCAATTCTTCAATTTCTGTAAATACAAAAATTGTTTATATAACTGGAAAGTTCCAAAAATGATAGTATTTTGATTCCGAGTATTATCTTGAACTGACTTCATATCACCCATAGAAAGCCTGCGGTTAGCCACATGGATTAGGCTGTCCCTTACGCTTTCCACCATGATAAATATTACAAATTCTATCTTACCTTATATATCAGAATACAGGTAAGAATTGGTGTAAATATGAATTTCAGCATGCAAACAGATATTTTTACTCAAACTCGTCCGATTTTGTCAAAGCTCAGAAATTAGGAAGGAAATTACGAAGGAAAATAGCTATGTATATCACCAACCAGCCACAGAAAAAAACTTCATGGCTCAGTTACATACCTTTCATATCTTCCACTGAGCATCCTTCCATTCCATTCATAGCAGATCTTCCCTTATAAGTTATATTTCCGAGCTTTAGAACAATTGCAATGGCTTGAAGCACTTGGTCAACTTCTTCATGACTGAAGCCAATAACGTTAAACGCAGTCTAGAAACAAGAAAATTCTTTGGATTCGACTCTTTTGGATTCGTATTCAATTCGAATTGTAACACCATGGGAATCGGTCTCAATACTTTCGAAAATGAGTTACAGAAGGAAGCTAGTATTGAGCAAGCCCATCAAACAACTTCCAAGAGCATTTATGTGACATTTCCTAAGAGTTTCAAATAACGCGTGACGTTTTCAAAGACCTTATGCTTTATTTCAAATACTAATTTTTACCTACTCCTAAACCAAGCGAATGCTTATAATTTGCACTTTTCTGAATATTAAATATGCTTTGTTAAAGATATGTGAAGATCCTCTGAGCCCATGAAATTCCATAAAAAAAATCAAAAATTGATGAAAAATCTTACCAGAACATCTTTGAAATGTCCAGCATCATCGATTGTGTCAGTAATTTTACCATCAGTAAGGAAATTGTATTTCACATCTTTTGATAGCTTGAGTTTGTCTGTAAATAAGATTGTATAATGGTAAATTTGGATTATAATGTTCGGTTTATAATTGTATGACTTACACCTGGTATATATTATAATAATATAATGGTCATGGTTTAAAAGTTATCATTCATGCAAAAACAAAAATAAAACCAATTTTACAAATAATTTTGAAATACTTTATTTCTATAATCTGCTCAAGAAAATTCAAAGGACATTTTTGACAAATGACCTTCTTACCTAATACCGGTATAATTAAACTGTTTGAGCCACTTGAAACACTCACTTCAAACAAAGCCCTGACAAGCAGCCAATTACATGTTCAGAAGTTTAGATTGACTGTTAGGTTTAGATTGACTGTTATCTCAGTCAAGGCAACTTCAACATTGCTTATCTAATACATCACACCCTTGGTGAGGTGGTTGTAAATTGTAATAGGCCTTCATTGTGCAAGATTACTAAAAATTATGCTAACAACATTGTTAGGCCAACATACCATAGACAAGGGGAGTGCAACCTTTTTTTTGTTGGTGGCCATTTTATAGTCAACTACAGACATCAAGCTGCACCAGACATAAAATTTAGTTATTCCATGTACACAAGACACAACGAATTGAAAATTCTCACAATGCAAAATATTATTTATTCAACATTTTAATGGGATACTTGAAATTTCAAGTTCTTGCATAGTTTGTTAACATCAGCTTTGACAGAAGTTGTAGCAACTCTATACTGACTGGTGAAACATTATGTATTTTCACCCATGTGATCACCTTTTCAAAACATAAACTGTCAGATTAGGAGTGTCAGAGTGTTGACAAGGGCCCCACTAAATGGCTCGCCGGGTTGTGGCCTGTAGGCCACCTGTTGCACACCCCTGTCATGGACAATTGCGCTCATAAATCAATGTCATATGATGAATAATCTTAAAATAAGAAAACTAAGTTACCGCAGTTGTGTAACAAATTATCTTAGTCATTGTTTGAGTTAGAGTGAAGTGTTTGTATGATGTAATGAATATATCGAAAATACTTGAATTGCTTCCTAATGAGAAGTAATAGTAATTTCCTGTTATTTATTTAGGTATCATTACAGAAGAGGCTTTCAGTGTGGTTGGTAACTTTTACAGATGGACGTTCTGACTGATGATATCATTCAATCCAGCGTGCTTTAGTAATTAAATGATTATAAATTACTATATTTGACAACGATGTTGACTCTCAATTATTTCTTTACATGGAAAAATCATTTAATTAGAAGTCGCAAATTAGTTTTTATTAACTTTGCACAAAATGATGATCTGGTTATGTGAACTTTCAGAATATCAGTTTTGAATATAATCGTTAGGTTTATTTACAATCGCAACACTACTTGATCCACGCACGTGGCAGGAAATAAGCGCATGATACTAACCAGAAATTCCCGCAGTTAATTATTAAAATGTGAGTCATGAGAATAAAAGGAGGGTAGGTATATATAAAGCCAGACTATTTAAAAAAGTCAATATGCATAGAATTTCCCCAGGAGTACAGACTGAAAAAAACAATCATTATACCGTGTGCAGATGTATGTGTACCAACATGGAGATGGAGGTAACTAATTTTGTTTGCCTACTTTACATCAAGTTGTGTAACGGGAATGAAGCCTATGGGCAGGGGGTATATTAATTTTACTAACACAGACAGTCCCGAACTAGTAATAGAACTAAAATAAGGAAAATCGGAATAAAATTATGGCCTAACCCTATCCTGGAAGTCTGGAACACACACTACAAGAGTACCAAAATTTGCACCATCCAACCTGGAAATTGTTGTTGACAAACAGTTTAAATCACTATATTCATACCAAACTTCAGATATGAATGCTAATAACCATATACTAATTTGCCAATGGGAAATCACTAATCCCCAAATAAACATATAATTTTGAGTGTGAGTGTATATTTTTGAGCTTTTTTAAACAAGGATTAAAAAAAAATAACTCAAACTACTATAATATATTCAATATTAACTTTATTAACCTATGTGAAAACCTAGCTGTGTTAGTTTGCCCATAAACATCTGTTATAAGAATATATTTTGAGTGTTATGTGATCCATGATTTTATAAATAAAGATTAAACTATCAAATTACTTCATTTAAAAAAAATTGAAAACAGTGGTTCTAAATATATTGACATAACAAGAGTTTTGACCCATGTTGGTTAAATTCCTCTTGGCGCACAAGACGTGACAGATTGAACAACACTTGATAGTGGAGTGACCAACAGGATAAAAATACCAGCAACACATTCAAGCCTATTTTAAGATGTGCTTGAAAGTGCTTTACACAGTTCAAGGGTCCAAACTGGACAATCATTGCTTCTGTAGGCCTATATCATTTAAAGATACTCAACTTTCTGTTTTATGTGATGTATTAACTGGACTATCGTGACATGAAATCACATTTTTAGCTAATCATGATGGAATGAATGGTGAAAACTATCTAAAATATATATTCAGAAATCAGAATTCAGATAAATTATTTTCATCACAAAACTCTTATTCAATTTTTTGATGTTCTTTTTTACTACATAAAAACTGGAACATTGTACAGATAGTCAGAAAATTCTTGTTGAAAATGGCACATGTTAGACTAGCGCGCTGGGATTTACATCTGGCTGAACCAGTGATGAGGTAAATTTAGAAACTTAATTCATCATATCAGAGTGTTCATATAGCTGCTTGCTTTGAGCCTTGTTCACAGTGCATAACACAGCCCACACATACCGGACTAAATCAAGGCAACAAGAACATTTTAGCATAATGATCATAGCCATTAAAAGCAGAGTGGTAATGATATATTAAGAGCCATCTTAGATTAAGTGAGCAAACATTACACCATCATCCTTATTAAACAATTTCCTCAATAAACAAGCAATCGTGTTTAGTTAGCAAACATTTCCTAGACTTCCGTCAGTATATTATTACCTAAGAGGGCTGTTCAGAAGAATTTTTATATAATGGTGATACGACTTAGATATGATAAAGGACGTGGAATTAAAATTGAACAGACATGAGAATGAGGTAATCATGCACTGAAAAATTTATAGTATTATCTATTTAAAGCCACGATAATGCAAGTTTTGAAATAAAGTGCTATTCAATAATTCAAATAACAGTGAAAACAACAAAATTTCTGTCTACATATCGAATACAAGGAATTTCAAATCAATTAGAATATTTGGACCTCCTGAACTTTAGTTGGACCCCCTGAAGTATGCGCACCGAGATGGCGCACAACCTGAACTCTGATTGTGTACCAGGTTAGGATTCAGGTTATGCGACATCTTGGTACGCATACTTCAGGAGTACCCTTTAGTTTGTATAAGCAAAATTTAATTCTGTCTAATTCTGGCATGAACTACAATTTGAATATATATTGAAACCAATCATATGATCTGAATCGAAACCAATTTTGACAATTCCATAATTTCAGGTCGAATGATGATTTTTCATACTACAAAACCATTAATTGTCTTACGAGTGTTACGACCATAAAACTGGTATTGCACAGTCATCAACTAAGCAAACATGATAAAAATTATGGTCACACATATTAATAAAAATTTGAATTGAATGAGCGAAAAGCATACACAACGACTACTCTGTTATGTACAGTCAAGCACAAAACATCTGCGGCCAAACAAAATCAGACTTTGGCAAACAAATGAATTATAGTAAATAATTAACCATATAACTCTTCTAAGAAAAAATAATAAAATTAAGTCGTAAATTGAATAAATCTGGCATCTAGGTCTTACTACTCTGTACATTAAAGTGACATAAGTTATGAGCAGTTTGTGTAAAAAGTCTACAAATTTTATGAGACAATGAAAATCTCTCTGAAGTACCGGGTTTTTAAAAATAGAAATATCAAGATGATGAGAGTTGACCTAAATTTTAATGGTAAATGGGGAACTTGTGCAACTAGCAAGGGGTGTATATGAATAATGCTTAATTTTTGAAAATATTTTCAAGATATGGAAATTAAATTTCCTAATAGGTTTTGTACGTCAACTACTTTATAACAATTTCAGATAATAATAAATATATACACAAAATGTTACGATACAATCTGCATTTCTCATTCTCCAAGCCAGTATTTATGATTAAATATCAAAACAAGCATATTTAACAACTTATAAAAATAGGAAATCCCAATGTGCTGGATTTCTTTAAAATTACGAGTGATACAGTATAAAAAAATTGCAGACAAAATGATTGCGATATTAAATACTCACGCAGCATAGTTTCTGGTCCATTCAAGAGTTGATAGAAAATGTGAAAGTTCCTCTCTCCTGTTGCCTGCTGAACAACTCGAGATTTCTCAAGCAAATCTGTGGAATAAAAAAATATGAATTCTAATACCAAATGCTGTATGGTTATATAACAGCTTAAAACCAGTAATAAGAAAACGAGAATATCGGTCAGAGACCGAAGACTTATCGATCGAAAGTTAGGGGATCCCCAAAACAGCGCTCTCACTCCATAGTGACACCTTGTGTACCATCACTAATTAATTAATAACTCGCTAATCATACAACATAATTCGCCCAAAATCAATAGGCTTCTGGTCCGAGATATGATAAACGGACATGAAAAAAGTGGAGCAGATTCAACCTCGCTTTCGTGAGATATCGCGTGCATCTAACAGACAAACAAACAAACAGACAAATACCTATCAACATAATTACTGATCTTAAGATCGATAAGTAACAACAGTATACACACAATACATTGTAATAAAGTATATTGTTAAATTATATCGCATATGCCAAATAATTGGGACTTCAAAGCCACAGTCTGTAGATCGAGTTATATTCTCAAACACCCCAGAGTAGAAACTCTTCATAGTCAGCCCTAACTAATAATAAACAGCTGTATGAAAAGGGTGACAAAAAATATATAAATTCAAGGCTTTGCTCTTCGGATCGGTAACCGCATATGAGGCTGCAAATAAATCTACACTTACAATTGGTGATTATTCCTCCAATTGGATCTCCTTTGAAATCAAACTCAATGTCCATGTACTTTCCCTGAGATAAAATGAATGGTTAAATTAGAAACAAAAATATGAGTATTAGCTGATGAATTAGATTTAAAATTTTGCATATCCGGGAATATATTATCAATCAATTAGACACATATTGAAGTTTTGGGTTATTATTAACTTGAATAAGAGATGACTGTGGATATGGTTATGATTGAACATGGAGTGTTACTACAAATCATGACCAGCCTGACTCAATCTGCCAAGACATATGCAGTGGTATATCTACGTAAATTGGTGCCCATGGCAAATGTTAATAATGCGCCCCTTTGATCGTTGACTGACATTTTATAACGACTGTTGTTGAATTGAGATATTTGTACGTTATTATTTACCGTAAGTAAAAACACGATTTCCAATTTGAAATCACCTTATTGAAATAATTTACAATTGAAACTTTTCGTCGTTTTTGCGCCCCTGTCCAAACGGCATCCATGGCACGAGCCATGGCTGCCACACCCTAGATACGCCACTGGGCATATGCCATAATTATGCTACATGGAATATGAAACAATAATGAGGCTCATGGGACATGGCCTAGGAACATTTTTAAAAAAATAATCCATACTTACAAATCTGGAAGAGTTGTCATTTCGGACTGTTTTTGCATTTCCAAAAGCTGAAAAATAGAAATAGAAACATTTACATTGATTAATATCTATAGTCGATCACATAAACCTGAGTAAAATGTACATCAAAAACGAGATAACGAATGAGCAAAGAAATTTTCTGTTGGTGGATAGTCATCTACTCTAGACAAGATATGTACCGGTATATAATTTATCTGTCTTCTCACATTAAAAGCTTGAGGTGGCAGTAGCTTGAAAATCGCTAAACAATGACAATGGGCAACATGAAAAAGCCTTAAAGACATTGCTTTTAATTCTAGATTATGAAGATATATTGGTTTTTATGTTAATAACGACTCGATGCAAATAGAGGGGATTCAGCACTAAAAACATTGTGCATATTTCGCATACATAAGTTTTTGAATTTGTAAGTTAATTTTAAATATATAACAGAACATTCACCTTCCAAAACAGGATTCGACTGCAATAACTGCTGTTTGATTTTGACAACTTCTTTAGATTTGCTGCTCATTGCTGCAACATACTGCATAATTATCTTACTTGCCTCGGTCTTTCCTGCACCGGATTCTCCTGCAATGAATAATTGCATTTGAAAAAATATTCGAATGAATAACATAAGCTTCAACAATATCAAATTTTGAACAATCCAATAGACTATGCTGCATAAATAGCAAAATTCAGAAAAAAAGTGTGTTATTAGTGAAACTTGATAGAAATAAACTCAGCTGTATAATTTAAAATAAAAATCAATTTCTTAAAGTTTGACTATAACTTAATAATATTGTATCAAATAATGAATCCAGAACAAAATGTTTAATACCTAATAATGAACTTCACTAGGTCCAAACAATGTATTCAGTTATCAATTAATTAATTAATACTGAATTACCAATCTGGATTGTGTTAAAGGCATGATTTTTCAATTAAAAGTTCAAGAAAAAAATTCAGTGACATTTTTACCTGTAATGAGAACACACTGGTCTCTGTTATGATTCTTCATTGATCTGTACGCAAGATCTGCCACAGCATAACTGAAATAATATTTAGGTACTTAATATTTATATGACGACTATTTATATCTTTCATATTGAACAAGGTCTCATGAAATCTTCCACTGATTTCTAACAATATGTGAGAAGATACCTTTTTGGAAGGAATGAATCAGAGTCAAGAATAATGAAAACTTAACAAAGTTCCAGCAAAGTATCATAACATAAATATATGTATATACAGAAAAGAAAAATGCATTTCCAATTGAAACAATCAAAATACATTCTAAATTACAAAATCCAAAAAAATTTTCATCCTGAAATGCGATTTTTCACTTTATTTTACATTTCTGTATGCATAATGTATAGCTTACTTTTATGATGATGAAAAAACACAGATTAGTTACTGAATTCGCCAAACGTGGAATGAAAACAGAATTATAATATATTTACATCCTGGTGTAAAATTCGGAATATTGAAAATTGAAATCATATATGAAAGAATTTTTAAATATGAAAATAAGAATTCACGCTATTTGGTCAAATTCAAACAAAAGAAACATTTCAAACATTTTTTCGATAAATGAGCAACAAGCGCAACCATATACGGTAACCTAAGTCTTGTAAACAAACTCTACTTAGTTACCAGCACCTTTGACATTTTAATATCATTCTCTCATCTTTAGATAGCGAGGGATTATCAGTTTTGTTATCTCTCGAGTATTTTTATGATAAAATCTATTGTCTATGTCTGTATCATGGTTGCAAAATATTGCAAATTTGGGATGATTTTAGAAATTGAGCATTTATATACCGGTAAATAATACCTAATAATCAGACAATGAATTAGGATTTAAAAGATTACTACTCAAAATTTCCTAAATCAAGCCTAATTACAATTGTAATGTGTAGTAAAGTTGTCATTTATGCGCTGTGCTATATATCACATAACAATTATTGCAAATGATTTATGAAGCCTGAAATTGAAATTTTCTGCAGAATATAACAGCAGTATGAAAAGATTAAAAATATTTTACAATGAAATGATTGGCAACTGAAATCTTGGAATGCAAAACTACTAATAACTACAAATACATACGCGTATATATCTTGTTAAAATCAGATTAATTATGGCAACTACAGTTTTTTTCTGGCCTTATCAGGTATCGACATAGCTGACCGGTTATTATATGTGTTGTGATTGAGAATAGTTTTAAAATGTTTGTATTTACATTATAAAATTTCAAAATTCAACATACGCATGACAGATATAATTTTTAACATTGATACAATAAAAATGGTGACAGCACATTTGAACCCATACATTTGCACCCGTATATGCGCGGGTCCAATCTTTATGCGGGTGCTAAAATCCATGGGTTAGGGTTAGTATGGGTTCAAATATCCGTAGGTGCAAATTTCCATAGGTGCAAATTGCAATAGTATGCAGGTGCAATTGTCGTGGGTTCAAATTACAGGTTTAAATGTAATGAAACCAATAAAAAATACTCACATATGTGGGGGAAGTTCATACATATTCCTTCCTCTGTATTCTTCTATTTTATCACTTCCATATATGGACAAGTGTTTGTAAGGATTGACGGAAACAACTACGGATCCAATGTAGGTCTAAGATAAAAATTTATGCTAGTTGAATTCAATATTGAGGTATACATGAATATAACCATTACTATATTTATAAATAAAATTGTGAAGGTAAATACAAAGCTACATAGATTAAGTGATTTAAAGAGGAAATACGAAGCAAGAAAGCTTTGTGAAATATATAATTGAAGAGCAACACAAGAGATTAAGATGTTTTCAAAAGAGATTATTGTGTTGGGAAAATAAAACCCAATTACACTGAAGAAAAAAGTTACCGTAGTTTTTAAGGACTTACAATTTTGGAGTAAAATATTTTCGACCACGTTTTCAGTTCTATATTCAAGATATTCCAAATTATGTAAAGGTTTATAATTACCGTATTGCTACTGTGTATTTGATTAACTGAAATTTTGCATGTGAGAAATATTATTTGTTTAACTGTGTATTAAATCAAATTGAATGGGTAGTTGAATGTGTAATTGAGCCATTGCATAAAAATGATTGGAATAGGAGGGTTGTGAACTCAAAATCGAAAGTTTTGATAAAAACGTATTCCAAAAAATTTAGAAAATAAGCGAACAAACATGAATTACAACAGTATTATTAAAGTGATATTTGGGTACAGCTAACACGGAGATCAAGAAGTTTAGAAAAATGTTATTTCTCTGCTATAAACAAAATAATGTAATGAAAACAAAACAGACTTACATATATCTGGTCACTGTTAAATCTCTTTTGCAAGTTATCCAAGAAATTTTCTTCTGTGAGAGGATCCAATAGAACCATATCACCCACGCCCACCATTCTTGATAGAATACCATGCTGTTCCACATGTTGATGTTGGTGCTGGTATGACATGGCTGGTTGTTATTGAACCAAACTAAAATTAAAAACTACCAACACTGCTACTGGAGAACAGAAAACTGTAAATATGGAAGAAATTATATAACATCATTGGCAATAAATTGTGCAAATAATTTTTGCTACAAAATATGTCAAACGAAATTATCATTATTTTGTCAGAGCTTAAAAAAAATTGCAATTAAATTTATAATAAATGTTTTATAATCAAATTTAGCTATGCCATTTGAATTTACAAAAAATTGTTTGCCTTCCTTATCAACTAACTACAAGCTGAGTAATTCTTTGAATAATGAAAACTGTCTGTTAAGTCTGCAAATCTTTATTTTCTCTTGCTGCATGCCAAAGATCAATACAAAAACTGCCTTTGTCTTTCAGATTAGACATTTTACAAGTTCACATGCCTATCTGAAACCAAATTAGCCAGTCTGGAAACAGGTCAGGATTTATGAGACAAATGCTATCCGTGACATATTTAATGATAAATGATCAATACAATGCAAACATGCTTCAAAATCATGTCATAATTTCCACAACGAGCTGAATTTTCATATTAGAAATTTATTCTCAAAAGCAGAAATATTGGTACTGTCCTGGAATTTCCCACTCCTAATTTTTAGATCTGCTCTCTGCTATCATTAATTTCGTTGATCGCAGGTTAGGTTGGGACTTGGTATAACTTTGGTTAGGTTTGATAATTGCCCCAGGTTTCTTTGTCGGCCCAACTTCTAATCTAACAAAAAAAAACAGAATCAAAGAATGCAAATCAGGAAATTAGGGTCACATCTTCGTGGTGGGGCTATATCAGGACAATCCCATAACATTTCATTAAGGGCATTATGATTTCGCTCAAGAACATTTGTGCCTGAATTCGATACAAAAAGAGATGCTCAGTGGATAAGATCCAGAAACTCTTTGGTTTACCCCAGCCATGGTTGATAATGTCTTAACAGAGAGCCCTTAGCTTGCCAGCCTAGATAGGCAAGAATATCTGGCACCCCAGAAGTATGCGTACCAATATGGAGGTAACTAATTTTGTTCATTTTACATCAAGTTGTATAAAGGGACTGTGGGCAGGGGTTATATTCACTTGGCTAACACAGACAGTTCCAAACTCGTTATAGAACTAAAATAAGGTAAATTGAAATAAAATTATGGCCTAACCCTAACCTGGTACACATACTACAGAAGTACCAAATATCTCTGGTTTATGTATGATGTACCAAGACCCAAAACAATCAAATCTTGTAAAGTATGATAAGGTCAACACGAAAGTTAAGATCAATTTTTGATTTGGACAAAGTGTAGAGAAAAGTACAAATCATGCTTATTCCACCTGTCACACAGGTGTCACACTCATGCAAAAACGTCACACAAAGCCAAGAACATGACTTCCGGTACAAAGTTTTGTAGGAAATTTTTGTCATGTTTTATCCAAGCTCAACGACGAAGCATTGATGTCATGAACTGCAGGTTACAAACGTGTTTCGATAAGATTAGCAAGAGCAGAATAGAAATGCATTCAATACAAAGCGAATCATCCACATCACCTTGAATAAATGTGCTGCTCATTGTTTAAAATCTTTTTTAACACTTCGTTTGAAATCCTAAAACCCTCAAACCTGTTTCAATAAGATTAAGCAGAATAGAAAAAATATTGCATTCGAAATGAGTCATCATAAAGTAAAATAATGATACATTAGTGACATCAACTTGAACTATAACTTAAATGATAAATGTGCTACTCATGGGTCATTGAATAATAACTTTTTGAACACTTTGTTTAAAATCTTAATTCATTACGAGGATATACAATAAGGTCTTTAAGGTTTGAGTGACAAATATTATATTTCTTATTCAATACAATTTCTCCCAGTTGCTATATATGATTACTCAAAGTATGTTTAGATAAAAATAAATAAGTCACAAATACATCATAAATCCAGTAAGATTATACGAGTATACAACACTAGCAATAGAAGATGGCCATATGTCAGCATATCGTAGAAAGTAAAGGAAGTTTTTGAAATGAAAGTGGTTCACTGTAATAATTAGTTTACTACACGAATATACCCAAAATAAATGCACCAACAAGATAGGTGAGAGTCCCCAAAGACAATTTGTCCATGCAGCAGGTTATTTGAGATCAAAATTACTTTGTGATGACATCCTGAGTGAAATCAGTCATGTGTGAATATTTTAGTCCCATTCTGTTGTAATAATACACTTGAGAAGGATTGATTGTGACAGAAGAATGCTAAAAGTCTGCAATCAAATACCTCACATCCTATCCTCATTCAAACAAATGTACTAGGTGTTATAAAGTTTTTTTGGAGACATAATAATCAGGGATGAAAATACTACTATTCATGAAAATACAATGCTATATGTTACTAACAGATGGAAGTTATTTGATATTAAACAAGTGTTTTTTTACTGTATTTTCTTCAGTATTAAGGAATAAAATGAGTATTTGAAAATACTAGTTTTGAAAGATATTTATTAATTTATCGATAGAGGTAAAAGTCAAAAATGAATTATGCTATGTTTAAAATCAGGTGATATTACCGGTAATCTAACAAATACAATTAGAATCTTTAGAGTCGAACACTTTACAAAAAAGTCATTTACTTATACAGTGTTTTCCTGAAAATAAGACAAGGTCTTATTTCAATTTTCTTTCGACAAATAACATTAGGGCTTATTTTGGGGGGAGGTCTTTTATTTTCATTTATCAAAAACAAAATTACGAAGTAGAGAATTACGAGATTTTCACATATACAAAATATGAAAATCTGATATCCATTTACTTATAACTAACACATTGTAATTTAAAAAAATACGATTAGGTCTTATTCAGGCTAGATCATATTTTCAGGGAAACACAATATCAGCTCATTCAGATTTTTTATATAGGCTACCTATGTTAAATTTGAAATATATTCTTACAGAGATATTATATGCTGCTTGCTAGTCTTGCAATGCCCATAAAATACTTAAACAAATATCAGTTTCCAAATCAAATATTCAGAACTAATCACGAAGCAAAAAAAACTTATTCAGTCTTACAAAGCTTTGAAGAAATCTACAAATCACCGAGAACTGTTTAAAATCAACATCAAAACCAGAACAATAGTTTCCTTCCTCTATTTAGGAGAAAGGCACTGATTTATATCAAACAATAACATTAGGCATCTTTATATACTTGAATAAAACAAGCCAAGAACAATAATAAGATACTTTCTTACACAATTGTAACAAAAGAGCCATACAAACTTAATAAATGAGGTGTCAATAGGGTATTGTTCGTAGTGTATGCACCAGGTCAGGGTTAGCCAATAATTTTATCCAGAACTTACCGGTACTTATTTTGGTTCCATTACGGGTTCAGGGACTGTCTGTGTTAGCCAAATGAATATACTTCCTGGCTCCTGCCTGCCTATAGGTTTCAGTCTCGTTATACAACTTGATGCAAAGTAGGCGGGAAAAATTAATTACCTCCATGTTGGTACACACACTTCTGGAGCGCCGTCAATAGAGTATGTAAAAAAGTTCTAATCATAAGACTCATATTCATAAATTTTCACTAAGATCTGTATAGGAAACCAACCATGTACTAGATTTGTAATCAGAGTTAATTGCTTAGTGGTTTGAGCATTGGAACTCTGCTAGCATTGCAGGTTCCTTGTCTTTTCTAAATCCCCTTGTTTCCTAACCCATGCAAGGTTTAATAATACATCAGTAATTTGTTAGAAAATTCTGAACTGAAATGAAGCTGGCCTTCCAAAAATCTCTGTCATTGCAATCCAGAGTGGAATCTGAAGGTTAAACATGGTATGGAAAAAAGGGAATTGTATGATTAAACAATGTCATTCAAATTTACAAAACTGAAGTTTTTGATTGTAATATTAAAAAGCCTTCCATTTAAAATTAGCCAAGTGAACCAGAAGAGCAAATTTTCAAATTAAATTTCTATTGAAATCAAATCTAGTATTAACATCCATTTCAACCAAATATTACTAGTGACTAAGTCCTGATATTTTTAGCACCGAGCTTAAATACTGTAAAAACAAACAATCCCAATATTGATGAAAGCCAACACAAAAGGCGGGTATTAGGTTTCTCTCTCTAGACGCCGATTGTCCCAATACAAAGAACAGTAAAATGGATAAAAAAAAAAAATTGGCTTATTGTAGACCACTAAAATGTGGGTGTATCAATATAGTGAAC
Organism: Styela clava; assembly: GCF_964204865.1. Classification (NCBI taxonomy): domain Eukaryota; kingdom Metazoa; phylum Chordata; class Ascidiacea; order Stolidobranchia; family Styelidae; genus Styela; species Styela clava. The sequence goes on from NC_135254.1 coordinate 7,793,013, forward strand.
ACTTTAGGTTCAATGGATTTTTTCAAAGAATTACGCATCAGAAAGGAATATAAATACTTAAATGTGCTGTTAAATGGTTGCCACCTTCAATATAAATTCTAGAATAATGGCTTTAGCAGTTTCTATTTTCTGAAATTCAAAATATATACCAAATATATATATATATATATGTAGTCAGTGATATTCAACAGGGTATAGCATACTATATACCCGAGTGGGAGTGTATACCAAGCCAGATCCCGGGTATGGAAAGTACAATTGCTGTATGAGGGTTATACAGCTATAGGTTGGTTTGAATATACTTCCCAGCCCATTATGTATTTCTGAACGTGGTCGAAGAGCACTGTTCTAAGTGCATGAATAAAATTAGGTGGTCTTTTTAACTGCTGGTCAGTTATGGCTTCTACCACCATGGAGCCCATGCATCTGAACAAATAGCTGTTCATCCATTTCCACACTTGTAATGATTTATTAACCGAACACGAGGCCATGGTATGCCATGTGATTTTGTTATATAAGCAGCATTTCTCTCTCCTGGAGTGAATATGATATCCCTATCCTGTTCTGAAAATTTAATTTTTTTTTAAATTTATAAACACAATTTACGTTATTTAGTACCATCTCCATAACTATTTTAAAACAATACCTAATGTTTATTTTTAACAATTTTAATATAAATACAACAAGCTACAAGCCTATAAACATTACAATATTTGCATTAAGTCAGTAACATTGAAAATACCAACAAAGTAAAACCAACAAAATCATAAAAATTGGCCCTTAGGCATTGAACAAGTATCGTAAACTAAGTAATAACAGGGTGAAGTGCTTTTCTCAATAATAAAACACTAATGCACTGTCTAGTCAGGCAATTATTGCCAAAGTTCAAATCCTGTCATGAAATGTATCGTTATAAAAACTCACTCTGCATGTTATGGTAACAATAAATGTCACTACGTCTGGCAACCTTAGTTGTGTATTCAATATATCGCAGTGAAAACAATCTATGTCTACAAATACTGTGCATAGAAGGATAGGATTTACATATTTATCCCAGATTCATTGGGGAAAGAAATGTTGATAAGTTGGCTCGATCATATGGCGAACCACGGCATCTCGTCCATGTCGGGTTCAGGATTAGTCAGTCATTTCCTTGTTTTTGGAAGCCTGGAGTTGAACTTGGAACTGTTCATGCACAAAAGAGGGAACTTACAAATAATGATTTGATAATATTATGGATTTTACTTTTGATGATTTTCATGATTGTGTTATTTCTCGAAGGCGCTTCCACGCCTTCACTGCAAACAAGGCTTCAGATACTAGATAGGATTTACATATTTATCTCGGGAGAGAGGAAAGTCGATGCGACGGCTTAACCATATGGTGAACCACGGCCTCTTGTCTGGTTACCAGTCCAGGTCGGGTATGGGATTAGTCAGCCAGTTATTTGTTTACGGAATCATGGACTTGATGGTGGAGGAAGCGGTAACCGACCAGCGGTTACGTGAACCACCCTACAGCGGCACGATGCGCCACACTGCCGAGCCAATTGATATGTGAAAAGACATCATTTTTAAAAACCACCCCTTTCCAAATTCAGAATTGTTACACCCTGCATGGCGCAGTTGAAACAGAGATCTTCAACTCACTACAACATCAATATTGTAATGTGCAATACTTTAATCGCAAGGTTGCCATACCATGCTGAACAAGTATTATGGGCTGATATGAAAATTAGACTAAAACTCATGATCAACCTTATGTTATTTGATATTCTACAATCAAAAAACATCACGATTTTGAATGATACTACTTCAACACAATCGTCCAAAACTAAATGAATAAAAATTATAAATAATATTTTCTAATTTCAAAGTGAATTATTGCATTATATTAGCTGATTTTCCCATTTCAATGGTATTCAAAGTAACCTATGGTTTAATAGTTTAATAAACATTTTACAAATTGAATATTTCTAATTAAACAAATCCAATATAATTATTATTAATTCTGATTCTTTTCTTCACATTACCCATTTATTTCATTAATTATATTGACAAAACTACACAATCAGGACTAAACTAACAACAAATGACTTTCATAATATACAGGAACTAAGCTAAACATTAACTAAGCGATTGTGAAATAGACGGTCTGGACTAATATTGATCAGATATTTTGGCAATGACAATCAGTCACGATAAGGCGTGGTTTTCATGCTCGGAAATAGGACGAAACATTTCCTGATCAATTTTACAAAACTTGATATTCGAAAGAAATCGACATTTAGGATGATGAGTATAGAATTGCAATTGGAAAACTGAATTTATGTAATTGATGTTGATAATTTACTGAACTCCGAAACATAAAACAATATATTTTGCTAGATACTGATTACAGGACCAGGTTAGGGTTAGGCCATAATTTAATTCCAATTTTCCTTATTTTAGTTCTGTTAGAAGTTCGGGGACTGACTGTGTTAGTCAAGTAAATATACCCCCTGCCCATAGTAATTAGTTCCTTTACACAACCTGAAGTAAAATAAGCGAGCAAAATTAGTTACCTCCATATTGGTACACACACTTCTGGAGCGCCGTTTGCTCAAATCAAAGTTACGACAAACGTTCGACTAAAGAGTGGTAATTGCAGTAATAGAAAGGTTTCAAGAAGCCACTAATATGCTGAGAGCTGTGTATAGATTCATCTCAAAGACAACAATGTCCATAGATAGTGGCTGAGGTGAGACAGCAAACAATCAAAGACAACACTCAAAGGGAAATAAATAGATAAAACAAAATTTCACAATGCTACTAAGATATCAGTCACAGTATGGCATTCTCACTGCTACATAATAAGAAATGAAGTGGCATGACCCCCTCCATAAACCTATAAAAAGTTGCGAAAACAAATAACACTTTAAATTATTTATATTTAAAACCTGATTTTGTTACACCCAATCTCCTAAAAAGGAGGCATATCTATTACAGAGTGCCACTGTCTGACTAAATGATGACTACTTCATTAAATATGCGTGGCTACTGAGGAAATTAGGTGACATAAGATTTTTATTTTGTAAGGAAATTGACAGCTTAGTCTGAAGGGTATTCCAAGACTGAGGGACATGAACTACGTAAAAGTGTACAAACCAAATATATATCATTATGTAGAGTGAAGATTATGAACTACCGGTTCTCTTTTATAAAGAGTAATTACGGTACCTGAGGAACTATTAAATTTGTAATTTCGCTGTTTTATATGGATGCCCACCGAGCAATAAAACAGATATTAAGATATAATTTTTACTTTTGAGTGCAGCCCTAAGTGCCAAAAAATTACGCCCACATAAAACAAAAATTAGAAAATAAATAAGGTACATATTTTACAAAGTGCGGCAGTGTTTTCCATTTTTCTTGGTGTATTTACAAAATATTCAGAATTTGAAGTATAATTATCAGGTATTCAGGTTCAAATTGTTTCTATTTTTCACAGTGTAATACAAAATTGAAGAGGGGATTTCCAGAAAAGTAGATCATGACTCATAAAAAAATGAGTGACTAAGTCTTCATTGATTATGCAGCATACTCAAAGACTCTTTTACCATGAATGAGAAATTGAAAATATTTATTCACCAGAACAAATTCACACACACTCAGTCATAAAAAGTATTTATGCACGTATGTTCCGATCAGAAACTGGATTAATGATGTTGGGTTGTATTCTATTTACTGGATTATGTATAAATTAAGTATGAATTACCTTAAAGTAATTATCCCAAAGTAAATTGCAGTAGTTGGGATTTAACTTTTTAATAGTTATTGAGTTAGGATAAGAGTAAATTTTATGTCCATTTATTTAAAACAATTAGTCCCTAGTTAGAGATATCTCATATCCGACATGGAATAATAACCAGACAGTCGTTATGATTATTGGTTTCCCTGTCCATTGGAGTAAATGAAGAATCTATCACCTCCTAAACAGATGTAAATAATGAAAATATCAAAGTTGTAATAAAAGGAATAGTTCTGCTAAACTTCTTAATAAAACCTCAAAACAAAGCAAAGGAATTAAAATGACTTTAATTAGTTGTGAAATGAAAACTTTGTAATGTCTGTTGGATGATTATTGCAAATGTATCATGTTACCACAGAGTTTGATTATAATACAGTAATATGTGAAAGACATTATGTTATTTTATCATTTCAAAATTGACAAATTAAGAATAATCACAATCTAATCAAGTACAACAACAAAGATCATAATTCAGTAATTAGCAAGATTTCAATAAATATATAAAATGAAACAAAAAAGTAATAGCCGTAATGTAATCCCAAAACATTTAAAAAAAAAAATAAACACTAAAATACACTAATTAGTATGAAATTACTTAACACTCACTAGCCCAAAAGCTATGTTATCTAGACTACATAATTAATAGCTGAGATATTAACACGCTTCCTCACTACAGTAATCAATACCAGAATTCACCGAAAACAGAGCATGAAACCAGAACATCTTTAGATTGGCTATCAATACAAACAACGTCATAATGCATGCGATCAAGACATGATCAGACAGAAATAAATCAAGTCGACGCAAAACGTGTCAAAACGTCACATCTGGGAAATATCAACTTTAAGCAGGAAAAATCAATAAAACCGAACTGAATTTAATTCAATTTTAAAGTGTCTACATTTTACAGTTTTGGACCAAGATTATCGACATATTCTGATATTGCTGATTTAAATCCTAATCTAAAATTAGTTTTAAAGCTCTAGCGGTATATTTGACAAGGTTTCTGGTCCCCGTCCCACTAATTGGAACATCAAATTGTAACATGATAAATCAGATCTTATACCAGTATACATTAAATGCCATGACATCATATACAGATATATGAATTGAAGACATTACAGCATAAATTTTACACTACAGAACAAAAACAATATGAGTACATTTTATGGATCCCAGGATAACTAGCAAGAACTAAAATAAACTCCAATTTCTGAATTCAATTATTTGTTACTAATAATTTTATTTTTGCTGTTTATTTTCACAGTATTCATTAAACAGTCAGATCAGCCCATACAGCCATAACGTATTCATACTAACAAACAATAGGAACCTAATAACCGCCCTAATAATTAGGTACTGGATTATGACATTTTTTTGAGAAGATTTCTAGATTTATTTATTTCTAGATTTATACAACTAGCTGCAATATTGGAAATTTATGCCAAATTTACTAAAATCAAGCCGCCATCAGCCTTGCCATTCAATCCAACCTTAGATATTCAATTTCGGCAACGAACCCAAACACCCGCAGCCGGCTAATAAAAAGCATGTGAACGCCGGTCATGGCCGGCCGGGATATGGGGAATTTCTCTTTCGTTTACAGATGAAACGCAATGCAAGATTACCATCTAGCGGTTTGTATATATTCGGAGTTTCAACTCGCGCTGGAGCTTATGAACATTACCGGTATGTACATGCCTTATAGTAATAATTACATTAAGTATGCAACTATTACAATATTGTTCATTTTATGAAACCAATAACAACTTTCTTGTTGAATTACTCTACCTGGGATAAATATAAAAGAACTCCTTTTCCTTGCTTGTCAGTATCTTTTATTTATATCAATGTAACGCAATCTATCAAATTTAATAACAATGTACTGTTTGCTTTCTTTATCAAATCCATGCTTCCGAAAACAAATAACTGGCTAACTGATTTCATACCCGACCTAGACTGGTAACCGGACGAGAGGCCGTAGTTCGCCATATGATTAATCCGTCTTATCGGCTTTCCTCTCCCCCGAGATAAATATGTAAATCCTATCCTCTATTTAATATTATCTGAATGTGCTCCAATCATGATCGCTAGTACACGTTTGCGAACAAATATATATGTTATGGATACAGGAGTCGTTTATTTCCTATAGAGATAGAGAGATATTTGTGAACGCTGTGAGAATAATACATACCGGTAGACGAGGGTTTAACGCTTGAAGACCAAATTATCAATCCATAGTCGCTGGAGGGGAATTTGGGAGATTTGGGCGTTAAATTTTGTTTGGAGTTTTATTATGCCTTGTAACTCAATAGTGTTTTTTGCTATTTTGAGAACATTCGTGTTATAGTGTATAACGTCTATCGAAATATAATTGTTGCTTATTGAAAATTATCTAGTCTCCAGTACCGAGGCTCGTACTCAGCTTGGTATAATCACCGAAATTCACAACAAAAAAGCAAATTAACCATTAAGTGGTTTTAATATTCTGACCAGACTAATTTACTTATGGCAGTATCAATAAAAGTCATAAGAATTTCCGAATGTACAGAATTTATTTCGCACAAAGTAAGAACGAAGCAAAATATACAAAAATAACTCTAAAATGCGTGTTAATTACAAAGAAAAATATTCTTTTCATCGAACCGAAAATCATTCGTTAGGTCAAACAAGCAACAAAGGTTAGAAATAAACGAAACATAGCAATTAGTTTCAGTGCAGTTGCAGCGAATGTCCCGTGTTATTATATGTTGACTATTCTTTCACAAATACTTACTGACATTACTTTTTTTTTTTTAAATACGGCTAACTTTTGAGCAAATACTTGCTTCTAAACATATTGACTATTTTTTTCAATTTCTCGCCACGTTTACTCCTTGATTTGCCATGAAATAAAAAAAACGTACACAGTATGTAGAATATAAAGAAATATATATAAAAAAAAAATTATTTCTTTTTGTATTTATCTTGCAACAATTTTTGGTATTCATGATATATATATAAAGAAATTTGAATCTCTAGAAAAAAAACTCAAAAAATTGAACAAAGCATAGTACTTTATTTCCAATTTTAAAAACGTTTAAACAAATTCATCGCAGTTGACAAACTCAGATGTTCTGCAACATTATTCGCTGAACGCGATGGGCGGGTTTGCTGGGCTCAATATGCACATGAAGTAGACCTGTGGTTCTCAAACGGTGGTGCCGTCCACGTATTTTCAACGTGTTTTTTGAGTGAAACACACTTTCGCTTTACTATCTGTTATTTGTATCTTATTGTTAGCTAGTTATTTTTAAGGTGGGACGCAGGACTTGACGGATTCTTAAAAGGGGGCGCGGCTTAAAAGTTTAAAGTAGACAGTGGTTACCACATCGTCTTACAACTATGAGCAAGCACATAACTCCTGTCCCCAGCAATACATCAATTTGACAGAATGTGTCGAACCGGCAAGATGACCGCAGTATTTTGCGTTGCGCAACTTGATAGGCTACTAGCATAAAGCCTTGCTTGGAACTGAAATCTCGCTTCAGAATACAGATAGTAGCTCTAAATATTCAATCTACTGGACTGGAAAGGGAAATTAACATAAAAACGCAGTGTTCTATAACTAGTTGATAAAGCGAGTCATTGTTGTTGATCCAACTGCGTGTTTGATATCCTTTTTGGTCGACGTGAAGTCCATTGCCGAGATCAAATCACGTCTTTGGGAATTTCTTTATCTTTGCATGTCACATCTAGAAGGAAAACAGTAGGAATCAGTTCTATTTTTTTTTCTGTTTTGAAATATAGGCGACGTATGGCGTATATTTAAAATAAACGTTTTAGTATAATTTAATATAGCTTTCATTACGTAAAATCATGCTTCGCATGAAATTTTCCATCTTATCTCAGCTGTGATGTGGCATGTATTTTTACATGAATTTCTTTCATTTTAATTTAGCGCTCGTTAAATAGTGTTGAGTTTTTAAATCATCCAGTGCTCAACTCTAGACCTCTGTTATGAAATTAAATTAATATTACTCACCGTTTACGGGTTTATCTAATTTCTTTTTCCAGTGTCCTTTTATATACCCCGATCGCACACAGGCAAATATAAGTAGACAGATAATCACAATGAGTAGGAAACCTGTAAAATAATTGCAATGAGTTGTTAGATAATTTCAATGAGTTGTTAGATTACCTTCCTGAAAATCTTAGTTTGCAAAGGGGAAGAGAAATTAAAAGAATGTAAAAACTGATTTAGGGGAGCGATCAACGAGTTGAATTCACAAACCTGTTGTAATTTTCAGACCTCAGAGTAGCGTTGTCGTTACAAATACATTTTCAGGTTTAAATTTACAAATTTATTTTCAACTAAGAACTTATGGGTGAAAGGAAAATATAAAAAAAAATTATTCAATTTGTTCAATGTCGAATTAAAAAAGTTTATGGAGTTAAGAATAGGACAACACGTGAGCAGGATTTTTGTCCTTACTGACAGTTGGAGCCTCGGAAACCGAAAGGGTACGAATATAACTGGCCAGCAAAATGCCCATGTTTACCAGAGACTAAGTTTATAGTAATTAGTATTTATCGTTTTCTCTGGTTAATGGGGGATTGCATGTTCTAGCTAGACGTCGCAGTCGCAGTACGATGCTTGATCAAACTACCTTAATTGATAACGATTTTTTATTCATAAATATGGACTTGCAAAATATGAAATATGAAGTTTACTAGTGTGACAAAAACATCAAATTGAAAAGTCAACTATCTAGAATTTAAACTGTGCAGGCAAACGAAACAGCAATGATTAGCCAAATTGTTCTGTCAGTATGTTCAAAGAATAAATAACAGAAAAATGGAAACGAGTTTCATTCTTAAATATGAAAATGCGAAGTTCACTGGAGTGACAAAAACATCAAGTTATCTCGTATTTGCAAGAATTAAAATTGTTCAGACCAAACAGTAATGATTAACAAGTTTTACTGACCAATGAGTTCAAATGAACAATAACAAACGAACAAAATTAGTTCCCTCATATTAGTAAACACACTACTGAAGCGTCTTGCAATGTACCTTATTCAAATTTATAACTCACCCACAATCACGGGAATAACGATAAGTAAGACATTGAACTGATCTTTCTTTACGTTAAATAAAACTTCCGCAGGTGGATAAGTTGATAATACTTTACATACATACTGACCAACGTCCGAGTCCTGGAAGTTTCTGTTCAACAAGAAGAAAATTAATTAAATGGGAAAAAGTAAAAGCTATTTTACTCAAAATTTAATATATTCATATATACAAAAATTAGCTAATAAAGAGAAAGTTGAATTTCCGGTAGTTACTTGCCACCTTTGCTTGAGACAATTAATCACACCCTGGCCTAACCCTGGTGCTAAATGCTTTTATCAATACGGAGAACAAGATAGCGGTATTGTATCATATACTTGGAAGACATAATAACAGATGAAATCAACACGGCCAACATTGCCATGCCATAAATATGGGACTGAGAAAAGTGAACACTTATTTTTTGCAGGTAGGACCTGCTATAGTTGAGTATAGGGTCGACACGTCTGTTATTTTTACCGATGTTGAAATTTGATTAATGGCTGCATAAAATGTCATTTTTTGGTATTATTGAGCAATGCTAGAGTGTCATGTACTTACTTTATCGTCAACGTTGAATTGTATAAGATTAATCCTTCACGTTTATTTTCTTTAGCATCTTTGTAATTTGTATAACATTTTGTTGCCTCCTTTGCATTGCTTAATCTAAATAAAAAAGAGAGCGACGCTTAAATTTATGGACACGGGATCAAAGGTCGTAAAAAAGCTTTCATAAAATAAAACAGCAAAATTTTGAACGCTCCCTAAGCATGTGAACTAAGATGGTGGTTTCCGGAACGTAGTATATGTACCAGGTTAGAGTTAGGCCATAATTATATTCCAATTTTTCTTATTTTAGTTCTATTACGAGTTCGGGGACTAGAAAAGTGACTTCCGTAGTATTTGTACCTCAAATTATGGCCTAATCCTAACCTGGTACACATACTACGCTCCGGTGTCCGCCATCTTGGTTCTCATACTCCAGGAGTACAAAATTTTGAATGAAATAAGGGTCCCAAAACAGGACGAAGAGAACACTTGGCAAACACTAATACTAATAAGTTTTTCCCACCATCTTGTAATACCTAAAATTTGATATCAATTCGTCCATTAATAGCAGACAATAGCGATTTTTTCATCACAATAGCAATTCTAACAACAACGATCTATACGTACAGTAATAAGTACTCGTGGAAACCATATTTAGGTTTTACGCGTTTGGTCAGCCTTGAAAATCACTTAGAAAATCAATCACAAGTTGGCGCCATAAGACGAAGCAAACGAGAGAAGTTGCAGAAAAAACGAAATATTCTAAAATATGATTTCAATATTTGGACATAGAGCTAAAAATGAGACAAATAAACTGAGTAAATTCAAAACACTTACAAGTTACACTCATGCTTTCCCGTTGGGTCGCTGTCTCCTGGGTAGAACACGTAACTGACACATATATTGTCGTTCGATGTTCGACTGCAAAAGTTTGTGAAATAGCAAGAGTTAACATGTAACTAATCAATTAATTACCGAGTTTATAAGACTTACAAACGTTTTGAACCGGGCGTTTGTTGACACGAAAGCTCGAATGTGCGTAACACTTCTATTAATAATGCGCGAGGATCGCGCTTTTGCGTTAGAACTTTTGAGTTTGCTCCTACTTTCATTAATTAAAACAACGAAATAATGTTACAGTATACCAAATAAATATTTCACTTCTTTCATTAAAGAAATATGCATCATGGCTATTTGATAAACGCATCTTTACACCCGAGCATGCGTGTGCCAAAACGTCCCTATACAGATTCAGATATTTATTTTTATAATGCAAGAATCGATGTGAAACAATGAACTAACATAAAAATACTAAAAAACGGAAAACATTAAATCTAGCAAGTGATGAGGGGCCACGAACGACTCAGTGAGTCATCCAGTCAGCGACACCTTACTGATGATTTCAAGCATCAAATATAAACGAATTTTTGTGAAATCAAGATGTAAAAAGCGTCATAATTTCTGCAGCATTTCTATAATTACTTTCCAATATAAGTGCTTCACTTCAAAATAGCGAAAAAAAACAATACAAAAAAGAATCTTACTTTGTTACATTCTTGTACCAAATTACTGCGAATGAAAGTTGAAAATGATCGGTTCCACCCCATCCTCCACATGTCAATTGTACATCGTTTCCTATTGATGCTTTTGTTGTAGTTGAGGTTATTTGACGAATATTTGGAGGCCCTCGTTGTTGACCGTCTGCATGGGAAAACGAAGTCTTGTTAAAATGAATGTGACAGGTCATAGAAGCAGAGATTGGATTCAAAATTTAGGAATTGGTTTGCTTTTGTATCGAACTCATTAACAACAGTTTTAAGACATCTAAGCAAATCCTGCCAAACTTATAACTCAAAAACGAACCAAGACAACGAACGGGTTTCCCGATATCACGACATTCCAAGAACGGTTTCTTACGAAAGCATGCGAACAGTATCAGTATCAATAATTTTTTTTTTCACCATTATTTGAAAACACTTTGAACAAACAATATACAAAACAAACCTAAAACTGGCATTTCAGATTGAAGGGAGGCGCCAAGAACCGATACTGCTTATTAAGCGGAAACACTCGTGATTAAGTCTAACAGTAATCAGGAGGAAAAAAAAAGTCAAACATTAAAAATTTTTTACAGCATCAACAAAAAACAATCCATTACATAAAAAATATGACTCCGAAATCCGAACCTCACAAATTCCACCACTGCTCACGAGACCTGCTGCTATGAAAAAAAACTAAGCAATGGGGGAGTGGGGACTAAGGTTAGAAGATAATATGGATAGGTTATAAATCGTGTATAGGCCTGGAAACAGATGAGTAAGACCGAGGCAATTGATTGATATTTCTTCAATGCAACTATTTTTATTTTTTGGCTACATTTTTGCTACTCATGGAACCCAGTGTGGTATGGTAGGCTGACAGTGGTGGAGTTAAAGGATTCGTTCTTGGAATGAAGATATGCAAATGCAAGTGATATAAATCGAGAAATGAGCCTGGAACAGAGATAAGAAGGGCTGAGCAACTATATATTAGTTGTTTGGTTCAATGTTTGCTGTTCATGGAAATCGAGCCCAGCGTGGTGTGATTGGCTGACAGTGGTGACATTAAGGAATTTGTTTTTGAACTGTAGTGATATTCAGGAAAAGCGTTCCGGTATTGTTTTGTGCTTTAGTTCGTTATTGTTTTCTCACACGAGGGAACTTATTGCTAGCGAGTTCGATACAAAAAAGAACCCGTCTGTAACATTTTAATTGAATCACGGCATTGGCAGTCACCATTTTTTTTACATTTCCTTTGCAACACTTGGCTTACAATCAGTAATATTCAAAAAATACAAGTATAGGAAAAAATAGACGAGTATACAAGTTCAAACTTACATTTGACACAGACATTACTTCTTGATACAAATCGTTCTCTTCCGTTATATACGACTGAGCATGTGTAGTTTCCAGCTGATGAAAATTTGGCGTCCGCAATCTAGAGAATAGAACAAGAACATTATATATTGACAAATGACTTGAACGAACACTTCATTGCTAATAATTAGTAAACATATAACAACAATTTAAAATATAGAACCCAGATCAGTGGTTCTCAACCTTTTTAAGTCGCGCCACCTTCTTAGAATCTGTCAAGTTTCGCGCCTTACCTCAGAAATAACTAGCTAACGATAAGCTACAAATATGTATGTAGCCTATGTATGTATGTATGTTTATTCGTCTCGTAAAAGCAAAAATACAGGAGTTAGTAAATATCAACATTGAAGACGGGATGTATACACAAGACCATACTGGCCTAAAACACATGAAAGTGCGGCGTACTCCCCTTATGATAAGCATAAAATAACAGACAATAAGGCGAAAATATGTTTTATTCAAACACACGTTGAAAATACGCATAAATAATGAAGAACTATAAACAATAAAGAAATGTAAATATTCAAAATAAGGCGGACAATATCAAATCTAACACATATTTTTATTTTAATTAGCTTCACGCCCATTCAAAAAATTGGGTGCAGAAGTATGCGCACCAAGATGTCGAACAACCTGAATCCTAACCGGTACACACAAAGCATTTTCAGGTTGTGCGCCATCTTGGTGCGCATACTTCTGGAGGTCCAAAAATTGTCTATGCCCCCCTTGTGGGGCGAGCCCTGTCGTTTGAGAACCACCACTCTGGAGAATTGAAACAAAACATTAAATATTGAAAAAGGATTATGGTGAAGACACTTTATTGCTTCTATATTGTAGTAGATATGACTATATACGTCTCAATCGGTGTTCGAATTGCCTTTTCCGAAGAGGGCATATTGACCGCTATAGACAGCATGCTTGATTAAGCATGACGTGCACTGCCAATCAAGCGTGGTTTGTAATGTAATTGTTCTGTTATTGTTTCCGAATTTCTAGTGCGTTTCAATATGGCGTATCTGTGATGTTATTCTGAGGAAACGTTCAAATTTGTTTCATTTGGATTCGCCTATTCGTTAAAACGGAAATTATAATTATAATAACGATTCATATGTACATCTCGTGTCCTATAATTTTCGAGTACCATTTTGCTCTGGTAGCTGATCTGATAGATTTTGAGCTGAATTTCGAAAACTGTGATTTCAACCCACGCGCATAAAAAAGGGTCTGCAACTTTGTAATATTTCTCACTATATTCTCGTCAAACAATTTTGCGTTAAGTAAACGTTCTGTGATTGATTCACATTTGCGCCTCGGTGAACTAAAAGCCAGAAAGAACGTAAACATTTTGGGTGCTTTGCGGTGCAGAGGAAACCAACGCATATACATTGCGGCTCCATATGTGACGCATAAAATATTTGGCGAGTTCTATTATCATATATTCTACTGCGACTCGAACTGATAACATTGCAGCGTATGTACTGCGACATGTTTGTTTGTTTTTTTGAATTAATGACTAACAAAATCATCAAAAGCCATCATCTTTTGTAGGAAGCCGTCGTCAAACAACAAACACCACCGACACCGCTCAGAATAAAAAAAATCAGTAATTATCCTGTTATGGTTATTAGGGTGAGGAATACAGACTGTGCTGGAAATTCAAATTTTCAAATCATTTCCAACCCAAACCCGAACTGGATAATAACTATTTTTTTATTTTAAAACGTGGCGGGCGTGTTTGCTCAAATCTCACATTTTTGCTTTAGTGGCGGGGCTTTTGGTACTCCCGTAGTATGTGTACCAGGTTAGGGTTAGGTCATAATCTTATTCCGATTTTCTTTATTTCCGTTCTATTACAAGTTCAGGGACTATCTGTGTTACCCAAGTAAATATACCCCCATAGGTTTCAATCCCTTTACACAACTCGATGTAAAGTAGGCGAACAAAATTAGTTACCTCCATATTGGTACACATACTTCTGGAGCGCCGGGCTTATTACAAAACATCCCAGATTCCTAATTGCTAATAGTATTTACAAACAAAACAAAAAAAAAGGAACTTTTCATCGCCGAAATCATATATTTTGCACTGAGCGATTGTTATATCCATCTCAATTTCTGACACAGCTTGTTTTGAAAAAATGATTGCAAATAATTTTGGATTCCGACACAGTGATTTGCCTGCGTAACGCGGCGTAACTCCGTGAAACAAAATGCTATACGTCACGCGTTTATTGATATCCGAAAATTGCGATGATACACTCAACCGTTAATTCTGAAAAAAGAGCAAATACGATGCCGATATGAAGTAAAATAGAATTTCTCCCAACACGAATCTTAAGGTGTTTGTGAAGCATGGATTGTAGGTGCATCGGGAGCAATATTCATTTTCGAATCACTATTTTCGGGGTATATCGTCGTTTGTTTTGGAAAATGATTGCAAATAAATTTAAAGTTTCGGCTCATTGATTTGCTGACGTAACGTGGTGTAACTTCCCAAAACGAATTCATTTATTGATATCCGAATATTGCGATGACTCACTTATCCGATCATTCAGAAAAAAGGAGCAAACACAATGCCGATTTGAAGTAAAATAGCATTACTCCTAACACGAATTTTGTTTTGGACTGACGTTAAGTATGGAAAGCGTATGCATCGCGTCCTTCGTGAACCAAATTCAGTTCCAAATCGCAATTTTTCCGGGTATCTTTATATCAGTGGTTCCAAATAAGTGTCCTGCGGGCCAACTAGGTCCCGCTTAACGATTTAATATGAGCCGCCGAAATAGTTTAACACTTTGTGTTTTTTTCGTTTCAGCGTTCTAAATAACGCCAAGTACGTAGCACGGTATCTTATTCATACGTACCAGTACTGGTAACGGCCCATGGCGGGCGCTCCCCTACCCCGGCCCGCGAATAGCATTCCGCTTTTGATGTTGGCCCCCGGTGAATCAACTATGGGAACCACTGTTTTATAGGGATACTTTTGCTAAATTGTTATTGCCGCTGGACTTGTTGTTGTGAAAATGACATTTTTGTCTTCGACTATTGCACAAGTAGATTTCAATACTTGAAGATATTTAATACTTCAAGTTGGAAGTAATTTGTGTTCATAATCTCAATATGACTTGGCGGTGTGGCGCATCGTGCTAATCGTTAAGAATATGCTCGCCACTGCACCTCTGATTACCCTGCATGGGTCCTCAGGTTCGAACCCCAAGCGGGAATAGTTATGTGCGAGAGAATTGCTGGTCTCCTCGCCCCCGTAGGATGATCCACGTAACCGCTGGTCGGTTACGGCTTCCTTCACAATCAAGTCCATGCTTCCGAAAACAAATAGCTAACTAATCCCATACCCGACATGAACTGGTAAATGGATGAGAGGCCATGGTCTGTCATATGATTAAGCCATCGTATCGGCTTTCGTCTCCTCCGGGATAAATATGTTATTCCTTCCTTGTAAATCCTAATATGAAAATCGAGGCTAAAAACTAATCGCCTTACGTTTTGTCCTGTTAGTACACTAGTGTACATACATCTCTAATCCTTCCGTACAAAACAATTAGGCTTTCATATAATCAAAGCCACAGTGTGACGTAAAATTATTTACAGACGCTTCAGAGTACAAAACGCCTTTATATAAATACGAGATTTTGTTGTGGATTAGTAAAGAAGTATAAACATGTACACACAGTGCCATAATAAATACAATGACGCAATAAATCAATGCACAATGGAGATCTTTTCATCTTATCTTATCTTACCCTTCTCATAGGTCCTGTTTACACCATTACCGTGAATTAAATGTCTGATCAGAAGAGTCACGGGCAAATTCCGCGGCTCAAGTCTTTATTTAACTAACGCTCATAATGAGTACCAATTTTTTTACCGCCAGTTATTCGCTTTCGAAGTTGATTTGTCCATTTTATACCAAATGTTTTCATAAACTTAGGGCGCTCCGAATGTGTGTGTACCAACACTAATGGAGATAACTAATTTTGTTCGCCTACTTCACATCAAGTTGTATAAAGAAACTGATTACTATGGAAAGAGGAAAGTCCATAAGATGGCTTAATCATGATTACTTATCCATGGCGGGTATTGGATTAGTTGGCCAGTTATTTGTTTTTAAATGCACGGACTTGGAGGAATCTTGGTGGAATGCGTATCCGACCAGCGCTTGAATTCAGTAATCCCCCAGTATCTCGAAATCCCCCAGTATTCTTTCGAAACTCATTTTATATTTTGATACATCGCTTAAGTATTAAAATGAAAGCCCTTACCTTCATTTGGCCTAAAACATCATTGCTCTCGAAATCATCGCTTGAAATTTGGGATTCAACTCTGATCTCCTCACAGCCTTTGTACCATTTAAGCTCGTATTTTTCGTTCTCAAAGTGGAATTTCTTCTTGCCATCTGGAAATTACAAAACAGTTCAATAATTGAAGGCGATAATAGCCTTGTGATTATTGTAATGGCCCAGTAATGCTGTCATTGGTTGTATCAGCGGGTTAAAGTAAGAAATAATATTATTTAGATATGACTATAGTGTTGGCATAGGATCGGGAAACCAGTTCGTGTTTTTTCTTCTGACGTTAGACGACCGCAGCAAATGGTTCAGGTGCATCGCGGCTGGCATTTTGAAAGTCATGTATCATATCTATGTGATGCAGCTTGGGTGGGGACACACGGTTTTTTGCTGTTTTTGCACATTTTTGTAAGATATTTCACGGTTTTGCAAGGTATTTGGTGGTTTTTCACTTTTTTTTCACTGTTTTTGCAGAGTTTTTGGTGGTTTTACACGGTTTTTGCAAGTTTTATGCAAGGTTTCTGTCAACATCGTTCGAATTATAATACTAAAAACTATAAAAAAAAAAAAAAAATACTCACCGAAACATGGTAGAAGATATAGATTCCCGACTTCAAAACTTCTGTGTAATATTTCGTCATCATTAAACGTCACTTCATTGCAAGTTTTATCAGGTTGAGCTCCGGTGACGATGAGTGTGTAGAGAATTGAAAAACACAAGTCTCCGTTCGCCTAAAGAAATGGAAGCTTGTTATTGCCAGCTCAACGGTATTGAAATATAGTGAGGAACTATGTACCAGGAAAAATCCCAAATTGAAATTTACTATCAGTTGGGGTTACGCCAGATTAAGAGGGCAAGACCAACCACCCACCTTTCCTTGCTCAATGCCTCTATGTGAATCCACAAACGTAAGGATGCTGTGGCAAGAATAGAGATGACTATACTATTTGATTCGAGAGTCTTGCTGTTTCGGGGATGTCCCAGTTGCAACGAAGTGTTCTAGGCACAGCTTATTGAACTTAAATTGTTTAGCGCATTTTCTCTTTGTTTCTGCTCTTCACTTCTGCTTGTTATTACATTCCTATACTTCTGACACGATTAATTTGGCCCACTTTTTGTTTAGGGTATTGGAACAAAGCTATACACAATTATTGGAACTATTATCAACATTTTCATCTCGGCTATATACATGTGATAACATTAGAAGAAAAGGTCCTTGCATAAAGTACTGCACTTGATTGGCAATAATCTCGTTATATTGATGTTCTGAAATTCAAACCCATATGGCAGAACAATATGCCGTCAATTCGAACGGGTATTGAAATGACGATTACGACCATAAATCCATCACGACTTCAAACTTTCGATACTCATTTGAACCATACAACCTTTTGAACCATATCTATCTACGGACATATTAGTTGGAAGCGTGAAGTATAAGCATACAGGATGTTCATAAAGTCCCATTTCAGTAACAATTGCAGTTTTGTTTCTCAATATATATTAACAAGATCAATTTTATTTTATCAGTGTCTATTTAAGTTTTTTTTTTTACTTCATCCAATACACTCTAGGGGGCCAACAAACTATATGTTGTTTCAAGAAGTCATTTTCGAGTTAAAAACTTTAATAGAACCCGGTATATAGATGGCTTTCGCAATTTTTGTATTAATACGCTTTTATCTTTTATTTTGAGGATCTGGATCTTACTTTGAGACAACTTGTATCTAAAGTGATTTTGCATTTGGAGTCATAGATTCGCATGGAATTTTTTCGTACTGCCAAGCATTTGGATTTATTCAATTTATTCAAGTGTAAGTAAGTTCACATTATACAGTATTTGACGTCATTCGATGAAATGACCGTGGTTCTCATCGGGCTATGGATATAGACAAAAATGAAACGGTTTGTTACTTACCAGGAAGGCTGTGAAAATTGTACCATTCTGATTCTCGGAGACAGCTGAGATTGAATAGCTTTCAGAGCGAGCGAAGAAGAACGAAGTGACATCAGATTCAACGTTTGAGACATTAGATTTATGCACAATGGTGTCTCCAGAAGAAATAATGCACTGAAAAAGATGGAATGATACTTTAACAGAATATAGGGAAAGGTTATTCGAAATGATCGATAAGGATTAATGTCTTATCAATTTCTTCTCTTGAGCAAACTTTTAATACATCCAGGTACCATACAACATTAGTGATTCACGATTAGGAATTTTATACCCGTTATTATATTTGAGATTATTGTTGTATTAATTTTAATTAGTGGAATAAGTTTATCCCGACAAAGACAAACAAACTATTCAAGGCACCATCACGTGTTTAGACAAAGTTTCCCTAATTATAGTGCAGTTTATAATAGTTATTTGAATGCGAATTTTGCTTTGGGGTTGTAATGGTTGTATTCCATGGCTTTTAAGAGTTTCCATAAATTCTAAAAAAATCCGAGAGAGACTGTTGTTCATGGTTGATGTTCTTGTATTAGATATTTTTCAACGTACACCAAGGTAACCTAACTGTAGCCCCCCCCCCCCCCCCCAAAAAAAAAAACAATGTTTGAGTAGTCTGTTTATCTGTACCGAATACTGCCACAAATCACATTTAGACAAATTTTCCCTAATTGCAATGCATCTTATAATAGTTATTCGTTGAATTCGACAACTCAAATTTCTGTGAGAATGTAATGGTTATATTTAGATGCTTTTAATGTCCCCAAAATTGAAAACAATTTGAAAAATCTCTAAAAATACTCCCGTTTAGAGATGACATTGATACATTTTTTCAATGAAAAAAAGGTGAGCGTAGAGGTAGCCCAAAACAATATTTAAGTAGTCTGTTTATCCGTACCGAATCCTGCGGATAAGTCCCCGGTCTATATTTAAACGTCAGGGTAATTTTTATCTTCTTGGTTACGATTTAATGAATAGTCGAACAAAGCTTTCTAGAAAGTCCCAGCAGCTGAACTCGGCTATAAATGTTGATATTACATTTCGGACTGGGAAATCGTAAAAATATTTATTTTGTCATATTTGGCTTCCTAAATATTTTGTAATTGATAACGTATTTGCTGTTTAGGCGACAGCATCATGACCCAGCGTGCGTTTACTTTGGTAATGCCGACTTTTGCAATTCGTAAAATCACAACAATTGATAACGTATTTGCTGTTAAGGCGACAGTATCTTGCCGCAAACATGCCTATATACCTTAGTATTGCTTGTAGAAGCCAACCTCAACAAAGATGTGATCAAATATTTTGACTATGCGCTTTTTCGAAAGCCTGGTGATAGAACGCGTTTCAATTAATTTTGCTTTTTTTAAAAATCGGAATCTAAAGCCACGAGAAACATTTGCAAAACAATTTTTGTTTAATTTTGAATTTTATTTTGATTCCACAACATACATTGCTAATAATTGCTTCCAAAATCCATGTTCTAGCATATTTTTAAAAAATGTCGGAATTACAAATTGCAACGGTATTTTTGTAGGTTTATGGCCAACTGGTATTTTCTTGTATCTTTGTTTATAAATCTAGATAATTACCCTGTCGCAGTATTGAATCAGTAAATGGTTGGATGGTTGCCCATTTGCACGGGGGTTTTGTTTACTTCAGCGTAATCGCGGTTGAGTCTTTGTGTACGATAGTGTAGGTAGAACAGGGGTACTTTTATCGCAATTGTTTTCGTAACCACGAAATTAAAGCTTCGCAAATACCAGGATCGTAGACATTATAAATACGGTAGTTTCTATATTATTAGTTTACCCCGTTGTTCTTCGAAATATTCGTTTTCGCTTACTAAAAACTTTGTAATTGATACCGTATTTACTGTTTAGACGACAGTACATTGCCCCAACCTGCCCATACCTCGGTAATGCCGACTTTTGCAGTTCGTGAAACGACAACAAAGATGTGATCAAATATTTTGACTACGCGCTTTTTTCGAAAGCCTGGTGATAGAACTCGTTTAAATTTATTAATTTTTTTTTTAAATGGAATCTCACGCCACGAGAAACATTTGCAAAACAGTTGTTGTTTAATCGCACAGAAAAATGAAATATATTTTGGTTCCACAGCATACATTGATAATACCATACATTGCTCCCAAAGTCTATATTCTACCATATTTTTGAAATATGTCAGTATTAGAAAAAGCAACGATAATTTTGCCAACTGGTGTTTTTTTGTATCTTTGTTCATAAACCTAGATAATTACTTTGTCGCAGTTTTGAATCAATCAAGGATCGCCCATTTGCACATCATGGGGGGTTTTGTTTTTTCAGCGTAATCGCGGTTGAGCCTTTGTGTACGATAGGTATTTTTTGAAATAGCATTTTTGAGTTCTATGAATGAACAAGGGTACTTTTATCGCAATTGTTTTTGTAACCACGAAATTAAATCTTCGCAAATACCAGGCTCGTAGACAATATAAATACGGGGTTTCCAAATTATTGAGTTACCCCGTTATTCTTCGAATAGCACGGGGTATAGAATTCCGTGGTAGCGATTGATCTGTTCGGAATGTGCCATGATGCAGTTCAAACACAACACATGTGAGGAGATTGAATTTTCAAAAAATTTCACTTCACTTCAAACCGCGACTGAGGTGAATTTACTTTGGTGGCATTTGAAATGCAACCTCAGCAATTGTTTGATGTTAGTGATTAAGTATTAACCTAGCACTAACCCAACAATGATGGGGTTAGGGTTAGGAACCGAGTTCTGTGACAATGGTCCCCAACCTTTTATGGCCCGTGGCCCTCTTGGAGGTTTTTCACACTCATGTTTATTATTTCAGTCGTATTTACAGCATTATTGGTAGATTCTAAATCCCAATATGTTCAAACAATTCATGCTAAATAAAGTGAAAACACCCTGTGAAATAAACTCATCGAGCAATGAAACTAGAAAAAACGGGGAGTATATTGTCAAAAGAAGGGTAAAATCAATTTTGCGCCTAGCATTGTCGCCCCGCTCCGTCTGCTCTGTGTCTCCCAGGCCACCGGTTGGTAACCGCTGCTCTATGAGAATTACTTTATAAGATTTAAATGATTGAGATCACGTTAGGCAAGTGATGTGCGTACCAAAGTAGCTTTATGACGATGAAATCATATATACAAGTGGTAGCTTCATTTTTTGAGCGCTATTATATCTTTTCATTGAATATACAGGGTGTCTATAAAGTCCTTCTACAATTTCAATTTTGTTATGAATTCAGTTCTCAATATATCTTAACCAATTGTTTTTTAATTAGTAATTGTTCAAGCATTTTTACTTCATTTAATACATTTGTGACGGCCAAAACAATATATATATATATTTATGGTATCGATAAATTCCTTTTGCTATTTAAAAAAAAATTAGGATTTTACAGACACCCTATATTGTTGTATCATGAATGTATGACCTGCTCATATAAATGTTTAAAGAGAATTTTTTGTGGAAACAAAAAATAAACAAACAAGAAGATATAAAGAAACATCCATAACAGTAAACACACCTGGAAATCGGTTTCGTTAAGTATTTCTACGCTAGCTTCATAGATAAAATAGTCCGAACTCGCTTCAAAAAGTTCATCGCAATTTATCGTGTACGGCCACCCAACTTCAACTTGTGACGTCACGGGATCTGATAACTGCGTTGAACAACTCTTCAAATGTTCAAGTTCTAGAAATAAAAACAAACAGCTTGTCCTATAATCAAAAATGAACTTTACTATTTTTTAATTAAATTGTCGGAGAAAAATTTATTTTACTGAATAACATAAGGCCGGTCTCTATGATATTCATCTAAATGCGCAATCCACAATATAAATTGTTGACACTCAGTAGAGCACAGGTTCTCAAGGTGCTCAATACGTAGTCCCAGGGGTCCGTGAAAGTAACCCAGGGGCACCGCGAGCTATTCGTTTACTTGGTAAATAACTGAATATTTTTAAATACAAAGCAGCAAATACATCCAAGTCATTAAAAAACGAATCTTAGTTTACTTACTTGGTTTAGTTTGGGGACATAAATCAGTAAATAGCAATGCGTTTTTTTGTTTTTATTTTCCTAAATTTATTGCGGGGCTTCGTAAATAATATTCAATCTTTTTGCGGGCTCCATAACATCAAAAATTTGTGACCCCGGCAGTAGAGAAGTATTAGACTGACTGCCAAAATGACTACTTCTCCTCCACTATAATCTAACCACAAAAGACGGAATATTTCTAAAAATCTTACCCGATTTTGAAGTTACTTCATCCACGCAGTAAACAGAAGTGAACTGCACAACAAAAAAGAACAATATAGTTGTAAGGAGTGTCCATTTATGACCAAGATTTCGGTGGCTAATTTGCGGGGATTTGGAGTCGCATTTATCCGCAAAAAGTAGTTTATTTTCTGACATACGCATTTCGTTCATCTCGGCGTCTACAAGTCTAAACTTGATCGTAAATATGTTTCTATAATAATAAATATTAAACATGATGGAAATTATATTTTAAGAAGTTTATCACAGAAACTTGTCGTATATACGATAAAAAATTACAAAATACGTTACAAGAATAAAGAAATATATCGGAGAGAGCAGTTTGAGAATGGGGAAATATCATATCATAGGTTTTTCCCGAGTCAGACTTATTCACGAGCAACTCAAATATACGTCATTGTCAAAACGTTGTCTCATAAGCTAAATGCAAATACGATTTGAATATCAGTCATGTAGAATTGTCGAGAATCAAACCCAAAATATCTGACTTGCAACGTCAGTATTAACAAACTATTATGCTTAGCATCACCTATTTTAGTATAAAATTGTATAACTTAAATCTATCCAGAAGGATATTTCCAACAAAATAGTGTTGTTTATTATTTGTAAACTATAACATAAATAACCTGTCTCTGGCGGATAACGAGACGACGACGAATTTCGTAGACTTCGGCTTCTGCAAACACATATCCCGCCTTTGCCCGAACCACGCTATTAACAAAATTTCTAATTAGTCATCTATGTTTTGGAAGGACGGTAATCATAGCTTTATGAAACCCATACAGTGGGTGAAACAGTGAGCGTGGCGCTTGAATCCCAGAACTGTAATATGCGAGACTGACATGGTTATCAATCAATCTGTTATCTACTACGTCATCTCGCGCTGTGTTTTGAAAGGCGGAAATATTTTGGCAGTTATCCAATTTATTCTACCCTTTGCAAAGTGGTGGGCATGACGCTTGACACTGAGATACCAAGGTATTCAAACATATTAGACAGTTGTTCTACAGTCGTCGCTTGTTGTTACGCTTTCATGTTCAATACAACAGTTTTACGAAATTTAATCCTTTTCCCAATTCGTCCAAAAACACTTCAACTTAAAATTAGTGACGTCAAAACATCGTCAAATGACCCAAAAATGTATTCATGCAAAACGGGTTCATGTATCCCGAGATTAAAATATTTGAAAAATATTTGTGCCTAGTCTTAGGAAAGTCATAAAAATTTTAGTGTCTGCTAATTTGAGTCAGCGCCTGGCTCTATAGAATAGTTTGCGTTTTAGTCATTAGATCGTATTTTTTTTATGGCGCTTGAAGCGAACAATCGAATAATAACTGAACGTTGTGATGTCATAAATATGACCCTTTCTTTTATTCTGATCCCACAATACGTTTCATGATTTTATAGATGTTGCAAGAACCTGATAATACTAAATCAGGGTTCACTGAAGGGGAAGTTTTTGACCAGATAATGCGGAAGTGACCTGTCGCACGAAACAATAGGAAACTTGTCTTGCACATTTCGTTACTTATTTGACCTTTTATTGCGCTGACCTGCATGACATAATTTCGGAAATCACGATTGTTTATTGGTCAGATTGGCGGATCAATTTCTTGGACAATAATTACGATGAAAACATCAATATATTATCATCACGATTGCCACTATACATCGGAATGATTAAATACCTCGCTATTACAAGCCAGGGCGATAGACACAAAACTAGGCGGATGAATGACAAAGCAGTCTGTCTGCCGTTCACACTGTCCTTGGGCCCAAACTAGGATGATAAATAAAGTTACCTCTGGATGAGGATAAAAGTATCATGTCGTAAAATATTTCCAGTCACCCTGATTAAACAAAACTGGAACCCACAAACAAATTTTTGAAAATTACAAACAATATGAGTTACGTTGCATATACATGTTTAACGCTTAAAAACGAAATTTTCGTCGCGCTTGGCAAGTAAGGTCAAGTCACGAGAAATCCACGCGTACATAACGTAACATATAGTTATATAGTATAACGTGTTTGTTTGCGTTTACTCGTAGTCAGGATAAACTCAGTCGCTATTATCCGAAAATAGCTGTGACATAATAAAGCATTTACGACATTTCGAAAATGATACGCTGTCATTAAAATGAGTCAAAACAAATTTTTCAAATCGTGAAAATTATGAAAATCACTTTTGTTTTTACGTTTTTATTATACTATTCATAATAATCAAATAAAACCGTTTCCAATTTAACCTATCACTGCGACTGGTGTTTTATCTTCTATGTTTTGTGCTTTGATAATAATATACCAACCAAAAGTCGCAATCAGGGTCTACTGCTCTCCAGAGAGACGCGCCCGAATCTACTTTGCTATTTATGCTTCGTTTTGTTTAATTTGATTACCGTTCAATTTAAATTTAAGCTAAGAAAAAATTCCATTTTTCGAAATAAATTCAGGTTTTCGAATGGAAAGAGAAAAGATGCATCTTTTCTTTGCATAACTTCAGATTGGCTTATCTCTATCACAAGAAACAATATCATAATTCGGTCATGATTTTAACTAACTTTATAATTTATATCTCTCAGCAATTACCTTCTAATTTTCTGTTTTTTTATTCTGTTCGCACAATTTGTATTCAACTTTTTTGCTTCATCTTACTCAACCGACTTTGCTAATGCCGAAATGAAATATTATTTTCCCCAAGTGATTGGTCACTCTCTCTCATAACAATTTCTAATAATAGAGCGCCGCTCAGTAGTAGATATTCCCAACTTTAAGGGATCTGAATAGTTTCAATGTAGCACACGTCCCGTCATTTAAACAATCCCAATAAAATGGTTGAAATAAGCTGTGCAATAATATATATAATTTTTGTGATAGTTCTAAGCCAAAATCTTTAACTCTTATCCCTACGATTGCAACCTGACAACTGAGTTCTATAAAATTTCTGTTCAACTAATTCTCGATCAAACGACGAGCATTGCGTATGAAATCATCGTCCCGATAATAGTTTGCATATAATCTTTCAAAGACCTTGTCTATTTAAGATAATATTATGTATCTTTGTTTGCTGTCCGCAGGCGTTTAGGCATTGAGATGTTATCGCTTACCGATTGACCAATTCTTTTATGAGGTAACAATAGCGGTTACAAAATTTATATGTATATAAAATTTAGAAAAATTTGTGGCATTTTGTAGTAAATTGATTTTACGAATACGATACTGTATATTCTAATACAAACAGAAATTTCCACAAAAATTTGATGAATACTATGAATGAAAACCTAATAAAATAAGATTTGAACAAGCAGTTTCGAAAATTATGGTCGGTTTTCGAAGTTAACTCTGAATTAAAGTCGAAACTGAGTATTGGACGCCAGAAAATAGCTAATTTCATCAAAAATTGCTGCTGCGTTCTATATATCCGCATATACATATGATCTTATTTAGTGCTGACGTTTATTTAATGAGTGTTTAAATGTCTCTTTTAATAGTCCATTGCGATTATCGGACCTGG
The DNA here is from genome assembly GCF_964204865.1 of Styela clava. NCBI lineage: Eukaryota > Metazoa > Chordata > Ascidiacea > Stolidobranchia > Styelidae > Styela > Styela clava. Next base: position 7,819,433 of record NC_135254.1, read on the forward strand.
CCATACATGTGTATCTATCGCTAACCTTTGAACAAGATTAGAGTTTTTCTACGGCTATTATCTTCGATAATTTTTAAAATAAATAAATAGTCTCTAAGAGTGATTGTGCGGTAACAATGAAAGTGTCAATTTATTTTAAATTATGTAGTTCAAAATGTCAAATTTGACAACGACTTTATATTACATGTTTTAAAATTTTGAAATTATTTAAATTTAGATTGTTGACGGCGGATTTATGGTACAAAACCTAAATTCGAATAAATTGACGTGGTAACTGTACCCGCCATTACATCGGGATTAAGCAAGGTTTCTCGTAGCATCTTGTATTTTGTTGGGCGCTCCAGAAGTGTATGTTCACTTCTATATTTTTTTCCGACTACTTTACACCAAGTTGTGTAAAAGGACTGAAACCTATTGACAGGGGGTATATTTACTTGGTTAACACAGACAGTCCCCAGACTCGTAATTGAACGAAAAGAAGGAAAATCGGAATAAAATTATGGCCTATACCCATAACCTGTTACATACACTAGGGAGGTACCGTTGTCGTCAGAATGAACGTTGTTTGGGTAAAATTGGGTGAAATTCAAATAGAAATTGAAAACAGCGTAACTGGTATTTGACTTTCCCGATGGATACCCGTCTCAAAAATATCGTGTTACTTGAGTGGGACAAGCGTTAGTCAAGAGTGTGACAAGCAGCGCAAGTTTGGGACAAGTTTGACACGTGAAGAACAAATGGGAAAAGTGGGAAAAATGCGCCATAACATCGCCCTCTAAAACTATACTAAAAGAAAATACTGAAGATAATTTACGAATACATTTTAAACGTCAGTTAAAATTCGATCGTTTGAGACTCGCGATTTGCAGAGTCAGGTAACTTTTCCTAATCAAAGTAAATGCGTCAGCACGTTCCAAATACATTTTTAAGTTCCTTTATTACGTTTTAGTTGCTGATCAAGGTAGTCGCTATCACTTTTACTTTTCATCAACCTGGTATGTATACATGTTATTTTAGGTCACATAAACTTGAAATAAAACGAAAGGTAAAAAATGCATTTCGTTTTTTTTTTTTAATATGATGACCAATGAAATGAAGTTTAAACAACTATTTTTGACGCAGTAAAAAAATAGTCAAAAGGTTGAAAATGATTTTGATATTGTTCCAATTACGTCCTATGTAAAAATATTTTAGACAGGTTTTTGAGTTTTGTCACAGACAGAATAATTTAAGTTTCGTGACGTGTAATTTTGGCACGTTGCTATCGCAAATAGGTCAGCTATTGAATTGGAAACACCTTCAATTTTGAACAACAATAAAATATTTTAAGTCACTGAGAAAGACGTACCTATCACACGTTTAAATGTCGAAAAAATGGGTAAAAACTTCAAGTGATCAAAATATCGCTTCATTTAACGTTAGTTAAGAGAATATTAGGAAAGTGTCATTTATTGAAACGCCTAATTGATGTTCCCGGCTGTTTGTGAATTGTAATTTTCTTAAACAACCACTTGATACAATTTTTTCTTCACAAACATTATTGGCTAAATGATATATTTGATTCATATCCTTAACCAACTTCTGTCTGAAAACCATAGCTCTGCGAGTTGGACTAAAATTTCTTAGAATCATAATGCTGCATTGTTTATACAATTCGTACCAGTCGCCTGACCTTATGTGCTGTTCTTTGTTATTACAAAATGCAGTAATCCCAATAGCATCAACTAGTTAATACAAAATCACGCACGCAAATGGGCCATTTTCATGATGTTGGTATTTTTTGTGAGAATATTAGGCGCGCACTATCGGGTTATCACGAATAAGACTTTGTGTGTATATGAACACCCTCTGTCAAAAAAATTCTTAAATCCAATTACTCAATGCGCACTACATTATATTATATATATGCTACATTATATGGGTACTGACTGATTATGCTGGCGTTGCATGTTGAATGTTTTGGGTTCGAAACCCATGATCACCTGTCCTCAAGAATGTGAAAATTGCAACTGAAAAGTTTTCCTATGAAACAAAAAAGGTGTCTTCTTGCTTATGAATGGCTCTTTGTTCGGAAAGTGAGAAAATCTGCCTCGTAAAAATTAGACAATCACTCAGAAGTTTTTTCATAAAAGTACGCAAACCTAATTCGGTTTTCATAAAAGTATCGAATTAGGTGTTTTCAATTTGTCAAACAGGTATCTCAATTCTTACAAGACATAGCAACGTATAGATCCATATAACCCAATCACCCACCAAAATTTTAAATATTGGGAGGTATTGTAAATTTAATGTTCTTTTCTGAAAGAAATAATTTCACATAAATATAGACTCGGTATTCTGAAACGAAGCACGATTGAATGTTATCACTATCTAGTGTTAGCAAGTACCAGTCGCAATGTTAACTAACGATACGCAAGATCGTAATCAATGCGTTTCGCAATATGACTCAATTTTCATGAAAATTTATAAATATCTCATTAAAATGATTGTTTTGATGTGCTCACAAAATCGCTCCAAATAAGCCTTTAGGATAGGGCAGGATTCACATACTTATTCCTGGAGGGAGGAAAGTTGATAGGACGGCCTAATCATATGGCGAACCGCAGCCTCTTGTCCGGTTACCAGTCCATGTCGGGTATGATATTAGTTATAGCCAGTTATTAGTTTTCAGATGCATGGACTTGACACAAAAATACCAGCGAGTTCTTGGGTTTCGGAAGAATTGAAAACTTTCCCGATAATTGTAGTGGTTTGGTATAAAAAATACTTTTGCATAAAGTTTAATAGCACTGAATTCATAAAGACTTATAGTTTGGGGAGTACTTATTCTCAAATTTCCTACAATTGGTCTTATGTATAACTCTACTTGGGTGAGATTGTCCCGAGAAGTATTGAACATCGGTAATATCTGTTAATTTGATATATATAACAGTTGAAGAACCTTTTCACAACCTTTCAAGATTTTATGATCCGTTTGAATAAACATGCAATAAATTCAATATTCAAGAGTAGCAAAGTACCAAATACGCATAAAGTATATTATTACGGCAAAGTTATATTCGAGTGTTTGATTAAAATGACATATCAGGGACAAATAAAGCTTCAAAAACTAGGTAACAACAATACAACAAAGTTACTAGAAAATGGCGGATAGTTTGCCTATTTCTACTGAATATCAAAATCTGAAATTCAATCACCAATATATCAAAATACACAACAGTAACGATAATTTTACACCGTGGTATTAAAACTCGATCACCTCGTCGTGGATTATCGATACCTCTGACCGGTACAATCTACGGATGGCAAGGTCGCCTGGTTTATCTTACGCAATTTAATATTCATGGGGTTAAACTACACGACAGGATATTTGTGAACTTACCGCCACTCGCGAAGATAACCATCAGCAGAGAACCAGTGCCGAGTTTGTTACTCCCCTAGTGTGTGTACCAGGTTAGGGTTAGGCCATAATTTTATTGCGATTTCACTTATTTTACCTCTGTTGCGAGTTCGGGGACTGTCTGTATTAGCCAAGTAAACATACCCCCTGTCCATAGGTTCCAGTCCCTTTACACAACTTGATGTGAAGTGGGCGAACAAAATTAGTTACCTGAGATTTGCATAAGCTGCAAAAAACGGTGGGACAATTGCTTTCTCAATAGCGAAAGTAGGTGTTTATAAAATTCCTCAGAACTTTGCGTTGGTGGAGCCATATTTTAATACTAATTTGTTACTTTATTTCAATCCCATAACGTACACACATATTAGAATACGATAGGATTTTCATGGCTCGGGTTTCAAATAGCGACTGTCAAAACAGCGACTGTCATAATGGCGACTTCAGAATAGCGACGTAATCAAGTGAGCGACTGTCAAAACAGCGACTGTCATAAAAGCGACGTAACCAAGCGACTGCCATAACAGCGACATCACTTCCTTTATTAAATCCAAGGCTTATGCGCACACGCACTCCCCCCCCCCACCCCCTTACCCTAACTTTGTTTTGTCATTCCTGTAAAAAAAAAAGGCAAGTTGCCATTATGACATTCGCTGTTTTGACGGTCGCTTATTTGATTACGTCGCTATTATGAAGTCGCCATTATGACAGTCGCTGGTTTGACAGTCGCTATCCGGCCTGGATACCGATTTTCATATGTATCTTGGAAAGCCGAAAAGGCAGCATAATATTATGACGTACACGTACTCCTGTCATGTTACATGTCCATGTCGGGTAGCAATATAGTCAGAGAGGTATTTGTTTCAAATGCATGGACCTGATAGTGGAGGTAGACGTAACCAGTGGTGGGATTCAATTTTTTTGTCAGCCGGTTCCATCATACAAATGTCGAATTTTCAGGCGGTTCTGTTAAAAAAGGCATGTAATGCTAACCGGTTCGCTGATCTTCATAAAATTCCGTGGGACGGTTCTATAGAACCGATGCAAACCGGCTGAATCCCACTACTGGACGTAACCGACCCGCGGTTACGTGAATCACTCTACAGCGGCAAGGAGCCGAAACAGTCTTCTCGCACATAATATCTCTCACGGGATTCGAACCTCAAATCCGCGCAGGAAAATCAGAATTGCGTTGGCAAGCGTATTTCTAACGTAGGCTATAGCTTGATGCCCCTATCGTGAACTTTACTGTGTTTAATCTTTTGTTCAATTTTATCGGAGATATTCAATGCGGTATCCGATTTATTTTTTTTGCATTAAGATGCGTGAAAATGCGATTTCCGGATATCGAAAACACATCAGATTATTAAGAAATCAATACAAACAATCTTTATCTTGAAATCCTATTAAATCAACGTGTCAATTTGTTTTTTACGTGTATAATCGCGTAATAAAACTCTGTCGACCTTGTTCATACTTATAATAATAAAGAAATGAATATACTATTATCTGTTATTGAGTTTGTAAAGTTTGGTTCTTTGTTTTCTAGGTTCAAGAAAAGTAGGATAAAAACCAAGTCATTAAAAGAGCGGTTTCTAAAAGGTGTGCCGCATAAAGTACACATTAACGATCACAAAATAGACTTTTATTTAAAAGCAGCCTTTTCCTGATTTTTCCCCTGATAATTGACGCCGCACGAACTAAAAGTTCGTATTAAAACCGTAAATATCACTGTCAAAAAAAGACAACATTCCAAAAAAAAGGAATAAAATAGAGTTATCAAATAGAGCAATGAACTGCTAAAGTCAACGCATAGAATAAGGTGAACGCGCTAATGATCTCAGAGCGCTATGAATAAATAATTTTTAGAGTAGATGTGTCATTCAGTTTTTGCAATGACAAAACTCTAGAGTACTGTTGACACAACAGATCGACATAGATGTAAATTGGTTTAATCGTTCAAGAAAACCGGTTAAATATCAAGTTTGCCAAGCCTTTATTATCGAACATTTTTTCAAATTTTTGATCATTTTTCTAGGTGTCTCTAAAACCAGGCTCTTGCGAATTTAGGCACTCGCAAAATTTGACAGGTAGTTTTTTGTTTTTTTACCAAAAATATGTAAATTTAATCATAAAAGATATGTATATTTAATCCAACCTTCAAAAGTTTCTGACATTTTCTCATTGCAATGTTGCCGCTTGTCTTCATCTATAAACGAAAAGCTGTTAGTAAAAAGCGTTATGACGATTTCGAGGCCAAAAATTGAACCAACCGAAATTTACCACTTTTTACTATAGGAAATTGGTTTATAGCGCATTTTCAAAATATTTTTCAGCGTAGTAGTTCTTATGAAACGGTTTGAACTCACACATTCCTGAACCGTAACGCAGCGTTAGATTTACGCTTGCTTGTTTAAAGGTACAACAACATAATACGATTAATAAGGAATGATGGAGAGTTCGGAAATGAACATTTTCAGAAAAATTCAGCCAAAACAAAACTATTAGCAGGTTCAATTGTTGGTATTTTTATTATGTGGCAAATGTTACATAGTCTGTGTTACATATGTATGTTAAATAGTGGGGTTTCAACCTTTTATAGGATGAGCGGTGCCCCAATGAGAAATTCCAAAGGCAAAATTGTATAAATTATAAATACAGGGTGTTGAAGAAATAACGCAAAATTAACAGAAATTAAGATGAAATGCTACTTAAAACATTTAACGACTGACACTTTTTACCAGTATTGAATTACGGTGAAATGCCATTCAAACATTTCACGACTGACGCTTTCTAACATTTACTTTTTTAACGTTGTCATGACAAAAAATTTTACCTTAATTCTGCGTCACTTTTTTAACACCATGTATATATAAAAGCAACCGCATGATACAGACAAAACAAAATGGTTTTCAATGCGTAGCTAGATGTAGAATAGGTATTTTGTAATATTTAAACAATATACGTATATAATGAATAATACAGACTCTCGGACTTGAAAGGAAACTTGCGGAATTCTGGACTGTACTTGCGAAAACCTTTGGTGCCGCGGAACAGCGGTTGAAACCACTGGTCTATGTGTATGATTTGAATAACGTGAAATTGCCGCCAGCGTATATTGGTCATATTGTACCGTAAACAGAGTATTGAATGTTTGTTCACCTCAAGATATAAAGACTCCTACACGGTATGCTATAACTCATTGCTTTTAAACAGGGGTTCCGCGGCACTCCAGGGTTATTCCAGTGCATTCCACAAGTTTCATGTCAAATCCGAAAGTCTATATTAATAATAATATTAAATAAATACAGGATGTAAAAAAAGTTACGAAAAATTAGAGTAAAATTTATCGTCATGGCAACGTTAAAAAAGTAACTGTTAAAAAGTGTCCGTCGCGAAATGTTTAAATGGCATTTAATTGGAATTCAATACTGGTAAAAGGTGTCAGTCGTTACATGTTTAAGTAGCATGTCATCTTAATTTCTGTTAATTTTGTGTTATTTCTTCAACACCCTGTATTTATAATTTATACAATTCAGCCTTTGGAATTTCTCATTGGGGCACCGCTCATCCTATAAAAGGTTTGAACCCCACTGCTATTAACATACATATGTAACACAGACTTTTGTTTTGCCAGTATTAGATTAGCTTTTGTATATATTTATAGTCAATACAAATCAGACAATGAAAGAAAAATACACATATGAACATATGGGTTCCGCTCCACGTAAAAGGTTGTAAAACCACTGCGTATAACTCATCAAATGAAAATCAATGGAAAACAATGTTCTTCTTTATAATAAAGCCTCTGGGACTTTTTAATAATTGAATAATCAAAAATAAACTCGAGTTCCATCACGAGTTCGTTATTGAAAAACATGTCAGCTCAATAAATATCTAAAATAACATTCCGCCATAGGGCCTATTTTTGAACGAATCATCAAAAGTTTGACAAACATATGTCCCGCTAAGTAGATTAAACGTGTAAATATGAATGTTGTGTAAAACCAAATAAGACAACAGTACACGTTATAAGGATTATGAATATCGGGAAAAACCTTTTACTCACAAGTCTTGAGAATTTATCTTTTTGAATCAGTACATAGTTTCATACGGCTTCTGACATGAGCAAACTACGGCCCGGCCCGCCTAATGCTGCCACAACCAAACTAAAAACCAAATTTTGACGTTTTACTTGAAAAAAGCTGAAGAAATTTGTTGAGATTGCGATTTAATTCGGTTTGACCCGAGCCTTATCGTTTTCCACTTATGCTTTTGTAACACCGTAAATATTGCTTTCTAAAAGGCGAGCTGTGATCTTATATATACTGTGTTTGATGTCGTACAGGGCTCTATACAAAAGCCCACTAATAAGTGATTTTAGAACTATCATATTTAGATTAAAAATCAGATTAATAAACAAATAAGAAGTTATACAAAACGTGACGGCTTTGATAATATCGTAGACTACGTGGAAGTTGCCTTCCGTAGTCACCACTCCCAAACTCGTTAGGGGTTCACGTCTTTCGGAATTACTGTTAGTTATTTTGTTTTTGTAAAATTTGATGGCTACACAAAATAAACATCTAAATACAAATTTGCATCCAAATCCAAAGATTCCTGTCTCAAACAAACCTGACTAGAAACCTGAACATGGCATACATAACCGCCAAAGCCTCCTAAAGTAAATGTTTATACCGCGTGACATGTTTGTTATAGTTACCGTCCTGATGGTTTGGTTGTTGTGCACTTTCCTGGCTTCTTATTTTTCATTTTTCTGTAGTTTTATATAAGCTTTGCGGCTTGTTGAACATTTCATATGACTACTTATAAAATAATAATCCTAACAATGGCTACAATACTGTAAACAAATATGTAAAATTAAATCGTTTACCACTAGTTGCGGAAACGTGGAACTAAAATAATAAAAAAGAGACACTAATAAAATTTTCTTGATTTCATGGCGTGTGTATTCGAATAACACTGCTTTTCATTATCAATTTCAGAATTTAGTATTTCGAATATTTTTTTCTGTGAGCATTCGATACTTACTCATGCTATGTGCTTTGAAAAACTATTGGCGCGTTTTTTGACCTTCAATCCCAAAGGGCCGTATAAAAGCATCATGAGGCTTGAAGTGCTTTTAGTTTTGAGAGGCTTTTTGCAGTTCGACATTGAATAAGCAATATTAAAAACGTTGGGTAAGGCTTATAAACAAGGGGTTGAACACCAGACCTTCAACCCGCGATTCCAAAGTGATGATTGCAATATTTAATCTAGACCGCTTTTCATTTGTTATCAGTAATATTTCGAAAAGTTAGATAAATCTCAAAATTTTAATTATTCGACCATACTTGTGTTCATTTTAATTACGAATCGGTAACTTAGAATTATATTACTAATATAACGAATTTGTAAGATAACTTCTTTAGTATATTAACCGAGTCTTTTCACAACATTTATGTGAACTGTTTCTACGAAATAGAATTATTTCTTGTAAAACTACATCTCAAATATAACAATTAGCAAGCTTAATCGCCGCCACAATTATCAAGAATGAATCTGGAAATGTAAATTGTCGTGTGTTACATGGATTGTATATTAAACAAATTTCTAACTATTCTGCCTGTTTGAACATTCGGGAAGCGGACGAAATGAACATTACATATTTCATTGTTTAAGTCGTACTTACATTTAACTATGAAACGCTCGCTTCTTGTGCTTTCTAATTGATCTGACCTGAAGTTGAACGTTTTTCTGGATTGCTACAATTGCCAAGAACGGGTTAAGAAATCTTGGTCTTACGCTCAACGTCTCATACTCTCTGTAGTTGATATTTGACTAAAAAGAATTTTCCAATGTTGCATTTTGGTTGACAATAAGCTATGCCATTTATTATATCCAAACCGACTCATGAAAGCAAATTGAATTATTATCAGTAACCACGTTGTTTATGTATCAAAGCATAATTACAATATATTATTATTGGACTTTTATTTTTGAAATACATGATCCAGTATTCCTTCAATTATTATTAATATTCGATCCGCATTTTAAAAGTTCATTACTCATTAATTGATCTAATAATTTTTTGTTCAGGTTTCGATTGTTTAGACTGATTGTCTAGATTAAAAAAAATTTACGAATCAATGGGAAATACGATTAAAATCTTAGAGAAAATATGCTACAGAACACGATTTTGTAACGATGTCCTGGTGCGGGTATTGATTGACGTTTTATGTTTATCAAAACGGGACGTGGTTTTACATAGGCCACATATGGTACTCCCGAAGTATGTGAACCAAGATGGCGGACACCGGAACATAGTATGTGTACCCGGTTAGGGTTAGGCCATAATTTATTCCAATTTTCCCCATTTTAGTTCTATTACGAGTTCGGGGACTAGCCAAGTGACTCCCGTAGTATTTGTATCTGAAATTATGGCCTAACCCTAATCTGGTACACATACTACGTTCCTGTGTCCACCATCTTGGTTCACATACTTCGGGAGTATCTTAATGTAAAGAGTGCTGAATTATCGTGGCAATCACAGATCGAATAAAATAAATCATTTCTACAGAGTTTGAGAATTTTTCGATCCTAGGCCGTTAAATGACGTTGCATTCAAATGCTACTGCTATTGATTCAATACTTTGAAGAAATTTAACGATGTATTCTAATTCGAGTGACGGCTTCATAGTAAACGTTAGCAAGCGTATTTTCAGTAGGTCCATCGGTTCTTGTAAAAACTTGTCGAAAATATGCTGCGGAACCCAATGTTGTAACGATGTTCTGGTGCGAGTATAGAAATTATCGTTTTAGCATTAGCAAAAGGGCTTCGCATATTTCCTATTTTCAAGGTCCATCAGAGTGATATGCTTACAATTCTGAATTATCATATCAATCAATTATCAAAAATATTTTTACAAAATTCGAGATTTTTTTCGACCATAAGAAATTAATTTGACAGTAAATGAAGATTTTTACTTCTATTGATTAAATATTTAGAAAGTAATTGTAACCGCTTTGTTTGTTCGACAGGACAATGCCTAATGAAATGTAAAAGGTCAATCCACAATGCAATACAATGACAACAAAATATAATTTAATCATCAGTGTTTCAACTTTCAACCCTTCTTTCACTAACATAGACATGTGTCGCAGTACACGATCGCTGTTTCTGATTGACAACACGGCCTTCAGTGGATCGAATAAATATAGCATGACGCGGGGCTTTCCCAAATTCTTGAGCAAACAGTGGAATTCCCCAAAGAAGACCTACACGTCTCTTCAATATTGATAAAGTGGGAATTTTCATGATCTAAAGGTTTTTAATAATATAATATATTAAAAAAGCGGGGAATTTTTTTGTTTTTCGAATATATGAATCTGCCAATTTCAACGCCTTTATAATGGCTCCATTAGTAACGTAATTGACATATTTATAATAATAATTTTGATGTGTAGGAAATTTCAAAGTTTTGAGCTAAGTGGTTTTTCGCAATTATAGTTACTGATCCCGTCGTGAAGTTATGCATGACGTCAAATATCATGATGTACTGGAATGCATCGTATCATCTTGTAACTTTTCATAGTTTGATCCTTTACTTTGATTTCTTATGTTAGGTTATTTTTCAACAACTAAATTGTAATTTGACCTTGACACAAAGATAATCAAAGGATATATCTAATATCATAATACATATAACACAAAGTCGAACTTTTGCGGTATGCTGATGAAGAATAGATTTTTATAGTCGACAAAATGACAGAACGAAATAAATGTTTCGCTTGGCATTGAAACAGTCTATAGCAGTGGTTCTTAAACTACTTAAACCGAGCCCCATTTTTAGAGTTTGTCAAATCTCGCCCCCCAATTCAAACATAACTAGCTAACAATGATCTTGAAATAACAAATAGTAAGGCGATTATATATATGTTTTATTCATAAATCACGTTGATAATACGTGGATAGAACGCAAATAATAAATAAATGAAAAGTTTTAAATAACATCAAAAATTTGTCACAACAGCTCTCTGCAATCTGTCTAAACAATAAATAAATGTAAATATCCGAAATAAAGGCATGCAAGATCAAATCTAAAAATATATTTATTTTTAATTACCTTCACGTCCTTCAAAAAATTGTCTACACCCACTTGTGCATGGGGCGCGTCCCACGTTTTGAGAACCACTGGTCTATAGTATTCAATCAATTTTAGTTATCGATTATCGCAGTTATAACAAAGACAGCGCTGAAATAATTGCAATTGCAACACTATCATATTTTGTATCAAAGGCGAATTTATGCTTTGCATTGCAGCCACGCGTATACTTTTAACCTCAGTTTGCCCGTCAGAAATCGTATCTTAGTTATGGCATGTAATACGTGTGTTGTGGTCTACATGGGGTTTGGACTTGGCTTTTTTGAATAATTTTCGGTTCTTTTGAAATTAGTGGGAAAAAGTTTTCATTTATCTATGATCCACATTGTGCGTAATACTTCTTTGTGATTGTACTGTCAGGGGAATTTGGATAATCCCCCTTCCTGATAAGAATACATCGGAAGAATGATATAGGCGAGAATAAATTTAATATTGACGTCCTATTTTTTATATACAACGTGCAATTTTTAGTTTTAGTTTATGATTGTAGTCTAGTCTGCGACAACATTTTAATCAAAATGAGATTTTTTTTTCTACAATTTTGATGGGAATAACATAACCCCTGGGTCTGAAAATTTTTTGTTTGTTCTTTTATTTTGAAGTATTTAAATAAAAAAGCTATTCTTATCGTATGTTAGAATCTGGTATCATCTCGTACGCCTTCTTTTCTTTTGTCGGGAATTCCATTTCAAATGCCATGCGTGATATCAGCCACCCACGCGTAGATGAATTTTACAGCTCTGAATGATGTATTCAATTGGTGCTCCCGAAGTATGTGAAGCAAAATGATGGACACCGGAACGTAGTATGTGTACCAGGTTAGGGTTAGACCATAATTTATTCCAATTTTCCTTATTTTAGTTCTATTACGAGTTCGGAGACTAGCCAAGTGACTCCCGTAGTATTTATATCTGAAATTATGGCCTAACCCTAACCGGGCACACATACTACGTTCCGGTGTTCGCCATCTTGGTTCGCATACTTCGGGAGCCTCATTCAATTTATTACAGCATGTACTTTATGTTCAACAAGAGGTTTGAACCAAATAACCTAAAATCTACAATGAATTATTTATGACAACGCGGTGGGCTGGTTTCCCGGCTTCATCGAGGTAGTATCATCAGGTTTGGTATTGTAGACTTACAGAATTGAGGGCGCTCCAGAAGTGCGTGTATACCAATATGAAGGTAACTAATTTTGTTTGCCTGCTTTACCTCAAGTTGTGTAAAAGGAATGAAACCTATGGGCAGGTGGTATATTCACTTGGCTAACACAGACAGTTCCCGAACTCGTAATAAAAATAAAATACGGATTATCCGAATTAAATTATGGTTCAAAGTCCAAACCTAACCTGGTACACACACTACGGGAGTACCCAATTAGGTTCTGATTAATTAGTGAGTGACTCCAATTACAGGTCGCCATTATACTCATGATTCAATAAAAACGATTTCCGGTGCAGTGCTTATTGGATAGGCATATTCGACTCTCGGGAAAATTTTGCGGAAGTGGTGTTCGAAACCACCATGACGCTTGGCTACCGAAATCTGACTCTAACGGCCAAAGCGCTCGGAAGTGTTGTATTACATCAATTGCATTGACAAGAATAAAAATGAAAGAATGGAATTTTTGACGTAATAAATAGTGGTTAGTTTTATTACAAAGTTGGTGAATCATCTCACATGAGCACGAATTTATTAAATTCTTGCGGCTATCGCTATTTACTACCGCGTACTACTACGCTATAATGATTTATAGTCACAGTCAGTGGCGTCTCTACGGGAGGGCCACTGCCCACTAGAGGGGCAATCACCCCAGGCAGCACATTGTATGGGTCAGTAGATACACGCTGTAGCCTACATTTTGCGTTATTACACATGTTTTTTCGATGTGTTTTATCTAGGTAAAAGCAGACTTTACGTGTATAGTCTTGTGTGACTGATTGTAGTGAGGGTGAGTCAGCAATGGCTGACTGCTCTTCCCGTCCGTTTGCTCGTCTGGTCATTGCGTGAGTTAGTTTGATCCTATACACGAAAGAAGTTTTTTGCTTAGTTTAGTGATGTACTTATTGATAATACAAATATTTCACTTTTAATTAATTGATCTTTCATTTATTTATTCTCAACTATAACAACATCCATAATTTGTTCATCCCTCGAAATGTTCTTGAAGTTGGGTACAAGGGTCAGCATTTCAGAAACCCGCTTTGGCCAACAGAAGTACTGCTGGTCGCAGTAACTCTTGATACTTCAGTGATCGCCTATAACTTCGTTCAGAGATTAATCTCCAATATTTCTAGCGTGACTTTGCTCTCAGCAAACCCATTTTGTGATTGGTGGGTTTTAGATTGACTTGCACAAAAGACATTGAATTGACAGATGAATTTTTAGAAACCCGTTGGTGTATGCTTAACATCGATTGTTGCGATCCGTGGTGAATCTGAAGCTTGCACTGCAATTGGCCCTTGAACTTTACCTCATAGGGAATTAGGTTGGAAAGCGCACCCCCAGAACCGATTGGCAAAAATAACACATGGTTTTTTAAATTAGAAAAATTATGGTTAAGCCATTGGCCCATAGAATATATCCAAAACCTTGCAAGATATAAGGCTTACATTTTTTCATTACTGAATATTAGACCAATTCAACGATTCCTGAACTATTATGCCAAACTTGAGATTTTCCTAAAATTGCATAACGTTTTCCTACCAAGAAATAACAAGAAGAAGGAATTCCGTTCCAGTGAAAAATTTTATTGTTCTTGTAGAGAATTATTTTTGGTACTCCTGAAGTATGCGCACCAAGATGTCGCACAACCTGAAATCTCACCTGGTACATAACCTGAGTTAAGGTTGTGCGCCATCTTGGTGCGCATACTTCGGAAGGTCCTTATTTTTTGTAGTATTCCTAATATTATTTAGGTTTTTATTGTTACTATATGCATATGTAAGCCTATTTAAGCACATATTTTACCAAATTAAACTGTGCCAAAGCGTGAGTGTTATTTGCGCATAACACTAGATAATAATTCATTAAGATGGAACCAATGAAGTAGCTTTTACGCATAGTAATGGAGCATTTTCACAAAACCTCATGCACAAGAAAAACCCGAAGGAAAGAATGATCGGCATCGCATTGGCGAATACTCAACATGAAGGTCTCCTGTTCAAGTCCAATTGATATTATAGCCTGCAGTAAATATACAAACGGACAAAATGGCTATGTAATCGTTCTGTTTCCAATATAAATATGTAACAGAAACGTACAGATAATAAAAATAGTTATGTTGAATACCAATTAATACAGTTGAGAGGGTGTCAATATAGAAATGAGAAACGAATTTTACATCACCTATAGATAAATATTAAAATGTGTAGAAGTAAAATGCCTGAGGAAATATTAAAGTCAAAATGACATTGTTGTTCAGAGAAAAAAACGTATACACCGGAAAAATGACGGCTTGCTCGGAGACTATTACATATTGGGGCACTCCAGAAGTGTTTGTCCAATATGGATGTAACTTATTTTGCCTACTTTACATCAAGTTGTGTAAAGCGACTGAAACCTATAAGCAGGGGGTATATGCACTTACAGCTAACACAGACAGTCCTCGAACACATAATAGAACTAAAATAAGGAAAATCGGAATAAAATTGATAGAACTCAACGGCTCTCAACAAGGGGGAATTTGGCTTTCTTGAAGAATGATTTTGTTTAGTAATTTCTTCAGTACAGCTACTAATAACTTCTGTTTAATATTATTGCTATAGGCCTAATGGTTAATCATGCACACATAAACTAAGTTAACTATGCAAAAACATGAGTTCGACTCGCGCATAATACTAGCTAGACTCGTCCAAACCGTGGCCCGCGGGCCACATGTGGCCCGTCTAAGGTTTTCGAGTGGCCCGCGCGGTATTATTCAAATCCCAATGTATTTCACAAATCTGAGCCATTATAGAAACCTCTAATAAAAAATCGTCGTTCAAACGCGCGAGAATCACCACCTAGCTATCGAAAGCTTGTTTTAGGTCCATTTGTGGTCGTTATTACTAGTGAGACATGTTTGAATTTATTTTTATCGTCTGCCATGTATTTCAATCTGTTTTCCTGTAATTTTTCTGTGACGCTAAAAGAGGCAGTTTTATGAACTCAATATTTGACAGCATTTACTTCTACGAGCAAGTTTTTTCAGGAATGAACCATGTAAAATCCCCCGTGAGTCACTAATTTCTGAAAGCCACGTGAAAAATCCGCTCCGCATTGCTACATCCATTGTACCTACTAATAAAAAACTTGGGTAAACGCAGTGTCATACTTCCCATTGAAATATCTATGTTTGGTTTAAACTTTTGACTTCACTGTATCTTCGTATTTCCATTGTTTTTATAATTAAGGTGCTTTGTTTGTTTTCATTGATCTGTAGTCGGTGTAGTGAAAACTAGAACATAACTATCATGTCAAGTGGCCCGCGCAATCTTTCGTAAACTAAATGTGGCCTTTCGTCCAAAAAGATTGGACAACCCTAAGCTAGAGGTTACAGAATGGGCGAAGAGAAGAATTGAACAAAAAAAGATTGGGAAACACTGCTATAAGTGTTGGAGAAAGTTTAAATTCCCCACAGGGCGTATCTTATCGCTCTATGTAGTTGTGATGTATTGATGAAATCAAAATATTACTTTAGTTTGGTTGTGGCATCATCAGACGGACCCGCGTGCCGTAGTTTTCTCATGCCAGCTCCGTAATCACGCATAATTTCGAAGTGAAAAACGAATCCCATGGAGCCCACAGAAATTTTTGAAATAAATAAAAGTAATAGGCGTCTAGCGACAACAATATTCTTTAACCACTAACAATTTTAAAGCAACTGGTCCAATAGATAGAAGTGATTATTTCACAACAACAACAACAACAAGAACATAAAAATAGTAAACGATCCATAGGTCCACTTTGTGTCCAATTACTCCATTTTCAGAGCAAAGAAACTACCGACTACGCTTTTTAATAAGATTTGTATCGCTTTTAAAATATTGGAAAGTCAATCATGAATATCTAAAATTATAATATTTTTTAGTATTCCGTGGGCTCAAATATAAAATGTATCAGAATAATAGTTTAATTCAGCAAACCTTGTTCAGTAAACCCGGTAGGCACGCCAAAACCGATTGGCAAAAATAACACATGGTGGCTCAATTTTCCAATTTAGCAAAATTATGTTGAAGCCATTGCCCCCCTGGAATATATTTAAAATATTGTATTTTTTCATTACTTAATAATTTCGAAGTTCCAACCATTATGAAAAAACTTGACTAATTAACGCCGCACTTTTTCTATTTCCTTCCACACACTCCCTGAGACCCCATTTTTATTTTCCTGGGCAATTTTTATTTCCCTGACACCTTTTATTTCCCTGCCTTTCCTTTCTTTTTACCTTGGCGGCTGGCTCATCTTGCATTCATTCACCTTTCACGTGGACTGCCGTCGGCACGCACCTTGCCTCGTGTTTTCTGATCAGAACCGCACTCGCTTGTTTCCTTACTCTTTTTTCTCCACATTTATCACTTCCCTGAAACCGACTGGCCTCTGGAATATCTTCTTGCGACTGGCTGGCTCCCATTTTCCTGGGTAGAATTTCCTGTCGTCAGCCCTCCTTGCCTCGGCGTTCGATGACGAATTCTCATTTCTTTTCAGTCTTATCTCCCCTTCCTGGGCAGCCTTTCTCCTGCCGTCGGCTTCCCCTTCTTGCCTTGCGCGTTCGCACTCCCTGTACCACCTGACTGGCTTCCCCAGCCCACTTTTATTTACTTTTTAAACTCTTCCTGGGCAGCTTTATCCTACTGCCGGCTTCTTTTTACCACGGGCATCATCTCTTCTTGCCTTGCGTTTGCACACTCCTTTCCACATATTTCCCTGACACTTACTACTTCTCTGGCCTATCATTTTCTTGGCGGCTGGCTCCATTCTATTTTCCTGGGCTGCTTTCTCTTTTGCCGTCGGGCTCTTTTTTATCATACTTAAACTCTTCTCACGAGGGGGCCCGTGTCGTCTGCTCTTCATTTTTCTTATGTTCTGATAAGATCTTTCTATTTTCCCTGCCACCGGTTTTCTTCTTTACCAAGCCAAGGGCCTTTACCACTTCAATTTCCTATTCATCTTCACACTCTCCTGGCCAAGTCTCCCTTGGCCCCTCTTTATTATTATACTATTCACTTTTATCCTTCTGGGACAGCAGGACCGCCCTCGCTTGATTTGTATTCTCTCCCCCCAGTTCCCCTGACACTTCTCTGGCCTATCTTTCCTTGGCGCCGGCTCCCTAGTTCTCTATTATCCTTTTTATTATTTTTTGAGCTGCTCCCCTGCCCAAATCCAAAACAAGTTGACTCGGAAAAAAAATTACCTAACGCATACTGCATTGTTTAGAAGTTGTGTATTCATGCCTAAATGAAAGTGGTTCGTTCATCTGCTTCATTTAGAAGAATAATATGAATTATGATATTACTTTTTAGTTGCTGTTCATTTTAGTTTACTGTTTTTCGATAAAAATGCGTAATTATGCAGTAATCGGCGATAAAATGAAGTGAATCTGCAAACCAAATTTCTAAAGTGCAGTGCTCCATCAATTTAATCTTGTTTGACAGGCTAGTCGAATAGCATTGAGTATACTGTACATATTGAAAGAACATACTTCATATTTTTTCATATCAAGTGATTCACGATGAATAACGCTGTGTATTAATACCAATCAATATCACAATAACATACATCAAGTATAAACATCTCAAAATTAATATCAGGGGCGTATCCAGAGGGTGGTTTTGGGGTCGAAACCCCCAGACTTTTGAAATGTAGAAAAAATAAAAGCATCTTTCAGCATCGATTTTAATCGTACTTATCATACGAAAATAAATGAACTAACTATAACACTAACGTATATGGCAATTTTGGTGGTCCGCTTTCTTTTTTTTTTATCACGGGCTTTCCTTGCTTCTATTTTCTTACTTCTTTTTTCATCTCTCCTGCGTACGCACTCACTGGTTTTATCTTTTATATGAACTAACTATAAACACTAACTAATGATGGCAATTTTGGTGGCCCGCTTCTTTTTTTTTTATCGCGGGCTCTCCTTGCTTCTATTTTCTTACTTCTTCTCTCCTGCGTTCGCACTCACTGGTTTTATCTTTTATATGAACTAACTATAAACACTAACTAATGATGGCAATTTTGGTGGCCCGCTTCTTTTTTTTTATCGCGGGCTCTCCTTGCTTCTATTTTCTTCATTTTCTTACTTCTTTCTTCATCTCTCCTGCGTTCGCACTCACTGGTTTTATTTCCCTGACTACTTACTTACTTTCTGACTATCTTTTTCACTCCTTGGCAGCTTTCTCCTGCCATCTTCTTCTCCTTTGCGTTACGTTTGCAATCCCTCTATTTTCATCTTCTTTTATTTCCCTAACTACTTTAGTTGCCCCCTCATGACCTGCCCTGTGTTTCTGATCCTTTCCTGATGTTTGGAGTTTGCTTTTTTATTAATTTCCTCCCAAGACCGCACTCGATATATCTATTGCTTTGATTTTTTTTATTCCCTGTCCACATTCTTTTATTTTCCCGATACTTGAGGAAGCTTTCTCCTGCCGTCGGCTTCCTTTTTTATCACGGGCCGCATCATCATCTTCTTCTTGCATCTTCTTTTATTTCCCTAACTACTTTAGTTGCCCCCTCATGACCTGCCCTGTGTTTCTGATCCTTTCCTGACGTAAAAAAAAAAAATAAAAGCACATTTCTGTATCATACAGAGCAATTTTCCGTAGCTTGAAACGCTGGCTGGCTGTTCCGATCTAACATGGCAAATTGAAAATTTCTGGCTACGCCCCTGGTTGATATATTTACATTATCATTACACAGTATTGCAGTTCAACATTACTTTTTACAGTCGAATTTCATGAAGACAGTACATCATTTTTACTTTCTTAGTACAAGTTACATCCGCGGCCCGCGGACCAAATACGGCCCATTGGGTTATTCAATCTGGCCCACCTGATGCTGATGTTTAGCTGAAATAGCTTTAAGGAATTTGTTGAGATTGCGGTTAAATTTAGTTTTGGCACGAGCCTCATTGTTTTCCATCTTTGCGTTGTAACACTGTAAATATTGGTCATAAAATGTAACTTTTCACGTCATACTTACATGGACCACCAGTCTAGGTGGGCAAAATTTGTGGCCCCTGGTCAAAAAACCTTGCCCACCCTTGAGTTACATCTTTCTCGGAGACTCGGAGGGGAGATAGTTTCCACTTTGTTCCCAGGTAACTCCGGTGAATTCAATTTGCGTGAAAGTAGTAACAAACAGAATTTAGTAATCCTTTGAATTCCGTGATTTTGTTCCAGCCAATTTAAAATTAGTATTTCATTTTCATTTAAGGTCCACTAATTTGAAATCAAAATTTTCTTTTCAAAAGCTGTTATACACTCAAAAACAATTATAATTTCTCCGACACCGATTGAAAGTTTGAAACGTGGTTCCGCTCTCTTCTCAATGTTAATCAGAATAAAATTCATCTAATAACGTGTAATTTGGGTACCGAAGTTAATGATTTTGATCGGGTCAGAATTTGGGAAAGAGGGCTTTAACGTTCTCATCATCTGTACGTGTGTCTCTTGTCACGTAATAAGAAATATGCGCAGGGAGGATAGGATGCACCCACTTTTCAGTGAATTGTGAACAACAGCAAGGAAATGTCGGGCACCACATCGAATGTACGTACCATCGCCAAGATATGTGTCACTATCTAGATGTGCAAGATATTGTTCGATCTCCAATTGCAATAATCTGATAACGATCCTTTGGGCCAGTGTCATGTACAATGATATCCATGTATTCGTTCGGAATATTGAAGCTAGCACTTGTCGGATTCGTTTGAGAACACTTTTTCTGTCGACTGACTTTTTGTATAAGTGCCTCAAAGGTCGACTTGTTTAGCAAGTACATTTGTTGGTCTAACGTTTAATATTTCACCTTAAATATATTTTATTAATGTATTTTTTGGTGCTGATGCTGCTGTGATATTCTAGTTCTCTTCATTACTTTTTCACCGATCTTAACAACAGTCGATTCTCATCCAAATTTCTTAAACTGACGGTTGCGCAAATAAGTTATGAAACCCGATCATTTTGTTTACAATATTCCTGGCCTTTGTAGATCAGTCTGTCGTTTCTTCCTAAAGTCTGAGAAAATATAAGCGTCACGTTTCCAAATTGTCATGACTTCAGACTCACCAAGGCAAAAAAAAATATTAGGTACTTCTTTAAAGGCAACAGGAATGGTGGATATCTTCTGCAGACAACATCCTGCCGGTAAGGTTTATACCTGTAAAATTGGCACACAGGCGCGTAGGATCGATCGGATATATATTTCCTATCACTACACGTCCTGTGTGAAAGATATCCGCCATTTGATAAACACTGCATCCGATCACACCCGTGTCCCATCTTAGTTTTAGTATCTTCTTTGACGATAACCAGGGGCAAGGGTGTGCTAAAATCTTCCACGAATATAAGGTGAGGCAGAGGTGCCTGGTGGAACAACACCTCTCTATACCAGGAGCCTGTCTATCTCGATATTATAAAAAATTGTTTTGAAAGTTTAGTTCATTATTTAGAGGATTTCTCACGAAATACAGAAATTGTGGGATCACGTAAAAAATAGCGTGAGAAAAATACCCACTGCTTATTCGATCTTAAAAGCAGGGAAGATAGAAAGAAAAGTGAACTGTTGCAATATTTAATAAGAGATAGTCAAGATCTCAGTGAAATATCTATAATAAGAGCTGAACTTATTCTTCAACCGGAACAAAAATTAGTTTACATAGTATTAAAAGCCCGATCTACGACGCTGAAGAGGGCGAGGCACCTTCCAAAATTTACTATCAAAAACTAAAACAACGGGACCAAGATTTAACTATTTTATAATTAAATGATAAGTTTGGTAATATAAGAAATAAACGCGACGATGTAATCTATATAGTTCATGACTTTTATAGGGATTCGTGGGGAACCACTTCAAATATTGTTGTGGCAACCCAAAATAGTCTTATAAAAACCATGGAATCCACCCAAATAACAGTGGAAGAAAATATTCAGATTAAATTCTGGACAAATGAAGAAGAAGTTCTAAATATAATAACTGACATGGAGAACGGCAAGTCGCCGGATATCGACGGCTTGTCAAAAGAATTTTATGTGACGTTTTGGGCCCTAATTAAAGATGAATTCCTTATTTTACTCAATAATATTTTGTTTTCTGGTATACTGCCAGAATCATCCAAAAAAGCTCGTGTTAAATTAATTTATAAAAAAAACCGACGTCTTAGATTTGAAAAATTGGCGCCCCATTTCAAATCGAAACGTCGACTACAAGGTCATAACCAAACTTCAACCCAACGTCTCATAATCCCATTCTCCCGCATAATTAGTACGACACAAAGGAGTATACTCCATGGTTGTTCTATTTTTGATGTGCACTATATCTTCAACAGTGCCCAGAAGAATAATACCAGCCCGCATTTCATTATTTCCATCGATAATCTCAAGGCGTTTAACATGCTCCATCACAGTTATCTCTTGAGGCTACTCGAGACGATCAACCTAGGTTCAAACGCCTTGAAACTTATTAAATCCCTTTATTCCAATATAACAAGCGTTATAGAGGTTAATGGTGCATTTACCCACAAAATCAGAATACTCAGGGGCATCCGTCAAGAATGTCCTCTTAGTATGATGCTCTACACCATCAACGTGGAGCTCCTTAGCCGACTTATAACGAATAATATCTTAATAAAAGGCATAAGAATAGGTAACTACACTCACAAGCTAGATCTGTATGCGGACGACACAAATTTTATTTTGTCGGACGTATACTCGATCGGCGCTATTTTTCAGGAATTAGAATCTTTTCGTTTGGCCACCGAGCAGATGATAAATAAAGCCCAAACCACCATTCTTTGTACAAACGATAGGGCAAAAGTATTAATTTCTTTCTTCCCTTTCGTGAATTTGTAAAAGATCATGTAAAAACCCTGGGTACTTATTTTGGAAAGAACCGAGTCAATCTAACTTGGAGTGAAAAAATATCCAAGTTAGAAAAGATTATTAATTTTATTAGAACCTGATCTCTATCTTGGCATGACAAGATTTTGGTAATCAATTTCCTAATCTTGTCACAAGTTCTTTATAATGCGAGGTCGGTGGAAATACCGCCTCATATATATATTTAAAATATAAAGATAGGAAAATTTTTTCTTTTCTCTCGACCTCTGAGCCTATGGAAGTTTTAGGCGAATCTTCCGGAATTAGAAATCTATCGATGGAATGGGTGTTCCTTGCACAAACACCAAAGTAGTTGCTTGCCATGCTGAACGATTCGATCAACTGGCCTCTCTTACTAATCCCACAACATTGTGGTATAGAGAGGCCCAGTACAGCTTTGGCAGCAAAATAATCTTGGTTAACCCAGGTTTATTCAGCAACTCCATTCCTAAGTCCATTCTCGTTCCCGAATCTTGACTGAGAGCTTTCAACACATTTCGTATTCTGAAAGTGGGATAGGTAGGCACCACTTTGCTTGTGCCGTTACCTTATGTACCTTATCCCATATGATAATCCATAGATCATATAACACAAGACTTCATCTACAAGGTTTACTAGGCAATTCTCGGCGCATGTTCACCAAACCCAGTAAGTACTCCTAGTTGGCGTGACACAAAATTTTTGCATATTTTATTCCTAAGCCCCACCTGGCTACGCCATGTAAAAATTATCTCGATGTCACAATCGCGGAATACAGTTTGCCAAAGAAAAGCAACGATCGCCCAAAGTAGCATCTCCGCCCACGATAACGAACTCGCTAACGCCAGCGAACTTCCTTTGGGATTGTTACGATACGACGAGCAAACGAGAGAAATAGCTTGCTTGATTTCGGTGGGCGTCTGCGCGTTTTAGACCAGTGGTTCCAAAACTTTTTTGTACCATCGCCCCCCTACCGTAATTTATACTACTTCATCGCCCCATCTTCGGTAAAATTCATCTTCGATTCCTGATCATGTAGCCTACCACGGCCTCCAGTACGGTCACCAGTCAATAGAATTAATCACCCATTTATTTGTTTCATATTCATGGACTTAGTGGGAGAAGCCCTAATCGGCCATCGTCTACGCCTTCGGTCGGCAACCTTTTGTCGCTCGCGGGCCAAAATTAAGGGTTGCAAGTCTTGGCGGGCCGTAATCGACCATCGGCCACGCCAGGGATCGGCAACCTTTTGTCGCTCGCGGGACAAAATTAAGGGTTGCATGTCTTGGTGGGCCGCACATATTTTTTGAAAGTCAAAAAACGGAACAGCGCGAGAAGACTGCGAAAATTCGTGAACTCAACTCAGTCATCTTATTAAAAGAAAAAAAATATATAAATGACATTTAATGTGACACTGTCTTATTGTTGCATCACGTTTGATAGCTTTTCGACGGCACGCTGAATGAAGCCAGGATCGGAACATTTCCTAAATGGGCATCAATAATCCTAGTTTTCTGCTTGTTCTTTGTAATGTTTATTTAGGAAAATAATTGTTCGGTTCGCACACATAAGTACTCCCAAACATCGAAGTGGATTTTTTTGCATTTTGATAGAGATTTCCTTTAAAAATATACATTTTTATAAAAACCAAGCAGTGATGCATATTCCGAATAAAATATGGATTTTATTTCCTCGTTGCATTACATCTCAAGGAGCTCCGTTTGAATATTTTCTGCGCTACTGAACCCTGCACTCAGCATCAACTTTTCTGCGTGTTGCCATTTGTCTAATTAAATTTAAATTGTAGGATCGTTAGAGAGTAGCTGGCCACTAAATTGTTAGGTTATAATATAATTTAGTCTAAACGTGTCTCACGATAAATTCTGTAACGTAAAATATATAATCTACTACCAGAACGTAGATTATAAAATTAATTCATTGTCAAAACCACCGAATCTGGCCCGCGGGCCGTAGGTTTCTGACCCTCTGGGCTACGTTAACTACCTCACGGCGAGGAGGAGTCCAGCAATTCTCTTCCGTGTGATTATCGCCCACGGGATTCAAAGCTGCAAATGCACGCAGAGTACAGTACACAAGTGCACGACGCAAACAGTCAAGTCAAGACAGGTCGTTTCCTATTCCGTGGACCAATAAACTCTGATGAGTCAACGTTTGATTGAACTTGAGCTAGAAGTAGAATCATACAATCGCATATACCGTCTCGTGTAAACGATCAAAAACCGAATTCACAAAGTTTGTAATTTCCGTGTCACGTGATTAATGATGTCGCAAATAGGGCTGGGCATTTTCGAATAGATGATGATTTCAAAATCCAAATGCATATTTTTCAAATCGAATAAATACTTGAAAGACATGTAATTAAATATGACGTTTTTATTGCAATGGGACCACCAGAGATCAAAATTACTGGAAATGTAGAATTGGTCACTTACACGGTTCGCTGGGCGTTCACACACAATACGAAACTTATATCATTGATAACTCATTAGAAAAAAAAGAGTCGTATGTCACGACGGGACCACTGGTCAGGGACACACTGTATTAAAGATCATGTTTGAATACTCATTTCACAGCTTCCGAAATGAGTTTACTACCGAGGCCATGTTCGGTTTTTATGTGATCCAGTGATTGTTTTGCATGAACTTTGTTCAATTTTTCGAATTTAAAAATTAAAATAAAAAATTAAACTCACAATAATAAAAACAACGGCAAACGAAAAAATTTAACACAGCGACAAGAGCAAAAAATTATTATGTATTTCTAATCGTGTGAGCTCTTTTGTGAACATAAATTGTCGGATCTTATGCTTGATGGGAAAAATTTGTGTGTTTACAAGGGCCACACTGAATGGTTTCGCGGGCGGGGTTGTGGTCCGTGGGCCGCCTGTTTCATACCCCTGGTTTAGGTAGTCGAGTTTTTGTATGAATATATTTTTTTCAGCCATAATAAGAAATAATAATTAGAGACGCTGAATAAGTCGTTCGTTAATGATTGTGTAAAACAAAAAAGTTTTGGATTTAATATTTCCGTCTTCGTACGAAATGACAAACGTTCACATCCGAAATAAATCCCATTTTCACACAGAATTCGACAGCATGAAAACTTCTTCAGTCCCCACTTCGACTAGTCCTGCAAAAATTTACTGGACAACTCCCGAAGACACTGTGATTCCGCAAACTACATCTGAGCCATCCATCTGAGCCAGCTGTCCAAACAATTCTGCCTGGAATTACTGAACAAGGTCTATTGTGTTAAATAAATCTTCATGTTTAATTTCAATTTGTCAGATTTTTTTATTTGAGCGTATGGAACATTAAAAAAGCTGTATAGTTGTTTTATTGAGTATTTTTGAAGTAAATTTTCGAATTATCGAAGTGCTGAATTAATCCAAAGCACTGCATCTAATTCAGCATCTGACAGAGTGCAGTTTATTTCCTGAATATATATTTCTCACAATTAACAATACGATACAATAATTAACACGGAGTTATAACATTTTTAGGAGGGGTATACAAGACGCTTAGAGGGAGGGCGGCTAGATAGGGTTTGCTTAAACTTCAATGGCTATCGATTTTGTCTATCAATTTCATATTATCGTTCTGGTGCTGAATGTTGGATTGAGTTTATATGTTGAAATATTTCACATCTTGTGTTAATTATTGTATCGTATTGTTAAAAGTTTGTGTGACTGAAAGTATAAAGATAACTGATAAATGAGTTGCAAGCGATCGTCTTATCATCTTTTCTTTCCCCCATGACCTGGTTATTGGGTGAATTCTCGTTTTGTCAAATTCACTAACAACGGGTTCTCTCACTTCAGAATAGCAAGGCTATATATGAATATGCTGTCATATAGACTTTCCTTTCTCCCGAGATACATATGTTACTCTTATTCAATGCTAACCCCTTGTATACCATCACAGGCTTTAATTATCCTTTGTATCGTTCACCATAAAAATATTAAAATTCTGTTGAAAAATTGTCTAATGTTATTAAAATTGCAGGAACGTTTTCAAATGGTTACCTACCTGCTCTCGACTGTATACAACATATTCATTGTAACCATTCGCTATTTAATACCCAAATGACACACATATGTAGGTACCACAAATCCTGCCTTTATACACGACTGTTGTGCATTAAGTTTCGGTTTAACATCATCTTGATCTAGCAGTATATCCTTGTCGAAGCCGCAAATTTAAGGTTTCTACGTAAGAGTTACAGTTTCCGTAATATTTGTTCCCATTATCTATTTTGTGGTGAGATTCCGTCAGCGTTGTTCATGAAAGTGGGATTCCAGTGGGAAACATCCCACGGGATGGGAAAGTCCTAAATTTCTGGGGACAGGACAAAAAATATTTCCCATTGACAAGCGTTTCCCAAACTGCTTTCCGCGGAACGTCCCATTGACAAGCGTTTCCCAAACTGTCTTCCGCGGAACACCAATGTTCCGCGAGCGTCTTCAGAGTGTTCCGTGGAAAAGGAACCAAAAAAATAATATCTAAATTGGTCGCCGAAGCGATCTAAGAATCGTGGAGTTGTCGCCCAACTGACCGTTCAATAACGCGTCGCGGTCGGCCTAAAGCGCACTAACTAAGGTTGTGGCATTTTCGTTAACCGTCGGTCTAGCTTTTTGACTGTTAAGTCCATTATCAAATTTACAGTAATCCTTTTGGTTTTTCTATATGCAAACAAGTAGGTCCAAAGAATAAAGGAAAAAGTCAACTCTTCTTTCTCCATCTCTGCCAGGTTTTACTTCGAAATGCTGAAAAAAAATTACTCATATTTGTTAAACTTGATTCAGCAGATAAATAAACTGCAGGCCTGCAGCTTACGAAGTTGCAACAAGTATTTCTACCTCCATTCGATGTGGCATTAGAGGCAAACACTGTGTAATGGAAAGTCAAAGAAATAGAAAGGTAAAATGAATTTATTGATTCATATACACACAATTTTAATTAGAAACAATAAAACAGTTATAATAGGTGTACTATGTAAAATATTCAATCATATTTAATATGTTTAACACAAATATGTTAGTTTTTGAGTCGTATTTGTCAACTCGCCACTGCGAACCCATTGGGAACTGCTGCATTACACCGTTTTTTTTTATCAAATTTACCCTTTTTTTTGTTGTACCGCAAGGCGAGAAAGTGTAAGTGATCCGTGGCCGTAGAATTTTGGGAAACGCTGTAATAGACTATTCAAGACAAAAGCATATTGACGAAAACAACTGATAGATAACGCATAGATCAATTACCCTAGACCAGGGGTTCTCGAAGTGTTGGTGTTATGAAGCCGGTAAACAGATAGACTATTATTTACGGAGCCCCACATTAAATTATCTTTTCGATTTTTACATTTTTAAAATGTTGTTTTTACCCTCGAAATACATTTACTGTAGTCAAGTATAGCGAAGACTAACATGCGCGAATGATAATCGCTCAGTTGTCAGATGCTTCCAAACGAAAATATACACATGCCTTACCTAAGTTAATCATTGCTAGTTTATCAATTTATGTATGTATAGACGGAAAAACCAAACTGAATTAAAATACGCTACCAAACAATCTGTTTTTTTAAAGTACCGGTAGAGAATTTTAGCCTAGTCTATAACAGCTATTTCTACACTAATTTTCGATTACTGCAATTATACTGAAACTGAAAAGTGATCATTGAATTATTTGATATATATTTAAATATCCGAAACACAACTAGAAACTAACGAATAGATTTCAAAAACGCGAAAACGAGGTAATGTTTACGACGACGCCTGTAAATCTGACTGAGCGAGCTGATTGGCCATAGTCATGAAGTAAACAAGGAAGTCAATTCTCGGGGAAACATCCATTTAGTCCGCAAATTCCATTTGAAGCCCTTGTTCTTGGCGAATCCTGACATATTCAGTTTCGATTTCTAAAAACATTCTGTGTCACACATAGCAATTTTTAGAACATCAGTTCTCTTAGAAACTCGCGTTTTGCGGCCTCCGGCCAGACCACCTGTTACAGGTATACTTGGCAATTACAAATTTCAGGGTGCTCCCGAAGTATATGTACCAAAAAGGCGCACATCCTGACCTTAGTATGTGTACCAGGTTAGGATTCAGGTTGCGCGTCATCTTGGTACACATACCTCTGGAGCGCCAACTAGATAATGATTTATTGATTGCAATACTTTGTGTATGGTTGATGACACTCCTGGCATTGCAACCAGTATAAACCGGTACAATCCAGTTCTGGTATCAACTGATATATCGGGTGAAGCAGCCGAGGCAAGTTTTTGTACTTGTGGTTGCAGACATTGCAACAGAATCATACCTGCAACCATCTTTTTTTTTTATCTGATTATAGAAAAATGGCAACATTTAACTGCGGTATCTACAGGACAAAAGTGTTTGAAATGGTTTTGTTGAAAGAAAATAGGATTTAATGGCGCGTAGCCATAACCTATTTATTGTCCATCGATTACTAACATCAACAGTTTCACTATTTGTAAATTATTATTGAAAAAATAACATAAATCACAAATATATTCGAAATATCCACGAAGGTTCCGCGCAGTCATTCCGCTGAAGATTATCATCGTAGAGAAGTTGACAGGGGTACTGTTTTGTGGACTTTGTAAAAGTTATTGTTTGTAAAATTAAATAACGGTTGGAAAAATTTTCTGTTTTTCTAGCGACCACCCCGTATATAAGCAATGGCAGACTTTAAAGCGAAAAGAGTTAACCTCGATACCAAGGAAGATATTCAACGATGCAATGATATCGGAGGATCTGGCAATATTTCCCGTTCGGCGATAAATACTAACAACAAAGTTAATGGGAAAAATACAAAAGAAATTGACAATCAGAAAAGACCACAAAGTATTGGTGAAAACAATATGAACAATAAAGAATCCACAACTACAAAAAGTGAGCAATATATATGATAGTTTTTTTATGAGACGATTGTGCATGCCCTTCTGTCCGAACAAGGCCTTATAGAAGAAGCCACAGATAGAAATATGTGAAGGAGCTATTAGTTTTGAAAAAACAAGAATCTTCCTTGTCCGGCATTGTCTACACAATTTATCACTCCATGAAAGAGGTGGTGAAAATGGCAGTCGAAACACGAGATATACTTTTGTATAAAGCCCACGCCAACGCTTAAAATAAAATAAATAACTAGTAATTATTAAGATAGGGTTTCGAATGCAGATTATGCAGAAAATTCAAATTTTTAAATCATTTCTAACCCGAACCCGAAAAGTACTAATTTTAAAGCGTGGCGGGGTGTTTTTTTAAAATCCAAATTCAAGGGGTGGTAGATATTTTGCCATTAGCGATGCAACTATTTATAACTTATAAGTTATGTATTTGGCTGACATAGATATATACGCCGCTATGTTTTAAATTTTTTGGGGGTGGGATGTTCACTACACACTGCCTTTCTTAGGGGTGTGGGGAAATCACTGCTACTGAGCCATCATATGTTTCGTTTACAAAATTGTAAAATACTTTTTGTCAATTACTGGGGTATAAGCTGTGGTATTTTCAATTTAAAAATGGGCACTCCCGTAGTATGTGAACCAAGATGGTGGACATCGGAACGAAGTATGTGTACCAGGTTAGGTTTAAGCCATAGTTTTATTTCAATTTTCCTTATTTTAGTTCTATCACGACTCACGAGTTCGGGGACTAGCCAAGTGACTCCCGTAGTATTTGTACTTAAAATTAGGGCCTAACCCTAGCCTGGTAACCTTACTACGTTCCGGTGCCCGTCATCTTGGTTTACAAACTACATGAGTACCTACAAATGTTTATAATTCATGATTTTTAAGGCAAGGTTACTATCCGAAAGAGATCTGTAGTTATCATTGTTGGAATTACTCTACTGATTATCGCAATAAGTTTACCCGTTTCAATTATGAACAACAATTCGTCAACTACTTCTTCTATGACGACTACAATGGAAACGACGATGGGAACAACGGCTTTTGATACAGGGTAAGTAGACAATTTATACTTGGTTCTTGCTATGCTGAGGTATAGAATTGTGCTATTTTGGGTAGGACTGGGCATTTTCGTATATTTGATTTTTTCGAATCGGGAATACTTGGAATATATGTAACTGTACGTGACTTCTATTTTTATTTTAATGGGTCTTCCGGACGTATAAATCACCGAAAACAAAGATTCCATCACGCAGACAGTATATACGCTTAGTGCTAACACAAAATAGCTCAATAAAACGAAAAAGTCGTCAGAATTTCATTTTGAGACTTTCATGAACATGAATTGACGGTTTCACCTTGACCTCTGGCGAACAAAAACAAACAAGATGGCAACAATTTGAATGATATACTTACTATTTAATTCGAAATGCCTAGCCCTAATTTCGATCCTATTTTGCGCTTTGCACTCTGTTCAAGACCCTGATATCTCGCAATATGTCTAGAGCTACTTTTATCACTTAGCGTCGCAGATTTAGGATGATTATGTGCAAGAGGATTGCTGATCTTCACGCCACTGTAGGGTGGTTCACGCAAGCGCTGGTCGGTTGTGGCATCCTCCACCATCAAGCCCATGTATCTAAAACGAATAACTGACAAACTAATTCACGACTCGAAATGAAATGGTAAGCCCGTGGTTTGCCATATAATGAATTCATCCTATCGGCTTCCTTCTCCCCGGGAGAAATATGTAAAGGCTATCCCATTTGAAATACAAAAAGTTATTAAATTTGAAATTACCGTAATTATTACGATTTTATATAGCTTTCCCAATTTTTTACAGCTTGGGATGAAAAGCAAGGTATGGTAAATTTTCTTTCCATGACTTGATGTTGTAAAGTCCGCCAGGAGCACGTTATAGACATGTTGAAAGTTCATTCTAAATTGATGGCGCGCTAGACTTAAATTGTAAAAAACGCCATCTATTTTTATGCTACACACACCAATTGCGCGGAGTCTAATACTCTGCTTCTCGTATTTTAGATTTATGTGATATTATATTTAACGACACATGTTACTGGTCTGAAATTCATGACATAATGGATGTCTCGTACGATGTAGCGGAGGAAATTTGTTTGAGAGAAACTTCGGTTACCGCCCACTTTGAAACCGAAAGCATTTACAATGCGGTGGTGGGAAAGATAAAACTGAAATACGACCAGAATGTCCTTGTTTGGACGGGAGTAATTGTCAATACTGAGGTAATGATTTATTGGGGACGAATTGGATCTATGGACTGTTTTGTTATTATGTTGTTGACGCTTCAGAAGTATGTGAACCAATATGGTGGGCACTGGAATGTAGTATGTGTAGCAGGTTAGGCCATAATTTTATTCCAATTTTCCTTATTTTAGTTCTATTACGAGTTCGGGGACTAGCATTGTGGCTCCCGTAGTATTTGTACCTGAAATTATGGCCTAACCCTAACCTGGTACACATACTACGTTCCGGTGTCCGCCATCTTGGTTCACATACTACAGGAGTACCATGTTGTTCTTGTTTGTAGTATTTTTCATTTTCTCCTTGATGTGACAACTTTGCTCTTTGACTAATGGGCCAACAGCGTTGAAATTTTCAGTGGTTTAAAGTATGTATTTTTCGCTTGAAGGCTATTACTGGGAATATAGTTTCGCAGTGTCCTTGGTATCGGCATGTATGGCTTTGACAAACTTATTGACATGCAGTGATTTAACAGTGGTTCCAAACCGTTTAAGTTGCCCTTTGCAAATTTAGAAACTTTTCATTCCTTCCTCGATTTGCATAAAAACTGTTTATTCAATCACTAATGAATTCTTATCTAACGTTATGCGCATGTCACACCCACTCTTGTTGTACAGTTTGAGTAGTTTTATATATATGCATGAACATCTATATTAGTAATAATATAATAGTAATGATAATAAAAATTAGAAGAATATTCGTAATACTACTGAAAGTACAAGATACCTCGGATGAATGACCGTGGTATTCTTGAAGCAAAAGTTTGGAATGAATGTAAAATTCGTCGATGTCCACTAATGACTAACTATTTATTTCAGACGGGGGCTATCACTTCAAAAAACTCTTTCATGAAATGGGGTCCAAAAGGACCCTTAGTAGGAGAATGGTGGAATCGACCGAATGTTTATCTATCTGTAGGCTCTGACTCCAATGACAGAGGAATGGCAAATACGAGACCAGGTTCTTATTTAGATGGCGTTATTTGTCAACGCCAAGTTTGATGTAACTTTTCCAAGCTGTTATCGGAATGAAAAATAAACAAAAAAGCAAACAAACAAATGCTCTGATATATGGACAAAAAAGCCAAAACGAGGTAGTACGGGTATGCATTCTGTCACAGTAGACTACCCGTACCGCAGTCTTCATGACTGACCACCATTAGCAAGCAACTAAAGCGAACGCGGCACCGCGACAAGGTGCCCAGTTTCAATAACGTCGTCGCACATAAAAAAAACAATCCCGCAAATCATACAGAAGTTTTTAAAATAAAAAAAAAGCAATAGCTTGCAGCGAAAAATGCAATATTTAACCACTGAAAATTCCAAAGTGGGAAAGTGGTATACGATAGCAACAAAAAGAAAAATTCCAAGAATAACAACAGCATTATAACGATTCATTCAAATTTCAAAGCAATTGATCCAGTAATATATATATGGGAAAATCGGCATACGATGAAGAAAAATACATACAAGAACAACAGCATAATAACAGAACAATCCATTCAAATTTCAAAGAAACTGATCCAGTAATTGGAAACTTCGTATCCGATACCAAAACGATTCATAGGCACTCTTGGTGTCCAATAAGTATAAAACTGGGAGTCACTCGAAGGCAGATAAGAAAGGTCGCTTTTAAAAGACTATGACAATTATGGATTGCTCGAATATTTCATGTTCAGATGTTTACTTTTTTATAAAAAAAATTTGCTTGTTACCTCATATCTTTCACATATTAACAGCCACTATCAGGGCGGCTGTGTATTCATGAGCGACAGCTAGACAATTATCACATTTCTGCGATATCGTTGCATCAAAACCAGGTTAGATTGGTGTACGGACTGGAACTGATTTTAATAATAACTCAACCAACAGACTATCCGGATTCCGGGTTACACTCCCGACTTGAAGTTGTAGTAATTTTGAGCCTGCAACTACTAGGAAGCCAATGTTACACAAAGGAGCGGCCCGAGGTTTCATCTAGTTATTTGTATCTGGCCCTCCCGTATTAAAGGTTGCACACCCTTGGATTAGATGAAAATTTTACCCCAAATCTTGATCTTCGTATGGTCCTAAGCTTAAAGCACAAGAGGCATCGGACAAGCCGCCATAGTAAATGTATGTATGAAGTTCGGTAATGAAAGTTTCGAGTTTTTCGAGTATTTTGCTGGGACAGGGTTTTTGAAACAGGGGGCAAGGAACGGCTAAACGGGGGTCATGAGCAAACTAGAGATGTACCGATACCACTTTTGTCGCCGATACCGATACCGATCCGATACCAGCTAAAAACGCCGATACCGATATGCCGATGCTACAAAAAGACCGATATTACCGATATTCCGATACCGATACTATGTAATTATTACTTAGTTAGGTGTGCTGTGTAGGGCAGACTGGTTAAAACAATGGTCTTTGAGCGTTGTTCATAGTACACATTATTTCAGATCGAAAAAAAATATATATCACATAATATGAAATTAATGTTTGGTGTTTGCTTCAACTGATTAAGATACATTGTACAGTAACGCTAGTAATCTCGGTGTTCAATTAGAAAACTCATAAGCCCGGATGTCAAATTTTAACTTAATATGAATATCGCGACCTTCGAATATCGTTATTCGTGTTTAAAAGAATATCGAATATCACCCACACATTCTAGCGCCGCCGTCCTACGTTCAAATTAAAAGCATTTTACAAATATTTTATTTAGTGGCTAATCGTAATCGTCGACGCAATAAGTCAAAGCCAAAATGAAAGGATATCAATTAGCACCGACAAAAAGAAGGCCTACCTATAACCGTCGAGGATGTTTTTTTACTTTACTATTTTATAATATAAAATATTTTACAATTGCGATCATATATTTTGAATTTCGGAATTTAGTTTATCGATGTCGACGGACTAAATGATACTCGTGACTTGACGATAAACAGTCAGAATTTATACCCGTGCCAAAAGTCCATGTGCCGTTAATAAGAACCCCAATTCCACTGTATGATTTGAAACTGGGCGCCTAGTTGCTTTTTGTTA
Organism: Styela clava; assembly: GCF_964204865.1. NCBI lineage: Eukaryota > Metazoa > Chordata > Ascidiacea > Stolidobranchia > Styelidae > Styela > Styela clava. The sequence goes on from NC_135254.1 coordinate 7,854,317, forward strand.
TGTGCTGTGTTGATATATTTCTTCATAATTACTATGTAATATTGAAAATGTCAATATTAAAATTTGACAGCGAAAATAGCCAAATTAGTTGAGCTAGTTTGGCTGATGAATAGCTAAAAACACGTGAATCCTATTCTCTCGCGGGAGTGGGGACATGTATGGCTAATAGCTCACGATCTCTCCAGACAAAAAATAAATTAAAAAGTAGTATTCCAACTTATCTCTTAAAACATTTTGGACCATATCAAAAAGATTAATATATCGGAAATATCGGCCTTAAATTAACCGATACCGATACATGGCCGATACCGAAAAAATGACCGATATTGCCGATACCGATACCCGATACCGATACATCGGTACATCTCTAGAGCAAACCCCTTCACTAGGTAAGATTCCCCAGAACAACATCACTTTGAAGAAATTTGGCTGCGATTACAGTAGTTTAATTCTTAGTATGCTTCGCATCCTGTTCATGGAGGTTTGACAGGCGCTTGTACTAGGCCAAATATTCTCAACCAGTGGTCCATAGAGACATTTTCAAGTGGCCACAAGCCTATTAAAAAATACTATGGTTATTGGAAAGTTTACTTTCATTTATGTCACTATAGTCAAATTTTTATGGTGGTAGCAATGAATGATGCTGAGCTGCTTTTCATTCTAATTCTTAAAGTAAAAGTATTTATTTTTGCAAAATAGTCTCGTTTTTCTTGTAGTTTTTCCCTTGCATGAGAAAGTTAGTGGGCCACAGAATTTTCATGCAACGAAAGTGGGCCACGAACGAAAAAAGGTTGAGAACCACTGTTAGGATGATGTATTTCATAATGTATCACTAAAATTCTGTAGTTTCAGGTATTTTAGTAGGCTCACCATATATATGAAACAAAAAACGGGACAGGTCGGAATAGACAAACCGTGGTTCGATTTCGAAGCCTAGTAATAGCCAACTCATATTTAGTAATATTCATAAATATAATAGATAAATAGACTAATCAGTGATAATGGCCTCCAATAACGAAACATGTGATGATATTGATTAAAAATGTTTCTTGGACTGCCATACTGCATGACTGGGACAATTAAGTCAAAATCGAGACTGTCCCGACTAAACCGGGACGCATGGTAAGCCTATAGTTTAGTGGTTGCCCTCAATTTTTCTCAGAGATGAGTCTGAATGTCTATCGTTATATTTCGGTATTTCTTGACATTCCAGTGATTGCAATTTAGCTTTGAGATAAGTCTCCCTTACTTTTGAGAGAATATGTGTGTAAACTTGCTTTGAGCGGATTCTCATGGAAAAAATATCACCCAGAGGACGGAAGTATTTTCATTTATCAGTAATCTTCTGACGAGCAAACTTTTTAATAACAATTACTTCAAGAAATATTGAAATTGTACTACATATAGACATCCACAAGATTTGATTACGCTACATAGAGCTCCGGGCAGTATGACGTCCAAACCTACGTCAACAGAGTCATGGTAACGGGACAGTCAAATTGTGCTCCTGTCATAGTCATACTCCTATTTTTAAACTAACAGGAGTCTTGAAACGAGAAGTTTAATAATTCTGGTAAAATAGAAAATTCTACATTCCCGCCGCTTTGTATGATTGTTGCGTAACGTAATTGTACGTAATTGAGCAATATATTAATCAGAAGTTATACATGTTCAATTAAATCCTGTTAATTTTATATAACCTTTTCACAATCTTTCAAGATTTTATTGCTCCGTTTAAATAACCACACGATAACACAACAATCGAAGTGTAGAAAGTACAAGATACGAAATATAGCATAAAGTATAGAACGATACCTTAAATGGGATTGTTGCGTGTTCTTCCCTCTCCCCCTACGTTACTTTTTATTTTATTTTGGGTTAAGTTATTCTATTTAAGGCGTTTGAGATTACTTCGTTCAAATCCTCTATCTTTATTTCTTACTTTTGCGGAAAGAAGGTTCTTTTTCGACCAATCAAAACCTTGTTCGTTTCGTTTTTGATAGGAGAAATTTTGGTTGGGCAAGATTATTATTATTTCCGGTTTATACCATCGGCGCGGTAATTAATTAAAGTCAAATGCATTGTGAATATATTGTAAAATAGATTGGAATGGTATAGATTTCGTGGGAATATCGATGATTCCATTGTCTCGAGAATATGAGATCATTTTTTAGGCAGGTAAAAAAGTATCTGTGATTCTCCTAGGTTTACAGTCAAAATGAATTTGGTGCATATTCGATAATTTACAAAGTGATAAATGTGTTACAATTTTAAAGGTTCTGAGTCTGGGGCAAGTTTGGTTAAAAAGTATCATTTACTTATTTAAATAATGATTTTGCATTGGATATAGCAATATATAATATTAAGTAACTCTCCATTGATCCTTCGGGTGGTATGACGTCATACCGTGTGACTTCGTGGAGTCAGAATCTCTTGAGTTTTCCTTCTATTGAAGTCATGGACGTTATCCTAAGTCCTGCGCACAGTTTAACAATTCCGGTAAGACACCGAAGTCAACATTCCCGCCGCATAGAACCACTGTTACATTCTTAGGTTCCGAATTTGGGAAGAGTTTCGACAAAGTTTTGTTAAAATTTTCAGAAAGGACAGCGGCTACGGCAACCCCTGCTGTCGGTTCAATAACCAATTTGCACCTTTCCCAAACAAGCAGTGTGGCATGTTTTATTTCGTGTTCAGAAACGGTTATGACGTCATCAATGAGGTCACGGATCATTGGCCAAGTGTTTTCACCTACACTGACTTTCACACCGTCGGCAATTGTATTCGGAAAAGTTGGGTTTGGGGTTAAAACTCCCGTCTTTTTAGAAATATAACAATCGTTTGCAAGTTCCGGTTCAGCGGCGATGACCTTCACGCTTGAGTTAACGCCCTTCACTGCAGTAGCGATGCTAGATATCATTCCTCCACCGGCGACAGCAGCCACTATGACATCACATTCCGGATTTTGTTCTATAATTTCAAGGCCCAACGTGCCCTGGCCTCTTATAACATCAAAAGTTTGACTGGAACTGACGTACACGCCGCCATGTTGTTTGATGACGTCATCGGCGCCCCTTTTTCGAGCTTCTTCCGAGGCTTCGCAGAGAACAACGTTGGCACCATACCTAAATTTAACGAAAGTTCACAAAAAAATAAAAAGAATTATTCAAAGCACGCCACATCGCTCGTAAAATACGGTAGTGCGTTACGTCATAAATAAGTTAACAATTGGAATTTATTCCATCGCTCAGATCTTCTTTTTCTCAGACAGATATTTAAACGTTGTTACCTATCGATCTTGGTCGGTAAGTATGTTGATAGGTATTTGACTGTTGAATACACGCGATATCTCACGAAAGCTAGGTTGAATCCGCTCCAGATTTTGCATGTGCATTCATCATATCTCGGATCAGAAGCCTATTTGGATGAATTATGTCGTATAGTTAGCGAGTTATTAATTAATTAGTGATAGGACACGCGGCGTCGCTATTGATTCAGAGCGTAAGATACACGCCGCTAGATCGATAAGTCGGCGGTCTATGATCGCTATCTCGTTGTGAACATTGTCGAGCTTTCGTAGTTTTACGTGTTATTTGTCAGTTTTTAGTTATGTTTCCAAAAATTAGTTGTGAATCAAATAACTTAATTGTCATTGTGTTTTCCGAAGACTTTCAGTTTACTGCAATAATAAAAATTCTTCTTGCAAACGATGCGATAGACTAACCTAAATTTAGCTATTAGTACCTGTAAGCGGTACATGGTTTGTTGTTTCGAATAAAAATGGTAGTTTTGCACGTGTGAGTCAGTTTGGGAGCGCCAACTTTCCAAAACACTCTCGAAATCAGCGTTAGAAATTTAAATATGATAAAGTACTGTATCGGGCAGGGGTCGCCAACCTCCAGCCGGCGTTCCTCATCCGGCCCGCGGAGTAATATAATCCTGCACGCGACGCTTCACTGAGCTATAGTAACAAAACAGCTGTTTTGACGATTATATTCTTTACCTAACAGAATTTATTGTGAGACACGTGTAGATTAAATTGTATTATAAACTAACAAGTATAAAATTAACAATTGCTCGTTTAATGAGCAATGTTTGAAATGCAATGTAATGATGAAATTAATCTAAATTCTATACGAGAGATGTATCACTTCTTGATTTTTATGGCTCGGTTTTCAACTTTCTAAAAGTATGTGCTGCCCGCTAATGACTTGCAACATTTAATTTTAGTCGCAAGGTTTCCTACCCCTGGTATAGCGAGAATCTTCCAGGGGGCGAGGGTCGGGGAAACGTCCATTGTGATGGGTTTTCCAGAAAGACAAATTACTGAAAATATAAAATCCGATACTCAGGCAGTTCACTGAGTTTCCACACACAATAGAAAACAAATTACATGAATAATTACTAGGAAAAACAGAATTATATTTCAGAATTGCGTTTCAAAAGTATGGCTTCAATAAAAATAACCGAGAAATTCATCTCGACCTTTGACGGCAAAGAAATGAGATGGCGGCGATTCTAAATTTTTGTCTGATTGATATATCTTCGATCCGCTTCGAATATTCGATTCGAACTGCCTAGCCCTACTCGGGAGCTTACTTAGTGCAAACTGGCATAAAAATGGCACTATACTCTGGAAATTCGCCAAAACCATTACACTTACCCTTTCACGGCGTCAATTTTGCATTTTGGCGAGTTTTCTGGCATCACTACATAACATTTGAGTCCCGATGTCTGAGCCGCTCGTGCGAGAGCTTGGCCGTGGTTCCCACTGCTGTCACACACCACACAGTTCACGTCTGGTAAATCCTGTTTGATTTTGAGCACTGCATTTGTTGCGCCTCTTATCTTGAATGACCCTGTTTTCTGTGGAATTTAAGATAGGTCAATAAAGCTAACAATCCGTGACGCCGTTAATTTCGTGGTGCAAGGAGCGCAATTTAGAATTAAAATCAATATCAGATAATATGGTGAAGTAAAAGGCCCTAGATAGTAAAAATAAATTCAAAAAACAATAAGAAAGTTAAAAACATACCGAAAAGCTCAATTTTCTCCAAGATTGGATAATACTTACAGGTTCGCAATATACAATAATAGACTCCTTGCACTACTAAGATGTTCACTGGTCTAATTGAAAGTACTGTCGAATATTTTCTATATTATTGAATTTTATTTTATTTTTATTTCAGTTTCTGAGGGTCGCGAAAGAATTTGGCTGTGAAGAAGTTGTTCGCGGTAAATATGGTTTGAAGACATTGAGTGAGTTGATAATGCCAAGGGACAAACAAAATTAAAAAAAAAAACGAATTTCCTTTTAAACGATAATAATGTTGGTTTGTGTCCAAAAAGCAAAAATTTTAACTCTATAATGCTCGTTTTTTTTGTATGAGATTGAGTCATCAAAAATTGCGTAACTTACGTATAAACCACTTTCTCGTTGTGAGTCGTCAAATTGGCCGTTCGTTTTGGTTTTCGTGTCCATATATTTGAATATCGCTCTCCTTGTTTTCTAATCTCATCGTCTAATAATTAGCTAGATTAGAATTAGTTATGGAGAGTACCAAGCAGAAAAAAAATAAAATGCTTACCTGAAAATTTTCCGTTTTAAGAAATATTCTATGTCCTGACATTTTGTTTAATGTGGATGATGTCATCATGGGGGTTTTGTCTACGTAAGGACGTATTCTCGTCATAGCTGACGTCACGTCTTCAAACGTGCAACAATATGATGACGACATGAGTGCCTTTTTGTAAATTGGTAAGGTCTGAACAACTCTGCAGAAAATAATTGATTAAATCGCAAGATCACGCACAATACTCACAGTAAACAGTGGAGGGTGGTAAATATTTCGCTATTATCGATAAAAATTGGGTCCTTCCGAAGTATGTGAACCAAGATGGCGGGCACCGAAACGTAGTATGTGTACCAGCTTAGGGTTAGGCCATATTTCAGGTGCAAATACTACGGGAGTCACTTGGCTGTTCCTCGAACTCGTAATAGAACTAAAATAAGGAAAATTGCAATAAAATTCGTCTTGGTTCACATACTTCGGGAGTACCCAATTAAACATCTGATTACATTCTTGAATTCTCGCCTTTGCATCGCTAATTATGCCGGAGAGTGATTAGTTGTGAGAAGATAACTATTTGGACACAAGAAGCGATTCCGGTCGTCTACGAGAATTGATAGTACGCCTTACTACAAGTGCAGTTTTAAGTATTTTGTGGCGTCTGAAGCTGCCGCAAAACCATGGTGAGCTTTCCAAACCATGGCCGCTATGGCCAAACCACGGCGTCTGACTTTTTAGCTCCCAATATTGGGTAAGTTAGAACATTTTCTTATTGAAACAGTCTTGATAGATTTGGGGTTAGGGTTCAGGTTGAAGTAGATATAAGTCTGCATGATAAACTAAAATCTGGTACATGACTTCGTGAATATACCGGTAATACTGATTACTGAGTAGCGCCATAAAATCATGGCAAGAGACGCCGCGGTTTTTTCGTGCAGCAACTGCCGCACTGCTCGCAATCAACTGTTGGATATCCAGATAACTGCACACACGCATACAAAAAATTCCACCACAATAAGAAGACTTTGTGGGTCCTAATTCCTAAATAAATTCCTAATAAAATCGACACAAAATTTGTATTTTTTATGTTTCATTTAAGTTGTTGATTTGAACTATACACTGCATCCCGAGTAGATTTATTTATATCATACGATTCAGTTATAAAGCGTGCCTAATTTTTAGTCGTAAGTGTTCAAGAAACCTTGCCATTTATTTATGTAATATCCAAACAGCGAAAAATAAATATTCTCAACCATGAATGTTGCATGACTGCTCAAACTTCAGTATCTAATTTACAATTTCCTCCAAGTGATTATTTGCTCGCTTAAAATTAAAAAAAATTGGCATTCTGAGGTCACTGCTGCCGTTGCGAATAAAATTTATCACACTGCTCTTGGAGTAAGACAATAACCTTTAGGGGATAAAATCAGTATTTCGCTGTTGTTTGCTGTCTGATTCTGTTGATCTGATCTGATGAAGACATACTCCTGGTTCCGAATACATGTATTTCAATTGTGTATATTTTAACAAATACAAAGAACAAAATACCAAGTTGCACTGCACGCACGAGTTTAATTAAATCGTCCATCGTTATCCTTTTTCGTCGGATAACGAATGGTCGCTTTTAAGCTGGTTTTGTTGCCCTCAGGGCATTACAACCTACCAGACTTTGTTACGTGTTTTATGATTAAGATCTTATTTTAGTTTTAAGATTAGAATGATTTTAGGTTGAAACACGTAAACTATTAACCAAAAGCAGCTAATTTACCCAATATCCTATAACCTCCGCATACTGCAGAAGTTATTGTAAGATCGTTTATCAATCTAGAGTAGACTCTAGAGTAGACACGCAATATTCGGCACGATCATTTTTGAACCTGGCAGCGCAAAACTTGCATTTGTTACGTAAAAATATGATCTATCGGGCTTGCCCAGACTCAAATACTGTACATATGTATATTGTATTTTGCGCATGTACAGTACTGTGTTCTTCCTTTTTGAAATACACAACTGATTCAGGGCAATTTTTGGGCATTTTTATTAGTTCACTTAACACCAGACGCGATAGAACAACATCCCTAAATCAACCTCCCTCACCCTGGAAATTATATGTAAATTATATCATTAACTTACAAACGCATGGTACATATATATTGAAACCGTTACACTCTTGGTCGGATATTATTAGGTTACATCATCATATAGGCTACAGCATGAACGAACTCAGCATGTTAATTGCCGAAGTATTTCGACAATAATGTTTTGATTAAGTGATATTTTGACGGTGCTGTTCTCGGTAGTAGCCGCACAGGGGAAGCGACTAGGTTCCGTTGAGCGTAGGTCTATGAGTTCGAATCCAAGGAGTTGGGAGAGTGAGAAGGGCGGATCAGTAGCTGAGAAAGCAGACATGGTGGCCAAAACACAGGAAGGAATTCAGGAACCAGATACAGTGGCAAGCGCTCAACACTCAAGCAAAGAAGTCAGAAACTAGGTGGCAGTGGCAGAAAGCAAACCGAGTGGCCAACGCATAGGAAAGTAGTTAGAATGTGAAAGGACATAGTGGCCATGACATAGAAATGAAGTCGGAATCCAGATAAGGTGTGTAGGACGGAGTGGCGGGTAGGTTGTGTAGAGCGGGGTCAGTGGTACAAAGAAAAACAGAATGAGCAAAACGCACATGCAAGGAAGTCGGAAACCAAGTAACGCGGGGATGGCGGGTCAGTAACAGAAAGCCGACAAAGTGGATAGATAACACAGGAGGAAAGTCAGAAACCAGGCAGGGTCAGTAGACATACAGTGGCAAACAGACAGGAAAGAAGGGTTAAGAACAAGATTATCGGGATCAGACAACAGTAGACACAAAAGACTTGGATAATTATTTCATAGACTGCCGGTACGCTACACAGACAACGAGGTCTTTATTAAACTTTAGAAACCAACATTGAGTGTTAATACAACCAAATACTCGATTACAGTAAATTAATTAATTAATTCATGCAAAAATAGGAGAGCACATAGTTAGTAAGTAAGAAGTTTTATCCGCTTATCTTTTATCATTTTATTTTGTTATAATATGCAAGTGATATGGGCGCCATTATATCAAATACATAACAATACATTAACTAAATCAGAATACACTATCCTTATAAATTCACATTACAAAATAATAAAGTCTAAACCTTGACTACTTCTCGGGCAGAGTTCTGTTACTAAATATCCCAATTCAGACTAACGGTTTCATATTAATACTTGGTATAGCGTCTCTGGATAAATACCAGGAAATGAGTCACAGGAAATTACTCCTTTCGCGTACAAGCGCTTATTGAAATATGGACCGAGAGTAACTTTCTTAAACTTAGTTCACATCTTTTAGCCTAGGGCAGGGATGGTGAACCTTTTTCAATGAATGGGTCAAAAATTATAATTTTATCGCGGAACAGAATAGAGTGGGTCACAGATATTTGATTCACGTTTGTATCTATAAGAAACTTCTGAAACAAATCTTATAAGCTGGTGTTGGTGTAGTTTTGGGCATTACTTATGCATAGGGTTACCATATTTTGTGACTTCAAATCGGGACGCCTCAAAAGACAACGACCCTTTAGCTGTGATTTTGTATGTTCACATTTTCCGATTTTACTATATGGGCCGACATTAAAAGCTGTCCCGGCTGTCTTTATTGCCAATATTGTTATCGAAATTTCATGCGCATATTCTCTGTCCAAATATCGGGTTCAGTTGAAAAATAGAAAGGAATTGACGTTAACGATACCGGTACAAATAATTCGAATTTAGACTACTTTAATTAGTATTGGTTTTACATGCGATACGTCTGCTATCAATGGGAATCAGCGGGAAACAAGCGCATTCACCTTCAGTAAGTAGGCTAGCGCCGCACTACACAGAAACAACAGTAACGAGAACATGTTCGTGTATTATGCTGGATGGCTGAATACAAAAGCGGGACTCTTGGCTGAGTTGTCGGGACGGCGGGACAAGACGCTGAAAAGCGGGATTGTCCCGCCTAAAGCGGGACGTATGGTAAGCCTACTTATGCAGCACTTCTATCAGGGACTTTTTATGACACTCGGTCTTATGATATTAGAGTACGAAAACACGCATATGAATTAAATTATTTTACGGATCTAGCGTTTGGAAGTAATTCCGCTTTGATAGTGTTATAATTTTCGATCAGCTTCCAACCACATTAAAGCTCTTTTACACTGCCCCGTTGTTATATCAGACTTCTAAATTTTATTTTAAGTCTGAAAGATTTTGTTTTCTCGACGGAATTGTAGGCGAAAACTAATAAAATGCAAAGTAGCATCTAGTTCTCGTATAATCCCTAGAACATTCTGCAGATGCCCTTCCGAGAGAGACAGGCTTTGCGAGAAATGAACATATCAACTGCATTGTTATGTCATAAACGATGTCAGGCCCAATAGCTGAATAACGGTATACAGCGGTGCATACATGCGTCCAAGATTAGGGGTTTTGAAAATTTCCATACCGGCCCGAAAATCAACATTTTGAATATGAGCGATCGCAGCCCTGACTGTCTAACTCAGTGGTTCCCAAACTTTTTTGACCATCGCCCCCCTAAAGTAGTTTATACAACTTCATCGCCCCCCTGTACTACAAAAAATAAAGTCAGAAACGAATATATTACAGACAAAATAAGAAGACAAATCATAGTTTATAGTGTTTTTTAATGAGATAGATGAGCTTGGTGTTCTTCAGCGAGTTTTTTATTATATCTAAAATTACCCCGTTTACTGATGGAAAGGTGATTTCGTTGTTTTAATAGCAATAGTAGCACGGCTGAAAACCCCCTTTTTACCATATAATAGGTCGGAAATGAAAGAATCCAGGGTTCTCCCTCCTCAAAAACCGCCGTGTACTTGCCTTATAGCATTTCACTTCCTAAATTCACCCCATTTCACATTAAAATAATAAAACCAAAGTTAATTTTCCCAAACTTATAATAATGATTTTCGTACATCTCATTCATTCGTACAGCCTGATGACCTGCACCGAAAAACTTCGGAAAAATTCATCCCCGATTCCTCATCCTATCACGGCCTCCAGTCCGATCACCAGTCCATAATTAACCAGCCATTTGTTTTTGGATTCATAGACTCGGATGTGGAAGAAGTCGTGACTGACTATCGGCTACGGCCCAGGGGTCGGCAAATTTTATGTCGCTCGCAGGACAAAATTCAGGGTTGCTAGTATTTTGCGGGTCGCATATATTTTTCGAAAGTTAAAAACGGAACAGCGCGCAAAAACTGCGACAATTCGTGAACTCAACTCAGTCGTCTTATTAAAAAAATATTACAATGACATTTAATGTGACACTGTCTTGTTGCTGCATCACGCTGGATAGCTTTACGACGTCAAGATTGAAACATTTTCTAAATGGGCATCACCAAACCCACTTCTTTGCTTGTTCTTTGTAATGTTCATTTTCGAAAATAATGGTTTGCACAAATACGTACTTCCAAACATCGAAGTGAGTATTTCCGCATGATTTGTGAAATTTTGATAAATATTTTCTTTAAGAAGATACATTCTTACAAAAATTAAGCAGTGATCAATCTCTCGAATAGAATATGAATTTCATTTCCTTACTGCTTTGCAATATATTCGAATATTTACTGCGCTATTGAACCCCTGCACTCAGCATCAACTTTTCTGCGTGTTTCCACTTGTCTAATTATAATTAAATTGTAGGCTCGTTAAACGAGTGGCTGTTCACTAAATTGTTAGGATATAGTATAATTCAGTATAAACCTGTCTCACGATAAATTCTGTTACGTAAAAAAATGTAATTTACTCCTCGAGCGTAGATTATAAATAAAAAAAATTTCATCGTCAAAACCGCCGTTTGGATAGTTCCCCGGGCATAGACTTCCTTGTTTACTTCGTGACATTGGCCAATCAGCAAGATGCAAAAAACGTAACAATGCCCCCTTTCGCATCCGCTCAGGCGCTCAGACACTCTCACTCAGACAGATTTTCAGGCGTGGTCGTGAACATTACCTCATTTTCGCGTTTTTGAATTATATTCGTTAGTTTTTAGTTGTTTTTCGGAAATTTTAATATAAATCAAATAAGTCAATGATTACGTTGTCTTTCTATGAGTTTCTGTTTAAATACAGCAATCAAAAATTAGTGTGGAAATAGCTGTGATAGACTAGGCTAAAATTCTTTATCGGTACTTTTAAAAAACAGATTGGTAAATGGTGTGTATTAGAATGATAGTTTGAAACAAATATCCCATTTTACAGTCAACAACTCGCGAAACCACTCTTAAAATAAGCACAGAAAATTTTAAAATGGTAAAGTATGGGAAGAATTTTCGCGGTCAATGGTCGGGGAAAGGTCCATTCAGTGAATCGTCCCGGGCCAGATTATTTTATTCCGGCCGTATTTTGCCGACCACTGGGATACGCAAACTACCTTGCCTTACTGCGAAGACGAGACCAGAAATCCTTTCGCGTGTGATAATCGCCCACGTGATTCAAGCCTGCGAATGCACACAGAGTACAAAATTAAGTGCGCCGAACATAAAACAGGTTTCGCAAAATCGCCCCCCTATCGCCCCCTTAGACTTTTTCGCCTCCCTCTGTATCGTTTTCGCCCACTGGGGGGCGATATCGCCCACTTTGGGAATCACTGGTCTAACTGGCGGTACATTATAATTGTTTAGTTATTGTTAGATTAATTTAAGGCCGGTTGTATCAATTTTTATCACTGATATGTTAGCATTTTTTATTTTATTCGTGCCTTAACTTGGCGCAGTGGTTCTCAAACTTTTTAAAAAATTATGCATAAGTTCCCCTTTCAATTTTTCTGATGTCTCGCGGTCCACTAAAGAAATGAAAGCAAATGTCAACGCGGTATATCAAGCATTCATCTACTGAATGACATTGAAACAGTTCAATGAGATGGGTGCGCCTGCTTGGCTTCCACTAGTTCTTCTAGCTTGGGTTCTGTTTTGGATAATGCAACTCTCATATCGTGTCTCACGTCCATTCTGTTTCAACATTTTGTTTCAATAACGAGTAACCTCCAAAAAGATGTCTCACATTCGTAAGTTGTTGCCAATGGAATAAGCATTTTTCGTGCCATCTTAGCGACATCGGGATAGGACGGTACCACTGTGGTTTTTCTTTTCATCCAGAACTCGTCCCAGCAAAACCAAATTTCACAGATAAATCGTTATATATATCTAAATTTTCAAATTACCCCGAGAAAATTTACAATCAGCTGTACACGCCTTTCATAAACAATACGCTTTTATTTACGGCAATTGTCACATTCATCAACGTTTGTTACGTGATCATGTCTTCGGTAGAGCGTGTCGGGTTTGGAGAAACACTGTAAAAGCATAACATCAAAGTTTTACTTCAAATCAAAGTGCTTATGTGCCGAGTGGTCTCGCGGTCCCCCTAAAATCGCTTCGCGGACCCCTAAGCGACCGCGGACCCCAGTTTGGGAACCAATGGGCCTTGGGGGGGTCACAAACAAAACGCGGTGGGTCACTTTGTGACCCGCGGGTCAGTGGTTCGCCATCCCTGGCCTAGGGGTACTATCGGTCAATTCAGAAATATTTTCAGGAGTAAAATAAGTAGAGTTTACTGACATTTTGGGAACCCTAAAGCAGCCAAGGATTCGACATACACAACATAAGCAACAAGCACAATAATACATATATATTCCACCAATAAGCATAATAGTTTTCCTGGATCAAACTTTATATTAGTTATAATAATATTAACATTAGTTGAAGTTAAATTATGAAATAAAACTCTCTTTCTATCATGGGATTTCCCTTCTGAGATTTTACATTTTACGACAGTTTGAGTGTTACACAATAAATTGCACAAAATACACAAAATTTAATTCAGTCAGAACCTTCTCTGAAAATGACGTGAAATTTGTCATGCCAGATTTTAGTTCAATAATTTTTTTTGAGGCAACAGGTTTATTAATCATACAATTTCTGGTTTTTTAACTATTAACTAAATTCGGCATATAGTCCACCAATATAATTACGATATTTACCACACCTGACATGTAAAATTCTTATATCAATATTTTTTGAGTATTCATTGATAAATGTTTCAGTTGAATCAACGGTTACAGGTAAATTTCCTACATGACATCCAACTATCCCGTCTAAGGGTTTGAAATAACATCCGAATGGTAGAGGAAACTACATATTCATAGGGTCATTTTTAAATCCAACAAAACCACTCGAGTCATATGACACTGGAGTAGTAATCGGGGCTGCATCCAAGGGTCTTAATAATTTTAGATCAATATTACCGTATACATCATCGAATTCATTATTAGTAAGAGTAAAATTGTTTGATGTACCACATGTATGATGTTTGATGTACTATTGTATTTTTCAATAATAAAATTTATTCCAACTTAATCGGAAAGACATGTTGTTGTAGTTTGAAAATTGTGAAATTTCATGTTTGCCGCCTATTTCAAATTGGTACCCCCGTAGTGTGTGTACTAGGTTAGGGTTAGACCATAATTTTATTCCGATTTTCCTTATTTCAGTTCAATTGCGAGTTCGGGGACAGTCTGTGTTAGCCAAGCGAATATACCCTATGCCAGCGTTTCCCAACCTTTTTGGGTCGCGGATTTTCTCTCTGGCGAAAACATTTGCGGACTCAACGTGCGTTTATTGCAACCGTACTCTGTGTAAAGAAGTAATAAAACCAAACACAACAGAATTTTAATTTTTTAACGAATTTCAAAATCGGAGATTTGTCGCAATTACGCGTTTGTTAAAAGAGCCGACCTTTTAAGTGTGTAAACTGTAAGTGGTATTTTCTGTCGCTCAATATTCAATCCATGACAACCACGAGAATTTAAAATGTCTTTCTATTTTAATTTAATTGTGTTCATGGTCACTCGCGGTTGCGTCGACTTATGACAAGATGAAAGGATTACTTTTTAATGCCACGGCAATCTGCGAACATAATAATGTGAGAAGATATCGCCCGATTATGTTTAGTTTTAATACACATTTTTTGCGATCTTGCGAATTTGTTATCACCGTTAGAAAAATCCTACTATCTGCTATAAATTTCCAAAAATCATTCTAACGAAATAAAAGCAATACTACTCAGGGAATATCATGACAATCCGTGGACACAAAAATGCGTGGTAAAGTGTCTGATTATATTTTGTTTTAATTCGTAATTTTGTGAATTCAACAAATCTGAGCTGTTCGTACAACCCTTACGGCGCTCCAGTACTGTACGTACCAATCTGAGGCAGTAAAGCATGAGGCAGTAACGCAATCCGCAAGTGAGTTAGTTGTAAAATCTAATCGTTTGAATGAGGGACGCGCAAGTGACCTGTCGCGTCACCTGTTACCAAATTTTCGAATAGTAAATTGCTATTCTAATAGTTGAATATTCGAATATATGGCCAACCCTACTCAGTATCCAGTAATTATTAACTCGATTGATGTTATGTGGAATAAACTTGCTTTTTATGTTTTATGTACATTCTAACGTGAATCGTAACTTGGCTGATGATTAAGTTTGGCAAAATCTTTTGAGACAATACATAAATTTTACTACTTATCCATACTATATTTTCTGAAGAAATGAATGCTCTATGGCGAGTACCTGAAAAGCAAATCAAAATTAAAAGTGTATATTTAATTACTTTAGACTAGAGACGCCCTGTATATAAAGTTGTGCTGGATTGTCCATTAGTCAAAATAATCACGTGCTAGGGAACCAATAAAAATGGGGCAGAAATTCCCATATACGAACCGCAATGAATGCATTTATAATAGAATAGAAAGCTGTTTGACCATAGCCTTCACACTGCTGCCCTGCTTCCCGCTTAGAGTTTAAAGCAGCGCACCCGATAGTTACAGACGAACGCTTTCAAGTGAATTATGAATACACCTGCTTCGAATACACGAAGCATGTTCAATGTAATTTTGTGGGGGTACTTGGCCTCGTCATAGGCTGCCAAGCGTGACGTCGTTAATTGAGTAGGATTCTAATCAACCCAATCCTTGCCAGTAGCTGTAGCTCAGGGGAAGCGTTGGGACGTGATCAAACATTAGAACCGTGGTTCGAATCCCACATGGTGGATTGAGCTTAGTGGCAAAAAGACAGGCGAGAGTAGCAGCAAAGGAAGGCAGAGATGAAATAAAATAGATCAAGTCGGACGGCAAAGGGGGAGGCGACAGCAGCAGCCAAACCAGCAAGTTAAACGAGCGAGAGTAAAATTAGCACAGTGCGGTGCGGACGAGAGGGGGAAACTTCAGCGGCAGCGGCAAGAAAAGGCAGCAAGCAGCATGTAGCGAAAAATAGGAGAGAAGAAAGAAATAGAGATCGATCGATCTCCTCCGTCTCTTGCTCTCTACTCCCACTCCCATTCCGAACTAGCTTGCCGGCTGACCTCCCTGCAGCTGCAAAATCGTCTTTTTTATCTGCTCCCTCATACCTCAGCCTACCTTGTGAGATTCGAATGATGTTTGACCATGTCGCTACGCTTTTCCTGCGCCTCATTTGCTGTCGGAATCGTCTTTTTTTTATCTGCTCCCACTCCCTCAACCTGTCATGCCTGCTGGTCCATCCCTATAACTCAGCCTACCTTTTGAGAATGGAACCCCTGACCTGATGTTTGACCATGTCGCTACGCTTCCCCTGCGCCACCGCTGCTGACGAGGATCACGTTGATCAGAATCTTACTTAATTAACGACGTCACGCTTGGCAGCCCACGACTAGACAACCCCAGGAAAATTACATTGATTCGAAGAATGTGTATTCATGCCCGTGATATCCCGTTTTAAATTTGTGGTGCATATTACTTCGTTCACTTTTATCAAAAAAATGTGTTATTATGCAATCATAGCGACAAGACGCATAAGATAATTCAAAGAAGTAAATCTGCAAAATATCTTCTGACATTGATGGAGGAATACTAGGACCCGAAGGCAGTCCATCAATTTGATCTTTCTGTCTCCTGTGCCAACAGACCGTCTGATCTCTGCTTTACTGTTTCTTACTTTATGAAACATCTCAGTTTGAGATTCTCGCAGCGTCATGCTTCTTTACAAATTGAAACAATATCATACACACTGGAAAAAACTTTAAACACCGTCAATTTTGTCTTAAAAGGTTGCTATGGCAGTCAGTAAAGATGATAATGTGAAAATTGGCGTTGTGGTGAATTCTTGTGAAAATTTGAGTTGTGGCAAATTATTATGAAAATTTGCGTTGTGACGAATTCTTGTGAAAATTTGAGTTGTGGCAACTAATTGTGGAAATTTGCGCTGTGGCAAATCATTGTGAAAATTTGCGTTGTGGCGAATTCTTGTGAAAATTTGAGTTGTGGCAACTCATTGTGAAAATTTGCGTTGTGGCAAATCCTTGTGAAAATTTGTGCAGTAGCGAATCCTTGTGAAAATTTGCGTTTTAAATTACTTTGAAAAATTGAGTGTAGCAAATTCTTGCGAAAATTTGTGTTAAGACGAATTATTGTGAAAATTCGTGTCGTGGCGAATCCTTGTGAAAATTCGCTTTGTTGCGAATCCTTGTGAAAATTCTCTTTGTTGCGAATCCTCGTGAAAAATCGAGTGTTGGCGAATCATTGTGGAAATTGGCGTTGTGGCAAATTATTATCAAAATTTGCGTTGTGCCGAATCCTTGTGAAAATTCACTTTGTTGCGAATCCTTGTGAAAAATCGAGTGTTGGCGAATCATTGTGGAAATTGGCGTTGTGGCAAATTATTATCAAAATTTGCGTTGTGCCGAATCCTTGTGAAAATTCATGTTGTGTCGAATCCTTCTGAAAATTTGCGTTGTAGCAATTTACTTGGAAAAATTGCTTTCTAGTATATTTTTGCGAAAATTTGTTTTGTGGCGAATCTTTGTGAAAAATCGTGTTTTGGCGAATCATTATGAAAATGGGCGTTGTGGCGAATTCTTGTGACAATATGCGTTTTGGCAAATTATTATGAAAATTTGCGTTGTGGCGAATCTTTTGTGAAAATTCGTGTTGTGTCGAATCTTTGTGAAAATTTGCGTTTTGTCGAATCCTTGTGAAAATTCATGTTATGACGAACCCTTGTGAAAATTTGCGTTGTAGCAATTTACCTGAAAAAATTGCTTTCTAGTATATTTTTGCGAAAATTCGCTTTGTGACGAATCCTTGTGAAAAATCTTCTTTTGGCGAATCATTGTGAAAATTGGCGTTGTAGCGAATTCTTGTGAAAATTTTCGATGTGGCAAATTTTTATGGAAATTCGCGTTGTGGCGAATTATAATGAAAATTCAGTTTGTCACGAATCCTAGTTAAAATTTGCGTTGTCGCGAATCCTTGTGAAAATTTGCGTTGTAGCAAATTACTTTGAAAATTGCTGTGTGGCGAATTCTTGTGAAAATTCGCATTGTGGCGAATTATTATAAAATATGGCATTGTGGCAAATCATTGTGAAAATTCGCTTTTTTCCGAATCATTGTGAAACTTAGCGTTGTGGCGAATTTTTGTGAAAATTTGCGTTGTGGCAAACTAGTATGAAAATTCACGTTGTGGCGAATTCTTGTGAAAATTTTTGTTGTGGTAAATTTTTATGAAAATTCGCGTTGTGGCGAATTATAATGAAAATTCAGGTTGACACGAATCCTAGTTAAAATTTGCGTTGCGTCGAATTCTTGTGAAAATTTGAATTGTGGCAACCCATTGGGAAAATTTGCGTTTTAGCAAATTACTTTGAAAAATTAAGTTGTAGCAAATTTTTGCGAAAATTCGTGTTAAGATGAATTATTGTGAAAATTCGTGTCGTGGAGAATCCTTGTGAAAATTCGCTTTGTTCCGAATCATTGTGAAACTTGGCGTTGTGGCGAATTCTTGTGAAAATTTGCGTTGTGGCAAACTAGTATGAAAATTTAATAATCCCAAATATACTGATTGACTTGACATGGTTTGCAATACGATAAACAATGTTAATTTTTTCCTCATTCCAGAAGTCAATATAATCTTATGCTACCAAAATAAGACCAATCGACTAACGCTTAGTAAATTTTATTGTAAATAGTTTGATGATTTTCATCCCGTTTGCGTACGTACGTTTTACATCGATTGTTGCGATCCCGAGTGAATCTAAAGTTTGGTACCTAGCCTCATATGGAATTAGCACGCCGAGCGCCCCAAATCGTTTGGAAAAAAGAACACACTTTTCTAAATTAGCTAAGGCATGTTAAAGCCATTGCCCGCATTGAATTATATATATATATATATATATATGAATGTTTTAACTATGAAAAAATGTCTGTTGGTCATGTCATATATGGTATTTCAACAGTATGAGATCATGAATTAAGTTTGGCGTCCAACGTGTTGTTAGGTTCAAATTCTGTTTTTCAACTACTTTCGTCAGCGTGCTGTTGGAGAATTCGGCACTGAAAAATATGTGACTTTACTTATGTCGGTCAGAAGCAAAGGATGAATTTTGTTTAACGAATATACTATACAGTATACCAGTAAACCTTATATATATGTGAAGACTTTCTACATGAAAAGTAATGTATTTCTAAAAAGTCCAGATCAAAGGAAATATCAAGCATTAACTATGAATGATGTCTAAAATTTCAAAAGCGATTTCGTATTTTGTTACATAAGGAATTAAATAACACACACTCTGACTTATCAAATAATATAAGCAAACTCCTACATCAAAACACAAAAGCTCTCATAGTAGGCCACCTGATACTCCCGTAGCATGTGTACCAGGTTAGGGTTAGGCCATAATTTTATTCCGATTTTCCTTATTTTAGTTCTATTACGAGTTCGAGACTGTCTGTGTTAGCCAAGCGAATATACGTTCCAGTCCCTTCACACAACTTGATGTAGAGTAGGCAAACAAAACTAGTTACCTTTATATTGGTACACATACTTCTGGAGCGCCGGCCATCTTAAACATTTAGCCTACTCTGATATCGATGTAAGTCAAAGATGAATTGTGACGTTATTTCTACCTGGTATTCCTGGATTTGATGTAATTTGCAGTATTTGTCTGCAATTAATTCTTCGTCCACTCAAGTTGTAAAATTGGGGCAAGCATCCGCCACAGCTGCTCATACGACATTGCACGTTAGGGTTGTTGAATTGACTGTCATAGTAGTAAGATATTTGCTGTCCGTATGTGACGCATCTATAATTTGCACAATCCTGCTGATTGCAGTTTGGTACGGGTGGATAATTACGAGGACATCGGCCTGTATGCATTGAGCAATATTGAATCATTTATTTCAAATATTTTAATGGTTTTTCATGGATATTCTTCTCAGTTGTTTGAACAGATGTTGTGCTTTTGTACCGGAGCGAAAATGCTTGTTTTACAATTTTACATATTGACTTCTACAGATCATTTGGGACCAATATGCCTAAAGATGTAATTTTTGATCTGCTGAATTTTGATGTAGTCACAAATTAGCGTCGGGGATGGGCTTACGTTGTTATTCAAGAGTAATCCACAGATTCTATTCGCAACTGGTGTGAACAATCAATATTTCAATGCAATTATTTTTTAAACAATGTCGCCAACTAATTGATCGAATGGGACACGGTATCCTTCTACAAGGAACGTAAATTTACACAGTGAGTCGTGAAATCTAAAATTAATTATCGAAGGCTGTTTCATCTCGTTGTTGCTTGCCCTTTATTTCAACTTTTCGTTCTCGACAAACCCAAAGTAAAGACCTTAAGTTGAATAAAGTATGTCTAGGGAAGTCTTACTTTCGTGAAATGAAACGTTACAGAAATATACTTATGTTAGTGTGCAGAAAGACTCGGATTATGATTTTATGCTTGATGGGAAAATGTCTGAGTATTGACAAGGGCCACACTAAATGGCTTGGAGGGCCGGATTGTGGCCCGCGGGCCGCCTGTTGTTCACCTCGGACTTGGTCATAAATTATCACTCATATGAATAATATAATGAAGAAAGAATAGAAATATTTTGTACCAACTTTTATTAATCCTGTATTTGCAAAGTTCGTTTGTCTTTAACAGGAAAAAAGATGGTTCAAAACGCAGAACAAAATACTTACATTGACTGGTAATTGCGTGACGAAAGTCGTAGAAGTGAGCTCGACAACCATTGCATGTTGTTCTACATTGTGCATTGAGGTTTGCTGGACATGTTGTAACCTGGCATGCGTTTACCAAACAGTTTCTAGGACATGGGTTTCCGCTCATTCCACCAAATAGAATGAAGAAAAGGGCTTCAGTAAATCCAAAACACTTATTTTAATGGTTTACGAACTGTCGTCACGAAAGTATGACCTTCGTATGATTGTTTTAATCACAGACACTGCAAAGTTCCAAACTATAAAAAAAAAAAAAGATCTTTTGTTTAAATTGCGTGACTTTCCACATCTCACAACCGGCGAGAAATTAATTCCAAGGAAAGAATTTTATTGTTTTTTTTGTATTTGTTGTAGTATTACTAACATTCTTTCCTTTTTATTATTACTATAATACATATTTATTCACAAATTATAATCTACTCAAAATTTGGGTTAAGTTACGTCTTAAACTGTATACCGTAAGGGAGTGATATTTGCGTGGTGACAGCACATTTGAACGCACGGGTCAATATGCGGGTTCAATTTATATGCGGGTGCTAAAATCCATGGGTTAGGGTTAGTATGGGTTCAAATATTAGTAGGTGCAATAGTATGCAGGTGCAATTGTCGTGGGTTCAAATGCAAGTGGGTTCAAATGTAATGAAACCATTTGCATACAACACTAGCTATACGGATGTACTTTTAATGATTAAACCAATAAGGTATCGTATTTCTCCGCGTATAATACGAACTTCCATGGTCAAATTTAGTCTCATAAATATGGGGGTGCGTATTATAGATTGCTTTAGAAAAATAACTTCACAAGATACTTTAATGTCAAATAAAATCACATCATGATTGGCAGATGTTTAACTGGCAAATACATAAAACATATTACCAGATAATATATATTTAACAAAAGGCCAGCAGACAGAATGTCTGAAACGTTCGGAAAAAACAACTCCAAGACGGAGTTTTGATGTGCGTATTATGCATGGAGTTTGAGAAAAATTCTCGTTAAATATGTACTAAAACCTGGGTGTGTATTATGCACGGAGAAATATGGTAGTTTTCATGCATTGTGAAGAAAGAATAGAGAAGAATTCGAAGAAAAAGGTTGGGGACCAATGTTCTAATATGATGAGTTACTCAATAACAAGAAATCGACGGACGAAACGCTATAAGTTATGAAAACTAATTCCAAGCTAAAAAAAAAGGTTGAAAGGATAGAAAGCATCTGCGATTTTAATTTCACCTTTAGAAATTGTTCGTTTAGGCAAATCCCAACAAACAGATGTTCCACATTTTGTCGGACAACAAATCTTCTTATCATCATTGCAATCAGCATTGACTGCACAGTTTGTTTCAGGACACGAAGAGTGTTTGTGAGCAGCAGGACATTTGGGATCGTATTCTAGATAAAATGAAGAACGACATGTACATTAACATCATATCATGCCAAATTCAAAATACAAAAATGATCGTATGATAGAATATTAAGGTGAATGCTATTAATTGGGTTCTGCTATCCACGTGTAGTTGAATTCATGTTTGTCTGAGAAAGTTTGACATTGGACGAGCAAAACATTACACAAATAGATAAGCTTCTGGCAATTTGTAAATACCCCAAAAATATGCCAATTTATGTTTTATTCAGTAAATATCTGACTCGGTATTATCCGGACCACTTGACCCATTATTGTGCTTATGAATTTTTATCGTACTGCCAAACACTTACTTTTGCAAGTAGGTGGTTCTTCTGACCATTCTCCTTTCCAAAGACAAACAACTTTCTTTGCTCCCCATCTTCGCAACCCAGATTTGCAGTAGAAACTGTTACAAATATACTAATTATCTGTGCTTCAAATATTACTCTAGCCGCCATGATTAAACCGTATCAAAGAACGAAAAATAGTTTTGATAATTCGATTTTTATGAAAACCTTACAATTTTTTTTAAATATAACGACAAGGCTACCGGCAATGGCCAAAGAAAGCAGAATGTCTTTGTAATTTAACAAGGTAAGTATAGAAGCGCATCATTACCTGAAACTCGACACTGGCATCAGAAACTCTCCCCGCGCAGCGATAAAGTTTGACACACCCCTGATTGTGATTTACGACATGTACTCTGAGACTGCAGAATATCATTGGATTTACATATTTATCCCGGCGATAGGAAGTCGATAAGACGACTTAATAATATGGGAAACACGACCTTTCATGGGGTTACCAGTCCATGTCGGGTATGAGATTAGTTTGCCATTTATTTGTTTCAGACGCTTTGACTTGATGATAGAGGAAGCCGTAACCGACCAGCGGTTACGTTAACCCTGGGACGGCAAGAAATTTAGGAATCCTCCCGCACATACCTATCCCCAACAGGTTTCAAACCTGCGAATCAGCGCAGGGTAGACAGAGAGTTATATTATTAGCGTACCTGCAGTAACTTCCATAATTGTTACCATCTGTACAATCGAAAGTTCCTTGATCAGCTGGAAAATCTATCGCCTGGCAAACAACATCTAAAATGTGAAGATAAACATAAACAGAATATCCTAATATGCGGAATTGGGGAACGACGCAAAAATTGTCCGGTATAAATCGCTTTTTATCCAGCCATGAAGCCAGCTTGACTACCTGAAGAGTCAGAGTACATCCACGTTTGATTCTGTTATTATTATTATCGATTTAACAGCAATTTGTCAGGATATATGGCCGATTTTTGCCGTGCCGATTGCGAGAGAAATTTTCGCCACAAAACTATTTGTCGAAAATATTTTTACTTAAATATGTTTACATTCAGCATCTAATTGTAATACGCCCCTATACATTGTTTGAACAATTAATCGCAGATCATACCCCCCACGACAAAGCAAGTGAACTTGAAATGAACAACTGAACCAGTTTGTAACTCACTGGTCATCGTATCGTCTTTGGCCAAATAATGTAAATATTAAAAGTAATAACTAGTTATCTTACCTTCGCAAGTTGGATGGATATCAGACCAAGTTTTGTCGCCCATGCAAGTCCTTGTTTTCGGGCCTTTAAGTTTTTTGAGAGATTCACAAACAAACCTTGAAAGCAAAGAGAAATACACAATAATTTTGACATATTTTACTTCAACATTTAGCTTTCCGGCCTTGCTATTCATTGAGCACTTTTACATCCTTCACTAGGCCATATACAAACATCTACTGATTACGTAAGAAGATAGTATTTTAATGATCAGATTCTTTCTGGTGAGACAGGAGAAAACCAAAATATTACACCCTGAGTTAGGTGGTGTGTATTATTTTTTAAATTGTCATTTTCCAACTATTGACGCCAATATAGTTAATACCTCTCTCTAACCCTGGCATGGGCAAAATCCGGCCCGTTGGGTAATTCAATCTGGCCCGCCTGATGCTGTCAAAACCAAACTAAACCCAGATTTTCATGTTTTTGCCCAAAGAAGCTCAAGGAATTTGTTGAGATTACGATTAAATTTAGTATTGGCACGAGGCTTATTATTTACTAGATGGGCAAAACTTTGCCGACTTCTGCTCTAACTACTAGGCCATGGCGCCCTCATGAAATAGTAAAAATCAGTTGGATTTATTTTAATCCTCAGTTGACAGTGATATACAATATACTCACGTGCATTTATCGAGATAACCATTGCCAGTGCAATGCATAAGTCCTGGCTGTCCATCGAAGTTAAGCTCTGGGCATTTAGCTGCTGTTTAAACATAATTAGGAAAACATAATATTTACTTTTCGAGATAATACTTTTCACAATTGTTCGCCAAAAGCATGCTATGAAGGCATTGGATATTTGAACCAAGGTGGTTTACGCGTTATTAGTCAGTAAAGTAAACATATGGAAAGCATCTTCTGATTATTTCTGTTGGGAAAATTTCTTCTTCGACATTGCGGTTGATAAAAAAATATTGCAGATGTGATTGTCCGTAAAAAGTTGAAAAATGAAAATAAAAAACTTCTATCGACTAAAAATGTTCTTTTTACAGACTGTGGCAAGAAACCCAAATTATGAAGGAAGTATTTAAACGATAAATATTTGCATAGCAGACATACGTTGACATGCTGGCACTTCTCCATCCCATTCCAAACTATCTTGGCATGTCAACGTAAGGCTTTTGCTCCCATCGCCATAAATGAATCCAGGCTTGCAAGATATACTGAAAATGTAATACTTTAACATTCTGACAAGAGTTTCAACATGCTTTGTACTGGACAAAAACACACACTAGAAGACCTCTGTTTACGTCAATGTTAACACTACTTGAGGTTAGATGAATGTTGATAATGCTATGTTAGTTTCACTTCTGTGTCCTCTTTATATATAACAAAAACAATCCGAGGCTTTTCCTTATTTGAATATAATGACGGTCGTTATCATAAATCAGTTCAAAATGTTACGAACATTTTATGGTAAAATACCCCAAAAATTAGCCATATCGTAGGAGAAATTTGATGATGATGTTGATAAACTTTTTTGTAATGGAGTCAAAAAGAATAATAAAAAAAATGTTTTTAGCTTTTACGTGCAAGTGCTGGAGAAATCTGTGCAGTCCATCTCTTGAGTCTCCCCATCTATTTCGAGAGGAAGACATTCTAGTTCTGTGAACGAATAAAGAAAATTAGTTTCACATCGTTTGATTTTAAATAAAATTACGTACGCAAAAAACTGCAATTCCGCTCATATTCAATATGATAAAAACATCGGGCACTGATTACAAGTATAGCATGTTGTTACACTAATTTCATTATCGCTTGTTACGGGCAGGAAGTTGAAGGTCAGTACGTTCGCAGATACTATCACAAGATACTATTAACAAGATAATTATGACCTAGATGCGTTACTGCGTTTGATGCGGTACCATGCATTTACTGTTACGTGCAACTTTGTAAAAAAGATATAATATGATCGAAAACTACAGAATTAAATTCGTTGCCCCATTCATTACTTATTAAAAGAAGTATAATTGTTGCTATTCAGCCATATCTCATGTTACCGGTGTTATAAATTTTAAAGATTTGAAAAATGATTGGTGGCGTTTTTTAGACCACACCTAGCGCACATGAGCGTAGTTTTGCGCCAACTAAGTTTGCGAGAAAGTTATTCTTATTCGCAAAGAAACATTTGCCCATATTTTTTCCGCAAAAATATTCTTGTGCAATGCTTTTTTGCAAGTTAAGTGCTTGTTTATAAACCTCAACAGTAATGTATGGTCAGTTAGAAAACAATTCCATCATATTACTCGTTAATATCGACCTGACCTTTGACTTTTAATATTCCCTTTGATTAGAAGCAAAAAAGCTCAAATTAAAACTTGCCATTTGTTTCACAAATAACGCCTTTCGCAATTCCTGTACTCCCTGAAAACGTTCTCAAGCCATCAGATAAGAAAGTTGGATAATTGGTAAACTGAATTACCGTTCTGGTACGCGGCGCAGATGCGGAAGACGACGGCTCAGATGCCACCCAAACAGCCGCGTGCAAATTTGAGTTTGATTCGTCGTAGTTCTTCAATAACTGATTCTGTTAAAAGACAGGTCAAACAAATTACTTTTTAAACAATCATGTTGAATTGGCACAATTTTAGAAAGATCTGACTTATAAGTGCTAATGGATTTTAGTTAAAAGTGTAAGTTTATTTCGACTCCATAATCAACATAACAGGTGATAAAATAAATGATAAAACAAATGAAAAAAAAATGATTATAGTATTAAGAGAGCAAACAAAATCTAAAATACGGTTCAATTAAGTACAAAATTCAAATAAAAATGTGTCGAAACGAAGAAGTGGCACGTGTTTACTCACCTAAATATAATAAATTAAAACACACACATTCACACGAAGATACATCACAGAGTTATAACAAAATGAAAAAAAAATAAGAGCAACTTCAATAAATTAATTGGGATATAGAAAAAATAAGACGAACATTTTCTGCCACGCCATAATAATAGTTTTTTAACGGTTTCTCAACTGAATATCGATTTTGTGAACAAAATTGAATAGTAGAGAATATTAATCAATTTATAATTTGGTTTTAAAAACATAATAAATTAAATATTTGTTTATACAAGTATATATGAGATTCCATGAACTATTCTGTTTCTCTCTGAAATGTGATAGCGTTTTTTTTCTTTTTATCCAGTATTTTACTGGTTAAGTGCCTTGTACGAAGAAAAAAAATCTAAAAGCAAACATTGTTGCCATCGAAGATTACACATCTCGTGTTCAAATCCCATGCGCCCCCTTCACACAGGGTGAAATAAATAAGGAAATGCCGAAGCGATTCCGGTCCTTCCAAATATATAGTAGTGTTAGACTCCTAGAGGCACAAGTAAGTAAAATTTTCAAAAATATAATATTAATAATCCTTACATCCGGATCGAACTTCATTCCTAGATGCACAATGTACCAATTCAACCCTTCTGGAATTAATGACCTGCCATAGACTATAACTGAGTCGAAATGGTTCATATCGTATATATTTGCCGGTGTAGAAGTAAATTCACTGCACTTATCTTCTGACTGTATTGCGTTTAATGTCTCGAGAATAATCCAAAAGCATTTTTTGTTGCGTATGATTCCGCCGGCCACTCGACAAGGATGCTCAGCTCCTATTATCAAATATGATTATATATAACGTAAAAAATTACGCAATCTTAAATTTATTAGTAATGCCAAAATTATAGTCCAATTACAACTGTAAAAACATAATTGAAAAAAAAAACGAATGAAAAACGTCTCCTGAATAAAAGTATTATGAAGATATAAAATATATTAGCTTCCTATATGCAACTGCACATAATATAAATTATAAGTAATTGGTCAATATGAAGTTTATCCTACGATCCTTTAGGTATGAATTCTTAAATATTATTTGCCATGTTCATGCTTATCACAGACAATCGGTAAAATATAATACAAGCGATGTGAAATGTGTACTTACTTATGACTGGACATGTGAAAAATCCGAACAACAGAACCAAACAAACGCCCCGGTACTTCATCGTGTGTCGTCCAAAGTGTTGAGGAAGTATAGAAAGCTATTACCACCGTAATGGTAAATATAGTCGGGTTGTTTCCTCAGGGCAGTTTTGAGATATCAGTGGCGATATCTCCCTTTATTGCGAGTTAATTAGTAGTTTATCAACTTCACGTCTACTGACTATAATTTGAGTAGCGCTTAGTACAAATATGACGACATCGCATCTTGCGCGAATAATGAAACATCCGCGACTATTGTAAATTTATAAATACAGGGCAATAATGGTACATCTTTGTTAAAGACTGATCAAGCGCTAATTCAAAACCACTAAAATCGGATATATCGTGATATGTATGGAAAAACCTAATCGTTTTATGTTCGCATTGCCTGCGGTGCCAGTAGAGCAAGTCAAACACTTGACCGATAGGCCATTTTACCTCTCCTAAATCTACAGTATCTCTATACCTACATCTTTCAGATATAATGTCTAATTTATATCTATATTGCTAATATTGAATAATATTGTTAATACCCTGAGTGTTTGTATAATATTCCAAAAGCCTAACTAAGATGATTTGGTCGCATACAGCTTGAATTTGATAGATTCCCTGATGTTTTTTTTCTGAGGGCATCCAGGCTCGCATGACACTACATTAAATTCATAGCTATATATTGGGAACTCATGTTGCTGAACCTTTGTTGATACGCATGCTGATTACAGCTGGCATTTCGATTTGAATTGAATCGAATAGCTTATTATTCGAATGGGTTCACAAGAAAATTCGAAACGCCACCAGATTTTTTTTTGTCCGACAAGGGTCGAAGTGAATGCCTCAATACTTTTCATTAAAGTCATGTTTTTAAAATATAATTTCGACATACAACTCTTTTCATTCTAGAGAGTTATTGATGAGGCATATTTCTTTGATATGTGTGAACACCCAGCGAACTGTCTGAGTAATGGATTCTATTTTGAGTAATTTCTCTAGGAGCCATTACATTAAACAAATCAAATACAATTACATTATGTTCCAAGTATTCGAGATTCAATTAGATTTAAAATAAAACATATTCAATTTTATTATGGAATCATCCGGTAGGAACTACCGTACTATTTATTTGGAAGGACTGGAATCTTTCTGGTTCGGCTGGTATAGTGTATGTGTATTGTATCTTACGGCTTTGCCTTCCCGATTTATTTCACCCTCTGCAAGGTGGATTGTGTGGGATTTGAACTCGAGATGTGTAAATCCGCGATGCTAAAATGGTTAAGTCTACATACCGTTGTACTGGTATAGTGTATGTGTAGTGTATCTTACAAGGCTGCCATAACGTCCTTATTTCTAAGATTTGTCTTTATTTTGAAGGTTTCGTCTTAGAAAATATTTTTGTCCTCATTTCTAAAAAACGTCCCTATTTTGACATGTGTCCTTATTTTTGTCCTTATTTTATGGGTAGAGGTTCTTATACCAGGCACTTCGATTGGTCAATTCGAATGATTGATTTGCTAGAAATGCTATTTTACAACCTCATTGGTTGCTACGCGCATTCATAATTCATTTTGATTCAATTCAATTCGTGCATTTAAATCAGTTTTTACAGAATTTTTCACTGTACCACAGCCTAGCTGATTGATCTTTGAGACAACATTTGTGTACAAGGTTTCATCCGGAATTCCGCGTATGAAACTCCGAATTGGAGCTTTGCTGGGCAGTGATGTAGGGTGATGATGCTTTTAGTAGTTTGTATTTGCGCACCTGTAGAAGAAAGAATACTGGACTATTGTCATTTGGGTTGTTCGTTGCGGCAAAGGCCAGAACCCAAGTTCCCTTTGCGACTTTCGAAGAGCCCCATGATTTGTTCTTGTGGACGAGATGTTGCAGTGGCATCTTCTTCTGTGGCAGAAGTGGGGGAAACGGCGGAGTAGTTCATCTTCTTCTTTGTCGTTCGTCTTCTGTTGGGTTCTATCGCTATCGAGGGTATAAGCGCCGAGGCTCTTACCTATATCGAATAGATCATAAAAAATGCATTACCGGCAATTCTCCATATTTGCTAATTCAAGTAACAAATACCTCAGTTACAAAAAGGAAATACTATCAACAACTATGTAGTACTGCTATGTGTAATTGAACAAACAAGGACAATTTTGTGCGTTAACGAGGCATTGAAAGAAATAAAAACTTGGTTTTCAAATGACCTTAAATATGTTCAGCACACTGACGGGATATAAAAAAAAATTCACAATTTTTAATTTCAATTTCATTTGCAATCAATCAATCTGGGGAGTTAATATTATAAACCTGGATTCACCGTTGATTAAAGTCCGTGTGTAATTTTCACTGAGGGCTACGTCGATCAAATGAATACTAACGTACCTAAATGAGCGATTGTCTGAATATAAGATCCAGAAGTCTCTGACTCTTCTAATACTATACTATTGGAATGTTATTGTCATTATTTTTGTGCTGACAATATATTACAATATTTTTTATAATATTAAAGCGTTAGGATGAACAAAACTCTTTGAATCAGATGGTCGAGAAGCTCAAATTAATTGATGAAGATCTGACTTGGGATTGTATTCTCGGTTTAATGTTTATGGTTTTGAATTATCGCTTGTTCAGCTTTCAACAAAGAACCCACTCACAACAACTAGTAAATGCCATGCCATTGCCCTGTATTTATAAATGTACAATTGTCTCATTAAGCGCGCAAAAGGCGATGTCTCCATATTTCTGATGATTAAAAATTCAAATTCTCAAATTGAATTCATTAGACGTGAAGTTGATAAACTACTAATTAACTTGCCAGAAAGAGAGACATAATCACTGATATCTTAACTAAACTGCCCTGAGGAAACAACTTGACTATATTTACCATTGCGGTGGTCATAGCTTTCTATATTTCGCCAACACTTCGGACGACACACGATGAAGTACCAGGGCGTTTGTTTGGTCATGTTGTTCGGTTTTTTCACATATCCAGTCATAAGTAAGTACACATTTCACTTCATACCTAAAGCATCGTAAGATAATTTCATATTATCCAATGACTTATAGTAGTTTATGTAAAGTGGCATATAGGAGGCTAATTTATTTCAAATCTTTATAAAACTTTTATTCGTGGGTAATTTTTCATTCGTTTTATTTTTCCAATATGTTTTTTTAGTTGTAGCTGGGCTAATATTTTGGCATTACTAATAAATTTAAGATTGTCAATTTTTGTATGGTATTTATGCAAATATATAAAATAAATTTTGATCGTATAGGAGCTGAGCATCCTTGCCAAGTGGCCAGCGGAATCATACGCAACAAAAAATGCTTTTGGATCATTCTTGAGTTATTAAACGCAATACAGTCAGAAGATAAATGCAGTGAATTTACTTCTACACCGGCAAATATATACGATATGGATCATTTCAATTCAATTCTAGTCTATGGAAGGCCACTCACTCCAGAAGGGGATAGTGGATACCATCTGTATTCAGGAATGAAGTTCGACCCAGAGGTAAGGATAATTATTATTATATTTTTAAAAAGTTTATACGACCTCAACTCGCGCCTCTAGGAGTCTAACACTACTATATATTTACCGGACTATCTACCGGAAGAACCGGAATCGCTTCGGCATTTCCTTATTCATTTCACCCTGTGTGAGGGGAGCGCATGGGGTTTGATCACGAGATGTGTAATCTTTGATGACAACAAAGTTGAGTCTAGCATTTTAACCGCCATCGCGGCAAACTATTTAGTTATTATTATGTATATAAATAAATTTCATACTGTTAGGAAACTCGTTATTTTATTATCATTGTTTTGATTTTCGTTAATATAATTAATAATAGTGGAGGTGAACTTAAAAGTTACAGCACAAACGAAACAGCTTGATCCGCCACTTAAACTTGTTCTGAGATGACATGGACGATAACAAACGGAGACATAAAAAATAAGTAAATATCTTGAACATAATTAAATCATGAATTTTAAGGTCGTTGAAGATGTCGTGATATCGAGAGAATTATCCGGCGTCCGTTGCTCATAGGCTTTATATTGGATGTCCACGTTTCAAATCTAAGATCATTTCGTTTGGAAACTCTAAGCTCGTCTCTACTTTCTTCTATTCAAATACTAAAATATTGGTACTCCCGTAGTATGTGTACCAGGTTAGGATTAGGCCATAAATTAATCCGATTTTTCTTATTTTGGTTCAGCGTTTCCCAACCCGAGTCCGCGGTCTCAAATGAGTCCGCGGAGCGTTCAAATGAGTCCGCAAAGAGCCAGAAATTTACTGCGGGCCGCAAACGTTTTTGCTAAACTTAACTATCAGCCAGGTTGCGATTGACGTAGTAATTTACATAAAACATAAAAAAAGCAAGTTTATTTACATGGCAATCGAGTCAATAATTACTGGTTACTGAGTAGGGTTGGCCATATATTCGAATATTCAACTATTAGAATAGCAATTTACTATTCGAAAATAACACGCGACCCGACAGGTCACTTTTGTGTCGCTTAATCAAACGATTGGATTTCACAACTCACTCGCGGATTTCCGACGAGAACACGAGTCTGTACACGCTTCAATAGATACCTAACTGGTGTTTCTCGCGAGTTCGAACAACGAGGAATAATTTTTTTTCTGGTAGATGTCAATGGTGGCGACCCAAATTTTCTAAATTGAAAAGCGGCAATACAAAATACTAAAAATAAAACGAAGAACACCATAGTTTTGTTTTATGATTGTCCGCGACCGCTTTTTTAGACATTGCAAATTGCAAATTTTGGGTGCTACCGTAGTATACGTACCAGGACATTTTTTCCTTAGGATTCTTCGCTTTACTGCCTCCACATTGGTACGTACAGTACTGGAGCGCCATAAGTGTTGTAGGAACACCTCAGATTTGTCGAATTCACAAAAATATGAATTGAAACAAAATAAAATCGGGCACTTCACCACGCATTTTTGTGTCTACGGATTGTCATAGTACTTTCTGAGGAGTAGTATTGCTTTTATTTCCTCAACACAACCGCAGATTAAATTGGTCACAATTAAATTAGTAATAAAGCAAGGCGATAAATATGTATTTTTGAATTACTAATATACTTTAAATATATTTTTATTAAGTACAAATTCGCAAGATCGCAAAAAATATATATCAAAACTAAATAAAATCGGGCAATATATTCTCACATTATTAAGTTCGCAGATTGCGTGGCATTCTAAAGAAGTAATGCTTTTATCTTGTCGTAAGTAGACGCAACCGCGAGTTACCATGAACACAATTAAATTAAAATAGAAAGGCATTTTAAATTCTCGTCGTTGTCATGGATTGAATATTGTGCGACAGAAAAGACCATTATACACTAAAAAAGTCGGCTCTTTTAACGAAAGCGAAAATCGCGGCGAATTTCCGATTTTGAAATTCGTTAAAATTCTGTTGTGTTCGGTTTTATTGCTTCTCCACAAAGAGTACGGTTGCAATAAACGCACCTTGAGTCCGCAAAGGTTTCCGCCGGTGAGAAAATAGTCCGCGACCAAAGGTTGGGAAACGCTGTTTCAGTTCTATTAGGAGTTCGTGGACTGTCTGTGATAGCCAAGTGAACATAATAACCCTTGCCTATAGGTTTCAGTCCCTTTACACAACTTGATGCAAAATTGTCGAACAAAATAAGTTACCTCCATATTGGTACACATACTTCCGGAGCGCTAAATTATGTACGTTTTATATATATTTAGGCTTTGTTTGCTTTCTTTATTTAATATTAAGTTTTTATTTATTTAATTTTATAATTTTTTTGTTAGCATCCTTTATGTTGATTATGGAGTCGAAACACACTTATACTAAAATCCATTAGCACTTATAGCCAGATCTTTCTAAAATTGTGCCAATTAACATGATTGTTTAAAAAGTAATATGTTCGACCTGTCTTTTAACAGAATCAATTATTGAAGAATTACGACGAATCAAACTCAAATTTGCCAGCGGAGGTTTGGCGTGAGTTTGAACCATCGACTTTCGGATCTACGCCGCGTACCAGAACAATGATTCAGTTTATGATGAATCCGGCATCCACATATAATGGCTTGGCGACGAGTACAAATTTAGGAATCGCGAGTGGCGTTCTTTGTGAAACAAATGGCAAGTTTTGAATTGAGCTTTATTTTGCTTTTTCCCGATGTGAATATTAAAAGTTGAATAATCAAAGTCAAAAATGCCAATAATGATTTTTCTAATCTTAGAAATTAAAACACCAACAACACGAGATAGAGCTGAATAGTAACAATTAGACTTTTTTCAATAAGTAATAAATGAGCAATGAATTTAATTTTGTAATTTTCGCTCTTAATATATATTTTTTACAAAGTGGCATACGTGACATTAAGGGCATAATACCGCATCAAACGCAGTAACGTATCTAAGTTATGATTATATTGGTACTCCCGAAGTATTTGTACCAAGATGGCGCACAACCTGAAAATAGTATGTGTACTAGGTTAAGGTTCAGATTGTGCGCCATCTTGGTACGAATACTTGGGGAGCGCCATTATATTGGTATGATTTGCTTGATCGATTGAAAATTGTTTATTATCTGGTTTATCTTGTGTTAGTATCTGCGAACATAATAAATCCTTCAATTTCCTGCCCGTCTACGCCATCGCAATTTTTTAATATTTGATGATAGTGATAATGAAATTGGTGTAACAAAATGAGTTCCTATACTTGTAATCGGTGCCCGATATTTGTATCATTTCGAATATGAGCAGATTTGCTGTTTATTTTGCGTATACATAGTTTTATTAAATATCAAACAATGTGAAAATAATTTTTTTTATTGGTTTACAGAACTAGAATGTCCTCTACTCGAAATAGATGAGGAGACTCAGGAGATGGATTGCACAGATTTCCCCAACAGTTGCACGTAAAAACTAAAAATAATTTTATTATGGATTCCGTTTAACTTCATTACGTAAAAAATTTATGATGATAATCAGTATTTATTTGACCTACGATATGGCTAATTTTTAGGTTTTTAAATGTTTGTTAACAGTTTCAATTGATGTATGATAATGACGCCGATATAATAAATAAGGAAAATTAGTCACAGTTGTATTTCTGTTATATACAAAGAGGCCATAAAAGTAAAAACTAATATAGCATTATCAACATTCATCTAGCCTCAAGTAGTTTTAGCATTGGGGTAAACAATGGTTTTCTAGTGTGTGTTTTTGTCCAGTACAAATCATGTGTAAACCAATTTTAAAATATTATTACATTTTCAGTATATTTTGCAAGCCTGGATTCATTTATGGCGATGGGAGCAAAAGCTTTACTTTAACATGTCAAGATAATTTGGAATGGACTGGACAAGTGCCAGCATGTCAACGTATGTATGCTTTGCAATTTTTTATATTATGCAAGGTTTGGAAACTTTATTCTTAATTTAAGGTTCTAGTTACAGTCTGTGAAAATAACAGATTTATAATTTTAGTCGAC
The DNA here is from genome assembly GCF_964204865.1 of Styela clava. NCBI lineage: Eukaryota > Metazoa > Chordata > Ascidiacea > Stolidobranchia > Styelidae > Styela > Styela clava. Next base: position 7,889,515 of record NC_135254.1, read on the forward strand.
GGAGGTTTTATTTTCAACTAATTATGGGCTCGTATACAATCATATGAACGCAATCGTATACCTCATTTGATGTAACTTTATGTTTTAATTTAATCGTTGACTACGTGGAATAATTAGTAACGTCCACATATATTGTTATTTGTTGGAATTTTTGTTTGTTATTGTCAATAACTCTCCTTTAACACAAATAAAAGGTGAAGAACCTGTTGCATCTTCAACGATTTTATCACGCACCGAAATCTTATACGCCCACATTTGTTTACGGTAGCGATTTTGATTTTTAAATCAAGTTTTTTTGCGTAAATATTATTAATATTGTCAAATAATGGACATAGGAGAAGAAATTATTCCAACAAAAATAATCAGAAGATGCTTTCCATATATTTACCTCACTGACTAATAACGTGTAACCGCTTTGGTTCAAATATCTCGTGCCTTTATCGCATGTCTTCTGCGACCAATTGTGAAAAGTTTTAATGTTAGAAAAGTAATCATTCTATTTTTCTAATTATATTTTAACAGCCGTTCAATGCCCAGAACTCAACTTCGATGGACAGCCAGGACTTATGCATTGCACTGGTAATGGTTATCTCGATAAATGCACGTGAGTAGAGTATATTGTATATCACTGTCAACTGAGGATTGAAATGAACCTCATTGATTTTTACTATTTTATGAGGGCGCGATTGCCTATTGGTTAGAGCAGAAGTTGTACTTCTAGGAAACAATAAGCCTCGTGCCAATACTAAATTTAATCGCAATCTCAACAAATTTCTTGAGCTTCTTTGGGCAAAAACATCAAAATCTGTGTTTAGTTTGGATTTGGTAGCATCAGGCGGGCCAGTTTGAATTACCCAACGGGCTGGATTTTGTCCATGTCGGGATTATAGAGGGGGATTAACTGTATTGGCGTCAATAGTTGAAAAATGTCAATTTCAAAAACAATACCCACCGCCTAACATTTGGTTTTTTCTTGTCTCACGAGAAAGGTTCAGGTCATCAAAATAGTATCTTACTACGTAATCAGTAGATGTTTGTATATGGCCTAGTGAAGGATGTAAAAGTGCTCAATGAATAGCGAGGCCGGAAAGCTAAATGTTGAAGTAAAATATGTCAATATTATTGTGTATTTCTGTTTGCTTTTAAGGTTTGTTTGTGAATCTCTGAAAAAACTTAAAGGCCCAAAAACAAGGACTTGCATGGGCGACAAAAATTGGTCTGATATCCATCCAACTTGTGAAGGTAAGATAACTAGTTATTACTTTTATTATTAATATTATTTGGCCAAAGGAAATACGGTGACCAGTGAGTTACAAACTGGCTTAGTTGTTCATTTTCTTTGCCCTGAGGGATATGATCTGCGATGAATTGTTTAAACAATGTTATATATTGGGTGTGTTACAATTACGGTAGATGCTGAATGTAAACATTGAGGTAAAGATATTGTTAATAAAACTATTTTGTTGCAAAAATTTCTCTCGCAATTGACAAGGCAAACGATCAAAAATCGGCCATATTTCCCGACAAGTTGGTGTTGAATCCTTCATTACATGAAATACTAACAGAATCAAACGGATTCTGAATCTTCAGATAGTCAAACTGGCTTGATTACTAAATAAAAAGTGATTTATAAAAAACAAATTTTGCGTCTTTTCTCAGTTCCGAATAATAGTATTCACTTACTGTTCTTGTTTCCGTTTACATTTTAGACGTTGTTTGCCAGGCGATAAATTTCCCAGCTGACCAAGGAAATTTCGATTGTACTGATGAAAACAATTATGGGAGTTACTGCAGGTACGCAAATAATATCATCATACTAAGCGTGAGGAATACTCTTGCCACCGCACCTCTGATTTGCAGGTTCAAATCTAGTGGGCGATAATTATGTGCGAGAGGATTGCGGCACTCCTTGCCGCCTGTTATTATCATGCGGTTCATGTTACCGCTGGTCGACTACGGCTTCCTTCGCCATCAAGTCCATGCGTCTGACACAAATACCTGGCAAATTAATCGCATACCTGACATTGGTAGACGAACATAACATTTTGCTGTCCTGGAAGAGTTTCGAATTTCTATGTCTAACTTCAAAAATAATTTGCGGAATAAACAAATTATAGATAATTTATACATACAAAAAAATACAGTAAAGTTACGTAAGGAAGAAATGTTTTTGTTATTATTATTTAAATCCTCGAACTAATCCACAAACTCGACCCTACAAGGTGCTAACCGGGACGGCTGCTTCTATGTACGTTTGCTATGAAAATCAGATTTTCAATACCATTTACCAATGATTTTATTTGTCGTTGAATTACAGAGCCACTAGCTAGCGACTAGAATAATATTAATAGCACAGATAAAAAGTATATTTATAACAGTTTCTACTGCAAATCTGGTTTGCAAAGATGGGGAGCGAAGAAAGTTGTTTGTCTTTGGAAAGGAGAATGGTCGGAAGAACCACCTACATGCAAAAGTAAGTGTCTGGCAGTACGATAAAATATTAAAAAGCAAATAAAAGGTTCAAGTGGTCCGGATAATACCGAGTCAGATAATTACTGAATAAAACTTAAATTGACCAAATTTCCGAGTTGATTCTGGGTGATTCAAGAGTCTATTTGCATATTGACACAAATCTATTTGTGTAATATTTTGTTTGACCATTGACAGACTTTCTCAGTCAAATATAAATTGAACTAAACTTGGATAGCAGAACCCAATAATTAGCATTCATTCAATCATACGATCATTTTTGTATTTTGAGTTTGACATGCATGATCCTAATATACATGTCCTTCTTCATTTTATCTAGAATACGATCCCAAATGTCCTGGTGCTCATAAACACTCTTCATGTCCTGACAGCAACTGTGACGTCAATGCTGATTGCAACGATGATAAGAAGATTTGTTGTCCGACAAAATGTGGAACTTCTGTTTGTTGGGATTTGCCTAAACGATCAATTTCTAAAGGTGAAATTATAATCGCAGATGCTTTCTATCTTTTCAACTTTTTTTTTCAGCTCGGAATTAGTTTTCATAACTTATAACTTACCGTCCGTCGATTTTTTGTTGTTGAGTAGCTCATTGAAATAGAAATTCTTCTCTATTACTCTCTCCCTATGCATAAAAGACTGCTTCATTGGTTGAATCTTCGATACATTATTAGCTAGTGTTATACGCAAATAGCTCTCTCGCTTTGGTACAGTTCAAAACATAACTCAACTTAAACTTTAAGTATTTTATGATGTATGTGTAACTATGTAATAATAAAAACTGAAGAATAATAGTAATACTACAACAAATGCAAAAGAACAAATAAATTCTTCCCTGGGGATTAATTCATCCCCTGTTGGGAGACGTGGAAATGTTAGGCAATTTAAACTAAATATCTCAATCTTTTTTCTAATAACTAGAAACTTTGCTGGGGCTGTGATTGAAACAATCATACGAAGGTCATACTTTCATGCTGGTAATTTTGTAGTTCAAAAACCATTCAAACAAATATTTTGCATTTACAGAAGCCCTTTTCCTGATTCTATTTGGTGGATTGAGCGGAAACTCATGTCCTAGAAACTGTTTGGTAAACGCATGCCAGGTTACAACATGTCCAGCAAACCTCAATGCACAATGTAGAACAACATGCAATGGTTGTCTAGCCCGCTTCTACGACTTTCGACAAGAAATTACCAGTCAATGTAAGTATTTTGTTCTGCGTTTCGGAACATCTTTTTTTCTGTTAAAGACAAATGAACTGTGCAAACACAAAGCCAATGAGAGTTGGTGCAAAACAATATTATTTCTAATCTTTGTTTATTTATATTGTTCATATCAGTGATAATTTTAGACTTAGATGATGAGTTTACAGATTATAGATCTAGTCTAGTCGAACTAATCAATTACATATAGTAGCTGGACACGACCATGGGCTACATAGCAATACTTACAATCTTTATCTCGATTTGGACGAGTACCACAAGCTAGGTAATAGACTCTTTGTTTGTAAAAAGAAGCCATTCATAAATTGGCAACAATATGTATACAACGAGATACCGATCAGAGGCCGCCGACTTATCGATCTAGCGGCGTGTATCCTTCGCTCTTACTCAATAGCGAGACCGCGTGTTCTATCACTAATTAATTAATACCTCGCTAATTATACGACATAATTCATCCAAAACCAATAGGCTTCTGGTCCGAGATATGATGAGTGCACATGCAAAATTTGGAGAAGATTCAACCTTGCTTTCGTGAAATATCGCGTGTATCTAACAGACAAACAGACAAATACCTATCAACATACTTACCGATCAAGATCGATAAGCAATAATATAAAAGAGTTGAAAGATCTATACCGGATTTGAACTAAGGCTGTGGATTATATACTTGCATAGCGAATGGTCTTGCCTGACGTTGTTTGATGTTCACATTAAAGTTTAGTAAAAACAAAAATCATTTCTTTTTGTGTATCGATCACAAAGGATCCGCAGAAGTCAATATGTAAAATTTTAGGCATTTACACTCCGGTACAATAGCAGCACAGCATCTGACTATACTCGAAATCAATTGTAATTAATATTTCTAATGTGAATAAATAGTTTGAAATCGTGCGAGGTCTACTTGCGCAAAAATGTTGAGGAGAATACTTATAATGAATCATTTAATATTTTTAGACAATGTATGGTGATTTTTGGCCATTTGTTCAAAACTTTCATTTGAGAAAAGATATATCAAATTTTATTTTATACCTACAGGCCGGTGTCCTCGTAACTATCCACCCGTACCAAACTGCAATCAGCAGGATTGTGCAAATTATAGATGCGTCCCATACGGACAGCAAATATCTTACTACTATGACAGTCAATTCAACAACCCTAACGTGCAATGTCGTATGAGCAGCTGTGGCGGATGCTTTCCCCAATTTTACAACTTGAGTGGACGAAGAATTAATTGCAGACAAATACTGCAAATTACATCAAACCCAGGGATACCAGGTAGAAATAACTTCATAATTCATCTTTGGCTTGCATTGATATCAGATTAAATGGTTTAGAATTTAGATGACCTAGATAACAATATACGAAATCGCTTTTAAAAGTTTAGACTTAATTCATATGTTAATGCTGACATTTTTTTGGTCTGAACTTTTTAGAAATATGTCACTTTTTATGTAGAAAATCCTGAAATATATACAATCAGGTTTACATGTTGTGTGAACAAAATTCATCTTTTGCTTCTGACAGGTATAAACTGTGACACTTATTTTTCAGTGCCGAATTCTCCATCAGTGGGCTGAGAACAACAGTTGGCAAACAGAATTTCCACCAAACAACACGTTGGAGGCAAATCTTAATTCATAATCTCAACGTGTTAAAATACCATATATGACATGACTAACAGCCATTCATTCATAATAAAATATATATTTATATTGCAGGAGATAGGAAATTCAATACGAATGTTTATCGTATTGCAAACCATGTCATGTCAATCAGTATATTATTGATTAAGACAATACTGAAGTAATGTATTCGTAATTCATAAACTGTGAAAATTGTGGTAAAGTGTGTGAAATTATTGATTAAGACAATACTGAAGTAATGTATTCGTAATTCATAAACTGTGAAAATTGTGGTAAAGTGTGTGAATTATATGGAAACCCTAAAAATATCATCAAATTTCAGCCTTTCTCGAAAAATATAAATCAGAAAATGGGAATAATTTTTATTCTGCCAATAATTTTGAGAATAATACAGGGCTTGGCATTCAGTTTCCGAGATAAATATAGCGAAGAGATTATGTATAATTTTGCGGCTCGTGAAGGCTCAAAAGAGAGCGCTCCGGAGGTGTGTACCAGTATGGAGGTAACTAATTCTTTTCGCCTACTCTACATCAAGTTGTGTAAAGAGAATTGGCTAAAGCGGACGGTCCTTGCACTCTTAATAAAAATAATATATGAAAAATCGGTCTAACCCTAACTTGGTACACACACCACGAAAGTACCCGAAAAGTATTGGGTTGCTCGCCTCACATGAACTTTGTGATTTCCTTCCAAATGCAATGCCGTATCAAAGGCCAGAGCAAAGAGATTTTTGTTTAATTAAGAAAATTTATTCAAAGCAAGGTTACGCGCATTGACTCAAAAATATAGAACAATGATCTCTGATCGAAGTTACAGGAGAAGACTGAAGTTCAGAGAACTACTAATACTTTAAATATTTGGTGTAGAGATACGAATTGTTATTTGTTCAGCAGATGTCGATATTGAATATCAGGTAATTCCCTCTTGCGGTTCTATACTCTCTCTCGACTCCTAATATGCCTGTTCGGTTGACCCTGACCCATTTTGACCTAAATCGTGTCAGCATTGTATTTAAATTTTAAATATTTGATGAATTAATCATAGCCCAGTCGTAAATTGATGATATCTTGTCAATTTTTGAGTATTTTAGAATTTGTGATATTTTCATCATTTTCTAATTTCCAACCATTTTTGGGTAATTGCCAAACCACGAGAGATTCCATTTAACTTTTTCTACCATATTTTGTCGGTGCTTCCGTCCGTACTATGTGAACCAATATGGCGAACACCGGAATGTAGTATGTGTACCGGATTAGGGTTAGGCCCTAATTTGATTTCAATTTTCCGTAGTTATATTATATAGTTATATTACGAGTTCGGAGAGTAGCCATGCGACTCCCGTAGTATTCATACCAGGAATCATGGCCTAACCTTGACCTTGTACACATACTACGTTGCGGTGTCCACCATCTTGGTTCACATACTACGGGAGCACCAGTTTGTCTATGTTTGACTATTTTTACAGTGAAGGTTATTACTACGAGCATAAGATTTCATTTTTTTTAATATGTCAGTTGCATTAACTTTTCAAGCAAATTTTGGACAATGTATTCAATTGTTACAAAGCTATCATCTTTAGCAGTCTCGCGCAGAAATCTCGTTTTTACCACCAGAGGTGGGGCACTCAACTTTGCTCATTTCCTTTTTTATTGGTGTTAGCCTATGGTATAAATTAAACTGAATGAAAGTATGTTTGGCCTAATAACCAAACTGACTTCCATTTATCATTGCATAGTGCTATTATTCCTCTAATAAGATTTGGGACTTCCTGAAATATGCGCACCAAGATGGCGCACAACCTGAACTCAAGTTGTGAACAAAGTTAAGGTTCAGATTGTGCGACATCCTGCCGCGCATACTTCAGGGGCACCATTGGCCAAACTTCTTTATCGTTTATCGTGTTAGTTAAGCACCTACTTTCTCGTAAAAGGCAAAAATGGTATACTCGAAGTATCGTTAATATTCGAGAGAAATTATTCGAGAGAATTTTTTGCGCGCTAAAACAGACGTCTCGTAAAGTGCCTTCTACTCTCATTTTACCGAGAATCGGTATTCACGATTAACTCGTTCATCTGGCGCAAAGCCAAGAGAGGGTCAAACAAATTGAAATTTACTACGAGCTGGAACATGCAATATTAAATATTGAGTCACAGCCTAATCGAATAGTGAATGTTTCGAGGCTTACAGCTCGAGTTGAACCTATAATCAAACATCTGTAATGATTGCCACTGTATTGTGAAGCTCATTCGGTTGCACAATCCATTTTCATAATAACAGTCTGGGAATGCAGTAGCGCACCTGCACGGGTTAACTCGTTTGTCCCGCAGAAAGTCTCAGAAAAGTAAGGGGTTAGCGGGAACACAATTTGATTTCGAATTGCAAGATACAATATCAAATAACGAGCCACGGCTCAGGAACCCACTTTTTTTTTTTTTTCGTCTACGGATCAGAACGACAAAGTCTGGAATTCAGCCCAAATGCCTTCATACCCAGACTATGTCGACGGAAGTTTTGTGGATCAATTCTCTTTGCCATAGAGATCACCATTTCATATACCACATGGGAGGTAGTCTTCCATTCATCACATCCGCTATAAGTGGGATGGTATTATCTTAGTTGAGTTTTATGCCTTCAACCGGGCAAATTTTTGTACGCGTGATGTTTAGAGGCCGAAATGAATGTCCAGATTATAGAAATTTGATTTGTGGGGTCCGAATGACTTACAACTCTTCTTGCCAGCTAGTTTGAATTTTAAGGAAGTTGAGAATGAAGAGTCTGATTAAGTTTCTTCCCGGCTTCTTTTGTTGTTTGCATAGTCCGAATTGTCGAGATTTGATTCAGGTAAGTCCACAGTTGGTTTAGATTTATTATATTCCATATTTGCTGGTGAAGAGGATGTTTCATCCGGTGTAGTAGAAAAGACGGATGATGTTGATGAGTCCGGAGCCTGGATGTTGTGCACCATTACTCTAACATACGGATTGCTTTTGGAAGGAGGGTGATACGGAGTGTTGCCTATCGTCGATGATTGTTTGAGTCTGGAGGACTGCCTTGTTTGTTTGGGCAGCGGTAGGTTCGGCGGTGTTGATAGAGGGCTTAAAACGCTCCCCACCTCTTCGCACTCCGACCAGTTGCTAATTTCTTTCAAGTCAGTTGATTCGGTGGAAGAGGAAAATTCAATTACATCCGAGACTGGATCGATCCTATTGTCATGCCTGTTGATTGTGGTGCCGTGCGAGGTATTTCCAAGAGTAGTCAATTCGGGTTGTAAGTCCATTTGGTCGTTTTTGCTTAGTATATCCGGTTTTGTAGTTGTTTCAGGTTGTACGACATTTTGGTTGTTCTGTAGTCCCGAATTTGGTGAAGGTTGTGGTGCATTTTGTAAATTCAAAATTAGTCCAGGTTGTGAAGCATTTCGTAAATCCAGGTTTGTTGCCGATTCTGAGGCATCTTGGTTACTTGGTTGTTTCGATTGAGGTGGGTTTTCTGGTCGCTGTTTTGGACGTCTTGGGATGGTCCATGTAGATCCAGAAATCGACGGAAACTCTTTCCTTCTGGATGGACAATCTTTTAGAAGATGGCCCAGCTGTTTACAGTAGCGACATACTGGCTCACTCTCGCATTCAGTGAAGTTGTGACCAGGCTTTAAACACCTTCCACAGGTTGGCACGTATAATTCCCTGGGTAAGTAGGTTTTGCAACTTTTCCCGTCGATGATCAAGTAGTCTGGCAACCTGTCCTTTTTAAAATTTTCAATAAAGAATGAAGTGTAACCATTATAAATAGCCGTACCTCTGTACCAGTTCCTGGTGGCATTCCGGACTTTTCCGCACTGCAGTCGTTCGATTGTAGACACGGCCTTGCTGTAAGACGTTTCTCCCGGTATCCCCCGAATGGATATTCGAATTGGTGCTTCGGTAGGCAGCGATACCGTAATAGTACCGTCTGAAACTCTTATTTCACCCTTTGTGTCGTGCATAAATTGCTCGCGACAGCTAGAGTTGGGTTCGTCGGTGGCGGCAAAAGTACAAGGCGGCTTCCATATCCGCTATGTATTGCAAGGCAAAGACTTCTGCCCCGAGCATCAGTACATGCTATGTGCCAAATAGCAGGACGTCTGCCCAGGGCTTCCGTCAATGCCATGTTTAACACAGCTCAACTTCCGCCACCCCCGGCTTCCGTACATACTGCGAGGCGTGTAACACGTACACAGGATGACATCCACCGTGAAGCTTCCGATTCATAATTTTCGCGAAAATTTGAGGATGGTATTACCAGGTTTAAGCTCCCTTTTATGGTGAATGTAGGTAGGGCGACCTCTTTGGGTGGTAAAGTTCTTTTCAAGCATCGTGTCACATATTTAAATACCCACTTAAGATTGCTTTCCAATTTGCTGGAAAGCCAAGAAACTGTATGTCCGTATGTTTGTATTCCATTGTAATTAGAAATTCTGCAAATTTGTCTATTGTTTTTTGAATTATTTTATCATCGGTTGGGGCCAGGTATTTGTTTTGTATGTCCAGTTTGATTTTTGTTCCAATTATATTCTTCTTTAAAAGGACGAAGCATTTAGTTACTGCTATTTGGTGTGGGCCATCATAACTGTTGTAAAATATTTGCTCTCTGTTGATTTTTATGGGGGTACGTAATATGTCGCTAATAAAATTTACAGTTTTTTCAATATAATAGTCAGTTTTATTGCAGTGTTGGATAAGATGCTTCGTGTTGTCGGAAGGGGTTTTGCAGAATTTACAGTTTAATATCTTTAGCACTCCGGTTTGGTCGAATCTTAGGGACATTCCCCGCATGCGGTCGCCGAAGATGTATCCTTCACGGACTATTCGGTAGGATAGCATTCGTTCCGCATTTGTGAACTTGCTTCTCAAGGTATTACTAAAGAGCTGAACTTCTTCCCAGTTTATGGTTGGTATCTGTTGGTCTTGTTCAGGTGCCTTGCTCTTAAGCTCCTGATAGAGGTGTTTGTGTCTTGCTGTTTCCCAGACATCCCGTGTGAGATCTACTTTACGGTAGAGGTCCAGCATTTCCCTCCATGTTGTGGGGGTTGTGTTACTGTGCGGCATCGAGTTGCTGTAAAGGCTTGGATTTATTTCTTTAATTTTTGACCCAAGTGAGTATAGGCCTTCGATATGCCAAAATTGATTGAGGTTTTCACCTCTCACAAAGGCTTTTAATCGTTCGATCTTACAGGCTTCCACTTTTGACTTTACATCAACCATTCCGATACCCCCACTCGCCACTGAGAGTTGGAGGTGTTTTCTCTTTATTGCCTCTATTTTTGCGGGGTACCATATAAATTTATGGAGTACGCTCTCGATTGATTTGATATTCCTTGAGGAGATGGTCTTGACCCGCGCATGAAATGTGATGATCGACATTATTAAGGAGTTGATTGCAGTTAGTTTGCCATACCAAGTCAGGTTTCTTGGTTTCAATGAATTTAGGGTCCGGGTTAGTAATCCAATTATCTCGTCCCACATTTTTTCCAATGTTTTAAGTTCAAAATGGATGCCAAGTATTTTGCAGTCCGGTTTTATATATTGGTGGTATGGAGATTTTGATATCGAGTTGAGCGCTATTTTGGTGATACATAATATTTCCGTTTTTTCTTTATTGATTTGTTGTCCTGGCTTGTTTAAAATTTTGGCTGCTTGTTTAAAATTTTCTAGTTCTTCAAAGATTTTTGATATGGATATTTGATCCCTAACCGCAAAAGTAATGTCGTCAGCATATTGGTCTATTTTCTGCTCATATGCGCCGAGTTTTATTCCTTTTATTTGCGAGTTTGTCTGGATTGATCTTGCGAGTGGTTCGACCGTTAGGGTATATAACATCATACTTAACGGGCATCCCTGTCGTATGCCGCGCCGTATAGTTATTGGGTTGGTTAGACGACCATTCACATCTATACGGCTATATATGTCCGTATACATGCTTTTTATGATGTTTTATGTCTTGCATCCCAAACCTATGTGTTGCAAGACCTCAAATACGAAACTGTGACTGTGGCTTTTAAGTTATCGATCATTACCAGAGAACCAGGGATGTTATTATTCTGACAGTGTCTGAAGATAGCATCTATGTTATAATGAATGTCGACCATATTCCTTGATTTGATTGAACATTTTTGAGAGGGGCTTATAATTGGGTCCATAATGGGTTCCAGACGATTTACGATAATTTTTGATATAATCTTATAGTCCGTATTCAAAGTTGTGATTGGGCGCCAGTTTTTGAGGTTTAATTGGTCGTTTTTTTTTATACAACAGTTTTACTTTGGCAATTGAGGCAGATTTGGGTAGGGGGCCGAAAGAGAAAATATTGTTTATAAGTTGCGTAAATTGAATTTGTATGGTGTCCCAAAAAGTAACGTAGAACTCTTTTCCTAGTCCGTCCATCCCAGGCGATCGGTTGTTGAACATCTGCTTGATTGTATGCAGAATCTCAGCGCTGGTAACGTATTGTTCTAGGCTGTCGTTATCTTGTTTTGAAATTTGAGTTGTTTCCATGAGTGAGAGATAATATTGTTGGTAGTACTCGGATGTTTGGTGTTCTTCACCCCATAAATTTGCGTAGAAGTTTTCTACCAGCTTTATGATCTCCTCCTCTTTGGTGGTTGACCTATTGTTTGATGCTCTCAGTTCAGTTATGGTAGTTTCTTTGGCTCTTTTTTTTATTCGTGCGAAAAAAGTTTTTGTTGGCTTTTCGTTCTCCTCAAGGGTTTGAATATTTGCCATCAAGATATTCAATTTGTTTCGTTCTTCATACAGTGTTTTTAGTTGCGATTTTAGGTTTTCTATTTTTAAAGTATTCTCCCTTTTCCCTTCATTTATCAATTTATCTAGGTTTTTCCGTAATTGAGCCAAATTGTTTCGTTTATTATTTGCAACGTTTTTTGAGTAAGCCATTGTCACTTTTTTGATTCTGTTCTTTACATAATCCCACCATAATTGTAGCGATTCAAAGTTTTGTATTTCGTTTAGAGCGGATGCATAGGTGTTTTTAATCACTCTAACGTAGGTTGGATCGTCATATAACAGAACGTTATTTCGCCACACGCTTTTTCCCCATCGGATTTTTTGAGCTTGTTTGAGTACTATCTGGGGGCACAACAGGTGATCTGACACTGTGTTTATTGTATGGGATATTTCTGAGACCATATGATCCAAGTTTTTCGAGTTATAGATGTTGTCAATACGTCTTCCCTGCGATCCGGTAAGGTGCGTAAAAATTTGTTTTTGGGGGTATTTTCTTCTATATGTGTCGACAATGTTGTTTTCCTGGATGAAGTTTTTTAGAATTTTTTCCGGCGGCCGAAGTTTAAAATTTCTGGGGATTAGAACATCAATTGGCTCAAGCACAAAGTTAAAATCGCCTACCATTATTATGTCATATGTGTCTATGTAATTCTTTAACGTTACTACCAGTTTTTCACAAAATTTCTTTTTTTCAGGTCCGTTTTGGGCTGGGGCATATACGTTGAAAATTTTTATTGTTTGGCGGTCGATATTAATTTCTACGCTATCCAAGCGGTGTTGGATATGTATGGCGTAGGTGGTTGGCAAATTAGTGTTTTCAGATTTAATCATAATCAGAGTTCCTTGCTTGAAAGTCGTATGGTATTTGTCCAATTTATCCAGCGTATTCATAAATATGTTATATCCTAGTGCTTCCGCCCATTGTGTGACCAATAATTTGTCTATCTTGTGCACCTCTTGCACGCACAGGACATTTGGCCTCTCGTGACCGATATAATTTCTTAGATCATTCAATCGGTGTTGGACACCGTTTGAATTCAAGGATATTATCGTTATTCCCGCCATTTCATGCATATAGGATCAGGTAAGTAAGAAGGAGTATGTAGTTATATGGTACGTTGATACCAACGTTTAATACCAACGGACAGGCACGCCCTGAATGATTGGCATAGCACCATACCAGCTTCGGTTCAAACATGGCACGTATTTTGGGAGAGGTGTACAGTATGCTGTAGCCTAAGCTTTGTGGTAAATAAATATAGAACACTATTTATAGATTTTATCAGAGTATTTTTTCCAGATGTTTCTTACTTTTTGTTATAACTGATTTTTATAACTCACAGTTTTGTTGTCGATCCCTTTTTCTTTTTCCCGGTAGATTTCTCTTTTATGGTGCGAGTAGCTGATAACGATGAACCTGATGACGATGTGTCTTCTCTATTTCTCTTATTGTTATGGTCATCATTTTCCATGTCGCTTCTAGATATGTCCAAATTTAGCCTACTTGGCAGGGGCATGTTGTTTCCCAGATCTGCCGGCGCTGATGTAGTCTCCAGTGGCGAGTCGCTGAACACTGAGCAGAGTGTTGTCTCTCTAGATTCAAAATTTTGGACAAGGACCTTCACGTACTCATTTCCCCTAGGGGGCGCATGAAAGGGCGTGTTTCCAATTGTTGATGTGGGCTTTAGACGCGTGGATGTTTTCGGCTTTGATTTCGGAATTTGTGGTGGAGTTATTATCGGACTGATTGGGTTGCCCGTGTCTTCACATTCCGACCAATTATTGATTTCAATTGAGTCAGTGCCCGAGGATGAAAATCCCTGTGTGTCCACATTTGTCCTGTTTCGGTCGTCAGCGAGTTGTATGGTTGTTTCTTTTTGTGTCATTGTGTTAAGAGAGTCTTCCAAATTTTCAGTATCTGATTTGTTTGCGTTTTGTATTGTGTCTTTCGGTGTATTGGCCGATTTTTCTGCCATGTTGTTGCTTGTTGGCGTGTTTGTCTCGCTTTGGGTTGCGTCCGAAACGAGATGCTGAAACGCTCGTTCTTGTTGAGCTCTTCTCATATGTTTTGGGATCGCCCATGTTGCCGCACCTTGTAGGTTCGGGAAGTCCTTTTCTATTTTATCGCAGTGTTTTCGAATGTGTCCAGGTTTCTTACAGTGCCTACACACCGGCTCATTCTCACAATTGGTGAAAACGTGACCGGTCTGCAGGCATCGGCCACAAGTAAGGATATATAATTCTCTCGGTAAAAATGTTTTGCATCGAATGCCCTCCATGATGACAAAGTCGGGCAACCGATCCTTCTTAAATTCTTCCATGAGAAAAGAAGTGTAGCCGTTATATACATCCGTGCCTCGATGATAGTTCCTGCTGGCACTCTTTATCTTTCCGCAGCCCAGATTGTGTATTATGGCTGAGGCATTGGCAAAACTCGTCTCGGGCGGTATGCTTCTGATCGAAATTCGGATCGGTGCTTCGGCTGGCAGCGAGACCTCTATCGTGATGTTCTCCGCACGAATGATTCCGCCTGTTTCATGCAGGAAATCACCTCGCACACTTGACTCCGTTTTTTTTTATTTTTTTTATTTTTTTTTTATTTACGGATCAGGACGACAAGTCTGGAATCCAGCCCGAATGCCTTCATACCCAGATTATGCCGACGGAAGTTTTATGGATCAAATCTCTCTGCCATAGAGATCACCATTTTATGTACCACATAAAGAGGTAGACTTCCTTTCATCACATCCGCTATTTGTGAGATGGTATAATCGAATTTTGTTGAGTTTAATGCCATCAACTGGGCGTTTTAATACAAGTGATTTTTGAAGGCCGAAATAAATGTCCCAGAGTAAGAATTTGATTTTGTGGGTCCGAATTTTTACTCACTGCTATTTTTTCTTTTTTCCAACTAACTTAACTTCTAAGGAAGTTGAGAAAGAGGAATCGGATGATGTGGTGCGTCACGGTATCTTTTATTGTCCAATTTTGGTTGAGTTGAGTCCGGAGTCTTTGGATTTGATTTATTGTATTCAAGGTTGGCTGGGGCTGAGGATATTTCGTCCGGTGTGCTGTCGAAAACGGAAGTTGTTGATAAGTCACAAGGGTTGATGTTGCGTAGCATTACCTTCACGTAGGCATTTCCTTTTGATGTAGGGTGGAAAGGTGTGTTGCCTATCGTTGAAGTCTGCTTCAACCTCGATGACTGCCGGGTTGGTTTTTGTTGTAGTTGATTAGGTGGAGTCGACAGAGGGCTCAAGACGTTTCCTGGCTCTTCGCACTCCGACCAGTTACTAATCTCCTTTAGGTCATTAGAACCTTTTTTTTTTTTAATTTACGGATCAGAGTTTTTCCAGTCTCGGATCAGTGTCATAAAGACACGTCATATCCGCGTCATATCGGTATTACGCTTCATAAGCATGCCACTGCGTAAGCAGCGGTCATATCGATAAGGCGGCTTCCGTATTCGCTATGCATTGCAAGGCAAAGACTTCGACCCCGGGCATTAGTATATGCTATGTGCCAAATAGCAGGACGTATGCCCAGGGCTTCGGTCAATGCCATGCCTAGCACAGCTCAACTTCCGCCACACCCGGCTTCCGTACAACCTGTGTGGACGTTTTACACGCACACAGACTGACATCCACCGTGAAGCTTCCGATTCATCATTTCCGTGAAAATTTGGAGATGGTATTATCGTGGATATGCTCCCTTTTATGGGGGCTGAATTTGAAAGTCATTGTTTTTTGTTAAAAAGCAGAGTTATTTTTACCCGTAGTTCAATTAAAATGTTGAATATCCATTCAGAATTTCTTTCCAATTCTTTTTCAAACCGAGAAACTGAATGTCCATGTACTTGTGTTCCATCAGAAGCAGGAATTCTAAAAAAGTTATTTTGGCTGCGCCTACAATATTTGGGTCCGTATGGGATATGTACCTGTTTTCCATGTCCAGTTTTAATTTCCTGATGATTATGCTCCTTTTTACAATGACAAAAAATTTTTTGATCAAAACTTCGTTAGGGCCATTGTAGCTGTTATAGAATATTTGATTATTGGAAATTTTTGTTGACGAGCCAAGTATTTGATCCAGTATTTGTCTGATATCTGCAAAATAATTTGATATAGTTGTACACTGTAAAAAAAGATGTTTTGGATTGTCTATTGGGGCTTTACAGAATTTGCAGTTCAAAATTTTTAGTGTTCCCATTGGGCCAAATCTGAATGTCATTCCTCTCTTTCTATCGCCGAAAAAATAACCGTCTCTAATTATTCTGTATGAAACAATTCTTTCAGCGTTTGTGAAATTGGATCGGATCCTGCTATTAAGAAGATTAACTTCCTCCCAATCTACACTTTCCCGTTGAGGACTTGGGTGTATATTCTTCAGTTTTTGATAGATGACCTTATGTTTGGCCGTCTCCCATTCCTTAGGTGCAAAATTTACGGTTTGAAAAATTTCGTAAATGTCTTTCCAATATGGTGGTACGGGCATGGCGTGGGGCATTGAGTTGGAGTAAAGATTGCCATTAATATTGTTAATTTTCGAGCCCAATGAGAACAAGGCCTCAAAGTGCCAGAATTGGTCGATCTTGTTCCCGTTCACCAAGATCCTTATTCTCTCCACGCGGCAGGCCTTGGCCTTTGTTTTAACATCAACCATGTTGATTCCCCCTTCGCTCCAAGGTAGCTGCAGTTTTTTCCGGTTTATAGGTTCGAGCTTTTCCGGGTACCATAGGAACTTGAAGGGGCGCTGTTTAGTGATTTTATTGTGTCCGGTGGAATATCTTTGACTCTGGCATGATACATAACGATTGACATTATTAACGAATTAATAACCATCAACTTTCCGTACCATGTTAGATGACGAGGTTTTATTGAATTTAGAGTCTGAATTAGTTTTACTTTGATTTCTGCCCATAATTGCTTTGGTGTTTTTTGTCCGAAATATACTCCAAGTATTTTTACATCTTTTTTAATATATTGTCTGTATGGCGAATTTAGTATCGAAACGTATGCCGTCTTGGTAATGCATAAAATTTCTGTCTTTTCTTTATTTATTTTTTGTCCAGATGCAAGTTGGAATTTTTGGAGCTCGTAGAAGATTTCGGATATTGATGTTTGATTTGCTACAGCGAAAGTTATATCATCGGCAAACTGGTCTAATTTGTGTTCATAGCGGCCTAATTTTATTCCATGGATGTTTGGGTTTTGTAGAATGGATCTTGCAAATGGTTCGACAACGATAGCATAGAGCAGCATACTCAGGGGACATCCCTGTTTTATGCCGCTGCAGATGGTAATTTCTTTTGTCAGACGACCATTAACGTCAATGCAACTTTTTATATTAGAGTACATACTTTGGATGGTATTTAACGTCTTGCGACCAAGTCCAATATGATGCAGGACATTAAATAGGAAACTGTGGTCAACTTTATCGAAGGCTTTCAAGTTATCAATTAATATGATTATACCGGGGGTGTTTTTTCTTTTGCAATACCGAATTATTGAATCTATATTATAATGAATATCGTACATGCTTCTATTTGGAAGAGAGCATTTCTGAGTCTGAGTTATGATACGGTCCATGATGGGTTCAAGACGTTTTGTAATAATTTTAGACACAATTTTGTAGTCCATATTTAATGTTGTTATTGGACGCCAGTTTTTGAGATTGGTTTCTTCGTTCTTTTTGTATAATAATTTGACTTTTGCTGTTGAGGATGACTTAGGGAAGATGCCGAAATATATTATATTGTTAATTAAATGAGTAAATTGAAATTTGATTTTGTCCCAAAATGTTATAAAGAATTCCTTGCTCAGGCCGTCCATTCCGGGCGATTTGTTGTTCTGGAATGACTTTATGACGTCAAAGATTTCCTCGCTAGTCACAGGCCTTTCCAAGATGGCGTTTTCATCTTCAGATATTTGTGTGCTGCTCATCAGTGATAGGTAATGGCCCCGGATTTGTCCATTTGGATCAAATTTTGTACCCCAAAGATATGTGTAAAAGTCCTCAACCAAGGATATAATCTCATCTTCATTTGTCGTTATGTTATTGTCCGGGGATATTAGGCTAGTGATTGTGGTTTGTTTTGCTCTTCGTTTGATTTTTGAATAAAATGTTCTGGTAGGTTTTTCGTTTTGTTCTAATACTTCCATGTTGGCCATCATGATATCCAGTTGCTGCCGCTCGTATTGAGACTTTTTAAGCAGAGATTTCAAATTCTCAATTCTGACGAAATTTTCTTTTTTGCCTTCGTTTACCAAATTATCCAATTCCCTTCGTATAAAGGTAATGTTATTTTTTTCGAGTTTTTTTTTGTTTTTGGAGTAAGCAACTGTTATTTTTTTAATTCTGTGTTTTAAACTGTCCCACCAGTCCTGAATTTTTTCGTATTTCTCCAAATCAAAAAGAGCCAAATCGTAAGTGTTATTGATAATTAATTTATACGTGGAGTCCTGATAGTGCAAGATGTTATTTCTCCACGTGCCCTTTCCCCAGCGTATCTTTTTCATTTGTGACAAAGTAATAGACGGACATAAAAGGTGGTCGGCAACAGTATTTGTAGCAAAATTTATGCGCGAGATCAGATGGTCTAGTCCTGACGTGTTGAAAATATTATCAATTCTTCGTCCATTTGGATGTGACATAAAAGTAAAAACCTGTTTTTGGGGATATTTTCTCCGAAATGAGTCATAGATATTGTTAGTTTGGATAAAGTTTTGGAATATTTTTTCTGGAGGCCGAAGTTTAAAATTGTCTGGTTGGAGAACGTCAATTGATTGAAGGAAGATATTGAAGTCACCGACTATCAAAAAATTATATGAGTCGCAATATTGCTTTAAAATATCAACTAAATCCTCGAAAAATTCAGTTTTATGAGGACCATTTTGGGCGGGGGCGTACACGTTGAAGATCTTTATGGTTTGGTTGTCCAATTGTATTTCAATGCTGTCCATGCGATATTTAATATGGATCATGTATGTTGTTGGGTGGATGGTATTTACGAATTTGGTGAGAATAAGAGTCCCTTGAAAAAATTGTTGGTGATAATTTTCGTGCTTGTCTAGGGTATTGAAGTGTACGTCATACCCTATATCGTTGGCCCTATGGGTGATCAGTACGTTGTCGAGCCTGTGCGCTTCTTGGACACATAGAACGTTAGGGCGCTCGTGTTCGATGAAGGTTTTTAGGTCCCCCCAATGATTCTGAACTCCATTTGCATTTAATGACAGGATCTTAATAGTAGCCATCGCTTATATAGTAGATAGATTTGGGGTAACTAGCGTTTGTGGTGGTTATGGTTATATGTCCATAATTTCTCAGAGGTCAGTATTACAAATAAAAGGCACTTTATATATTACAATTAAAATAATTTCAAGACTCACATCTCTGCAGTTGTTGCTTTTTCTTTTTTCCTGTCTTTTTTCCTTCTAAAGTCACCGAGAAGGACGACTCTGATGAGCGAGTATCTTCTCGGTTTCTTTTGTTTGATAAGTCCAAAGTTTCACAATTTGAATCAGATAAATCCAGAAAATTGGGTAATGCTCTGTTGTTCTCCAAATTAGCTGGTGCAGATAGGACCTCCTGTGGCGTGTCGCTGAGTAGTGTAGTTGAAGCATCATGTGTTTCGAAGTTATGAACCATAACCTTCACATAAGCCTGACCTTTCGGCGGAGGGTGAAACGGGGTGTTTCCTATAGTCGAGGTCTGTTTTAGCCTCGATGACCGTCTGATGTTTTCGGGTCTTTGCGGTGTTACCAGTGGACTTAGAGTGTCTTCACACTCTGACCACTTACTCACTTCACTCTCATTTGAGCCTGAGGTTGAGAATTCTTGAATTTCGTCAATGGTGTCTTCCTGATGGGTTCGTATTATTTCTTCGGTTTGTCTTTCTTTAATGATTGTGTCTTTCGAACTTTCTTTTTCGGGCGTACCCGAGTCACATACAATGGTTTCTGATTGAGGTTCATTTACAGCTTCTTGATGTTCGTTACTGTTCTGGGCTGGTACATTTGCAGCGGAGGCTTCTGATGTTACTGCCTGTGCTTTACGCAACCGCTTTGGTATGGACCATGTTTTTGTCGCTTCCTGGATGTTTGGGAAGTCTTGTTTCCGTTGAGGACAGACCTTCTGGACATGTCCCGGTTTCTTACAATGTCTACAAACTGGGTCATTTTCACATTGTGTGAATATGTGCCCAGTTTGCAAACATCTTCCGCATGTTGGCGTGTACAGCTCACGCGGTAAAAATGTCTTACATTGAAATCCATTAATTGAGATGAAGTCCGGAAGTCGTTCCTTTTTAAAATCTTCCATTAAAAATGAGGTATATCCATTATATAGGTCAGTCCCTCGATGGTAGTTACGCACAGCGCTCCGTATCTTCCCACATCCAAGATTGTTGATGATCGCGGATGCTCGCGCGAAGGACGTCTCCCACGAGATACCCCGGATGGAGATCCTCACTGGCGCTTTGTTTGGTAGTGACACCTCGATAACGATGTTCTGGCTTTGGATTTTTCTTCCAGTGCTGCGTAAGAAATCCTCCCGATAGCTTCGGTCAGATGTTTCGGCCGCGGCAAACGAGAGAATCCAAACTCCTTTCCTGGATTCGTAGAGCCCTCTGAAATGTTGAACGTAATCCTTGGTTGTAGCGTCGTTTCTTAGCAGCTCTAACAGGTCTCCAAATTCTAGGTTTTGGTCGGTCCTCAGAAACAATGAGAGTGGTCTTGCTGTGGTATCCGTTGTCTCGTTGGCGGGTGTTGCGGCAGCTGAATAGGTCGTCATCTTTTCTTTTTTTCCAAATTACCTCCGAAGGCTATTGATCCCTTTCTAAGTCTTTCTAATTCTTTTTATATACTTCTGAACGTCTGAAAGATCTTTCTTGCACTGGTGGAGAGGCCCGATATAAAATGCGAACGGGAAGGGCCTCTCCCAAACTAACTGACTGGAGTGGGGTTTTTGAGGCCCAACAACTCCAGTAGTCTGCTGTTGAAGGTAAGTGCGCCGAAACCAGCTTACCTTAATTATACAGCGAATAATACGTGCAGAGCGGGGCTCACGGAATATTTTTTTTTTTTTTTTTTTTTTTTTTTTTTTTTTAAATTTGGCGGATCAGAAATTTTCCAGACTCGGATCAGTGTCTTGAAAACACGTCATATCCGAGTTTTATCGGTCAATCGCTTCATAAGCATGCTACTGCATGCAGTAGTCATACACTTCCGGGGGCCTCAGAATGCGCCGCGCATCAGCAAAGCACAGATTTCCACCACAGGCTTCTACGTATGCAATGCATACGCTTAAACCTGGGGCTTCCGTCCATGCCATGCAAGGCAGGGCACAACTTCGGCCACCCCGGCTTCCGTACATACCGCGTATAACGCAGCATGACATCCGCCGAGAAGCTCCCGATTCATCATTTCCGCTGTATCGGATGGTATTATCGGGGTTAAAAACAACGTTCGTCGAGCAGTTTTGAATTTTGGTTGGGATACCATTTATGGTGGCTGATTACAAATTTCCAAGTTTTATTTTGCTAGACCGTCAGATAGCCGTTTAGTATTTCCTTCCAGTTACTCCTTAGTCCTAAAGTTTGCACGTCATTGAATTTATGTTCTATCATTATGAAGAATTCCATGATTTGGGTTACAGTTTTGGGTATGATGTTATTGTCCGTGGGGGTCAGATATCGATCCAGGGTGTCTAGTTGTAGTTTTAATTTAATTACGTTCTTTTTCAGTAAAACAAAGGCTTTGGTCACAGCAATTTGATATGGGCCATTGTATCCATTGTAAAGAATCTGTTCTTTATTTATTATAATTTGGGTGTCCAGTATGGCATTGAGGCAATTTAATATTTCTGTAATATAGTTACCTGTTGTTTTACAATTGAGAAAGATGTGCTTAGTGTTGTCCGATTTGTCCTTGCAAAACTTACAGTTTAGAATTTTCAGCCTGCCCGATGGATGGAAACGGATGTTCATCCCTCGCTTCTTGTCCCCAAAGATGTAGCCATCTCGGGCGATTCGATAAGACGAGACCCGTTCCGCGTTGGAAAATTTCAGGCGGAGGTTGTTAGTTAAAAGGTGTACGTCGGTCCAGTCGATAAGTTGTTGTTGTTGTTGTTGTTGCTGTACCAGGTTATGATTTTTAAGTTTCAGGTATATATTTTTGTGTTTGGCCGAATCCCATGTATCTCTTGAAAAATTCAGGTTATTATATATGGAGAAAATGTATGCCCAATATTGTGGTATTATCATACTGTGAGGCATAGAGTTATTGTATAGATCTTTGTTAATGAGTTTCATTTTCGATCCTAAAGAATAGAGGCATTCATAATGCCAAAATTGGTTTGGGATTTGACCGGTAGCAAAACACTTCATCTTTTCGACCTGGCACGCTTCCACCTTCGACTTTACGTCCACCATTGCTATTCCGCCATCCGCCCATGGTTGTTTTAAGGTTCTTCTTCCTATGGCTTCTATCCTCTCAGGTAAGGGTCAGGTGAATACCTCACTCTCCGCACGTCTCATGGTTTTCAAAGAGATTGTTTTGACTCTTGCGTGGAACGTAATTATGGACATTATCAGCGAGTTTATAGCAATTTGTTTGCCATGCCAAGTTAAAAGTCTAGGTTTTAAAGAGTTTAGGGTCCGAATTAATAAAGTTATGATTTCGTCCCACATTTTTACTGGTTTCCTATGTCCAAATTGTATGCCCAAAATTTTGACGTTTTCTTTTATATATTGGCTATACGGAGATTGTGTGATTAGGTTATGTGCCGAATTGGTGATACAGAGTATTTCAGTTTTGTGCTGGTTAATTTTTTGTCCTGAGGCCAAATGAAATTTGTCGAGTTCCCGAAATATTTCCTGTATTGAGGTCTGGTCTCTTACAGCAAAGGTGATATCGTCGGCATACTGATCTAATTTGTGCTCATGACGGCCTAATTTTATTCCATGGATGTTTGTATTTCGAAGCACGGATCTTGCAAAGGGCTCAACAACAATAGCGTAGAGCAACATACTCAGGGGACAGCCCTGTTTTATGCCGCTGCAGATGGTAATTTTTCTCGTCAGCCGACCATTAACGTCAATGCGACTTTTTATATTCGAGTACATACTTTGGATGATGTTAAGAGTCTTGCGACCAAGTCTAATGTGTTGCAAGACATTGAAGAGGAATTGATGGTCAACCTTATCGAAGGCTTTCAGGTTGTCAATTAATATTATTGTTCCGGGGGTGTTCTTTATTTTGCAGTGCCGAATTATTGCATCTATATTATAGTGAATGTCATACATGCTTCTGTTAGGAAGAGAGCATTTTTGGGTCGGAGTGATTATGCGGTCCATGATGGGTGTGAGTCTTTTTATTAAGATTTTAGAAATAATTTTATAGTCCATATTGAGGGTCGTGATTGGTCTCCAGTTTTTAAGGTTTGATTGGTCATTTTTTTTATATAATAATTTTACTTTTGCAATTTTGGAAGATTTTGGAAAGTGGCCGAAACTAAAAATGTTATTAATGAGCTGTGTAAATTGGCGTTTGATTAAGTCCCAGAAAGTAACATAAAACTCCTTTGATAATCCATCCATACCGGGTGATTTGTTGTTTCTCAAAGAGTTAACGGCTTCAAAAACTTCCTCGCTGGAGACATATTGTTCAAGACTGGTATTTTCATCCGCTGAAATTTGAGTGGGTCTCATCATTGATAGGTAATGTTGCTGTTGTACGTCATTGGTTTGATGTTTGTGGCCCCAAAGGTTGGTATAATAGTTCTCCACCATGGATAGTACTTCCTCCTCCTCGGTGACCAAGGTGTTATTTGGAGAAATTAACCCTTCTATTGTTGTTTGCTTTGCTCTTTTTTTGATATTCGCATAAAATATTTTCGTTGGCCGTTCATTTTGCTCTAGTGTATCGATTTTCGCCATTAATAGATCTAATTGTTTCTTTTCATCAAGTAGTATTTTCAACTCTGCTTTTAGTTTTTCGATTTTGATGACGTTTTCTTTTAACCCTTCTTTTATGGTAATATCTATTAATTTGCGAATTTGGGAGATATTATTTTTCTTGTCCTTGGTTCTGTTTTTGGCATATGCGATCGAAATTTTTTGAATTTTATGTTTCAGATGATCCCACCAGTCTTGCAAGTTTTCATAGTTTTCTATTTCCGTCAAAGCAAAATCATAAGAGTTTTTTATTATTTTAATATAGATCGGGTCTTGGTAAAGTACAAGGTTGTCCCGCCATGTCCCTTTTCCCCAGCGGATTTTCCTAATTTGTTTCAACTCAATATAGGGCAAAGCAAGTGGTCAGATATGGTATTCGGTATATGGCCAATGGTTGAGATCAGATGTTCCAAATTGTATGTGTTGTAAATTTGATCAATCCTGCGTCCTTGTGTTCCAGTATAGTAGGTGAATATCTGTTTTTGGGGATATTTTTTTCGAAATGTGTCGTTAATATTATTTGTTCTGATGAAATTTTTAAATATCTTTGCAGACGGGCGAAGCTTGAAGCTACTTATTTTCAGAGTGTCGATCTCTTCCAAAATCAGGTTGAAATCCCCCACTATGATGAAGTCATAGAAGTTACAGTAGTTTTTCAAGACAGTCACCAAACTTTCATAAAAAGCCTTTTTTGGAGGCCCATTTAAAGCGGGGGCGTAGACGTTGAAAATTTTCACTATTTCATTATCGATCTTTATTTCGATACTATCGCATCTATGTTCAATATGAACGGCATAGGTTGTTGGCACAATATTATTCTCAAATTTAACCATGATTAATGTTCCCTGCCAAAAATTTGCGTGATAATTTTCGGATTTATCCAATGTATTGAAGTATATATTGTACTCCTGAGAGTTTGCCCAAAGCTCGATCATTTGTTGGTCTACCCTATGCACTTCTTGAATGCACAGTATGTTTGGCTTTTCACGCTCGATAAAGATTTTTAGGTCGTGTAAACGGTGTTGTAGACCGTTGACGTTTATGGATATAACTTTGATGCGCGACATCAATTGCTTCTATGAGTAGATATATATAGTTAGCTAGTTTTGCGGTAGCTAGCGTTTGTGGTGGTTCTAATTATGTATCCAAAATTTCTCAGAGAAGTAATTCAAGTAGAAGGCACTTTATATATTACAAATAAAACAAATTTTACTAACTCACGTATCCGCAGTTGTTGCTTTTTTCTTTTTCCCAGTCTTTTTCCCTTCTAAACTCACCGAGAAGGACGACTCTGATGAGCGCGTATCTTCTCGGCTTCTTTTGTTTGTATAATCCGTAATGTCATAGTTTGAATCAGATAAATCCAAAGGGTTGGGTAATGCTGTATTATTCTCCAAATTGGCCGGTGCAGAAAGAACTTCTTGTGGCGTGTCGCTAAATAGTGATGCGTCGTGTGTTTCAAAGTTATGGACCATTACTTTTACATATGCCTGACCTTTCGGAGGCGGTTGAAACGGGGTGTTTCCTATTGTTGAGGTCTGTTTCAATCTCGATGATCTTCTAATTACTTCGGGTTGTCTTTGCGGCGTTATTAATGGACTTAGTGCGTCTTCGCATTCCGACCATTTGCTAACCCCACTCTCATTTGAGCCTGAGGTTGAAAATTCCTGAATTTCGTCGATGGTGTCTTCCGTTTGTCTTTCTTTGATTGGTGTGTTTTCTTGATTTTCTTTTTCGGGCGCGCTCGGGACGCGTGTAATGATTTCTGGTTGGGTTTCGTTTACAGCATCTTGCTGTTCATTGCTGGCTGACCTGGTGTTCTGAGCGGGTACATTTGCAGAGGGGGCTTCTGGTGGTATCGCTTGTGCCTTACGCATCCGCTTTGGTATGGTCCATGTTTTTGCCGCTTCCTGGATGTTTGGGAAGTCTTGTTTTCGTTGATTGCAGAATTTCTGGACATGTCCAGGTTTTTTGCAGTGCCTACAAACTGGGTCGTTTTCGCATTGTGTGAATATGTGCCCAGTTTGTAGACACCTTCCGCATGTTGGCGTGTATAGCTCACGCGGTAAAAAGGTCTTGCATGAAACTCCATCGATTTGGATGAAATCCGGAAGTCTTTCTTTCTTGAAATCCTCAACCAGGATAGACGTATAGCCATTATACAAAGTTACGGACGGCGCTCCTTATCTTTCCGAAACCCAAGTTATTAATAATTGACGACACTTTCGCGAAGGATGTCTCCCAATTGATCCCCCGGATTGAGATCCTGACTGGCGGCTTGTTGGGTAAGGAAACCTCGATGGCGATGTTTTGGCTTCGAATTTTCCCCCCGGTGCTGCGTAGGAACTCCTCCCGATGGCTTTGACCAGGCGTCTCTACTGCCGCAAAGGAGAGTATCCATACTCCTTTTCTGGATTCATATAATCCTTTGAAGTGCTGAACGTAGTCTTTGGTTGTTATGTCATTCTTGAGCAGTTCCAACAAAACTCCAAATTCCAGATTTTGGTCCGTACTTAAAAACAAGGAGAGAGGTCTTGCGGTGGCATCACTTGTGTCGTTGGCGGGTGTTGCTGAAGCGGCGGCTGAATAGGTCGTCATCCTTGCTCCGTTATCCGAGGTACTTCCAAAGGCTGTTATAACCCTTTCTAGGTCTTTCTATCTTTTAAATGTCAACACTTCAAATAAAACTTGCTTGCACTGGTGGAGAGGCCCGATATACAAAGCGAACGGGAAGGGCCTCTCCCAAACTAACTGACTGGAGTGGGGTTTTGAGGCCCAACAACTCCAGTAGTCTGCTGTTGAAGGTAAGTGCGCCGAAACCAGCTTACCTTAATCAAAACAGCAATAATATGAAATACCGAGCCAAGGCTCTGAAACCCACCTTAATAACAGCAGTAATGATAAGCACTGTTTTGAATCTGATGCGATTACACAATCAATGCTATCAAGATTTGAATGACAACTGCAACGAAAAGATTGGGCATTAGCAAAGATGGCCTTACGCTGCGCAGAAGTCGGCAACAACAGACGAGGCCGCCCATAGGATTAACTCGTTCGTCTGGCGCAAAGCCAAGAGAGGGCCAAACAAATTGAAATTTACTACGAGCTGGAACTACCAATATTAAATATTGAGGGACAGCCTAATCGAATAGTGAATGTTTCGTGGCTTACAGCTCGAGTTGAACCTATAATCAAACATCTGTAATGATTGCCACTGTATTGTGAAACTCGTTGCACAATCCATTTTCATAATAGCAGTCTGGGAACGCAGTAGCGCACTTGCACGGGTTAACTCGTTTGTCCCGCAGAAAGTCTCAGAAAAGTAAGGGGTTAGCGGGAACACAATTTCATTTCGAGGTTGCACAATCCATTTTTATAATAGCAGTCTGGGAATGCAGTAGCGCACCTGCACGGGTTAACTCGTTTGTCCCGCAGAAAGTATCAGAAAAGTAAGGGGCTAGCAGGAACACATTTTGATTTCGAATTGCAATTTACAATATTAAATACCGAGCCACGGCTCAGAAACCCACCTTAATAACAGCAATAATGATAAGCACTGTTTTGAATCTGATGCGATTACACAATCAATGCTATCAGGATTTGAATGACAACTGCAACGAGAAGATTGGGCATTAGCAAAGACAATATGGCCTTACGCTGCGCAGAAGTCGGCAACAACAGACGAGGCCGCCCATAGGATTAACTCGTTCGTCTGGCGCAAAGCAAAGAGAGGGCCAAACAAATTGAAATTTACTACGAGCTGGAACTACCAATATTAAATATTGAGTCACAGCCTAATCGAATAGTGAATGTTTCGTGGCTTACAGCTCGAGTTGAACCTATAATCAAACATCTGTAATGATTGCCACTGTATTGTGAAGCTCGTTGCACAATCCATTTTTATAATAACAGTCTGGGAATGCAGTAGTGCAGCTGCACGGGTTAACTCGTTTGTCCCGCAGAAAGTATCAGAAAAGTAAGGGGTTAGCAGGAACACATTTTGATTTCGAATTGCAAGATACAATATGAAATAACGAGTCACGGCTCAGGAACCCACCTTAATAACAGCAATAATGATAACCACTGTTTTGAATCTGATCCGATTACACAATCAATGCTATCAAGATTTGAATGACAACTGCAACGAGAAGATTGGGCATTAGCAAAGACAATATGGCCTTACGCTGCGCAGAAGTCGGCAACAACAGACGAGGCCGCCCATAGGATTAACTCGTTCGTTTGGCGCAAAGCCAAGAGAGGGCCAAACAAATTGAAATTTACTACGAGCTGGAACTACCAATATTAAATATTGAGTCACAGCCTAATCGAATAGTGAATGTTTCGTGGCTTACAGCTCGAGTTGAACCTATAATCAAACATCTGTAATGATTGCCACTGTATTGTGAAGCTCGTTGCACAATCCATTTTCATAATAGCAGTCTGGGAACGCAGTAGCGCACTTGCGCGGGTTAACTCGTTTGTCCCGCAGAAAGTCTCAGAAAAGTAAGGGGTTAGCGGGAACACAATTTGATTTCGAGGTTGCACAATCCATTTTTATAATAGCAGTCTGGGAATGCAGTAGTGCAGCTGCACGGGTTAACTCGTTTGTCCCGCAGAAAGTATCAGAAAAGTAAGGGGTTAGCAGGAACACATTTTGATTTCGAATTGCAAGATACAATATGAAATAACGAGTCACGGCTCAGGAACCCACCTTAATAACAGCAATAATGATAACCACTGTTTTGAATCTGATCCGATTACACAATCAATGCTATCAAGATTTGAATGACAACTGCAACGAGAAGATTGGGCATTAGCAAAGACAATATGGCCTTACGCTGCGCAGAAGTCGGCAACAACAGACGAGGCCGCCCATAGGATTAACTCGTTCGTTTGGCGCAAAGCCAAGAGAGGGCCAAACAAATTGAAATTTACTACGAGCTGGAACTACCAATATTAGATATTGAGTCACAGCCTAATCGAATAGTGAATGTTTCGTGGCTTACAGCTCGAGTTGAACCTATAATCAAACATCTGTAATGATTGCCACTGTATTGTGAAGCTCGTTGCACAATCCATTTTCATAATAGCAGTCTGGGAACGCAGTAGCGCACTTGCGCGGGTTAACTCGTTTGTCCCGCAGAAAGTCTCAGAAAAGTAAGGGGTTAGCGGGAACACAATTTGATTTCGAGGTTGCACAATCCATTTTTATAATAGCAGTCTGGGAATGCAGTAGCGCACCTGCACGGGTTAACTCGTTTGTCCCGCAGAAAGTATCAGAAAAGTAAGGGGTTAGCAGGAACACATTTTGATTTCGAATTGCAAGATACAATATGAAATACTTTTTTTTTTTTTTTTTTTTCTTATTGGCGGATCAGAAGTTTTTTCAAACTCGGATCAGTGTCTTTAAGACACGTCATATCCGAGTTATATCGGTCAATCGCTTCATAAGCATGCTACTGCAAGCAGTAGTCATACACTTCCGGGGGCTTCAGTAAGTGCCGCGCACCAGCAAGACACGGACTTCCACCCCAGGCTTCTACATATGCAATGCATATACTTCAACCCGGGGCTTCCGTCTATGCCATGCAGGGCAGCTTCGGCCACCCCGGCTTCCGTACATACCGCGTATAACGCAGCATGACATCCACCGAGTAGCTCCCGATTCATCATTTCCGCTGTATTGGATGGTATTATCGGGGTTAAGAATAAATTTCGTCGAGCAGTTTTGAATTTTGGTTCGGTCTACCATTTATGGTGGCTGATTAAAAGTTTCCAAGTTGCTATTTTATTTTGCTAGACCGTCAGATAGCCGTTTAGTATTTCCTTCCAGTTACTCCTTAGTCCTAAAGGTTGCACGTCATTGAATTTATGTTCTATCATTATGAAGAATTCCATGATTTGGGTTACAGTTTTGGATATCATGTTATTGTCCGTGGGGGCAAGATATCGATCCAGGGTGTCTAGTTGTAGTTTTAATTTAATTATGTTCTTTTTCAGTAAAACAAAGGCTTTGGTCACAGCAATTTGATGTGGGCCGTTGTAACTATTATAAAAAATCTGATCTTTATTTATGATAATTTGGGTGTCCAGTATGGCATTGAGGCAATTTAAGATTTCTGTAATATAACTACCAGTTGTTTTACAATTGAGGAAGATGTGCTTGGTGTTGTCCGATTTGTCCATGCATAACTTACAGTTTAGAATTTTTAGTTTGCCCGATGGGTTGAACCGGATCGTCATCCCCCGCTTCTTTTCCCCGAAGATGTATCCATTCCGGGTGATTCGATAGGAGACAATTCTTTCTACATTTGATATGTAGCTTGTGTTGAAGAGGTGTACTTGCTCCCAGTTTATAGCTACTTGTTGTGGTGGCTGTTCTCGTAACTGTTGTCTAGTATATTCTTTAAGTGATTGGTATATGTCTCTATGCCTTGCTGTTATCCACTGGTCACGAGTGAGGTCAATTTTCTGAAAGATCTTGATCAGATGTGCCCAGTATCTAGGGATTACGTTGCTGTGGGGAGTGGAGTTGGAGTATAAATCCTTATTTATAAATTTGATTTGGGACCCTAATGAATAGAGTCCTTCATGGTGCCAGAATTGATTTAGGTCTTTACCAATCATAAAGGCTTTCAGCTTTTCTACCTGACATGCCTCAATCTTGGAGTTTACCTCCACCATGTTTAAACCCCCATCCGCCAACGGTAGTTGGAGCTTTTTTCTTCCAATTGCCTCGATCTTTTCCGGCAGCCAGAGGAATTTAAATAGTATGCTTTCTATTTCTTTGGTTGTTTTTGGCGAAATGATCTTTACTTTTGCATGGAAGGTTACTATAGACATTATAAGGGAGTTGATTACTAAAATTTTTCCATGCCATGTGAGCTGTCTGGGTTTTATAGAATTCAAGGTTCCAATCAGCTTGGTTTTTATTTCGTCCCATATTCTATCTATTTGTTTACGTCCAAATTTTATTCCAAGTATCTTTACTGTTTCTTTTATATATTTGTTGTATGGGGACCTGGTTATTAAATTTTGGGATGATTTTGTAATACATAATATTTCTGTCTTATCCTGATTAATTTGTTGTCCGGAAGCTAGTTGGAAGTTATATAGTTCTTGAAAGATTTGTGCAATTGAATTTTGGTCTCGTACAGCGAATGTGACGTCATCTGCAAACTGGTCCAATTTAAACTCATGACATCCGAGCTTTATTCCGCGTATGTTTGTATTTTCGCGTATTGATCTTGCCAGAGGTTCAACTACAACGGCGTAAAGGAGCATACTCAAGGGGCATCCTTGCTTTATGCCTCTCCTTATATTTATCTCCCTAGATAGTCTACCGTTTACGTCTACGATAGTTTTATTGTCGCGATACATATTTTTTATAGCTTTTAAAGACTTGTTCCCGAGTCCGATATATTGCAGGGTTCGAAATAGGAAATTGTGATTGACTCGATCAAATGCTTTAAGGTTATCAATTAGGACGATGGTTCCTGGTATTTCCTTTTGTTTACAATGCCTTATGACGGCATCGATGTTATAATGGATATCCGACATATTTCGATCCGGAAGGGAACATTTTTGGGTGGGACTTATAATTTTATTCAGTATAGGGGCCAAACGATTCACAATGATTTTGGAGATGATTTTGTAGTCCATATTAAGAGTGGTAATAGGTCGCCAGTTTTTTAGATCCGTCTCGTCGTTTTTCTTGTATAATAACTTTACCTTAGCAATAGATGATGATTTGGGAAATGGGCCGAAAAGTAATATATTATTTATTAGTTGTGTAAGCTGCGTTTTTATTATGTCCCAGAATGTAGTATAAAACTCTTTCGAAAGACCATCCATGCCGGGAGTTTTGTTGTTACGCAGTGATTGTATTGCATTGTAGATCTCTTCCCGGGTAACCGGTTGTTCAAGGAGGTTGTTGTCTTCTTCGGTTATTTGAGTTTGGCCTATTAATTTAAGATAGTATTTCTGGTGGCGTATATCTGGCTCATTTTCATTTTTCCACAGCTCTGTATAGAATTCTTCGATTACCGACATGACCCCGTCTTCGTTTGAGATCATTGTGTTGTGTTTGGATTTTAGTTTTTCTATAGTAGTTTGTTTCGCTCTTTGCTTTATTTTTGAGTAGAAAGTCCTTGTTGGTTTTTCATTTTCCTCTAAATTCTCCATATTAGCCATCAATAAATCCAATTGTTTACGCTCATCTAACATTAATTTGAGTTGTGCTTTCAGATTTCCAATCTTAATTACATTTTCCTTTAAGCCTTCATTGATGGTGACATCTATTTGTTTACGAATTCGGGCAATATTGTTTTTTTTGGCCAGGGTTTTGGTTTTAGAATAAGCACTCGAAACTTTTTTAATTTTGTTTTTTAAATAATCCCACCAATCTTGTATATTGTTGAAGTTCTCCATTTCGGCCAGAACATGTTCATATACGTTTTTTATAATATTAATAAAGATAGGGTCGTGGTAGAGCGTTAGGTTGTTCCGCCAGGTCCCTTTCCCCCAGCGGATTTTCTTGATTTGCTTTAATTTGATTGTGGGACAGAGCAGATGGTCAGCTATAGTGTTTGGTATGTGCCCGATATGTGATATCAAATGTTCCAGATTATATGAGTTGTAGATGTTGTCAATCCTGCGTCCTTGTTTTCCGCAATAATGAGTAAATATTTGTTTTTGGGGGTATTTTTTACGGTAGGTATCAAATATATTATTGTTTTGGATGAAACTTTTAAATATTTTCTCTGGCGGCCGTAGTTTGAAGTTTTTCGTAATTAACGTGTCGAGTGGTTCCAGAACGCAATTGAAATCCCCTACGATTAGTAGGTCGTATGAGTCGGTATAGTTGTTTAGGGTTGCCACCAATTTTTCAAAAAATTTAGTTTTCTCCGGTCCATTCTGAGCTGGTGCATATACGTTGAATATCTTGATTACATTATTGTCAACTTCAATTTCGATGCTATCCAGACGATGCGGTATATGAATTGTATATGTGGCCTGGATTATAGTATTTTGAAACTTTGTCATAATCAGAGTCCCTTGTCTAAAGGTAGTATAATAATTATCAAATTTGTCCAGCGTGTTCACGAATACATTATAACCCAAAGATTCCGCCCACTGCGCGATCGATGTTTTTTCTATTCTGTGCACCTCTTGCACACACAAGATATTAGGCCTCTCGTGTCCAATGAAATTTCTTAGAGTATCCAAGCGATGTTGAAAACCATTTGAATTTAAAGATACTATTTTGATTACTGCCATTGCACAAATTAAGTAAGTAATCAATTCAATATAACTGAGCTTTGTGGTAGCTGTTTACATAATTCGTACGTGTTTAACGAAACATAAAAATTTGGCACTCACGTCATTTCTTTTTCTTCAGTGTTTTTTTCTCCTCTGGAATCGTTGAGAACGACGACTCCGATGAAGTGCTTTGTCTTATCCTTTTATTATTATAATCCGTATTTTCCAAGTTCGAATCTGTTATTTCCACGATTTTTGATGATGTTTGGTTACTTTCCAAGTGTGCAGGGGCAGATAATATTTTATCTGGTGAATCGCTAAATAGTGAGTCGCTCGTCTCATAATTATGGATTAGCACTTTCACATATGCACTCCCTTTCTGAGGCGGTCGAAAAGGAGTGTTTCCAATTGTGGAGCTCTGTTTCAATTTCCTGGGTTGATCTTGTCGTTTTGGTGTTCCCTTAAGTTGTACGTCTTTTTTCTTTTGGTCCGTTTGTACGTCTCTATTTGATCGGTCTGGTTGTACGCCCTTTTGTATCGGATCTGGTTGTGCGTCATTTGAGTCGCAGTCAGGTTGCACGCCCTTCTTTGTTGTTACTAGTGGGCTTATGGCACTAGTGCCATCCTCGCATTCGGACCAGTCGCTAATTTCCCTTAATTCCGAAGATGATAAAGAGAATTCGCACACTGATTTTTCATTCGTTTCTTCTGTTGATTGACATGTAATCGCAAGAGACTTTTCAACCGGTTGTTGTGTACACTCAGGAACGTTTTGATTGGTCGGATTTAGATGATTACTTTTCGTTCTCGGTACGGCCCATGTGTTGTTATTCACGTTTCTAAGCGTGGGGAAATCTCTTTTCCTTTGATCGCAATCCCTTTGGAAGTGGCCCGATTGTTTACAATACCTACAGATTGCCTCATTCACGCATTCTGCGTAAGTGTGACCATTCTGCAGGCATTTGTTGCATTTCGGAACATATAGCTCCCTAGGCAGGTAGGTTTTGCATCTCCTGCCGTCGATGTTGAGATAATCCGGCAGGAGTTCTTTCTTAAAGTCCGCCATCATGAATGCGGTGTATCCGTTGTATATTTGGGTCCCTTTGTAATAATTCCGATATGCATTTTTGATATTTCCGCATCCTGTGCCGTGAATTATATCGGCAGCTTTTGGGAATGGTGTCTCATACGGTATATCCCGAATTGATATGCGGGTCGGCGGCTTATTTGGCAAGGTCACTTCTATTGTGGCATCTCCTGTTTTGATCTCTCCACCAGTGCTTTCAAGGAACCCTTCTCTGCAACATTTCCCATTGCTGTACGCAGCGAAAGATATAATCCAATTATTACGGCTAATTTCGTATAATCCTCTTATCTGGTCGCAGTAATCTCGCGTATCGGTGTTGGCACGTAAAATCTCCATGAGTCGGCCAAAGTCCATGTCGCAGTTGATCTTCATGTAGAGCGAGAGGGGTCTCTTGGTTGCTTGCGAGGTCTCGGTGGCCGATTGAGGTGTTTCGGTAGCAGACGGTTCTTCAGTGACGGTTTTTCTCGTTGCAGCAGCGGCGGCGTAATCCATCGTTGTCTTTGAGTTCATCGTCTTTTGGGCTGTTTGATCTAGCGCGGACTCGGGCCGGGCTCAGAAACCCACCTTAATAACAGCAATAATGATAAGCACTGTTTTGAATCTGATGCGATTACACAATCAATGCTATCAGGATTTGAATGACAACTGCAACGAGAAGATTGGGCATTAGCAAAGACAATATGGCCTTACGCTGCGCAGAAGTCGGCAACAACAGACGAGGCCGCCCATAGGATTAACTCGTTCGTCTGGCGCAAAGCCAAGAGAGGGCCAAACAAATTGAAATTTACCACGAGCTGGAACTACCAATATTAAATATTGAGTCACAGCCTAATCGAATAGTGAATGTTTCGTGGCTTACAGCTCGAGTTGAACCTATAATCAAACATCTGTAATGATTGCCACTGTATTGTGAAGCTCGTTGCACAATCCATTTTCATAATAGCAGTCTGGGAACGCAGTAGCGCACTTGCACGGGTTAACTCGTTTGTCCCGCAGAAAGTCTCAGAAAAGTAAGGGGTTAGCGGGAACACAATTTGATTTCGAGGTTGCACAATCCATTTTTATAATAGCAGTCTGGGAATGCAGTAGCGCACCAGCACGGGTTAACTCGTTTGTCCCGCAGAAAGTATCAGAAAAGTAAGGGGTTAGCAGGAACACATTTTGATTTCGAATTGCAAGATACAATATTAAATACCGAGCCACGGCTCAGAAACCCACCTTAATAACAGCCATAATGATAAGCACTGTTTTGAATCTGATGCGATTACACAATCAATGCTATCAGGATTTGAATGACAACTGCAACGAGAAGATTGGGCATTAGCAAAGACAATATGGCCTTACGCTGCGCAGAAGTCGGCAACAACAGACGAGGCCGCCCATAGGATTAACTCGTTCGTCTGGCGCAAAGCCAAGAGAGGGCCAAACAAATTGAAATTTACCACGAGCTGGAACTACCAATATTAAATATTGAGTCACAGCCTAATCGAATAGTGAATGTTTCGTGGCTTACAGCTCGAGTTGAACCTATAATCAAACATCTGTAATGATTGCCACTGTATTGTGAAGCTCGTTGCACAATCCATTTTCATAATAGCAGTCTGGGAACGCAGTAGCGCACTTGCACGGGTTAACTCGTTTGTCCCGCAGAAAGTCTCAGAAAAGTAAGGGGTTAGCGGGAACACAATTTGATTTCGAGGTTGCACAATCCATTTTTATAATAGCAGTCTGGGAATGCAGTAGTGCACCTGCACGGGTTAACTCGTTTGTCCCGCAGAAAGTATCAGAAAAGTAAGGGGTTAGCAGGAACACATTTTGATTTCGAATTGCAAGATACAATATTAAATACCGAGCCACGGCTCAGAAACCCATCTTAATAACAGCAATAATGATAAGTAATGTTTTGAATCTGATGCGATTACACAATCAATGCTATCAAGATTTGAATGACAACTGCAACGAGAATACTGGGCATTAGCAAAGACAATATGGCCTTACGCTGCGCAGAAGTCGACAACAACAGACGAGGCTGCCCATAGGATTAACTCGTTCGTCTGGCGCAAAGCCAAGAGAGGGTCAAACAAATTGAAATTTACTTCGAGCTGGAACTACCAATATTAAATATTGAGTCACAGCCTAATCGAATAGTGAATGTTTCGTGGCTTACAGCTCGAGTTGAACCTATAATCAAACATCTGTAATGATTGCCACTGTATTGTGAAGCTCGTTGCACAATCCATTTTTATAATAGCAGTCTGGGAATGCAGTAGTGCACCTGCACGTGTTAACTCGTTTGTCCCGCAGAAAGTATCAGAAAAGTAAGGGGTTAGCAGGAACACATTTTGATTTCGAATTGCAAGATACAATATGAAATACCGAGCCAAGGCTCAGAAAAACCCAACTTAATAACAGCAGTAATGATAAGCACTGTTTTGAATCTGATGCGATTACACAATCAATGCTATCAAGATTTGAATGACAACTGCAACGAGAAGATTGGGCATTAGCAAAGACAATATGGCCTTACGCTGCGCAGAAGTCGGCAACAACAGACGAGGCCGCCCATAGGATTAACTCGTTCGTCTGGCGCAAAGCAAAGAGAGGGCCAAACAAATTGAAATTTACTACGAGCTGGAACTACCAATATTAAATATTGAGTCACAGCCTAATCGAATAGTGAATGTTTCGTGGCTTACAGCTCGAGTTGAACCTATAATCAAACATCTGTAATGATTGCCACTGTATTGTGAAGCTCGTTGCACAATCCATTTTTATAATAACAGTCTGGGAATGCAGTAGTGCAGCTGCACGGGTTAACTCGTTTGTCCCGCAGAAAGTATCAGAAAAGTAAGGGGTTAGCAGGAACACATTTTGATTTCGAATTGCAAGATACAATATGAAATAACGAGTCACGGCTCAGGAACCCACCTTAATAACAGCAATAATGATAACCACTGTTTTGAATCTGATCCGATTACACAATCAATGCTATCAAGATTTGAATGACAACTGCAACGAGAAGATTGGGCATTAGCAAAGACAATATGGCCTTACGCTGCGCAGAAGTCGGCAACAACAGACGAGGCCGCCCATAGGATTAACTCGTTCGTTTGGCGCAAAGCCAAGAGAGGGCCAAACAAATTGAAATTTACTACGAGCTGGAACTACCAATATTAGATATTGAGTCACAGCCTAATCGAATAGTGAATGCTTCGTGGCTTACAGCTCGAGTTGAACCTATAATCAAACATCTGTAATGATTGCCACTGTATTGTGAAGCTCGTTGCACAATCCATTTTCATAATAGCAGTCTGGGAACGCAGTAGCGCACTTGCGCGGGTTAACTCGTTTGTCCCGCAGAAAGTCTCAGAAAAGTAAGGGGTTAGCGGGAACACAATTTGATTTCGAGGTTGCACAATCCATTTTTATAATAGCAGTCTGGGAATGCAGTAGCGCACCTGCACGGGTTAACTCGTTTGTCCCGCAGAAAGTATCAGAAAAGTAAGGGGTTAGCAGGAACACATTTTGATTTCGAATTGCAAGATACAATATGAAATACTTTTTTTTTTTTTTTTTTTCTTATTGGCGGATCAGAAGTTTTTTCAAACTCGGATCAGTGTCTTTAAGACACGTCATATCCGAGTTATATCGGTCAATCGCTTCATAAGCATGCTACTGCAAGCAGTAGTCATACACTTCCGGGGGCTTCAGTAAGTGCCGCGCACCAGCAAGACACGGACTTCCACCCCAGGCTTCTACATATGCAATGCATATACTTCAACCCGGGGCTTCCGTCTATGCCATGCAGGGCAGCTTCGGCCACCCCGGCTTCCGTACATACCGCGTATAACGCAGCATGACATCCACCGAGTAGCTCCCGATTCATCATTTCCGCTGTATTGGATGGTATTATCGGGGTTAAGAATAAATTTCGTCGAGCAGTTTTGAATTTTGGTTCGGTCTACCATTTATGGTGGCTGATTAAAAGTTTCCAAGTTGCTATTTTATTTTGCTAGACCGTCAGATAGCCGTTTAGTATTTCCTTCCAGTTACTCCTTAGTCCTAAAGGTTGCACGTCATTGAATTTATGTTCTATCATTATGAAGAATTCCATGATTTGGGTTACAGTTTTGGATATCATGTTATTGTCCGTGGGGGCAAGATATCGATCCAGGGTGTCTAGTTGTAGTTTTAATTTAATTATGTTCTTTTTCAGTAAAACAAAGGCTTTGGTCACAGCAATTTGATGTGGGCCGTTGTAACTATTATAAAAAATCTGATCTTTATTTATGATAATTTGGGTGTCCAGTATGGCATTGAGGCAATTTAAGATTTCTGTAATATAACTACCAGTTGTTTTACAATTGAGGAAGATGTGCTTGGTGTTGTCCGATTTGTCCATGCATAACTTACAGTTTAGAATTTTTAGTTTGCCCGATGGGTTGAACCGGATCGTCATCCCCCGCTTCTTTTCCCCGAAGATGTATCCATTCCGGGTGATTCGATAGGAGACAATTCTTCCTACATTTGATATGTAGCTTGTGTTGAAGAGGTGTACTTGCTCCCAGTTTATAGCTACTTGTTGTGGTGGCTGTTCTCGTAACTGTTGTCTAGTATATTCTTTAAGTGATTGGTATATGTCTCTATGCCTTGCTGTTATCCACTGGTCACGAGTGAGGTCAATTTTCTGAAAGATCTTGATCAGATGTGCCCAGTATCTAGGGATTACGTTGCTGTGGGGAGTGGAGTTGGAGTATAAATCCTTATTTATAAATTTGATTTGGGACCCTAATGAATAGAGTCCTTCATGGTGCCAGAATTGATTTAGGTCTTTACCAATCATAAAGGCTTTCAGCTTTTCTACCTGACATGCCTCAATCTTGGAGTTTACCTCCACCATGTTTAAACCCCCATCCGCCAACGGTAGTTGGAGCTTTTTTCTTCCAATTGCCTCGATCTTTTCCGGCAGCCAGAGGAATTTAAATAGTATGCTTTCTATTTCTTTGGTTGTTTTTGGCGAAATGATCTTTACTTTTGCATGGAAGGTTACTATAGACATTATAAGGGAGTTGATTACTAAAATTTTTCCATGCCATGTGAGCTGTCTGGGTTTTATAGAATTCAAGGTTCCAATCAGCTTGGTTTTTATTTCGTCCCATATTCTATCTATTTGTTTACGTCCAAATTTTATTCCAAGTATCTTTACTGTTTCTTTTATATATTTGTTGTATGGGGACCTGGTTATTAAATTTTGGGATGATTTTGTAATACATAATATTTCTGTCTTATCCTGATTAATTTGTTGTCCGGAAGCTAGTTGGAAGTTATATAGTTCTTGAAAGATTTGTGCAATTGAATTTTGGTCTCGTACAGCGAATGTGACGTCATCTGCAAACTGGTCCAATTTAAACTCATGACATCCGAGCTTTATTCCGCGTATGTTTGTATTTTCGCGTATTGATCTTGCCAGAGGTTCAACTACAACGGCGTAAAGGAGCATACTCAAGGGGCATCCTTGCTTTATGCCTCTCCTTATATTTATCTCCCTAGATAGTCTACCGTTTACGTCTACGATAGTTTTATTGTCGCGATACATATTTTTTATAGCTTTTAAAGACTTGTTCCCGAGTCCGATATATTGCAGGGTTCGAAATAGGAAATTGTGATTGACTCGATCAAATGCTTTAAGGTTATCAATTAGGACGATGGTTCCTGGTATTTCCTTTTGTTTACAATGCCTTATGACGGCATCGATGTTATAATGGATATCCGACATATTTCGATCCGGAAGGGAACATTTTTGGGTGGGACTTATAATTTTATTCAGTATAGGGGCCAAACGATTCACAATGATTTTGGAGATGATTTTGTAGTCCATATTAAGAGTGGTAATAGGTCGCCAGTTTTTTAGATCCGTCTCGTCGTTTTTCTTGTATAATAACTTTACCTTAGCAATAGATGATGATTTGGGAAATGGGCCGAAAAGTAATATATTATTTATTAGTTGTGTAAGCTGCGTTTTTATTATGTCCCAGAATGTAGTATAAAACTCTTTCGAAAGACCATCCATGCCGGGAGTTTTGTTGTTACGCAGTGATTGTATTGCATTGTAGATCTCTTCCCGGGTAACCGGTTGTTCAAGGAGGTTGTTGTCTTCTTCGGTTATTTGAGTTTGGCCTATTAATTTAAGATAGTATTTCTGGTGGCGTATATCTGGCTCATTTTCATTTTTCCACAGCTCTGTATAGAATTCTTCGATTACCGACATGACCCCGTCTTCGTTTGAGATCATTGTGTTGTGTTTGGATTTTAGTTTTTCTATAGTAGTTTGTTTCGCTCTTTGCTTTATTTTTGAGTAGAAAGTCCTTGTTGGTTTTTCATTTTCCTCTAAATTCTCCATATTAGCCATCAATAAATCCAATTGTTTACGCTCATCTAACATTAATTTGAGTTGTGCTTTCAGATTTCCAATCTTAATTACATTTTCCTTTAAGCCTTCATTGATGGTGACATCTATTTGTTTACGAATTCGGGCAATATTGTTTTTTTTGGCCAGGGTTTTGGTTTTAGAATAAGCACTCGAAACTTTTTTAATTTTGTTTTTTAAATAATCCCACCAATCTTGTATATTGTTGAAGTTCTCCATTTCGGCCAGAACATGTTCATATACGTTTTTTATAATATTAATAAAGATAGGGTCGTGGTAGAGCGTTAGGTTGTTCCGCCAGGTCCCTTTCCCCCAGCGGATTTTCTTGATTTGCTTTAATTTGATTGTGGGACAGAGCAGATGGTCAGCTATAGTGTTTGGTATGTGCCCGATATGTGATATCAAATGTTCCAGATTATATGAGTTGTAGATGTTGTCAATCCTGCGTCCTTGTTTTCCGCAATAATGAGTAAATATTTGTTTTTGGGGGTATTTTTTACGGTAGGTATCAAATATATTATTGTTTTGGATGAAACTTTTAAATATTTTCTCTGGCGGCCGTAGTTTGAAGTTTTTCGTAATTAACGTGTCGAGTGGTTCCAGAACGCAATTGAAATCCCCTACGATTAGTAGGTCGTATGAGTCGGTATAGTTGTTTAGGGTTGCCACCAATTTTTCAAAAAATTTAGTTTTCTCCGGTCCATTCTGAGCTGGTGCATATACGTTGAATATCTTGATTACATTATTGTCAACTTCAATTTCGATGCTATCCAGACGATGCGGTATATGAATTGTATATGTGGCCTGGATTATAGTATTTTGAAACTTTGTCATAATCAGAGTCCCTTGTCTAAAGGTAGTATAATAATTATCAAATTTGTCCAGCGTGTTCACGAATACATTATAACCCAAAGATTCCGCCCACTGCGCGATCGATGTTTTTTCTATTCTGTGCACCTCTTGCACACACAAGATATTAGGCCTCTCGTGTCCAATGAAATTTCTTAGAGTATCCAAGCGATGTTGAAAACCATTTGAATTTAAAGATACTATTTTGATTACTGCCATTGCACAAATTAAGTAAGTAATCAATTCAATATAACTGAGCTTTGTGGTAGCTGTTTACATAATTCGTACGTGTTTAACGAAACATAAAAATTTGGCACTCACGTCATTTCTTTTTCTTCAGTGTTTTTTTCTCCTCTGGAATCGTTGAGAACGACGACTCCGATGAAGTGCTTTGTCTTATCCTTTTATTATTATAATCCGTATTTTCCAAGTTCGAATCTGTTATTTCCACGATTTTTGATGATGTTTGGTTACTTTCCAAGTGTGCAGGGGCAGATAATATTTTATCTGGTGAATCGCTAAATAGTGAGTCGCTCGTCTCATAATTATGGATTAGCACTTTCACATATGCACTCCCTTTCTGAG
Source organism: Styela clava (assembly GCF_964204865.1). NCBI lineage: Eukaryota > Metazoa > Chordata > Ascidiacea > Stolidobranchia > Styelidae > Styela > Styela clava. Next base: position 7,931,813 of record NC_135254.1, read on the forward strand.
GCGGTCGAAAAGGAGTGTTTCCAATTGTGGAGCTCTGTTTCAATTTCCTGGGTTGATCTTGTCGTTTTGGTGTTCCCTTAAGTTGTACGTCTTTTTTCTTTTGGTCCGTTTGTACGTCTCTATTTGATCGGTCTGGTTGTACGCCCTTTTGTATCGGATCTGGTTGTGCGTCATTTGAGTCGCAGTCAGGTTGCACGCCCTTCTTTGTTGTTACTAGTGGGCTTATGGCACTAGTGCCATCCTCGCATTCGGACCAGTCGCTAATTTCCCTTAATTCCGAAGATGATAAAGAGAATTCGCACACTGATTTTTCATTCGTTTCTTCTGTTGATTGACATGTAATCGCAAGAGACTTTTCAACCGGTTGTTGTGTACACTCAGGAACGTTTTGATTGGTCGGATTTAGATGATTACTTTTCGTTCTCGGTACGGCCCATGTGTTGTTATTCACGTTTCTAAGCGTGGGGAAATCTCTTTTCCTTTGATCGCAATCCCTTTGGAAGTGGCCCGATTGTTTACAATACCTACAGATTGCCTCATTCACGCATTCTGCGTAAGTGTGACCATTCTGCAGGCATTTGTTGCATTTCGGAACATATAGCTCCCTAGGCAGGTAGGTTTTGCATCTCCTGCCGTCGATGTTGAGATAATCCGGCAGGAGTTCTTTCTTAAAGTCCGCCATCATGAATGCGGTGTATCCGTTGTATATTTGGGTCCCTTTGTAATAATTCCGATATGCATTTTTGATATTTCCGCATCCTGTGCCGTGAATTATATCGGCAGCTTTTGGGAATGGTGTCTCATACGGTATATCCCGAATTGATATGCGGGTCGGCGGCTTATTTGGCAAGGTCACTTCTATTGTGGCATCTCCTGTTTTGATCTCTCCACCAGTGCTTTCAAGGAACCCTTCTCTGCAACATTTCCCATTGCTGTACGCAGCGAAAGATATAATCCAATTATTACGGCTAATTTCGTATAATCCTCTTATCTGGTCGCAGTAATCTCGCGTATCGGTGTTGGCACGTAAAATCTCCATGAGTCGGCCAAAGTCCATGTCGCAGTTGATCTTCATGTAGAGCGAGAGGGGTCTCTTGGTTGCTTGCGAGGTCTCGGTGGCCGATTGAGGTGTTTCGGTAGCAGACGGTTCTTCAGTGACGGTTTTTCTCGTTGCAGCAGCGGCGGCGTAATCCATCGTTGTCTTTGAGTTCATCGTCTTTTGGGCTGTTTGATCTAGCGCGGACTCGGGCCGGGCTCAGAAACCCACCTTAATAACAGCAATAATGATAAGCACTGTTTTGAATCTGATGCGATTACACAATCAATGCTATCAGGATTTGAATGACAACTGCAACGAGAAGATTGGGCATTAGCAAAGATGGCCTTACGCTGCGCAGAAGTCGGCAACAACAGACGAGGCCGCCCATAGGATTAACTCGTTCGTCTGGCGCCAAGCCAAGAGAGGGCCAAACAAATTGAAATTTACTACGAGCTGGAACTACCAATATTAAATATTGAGGGACAGCCTAATCGAATAGTGAATGTTTCGTGGCTTACAGCTCGAGTTGAACCTATAATCAAACATCTGTAATGATTGCCACTGTATTGTGACGCTCGTTGCACAATCCATTTTCATAATAGCAGTCTGGGAACGCAGTAGCGCACTTGCACGGGTTAACTCGTTTGTCCCGCAGAAAGTCTCAGAAAAGTAAGGGGTTAGCAGGAACACATTTTGATTTCGAATTGCAAGATACAATATTAAATACTTTTTTTTTTTTTTTTTTTTTTTTTTTTTTTTTGTTGGCGGATCAGAAGTTTTTTCAAACTCGGATCAGTGTCTTTAAGACACGTCATATCCGAGTTATATCGGTCAATCGCTTCATAAGCATGCTACTGCAAGCAGTAGTCATACACTTCCGGGGGCTTCAGTAAGTGCCGCGCACCAGCAAGACACGGACTTCCACCCCAGGCTTCTACATATGCAATGCATATACTTCAACCCGGGGCTTCCGTCTATGCCATGCAGGGCAGGGCACAACTTCGGCCACCCCGGCTTCCGTACATACCGCGTATAACGCAGCATGACATCCACCGAGTAGCTCCCGATTCATCATTTCCGCTGTATTGGATGGTATTATCGGGGTTAAGAATAAATTTCGTCGAGCAGTTTTGAATTTTGGTTCGGTCTACCATTTATGGTGGCTGATTAAAAGTTTCCAAGTTGCTATTTTATTTTGCTAGACCGTCAGATAGCCGTTTAGTATTTCCTTCCAGTTACTCCTTAGTCCTAAAGGTTGCACGTCATTGAATTTATGTTCTATCATTATGAAGAATTCCATGATTTGGGTTACAGTTTTGGATATCATGTTATTGTCCGTGGGGGCAAGATATCGATCCAGGGTGTCTAGTTGTAGTTTTAATTTAATTATGTTCTTTTTCAGTAAAACAAAGGCTTTGGTCACAGCAATTTGATGTGGGCCGTTGTAACTATTATAAAAAATCTGATCTTTATTTATGATAATTTGGGTGTCCAGTATGGCATTGAGGCAATTTAAGATTTCTGTAATATAACTACCAGTTGTTTTACAATTGAGGAAGATGTGCTTGGTGTTGTCCGATTTGTCCATGCATAACTTACAGTTTAGAATTTTTAGTTTGCCCGATGGGTTGAACCGGATCGTCATCCCCCGCTTCTTTTCCCCGAAGATGTATCCATTCCGGGTGATTCGATAGGAGACAATTCTTTCTACATTTGATATGTAGCTTGTGTTGAAGAGGTGTACTTGCTCCCAGTTTATAGCTACTTGTTGTGGTGGCTGTTCTCGTAACTGTTGTCTAGTATATTCTTTAAGTGATTGGTATATGTCTCTATGCCTTGCTGTTATCCACTGGTCACGAGTGAGGTCAATTTTCTGAAAGATCTTGATCAGATGTGCCCAGTATCTAGGGATTACGTTGCTGTGGGGAGTGGAGTTGGAGTATAAATCCTTATTTATAAATTTGATTTGGGACCCTAATGAATAGAGTCCTTCATGGTGCCAGAATTGATTTAGGTCTTTACCAATCATAAAGGCTTTCAGCTTTTCTACCTGACATGCCTCAATCTTGGAGTTTACCTCCACCATGTTTAAACCCCCATCCGCCAACGGTAGTTGGAGCTTTTTTCTTCCAATTGCCTCGATCTTTTCCGGCAGCCAGAGGAATTTAAATAGTATGCTTTCTATTTCTTTGGTTGTTTTTGGCGAAATGATCTTTACTTTTGCATGGAAGGTTACTATAGACATTATAAGGGAGTTGATTACTAAAATTTTTCCATGCCATGTGAGCTGTCTGGGTTTTATAGAATTCAAGGTTCCAATCAGCTTGGTTTTTATTTCGTCCCATATTCTATCTATTTGTTTACGTCCAAATTTTATTCCAAGTATCTTTACTGTTTCTTTTATATATTTGTTGTATGGGGACCTGGTTATTAAATTTTGGGATGATTTTGTAATACATAATATTTCTGTCTTATCCTGATTAATTTGTTGTCCGGAAGCTAGTTGGAAGTTATATAGTTCTTGAAAGATTTGTGCAATTGAATTTTGGTCTCGTACAGCGAATGTGACGTCATCTGCAAACTGGTCCAATTTAAACTCATGACATCCGAGCTTTATTCCGCGTATGTTTGTATTTTCGCGTATTGATCTTGCCAGAGGTTCAACTACAACGGCGTAAAGGAGCATACTCAAGGGGCATCCTTGCTTTATGCCTCTCCTTATATTTATCTCCCTAGATAGTCTACCGTTTACGTCTACGATAGTTTTATTGTCGCGATACATATTTTTTATAGCTTTTAAAGACTTGTTCCCGAGTCCGATATATTGCAGGGTTCGAAATAGGAAATTGTGATTGACTCGATCAAATGCTTTAAGGTTATCAATTAGGACGATGGTTCCTGGTATTTCCTTTTGTTTACAATGCCTTATGACGGCATCGATGTTATAATGGATATCCGACATATTTCGATCCGGAAGGGAACATTTTTGGGTGGGACTTATAATTTTATTCAGTATAGGGGCCAAACGATTCACAATGATTTTGGAGATGATTTTGTAGTCCATATTAAGAGTGGTAATAGGTCGCCAGTTTTTTAGATCCGTCTCGTCGTTTTTCTTGTATAATAACTTTACCTTAGCAATAGATGATGATTTGGGAAATGGGCCGAAAAGTAATATATTATTTATTAGTTGTGTAAGCTGCGTTTTTATTATGTCCCAGAATGTAGTATAAAACTCTTTCGAAAGACCATCCATGCCGGGAGTTTTGTTGTTACGCAGTGATTGTATTGCATTGTAGATCTCTTCCCGGGTAACCGGTTGTTCAAGGAGGTTGTTGTCTTCTTCGGTTATTTGAGTTTGGCCTATTAATTTAAGATAGTATTTCTGGTGGCGTATATCTGGCTCATTTTCATTTTTCCACAGCTCTGTATAGAATTCTTCGATTACCGACATGACCCCGTCTTCGTTTGAGATCATTGTGTTGTGTTTGGATTTTAGTTTTTCTATAGTAGTTTGTTTCGCTCTTTGCTTTATTTTTGAGTAGAAAGTCCTTGTTGGTTTTTCATTTTCCTCTAAATTCTCCATATTAGCCATCAATAAATCCAATTGTTTACGCTCATCTAACATTAATTTGAGTTGTGCTTTCAGATTTCCAATCTTAATTACATTTTCCTTTAAGCCTTCATTGATGGTGACATCTATTTGTTTACGAATTCGGGCAATATTGTTTTTTTTGGCCAGGGTTTTGGTTTTAGAATAAGCACTCGAAACTTTTTTAATTTTGTTTTTTAAATAATCCCACCAATCTTGTATATTGTTGAAGTTCTCCATTTCGGCCAGAACATGTTCATATACGTTTTTTATAATATTAATAAAGATAGGGTCGTGGTAGAGCGTTAGGTTGTTCCGCCAGGTCCCTTTCCCCCAGCGGATTTTCTTGATTTGCTTTAATTTGATTGTGGGACAGAGCAGATGGTCAGCTATAGTGTTTGGTATGTGCCCGATATGTGATATCAAATGTTCCAGATTATATGAGTTGTAGATGTTGTCAATCCTGCGTCCTTGTTTTCCGCAATAATGAGTAAATATTTGTTTTTGGGGGTATTTTTTACGGTAGGTATCAAATATATTATTGTTTTGGATGAAACTTTTAAATATTTTCTCTGGCGGCCGTAGTTTGAAGTTTTTCGTAATTAACGTGTCGAGTGGTTCCAGAACGCAATTGAAATCCCCTACGATTAGTAGGTCGTATGAGTCGGTATAGTTGTTTAGGGTTGCCACCAATTTTTCAAAAAATTTAGTTTTCTCCGGTCCATTCTGAGCTGGTGCATATACGTTGAATATCTTGATTACATTATTGTCAACTTCAATTTCGATGCTATCCAGACGATGCGGTATATGAATTGTATATGTGGCCTGGATTATAGTATTTTGAAACTTTGTCATAATCAGAGTCCCTTGTCTAAAGGTAGTATAATAATTATCAAATTTGTCCAGCGTGTTCACGAATACATTATAACCCAAAGATTCCGCCCACTGCGCGATCGATGTTTTTTCTATTCTGTGCACCTCTTGCACACACAAGATATTAGGCCTCTCGTGTCCAATGAAATTTCTTAGAGTATCCAAGCGATGTTGAAAACCATTTGAATTTAAAGATACTATTTTGATTACTGCCATTGCACAAATTAAGTAAGTAATCAATTCAATATAACTGAGCTTTGTGGTAGCTGTTTACATAATTCGTACGTGTTTAACGAAACATAAAAATTTGGCACTCACGTCATTTCTTTTTCTTCAGTGTTTTTTTCTCCTCTGGAATCGTTGAGAACGACGACTCCGATGAAGTGCTTTGTCTTATCCTTTTATTATTATAATCCGTATTTTCCAAGTTCGAATCTGTTATTTCCACGATTTTTGATGATGTTTGGTTACTTTCCAAGTGTGCAGGGGCAGATAATATTTTATCTGGTGAATCGCTAAATAGTGAGTCGCTCGTCTCATAATTATGGATTAGCACTTTCACATATGCACTCCCTTTCTGAGGCGGTCGAAAAGGAGTGTTTCCAATTGTGGAGCTCTGTTTCAATTTCCTGGGTTGATCTTGTCGTTTTGGTGTTCCCTTAAGTTGTACGTCTTTTTTCTTTTGGTCCGTTTGTACGTCTCTATTTGATCGGTCTGGTTGTACGCCCTTTTGTATCGGATCTGGTTGTGCGTCATTTGAGTCGCAGTCAGGTTGCACGCCCTTCTTTGTTGTTACTAGTGGGCTTATGGCACTAGTGCCATCCTCGCATTCGGACCAGTCGCTAATTTCCCTTAATTCCGAAGATGATAAAGAGAATTCGCACACTGATTTTTCATTCGTTTCTTCTGTTGATTGACATGTAATCGCAAGAGACTTTTCAACCGGTTGTTGTGTACACTCAGGAACGTTTTGATTGGTCGGATTTAGATGATTACTTTTCGTTCTCGGTACGGCCCATGTGTTGTTATTCACGTTTCTAAGCGTGGGGAAATCTCTTTTCCTTTGATCGCAATCCCTTTGGAAGTGGCCCGATTGTTTACAATACCTACAGATTGCCTCATTCACGCATTCTGCGTAAGTGTGACCATTCTGCAGGCATTTGTTGCATTTCGGAACATATAGCTCCCTAGGCAGGTAGGTTTTGCATCTCCTGCCGTCGATGTTGAGATAATCCGGCAGGAGTTCTTTCTTAAAGTCCGCCATCATGAATGCGGTGTATCCGTTGTATATTTGGGTCCCTTTGTAATAATTCCGATATGCATTTTTGATATTTCCGCATCCTGTGCCGTGAATTATATCGGCAGCTTTTGGGAATGGTGTCTCATACGGTATATCCCGAATTGATATGCGGGTCGGCGGCTTATTTGGCAAGGTCACTTCTATTGTGGCATCTCCTGTTTTGATCTCTCCACCAGTGCTTTCAAGGAACCCTTCTCTGCAACATTTCCCATTGCTGTACGCAGCGAAAGATATAATCCAATTATTACGGCTAATTTCGTATAATCCTCTTATCTGGTCGCAGTAATCTCGCGTATCGGTGTTGGCACGTAAAATCTCCATGAGTCGGCCAAAGTCCATGTCGCAGTTGATCTTCATGTAGAGCGAGAGGGGTCTCTTGGTTGCTTGCGAGGTCTCGGTGGCCGATTGAGGTGTTTCGGTAGCAGACGGTTCTTCAGTGACGGTTTTTCTCGTTGCAGCAGCGGCGGCGTAATCCATCGTTGTCTTTGAGTTCATCGTCTTTTGGGCTGTTTGATCTAGCGCGGACTCGGGCCGGGCTCAGAAACCCACCTTAATAACAGCAATAATGATAAGCACTGTTTTGAATCTGATGCGATTACACAATCAATGCTATCAGGATTTGAATGACAACTGCAACGAGAAGATTGGGCATTAGCAAAGATGGCCTTACGCTGCGCAGAAGTCGGCAACAACAGACGAGGCCGCCCATAGGATTAACTCGTTCGTCTGGCGCCAAGCCAAGAGAGGGCCAAACAAATTGAAATTTACTACGAGCTGGAACTACCAATATTAAATATTGAGGGACAGCCTAATCGAATAGTGAATGTTTCGTGGCTTACAGCTCGAGTTGAACCTATAATCAAACATCTGTAATGATTGCCACTGTATTGTGACGCTCGTTGCACAATCCATTTTCATAATAGCAGTCTGGGAACGCAGTAGCGCACTTGCACGGGTTAACTCGTTTGTCCCGCAGAAAGTCTCAGAAAAGTAAGGGGTTAGCAGGAACACATTTTGATTTCGAATTGCAAGATACAATATTAAATACTTTTTTTTTTTTCACGTCATATCCGAGTTATATCGGTCAATCGCTTCATAAGCATGCTACTGCAAGCAGTAGTCATACACTTCCGGGGGCTTCAGTAAGTGCCGCGCACCAGCAAGACACGGACTTCCACCCCAGGCTTCTACATATGCAATGCATATACTTCAACCCGGGGCTTCCGTCTATGCCATGCAGGGCAGGGCACAACTTCGGCCACCCCGGCTTCCGTACATACCGCGTATAACGCAGCATGACATCCACCGAGTAGCTCCCGATTCATCATTTCCGCTGTATTGGATGGTATTATCGGGGTTAAGAATAAATTTCGTCGAGCAGTTTTGAATTTTGGTTCGGTCTACCATTTATGGTGGCTGATTAAAAGTTTCCAAGTTGCTATTTTATTTTGCTAGACCGTCAGATAGCCGTTTAGTATTTCCTTCCAGTTACTCCTTAGTCCTAAAGGTTGCACGTCATTGAATTTATGTTCTATCATTATGAAGAATTCCATGATTTGGGTTACAGTTTTGGATATCATGTTATTGTCCGTGGGGGCAAGATATCGATCCAGGGTGTCTAGTTGTAGTTTTAATTTAATTATGTTCTTTTTCAGTAAAACAAAGGCTTTGGTCACAGCAATTTGATGTGGGCCGTTGTAACTATTATAAAAAATCTGATCTTTATTTATGATAATTTGGGTGTCCAGTATGGCATTGAGGCAATTTAAGATTTCTGTAATATAACTACCAGTTGTTTTACAATTGAGGAAGATGTGCTTGGTGTTGTCCGATTTGTCCATGCATAACTTACAGTTTAGAATTTTTAGTTTGCCCGATGGGTTAAACCGGATCGTCATCCCCCGCTTCTTTTCCCCGAAGATGTATCCATTCCGGGTGATTCGATAGGAGACAATTCTTTCTACATTTGATATGTAGCTTGTGTTGAAGAGGTGTACTTGCTCCCAGTTTATAGCTACTTGTTGTGGTGGCTGTTCTCGTAACTGTTGTCTAGTATATTCTTTAAGTGATTGGTATATGTCTCTATGCCTTGCTGTTATCCACTGGTCACGAGTGAGGTCAATTTTCTGAAAGATCTTGATCAGATGTGCCCAGTATCTAGGGATTACGTTGCTGTGGGGAGTGGAGTTGGAGTATAAATCCTTATTTATAAATTTGATTTGGGACCCTAATGAATAGAGTCCTTCATGGTGCCAGAATTGATTTAGGTCTTTACCAATCATAAAGGCTTTCAGCTTTTCTACCTGACATGCCTCAATCTTGGAGTTTACCTCCACCATGTTTAAACCCCCATCCGCCAACGGTAGTTGGAGCTTTTTTCTTCCAATTGCCTCGATCTTTTCCGGCAGCCAGAGGAATTTAAATAGTATGCTTTCTATTTCTTTGGTTGTTTTTGGCGAAATGATCTTTACTTTTGCATGGAAGGTTACTATAGACATTATAAGGGAGTTGATTACTAAAATTTTTCCATGCCATGTGAGCTGTCTGGGTTTTATAGAATTCAAGGTTCCAATCAGCTTGGTTTTTATTTCGTCCCATATTCTATCTATTTGTTTACGTCCAAATTTTATTCCAAGTATCTTTACTGTTTCTTTTATATATTTGTTGTATGGGGACCTGGTTATTAAATTTTGGGATGATTTTGTAATACATAATATTTCTGTCTTATCCTGATTAATTTGTTGTCCGGAAGCTAGTTGGAAGTTATATAGTTCTTGAAAGATTTGTGCAATTGAATTTTGGTCTCGTACAGCGAATGTGACGTCATCTGCAAACTGGTCCAATTTAAACTCATGACATCCGAGCTTTATTCCGCGTATGTTTGTATTTTCGCGTATTGATCTTGCCAGAGGTTCAACTACAACGGCGTAAAGGAGCATACTCAAGGGGCATCCTTGCTTTATGCCTCTCCTTATATTTATCTCCCTAGATAGTCTACCGTTTACGTCTACGATAGTTTTATTGTCGCGATACATATTTTTTATAGCTTTTAAAGACTTGTTCCCGAGTCCGATATATTGCAGGGTTCGAAATAGGAAATTGTGATTGACTCGATCAAATGCTTTAAGGTTATCAATTAGGACGATGGTTCCTGGTATTTCCTTTTGTTTACAATGCCTTATGACGGCATCGATGTTATAATGGATATCCGACATATTTCGATCCGGAAGGGAACATTTTTGGGTGGGACTTATAATTTTATTCAGTATAGGGGCCAAACGATTCACAATGATTTTGGAGATGATTTTGTAGTCCATATTAAGAGTGGTAATAGGTCGCCAGTTTTTTAGATCCGTCTCGTCGTTTTTCTTGTATAATAACTTTACCTTAGCAATAGATGATGATTTGGGAAATGGGCCGAAAAGTAATATATTATTTATTAGTTGTGTAAGCTGCGTTTTTATTATGTCCCAGAATGTAGTATAAAACTCTTTCGAAAGACCATCCATGCCGGGAGTTTTGTTGTTACGCAGTGATTGTATTGCATTGTAGATCTCTTCCCGGGTAACCGGTTGTTCAAGGAGGTTGTTGTCTTCTTCGGTTATTTGAGTTTGGCCTATTAATTTAAGATAGTATTTCTGGTGGCGTATATCTGGCTCATTTTCATTTTTCCACAGCTCTGTATAGAATTCTTCGATTACCGACATGACCCCGTCTTCGTTTGAGATCATTGTGTTGTGTTTGGATTTTAGTTTTTCTATAGTAGTTTGTTTCGCTCTTTGCTTTATTTTTGAGTAGAAAGTCCTTGTTGGTTTTTCATTTTCCTCTAAATTCTCCATATTAGCCATCAATAAATCCAATTGTTTACGCTCATCTAACATTAATTTGAGTTGTGCTTTCAGATTTCCAATCTTAATTACATTTTCCTTTAAGCCTTCATTGATGGTGACATCTATTTGTTTACGAATTCGGGCAATATTGTTTTTTTTGGCCAGGGTTTTGGTTTTAGAATAAGCACTCGAAACTTTTTTAATTTTGTTTTTTAAATAATCCCACCAATCTTGTATATTGTTGAAGTTCTCCATTTCGGCCAGAACATGTTCATATACGTTTTTTATAATATTAATAAAGATAGGGTCGTGGTAGAGCGTTAGGTTGTTCCGCCAGGTCCCTTTCCCCCAGCGGATTTTCTTGATTTGCTTTAATTTGATTGTGGGACAGAGCAGATGGTCAGCTATAGTGTTTGGTATGTGCCCGATATGTGATATCAAATGTTCCAGATTATATGAGTTGTAGATGTTGTCAATCCTGCGTCCTTGTTTTCCGCAATAATGAGTAAATATTTGTTTTTGGGGGTATTTTTTACGGTAGGTATCAAATATATTATTGTTTTGGATGAAACTTTTAAATATTTTCTCTGGCGGCCGTAGTTTGAAGTTTTTCGTAATTAACGTGTCGAGTGGTTCCAGAACGCAATTGAAATCCCCTACGATTAGTAGGTCGTATGAGTCGGTATAGTTGTTTAGGGTTGCCACCAATTTTTCAAAAAATTTAGTTTTCTCCGGTCCATTCTGAGCTGGTGCATATACGTTGAATATCTTGATTACATTATTGTCAACTTCAATTTCGATGCTATCCAGACGATGCGGTATATGAATTGTATATGTGGCCTGGATTATAGTATTTTGAAACTTTGTCATAATCAGAGTCCCTTGTCTAAAGGTAGTATAATAATTATCAAATTTGTCCAGCGTGTTCACGAATACATTATAACCCAAAGATTCCGCCCACTGCGCGATCGATGTTTTTTCTATTCTGTGCACCTCTTGCACACACAAGATATTAGGCCTCTCGTGTCCAATGAAATTTCTTAGAGTATCCAAGCGATGTTGAAAACCATTTGAATTTAAAGATACTATTTTGATTACTGCCATTGCACAAATTAAGTAAGTAATCAATTCAATATAACTGAGCTTTGTGGTAGCTGTTTACATAATTCGTACGTGTTTAACGAAACATAAAAATTTGGCACTCACGTCATTTCTTTTTCTTCAGTGTTTTTTTCTCCTCTGGAATCGTTGAGAACGACGACTCCGATGAAGTGCTTTGTCTTATCCTTTTATTATTATAATCCGTATTTTCCAAGTTCGAATCTGTTATTTCCACGATTTTTGATGATGTTTGGTTACTTTCCAAGTGTGCAGGGGCAGATAATATTTTATCTGGTGAATCGCTAAATAGTGAGTCGCTCGTCTCATAATTATGGATTAGCACTTTCACATATGCACTCCCTTTCTGAGGCGGTCGAAAAGGAGTGTTTCCAATTGTGGAGTTCTGTTTCAATTTCCTGGGTTGATCTTGTCGTTTTGGTGTTCCCTTAAGTTGTACGTCTTTTTTCTTTTGGTCCGTTTGTACGTCTCTATTTGATCGGTCTGGTTGTACGCCCTTTTGTATCGGATCTGGTTGTGCGTCATTTGAGTCGCAGTCAGGTTGCACGCCCTTCTTTGTTGTTACTAGTGGGCTTATGGCACTAGTGCCATCCTCGCATTCGGACCAGTCGCTAATTTCCCTTAATTCCGAAGATGATAAAGAGAATTCGCACACTGATTTTTCATTCGTTTCTTCTGTTGATTGACATGTAATCGCAAGAGACTTTTCAACCGGTTGTTGTTTACACTCAGGAACGTTTTGATTGGTCGGATTTAGATGATTACTTTTCGTTCTCGGTACGGCCCATGTGTTGTTATTCACGTTTCTAAGCGTGGGGAAATCTCTTTTCCTTTGATCGCAATCCCTTTGGAAGTGGCCCGATTGTTTACAATACCTACAGATTGCCTCATTCACGCATTCTGCGTAAGTGTGACCATTCTGCAGGCATTTGTTGCATTTCGGAACATATAGCTCCCTAGGCAGGTAGGTTTTGCATCTCCTGCCGTCGATGTTGAGATAATCCGGCAGGAGTTCTTTCTTAAAGTCCGCCATCATGAATGCGGTGTATCCGTTGTATATTTGGGTCCCTTTGTAATAATTCCGATATGCATTTTTGATATTTCCGCATCCTGTGCCGTGAATTATATCGGCAGCTTTTGGGAATGGTGTCTCATACGGTATATCCCGAATTGATATGCGGGTCGGCGGCTTATTTGGCAAGGTCACTTCTATTGTGGCATCTCCTGTTTTGATCTCTCCACCAGTGCTTTCAAGGAACCCTTCTCTGCAACATTTCCCATTGCTGTACGCAGCGAAAGATATAATCCAATTATTACGGCTAATTTCGTATAATCCTCTTATCTGGTCGCAGTAATCTCGCGTATCGGTGTTGGCACGTAAAATCTCCATGAGTCGGCCAAAGTCCATGTCGCAGTTGATCTTCATGTAGAGCGAGAGGGGTCTCTTGGTTGCTTGCGAGGTCTCGGTGGCCGATTGAGGTGTTTCGGTAGCAGACGGTTCTTCAGTGACGGTTTTTCTCGTTGCAGCAGCGGCGGCGTAATCCATCGTTGTCTTTGAGTTCATCGTCTTTTGGGCTGTTTGATCTAGCGCGGACTCGGGCCGGGCTCAGAAACCCACCTTAATAACAGCAATAATGATAAGCACTGTTTTGAATCTGATGCGATTACACAATCAATGCTATCAAGATTTGAATGACAACTGCAACGAGAAGATTGGGCATTAGCAAAGATGGCCTTACGCTGCGCAGAAGTCGGCAACAACAGACGAGGCCGCCCATAGGATTAACTCGTTCGTCTGGCGCAAAGCCAAGAGAGGGCCAAATAAATTGAAATTTACTACGAGCTGGAACTACCAATATTAAATATTGAGTCACAGCCTTATCGAATAGTGAATGTTTCGTGGCTTACAGCTCGAGTTGAACCTATAATCAAACATCTGTAATGATTGCCACTGTATTGTGAAGCTCGTTGCACAATCCATTTTCATAATAGCAGTCTGGGAACGCAGTAGCGCACTTGCACGGGTTAACTCGTTTGTCCCGCAGAAAGTCTCAGAAAAGTAAGGGGTTAGCGGGAACACAATTTGATTTCGAGGTTGCACAATCCATTTTTATAATAGCAGTCTGGGAATGCAGTAGCGCACCAGCACGGGTTAACTCGTTTGTCCCGCAGAAAGTATCAGAAAAGTAAGGGGTTAGCAGGAACACATTTTGATTTCGAATTGCAAGATACAATATTAAATGCTTTTTTTTTTTTTTTTTTTTTTTTTTTTTTTTTGTTTTTTTTTTTTTTTTTTTTTTTTTTTTTACTCTTGGCGGATCAGAAGTTTTTTCAAACTCGGATCAGTGTCTTTAAGACACGTCATATCCGAGTTATATCGGTCAATCGCTTCATAAGCATGCTACTGCAAGCAGTAGTCATACACTTCCGGGGGCTTCAGTAAGTGCCGCGCACCAGCAAGACACGGACTTCCACCCCAGGCTTCTACATATGCAATGCATATACTTCAACCCGGGGCTTCCGTCTATGCCATGCAGGGCAGGGCACAACTTCGGCCACCCCGGCTTCCGTACATACCGCGTATAACGCAGCATGACATCCACCGAGTAGCTCCCGATTCATCATTTCCGCTGTATTGGATGGTATTATCGGGGTTAAGAATAAATTTCGTCGAGCAGTTTTGAATTTTGGTTCGGTCTACCATTTATGGTGGCTGATTAAAAGTTTCCAAGTTGCTATTTTATTTTGCTAGACCGTCAGATAGCCGTTTAGTATTTCCTTCCAGTTACTCCTTAGTCCTAAAGGTTGCACGTCATTGAATTTATGTTCTATCATTATGAAGAATTCCATGATTTGGGTTACAGTTTTGGATATCATGTTATTGTCCGTGGGGGCAAGATATCGATCCAGGGTGTCTAGTTGTAGTTTTAATTTAATTATGTTCTTTTTCAGTAAAACAAAGGCTTTGGTCACAGCAATTTGATGTGGGCCGTTGTAACTATTATAAAAAATCTGATCTTTATTTATGATAATTTGGGTGTCCAGTATGGCATTGAGGCAATTTAAGATTTCTGTAATATAACTACCAGTTGTTTTACAATTGAGGAAGATGTGCTTGGTGTTGTCCGATTTGTCCATGCATAACTTACAGTTTAGAATTTTTAGTTTGCCCGATGGGTTGAACCGGATCGTCATCCCCCGCTTCTTTTCCCCGAAGATGTATCCATTCCGGGTGATTCGATAGGAGACAATTCTTTCTACATTTGATATGTAGCTTGTGTTGAAGAGGTGTACTTGCTCCCAGTTTATAGCTACTTGTTGTGGTGGCTGTTCTCGTAACTGTTGTCTAGTATATTCTTTAAGTGATTGGTATATGTCTCTATGCCTTGCTGTTATCCACTGGTCACGAGTGAGGTCAATTTTCTGAAAGATCTTGATCAGATGTGCCCAGTATCTAGGGATTACGTTGCTGTGGGGAGTGGAGTTGGAGTATAAATCCTTATTTATAAATTTGATTTGGGACCCTAATGAATAGAGTCCTTCATGGTGCCAGAATTGATTTAGGTCTTTACCAATCATAAAGGCTTTCAGCTTTTCTACCTGACATGCCTCAATCTTGGAGTTTACCTCCACCATGTTTAAACCCCCATCCGCCAACGGTAGTTGGAGCTTTTTTCTTCCAATTGCCTCGATCTTTTCCGGCAGCCAGAGGAATTTAAATAGTATGCTTTCTATTTCTTTGGTTGTTTTTGGCGAAATGATCTTTACTTTTGCATGGAAGGTTACTATAGACATTATAAGGGAGTTGATTACTAAAATTTTTCCATGCCATGTGAGCTGTCTGGGTTTTATAGAATTCAAGGTTCCAATCTTCTTGGTTTTTATTTCGTCCCATATTCTATCTATTTGTTTACGTCCAAATTTTATTCCAAGTATCTTTACTGTTTCTTTTATATATTTGTTGTATGGGGACCTGGTTATTAAATTTTGGGATGATTTTGTAATACATAATATTTCTGTCTTATCCTGATTAATTTGTTGTCCGGAAGCTAGTTGGAAGTTATATAGTTCTTGAAAGATTTGTGCAATTGAATTTTGGTCTCGTACAGCGAATGTGACGTCATCTGCAAACTGGTCCAATTTAAACTCATGACATCCGAGCTTTATTCCGCGTATGTTTGTATTTTCGCGTATTGATCTTGCCAGAGGTTCAACTACAACGGCGTAAAGGAGCATACTCAAGGGGCATCCTTGCTTTATGCCTCTCCTTATATTTATCTCCCTAGATAGTCTACCGTTTACGTCTACGATAGTTTTATTGTCGCGATACATATTTTTTATAGCTTTTAAAGACTTGTTCCCGAGTCCGATATATTGCAGGGTTCGAAATAGGAAATTGTGATTGACTCGATCAAATGCTTTAAGGTTATCAATTAGGACGATGGTTCCTGGTATTTCCTTTTGTTTACAATGCCTTATGACGGCATCGATGTTATAATGGATATCCGACATATTTCGATCCGGAAGGGAACATTTTTGGGTGGGACTTATAATTTTATTCAGTATAGGGGCCAAACGATTCACAATGATTTTGGAGATGATTTTGTAGTCCATATTAAGAGTGGTAATAGGTCGCCAGTTTTTTAGATCCGTCTCGTCGTTTTTCTTGTATAATAACTTTACCTTAGCAATAGATGATGATTTGGGAAATGGGCCGAAAAGTAATATATTATTTATTAGTTGTGTAAGCTGCGTTTTTATTATGTCCCAGAATGTAGTATAAAACTCTTTCGAAAGACCATCCATGCCGGGAGTTTTGTTGTTACGCAGTGATTGTATTGCATTGTAGATCTCTTCCCGGGTACCGGTTGTTCAAGGAGGTTGTTGTCTTCTTCGGTTATTTGAGTTTGGCCTATTAATTTAAGATAGTATTTCTGGTGGCGTATATCTGGCTCATTTTCATTTTTCCACAGCTCTGTATAGAATTCTTCGATTACCGACATGACCCCGTCTTCGTTTGAGATCATTGTGTTGTGTTTGGATTTTAGTTTTTCTATAGTAGTTTGTTTCGCTCTTTGCTTTATTTTTGAGTAGAAAGTCCTTGTTGGTTTTTCATTTTCCTCTAAATTCTCCATATTAGCCATCAATAAATCCAATTGTTTACGCTCATCTAACATTAATTTGAGTTGTGCTTTCAGATTTCCAATCTTAATTACATTTTCCTTTAAGCTTTCATTGATGGTGACATCTATTTGTTTACGAATTCGGGCAATATTGTTTTTTTTGGCCAGGGTTTTGGTTTTAGAATAAGCAATCGAAACTTTTTTAATTTTGTTTTTTAAATAATCCCACCAATCTTGTATATTGTTGAAGTTCTCCATTTCGGCCAGAACATGTTCATATACGTTTTTTATAATATTAATAAAGATAGGGTCGTGGTAGAGCGTTAGGTTGTTCCGCCAGGTCCCTTTCCCCCAGCGGATTTTCTTGATTTGCTTTAATTTGATTGTGGGACAGAGCAGATGGTCAGCTATAGTGTTTGGTATGTGCCCGATATGTGATATCAAATGTTCCAGATTATATGAGTTGTAGATGTTGTCAATCCTGCGTCCTTGTTTTCCGCAATAATGAGTAAATATTTGTTTTTGGGGGTATTTTTTACGGTAGGTATCAAATATATTATTGTTTTGGATGAAACTTTTAAATATTTTCTCTGGCGGCCGTAGTTTGAAGTTTTTCGTAATTAACGTGTCGAGTGGTTCCAGAACGCAATTGAAATCCCCTACGATTAGTAGGTCGTATGAGTCGGTATAGTTGTTTAGGGTTGCCACCAATTTTTCAAAAAATTTAGTTTTCTCCGGTCCATTCTGAGCTGGTGCATATACGTTGAATATCTTGATTACATTATTGTCAACTTCAATTTCGATGCTATCCAGACGATGCGGTATATGAATTGTATATGTGGCCTGGATTATAGTATTTTGAAACTTTGTCATAATCAGAGTCCCTTGTCTAAAGGTAGTATAATAATTATCAAATTTGTCCAGCGTGTTCACGAATACATTATAACCCAAAGATTCCGCCCACTGCGCGATCGATGTTTTTTCTATTCTGTGCACCTCTTGCACACACAAGATATTAGGCCTCTCGTGTCCAATGAAATTTCTTAGAGTATCCAAGCGATGTTGAAAACCATTTGAATTTAAAGATACTATTTTGATTACTGCCATTGCACAAATTAAGTAAGTAATCAATTCAATATAACTGAGCTTTGTGGTAGCTGTTTACATAATTCGTACGTGTTTAACGAAACATAAAAATTTGGCACTCACGTCATTTCTTTTTCTTCAGTGTTTTTTTCTCCTCTGGAATCGTTGAGAACGACGACTCCGATGAAGTGCTTTGTCTTATCCTTTTATTATTATAATCCGTATTTTCCAAGTTCGAATCTGTTATTTCCACGATTTTTGATGATGTTTGGTTACTTTCCAAGTGTGCAGGGGCAGATAATATTTTATCTGGTGAATCGCTAAATAGTGAGTCGCTCGTCTCATAATTATGGATTAGCACTTTCACATATGCACTCCCTTTCTGAGGCGGTCGAAAAGGAGTGTTTCCAATTGTGGAGCTCTGTTTCAATTTCCTGGGTTGATCTTGTCGTTTTGGTGTTCCCTTAAGTTGTACGTCTTTTTTCTTTTGGTCCGTTTGTACGTCTCTATTTGATCGGTCTGGTTGTACGCCCTTTTGTATCGGATCTGGTTGTGCGTCATTTGAGTCGCAGTCAGGTTGCACGCCCTTCTTTGTTGTTACTAGTGGGCTTATGGCACTAGTGCCATCCTCGCATTCGGACCAGTCGCTAATTTCCCTTAATTCCGAAGATGATAAAGAGAATTCGCACACTGATTTTTCATTCGTTTCTTCTGTTGATTGACATGTAATCGCAAGAGACTTTTCAACCGGTTGTTGTGTACACTCAGGAACGTTTTGATTGGTCGGATTTAGATGATTACTTTTCGTTCTCGGTACGGCCCATGTGTTGTTATTCACGTTTCTAAGCGTGGGGAAATCTCTTTTCCTTTGATCGCAATCCCTTTGGAAGTGGCCCGATTGTTTACAATACCTACAGATTGCCTCATTCACGCATTCTGCGTAAGTGTGACCATTCTGCAGGCATTTGTTGCATTTCGGAACATATAGCTCCCTAGGCAGGTAGGTTTTGCATCTCCTGCCGTCGATGTTGAGATAATCCGGCAGGAGTTCTTTCTTAAAGTCCGCCATCATGAATGCGGTGTATCCGTTGTATATTTGGGTCCCTTTGTAATAATTCCGATATGCATTTTTGATATTTCCGCATCCTGTGCCGTGAATTATATCGGCAGCTTTTGGGAATGGTGTCTCATACGGTATATCCCGAATTGATATGCGGGTCGGCGGCTTATTTGGCAAGGTCACTTCTATTGTGGCATCTCCTGTTTTGATCTCTCCACCAGTGCTTTCAAGGAACCCTTCTCTGCAACATTTCCCATTGCTGTACGCAGCGAAAGATATAATCCAATTATTACGGCTAATTTCGTATAATCCTCTTATCTGGTCGCAGTAATCTCGCGTATCGGTGTTGGCACGTAAAATCTCCATGAGTCGGCCAAAGTCCATGTCGCAGTTGATCTTCATGTAGAGCGAGAGGGGTCTCTTGGTTGCTTGCGAGGTCTCGGTGGCCGATTGAGGTGTTTCGGTAGCAGACGGTTCTTCAGTGACGGTTTTTCTCGTTGCAGCAGCGGCGGCGTAATCCATCGTTGTCTTTGAGTTCATCGTCTTTTGGGCTGTTTGATCTAGCGCGGACTCGGGCCGGGCTCAGAAACCCACCTTAATAACAGCAATAATGATAAGCACTGTTTTGAATCTGATGCGATTACACAATCAATGCTATCAGGATTTGAATGACAACTGCAACGAGAAGATTGGGCATTAGCAAAGACAATATGGCCTTACGCTGCGCAGAAGTCGGCAACAACAGACGAGGCCGCCCATAGGATTAACTCGTTCGTCTGGCGCAAAGCCAAGAGAGGGCCAAACAAATTGAAATTTACTACGAGCTGGAACTACCAATATTAAATATTGAGTCACAGCCTAATCGAATAGTGAATGTTTCGTGGCTTACAGCTCGAGTTGAACCTATAATCAAACATCTGTAATGATTGCCACTGTATTGTGAAGCTCGTTGCACAATCCATTTTCATAATAGCAGTCTGGGAACGCAGTAGCGCACTTGCACGGGTTAACTCGTTTGTCCCGCAGAAAGTATCAGAAAAGTAAGGGGTTAGCAGGAACACATTTTGATTTCGAATTGCAAGATACAATATTAAATACCGAGCCACGGCTCAGAAACCCACCTTAATAACAGCAATAATGATAAGCACTGTTTTGAATCTGATGCGATTACACAATCAATGCAATCAAGATTTGAATGACAACTGCAACGAAAAGATTGGGCATTAGCAAAGATGGCCTTACGCTGCGCAGAAGTCGGCAACAACAGACGAGGCCGCCCATAGGATTAACTCGTTCGTCTGGCGCAAAGCCAAGAGAGGGCCAAACAAATTGAAATTTACTACGAGCTGGAACTACCAATATTAAATATTGAGGGACAGCCTAATCGAATAGTGAATGTTTCGTGGCTTACAGCTCGAGTTGAACCTATAATCAAACATCTGTAATGATTGCCACTGTATTGTGAAGCTCGTTGCACAATCCATTTTCATAATAGCAGTCTGGGAACGCAGTAGCGCACTTGCACGGGTTAACTCGTTTGTCCCGCAGAAAGTCTCAGAAAAGTAAGGGGTTAGCGGGAACACAATTTGATTTCGAGGTTGCACAATCCATTTTTATAATAGCAGTCTGGGAATGCAGTAGCGCACCTGCACGGGTTAACTCGTTTGTCCCGCAGAAAGTATCAGAAAAGTAAGGGGTTAGCAGAAACACATTTTGATTTCGAATTGCAAGATACAATATTAAATACCGAGCCACGGCTCAGAAACCCATCTTAATAACAGCAATAATGATAAGTACTGTTTTGAATCTGATGCGATTACACAATCAATGCTATCAAGATTTGAATGACAACTGCAACGAGAATACTGGGCATTAGCAAAGACAATACGGCCTTACGCTGCGCAGAAGTCGACAACAACAGACGAGGATGCCCATAGGATTAACTCGTTCGTCTGGCGCAAAGCCAAGAGAGGGTCAAACAAATTGAAATTTACTTCGAGCTGGAACTACCAATATTAAATATTGAGTCACAGCCTAATCGAATAGTGAATGTTTCGTGGCTTATAGCTCGAGTTGAACCTATAATCAAACATCTGTAATGATTGCCACTGTATTGTGAAGCTCGTTGCACAATCCATTTTCATAATAGCAGTCTGGGAACGCAGTAGCGCACTTGCACGGGTTAACTCGTTTGTCCCAGAAAAGTAAGGGGTTAGCGGGAACACAATTTGATTTCGAGTTTGCACAATCCATTTTTATAATAGCAGTCTGGGAATGCAGTAGCGCACCAGCACGGGTTAACTCGTTTGTCCCACATAAAGTATCAGAAAAGTAAGGGGTTAGCAGGAACACATTTTGATTTCCTGGGCATTAGCAAAGACAATATGGCCTTACGCTGCGCAGAAGTCGGCAACAACAGACGAGGCCACCCATAGGATTAACTCGTTCGTCTGGCGCAAAGCCAAGAGAGGGCCAAACAAATTGAAATTTACTACGAGCTGGAACTACCAATATTAAATATTGAGTCACAGCCTAATCGAATAGTGAATGTTTCGTGGCTTACAGCTCGAGTTGAACCTATAATCAAACATCTGTAATGATTGCCACTGTATTGTGAAGCTCGTTGCACAGTCCATTTTCATAATAGCAGTCTGGGAACGCAGTAGCGCACTTGCACGGGTTAACTCGTTTGTCCCGCAGGAAGTCTCAGAAAAGTAAGGGGTTAGCGGGAACACAATTTGATTTCGAGGTTGCACAATCCATTTTTATAATAGCAGTCTGGGAATGCAGTAGCGCACCTGCACGGGTTAACTCGTTTGTCCCGCAGAAAGTATCAGAAAAGTAAGGGGTTAGCAGGAACACATTTTGATTTCGAATTGCAAGATACAATATTAAATACCGAGCCACGGCTCAGAAACCCACCTTAATAACAGCAATAATGATAAGCACTGTTTTGAATCTGATGCGATTACACAATCAATGCTATCAGGATTTGAATGACAACTGCAACGAGAAGATTGGGCATTAGCAAAGATGGCCTTACGCTGCGCAGAAGTCGGCAACAACAGACGAGGCCGCCCATAGGATTAACTCGTTCGTCTGGCGCCAAGCCAAGAGAGGGCCAAACAAATTGAAATTTACTACGAGCTGGAACTACCAATATTAAATATTGAGGGACAGCCTAATCGAATAGTGAATGTTTCGTGGCTTACAGCTCGAGTTGAACCTATAATCAAACATCTGTAATGATTGCCACTGTATTGTGAAGCTCGTTGCACAATCCATTTTCATAATAGCAGTCTGGGAACGCAGTAGCGCACTTGCACGGGTTAACTCGTTTGTCCCGCAGAAAGTCTCAGAAAAGTAAGGGGTTAGCGGGAACACAATTTGATTTCGAGGTTGCACAATCCATTTTTATAATAGCAGTCTGGGAATGCAATAGCGCACCTGCACGGGTTAACTCGTTTGTCCCGCAGAAAGTATCAGAAAAGTAAGGGGTTAGCAGGAACACATTTTGATTTCGAATTGCAAGATACAATATTAAATACCGTGTCACGGCTCAGAAACCCACCTTAATAACAGCAATAATGATAAGCACTGTTTTGAATTACACAATCAATGCTATCAAGATTTGAATGACAACTGCAAAGAGAAGATTGGGCATTAGCAAAGACAATATGGCCTTACGCTGCGCAGAAGTCGGCAACAACAGACGAGGCCGCCCATAGGATTAACTCGTTCGTCTGGCGCAAAGCCAAGAGAGGGCCAAACAAATTGAAATTTACTACGAGCTGGAACTACCAATATTAAATATTGAGTCACAGCCTAATCGAATAGTGAATGTTTCGTGGCTTACAGCTCGAGTTGAACCTATAATCAAACATCTGTGATGATTGCCACTGTATTGTGAAGCTCGTTGCACAATCCATTTTCATAATAGCAGTCTGGGAATGCAGTAGCGCACCTGCACGGGTTAACTCGTTTGTCCCGCAGAAAGTATCAGAAAAGTAAGGGGTTAGCAGGAACTAATTTTGATTTCGAATTGGAAGATACAATATTAAATACCGAGTCACGGCTCAGAAACCCACCTTAATAACAGCAATAATGATAAGCACTGTTTTGAATTACACAATCAATGCTATCAAGATTTGAATGACAACTGCAACGAGAAGATTGGGCATTAGCAAAGACAATATGGCCTTACGCTGCGCAGAAGTCGGCAACAACAGACGAGGCCGCCCATAGGATTAACTCGTTCGTCTGGCGCAAAGCCAAGAGAGGGCCAAACAAATCGAAATTTACTACGAGCTGGAACTACCAATATTAAATATTGAGTCACAGCCTAATCGAATAGTGAATGTTTCGTGGCTTACAGCTCGAGTTGAACCTATAATCAAACATCTGTGATGATTGCCACTGTATTGTGAAGCTCGTTGCACAATCCATTTTCATAATAGCAGTCTGGGAATGCAGTAGCGCATCTGCACGGGTTAACTCGTTTGTCCCGCAGAAAGTATCAGAAAAGTAAGGGGTTAGCGGGTACACATTTTGATTTCGAATTGCAAGATACAATATTAAATACCGAGCCACGGCTCAGAAACCCACCTTAATAACAGCAATAATGATAAGCACTGTTTTGAATCTGATGCGATTACACAATCAATGCTATCAAGATTTGAATGACAACTGCAACGAGAAGATTGGGCATTAGCAAAGATGGCCTTACGCTGCGCAGAAGTCGGCAACTACATTCGAGGCCGCCCCAATAGGGTTAACTCGTTGGTCTGGCGTAAAGCCAAGAAAGAGAGGGCCGAACAAATTGAAATTTACTACGAGCTGGAACATATTGAGTCGCAGCCTAATCGAATAGTGAATGTTTCGAGGCTTACATCTCGAGTTGAACCTATATTCACACATCTGTAATGATTGCCACTGTATTGTGAAGCTCGTTGCACAATCCATTTTTATAATAGCAGTCTGGGAATGCAGTAGTGCACCTGCACGGGTTAACTCGTTTGTCCCGCAGAAAGTATCAGAAAAGTAAGGGGTTAGCGGGAACACATTTTGATTTCGAATTGCAAGATACAATATTAAATACTTTTTTTTTATTTTTTTTATCTACGGATCAGGACGACAAGTCTGGAATCCAGCCCAAATGCCTTCATACCCAGACTATGCCGACGGAAGTTTATGGATCAATTCTCTTTGTAATAGAGATCACCATTTTGTATACCATGTGTTGTGGTAGACTTCCTTTCATCACTTCCGTTACTTATTAGATGGTATTACCGGAGTTGAGATTTAACGCCATCAACTGGGCGTTTTATTGGGGAAATTTGTTTAAAGGCCAAATTGGAAAATATCATGCCTGAAATGAAAAGACGGGAAGGGAATTTTGATGGTTCTCTGTCGAAAACTAAGGTTGAGGCTCTCACTGTTATTTTTTCTTTTTGCCTACTGCTCTCTTGTTGGTAGTTTTGGATGTTGACGAGTCTGTAGATGTTGTATCTTCTCTGCTACGTTTGCTGGTCAGATCGACAATTGGCGGCTGCATATTCGATTCCAGATATGCTGGAGCAGATGTTGTTTCCTCGAAGACCGATGATGTTGTTGTGTCAAAAGACTCGATGTTGTGAATCTTCACTTTAACGTATGCTTTCCCCATTGAAGGCGGGTCGAACGGAGTGTTACCGATGGTAGATGTTCCTTTGAGTCGGAACAGTTGCCTGGCCGGTCTCGATGGTGGTGTTTTGAGCGGGCTGATCTTTTCGACGTCCTCACATTCTGACCAGTCTTCGATCTCTCGCAGACATTTGGATTCAGATTCAGAGGTCGATACTTCAGTCACATCAGCAACTAAGTTGGTAGGTTGTGCGACATTCTGTGAGGCTGTTTGCACAGGTCTTTTTCGTCGAGGATTGGTCCAGTCGTTTGCAGGAAGAGTGATTGGTGGAAAATCTTTCTTCCTCTGGAGACACTCTTTATGTAGATGACCCGGTGTTTTGCAGTATTTGCAGACAGCTTCGTTTGTGCATTCCGAGTACCCATGCCCTGATTGTAGGCATTTCCCACATGTCGGCGTGTAAAGTTCCCTTGGAAGGAAGGTTTTACACCACATGCCATCGATTAGTACGTCCCCGGGCAGACGGTCTTTTTTAAATTCGTCAATGAGAAACGAGGTGTGCCCATTGTAGATCGTGGTGCCACGGTACCAGTTCTTTATCGCACTTCGAACTTTTCCACAGCCGAGCTGGTTGATCTTGGAGACGGCTTTGGCATACGAAGTCTCCGCGGGAATTCCTCTTAAGGAAATCCGTATTGGAGCTTTTTTGGGCAGTGATACAACGATTGTACTCTTAGTGGTTTGTATTTGCCCGTCTGTAGCTGTGAGAAAACTCTCCCGGCAACTTGCATCTGGGTTGCCATTTGCAGCAGCAAATGTCAAGATCTAGGTGCCCTTGCGACCTTCAAAGAGCCCCACAATGTTCTTGCAGAACTCTTTGGTCGACTCGTTGTTGTTGAGGACGTCCATCAATGCTGGGAAGTTGAAGTCTTCTTCGGTCTTCAGGAACAGAGTTCGAGGACGGGTGGTTGTTGTTGTAGCATCTTCGGCTGGAGCAGGAGTTGATGAGGCGGAGGCGGCGTAGTTCATCTTCTTCTTCCTTTTCTTCTCGCTTCGTTGCTGTCGAGGGCCTAACCCGGTGAGGGGTTGCCTTAATCAAAACAGCAATAATTCTATACTTAACAAAAAGTATTCGGACTGAACATGGAATGAACCTTATTCTGGCATTGAGTAATACTCAGGATATGTTACGAAACTATTTTTATGACTGCACGCAAAAAGAGCGAATTTTACGTAATTTATTGAGCTTTTAATCTTTAATGACGCGTTCTTGTCATTAGTCAGAACAAGCTCTTATGCAATCGCAAAGGTTTTGACGTTACGCCTGATGTCTGACTTATTCCAAACACCCTGAGCTCCACTCTATGTATGCAAATTACACAAAACAACACAAGATGCTTGGATTAAAGGTTAAATTGAAATCTCAACCACACTGGCTGAAATAAAATAGAAAATTAGTTGCCCTTTGGCAAGTAAGATCAAAGTAATATGGACCTGATTTGCAGACACAACATAAGTCCCCCTTTTATATGTCAAAAGTCCAAGGATTTTCCTGCATTAGTAATGTGCTTGACAGTGTTTGCCGCCGAGGTACATTCCTGGTAGTCTGCAGTCCATGCATCCGAAACAAATACCTGGCTAACTAATTCCTTTCCCAACTTGAACCAGTAACAGAAACCGAACAACAGTTTGTGATTCGCCATTTGTTTAATTTGTCTTATAGGCTTTCCTCTTTTTTGAAATAAATATGTGAATCCTATCTTATTTGCTCAAGCCTGCATGGCCAGTTAAAGTTGTGCTGGAGCTTTCGGAATTCTCGGAGTCGATTGAACATTTCCGGTAGGGTTGTCCGTCTTGTTGCTTTTGAGCTCTTTTAATTTAAGTCTATTACTTGTCAGTCAGGTTACTTTGTATTTGTTTAGCAAAAATCGGCTCAAATATTTTTCTCATACCATTTCTGAATATGAAAGTGTCTCCTATTTCAAAAGTAGATGGAGTTCTATGACTGGAGTTGTTAACCATTTATTGTGTTTTGTCTGTTTGCTCCCGGTCTCAAATTCGGTTAGGGCTAGCTTGTAACCATCGCGAAAGAAAGATTGCCCTGGCCGACGCCTGTTGATCTGTATGTGCGAGGAATTCATCTAACTCTGTTTCTTTGTTGAAGTGGACAATTTCCATCGCTTTTCTTTCATGAATGTTTCCACCGGATTTACTTGCGTGATGATAGAGATATCTGCAACTTGATACAGTTTTCATTTGACCATCTATCACATAGATTCAAACATTTGCCACCATACTATCGTACTTTACACTGTCTTCGTAATACCCAGCACAACTTAGAGCCTTAGATCCATATGGTCAAATGTTGATCCTGGTTGATTTAGACCAGGGGCGTGCAACTATTTAGCGCAATGGGTCACAAACTACAAGTATAGTGATACCGGGGGCCAAACCATCAAACAATTCATGATTTTTTATGTATGATTTATTTAATGGAAGAGCACGTACAATCAATTTATTCATTGGGTAGGTGATTAATGAGATAATCAACTTTCCTTTTCTTACTGGTAGACATTTGAACTTTGTTAAGCTTTTTTGTATAATAACCTGCAACCAGAAAAGTAAGATCACGTACCACTGCCAGAAAAGAGCGGTTTACATACAATGCACATTATGCTGCAACAATGGGGGTTCGTCACATTACTGTAGACGCAATTAAATCGCAGTGTGATGTATTCTTATCGTTAGTCGTTGATTATTATGAACCTTTCCCCGACCTTTGACCCCCCGTAAATTCCTCCTATACTTAACCATTGCAAAATTTCCTGGGCTTATTTTAAGAATAGTTTCGCGAGTTGACGCCCGCAAAATGGGTTATATGTTTCAAACCATCATTATATACAATACAATACAATACAATAATAATATGTTTTTTGAACGTACTGGTAAAACATTTATAGTCTATTACAGCTATTTCTACACTCATTTTTTTTATAACTGCAAATCTTCTAAGAAGACAAAGGGATCATTAAATTATCTGATTTATATTTAAATTTGCGAAACACAACTGAAAAATAACGAATTTGGTTCAAAAACCCAAAAACGAGGTTATGTTTACGACCACGCCTGAAAATCTGTCTGAGTGAGAAAAGTGTCTGAGCGGATACAAAAAGGGGGCATTGTTACGTCACTTTTTGCATCTTGCTGATTGGTCAATGTCACGAAGTAAACGAGAAAGTCGATGCTCGGGAATAGGTCCATAGACTTATACTGCAGTCAAAAATACCAATGATGCCGTTACAATTCAGAAAAAGTCAGAAAATTAATGAGCTTCGAAGTATGAAGTCTGTAGCGGGCCACGTAAATAGGTACCGCGCGCCGTGCTGTGGCCCGCGGGTCGTATGTTGCACGCCTCTGATTTAGACCAAGGCTGCCCTACCCGGCGCCCGCCGAAGTGTTTTTTGCGGCCCGACCTATAAGTTTGTGAGCAGCCTTTTTAATATTTTACATACATTTTATTATACATAAGTATCTTTCGTGATTTTTGTGTAATTATTCCTGCCATCTATCTACGTTCAAAGGCCGTTTTTATTATTGGGTATGTGTCAAGTCTTGCACCCTGGTGGACATCAACGTCGTTTTTTTCTCGCAAAACTGTGCACTCTGTTCGACGAACTATAAAAATATTGTGCGATCATTGGGAACAAACGCTGAGCGCAAATATTGGAATGAACTTGGAGCCTAAGTTTGCAAATAATTTCATTCTGATAGCTTTCTTTCGTGTCGGCTTTGATCGTCTTTATCGCCAACGTAAAATAAGGAGTCAACAATATCTTGCGTACTGGTCGCCGGACTCGTTGTCTTTTTATGTTTGTACTTTTGTTCATGTTATGTTCGCGATAAATAGGATTTTGAAAATGTTGTCACTGCGTATTCGTCAATAATTCTGATAAAATGGACATAATGGCATTGCTACTAATCAGTCACAAATTAGTATATATCGACTATTCGTTCAGAAATTTTCGTTATGTTACTTCATTAAATACTTGTATTGGTGTTTCAAATTTTACGAAACGGCCTACTAAAACTTGATATTGTGGCGACATTGACGCACATCATGCTCATTTAAACATTAAAGCAGTATCGTAGCTACTGAAAATGAATGAACAAAAACACTATAACGCAAATATAACACTCAACTTTGACGTGATGTGTGTGTTACTTGCGTGGTCGCCAAAAAACCGCAAGTGTGTTGTGTTATGATTGATTCTTTGATTCGGTCGCCCGAGAGTGTTATGTCCACGCCCCGTTAACAGATATTCGAATAGTAAACCGCTATTCTAATATTCGAATAATTTGCCAGCCCCACCCAGTAACCAATTATTAATTTGATTGATTTCATGTAAACTCGCCTTTTATGTATTATGTAATTACCTACACCAAAATCAGGACTTATCTGGTATTAATGTTTGGTACAAACGTTTGCGGCCCGCAACCGATTTCGTCACGTGAAAGTGGCCCGCGAGACGAAAAAGGTTAGGCAGGCCTGATTTAGACCAAGGTTGACCAACCCGCGGGCCGCATGCGGCCCGCCTGACTGTTTTTTGCGGCCCGCCCAATAAATTTTGTAAGCAGACTTTTCAATTTTTTACTATGTTATAAATAGACTTAAGAATGTTTCGTGGTTTTGATGTGATTATTCCGCTATTCTAATATTCGAATAATTTGCCAGCCCCACTCAGTAACCAATTATTAATTTGATTGATTTCATGTTAATAAACTCGCCTCTTATGTATTATGTAATTACCTACACCAAAATCAGGACTTATCTGGTATTATTGTTTGGTACAAACGTTTGCGGCCCGCAACCGATTTCGTCACGTGAAAGTGGTCGGCGAGACGAAAAAGGTTAGGCATTCCTGATTTAGACCAAGGTTTACCAGCCCGCGGGCCGCATACGGCCCGCCTGACTGTTTTTTGCGGCCCGCCCATAAATTTTGTAAGCAGACTTAAGTATGTTTCGTGGTTTTGATGTGATTATTCCCGCCATATATCTACATCCGGATGCCGATTCCTATTATTAAGTTTTATGTATCAAGTTTTATGTATCAAGTCTTACTCCCTGGTGGACATCGACGTTCGTTTTTCATTCGCAGAACTGTGCGTTCTGTTCGACGATCTCGAAAGATGTTGTGCAATCATAGGCGACGAACGCTTAGCGCAATTATAGGAATGAATTTGGATTGGGACTCGTTTTTCTTTTATGTTTTTATTTTTGTCTATGTTATGTTTGCGTTAAATTATAGTTATTCGCTGTTTATCAATAAGGCGAGTCTTTGATTAAACAGCACGGAGCGTTTGGTAGTCTTTTTTTCTGCAATTCTGCGGCATTTGTCAGCCTGCTCCGAACTACGTGAATTGGGAGTGGCCTCTCCTCCTTCTGGATTTTCTTAGAATAGAATTTTCTTTTCTTTCTCAGCTACAGAAAACGAAAGCTGCAGAGAAAATTTTTTGAATGCTACCAGTGGACAAATAAGGACCAACGACTCTATAATATTCGTTACTCTGCCCAGAGAAGCTCCAGTCCGCATATCATTAAAAGACATTCCTTAGGAAAAACATCATATCTAAAGGCAACGTCAATTATCAACAAACTCGAGTGCGGAGAAATCAGAAACGCTGTCAGAAATTGGTATAGAGGCACCGGCATCTATAACGGATTTACATCTTTTCTGATAGACGATTTTAAAAAAAGACCGTCTACCTGACTTTCTGATATTTAACGAAATTAGGTGCAGGACATATCTCCACCAAGAAATGTATATTCCCACTTGTGGGAGATGCTTGGAAACTGGACATACTTTCATTAATTGTGAGAAAGAGGCAGTATGCAGGTAGTGCAAAGAAACCGAACATCTACAAAGGAACTGTATTAAAAGAGCAACGGATTATCCGACTCCATCAAACCCCACCCAAGCATGAACCATACCCAGACAAAAGAAAATATGTCATTCTCGCCCCATAGAACAAGTTCCAATATAACTCGGCCAATTCAAAATAAAAAGCAATTACAAAACCATGAAATAAACTAAGATACGCCAGTGGATTCGCACAACAACAATTGTCACAGATAATGTTTTTATTCTGTGTGTTGAAAGAATCAGAATTCCATTCAGGCTTGAATACACTTGCTTCAAAACAATGAAGTATATGGATTGTAATTTGTGGGAGTTAAATAGCCTCGTCGTGAGCTGCCATGCGTGGCGTTGTTAATTAAGTAAGATTCTGATCCGCTCGATCCTCGTCAGTAGCCGTGGCTCGGGGGAAACGAGGAGACTTCAGATTTAAAATTAGGCCAGATATCAGGGGTTCGAATCCCACCGAATTGTAGAGCAGGATCAGAAAGGGTAAAGGTGTAATATGTGGTAATAGAGTCCTGGAGAAGCCAGCAAAATGCCAGCCGCCAAGGAAGGAAGAACCCGACCGAGCTGTAGAGCAGGATAAGGATGGTAATAGAGACCAGAAGGCCAGCCCCCCTGGAAAGAAGATAGGCCAGAGAGTCAGGGAAATAAAAGAGTGTGGAGATGATAAGAAATGGTAAAAAAAGGTAGTGGTGGCAGTAGAGGAGACCTGGAGAGCCAGCAAAAGGCAAGTCGCAAAGGAAACAAGATGATAAGCCAGAGAAGTGTCATGGAAATGGAAAAAGAAGTGTGGAGATAAGTAAAATCTGCGAGAGTGTGTATGCAAGCAGCAAGCTCGGCGGTTAAGCATCTGGATGAAGACGCTCAGCGAGTCTGCAAATGCAAGAAATCATCAGGAAGCTCGGCGGTTAAGCAACAAAAATTGCCCATAGCCGTTGGTGTAATTTTTTAAGCATCTTTTGTTTGTTTTCGATGTATTTTGGAGTTGTGTATAATATCCAATATAGGATCAAAATATGGGACATTTCATATCAGCACGATTTAAAGTGTTAATTGAAGTGAATGTAAAACCAACCGTCAATGTGCGAACTGAATATACGACATGGCGTATATGTGTCAAAAAAATCTTTCTAAGAACGATAACGTTAACAAACCTTTTAACTGATTTGCCACACGCGGACATTTCCAACCCCTTACCTTTGCATCTGCGTACTTTTGCATACCCGTCCATCTACAAATATTACCGTAAATACATACACACCCTCAAACTTTCATGGGTTTACAAATGACACCTAGAAATCTTTCTACCCATGTATACCACATATAATCATGGATTTCTTGATTATGTGCATGAAAACTCGAAGGCATGATACTATATAACATTTTTTAATTGATGTGTTAGTTCGATTCCGCGCCAAGATTTCCATCGCATCAATGATCCTTTTCCGCTTGCAGACAATTCCAAAGCTGTTTTTTGAAGACTTTGCTGCTCGCGAACACAGGCAAGTTGCGAAAAGAAGCAGCTCACATGGCGCTTCTATTTTCACAGACCTCAAGAGAAAACGACATACTGATCTACAAGAACCACGAATATTGTAAGCGAACTAATCAGATTTCACGTGCTGTTCATTGGTGCTGCCGCTACTTCAATAAATTCCAGTGTAAATCGACTGTTGTTAAGATCGTTGAAATATGAATAAAGAGAACTAGGATATCACAGCAGCATCAGCACCCAAAAATACATCGATAAAATATATTCAAGGTGAAATATTAAACGTTAGACCAACAAATGTACTTGCCAAACAAATCGACCTTTGAGGCACTTATACAAAAAGTCGGGCGACAGAAAAATTGTTCTCAAACGAATTCGTCAAGTGCTAGCTTTATGTTATGCCCTGCTACGTTGTGTACTTATATTATAACTGGCTAATATTAACTGCACTGATAGACTGATTTAAGATTCAGTATGTTGTATTGCAGAAACTTGTATTTGTTATTTAAAAAATTACACACAGATTATATCTGATACAGAAGCACACACGACGCCAGCTGAACATAGAAAACTAATGATCAACTCTAGGATGACCTTCGACCCTAAGTGAGAGTTGCCATACATTACACTTTAATATTCCGAACGAATACTTGTATATCATTGTACATGACGTTTTCCTAAAGAATCGTTATCAGAATATTGCAATCACTATTTGCACATTTATATAGTGACACATGGGATGGTAGATGCGATGTTGTGCCCGATATTTTCTCCGTATGGTTTACAATTTACTATAAAGTTGGAAGCATCCTATCCTCCCTGCGTATATTTTATTACGCGACAAAAGTCATACCTACTACAGATGATGGAAGTGTTAGAATCCTTCTCCCAAATGCTAACATGGCCGAATTGTTGATTTTTAAAATAGCAAATCTGAGACAATAAAAACCCAAATTTGAATTTTCTAGTAATTTATTCAGTAACATTGAAAACACAAAAAAAATTAACACAACCTAATATTAGTATAATTTGCTACAATAACTTGAATAATATTAAGCGTCACTGTATACATTTACGACACGATAACTTTTGTTGGCACCACAAGCAGTCCTAATTACAATAAGAATTATCAAAAACACCATATTACGTTAACTCAGGGATCGGCAACCTTTTGTCTCTCGCGGGCCAAAATTAAGGGTTGCGAATCTAGGAGGGCCGCATATATTTTTTTGTGAAAGTTAAGAACAATAACAAAACGATTCATAGTTCCATTCCGTGTTCAATAATCTGCTCATCGATCGTAGAGTATAAAATTAAATTATATTTAAAATTCGCCGTTTTGTCGCTAAATTTCAGTAAAGCATTGCGGGTCGGATTAATTTACTCTGCGTGCCGGATATGGCCCGAGGGCAGTATGTTGCCGACCCCTGCTTTAAGTGAATTAATATATGTAACACACAGTCCTTCTTATTTCGATTTTATTCTTGTACGCTTTCCTCATCTGAAATAGAACAAGAAAGCAATGGTCAAATACATGCATACTAATGTCAAAAGTCAAATAAAAGTGTTTCCATGAAATGAAAGAAAACAA
Source organism: Styela clava (assembly GCF_964204865.1). Taxonomy (NCBI): domain Eukaryota; kingdom Metazoa; phylum Chordata; class Ascidiacea; order Stolidobranchia; family Styelidae; genus Styela; species Styela clava. The sequence goes on from NC_135254.1 coordinate 7,965,462, forward strand.
TATACAAAAAACAATTTGGGTAAAATATCGAGTACAACCTAATATTGAAAGGAGATATTGAAAAAAAGCGCATCTTTGATAATTTGTCTATTAGCCTATTAGTTGCCGAGAAAAGCGACTTTTCCCAACCATCAACAGCTTAACAAAAACAATTTAGCAAATAAATCTTTATCTCATTTGGTGTCCGAAAAATTCGATTAAACTCAGGTTATTCAAATAACTTAGGTATATTAAAAAATGTTTCGAGACGACTGAGCCAGAAAACATTATTAAATTGAAAATATTACCGGTTTCACAGATGTATCCAAATTTGCCTTTATTGCATTCATGTGTTTGCCATCGATTGTAACTCATCACGGCACATCCGCTGTCAGATGATTTGTCTTGAATCCAGACTTTTGTGTTGTTGTTCCTGAATTCATTATTTGAATGCATCATTCGCTTTATAGCAATTTATGGTGTTTAAGTAAAAATTGTTTTTGAAGTTAGGTCATATAGTTTTTCTACTCATCATCGTCATATTGGACTAGTGGCTCGGACTGAATTGAACACTTCCCCTCCACACTCATAGAAAAAAAGATTCTCCGTTATAAGAGGAACATGTCAGACTGATTACGTGAAATTGTTATATTTTGTTTCATACAATAATACAGGGCGTCCCATAAAAACAGAACCAGACAATGTTTCTTTTACGAAACTATAAAATTCGTAACACTTTTAATTTATGTGCGACTGTAATTAGGCGTTTCAGTACAAGACTCTTTGCACAAAAGTTATGCTCTCTTCAGAATAAGTTACAAAATACATCGGTCCTGTTTTTATTCAACATGTGTGTTAGCAAATTCTAAATAAGTTGTCCAATTTTATTTGAGGAAAGACCTCTTTGTGCTGAGTTTCTTAATCCATTTTTAACTTTTGAGTAGCTCACTTAGGCAATATTTGCCGAATTTTCTCATAACGTTCTTGGTCTCCTCTCACAATCTTGGCTCCTTGGCTTTCGCATTCTTTTTGCGCATCCGCAAAAGATGTGGGGTTGTTTGAATAGAACAATTGGATTACTGGATCAGTTGACAACGATCTTGTGCTGCTGATATCTAAAACACGAGTTATATATTTTTGAGATTATTTTGATTGTCTTAATAATTTAAACTATATAGTTTATAAAAACATTCTTGTTGTACATATTTTATTTCGCAACTTTTTATTTAGCATATTTCACACATACGAAATTCTAATCTAGGAAATTTATCAATATCAAATGATTTAAACTTGAAGTAAAAAGATTTACAATCACATCAAAATATTGACCTCTTTGGCAAATATATCCAAACTTTGAATCACACGAAAAGTCATGCCACATTCCATCTGTATCATCCATTTCATCTCTACCTGACGTTCCACATTGTTCGTTAGTTTGACCAGAATTCGGCTGGTTATAACCCCTTAAAAATAATGAAATTCCACATAAATAAACATCGTCAATATCGACAATTTGTTTATTACATTAAATGTGAGCTAATGAATTTAACAGTAATATACACTCAGTTATTATCTATCTACAGCTTTTTATGCTACGTATTGCAAATAAAGACACGACTCACCAATTTGTATAACTGTATCTCAAGGATGTTCCATCCAACCAGTACCAAGCTCCTTCTACTCGAATATCAGTGACGCCAATCCAAACTCGTGGATAACCCCTGAAAGAAGTAATAGTGGTAATGTTTGAAGCTGGAGAGATGAGAAGTAGAAGTTACCGGTGTTTTTGTTAAATCTGATAGAATAAGTATGAGGAGAAGAATGAACAACTCATTACCAATACTCGAGCATCCAATTCATTTGTGTCTGTGTATCTTCCTCGTTGACTTTAACAAGCCTTGATCCGAAGCCAAGTTCCGAACAAGCTACAAGTGCTTCACAAAATGATACAGAATCATCTCCATCATTGTAGTAGCTTAGCTCGTATTTATCCGTGCGGATTGAATCAATTTTACCTAAAATAACGATAAATCATTTTGATGTATATATTTCTTTAAGAACAATATTTATTTATTATTGAAAACTAAAGCCAAAACTTATGCAATTTCAAAATTGTATTCCAATTTGAATATGCTTTTTTATGTCACTCTTGATTCATTTTAAGAAGCAGTCCATTAACTGTATCATTCACGTATCAGACAAGAACTTGAAACAATATTGTACGTTTTTCTACTAACGATTTCTCTATAGTATAGACTTACGTGATTCTCCAACGTACATCATTGCAGCCATCAAAATTAGTACAGCGTTTAACATAGTAAATATTCAGGTTAGAATGTTAGAACATAAAAATAAAGTCTGCAAAGAAAATTAGCTGAATCATTTGACAAAAACATAAAGTATTTTCATTGGGTGGTTAACACTTTCATTCCGAGCAAGACTATGAACACACAACAATAAATACGTAATGAGCTACTATTTTTTGACAGGCCAAAATCACTTTGAGTCAGCATTCTCCACAATCTATTACACCTTAAGCAAACTGCTTGGCAAGATATACAGCAGGGGTGGCCAACCTGCCTTCGACCGCGATCGACGACTGATCAGATAAAATCATACAAAAAAATCGATGCACACACGCTTACAAAAAATTTAAAAGTATTCATGTATTATCTGATTCTAAACAGTGGAAAATAAATATTCTCAAACCACAAATGTTACATGACTGCCCCAACTTCAATCTAATTTACAATTTCCTTCAAACCAGATTCTTTTCTCGCTTGGAATTAGAATTGGGCATTCCAATGCCACTGTTACCGCTGAGAAGTGATACATCAACTTTTGTATGCCGCGGAAGCGATTCAAGGGTCGTTTTTCAGTCAAGGAACACAATAATTGACACGTTCATTTTACCCCTTGACAGCGGCGAAACTTGCATTTGTTACGTTTTGATATGCTCTGTCGGTCTTGCCCAGACTCAAATACTGGCGTATGTTCCGTACAATATTCGTCCTGTTTTAAAACACACATCAGGCGCAGCATTAAACTGGGTCAAAGCAATTTTCTGTGGGTATGGTGTTAAATTCACTAACATCAGACGCGATCGACTACTCGAGACGTGGCGATCGACGTGTTGGCCACCCATGGTATACACGAACCCTAAAGCTACCATCGGGAACACAAAACTTAGGTCTGCACATTCAATGTCATTCCATCAGAAATAAACCCAAAATTTCCGTCGGAAAATGCTCAATACGGGATAAGAGTGAGGCTTATATAACCAGGTTTGCCGCGTCCTTAGAAACATGGAAAAAAAGTTCTTATTCACACCATAAATTATTATTTCAACAAACCTCAACCAACAACTAAAATAAATAGTACCCAAATTACTTTTGAGCATGATCCAACATGCCATAATTTCCTAGAATTTGCAAACTACTTAGATTGTCAGTTTTGACATTTCGTAAGATGTCTCCAATGAGATGAAGCGTTTTCACTCCCATCGATATGACCATTCAATTAGTAACTTTCGCGTATGTATGAGATATGATACCTATATCTTATCACATTTTCATTTTCAGAAATCAGTTAATATTTGGCTGTGAATTAAAGCAATGCGTGGGGCGCATGGTGAGGGTCGAATCTCAACTAAAATTTGCAAGGCATTTGCAGGTCGCCATAAATGGATTGAATTTACATAGACTTTTGCAACTTTAAAGAAGAAGAATGAAAGATAATTTTGACATCGCTTTGTGTCGTATTCCACAGTAATTTGCAAATTCTAAAGGTCATCGCCCCTCATCGCGTAAATAAACCATTTGTTGCGTTCACGCATCCAGTGATAGTTAGGTAGTTACACTCGAAACGTATTAATATTTTCTCAATTTTGACACATAGTCATATAAAACAATGAAGTTTCTAAAGTAAATAAGTCATGAAAATCGAATGCGGTAAAGCAGAATGAGTAGAAATTAGATATATATGTAACTATTCGTCATAACTAAATACCGGTGTGCATTATAACATTTCCTATTTAAACAGCATTAAGTTGATTGAAAAAAATATACATTAATCCTTTAGCGTCAAACAATTATTAAATAAAGAATTATCAAACGCCAATCAATTGTCAGCAACGCGGAAATAATTTTATAAATACTACAACAGTTTCATAATAGTTAACAGTGTCCGTCAGTCAACATGGATAGTACTCGAATAAATTAAATTTGCATTTTCAAGTGTTGATATCGATATGACCATTCAATGAGTAACATGCCTGTTTATCCAATCAATTGTTACCTATATCTGGTAGCTGTGTTTCGGAAAATATTGACGTTGTTTCCTTAGAGATTCACAAATAGTTTGAACTATCACAGCTCCGAAAAGTTCCCATTTCCCGAAGTCAATTTGTTAAGTTCTTTCTTTTATTATGCATTCACAGAAATAGCTCAATCTACATTTATATCACTACATATATCAGAGATGGCGAACCACTACTCGCGGGACACGAAGTGACCCAACGCGTATCATTCGTGACCCACCAAAGCACGAATAAAATACTAAAAAACGCTAACATATCAGTGTTAAAAATTGATAAAATCGGCCTTAAATTAATCTAACAATAACTAAACTATTATAATGTACCGCCAGTTGGGCAATCAGGGCTGCGATCGCTCCTAGTCAAATTGTTAATTTTCGGGTCGTTGTGGTAATTTTCAAAACACCTAATGTTGGACGCATGTCTGCACCGCTGTGTACCGTAATTCAGCTATAGGCTTTGACATCGTTTATGCCTTAACAATGCAATTGATCGGTTCATTTCTTGCAGCATTTGTCTCTTTCGGAAGTGCAGCTGTAGACTGTTTTATGGGTTATACGAGAACTAGATGCTACTTTGCCTTTTATTAGTTTCTCGCCTACAATGCCGTTAAGAAAACAAAATCTTTCAGACTTTAAATAAAAACCTAGAGATCTGAATTAACAATGGCGCAGTGTAAAAATGCCTTAATGTGGTTAAAAGACGATGGACAAATATAACACTATCCGAGAGAACTCCCCCCAAACTCTTTGTAACCGTAAAATAATTTGCCGCATCATCCTAAACGTTTTTGGTAATTCCTATGCGTGCTTTCGTACTCTAATTTCATAAATCGAGTGCCATAAAAAGTCCCTGATAGAAGTGCTGCATAAGTAAGGCACAAAATTACACCAACATCAACAGAAGCCTATAAGATTTCAGAAGTTTCCTATAGATACAACATAAATATCTGTGACCCACTCTCTTCTGTTCCGCGATATATAAAAACATAATTTTTGACCCATTCATTGAAAGAGCTTCGCCATCCTTGATATATATGGTGCGTATTCAAAAAAGTTTAAAAAACACACAAAATTTCATGATCAATTTACAATCAAAATAAAGCTTGCTTGCTTTTGATGTGCCGGGAATTGCTTATTTTATGTTTATATCCTATTAAATATGATGTAATTTCGAAACAGATTTGTTCAGTTAATTTTATTTAATTCTGACTTTTAGTTGTAGATGATAAAAATGTCGGGTTCAACGAATTAAAGTTTATTGGTATGGGCAGAGATTTGTAGGGCAAACTTTTACATAATATAATATGTCAAGGGTTTCACAGTTGAACAAACATTAATGAACTATCTATGTCACCATGTTGGCGTCACCGATTGCCATTAAAGTGGCGTTGACCTTTATTCAGTTTAAATTTTAAATTTTTATATAGGATTGACTTTACTTTATAAAAATATGTAGACAGATATTTGACGTTTTTGTGTAATAAAACGATACGAAGCAAAACAAATAGTCTAAACTAACACACTTTCCCAAAGCTTTTACAATATACATTAGACATACCTTATAAATATTTTACATTATATACAATATTTACAGAGTGGGGAATGGTCGAAGGAAGTCGGAATACTATGAAATTGTTGTTCTATACTATGAAAAGTTGTAAAATTATAGGATCGGCATTTCGAGAAGTCTTCAACAAACAAGATATATTTTAATTAAGAACCTTCTAGGAAAGGATGATTTTTGCTAGAACGGTGATGTTTTGGTAAAAAGATATGGCTCCACATAATTGATAAAATTAAGGTTTTTTTATATTTCAGTAGAACGTGAATTTAAAAAATGAATAAATACGTTTATTTTGTTCCAAAGTAGCAACCTATTTACAGTAAGTTGTACCCGTGTCTTTTGAATTCCAATGATTCGAGACAAAAATAAGTATTTTTCAGGCAACAATAATCTAAATCATATTCTTTATAACTACTCAATTTATTACACCCTGGTGGAGAATCACTTTGCTGGTCAAATTTTTATTACTTATCGATCTTTAGATCGGTAAGTATGTTGACAGGTATTTGTCTGTTTGTCTGTCTGTCTGTTAGATGAACGCGATATCTCACGAAGGCGAGATTAAATCTGCTCCAAATTTTGCATGTGCATTCAGCATATCTCGGACCAAAAGTCTATTGATTTTGGATGAATTATGTCGTATATTTAGTGAGTTAATATTTAATTAGTGATGGGACACGCGGTGTCACTATAGAGTCATGAATCGAAACCGCAGTTTGGATCGATAAGTCTTCGGTCTCCGACCGATATTCTCATTCTTTTTGTTCGTTAGGTTCACAAATAACTACCTGAACAAATTTAAATGTAACGCTATTAAATTTTTATTGCATAGCTATATACGGTATTGAAAAATATTCGCGGAATTTATATTATTTACGAACCGCTTTATATTCCAAATGTATATATTTCGGGCTTCTAAAATTCTCAAAAATTCCCAACCCTCATTGTTAGCAAGTAATATCAATATAAGAACAAATAACAGATATTAAAACTATAATCGGATGTAAAATATCAAATGCTTTTACATTAATTTTATGAATTCGTAAATGTTTGCTTATATAACTTTTGAATGGACGATTTAATTAACAGACTTTTCGAAATAGAGTTTTTTTTAAATTGTGGATTCAATAAAAACATTACAATTTGTGTCTAAGATGGGGAAATAAAGTGTCTTTAAAGCTTTTATAAACCTTGATTATTTTGAGACCGGTTATTGGACGTCGAAAGCTGAACAAATAATGGAGCTTTTTGTAGGCGCGACAAACTCGGCTATAACCGGCGCTGAAGTCGCTGCTGTTTGTACTTGAAATCAAGTAATTGCAGTATTGAGGTATCAGTAATCTCTGACAAGTATTTTTGGGATTCACAAGGCAATAGTTGACGATTATTATTCGTTTTAGTCCTAAGCAATCACAAAACCTCAAACGATTGTCAATATTGAACATATTAATCGTGCTATCGAGTTTATTACATTTCTTCATACAACGACGTTCACTGCATAATAGCATTCTGCTTTAATTTGACATTGCAACGCCACTCTCATTCTCTGAGTCTCGTCCTGTCCATGCGATCCACGTACATGAGAGCTTTCGAATAAAGTTGAATGAAAGCAAAAAAGTTATTACTGGCCAGTTCTTGAGACTTTGCATTTCAGAAGCTTCAATAAATTGCCAAAACAAAAAATTATTCATATGTTGCGAGATCTAATTCTTCACGCAACACATTGTATGAGTGATTAATCCCACAATTTGTCATGTTTTTTGCTAATAATAATTTGGCTATTTCGCTTTTTTTAAGTATAGATACATAATAAAGACTAAATATGACGGGCATACCCGCATTGATTTTATTGACGTTGTTTCCTTAGAGATTCACAAATAGTTTGAACTATCACAGCTTCGAAAAGTTCCCATTTCCCGAAGTCAATTTGTCAAGTTCTGTTTTTTATTATGCATTCACAGAAATAGCTCAATCTACATTTATATCACTACATATATCAGAGATGGCGAACCACTGACTCGCGGGACACGAAGTGACCCAACGCGTATCATTCGTGACCCACCAAAGCACGAATATAATACTAAAAAACGCTAACATATCAGTGTTAAAAATTGATAAAATCGGCCTTAAATTAATCTAACAATAACTAAACTATTATAATGTACCGCCAGTTGGGCAATCAGGGCTGCGATCGCTCCTAGTCAAATTGTTAATTTTCGGGTCGTTGTGGTAATTTTCAAAACACCCAATGTTGGACGCATGTCTGCACCGCTGTGTACCGTAATTCAGCTATAGGCTTTGACATCGTTTATGCCTTAACAATGCAATTGATCGGTTCATTTCTTGCAGCATTTGTCTCTTTCGGAAGTGCAGCTGTAGACTGTTTTATGGGTTATACGAGAACTAGATGCTACTTTGCCTTTTATTAGTTTCTCGCCTACAATGCCGTTAAGAAAACAAAATCTTTCAGACTTTAAATAAAAACCTAGAGATCTGAATTAACAATGGCGCAGTGTAAAAATGCCTTAATGTGGTTAAAAGACGATGGACAAATATAACACTATCCGAGAGAACTCCCCCCAAACTCTTTGTAACCGTAAAATAATTTGCCGCATCATCCTAAACGTTTTTGGTAATTCCTATGCGTGCTTTCGTACTCTAATTTCATAAATCGAGTGCCATAAAAAGTCCCTGATAGAAGTGCTGCATAAGTAAAGCACAAAATTACACCAACATCAACAGAAGCCTATAAGATTTCAGAAGTTTCCTATAGATACAACATAAATATCTGTGACCCACTCTCTTCTGTTCCGCGATAAAAACATAATTTTTGACCCATTCATTGAAAGAGCTTCGCCATCCTTGATATATATGGTGCGTATTCAAAAAAGTTTAAAAAACACACAAAATTTCATGATCAATTTACAATCAAAATAAAGCTTGCTTGCTTTTGATGTGCCGGGAATTGCTTATTTTATGTTTATATCCTATTAAATATGATGTAATTTCGAAACAGATTTGTTCAGTTAATTTCATTTAATTCTGACTTTTAGTTGTAGATGATAAATAATGTCGGGTTCAACGAATTAAAGTTTATTGGTATGGGCAGAGATTTGTAGGGCAAACTTTTTACATAATATAATATGTCAAGGGTTTCACAGTTGAACAAACATTAATGAACTATCTATGTCACCATGTTGGCGTCACCGATTGCCATTAAAGTGGCGTTGACCTTTATTCAGTTTAAATTTTAAATTTTTATATAGGATTGACTTTACTTTATAAAAATATGTAGACAGATATTTGACGTTTTTGTGTAATAAAACGATACGAAGCAAAACAAATAGTCTAAACTAACACACTTTCCCAAAGCTTTTACAATATACATTAGACATACCTTATAAATATTTTACATTATATACAATATTTACAGAGTGGGGAATGGTCGAAGGAAGTCGGAATACTATGAAATTGTTGTTCTATACTATGAAAAGTTGTAAAATTATAGGATCGGCATTTCGAGAAGTCTTCAACAAACAAGATATATTTTAATTAAGAACCTTCTAGGAAAGGATGATTTTTGCTAGAACGGTGATGTTTTGGTAAAAAGATATGGCTCCACATAATTGATAAAATTAAGGTTTTTTTATATTTCAGTAGAACGTGAATTTAAAAAATGAATAAATACGTTTATTTTGTTCCAAAGTAGCAACCTATTTACAGTAAGTTGTACCCGTGTCTTTTGAATTCCAATGATTCGAGACAAAAATAAGTATTTTTCAGGCAACAATAATCTAAATCAAATTCTTTATAACTACTCAATTTATTACACCCTGGTGGAGAATCACTTTGCTGGTCAAATTTTTATTACTTATCGATCTTTAGATCGGTAAGTATGTTGACAGGTATTTGTCTGTTTGTCTGTCTGTCTGTTAGATGAACGCGATATCTCACGAAGGCGAGATTAAATCTGCCCCAAATTTTGCATGTGCATTCAGCATATCTCGGACCAAAAGTCTATTGATTTTGGATGAATTATGTCGTATATTTAGTGAGTTAATATTTAATTAGTGATGGGACACGCGGTGTCACTATAGAGTCATGAATCGAAACCGCAGTTTGGATCGATAAGTCTTCGGTCTCCGACCGATATTCTCATTCTTTTTGTTCGTTAGGTTCACAAATAACTACCTGAACAAATTTAAATGTAACGCTATTAAATTTTTATTGCATAGCTATATACGGTATTGAAAAATATTCGCGGAATTTATATTATTTACGAACCGCTTTATATTCCAAATGTATATATTTCGGGCTTCTAAAATTCTCAAAAATTCCCAACCCTCATTGTTAGCAAGTAATATCAATATAAGAACAAATAACAGATATTAAAACTATAATCGGATGTAAAATATCAAATGCTTTTACATTAATTTTATGAATTCGTAAATGTTTGCTTATATAACTCTTGAATGGACGATTTAATTAACAGACTTTTCGAAATAGAGTTTTTTTTAAATTGTGGATTCAATAAAAACATTACAATTTGTGTCTAAGATGGGGAAATAAAGTGTTTTTAAAGCATTTTATAAACCTTGATTATTTTGAGACCGGTTATTGGACGTCGAAAGCTGAACAAATAATGGAGCTTTTTGTAGGCGCGACAAACTCGGCTATAACCGGCGCTGAAGTCGCTGCTGTTTGTACTTGAAATCAAGTAATTGCAGTATTGAGGTATCAGTAATCTCTGACAAGTATTTTTGGGATTCACAAGGCAATAGTTGACGATTATTATTCGTTCTAGTCCTAAGCAATCACAAAACCTCAAACGATTGTCAATATTGAACATATTAATCGTGCTATCGAGTTTATTACATTTCTTCATACAACGACGTTCACTGCATAATAGCATTCTGCTTTAATTTGACATTGCAACGCCACTCTCATTCTCTGAGTCTCGTCCTGTCCATGCGATCCACGTACATGAGAGCTTTCGAATAAAGTTGAATGAAAGCAAAAAAGTTATTACTGGCCAGTTCTTGAGACTTTGCATTTCAGAAGCTTCAATAAATTGCCAAAACAAAAAATTATTCATATGTTGCGAGATCTAATTCTTCACGCAACACATTGTATGAGTGATTAATCCCACAATTTGTCCTGTTTTTTGCTAATAATAATTTGGCTATTTCGCTTTTTTTAAGTATAGATATATAATAAAGACTAAATATGACGGGCATACCTGCATTGATTTTATTGACGTTGTTTCCTTAGAGATTCACAAATAGTTTGAACTATCACAGCTTCGAAAAGTTCCCATTTCCCGAAGTCAATTTGTCAAGTTCTGTTTTTTATTATGCATTCACAGAAATAGCTCAATCTACATTTATATCACTACATATATCAGAGATGGCGAACCACTGACACGCGGGACACGAAGTGACCCAACGCGTATCATTCGTGACCCACCAAAGCTCGAATAAAATACTAAAAAACGCTAACATATCAGTGTTAAAAATTGATAAAATCGGCCTTAAATTAATCTAACAATAACTAAACTATTATAATGTACCGCCAGTTGGGCAATCAGGGCTGCGATCGCTCCTAGTCAAATTGTTAATTTTCGGGTCGTTGTGGTAATTTTCAAAACACCAAATGTTGGACGCATGTCTGCACCGCTGTGTACCGTAATTCAGCTATAGGCTTTGACATCGTTTATGCCTTAACAATGCAATTGATCGGTTCATTTCTTGCAGCATTTGTCTCTTTCGGAAGTGCAGCTGTAGACTGTTTTATGGGTTATACGAGAACTAGATGCTACTTTGCCTTTTATTAGTTTCTCGCCTACAATGCCGTTAAGAAAACAAAATCTTTCAGACTTTAAATAAAAACCTAGAGATCTGAATTAACAATGGCGCAGTGTAAAAATGCCTTAATGTGGTTAAAAGACGATGGACAAATATAACACTATCCGAGAGAACTCCCCCCAAACTCTTTGTAACCGTAAAATAATTTGCCGCATCATCCTAAACGTTTTTGGTAATTCCTATGCGTGCTTTCGTACTCTAATTTTATAAATCGAGTGCCATAAAAAGTCCCTGATAGAAGTGCTGCATAAGTAAAGCACAAAATTACACCAACATCAACAGAAGCCTATAAGATTTCAGAAGTTTCCTATAGATACAACATAAATATCTGTGACCCACTCTCTTCTGTTCCGCGATAAAAACATAATTTTTGACCCATTCATTGAAAGAGCTTCGCCATCCTTGATATATATGGTGCGTATTCAAAAAAGTTTAAAAAACACACAAAATTTCATGATCAATTTACAATCAAAATAAAGCTTGCTTGCTTTTGATGTGCCGGGAATTGCTTATTTTATGTTTATATCCTATTAAATATGATGTAATTTCGAAACAGATTTGTTCAGTTAATTTCATTTAATTCTGACTTTTAGTTGTAGATGATAAATAATGTCGGGTTCAACGAATTAAAGTTTATTGGTATGGGCAGAGATTTGTAGGGCAAACTTTTTACATAATATAATATGTCAAGGGTTTCACAGTTGAACAAACATTAATGAACTATCTATGTCACCATGTTGGCGTCACCGATTGCCATTAAAGTGGCGTTGACCTTTATTCAGTTTAAATTTTAAATTTTTATATAGGATTGACTTTACTTTATAAAAATATGTAGACAGATATTTGACGTTTTTGTGTAATAAAACGATACGAAGCAAAACAAATAGTCTAAACTAACACACTTTCCCAAAGCTTTTACAATATACATTAGACATACCTTATAAATATTTTACATTATATACAATATTTACAGAGTGGGGAATGGTCGAAGGAAGTCGGAATACTATGAAATTGTTGTTCTATACTATGAAAAGTTGTAAAATTATAGGATCGGCATTTCGAGAAGTCTTCAACAAACAAGATATATTTTAATTAAGAACCTTCTAGGAAAGGATGATTTTTGCTAGAACGGTGATGTTTTGGTAAAAAGATATGGCTCCACATAATTGATAAAATTAAGGTTTTTTTATATTTCAGTAGAACGTGAATTTAAAAAATGAATAAATACGTTTATTTTGTTCCAAAGTAGCAACCTATTTACAGTAAGTTGTACCCGTGTCTTTTGAATTCCAATGATTCGAGACAAAAATAAGTATTTTTCAGGCAACAATAATCTAAATCAAATTCTTTATAACTACTCAATTTATTACACCCTGGTGGAGAATCACTTTGCTGGTCAAATTTTTATTACTTATCGATCTTTAGATCGGTAAGTATGTTGACAGGTATTTGTCTGTTTGTCTGTCTGTCTGTTAGATGAACGCGATATCTCACGAAGGCGAGATTAAATCTGCTCCAAATTTTGCATGTGCATTCAGCATATCTCGGACCAAAAGTCTATTGATTTTGGATGAATTATGTCGTATATTTAGTGAGTTAATATTTAATTAGTGATGGGACACGCGGTGTCACTATAGAGTCATGAATCGAAACCGCAGTTTGGATCGATAAGTCTTCGGTCTCCGACCGATATTCTCATTCTTTTTGTTCGTTAGGTTCACAAATAACTACCTGAACAAATTTAAATGTAACGCTATTAAATTTTTATTGCATAGCTATATACGGTATTGAAAAATATTCGCGGAATTTATATTATTTACGAACCGCTTTATATTCCAAATGTATATATTTCGGGCTTCTAAAATTCTCAAAAATTCCCAACCCTCATTGTTAGCAAGTAATATCAATATAAGAACAAATAACAGATATTAAAACTATAATCGGATGTAAAATATCAAATGCTTTTACATTAATTTTATGAATTCGTAAATGTTTGCTTATATAACTCTTGAATGGACGATTTAATTAACAGACTTTTCGAAATAGAGTTTTTTTTAAATTGTGGATTCAATAAAAACATTACAATTTGTGTCTAAGATGGGGAAATAAAGTGTTTTTAAAGCATTTTATAAACCTTGATTATTTTGAGACCGGTTATTGGACGTCGAAAGCTGAACAAATAATGGAGCTTTTTGTAGGCGCGACAAACTCGGCTATAACCGGCGCTGAAGTCGCTGCTGTTTGTACTTGAAATCAAGTAATTGCAGTATTGAGGTATCAGTAATCTCTGACAAGTATTTTTGGGATTCACAAGGCAATAGTTGACGATTATTATTCGTTCTAGTCCTAAGCAATCACAAAACCTCAAACGATTGTCAATATTGAACATATTAATCGTGCTATCGAGTTTATTACATTTCTTCATACAACGACGTTCACTGCATAATAGCATTCTGCTTTAATTTGACATTGCAACGCCACTCTCATTCTCTGAGTCTCGTCCTGTCCATGCGATCCACGTACATGAGAGCTTTCGAATAAAGTTGAATGAAAGCAAAAAAGTTATTACTGGCCAGTTCTTGAGACTTTGCATTTCAGAAGCTTCAATAAATTGCCAAAACAAAAAATTATTCATATGTTGCGAGATCTAATTCTTCACGCAACACATTGTATGAGTGATTAATCCCACAATTTGTCCTGTTTTTTGCTAATAATAATTTGGCTATTTCGCTTTTTTTAAGTATAGATATATAATAAAGACTAAATATGACGGGCATACCTGCATTGATTTTATTGACGTTGTTTCCTTAGAGATTCACAAATAGTTTGAACTATCACAGCTTCGAAAAGTTCCGATTTCCCGAAGTCAATTTGTCAAGTTCTGTTTTTTATTATGCATTCACAGAAATAGCTCAATCTACATTTATATCACTACATATATCAGAGATGGCGAACCACTGACACGCGGGACACGAAGTGACCCAACGCGTATCATTCGTGACCCACCAAAGCTCGAATAAAATACTAAAAAACGCTAACATATCAGTGTTAAAAATTGATAAAATCGGCCTTAAATTAATCTAACAATAACTAAACTATTATAATGTACCGCCAGTTGGGCAATCAGGGCTGCGATCGCTCCTAGTCAAATTGTTAATTTTCGGGTCGTTGTGGTAATTTTCAAAACACCAAATGTTGGACGCATGTCTGCACCGCTGTGTACCGTAATTCAGCTATAGGCTTTGACATCGTTTATGCCTTAACAATGCAATTGATCGGTTCATTTCTTGCAGCATTTGTCTCTTTCGGAAGTGCAGCTGTAGACTGTTTTATGGGTTATACGAGAACTAGATGCTACTTTGCCTTTTATTAGTTTCTCGCCTACAATGCCGTTAAGAAAACAAAATCTTTCAGACTTTAAATAAAAACCTAGAGATCTGAATTAACAATGGCGCAGTGTAAAAATGTATCAGAGTTGCTATTTTTGAAAATCTTTTAATAAAATCGATAGATGGATGCAGAATGCAAAGGAATGGTATTTAAAATCTAATGCGACAAATAATACATTAACTCAGTGTCATAATATCCACATCGGAAATAGGCCGAACAATCTTCTTAAATCCCAGAAATAATTGCGAATATTTTTTGTTCTAAATAATATAGTATTAATCACAACTTTGTTATCGCATTTTCGAATGCTCCGAATCCATGCTATATTTTACATTCCACGTTACGAACAATCGATGAAGTTTTTTAGGCTTAGTGGAAGTTTAGAGTCATGCTTGAATATACAACTACAAAAAGTACTTTACCAGGTGTAACATACAATGTTCATGTGTGCCGTGATCATCAAAAATCATTCATACAGATGCGGTGTCTTTTTTACGACTACCCTGTTCCTGAAGTAAATAAAAAAAAAAACGATTCCAATTGCACGCGCCATACATGGCGGACTGTTTTTACAAAAAACAAATTTTGGGTACTCCCGAAGTATGCGAACCAATATGGCGGACACCGGAACGTAGTATGTGTACCAGGTTAGGGTTAGGTCATAATTTCATTTCAATTTGTTTTATTTTAGTTCTGTTACGAGTTCAGATACTAGCCAAGTAACTCCCATAGTATTTGTATCTGAATTTATGACCTAACCCTAAACTGGTTTATATATATATATATATATATATACGTTCCGGTATCCGCCACCTTGGTTCACATACTTTAAGACCACCATTTTTGAATCACAAGCACTTTCCGAACGTATGTAAAAAATTATAAGCTGATTTCGACGTCATAATCATCATACGAGACTATAAAATATTTGATAAAATCAAACAAATGATAAAGGTTTCATTGTTTTCTATTTTACTGGACATGAAGTCGACTCATGCATCGTCTGGATGGTAACTGACTCAGATGAACGTATATGGTCGGTCGTATCGTTATCACCCAGTCCTATACCGAAAACTGCATTATGTGTTTTTTTATTATTATTTGTTATGGTATAATCATGTTTTCTGTTTTGACGAAAAAAATATTTTCTCTCTCTCTCTGTTTCTGATTCGCACAGTCTGCTGAAGGTTTCATTGTTTTGCATTTAAAAGTTATTGCCCGATTTTATATCGTGTATGTTTATTTTATTATGTTCTTTAACTGTTTTGTTTTTATGGACGGGCGCGTACTTGTACGTTTTTTAAATTTGCTCTCAATGTATGTTCGTCCTCCAGGTCTTCTGCATTTTGTTTGTCCGTTTGTTGTTGTCTTGTTTTATGCCAGAGTGACCAAAATAAACTTGATTGATTGATTGAAATAAAACTAATTACAGAATCTGGAGAGTAAACAATACCTTGAGTGAAGTTTTAAATGCCCAAAATTAAATAAATGAGGTATTGTACTCTGGAGTAGGGGTGTGCAACCTCTATTAAAAGAGGGCCAAATACAAGTAACTGGGTGAAGCCGCGGGCCGCACCTTCATTTAAGTTTGTCTTACTAGTAGTTACAGGCACTTTTTTGCTATTAATCTTGGGACATTGTTCTTGCGAGAAACGGCAGGGTTGTCCATGGGACACGTCCCATGGAATGAACTGGGACAGCACACATTTGTATTTCCCATGGGACACGTGGGACACAAAAACTGTATGATTTTTGGGGAAATGATAGTAAAACATTTCACTATGGATTTCGTGTCCATATATTCGAACATAGCTCTCTTGTTAGTTATAAAGAGCAAACTATTATTGCATTGTATTTCATTGGGACTCCCATGGGATGGGACAGGCATAATTGCTATGGGATGAGATGGGCAGAAAAATATGTCCCATTGACAAGCCTGAGAAACGGTGAGTTAAAATGCACAAATTTCTAAAGGAAACTGCTATTCAAGTTTATTGTCACACCGACATTACATCGTTTTTTAACATTGTGTATATTGCAACAGGATTGTGCTAGCTAGTTTTACTAATATGACAGTGGCACTCGGGTACTGGTAATCTGGTAAAGGCTTTTTGACGCAAAGATATTAGAATTGTTTGCACGTACCAGATTAACTAAACTAAAAACTCGTTTGACGGGCACACCATTCAAAATTAACGGGCCGCACAATTTTTCCTTGCGGGCCGAATTTGGCCCGCGGGCCGCAGTTCGCACACCCTTGCTCTAGAGTCTAGAATGTAGAAGTTGTAACGAAATTTATTCACACTGACAGTGGTGTTTTCCGATAACAATCACTTTCCCTAATTTACTTTGTTCAAGATTTTTCCGGACATTATCAATAGAATTTTTCAAGTCTTGTGTCAATAGTCACGTTTTGGTGTTTACGTCTCAGTCATAAATATATGATAAAACGATATCACTAATAGCCACATTAAATTGTTTTAATGACAGTTTTAAACGTCGCTTCACGTTGTGACATACAGATAATTGATCTGTCAACGTATAGGTAACTATGTTTTATACCTAAATAATAATATCCCTATTGATAGTAAGGCGTGTAGTTTTTCATGTTAGAATACTTTTCTCATATGGCTTTACGATATTCTGTATAAAGAGTAATCTGTAGGTCGTGGAGATTTCTTTTATTATTCAAAAGACTTTTGGTTTTGTTCCCTCTTTCTCAGGTTCTAAAAATGCAAGCTGAGGATATCAAAACATTGAACTGAAATAATTTTATTCCGCATTTTAAGTCAAAGTGTATACCAGTTTATAGAATAAACTGTAAATCTTACATGTTGTAATGAAACCTTCTAAATTATTTAATAATTGTTCAACGAAACCTGGAAATCGACTTGAGAAAATGACAAATAATTTTGACTTGCGTAAAAATTGTTACATACTCACATAATTTTAATTACGTTTGACATTTGAAACTGCAGTGACAAGCAATAAACTTTGCTAAATGAAATCTGGAGACCACTGCGCTATTTTTTGCTCCAAATAAAAGAATTTGTCAAGAACAAATTAAAAGTTCCTCACTAAATAAACTGGTTTCCAAAGTTTCATATTAAAAATACGAGCTCGTCACTGATAAAATTTCTTTTGTTGTTACAGTTTTACGTCAAAATATAATGATGCAACTGGCGTGAATCGCGAATAAACTAAACATCAATCCTTGTTTATAATTTGTGCTGTCGATTGGGGTTTCTGTAACACTAACTCCTTATTCTTCTATGCTTTTATGCTGGTGGATCCGTATGCATATTCTGCGAGGACTCTGTAGCAAGAGTCGAGATAACTATTCTAAGTGATTCAAGACTTCACAAATAATGTTAGGTCTGATCAAGTTCAGACTTCCTCAGGAATCTATTATTCAATTACCAAACGTATATATTTAACATAATAACATAATATTTAACAGAAATATATGACATTTTAGCATTTTAGCAGCAAGACATTTTAGCACCAAGAGGGGTCGGTCGACATAGTTGACCTTGTATTCTTGCCCGCCCCCTCCCGAGTATATTTTATAATTACTTTTCCCATCCGTTGTAATCTGTACATTCTTGATATTGTAACAAATTAACCAATAATTTTGGAAATAATGACATCAAGACTAAAAATAATTCCTAAGTCATAAATATTCGAGAATATTCAAGAACATTCTAAATATGACATTTCAACATAACGTGCAAAATAACGAATAAATTCCCATGTGATATGTTGAATGTGACATGTGATATGTTGACCTTGTTTTACATAAAGAATCAGTGTAAGAACGGTCTCGAATAATCGAGAAAATGGTGTATCCCTTTAAATGCGATCTCAAACATTTCAAGCGATCGTCGTCTTTATCGTCATGCTTATCGTCAAATATCAATAATTTTGATGATCGCTACGCTACTGTATGAATAATAACTTGAAATTGTAAGTTGGTTTATTTGATTTAATTTATTGTAATATAATTATCGGAGGAAATAAAATCTATACAGGCAATTGTCTAGATCCTTGCTGTTATATCAAATTAACAGACGTCTCGACTTGAACAAGTAACAACCGATTATATTCTGTTTGGAGTCAGATTAATATCTAGCTAGTTTAATTAGCCTAATTAGCAACTACAACAGAAGTCGTCTCAATATATTCCGAAATAAATCATTATCTCTCTCCCTCCCCTCTCTCATTTAGGATGACCACATGTTTATAATGTCTATACTTATCGTCTTACCTTGAAAATACTTTTTCATAACGCTCATTGTATACCCGAGCTAATCTTGTTCCTTTTCTTTCTCATTCTCTCTGCGCATTTGCAAAAGAAGTAGGAGTGCTTGAATAAGTTGTCGATACTGCTGATAGAAACCTGACAGAACCTATATCTATAACATATTAATTAAACAAATACATTTTTAAGGAAATCTGGAAGGTGATCAGCAATAGATTGGCATTTAAATGAGAATTCCTTCCAAGCATATAATGCTTGGAATAAATAAAATTATGGTTATATGCAATGTTATTTCCGAGTCATAGCATAATCCAGGAGTCGCCAACCAGTCAAAGACAAGAGCCACGTATCGTACTTTATTACAGCGAAGAGCCGCACTATAAAAATACCACACACAAACACCAGATATATCTCTACAGAATCTACATGCTAAAAGAATGAAGCGCTTTATCTGTACATCAAGAGCCGCGCATTGGCACCCCTGGCATAGTTGAACGTACAATTATAATAACCTAATATTAGTCATAAAGATATTCATTATAGCTAAATACATATAATTTAAACAAGACAGCAATGATCAAAATACAAACAAAAATGAAAAAAAAAATGCAAATTGGAACGATTGAGCATCGAGCTACTGAAAGCTTGGCAAACAGGCGGGCCGGAATAAAATCTCCCAATGCTTCATGAAAAGTGTTTCGGAGATTAAAATGAAACAGCACAATATTCTGTAAAATGTCCGTACATATTA
Source organism: Styela clava (assembly GCF_964204865.1). NCBI lineage: Eukaryota > Metazoa > Chordata > Ascidiacea > Stolidobranchia > Styelidae > Styela > Styela clava. The sequence continues at coordinate 7,985,588 of NC_135254.1, forward strand.
TGACAAAAAGTTTGGAGTTTGGCATGATTATTCTTGTCAAAATAGTTTTGGTAACATTTGTCAGAGAGGTAAATATTTTGTAAACTTAATTTTTCATAATTGGGTACAAAAAAGTGGACTTATGGATTGCTTTGCTTAATTTATTTATCTTGTTGTTGTGGTTAGATATGCAGGTTTTCGCAATTAATAACCCTATTGTCGTATTTTATGGTCCATAATGCGCACTGTTAATAAATTGCTTATATTGGGATTCTGGCCATACATAAAGCGCATCGGACTATAAGACGCAACCGGGACTGGTACTGGTTAAGTGTAGGCAACAAAGCATGAAGCACTACCTGATCTATACATTGCGTATGGCTTATAAGGCACTTAGTTGGTTTTTAAATAAATGGCAATTTAAAGCTCATCTTATAGTTCGTAAAATACCGTACATTTTTAATTTAATACGCGTTCTACGAAACGGACATTTTACAGAATATTGTGCTGTTTCATTTTAATCTCCGAAACACTTTTCATGAAGCATTGGGAGATTTTATTCCGGCCCGCCTGTTTGCCAAGCTTTCAGTAGCTCGATGCTCAATCGTTCCAATTTGCATTTTTTTTTTCATTTTTGTTTGTATTTTGATCATTGCTGTCTTGTTTAAATTATATGTATTTAGCTATAATGAATATCTTTATGACTAATATTAGGTTATTATAATTGTACGTTCAACTATGCCAGGGGTGCCAATGCGCGGCTCTTGATGTACAGATAAAGCGCTTCATTCTTTTAGCATGTAGATTCTGTAGAGATATATCTGGTGTTTGTGTGTGGTATTTTTATAGTGCGGCTCTTCGCTGTAATAAAGTACGATACGTGGCTCTTGTCTTTGACTGGTTGGCGACTCCTGGATTATGCTATGACTCGGAAATAACATTGCATATAACCATAATTTTATTTATTCCAAGCATTATATGCTTGGAAGGAATTCTCATTTAAATGCCAATCTATTGCTGATCACCTTCCAGATTTCCTTAAAAATGTATTTGTTTAATTAATATGTTATAGATATAGGTTCTGTCAGGTTTCTATCAGCAGTATCGACAACTTATTCAAGCACTCCTACTTCTTTTGCAAATGCGCAGAGAGAATGAGAAAGAAAAGGAACAAGATTAGCTCGGGTATACAATGAGCGTTATGAAAAAGTATTTTCAAGGTAAGACGATAAGTATAGACATTATAAACATGTGGTCATCCTAAATGAGAGAGGGGAGGGAGAGAGATAATGATTTATTTCGGAATATATTGAGACGACTTCTGTTGTAGTTGCTAATTAGGCTAATTAAACTAGCTAGATATTAATCTGACTCCAAACAGAATATAATCGGTTGTTACTTGTTCAAGTCGAGACGTCTGTTAATTTGATATAACAGCAAGGATCTAGACAATTGCCTGTATAGATTTTATTTCCTCCGATAATTATATTACAATAAATTAAATCAAATAAACCAACTTACAATTTCAAGTTATTATTCATACAGTAGCGTAGCGATCATCAAAATTATTGATATTTGACGATAAGCATGACGATAAAGACGACGATCGCTTGAAATGTTTGAGATCGCATTTAAAGGGATACACCATTTTCTCGATTATTCGAGACCGTTCTTACACTGATTCTTTATGTAAAACAAGGTCAACATATCACATGTCACATTCAACATATCACATGGGAATTTATTCGTTATTTTGCACGTTATGTTGAAATGTCATATTTAGAATGTTCTTGAATATTCTCGAATATTTATGACTTAGGAATTATTTTTAGTCTTGATGTCATTATTTCCAAAATTATTGGTTAATTTGTTACAATATCAAGAATGTACAGATTACAACGGATGGGAAAAGTAATTATAAAATATACTCGGGAGGGGGCGGGCAAGAATACAAGGTCAACTATGTCGACCGACCCCTCTTGGTGCTAAAATGTCTTGCTGCTAAAATGCTAAAATGTCATATATTTCTGTTAAATATTATGTTATTATGTTAAATATATACGTTTGGTAATTGAATAATAGATTCCTGAGGAAGTCTGAACTTGATCAGACCTAACATTATTTGTGAAGTCTTGAATCACTTAGAATAGTTATCTCGACTCTTGCTACAGAGTCCTCGCAGAATATGCATACGGATCCACCAGCATAAAAGCATAGAAGAATAAGGAGTTAGTGTTACAGAAACCCCAATCGACAGCACAAATTATAAACAAGGATTGATGTTTAGTTTATTCGCGATTCACGCCAGTTGCATCATTATATTTTGACGTAAAACTGTAACAACAAAAGAAATTTTATCAGTGACGAGCTCGTATTTTTAATATGAAACTTTGGAAACCAGTTTATTTAGTGAGGAACTTTTAATTTGTTCTTGACAAATTCTTTTATTTGGAGCAAAAAATAGCGCAGTGGTCTCCAGATTTCATTTAGCAAAGTTTATTGCTTGTCACTGCAGTTTCAAATGTCAAACGTAATTAAAATTATGTGAGTATGTAACAATTTTTACGCAAGTCAAAATTATTTGTCATTTTCTCAAGTCGATTTCCAGGTTTCGTTGAACAATTATTAAATAATTTAGAAGGTTTCATTACAACATGTAAGATTTACAGTTTATTCTATAAACTGGTATACACTTTGACTTAAAATGCGGAATAAAATTATTTCAGTTCAATGTTTTGATATCCTCAGCTTGCATTTTTAGAACCTGAGAAAGAGGGAACAAAACCAAAAGTCTTTTGAATAATAAAAGAAATCTCCACGACCTACAGATTACTCTTTATACAGAATATCGTAAAGCCATATGAGAAAAGTATTCTAACATAAAAAACTACACGCCTTACTATCAATAGGGATATTATTATTTAGGTATAAAACATAGTTACCTATACGTTGACAGATCAATTATCTGTATGTCACAACGTGAAGCGACGTTTAAAACTGTCATTAAAACAATTTAATGTGGCTATTAGTGATATCGTTTTATCATATATTTATGACTGAGACGTAAACACCAAAACGTGACTATTGACACAAGACTTGAAAAATTCTATTGATAATGTCCGGAAAAATCTTGAACAAAGTAAATTAGGGAAAGTGATTGTTATCGGAAAACACCACTGTCAGTGTGAATAAATTTCGTTACAACTTCTACATTCTAGACTCTAGAGCAAGGGTGTGCGAACTGCGGCCCGCGGGCCAAATTCGGCCCGCAAGGAAAAATTGTGCGGCCCGTTAATTTTGAATGGTGTGCCCGTCAAACGAGTTTTTAGTTTAGTTAATCTGGTACGTGCAAACAATTCTAATATCTTTGCGTCAAAAAGCCTTTACCAGATTACCAGTACCCGAGTGCCACTGTCATATTAGTAAAACTAGCTAGCACAATCCTGTTGCAATATACACAATGTTAAAAAACGATGTAATGTCGGTGTGACAATAAACTTGAATAGCAGTTTCCTTTAGAAATTTGTGCATTTTAACTCACCGTTTCTCAGGCTTGTCAATGGGACATATTTTTCTGCCCATCTCATCCCATAGCAATTATGCCTGTCCCATCCCATGGGAGTCCCAATGAAATACAATGCAATAAAAATTGTTAAACTTAGGTTTAGCGTCTACTAAGTAGAACTACATGTACAAAGAGACATGCAAAACAACAAAATTTACGGACTTTGGTAACCTTATATTCATAACTATTATACATGTGTCCATCAGCCCTTTCACAAAGTATATTGTTAATTCTGAATATAGTTTGCTCTTTATAACTAACAAGAGAGCTATGTTCGAATATATGGACACGAAATCCATAGTGAAATGTTTTACTATCATTTCCCCAAAAATCATACAGTTTTTGTGTCCCACGTGTCCCATGGGAAATACAAATGTGTGCTGTCCCAGTTCATTCCATGGGACGTGTCCCATGGACAACCCTGCCGTTTCTCGCAAGAACAATGTCCCAAGATTAATAGCAAAAAAGTGCCTGTAACTACTAGTAAGACAAACTTAAATGAAGGTGCGGCCCGCGGCTTCACCCAGTTACTTGTATTTGGCCCTCTTTTAATAGAGGTTGCACACCCCTACTCCAGAGTACAATACCTCATTTATTTAATTTTGGGCATTTAAAACTTCACTCAAGGTATTGTTTACTCTCCAGATTCTGTAATTAGTTTTATTTCAATCAATCAATCAAGTTTATTTTGGTCACTCTGGCATAAAACAAGACAACAACAAACGGACAAACAAAATGCAGAAGACCTGGAGGACGAACATACATTGAGAGCAAATTTAAAAAACGTACAAGTACGCGCCCGTCCATAAAAACAAAACAGTTAAAGAACATAATAAAATAAACATACACGATATAAAATCGGGCAATAACTTTTAAATGCAAAACAATGAAACCTTCAGCAGACTGTGCGAATCAGAAACAGAGAGAGAGAGAAAATATTTTTTTCGTCAAAACAGAAAACATGATTATACCATAACAAATAATAATAAAACAACACATAATGCAGTTTTCGGTATAGGACTGGGTGATAACGATACGACCGACCATATACGTTCATCTGAGTCAGTTACCATCCAGACGATGCATGAGTCGACTTCATGTCCAGTAAAATAGAAAACAATGAAACCTTTATCATTTGTTTGATTTTATCAAATATTTTATAGTCTCGTATGATGATTATGACGTCGAAATCAGCTTATAATTTTTTACATACGTTCGGAAAGTGCTTGTGATTCAAAAATGGTGGTCTTAAAGTATGTGAACCAAGGTGGCGGATACCGGAACGTATATATATATATATATATATAAACCAGTTTAGGGTTAGGTCATAAATTCAGATACAAATACTATGGGAGTTACTTGGCTAGTATCTGAACTCGTAACAGAACTAAAATAAAACAAATTGAAATGAAATTATGACCTAACCCTAACCTGGTACACATACTACGTTCCGGTGTCCGCCATATTGGTTCGCATACTTCGGGAGTACCCAAAATTTGTTTTTTGTAAAAACAGTCCGCCATGTATGGCGCGTGCAATTGGAATCGTTTTTTTTTTATTTACTTCAGGAACAGGGTAGTCGTAAAAAAGACACCGCATCTGTATGAATGATTTTTGATGATCACGGCACACATGAACATTGTATGTTACACCTGGTAAAGTACTTTTTGTAGTTGTATATTCAAGCATGACTCTAAACTTCCACTAAGCCTAAAAAACTTCATCTATTGTTCGTAACGTGGAATGTAAAATATAGCATGGATTCGGAGCATTCGAAAATGCGATAACAAAGTTGTGATTAATACTATATTATTTAGAACAAAAAATATTCGCAATTATTTCTGGGATTTAAGAAGATTGTTCGGCCTATTTCCGATGTGGATATTATGACACTGAGTTAATGTATTATTTGTCGCATTAGATTTTAAATACCATTCCTTTGCATTCTGCATCCATCTATCGATTTTATTAAAAGATTTTCAAAAATAGCAACTCTGATACAATAAAAAATTCAAATTCAAATTTGAATTTTTTAGTAATTTATTCAGTAACATTAAAACACAAAAAAATTAACCCACACATAATATTATTGCAATTCGCTTCAATAACTTAAACCAGTCTTAATTACGATAAGAATTAATAAAAACACCATAGCAGTATTCGTTAACTCAGGGGCCGGCAACCTTTTGTCTCTCGCGGGCCAAAATTAATGGTTGCAAATCTAGGCAGGTCGTATATATATTTAAAAAAAAATAAATTTAAAACAAGAACAATAACAATCTAATAACAAAACGATCCATAGACCATAGGTCTACTCCGTGTCCAATCTGCTCATCGAGCGTAGATTATAAAATTAAACCATAGTTGAAATTCGCCATTTTGTCGTTAAATTTTCAGTGAAGCATCGCGGGCCGGATTAATTTACTCCGTGTGTCTGATATGATCCAAGGGCCGTAGGTTCCCGACCCCTGATTTAAATGAATTAAAATATGTAACACAGAGTCTTTCTTTTTTCGATTTTATGCTTGCACGCTTTCTTCATCTGAAATAGAACAAGAAAGCAATGGTCAGATATATATATATATATACATATACAAATGTCAAGCGTCATGTAAAAGTGTTCCCATAAAAGATAAAACATACATTTGGGTAAACTATAGATTACAACTTAATTTAAAAGATTTTTAAAAAAATATTGAAAGATTCAACCCAACAGTGGCTTTATATTTGAGCATTGCAAATCTGTCTGATGATCTATTAGTTGTGCAGAAAAGCGACATTTTTCAACCGTCAACATCTTTACATACCTTGGGTACTTTACAATTGTTTCAAGACAACTGAGCCAGAAAACTTCGATAAACTAAACATATTACCGATTTCACAGATGAATCCGAAATTTTCTTCATTGCATTCATGAGTTTGCCATCGATTATAACTCATCACGGCACATCCGCTGTCAGATGATTCATCTTGAATCCAGAATTTTGTATTTTCGTCTCTGAAGGATACAAATTAATAATAGAAAGTACATCGAATAAGATGAATCAATGATCGTTGAAATATTTTGTGGAAATGTTCAGATAGAGATTGAGATACGCTTGCGACCGGCACAATTCTGATAAATATCAATTATTGGGTCCTCCCTAAGTATTTGAACCAAGATGGCGGACACCGGAACGTAGTAAGTGTACCAGATTGGGACTAGAACATAATTTTATTCATATTTTCCTTATTTTCGTTCTATTACGAGATGGTGGACTAGCCAAGTGACTCCCGTACTATTTGTACCTAAAACTATGGCCTAACCATAACCAGGTACACATACTACGTTCCGATGTCTCCCATCTTGGCTCACATACTACGGGAGTACCTATTATTAAATTCTCATGATTTGATATCAAATCGTGCGATAGTTAAAGCAGTAATAAAAGAATAACTCTTTCCCCAATTTTTCCTGCTTCAAATGATAAATCGTAAATGACCAAAACATCATATTCAGTTCTAGATATATTCTTACTTTGGTAGTAATTGTAAGATTTCTTCGTAACGTCCATTGTATGCTCGGGCTATTCTTGCTCCTCTGCTTTTGCATTCTTTTTGTGCATTGGCGAATGAAGTTACAATTGTGGAATATGGCGTCATACTGGAATCTGGCGACAACGATCTGGTGCTTATATCTATATATAACATGTTAATTATATATGTGTGTGTACCAAGCCTAAATAGGAGGACTTAATATATATTGATTATGAATAATTTCAGAATAAAACTCACAACTATCTTTATTCGATCAAAGCACTGATAATAACGATAATTATAGTAATATTTTACCAGCAATATGAATCAATTCAGCAACGCAAAATAAATTTTACAAAAATAATTACCTCTCTGGCAAACATATCCATAATGGTCACTACATGGATAGTCATGCCACACTCCGTCTGGATAGGCAGATTGAGACGCACCATATGTGGCACATTCCTCGTAAGTATTATCAAGTTGGGGTTGGGTCTCATCCCTGAATTTAGTTCGAAATCATAATGTTGACAAAACTTATTAAAATAAACAATCAATCCCAAAGTAGAGGCGTATTAAACAGAAACGTCTTAAATGAAGTTTTCTTTTTCACATTTTTCTCAGTAAAAATTATGATATTATGTACAAACAATTGCAGTATAGGAATAATTTCTAACAGGTTTTTAATGTATTTTTGAAAATTAGGGCAAAGAGGAAAATCTCAATAAATATTGTTGCAATTGATTTCATTCATTTATTATTTATCATTGAATTAGTCATTCGGCGCTCCAGAAGTTTGTGTACCATTATGGAGGTAACTAATTTTGTTTGCCTATTTTACATCAATTTGTGTAAAGAGACTGAAACCTATGGGCAGGTGGTATATTCACTTGGCTAACAAAGACAATCCCCAAACTTGTAATAGAACTAAAATAAGGAAAATCGGAATAAAATTATGGTCTAACCCTAATCTGTTACACACACTACCGGAGTACCAGTCATTCTGTACAAAAATATACATTGTTCCTCACCGCCAAATGCCACCTAACTTCCTGGCGTTTATTGGGGCGCAATTTTCAAATCTGCATTTGAATAATTTATTATTGATTCTGTCCTCTTATTGGCAAATTAATAATACACGAATATGGCATGTATATATATATATAGTACTACAACATTTCTGTAGTCGATTTTTATATGTATATATATACTAATTATTGCCAATGGTTGAAGCTCACTTATGCCCTAAAATAATCAAGTTGTATTTAAATTCAGACACTCAAACTCGTATCGCTAACTTTTATACCATGTTTTTTTATACCAAGTTTTATACCATGGTTAAACATACAACTCACCATTTTGTATAACCGTATCTGAAAGATGTTCCATCCAGCCAGTACAAAACTCCTTCTGATCGCATATCAGTGGCGCCAATCCAAACTCGTGGATAACCCCTGAAAGAAAGAAAATGGTAATGTTTAAAGCTGGAGAGATGAGTAGATTGTAGAAAATACCGTTTTTTTAATATGGTCATGTTAGAATAAGTATAGGAAGAAGACTAAACAACTCATTACCAATACTCGAGCATCCAATCCATTTGCTTCTGTGTATCTTCTTCGTTGACTTTAACCAGCCTTGATCCCGAGCCAAGTACTGAACAAGCTACAAGTGCTTCACAGAATGGTACAGAATCATCTCCATCATTGTAGTAACTTAGCTCGTATTTATCCATGTAAAGAGAATCAATTTTCCCTAAAATGAAGATGATTTTTAGTCCTTAATTTATATATTTAAATCCCGAATGGAATTTAAAAAAAACTTCCATTAAAGAATTGTATTCCAATTTGTATTTTGTATTGTACGGCATTTTTTGTCACTCTTCAGTTTTTCACCAGCCCTACCTCTCAAAGGCGCAGCCACCCCCGTTTGGAAAAAAATTTCTGATGCAAAATTTCTACTTTTCACTCAGAAACAACAGCGTCGCTTTGCGGTTAGCGCATCAAGGTTTCTCGGTAAAACGATATTATTCTGCGCATCATCATTTGACACAATCGCAATGAACACCGCCAGACTTTTTAACCATCTTTTAGATATGTTATCGTTTTAGTCGGCGCTGATACTGACGCTCTCTTCGTGATAGTTGAGATATTAAAAAAGAATTGCCAACTGTGGCAACATTGGATAAATGTATTTTAAAAATATATCATAAGAAAATTCTTCGACGTTTGAAAACAATCAATAGCGATTTTCCAATGCGCGGAAAATAAGAATGTGTAATGCTTGAAATAAGACGTGCTAAATATTCACCAAACGACGTGCGGCTAAAGGGAAGCGAGGTACACGCGACCGGAAATTTTATTTAACAGACTCTCGGTTTTCATTTTTTCGTTCTTTAAACGCCCTATGGCGTCGTGAATTGCACTTTTGACTCACTGTTTTAATTTCACCGTAACCCCACCGCTGAAAAAAAATTCTGGCTGACCTCCTAAAGTACCCCTTTTTGTTACTCATCGATCTTGATCGGTAAGTATGTTGATAGGTATTTGTCTGTTTGTTTGTTTGTCTGTTAGATACACGCGATATCTCACGAAAGCGAGGTTGAATCTGCTACAAATTTTTCATGTACATTCATCATATCTCGGACCAGAAACCTATTGGTTTTGGATGAATTATGTTATTTCGTATAATTAGCGAGTTAATAATTATTAGTGATGGGACACACGGTGGCACTATGGAGTAAGAGCGGATGAATCGAAACCGCAGTTTCTGTTTAGGGGGATCCCCTAACTTTCGATCAATAAGTCTTCGGTTTCCGACCGATATTCTCGTTTATGTATCAGACATGGATTTATGTTTATATTGCATTGTACATTGTTATACAGTAGATTCCAGTATTTACTTACGAGCTTCGCCGACGTACAGCATCGCAACCATCAATATGAATTGCTGAGTTATGCCCATAGTTGATATTAAGGTTGCAGAACGTCTGTAAAATATTATATAAAAAGTATGCAAAATTATTAACTTGCATCATTTAACAGAAAACATGCGGTATTTTTGGGGCTTCATTCAGCTTCATTCCAAGCAAGGCTTTGTGCGAGCATCTATTGATACGTGATGAATCTATTATGCCTTCAGCAAACTGGTGAGCATGAGGGATGAATGCAAATGCATTAACCTGTAACGCCAATATAGCTAGGTCCAATCCTATAGCTCAGTAGTTCTCAAACTTTTTTAGTCCCAGAGCCAAATTTCAAACCTCAAAGTTGAGAAGAGCCGCACACAAACAACGCAAGTTAAAATAGCAACAAAACTTGAGCACGTATTTAAAATACCAAGTCATCGTAACAACAAAACACGTAACAACTAGGACTGGGCAAAATATTCGAATAACGAATCGAATAATAAAATATTCGAAAGACATTTTACTATTCGATTATCCGGTATCACGTGATCTTTGCTTGGACACCGAACTCGCGCGTCTCAATCGTGAATTGTGCGAGATTTTCCCACGGCGCTAGCTACCAGAAAAAAGCGACAAATTTAAAATGTCGTTGTGTTTGCGTTATGGTGTTATATGCTTTTCTTTGCACTTAACGTATCGTTTCAATTCTATATTTTGCAAAAAAACGTACCGACTGTTTTGTAAACTTAGAAACGACAAACCAGAATAGGTAGCCTATATAAAATAAATCCCCCAGATTTTGAACTCCATTCATCAGCCATTTCTTGCATGACCCGAACATAAAATTGATAAAAATCAAATGTTAAATCATCGTTTCAACAACTGAGTAGAAGAGATTGCACAAAATCAGTATCGAATCACAGTAGCCTATCTAAAACCGAATGCATTTTTATTTCTAATTCCAGTACAAAATTTCGAAAGGTTAAAAAAGCGTAGCATTTTTTTTTCAGTACCGGTATCAGAATATGCATCGAAAGATACCCAATGAGGAATAACAGCCGGGCTTATATACCTTGTTTGTGCGCGCTTTAATAATTAGAAGAAAATTCCCATTATTACCAACAATACTATTGAAAAAGAATCTGCTCTAAAAACGGTTCAGCTTATCATAAGTTCCGCGAAATTTATTGTGGGCAGCCTTAGTGTGGACATTTCTCAGAAAACAACACGAGAGCAAACATTTGTAATTTCAATTCTAATGCCTACTAACGCAATTTCTATTTTGATCTTTGTTAGGAGCCCTTTAAGTTAGGACGAACTCAAAGTAAATATTTGTAACTGCTCGTCAACTGATAAAGTGGTGGTGGAGTTAGTATTAGAGCCGAACCTTCAAATATTGTTTTTCCGTCATCAACTTATCCATATATTTACATTGTACATCATTTATTCTACGCCTCTGATTTAGACCAAGGCTGCCCAACCCGGGGCCCGCCGAAGTGTTTTTTGCGGCCCACCCTATAAGTTTGTGAGCAGACTTTTTAAATTTTTACATACATTTTACTATACATAAGTATCTTTCGTGATTTTGGTGTAATTATTCCTGCCATCTATCTACGTTCAAATGACGTTTTCATTATTAGGTATGTGTCAAGTCTTGCACCCTGGTGGACATCAACGTCGTTTTTTTTCTTCTCGCAAAACTGTGCACTCTGTTCGACGAACTATAAAGATATTGTGCGCTCATTGGGAACAAACGCTGAGCGCAAATATAGGAATGAACTTGGAGCCTAAGTTTGCAAATTAATTTTATTCTGATTGCTTTCTTTCGTGTCGGCTTTGATCGTCTTTATCGCCAACTTAAAATAAGGAGTCAACAATATCTTGGGTACTGGTCGCCTGACTCGTTGTTTTTTATGTTTGTACTTTTGTTCATGTTATGTTCGCGATAAATAAGATTTTGAAAATGTTGTCACTGCGTATTCGTCAATAATTCTGATAAAATGGACATAATGGCATTGTTACTAATCAGTCACAAATCAGTATATATCGACTATTCGTTCAGAAATTTTCGTTATGTTACTTCATTAAATACTTGTATTGGTGTTTCAAATTTTACGAAACGGCCCACTAAAACTTGATATTGTCGCGACATTGACGCACATTATGCTCATTTAAACATTAATGCAGTATCGTAGCTACTGAAAGTGAATGAATAAAAACACTATAACGCAATTATACCACTCAACTTTGACGTGATGTGTGTGTTTCCTGCGTGGTCGCCAAACAACCGCAAGTGTGTTGTGTTATTATTGATTCTTTGATTCGGTCGCCCGAGAGTGTTATGTCCACGCCCCGTTTACCAGTTATTCGAATATTAAACCGCTATTCTAATATTCGAATAATTTGCCAGCCCCAACCAGTAACCAATTATTAATTTGATTGATTTCATGTTAATAAACTCGCCTTTTATGTATTATGTAATTACCTACGATTTTGAAAAAGACCGTCTACCTGACTTTCTGATATTTAACGAAATTAGGTGCAAGACATATCTCCCCCGAGAAATGTATATTCCCACTTGTGGGAGATGCTTGGAAACTGGACATACTTTCATTAATTGTGAGAAAGAGGCAGTATGCAGGTAGTGCAAAGAAACCGAACATCTACAAAGGAACTGTATTAAAAGAGCAACGGATAATCCGACTCCATCAAACCCCACCCAAGCATGAACCATACCCAGACAAAAGAAAATATGTCATTCTCGCCCCATAGAACAAGTTCCAATATAACTCGGCCAATTCAAAATAAAAAGCAATTACAAAACCATGAAATAAACTAAGATACGCCAGTGGATTCGCACAACAACAATTGTCACAGATAATGTTTTTATTCTGTGTGTTGAAAGAATCAGAATTCCATTCAGGCTTGAATACACTTGCTTCAAAACAATGAAGTATATGGATTGTAATTTGTGGGAGTTAAATAGCCTCGTCGTGAGCTGCCATGCGTGGCGTTGTTAATTAAGTAAGATTCTGATCCGCTCGATCCTCGTCAGTAGCCGTGGCTCGGTGGAAACGAGGAGACTTCAGATTTAACATTAGGCCAGATATCAGGGGTTCGAATCCCACCGAATTGTAGAGCAGGATCAGAAAGGGTAAAGGTGTAATATGTGGTAATAGAGTCCTGGAGAAGCCAGCAAAATACCAGCCGCCAAGGAAGGAAGAACCCAACCGAGCTGTAGAGCAGGATAAGGATGGTAATAGAGACCAGAAGGCCAGCCCCCCTGGAAAGAAGATAGGCCAGAGAGTCAGGGAAATAAAAGAGTGTGGAGATGATAAGAAATGGTAAAAAAAGGTAGTGGTGGCAGTAGAGAGAGACCTGGAGAGCCAGTAAAAGGCCAGTCACAAAGCAAATATAATACTCCAGAGCAATTTCAAGGAAACCTGGAGAGCCAGCAAAAGGCAAGTCGCAAAGGAAAGAGATGATAGGCCAAGGAATGTCATTAAAATGAGAAAAAAGTGTGGAGCGAGTCTATATGTAAGTAAAACAAATCTGCGAGAGTGAGCAGTCAGCAAGCTCCGCGGTTAAGCAGCTTGATAAAGACAAGCCGCTCAGCGAGTCTGCAAATGCAAGAAATCATGAGCAAGCTCGGCGGTTAAGCAGCAAAAATTGCCCATAGCCGTTGGTGTAATTTTTTAAGCAGCTTCCGTTTGTTTTCGATGTATTTTGGGGTTGTGTATAATAATTAAAATATGGGACATTTCATATCAGCACGATTTAAAGTGTTAATTGAAGTAAATGTAAAACCAACCGCCAATGTGCGAACTGAATATACGACATGGCGTATAAGTAGGGTTACCATATTTTTGTGACATCAAATCGGGACGCCTCAAAAGACAACGACCCCTTAGCTGTGATTTTGCAACTTCACATTTTTCAATTTTGCCCTACATTCCCACATTTTAAGCTGTCCCGGCTGTCTTTATTGACCATATTGTTATCAAAATTTCATGCGCATATTCTCTGTCCAAATATCGGGTTCAGTTCGAAAAATAGGAGGGAATTGACGTTAACGATACCGGTACAAATAATTCGAATTTTGCCTACATTTACATGCGATACGTCTGCCATCAATGGGAATCAGTGGGAAACGAAGGCATTCACCTTCAGTAAGTAGGCTAGCGCTGAGCTACACCGAAACAACAGTAACGAGAACATGTTTGTGTATTACGCTGTAAAAGCGGGACTTTTGGCTGACTTATCGGGACGGCGAGACAAAACGCTGAAAAGCGGGACGTATGGTAAGCCTACGTATAACTGTCGAAAAAATCTTTCTAAGAACGATAACGTTAACAAACCTTTCAACTGATTTGCCACACGCGGACATTTCCAACCCCCTTACCTTTGCACCTGCGTACTTTTGCACACCCGTACATCTACAAATATTACCGTATTTACACATACACACCCTCAAACTTTCATGGGTTGACAAATGACACCTAGGAATCTTTCTACCCATGTATACCACTTATAATCATGGATTTCTCGATTATGTGCATGAAAACTCGAAGGCACGATACTATATAACATTTTTTAATTGATGTGTTAGTTCGATTCCGTGTCAAGATTTCTCTCGCATCAATGATACTTTTCCGCTCGCAGACAATTCCAAAGCTGTTTTTTGAAGACTTTGCTGCTCGCGAACACAGGCAAGTTGCGAAAAGAAGTAGCTCACATGGCGCTTCTATTTTCACAGACCTCAAGAGAAAACGACATACTGATCTACAAGAACCACGAATATTGTAAGCGAACTAATCAGATTTCACATGCTGTTCATTGGTGTTGCCGCTACTTCAATAAATTCCAGTGTAAATCGACTGTTGTTAAGATCGTTGAAAAAATAATAAAGAGAACTAGGATATCACAGCAGCATCAGCACCCAAAAAAACATCGATAAAATATATTCAAGGTGAAATATTAAACGTTAGACCAACAAATGTACTTGCCAAACAAATCGACCTTTGAGGCACTTATACAAAAAGTCGGGCGACAGAAAAATTGTTCTCAAACGAATTCGTCAAGTGCTATCTTTATGTTATGCCCTGCTACGTTGTGTACTTATATTATAACTGGCTAATATTAACTGCACTGATAGACTGATTTAAGATTCAGTTTGTTGTATTGCAGAAACTTGTATTTGTTATTCAAAACATTACACAGATTATATTGAATACAGAAGCACACACGACGCTAGCTGAACATAGAAAACTAATGATCAACTCTAGGACGATCATTGACCCTAAGTGAGAGTTGCCATACATTACACTTTAATATTTCGAACGAATACTTGGATATCATATTGCATGACGTTTTCCCAAAAGATAGTTATCAGAATATTGCAATTGGATACCAATCACTATTTGCACATTTAAAATGTGACACATATCTTTTGTGATGGTACATGCGATGTGGTGCCCGACATTTTCTCCGTATGGTTTACAATTTACTATAAAGTTGGAAGCACCCTATCCTCCCTGCGTATATTTTATTACGCGACAAAAGTCATGCGTACTACAGATGATGGAAGTGTTAAAATCATTTTGCCCAAATGCTAACAAGGCCGAATTGTTGATTTTTAAAATAGCAAATCTGAGACAATAAAACCCAAATTTGAATTTTCTAGTAATTTATTCAGTAACATTGAAAACACGAAAAAAATTAACACAACCTAATATTAGTATAATTTGCTACAATAACTTGAATCACGTAACAGAATAATATTAAGCGTCACTATATACATTTACGACACGATAACTTTTGTTGGCACCACAAGCAGTCCTAATTACAATAAGAATTATTAAAAACACCACATTACGTTAACCCAGGGATCGGCAACCTTTTGTCTCTTGCGGGCCAAAACTAAGGGTTGCGAATCTAGGAGGGCCGCATATATTTTTTTTGTGAAAGTTAAAAACAAGAACAATAAGAATCTAATAACAAAACGATCCATAGGTCCACTTTGTGTCCAATAATATGCTTGTCGAGCGTAGATTATAAAATTAAATTATATTTAAAATTCGCAGCCACCGTTTTGTCGCTAAATTCCAGTGAAGCATTTTGGGTCGGATTAATTTACTCCGCGTGCCGGATATAGCCCGAAGGCAGTAGGTTGCCGACCCCTGCTTCAAAAGAATTAATATATGTAACACAAAGTCCCTTTTTTCGATTTATTCTTGTACGCTTTCCTCATCTGAAACATAACAAGAAAGCAATGGTCAACTACTTGTATGCATGTACAAATAAAAGTGTTTCCATGAAATAAAAGAAAACAACATACAAAAAACAATTTGAGGTAAAATATCGATTCCAACCCAATATCGAAAGAAGTTATTGAAAAAAAGCACATCTTTGAGCACTGATAATTTGTCTATTAGCCTATTAGTTGCCGAGAAAAGCAACTTTTTCCAACCATCAACAGCTTAACAACAATAATTTAGCAAAAAAACTTTATCTCATTTGGTGTCCAAAAAATTCGATAAAATTCAGGTTGTTTAAATAACTTAGGTATATTAAAAATGTTTCGAGACGACTGAGCCAGAAAACTTCAATAAATTGAAAATATTACCGGTTTCACAGATGTATCCAAATTTGCCTTTATTGCATTCATGTGTTTGCCATCGATTGTGACTCATCACGGCACATCCGCTGTCAGATGATTCGTCTTGAATCCAGACTTTTGTGTTGTTGTACCTGAATTCATTATTTGAATGCATCATCCGTTTTATAGCAATTTATGGTGTTTAAGTAAAAAATGTTTTTGGAATTAGGTCCTATAGTTTTTCAACTCATCATCGTCATATTGGACCAGTGGCCAGGACTGAATTGAACACTTCCCCTCCACACTCATAGAAAAAAAGATTCTCCTTTATAAGAGGAACATGTCAGACTGATTACGTGAAATTGTTATATTTTGTTTCATACAATAATACAGGGCGTCCCATAAAAACAGAACCAGACAATGTTTCTTTTACGAAACTGAAATATTCGTAACACTTTAACTTCTGTTTATGTGCGACTGTAATTAGGAGTTTCAGTAATCCAAGACGCTCTGCACAAAAGTTATGCTCTTATTAGAATAAGTTCCAAAATACATCGGTTCTGTTTTTATTCAACATGTGTGTTAGCAAATTCTAAATAAGTTGTCGAATTTTATTTGAGGAAAGACCTCTTTGTGCTGAGTTTCTTAATCCATTTTTAACTTTTGATTAGCTTACTTAGGCAATATTTGCCGAATTTTTTCATAACGTTCTTGGTCTCCTCTCACAATCTTGGCTCCTTGGCTTTCGCATTCTTTTTGCGCATCCGCAAAAGATGTGGGGTTGTTTGAATAGAACAATTGGATTACTGGATCAGTTGACAACGATCTTGTGCTGCTGATATCTAAAACTCGAATTGTATGTTTTTGAAAATAATTTGCTTGTCTAAATAATTTAATCTTTATAGTTTATAGAAACATTCTTGTTGTGCATATTTTATCTCCCAACTTTTTATTTGGCATTTTTCACACATACGAAATTCTAATCTAGGAAATTTATCAATATCAAATGATTTAAACTTGAAATAAAATTATATACAACCATATCAAAATATTGACCTCTTTGGCAAATATATCCAAACTTTAAATCACACGAAAAGTCATGCCACATTCCATCTGTATCATCTCTGGGATCTGTACCTGATGCTACACATTGTTCGGTAGTTCGGTCGGTATTCGGCTGGTTATCACCCCTAAATAAAATAATGAAACTCCACATAAACATAATATATAACATATCATATCGAAAATTTGTTTATTACATTAGATGTGAGCTAATGACTTTTACAGTATTATATACAATCAGTTATCATCTATTTACAGCTTTTTATGCTACGTATTGCAAATAAGGACACGACTCACCAATTTGTATAACCGTATCTCAAAGATGTGCCATCCAACCAGTACCAAACTCCTTCTGATCGCATATCAGTGGCGCCGATCCAAACTCGTGGATAACTCCTGAAAGAAATAATACTGGTTATGTTTAAAGCAGCTGGAGAGATGAGTAGTAGAAGTTACCGTGTTTATTTTTTGTTTGTTAAATCTTATAGTATAAGCAGAATAATGAACAACGTATTACCAATACTCGAGCATCCAATTCATTTGTGTCTGGGTATCTTCCTCGTTGACTTTAACAAGCCTTGATCCTGAGCCAAGTTCCGAACAAGCTACAAGTGCTTCACAAAATGATACAGAATCATCTCCATCATTGTAGTAGCTTAGCTCGTATTTATCCGTTCGGATTGAATCAATTTTACCTGAAATAAAGTGTATACCTAGTTCATAAGCTTGATATTAAAAAGAACAAAGGTAATTTTCAAAAAATAATTCATTAAAGATTTGAATTCCAATTTGTATTTTGTATTATCTGGCATTTTTCGTCATCCCTAGTTTTTCATCAGCCCTACCTCTCAAAGGCGCAACCATCCCCGTTTGAAAAAAAAAATTATACAAAATTTCTTACTCAATTTTTTACTCAAAAACAACAGCGTCGTTTTACGGTTAGCTCATCAAGGTTTCGCAGTAAAACGATATTATTTTGCGCATTATCATTTGACGCAATCGCAATGAACATCGCCAGATTTTTTAATCGTCTTTTAGATATGTTATTGTTTTAGTCGGCGCTGATACTGACGCTCATTTTCGTGATAATTGAGATATTAAAAAAGAATTGTCAACTGTGGCAACATTGGATAAATGTATCTTAAAAATATATCATATCAAAATAGCTATTCTTCGGCGTTTGAAAACCATCAATAGCGATTGTCGAATCCGCGGAAAATAAGAATGTGTAATGCTTGAAAAAAGACGTGCTATTAACCAAACGACGTGTGGCAAAAGGCGAACTAGACGCAACCCGAAAATTTATTCAACAAAATTTCGGTTTTCATTTTTTTGTCCTTTAAACGCCTTATGGCGCCGTGAATTGAACTTTTGGCTCACTTTAATAATTTTACCGTAGCCCCACCAAAACGCTCCTGAGTACTCCTTATTGTCTATCTATCATGTTTATGTATATATTTATAAACAAGAATTTATAAATATATTGCATTGTACATTGTTTCTACAATAGATTTCTTTATTTACTCACGAGCTTCGCCGACGTACAGCATCGCAGCCATCAATATGATCTGTTGAATCTTGCCCATAGTTAATATAAAGGTTGCAGAACGTCTGTAAAATATTATATAAAAAGTATGCAAAATTATTAACTCGCATCATTTAACAGAAAACATGCGGTATTTTTGGTCTTCATTCAGCTTCATTCCAAGCAAGGCTTTGTGCGAGCTCCTATTGATACGTGATGAATCTATTATGCCTTCAGCAAACTGGCAAGCATGACGGATGAACGCAAATACATTAGCCTGCGACACCAACATAGCTAGGTACACGCCCTAACTACTGGCTCATCTACCCACAGAAATCAGTTTTTGCAAATGTACTCTTGTCGTTTTACCCACCAAGTAAGAGAGTTTGCGCACATTTAGTATCGACCCCGCAGTATCAGAAACCGAATGCATTTTTATTCCTAATTTCAGTACAAAATTTCGAGATGTCAAAATCGAGCATTTTTCTTCAGTTCCAGAATATGTATTGGAAGATAACCGATGCGGGATAACAGCCGGGCTTATATACCCTGTTTGTGCGTGCTCAATAATACGGATATAACCAACATGACTATTGATCGACTCTAAAAATGGTTCGGCTTATCTCAAATTCCGCAAAATTTAGTGCTTTAGTGTGGACATTCCTGATAAAACAGCATAAGAGCAAACATTTGCAATTCCCATTCCAATGCCTACTGACGTAAATTATATTTTAATCGTTGTCAGAACGTACCTTCAAATATTGTTTTTCCGTCATCAACTTTTCCATATATTTACATTTGCTATTTGCTGTACATCATTTATTCTAGTCATATTTGGTCTTAATTTCCTACAAATTTAAATGAACCTAGAATGCTTCGAATTTTGGATATGAAGTGTTTCAATTGAGACAATACTTATTCCTAGCAAAAAAAATAAAAAAACTTGATGTACTGTCTCTTGATTTAAGATACTTCTAAGTCTTACGAATAAATTTGCTGTTCGTGTAATCTCAGCAAAAATGAAATGCAGCCCCATTCAAAAACTTTGGGCACCTCTTCTTTAAACAAACCTTAATTACATAACGCCATCTTGTACAGGTATGTCTCCAGTTCAGTGAGAATGATCCGCAAAATTCTCGCTAGTGCGACTTCCTTTATTCTCTCTTTTTTTTCCGTCCTTCCATAAAATTTGGTTGGTTGGTTGACAGGAGGAAAATGTGCATTTTTAAATCAAAGTCATCAAAATCAAAGCGATACTACCCAACGATAATAAATCAAAACAGCGGACGCGGAACTAACCGCCATCCCTTTCAAACGTTGTTAAATGTAGACGAGTATCAGTAATTAATTGGAATCGATGACTTTGCATAATTGCTATAACTTTTGTATTTTCCCTTCTTTTTTAAAGTTAAGGGATAAAATATTTTATTTTCTATTTTATTATTTATTTATCACTATAAAAATATCTACCTAAAAGGCCGTATAGTTTACGGATATTTTGTGAAAAATATTTTTATTATAAATCTTGAAAACTGAGACATCCAAGATATTACGTGACAAATTAAATATACAAGGTATGAAAAGCACATAATCTATGCTCTGTATACATATGCTACTTTATAACCCTGTCAATAATAAATTTAATTTGCCCGAACACAATTGCATAGTATTCTCAAATTTCTTCTTATTTACATATAAAAATTTTATTTGTTTCAACAAAAAATAAACTTATATATAACCTAAGCGTGCAACACGATTGTTATGCTTTTCTCTGACGATTTTGATAATCAATCTTTGTGATTTATATTCGCAACGTTATCTTTTTGCATTTTTTATAAAAAAAAAAGTTAAAAAATAAAGCTAATTTGTGTATTTTAGGCACAATGGTAAATTGAAAAATCTAAATATTAAAGCAGGGGTCGGCAACCCCTGGCAACCTGTCATTGGCGGGCCGCACATATTTTTAGAAAGTTGAAAAACCGAACGGATGGTACTTCTTATATTAAAAATCAAGCAGTGATACATCTCTCAAATAGAATAAAGATTTATTTCCTTATTGCATCCCATTAAATTCCATTTGAATATTTTCAGCGCCATTGAACCCTCTGCACTTAGCATCAACTTTTCTGCGTTTTGTTGCCATTTGCTTAATTATAATTATGAAATATATAAGTGTTAGGAAATAATATAATTTAGTCTAAAGAATATATTCGTCAAAACGAATGTTTTGTTACTATAATTTAGTGAAGCGTCGCGGACCGGATTATAGTGCTCCGCGGGCCGTAGGTTACCGACCCCTGTATTAAAGTATCAGTTCATTTTTTTACATTTTTAACATGCATATACATTGAAGCGATGGGTAAATATGTCTTGGAATGATAAAATTCAAAAACAGACATCGGCGCATTACAGGGTCTGTGCAGAACGCCTCCCGCTTGGTATAATTTCTGTAGTCTTCCTTATTAACTTTATGGTTTGGTTATGTGTTGATATTGGCAGATTATAGTAAACAAACTTATGTTTATTCATCGCATTAAATTGATAGCAAACCGGGATCAATCAGGTATATGAAAACACAAAACTGTGTTGCATTCTGTCGAGTTTATAAAACTTTTTTGACTCGGCTTTATGAATATAATGAAAAAAAAGTTTCCATGTTATTATAATATTTATTCAATTCGAAAGATATAGACATAATGGTATACTATAGTCCCACATATAGCTGTCTCTAAAATGACTATACCCAACAAGTCGTCTTAGATTGATTGTTGATGAATATTTATTTAATTTAATTTTGGTTGAATTTATTTTGAAATCTTAGTAAACTTGGTTTTGCATTTCCTATTAATGCATATCTAGAATTTAACAAATTAGAATGTTTATTGTAGCGCTGTCCAACGTAATAATAACAGAGTATGTATTTTTAATGAGTAATTGATAGAATAGGTTGCTAAAACACCATTGAACAGTTTTTTTTTGGTAGCATCGACGAAACGAAACATAGTTGGAAAATAAATTACAATACACTGAATGGTACTGAAATTGGCAGCGTGTGCGACTCCTCACAATATATAATAAACTCATGTAAATATCCGACCAGGAAAGTAGACAAATAAATTATTATTTTTTACTAATGCTACGTTCGCAGCTGATATACAAATAAAAGTATGGCCTAACCCTAACCTGGTACACAAACTACGTTCCGGCGTCCGCCATCTTTGTTCGCATACTACGGGCCTTTTTTTTACTAATGCTACGTTCACGGCTGTGTATTCTTCTGAAATGATCAATTTATATTAAATTCACGTTATTTTAGGAATGTGTTGTGCTCTGGCTCTGACTTTGCCCATAAAGGTTTGCGATAACTGATTCACTGGTTACGAACATTGACAAATAAAGCACAATTGATCGGAACAATACTTATTATCATGTAAGGGTAACTGGGTGTCCATAAAATCCCTTTACAATTTCAATTTTGTTAGGAAGTCAGTTCTCAATATATCTTAACATGGTTTGTTGTTTTTTAATCAGTAATTGTTCAAGTATCCTTACTTCATTTATCACTGTGAGGGCCAAAACAATATATGGTATCGATAAATTCCCTTTGCAATTTTAAAACATTTTAGGCCTCCATAGACACCCAACATACAGATATCATATTGGATGAGAATCTATTCATTTTATTTGCTTAACAAGAAGCTTCCATGGACAAGTCTACAGAAATGGATAATTTATTTGGTTTATAATGATATAATATGAGTAAGCAATAATGAGTAGAAGCGAGATTAATTTATTATAACAAACATAATTGCGAGTCCTTTAATTTTTCTACTAATTTATCGATGAATAAAATATAAAACAAAAATGCACGAATAAAAATATCTGTAATATAACCCTCATATTTAGGTAACTTTGTCTTCTCTTATGATCGGTTTGATTTTTATGCACAGTCAGATGTAACAGAAGCAACTCTGACAAAGGCGTAGCCAGTAATTTTCAAATATGGGAGGTAGGGGGTGTTCAGGGTCTATACAACGTTTCAAGCTACGAAAAATTGCTATGTATGATACAGGAAAAATGCTTTTTTTTGCGGATTCTGACGAGCAAATCGACACCACAGGTCCTTGAACTCTGTCATATATGTCACATAGATAACTGATCTCTTTTAAGGGTAATATGAGGCTAAATTACGCACAGAGCCGATTTATACAATAAGAGGTTTTAGAGACTATAGGGCAGGGGTCGGCAACCTACCGCCCGCGGGCCTGATCCGGGCCGCGACGCTTCACTGAAATATAGTAACAAATTATAGCTGTTTTGTCGATTATATTCTTTACGCAAAAAAGAATTTACGTGTAGACTAAATTATATTATACCGTAACAAGTATATACCGTAATTCACATTCACTCGTTTAATGGGCCTATAATTTAATTATAATTTAGACAAATGACAACAAAACGCAGAAAAGTTGAAGTGCAAATGGTTTAATGGCGCAAAAATATTCAAATGGTCAGTCTTCGCTCGCTGCTTAAAATTTAACTTTTGATCTGTGTGATAAAATGTGATTCATTGGTCATTCATTCGATTTTTAACATTCTAAAAATATGTGCGGCCCACCAATGACTTGCAACCTTTAATTTTGGCCCGCGAGCGACAAAAGGTTGCCGACCCCTGCTATAGGGCTACTCAACTATTTTTATCAAAGATCCGCCACAATACCTCAAAATGACGGGAATGCGTATTTTTAGAAAATATATTTCACAATACGACCAAACATATTTCAGCGCTTCTAACTTTTAGGTTAACGAGTC
The DNA here is from genome assembly GCF_964204865.1 of Styela clava. NCBI lineage: Eukaryota > Metazoa > Chordata > Ascidiacea > Stolidobranchia > Styelidae > Styela > Styela clava. The sequence continues at coordinate 8,009,550 of NC_135254.1, forward strand.
AACAGCTTTTTTTAAAGCTATTTATAATAATGACGTCATGTGGGATTGGCTATGTTCTGGAAC